>NC_044574.1:58999918-61702568 GCF_901933205.1 Camarhynchus parvulus | reverse complement strand
TCTTGTCTTAGAACTTGAGATCACCTTCATAAGCTGATACATGGTAAAACCATCTCATTCTAGTGTGCTCCCCAAATGCCTCAGATTTTAGAGCAAAATGTTGTGTCCTATGTTGAGTTTCATATTTGTGGGACAAGGAAATGAACTGCACCAAGGTAAATCCAGCTGCAGTCCCTTTGCACCTAGCCCTTATCATTTGAATCCTTAAATGCCCAACTTGCACTGGATTACACTTCACTTAATTCAGTGCTAATAATTTATTACTGGGTAGTCCACATAAAATCCTCCAAGTGCAGTTTCCTTCTTGTTCAGCACCACCTGAAAACTCTGTGATCTGCATGAGCAGCTTCCCAGGAAGGTCTTGAAGCAACAAGTTCTCCTCTATTCTTTAGGTTCAGCTCCTCTATTCCAGACCAATAGCTTTTTCTAGGAGTGCTTACTTAGTCCCACAAGGTCTGTACCACTGCCATTGCATTATGCCTCCCGGCAACTCCCAGACCATCCCTACACACTTTCAGACATAGAGAAAAATTAAAGCTTATTTTCCAGAGGCACAAGGCCAGAACATGCCCACAACCACACCAGGCTGGCTACGAACAGACCACCCTAAAATTATCCAAGTACATACCTCATGTATTCCAACAAGCCTGGATATTAGGTCCATGAGCATCATCTTCACTTCAAATCGCTCCTTGCAGTTCTCCAGCTGCTTCAGCAGTTTCTCAGCAAAGTCTGGAAGAGGCAAAAATTGTTTTGCAGAAGACTGAATGAGCACAACACAGAAATCAAATGGGATTACAGTCACAAGAGGCAGTTTGATTTATTCTTATTTTCAAGGTCCAGTGCCCTTTCACAGAAGAAATTCAAGGTGACCAAAGCACTTATTCCAATAGGTTATTTCCCTTCTCATATGCCTAAAAGGCCTGCTGTGCACAGGTTCAGCAGAGAGAACCAGCAGATGTTCCCCAACACCATAAGCACTGGGTCAGCACTGAAAACTGAATGTTTAGATGCATTTTGGGTTGATCTGAGAACATGAGATCCCCAGAGGCTCACTAGAACAGACGACCACCAAATCAAGTGCTGTTAGATTAACCAAACTGCACTAAGAGAATTCACCGTACACTCACCTTGGGGATCATGAATCAAGTGAATGGCAGAGAAGTTGAACACCTCTGGCTTGCTCTTCTTTTTCTGCTTCTGCATGGAAACAAGAGTAAAATACATTTCTCTTTTTGTGAGTAAAGTCCTAAAGTTTCAAGGTTGCTATCAAAAGATTGCTGCCTCTTCAAGATGATTTTAAAAACTATCCCTATTTTCAACCACAAGCACTATTTGCCATCTGCAGCTAAACAAGCAAGGCAACAACAGGACTTCTGTACAAAAAGGATTAATCCAAGGTGATGGCAAGTCAGCGCACTCCTCACCTTGAGGACCTTCATGGCCTTCTCCAGTTTCTTCTTGCGCTTGGTGGTTTTCTTGTTGGTGGCATAGCGCATCATCAGATCCCTGGCCGTGGGGCCATCATCCTTGGGGAAGGAACACAACACTCAGGTGACCCAGGCTCCAAATGGCAAGCACAGAAACAAACTGCCAATATTTTTCAGTACCACACACTCTGAAAACTATCCCCCTTACTAAGCTTCAGAACACATAGGTACCAGCATCTAAAAAGAAAAGAGTTTAGTGTTTCTCTTTTAACAGAGAGCAAAGACATCCTGGGGCCAGATGTCAGACACTGAAATTGTTTGTCAAGCACAGAAACATCTGGTGACAGCTAGACAGGACAGTGAGTAGCAGCAAGGCAGACAGATTGGCAAAGCCAGAGTCACCAAGATGACAGAACCAATAACAGGTCTGAAAATCAGAGAAGGGAAATATTTGGTCGCAACACCCACCTCAGACTCCGACTCGCTGCCCTGTTTCTCATCCTCATCTTTCCCAAGGAAGAACTTCAAACCAGCAACTAACACCTGAAAAGTAAAATGAGATCATGTGGGACAAGCTGACAGAATTTACAGCCACCCGACACCCACACCTTAAGCCATGCAAAGACTTAACCAGTTGTTTTTAATAGGCATAGATCTGAAAATAAAGATCAGAAAATAAACTATGGATCAGAAAATAAACCAAGTTACAGCCTGAGAGCCACAAGTGTCTTACAAACCCAGACAACTTTAGCTGCCCATCATTGCTCAGAGGCAATCAGAACCAAAGAGCACCTGAGTTGCCACAAGGCCAAATTCAAAGCTGCCAATTGTCTTTTTATCATCCTGCAAAATCATTTCAATATAGTTGCTCTGTGTCAACACTGTCAGGAGGCCCTACACAGGCAAGAGCCAAGGTGATGCTCAGAGGTCTCAGCCTGCATTAATTCAGATAATTTTGCTGGTTAGGTTTTTAGTTTTGGTTGGCTGACTGTTATTGAATGGAACCACTTTTGGACCTTCACAGGGTAAAAAACTTGTCTTCAACAATAGGACAAGTTTTTAAAGCCTCCAGAGGCAATGCAGAAGGCCCAATATTCAGTCAGGCCAGCTGCTCTCCTCAGTTAACCATAGGCTCACAGTGCTGATATTAAGGAGGTGATCCTGATAGTCTGTACTGAAGAGCAGTGAAAAGAACATCCACACTCCCTGCACCAGGCTACACTTGTTACGAGATAAGCTGCCAAGCTCCACCTCCTCTCATGCAGGTTATTTTGAAAATTAAACAAGCAACAGACAGATCAATGAAGTTTGTTTGCTATAACAGCATATTAAGTTACATTCACATGAAGAAGGTAGGCAAGGTAACATCCAGTGTATCAGTGATTTCTGTCCTCACCTTGGTCACTTTGGAAAAGCAGGCAGTTGTGATGACATTGACTGTTTTGGCATCATTCCTGGAAAAAAACAAGCCATATCTTATTTCAAGTCTGGCAATTTTATCTTCTGAGAAAATTAGTTCTCAGCAAATATTTAAGTAACTCATTTCACACAAGACATTATTTCTTCTCAGCTAAATTCTTTGGTACAAGTTACAACTCCACTGGCGTACAAATAGGAAATCTATTTAAGTCACTGTCCCCTGCATTGTTTTGTACTAGGTGCCACAAAGGACGCCCGTGTGCCCCACAGTAAGTGGCAAATGGACACAAGCCTGCCAGACCCACCAAATATTCCTTCTGTAAAGCTCTATCATCACATCCAGAGATATCTTGGCAGCAGTGGGATTGCTGTCTCTCAACATGGTGTACATGAAGTTCTGCAGTGCCTACAGAACAAGTTGAAAACATGTCTTTAGAGCTCTTCTACAACAGCAGCAGCTCAGTTCAAAGTACACAGGAAAGCCAAAGCACCTACCGTGTTCACTTTATTATTCTTGTGTTTGGCGTTGACATTCTTGATGTCTGTTACAATGTGAGTGTATAAGGTCTGCAAGTGGAGAGATGACAGGGACTAACACACAGGAACACACACCCTCTGCCCAAGCACTGACACAATCCAGCTGATCACCTCTGAGAACATCACTGGCTTACAGCAGGAAAAAGAACAGGAAGGCATCCTGTGGAGACTTGTGGATTTCAAAATCATACTGAACTCACAGTACAGCAAGGCAGGACAATGAACAGCATCAAATACTGCTTCACATCCTGCCCCTGCCTCATTTAAGCCTGTTCTGACAGCCAAGTTTTTCACCTGCAGACACAACCAAACTGCTCAATCTCAAACAGGATGAGCCTACAACCTGCAACAGCAATGTGTTTACAGCAGCAAAACTCAGTTATTAGTCCAACCCAGAGCTGGACCTTGCCTCCAGCACTGACTGCTCCAACAGCTGAGCTATTTTAAACTTTACTTTCCCAACCAAGCAGAGAAGAACTGCCTATTCTGCCATTACTCCACAAGTTGGTCAAAACCCACTGGAGATGCAGGTTTTTGTCAGCACACCTTACCTTCCGTAGCAGTTTATCATGGCACCGCAGCAGTTGAAAGAAGAGCTCCAGCAAACTCGTGGGATTTATTAGATTCTTGTTTCTCAACAGGATCAGAGCCTTACAGAAGGTCTGCAAGAGAAGCCAAATTTCACATCCCTCTCCAGCTTCTCTTCATTGACAAGCAAACACCAAGCTCTCAGCTCACACCAAGGGCAGGGTGAGCCCAAGGCGGTCTCACCATGCGCAGGTCGGGGTCCAGGACCGTGTGGTGGTAGGAGAGCAACTCCTTCAGCTGCTGCGGGAAGCTGGCCATGTGCTCGGGGTAGCAGTGGGCAACCTGCAAGGGACAGGGCAAGAGAAGGCTCTACAGCACACCTGTGCTTCCCTCACAGGGCTGGCAAAGGACACGCAAGCTGTAAATTTAATTGTTTGTATTTCACTAAGCACAGGCTGCCACAGCCCCTACTGCGGGGCTGGGGCCCGGGACTCACCTGCGCCAGGAACATCAGCAGCTCGGCCAGCTCCTTACTGGGCTTGTCCGGCTGGAAGGTGAAGATCTCCACATGGGACTGGTAGTGGTGGTACTGCTGCAGGAACTGCACACACAGAACAGGGGCAGCTGAGCAACACCCACCCGTACCCCGTGCCCGTCCCGCAGCCCGCCCCAGCCATTCCCCGGTCCGCACCTCCTCGGTGTAGGAGGTGGGGTCGCGCTTGATGAGGTTCTGCAGCTGGGGCAGGTTGCTGGGCAGTTTGTTGCCCTGGCGGCCCGACATGGCTGCGGGCACCGGCACCGGGAGCGCAGCACACGAGGGCTCAGCTGGCCGCCGCCATCTAAGCCCGCCCTCGACGGCCGCCGCCGAGGGACAAACCTGTGCGGGAGGCGCCCTCCGTCAAAGCGCCGCCTGGCGACGGAGTGGTCAGCGGGAAGAAGCGGCTCCTAGGCGGCCCCGCTTCCCTCGGGCCGGAGCCTGGGCAGCCCTGAGGGGTTAACCACGGAGCGGGGCCCGGCCCGGACCGCAGCTGCCCCCGCCGCAGCCTCCCCGGGCAGTTAGCCGCAGCATCCCGGCCTTACCGCTCCAGCACAGCGCTGGTTCTCCTCCCCTCTCAGCTACTTGGAGGTAAAACGCTTCTCAGTACACGTCAAATGGTCACTAAAGAAGCAGCATTAGAAGGTAATTCTCATTGAGGAGAAAGGGTTAATCCGTGTTTAGTCTTTTTTAAGTTTAGCTTTTGATCAAGAGAATAGAAAACAGACCTCTTCATTTGCATAGCTTATACATTCTTTAGACACTTACTTATTTACACTGTAGAATAATTGTCATTCCTCGATACAGTTTACTTAGCAAACAGTAGTAAATAAACCTTGTACCATAAATACTCTTAGGTTCAGCCAGACAACATCTACCAGAGTAGCATTAAGGCATAAATGTGGTACAGTACAAAGCCATTGACACAACTGCCCATTTAAGTCTCCACCACTTCTCTCACTAGCAAGCTTTTCACCTTGTTGGCCAGAATCTCAGAGCCAGCTGCAGCCATGTAAGCAGATACCTGCTACTATGGACCAGCTCAGGTAAGTTTGTGCTTTCCTGTACCTTCTAAAGCAAGTAAAGCACATCCCCTTCAACATACCTACACAGCCCACAAAAAGAAAGTTTAGCATCACTTGGGGAGCAAAATTACTGCAAATGTAAGAGAAAACCCAGTTACCACAGGCATAAAACAACAGCAAGCCTTCCATCACCAAAAGAGTGAACATTTGATGCATTTACATTGCCAGCTATTCATTTGGTTCATTTGCTTTAACCTCCACTTTAAGGCAGCTTTACTTTACTGAGCCCTCGGGCACAGCCCTTAAATGACCTAGCCAAGGAACCCACTTGAGCCTATAACCTCCATGGGCCATCCCTATTTCAGCACCCACAGCTCCAAGTTTTGCAAAATCAAAACACCACTACACAGGCTTAATTCCACCTAAAGAGCAGAAAACGAGCTCAGCTTCACACTCCACTGCTCCAACACAGTTAGGTCACTGACTGACTACAACACATGCGCAGTTAAAGTGAGGAACAGCTAGACTACTTAAGAAAGGCAGGGAGCAAAATAGCCTTATCCACACTGCAAAGCAAAACCATAAATACTCATTATCCCTACAGGAGCAAGGCTATTGCTTGGATTTCTATGAAGGCAATTAACAAGGTTAGACAAACAAACTAACTCAGTCTCATGACATACAAAGAGCACAAATAAAAATCATCTTCCTAAACAATTTTGACTCATTTAATATTAAAAGATGTGTTATTAAACAAACAGCATATAAGAGATTATTCTCTATAGTGCTTTTAATGAAAAAAACCCCCCAATTTTATGGGCTTTTTATCAAAGTTTTTTACTTAGGAAGCCACAAAACTCAAATACCTATAAACATTAACATCCAATTCTTATATAAAACCAATTTATAAAACTAGACTTCATAATTAATTTGGCTTCTAACCAGCATCTTAAAAATCCCAATAGCAAACAAACAATTTATATTAAACAAATACACCAAACATTAACTCACCACCACCTTTATTGCTCCTAAGTGAAAAAATGGGGGCCCTGGTGTGAGCATTTATACCCCAAGCCTGTTATCTCCTGCACACTGATTGGGCTGATTTTCATTACTAATTGTTTTCCAGTATGGAGTTACTGCCTTTTGTAGGGACTTTTTCTGTGGGAGTGTATCAGAAGGTTTTCCTTTTGTTGCCCAGTTGATACATGGGTTAAGCATGCTCTAAAAGAAGTAAAACAGAGAACCAACACACTCAAACTTGAAAGAATGGGATTTGTTCTTAAGGTAAATTAGGCTCTATTAGCGAGTGAAAAAAAGGGCAAGGTGTTACTGAAGTTGCTATTAGGGCACTAAGGTGTTTCTCTGCTCTGTGTTTCTATTTTTTGTCAATCAGTCAAACAGTAGTTGGGCCTGTGCAGTTCATGGATGGGGTAGAATTGCATGTGATGCTAGCCTGGGAATTTGGAGATGGGCAGCTCTTGGCTCTCTTTTGCTCTTGTTGTAATCAGCCCCAGCTTTTTACCCCATTAAGAGCTGTACAGCTGGAATTTTTACAATGTTTGGGAGGCTTTATTTGAATATGTTTAATGTATTTGATTGCCAGCATTTCATTTAAGCTCCATGTCAGTTCCTAGCCCTTAATGGCTGTGGGGAGTTTGTCTTCCTGGAGTTAATATTTGTAATTCTGTAATTGAGAACAGGGTCAATTCTCTTTTCCTTAAAAAAACCCCAAAATTTAAAAAATCAAATCTCTAAGTCCAACAGAAATCTTTATTTCTGGGTCATGACTCATAAATTATTTGCAGATTTGAGACATGGGAGCTGTGCTGTTCTGTTCAAGGGAACAGGGCGATGTTCCTGTAATGGCTTGAGAAACGCACAGTCACTTGCAGCTCCAGGGGGAGAAGAACAGTCCAGCTGATGGTGTGATGGTGCTGGTGTGAGGTATTTTTGTGGAACCAGAGGCTTTTCAGCCTCACCTTTGCTTGCTGTGGCATCCCTTTGCCTGCAGCACAAATGTTTCTTTCTCTGAGGGGAGGAATTGTTGCACATCATTATTCAAAGGTCGAACCCAGCATGTGTATAGTAGTAACTGAATAGCAGAGGTTTGTTTGAAATGACAGACTGGTTTCCAAAACGTTGCTTGAGTACCCCCAAAATAATAGTTTTGAATGAAAACCTTTTCATGTCTTTTCATGTCTTATGAGGAGTAAAGAGGTGGCATGGAAAAGACCTTTAATTTCTTTCTCTGAGGTGTTACTTCACAGCTGGATCTAATAGCTTGTAACGTCACAGCATTCTGAGACTGGGGAATGGTTTTGAAAATGAAAATGTCTTTGAGATATATTTTGGTGGGTTATACATATAACCCGCTGCGATACTTAGGCTGCCAAGAGGCCCTTTGCTCCTGGTGTTTCTTTGAATTGGCTTATTTTTGCAGGAAGGAAAGGGGGAAATGGTGTTTTTGCAAGTTTGTTTTTCATAACTGCGCTATAACATCAGAATAATTTGTGTCAATCCTTTTTTGTATCTTTGCTCTTCAAAATTTGGCCCCACATGATTTTATTTCTTTAGGACAGACACCTTGCACATGAATGAATATCTCCCGATTATGTGTCTTAAAAGTACTCTGTTCAGGGGTGATGAAAACTTCTGATCTGTGGATTGCACTTTCAAGAGTTAATTTAGGTGATGTTTGGATTTTGAGACTCAGATCCCGCACTGATTGGGAATCAAAGCAGCTCAGTGATGCAGATCTGATCCTAAAATGATAAACCAGTTCAGCCTCAATCTGTCAGAAGTTCTGCAAGTGCATGGAAATATTTCTATTCTGGTATTTTGGGAGACTTTGCCTGTAAATATAAACAGTTATTTAGGGAGAGTTTGATTAATTGTGAAAGAGAAAAGAATATGATTATAGGTTTGGCTTCCTTTTATGCCTTCTTATTGAACTGAATACAACACACAGCTTGATTGCAGAAAAAAGTTTATTGAATGTTTGACTAAAAAACCTACAGTTGTGGGGATAAGGTTTTGCTGTTTCATCACTCCAATTCTGAACCCTGAATGAGGGTCCTGTTCTAGCAATTTGTGTTGCATTTGTAGAATTTTTTGAGGTTTTAAATGCAAGATGAGGAACAAGTAAAGAAATTTGAGCCTACTTAATTTTTTTTCCTTCACCACTTGAACCAGGAACCGGGGTGGAAGAAGGCAGCAGTAACAGTAAAGCAGTGGGGAAAGTGAAATGCCCAACATCTCCCAGAAGAGTTGAGTATTCCTGGCACAGCTGAGGGCTTGGCAACTTTGCAAAACACTTCAGGGTAGCTGCATCTTTTGATCTTCTCTGAATCTGGGAGAACTGGAAGCTTGCAGATGTGCAAGTGCTAGAAGGGTCCCTCATCTTTTCTCTCAACTATGGTTTTACAACTCTTTTCTAAGGGCATAAATGCTGCTAATGTCATCAAAGGCCTTGCGTGAAGGTCGCTTCAGATTGCTCAGCGAGGGAAGGGCACAGACACTCCTGCTGATGTCTGGGAGAGGCATGCAGGAGCCTGAAAAGGACAGCTTCCCCAGAGCTGTAAATCGGTGTAGTTCCCTTGACTTCAGGGGAATGCCTTATATCTGCTGGGGGCCTGGTCTGTGTGGTGTGAGACACAGCATGGCATTGCAGATACATGCCAGGGAGACTGAAAGCCAGGAGCTGCTCTTGGGAGATGGCACAAGGCTGAGGTTGGAAATGGGAAGAGACAAGTTGGGTTACTGCAGGGGCCAGCATTTGGGGTTCTGCCATCCAGGTGCTGTGGTGCTCTACATACATTTGGGATAGGAACAGGGGTGCTCTGAGGCTCTGGCACAGCAGAGGGCCGAGCTACTGGGCAAAACAGGAGTCTGGGGTCAGAGCTGCTGGCACCTGCATCACCTCCCCGTGGTACAGCAGGGGCACAGGGGAGCTGTAGCACTCATTCCTGTCGTAGGTGTAGCATGTCTGAGGTTCTTCACAGGAGTTGCCCTGCTGGGCCTGGAGGATGGCCCCACCCAGATCAATTTCTATGGGTTCACAATTTTTGCAGCTGGAAGAGATGGAAAATGGAACAAGTGTGAGGAGTTAGGCGAAAAGATGCCCCTGCTGAACCCCCAATCTTTCTTGCTCATCTGCATGTAGAGCCAGGAGAGTGCTGAGCCCTTTGTAGGTGTTCCAGGGGAACATCTGGCCCTCTGACATCTTTTACAGCTGCTGAGGGTTAAGTCTTGGCAAGTGAAGTTAGGAAATAAAACTACTTACAGTTCACTCAGGCGGTAGACAAAAGTGGTCCTGAGTGGGGACAAGGGGTCTGAGATGTTCTCCCGAGCCTTCAGGGGGACTCTGCAAAGGTGGGGAGAGAGTCACTCGCAGGAAAACTGCTTTTTAAACAGAGTCTGCTCTCTTCTGAGCAAATCTAAACTTTCATCTTCTTCAGGTTATTTACATTCTGACCCTTCTCCAAATCTTGGTCCTCTGCACCCTCAAAGGCAACAACCCTCCCCAACAGGACTGCAGCAATTGATAGTAAGTGCTACTTGCAGGTGACAGGGCTGAGAGGGTTAATTTTTGTTAAACTCTGAGCTAGCAGATGCTTGAGGCTGATGGACAGGGATGTTTAATTAGTGGTTCTCCTGTTGTGAGCTCTACAGCCCTCCTGCAGCTGTTTCCCAGAGATACACACATTTCTATTAGGTTTGTGTGTGGAGAGTATGGTATTCACATGCCCTCTGAACAGAGAGAGGCAGAGAAATGAATGACCAAAACAATTCTTGTCTCATTTGCTCCTCCTGTGTTTTTGAACATGTGGAATGTGTTGGAAGATGATTTACCTGAAGGTGATTGCTTGATTGGATTCTGGTGGGCATTGTTTATGTTAATTAGCCAATCAGGTCCAAGCTGTGTAGACTGGTCAGCAGACAGTCATGAGTTCTTGAGTTTAGTATAGTTTTTGTTAGTGTAATGCAGTGTAAAATAGTTATAGTATAATAAAGTAATTATTTAGCCTTCTGATACCGTGGAGTCAGATGCATCATTCTTCCTGCTTGGGGTTGCTTTGGAAGTACTATAGGAGAGGACAGGACAAAGTCCTGCTCTTGAACTGAGCTCTGTCTCATGGGGGACAGTTTAGGCATTAACTGATAGTTGATCAGTTTAGGCATTAACTATTTTCCCAGGCTTTGTGTCAGGTCAGAAAGTAAATCCAGTGTCATGGGCCCAATCTGGTTTCAGGTTAGATCAGCTTTTGACAGGTCATTATCTACTTCCCCAGCCTATTTTGTGAAGTTACTACTGGTCTGCCTAAAACATGGAGATGTTTTTTGTATCTGAAGGGACAAACACCAGAGATGTTCATGTGAGGCAGAAAAGCACCTAGCAAAGTGAAATACTCGGGATACCACAGAAAGCAGCCCACATGCAAAGCTGTTCACTTCACCAGTGCTGGGACATCAGAAACAATGCAAAGAAAACTGGTATAACACTGCATCTCCTGCTCACCATCTCTGTGAAATACCTGGCTGCCACTTACATGATGCGGATGTTTCTCTCCAGGACTTCTTCCTGAGGATTTTCTTGGGAGGGGACAAACTTTGAGGTCACTGTTACGCACTGACACTTATTATTGACCAGCACATACTCCTCATCGCTGGGACCCACTGGATAACCTGCAAGCACAGGATAGGCAATCCCAGAATCAATAGCAAAATTCTTGAAAGCTGCTCTAGAAGATAGGCAAGGGATGAAAATGCCAGCAATGCACCACTACAGCACCTGGATTGGTTTAAGTTGAGGTTGCAGCAGGTACAAGTGATTCTCTTAGCAAAGATGTGTTCAGCTGTCTTCCTGCTCAGCTCAGTGTGCTGCTGTGTGTACGGGTGGTGGGACTGGTGACTGAAGTGCTCCTTTACTAGGAATTGGTTATGTGATTCCTCTGTCATGCACCAGAACTGCTTGAGCAGTCCAAACCCCACTTTGGATCTGATCTCTTAACAAATGACCCCGACCTTGCCAATGTGGCAGATGTGTCAGTTTTTCTTGTGTGGTATCCTGTCCTTCAGGTTCCTGGGGGAACAGCTGCCAGAAAGCAGAAGGACCCAGAAAGAAGGCAGCCCTCTGACATGGCAGGGAAGGGCAGGTGGCCCTGATGATACTTGTGGTTTGCAGGGAAAACTCCAGTCCTGATTTACCCCTCCAAACTGCTGCTTCTAGCATGCTACTCGATATGAAACTCAGTCAAAGCAGGCTGAAACATGCCAGGTGTCACTCAGAGGCTTTTGGGATGTTCCTGATGTTGCATCATTCTTGCTACAGCACCTTCAGCCTCCTTGGAAGTACCAGACCCAGTGATTTTTTGTCATATGGGGACAGTTTGTTTTGGACTCAAATGGATCTCAGTTCTTGCCTGCTCTGCTTGTCTCTTGGTTTAATCAGGGAGAAAGAAGAAACAGGCTGAAAAAACCTGGGTTAATCATGTCTATAAAGGATTTTGGAGTTACTTGGACTTAAAATCCTCGGTCCTTCCTTCCTTCCTTCCCCTGTAATATCCTGGTCTCATCTGTTTCCATTCCAGGGTTTTTGAGATGGTTACAGGCCCCCTAACTGTGAAAAAGGTTCCAATACTGTGTAAAATGATGCCTCAGTGACCCTAGAGTTGACCTGCTGGTTACAAGTGCTGCCTCTGTGGCCTTGGGCAGCAGTAGACCTGCTGGATATGATTCTCTATGGACTTCCTAGCTTGGGAAGGAAATCACTTTCCTAGCTTGTTCTCCAAGCTTCTTTTCTGCCAACTCATCATTCCACATCTTTCTTCTGATGCAGAGGCCTCCCAGAAAAGTCTCCCTAGTCCTTGGCTCCTTGTCTTGGCCTCTCTTTTGGCTCAAGGGAAGTCTCTGGCTTTTTGTCCATCCCACAGCTCTTCCTCTGCTGTCTGTGCTGCATTCCACTTAACATCGTGTGCAGTTCTTTCCCAACCCTTCATCCAAAGCCAATGTTCAAGTCAGATCCTATTGGCTTTTGGGTTGTCCCAAAACCTCTCAGAGCAGGCTTTAGTTCTAAAATTACATTAGCACAATCTTATGCATATGCAGGTTTTGCTGACTGCTCTAAAAATACTGCCCTGATTTAATTCCTTGTGTTATGCTCTTGTCTTCACTGTTAAAGTTACTGGTGCTCCATCAATTTTTCATTTAAGATTACAATGCTAAAAAAAAGTGATTTTACCTGCAGTATCTCCATGTGTCACCCAGTGAAGTCTCTTGGGGAGAAGGTATTTAAATACAAGATTTGCTAATGCTGTTCTAAATGTCCTCAGGTTGGATTTCCTGATGCCTGAGTTACTGCACTGAGCTGTTCCCTCCCTCCTCAATACCTCTGTGACTGTGTTTTGGACAAAATGTCTCAGCATCCGCTATTGCTCTGTCCTTTGATACATTGTGAAGCCCAACAGAACTGCCTGGGGTAAGCAGCAAGATGCCCTCTTGCAAAAGCTGCAGGAAATGCAGGGATGCAGCTGTCTGTGCTGTGTTGGGATGGTTATCCCTGAGCACTGACTCCATCCTGCAGGCCAGATCCACCATGTGCAGCATGATGGATTCACACTCTCCAGAGACCTGAGAGCCACACTGAGCAGTGTGCTGGGAGGACAGGCTGAGCTCAGTTGAAATCAAGAGTTTCCAAGAAATTCAGTGGAGTCACACGATAAGCTACAGTTTAATCAGAATAAGTTGGCTGTAGCTGTATGGCAGGATTACCAGGAAGATTTTGGAAGCCTTTAGATGTAGCAGCTAAGCTCCCTAGGACTGCAGAAAAACAGGCATGCACATTTGCAGTTTATTGCTTCAGGAACCTGAGAGAAAAATGCCTCATTATCAAGTCTTAAATTTGGAGCTAGTCATCAAGTTATCCTCCAGGCAGCAATTAAAATCCCACTGCTCTGATGCAGAAACACCCTGAGGAGTCCAAGCACCACTGAAGCACAGCTGCTTGAGTGGGCTTTGAGATTTGACTCCTGACTGTTAGAATAACTCAGGGTAAATGACACAAAACCTGCCATTGATGTCTTAATCCCAGTTTTCCATTTTTTCATTGTTCACCTACCTGCCACAAGGATGATCCCCAAGGAGACAGCCAAGGCAACACACAGCGACCAAGTGCTCTTCATCTTGCACTCCCTTCTTTTGAAGAATGGCAGGGGAGAGCCTGACTCTGCCTATAAGGGCGTGTGCAAATGGGTTTCCTAAAATAAACAGCCTGGCCAACACTGGAAAATGTGGCTGGGGACTGAAAGCAGGTGTGTTAATGCACCAAGACCTCTAGCTTTCAGAGGGGAAGGGTGCATGGGGTTGCACTTTTATTGTGCTTTTTGCTGTTTTTCACCATCAGGCAACAGAGCTGCTGAATACAATGACATCTTGCCATCAGGGCTAGTGGAAGGTAAGAAAGTCCAAGGGTCACAGCTCTGGTTCCTAATTTTGAGACATTGGACTTAAAAATCCCTTGAGTTCTATTAAAAAAAACACTTCAGGCTTCAAAATCAAAGTTGTGTTTAGACCAGCTGTGTGCAAACCTGAATTAAGGGCTGGACCTGCCCCCAGAGAGCCTGCAGTCAAAGCAGGAAAGGTGACAGGGCAGGGCTGAAAGAGGTACAGCTACTGCAGCTCTGCCCACTGCATTGAGGAGTTCGTCTTCTTGTGAATGAACAAGGGACTCCATGGGATTTGTGGTTTACAAGTGGTCCTGAGTCAGGTGCCAGGAAAACCCTGGAGTATTGGGCATGCAGACTTTTCATGAAGGAGGCTGGTACTGGAGAGGGCCTGGGATTTTTTTTTTTTTGTCCCAGATTTGGGATCATTTGTGTAACTTCTGAAGAGCAAATGTAGCCTATAATGGCCAGAGCTGTCTCTGTAGCATTTGCATATGTCTTGTACAGAAAAAAACACTTTTTAAGGGAAACCCAAGCTTAGCAAGGGCCTGGTTGTTCTTGCCAGGCTTTTTCAAGAGGCTGAGCTCTTCTGGCAATGCTGCCAAGCATCCTAGCTCCTGTCACCTTGCAGGATGTCTCCCTTTTTCCAGACCCTTCTGGCTGGGTCCCTAAGGCCAGAACTATTCCAAGTCCCTGGTTGTGTGCCCTGAGCTTTTTCCCCAAGCACAAACCCCTCACCCTGCAGCTGCATGATGCAATGAGCTTTCAGGTTACATCAGCAGTGCTCATGTGCAAGGGGAGCGTGGGACTTGGGGAGCGGGGGAAGAAGGGTCACAGCCAACCCCTAGCAGGGCATTGGGCTCTTCCACAGTTCTTTACAAACCTTGTGTTTGCCCTAGGAATCTGTCTGTAGCAGAGAAAACATGTGGGGTTGTTTCCTTTCCCCATCCCAGAAAGCATTGCTAACAGTTTTATGCAGCCCTCTCTCTGAGACGGGCAAGATATTCCCTGTGCTCCATTTTTAAATAAACCTAGCTCACCAGTTCTGGTAGGGATGTCTGTCTGAAGTACTGTTTGTTTTGGTCACTCTTTTTTGTAAGAATTCTGCTAGGATTATACAAGAAGGGAGGGTGCCAGCACCAGAAAAACAACATGCAAGGGAGGCTGGTGCTGATCTGTTTGCCTAGCTGCAATAACAAAAATATGGCACTGGGAACATGCAAGGAGAGTATTTTCAAATGTCAAGGCAGAGACTGAGCAGAATTCTGTGTTCTTCTGTTAACTTTGGTGGTTTTCCCTGCCTGCTGGCGCTCAGCATATCTGGATTTCGGTTGCTAAATGTACACCTGTGTGTACAGCCCCTTGGTCTGGATATGATGACTAGAGAGCTATTTTCAGCCCCTTCAGCCACCTGCATGTCTCTGGGGATTTCTAGCTAGTTCTTGAGAGTAAGGCTTATGTTCTAAACTGTTATTTGCATGGATTACCCCTATTTTACTGGAAGCCTTCTGGAATTTTATCTGGGTGAGCAGGTGTTTGGCAATGGGCTGCATGGGGAGCTGGACTCCCAACCTCCCTGCAGGACAGAGGCTAGAGGTGGAATAATTGAGAATTGGAAAAGAATTTGGAACCAGCCCTGTGGTTTCAGTCTCTGTTCACGTGTCCTGTGTTTCCAGGTGCCCTTGGATGTGCTGAACTAGGATTTTCCAGGTAAGAAGCTGGGCAGGTGCCTGAGTCAAATGGGGTGAAACTGTTGTTGCTGTACTGGGGGAGTTGGACAGCACCAAGGCTCAGGGCCTCTCTCTCCACATAACACACCATCCACAAGCAGTCTGCCCTGGGCTTCTGTTTGCTCCTCCTTTCTCACTTGGAAACCAACTGAATGGTGCATAAACAGACCAGCAGCAGTCCCTGATTGTTGTCTTGGTAGCAGTGATCCCACGCTGCCTACAGCAAACTGGTTTGGCTTGAGCACCTCCTGGTTGACTGGATCAACTAACTCATGCTGGAGATCATCTCCAGCTTCACCAGAAGGGAATCATGTTTTCACTAAGTCCTGGCAAAGGTTTGAGTAGACACAGATTGTTTCCTGCTCTTGGAAATTAACTTTGTGTTGGGGGACATGTCAGTTCCATTTAAATCCGAGACAGTCCAAGTGGAAGTTAGTAGGCTGATTTTTAAAAGGGCAGACTTGAAAAAAATTAGGACACTTAAGATGGAAACTCTCAAGGTCAGGCACATGAGCAAGGCCTGGGTTTCTCTAAGTCACAGCTGCAAAAGTTACCTGGAATTTTAGCCTGGCAGGATCTGGCTGCACATTTCCAAGTATCAAGTGAAGATTTCCATCAAGGTTTAGCCAACAAATGTAGAGAATGCTGTGTCTCCAGACCTAAGTTACTCTCGTTGCTCTTTCTTCTACAGGCCTGTATCCAGGCAGGTGATGGCTGAAAACTGGCAGGGACAGATTTGGAAAAGCGGTCTGAGGCAAAAGCTGTGTTTGTGCAAGAAAGTTTTGATCCAGAGGTGACCATGTGAAGAGGCTGAGTGTGTCAGAAAGATAAAACTGAGACCTGTTTTCCAACAGATGGATCAGGATCCAAATTAATCACCAAAAGGTGAGTAAAGCTCCCCACTCTGTTTCAGCTAATTTGAATATCTGTCTGACCAGGTTTTTTTCTACAAAAAGGTGGGCAGGATCATTTATAAATACACCTGCACCTGTTCTGTGGTGAGAAAAAAGCCCCTGCTTTTTTCTTTTTTTTTCACCCATACTTGTACGCAGAACTTCTCTGGCTGGGAGGTGTGCATGCCTGATTTATCAGGCTCTGGGTTTCTCAGCTTGGGCTACACTAATTCCTCTGTCTCATTACTCTGTTCTTATGGCAGGGCTCCCTGCAGCTTATAAAAGCAGATTGCTTCCCTGTGGCTCAGTATTAATGTCATTTTCCCTTGGGAAGGGTGGGAGGCTGGGCTGGTGCTCTGCTGTGGCTGACAGACACAAAAACACAGGATGACAATGCAGAGGTGAGCAAGTACAGACTGCATTAGAAGCTCTCTTAGGGAGGGATCCCCAGGTGTTGAAAAATCAGAATTACTCTGTTTCTGGGACGCAAGGATCTCTTGGCATAATGGGATAGATTCAAGCAGTGCAGAGGCGATCAAGCAGCAGCTGCCGAGCTGTGTAGCTTGAAGTAGAAGTGCGATTCGGTGACGGGAGAGGTCATGTCCAAACCTCGGAGGTGTCCGGGGAGGTTTGCAAATACTTCCGCTTCTCTCAGAGTTTGATCGGGTCTTAGGGAACTGAGTACCAAGTTTTGGTTACAAGGACACAGGTGTAAGGTGTGTTCTCCATCTGTTTTTTTCCTTGCCGTAAGATGACCGCACAGACAGCAGCTGTACTGGATGGACTTGTAGAGGAAGAAAAAACCCTGAGGAGGAAACAAAGGGCTCTTTCCCCCCCCAACGTGGCATCACTGCTTGCTGAGCGCTGCCACGGCTGAAACGCCAGCTCCCCGCGGGGCATCCCCCGCGTCCCCGGGGGCGTGCCCACGCTGCGGCCCTGGAACAGGAAGAGCTCGGAGCGAGCGGAAGGGACGCAGCGGAAAGGGAAGCGCGGCGGGGGCAGTAGGAGCCATGCGGACCCGGCGCGGCACCGTCCTGCGGCCGCGGCCCGAGCCGGCCGAGCCCGACGATGACCCCGCCGAGGTGCCCGGCGGCCGCGCCGGCCCCGAGGAGCTGGCGGACGATGTGGAGCGCTTCCACGAGGAACAGTTCCGCGCCGTGATGGCCGCCCTGGACAGCGGCGACGAGGCCGGGGACAGCGAGGAAGAGGAGGAGGAGGAGGTACTGGGTCTGCAGCTGCCCGAGGACAGCGAGGAGGAGGAGGAGGATGAGGAGGATGAGATTCAGGATCGGAATCCCTTTGTGGAGTATAGCGCAGAGGAGGATGAAGATGGAGAAGATGAAGAAGGTGAGGAAGATGAACATGTTGAGGACGGAGAAGAGGAAGGAGGTGAGGAAGATGAAAATGATGTTGAGGATGAAGAGGGGGACCTGTCCATGGAAAGCGACTTGGAAGAGCGCCATCCCGAAGCCAAGCTCCCTCATGAGCTCTCCTGGGGCCAGCGCAAGCAGCTCTACTATGACACGGACTATGGGAGTGATGCCCAGGCCAAAGGCAAGCGGACCCAGCAAGAAATCGATGCTGAGGAGGAGGAAGAAGAGCAGGAGGCTCAAGTCATCCAGAGACGGTTGGTGCGGGATTTGGGGGAGGATGATTATGGTCTGGACATGATCCAGGGCTACCTGGCTAAGCAGCAGAAAACCCATGACAGCAAGGGGCAGAAAATTGATAAGGATCTGCAGGCCCTTTCCAAGAAGGAGCAGCTGAAGCTGCTGAAGCAGGAGTCCCCAGAGCTCCTGCAGCTGATGGAGGACTTTGAGGTGAAGCTCATGGAGATCAAGGATGAGTTGCACCCACTGCTGCAAATGGTCAGAGACGGCACCATCCCCCAGGGGAAGGGCAGCCACTATTTGCAGACCAAGTATCATCTCTACCTGAACTACTGTGCCAATATCAGCTTCTATCTGGTTCTCAAGTCCAAGAGGATGCCGGTTCACAGCCACCCGGTCATCGAGCGGTTGGTGGAGTACAGGAATATCATCAACGACCTTGCTGTTATAGACCAAAAGCTTTCCCCACAGGTCCGTATGCTGCTGAGGAACTACTATGACAAGAAGGAAGAGAAGCTGCGGAAGGGAAACAAATTTTCAGTGTTTCTCACCATGAATGGCAACAAAACCAAACCAAAACGTGCCTCTGCGCCTGTTAATGGCCAGGCTGCTGCTGCTGCTGAGTCGTCGGATGAGTCAGAGCTGGATGAGGAGGCTGCCCTAAAATACTACAAGATGATGGAGGAGAAGCTGGCACTCAAGAGGAAGAGAAGTGGAGACGAGGACGTGCCTGAAGAAGCAGTGGTGTCAGAAGGAGAGGATCCCAGTAAGAAGAGAGGGGTGACCTATCAGATGATCAAGAACAAAGGCCTCACACCCAAGAGGAGGAAGATTGACCGCAACCCCCGGGTGAAGCATCGGGAGAAATTCCGGCGAGCCAAAATCCGCCGCAAGGGCCAGGTCCGCGAGGTGCGCAGGGAGCTGCACAGATATGCCGGGGAACTGTCTGGCATTCGGGCCGGGGTTAAAAAGAGCAGGAAGCTCAAGTGATGGTCATCTTTTTGTCAGAGCTGCAAGTAGCAGTACTGCATCCAATAAAAATTTTATACACCATCTTGTGGGGTTTATTCTTAGGGAAACTGGGGATGGGGTGGTATTTGGTTTTTCTTTTTCAGAGGGGGCTTTCTAGAAGGTGCTGTCTCCAAGTGGCACAGGGCCCTTTCCACACTTCACCCATGTCTGAAGGTATTTTCCTCTCTTGTCATGCTGTTGAGTTTCCCTAAACAGGAAACCTTGAGAGATTGCAAGGAATGTATCAGGCCAAGGGAATTAAATGGGCCGTGTGGGACTGGTGAGGAGATGGGATTGGATGAACCTCTTGAGGGTGTGTTGGGAAAGGGGCTCAGCAGCTGTCACTGGCCTGCTCTGTTTTGCTGTCTAGTTCTGGTCCATCCTCTTCCTGTGTTGAGCTGCAGAGACGTGGTTAATAGTAGTTAATTTTTGTTCTGATTAACACCTTTGTTAGCTCTTAAATACTTCATGTATGGGCACTTCTTTTAAATTACTTAGTTCCACGTGGTCTGAAATACTGTTTCCCTTCCTAAATTCAGTGAGAAGCAAAGCAAGGACTTGTCTGGATTTTACAACCATATATGTAATAAGCATATTAACTTCCCCTATGATAAATGTTAAATGTTTGCTGCTACAGGACTAAGCATTGCTGCAGGACCACCTTACAGATGGCTAAGGTGTTATATGTTCAGTGGGCAGGTAAACTTCGGGGATGTTTTGATTACCGCCATGCCTTTTAGTGAATGCATTTGAACCCCACACTGAAGTGCTTGCCAGGAGCTGGCTGTGAGTGGTTGGTTCAGTTCCAGTCTGGGCTGTGAAGGAGGACTGAATGATAATTTTTCTGAAGTTTAACAAAAACTGTCTCAGGTAGAACCTGGACCTGTGTCTGGGATGGGTTTCAGGGAGCCCATGCCTTGGTTTGTGTACCATACCATCTGAAAGGTATTAGTTTTCCATATGGAATTATTTCAGGAGAATAATTGCTTTATTTGGTAATGCAATTGCATCTTATGAGAGTGTTTTGTGTGTGTGATGGGCCTGGGGGAAGCCAGGAGACGAGTGTGTGCTCTTGATCCAGTGATAGGCCAGGTGGTGTAATACAAGCATGTAGGTGCTCTGCTTGTGCTCTGTAAGTGAAATGTGCTTTTTTGGGGTTCTTGTGTAAACCTTAACACCCCAGGCCTGTTTCTCCCAGGAACATACTGTTCACTGTTGGCTGGAGAATACTTTGGTCATTTTCCAGGCTACTTGTTGAAGGGAGAGGTAGAAACACAGTAAGCTTAAGCTGGACAGATGGGAACAGTCCTGTCTCAGGTGCACTGAACAGGTCTCCTTAGATCTGTGCTTACTCACCTGCCCTTACTATGAGCAACAGTGTCAGCTGCTCCTTCTTCCCAGGGAGAAGGAGCAGCCTTGCTGCTCAGCCTTGCTGAAGAGGGAAGCAGAATTTCCCCACCTTTAACTCCCCACTGGGATCATGGTTGCAGACTGCTACTGATAATGCTGAGCTCTGCCCTGGAGGCTCTGCCAAGAGGTCAATAAGGGGTAAGATGCTGGGCAGAAAAAGCAGCTTAGGTGTTTTTTCTGGGGAGGGATGGTATTGTGTAACAGGCATCACACGAGGTGTGGAAAATAGCCAGCAGAGATGCTCCTTGATCTCATTACCACAGAACCTCCTTGTGCATGTTTCACCCTTGATACAAAAATGAAGGGCTAACAGTCCTTCATGGGTCTGGCTTTGTGCTTCCTTGGAAAGCTCCGAGCAGCTGGCAAACACAATTGTGGTGACTTCTACCTGAGCAGTAAATAAGGGAAACAACAAATTGGTGTGCCATTACAGACACGTTCCTAATCCCCCTGGGGTTAGGTTGAAGGCTGGAGAGAATGCTGCGTGTCAGCGGCCCAGCCCTGCCTGCCGGCAGATGGCAGCTCCTGGGTTAATGAAGATTAACCAGGCATTATGTCCACTTGATTAGTTGAGAGACTGGACAAAGCCATAAACATAATTCTCATTTGCTTTTTTGTATGGCTGATCATGGGAATGCTGTGATAATTGATGCTGTGGGAGGGGGGACACTGTGCAGTGTCACTAGGAAATACTTGGAGTAATGTTTTGTGCTGAAGGGAAATTCCTGGTAGTGAACAGGTTTTGAAAATTCCTGAGAAAATGGACATATGGAATCAGGCAAGGACCACAGATGATCAGGAAAAGAAGCAAGGAGTGGATCAAAGTCCTGGTTAATGCTGCTTTTTCCCTTTTCCAGTACTGCTTCTGGGGAAGGTGCTGATACTGCCAAGAAATGCTTCAGCTATGAGATGGCACTTGTCCTTGCCAGGGCCCTTCTTGGAGAGGACTGGCAGCCTCAGCAGCAGCTAAAGCAGGTGGGACTCGACTCAGGTAACAGCTTTGTCTCACCTCCATCACCCTCACAGCAATGGAAGGACCCACCCTGGGTCCTTTCCACCCACTCGCGTGGAGCACAGTAATGCAAAGGACAGTCAGTCCTGCCACACCTGCACATAAATGATTCATACTTAAACTGACACAGGCAAAGTGTAGAAAGCTCCAAGCTATGAGCTATTGTTTTTCTGCACCTGGAAGACATAATCCTTGAGGGGTGATGAGCATCCAGAGTAAGCCTGGCTGCCTTTGGAAGCTTGGGCAGAAAAGTACAGTGGCAGAGAGGGGGACAATGCTTTCTGCATCACCACCTGAAATTCCTGTTTATACAGGGCAAGGAAAGTATATTGATGTTTGGTTTGAAAGACAGGAGTTAAGGAAGGCAGACCTCCCATTGAGAATGTAAACCCTCCCACCCCTCATTATTTTAAATTAAGGGCTCTCAGCAAAGATATGGGAGCAGGCAATAACAGTTCTTTAATAGGAAGAATAAAAAGGATAAAAAAAATACAGTCCACTGGAAAACCTGACAGGTAGAACAACCTGACACCCGTGGTCCTGTTGGTGGCAGTCCATTGAAAATGTGGCTGCAGTTCTGAAGTATCAGGTGTGGTTCTGTTGAGCAAGGTTCTGTAGAGAAGGATGTAGTTTCTCTGAAGATCCAGGAGGAAAAGGCAGTGTGTTCTCTGGGGAATTCGTGGAGAAAAAAGAACGCAATTTCAGATTCAGAGTATATGGGGTAGCAGTGTTGGTTTGGGGGAGATTACAATGTGTTAAGTTTTATCAGTATGCACCGATATTAATATGTATCAGCGGAGTCCCTCCCGAGGAAGGTGTGAATGTGGTCATTCAAAGAGAGAATAAGAAAGCTACTGACAAGGTAATCAGCATACAGATGGTAATGGAAAACATCTTGCATGCAATCTTCAACAATTGAATAACTCACATGGAGATACATTTGCTGCTGCCTTAGATTTTGTCAAGGTTTTTCCTAGCTATGTGGGTTTTCCTAGCTGTGTTCCATAATATTCCATCACATACAGTCTGGGTATTGTTTTACTCTTGTTAGCACATAGAAATTCAAACATTCAGCTGTGCAATTTGTGAAGTGGATTAAAGCATCTGTTCAATTACTTGCAACATGTTGCATGTCTTGGGGCAGGGCTGAAAAATCAGTCTCCATTAATCAGTAGCCTTTACAGCTTTGCTTTTGCAATTTTAATGTGAGATTTCAAAAGAAAGCAGCAATGTATTTCAGCTTAACCCAAGTGCACGGAAGGCTGGGTGTTCTTTAAAAACTGGCAGATTTATGTGCTTCCTGCCTGCTGACAGCACCACAATCCACATTAATTGCCTTGTCTTCTGAAAGACTGTCCCAAGTGAAATTCCCAGTAGCACGCTGTATTTGGCAGTTGTAATACTAAAGAATATACTTGGACTTTGTCTCCTTTTGTCCCAGGATCTCAAAACGCTGCGGTCCATGAGTTCTTACGCCGGGGAAAGCCAAGGGGAGGCAGGAGATGGTGCCCCGCCTTCGTTTCACGGGTAAGAGCCCCTGCACCATCAGAAGGTGGCGGCTGTCACCGGCCGTGCTCCCGGCGGTGCGGGGGGAGCCCCAGGGGGCGGAGGCTGGGGCGGCCGCGGCGCTTCCCGGCCGGGGCGGGGCGGGGGCTGGGGCGGCGATGGCGGAGGCGGAGCGGGCAGCGCTGCCGCCGCCGCCGGCGGAAAGTTCCCGGACGGGCCCGGAGCGGAGCTGCCCCCCGGCATGGAGCGGCGGCCCGAGCCCGGGGAGGCGGCGGCAGCGGCGGAGGAGGAGGAGGAGGCGCGCCCTGCCTCGCCGCCGTTCTTCCTCCTCTACCCCGGCCATGGAGGCGGCGCCGCGGCCGCGCCGCCCGGGCTGTGGAGACCCCCGGCGCCCCGCGGCGGGGCCGAGCTGCCCGTGCTGGTGCTGAGCTACCCGGGACCAGACGGAGCCCGTGAGTACCACGGGGCTGCTCCCGGGCCGGGAGCGTCCATCGAGGCGGGGTGGGCGGCGGGCCGGGGGTCCCTGGGCGCCGCTCCCCTCCCGGAGCGCCGCTGCCCCGAGCGGTGCGGCTCTCGCAGCCACGGGCGCGCCCGGGCTCGGGGCAGCCGCCCCAAAGCTGCCCCTGCCCCCGGGGTTGCGGGGGGGACACGGCTGCTCCCGGCCGTGGGAAGGGCGGGGGGCTCGGAAGGAGGCGGTTGGGGGGGCGGCATGTGAGCCGTGCTGGCCCTGCAGCTCAGCAAAACCAGCCCCACAGAGAGCCCTTTGAGGAGCATCGGTGCCGCCCTTGCAAATCCAACAGGCTGTCCTGGCCATGCGGGGTGTAGTTTAGGGGCTGGGGAACACTCTCTCGGGTTTCCTCCTGGTGTTGGTGCGGAAAATAAATCCATGGCGAGGACACTGCGCGCTGGAGACCTGAAGAGGCTGAAGTGCATTGCTGTGTGGGGCGTGTTGGGTGACAAATAGCGTTCTCCTTTGTAAGATTCTTTATGATGTTCTTGTGGTGTATTTGTGGAAGCTGGAGTACTCTGAAGTACTTGCTTGGGTGTGTTTTAAAATCAAATAAGAAGTACACACATGGGTGCATACAGAAGAGATCTTTTCCATCCATCCTAAAAATAACCATCAGCTTCATCCTCTGGGCTGCTGCCAGAGTGTGTGTGACTGAGCTTTTGGCCTTTGCTTTGTCACCTCCTGTCCAGGTGAGCATTCACTCACTCAGGAGCTGATTTGTTTGGAGCGGGTATCTGTTTTTTTTCTCCTTTGGAAGCTGGTGTACTTGAAGGCATTACTCAGCAGAGCTAGAACCAGTGAGGTAAGAAGTCCATGTCTGTAATGCCAAGAGGAGGTGAAATGCCCTGACTTTGCTCTGAGCTCTATGAAGGACTGTCTGTGACTGCCAACTTATGTCCAAAGTCCCTCTATGTAAAATTGTTGTTTGGAATGACAGGCCCCTTTCAAAACATTCAATTTTCTTGTAATTTTTCCCTAATCAGGAGATCTTTACCCATAGCAAACCCTGTGATATGCATGCAAGGGCTTGAGCTACTTCTGATAGAAAAGAAGACTTAGAGAAAAATATTTAATTGTAGCTGTTCAAACTTTGTGAGGAGCTCTTATCTGGACGTGGGGAAACTGAAGCAATGAGATGAGCACATTTGAGCACAGGGACTTAGAGGAGAAGCTCAGTGGTTGAGAAATGCTTTATCCTGTGTCAGCTTTATTCTGCAGTGATTGTTCAGGTAAGCTTTGTAAGAAGCCTTTACAAGATGCGTATAAAAGTTTCCTTGTTTTTGTGAGCCATGGAAGTAGAGCTGCTTGTGCAGTATCGAGTGTCACAGCTCACTCAGGGGCTGACTGATGCAGTGTCTGGAGGGAGTAGGAATCAGCATCTATTTGCATGGTGTCTTGAACTCTGTCTTCTGGGGCCATCTCTGTCAGTAAATTCAGTAAATCACTTTTCCCCACCATTTCTTTTTTTCTTGCTGTGTTTTTTTTCCAGTTCTCACATTTCTAAGAGCATCTTTCATTTGTTCCCACAGAGCAGCAGGAGCAGTTCTGCTGCAAAGTGTTACAGGGAAGGCAGTGGCCACTACACCAAAAAGTATTTCGTGATGTTTTGGAGGTTGATTTCAAGTCTTTTTTTCCCTGTTACAACTCAGTCCTTGAACTGTTCTGTTGTATTCTCACCTGATTCCAAACATCAGGTGAAGGTCAGAGCTGCTTAGGGAAGGAGACTGCAAAAGCTCTTCATGGCAGCAGCACTTGCTTACTTGTTACAGGTGGTTCCAGACAGAAGGAACAAGGTGATGTACTTAAACATGCTGACCTGCAGCCAAACCTTAGAAGAGAATAAAAGCAACTTGATTAGGCAGTCCTTCAAAAAACCCTAAATGAAACCCCAGATGTTTGCTTGTTCTCGCTGAAAGCTTACCCAATACCATGATACCTGAAGTAGACTTTTCCTTGCCTTTCCTTCAATTATGAGAGTTACTTCAATCCCTAAATGATATCTCCATGTTTCACAGTAGGTAAAGAAAAATTTGTCACTTCTTAATTAAGAAATTGTTACTGGTTTTTGGATTGTTAAACCTCCTTTTGCCCATTCCTGTTTGATCTTGTAGGGTTGGGAGTAGCTGGTATTTGAGGTAATGTGCATATCTGTCCTGGCAGAGGAGTCAGAAGCAGACTTTGCTGTGTAGATGCTGTGTTGCTAATTTTATCTTTTTAGATTACATTCCATGTCAGAGATGGCTTTGTCCTTCTTGCTTTGCAATCTCTATGCAATGAGGGGGAAATCTTTCTCCTAATGAAGAAAGCACGGGTTGCTCGTGTGCAGGCCTTGAAAATAGAAGTGAACCCAAAGATGCTCCCTGGAGGTCCTGAGGGTGGTTTGGCAATTTGTTTGGGTTTCTTTGTGTAGATTATTCTAATACATTCAGCTTTGAAACTCCAAATACTTTGCAGTACAGCTGACCTCCCGAATACTGGTGGCTGAGGGAGTGCTTGGTGTTCAGGTGGTTGGTCTGAAAATTCCAATGCAGTGTGTGATTATTTAATCTTAAAAATGTTTTGGCAGACCCCTGCTGTGTTTTGCAATCTAGCCAAAGCCTTTAAGGGCTTGTGCCAAAGTGTAGCTCACAGGAGGGTTTGTAGGACCAGTCAAGGCTGCCTGACTGGTTTGAGATGGAGAAAGTGGTTCATCCTGAACAACCTCCTCTGCATTTATCTGTGATTGGGGTTTTCCTGTGTCTATGACCATCCTGGAACCCTGATGGAGCCTTATCAGGTGCCCTTGAGTTGCCTGGTAGTTGTATGAAAGGTTTTATGGGAACATTACATTTGATACCTTTCCTTTGCTTCTTCATGAGAGGGTTTGTTGCTTTTAATCACTTTAGGGCACAGGATGGGGATAGGGAAAAGCTTGTCTTGTGGTTTTCAGGTGGTGATAAAAAGATAAAAAGTCATTAGTTAAACAGTTCCTGTTTGGGTTTTTTTTGGTCTTTGGAGATAAGTCAAAGTTAAGGAACATTTTTCTAGTACTTTAAGTATCTCTGTGGAATACTTGCAGCAGGATCATTGCATAAAGGAGCCTGAAAATAGAACTCAGCTGGAAGGGAATTACTGGCTTCTGTTCTTTCAGCGTGTTAAAAGCAAACCAGTGGAAGTTGAATGGTTCCTGATTTTTTAGCAGACCTTCCCTGTGATCCTGATGTGCGGGGCACTTGCCTGTGCTGAGTTCAGCTGAAGACCCGTGTTGTGAAATGGCAGCTGCAGGGTTACACCCAGTGCTGTTGGTATTTCTAATTGCTTTGAAAACAAAGAAATTAAACTGTCTGTAGTGAGATGTGTTGGATAATAGCGTGAGCAATAGCTTATGGTGCTTTGTTGATTCTAAAGGGTTTGTTTTGAGCGTGTGTCATTTGTTTAGACCCTGTCCAAGGGTTAGCCAGGGCCAGCAGCTGTTCTGTAGCAGTTGGTACATGGCCCTGTAAATGTGTTAAGAATTTGGGGTGGTGTGATGTGGATGCTGCAGCTAGAGGCTGTGACTGCTGAAAGGGTGTATAAATATATGAGTTAGGATGCTGTCAGCACGCTTTATGAACTCTGTTCTCTTGGGGAGAAGAAACAATAGTAATTCTTGTTTTCTGTGTGATAATTGCCCTTTGCGTCGCTGGCAGAACAGACTGCCTGGTGCTTGCTTGGGTTTGGCCTAATGGAGAAAGAGCAGCTGAATCAAAATGTGCTGCACTGAGCAGGAAGTTTTCACCAAAAGTAACTGCTTCCTCTTGCCAGTCAAAAATAGCAGCTCTTAATCCTCTTGCCCAGTTTTATGTACATGATGGTGCCATTTTCTCCTGACAGCTGTCTGCATTGGCATGCAGAATTCTGTATCCAGCAATCTGTTTCGGCATTTCACATCCCCAATGTGAAAAATGCCGATCACTTGTTTTTAAAATTTTAAAAGTTTAATAGTAATAAAATGGTTATAAAAATAGTAATACAATTAGAGTAATAATAATTTGGACAATTTGAATTAGGACAATATGAGACAGTAGAGACAAAGAGTTACGGATGTCCGGGTACCTTTTTCTGGGCAGCACAAGCCCGAAAAAGGACACCCCTGAACAAAGGATTAACCCTTAAAAACAACAGCCTGATGCATATACATACACCTCACACATGATGCATAAATTCCATTCAAATACAGGATTCTGTCTGGTCATGGTCAGCTTCTTCCTCTGAATCCTAACAGTGCCTTCGAGGTGGGAAGAAGTTCGTTTCTTCTGATAAGAGGGCAATAAATTCTTTTTCTCTGAAAGATTTGGGTGTCCTGTGGCTGCTATCCCGCTGCAAGTCCTTTCTTTAAAAAAAAGTATCCTGCATAGCATAGTTTCTATTTTAACATTTTTATGACCTAAAACTATATTTACCACACTACTTAAGAGAATTAATACAGCATTACTTTCTAACACAACACATATAATATTCATTTTAATATTTGCAAAAAGCCAATCATAAAATACATGTATTTTTCCCACCCAAGAAACATGTACTTCCCTCTGAGTATTTCTGAGGGGAACAAAAAGCAGGGAGAGCATTCAAGGTCCCATACATCAGGCATGTGTTATCAGTATACTGTTCTGGTGCCAGCCTTCTCCAAGGCTGAATGTCCGTCCATTTCAGATGGGTGTTACACATCTGCTCTTCCGAAATACATTGGAGCCACACAGGAATGAAGTCGGATAAGCTCATTTATTAGTGCCTGATAGCATTGTTGAAATGGGTGGTGACACCGTAGCGACCTTGGGAATGAGAAGCCGGTCTGGTGACTTGGGACCTCCTGTGCCCCAGCACCAGGACCCTGTGGGTTGGGGACACAGGTGAGATTCAGCCAGTCAGGAAGGGACAGGGAATGCAGTGCTGTTATTATAGAATACTATCATTATATTATTGTTGAGAGCCTGGAAGCCTGTTTCTCTTCCTGCTGAGTAACAGTATTTCTTTGTCAGCCTCACCTGAGCAGCACGATTTTCAGGGGAGATTTTTTTAAAGTATAAGATTGGGTCACGGTGTTTGTGATGTTCTCCTTTATTGTCCTTCCATGTGCACATGCCCTGCTAAAAGAGCTTCATCCTCAGTCACTGGAGCGCCTAGAGCCAGATAATTTTTTCCTTCCTGTTACCCTGAGACAATAAATCCATCCTAACATTTTTTGTACATGGGAAATCCGAGCTCCAAGGCGCCCCCTGAGAGGATGGCACAGCGAATAAAACCCAAACTGCGCTTTGCACACCTCCCGTGAAAACAAAGGTGCCGATTGAATTCCTGTAGTGGCATGCAGGGATGTGAGCGAAATACAAATGTGCCTTTGTATTGCTGGCGCTGCTCCTTTGTATTCCGGGGGCGATGGATGGGGGTGCGGCGGTGCTGCGCTCGCTCCCCATCGGGCTGGCACAGCCCGGCCAGGAGCTGCTGTGCCCAGCAGCGCCTGACTGCCGGCCCCGCATCAGCAGCGTCTCGGCAGCATCCTGGGAATCGCAGGCGATCACATGAGCCCGGATTTCCAGCTCAGTTCATTAGTCAGCCATTTTGGTCGCCACCCTGCTCCCTGCGCACAGCCAATCCCGGCGGCACTCGCTGCCCGGGCTGCGCCGGGAGACAGGAGCAGCGCTCGCAGCTCGGCCGCCGGGACACTGCCTCTCCGCTCGTCCTTTGTTTTTTTCTGGGGTCATCACCAGAGGAAGACACTGTTTTTTGATTCTGCTGCCTCTTTATTTTTTTTTCTTTTTATTTTTTTACTTGTTTTTCCCTGCTGCCTCCGGTGGAGAAGCCAGGTTTTTGTGGATGCTGAGGATCAATAGCCTCTAGCATAGCTGGAGACGACGGCAGTCGGTGAAAAGGAGGGAGGCAGAGCTAAGCGGGAAGGAGCAGCATTTTTACCTTGCTTGATCTATGAAAAGGCCAGAGCAGCCTCTGTGATCCTGAGCAATCTGTCCTTTAATCGCAAGGTATTTCTGATTTTCTTCTTCAGAAAGGTTTTGTTTTTAGTCCTTATTTTGCCCCCGTTGTTGTTGTACCAGCTGAGTCATCATGTCTGCTCTGACGCCTCAAAGCGACATGCCAACCCCCACCACAGACAAGATCACTCAGGCTGCCATGGAGACCATCTATCTTTGCAAATTCCGCGTGTCCATGGATGGAGAGTGGCTGTGCTTGCGCGAGCTGGATGACATCTCGCTGACACCCGACCCCGAGCCTACCCACGAAGGTACGGTCCGGCTGTGCCCCGGGAGCCCCGGGCCGGCTTTGTTCCGGCGCTGCACCGCTTGGGAGGGGGCGTCTCCGGGACCACACGCTCGTGTCCTGCCTGCGGAGCCTGGACAGCCGTGGGCACAGCAGAGAGCCAAACTGCTGCTTCAGATTGCCCTCCGAATTTGTAACCCAGCCCTTTAAGGCAGATTGGTGATGCATTCACTTTTTAGCTGTATCAGGTTTGTGTATCTCAGGAAGGAAGAAAACCGTGGCATGTGCTCGGTGAGACCATTTAATCATGATTTTGCCCTTAACCCGGGGCTGGTAGCTGTGTTAGTGAGCAGCCGGCTGGTACCGGGGGAGCACAGTGGCAGCACCGCAGCGTGTGTCCGGTCGTGGGGAGTTTTTGGAAAGCCCCAGTGATTACGCAGCGGTGCCCATTGTCAGGTGACAATGCCATCACAGTGCCCCAGCTCGCCTCTGGTGAACGTGCTGCTGTTTGTAATGGCTTGGAACCTGAAACGTGGGGATGTAGCTTTCCCCCTGGAAAAAGGAGTTTGGGTTGATAAACAGTTTAATAGCAGGACAAGGTTTGAATGCACTGAGTACTAAAAGCATGAGAGGACATCTGTGCAGTGTTCTGCCAATAAACAAGTGGGGAAGAAGGAGAGGTGATGAGTTTCTGCAGGTGCTGAGGTTCTGAGTGCCCTTGCTGGATGCACCTTTTGGTTTTAGAGCAAGGAGGCCCCAGCTTCTCATGCCTGACCCTTTTCCAGTAACTCCCGAAATGCCACTCCACCAAGCAGTCTGGCTTGGCCTGTTTGATGCTGCCTGGTTAAGTCAGCAGTGTCTTATATTGTCTTGTTGAATAAGGCAAGTGAAATTGTGGTGGGGATTTAAGCTTTAAAATAAATTTCCAAGGGATAATTTCATTTCCATTTGTCAGCTGCTTTCAGTGACAGTAGCCCCTGGGTTTGGATTTGGCTTGCCAAGTACTTAGTCACGCAGTGGGATACCAGACAGAGGTTTCAAAGGGAGAAATTTAGCATTCCCTCTGAAGCATATCCCAGGGGTTCAGGGAGGTGAGTACTGGGTGAGCAGGAATTCAGTTGTCTTCTAATTCCCATGTTCTTGTGTGCTACACCGAGACCTTCCTTGGTCTTACTCCCGTGTTTTTCAAGGTGTAATTACAGTCACTCTCCAGTGAATTCCAGAAGGGGGTTAGAAATCAGCATTTGCTCATTTCGTTACCACATTATTTAATTCATGTATCAAAAATAAATGCAAAAGAGCAGCACTGTAACAACCTTCCTGGTAAATGAAGGTTGGTGGTTGGCTGTTTGGGAGTGTATTTGGTTCCAAGCTGTGTTTTGAACAGAGAAGGTCAGGAAAAGCGTTGACAATAGGAAAGCTGACACAGCTGAATCCCGCTGTTGGGTCTGGTGCTCCTGCATCAGCACTGCTGCTGTGTCTGCAGGGTGTGCACAGGTCAGGGGGACAGGAGCGTGGACTCGTGTCCCTGGGAGTGTCTCCAAAAACAAAACTGATATGCAAAGGTAGGCATTATGAAGAAGGAAAAAACAAGCTGTGGAATTCTTCCAAAGGTATAACAAAGAGGGACAGTTTTCTCCTTAGAAACCAAGAGATGTAAAATATATGTTGCACTAAGTACCAAATCAAACAGCTTGTTGGATTAAGATTTGAAGCCTTCCATTTGCTGTCCCTCAGCTCTTGCTGCTTCTGGAGAGTTTTGTCCCTGGCCTCTCTTCACCCTGTGATCTGCTGTGCCCCCAGCCCTCAAGCAACCATCCTGCCTTCAGAGCCAGTCACAACAATTCCAGTCTGCACAGAGCTGGAGCTTGAGAACAGCTAAGCAAAACTTTTCTTCAAATTAAAAACAAGCAGCAGGTACTGAGTTGCTTGCAACTGGGTATGTTCCATATAACCTGTAGCATGGCCACTCAATTTAACAATAAAAGCAATTAATACACTTTTTCAGTTGATTGAAACAATTCTGTATACATATGAAAATAAGCAGATTCTGCTGCTTACTGTAAAGCTGCTTGGATTAGAGAAAGAACTCTTTTTTTTTTAAACAGGCTGTGATCTTAATAAGTCTCTCAGAACCTTACTGTCCTCTGCAGGCCCCTCAGAATTAAATGTGACATTGGTGGTTGTTAACTTTGTTTGCTTGCAGTGCGTGTGACGGTCTTGGAGGCAGCTTTAGGGATGGAGGTAAATACCACCTGGATTGTAATTCTGTTTAATGTTGAACAGAGTGTGTGTATGGATGGTGTTGAACGCTGCTCTCAGCTGTGGGGAGAAGTTACACAAAATGGCCTTTTTTTAGACTGTTTGACTGGATGTTAAATTTCTATCTTGAATAATCATGAGGAGCTTCACAGTAAGAGCTATGGAAATTTTTGTCCTCATGAGATCACCTTGTAGTAGCATCCAGAAGGAATACGTGCGCTAACTTGAGAGAACTTTGAGGAATTCCAGTGTTCCTCTCTTTATTAATCCTCCTCTATTTGCACTAAGAGCAGCAGTTGGAATTAGAATTTATAATATGCGAACATGAAATTATCTTTTCTATAGGGCAGAAGCTAAGGTCAGATTTTTTTCTTCTTTTTTGACCAGTAATTTAAAAGTTTTAGTTTCTGGCATGTGCTTGTGTAGAATGCCCTGACAAGGAGTTATGGGCCTCTTCAGGAAAGGCAAATGTTCTTCTTAAAACCTCCTGCCCATTAATCTGTTGCACTGATTATTGAATCATCAGTGAGATTTTACCTTTTTTCTCCATTTTCTATCCGAGTGTTTTTCGTACCTCAAAATGATGTAAGGAAGCAGCATAACCTTACTGATAATGCTTTTGTTGTGCAAACTGGCAACAGTTAACCTGGGTTTAGGGTTTCTCCAGTAGTGTGGAATAGGAACAGTGAAGTCATGGGAGAGGTGGGATTTTTCAGTGCTATGGGCCTTTCCCATTAGAAAATAAATCTGAATTGTACTGGGAGTAGCAGGGTCCTTTCAGATGTGCACAAAAACCCACATGAGATGACTCTATATTTGCAAAAAGCCTCTTAAAACACATCTGGTGATAGAAACCCCTAAATAGATGAGAAGTTTGAAGGAGCTGGAGACCTGATTTAACAGAAGTAATGTGAAGTCATTAAATGCAAGTTAGATGAATTACAGTGTGTTTGTGGTTATAAATCTTGGGAATAGCAGTTAGGTCATGTAATCCAGACTTCAATGCAGAAATTACTCTTAAGAGTTATTTTCTTTGCTCTTTTAAGCTGTGTCAGTCTAACTGAAGGCAGAGCTGGGGAGCTTGGGGCAGGGTTATATCCCTCAGAGGCGGCGAGTCACAAGTGCTGCAGGGAAACCACTTGGGTGTCAGCTGAACTGGCAAGTGAAAGATGGGGGAAAAACCCCAAGGGTTTGGGTTTTTATTTTCTTGGTGTAAACTGTCAAGGACTAACATAGCATGAGAAATTTCCCATAGCAGTTAGTCATGTGTTTCCCTCTGAAAACAGGCTGGTTGTGCAGAAACATTCCATACAGCTGCACACAGCAGCAACATAGAGAAATCAGGTGATTATTTGATGGTAATCATGTGGGGATGGGAGTAAGACTTAGGGTGGGATTAAGCTGTGACTTCATGTGATGTACATGGCTGTTTATTTGTCCCATGGGTGCAATGGAGAGTGGGCTGGGAATTTCCAAATTGTCTGTACTTCTTTGTTTCCTTTTATTTCTTTCTGATTTCTGGCAGATCTTAGACTGCTCTTTTCTTCTGTAGGCAAGGCTCTCTGTGTATATGTGTTTATTTGGAGATGGAATGTTTGTGCAGGGGGTTTTAAAAGAAATGTTTTTTTTGTCCTGAGTAGATGGTTCCTGGCATTCCAGGCTGCAGACAGCCTGGTGACTTCCCCGATTTTGGGCTTGCAGGGTGTTAAGAGTATGATGCTGAAACCCTTTGCAGATCCCTTTTCTTTGTCAACAATTAGTGATCCATCATGTTGGCAAACCTAACCTGAAAGAATTAGTTCTGTACCTCCCATAACATGAACAACATCTACCTAATTTTCTCCCTTGGCCTTTTTATTTGCTATTCAATATATTTCTAAGGTAAAGAATATCAGAATGCAATTCAAGTGTAGTAATGCTACCAGAGGTTCCCCTTTCATAATAAAGGAATATTTGTCCACATTTGGGCCAAGGCTTTCCCAGCAGCAGCGCTGACTGGACAGCATCACTCGGGACTTTCTGTATCAAGTTCAGTTTTCATTTCCCAAAACTGATGCCTTGGGTTTTTTTAGGTTATTTTACTGATGGCTCAGTCTCTCCCCATGAGTTTGTTTAAAATTTCTGTACTTAAAAATAATTTTAGAAGTCCTGACCTATTGAAAAACGTGTGACCTTTTTTTCCTGATGGAACAAACTCTTCCCTGTGAGGGTGGTGAGGCCCTGGCACAGGTTTCCCAGAGAAGCTGTGGCTGCCTCATCCCAGGAAGTGTCCAAGGCCAGGTTGAGGCTTAGAGCAACCTGGAATAGGGGAAGGTGTCCCTGCCCATGCAGGGGACAGAGGCAGGGGGTTGAAAGGGATGAGTGTCCAAGTCCCTTCCAACCTAAGGCAGCATGTGATTCTGTAATTCTATTTAATCTGTCTTTGGAGGAACTTGATACCCAGATGCTGTGTGTGAGATGATGTTCATTACTTCAGAAAGGCTTAGACTCCCAGCTGTATTTTAGCCCAATAACTTCAACCCTTAAAGTAAATGTTGAGCAGCAGTGTGAAATAATTTTGATGCTGTTCCATTCTCCCAGGGTTTACTTGTAAAAGCTTTCTTTGGCTTGGGAAAGTATTGCCTCTCCTTCAGTGAGATGCTGCTGCTGTGTCAGCCAAGGGAGTGACTGCAAACCCCTCTGCTGTCCAAATAACAGATGGGATTTTTGTGATTAATGTATTAGAGACAAGTTCTCCTGTCCCTTCCTGAAGAACTGGCTTGAGTGTTCATTCCAATGGGATATTCAGTTCCATAATACTAATCTTCCTGGGAATCTGGTTGGAATGAGTTAATTGTGTTATGGAGACTTAAAAGCCTTGATCATCCTGTTATCTAAACTTCCTACATAGTGAGTTAAGTACTTTCCATCATAATCAAAAGTATTGAGTTTTTCACACCCCAGAAAGACCATGGAAACTATAGAGTTTCAGGTCTTTGTGATTGTTCTGTGGGAAGATGTTTTTCCTCTCCCACTGTTGCTTGGTGGAATTTCCAGACAAGTGGGAAAATATACAAGGTAAAAGAGATGGACTCTATGCAAAATGCAGCTAGGTGCATGTAGAATGAATGAAAATAGGAAAGAAAGTGCTAATTAAGTGTGTGCTTTTGCCTCTAAACCTATGCAAATGCCATTGTACCAGTTTTAAATTCGTGCAGTTCCTGCTAGGAGGAAGATGGGTTTATGGCTTGTAGGGATAGAAGAGAAGAAAATATTTTTGACTCCTCTGGATATTTCTCTGGGAGCTTTACGTGGGTTACTTGCTAAGGGTTAAAAATAAATGAGAAAAATGAAATGAAGCCTATCAGTTGTCCCAGTGCCTGTTACCCAGGTACTGGTAAATCTGGTTTTGATTGTATGTTCTTCCCTGTATATGCTTTGGGTTAAGAAAAAAATCCAACCTCCCAATATTAGATAAAAGACGTTGCAGTGGTGGTGTGTGGCTTCCCTTACTCTGTGCAGGGAGAGATTCCGGGATGATCAACATCTGGATCTGAGTCCCGGGGTCCCGGGAAGCGTCAGGGACAGGTGCACTGCAGTGAGATTGAGTCTCCTGGCCTTTGGGAAGCTGCAAGCCCCTGTCATGAGAGACCAGAAGCCATCACTGTGGCACGTGGGGGAGAGCATCACCCGGGCTTTGCCTTTAAACACCAGGGGTTTGCTCCAGGGACGGTGCTTGTTGCTCCTGCAGTAGCGCTCATCCCCAGGGCGGTGCTGGGGCTCAGTCTCCGTAGCGCAGTGTGAGGCTGCGGGGCCCGCCGTGCAGCGCACGGGGCTCAGCTCTGGGCTCAGCGCTGGGGCTCCCGGCTCTTGCTGCGCTCCCGGGGCAGGAGGCGGGCGCTGTGTGGGAGGGAGGAGGGCCCGGCAGCCTCTGGACTTTGCTCAGATCGTCGGCGCGGTTGGCTGGGGAAGGGGCCGGAGTTTTGCCGGGCTTTGAACGTTGTGCCGATGGCGGGTTAGCGCTGGGCAGTGCGGGTGCGTAAGTAGGGAGCCAGCAGCGCCCAGGGTCCGGGGCGTTTGTCTGGCTCGGCTCGCTGCGTTTGGAACAGGGACTTGGTGGGTGTGCTGAAACCAGTTCTCCTTGTCCTGCCTGCTCCTCTCCCAGGATACCTCCCTGGCCCCGCCAAGGAGAGAGGTGCTCCCCTGCCTGAGTCCTTGGGGATCGTCATCAGCCTGGGACCCATGTAGGGCTCGGCTGGGTCACCTCTGCGGGATTTGTCATTTGGGGTGAGGGTCATAACAGAGTTTAGGCTCTGCTGAACCTTTAAAATGCCCTCCGTGTGTGTTTTCCCTGAACGTGCCTGCTTCCCACGTGTGGCTGTGTCCCTGCCAGCAGCTCCTCTTGGGGCTGGATGTGAGGAAATTGAAGGAAAAGCTGACATTGCATAAATATCACAAGTTTAGTGCTTTTATCTTATAAATAAAGTAATGCTTTTGTTGCTTTTCTTTTTAGGATGTGCTTTACAAAAATGTTGCTTGTGTTAATGCAGAAACAAAACTTCTGCAGCTTTTCTGAAGCCTGCCCTGGTCTGACTCTGGGAGAAAAATGCTTTGCTCTATTGCTTCGTGCAGACTAATGAACCTTTTTGACTTGCAGATTTCTTGCCACTATGAATTAAGTCTTGTATGATGCAAATCTCCCTTTCAGTTATGCTTTTCTTACACCTTGATTTTGAATCTTTCCTTTAGATCACGGCTTGCATGACGTTTTTCTTTCTTTTCCTTTCCTTTTGCTGTTTGCAAAGACTCTTGGGAGGATTTGACAGATGTGGTGGAGCAATTGCGCGATGATTCCGAAGGTGCGTTCCACACCCACATCTCACAGCTCTTGTTTGTGCTAATCCTTGGCTTCTGCACTATTATTTTGAGCCTGAGTGCAAAATGCAGTTAGTTTCACTTTCCAGTGCCAGTAGCTGTGGCTTTCCTGCATTACCTTGGTGTTGCTTAAATAAATGTGTGTGGGTTTTTTTTACTATTTTGACCTGAAGTGGAGGTAGAAGAAGTAGATCAACAAGGGATGTTTGCCTTCTCCTAAGTGCTTTCAGAGGCAGTAACTTCCTGAGCCTGGCAGAAGCACAGCTTAAAAGGTTGCAGCAACATATGGAAGCTGAATTTTAAAAAATATTTCAGAAATCACCCTGAAGCTTTAGGTTTTCTGCAGTATTTCTGTCTAGATTCTTCAGATTTTCTGGCAGTATTTGCCAAGGCTTGGCAAAAATTATTCTAAAACTTGCATTGCTAATTTTTTTAAAACTTGTAAAGTACTAAACGACAAACTTATTTATAGCACTTTTTCCTTGGATTTTAAGAAACGGTGCAAATATGAAATAGTTGAATCCCCAATGTAGCAAGTGGTTAATCAGATTGATACTTTGATGATTAAATACAGATGCTCCTGCAAGGGTTTCAAGTGTTTGCAGCACAAAAGGCTGATGTTCTCATGCACTGAGCACACTGGTCCTTGCTGTCATCTTCTACCATGGTGCCTTTAACTGCTGTGCTGGTTCTGTGCCCGGTGCTGCCCACAGCCTCCTCAGCCACAGGCAGTGTCCTCCTCTCCTGGCACAGCAGCTTGTGCTGCTTCCCAGAGAAAGGCATTTTCCAAGGCAGGCCTTTAGGAAAAAAGAGGGGCTTGAGACTTCTTTTTTTTTCATAAAATATTGTACAAGTTGTTTTGCATTTATTTTGTCAGGTGAGAGGTGTTTCTCTGCCACACGGAAGCAGCCGTGTTAAATTTACTTTGTTGGTCCTGATGTAAGATGGAGAACAGTGATTAAATGCTAATGAGTTGGCATTGCTTGCTGTGGGTTTGTTCACTTCTCCAGTGTCTCATCGTTCCCTGCCTTTGATCCAAGTTTTAGCTTCATTTTAGTTGCTTCTTCCTTCTTTTAGAGTAAGTATGAGGAGTGATAAAATTTATTGTCACCAAATGAGAAGTACCAAGACCAGTCACAGCTTAACCCTTTGAGATCCTGTGTTGCATTGACTCTTTCTTGATTTTCAGGTTCCTGGGTACAGATTGTACCATTTAAACAAATTACAGGATTCTCGAATGCTTTTGGAAACATCTTCATGGAAGCAGCTGGTTAGAAAAGATGTCTGTTCTGTAGAAGCTGCAACATTTAAATAACAAAATGTCCTAAGAGGACGTTCCTTTGTTTGAAACCCAAACCCTGTGGAAAGCCAAGCTCAAGGGCTGGGGATTTACTTTAAGGTTTATGATGTGGGCTGTGTAGGAAAGGCCAGGCAGAGGTTTTGCAGTTGGAGGCAGAAGGAAGTTGGAGAAGGTACTAGCTCAGATGGAGCACACCAGGATCACACTTGTCCCAGCTTAAAGCCAGCCTGACAGTTTTACTGTGTACAAGTCAGCCTTGCCTGCCTACCCTGCCTTCTTTAAAGCTGTGTGTGTTGCAGTACATAGAGTAAGAGTATCAGTTACTTAGCATTTAAGTTTTGAAATAAGCCTTAGGGATTTTATCCAGTTTCACCCTATATGAGCTAACTGGTTTGCAAGATGAGAATCTTGGATAAACTGCACATGCAGAGCACAATTGCTCAGAGCAGACTAACGAAGCAGAAACCTTGGATTAGTGTGATATGGTGAAAATACTTTTCTATTGAAATTAGCCAATAACCACGGCCAAAGGAGCATTTTCTTTGGTGCTCTCTTATACAGTTCCTTTAATTCTGTGTTAGGGATGGCTTTGCCCCCCAAGCAGAGTCACTGTGGGTGCCTTGCTACCCAGCAGAGCAGCAGCCTTGCCCAGTGAGGAAATGTGGTGAGAGAGGATGAGGTCTCTGTGTTGGCAGTCCTGTGCCTGACTCTTTCCTGAGTCTCCATTCCCAGTGATGGTGACTGTTAGCTACACTGCAGGGCAGAAAAAGGATTGGAAATCCAGAGCAGCTCACGAGCTCAGGGTACCTCCAGGGCAGCCAGACCCATCACCTTCAGGCAGCAGTAGTCCTGACAGGCAGTGAAAGCACCTCACAAAGTTCAGTCTTTCTGCAGTCCAGTGCTGCTCTGAGCACTGCACTCCTAAAAGAGTACTTGGAAGTTCTCTAAACTATGGAAATCAATTTAGAGAAGGAGACTTGTGGTGCTGGTTCTCTCTGAAGAAGAAGGAGAATGAGAGAAGCGCTGTCCTGAGCTGCTTTTGGAGGGCTGAACAAATGAGCTGTGCTCTCAGGTTTGGATGCTGGCACTGCCCTGGCTCTTCCCCCTGCCTGTGCTGGGTTTCCCAGCCCACAGTGAGGTGCACTCGGGTGTGGGTGTGTTAGCTGGGCTCTTGGCTCTCTCTCTGGCTGGTGGATGCTGGCAGGTGCCTCTTGCGTAGGATCTGTAGTCTGAGGTGTCCTCAGGTCAGGTCTCTGCTGCCAGGAGTAGTTAATTAACTCGAGGTGGCAGCTTGGTTCAAGGGTCCCTGGCTGTTGGCAGCAGCCCTGGATAAGCAGGGGATTTACAGGGATGAAACTGCCTGCACCTGGGAACTGGAGCTCAAAACTTGGGTGTGAGTAGCAGGTCTAAATGTCTGGATGTTTATAATGTGGAAGAGGAAGAATATAATCCTGGGACATCCGTGAGTTTGGGGGTTTAGTATGACCTGTCAGGAGCCATGAAGATCAGCTCCTCACTGGTGAAAACCAGTGGCAGTGTTAAAACCAAGAGAGGGAAGTGGGAGTTGGCTCCATGTTACATCTAAGCTTAAAAAAATAGTCTTGAGGAAGAGAGATACAACTTGGGGTAGAGACACGTGTTGCTGGATTAAGTGTGAGAGGGTCCAATGTGAAGTTAGATGGAAGAATAAACCAGAGCAAAGCACAGGTGGAGGATTCTTACTGGTTTGTAGCTGGGGATGTGAGTTGGAACAAGTGATGGTCAGAGACACATTGTCACGGTGCAAAGCACAGGATGCACATCAGGCTCCAAATGTGTCTTTTGTGAAAGTAGGGAGCTCCTGTAGTTATTTGAAGTATTAAGGCACCCTCAGTATGATACATTGTCTATTGCCATGCCACTGTGGCTTTGGCCCTAAACTGCTAGTTGGTGTTGATTTTTCTCCACAAAAGGCCTGCAGAGTGCCTCCTGGGAAACTCACTGCCCCAAAAATGCCTTCAAAGCTGAGGAAAAGCAAGAGCAAGGTGGGGTGTTGAGTGTAATAAAGGCAGCTGCTGTTGCTCAGCAGCAGTTTCCCTGCTTTGTTGCAGACCCCAATTACCTCATGGCCAACGAGCGCATGAACCTGATGAACATGGCCAAGCTGAGCATCAAGGGGCTGATCGAGTCTGCGCTGAACCTGGGCCGCACGCTGGACTCGGACTACGCCCCCCTGCAGCAGTTCTTCGTGGTCATGGAGCACTGCCTCAAGCACGGCCTCAAAGGTACCAGCCTGGGCACAGCCCGCCCTGGGGAGCAGCAGAGTGGGTGAACAACAGGGCTCTGCAGCCTGCACAGGACACAGGAGAGGCTGGCACGGTCACTGCTGTCACCACAGTGCACTGGGCAGGCCAGAGCAAGGCACAGAACCTGCTGGAAGGGAGGCTGAGCTGTGGCAGGTGCTTGCCGTGTTGAAAACGGCAGTTCAGTTGTCCCAGGTGTAACTCAGTGCTCAGGGACTTAACTGGCTTTTGGCAAGCTCGTGACTCCCTTTTCTGCACTTCCTTGTGCTTTAGCAGTGCATCCCCTTGCTGGAAGAGGAACTGCAACCCCAGAGCTCCTTTCTCAACAGCTGTGTCTAAACAGAGGGTTTTGGCTGTGTGCAGCTTGTGGCTGAAGCTGCTTTTAAAGCAGAGCATGTGCTTGACTCTGAAATCCTAAGTCACAGCTCAAATGGCCAAGTATGGACTGGCCTTCAGGTGCTGTCCTTGTGTCCTTGTAGCTGGAGATGGGAAGCTGAGGGGTGTGGAAAATGGTGGGTCCTTCCCATCCAAACCATCCTGAGATTCCAGGATACCAAGTGCCTGTCCAGCAGCAGCCCCAGAGGAACCATGCTGGCAGGATTTGGCTAATTTGTTCACTTGTTTGAAAATGTGTTATATCAGCACAGGTCTAACTGGCTCATTTTTTATTTCTTTTTGTTTTTAGCCAAAAAGACTTTTCTTGGGCAAAATAAGTCATTTTGGGGACCTCTAGAATTAGTAGAAAAACTTGTTCCTGAGGCTGCAGAGATTACAGCAAGTGTTAAGGATCTCCCAGGGCTCAAGTAAGTACACTCCTTTATTGCATGAGTACATAATATGGGTTTATTGTGAGAGGGATCCTGAAAAAGAGAAGGAAGGGCAAACAGAACCTTCAGGAATGCATCTGCCACCTTCTGCAGGTAAAGATGGATCATTGCTCTCTTACTCTTCATCAAGGATCTGCAGCAGGAGAGCAGAGGATATATTCTCGCTCTATTAGGAGCGTGGCAACTTATGGGCAGCAGTGCATTTACTGCTTGTGCCTCAGGCATGAGAACAGCCTTGATTGAGCATTTATGAAGTCAGACTCAAGAGGAGGGGAATTAACAGAAAGGTTATAAGAGTTTAAATAGTTTTGAGGCTGATGTAGGCAATTCTTCTTGTAAATAACTTCAGGTATAGTGTATGTGAGAGGAAAGCTTAGGCACCAAGCAGGAGGATTGTAGTTTGTATTCAAGAGGGAAGGCAAGAAGCCACAGCAAGCATATATTACTTGTAAAAGTTTCATAGGAATTTTAGACATCACATTCAGGCTTGCCTGTTTCATGATAAGGGAAACTGTAAGAAGCTTTTAGCCTGGAATAGAAAAAATGGAAGCTCTTGTATGAGGATTAGGACTAAGGATGGAGTCATCTTTGCTGAAAGAATAGGTGGATAAGTTCAATAAATTGCTTTGGGTTAGTATTTAGTCATGTTCATACAGACAGGTGCTTTTCCTGGAGGTGCATGCAGGACTCCTGCAGCAGCTGACAGGACCAGTGCTGTGCCAGAGCTCCTGGTACCTCTTCCTGTTGTAGAGCGTTGTAATAGGAAATGAATGGAAGCAAAGAGCAGTTGTAGGGTGCATTTTTAACCTTGTGCTCGCAGTGACCGTCGGGAAGTGCCAGGTCCTGTTAGTGAGTCAGGGGTGGGCAGTGCTGGCCATGGCTTCCTTGGGCTGCTGCTGCTCATGCCAGGTGAGCTCAGACATCCAGGTCAGCCCGTTAGAGCCATGTGCTCCCAATGGCTGGGAGAAAAGAGGGCAAGGACTGGCACTTGAGTCCGTGGCATCCTGTGAGGGCATTCAGGGGCAAAGCACCTGAGGAGAACAGAACTGAGTTAGTGTTTCTAAGCTGCCTGGCCACATTCCCATCCAGCCCCACCCACCCCAAGGAGTGGTGTTGGGCAGCTGTGCTGGTCTGTGCATGTTCCTGTCACTTAGGCACAACTGGTTGTGACTCAGAAGGTGATGAGCTGAAGCAGCTGATCTGTCTGGCAGCATCCAGCAGGGATAAAGCCAGGGAAGTCTTTTTAGTATGGCAAGAAAAACATCATGAGCTAAGAGACAGTGACAGCCTAATTGGTCTGCACCTATTTGTGCTTACATATCTTGTATTTCTCTGCACCAGTGCCAGCTCTGTCTTGGAAGTGCAGAAACTTGAGGTAGGGTGGGGCTATGAGAGCTCTTGGTAACTGTGCCTTGCAGGGTGTCTGGAAGGGTTTGTGTCTGGCCTTTGCAGGACACCTGTGGGTAGAGGAAGAGCTTGGCTTCGCCTGGCTCTGATGCAGAAGAAACTTTCGGAGTACATGAAAGCCTTGATTAACAGAAAGGATCTTCTCAGGTGAGTGCTGGACTCTTTTCTCAGTTAGGTTCACTTCTGCTCTCCTGTAAGATCTGGATCATCTGTCCCATCTCACTGCTGTGTATCTCCTTCCCTACATCCCACAGTGAATTTTATGAGCCCAATGCACTGATGATGGAGGAGGAAGGTGCCATCATTGCTGGCCTCCTCGTAGGGCTGAATGTCATCGATGCCAACTTCTGCATGAAGGGAGAGGACCTGGACTCCCAGGTACTGGGTGTTCACTTAATGGGCTTGTTCTGCTCATTTAAAACGGAAAAATCATTAATTTTGCATAGCTTACTGATGTAATGAGCCCTTGGTGAAGTACAGCAGGTGCTGGTCTTCTAACTCTGAACTTGCACACCTGGCAACAGTGTGTTGGTCTTAGAAACCAAGTGTTTAATGCAAAATGCAAATTTTCCTTCTCCAGGTCGGAGTTATCGATTTCTCCATGTATTTGAAAGACGGGAACAGCACGAAGGGCAGCGAAGGGTAGGTGCACACACAGTTGTCTTGCTGCTTCCCTCTTGGGAATGTGTGTTCAGGTGTTCCAGGCTGCCCTGTTTCTTTTTTCCAGAGATGGTCAGATAACTGCTATTTTGGACCAGAAGAACTATGTTGAAGAGCTCAACAGACATCTAAGGTAACACATTTTTTCTTGGCTCTTTATTATCTTGCAGAACAAAAGACAAAACAGGATTTTTAAAAGTGAAGGAATTACTATAGGGTTTTTTCTCTTCAACAGTGCTACAGTAAACAACCTGCAAGCCAAGGTGGATGCCTTGGAGAAATCCAACACAAAGCTGACTGAGGAGGTAAGTGTCATGGAAAACTGCCAGGTGCTTTGGACTTTGGGAGTTAGGGATTAACCAGGGAGGAGGGATTCCTTTCAGATGTCTGGTGTACAGAATGAGGAGTGTTAAACGATGGAACTGGAATAGCTGACCTGTCACTACTGAGCACAAGCTGGAAAATCAACGGTATGTTTATGTAAATTTGCAAAAAGTGAAGGAAAAAATGTCATTATAAGTGAGGTGTCCAGGCTGAGCATGAGAAACAGTGGGTACATGAGGCATAGGTGCAGTCTGTGTTTTAACATGGGTCTGCAGCTCATTTCTGATGGCATAAATGTCATTAAATGTTTTGGGGTCAGTTCCCTGGCATAAGGGTGGCAGGAGGTCTCACCTGGCACAATGAGTGCCTTTTGGTGTGGTACGAGGAGGTGAATTGCAGTGGTGCCTGCAGTGGTTTTGGGGTTTGGCAATGAAGCTGCCAAGGGAAGGTGCAGCATGTGCAGAGCAGGCTATGGTGACAGTGCCTGCCTGTGTCACACATCACAGCCCTGTGTATTGGGCCTGAGCTCTGCCAAGGACTCACACTCCCATCCAGGAGCTGTGTTTGGGTTTGTCACAGGACAGCATGGCTGACCCCTTGGAATGTCTCTGAGCTGCTCCTGTGTGTGAGTTACAAAGCCAGAAGGGGTTTCTGAAGTTCCTTTTGCCTTTGACCAAACACTTACATTAATCTGTTGCTCTGCAGTGCTGTCATCCCTGGGAATTCCTCTGGGCCTGGTGTCTCATCCCTAAGGATGCTGTTTGCCGCTCATCCTCTCGTTTCCAGCCAAATCTTCCTCATCTGCTGGGTCAGGAGAGAAATAAAACAAGTCAAGTATGTTTTTGGTGCATTAACTGTTGTGTTCTGTTCCCAGCTTGCAGTTGCCAACAACAGGATCATTACACTGCAGGAAGAAATGGAGCGGGTTAAGGAGGAAAGCTCCTACATCCTGGAGTCCAGCCGGAAGGTTGGTGTGTGTCTGGGGGGGTGTGTGTGGGTGTGTGTGTGTGTTTGTGTGTGATTGCTGAGCCCTGGGGCAGGCCCAGCCTGAATGCCTGGTTTGGAACAGAGTTCATTTCCTTGCCTGTCTCAGACAAACCCCACAGGGGATTAGGGGAATGGCAGGTGGGCCCTGTGCAGAGGGAACAGATGGGCCCTGCCACAGGGAGTCCTGCCTGCCCATAGGGATGGAGCAGGGAGCGTGCACAGAGCCAGGAGCTCCCACAGGTTACAGCTCACTGAGCAAGGTGTCAGGGGATGGGAGGGAGGGGGACTTACTGTGTGGGGGGACAGGCAAATCAGGAAATAAGAGTTGTGCTGGTTTGTCCTGAATTATTGCAGAATTCCAAGTGTTGGGGAAAAGCCAGTAATGAGGTCAAGTGAGGGCTGGCAGTACCCAATACCAACTGAACTGTGTCTGTTACCTCAGGCCACCAAGGACAGAAGTGCTGACGGGCAGGCACTGACTGAGGCACGGAAGCAGCTCAAGGAGGAGACTCAGCTGCGCCTGGTGAGGACTGGGGGCCTCAGGGTTCACTCCACAGGGCTGCGGAGGGTCATGGCCCTGCTGAGCTCTTGTTCGATACGTGTGTGGGGAGAAAAATGCCTGGCCTGAAGGTATTAAGGAAATAATTTCTGCTTTGGGAAATAAAATCTTTCCTTAGACCCCTCCATCCTAAAGACAGGCCCATGCAGAATTCCCTGACTCTCTGCTAGCCATGCTGTACACCTGGCTGTGATACTGGACTGAAAACTGGGGAGTTACTCTCCTTAAGGCACGTGTCAGACGTGTGACTCTGAAGTTGTGGCAGCAGCACACTTGTGGGTAGGGACTGCATTGGCAGAAGGGAAAGGTGGATACCCCTGGGTCATGAGGGCAGCTCCTGGAGATGCTGAGGGCTCCTTGTGTTCCAGGATGTGGAGAAGGAGCTGGAGGCGCAGATCGGGATGCGGCAGGAGATGGAGCTGGCCATGAAGATGCTGGAGAAGGATGTCTGTGAAAAGCAGGATGCGCTGGTGGCACTCAGGCAGCAGCTGGACGATCTCAGGGCTCTAAAGCATGAACTGTCTTTCAAGCTGCAGGTAGGGAGCTAAGGAAATGCAGGGAATTCCAGATGGAAGTGAGAGCTGCTGTGCATTTATTCCTCCTGCCTGTTGGAGAGATAGTGAGTGTGAAAGGGTCACAGGCTGTGCAGTGCACTCCTATCTTTCTGTGAGAACACGGGGACATGGTGGAGGGTAAAGGTGAAGGCAATTTCTTCTGAACAAAAATCCATCATGGTCCAGAAATTTGTGTGAGAGACAGGGAAAGCATCTTGGGTGGTTTTGTGGTGTGAACAGAGCCGTGGGAGCTTGTGTTCCAGCAGAGTCTGGTGTGCAGGGCCCCTGGTGTGACTCATGTGTGGCGACAAAAGCAGACTCCAAACAGCAACACAATGCTCAGAATAGATCCCAAAATCAACTTGCCAACAGGAAAGAGTTGCTTCTGCTCTCCTTGAGCCAATGGCTTTGTTCAAAGCAGCTGAATTCTCTTAAGATATTGGGTATTGGCAGGCACTGCATCATGCATTTTCCATATGCAGGAAGCTTTATGGATAGTGGCATTGCCCTGTTGCAGGGTCCAGATGGAGCCTGCACCTCTATGGCAAGACATTTGTCCTTGCAATACTGACCTGGCATTTGCTTTTCCAGCACTTTTTACTGCCTCTTTACCTTTTGCCCTGTTGGTTTGTGTGCCAAATGATTTATGGGGGTTTATCTGGGATTTACTACTCCTTACACCAACCCCCACTGCTCCTTTTCTCAGAGTTCAGACATGGGAGTGAAACAGAAGAGTGAATTAAACAGCCGCTTGGAAGAAAAAACAAATCAGATGGCTGCCACCATCAAACAGCTGGAACAAAGGTAAGACAGGAAACTTGAGCCAGGATCCACTGGTATGTCCTTTAGTGTAGCGTCCCATGGATCGAGAATGGGCCAGGGGAGAGTCCCAGTGCTCTGCTAGACAGAGCTGCCTGAGGGGAGCAGTGGGAGCAGCACCTCTGGGACCTGGTTAACGAGCAGTGCATTGCACTCCATTGGGTGCTCTCATTTTAGGGTTTCTGTAGACAGGGTGATTTTCTTTAAAACAAGTTTGTGTTTGAAAATGTTTCATGATAGCTACTCAGCTAATTCGTGTGTTCTTTTTCTCTTGCTGTTCTTATTTTTTCTGTTTTCTCATCATCCTCATTCTGACTTACTTATACAGTGAAAAGGATTTGGTGAAACAGGCAAAAACCTTAAATAGTGCAGCAAACAAACTGATCCAGAAGCATCATTAGACATTTTTATGTCTGGCCACCTCACAGCTCTGACATCAGAACTCATTTATGAGGAGAGAACTTGAGAATTGCTAAAAGCAACTGTTCAAATGTTAATTGTCACCCAAAGTTGATTTGGAATTTGCAGAGTTTTTAAAATCAGTGAGTTTTTCTGCCGAGATGTAGTCAGGTATAAGGATCCCCAACCCTGCCATTTACCAGTACCAAGGAGCTGGCCCGGGAGCGCCCCAGGAGTGGCCGAGGTGGCCGTGCCCGGCCGCTGCCGTCACCGCCTGCGGCAGCACGGGGCCGCGGCCAGCTCGGGACAGTCAGCTCCTTCTCTGTATTGCCCTTTTGTGAAGTAGACGAGAAATGCATCCCTGGAAGTTGTTGACAGTAGTTGTGTGCGTGCCCCAAGCCATTCCCTGTTCTCTTCTGTTCTGTGGGTCCAGCCCCGAGTCCGAGCCGAGCGGGCGCGACGCTGGCCCAGCACCGGGAGCATTGGCCCTCCCGTAACCAGCCCGCCTGGATTCTGCCTTAGGGACCTGGGGGGAGGGTGGGGACTTATCCTTATTCCTTTAAACTTCATGTGTCCAGAATTAGTAGCTATAGGTGTCTTAGAGTAACACGATAGAGTGGTAAGTTCAGTGGAAACCTCCTTCTCTTTGCATTGCTTCTACCTCTGCCAGGAATCCCTCCAGACGAACCCTGTGGTTCTTCCTGACCCAAGGAAATGGAGGAGAGGTGTTTTGGGAGGTCTCTCCCCTTCCCAGAAAGGGAAGTTACCAGTTTTATAAAAAATAATCTGATCTTTGTTTAAAGGAAGCAAAAACACATTAAAAAAAAGGAGAAGGAACCCAGTGTGCAGCAGTGAGGAATGGAGATGGAAATTTGGTCCTTGCAGTTTACTTGTCCAAGTAGTTGGTGGCTGAAAAGAGTTGCCTTTTACACTTGTTGCATTTTCTTGTGAGTTTGCCTTGCTCAAAACAAATGGAATTTGCTAATGGAACAAGAGCTAAAGCTTAGAAATGCCTCTTAATAGGAAAAATAATTGCCAGTTTAAAACCCAGTGCAAAATCTGAAGTAACTGTAGATTGAACTATTATAAACTAACATTCTCTGATCACTGAAGTCCCAGTGCTGGCCTCTGGCAGGCTTTAGGTTTGTAAGTGCTCCTCAAGGTATTTTCTCTTTTGGAAGGTTGGATCTGGGGAATTTCTGTGTTGAATAAGGGTTTTTTGCTGTGGTGAGATGCCTGTAGTGGTTCTTTGGTGCCAGTCCTCCCTTTGACCTCTGGGACAGTGCTCCTTGGGGCTGTGGCTGGCAAATGTGACAAGCCCAGGAGGGAACACCTCCAAGTGTTTAAAAATTCCAGGGGGCTCAGCCTGGACCCCATGGAAGTGAGCGTGGGCCACTGTGGGGCTTGTTTCCCAGGCTCCCAGCACAGCCCTGCTGGGAACTTTCCTGCCATGCCCAAGCTGCATGCTTGAACCTATAAACTCACCCCTCAGTAACCTGCTACTAGAAACTCATCCTAACTCCCTGCAGAACAAGTAATCCTAAGGGAAAGGTGGAAGCTTTGATCATGGAGTGTGAACAGCTGGTTAGGGTGGGGAGCCCCTGCCCCTTGGCACAGTTCTGCTGTAGGAACAGGGGGTTGGATGGTGAGGTCTGTGCTGAAATCAGACAGATTTAAGGATCTGGCGGCTTCTGATGTCAGGCCCCGAGTGGGAATGTGGCAGTGTACTGATGCCTGGGGCTTGAGCCCAAGTGTCCATCCATGGGAGAGACCAGGAACATGCACTAATTCTCAATAGAGTAGCTACAACCTATGTTCCAAGTTCCAGTTACCTGTGCAAAGCCAAAATGTAACATACATTAAACTCCAATTGGACTAAAAATTCTGTGTACTTGAGGTTTGCTTCGAATCTGGATAAAAGTGATGTTTTCTGTTTCTCATCTAATGGCTGTAAACTGTAGTGATAGAATAAAAACTATTGAAAATGAGAGCTTCTGCCTGGTTCACCTACATTTTGCTTTGCTTTGAACTTTTTTTCCTCCTTTCCATTATTTTACCATTCTCTTTTTTTGGCTTTACCTTTTCACTGGGTTTTTTATTTGTTGGTTAAACTCAGTCTTCCTCCCCACCATGGCTTTTGTTTTTTATCACAAGTTCATGTGGCTCAAATCCAGATTGCGACAGGCAGAGAAGGAGCGGCAGCAGGCCCTGCAGGACAACCGGCTCTTCAAGCAGGAGTTTGGGGACAAAATCAACAGCCTCCAGCTGGAAGTGGAAGAGCTCTCCAGGCAGCGGTGAAGAGACCCTTTTCCAATCTCTTTTATGGGCTGGTGGTGCTGTGGCCAGGGGAGAGCAGGGGGGATGGTGGCAGAGGGCAGCAGGGGATGGAGAAGGGAGTGAGGCAAGTTGTGTGTTAGATGGCACGAGGTGTAAGTCCAGGGAGGGAAGTCCTTGGTAACATCTCTAGAAGTGGTCAAGGCCAGGTTGGACAGGGCTTGGAGCAATCTGATGCAGTGGAAGATGTCCCTGCCCATGGCACAGGGTGGAACAAGATAGTCTGTAAGGTGCTTGGCAACTCAAACCTTCTGTGATTCTGTGATATTTGGGAAATCAAAGCTAACATTAACAATTTGCTGCTCCTGGGCAGGGATTGAGCAGCCAAGTCTCTGCCTGGAGCAAACACTGAAGGTGCTGGAGCAAGGACAGTGATTTTGGTTGTCTTATCTGACACACAGTACTTTGACATAGATTTTTTCCCTGTTGGAACTGCTCTCAGTTTTGCTGGAACTCAAACAGAGACCTTGTCAAAAGCCATCACCTCTTCCCTGCAGCCTCATCACTTGAGCAGTGACAGGGACACAGACAAATCTCCTTCCTTAGAAGAGAAGAGCATCTCCTTCAGCCTTGACTCATCTGTGGCTTGCTGCAAGGTCACTGAGATGAGCTCTGTGGGAGCACTGCTGGATGCATGGAGGTTTTTGTCCCTTCTTCCCCTCCTGGCCCAGCTTTTTATTTCTTTTTTCCAAAAGCTGCTCTGCCAAGCCCAAAGTGGCTTTGGTCAGCAATTGGTGTGAGGTCCTGAGTGTGCATGGGTGAGCTCAGGAGGACAAGGGCAAATGGCTCTGGTTTTGCATCAGTTGGATGCTGAATGGTGCCAGAATTAGATTAAGGACTTGGAGATTTTTTCATCCTGACACATAATGGCTGCGAGGCAGCCTTGGGTTCCAAGAGGCAGTTTTAGCTCTTGAGTTAGGGGTGTGAACAAAGGGTCAAACAGCTCATCAGTTGTCAATGCCAAGTGTCCCCAAACTGTCCTTTATTCACAATTCCACCTGGCATTCCAGGAGCCACCTAGAACTGGAGCTAAGGCGGGAAAGAGACAGATGGTCTCACAGTCACCAGCGCAGCCAAGAAAGCAAAAAAGGCCCAAAGAATTGGCTCAGACAGGTAATGTGACTTGGGTTTTGGCTCGGGTTTCAGGTACACTTTCCCTTGGCTCATTTGCTTTTACTGAGCTTTCTCAGGCAGTACATGGTTGTTGTTCATGTGCCACAACCAGAGCAGCTTTGGGAAGATTTTTATACACTCTGGACAGGCAGTTTGAATTGCAGTGAGAACTGTGCAGTAACAGAGATGGCTTCTGCAGTTCCTTGCTTCTCTCTGGTCTGCTTGAATGGTGCAGACCATTTTGTCTTTTTTGACCAGTATTACACAATCTCAGTGAAGTGCTCTAGGTCTCATGGCTCAGCTGTGACCCGGTTGGGGAGAAGAAGAGGATTCTTTTATTTGCTGGATGGGAAAGTTTGTCTCTGGTCAGCTTTTACAAAACTTCTTGAGCCCATGTTCCTTCTCAACCTCTGCTCTGCAAATAAGAACTGGTGGCTGTGGCTCCTGGCAACAGGAGGTCGTGGGACCCCTGCCCACCTCTGAGAGGCACAGAGAGAGAAAGCCCTGAGAGCTGCTCCCAGGGGAAACTGGGACCCAGCTACCCCTCTGTGCCAAGGAGGGGCAGAGCAGTATCCCAAAATAGCAGTGCCAGTTCTCCCCTTGCAGTGTGGCAGGAGTGAAGCTGGAGTTCTCCTCTAGTGCAGCTGATGGGTGAGTGTTTCCTTTTGGCAGGATGGGAAGCTCAAAGTCCAGGAAGAAAATGCTAAACTGAAGCAGCCACTGAGAGAGAACAGTGTCCTGCCACACAGGTAAGGAAGGAAACAAATCTCATCTCTGCCTCTCCTTTCCCAAGTCCTGCTTTCCCCTCTCCAATTTCTGTGCCAACAGGGAGTTGGGAATAGTCCAACTTCCCTTTTTAAGAAGGATTTCCAACCTCATGCCCTTGATTGAGTTCTCTGCTGCTTTTCCATAGCTCTCAAAGTGAAGGAGCAGGTTCTGTTGTTTGCTATCAGTGCTTTCAGATGGGAAAAGCTTTGTGTCTCTCCCATTTACCTTTGAATTCTTTTCTATCTAAACCTGCTGTTTACTAATTTTTCTGACTCAAGAATCCTTGGTAAGCTAAATGCAAGACCTTTGGAACTAATGTCCAAACTATCTTTGGTGAGGGAAAGGAGAAGGGTGTTTGGACCTCCTAAAGACAAGCTGTTGGAGAAAGAACTTCAAGTGTGATTTTAAGAAGATGGCTGTGTAAAATTGTGGTTCAAGTCACTTGTTTCCAAGCTGAATTATTACAGAGGATTCTTGCTGCAGGATCTGAGTATTTGGTTTTAGGAGATAAAAGGTGTTCTCAAAGCCCCTGGGCACAGCTCAGTGCTGAGGCTTTGGCTCGAGATGGAACAGCCCATTGGAAGTTGCTCTGTCAGGGCTCTGCTGTGCCCTTGAGGCACTCTCCATTGAGTTAATCAGTGAGTTAATCAATGAGTTAATCAGGAAAATATCCTCTTAAAATAGCATAAAGCAGTTCAAATCTGCTTTGTCAGATATTAAAAACCTTCCAGGCCTGAGATGGTTTTTACCCCTGTTTTACCTGGAGTGTTTAAGCAAGTGAGGGTCAGGTTGATGGTTTACAGGCCTTGTGGTGCTTTATTGCTGCGGGGTAGGGATCAAACCTGCAGGCCTGTGTTTAAAGCCAAACTGTAGTGCTGTAGCACCTCAACAGTCTTTTCTGTGTTCATGATCCCTGTCTTCCTGTTCTCCTGAATGCATTTTGCAATTTTTTCTTCTGCTTTTGCCATTGAACCAGGAGTGCTACTCAAAAATCTGGGGAGGGTTTTAAAAATGGGATGAGGGAATTCCCTGATAGCACAGATGTTTTATTTAAAGGCTCTGGTGAGGGAAGGCCTGCTCCAAGTGATGCTGTTGTTCCCTTGTAGGTCACCCAGCGGCACACAGGAAGAGCAGGTGGGTGATTCTCCTTCTTGGTGGTTTTGCTCTTTTCCTGTAAATCAGCTGAACCAAAATCCCCTCCTTCTCCTCCATGCACCTGGCAAAGCACAGCCAGACCCCCAGAGAGCCTCTGGGATGCCTTGTGCTGTCTTGTCTACTGGGAATTTCTGCTGCTGCCAGCTTGCTCCCAATGTTTAGTTCCTCCCTTGCTGCTGCCGAGCTCTGCCACAGGAGCTGTATAAAGCAGAATCTCTTGGTTTTGGCTTGGGCCGTAGGAGCAGCTGTCGGGGCCTGGACACGCCGAGATCTGCCAGCTCTGCCAGGAGGAGGGCAGCCGGAGCCAAAGAAAGGCAAGTCCTGGGCTTGACCTGCCATCTCCCACACAGTTTCCTGCTGGTGAGGTGTTCTTAGAAATGAGCCCTTGCAGGCCCCTCTGCCCTTAACAGAACTTTGTTAAATGCTGATGGGGTGATGGTTCCCTGTTCAGTGGTTTGGTTTTCCTCCCCCGTAGCAGCTTCTTCCCTTCTTTAGCTCAGTGTTTGCTCTTCCCTGAGTTGATATGCCAAGAGCTGGAGCTCTCCTTGACTGCTCTGTCCTTTTCCTGCATTCCAGAACATCTGCAAGAACTGTGGGGGCACCTTCTGTGAAGCCTGCTCAGTGCACGAGCTGCCCCTCCCGTCCAGCATCAACCCTGAGCGTGTCTGCAACCCCTGCCACCAGCGGCTCATCCAGCAGTATTCCAGCAGCCCCTTGTAGGGAACAGGTGGCACAGGGGTGACAAACAGTGCCTGTGCCTGATGGTGTTTCTGGAGCTGCTCAGGGGGAATGTGAAGACGCTTGCCCATGTGCTTTGGAGGTCGGATGGGAAGCAGCTTCTTGGTGTTTAGAATCTCCTGTTACTAAAACAGCAGTCTGAGCCCTTAAATCAGCCTGTGCGGTGGAGAATTCCATTGGGAATGTCACATGGGGCAGCCCCAAGGTGTGCCTGAGCAGTCTCAGGACTCTGGGAGCCCCTCCCCAAACCAGAGCTGTTATCTGCACGCAGAAGCCAGGAGTGTTCTCACCCTCACGTGTGTGGTGTGGGTGTGTGCTACTGCTGAGCAGAGGCTCCCCAAAACCCAACAGGAGTGTGGGTATTCCTCACATCTGGCTGCACTTGAAATCCCATTTCCCCTTTCCCGTTTGCCCTGGACAGGCTGACTCATCCTGGGAACCCTGGGCGATGAGCAGGGCAGGTGGGCCACCAGTGAACACATCCTCCCTGCATTTCCTTTGCTCAGGGCTTTGACCAGGGGCTTAGTCTGCACAGGGACACCCCAAACCAAGCTGTGAATGTTCTGTTCCCCCTCTGGGCTTTAGGGGCTGGGCCCAGTCCCCATCACACAGAGGTTTAGGGCCACTTGGAGCCACCTCTCCGCCTTGTGCATATAGAAACATTGTTACAATAAACTTGGCATTTCACTTTCTGTTGGATCAAAACCAAGTGGGGACACTTTTCACCTGTTACAAATTTTAATTGCACGTACAGTTCAGAGAGGTTTTGTGGTTTGTGCCACATCATTCTTTGTTACTTTGTTCCCTCAAGGGATTTTGCTAGTCCAAACAGCGGTGGTGGCTTTCTGGTATCACAGGAGTGTTTACTCCTGTTCCTACTGGCACTTCCTGCAGTCTCTGAGACCACAGAATGTCCTGTAGCTCATAGAAAAGACATGCATTGCAGTGACAAATGCACTGGGGTTTGGGCAGATGTTGTTAGGGGGTAGTGGTTAATAATTCCTTAGTCATTAGATTGGCTGGAACCACATTAAAAAGCCTCTTGGAGCCAAGGTACTGACATGGTTGGTACTGCTTTCTACCAGGAATCATCTCTCCTCCATCCTTTTAGCATTTGGGATGTTCAGCCACCCAACTTCTACTCTTCTGCCCCTCAGGGCAGCTTCCTGACCCATTTCCTTGCTGATATCCCCTAAAGTATGGCAGGAGTTCTAAACAGTGCTGAAATACCAAAAGCCTGGAATTCAAGTGAATTCCTGAGTTCTCAGGAGTGAGACACAGGCGGTGGATGGAGAAAACACTGAATTTAGTGTCAATAGTTTTGAGTACTTACTGTACACATCCAGCAGTGTGAACTCCTGCACCCAACCCCAGTGTGACTCATCCCCAGAGGAGAAAATAAGACCCAGGCAGTGTGACTCATCCCCAGAGGAGAAAATAAGACCCAGGCAATGCAGAGGGAGCATTAAACTGGAAATGGAGGATTCAACTCCATGAAGCAGGAAGGTGGCTGAGCCCCTCCAGCACTGGTGGCTGCCATAGGCCTGGCCTTTTGGAAGGTGGGAGCAGGACTCTGCTGGCTGCCAGCTCCCTTTGTGCTCAGGTATTCTGTGTGATGCCAGGGTGAGCTCACACCTGGACCTTGGGAATGGGGGGGACAGGTTTTCTGATGTTAATTTTGTTCCACACAAAAAAAAAAAACTTGATCATTCATATCCTGCCTCCTGAGTGGTCTTTCCATCCCATTCCTCTTGGGCTTGAGGTGTGAGAGGATTCAGAGCAAGAGTGTGCACCTGTGTGAGGTCTTAGATCACTCAGATGTTAATTGGCAATCCTGGTGTTTTATTAATGCAGCCTGATGCACCTGGAGCCCTGGACTGCTCCACCCTGGAGCCTTGGCCATTCCCACTGCAGCTGGTGCAGCTCCCCACAGCCATCACATTTATTACAAGCTCTTACATAAGGCTGATCTAATCTTAGCTTGTCCTCCTCGCTGACTGGTGACACATGGACCTGATCTTCACGCTCATATCCACGGAATGTGTTCGCCTGGCCTAAAAACAAGGGAGAGGAAAAACAGAAATCATTCACTCTCACAGTGTGCATGTTTTCCTTTTTTTCTCCAATGCTCGCTGCATTTTATTCCCAGTTAATCCTCTATTAGAATGAAATAGAGCAGTTTGGCAATAGTAAAATACCCCAGACTCCAGGTGGGACTACAGCAGAGGCACATGGGGTGGAGGTGTTTAATTCCCCCAGCACAAGCATCAACAGGAGGGAGCTGCCAAAGAAGTGTGGGATTCAGGAAAGAGGTTGGACTGCACATCCTGAACCTGCCCCAAGGGCTTGTCTTTGTCCTGGATTACAAACCCAGGATGGGTGGGCTGCCCTCCCTGCTGCAGGGACCAGGACCTGGGGAGCAGCAACCACCACCCCCCACTTTCTGAGGGGAATTCATGGAACAAGCTGTCCACCCTCTCTGATGGTCACATCACACCCCACCCCATCCAAAAGACCAGCTGCTATGAGACCACATCTCTGGGAAATGTTTAGCCATGTTTTCTCTCTTTGCCAGGGAATATAAACCCATCAGAGCTTTTCCTGCTGCAGGACTGGCACCTGTGGAATCTGGAGGTGCAGGCTGTGGGATCAGACTGGACACCTGCTGTTAGGCCAGAGGTGGTTCCCTTCAGCCCCTCCATGTTTTACCCTTTGGGTTGTGTGCCTGGGGCATGCATTGCTACAAAGAGAGCAGGAAGGACAGAGGGGGATGTGCTCACCAAACCTGTGCTGCTGTCACTAGCAGTTCTCCTGTCCCTTGGGATGTTTGTTCAGGAACAATTCAATGGCACTGCACTCTGGGCAAGGGAAGAGAGGTGGGCTGAGGTCAGACACTTGCATGTGTTACATTGGATTTTTTTTCTCTGCAAAGCCCATGGCACATCACAACTTGGAAAGCCACACCCAAGTGATCCCACTGCAGAGTGTACAACAGCAGCTGGACCAGCTGTGCCAAGCCCCCTGAGGTCTCAATCCCAGGACTGTAGGACCCCCTCTCTTTTTCTGACTTACCCATCTGTGACCCCTCCTTGGCCATCGCTGCGACTGCGTCCTCGTGGCTCTCAAAATGCACATCTGCCTCTCCTGTGGCATCTCCATGGGAGTTATATTCCACCAAGATCCTCGTGGGCCTCAGTGGAGCAAAAAACTGAAAGGCAGAAAAGAGTTTGGTGAGAAAGAAACAACAGTAACGCACCCTATTCCCCAGAAACTCAATGCTTTTACTCCCAAAACCCACCAACCCATGGAGGGGGGGTCTGAGCTCCTGAGCAGCAAAAGGCTTCCTGATCCATCTGGGTGAAGCTGAGGCACTCCGCAGCCACCTGTCCCATCCCCTGTGAGCTCCTGGCATAGGAACTCCCGCCAGGAACAAAAGTCCTCACACTGCACCCATGTTCTGTACACACCAGTGCAGCTCCGTGTAAACTGTTAACATTTCTGTGCAGTCAGCTACTCTAAAATTTGCTTTAGATTCTCAAGGGCTCCTGAAGCCCAGTGACAGATATTGAGACATCCCAGCCAGCCTTAATTCTTTCTTATTCATGGAGAGGAGCAGATCCATGTTGTGCCTGAGGCCACAGGTGTCCAAAGCCACATGGCACTGAGGACTAACAGACACCAATTAATTAAGAGCCTGCAATCCCTGAGGGTTTGCACAGGTAATGACAGAGCCACACTCCATCCATAGCCTGTTACTCACATTTATTATGTCCTGGGCACTAGCTTGGGAAGGAAAACCCCTCATGTGGACCAAAGTGCTGTGGTGGTGATGAGGCAGTCTCAGACTCTGAAGTGTTCCTGGAGCTTTCTGTTCCTTCCCTGCTCAGTTCTGTGGAATGGAGGGGAAAACCATCACTAGCACCCGCAGTGCCCCCCTCCCTCATGTGAAAGCCATGGGCATGTGGGGTGACACAAAGGGGCCTCGAGGAGCACTCATGACAGGGAGGGACTCACTGATTTCTTCTTCAGCATGGGAGCCTGCAGTGTCTCTCCAGCCCCTGTCTTCAGAGATGGACTCATACTCTCTTCTGGCCCTGGAATAGGCTGTCAGCTGCCTGCTGTAGGGCATGTGCCTTTGCATCTGGTGCTTTCTGCTCACGTACACCTCTATGTACCTGCAGCCCAAAGGGAGAGAGCACATAGCACACCTGGCACTCAGGCCTTGGAGAAAGCACCTTCCAGCTATGTCCTGCCTTGGCCCTGCTCAGGTACTGGGGGTGAGAGCCCTGCCAAGGCACTGAAGAATTAACTCATTTCACTGGCACAGTTCTCTTTGAGGCTGCTTTTCCCTCACTGCACTTCTGCAAACTGCACTGATTCCTACAAACCCCAAATCTATCACCCTACCCAGCCCCAAAACAGGTCTCAGAACAGGCAGAGCCACAAGATGCACACAGTCACAGGAAACACTTCAGTGGAGCCCTTAAATTTTCTATTTACCTATGAAATGGAGGGGATTTCACCAGCAGTGTTAAATCAGGCAGTTTCCAGAGCACTGAAGGAACAGTGTGATGAAAAGGAAGTACAGACATCCAAAGGAGGGGGCCTTCCACCCTTCCTGAAGCCAAAGTAAGGGAAGTAACCCTGGGTACAGGCTGACAGCTCAGCACCCCGTGTCCCCACTCAGCACTGGGTGCTGTTGGAGGCCAGCTCTGGATAAAGCCAGAAATAATGGATGGGAGCCAGGTGCCAGCAAATCTGAAAACCCCTCAATTTCTTGGCTAATCACATGGAAATGGAGGTGTGTGAGCCAGATGGATGAGTCAGGTCAGCTCTTGTTCTGACAGAAAAAAATTAACAGTAGATTTGGAATTAGGCTCTACTCAAGAGAAGGCAAGTCCTCTTAAATCAATTAAGTAATTAATCAATCAAATTCTGCCTGTGGAGCAGCTGTTTGCTTTTAGTATGAGCAGAGAAATTGCCAAACACAAAGAAATGCAGTCTGGAAACAGGAAGCAAGGAAATAAAAGGAAGTTGGTGTGCAGGAGGAGAGGTAAGGTTTGGAAAACTCTTTTAATATGTGGGATACAGATAAAGTTTTATAGATTATTGAAGTCAGAAAACTCAGCAGGGAAATGCAGCCTTGGTTGTTAGGGTTTTCTTTTCTGAGCACAGCTAATTTAAAAGCTGTGTGGATGTGGTGCTTACAGACAGGATTTGGGGCTGGGCAGGGCAGTGTTTAGGTTAATAGCTGGACACAATGATCTTAAAGGCCTTTTTTAACCTAAATTATATTATGACTCTGGGAAAAGGTGGCCTTGTGCTTCTGTTTGAGAGGAAAGAGGCTCTTGTGAGGCAAGTGTGTGGCACAGGGCTCAGCTGAATAAAATGCTGTAATTCCCAAGGGGATGTAGCCACCCAAGAGGTGGGAGATGGTGCAGTGGTGGCCAGCAGCCCCTGCTGGGAATGGACTCCAGGCAGGTGCTTCAAATAGACATTCCTTGAGAGGAAGCACTGGCTGTGCTGGGCACTGGGCTGAAGGGCAGGAGGGCGGCTGCCAAAACTGCCCAAAGCATGGAGGAACCTGGTGCAAATCTGGCAGGATCACATGTCTGAAGGAGGCACAGGATCTCTGTGCACTGAGGCCTGGGCAGACTGTGTCTATCTAGTGTTCCCCACTCCGGAGGCTGTCACCCATTTTCACTGGGATGAGAATGCCTTCAGGAATACCTGAAAATCTGGAGACTTTCTAGGAGGCCCCCAAGCCCGCCAAGCTATGAGCACTGCAGGAGCCTCTGCCCTGCCCTGAATCACACTGTGAGTGTGAGATGAGCTGTTTCACCCAGCAGGAAGCTCCAAGTCCCACAGGTGCCTCACGCCACATTCTCCTGGCCCCTGAAGTCCAGGGAAGCACCTACCTGCTTCCCATATATTCCCTGTGCCGCAGCAGGGCCTTAGCTGCCATTTCTGGAGTGGCAAACTGCACAAAAGCTTCTCCTGTTCTTCTGTCTCCCCGGTAAATGAAAGCGATGTCTGTGATTTTTAGACCTAGAGATGGCAGGGGAGAAAAAGGCATTGACTGTGGCAGAAATTTGTGCTATAGCTCAGAAAGCCATTTTTTCCCTCTTATTTTTCTGGTTTATAACAAGCTAATTGGGCAGCTAAACAGTTCTGAAACAACTGCTCATGATGGCCTAAGTAGCTTTTTTAAACTCCATTTTTTTTTGCTTTGAGGCAGTTTTAACAGAAGACTTAATTAAAAAAGGAATCAATCTGAGGTTTCAAGTAAGTGAATCCAGCTTCTGGACAACAAGCAGATCCAGAGCACAAATGGTCTTGAAATTTTCTCTTATTATGGCAGTTTTTTTTATTAATTCCTCCTGGCCCCAAATCAGAGTGACGAAAGTACTGATCCTGGGCTAGACCCGCACAAGGTCAGAGGAGCAGGGAAACACTGCAGGGTGCCCAGAAAGCCTGTGTGACTTCTGGGGAACAGCAACTCCTTGGGGTGTTTAAGGTGTTTGAGGCTGCATGTGTTTTGCCTTGTCCTGTGAGGAACAACAGCATCTACTTAAGGAAGTGAATGCTGGTAAAGGAAGGGCATGGCCCAGGCTGAGTTACCTGAGAAGAAGTCTGCAATGTCCTCCTCGGTGGAGGTGAAGGGGAGGCCTCGGAGCAGCACCACTCCCTCACTCATGGCCTGCGACTCGTCGCGCAGGCTGCGCAGCAAGCCCTCCACGTCGCTGTCGTGCACCTCAAACACTGCAAGGAACGCAGCCATGGAGGGCTGTCCCACAGGGCACTGCAAGGCAGCGCTCTGCAGGCACTCCCTCCCTCTCCTAAGGCAGCCTTCCCCCCTGCAAAGCTCCATGCTGTTTCCTGCCCCAGACCATGCTCCGTGCTCCTGCCCCTCTGCCTTCCCTGGCCAGCCCGGGACACTTTGGCCCAATGGTGGCTGATCCGCTGCTCTGCTCCCCCTCTGTGCCTCTGCACTACCCAAGGAGCTCTCATTCATTCCCTGGGGAATTCCACTGCAATGGTAACTCTTGCTGCTCCAAACCCACCTTTCACGTAGCGTGGGCCCATGTACCTCAGGTGCTTCTCCAGGGCTCTCTGCACGTCTGCTTTGGACTCCAGCTCGATCAAGGCATCCCCCCTGCGCCTCCCATCCCTGTTTAAGAGGAAGTGTATCCCGTTCTCACCGTTCCGAATTCTACAGCCTGCAAAACAAGGGACACACAGGACTGCATCAGACACGGGGATCTGTGCCCTGACTGCAGGGCTGGGGGCTCATCCCCTCAGCACTGCAGAACAAAGGGCAGCACACTTGCATTTCTAACATGAAGTCTAACGTCACACTGACTTGCTTTAGTTTGGCAGGCTAGCAAATAATTAAAAAACTTGCATCTGGCCCCTGGGAGGATGCAGCACTGTCTGATAGTAGGGAGGATCAGCCCCACAAAGGTATGTAGAAGCTATGAATTAAGGATCAGAAAACAACACCTTGAACTAATTAGTAGTTTGAATTAATTAGTAAAACCTCCAGTTTCTTAAAAAGAGAGGAGTTTGGGCCAGCCATAATGGCTTGTAAGAGCATCACTTTGATTTGGATTGCCTTTGCTCTGGAGACACTGATTAAGAGAAAGACTTGTGCAAATAAATTTAAGAGACCATAAGGATGACTTCTAGTCAGTGTCCAGCAGTTTGGATGCTGATTATTATTTCCTTTAAATGTGTCAGTTGTGAATAATTTTGCAGCAATAATAAGACCTCATCTTTCTCCGGCTAACGATCTCTAAATTTTCCCTCTGTTAAGCAGGCATGAGCTAATGGGCTAATATCAGCATGCAGAACAGTTAGCCAGGAAAATGAACACCCATACTATCAAAGAAGGTAAGGACATCTTCCTCGGTGCACGAGAACGGGAATCCTTCTGCCCTGATGAGGTAGACGGTGTCGCTCTCCGCCTTGGGTGAGGCGGGCTTCTCCTCTGACAGGCGACCTTCGTGGGACGGAGCATCCGTGACCTGGCCCGGACACACGAGAAGAGCCCCGAGTGAGGGCGGGAGGCCGCGGTTTCCCGCAGGGGTCGGTGCCCGCCATTTTCGCGCGGCCGTACCTGGCTGTATGCGCGGAGGGCGGCGCGGAGCGAGGCCGGTGCCGAGAGCGGGGCCGGGGCCGGGGCCGGGACGGGCCGGGGCCGGGGCAGGCGCAGCGCGGGCGGCAGCGCCGGGCCCCGGCCCAGCAGCAGCGCGCACAGAGCGCGGCGGGCGGCGGCGGCCACGGCCATGCCGGGGATCGCGGCTCCGCCCCTATGACCTTCCCTCCTCCTCCTTCCTTCCTTCCCGGCAGGCACTGCACGGGAAGCGCTTCCCGGGCACCGCCGGCTGCCCCCGGGGCTGGGGGGTGCCCGCCGCTCTGCCCAGCGCCCCGGGACGGGCCGGGCGGGTGTCACCGCGGGCTTTTCCTGTCACAGAGCTTGGCTTAGAACGGCCTGGCTTGCAACGGAACTTAAAGATCATCCTGTTCCACCCCTGCCATGGGCAGGGACAAGTACCGCTAGACCAGGTTGCTCCAGGCCCCCCGTCCATCCTGGACATGAACGCTTCCAGGGATCGGGCAGCCAGAGTTTTTCTGGGCAACCTGTGCCAGGGCCTCATAGGGATGAATTTCTTGCCAATATCCCATCTAACTTTCTCTTCTGTCAGTGGGAATTCCCCCTTGTGCTGTCACTCCAGGCCCTTGTAAGCAGTGTCAATCTTTCTTGCAGGCTCCCTTCAGGCACTGGAAGGCCGCCAGTGGGTCGCCCTGCAGTTTTTCCAGGCTGGAAACATCCTAATTTTCCCAGCTTTTCCTCTCAGCAAAGGTGCTCCCTCCCTCTGCTAACCTCGGTGGCCCCCTCTGGATTTGTGCCAACTGGTCAGTGTCCTGTCAGTGCTGAGGACCCTAGGGCTGGATGCAGCACTCCAGGTGGAGTCTCACCTAAGCAGGGCAGTGGGGAGGAATCCCCCCCCCCCTGCTGCCCATGCTGTGGGGATGAGCCCAAGGCACAGATGGATTCTTGCAATAAAAAAGTTTTAGGTTGGGCTTCATCATGGACAAGCCTTTTACACCCCTTCCCAGGAGACTGATTTTCCAGGAGAGATGATTTTCTGCCCCTCACTCCCATCCCTGCTTGAAGGTCTCAACAGGCAGAACCTTCCAGGTGGTCTGGGAAGACAGTCTTGCTGTCATTGCTGCATCCAAGAGGGATAACGGGGAAAGAGCTGGCACTGGCTTCTCCTAAGTGCACACATGGGGAAGGTGGGTCCTGCTGAACCCAGAAAAAATTTTTTAGGATGAAGCAAAATGAGTAGGAAAAGGCAAGCTGGAATCCCAAACCCCAGCGGTGGAGGAACCCAGGGAGGGAATGTGGAGGCTCAGATCCAGGGTATTCAGGCAGGCATCCAGAAGGAGGGTGGGCCAGGCCCAGCAGGACCCCAGCTGGATCAGGAAGACCATGAGAGCCATGAGAGCCAGGGTGCTCCTCTCTTTTCCAGCACCCTGTAGCTGTAGCCTGGGGGTCACCAAGTAAGAGCTGCAATTTCAACTGCAGACCATCAAACCCAAAATATAATCCTCAGTTTCCCGGCACAAGTCTTTCATCTTGCTGTGCTGCCAACACACTCATTTATCAGAAGCCTTGAACATTTCTTATCACCAGTTTGAAAATACGAACAAGCTACTCTATGTCACCCTCTTGTTGCTGGCTGATGCTTTTGTAAACTGTTCCTTGTGACAGCCTTTCATATGACAGACTCCAGCCCTGAGAACAGCACAGCCTCTTGACAGCAGCAGACTCAACCCTTCTGGGTTTTCAAGGTAAATCATGTTTTATGCACATTTTCAGAGCAATGTTGACTTTAGTGCCCAAGTGGTTCACATTCCAGTCTTTCATGGCCTACTTGCCAGGTTTCTCTTCAAAACCTTCTTTAAATAAGCAGGCAAATGTTATAGGAGGAAAAAAAAAATTAAGATAACCATAGGAATTCATCTTGAGCACTTATCTCTATCTAGATTGGCTTTTGTGCTTTAAGTCTACCTGAATAAGCAGATCTCTAAATCTTAGGGACCGAGGGAATGTAAGGGGCCATTCTTATCCTATGAGCCAAGCAGGCTGCAAGGAAAAATCTCTTGAAGGGATGCACATCTTGCAGCCATTTTTCCTTTGATTTGCTTGCTTCCCAAGTACAGGAAGAAACACCCACTGCTGCTTGCTTGTCTGGCAGCTTGTCAGGTTTGTGAGAGTTACCTTTAGAGGGCACCGTGTTGTTGGGCAACTGCTGGCACTGAGGTTTCCATGGAATCTCAGAGCTTCCCTAGTTACATGTCGGAACAGAGTCTCCGCACCTATGGGAGACTATAAAGGTCACCCTAGGACAAGAGAATTTGCATTTATTCAGTCGACAGAGCTGCTGTGGAATGAAGTTGCCTTAGGAGAGGGAATCTGCCTCTGCAAAACCAAAAAGTCTCAGGAGATGCCTCCATACTGCCGAGGACCAAGAATGTATCTGCCTTGGAGAATTTATCTACCTGGCAGCTGCGATGCCTTTTTCTTAAAGAATGTTAAACAGGTTGTTGTTAAGAACAATCGATTCCAGCTATTCTTTAGTCTGATCAGACTAAAAATGATGATCAGAAAATCATCAGATGTGATGCTAAGACAAGTGCTTATACTGGGAAACATTCCTTATCCCTCTGTGTAATCTGCTGTCAAGAAAAATTGACCTTCTGTTCTCCTGCAGTGTTTTCCAAAATTATTTATACGCTGTGTTATTTTTAAAAACAAAACACCGCTTCCCTTTTTTTGTATTCCTAATCCTTGCTGTTTTGCGATCTTTTTTTTTATGCCGCTTTCAGCTGCAATGCTCTGTGTTTACTGAGCTGTGCTGAAAAGCCAAGAACTTCAGCCCAGGACCAAAGCACTTTGCCAGCCCGAGGGCCCTTCCAGAGGAATTCTTGAGGCTCTGCAGCACTCTGGATAAAGGGAGATGAGAGGTGAGGCCAGGGCTGTGCCTCCTTACATAAGGCTGCAGCTCCCTGCCAGCCCCTGGGGCCGAGGAGAGCCCTTCATGTGACCCTCAGCCATCCCCAGCAGCCCAATATTCATGTGAGACATAAAGCCTGCATGTTACATAAGCGTCTCTCCTGGCCAAGTGTTTCCTACTGCAGCAACCGAGGTTTAATTTTAACTTGTCACTTAAAAAATGAAACATTCTGTGGGCAGGAGGAAGTGTAGCGGTGGGAACGGAGGTTATTTGTGTGCCAGCAGGAATGTGCCAGAAAGATCAGTGATGTATTTCTGTTTGATTTACATGGCCAGCTTAAGTCTGAGAGCATCTGTGACAAAGTGCTCCAAGACCCATTCAACGCTTTGGCTAATGCAGGCAAAAGGAGAACTGCAAATGCCGTGAAATGCTTTTTAATTACACCGCTGCTGCCCAGTAAAACACTAGCTTTTAAAGGTGTCCTAAAAACAATAGTGTAATTTTAATTTACGTAGAAATGCACTGACCTGGCATTTTGACTTAGTCTGAAGGACAGAGAGTGGAAAATGCAGTTTCAGCATTTAAAAATGTGAGGTGAGGGAAGCAGATGACTGTCAGTGTGGCCACCTAAGGCCTTACAGCTGAAACCCCTGATGTGCTGGATGGAAAGTTAGTGTTGTGTGGGATTGTAGCCTATTTTGATGTGCTGAATTTTCGTGATAAATCTGAAAGTCATCAGACTTTTTTCTGGCCTACCTGGAGCCATGTGAGGTTTTTGGGATGGCAAATTCCCCTTGCAGCAGGAGGGAATCCCTGGAGGTCATGCTGCCTGTCCTGCGCCCTCTCCAAAATCTGGCTTCTTACTGACCTAAACAGAGCCAGATTTTTGTGTGAAAATTATACCCTGGGATTGCAATTTCTGCCATAAAGAGCATTGGGATGTGACTATATCTGCCTGCCAAGGGTTTCTTAAAAAACTGCAGCTTTTTTACCTCCGTTTTTTTTTTTTTACCTCAGCCGCCCATAGTGTCACCTGAGGGGTATCCCTCCTTTGCCCACCGCCTACCCTCACCAGCCCAGTTAGAAATTGCTAACAAATATTAAGAAATATTACAATAACTTCTGTCACGTTTTGCTAAAAAACAGTTCGATGAGGAGGGCAGAAACGCCGTTAATACTTTTTTGTTCTTTTTCTGGTAGTGGTGGTGACCTGTGGGCTGGTACGTGGCCTCCTTTGTCCTGAGGGGACAAGGGGGGCTCTGGAGGAGCAGGGGGTGCCCGTTTCCATGGAGGTGTCTGGGGGCACTCACACGGCCTCCTCTGAGGGGCCGGCACGGCGGGATGGCTGTCAGGGGACGCCCGTGCCTGGGGCCACGAAAGGACTCCTGAGGGGAAGCCCCACGCCTCCGAGAGGAGCGCGGCCGTGCCAGAGCCCCGCAGCTGGGAGGGAGGAAGCGGCGGCGGCGCGGGGGCCGCTGGGGGCGATGGCGGCCGGGCGGGCCGTGTCCCCGCCCCGCGGCGCTCTCCCCGCACCCGCCCGCCCTCCGCCGCCGCTGCTGCCACTGGGAGCCGAGCCGCGCCGAGCCTAGGCAGCCGCCGGTCCCGCTCTTCCGCCATCGCCATGAGCTTCTTGTTGTGAGTACCCGCGGCGTGTGGGGGGTTCTTTCCTCTTGCTCTGCGCCGTCTCGTCGGGTAGGGTAGGGCAGGGCAGCACAGCCCGCCGAACGGCCGCGGCCGCCGCCCGCCCTCCCGCTCGCTCCGCTGCCCGCCGCTCCCCACCGGCCTGACGCCCGCTCCGTCCGCTCCCCGCTCTCCCCCTTTGTGCCCCGGCCCCCCGGCGGCCCCGGGAGCAGCAGACAGGGAGCGGCGGGGCCGCCGCCGCCGCGCCGTGAGGGCGTTTGGAGGGCGGGCGGGCGAGCGAGCGAGCCGGGCTTCCCCTTCCCGTGCGGCTTCCCCTTACGGATACGAGTTTGAAAACAGCCACGGATCACCAGCCCCGAGCACCTCCTCGGCGGAGGGGTGTCACTGGGTAGGCGAGAGCGGGGCTGGGGCCAGACACCCACCCCAGGGTTCTCCCCGAGGTTTTATGATATTTTGATGCGGGTTTCTCGTTTCTGACGGCAGAGGTTGGTGCCGTAGCGTGGTGTGGCGCAGCTGGGTCGGGAGCTGGCGTGTGGAAGTGAGCCCCGGTGCAGGTGATGGATGGGGCAGGCCGGGGTCCCGAGCTGGGGGAGCCCCGATCGGGACCTGGCCGGGCTTTACTGCGGCAGGAAAAAGGGGAAAATCTCCCTCGGGAGTCGGGGGCGACACAGGTGCGAGCAGAGCCCCACTTCTTGAAATTTTGCTTCGTGGGCGAGAACCGAATGAACTTTGGTCCCTCCCTTTGGAAACAAAGACGAGGTACTTATGACAATTAACATAAACCGGTTCAGTGACCTATTAATTAAGGCGAAGATGCGCTCTAGGGAAAGAAGGGCGATCGAGGCGGCCGAAAAAGGCACCCCGGAAGAGCCAAGCTCCATTAGGGCCTTGTCTCCGCTGAGTCTTCCCGCGCACTCCGGCTTCCCTGGGACTGCTGCCGGAATATTTGCCTGTTCTTAGAGGCTTACATTGATAACCAGCAGATGTAAACGTGTCCTGGGCTTAGAGAAGAGACTTTATCTCAGAGCTGGAGTGCCCTAGTAAGTTGTGTTCTCATGGAGACAAATAACCCTGGCGCTGGCTTCCTCCTCAGTCTCTCCCTTGTGTTTATCTTTTAACTCTGCCGTCCCCATCCCGCTGGTCTGTCGTGCTCCCGGAGGGATTCCGGGAGGCACCGACGGGAGGTGGGTGCAGATGATTGTCCGTGCATGGAGGCGCCGTGCTCCTAATGAGGAGCCCAGCTGTCCCTCTCCTTCCTAATTCTCAGCTGCCACGGTGGATGGAGAAGGGGGGGACAGGATTTCGAGTGTCCTGGGAGTCTGGTTTGCAAATCAGAGAGCCTCTCTCCGTCGCATTTGGCTAACTGGGAATGGAAAAGCATGAAACCTTCCACCCTCTGTCACAGGCAATAGTGAGATGGTTTCTTGTTTTTTCAGACCCCTTTTTCTGAAATCTAGGATAGCAAACCTTTACCTTCTCCTCCATTGTTCCAAGTTATCCTTGTGAATGAAACATAGAAATGGAGACTGGAGTTAGTGCATGGCAAAGCTAGAAATGTTGGCAAATTTGCCTCAGCTGTTGTTGGCAGACTGCTGTAGATGGCACCTAATTTGCTCATTTGCAGTCTAGAAATGGGTTAAAAAAAAAAGTTGAAAATATGCCTGCTAGGCCTCGAGGTGACCAGGGAAACTTTCTGTGATGCTGACATGGAGTTTTGGTGGGGTTTTTTTTCATTGGTTGGCTTTTTTTTAGGGATCCAGAAAGGTAGCATGACCTTTTGTCAGACTGGAGTTTTGGCTTGATAAGAGTTACTCCAAGATAGCACGTGGATGTCTGCAGCTTTATTAATTATGGCAGCTTGCATTTTGAGCTGCAAACCCCTCGTGTTTTTTACATGATACTTGTAGCATAGTCTTTCTCAGTACCTTTTCATCCCTTTGTCACTGGTGAGGAGGTGCCAGCAGTGTTTGTTCCCTGCCTCGGTGGCACTGCTGTCCTTCAGTGGGCTGATCACAGTTTGGGGCTGGCTGTGGGGATTGGATTGTCCTTGTGCGGCAGCGAACCTGTGGCACAGGTTTCTCGTCAGGCTCCGGGCTGCAGCCTGTCAGTGTGACACCCAGCACGGTGCCAAAAGCTGTGCTCTCCCGCAGGCTTCCCCGCTGTCCAAGAACGGGGGATTGTGCTGGGATAACGCAGCGTGCGTGGGGCCCCCCTTGTCCGCTGACAAATCCCTGCCTATTCTTCACTGTTGCTAGGGCCAGTGATATATAAAGCTACATGGGGGGAGAAAATAAAATCAAGGGAAGCCATTGTCTTCTCTGCTTATGGGGAGCACTATAAAAAGACTGTCTTGTGAGGCGAGTCACTGAATTAATACAACTGGAGTTTGACAGCGATTGTTGTTTTCAGAGCGGCTGTATTCTCTTTCTGATCTGTTTCTTCCTTTCTGAAAAGACTTTGTAAACCTCTCCAGCAGTTGAATAAGTTATCCTGAGTCTTTAAAAATAAATTAAAAATGGGACTTGGGCTAGAAAATATATCCAGTTCCAAAAAACCTCTGCTTGATGAGTTCTCTCTAAAAGGAAATTACAGCATAGTTGCAGGTACTTTAGCTTACATCTCCAAGGAAAAAAAATTAAAGATAGTTCTGGTGGGCGTGCCATATGGTAACATGCTTGTGTTAACCTCTGCTGGCAAGACTTACATAAAAAAGGAAGCTAGATGAAAACCATTTGTTTATAAAAGGAAAAGATTCAGATTTATTATTGAAGTTCTGAAATTGTCTTTTCTTTAAAAAAAACCCCACAGAGCCCCTATCTTTGGATTAGTGAATCCCTCCCTGAGGTTTCCAGCACAGGCTTTTTTAATCAAGAGATTGGTTTAAGCAGTTGTTGCCTGATCAGCCTTGCAAGGGCGAGGAGCTGCTGGAGGTGAGTGGGAGTGAGTGGCTGTTGTTGGGGGCATGTGTTTTGGTGAGTGAAGGCCAAGTTAACTTGTAAACCAAACTGGGGCAAGATGTGCTCTTCCTTCAATGCCTTGTTCTACAGCACAGTGGAGTCTGGCAGCTGCTTCTGATGCTCCACATGGTTTGTTGTTTTGTTGTTGTTTTTATTTTAATTGAAACCATACTTTGTGTGTAAATATATGTACAGAAGCTGTAGTGAGGTAATACCTTTTTCCCCCGACATCTCTTCGAGATGAGTACCAGAATCAGGGCTGTTGGGTTTGTTTTGAGATGGTGGGGCCTTCCCAATTCCTCAGGCTGCTGCTGCTCTTGGAGAACATCAGGGCTGTTTGTTTTTGTCCCTTCCTCAGTTTCCCGAGGTGCCAGGTAGCTGCTTCTTGTCCAACGCGGGCAGTGTAGCAGCTGAGTGCTTTGTGAGTGCTCCTTCCATACTTTGGGAGAGGTGTTTATCTCCTCTCCATCAAGGACTCGCCCAGAGGACCGGTAGGCACTCCTAAACTGGAATTTGCTCATGGAAAAATCAGCGGGTAGGCATTTGCAGACTGTTAGAAGTAGGAGATACAGGGGACATCCAGGTATTTCCTCCGCTGTGTTTCAATGGATTTGTTTACTTCAGTTTTATCTTGAGGAGTGTAAGGCTACAGTGGGATCAGGGCAGAAGCTCTCCACACAGGGATATGTTAACATAAAATCAGCTGCTTACTGCTGCAATTAGTGCTGTGTCCAGTTCCTGGTGGTGTTGGGTTGTTTTTTTTTTTTTTTTTTTTTTTTTTTTTTTTTTTTGTTTTGTTTTGGTTTTTTTTTTGGTGGGTTGTTGTTTTTTTGTTTGTTTTGTTTTTTTAAAGTACCAGGATTCAGAAGTCTCTCGCGTTTTCCCACAAATAAATTGGAGAGAGAACTGTAAAGCTATTGCCAGCTTCCCAAATATTTTTTTTAAGCCTTGGTAGCAGTAATTTTGAATTTCGAGGAAAGCAGAACTATTCCGTAGCGGTGGGGTTTAAACGGAATCAGCTGTGACAATCAGCTTACAGCCAAGTAAAACGTGGGGTTTAGGGTGTCACATAATGGAGTGCTGCTGCCTTATCAGTGAGCTCGGAGGCAGAGAGCGAGGAAGCTGCTGCCTGGCTTTTATTTCTGCAAGACTGAGTCTGCCTCGGAGTCACAGAGCTGTGCAGACCAGTTCGGCCTGGGAGATGTCTGCACTTGGCCTGGCACTTGGAAAAACACCGTTTGCCCCTGCTGCTGTGTTTTGGGAACACATAGTAGGTGAAGTGAGTGATTGTCTCTTCTAAATGTTGTTAGATAACTCCTTCTCAGGTAGAAAGATTCGTTTGTAATGGAAAAAATAGCTAAGGAAGAAAGGCATTGTTCAGTGTGAAAGTTGTGTTTACTACAGCGCAGTGATGTCCGGTCTTAATTGCTTCCTAATTGTTTGCTTTTATGCCACGATTGTTTTCCCCTGTTTGTCCTTCCCTCTGTGTAAGTGAGCCAATGCCACTAGCTGTTTGCAGGGAGGAGCGGTGGAATGAGGTTTTGGGGGTGATTTATGTGCTGGAGAGTGGCTGGGATTTTCATCGTTATCAAATGCCTTTGTCACCTTTTACTTGCAGACAGGGCTTTGGATTTAGGGCCTCTTTGTGGCCACAGTTCCACCTGATGCTGTCCTGACACATATGTAGTCTTTTTTATCTTGTTTGAAAAAGGATAAAATATTGGAAGCATTTGTCCACCAGGCAGCGAGTGGCTGGAGGGTTGCAAGAGGCTGACACAGTGAAGCTGCTTGTTTTTCTTGGAGAAGTAAATAACTGCATTAAATTTGGCCACTTTAAGTCTTCCTTCATAAGCAGTAAGGCAGATCTTGCTGCCAGAGCTATCAATAAGCCTGTGACCCACAAATCAAGCCTAAATAAACCACAGGATGTACTTTGTGATGCTTTTAGCATTTGTAAACTAAGCCGCTTCCTATTGGAGCCGAGCTACAATGAACTGGCTGCTTGGCTTTTGTTCTTTTTTTGGGCTTTCTACTCCTTTTAAATACACAAGGAGCCTGTGGGTCATAAATTCGGCTGCTTTTTAATCTGTTTTAAGTATAGCAGTTATTTTTCACGGACTTGGAAAAATTCCTCCAGCCTTTACATGTCATGACGTGGTATTCTGAGGATCCAGTGCTTTGCTTTGTCATCTGTGTACACAGATCTGTCCCAGGGCACTGCTGCTTGGGTAGATACTTTGGGGAGGGGATGTGAAAGAAGGGAACGAGAGCTGAGGATTTGCATGTATCCATGCGGCTTCAATTGGTTCCTGGAAAATAAGTTTGAAATAACTTGTAATTTCTTAGTGAGCTTAGATACAAAGTGTGGTGCATCTCTCTTTGCTTCAGGGCTTGGCTTCCCATTTCAAATCCGTAGCCTGAGTCAGCAGTCAGTCAGTTGATGGGGAGGAGATGGTAATTTTGAGTGTCAGTCCCGCCCTGAGGATTCATCAAGGTAACAGTAGTTTTTGCCTTGCGAATGTACTTTGGTGCTTCTAAAAGCAGCCCGTGGAAGCGAATTCACTCACTCTTCTTGTGTCTTTTTTTTCCCCCCTGAAATCCAACTGTGGCCTTAGCTTCTGGTCTCAACTTTGCTTCTGGCTTTTTTTCTGGTGTGTGAGGACACTTCTACCTTGCTCACCCTCTCTTCTCTTCTTCTCCAGTTCACAGCTGATCTTTGGCAGGAATCCATTCCTTTTTATGTTCTTACATACCTGAAGAGATCCAGCTCGTGATGTTCCGCTTGAGTTTTAGTTGAGGTTTGCTTGGGTTTTTTTGTTGTCATCTGTCCTTGCACCACTTCATCTTTCAGTGTGGTCACTTGCCTTCGGAGTTAATTGCTTGTGTCCTTGAGATGCTGACGTACAAAATCTTAATCCCTTCTCCACTTGAAGGAGAAGATCTTGCAGATAAGGGCTCCTAATGCCTGGATTTGTTGTCTTTATCACAAGTCTAATTCCTTTCTTTATGACAAAGGGAACAAATGAGCTTAGGTAAGCTTTGGTAAATTCCTCTTTTGCTGGAAATTGAGACAACTGAGTTTTGATATGGAAATCATTTCAACCCAAATACTGATTGAGTGGGTTCTCTATTTTGAGCTTAATGAAATAACCTGTATTTCGTTTCAGTAGCTGGTACTTTAATTGTGTTTTTCCCACCTTCAGTAGCACAGGCCTGGTTTTGCTTGAATGGATTAATTGTTTTAGGGACTTGCTCAGCGTTCTGGATCCAGGAATCAGAATGGCGTTATTCTGTCTTTTACTTTATGGCCACAAAATACTGCTTTTTCAAAAGATGAGGTGTACCTTTTAGGAAAAACAACATCTCTAATGTCCCATTAGTAACTTTTGTGGTTGACAGCTCTTCTTAAAATTCCTTGCTGCAACTGGAGTGCGAAAAATAAAAGAGGAAAAGTCTGAATATTTAAATTCATAGAACAGTTCAGCTTACTTTGGGCTCAGCTGTCAAATGCTTAAGCTTAAATAACTTCAAAAGAAATGTGCTCCTGTCTATGTAGGAGCAGTCATTCCCTCTCAGATGCTTCAGACCGGGGAGGGGTTTTCCTGATAAGATACTTTGGAAGAGATAAGCAAATCTTCCTGAAGATAGTTACCCATGGCACGTACAGGATTTTATTAAATGTGGGGGTTAAGAAATACTTGGGAGTGAGATAATGCAGTGTATTTTTGGAAAGCTGTTAGATTATTCACTGCTGCCTCCTGCCCATTCCTTCTTCCTGTTGTTCTCTGTGTCTTTTCTTGCCTCTAGTGAGTGTTAGTTCCTGGGTGCAGACCCCTTTTTGCCTATAAATACATCCAAGTGCAAGTGTAACCTTCTGTCTCTGTTGGAGATTTTCTGTTGGGAAGTTGCCGAGTATTTGTCCTTTGCTACGTTCCTGTCCTCAGCCTGTTTTGCGTGGGGGTTACAGTAAAGGGCAGCCTTTTGGAAGCTGTTAAAGTGACTCTTTCTCCATGAAATTTAGTTAAATTTCTCCTTTAACTGCCTATTCCCTAAGCACGTTAAGAGATGGTTCTTTTTATTGTGTTTAAAGGGATTGAAGACTGTCTTAAACTCTTGAGTGAAGCCTTTTTTTTTGTTCCTTTAGAAATGCCCTGATGGGAATTCTTAGGTTGTATGACTAGATTTGCTTTAGTCATTCATTAAGCATCAGTTTCCAAAAGCACTGATCAGCATTTTGGGAAGCCATCCATGTTCTGAGGCATGTTCTCCAAGCACTATATTTGGTGCACAAGTAAGGATCTACATCATCTAATTTGATGCTAGAGCCAAGCTTTTATTACTGCAATTTATCACCCTCAGCGGGTTGTGGATGGCTTTCTGCAAAGCTCTGCTTCCTACTTGTAAATGTATTTACAGGGTGTGACTGTTAGCAGCAGCTTGGGACGCAGAGGGCGTTGTGTTAGTCATGGGCAGACAGATAATTCAGCTGAACCTCAGGAAAACTGCCAGGCAGGTGCAGCAGCTGGCTGTGGGGAGCAGCAGACACCTTTGGTGTGGGATGCTGCTCCCTGCTCATCGCATGGAAGAAGTGCTGGAGTAAGGGAATCACAGGTATCACACATATTTCGTTATGGTTCTTCGGTGAGTTGCTCAGTTTTATGTACAGGGAAGGGTAGATTTAAAAAAGAAAAAGGTGGTTGTGCCCACGGAATGGTGTATTAGGTAGATTCCTGCAGTAAAGAGGATTGAACCTTTGTGGAAACTAAACTTGGAAATGTTACTGGGTGAAGTTCTGACTTGAGCTGGAGTTTATACTGTGCCCTCCCTTTTGAGTGAGCTGGTGGTAATTTACAGAAATAAGGGATCCCCGAGAAAGGAGGGGAACATTAGTGGGGAAATTATGCTGTTAGCTTGCAGGGAGCTTAATCAGGGGCTGAAATGTCCAAAATAGTGAACTCCATCTGGCAGGATAAAACAAGAGTTGGAGAAGGAGTACTTCATGTTTGCCTTCTTCAAAGCTCCAGCAGCCCATGCTATTAAGCAAGTACTACGTGAATATCAGGATACTAGAAGAAACATATCTAGTTTGGATTGTTCCTTACACTGCCACGAGGTGTGTGTCTATGTACACAGTAAATGTTAATATTGAAATAGATGGGGGATCTCAGTCTGACTGAAAGGGCCCAACAGAACAGCAAAGACTAGTGCTCACCTTTCTTAAAAAGATCAAGTCTGTTTGTAGTAAGCTTGAAGTTTGGTGGGTGAAGACAGTGTTGTGTTTGCCTCAGGGTAGTCAGTGGATTCCTGGGAGTGTGCAACAAAATGTTTGGGATAATCTTGATTCCTCTGATGCTACAGGATTTCAAATGGCTGTCAGGAGGAGGAGAATGCGCACAGGTACTTGGGTCTCTGCTGCAAGCTTCTTTGCTGCTAATTGGGGTGAAAATGTGTTTCAAGTTTGGTGGTCATAAGGCTCTGGGACAAAGTCTGTGGGAGATTTGGGAGTGGCAGTGCAGTGGCATCCACAGTTTGAGGAGGCTGCAGGTGTAGTGCCACGGACATGTTCCAGTTCCTGTGCTGTCCCCCTGTCTGCCTGCCTGTCCCTGCAAGTCAGGAGGGCACGATTGCCTGGAGAACCTGGATCCAGGCTTTTCTGTGACACACGCTGCTGTTTGTGGCTCTGGCCTGCCCCTCTCTGTTAGTCCTGCAGGGAACAGGGCAGGAGAGGTTGAGTCACTTCCGCAGCCATTGGCTGCCTTGGGAGTAGTTTAATTGTGCTTGGAGTGCGCAGACAGGGCTCTGGTAGTATCCAGGGAGGGCAACTGTGACTTGCTTTGTTTATTTTGAGGGTTTTCCAGGAGATGAAAGTGTAATAAATGAATGTGTTGTAAATGAAACAAGGGAATTTATTTTGGTTGGAAGCATAGCAAACTGATGACGGTTTCCCGGTCATGGGATGGGGTTCTGGATGCTCGCTTGTTCCTTGCACTGGGAATTGTGGCTGCTTGGGAGAAGGGTTGCATCCAAGTGGGTAAACAGCAGGAACGCCATTGGGTGGAGTGGTAGCACGCACCAGTGCTGTAGCACAACACCTCCCCCTTGTTTACAGGCACTTTGTCAGCCTGCAGACGGAAAAGGGAGGCAGGGGGAAGTGTGGATGCCTGGCTTGGCTTGAAAACAGGCTGTGGCCACCTAACATCCTTGTGGGTTTGGCACAATGTGCTGCTGCAGGGGGAGTGAGGGCACAGGGCGCAGTAGAGCCACCGCCCTCCCAAACACGCTGAGCTTGTCCCCTGCTCACAGCTCAGCCAGCAGAGGTTTCCCTTCAGGGGTGTTCTGGTGCATGTAAAAGTTGTGCTGGACCAATCCCACATTGGCTCGAAGTCACTGGCTCTAAACTGTGTGCGTACAGCAGAAAAAAAAGCATTTTAAGAATGTGGATGTGTAAGGGTTATGTCAGCTTTAACACTGAGGGGTGGTGGCTGAGGCGAGCAAAAGCAAAACTGTTCCTTAGGGCTACCTTAAATAACTTTCTCTTTCCTGCATGTGAATCATCTGATAAAGGGCTGCTCTTGTAACGTGTCAGGTCTTGTGTATAGTGGGACCTGTGTTTTTTAAGAGCTGTTCATGAGCTTGTGCCTTTTTCATCTGCCATCCTGTAGGGATGCCCAGTCTTTGTAGACAGCTTTTTTCCCCAGATTTCAGTCCCCACCTTGATGTGTAGAGAAGGAAAAATTTCATGGAAACACTGATTTCCCTGTCAGTACTCCAGTGGAAGGAGGAGGTACCATACCCCTTTTGAGAAGCATCTTCAGGTTCAAAAACCTCCAGAAAATTCAAGTTACTCTGTGGTGTAGCTAATAAACAATGAGCCCCATGTGTTCTGTTCCTATAGGAATGACCATGTGTCTGGGGAAGTTTTTCAATTTGCCAATGATTGCTCCTTAAACCAAAACAAAAGCTCTAGGCCTGGAATTGCTTTCAAACCATTGCCTGACCCTCTGGGAGAGCAACTGTGTTGTGTAAGGAGTTGGCAGCTCCTAGCTGCTTCCCAGAGCTGCTGCATGGAATGCATCCTGAATTCTTGCCTTGCTTTTGTTACCTGCAGATTCAAGTGGCTGGACTTAGACAGGCTTCCTGCAGTGAATGGGAATTGGATTGGAAAAAGTTGACTTTTTGATGCTGTAAGAACTGAAGGAAGCAATGCTTTGCCCTCACACTGTCTCTCTTCAGAACAGAAATGTTGTGACTGTTCAGTTTTATAAATAGAAGTGCTCAAGTTCAATCTCATCAGTGCAGATTTTGAACGTGTTCAGCTTAATTTTACCTGCTGTCCTTCTGATGCTGTGGTTCTCATAGGGAAAAGGTGTTTAAAGGCTGCAGCTATTGATTTCATTGTCAAAAAGTAGCTCGAGCTTTTATTTTAGTTTCTGTGTTGACATGTTGGCTGGTGGAAACAAACCGCTCTCACTCTCTGATGTTTCTATTCTTAGCAGGATGTTATCATTTGAAGGCCTGTATTATTGTTTAAAGGCTGGAAATGTTTGCTTTTCTGGAATTTGGGTCTTGTCTTGGAGTGTTTCTGTGTTTAAAAAGAGGCACAGCGGGAGAAGGGAGACAAAGAAGTGCCCAGCTAAAACTTGGGGGCTTCTCTGATAAACTCACTGGTTAGCCTGTGGCAGTGAGTTGCTGCCTCAGTTTCCCTGTGTAATGAGACACTAATGATCCCTACTTCAAAGGTACTTTAGGAGCATTAATTGATGCTTCTGAAGGTGCTTGGAGATGAAAAAGCAGGAGTTAAAATAGAAGTTTCCATGCCCTGCGTGAATGTTCTGTGCACGGTTTTGAGTTCAGCTTTTTGAGGATCTCTTGAGCTTTTCCAAGTACTTTGAAGGGTTTATTTCAGCCTGGCCGTGGTGGTGATGGCTTTGGGGAGGCTCTCAGTGGTACAGCTGTGCTTCCAGGAGTTAGTCACGCACTCCTTACCCCAAGGAAGGGGCCCTCAGCATTAGGCGGCAATTAGAGGAATGTAGGTGGCAGGTGTGTGCTGAAAATGCTGCCACTGCACAGTTCTGTGCTGAGAGCAAGCTGTGAAGGGGTAAGTTTTATGAATAAATAGCCTAAACTTACCTGGTTTAATTCAGGTTTCCCCAAATCTGCGGCAGACTTGGTGGAAATGGTTAAAAATCCCTGCTGAAGGTGTCTGTGGACAAATGGTTGGGAGTGAGGAGGTTTAAGCTAGGCCAGCCCAAGGGCTTCTCCTGGGAGCAGTTACTGGCAAGTTTATCAAGGGCTGAGGTTGGGTATTTAAGGTGCTTTGAGCACAGAACATCTGCCAGTGCTGCCTTTGAAGCTGAGATGAGCTGTTTGAGGCAGTGTGGGGTGAGCAGAACACCTCACATTTTGCCTTTCTTCTGGAAACATCCTCTTACCATCCTGAGACAGAGCAGCCTGCAGAAGGTGCATCACAAAGCCCACCTCCTGCCAGCGGATGAGTGGCTCAAGTGGCAGCTTTGGAGGAAATGTGGTGTTGCTGGTGACGTGGCTGCGTGGGCTCCTGCTGGTGGGAAGGGCTTGCCAGCCCTGCACACAGCCTCAGCCACAGCTCCTCATTCAGTGCTGGGCCCAGCTGCAGCTGGCACTGCTGGGGCTGCAGATCCCTGCAGGAATAGAAGGGAGAAATCACTTGCTAGGAGCAGTGCATGTGGCAGGGAAGGGAGCAGAGCATCCTTGGAATACCTTGAGAAGTCCCTTCTCCTTGAGAGGCTGCATATTGGTTGTGGCGCGTTGTGGGGATGGTGCAACCTGCTCTGTGTTTCATAGCCTCCTTATGTCCAAGGAAAATGGCATCTTCACCGGTTTCTCTGTCCCCTCTCGCTTCTGTGTTAATATGAAGGAGAGCTCAGAGACTCTTAACAAGAAAAGGCAGGTGCTGCCTACTGTCCTAAAGCGTTTGAAAACCTCGACAGAGTTGTCTGATTCCATGATGGAATGTAGCTGAAAATAGAATGTCACATGTGACCCAGGCGTGGATGATTGTGTGTATTGCTGGCCAACAGGCAGAACTCTTTAAAAGTTAAACTTTTTTCACTGATTGCTCAAGAGGTTAAGGAAATAGACCTGGGTCAAGACAACTTTCTGAATTTGTCACGTCAAACAATCGGCATAATGGGAAAAAGTAATTTTTTTTTCTTGTTAAATAATACGAGAGCTTCTGGACTAATAAGGTAATTGGAGTACTGTTTAGTAATGCAATATTTTTAACCAAACTTTCCAAGAAAAACCACATCCTGTCAAGATGGAGGCTGCATTAGGGTGTCCCTGAGCTGTGTCTCAGGGAGTGTGTTAACTGGCTTGGGCGAACTGCATAAATGCATGGAATTCTGATAATTTATTGCCAAAATTGCAGGTATTTCCATAGCACGGGACAACTACCAGGCTGCAGTTATCCTAATGGCTTTTCCTTTTGGATGCCTGCCTGCCTTGCCTGTGAGACCGTTTCCTGCTGGCTTAGGGTGCCTGTGCTGCGTTGGAGAAGCAGGGATCAGAAAGGTGTTGGAGGCAAAGATGGAAGGGCTCCCTTCGAGCAGTACTTCATTCTGTTGTTACAGCCTTTGGCAGCTTATGGGAAGAATCCCCCTGTTTCTGAGAAGGGGGGAGCAGGGATTAAATGCTACCTAAAGCTTTTTCCAACATGTTGCATTTTCTGCTTCCTTGACTGTGGATCTGTGCAGGGTATTCAGCAGATATACAGTGACTTGGTTTGTTGGCTGGCAGACTCACAGGCTGGGGTGGGTACAGTGAATTCCTACCCAGAGTGTCTCAGAGCAAACTACTTACCTAGGAAATTCCTTCACCATGCTTTCCTTGTGCCCTACACCCAAACCCTCGTCCCTTTGTTGGGCTTACTCTTAGTGCTAAAATACAAACAATAATGGCTTGGGTTAGTTATTTCATAACCTTTTTCCAGGTTGTATTTAGCTCGTGCTGGGTTCCTTCTGCTTATGCTGACACATGTGGAAAGATAGTGATCTCAGTCTCTTCTGCTCTCCAGATGTTTTAGGTTGTATTTTCACTCCTCATGTTGGCCAAGTGCCTCTGAAGTGGCTTTATTCCTGAAAAGACAATAATTGGGTTTAAGTGAAGCAGTCAGTCAAGAGATTTGGGGTTTTTGTTCCTTGGGTTTTTGTTAGTTTCTTCTTTGTTCAGAGCTGGTTTGAGTCTGGCCTGGCACCAGGTGCAGATGGCTGGAGGGGTGGGAGGTGACAGCAACTCCCTGAGCCGCAGAAGCTTCTCACTCCCACTGGGAGGCAATTATTTAATTCAGGATTTGTGTCTGGTATCCTGGCTTAGGCTGAGGTGCAGATGCCTAGGAGCAGCTAGAAGTGTCCTGTAACAGACCAGACGGGAGCAGGACGTTCCCTCCTTGTCCTTCTGGCTCCTGGTTGCATTTAGCTGCAGGCTGTGCTGGTGTTGCTGGGGTGTCCATGGCAATGCTCATGGCTGTGCAGCTCTACCATCCCAGGATCCCTGGAAGTCCAGCCAAGCCCTTCTTCACAGCACCCAGGAGCCAGGATCGCTTCAGAGGCCTGTGGGAAGAGGAGGATGGTGTTCCTTTGGAGCCCAGAGAGTCAGAGCAGCTCTGGGGCCATGGAACAGAATCCCAGGATGGTTTGTGTTAGAAGTGACCTCAAAGGCCATCTTGTTCCAAACCCCTGCCAGGCACAGGGACACCTTCCCCTAGCCCAGGTTGCTCCAAACCCCCTCCAGCCTGGCCTTGGACACTTCCAGGGATCCAGGGGCAGGCACAGCTTCTCTGGGCATCCTGTGCCAGGACCTTGAATAAAGAGAGACAGCCCTTGCACCCCACCTGTAAAAAATTCTGTTTGGTCCTTAGAGAGATGGTGAAACATTGGCCAAGTTTTGATATCAAGGAATGAGATCTGGATAGTGTTTGTGATGAGGATTCTGCTGTCTGGGTTTCGCAGCTTTCCACTTGCATTGGAATTCAGAGCTCAGTTTGCCCATTCTGACAGAACTCTTATCTCAGCTCATACATGAAAATACGCAGAAATACTGACTCATTTGACACTTCCCTGCAAATATTTAATTCTGCATGTCATATTACTGACATGCTGGGGGCTTGTGTGCCATCCAGGCTCACTGCTGTGGTTTAAAATTCAAATGTCTAAACGTTTTTCCTAAGCAAGTCCACGTTCTTACAAACAAAATTTTAGGTAAGGAAGTGATTAGGTCAGAAAATGGTTTAAAACAAGTCAGAATCCCTGCTAGTTGGGCATCCCAGTTGTTGGTAAATACCCTGTTGCAACATGAAAATACGTGAGTGGGTGAAGTATTTCGTCTTAATCCTGTCCTTACCCAGGGCTGGTGTGCTTGTTTCCTTTTTGCTTCCCGTTCCAAAAGGTCTCTAAAGATTTCCTCTCTTTCTTGCAGTGGCAGTCGCTCTTCCAAGACCTTCAAACCAAAGAAGAATATTCCCGAGGGGTCTCACCAGTACGAGCTGCTCAAACATGCTGAGGCCACGCTGGGGAGCGGCAACCTGCGCATGGCCGTGATGCTTCCAGACGGGGAGGACCTCAATGAATGGGTGGCAGTTAACAGTGAGTCACTGGCCTTTTCTTCATCACAGGGCTGTTGGAAGTGGGCTGACACTTGGGGCAGGACAGCTGTGTGTCCCTGTCTGTTCCTGGAGAAAAGAGGAGTTGGGGGACCTTGCTTTCTACAACTTCCTGACAAGGAGGGTGCAGCCAGGTGGGGCTTTGCTCCCAGGGAACAGGGGCAGGGTGACTGGAAACAGCCTCAAGGTTCAGGTTGGACATCCGGAAGAACTCCTTCATGGAAAACGTTGTCAAGCATTGGAGGTGTTGGAGTCCCCATCCCTGGAGATGTCCAGGGGACAGCTAGACATGATTGTCAGAAGGTGGGGATCAGCCACAGGTTGGACTTGATGATGTCAGAGGTCTTTTTCCAGCCTGAATGGTTCTGTGATTCTGATGGGGTCTGTAATTTTCCTGAAGTTAGTTCCTTTAGTGCTTACCAAGTTTTGAGCCTTTGCTCTGGTAAGTCTCTGATGTCATTCTTTTAACTTCCTCTAAAGCTGTTTGTCCAAACTCTGTGCTTTCAGGCCAAACAATGATGCCTAAATTAGTGTTTTCTAATTGCTTGACCTTGTTTCCTCCTCCTCCCTCTCCCTGCTGCATGGATTTTGCCCTCTGCTCCTAAAGAATGGAGTCTCCCTTTGCACTGTGCACTTGTGGCTGCCACAAGCTCTGTGCCCTGTCTGGGTGTTTGCTCATCTTTTGCCTCTCAGGCTTGATGTGCTCCAGTGGTGGTACAGGATCGATTGTGCACTGCAGTAGAAATTATTGTTTGATTTAAATGTCCTCCAATTGTTTCTGTGGTTCTGCCTTTTTTCTTCTTGCTCTTTGAGATGTTTGGGAAGTGGAACTGTCCCACTGACTCTCACTTTCCTGTTCCCAACCAGTCATGTGGTGCTCTGCTGCTGCGCTTGCCACTGCTTCCAGGGCAGGCTGGAATTGCTGACACCATCCTTTGCAAAAGTTAATTCACACTGCATTGCAAAACTAGACTAGAGAAAAAAGCCAGCCCACTTGTGTGAGTAAGCATTGCTCAAGATGCTTCATGTATTGCTGGCATCCTTCCCTTTTGGTGGTTCCTGCACTCTGTGTGTCTGCTTTCCTGTGTGGCAGCAGTTTCTTCCCTTCCTGAGTGACTTGACTGCTGAACTAGCTGCAGTGCAATTAGTGTAATTAGTGAGCTGGTGAGGGGCTCCCTTCCCTCAGCATCCCTGCACCACACCAGGCCCCAGCAGTAGCTGTGAGCCCCTTCTGCTCACAGAGAGGTCTCATCAGGAGACAAAGTGTGTCACTTCAAGTCATTGCTTTTGCCCTTCTTGACCCTGAGAGCGAAAAACAAGTGTGCTCTGCCCTGCTGCTGCTTCTTGCTCTGCTCTCAGCCTGACTGGTGTCTTAGGGAATGATTTGATGGGCCTGTGGATGTTGAGACTTCCATGTGTGGGATTTGCCATAATCAGGCATTCTGTGGGAGCCTGTGTGGGTTTTCTGAACATGCTTGCCTCAAAGCAAGCAGTGGGCTGTGGTTTCTGCTGGGAGCAGGGAATGGACACTTAATTAACAGTTCCTGTGGGCACTGGAGAAGCCAAGGCTGGTGTCCTGCATCTGCTGAGTAGTAGCTGTGACTTGCTCCAGTGACATTTGCCTAATGTTGGCTGTTTATCCTCTGAAAAATACCTGTAGATAAAGTGGGTTTTCAAAGCTGATTGCAGTGACCACAGTTCCTTGTGACAGAATGAAAAAGAACCTTCTCCTTTAACAGTTTGGAGTAATTAACTGAAGGAGTAACTATAACTGCAGGGTTAGATGGGCTGTTAGGAGGAAATCCTTCCCTGTGAGGGTGGAGAGGCCCTGGCACAGGTTGTCCAGAGAAGCTGTGGCTGCCCCATCCCTGGAAGTGTCCAAAGCCAGGTTGGACAGGGCTTGGAGCCATCTGAGATAGCAGGAGGTGTCCCTGCCCATGGCAGGGATGGAACTGGATGGTCCTTAAATTCCCTTCCCGCCTGAAGCAGTCTGGGGTTGTATGAGATGTTCTTGGGAAAGGTGGGCCTTGGGAATACAAAGCCTGAGGGAAGGCACTGACACCTAACGAGTACCTGCTCTCTCTAGTTGGAAAGTTTATGCTGAAAATCTTTCTTGGATTCCACACTTGCCAGTAGAATTTGGGATTGTAATAAAATGCACCAAACTTTCAGGAAAGGAAATGACTAGGTTTTCTCCTTTATTTTTTGTCTTCCAACTGAAGATTTTGCTGCAGTGAACAATTAAATAGCTCTTGCTGGAGGCTATTCCAGAAAGTCGGTGGTTGCATTCTACATCTCTCTTATAATGGATCTTAAAAAAGCAACGGAGTTTTTCCCCAAAAACCATTCCAGAAGCTGTGCTTTACAGCCTGGCCTGTAGGAATCTTGTGCTGCAGAGTGCTAACAGGTGGTTTCCATGCTTTCCAGCTGTTGATTTCTTCAACCAGATCAACATGCTCTATGGAACCATCACGGACTTCTGCACGGAGGAGAGCTGCCCTGTCATGTCTGCTGGCCCCAAGTAAGAATGTTTTTCTCACACACTGGTGACTGGGGGCACTTTTTGAGATGATTTTTCATTTAAAAGCTTGAGACCAGCTGAGAGGAGTGCCAAGGTTGGGTGGCAAGGATGTGAAATAGAAGAAGGATTTGAATGTCTGTTAAGTGGGTGGGAAATAGCAAGATGATATTTTTTGGTCTGTGTTCATATTTGTTTGGTGTTTATTTTTTTCCTTTAATCTGGGAAGTAAATTAATTATCAAAATTATTTTTTCCCTTCTTTGTTTTTCTGAAACATTAATGAGAACTTCTTAAATGAAGATTTAAAGGTTTTATATGCAGGCATTCCATTGGGGCAAAATGTTCCTCGTAGGCACTGTAGAAATAGAAGATGCCTGAATAAGAATCCCTGTGCCCTTCTTGGATTTTTGCTTATGCTTTTGTTGAGACATCCAGTGTTTCTGCTTTTCCTACTCTAATTCAGTTTGTGGTTTTGCTCTGGCACCAGAGCAAAATCTTGGCATCTCAGATAAGTGTTGATATTTTTCCTACATGAATACCACTTAAATCTTGGTATTAGGGCAGTACTGGGTGGTGAGAAATCCTGCTTTTTCATAAATCCAGACACATGGTCCATTTGGTGTGTCTGGGATTTTTGCATGTTTTCTTACATACAGTTTTAAAATGATTTCAGACCCTGTGATTTGTTGCTGTTAGAAAAATGGGTTTTTTTTTGTCCCATTGTGAGCAGCACCTTCGTAATCCCTCATCAAATTTGTTTATGGTGAAAATATTCTCCCAGCAGTTGTTCTGACAAAACCAAATTTGCTAAACAAATTAAGAGGACAGATTTATCAGCTAAGCTTTGCATAAAACCACGTGTGTGATCTGTAGCATACAAACCCTGTGGTTCACCCGCGAGCTGGTGTTGTCACACTCCCCGTGTTGGGTGTGCTGGGGTTTTTCAGCACCGTCTTTCCAAGGTGATGCACCATGTGCAGGCCCGTCAGGAGTGGCTCCCTGGTGCTCAAGGCCAGCTTGTCTCACCCCAGGTACGAGTACCACTGGGCAGATGGCACCAACATCAAGAAGCCCATCAAGTGCTCCGCACCCAAGTACATCGATTACCTGATGACCTGGGTCCAGGACCAGCTGGATGATGAAACGCTCTTTCCTTCCAAAATAGGTGAGGGGGTAACTGCAGCTGAGCAGGGCACTCAGGTTACACCTGCACAGGGACACTCCAGGGGTGAAAGGTCTCCTCAGTGCTTGATGTGTGGGGCAGGTTTGGGAGGTTACATTATCTGTCTGCATACACTTACCTTTGAAGGTGTGTTGTAATGCGTGAACTCTGACCCATCTGTTAGTGCTCCTAATAAACACCTGTCACAATTCTGGGTGCAGGAAGTATATCTGGTGTTTTATTAATTTTGTTTAGAAATAACATCAGAGGGTCTTAGACCCTTGTAACCAGTAACTGGCAGCTTTTTGTCACAGAAGGAATATCTGGTTGTCGTGACAAACTTTCAGGCCTTATGTCCAAAGCAGCTGAATTGCAGCTTTGATCTTAAGTTGATTTATTTTTGCTTGGTTTTCTTGAAGTGAAGATAAAAAATAGATGTTTTAAAGAGGCTTGCTTCTGAAAAGCAGGAGGGAAATAATGACCAACTAACAGTTTGGGAAAGATAACGGGGGGAGGATCTTTTAGTTGCCTTAACTTTGTAAATAGTTTCTGAGGCTTTTGGCACATTTTCATTGAGCTTCTTTGGACAAAACCGTGCCTTCAGGGAGAGATTCAGAGGCCACAAACTAAGCAGCTAAGTATGAACTTCCCGTGTGCTGCAGCAGGCAGAGGAGGAAATGCCATGTACATGTGTGCAGGGCAGGCTGCAGCAGGAGCATGAGAACATTGATGGTGAGGCCTGCAAGCTTTGGTGAGGTCCGGACTGGCTCCAGAGCATCCAGAGCCTCTGGCCTTCGGGCAGGACTTGGGGAAAGGCTGCAGGAGAGCTAAGCTGACTGGGGAGATGGGTAGGTGAGGAGGAGCTAGGCAGGTTTCCTCTTTTCAGAGGGTTGATACAGATCTTTTTTTAGCCTTGGGAAGTGCCACTGAAGAGTTCATGGCTCCCAGCAGCCACCTGCCGTTTTACAGCCGGTTTCAGTAAAACCTGTGCAGTGACAAAGGTCTGCTGTTGGAACTGATTCCATCTGCCCTGGCCTGTAGTGGCTTTCACAGCAGACAAACATGGCCTGGCAGTTGGAGAATAAGCCCTCTATTTCCTTCTCCCCAGGTGTACCATTCCCAAAGAACTTCATGTCAGTGGCCAAGACAATTCTCAAGCGTCTGTTCAGAGTTTACGCCCACATCTACCACCAGCACTTCGACCCGGTGATCCAGCTGCAGGAGGAGGCACACCTTAACACTTCTTTCAAGCACTTTATATTCTTTGTTCAGGTAAGGACATGGCAAACTATGTTCTCCCTTCCAAGCTACATTATCCCCCTTCCCTTGTGCAAAAAAATCAGCATCTTCTTAGGTTCCCTTCCTTTAAGGGGGAGAAGAAGCTTCAGGCAGTGGAACACTTGGGGTCAGCGAGTGGCAGATGGGCAGGGGAGGATGCAGTGGCCGAGCCTGGGCTTGAAGAGGGCTGAGTGCCAGATGAGCTCTGGCTAAAGGAGGCTTCTCACCTCAGCTGTACCCGCAAAACTCTGTGTCTTTCTCCTCATCCCTGTTCCAGGAATTCAACCTTATTGATAGAAGAGAACTTGCACCACTTCAAGAACTGATTGAAAAACTCACCTCCAAGGACAGATAAAAGGAAGAGGACTTCTTGGAGTCACTTGTTTCTTTAAGCGAGCTTGTGGTATTTGTTTTTTGTTAAATTTTTTTTTAAAAAAAAACCAAACAACAAAACAACCCCCCTGTGCTGTTACCAGTGACAGCTGAGATCTACTTTTCTGTGCTTTTATTAGGGGAAATCTTTTCTCTGTTAGCGATATGTGGTAAATAGCTTTTTTTTTTAATTAATATTGTTTTACTGTTGTTATTAATTGTGGAATTTCTAGCAGGTGCTGAGTGTTTATTAAGGAAACGTGCTTGGTTGGGGGATTGACTCTGCTGGTGGATGGGTTCTTGTGTTGTGTCAGTGGTAGCCCATTCTCATGAAGTCCCTGGAAGACTTGCTTACATTCTCTAAGTGCCTTGGCAGACTCACTTCTGAGGTGCAAAGCACATACAATACTGAACATTGCTGGAAACAGAAAATATGTACTAACACCCAGACACTTACTGAAACTTGTTTTAAAAATATATATCTATGCTTACACTAGGAAAAAAAAAAAAGCCATAACTTGCTGAAATCAGTGATCTCCAGCTTTTAATACAAATACTTGTCTTATTTTTTTAGAGATGAATATAGAATTTTTCAAAGCTAGATTACTTCTTAGGAAGAAAAGCAAAGTGCTTGCTAAAGTGAAACAGTGAAGGTGGTGTCAAAATTACACAGGCCTTGTGCTTAGCAAGCAGTTCCATGCCTGTGCCATGGCACTTGGCGCAGTTGCTTTTATTTTCTTAGCAGGAGAGCATCAGTTGGGTCAGCCAGCTCGTTCAGTTCCCCTAGCAGTTGCCAAATGAACAGGTAGTTTGCACAAATACAATTAGGGAAAATATTCCCTAGAAGAAATTGCACTGGGATAGTAGTAATAATAATAAGGAAAACCTGGCTTGAAAAATAACTGCTGGAAAGGTGTTTCTAAGTTAGGAATGCAAAGCCTGGCTCTGAGGAGGGGCTCTGGTGGCCAGTGTTTGCTGTTGGAGGAAATGTGTCTTGGAGGGGAGATAATTCCTGGGGCTGCTTTGGAGTCATGTTACTGTGATGGTGTTGTCCCCTGTTTAAAACCACTGCCCATCTTGAGGGAGCTCCAGCTGTTGGGAAAAGCAGCAGGAGCCGAGGAGGGAGGCCAAGGTGAGCACATGGCGGAGAAGTTGAGCTTCTGTTTTGCGTGTCTCGGCTCGACCAAAAACGCTGCGTAAAGTTGGAGCTGGCACGCAGGAGCCTGCAGGAGAGGTGAGTGGCCACGGGCAGCAGGGAACAGCTGAGCACAGAAGTGACTCCCTGGGGAGCTGCTGGGCTCCAGTGAGGGATCCTGATCTTCTGGCTTTTCCTCTGCCGCTATCCTCATGACAGCGCCAGAGCCACCCGTCTCCCAAATCCAAACTGCTCCATTTGGACACAGAGTGAGCAAGGCAGGAGCTCCCAGGTGCTAAACAGGGGATGCCTCTCATTTCAGGGTGGCTCCTTGGTTTGATGTCCTGTGCCAGCAAGCAGCAGAAAGGATGAAGGTGTAGAAATGAGGATTTGTGTGGACACAGCAGTGCAGGAGTTCATGTTCCTGGCACACTTGTGCCCTAGGAGGGCTTAGTTCTTCTTGTTGTTGTTGCAGTTTTTTTCTTTTGAACAGCCAGTTCTAGAAATCCAGAGGCATCTGCTGCAGTTCGGCCCATCAGAATTGGAATGTATCAAAATGAGTCCTAGGTGGATAGTGTGTTTTTTTAATTCAGTATCTGGCAGTAGAAAGTCTTTGACCGAATAGTTTCTAGGCACGTAATAAAAGCTGGGAGATCATGATTTGCCTGACAGCTGTATGAACACATTGTTTAATTCCACAACACTTGAAAAGAACATCATTGAGGACGTGTTTGCAGTGGTGGGGATTTAGGTCCCCGTGCTATTTCTTTTTGCAGCTTTTCTGTTGTTTTGCTTCTGAAAGCTGTGGGACCAGAAGTTGATGTGTGTTTACACTCTTGGAGTAAGGGCACATGGAAATGCCACTCAAAGGAACCTGGATCGAGTGAATGTGTTTATAAAATAGTGCATTTATGGGAGGAAAAGCAGGGGCCACCCCCTGCCCCTCCAAATAAACCCCAGAGAGGCAAACCCTGCTCTGCTCCAGGCCTCCACTTTGGACTTGGAGGGGTGAGGAGCGCTCGGGCACAAAACCTCCCAGCTTTGGTCACGGGGAGCAGAAAGTGCCAGCAGGGTTGAACCAGGCTGTGCTTCCAGTGCTGCCTCAGGCCCTCCAGTCTGGTGGGGTCCCCAATTCCTGTGCTTTGTGGTGCTCTGCTGCTCCCAGCACATTGCATCTTGTCAGGGCTTTGGGTGGTGGCTCCTCCCTGGAGCTGGGTGGGGGCGAAGGGCCGAGCCCAGGGAGCCCAGCCAGGGGTGGATGGATATGGGATGTGTGTCCAAGTCTTTCCAGTCCCAGTCAGGGATACAAGTTACTCCAGCAAAGAGGAACCAAGCCACCGCCTTCTGCTGCTGCAGGTGGCTGAGGAGACAAAAGAGGTTCTGAGAGGCAGGCAGCCCATCTGCAAGTATCCAGTTTCTTTTCCTGCTTACTATGCAATGTAGAGCTTTGAACTTCTGCTTTTCCATGGAGATGGAGAGGAGCAGTGCCCTTACTCAGTCCTTGGGAACTGAGCCCTCTCCCAGTGTCCCTGACCCTCAGTAACCAGGTAAGGACACCTATTTGCTGCTATGGACTCAACTTACCTTTCAGATTGTTCCTTTCTATTTCTCACCCCTCTTCCTTTCTCCCGGGTCACCAGACACAGTTCTGCTATAAACACATCCTTATGGACAGCTGTGGTTTTCCTTGCTGCCCTCTCCTCCTCCTCTCCTGCCTGCCAGAGTGCTGTTCCTGTACATAACTCCCCTTTAGGTTGGATAGCTGAGGAGCTGCAGCACCAGCAGAGATTCCTTGATTTTTTTCCCCACTCAAGTATTCCCTTCTGCACCAGATCTCATTTCCTTCACTGCTGGTAGCAGTTGTCTCTTTTCCAATCCTTTACTCCTGAAACCACTGGCAGTTTTATGGATGCCCATCCTTTTTTCCTGGATATCTTCTCTTTTAACACGAGACTAACTTTGGTGATTTTCAGTGTTAAACCTCCTTCCCCTGCTTTTCTTACGGTTTCCTCTTGCCAGGTTCAGTTTGCAGCCTAGGAAAATACCCAGTTACCTTATTTTGTCGGGAGAACCGATTCCCCAGATTGTTCATAGAATATTGTATTTTTAGGGGAGATTAATTTTTTATAGCCACTGAACTATACTCATTATTTTTGTACGTTTGCAACTTGGGGACAATTTTTCCGAGCCGTGTCGCGGAGGGGACGTTTATTGTCGTGGCTGTTGGACTGCTTGGGAATGCTGTGCTTGTGTGGTGCAGGGGCACGTGCCCTGGGAGAGAGAGAAGGATGCAATAAAAAGGTTTTCATGAAAACCAACGAGGTTTGAGTAAAAATGAACGAGGCTTCAGTAAAAGGCCATTTTGGAAGGTCAAAAAAAAAAGAGAGAAATTAATTCCGAAAGCGACATTAACCTTTCCTCCTCCTTGAGAATCCTGAAACATGTGGGACAAAACTCAGTGTAACGCGTGAAATGCAAGGAGAGAACCCTTACTGTGAGCTAACTGTGCCAATACCGCTTCAGTTTGTAGTCACTGATGGAGATTTCAGTTCTGAACAAGAACAGCTTCTGATTCAAAAAGAATAAGTTGAATGTCTGAAAACCCGCACCATGTTTATTTGAGAGTTGTAAATAATGTATACAGATGGTTGTATGTGATGGGGCAAAATATTTAAATCCTAGGGTTGTTTTTTTTTTTTTTCAATAAGAAACTGAAGGCTGTTTATAAGAGAAAATAAATAGCTATGTTTGACCATGACTGTCTTTATTTCCTTCTTGGACTTGCTCCTCAATGGTCTCCTCCATGTAAATAGATTTTTCCCTTCTCCTTGTATTGGTCACATGTGACCAGGACACACCCCAGGGTGCTGTTGGCTGGTTGGTGCCACAGGAGGTGCAGCAGACTCCACCTTTGGCCCTGCCCAGCAGCACAGGGCCGTAACTGCCTCGCTGCTGGTGCCCGTCCCCTTTGGCTCAGGATTTTTTCCCCGTTTACCTCGTTCTCCTTGGGTTCAGTGTCTGTTTGGGAGGTTTTAGGCTGTGATAGAATCCCACATTGGTTTGGTTTGGAAGGGACCTTAGAGCCCATCCCATTCCAGCCCCTGCCATGTGCAGGGATGTAGGGGGATAGAATATAACTAAATAAAGGTAGCATGGAAAGTAATCTTATCCCCTAAAGAGTGGCAGCGGGGTTAATTATTAAAGATTAGGAGCAGGCCTGACTTTAACAGGCCACAGCTGTAACCGATAACAAGAGTGCTATAAAAGAGCGGGTTGGGTGGTTGAGGGGATCTGGAGTCAGCTGGCTGCTGTGAGGACAAGGAAGAGTCAGTACCTAGAGGAGCTGCCTACCAGAAACATCAAGGAGGTACGAAACTCTAGCAATGTGGAACCTTTGCAATATAATGATGATAGAATTCTTGCAATATAATGACAACAAAGGGACAGCTCCCACTGTCCCAGGCTGCTCCAGGCCCTATCCAGCCTGGCCTTGGGCACTTCCAGGGATCCAGGGGCAGCCACAGCTGCTCTGGGCACCCTGTGCCAGGGCCTGCCTTCCTGAAGCAAAGAACTCCTTCCTGAAGCTGGCTATGTCTTCCCAATGATTTTCAGTAACAACCTCTAAGTTCAAGTGCCGGCGATCTCCTTAGAGCCAGCTCTCCTGCCAGTGCCAGGCCATTCCCGGAGGGGTTTTAAGGCATTCGGTGACCGGGAGGTGCCTTTGTCCCCTTTTCCCGTTCCCTTTGTCCCCCCGCGCTGGCAGCGGGAGCAGCTCCTGGCGCCATCGATGCGCTCTGCGCGCCTCTGCGGGCGCGAGCCGATGACGTCAGCGGTAGCCCCGGCCAAATTTAAAGGCGGCGCGCGCCAAATTTGAAGGCGGCGCGCTGGTCCGGGTCCCGGTCTCGCGCCCCCTCAGACCGCGTCTCGCGCCCCCTCAGGCGCCCCCTGGGGCCGCCATGGCCACCCCGCCCAAGCGCGGCAGGCCCGACGGCCGCATCAAGAAGGTCGCCGTGGAGGGCAACATCGGTGAGTCGGCGCCTCCCGCCTGCGCGGGGAAAGGGATATGGAGAAGGGGGAGTTGGCGAGGGCTGGAGGGAGAGGCGGCTTCCGCGGCGCTCGGTGCTTTCGGCCGTGTCCGGGAGAGGCACAGCTCTGAGGACTCTTCACCCCTGCCTGCCTCTTTCCTGTCTTTTTTATTTTCTTTCCTCCCTTCCGCTTCTTCTTTACCTCTTCCCTTCCATCCCTCATTCCTTTCTTTGCCCTTTTCCCGCTTTTCCCCCTTTTTTCTCCCCCTTTCCCCCCTTTCCCTTGTCTGAGGGCTCCTTCCACTACGGCAGAGCGGGGCAACAGGGATGCTTCCACACGATTTTCCAGGCCGTTTCCCTTCGCAAAAGGCTTTTAATCAGGTCAGGAGGAAAAAAAAGCCAATTCATCATGTCAGAGACTTTACTGTGGCACTGTAAAAATTATGAGATTTGGGAGAGTAAAAAACAATAAAAAAGCTTTCTATTAGAGTTTTTAACTGATTCATCTGTTTGGTGTGGAAGTCCGGGATAAGCTTTTCCCCACGTCTTTCCCGTTTGTGGTGTAAAGCACGCAGAATCACGGAATTTCCCGAGCTGGGAGGGCTCCATAAGGATCTCTGAATCCTGCTCCTGGTCCTGCACCGCACACCTCTAAGTATCACCAGGTGCCTCTTGTCAAACCTGTTTAAATTCAGATAAAGAAGAACCCTGTTGCTCCATTAACTGCTCTGCCTCATGGTGGGTCTGGGAGAGTGGTTTATGGAGGTGCAAGGCAGGGTTGAACACTAGTTAAATAACACTGCTGTGGGTGGTTTCTCACTGAAGTTGTTCCTGGATACTTCTACAGCTGCAGGGAAATCCACCTTTGTGAACATTCTGAAACAAGCCAATGAGGAGTGGGAAGTGGTTCCCGAGCCTGTAGCTAGATGGTGCAATGTCCAGCAAAGCTCTGGAGACGACTGTGAGGTAAAAGAGGGGAAAAAAAAAAGTCAAACGTATCTCTGATTTCAGCACACCAGCGTGTCCAATGGAGTGGATGTTTTTCAGACTCTGTGTGATAGCAACACTTTTGCTGATTGCTTTCACGAGGTCTGAGTTCCTCTTGGATGTAATATCTGAAAGTGGTAGCTGCTGCTCACTTGGTGTTAAGGTGGGATTTTTTTTTTTCTTACGGTATTTCCATTGGCAATCCAGCCGCTACTTCCGGTGCAGGTGGCTTTTGAGGGACGGGAGATCTTTGTTAGACCTGGCAAAGAGCAGGGCACTTTTTGGTGAGCTCGGTGTGAAACTGACCGGGCACACATTGCTCCCGCCTTCTCCTCAGCTGTGTTTCCCAGGATTAGGCAGCAGTGTGTTTGTTTTCCCCTGGGCCCAGGAGCTGAGCACGTCGCAGCGGAGCGGCGGGAACGTGCTGCGCATGATGTACGAGAAGCCGGAGCGCTGGGCCTTCACCTTCCAGACGTACGCCTGCCTCAGCAGGATCCGGGCTCAGCTCGGCGCCCTGGACCGCAAGCCTGGCAGCGCCCAGGACCCCGTGGTGTTCTTCGAGCGCTCCGTCTACAGCGACAGGTACGTGGGGCTGCAGCCCTCCAGGGGAAATTCTCCCAAGTCAAATCCCTTCCCAAGGTTGGAAGGGAGCTCTGCAGTCCAAACCCCCAACCAAGGCAGGGTCTCCCTGAGCAGGTGGCAGAGGAGCGCATCCATGTGCATCCATTGAAATGCTTCCAGAGGGAGACTCGGTGACCTCCCTAAGCAGCTGTGCTGCTGCTTGGCCACCCTCATTCCTCGTGTTGAGGTGGAACTCCTCGTGCTTTAGTTTGTGGCCAACAGGAAAATGTCTAAATAAATGCCCCAACCTATGTTTCTGGATACAGAAGGTGAAACCTGATAACTGAATCCCGTCCCATAGTCCTCAGGTGCTCCCCCTGTTGTAATATATTGCAAAAATTAGTGTGTTTTAATTTATTGTAAATAAATCACCAAATGTACAAGCCAGCTGTGTTCTGTGGGTTATTCTTGCAAATGTTGGTGGTCTTCATGCGCACAGCTCCAGGAGGACAATACCAGCTGTTTATTCCACTCCAGGAGATCCTCAGAGATGCTGCGGTGTCACCACTCAGCTTCTTCTCTAGTCTGAGGAAATGTTGTTTCCATCTCTTCAATGTCCGCAGGTACATCTTTGCTGCTAATTTGTACGAGTCTGACTGCATGAATGAGACCGAGTGGACAATTTACCAGGACTGGCACGACTGGATGAACAAACAGTTTGGCTCAAGGCTGGCGCTGGATGGGATCATTTATCTCCGAGCCACTCCTGAGGTGAGGGGTACGAATGTGACAGCACCAAAACCAACTCTGTGTTCTGGGCCTTGCCCCTCATGGGTAGAGCTCAGCTCAGGCTGTGTTTTGCCCCTGGAGGCTGCAGTGCTTGAGCTGTGACTAGGTCTGGAAGTACTTAAAAAAGGGTTCTTTCAAATGTAGACTGTGTGTATTAAAGTCAGCTGTGATGGTAATGATCTTCTCATTTTAAAAACAGAATACATGAGAACAGTAAACCAGAAAATACCGCTGGAATAAAGGAAGCGGCTCCAGGAAAGTATGAAATCCCTGTAGGAATAGCTGTTACATCGGGATTATAGCTGTACAGGGAATGGATACAATAGTTTCCAGTGATGGTAGTGCTGATGTGGGGGCGCTCTGTGAAGCCCCTACACCTGGGGAGCTGGAGCTAAGCCGGGTGAAAGCACACCCTGTGTGCGAGGCCTTATGACCCTGCTTTGATCTTGGGCCATCTACTATTTGTTTAAAAGGAGAGATCAGAATAATACCTCCTTTGAGTGTGAAATTAGCTTGAACAAGAGAAAAACATGAGGTTAAAAGAGCTCTAATGAACTTACAGATCACTTTGATATTTCCTTGCTTCCATGCCTTCAGTTTTGTTATGGTTGTAAAAAACTGGAATGTAACACACTGGAGTAACTCTGAGGGCATTTTGATTTTGTATTTAAGAAAAGAATGTATATTTAAATTACAAAGTACAACACTTAAACAGTTTTGACTTGTTGAGGCTTTAGGTGCGCTCAGGATGGGAACAAATGATTTTAAACATTTGGTTATTTTTAATTTGGATATTTCTGTGCTCTTTGCATGCAATACAGCAATTTATTTATTTCTATTTACTATCTTTTGCCTTTAGAAATGCTTGAATAGGATTTACTTGCGTGGAAGAGATGAAGAACAAGAAATCCCCATAGAATATCTGGAGAAGCTTCACTACAAGCATGAAAGTTGGCTCCAGCACAGGACACTGCGGTAGGGTTTGCTGAGTGGTTCCTTGAGGATGGGTAAATCTTTGTAAGGGTATTCTGTGGGGCTTTTTCTACCAGTGAAACTTCAGCCTCCCTTATGATGTGTAAATATGAACTGCAGGCACATTTTTATCAGTGTTTCCTTAGGAGTAGTGTCTTTCCAGCACATTCATGGTTGCAGCATGCTCCAAGTTCTCTTCAAGCAGAGCTCTGAGCAGCAGAGACTTCAGCTGAGCTGGCTGTAACACAGAGAGTGCTGTTATTCCATTAGGTGCTGGGGGAGCACAATGTCTGTGAATCACTGGTATATCCCAGGAGCCATACTGTAAATTCAGAATTCCTGGCTGCAATTTACAGATGCAGTTCTTCTTGGGGGATTCTTAACAATGAAAATGCTGACAGGGATTTGACTGCTCTCTGCTTTATTTCCAGCTGTTAATATTTGCTTTGTTCGTCTCCCAATACAGAACAGATTTTGACTATCTACAGGAAATTCCGATTTTAACGCTCGATGTTAACAAGGACTTCAAAGGCAAAAAGGACGAATATGATGACATGATCGAAAAGGTAAAATTTCACAAGCAGCACAAACTGATGATTTACATTGCTCTAGAAATACACTTTACACTCTGATCATCCTTCTGAAATATCTAAGTCACAGAGTTCCACTCAGGTAAGGAAGAGCTTAACAGCCTATGGCAATGCATATTTTAAAGCTAGGACAAACCTTTATCATTTAGCTGCTCAGGTGTTCGGTACTTGAATCCCAGTGGGAGTCAAGCAAGGACAACTTGACTTTGATCTGGGTAGCTGCAATGGCTTACAGACCTCAGCAGTGGTTTGCACATGTTTTTCCATTCTTCAGAAGTTATGTGTTCCTTCACAAGAAAAGCAACTTTGTCCTTTGATCTCCATTGATCCACCCAGGAGTGGAAGTGTTCACCTGATTAAAACCAGTCTTCCTGGTTGAGCTTGTTAATCGATGGAATGACCAGAGATGGCAGCTGTGGAGGGAGCCTGCTTCCCATCTGCACAAGATGGGATAAGGCCCAGCTTGGGCAACTTAGTATGGATTTTGCAGGAGTTTTCTCTGGGGTAGCCATCAGGTTATCTGGCAACAGCCTTTGCCCTGTGTTGGCCCTGTTTTTTGGCATTTCCTAAATGGAGCCGGGGAAGAGGTACACTTGATGAGGCTGGGTACGTTGGGCTTTGGTGTGTGCTGTGTGGGGGCACCCCTGTGTTCCTTCTTCTTCCCTCTGTTGTGATGCTCATCCTCAAACTGTGTCTGGTGTGTAAATCCTGACAGAGTTTTTCATGCAGGATTACTGGTGCTACTCTCTGAAGCAGAGCTTGGCTTTCTTGTGGTGCCTTTCAAGTTGGTCTTGGCACAGTTATGTGTTCCCTTCTCTACAGGAAGGGATTTGACCTCTTCTTTTTTTCCCCACCTCTTTGAGCCCTGACCTGGGAAGGGAAGGGTCACAGTCGGAGAGTGTGATCAAAGATCTGTTTCCATTTCACATCAAGATTTTGGACAGAATATTTACAGATGGGCTTTGTGTAGGAGAGCCTTTGCCAAAAGAATAGCATCATGTCCTCTAGAAAACAGTTCCTTTTGTGGAGTAGGCTGGCTTGAGTGGGCAGAGGAAAATGCTCCCATTTCAGGCTGTATCACAGCCTAGTTCCTGGGATGTTCCTGAAACTTAAAGGCAGGAGTTGTGAGCTTAGCATTGATCTTCAGTATTGGATTTTCTCTGAGCAGTGTGGTTTAGGTAGGTATTGCTTCATTATTTCTTTGCCAGGCTCAGGTTCCAGGGGACATCCTGGATAGGTGCCCATGGTTGTTCAGCAGTGCTAAATCCAGCTGGTGTGCAGGCAGTGGGTGTGACTCCATGGTGTCCAAATGACAGGTCTTTTGAGGTGGCCATTATCCTCCTCCTGTCTGGGTGACACCTGCTGGTAATGCAGTCCTTTGGGACAGAGGGCTCTAGTTCAGGACTGCAGGAGGGATGAGCATCATCCCATAATCCCTGCATCTGCTAAATTACAGGTACTATGTCTGGAAATTGTCTTGGTGGACAGGTAATGGCATGGCTGAGCCAGAGCTGCTTTTTCCCTGTTTCTTTAGGTTGCAGCAAAGCATAAAGCAGAGGAGAGGTAAATACACTTGCTACTTATTTCTGTTGATAAACACTTAGTGTGATTGACAATATTTGTTTCTCTTTGCAGGTCAAGGAATTTTTGAGCACGTTGTAATCCTCTTTGAAGTGCAGACAGAGTCAAACCATTCCAAACTTCTGTGTGATTCCAAGTGCAGCTTCTTCCTTCTTTTATAGGAGGCCTCTGGAGAGGCAAGACTCAGTCCTGGTGATTTGGTTGTGAGGAACAAATAAACTTTGGGAATAGGGGAATTATTAAATAAATGGGTACGTCTATTCAGTATTATGTGAAGTGACATGCACAGATTCTGAAGAGACAAGGATTCTGAGCACTGCCAAATGCTGTGCCAGTTTTTGATCAGACCAATGAGTTCCAGAGTAGTTTGTAGGTGTTTTTAATTTATTTTGTGCCCAACTGCTGTTTAATTTTGAAGAAGGTACCTGGTTTTTAGATCTCTTCATTGTTTTTTTAGCTGCATGGATTTGTAATGGATGTTTTCTTGTTCCCAGGAAGTAAAAGCTGAAAAGAGTTTTTGCTGCTGAGGGCATTTTATGATAACCTAGAATTTTATGGTTTAAGGTACACAAAAATGTTTTCTGATTCTTTTCATAGAAGAAGTTCTTCGTAGAATACACTGAATTAAAGCCAAATGTGACTGAAATTCCCTATATAGAAAATGAATTTTTATACCTACTTCTGTTATGCACTGCAAACTAGGATATTTGAGTTTTTTTGTTTTACCAATTTTTATTAGCTTTTCCAAAAAGAGTGCTATGTGTGTTGCTGGTCAGTCCTTTTCTCCTGGAGAGGAATATGTTTGCTTGCTAGGCACTGCGCTGGGCAGAAGGGCATTTTGCAAATGGCCTCCATCTGTAAATGATGTGTTGCTGAACCATCCCATAATCGCATTAGGGATGTGAGAGGTGGCTTCCTGCCTTTGTTCCAGCTGCTCCGTGTGTTCACTGAGCCTTCGGGGTGCTTATCCCAGATCCTGCACTGTTGGAAGTAGGTTTTTCAGTCTCACCTGCTTGGAGTAAGGTGTGGAGACCTGTGTGGAGTAGCTGCTGCCTGAGCCTCTTGTTCCAGGTGCACAAAACAAACTTCAGGCTGCCCATCTCCAGTGCTGGGTTTTGTGAGCTGCCTTGTTCTGCTTTGAACAGTTCTGAGTGCACGTTCGGCTTTTGAAGGCAAAATTTTATTGTAAAGCTTTTTATTGTCTACCATGATTCTTCTGCTACCTGCTTGCTGGAGATGAGATTTGTTCCTTTATGGCTGGAGTTGTGCTGGTATTCCCTAATCATTGGCTGAAAAATAAAAGTGGTTGGAAAGACTTTTTAGTGCTTAATAGCGTTGGCTTCTTGTATCATAAAAGAAGTAATACTGTGGATTGCTCGTTTGTAGTACTGGTACAATAGGTGTATTTGGTGTAAAAAAGGTTCTCTAAGATTTCTGAGAAACTGACTTCACTTTTTTTTTCACGTGTGGGAAATGAACTCATGGGACAGAGACTCAGGATTACATAAAGGTGCATCGTGTGTGTGACAGTGCTCAGTACAAGAGCATTGTGTAATATTTATGTTGTAGGGAAACCGGCAGTAGTCTGGCAGAAAATCTTGTGCAGGACTTGAAGGTTGCACAGTAAAAGGAAAGATTTTGAGATCTTTGCTCCAGAAAGGAAGTGAGGTGGAATGGATGAAGATTCAGTTCAGATTTACTTGAAACACATAGTACAAGCTTTTAAAGCATTCTTGGCAAGAGTCTGAACAGTAACAACTTATTTTGACTAACAGTGCAATTATTTCTACAGCTTCAGCTGTCAAAATTGTGGATTTAATTACAGGAATTGGAATGACAGTGCTCGTTGCGAGGAAGTAAACATGTCTGAGTTCTAATAAAGACTTCTTTTGAAACTCATCACAGAGAGCACACAGAAATTCTGTGGCAGGTTATCTGCAGCCTGTTCCAGAAAGCTTTACAAAATCTCTGCCTGCCAAGTTTGGGTTGGAAGGAGCAAAGTCATGACCAATTATAAGAATGTTTTTAATTGCTTCGGAGAAAAAACAATACCAAACCCCAAACACACACCCCACTGGCCCCCCAGCTCCTGGGGGATCTGCAAGTGGCTGGCCTGAAGCACACGAAGCTGCAGTTATTTGTATGTAGGACAGACAGCAGCAGAGATGGCCCGAGACTGGTCTGCCTGTGCCTCGGCTTAGCCCTCAGCTCCCGCAGTGCCTCAGCCTTCAGAACCTGTCAGTATTTCCTTTGCTTGCATCTATTCCCAGGCTACCACAAACCAGCATTGTTGTGTTGGCTTTTGCCTCTTAGAGATGCGAAAAGTTTCTGAACTGGTGTCTGCTGTTTGGTGAGGATTGTTGTTCAACATTTGGGTATTGTGACCCTTTCTCTTCCCTTGGATAAGAGATACTCTGATGGAATTGCCTAGGAATGTTTGCTTGTTTTAATCAAGATGGGGAAACAAAATTGGGATGCTGGTTTTTTTTTCCAGTTTGAAAGCAGATTGAAGTACTGATTGGTAGGATTTTAATTGTGATGCAAGTACCTGTGTGAGTAATGGTCTGAATATTGCCTCATTTTATTCTCAGTCCTTGTGGCTGTTTTCTATATAGTGGATTTTAAGTTCTCTTCTAAGTTTACTTAAGTTCATATTCTCATCTCTAGATGCTTCTTAAAACAGCTACCAGTTTTGTAGGTAGAACCTAATTTTCTATAATTTGGTGCCAGTTACTTATTAGTACTGTTTTCTGTTTATTTAAGCAGACTTCATAATAATGAAATTGTGTATAAATATGGTAAGTATTGAATTGGTTTTGTTCTTTTTCTAGTAATTAGATCCTCAGGAATCTCTTTGTGAAATAAAAATGACCCAGGAGAAACTGACTGTGGACTGTTATGCCTAGCCCAGAGAAGTCTGTATGTTTGCAGGAGTAATGAGGTGTATCTTAGGAAAACACAGTGTGCAAGTGCTCTTGCCAAGAGGTTTCAGCATCACCAAGTATATGGACCACTAGGTGTTTTTTTCCAGCTCCCGTTTAGACTCTCTGCGTGACTGTGAGTAAATAAATCACTCTTAGCTTCACTCTTTTTGTCTTTAAAATATTGATATCTCCCCATGCCTTCAGGAGCCTGGAAGAAGGCATTTGTTAAAATGGATATGCTGTTTTGTAGGTCTGAAGTGTGCTATTAAATAATGGAAGGCAGCCCTGGTTTTAGGTTTTGCTCTGTGATGTTCTGATGCCATTGGCCCAGATTCATGGCCAATGGAAGTTATTTATTTGCTTTAGAAGATATTAAAAGCCATCAGTGCAATGTTAGCTGTGTTAGTTCACCTATGAAAATGAAAGCTGTAACTGTTAGTTAGGAAAGGAAACTTAGGAGAAGTTTGGTTTTGAAATACAAACTGATGGCAAAAGTGTGCTGCAGTCCCTGTAGGCTAGTGATAAAGGGGAGAAATCCATGCAGGAATCTGCCACTGGAGGTCATTGTGTCTCAGTCCCTGGGCTGGCTGCAAGAGGAGCATTGGGCTTTAACAGTGAATGGCTGTGGAAAAGCTGAAGACGGAAGAGGTCACAGAACCTCACTCGGCCAGAGGATAAATAGTGCACGGAGTGAGATCAGTCTTGCTCTCTGGCAGGAGGGAGTGGAGTAGAGCAAACCCTCCTGGATTAAGTGAATGACTAGAAAAGGCTGAGCTAGTGGCAGGGGTTTGATCACCAGAAAGCCTTCTGTGCAGCCACCAGCTGTTGATGTGCTGGGAGTGAACATTAGCACATGGATAACGCTAATCCCACTGGGTCTGAGCCATGGCAACTTCAGGGCTGAGCTCTCACCCACACTCAGCCCCCAGCAGGGCTGATGCTGGCAGCCTGCTGCCAAGCAAAACACCTAGCAGCTCTGCTAACTGAGCCTATGCACAGTGCTTACTGTGCCAAAGCAACCTGAACTGGGGGCCCATCTCCAGAATGCCAATTGAAATCTAGTGGTGACAAGGAGTGTGGATTCCCCACTGGGAGTAAGAAGTACAGGGATTTATTTTACCTTAGGAGGGTATAATGGGATGCTCAGAGCCCAAACTGGAGGCTCTTGTGTGCAGGTGACTTTTCTTCTTGGATCTGAGTTTCAGTCCATGGGTATAGAGAATATGAGAGCAGTGTAAATAAGATTGAGGCTGAATGAGGTTGCAGGCTATTGCTCACTTCTTGGATTTCTGCTGACTGCTCTTCACAATGTCCTGGGCAGGCTGGACATGCCATATATGATCTCCAGGAAGTCAAGGTTGTCCAGCTTGCGCCATGGATGTTTGCTGGCTTGTAGTACTGCCTGGCTTTGAAAAAAGCTGTTGGTTTCTGGGAGTTATTTACAAAATATTGCCACTGCAGCTCTTTCAGAGGACATCCTGTGCTTTCTCTTGTCCTGTATTTTGTGCTTTTCTTTCCAATTTCCTTCTAAGTTGTTGTGACTTGTCTTTTAATAACTGCTAGAAACATGATCTCATACAAGTTGTAACAGACAAGTTAAAGCCAGTGTTGCAGCATTTGACTCAGACACAGCCTTCTTGAGCGTGTGGCTTCTGCCCTGCTTCACTTGGCTATCTTCGGTCTTCTAGTCCTCTTCTCTGAGTAATTCTGCTGAGTTAACCCATCTGCTTGCCAGGGCTTTTCCTACCTCCTCCTGGTTTCAGCACCAGCTATGGATGTGTGCTGACTGTGTGCTCTTTTCTCATCGTTCCCTTCAGATTTGCCTCCGCTGCTTTGCTGAAGCCATAGCTGTTCTCTGCTGAGCCTCCACTGCACCTTTGGTGTTGTCCTCGCTGCGACTCATGGCCTTTACCCCGAGCCCTTGGCCCAGCACAGTGGCCTCAGGTCATTGACTGCCTCGTTGGTCAGTCACCTGTGTCCTGCCTGTGCTGTGCCTCGTGAGGAGAGCACCCGCAGTCACAAAGAGCAGGACTTGGCTTTTTAGGTCTCATTGCTGATCTGCAGTGGTGCTGCTTTCCCGAGGGTTTCCTGCAATGGTCCAGTGTAGTTGTGTAGGTGTTTCAGGTGTGCTTGTCCTTGCCAAAGTTTCTTTGCTGTCTCTGCTGTGTATTGTCTAGAGAGTGGGCTCATGTCAACTGACTGAAGAGCTTTTTCCAGTGGGGGTTTTGGTGCAGCTTGTGCTGCTTTAACCAGTCTGGTTCAGGAATACAGCTCTGTTCTGTGGAACTGAGCAGTCTGAGCTGTTGAAGAGTGAAGGGAGATTCCCTGAGGCTAGGAGCTATCAGGCCCTCCATTGTCAGCATTCCTCATGCTGTTGTACATGCGCTTACACTCAGGTTTTTATGGCTAATGAGTGCCCCTGCTATTCTTGGACTTTCAGCTGTGGAGGATAGATTCATCTCACAATTTCAGCTCTTTCCTGCTGAGGTTTACTCTCCCCTTTGACATACCCACGGCTTCTGCACAGGATGAGCCTTTTCCTGGAAGGACAGTGTGACAGTGGTTGTTCCTCTGCTGGTGGCTTCCCAGCCTGTTCAGCATTTTAGGATAGGTGGCACTGAGCTTTGGGGATGTTATGGCACGGTACACTCTCAGAAGGAATTCTTACTGTGTTTGCCAAGTGTCATGGCTGTCCTGCATGCTTTAACTCCTGTGATACACGCTTGCTGTTACTTAGGTATGTAAATAATGGCCTTTGTTGAGATCTCTTAGTGACTTAGACTTAGCCTGTGCCTGCAGTGGGACTGATGGAATTTGTCCATGCCGGAGATGAGTCACTAGCTCTTCCTGTCTGAAAATTTCCTTTTGTCCCAAGGTTGCTCACCCATGATACACTCAAAGTGATAATGCATCTGCATTTTATGTTTTATTGACGGTCTGCACTTGCCAGTTGCCCTCAGATGAGGAACCTCCGTCATCTGGTTGCACTGTTGGCTTTAAAGACTGCTGTTAGCATTGCTTCTGGGATCGCCAGTACAATCCAGCTGGGATCATATTGGCAGGAGGTCAGAAAGCACTGCTGGAAATGTAGCAATTGTGTTTGCTTGTTGTGCAGCACAGGCTGAAGATCTCTGGATCTTTCAAAGCCCTTTTGTGGAACCCTTCCTTTAACCACTTTTGTCATGAATTTTCTGTCTCCGCATTTGCTGCGCTGCCTTTGAGGTGTTTTTGTTTTTCTCATCTCCTCTGCTTGTCTCTGGTGCTGGAATATAAGGCAGTTCTCCTTCCTGGTCTGTCAGCCGCTGCCTACGGACTGAGCCTTTGCATTTCATTTCCCTACACTGGCACCTGTGTTGGATGGGGATACCTGCACTGTGCTGTCATTTCCCCTTCCCAGCTCTGAGCCTGGATATTTAGGCTAAAGTACTGGCTGTTCCCATTCTGATCCTTGTCTCGGGTAACTGTAGTTGCTTCAGGTCCTGGAAGACATTTGTGTAGGGGATTAGATCTGTCCTACGACATTTCCTGCTGGCTGGAATAGGATGTCCCTTGAATGATCTTTTCTTTCAGTAGGAAGCACTTTAAGTCTTGAAATTCAATGTAGACCCTAGAATTCTCGGCCTCTTCATGTAAGTACTGATTTCCACTTCTGCTTCTTGGTTTCAGGATGTTTTGTTTGGGGACTTCTGTTTGTTTTTTTTGGCAGTACAACACCCAAAACCTTTCAGTGCCCTGTCTGATCTGGTTAAAAAATTACAGTATGTAGTTTGGTTTAAGTTTTTGTTATTACTGGGGGTTTACTTTTAAGGGGACTGTGGTCTGTTTATAAAAATGAACTTTAATCTGAAATAATACCCGAACTGTCAGTAATTGCAAGTCCTTGGTTCCAGTGGTGACTGCCTGACAGTGTGAGGTCTTGGACATGTTGCTGTTGTGACCATGAGTCACAGCAGCACCTGTACTGCTGATAGCAAGATGTGCCTTGAGAGCTGGGCTGTGTTTTTAACCTTTTAGCTGCTGTGGAAGTGGCTGGGGAGGATGGCAGGAGCTAGAGGGAAATTGTCAGTTGCTGTTTTTTAAAGAGCAGAGGTTGAGATAGATGTTAAGGGAAATAGACTTCTCAATGAGACAGATGTTGGACGAGGAGATGCTCATATGGTAGAGCTGATTCTCTTCTGATATGGCTCATACAATTTTACTCATCTGGCAGGATATGAGAATGAGATGCCTTGGATTGGATCTTTGGCTCGTGTTCATTATTGAAGCTTCATTTTCAAAGTAGCTCCGCAGAAATCAAACCAAGAAACAGATCATAGAGATGGGGGAGCTTTGAGTCCTTACAGGAAAGAGTGCAGCTGTAATCTGGGGTGAGGCTGAGGTACTTGCAGGGTGGCTTTGAGGTAGGCTCTTTCTAAATAGAATCCATGGAGATCTGTTGTACACAATCCACTTGGGAACGAAGGCTGGGGTGGCTTGGACACACAGGCTGGGGCTGGCAGGGCTGTGCTCCAGCAGGGTCACAAGCACTGGTTCTGCTCCTGCAGCAGTGTGGGCTTTGCACATTGCTGTCATCCAACAGCAGCATTGCATCAGTGCCTCTGCTTTGCACAGTGACAGCAGGCGACTCCCATCCACAGCATGGGGATTTTGGTCCCTCAGTGGTCAAAATGAGGGTTCTTAGCTTTTTTTAGAGGCCCAGGTTAACTGTCAAATTTGAAACTTGTGGGCTACTAGTTTTTAGTGTTGCACTAGACCACTTTTACAGGAGTGAGATGATTTTATGGAACTGATGTCAGCTTTCTGAGAGCTTTCTCTGTTAGCTTTTGCAAATCCTTTGGCCCTTGAAGTTAGCTTGGATGGAACTCTTGCTTTGAACTGCAGTGTGTCTCTCACTGGAATGCCCGAGTGAGGGGTGGGAGCAGGCAGTGACCTGAATACAGCAGAGTACGTCACATAACGTGCCGAGGGAATGAGGTGAGCAGGGACTGGACCAAGCAGGTTTATAGACTTTAGGAGTGAATTGATTGATGGAATTTTACTTCCAGGTTTGGAAGCACAATGCTGAAAGGTCTGCTCAGCAGTGAGGGGTTTTTGTTGTTTCTAAAGGAGGGAAGGATAAAAATGGACCTGTTTTTCTGTAGCTGACAATTATACTGAGAGGTGGGAAATGTCACCTAAAGACATGCCTGAAGAGCTGTTGCAGTGTGTGGAGTTTCCCAGCCATATCTGATGGAAGGGAAGAGGGACAGAGTGGAGGTTAGGAATGTTCCATGCTGCTAACCTGTTACCTTGAGTGATTGCCAAAGCTTCAGCACTCAGAGAGCAGGTGGGTGCTGAGTTCCTGCCTTGCCAGTGACACAGCAAAACCTCTGTGCTGGTTCCTGCTTGCTGGACTTGTAAGGAAGCAACAGTGGCAGAACAAAGGCAAGGGTAAGTCCCTCAAGGAATTTTAATGTTGTTGCTTTTCTCTCTAGAAGGTCTGGATGTCCCAGCCACCTCCCAAGAGAGGTGTTTGGTGTTTTGCTCTGCGTAGATGATGGCTGATGGGGCTGAGGAGGCTTACTGTGAGCCTACTGTGGTGATGAATTCAGTCGTGCTCTGCCACGTCAGCTCCCTGTCTAGACCCAGGGCAGTGCTGCCACTCGAGGGTCGTGTGTGTAGGAAAAGCTCCACTGGTGCTTGTGAGATCAGGCCTTTACATCCCTACAGAGCCAGTGAATAAGAACTGCTTTGAAGGGCATCTACTGATGGTTTTTCTCTGGCAAGTAAACAGGTTAATGACTAAATAAGCCCATTACAAACTTGGCAGCCTCTTTTGTCTTCTGTCTTCTGCTGGCACGGTTGCTTTGGTTAAAAAGCTCTTTCTGTCAGTGCAGGTTTTGCATGGAAAAGCTGGAATAATTTCTTGCAGTAAGAGTTAGTTTTCAGCAGGAAAGGCTGTGCTCACCCTACAAACCCTTTGCTGGCATCGGGCAAGGTGGAGGTGTGCTGAGCTCATGGCGCAGGCTTGCCCCCAGAGCAAGGTCTGGGCACAGCTGTTTATTTGAACTGGGGCTTAGCTAAGCACATGTTGTAAGAGAATGAAGGTTTGTTGTTTTCTTTTCCCCCTGGCACATGGTGTATTGTCAAAGAGGAACCCACCAAGTTAGCCTGTGGTTTTTATGTTTGTTTTCTTAATAGCATCTCCCAGTCAGGAAAACATGCTGAGAAAGGACTTGGGAGAGAGCCATCAGTCCCAAACCTGATGGTGTTTTTGAGGCTCTCATCTCTGTTTCATGCCCTAAATGTGGTGGGGTGAGAGGGAAAGTAATCTCTAATCCAGCTAAACACACCTGACTCCAAACTTGGGTTTGTTTGCTTGAGATTAAGATATGCAGATGAGCACTCTGTCAATGTTTAATGAAAGAGGTTAGGATGGTGGTTTCCTCTGACACTCGTAAATTTGAAATGCTTGTATTTTCCTTTGGATATGAGTTTTGTGGTTTTTCTCTTCCTTTTTCCCTTCTTGGTAACTGAATTCTGCTGGCTTGGACTGCAAGTGCATTCAGTTTTTACAAGTCACTGATGGGAGATGGAGAAAGGAGATGTTTAAGGTACCATTCAGCTGCTCAAAAAAAGTGTGTGTCTAGAGTTCTTTTCTGTGAGAAAGTTGATTTCACCCTGCAGGCAGGTTCTGCTCTGGAAGGAAGGGGCATCAAGGAGACTTTTAGTGCTTTGGAAGAAAAGAACTGGGAATGTAAAACCAGTATTGTTGGGATAGTAAGATGAAAAATATACTGCAAATATAAATAACACGGAGAGAAACAGCCTCTGTGAAGTTGGCATTGCTCTAATATTGAGAGATCCATTTCACCCCAGAGCTCTTTGCTTGTCTGCTGTCGGTAAGGAATTGGGCATGTTTAGATGTTACCTAAGAAAAGGAAACGGTGTTATGACTTCCTTGTGAGGAAGGCATTTGGTTATAATTCATGTAGAGCAGGGAGTGTTTCTCGAGGCTGGTGAAAATCTCCACCCCAGCCCCACTGCTGATTTCTTCACTTGTCCTGACTGCTGTTACAAATTGCTTGCCACGGCAGTGTGCTCCTTGCCTCTGGCAGCGTGTTGCACAACCTCATCTCCAGGGATTTGCAGCAAATGTTCTGATTAAATTGGGCATCAGTGTTCATCTATTTGTTTTTTTTTAAAGCTGGATGTGTGATACATGTTTTGAGTGGCTGAAAGAAGTTAGGAGGCAGTAGAGAGTCATTAAAAGGTTATTTAAGAACTTGAAAGTGGCTTTGCTGAACTCTGGAATTCTTTTGATAGAACAGGCCACATCAAAACATTCTCTAGTAGAGCTTGGGGCTGATCACAGATTGGCTCGAGTGAATGAGTTTCCCACACACTAATGGCACAGAATTTATTATTTATACACAATTGTATTTGCTAAGAAATTAAAAATTTCCTTGTCTTTTTTTGCTGCAAAGGGAGCCTGCACCCTTTGTAATCTTCTTCTGCAACTCCATCCTCCTGAATCATGGAATCAAGGAATCGTGTGAGTTGGAAGGGACCTTAAAGATCATCTTCTTTCAGCCCCTGCCCTGGGTAGGGACACCTTCCATTATCCCAGATTGTTCCAAGCCTTGTCCAGCCTGGCCTTGAACACTTCCAGGGATGGGGCAGCCACAGCTTCTCTGGGCAGCCTGTGCCTCCCCAGTCCCACAGGGAATATATTCCTTCCTGATACCTCTTCTAAACCTACCCACTGCCAGTATTTTCCTTATTTTCCATGACTTGGTGGCTTTGCTTGACATGTTCATGGAGTTTGGCTTCTGGGAGTGGAGGGGTTCTATTTAAATAGCGATGGTGTGATGGTCCCAAGTGTGGAATTTGCCAAGAGACTCACTGAACCCTTCCTCACAACAGGTTTTTCTTCCTTATATTTATAGGTTAACTGGTGTAACTGGGATTTGGGTGACTCACGAGTAACTCCACCAGCTGTTTGGGTATTAGCTGGAAAGGAGCAAAAGGAGCTTCCTTCCATGAGATTCTCACCAAGTTTACTGTGTCATTTGAGGTTTGCTGGGCAGATGGTGGTTTCGTATGACTTACTATTGGGTTTATTTTCCATAATGATTTGGGAAAGCTAATTGTTTTTTCCTCCCAGTCCAGGAATGATTGCTCATTCTTTCCCATCACTGAGGCACTGATTGGAAATAGGCAAAGATTTCACAACTTTTTGAAGCCAACTGTGCTCTTTCCCTGCTGAGAGCCCTCCAGCACTCTCCTTATCTGCCCTACAAGGAAGATGCAGCCTGTGTTGACATGCTTCATTTATTTCTCCCTCTGACTCAATGTAACCTGGCGCAGCCCAGGACCATTCTTGACTCTCACTAGAGGCCTGTGTGTGATGTGGCTTAAGCCCATGTCCTGCTTGTGACGGTGGTCACAAGGGTTTTTGGGGTGAAGGAAGAGACGAGATGGGGTCCATGATCAGAGGCTTGATTTATTATGTTATGATATATACATCTATTTAAACTATACTAAAAAGGAAAAGAAAAGAGAGTTTCCAGAAAGCTGCTAAGCTAAGCTAAGAAAAGTAAAGTAAAGAATAAATAACACACAAGCTGGCCTTGGCAGACTCCGCAAGCCAGCTCTGCTGTGACTGGTCATTGAACCAAAACTTCTACAGGAGACCAATCACAGACCCACCTGTTGTGTTCCACAGCAGCAGACAATCTATTCTTTGCATCTTGTTTCTGGGGCCTCAGCTTCCCAGAAGGAAAAAATCTTAAAAAAAGGATTTTAGTGAAAAGGATGTCTATGACACCTGCTGTCATCAGGAGATGTCACCTCACTCTCCTGACACCTCTCTCTGTAAACTGTCACTCTGTTTTCTCAGTGATGCTTGGATTTGAAAAGGAGCAGGGCTTCTAGACTCCTGACAGATTTTGCCACATCCTGCATCGGTTTTAGCAGCAGCTTCAAGGTTTAATCGTGTCTGGGGAAAAAAGTGCCCGCAGTATCTAGCCAGAGTGTGCAGTCACAGTGATTCCAAACACAGAGTATTGCTCTGAAACACACACAGCACAGTTACTGCTCAGCAATCCCTGCAGCTCATTATGGCTTTGGGTTTTGCTGTCTCATGGTTGCCGTTCCTGTAATCTTTTAGCAACCGGGATCTGGGTTTTGCCTTTCTTCTTTGGGAAGATTCTCTGAGGTTTTTCTGTCTAACAGGCTGGCCTGCCCAGCCCAGGTGGCTGAGGGCCAGCGGGTGTCAGTGTGCCCATGTAAGGCCAGTTTTACTGTGTAGATTTGGAAGGGGGGTCCTTACAGTACCCATTGTCGTGGCAAAAGCCTGGCTCTCTACCCAGGCCATTGCCAACTCCAGGAAATCCTGGAAATTCCTGAACTGATACACTGGTCTTTCTGAGAATTGTCTGTGGTGCTCAGCTTCAGGATTTCCCAGCCTTGCCCACAAATTAAACAGTTCTGGGGGTGTGTTTATGTGTTGTGGGGCAGTTTGCTTGTTCTCGCTGCCTACTGCAACCTTGTCTTTGACTTTTTCCTTTCTCCCCTGAGTGTGGTTTAGAAATGGACTGGCTGATGCTTTAATGATGGCCAAAATAGCTTTAGCCTCAGTGGTCAAACCACCTGATTTTATCCACCTCCTAGAGAGTCCTTCCTCCCTTTTCCACTCGTTAGCGGATGGAGGTGTTTGGTGGATAAGCAAGGCTGGACAGGAGCAGAAGGCTGAAAGCTTGTGACACAATAACCAACTAAGTGCCTTCTTCAAGTCCCACAGTTGCCTGCCTTGGCTACAGAGAGAAAAAAACCCTTGTTGCTCTGTGCTAACAAGCTGGTCTGGTGTCCTGGTGGGAATGCACCTGCAGCAGAGTCTCAGGGCCTGCACAGCTAATTGAGATGTTGGAAGCTGAAGCCTGGTCCAGCCTGGCTCAGCCCCACTGCTGACTGTTTCACCCAGAAACTAACAGTCCTCTTGTTGCAGCGTGGCCCTGGCCTTTTCAGAGGCCTTTGGGCACAGGACAAATAATCTATTTTGTTTGTTCTAGGCGCCCCTGCAGCTCCTGGTATGGCCAGCAATATCTGAGACTCTCCCAGTCCTCCATTGTGCATTGCTTTGAAGCTGAAAAGGGACTTGCTCCAGAAGCACAAGGAAGGAGCAGAAATGCATCACAGGTAAGGGGGGGGAGTCCATGGCTACAGCTGTGGTGGATCTTTCTGCCTGAGCCACACCCAGTGTGCATTTCAGCAGGACACATGACTTAATATTTTAGTTGGGCCCTTGTAGCTTATGGTTATATGACGGGAAGAGAGGAAAAATATCAACTGGTTCTCTGGTGTCAAAGTAAACAGACATTGTCCAGTGTTTTTGGAATGGGGCTGAGTAAGTGTGGCCTGGGCTGGTGGGAAAATATCTTGTGGGAAGAACCTCTGAGGTCCTGCAAAGCTAAGGGAAAGTGGGATTAGACTCTCAGGTTCTTCCATGCCTGAGTAATGCCACAGAAGAAAGGGAAAACTGGTCCCTGCCGAGTGTGAGATGTGGTGTTAACAACAGGACACTGCTGCTGTTACAAAGGGTTTAACTTGGAGACCTGTCAGCAATTAATTACAGATGGCTTTTAAAACAGTCTTTTTTTTAGATAAAGAACATGTTATTATTAAATCTGCACTTACCTTCACAAGCTCAGGAATTTTTAATGTTTGGATTGGTTGCAGAGGCAATTTAGCACCTAAATCCCTTTAGAGATGAGATCACGCCAGTTCTTTCCACAACAAGTGTACAGTATTTATTTCTGCTTTTTATACAACTGCCATTTTTTAAAATTGTCTTTTGGCTCAGCTACTTAAAGCCAACCTCTCTTATTGCCACAGCGTTCTGACTGTGCCTTCTAATTATAAGGCACCCAGGAGGAATTCAGTCTAACACTGTCTTCCTTCAACCTGTTGTTACATCATCCACAGAAAGATCAGAGAGATAACCCTTTGTCCCAGGTAAATTAGAGCAAGTGGAACAGCAGAAGCAAGCTGGCATTACTCCTTCCCAGAAACACTGTGAGGGTACACTAGGGAGAGGATTGTCTGACCTCAGAGCAGACTTGCCTTCTGGAGGGAGGACATGGCCCACTGTTCCAGGCTTTGGAGCAAAATGGTCCCAGAAACAGTGAGGTAGAAACAATGATAGCTCCAAAACTCACACTGCTATTTAACATGCCCTTTCTCACTCTGGTTTCTGGAGCTGCTGAGGAAGTGTGCTGGCTCTAAGACATCAGCAGTTTTGCTTGGAATGATCTGTATTAAGTAATGACTTGAAGGGCTCAGGAGAATACACAAGGGATGGGTATCTGGGGGAAGCAATCTCGTGCTGTCTGAAAGCAGACCTGTAACATTTCAGAAATTACTATCGGTTTTGGATGTCCATGTTGGGGTTTATCCCCTTTAATACAAAGGCCCAATTTCTAATGGGAAATAATCTGCATGATGGAAACTGGGGGAGCTGAAGCACCTTGGAGTTTCTGATAGTCTCCAAAGGAGCACATGCAAAATGAATTCACGGCTCTGGTAAGTGTTGGCTGGAGAAGGGACCACTGGATGGAGCTCTCGTCCTGTGGTTGGCCACCACTGGTTACCTGAGAGGCTTGACCTGTACCGGTGAGGAGCTCCGCAGGAAATCCACTCTTTGAACAAGGTAAGGGTCTAGGATTCCAGTCTGATAGCACGGTGGTGACATGTGATAACGCTGTGTTGCTTTATGAGAAACCCAGACCTCCTGGTCAAGAAGGGAAAAATCAAGCAGTGTGATTAGCTGTGAGAATGTGGGAGACCACATTCATCAAGGTGGGCAAACAGGTATGGCCACCACCAGTCTGGAAAAAACCCAAGTCTGAAAGGTGCCAGGTGAAGATTTGGTCTAAACTGGTGGCTCTGAGCTTTCAGAGCCAAATGCTTGTGGTTGCAAATAAGCTGCTCACCAAAATCTACAGTTTTCCAGATGTAAGGGGGTAATAAATCCAGAAGGAAAGCTACATGTGTGCGCAGCTCACGTAGTTACTGACATCAAAACTGAAGCATTTCAGAGAAACATGATCCTGTCCTCCCATGGAGATGCCTGGTCCAACTTCATTCCAGTTGTTGGCTGGAAGGAGCAGAATTGCAAGGTTCAAGTCTCAGGATTGCTGAGGCTGACACTGTTGGGAGTGGGGATTGCAGGGAGTGAGGGGTCAGAGAAGGTCATGTGAATGTGTTTGGCTGTAGGTGATGGTTTGAAGCTGTGTCGTGAAGGAAAGTGCTTTTAGCAGAAAGATTTCCAAATGGTGTTTGCCCTAGTTTTCTGACAAAGATGTTGGTCAAGAGGGGATTTTAATATGATTAGTGCTTACAGGCACACAGTCTGAAATAGCTTAAAGGCTTGACCTTTTCTTCTTTCTATAAGTGAAGAAGAGGAGGACACTTCTTCAAAACTTACTGAAAACCTTCACTACTGAAGGCTTTTTTTAAAAAAAAAGATTGTGTGTTGTTTGACTTGACTGTTGGCTTCCTTGAACTGAAACAGACTATTTTATGTCATTTTATCTGCCTTTTACCATGCATTTAATACAGGGCCTTTGGTAGTTGCCTGCCTGGTTAGGAGTTAAAAGTACAAGTGAAATAGTGCTTATGATATACTGTGTATTTTTAAGACGTGGAGTTTTTTCAGAGGAAGGAATTAGAATTGGAATGCTTCCAAAATCCAGTTTTAATAAAGTGTATGTGAGTTCAGAAAGGAAAAATTCCTTTCTTTTCACTTGGTTGCTCTTCTCATAAAGAGTTTGGATCTGTGTGTATGTGCCTACACATGTGCATATGTGTGTTGCATCAGCACTTTGGGCACAGGTTTAGGATACTGCTGGTGGGATTTCTGGATTGTAAAATCACCTGTCAGAATACCTTGCTTTAAGGAGTGTGATTTGCCTCCTTTGTTTATTTTTGTTCACCGGTTTGGGATAATATTTGCAAATGACTTGTTTCCAAAGAAAATGAAGTGTTTACTGCAGAAATTTGAGTGTGGCTCAGGGTTGACTGAGATGTACCATTTCAGGTGTAGTTATGCATCCAGCACTTTGTTTCCTCTGCCTGCAAAAAGGAAGAGGAAAAATAGATCCCTACAACTGCAAAAAGTGCCAAGGATGTCACAAATGGCTGGTTTGCCCCCTGTCATTCAGGGGAGAGCTAACCCTGCCCTTCCAGCTCACAGTCCTGGCAGTCCTTGTTAAAAATTCCTGACTTGACCATTCAAAGCCTTCCTTATTCATGTCTGTGCAAGGATTATTAGGACAACTATTGGGAGCCAATGGTAGCCAGTGCTGATAGCACAGCTGAAAGTAAACAGTGACATGGTGCAAGGTGTCGCTCTATTGAGGCTTTTAGAGTGTGCTCCCAGCTGTTCTACCTGCTTGGTGCTGTTTGGACAGAACAAGGCTGAGTTCCCTGTTTTGTGCTGGTCGTGGGCCACACACTGGCCTTCCTGTCCCAGCAGGAACTGCCTCCCAAACAGCTCCCCAGGGCTTGGGTTGCTGGCTGTGGGTGATGAGATGCTGCTGGGAGAGGGGTAAGGAATTGAAAGAGGATGTGGGTCACATTTTTTTTCAAGCTCTTTGTGGCATATGCATTATGTCATGATGCCTCTGGAAAAGTAAACAGCACTTCAGGTTTAGTCATGCCCTGTGCTTATTATAGTCCTGCTGAGGGATTCCAGCCACTTGCCAAGTGCCAGTGCCTAGCACTGGATAGGCATCCCAGCCACAGAGCCATCTGCCTGGTGGGCTGGGAAGATCCTCTGGCAGCTGCTGGAGATGCTGGGTTGGGAAGAGCTGATGCACACAAATGACACACTAATCCCAAGTCGGAAAAGGGGGGTGATGCCAGCCATGCGGGACAGGGATTTCTGCCTGGCAGGTGTCTGCAGACCTGCTGGCTCCCCAGAACACTTCCTCTCCTTCTGCCAGTGCTGGCCTCGTGTTCCCAAATTAGCCAACACTTGGGCAAAGCGTGAATAGAAGTCACATAGCTGAGAATCTAACTGTGCCCTGCCTAGGTGCGTGGGAGGGTCATGGGGAAGGTTAACACGGGGCTTTCTGCTGTGTAAGCTGCAGGAAAATTCTTCTGCCCAAATTCATGCTTGCTTGCTTGCTGAGCTTTGACTGCAAGAAGAGTGAAGAGAGCACATGAGAAAGCTCTCCAGGGAATGAGCAGCAGGATGGGCTTAGGAAGGACAGAGTGCTGTGCTGAAGTTTGATTTTTAGCAGCTGATATCTTCTAATATGAAGTTGCAGCCCAAAAATGTAGAGACAGAATATAAAAATACAGCAGTGAAAGTGACTTTCCATGCTAATGGCTAATTTTTTTGCTTTCTGTTTTTAACTCTGCTCAGAGTTAGCTTTGAATCTACTTACATGATGAGAACATCAGCACTGCCTGGTTTTGAGAATCATTTAAATGCAAGCTGAGGTCTATTTCTGCAAGCGTGATGCAGAGCACTCTCACCAAACCGTTAGAATTTCCTGCTAATTGTGGTGTTTCATTTCTGGCCAACTGCATTCCAGAATGGCCTCTCTCTAATGTGCTATTTACTGACTCTATTTCAGTAGATAAACTCCTCAGCTTAGCAATAGGAAATTTCTCTTCCTTGCACAGTGTTCTAAAGCCTCTTTAAACTAGACAGAAATCTATAGGCTAATGTGGTAATTTTGATTTATTAACTTGAGGTAAGTATAAACTCTTCCTGTTGGAATGTTGACAATGTTTGGCATTGAATGGAGATGCTGGCGCATATTGTATGGGAGGCCTGAGATCTGTAATAAATACAAAGGCCATAGATATTTAAGGTGTATTACATCCCATCCTACCTTTAACACATCCTTTAGTACCATTTAATGGGAAATAACTTAGAGGAGATCTAGGAAAACAGCTTAAAATGAATCTGTGATGCTCTGTTTTCCACTTGTGAAAAATGGAAATAAGGTGTTAAGGCAATGCAGACCAGCTTGGTACTCCCTGCAGGGTTGGATTTGTCAGCACATGCTTCACACAGAAACAGCTGACCTGACCCAGACCTGGGTCTTGAGCTGAGGCTCAAGGCAGTGGTCGTGCTGAATGGCAGAGGGGGGCTGCCCCCCAGATTGGGGGTACCTGGAAGGCCACGCACCCTCCCTCACACAGCCCAGCCTGTCTCTGGCTTCATGGTTCACAGTCCCTCAGAGCAAGGGACACCTTCCACTAGCCCAGGTTGCTCCAAGCCCTGTCCAACCTGGCCTTGGACACTTCCACACTTCCAGGGACGGAGCAGCCACCGCTTCTCTGGGCAACCAGGGCCTCACTACCCTCACAGGGAACAGCTTCTTTATAATATCTAACCCTTCCCTGAGTGCATCTGAAGCCATTTCTCTTGTCTTGTCACTTGTAAAAATTGCTTTCTTGTTTAGAGAACGTGTCTCCTTCAGTGTTTTTTTGAGAGTTTAAAGTGGAGCTTTCTAACAGGAGGGAAAAGGCAGCCAACAGGTCCTTAGCACTGGAACTAAGTTTGCTCTTTCCAGTGGAGAAGGAAGTTCCCATTGTTTCCCTGTCTTTATTGGTTTGAAGGGCTGAATGTGGTCAGAGTAACTGTTAAGTGGAAAGCAAGGGTTTCCTAACATGAGAACCAAGTCTTTCCAGCCCTTAGAATTCCACATCTGTAGGCTGTGGTGGTGGAGATGTAGCTAGGAACACCAAGAGCCCTGTTTTCAGATTCCTCAGCTTTTGTCTTCTTCCAGTGAGTCAATATCTATTTCTGTGTGAAAAACTGTAACATGAAACACCTTAAAAGCACTGATCCCTACAACAATAAACAATTAAAAGGAAAAATGGAATCCTTCCTCCAGCAGAAAATCAGAGCCAAACTGCACTTCCAAGGAAGATCGTTTTGTGATGTCCTTGATAACAGTAATAACAATAAAGGTCACGAGAGCTCTGCCATCCTGAGCCGTGATGTTGCTTGCTCAGACAAGTGGCCCCTGCTGAGACGCAGATCAGGTACATCTGATAATGGGGATGGAACAACCGTGTTTATTTTTGAAATGTGTCAGAGAACCTGTTTCTGGTCCTTGCTCTTCTCTAACAGTCAGGTGTTTATTTACATGGTCGGAAGCTCCAGGGCTTCTCCCGTAAGAAGGAGTTTATGTATCTGAACAGTTCGTACCTTTCCTTCCCCTTTGTGTGCTGATGGCATAAGATCTTAGAATGGAAGATGGAAGGGGAATGGGATATTCCTTATCTGAGATTATACTGTTGCCAGAAAGAATGGTTTCACCCTTTGTTTCTTAGCAAGGAATTAAATTGTAAATATTGGTGGTGTGAAATCTAATTTTGGGAGGCTATTCCCATATTATATAGTATGACAATGATGCAGTGGACATAGAAATCTGTCAGATTATTTGTAGGATGATCAGGAGTGCATTTTTTACTTTGTGTGCCAATCCACATTGAAGAAAGTAAATCAGGAATCTCATGGGTGGCCTTACCCTGTGAACCAAGTGTGCTTTGAAAAATGAAATGGGTGAACGTGTGTGTGCCTGGTTATTTTGCATATTTGAGCCTTTCTGTTTTAAAATCTTAGCAGCTAATTTGAAAATTGATTGAGAGCACTGCATTTTCATTTGTAATACAGGCAATATAAATATAGAAGTCAATGACCTATTCAAACAAGTCAAATTAAGTAGCAGCAGGAAATCTGAATATACTGGTGAAGTCTCATATTGCAAAACCTTCACTTCTCTTGTTGGACATGAGAAAATGACTGATGATGTGTAAATTGGAAAAGATCTAGGGAAGAGACACCATAAATAGAGACCAGACTTTAGGCAAGCCCTTACAGAGTGAGGGACAAAGACACTGGATTACAAAGTCAAAGTTCAGGATCTCTCCTAGAGCCCGCAGGAAAGACTCAGGGACCCTTCTGTAAACAGAGGCTTGTGCAGGGATTGTGAAGCACATGGTTCAGTTGCCAAGGGAGAGGGAATATGCTGTTTAGCAGTTGATGGGACTTTACCAGGAAAGGTTACAAAACTGCCAAGTCAGGACACTTTTGTACTTTTAGGCACTTCTCCGTATAAAACCAGACAGGCTGTTGTTTTGACACTTCAGGAATGCTTGGTCACAGAATAAATGTGGGTGCTAAACATTACTTAAGCCTTTTACCTGCCTGCATGGTATGGTAAGAAATGCCTGAATTGCTCTGCTTGCTTCCTGTTCGGGGGCACAGGAGGGAGCTCAGGCAGCAGCTGCCCCAACTGCAACACTTGGGGACTTAGCTGGAGGAATTTGCTTTTGTGTTCTCCTGTACTACCTCGGGGGTCTTTGAACATGGTTTTCTTTATGACTCTGAGAAGCTCTTTTGAATCCAAGTCCCAAGGTTTTGGGTTTCCCTTTTACTGAAGGTATTCAGTCCAAGGAATGTGGTGGACACATTGAAGTTTTCTTTGGTGTAGTTGCCATGCAGCATTTTCTGCTCCGATTTGTAAGTGCCACTGCATGAGTGTCATGGTTGAGGTTGTGGGGGTTGCAGTGCATGGGACACATTCTCACTCCTTCCTGGTATTCACTAAAACCAGTGGACTCAAAATAAATAATGTTCAACTGCTCTAATTTTAGCATAAAATTAAGATAACTTGTTAGCCAGCATTATTGTTCCAGAGACCGTAACATTGTCCAAGAAACCAGCAGGACTCATGGGCACGTTCTGCTGGAGAGTTTTCACACAATATCCACCATACACTGTTGTCTGTTGCTATGAAACAATCTGAGAAGATCAAATGGTGGATAAACATTGCATAACTCATCAAAGAGATCAAGTAAGGTGTAGAGATAAGGATGGAAGTAATTGTGGCACTAGCAGAGACTTGGGGAGGGGTAGAGAGCTGAGGCTGGAATCAGCATTGAAGCCACATAGGCAGGAAGGAGCAGACATCCTAGTTAAAACAGCAGTGAAAGTTCTTGTAGGAAGCTCCATGCCTGGTACTTCAGTCTGACCTCGTGGTGTCTTAGAAGGATTTCTTCTTTTTTCCATGCAAAGGAATCAGAAAAATATTTCTACAAAAAAATTCATGGGAAATATTTAAAAATTTGAATAATTTTTCTTACTTTGTTCCATCTTGTTGCTTAGTTAGGAGCTTCTTCATCCTAAAAGAACGACTGCTGTCTTTGTAATGATGTTTTTTATAACATGAATATTCCACCATGCCACAGCATCCAGGCTGACAACATAGAGTTGTCTTGGCTTACCAAATCACTCCAGACTCGTGCTTCTTTCATGTGTTTATGCAGATTTATTAAGTCCATTCTTGTCATCCCTTAGCAGAAGAGATCAAACAGAAGATAAACCACTCATGCCTGCAGCAGCATTCCTGCGTTGGCCAACTGCCTATTCTTCTTTTTCCAGAGGCACATTACTGCATCGCACCCAGGAAAAGGGCTCTGGTAAAAAGTTTAACTTTGCTCTGTGCTCTCAGGGTCATCAGAGAGAGAACCTGGCAGGTTGGCAGAAGTGGGGGGATTTTCCAGCAAGCTATTTGTTAAATGGCCATGGAAAATGTCTGACCACTCAAAGGGAAGGAGGATGGAGTAATGCCAGCTCTTTGGTTGATGAGTAAGAAAAAGCTTCGGCAGGTTTTTCAACTTGGTGTTAGCAAAGAATTTCAAGTGATTTCAAGAGAAACGGATTCTTCCACTGATTTCACTGGATGCCAACTCTGACTTGGAGATAATGTTTACTAAATTGAGGTAAAAACTTCCCTGTTTTCAATACAGGAAGGAGGAGAAAGATCCTGTTAAAAAGAACTGCAGAGACCATTTCAGAGCTTTTGTTTCTGGTGACCTCTTAATAATGCACAGCAGGACAGAAAGAAGCAGTGGTCAAGTTCCCTGGCTTCAGACAAATGAATCCTATTTTCTGAGGCTGGGCTACTTCAGCCCGTGACATTCATGGCACGTAACATTTTATAGGCTTCCGGTGGCAGTTCTACAAATGTGACAATGGGGTGTCAGCTCCGAGAGGAAGGAGCCTTTTTCATGTCTTTGCATCCCAGATAAATCCCCTTGTGTTTTGAGTTTTGGCATCTTCAGCAGATTACTCATGCAAAAGTGTGAGGGGAAATACTACAGAGCTAATTATAATCACTTTTAATTAGATCCTGCAGCAACCCCTGCAAGAAATTTTAAGTGAGCCATGCGCACACTCTGTGAGATGAGTGCTGCTTTGCAGCTAAACCCATAGAATCCTGGGATGGTTTGGGTTGGAAGGGACCTTAAAACTGATCTGATTCCAAGCCCCTGCCATGGGCAGGGACATGTCTCTCTGCAGCATGTAGGTATGGCCCCAAACCATAAAGCACAAAGAAGTGTTGGAATACATGGACCTGTAAGTGTTCTGCTGATATTTGGGAGCTTGGTGAGGCAGCTAACAAAGCAGGAATTTTTGATTAAACTCCTGTTGACGCAAGAGTGGGAACCATTTAAAATATCCACTCTGTATCCTGAATGTGAAATCGTTCTTAGAAAACTGTTATATAAAAGGTCTCCCAAAATTACTTGCTTAAACAATGTGTCCATTCCGTGCCTCCTGTAGTACTAGCAACAGGAGTGAGTGGTGTTATTCCTGTGAGGCAGGTGTTGGACAGGATGTATGGACATGTGGTTAGCTGTAAGTCTCCCATGTCTCTTCTTCATGTGATTTCCTCTGTCACAAAGGAAGTGCTAAAAGAAATAATTTTGTAACTGAAGAACCAGATGATTTGTTGTTGTTAACAGGAAAATTCTCAAAATTAAAATGAGCCTTCATTTTGAAAGCCTTGAACTTGTAAATGGATCAATTGAGCCAAGTTTTCCAGGAAATAAACTTGGACCTTTAAGCTCAGCACTCCCTCTGGAATGGGTGAAATGCAGGGCTGTGGGTGCTCTCCCTTCACTTCAAGGACTGTTGTGCTTGTCACTTTTCAGGCTCCCTGAGAAGGAAGCTCTCCTGTCTTCTCATTTGTGGAGATCAAAGCATGGAGAAGTTTAAGAAACCTGAGCAGGGTTCTGGGTGAGTCAGTGGTGTTTTCTGAAATTCAAGTCAGAGTCTTTAACCCTGGTCCCACTGGCAAATCAACCAAGAGGGAAGTTAATAAGAGAAAGAAGTTAATTCCTTTCTTCTTTGGTTTTCAAAATGCCTTCAAAGAGGATTTTAGGATCTTTCTTTAGGATCCTCATTCTACAGACAGCAGCAAAACTGTTCTTCTTTGAATTTTTTTTCCCTTCTTTCCTCACTGTGTTCATTCTGGGGCTTGTCTTGTGTTGCATTAATATGTAGATGGGATTCACTTTCTTCATATAGAAATGCTAAATCGTTATTGTACAGACCATATTTCATAGGATTATCAGAAGGCACTATGTCAGATCTTATTGGTGGACAGTATATTTACACTTCATTTATTGGTTGTACATGGAATTTTGCATGTCTATCGAACTTCTGTATTTATAGTTAGTTTACATGTTTTTTTCGACTGATTTTCATGAGACAGGTCTTATTGTTTATGCAGGTGCTAGTTGTTTTTCACCTAAGAATAAGGTGTTATGTTGACAAGCTTTCATATTAAGATTGTTTTGCATGAGAACTTGTAAATTACTCAGCTATGCTTAGAAGAAATGGCAGGCTAGCTATAAATTTAACAGAGCAGGCCTGATTTGATGAGTCCTTTCTTTTATAATTCTTCTGTCTGTCCACGACAGTCTTGGTTTAAGACAGGCTCTGCACAGGTTTAACCAATACCTTTCCACCAATAAGGAAGCAATACAAGTGAAAAAAATTGGTTTCCTAACGAGAGGATCAGCAACAGGCAGAAAGTAACAGTAAGTAAGTGCTAGATACAGAATTGCTAAACCTCAGAACCCCAAGAGAGAGAGACCTGAAGTGGCAACATGTTCTCTTGAGAACTTTCCCTCAGTACTGGCCAAAAACCAGATGAAAGAAAGATGTTCAGCAAGGGCGCAGTACAAGTATTCAGACTTGCGGACAGGATCCATATAAATTACTAATTTTCTAGCAAATGGATGGAATAGTGTATTTTAAAGATGTTTGCAATGCTGCCTCAACAACTCCAACAGATAAAAGAGATGTATTTTTCTTTCTGAAACACCTCTAAACAAACATGTTTGGGACTGAACTGTGTATTTTCCAAGCGCATCTTGTGCTTCTTCATGTTTTCAGTAGGGATTTAGAGGGCCTTACAGACAAGTGGTGAAAGCTAGGGATTGAGCTGGCCTGAGCAGGGATGTGACTTGTCCTTCATGTGACGTGCCCATCATTCCTGTGAAAGAAATCCAAACCTCTCTGGTAGGATGTCCAGAGACTTGGCAGGGATGGGGTGGTGCAAACTGAGAGGGAACCTAATTAGTGCATACAAGTGTCTGAAGGATGGATGTCAAGAGGATGAGGCCAAGCTCCTCTTTCCAAAGAAGGCCTTGGATAAAGGGGGAATGGGACAAGGAGCAAGGAGTAGAATCTGGCATTGCTCCTTTTTAGGGTCCTGGTGATCAGCTGCCCCCTCTGGAGTGTACTCCTGTCACAGCTCTGCAGTGGCTCCCTGGTGTGTGCCCTGCTGAGCAGGGGCAGGTTTTGTATGTCCTGTGCTGGAAGCAGGCTCTGCAGAGAAGGAATTGGCTTTCACTTAACCTTTGCACCTCCTTCTGCAACTTGTCTTTAAGTTGCATCTTAAACTGTAACATCTGTAGTGTTCAGTACTGCAGTGTGTTTTAGTATGACCCATTACTTGTCTGACACCTGTACTAGTGGTAGAAGTGAGAAATGTACATTTTAAGAGGCAGTTAAAAATAGCTTGGTTTGTTATAAATCACCCTCCCCTACCTGGTATTAATTTCCATGGAGCTGAAGAATTTAAAATTCTCCTAGTTTCTACAATGGCTGCGCCCTGATTCGGAATATTGCCCCTTCCAAACAGAGTTTTAATGACATCAACAGTAAGTTCTTTCCAATGTACTGAAATCCTTAAGATTTAAAGGAGAGATAACTGCTGGATACTCTGCTTTGGTGTTTTTTTCTGTCTTTTCATTCTTTTTCTTCTACCTTGTGCCTTTGAATTGAACATTAGGTGTTCTTGGAGCAGGAGCAGTATTGCTTTGGCTTTGTTCCCAAATACAAGTTAATGTAAGGGGGTGGCAATCTAGCTTTCCAAAGGGAAAAAAAAAAACCCAAAACAGAATAACCTGACAGGCTGGTTGTCAGGCTGTGATTACCTGTTCAGGTGTACCAGACTTGAATGCTCCCAGGTAACTTGGCAGTACTGACTTCATTTAGACCAGGTATGAAAACACTGCTGTGTTTCTGCTTCCTAAACCAGTATGCATCAGAATACATCTTCCTGTGGACACTGTCCTTGGGTAACTCAGGGGGCAAAAACCTGGCTAAGTTTTCTGCACTGCACAGTTAATGTGCTGGTCTTATTTCTAGAATCTTATTTCTAGAATTTATTTCCATGCTCATTTCTATCACTCAGTACCATTCCTTAAATCAGTCATGTTTTAAAATATTTTCAGAGTTGTTTCCCAAAAGTCCTAGCAAAAAGGTAGCAGGAAAAAGTGAGTGTAGTGCAGAGTTAATTACAGAAGGAAAATCTCTTCTGAGGCTTAACTGGAGGCTAATAATGAGTTTCCATTGCCTGGAGGTGCGTTGGAATGAGAAGGAAATGGGAAAGGCACTGGAGTGGGGTTAAACTGGTTTGTTTTTTCCATGCTGGAGATGGCAGATGAATAAGTGCATTCCTCTTTGTACGTGTCCATGGCGGGTGAGAGCATCTCCCTGTGTGCCTGGTCTGCTTCCGTCCCAAGCATGTGGGAGCAGAGGCTGTGAGCCTCTTGGTGCAGCTCAGCAGGCTCTGGGGCAAAGCAGGGTGCTGGCAGTGCTGCACAGGAGCAGCCAAACAGCGCGGCCGAGCCGGCATTACCACAGCTACGCCTGCTGCAGGACTTCAAAGGGAGAGCAGAAACTCAGCTTCAGCCATATGTGACCTGAGCTCATTCACACTGCCAGTTCATGCCTTTCCAGAGACTGGCACTGTCTGAGACGGAGGGCAAAAAGGATTTCCTTGGGTTTGGTGTTTTATCTCATATGCTTTCCTTGAAAAGGGAGGCACATGCTCTGTTTGCTTGTAACTGCTGAGTAAGGAATGTGATGGGTTTAGGTACAACTGGAAGTAAGGTGTACCCTATGCTCTAAGAGAGTTGGCTGTGGAGAATTAATAGAAATAGAAAATTTTACCCATCTTAGTGTCTGAGATAAGGGTTTTGTGGAGGCATATTTTGCCTTTTGAATGAGTAGTCAAGCCTTTGCTTTTGGGTTGAGAAGCAGGATGAGGGCAAGTGTAAGTGCAAAGAAGAGTAACCCAAGTGACACAAGGGAGGAACACTGGAGTCCACTGCTGAGCTACAGGTCTCCAATTTCTTCACTGCTTCTGTACATCAAGAAAATATACATCCTGGCTCCCAATGCCAGCTCTCCCTTTTGGTGGCAGGTGTTATCTGGCCTTCATCTGGAATTGGATGCAGCTTTCCCTTCTCATTTGTGCTTCTGCTTGTTGGCAGCCTGGAGCTGAAACATGAGATTGCGGTTGTGCCGTGTCCTCACATCCGTGCATGCTGCCCTGAGCAGGTGTCCCACGGCAGCAGTGTGGGGAGGGCACACAGCAGGACGTGGGGCTGCCTCGTGGAGGCACCGTGTTTCCAGGAAAAACACATGAGGGGAGGGATGGGCCGAGGTGAGCCAGGTGAAGGGTCAGTGCTCAGGTCAGCCCCAAGATGGGCAGTCTGGCACACAGACAGGCAGCCAACACGTATTACTTACAGAGTCACTGGGCTAAGAGCTCGCCTTTCACCTGTGGCATCTGCAGAGCAAATTGTAGCAGAGGGATACTGCAGTTTGTCTTGGACCCCATGCCGGCAGCAGAAAGGTTGGGTGTTCCTGGGGTGTCCCCCACTTTGGGGTGGCAGGCATTGCTGCTTTTGCTTGGCTTGCAGAGGCTTTAATGGAGACGCTCCCACAGCCTGCCAGGCAAATGAAGCAAAATGTCACGGGGGGGAAACTATTTTGATCCCTTTCTCTGGGGGGGCAACGGGGCGGGAAGAAGTGGGTTCTAGTAAATGTCATACAGGCCTGGAGCCGGAGCGTCCGTTCGAGTGGGACAGCGTTTGCTGGGCTCTGCCTCTCGGAACTGGAGCAAATGTGGAAGGCAAGCTGCTGCGAGCCCTTGGTTCTCCTGCTCAAGGAACCCATGGGACAGCTGGATCTGTGGAGGGACTGGAGGTAGGTCTGGGCAGCCTGGTTTGGGGTGGGACGCTGAGAGGCAGAGTTGATCAGGAGGGGCTACAATGATCTCCAGTCTGAAATCATAACTCCGCCTTTTCTCTCTGTGCCAGACTTGGTATTTCACCAAGATTCTCCTGTTGATATGGGTCATGACCTGTATAAGACTCTTCTCAGGTGCAAGGTCTTTTGCACCAGTTCTGTTATTGTAATAGGAGAGCTTTCCGGAGAATTTAGGAACTGGAGAGTCCTCAGAAAGCCAGCTCTGGGGTTTTCACAATCCTGTGCCTTGCAACAAGTCTGAAAGAATTCAGATATCCAGTGGAAACCTGTCACTTTGCCTTGTGTTCCTGCTTGTTTAATTGCTGGTATGTGGATGAAGACTGAGTGATTTCATGAAAATTAAGTTTTTTATCCCACGTGCAATCTGTCTAGCCTGTGCTAGCATATACAGTTACATCTCGGATAACATCAGCCTTGTGGCTTGTTGTCAGCAGCAGATGCTCTTGTGGAGCCAACTTTTTGATCTGTTTAAATCATTCAGACAAGTGGTATAACATCTCCCTGGAACACTGGGATAGCAAGATAAACCACGTTCCGTGTCAGGAAGAGAAAGGTTGTGTGTCTCTCTGTATCTCTCAGAAGCTGTTGAATGTTTTTCTGCATTAATCTGCAGCCATAACGACTCAACTCTAACCTGCAGTTATTAATTGGGAGCAGAGCCAGCAAATGCTGCAGAGTTGGAGCTGATAGTCTGAGAACTGTGCAAAACAAAGCCAAGGAGAGGAGCAGCAAAGGCAACTGGTTTGTGACAACTGTGTGTACAAGGAACAATGAAGGACAGAGGAAGGCAGGCATGTGCATAATGGGCCCTGTGTTTCTCAGAAAAACCTACTTGGGAAGACGTGGCATAAATAAGTCTTTGAGTCATTCCTTTTCCATACTGAAAAGCCTCGTAAACATGTCGTTGCAAACCATGTGCATGCTGAAGATGTGCGATTTGATAAGATATGATTGATTGTGCTCTAAGTGTGACAATAGTAAGGACGTGTCTAAATACAATGTTTTCCTTCTCCCGTGGAAAATGTTTGCAGTGGAGCAGGGGAACCAAAGTGCTGGGGTATATTGCTTATGTCACAGTAAGGGAAAAGGCAGGAATGGCATCCTGGGGGAGAGCTTTGGAGAGTTGATCTGGGTGCTACAGCTTTCCCCAAGAATCACAAGGCAGACACCGCTTGTCATCTGCAGGGATTGCTGCCTGGCTCAGGGTCTTTTCCCTATCCCCAGCTGCATCTTCCACCTGCTCCCAACCTCCAGCACAGCCATGAGGGCAGGGATGACCAGGGTCCCTCCAGGAGACCCTGCCTTGGGACTTCCCTGATGCCCATGCTGGGGGACAAGAGTGGCTGTGGGAGCGCTCGGGGCTGCAGCACAGGTGACAGGGTGGGGAGCACAGTGCTGGCTTGCTGCCAATGCCATCGCTTCTTGCCATTCTTCCTCCTTTTATTTTCTTTCCCCACCCCAAAGCATGGGAATGTAGTAATTGCATTTTGACCCAGTTTCCAAAATCACTGTAGCATAGACTTTGGCGGGGGGGCTGGGGGAACCACTTAGGAATGAAAACCAGCCATTAGCTAGTACCGGAGGGGCAGGAGCAGCAGCAGACTGTTACAAGTATGCACTAACAGCCTTGTAGAACAACTGTTATCCTGCATGCTTTTATGGGGAAAAAAAAAGGTAATTGCATTTACATTTTTTTGATATTTGATCCCTGGTACACAAACCTTTTGAGTCTGAGTTCAGGTTGCCTTCAGCTGAAGCCCTCTAAGCATAGAGGCTTGTGTCAAGGGCCTGGATTTTCAAAACTTGGCTGGAGGTTTCGTGGCAGCCTTTCTTGTGGTTATTTCTGGTACCTCTGGCTGCCAATTGGAATGCAGGGCTGTAGATCTGTGGGGAAGTGGAAAGGGATGGGTGTGAGTGCCTGTATGGAATAGGAGCCCTTCATAGCAGGAGGTTTGGGTTAAGATGGGGTTTTGAAATGTGCAGAGACTTGGGGAGCAGATGTAGGTATGAAATCCAAACCAATTTCCTCATTCTGGCTATTAATACAAGATGGAAAAAAGGTCCTTTGAAGTCATTTCATGCAGCAATTAATATCCCTTGGAATCTCCCCAGCAACTCAGTGAGGAGTCTTGGAATGTAACCTCACAAAGATAGGTAGGAAAGGAGAAAGAAAAGGCCAGAAGACGTTGTCTCGAGGGATGGGAATACAGTGTGCCTCAGCTTCTGCTGCCTTGGTATCCTCACTGCCTCTGTCCCTATCATGGGTAGGGCACCTGGAATAGTTACACATTCAGCCTAGGGATACCACCAGGGCTTGAACATGGATTATGCTGCCTCTGCCACTGGGGACAAACAAAGGATGTCAATGCCCCAGGCTGCATTTTCCACCACAAGCAAGGCTGTACATGAAGACATCATGCCCTAGAGAGCAGCTCTTGCCTGCTCCAATGCAGAGCTTGGTAAGAGAATGCTCTGGCCTCAGAGGATGAGCTGGTAGGGGCCTTGAGGGTGTCCCCTCCCTTGGTGAGAATGGATGGGAGCTTTGGAGTGGGCCCACGCAGGTGGGGGAAAACATAGCCAAAAGTTCAAGGCTTTGAGAAATGGAGATAGTCCTGATGTGCTCGTATTAATCAAACGGTATGTGAGATTCTCCAAAGGCAATATTTTATTCTGGAGTTGTACAAGCATAAAATGAAAGCCTGCCCTTTGACAGCACTCGTATTTTGTTAAAGCGCTCCACCAGAACATGCTGTCCCAAATATCTGTGGATGCTCCGTCATGCCTGAGCCCTAAAGCACACAGAGTGGGATGTTGTCTCAGGGCAGTCATCTCCTGTTGCTACACAAATGTTGAGGTGAAGCCTGAGTTTATTAGTTTTCAAGGCAGAAGATATTGTTTCTGCACATTTTTATTTCATACAGTGCCTTAATTTCTGTTAGTCTTAAGCTGATATGCCTTGGATTTATTTTGCTTGCTGGAAGGCCAGAGAGGCTGAGGCCAGTTGGACGTTTCATCTCTTGTATGTAGCAGTTTGGACCTTGTGGCTGTTCTTACAGGTCAGTGCTCCTGAGGTTTTACTGCCTGCCCTTCTCAGTGCTTCCAGAGCAGCAGGCACTCCTTGGCCTTCAACTCCTGCTCACCAAATTGCCTCCTTCCTGTGGAGAGGAGCTTGGATGTGGGTTGTTGGCTTCAGCCTTCGCTAGGGACTGCTGCTGGAGGTAACCACGAGAGGTATTTAAATAGGCGGTTTCAGCAACAGGTCTTGTGGGCAGGTTTCTCATCTTAACTTCCTGGTGCTGCCTCACATAAAATGCACAGCTCAGTGATACAGGCAAGGTTTTCATACCTACGGGGTGTCTTTCCAAAGGTTTTCCAGTGGAGTGTGTGGCTTCTGGAAAGTTTCAGCTCAGCTTGCTTCTCCCTTTCTTTGGGAAGAATCCCAAAGACCTGGGACTATATGCAGGGGGTATTCCTCATGTGCCTGCACTTCCAGGAACTTCTGCAGCAGAAGGCTGCAGAGCTGGAAGGAGCATTGAAAGAGCAGCCAGCTCTCAGGGGTGCTTTTCCCTTATTTTTTGGCCTTGTTTTTGCTTGGAAAACACATTTCTCTGGTTTCACTTTCACTCAGATTTTTTTTTTCCTAGAACGCTTTGCTCTTCAAACAGCCCTGAAGTGGCAAAGCCCTTTTGGAGTTACATGTGCTCCCAGGGAACTGTTGTTTGCTCTAAACTAGACTGTTTCTGCTGGAGTTACCTAACAAATAATTTAAAAGTCATCAAGTCCTCAAAGCTTTATTTATAGAGTACAAATTTCTGGCTAAATGTGACCTGCCAATGTTTGGTTTTCAATATTTTGTTTAGGAAATGTTGATATAAAAGATGAGAGACAGAACAAGAGATGTGAAAATCCAAACCCGTGAATGATACTGCTGTTTAATTATTGGAAAAGAAAAGAAAACATTTCTGATGACCCAGGATAGACAATGGGATAATAAACTGAAGCCCTAGGCAAAGGAAAAAAACAAACCCAAAACAACAAAGTCAAACTTTTGTTGTGTGGCATCACAAATGGTGTCCTTAAAAATTATTAGGAGTTGAGAAATTAAATGACAGAAGGGAAAATACAATGTATTATAAGTACCATCTGCTCCTGGGTAGCCTTTTTCTCCGTATCAAAAGAGGGCCAGCTGAGGGAAGACATGAAAAGTTAACCAGTGGAAACACATTTTTCACTGGGAATAGAGTCTGTATTATCACAACAGGAAAATGGTTAAATGCAAAGAGCTGAGATGAAGTGAGAAAAAGAAGAAACATTGAGACAAGTATCTGTTGTTTAAATTGGCACAGTGAGGGGAAAATAGTGTTCCAAGAACAGTAACCTAAATGGCACTCTAAATCAATTGGTGGTAGGCTGTCTGGAGCAGAGCAATGTAGATGTCCATGGATTTACTGTGTACTTTCCTGTGGTGGTAGTTTGACAGCTCATTTCCCAAGTATCCATTGTAAGGCATTATCTGAGAAGGCTGCTTAGGTGTATATATGACTGGATGAAGTAGAAACATCGGTGATTTATCTGTGGTGTTGCTGATGGTGTATTTCAGATTTCCTGCAGTTAACATTTGGCTTATCCAAAGCCCTGTGGAGGTGTCCCAGATGGCATTTCTTAGCTTCAGGAAAAGATGTAGTCTTGAATTCAGAGGATCACAGTGACCTGCTATTCAAGTTTCTCTTTCCTTCAGGATATTGGGTGCTCAAGAGCAGATGCTCTGTGTTGTAGAGGCAAGGTTTCAATTTTAGAGAAGCAGGCAGGAAGTAGTGTACATCAGGGAAAGCATTTCTAGCCCTGATGCCTGTCACCATCTGCTTGTGGGAAGTTATCTCCAACCAGAGGGTAAGAAGGCTGGCTGGGGGGCTGCTGTGTTTTGACAGCAGAAATCCAAGTTGTAATTTTTGTCTGTACTAGTCATGTTGTTGGACTTGGCCTTCCACTGAGAGTGGTTGAGATTCCTCCTCATCCTTCCAGTCAGTGATAAAATATTAGAAGCCTTCATGAGCTGGTGCTGAGGAGGTGAGGAGGATCTTGGTGAAGATGCTGGTTGTTGCACTGTAAGGATTTGGTGCTCAGAAGAATCAGTCTGGGTCACAGTACAGGTGCTCTACAAAAGGGCTGAAGGGCTTGTTGGCCCATCCCTCTGAGCTTTCTTGGTGGCTTTTTTTTTTTTTGGCAGAGGATGCCAATAGCTGAGGAATTAGGAAGAGAAAGGAACTCATCAAAATGACAGCTGGGGACAAACTGGGAAAAGAGGAAATCCTTCTGATGCAAATACTGCTCGTCCCACTGCAGCCCATCCATATCACCCCTGTCAGGTCAGTACCCCATTTTTAAGTGGATACAATGAGCCTTGTGCTCAAGGGGTGTGACTTCAGCCTTGGATTTCCCTCCTAGCCCGAGAAGTGAAAGGATCTGTGTCCCTTCTGACCTGCTTTTGCTCTGAAGCAGAGAGCAGGTGATGTGTTTGAGAGCCCAGAAGTGCTTCAGTCAGCTGGGCTGCTTCCTAAGCCCTCTCTTCCAGAGAGGGGGAGTATTTGTTGTCCCAGTGTCCCAACAGCTGGAGGTGGTGGAAGCGTGTGTTTGGGATCCTACCCTCCAGTGGGTATTGTGGGTGTCGGAACAAACTCTCTTGCTTTATTTTAACAAAGCCCTGCGTTTTTGGCCCTGACCAAAGGCTGCTTTGGCTTCGTTCCCTGTAGCACAGAGCAGGACTCAACTCGAGGCAAATGAAATCTGCTTTCTCCCTGGGGCCGAGGCGTTGGGCTGCCCCTATGCTCACTGCTGAGGGGACACTGGCAGCTCACTCCTCGGGGGGGGCTGCGCCTGGGACTGCCTGCGGACCTGGGGGGCACGGGAAGCGGGGGTGCTTCCCAGCAGAGGGCTCTCGAGCAGCACTGCCGGCTCCCTCTCCTGGCCCCAGCAGCTCCGGGCTCCTGGCAGAGAGGGATGCACGAAGTATGGCAGTTCGGTGTGCTCTTGGAGGAGTTGCTCTTGCTGGAAAGATAAGGGGTGTTTTTTTAGAGAATGCAGTCCTGCAAGTTGGTAGGAGACTGGCAAGGCTTGCTCACAGGGCTGCAAAGCCCAAACCTGTGTTGCTTCCCAGAGGAGTGGAACACAACTTGTGTTTTCTAAGCCCTTGAGGTGAACATACCATGCTTTCAGTACCTAGCAGAAATATTGTAAGGCACCAAAAGCAATAGCCCCAGCTGATGAAATCCCTAGGCTCTTGTGCCCTGAATGAAGTGCTGTGACCTGGGTGGGTCTCCAAGTGCTTCAGGATGGCTCATTGCTCTCAAGCAGACATGGTGCATTATTCATGAAAGGCACATCAAGTACTTCACAAAAACCCCTTTAACCCTCTGGTGTTCTGCTCTGTCTTACCGCAGCTTAATGTTTTTCAGCACCTCCTGTTTCTGCCTCTTCTAAATGAGTGAGCCAGGGCAGGGAAGTCAGTGGGAATTTGGCAATTTTTCTTCCAAGGGCCCTGCAGTGGTTTCCCAGGGAATGGGCAGGCAGAGCTGAGCAGGTACTCTTAGAGAGCCAGCACCCCAGTGCATGTTGTTTTCACTGCTAACTGAGGCAGCACTGTTAGAAAAGCTTCCAAGAGCAATGGGTTTGCTCACCTACACCTTTACTAGTCAGCTATCAGGGAGTGCTTGCTGAGATGCCATCTTCTGTCTAGATTTCTTGGGAAGTGTATGGAAAGGACAGACAAGTCCTGTTTCTTGGTGACTTGAATACAAATATGAGAGCTACGGAGTTGCTTTCTGTGGTTCCCTTGGAAATCAGTACTATTGTACTAATTCAGCTGTAATACTAAGGAATGCAGTGCAGGAATCTGTTGAGTTCAGCAGCTAAAACGCTGCAGTATCCGTGTCTATGTAAAACAGACCAAAAAACCCCTGAAACCTCAAGGTCACAAGGAATAGCTGTGATGGAGGATTGAGTCCTGAAAATGTGTGTGAGGGATTTTGTTGGTGTACATAGGATTTGCTGCACGCACAGGTGTGTTCAGGTGAGCCGCTTTTGTCATGATGACTTGGCACTGACGTTTGTCAGCCAAGGAAAAGATACTGAGAGCCTCTGTGATAAGTGTGGCTGCGGTCTCTCTGCACACCTAGATCCTTCCATTGCAATCTTTATCCTCTGAAACTTCCTGACTTAGGTTGAATTACTTGTGACTTAATCCAACGCAAATATTTTATCACTGGGTAATGTGCACAAACCCCTGGAAGTGCAGGAGCTGCCAGTTTCCATCTCATTCAGCATCACCTCTGACTGACAATGCTGTGGTCAGCATGAGCGGCTTCTGAGGAATCTACCAGAAATGCTGCAAGATGTATTTATGGAATAACCTGCCCACAGGGAAAGTTTTACCCTAGCAGTTCCACCGAGCATGCGCGTGTATGTGTTTTCTAATCTTTACCATCAGAACTTTGCCTGTTCTCATTAGCCATACACATGTCACACACTGTCAATGACGGTGATACCTTGCGTGACCTCGCTGGAAAATGAGTTCCTGAGTTAGCTGAGGGAGGAAAATGTGTGTGTGCTGGATGAGAAGGCAGATCAGTAATTGCTGTAGAGCAGCAGTCATTTGGGTGAAGGTGCTGTCCTGTCCCATGCCCTGTTGAGGCATTGCCTTGGCCGGGATGTTGGCGAAGGCCATCGGCAGGGCTTTTCCTCACCAGAGCTTCGTGAGCGGGACTGAAGCCAGCGGGCTCGGAAGGCAGGTTCAAACAGTCAGCCAAAGTCCTCCCAAATCCAGCTGCTTCTCTGTGGCCTGTGCAGGGAGGGCAGAGCTAGTGGGCTGCTGTGCTGAGTGACGAGCTCCTCTCTGGTTATGAAATGGAGCAGAGAAAAATCCTGGAGACGGCTGGGGAGGTTTGGCAAGGGGACGTGCGAGCTGAGGGCTGGGGGCAGTGCCAGAAGGTACACACATACAGGCGCCGCACAAGCCCACTCTAGCCAGCGGGATTTACTCTGTCAGTCACCATGACAGACAGGGTTATTAGTGCACTTCATGGGTGTTTCTCTGCACAGAGAGCATACTCCTTTTTAAACTTGGTTGAGACAACTGCCTGGCTCTTGATTTAAGGACTTCTGGAAATGGATCTGTTAGCCTTTTAGATGATTAAATGCAGCAGTGTGATATTTAAAGACTGACTTGGAATCAGGCATCCTGATAAAAAACCATTTTTTTAGCCAGAAAATTCAATGCACAGGTTTAAAATGACAGTATTTGCAGTTACAGTGAATTGTCAGGGACTGGAATTGGTACAGTTAATTAGATTTGTTTCTGAAACAGCGAGCTAAGAGCCGGCTGCTGAGAAGCATCGTGAGGTGCTTTCATTGAGGGATCATGATGCTTGGGGGGATCCCAAAACCCCTTTGAGTTATCTGAGTGGCAAAAAACAACAGCAATTTTCTCTAGTAGCTAGTGTGTCTTTTCTTCAGGAGCTCCCTAGTTTATTTAAAAAGGAAGTGAAGTGAAGGTACAGACTAACTGGCACATCATTAGGGATTTAGGGCATGGAGACAGCAGTCTTGCTTTGGAGCCTTTGGAAGAGGGAAGATGTACAGTTATTTGGGTTAGGACTTGAGCACGCAAAACTTCTCAACTGATGTGGTGCTCTGCTTTTGTTAACACAGGAACTGCCATTAATTGAAATGAAATACAGTTGTAAGTGATGGAAGCCACCACTGTGCCCACTGGAAATTGACTGGCTGTTGAAAAACAGGTTCTCAAAAAACTGGTGTTATTAAAGGGAACAGAGGAGCCCAAGCCCTGACCCATTCACGTGCAGACTGTGGCTCTGAGATCTTCCAGGAAAACATGGAACAGCATGAGGGGACAGTGACTTAAAGCCAATCTTCTGTTCCCAGTGTCTGGAGACAGCGCAGGGGTGGCAGCAGCAGAAAGGAGAGGAGGAATTTGGCAGGGAGATCCTTCTGCAACGCTCTTGCTCTTCTCTGCAAGTGCTGTGGTTTCTGTTGCTGCTGCTTTTTCTGCCCAGCCAATGGATTGCATATTATTCCCTAGTACAGAATTTGGATGGGTGACAAAGGTGGAGCTTGGTAGCTGAGGAGCAGCTGAAGGGGCAGTTGCTGTGTGGTAATCATAAACCTTGCTGAAGAAGGGAAGTTTTCCCCCTATGGAGCTACAATAGCCTCCTTTGTTCCCCTGGGAGTCCATCTACTTCCCATGATGGATTGCTGTTCTGCCATGTTCCATGTGAGCCTTTTGCAGAGCTCCATGGTTTAAAAATATTTTATGGATCTCATCACCTTGGCCTGGACAGTCAAGCTGAGTGCAGGAGCTACAGCTGACTGAACAAGATGAGGGATATTGGCACTGTTTCTCTTGTCCAACAGCAGGCTGGAGGGAACCTATGGAAGGGTGATGAGTGTCCATGGAAGTGTCTGTGTAGCAGAGAGAGGAGGAAGTAGGACTGGGCTGGCAAGCAAGTGAGCCTTGCCATGCTCAAAGTTAAGGAGAAGCAACACCTAAGGTACTATTTCCGTGGAAAATTAAAATGAACTGACTAAATTATGGTTTCTATATTTTTCCTGGGTTGGTTGTTGTTCTTGTTGGGTTTTTAATGTTTTTGAGGTTTTTGTTTGGTTGGATTCTGTTTGCTTGGGTTTTTTCCAGTGCTCCGTGCTTTTGGCCCATAAGCGCCGTGGGTCGTGCGTTTCCAGCGGCAGGGAACCTGCCCTGGGCGTGCGACAGGAGCCGTGGACAGCCCGCGGCAGTATCGCGGCGGTGCCCCCCAGGGAGGGCATCTCCCTGCTGGGGGGGATGGCATCTCCCGGCCTGAGGCACAGGGTGCCCACTGCCAACCCCACTCGCAGCCGGCGGGGGGTCCCGCGGCCGCCCTGCCCTCCGCTTCCAGCCGTGGAAGTGCGCACCTGCCCCGGCGCGGCTCGGAGCTCGGGGCGGGGAAGCGCAGCCCCGGCTCTCAGACTCCTCCTCCGGGCTCCCCGCCCCGGGCCCCGTGACGCCGAGCGGCGGCCGGGGATGGGATGGGACGGGACGGGCCGGGATGGGAGCGGGTGAGGGGACGGCCGAGCCCGCCGGTGGCTTTAAATGCCGGCCCGGGCCGGCGCCGCCAGCACAGCCGCGCCGCTCGCTCGGGCTGCCGCGGGCGCTCACCGACACGGACACGGAGGAGCAGGTGTAGGGCCCCCGCCATGCCCCACTGAGCCCGCCCGCAGCCCGTCCGCAGTGCCCGCCCGCCGCCCCGGCTGCCCCGCAGCCGCCGCCCGCCGCCAAGCTGGAGGAACGCCGCAAGCCCGAGCCCCGGAGGTGAGTGAGCCGGCAGCGGGGGTGGAAACGCCGGGCTGCGTTTCTCCCTCCTCGGTGTCTTTTTCGGTGCTTAGCTCTGCTGGAGCCAACTTTTAAAACGCTTCATGGTGTTTGAAAACTTTCTTTACCGTTTCAGTTCATCTTCAGTGAGTTGTTAGCAGCCGCTGAATAGGCAGCCTCGTCTTTCCCAGGTTTCCAATTATCCACCTGGTATGTGGTTGTATGGAGTGTTTTATTATCCAAGACCTGTTTGCCCTTTCTGTGCTTCCTGTGAAGCGCTGCCATCCATAGCGAGAGCACACGAGGAAATGAGGATTTAACCATCTTGTTCCTTTTTTCTGTACGGCGCTAGTTACTAAAGGATTTTTCTTCTGTTCCGAGCTCATCCCTTTAGCTCTCGCGTTCAGGAGGAGCACTCGGATGTGCAGGGAGCTCCCATGACATGATGGAAAAAGGCACCGGGCTCTCCCAGGAGAGCGGGGCTCGGGGTGCGTGGCGGCAGCTCCGTGGAGTCGTTCCGCAAAGCTGCTCCTGTTAGTAAAGTTAGGCGCGTAAGGAGCAAGGTCGGGCCCTGGGGTAGATCCGGGCAGTAGCAGCTCCCCTGGGGAACTGCTCCATGGGCTATATATAGGTACTTGCTCCTTTTGTGTCAGAGGTGCAGTTACTGTGCATCTGAACTTGACTCTGCGTGTGCTCCCAGCTGCTTAGGGACTTGGTTCTGGTTGTTCCTATAATGTACATACTTCCTGTTTAAAAAAACAAAAACAACATAAAAACCCACCCAAAAACCGAACAACAAAAGCTTCATTAGTTGGATTTAACAAAGTGTGCCAAGCTGTATATATTGTGTGTGGGACAAAATATGTTGCTAAGTGCTGGTGTGATAGGCTGCAGGAATACACCTAGTTCTTATTCTGGTTGAGGTCAGTAGGAAATTGTACAGAGGCCCCCTGACCAAAGCAAACTTCAGGCTCTCAAACCCCAGCAACTATTGAATGAGAGACTTCATTTTGTTCTCACAGTCCTGTGCCAGGTAATTAAATGGGACTGTTTGCATCTGTGCTTGCTCAGAGCATGGTGCATAAGTTGATCTGTCCATCTGTCCTAGTCCTTTCCTGGACTGCCATTCTAGGCCCAGAGACTTCTTCTGGTGACACCTGGATTAGATGATGGAAGAGTTAATTTTTCAAAGCCTGGTTTCAGCTGGTGATTTTAGCTCTCATCAACTTCACCTGCTACTGAGGGTCAGTGGGATTGGAAGGGCAAATGCTAGTGCAATCTGCAGGGATGCTTCTTCAGCTTCCTAGGAAGGAAACACAGACTTTGAAGTTCCAAAAAAACTAGGAGGATTTGTTTGTAACTTACCCTTCACTTCTGCTGAGCTCAGAGTAAGTTAATTTCGCATTTTTAAAAGCAGCTGCTGGACTTTAGGGACCTGCGTTCCCGAGATTCCGAGGGACTGGCAACTGTAGACTGCTGACCTCAGATGAGTAGGGAGCAAGGTGTGGTGGTGGGGTGAGAAGGAATTAAGGATTTTTTTTTCCTTTTCTTTCATTTTCCAGCTACGGGGAGGAGAGACGAAACTTTCATTTATGTGTACAGGGCATTCCTGGCAAGGTAACACCCTGCACTCATCTGGTTTGCTCCCAGCAAGGTCTGGCAGGATTTTCTGCAGCTCGGAACTGTGCAGGTTTTTCCCTTAAACTTCCATGTTACAATTTTAGATCTGGTGCTGTCTTGTGGTATCACTTGCAGCAGGTTTTTAAGAGGAGCTTTTAAAATGCAGTGGGTGTAGAGTAAATGCTTCAGTTACCGATGTCTTAAGCTGATAAGAAAAGGTTGAATTTATGCACAAAGTGCAGTTCAAAGAAAAACATCCCCGTGAGAAGGAAAAATCTATAACTCCTTTTGTTTTCAGATCTACCTGCTTATCAGACAGGGTGGAGGAGCTGAGTGTGTCTCTGGCTGAAGGTTTTCTAATGCTGCCACCCGGGACAGCTGTAATTAATAAGCGGGAAGGGGTTTTGGGCAAGGTTGGGAAAGAAAATTGCTGCGTGAGAGGCTAAAGAAAAAAACCTGTTCTTATTTTTCTGCCAGTAAGTGTGCGAACAGCTATTTGCAGTCAGAGGTGCTGCCTTGCCAGAAAGATGCAGTCATAAAGGGAAAGGTGTTGCTTTGAGAAAGGAAAATCTGGGGGAAATGTGCTGTTTTGGGAGGTGGGTGCCCAAAAATGGGCCTTGTGGGTTCAGCAAGCGAGGCTCCTGTGTGTGTACATGCCATCTGTTAGTGCAAATTTGCTAGTAAACCAATTTCTCTTCTTTAATTTAATTTTTTGGATTTTATGCCGTGACGTTGTTATACACGTCCATCTCAAAATGGCATGGCTTTTACTGGTGTGCACCCCAATTCCTCCCCTGGGCTGGGAGAAGCAGAGGGCTTGGAAGGAGGGTTTGGGGGTGCCTTGCTGCCAGCAGTGTTCCCGGCGCGGTGGCACCGCTGGGTCCCTGGGTGCTGCTGAGATGCCTTCATGGCCCCACTGCGAGAGCATCCTTGTCACGCTCCAGAGACTCGCCTTGCACGTATCTGCTGTGTGCATTAGGTTCAGAATTTGAGCTCTTGCTTTGAGCAAATGAAAAGGGTACTGATAACTCCTCCTTGTTCCAAGTCAATTAGCTGCTTCCGGCTTCAAATCCACTTAGAAGGCTCACAAGGGGGGGAGTGCTCTTTGAAAACCCAGTAATAGCAGTTTATGGTTAATATTGATAAAGGAGCGCGTGTCTGTGTCATTGTGCTGCATCTGGTGGAAGGAAAGCTCCTCTTTTGTGCTCCCTCAAAACATAAGGGCTTGGATGGAGAGGCAGAGGTCTTTCTCTTAGCTCACGCTGCCTGGCTTGAAATGGAGATACAGCTATAAAATGGTCAAGGTTGCAGTGGATTCCCACAACCACTCAAAGCAAGGCTTCTGCCTCCCTGTCCTTGAACTTTGAGTTGCTGTAGCATCTTGTTTCTCCTGAGTTTGCTCAGGATTGTGCGCAGTTTGTGGCAGGAATGCTTTTTATTGCTGTTGGACAGTGTCAAAGACAATGACTGCACCCATAATTGGGTGATAAAACAGTGCATAGCATAAGTAAAAAGCTGCAGAGCTCTTGCTTTTCAATGGCTTAATTACATTAACTGAAGAGATAAAAATGTCTTTGAATTACATACACAATTATGAGTCTTTCACATAAGGAACATATTTGAACTTGCCATAGGGACTGGCAGTGTGGTAAGTTTGCATGGAGATTTATGAGAAATTTGAAAATCAGAGAAAGCTCCATCTCGGTTCTTGGCGTTCAGTTTGATTTGGAGCAGTGGATTTCTGTCCAAATTCAGTAGGCATGTAGATCAAGGCCGTTGGAGTATGGCTGAGCCTTCTGAGCACAGCAGAGGAGGTTGCAGACAGCCATGGGATTTATCTGAATTTTCTCACCAGAAACACCAGAAGAGTTGATTCCATGTCACCAATATCAGAATTCTTTGAATCTGCAGCGCAAATGAACTTTCAGCCTCTGCATTCCAGAAACGTGTGCTATTAGGAAAGTTCATTCTGCTGCCAAAGTAAAACAGAGACTGAGGGGTGGATTTAAAATAACTTTATTATTTATATATATAAATAGGTATAGAGAGAGAGAATATGGCTGATCTATATATTTTCTACTCCTAAGGAAATTCTTTTAGTGGAGGAAGAGAATTTTCCAAGTGTTTCAAATCCTAGCTGTATTATAGAAGTACCTTTATAGGTGAACAGGATCATATTCCTGTTTTACTGGCATATAATAAATACTTGTTAAATACTCTGTATTAATTCTGTCTTGAAAGAAGCCTTAATTTTCCTTTCATAAGTATTGATCCATACTTCTGGCATCCCAAAGTGAGTTGAGGAACTTAGTGGTGGGAATTGTTCCATGACTTCTTTTAAGACTGAGGATTACTCAAATCACTTCATTCTGTTATTAATGATGATGATAAAAGCTATTTCGTATTATTCAAAATATAGTTAGTAATATATTATTATTAACAATAAACTTACATGTAATCTATAGATAATACAGAGCTATGGTACCTCTGCTTTTGACCTCTGCAAGGTGACTGCTGCTCATCTGTGAAGTTGCTGATGTTTGATGTGATTTTTCCCCAGGGGAGATTGAATTTTACTTTCTTTTGAAAATTATTACAATGATCTGGTATTATGCAAGAAGTCCTGGTGGATTTGCATGTCCAAAAACTTGGCTTTTTTCACATAGGAGTTATTCCTGTGGTGTGTTCTGTCTTTTTCTGCTACTTTTTCTGAGTGAAACATGCAAACGCTTTGATTTTGATGACAGTGCAGATGTGTAATGTGATGGCAAAGATGACAACTGAAGTCTTGTGTGCCAACTACTCATCTTTACTAAAATTTTTCAGTTTTCTCTATTTTGTACAGTAGGTGCAGAAACAGCACTTGTGTCTCTTTTTCAATGGTGTGTGCAACTTGAAGATTATGGTGTTTTCCTCCTAAGTTTTTTTAATAAGTTTTTACTTCATTTTAATCACATCTTGAATGTTTACTGAGCTCATTTAAACTCTTAACCTTGAACAGAAGGTTGCAAAAGTTAATTGCTTTTATTGTACCTGTAGTGTCTGTATAACACTTCAGACACATTGTCAGCCCTTCGACGTAAGCGTAAAGGTCTTTTCATCAAGGCTGCTAAATATGAGGTTGATAAGAATGAAGCTGGGCAATAGTTGCTCACTAGCTCAATGAAAAGTGGCATTTGAGCACATCAAACCTGTCTATTGCACTGGAATTGAAGTGTATTTCTTACACACAGGAATTGGATGTGCACATTTTGCCGAGGTCTCAGAGTTAGTAATTGCGGTCATCTTGAAGCGGATGTTACCTAAATTCTTGTTAAATTTGTCTAGTCTGAGCTTGCTTCCCTGGGTGACACTTTGTGCATTCAGCAGACACAGAGCACGGCTCAAGACCAGCAGCCCTGCTTAACAGAGCTGCCTGTGTGTTCTTCTGGGCAGGAACAATCATCCCCAGGGGAAAATAGATGGGGCTTTGTTCTCTTGTGTCCCCAGCAAAGCTCCGTTCCAGAGCCTCCATGGCACAGCAAGCCAGCCTGTGGTGCCATGGGAGTGTTCCACATCCATTGTTTGACATCTTATGATCTCTTAGGTGAGCAGTGGCGGGGTTTGAGCAGTACTGTCCCAGTAGATGTGTCAGTGTGGGGTTTCGTGGGAGCAGTAGTGCTGATGATGCAGTGTCAGTGCAGTAACACCTCTATCAGTGCAGTGAGAATGGTTGGAAATGTGGAGCTGTTGCCTTAGTCCCACAAAATACTTCAGTGCAGGTGACTTCCGGCCTTGAGGCAATTCAACTTAGTGGCCTTTGAGACCATGCTGAAGTGCTGTGCTGGGGTGAGTCCTGCGTGAGTAGTTCCACTGGCATGAGTGGAAGAAATGTGTGCTGAGATAGGACAGTGTGTGGGGAGAATTCATCAAGTGGGGCCAGAGCGGTGCAGGGACAAAGTCTGGATTGCAGCCATGAGCTGCTTGCAGGGTGGGGCTGGAAATCAGTGAAAGACCAGTGCAAAGTCTTGAGTGCATCTTTGGTAGGCACTTGGAGGGTGATGTTAGAGAGAAGCTGTAGAATAGAGTATTGATTTAGGGTAGAGTTGGAATGGACTTAGAGCTGTCATTTGTCCACCTGCCTAGCTTATCTTTTCAGTTCCAATTCACCTGTCGGATGAAATCAGTGAACTTTTGGAAAAGATACCTTGAATGGATATTGAAATGCTCTCCATTTCAGAGTGCATTTGTATCTCTGTCATGTTATTGGCATATCACTGGAATGTGCATGGAAAGGAGATTTTTGCTGCCCAAGAGCAAGAACTGCTTCTACCAGAATGTGATAGATGCAATGATTCCCTGTAACTCTGTGAGTGCTTCTCACTTGGGATAAAGGAGTATGTTTCTCCCTTTTAATCACTGATCAATGATCAATTTTTATACCTAAGCTGGGCTTTAGAAGCAAAGGCAGGCTGTCTCCCATGATGTACAGCTCCCGTGTCATACAGGCTTGGAGAAGGCCTTCTGTGTCCATTGGGCTTTCCCATGACTGGGGAAGAGCTTTTGCACTGTGCCTGATGAGGCAGGTGTGCAGTTCCAGCCATGGGACTCTGCAGGGTTCTGGATTGTACGAGGCACCTTGCTACCTTTGGGTCTCTGGGCTCTGTGTTGCCATCTCGGCAGGGCTCTGAAGTTGAGCCTGAGAGCCTGCTAGCATGGAGGGAATGTGAGCAAGCCTGGGCTTGAGCCTGGGCTTAGGCCTGTGCTTCATTGGCAAGGCAAGCCCAGGCGCCCTTGCTTGGCTGCTGGGGCACAGAGCTCCAGGCAGGGTGCTCTCAGTGCTCAGCCTTGTGGCTTGCTCCTGTTTGCAGTAGAACTTGAAGGAGTGGGCATGTAACTGCCATCCTTGTGCTGTAATTTAACCTGGGATGGACACTCTGGACCTGCGAACAAAACAGTGCAATGGCAGGAGTTGCTGCAGAAGGAAGACCTCTATATTTCCCAAGTTTTGCTTGGATCACAGTTCTCTTCCCTTTGCCAGGAATACAGTGTATAAATTTTGTTGAAAGGGAAATATGCTGAAAAACAGCCCTGTGAAAAAACCCCAACTGTGTGTTCCAGTGTCAGAATCCTCTCCAGAGACTGAGTAAAGGGAGATGGTGTTTCCCTTTTAAAATAATTACTTGAATTAAAGATCAAGCTAAAAGAGCCGAGTTCACTGAACATTAGCTATGCAACCTAATTTGTTAAAAAGCATTGAAAAAACAATGTAAGCTCAATGTGTCTCCCAGCAAGTAACCTGGATGTCCCCTGAATCTTCAGAAATGTGGGAGTGTAGAGATTCCTGTGAACTCTAAAAGTTTCTGTAATAACTTTTCTATGAATGGGACAACGCTTCTTGAACCTGTTTCTGCCTTTTTAATTCTAAGTGGTGAGTAGGACACCTTTGCATTAAGTATTCCTGGTCTAGTAATGCCTTGGGTTGCCAACAGCTCTGTTTTCCTGGAAAGGCTTGACTTGTGATTCAGTGGAGGTACCTGTGGGTTTTTGTGCAGCAGTCTGTTCAGTTCTGGATGCGACCCTTGTAATTCTCAGAAATATCTATGAAGTCTTGATCTGTGGTATCAGCCCAACTTTTCTGGCTCTCTTCCCAGACCAGTCATTCGGCTTAGCAATAAAAAAATGCAAGATAATGGATGCAGATAACTGGGATTTAATATTACTGTAGCCCATTTCCCGTTTACCTTTAAACAGCCATGTTGCAATTAGGTGCTGGGCATAAAGCCCTTCTTTGTTAACAGGTGTCTCCAAGAAATGTGTGACTGATGACCATGTCTGGGTTCAGCCGTGGTGGCCCTGACAGCTTAAAAAAGGAGTGGAAAAGCTGCTTGTGCTTTTATGAATATCTATTACCAAAGCAAACTATTTCAGGCCTGTTACAGAAAGAGGCTTTTCTGAAAGAATGACTTCCTGCAGTGTTTTAGACAGATGCATGTGGAAAAGAGGATGAAAGCAGATAGAGGGTGATCGACACGAGCTGCATGTCCTCATGCACAGCCACTGATGCTTCGAGGTGTACCCGCTGCAGCATGGGCCTGGCCAGATCCTTTGAGATGTACCTTCTCCAGCCTGGAGTTATCCTTTGGGGTGTCACCACAGGTCACAGCCTGTTGGCCCAAGCTCCCACTGGAGCTGCAGCCTCTCCAGGACAGCAGCAGAGTAGCCCTGAGCTGGGCCCCGCCAGCCCGAGCACATCGTCGTCACTGCTGTTATCAGAGCATTGCCAGGCCCAGCAGAGCAGCCTGATAAGCACCACGGGGAGCACCGAAAGCAAAAGCTGCCCCTGACGACCTCTAGGCACCCCATGCAGCCAGGCAAGCGTGCCCATGGCAGGGCAGGAGCCTGCTGATCAGTATCCATACAGCTATGACAGCTGTGAATTCCACCTAGCACATTCCAGTCAAATCTGCCATTATTTTGAACCCTTTGTGCCCTGTACTGGACACCAAAAAGGAGTGTCCTGATTTAACCCCAGCTGCACCACTACTTGCTTGCTCCCACGGCAGGAACTATAACATTGGTCAATTCCCATTTGTGAATTGTGTGTTTCCAGCACAAACCCAAACCGTAGCCCCCTACTAGATACTGAGAAGAAAATGAGCTGTACCCTAGGCAGAGCAGCGCAGAATGTTACATCCGCTGTGGTTCTTGAGGATGCCTTTGAGTTTGTAGTTCCTAAAACAGAAGTAGCAACTCTTGCTTTATACAGAGTTCTGGAGGAAGAGGAAAGAGAATGTGGGACCTATAAAATATTTTTTATAGCACTTGCTCATGTGAAAATACTATTGCTTGAAACCCTAATGGGTAAAGGGCTGAATTGTACAGGCATGTGGGAAATCTGAAGAGAACATTTGAGGAATGCCTGGGAAGTTCATGTTTATGGACTAATGATATAGAGTCAGAAGGAGCCAGCTGCCATGCAGGGAGAGCAGCTCATTGCAGTGACAAACTTGTGTAAGTGGCAGTAGAGGAGGCTGAGCAGCCTTCCTTTGGTAAAGGATGATGCAAGTGATCTTAATTTTTGAGATTTTATCTGTCCAGAGAAGGATTTTTTTCATAGTCCATCCTTGGGGCAGATGAAGTTTCCCAGACCCTGAAAGAAAGACTGATGCTGAAGTCTCATTTTCTCTTCCCTTGCAGAAGTCTGCTTGGTTTTTTGTCCAAGCTCAGTAGCCTTTATACTGATGGTTAGGTTACTTTGGAAGCCACAGGACGTCCTGCAGCAGCGCTGCTTATCAGCATCGCTGTGCTCCTACCAGTTCTGTCCCACAAGTTTTTCTTCCAGGCACCATTGATGGGTCACAAGAAGGGAGTTCAGAAGAAGTAGCTGTGGGTACTTTCTGGCAAGAGATGACTTTTCAGCTCTCGGGTTGTTGTTTTCTTCAGAGTCTTGTTTTAGGCTGATATGAATAAGTCTATTTTGAGCTGCCCTTAAATGGATGTCACGTAGAGGACGGTCTTGTTAAAACTTGGGAGTTGCCTGCTCAGCAGTTGGGTTCTGCGCTCTTGGCCGTGGTTGGAGGATACAGTTAACCCAGCTTTAGGGCACTGAGAACCAAATTAAGAACCTGACTGTCCCATGGAGCAAAATGCCAGTCCAGAAGCAAACACATTTTGCTGGTGAGGGGTTGAACATTGCTAAATGGATTGCCTTATGCAGGATCATGCAGTGTCTGCTCATAGCAGTGTGCTTTTATGCTGCATCATGTTCGTGCTGCTGGAGCTGGTGTCCTGCTGAAGGAGCCCGTGTCGCTGCGCTGCTGACTAACGCCATGAGAACGTGATCATGTGCCCTGCCTGCTCTGGGCCAGGCTCTTATTAATCACTAATTGGTCTGCAGGGCTGGGTGTAGGGATAACAGGCTGCCTGCTCCTCGCTGCCATCACGCGCCCCAGCTCAGGTGCCGGGCGGGTCAGCACGACGCCCTGCTTCGCGGGCTGCGTGCACCCAGGGCCAAGGGGCACCCCAAGGTGATCCTGTGCTCCATGCTCCGGTGACCTATTCCCTTAGAAGTGTACAAAATCCCCCTTTGCTGTCTCTGCAGGCACTCTCAAGTGTGTGGCTGTGTGGATGAGCTCTCTGTGGGCTAGTGGCCATGACAGTGAGGTTCCCCCAGACTGTGTCATATCCCAGTGGCTGCTGGTGCTCTGGAACAGCTGTTTCCTACCAACCTCCCCCTCTGGTACCATGTGAAATTTGGAGGAGGGGAAGTTTTCCTGCATGTAGGTATAATATGTAATGTCACTGGTTAGTGATAGCCAGGCACCACACATATGGTTGACCCAACAGCAGATGCTCTTCCAGGAGCAGGAGCACCATCTCTGGCCATGTGGAAGGAAATTGTCACTTGCAGTTGTGTTTCTGCTTGTGATCCTTGTGGGTATCGCTTGTGAGGGACTTATATCCTCCTGTTCTGTGGCTTGTGCTGGTGTAATCAGTGTTTTCTTGAGCACTTGGCACTCTTGGGAGACAGAATGGGTCTGTGCTGCTCTGGGTTGTGACTGACTCTCTTCTGACTGGACCTTAAATTGGTGGAAGTGGTGAAATTCCTTTTTTCAGTTCAGTCTCAAGTTATAAAATAACTTGGTTTTGCAGTTCACTTCCCTCTCTTCTCTTCTGTCAGGAAACATTTCTTTATCTTCAGTAAGCTTCCATTGGCTTGTGTTTTTGGGGTGGTTTTGTGGGGTTTTTTTGTGTTTTGGTTTGTTTTTCTTTTTCTTTGGGTTTAGGTTGTTTTTTTGTTTTTTATTTTTTTTTCTTCCCAGTGCAGCCAGTGAAGGCAAGAAGGGCATTTAGTTTGAAATCTGGCTGTTTGTGTTTCTGGCTCTCAGGTCTACATTGGTTTTGAGTGAGTATTATTGAATTAGGATTTGATGCATGCACCAGGACCAATGCCAGTGACCTTCCTCAGCAGAGATTTTGTCTTATCACCCCTGGGAATGGTCACTATAAAGTCTTCTGGATGAGCAGTTGGCTCTCAAGTGAGGATGAGGTCCAAAGCCCACTGTTTTTTTTCCTTGTCTAATATTTTTGGAGTCCTTTCTTCTGCCTGAGTCTTGTGTGTGCGCTGACATTTGGTTTGGATGGCTTTGCCCTTCTGTTTAAGTTTTACAGCTGCGTGCTCTGTCCACACTCCTTTGGAGGTGAACTCGAGTGGTATCACATCCCTTCGTACTTTGGAGCAACTGCTCCAAGGTGGAAGAATTACAGTTTTACAGAGACCATCATCTAGTAACCAGGTAAAGTTTGCATAATTTGGGCTAAGTGCACTTTGAGGAGCTCCTGCTTGTGTAACACCGTGTGAGTGGTTAAGCAGATTCCCAAAATGATCCATGTTAAAAATATCCTTGATGCTGGATTCTGTTTTTGAAACCAGCATATTGTGAATCCACGTATCGCTTCAGAATGCCAAGAACTGGATCAGAAACGCTGTGCCTGCACTCTGGGAAGTGCTGAGAGTGCATTAGCTCCCTTGGCTGCTTCAGACGTGTCCAAAATGCTTTATACAACCAGGCTTTCTGCCTCTGCTAGTCAGAGCTCAGGTCTGGATTGTGCTGGATCAGGTCTTGCCTGTCCTCCTTGCAGCAGGAAGCCAGCACATTCTCTGTACCCATGTTACCATCAGTGGTCCAGAGATTTGTGATGCTTTTAGAGAGGCTTCAGCATCTTGGAAGTGGTTGGTGGGACAATATGCAGCTCCAGGAGTTGTGCACTTGACAGTCTGAAGCCTGAGGGAAGGGAAAAGCTTCAGACTGTAATTACAGAGATTAAGCTATGGGCTGGTCTCACAGCTTTTGTGTGGTGTGATTGCTATGGAGAACTTTTTCCCCCAAAGCAGTCACAGGAGAGGACAAGTGCAGGAGCTAGGTGCTTGCTGGGAAGCCAGGATTGAGTGTGCTGGGTTGATTTCCCTGGAGAAAAGCAGCCCTGGGTGAGTGGTGCCAGTGTGTGCTGCCCCACCCCTCATTGTACACACTGCCTGTTCCTTTGCTCAGTGGGAAATGGACTTAAACCCAGCACCGCCCAGCCCAGATAACACTTTGCTTTTAGACACAGGACCAGGCTGCCCACTTTAATATCCTCATTTATAGCTGGGAATTTGCCTCAGGATCAGGCTTCCCATGCCTTGCTTTTGGAGGTTCCCGGTGAGCAATATGCAGCAGATGCTGGAAGTTTCCTGCAGTTGCTGTTTCTTTGTCCAGGTTTCTCTACAGGTGTATCCAGACCTCCTGCACTTTGAAAGCTATGTGCTGAGCTGACGTAAAATACACACTTGAAATGTTGCTCTGCTTCTTAGCCCATGATACCTGCTCCTGTGTGTGACACAGCACACTTAGTCACAGCTTCCTCAAAAAGAGCTCTTATAGGAGCCTGGAACAAGGAGCAGCTACTGTACAAACCAGCATTGGTTTCAAATAGATGCACAGGCAAGTAAGAAGTTACCTCTCAGGCATAAAACTGCAACAAAAATATTGCAGGACATGACATTGTCACGGTAATAAATAGCCAAAAATAGTTCAGATGCCACAGGCTGGCTTGAAATAATAATTTTAGGAAAAATCCACTGCTACTTTTGGGTTTAAAACCTGATGTCACTCTGCCTCTAGAGAAGGCTTTTTTTGGTGATTTCTATTTCCAGAAAACAAAGCTACAAAAATGTCTGGTTTATGTTATCCTCAAACAGATACATTCATAATATTTGCAGTCCAGAATCACTTCTTCCTGTGGATTCATCTCATTTGATTCCGTCCCCCAAAGCTCCTGCCAAAGAGCAAGCTCAAATTCCTTACAGGGCGTCTCTGTACCTTTTCCTGGCTGTAGCTCCATGAAATACAGCAGATGGATGTGGGATATGTCAGGAGCCAGGTGTTCGGCAGCAGAGGCTCACCCTGTCCTGGAGAGGGGCTTGCACTGAGATCCTGCAGTTCTCAAATGAAGCTGGAGTGCAAGGCAGCCTTGGTCTTGCAGAGTCCCCAGCTGAAGAGGCAGCTGACTTCATCAGTTTTTATAGTCATGTCATTTTATGGTAAGTCGTGTAATCACAATGAAGCAAAGGCTTCAACTGTTACACCTGCTCTGCATTCAGTGACAGTGTTCCCCTTGTATTTCCCTATGTTTTGATAGTGTTACTTTATTGCTTGTGCAGAAGAAAGCTGTAACTTCATTCACTCCTAATTGCCTTTTCTAGTAGCTATTTCATTTTTGGAACATAGCCAGCTTCAAGAGTTCTTCCGAAATTGTCAAAGATCAAAATTGAAATCCAGGTGATGGAACTTATTTTGCCATCATGAATTCAAATGGTTCTTATCTTGGTTTCAGGAAGGTGCTCTCACAGACTTCACCTGTGAGCTGAGATAAAACATTTAGAGTTCCTGACGTTCCAGTCTGTAAGAGTTTTTGAAAACAAGATTTTAGTCAAGAACTGAGACTCCTATTTAAATCCTGTCACGGGACTTAATTTCAATCCCTGAGGACACCTCCATAGAGGGAAACATTTCAGCTAATGAGATTACTTAATTGGGAATTTATTTGGTTTATGAATATTAGGGTGCAAGGTCTTTGTGTGCAAAGCAGAGGGTTCTGTCCTGCTTTGCTCTGGCTGAGTACAGCCTTTTGCTGAGAAAGCTTGTAAATAAATGCTGTTTTAGAGCTGACAGGGGAAAATGCATCCAGGATAAATTTGGCAACATGTTCCAAAAGTGCATCAACCAGGCTGTGCTGAGTATAGGCAGAAGCTCTTTTTTTCTGTGTGATAGAGCCCATATGCAGGTATGTGAGAAAACCAGAACACATCGGGGCCCTTAAAAGGAATCGGTCACATTGGGTCTGTTTATTCACGCATTTGCGTATGGGCTGTGAGAGCATCAGCTGGGACCTGGTCTCCTTCCTGGTTTCCTGTTTACTTGGCCACTACAATTGCAGTGTCTGAATGCTTCACAGGTTGCAGAGAGAAGGAATAATGTTATCTCTGTCTCCCCCCAGCCAGCTGACAGAAGCAGGCTGTTTGGCTTGCTGACTCATTCCTGCACTTGGCATCTAACCTGGGTGGCTTGGTGACGGCACTGGGTGTCACTGGCAGGGAAGCCTCTGGTGGCTCTTCTCTCTGCTCGGGTCCAGGTCCTCTCTGTGGGAGCCTTCAGGTCTGGCTGATCCATCTGTGGTTGAAGGTTCCATGATGCTGGTTGTCACAAGTAGCGTTGGTTACACCTAAGGGGAGCAGTGTGGGGCTGTGGATGTTTCCTACCAGAGTAGATCTCTCCTTTTGTGTTTGGGGTTATGTGGTGTGGGGGAGCAGTATGTGGTAGATCTGGGGGTAAACCCTGTGGGATTTGGGACCTGCTAAACAGCTCAGCCCACGATGCCCTGTGCACTGTCCGCTTGGGTTTGTCTTTTCTCCCACAGCGTCCCAATCCATGCCTTCCCACTCCACTTTGATTGCGGTAGTTTTCTGAGGAAAACAGTCTTGACAGGTCACTGGTGCTGTGCTTGGTGAAGCAGACAGGATGGTTGACTCTGCACGCTCAGGAAGGTCTTTCTTCCCTTGCCTTTCCCGGGAGAGTGGAGAGCTTCCCCACACCTGCCTGGCAGAGCTGTGGCACAGCGGGTGCTGTGCTGGGCAGGCCCCCTGTGAGCTGGCAGCTCCCACCGATCCGCCGGGAGCCCTGCTGCCCCCGCTGCTGCTCTGGGACCTGGAGCTCTCCCTCCTCCCTTAGCCCTTGACCCCCTCCACGCCCCGGCTCGCTGGGCTGCTCTCTAATGTGACTTTCTCACGGCTCTGTGTTACACTGCTCCAGTTACGGAACTAGCTCCGTTTCTTTTTCCTTGTGCAGTTCAGAGTTTGCTGGGGTTTCTTCCTGATTGCAAAAGCCGTTGGAAATGGGCAGAATCGTAAAAGCTTATCAGTGAGCAGTAACTCTCCCCTCTGGCTCCCCAGCTCTGTCAGGCATTGATTCACTCCGGAGTTGTGACTCCGTGCAACATCTCGTGTTGCCACATCAGTCCTTTTTATTTACGCCAAACACCACTTTCCCTCTTTCCTGCCCTCAGCCTTCCGAGTCTGGCAGCTGTGGAGCTGAGCAGCCGGGCGGTGGCAGCACTCCATCTCCCGGGGGAGCTGGCGGCCGGCCGCTGCCGGGAGGAGCGCGGGGAGCGCTAACTCCGAGGTTACGCGCTGCTTTGCGCTGCCTGGGAGATGCAGTGAGAGTGTTTGGTGCTGCAGCCAGAGACCCGCGGGAAGAATTCTTGTTGTGATGAGCAGAACAGATGCTGGCAGATGAGCACAGCCATTAGCAAGTCCAGGATCCCTGCTAGTACTAAATTGGTCTTGTTCTTGCTGAGTGACTGGGCAGAATATTTCTGTGAGGTGAATCTGCCGGCGCTTTGCAGGCAGAGCAGAGTTGCTGCTGGCCGTGTGTGAGTCTTGTTCAAATGCTATTGACACATAACATCATTTCTAAAAATGTTTGGCACTGATCTAATCATCGGGCCAGAGAGGCCAGTTACTCAAGCAGTTCGTGTTTTTTCACTGGAGCATATTCTGTCAGACCCTGAAAATAGAAGCCCAATATTTTTTAATCTTTTTTTTTTTTTTGGTTTGTTTCCAAAATGTTGCAGCAGCAGTCACGAGGATGTGGATCTAGACAAGAAATGCCTGAAAATCCCTTTACCTTCCAACAAGGAGTTGGTAAACCAGGCTTAACTGAAGGCACATTTCTTTTCAGAGGTCCTAAAATTTTTTCCATGCTTTCTTCTCTCCAGTTCATGTGTGTCTTCCATGGGATAGTGGTCTTGCTGCAGTGCTTCACCAATAGGAGTCTGCCACTTTTCCCCTGAAGATTCAAGGGAACCTTTACTTCTTGTTCCACATCACTATTTTTTTTTCTTTTTAATTTCTGCAACTCCCATTTGATGGTATTTGAAAAATTCCAGGAGGCTGAAATAATTTCCCCATGCAAATTGATAAAGGATGTTTTCTTGCTAGTTTTTGGCCCACAGAAATCCTGTGATAATCTGAGAAGGGCAGAAAAGACCAAGTCAAGGGAGGTGGTGCTTGGAGTCTAATCACTAAACTCCGGTGGATTAGAGCCAGGGCGCTGTGCCAAGGCGACCCAAGCTCTATTCCTGGCCCTTTAAACCCCCCAGCTCCTTTGGATACATGTTTCAGGGAAAGCATCAACCTTGCTGAGCAGTTTTCTAGCCCTCTGGAGCTAAAAAAGCGTGGCTGTTAAATATCATAAACCCATTCCAGGCTGGCACAGTGATGTTCCTGGGAAGGTGGGGGCCATTCCCACTGCTGTAGTGAAGCTTGGGATGATGCTCTGCTGTCATGAGAAGGATGAGGAGACATTTGCCAGGGAGATGATAACTGGTGAATCCTCAGCGCTGTATCCCTTGCATGCAGTGGAAATTGCTCCCTTCCTTTGCCTTTCTCTGCTCCACCACGTTGCTCTTTCTCAGTTGCTGCATGGCTGGGCTGATGCTGCCTAGGCTGGAGGAGCTGGCCTTGGGACATGGTTTAGGCAGAGCTGTGGGACACACAGGTGTGTTACACACCTGCACGTGTGTGGGTGCCCAGGTAATATGCTGAATGTCAGGATAAGTACAGATTTACAGAGGAATAAACTACTCCTGTAGTTTGTGTTTGGTCTGCAAATCCAGTCTCATCTATTCCAGATGTTTCCAGTTGAGTTTCTAGCAAGGAGCTACTGTGCTGCTTTGTAGAAAAAAATAATTTAAAAAATATGGGGTTGTTCCTTTACAATCATTGCAAACAGGCAAGGGTATCCACGGGATATGTTCTGTTGCGTTAGAAAAGACATGTAAATAGCCTTAAATAATTTAATGAAGAGCTGGAGCTTTCAGGGGAGGCTGGTGTGTGCCTGAGTGCTGGCTTGGTGTGCTGTGCTGGCAGGGAGCACGTCCCACCCCTTTGCACCCAGCAGCAGCTGCTTGGGGAATGGCACCTTTCCTAGCTCAGGGAAATTTCTGCTTCAAATCCTCTGGCTCCTGGAGTTCAGTCAGAAACAGCCTGTGTGAAGGAGGAGCTGGCTAAAGCGGTGGAGGAAAACTTGGCAGAGGTGGGAGAGTGGCTACTGAGGTACTGCTTTTGTGAATTGGGACTCTAGTTCTTCCTTTTGTGGCTGAGTCTTATTTTTTATTTTCTAGTTAGGTAGCCAGGCATTGGGCATGCAAGGTAGACACCCTAAGGCATTCTGGACTCTTGGTATTCATCTGTTCAGTATTTATACCCTCCTGAATTTGAATATTCCATTAAGATAATCTGCAGGTGTTTGCTGCTACAGCTCTCAGAGGATCTTGAATGGAAGCAATATGGATGGGAAAAAGTTTTGAAGGCCTTGCCTGACTCTGAACTGAGTTTGTCCCTATTCCCCTGAGGGAATATAAGGAAAAGGTGTTGTTTTATGACTGATTTTTGGTATGAAAACAAGTGACCAGCTTGGTCTCAGCTGTATTAGGATGGAAAGCTCCCATGGCGACTGCCCAGTAGTGAGCAGCAAATGTGTACTTAGCCTCTAAGGAGATTATTTAACACAGTTCCAATTTTGTTTATTATTATTTTATTATTTTTGCATTTGCTTGTCAAGAGTGGATTTGCAGATATACCCTTGGAACACAGGCAGGGTCTAGTTTTGTGGGAGAGCCACAGCAGCAGGAGTTGTGGGCAGCTCTGCGGAAGCACGGCGATGGCACAAGCGTGGAATTAGGAGTCTCTGCTGTCCACAGAGGCAGATCAGAGGTGGAGAGAAAAGGGGAGGGGAAGGAGGGCAACCACTAAAACCCTTCCCCAAATGGATGAATGAATGGGTGACACACATAAATGACTGCTGTGATGATCTGACTTACTGTAGCTCGGTCTTGGGATAATCCTCATATGTCAGATTTCTGTAAGGCCAGCATGTGACACAAAGCCGGGCTCCCAGCAGACAAGCGTGCTGTGCTGCTGCTATTAGGGGCTGTGCTTGGAGCCTGTGGCCCTGGGGGGTGTGCCTGCTCCCCTCCCTGCGCCACTGGGGCAGCATCAGAGGCAAACTGCCATCCCACCAACTCTTGGCTCTTGCATAGACAGCCCCAAGCCTGCCTGTGTGGCTGTACCTTTTGGAGAAAAGAGGAGGGGGGGCAAAAACCAGACACAAGAAACAGGAAAGCCCCCAAAGACTTGTAGCTGGGATTACCTTGTTCACACCTGTCACCACTGATGTCCTGTCAAGGTCAGAATCGGAGCTACGTGAGGCCAGCTTAAAGCGAACGCCATGTGAAAGGAGCTCTATGAAGGAACAGCAGGCATTGGAAGGGAGGACCGGAGTGCCCACAGGAACATGAACAACAGCTTGCAAGTTAACCTGCCCAGGACTTGGGCTGGTTCAAACAGCTCGCTCCAGGAGAAGTCTGAGCATTCCTTTTTTCTTTTCTATTACTATAGGATGGAGGACGAGGCAGTACTGGATAGAGGGGCTTCCTTCCTTAAACATGTATGTGATGAAGAAGAAGTGGAAGGTAAGAGACTTGGACTGCTGGGGACGAAGGGTGCCTTTGCTTTGGTGTTTGTATGGAGGAGGGCAGAGACCCAGGGTGCCTTTGGTTTGCCCAGTACTTCATCCTAAAATTGACTGAAACACGGGTAGGCTTAATCGAGGTGGAGGTGACTTTTTAGAGAAATCCTCTGTTCCAGTTGGGGAGTGAACGTTGCTGCGTGCTGCTGGCACGCGCTTCCACTTCCCCCAAAGTCCTGGTTGCTGTGCCCTGCATAATGGCTGGGAAGCACCAGAGCTGTTTGCTTTGCTTTCCTCTGTGAATAGAGTTTGGCAGTGCTTGCCTATCAGCGCTGCAGTCATGAGCGTGGAAATGTGGAGGCAGCTGGAGAAGCCAAGTGGGAAATCCAGCAGAATTTGTACCAAGTGTCAGGGTGCTCTTAAGGCAGGAAGTGAACATTTGCCTGGGTTATTCTTTGTGCTTGGGAGGCATAAAAAGAATGATTTTCCCTTGAAAAGGGAACTTTTTAACAGAGAAAACAGTTTCCTCACTTTATAGGGAAAGAGTAGAATCCCTTGGACGTCTTTTTGTTTTTTCTCTAACTAAAAATGTTGTGAAATCCCAAAGGTAAAAGGTTTTAAAGGAGTTTACTTCAAGTTTCTTCCTGGAAAATCATGAAGCTGATAGGACTGAGTTAATGGCAGCAAATTCTCTTTTTCTCATTTTCTGAGGATTGATTGTCTGTGGTCTTGATGAACTAGTAGGGGAGAAGGAGGAGAACAGGATAGCGTAGGACTTAACCTAGAAGGGAGAGGATTTCACCTTGCAGAACTATCCTTCCCCTCCTGACTTCAGGGTATAATTTTATTTTAACTTCTTTATTTGCAAACAAATGCCGGTGGCTTTTCAATTGAAAATGTGTTGAAAGGTGTAGAGTTACAGCCATGTCATTGTCAGCAGTAATGGACAGGAAAGGATCCAGCAGTAGGAGAGGAAATAGTCTCTAAAAAGAGGAGTTAGAGCACTTCCAGCAAACCAAGCCAGTCCTTTCCACCAAAAAGCCTGTGTTTTCTTCCTGTCTGGAATGAAGTAATCTGTGCTCAGCCACTATAAATCATCGTATTGGGTTTAATGAGGCTGTTTGCTGTCTGCAGGGTCAGGTTTGTATTAGCCTTTTGCTTGTGGAATAATTGACACTTTGGCACAGCAGAAACATTTGAGGAGGGAGAGAGAGAGGATATTTTTTGATGTTTTACTGTCTTAAATGTTGCTACGTGCTGTAAGGGCGCATGCAAGGGCCACGTGTGATGCTCCAGGAGTATAATACAAGTGGTGGCTGGTGATGAGCACAGGAGGGTCCTTCTGACTTTCTGCAGGGGATGTGGTTACTGCCTGAAGTAGTATTGATGGCTGTGGTGTGTTCATATCCTTTGTTCCAATGTGGATATCCTCATTTGGTTTAGCTGGGCTAACAGACCAGCTAGGGGAATGAGGAGCGGAGGTGAAACAAGTGCTTCTAATTGTACTCGACAGAGAGCTGGAGCTGCTGGGCTGAGCCTCCGCAGAGCCCCGGGGCTGTGCAGCCAGCTCATTCCCTCGGGGGTGCTGAAGGCAGCCCGTGATTCCTGCCAGGCTCCTGGGAGCAGCCCAGCTAAATCTCCCAAGGATGCAAGGCCGAGGCATCTGTCAGGGTCACAGGGCACACATGGTGCATGGGTGGGTCAGCCAGGGAGCCGCTGCTCAGCTGCTCTGCTCTGTGCTGAGTAGGACAGCCTGGAATTCTTGGCGTGCCTGGCAATCTGGGGCACTGCAGAAGTGCCTGTAGGCATTAAAGGCTTTGGCACTTTGGAGAGATCTTATTTGTCTCCATGTTTCCAGCCTCACTGTTTCTGCAGTTCTCTGTGTGTCCTCGGCTACATCTGTCTCTCTGCAGAGATCCGTGTGTGTAATGCATGTGTGTATCCAATGTGCACCCTGGGTGCAGTCATGGTCTGCATGTGTGCAATCAACTGGACACTCACAGAGTGGCTGTGGTTGGAACTGATCTCCAATTCCAGCCCCTTGCCATGGGCAGGGACACCTTCCACTTGGTTGCTCCGAGGCCTGTCCAATAGTTGCAGGAATGGGGCAGCCACAGCTTTTCTGGGCATCTTGTGCCAGGGCCTCGCTACCCTCACAGGGAAGAATTTCCTCCTAGTATCTAATCTAATCCCACCCTGCCTTCTGTCAGTGTAAGATCCAGTGGAAGGGCGAAGATGTCAGGCTGCAGACCTTTGGCTGGCTCTTGGTGCAGATGCTGTTAAGTCCCTGTTAGATTCCTGCACTTACAGTGGGTGTTTTAAAGAAGGAGAGTGTCTGTCAAGAGACTTAATTTCACTGAAAGTGAGCGGAGAGGAGATTGTTTCTTTTCCTTCCATGAGGGGAAGGGAAGCTGTAACCTTTATCAGAAGAGATAGGGCAGCAGGAGTTAGCAGGAGAGAATGGAAAGATTCTCCAGCAGATCATTATAATATGCCTTGGAACCAGACTTCTTTTGCTGTTTTTAAGTTGCTTTGAGTTCAAAGAGGCGAAGACAGAATTTTGAAGGTGTCACTTTGAGCATCCCTGTTTGGTGTGCTCCTTGGGAAAAGAGAGGAGCATGGCTCACTTTGTCAGTGATGCCCACAGGTTATGTCTGTGGGATGGAGATAGCAACTCCAACCTCGTCACCCACCCATTTGATTATGTAGTGGTACGGGGGAGAGGGAAAGACTTGGCTTTTTAAGGAGGGGTAAAAAAGGGCATTTCTATTCAGGAAGGCATTGAGACATTTTCAAGGTGGGACAATTGTCCCTTGTGCCCTCGCTGAGTAAATGTAGTGTTAACAGAAACTGTACATACCTGACAGAAGAACTATGTCCCTTGGGCCTGCTTCCAGGGAGTGTTTAGTCCGTCCCTCAGGTGGCACCTCACCCTGGTCCTACACTGGAATGTGTTGCTGTGATATCAGCTGTTGACATTTGGAAATTACTCCACTCCACTCCTCCCTGCTGCCTGGATCCACGAGAGGGCTCGGAGGTGGATTCAGTGCATGTTGTTAGGAGGAGTTGCTTGGCTGGAAGTGCCCAGAAATATGACCTGGCGAGCCAGGGGATTTGCCTGGGTCTAGGGCAGAGCATGAAGGAAAGCAAGTACCAGCTGGCTTTGCTGGGGGAAATCAGGAAGAGACACTGTCCTAAGCCATGTGAGAGGACCCTTCCCATTCATTTAGAGCACTGCACGTTCCTTTCCTTGAAGGTAACGCTGTGCTGCTGTAATGCCCCTGTGAGGAGTGCTGGTATGTGTGACATAAACAGATTACTTAATAACTGATTTTGCAAGAGGGGAAAAGTAAAGCTCCACCTTATCCTGTGAGATAAGGTATTCTTGGCTCTCTGAGTGGAACTTCCCCTGGGCTCGCTGGCACCCTGGCTATGTGGTGGGGTGGAGGATGCTGGATTTGAAGTCTGATGACTCCACTGCAAAGCCTGAGGAGCACCCCAGCTCCATGTGTTAGGAAATGGGGAGCAGCATACCTGTCCTGCCTTCCAAATGATGGGCAAAGTAAAGGTTTCCATAGCACGTCTCAGCCCTCCTGTGGGAATGAATTCAGGAGAACATGCTGTTAGGAGAAACTTTTCCTGGGTCCTCTTATCGTTGTGCCATTTACTGTTGTGCTCTGCAGAGAGGCTAACCCATGGATTTTGTAACAATGTTCCATAACTACTTGTTCCATTTTAGCACTTTCCTCCTCCTTGCTTTCTATTCTCGACCCGGTTGTGTCATTGCACTTTGCTGGTAGAAAGCTGTGTGATGCCATAAGCCCAAGATTAGTCCTTGGTGGCTGGATCAATGAGGAGAGAGGCTAAAAGGGCAGAGCTAACTGTGAACATCTTTACCTGTATTAACAGCAGGTCGACAGTGGGAGAAATGAGCTGTATTTGCCCATATACATGGATTTCTTTTTCTCCTTTCATCCCTGCCCTCTGTTTCTGATCTGTGACTGTAGGCAGACCCTCCTTCCTTTTCAGAAGTAACCAGATGACCTGTTTCATATCAGAGTCTTTAATTGCTTCTGAAAGAAATGTGATTAAAAAATTAATCAGGTAAAATCTGATCACAGAATGTGCTCATTAATGTTCTTTGGTACCCTTAATTTATATGTAGAAGCAAACCAGGCTGTGTTTTGCTTCAGTAAAACTGGGCTTTACTCCTGCAAAAGCCAAACTCAGAGGACTCGGGCAGTTCCTTTGTACTGTCTTTGCAAACAGCATCTGGCACAACTTCCCTGTGAGGATGGTGAGGCCCTGGCACAGGCTGCCCAGAGAAGCTGTGGCTGCCCCATCCCTGGAAGTGTCCAAGGCTAGGCTGGATGGGGCCTGGAGCAACCTGGGATAGTGGAAGGTGTCCTTGCACATGGCAGGGGCTGGAACTGGATGAGTTTTAAGGTCCCTTCTGACCCTGACCATTCTGTGATTCTATGAACTTGGGAATAGCAGGTGGAGTTTGGAACCCAGGGCTGCTCCACACAGCTAAGTAAAAACAAGACAGGTGGTTTAGATCTTCCTAGCTTTGAAACACCCTGATGAAAGATTTCAGATCTTCAGATTCTTTCCTTTCCATCTTTAATTCCCCATGGCACTTTTCAGGAGAGTGCTTACTCTTGGCAGCGTCCAGCAGGTCATTGCATGGAGTATTGTTCTGGTCATGTCGCTGTCCCTGCTCTGCTGTCAGCAATCAGCATTAGCTCTGAGGGTGCTGGGTGGGCTGAGGAGGTTTTTGATGGCCACCAACTCCATGGTCAGTGAGAAAAGCTGCAGTCTGGGTTCAGAGGCTGATAAATGACTTGACGTAAGGCAGATAAGCTGGCTGTGCCGGCACGAGAAGTGGAGAAAACGTTCTAAGAGCAGCTGAGTCAATAGCTGGCATGGTCTGCCCATGGTAAGGGAAAGGTGGTGGTTGCTCTGCAGTGGTGATAAGTTTTGTGCCAGTATGTGCTGAGCACGAGGTGAAGGAATGGGTTTCCATGCCATTCTGGCAGTGACTCGTTTTTCCCATCTCCAGTCAGTTTAGAATCACAGAATCATTGAACTTGGAACAGAGCTTTGAGATCATCATGTCCAACTAATTGGAAACTATCATCAGTTCTCTGACCTGGCAGTGAAACTAGTTTTGTTGGGGCCCATGCCAGCTAGAAAAGTGGCCCTCACATGGCACCTTTCAGCCTCGGATGGGAGCAACGGCTCTCATTTCAGTCAGGATTCAAGTCTAGGCTTGTTTGAATGTCTGCTCTCATCTTCCTCTGCCCAACAGCTCTTCTTTAAGGTACAACAACACTGGATATAACAGTTTAGCATGGAGATTGCAAATCAGGTACAGCCTTTGCTCATTTGTCAGATGTGAGTCCCAGATGTGCTTGTGAGCCTTCCTGGATTTTTCCAGGACATTTCAAATGAAAAGGTAACCCAAAACATGTTGGTCATGTTGCCTGAGCTGGAGCTAGGTAACACAGGAGTGTTGTTCCCTCTCCCACCTGTGCTTCTCATACCAGAACTGCCAAAGCTGGGCTTAACCTGGAAACTGGTGCTAGGGCTGTAGCTTGCTGGTTTGAGCATCCTCCCAGCCTTCCTGGAGGCCTGTCCCCTCCTTTCCTTCTGGTGATGTTCCTGCTCTGGTAGCAGAACACCAGACTGAAACAGAGGCTGAGAAGGGGCACAGGGAACTCCTGCACTGCCTGAAGGAAACGTGTGCTGCTGGGGAGATGCAGGGAGCCTCTGTGTGAGCGCCTCTGTGTGAGCCCTGTTCTGTTTGCAGCAAGGTCTTCCATCAGACACCTGTTCCAATAAAACTGCAGCCTTGGAATCGAGGGTCAGTTGCAGAGGGCTGGTTTGAGGCTTTTCCCAGAGAATGGAGGCAGCTTGGGATGCCTTAGTCATCATACCACAGCTCTTACTTCTGTTGGAGCAGGGTCTGAATCCTGCCTGTACCTGTGAGCCTGAGAGTGTCGAGTACAGCTTGGTACTCAATTCATTCAGTCTTGGTAACTAATGAGATGGAAACAGGAAAAGATTTTGAGCCAAGATCAGTTCTCTTGAGTGATCATTTGGAGCATTTTGGAAGGGGACATGATTTTAAAGGATGCCAGAAAATCCAAAGGTACTGTGCTTCCCAAGAGCTAAATCCAACAGTCCGACACAGATCCCCTTCTCTGCTCTGTTCCTCGGAGCCCTCTGTTCTTCAAGTTTTCTTCAACTCTTCTTTCCATTGAAGCCAAGCAGTTCTGGCCAGATTAGATCAGATCACAGCAGGACAGGTTCAATGGCTCTTGTAACCTCTCACAGCTCCAAAGAAGAGAGAAAGAAAAGCAGCTTATGGGGCTGTGGGTAAGAGTCTCGCAGTGGCTTATGTAAAGCTCAGGGAGAATACCCCCACCACATGTTCATTGTTCTGTCTGAACAATGCCCACCCCTTCGTTCACTGCCACCCCCTGAATGACTTTGTTCCATCTACACAAGCAGCGTTTCTAGGATCTTCAGGAAGAAAATGGAAGACCTAATTTTATTTTATTTTCCTGTTTAGATATTTTTTACTTGAATTTATGTGAGCTTCGTCTTTTAGAGCCATCCTGTTGCTCAGATCTAACTCATCTGTTACACATGCTTTGCTGGAGTGGCCTCTGAATCTTGTTAGGAATCTGGCAGGTCTAGTCTGGGTCATGGATCATCTGTTTGGAACAGAGGAGTGCAAGCTTTAGGCAAATGGCTAGGTAGACTTCACTTCTGTCGAACTATAGCTTTGTTACATGGTAATGTTTTAGATCCTTTTAGAAGATATTGAAGTGCTAGAAGCCTGGTGTTACAGAAAAAGAGAAAAAGGTCTCCAATTTTCCCCACTATGTTCCCCTGCACAGCTCATTCCCTGCCCTCATAGACATTTCAGTCAAGGACTGCCGGCTAAGAGATGAAGGGCAGTGATGCAAATATATGAAATCGTCTTTGCACAAGTTCTCTCTTTGGTTAAGGAACTGCATGTTTCTTGCTGATGGTGATCCTCACTTGAGTCTAAGCCATGAATTTGGGGTTCTTCTGTTGGAGTTGGCAGACTGGAAGAGATGCCTGATGTTTCTAATTTTGTTATGTCTTCTTTCCTTTTTCTGTGGCATAGTAGCTCAGGATTCTCTCATGAAGCCTCTGTTTTATGTTTTGCCCTTTCCTGTCTCTCCCTCATAGCAGGCTCATCTCCTGATGGCATTTATCAGGAGGCATTTATCACAGGTCTGTGAACCTGCTGCTCAGCCTTATGGTTGTTGTTCCCATCGCCTGATGGATTCATGCTGACCCTTCTCCTTGGCAAACTGCCACAGCACAGAAGAATTGGTTAATTGCATACTACTGTTCTTTATAGGAGAAGGGATTTGGATTTGATCTGTCTCCAACTAGTGCATTCAGTTTTGTTCAGATTTCCACAAAGTGCTCAGTGAATCCTTCTGCCTTTTCCCTGACTGATGGATTTTTACTTGCATGGAAAATCGGTCACTGGAATACCAGCATGTTTTGAAAACCCTGTGGGGACTGGTTGGTGAGCCTGGGGGGACTGTGCTTGGGCAGCCTGTCTAGAGGTTTGGTTTTCCCTGGAGACTCAGTGTCTCAGTCCATATGCATGAATGGGAATAGGACATGGCTCTTGCACAGTGCTGGGGGAGGTCCTTGTGTTCCTTGTTTCTGCCAAGGTGTGAACAGTTCTCCAGCGTGGGGTGTCCTGCTGGCTGTGCATCCCATCCTGGGAGTGCAGAGCAGCTTGTGGCCTGGAAGGTGCAGCTGGGTGGGGTGCAGGTGCTGCCCCTCTGCTGCTACCAGCACCTGTAAAGCCCTCTACAACCAGCTAGAGCTAAGGGCACCCGGCACGTGACAGCCTGGCCTGTTGTTCTTATTTCTTGAGCTGATTTGAAACTAAGTAGGGCTTAGTTTGGGACCTCCTTAGCGCTACTTTTAGTATCTCCCCTTTAAAATGGATCATCCCCCTGATTTATTTGTCCTTCTGAGCCATGGGCTTTTTTTTGTATTGTTAATTTTCTTTGATTCTGACACAAAATGAGAAGCACCTTTTGCACAAACCCCAGGCTGGAAAAGCAGCTGCTCTAAAGCACACTCACCTGGCTGTGATCCTGGCCATGTCCTGGCTTGGCTGTGTGCTGGCACCTCCTTGGGCACAAAACTGTGCCATCCTCTGCTGACGAAGCATGTGGCCCGTCTGGTGTGACTGCAGAGCAGATCTCTAGATGTTACATGGGGGTGGCACCTGGGGCTTTCCATTCCATCTGGGAATAAGACTGATGGCTGGGCTGTGAAAATGGGTGGAGAAGGTCCCACATTTCATGGAATCACAGAGTGGTTTGGGTTGGAGGAGACCTTCAAGGTCATCTCATTCCAACTCCGTGCCACAAGCCTCTAAGTGACATGGCTGGGGGCATCCTGAGCAAAGCCCATTTTTCAGGTGGCCCAAAATATCTGGCCAGAGTTGGTGGGGAAGATTTGGCTTTGTGGCCAGCTGTAACCACATGGGCCTGTTGCAGTCTGATCAGGTTTAATGTGACTCTCCCTGTTCTTTGCAAAGGAGTCTTTAAAGGGATAAAAAAGGGCTGGGTGAAAACTGCTAATGCTCAGCTTATTTTCAGTCCTTTATACTTTTTTTAATATTAGATTTTGATCTTGTTTTCTTCTAAGGTGCCAGCGTGAGATTCTTTATGGGCTGGTCTTACCACGCTCTGAGTCTCAAAAATCCAGTCATGTGGAAAGGATTCCTTCTTAGATGCAGCAGGCAGACTTTATCCTTTGATCCCATAACTTTCAGCTCCTGTCTCCAAGTGACTGAGTTTTGGTTTTGCTGAGCACAAACCATTCCCTAGTACCCTTTTTAAAAAAGAGCTAGTGCTTTAAAATGGAGAGAATCATAATAAAGTGATCTCTCAGAATGGTTGTGGTTGGAAGGGGCCTTGAGGATATTTAGTTCCACCCCTCTGCCATGGGCAGGGACACCTTCCATTAGACCGGGGTGCTCCAAGCCCCATCCAAGCTGCCCTTGATGATGATGATTGAGCAGATATTCCTGCAGGCAGGGAGGGAGTGCTGCATTTCACAGAACCTCAGCTGGGTGATACACAAGTGGGTTTTCATAAGTAGAACTGATTCAGGGAGTCTCCCATGCCCAAACTCCAAATCTGGGTGCTGAATCATGAACTTATTCAGTAGCTCTTAGTAAAGCAAAAGATGCTGTTTTAACCGAGTTTTTCCAGGAGAACCTCTCTGATGATGACTGCTTTTTGTTTTGTTAATAATCAGATGAAACGATTTTGTTGTGGGCTTGGGACACCGTAAACATTCTCTGTAGTCACAAAAGTCAAAGACTTCAGCTACAGTCAGTGTAAGTCCAAAGAAACCCCAGCCCACTGTCACGGAGAAGAGAGCAGGTCCTACCGGGACCTGCAGCTCTGCATGTGGCTGGTACAGGTGGGGTGTGAGTGTTGTGACACAGACACTGGTGTAACACAGTGGTGCACGCAGAGGGTGTGGGTGTCCTGGGGAGGGCCAGGAGGAGCTGTGCTGGGTGTGCAAGAGAGCAGGGTTGGGTTACCTGAAGTTTAGCACTCCGCGCTTCCCGTCCTCCCCAGCTGCGGGATCCTTGCGGTGCCTGTGTGTCACGTTGTGTTTTCAGGCACTGGTTCTCATGGGAAAGGCTGGCTTCCCCCGGTGAGTCGGAAATGTCCCAGGAGCCCAGAGCATTGAGAGTATGTGTCAATTGTTTCCTCCCAGGCGCTTTGGGAAGGGAGCCTAGGAGATTATCTCAGCATTTGGAACAATATAAGCAGATGCCAAGCACTTCAAGTACATGGAGAAGGAAAATGTCTTGCTTGGCTGCCCTGAATGGTCGGGGGGGTGGGGGCACAGCAAGGAACATTAAATAAGTCTCTGCCTTCAGACTGGGGAAAGCAGCAAAGTAATGCAGATGTTTGCCTGCGTATATACAAGTGAGGTTCATATTACCAAAATCTGTGCTGTGCACACGTGGTCCAAAGATTAAAGAGATTGTCCAGTTCTGTTGGCAGCATATTAAAGTATTAAGACTGCAGGCTCACTATGATGTGTTTCTATTATCAAGCTGACCACAGAATTCAAGTGATTCAAAGGGGAATGTTGTTTAATACAGATGCCTTTTGCATCAGGCTTTTGGATGGAGTATTGGGTGTGAGAATCCCTTGGGAAGGGCTACCACTGCCCTGTCTGTCTGGGGTCACCCCCACCCTCCAGCTGCTGCTTGTGCTCAGATAAGATCTCCCCTTCCCCGTCCCTGTGCAGTGCTCAGGCCATCTGCCACGTTAAAGCTGATGTTTCCAGTTGCTGGAAGAGCTTTCTGGGTTTCCTTTGGCACGCAAGAGCTAAACTGGATCTTCACGTGTCTGTCTGGGAGGTCTTGCTGCAGATGTCTCTGTGGCTCTGCCCTTTCCCTCTGCACTGTGATCCCATTCCTCAGAGATGGCCATTCTGACAAGAGGCAGCAGACACAGGACCCTGTTCTGTCACTGTTCCACTGCCTGCGTTTGAACCCTGCTCAGCTCCATAATCCTCTCTCTCTCTCATCTCTGGAAGTGTCCAAGGCCAGGTTCGATGGGGCTTGAAGCAAACTGGTGTAGTGGAAGGTGTCCCTACCCATGGCAGGGGCTGGAGCAAGATGAGCAAACATGCAAAATAAAGGCCTCACAGCTGGCCTCAGGAGTGTGTAGAATTTGAAATGGCAAATCAGGGTTGTTTTTCATTGGCAAATCAGTTAGTTACAGAAATTGAATATTTTGTGCCTGAATTTTCAGTTGTTCAGTCGCCAAGACTGGATTTATCATAAAGAGGAATTAGAGACACATGTTCAGTTTGTGGGTCATTGATTTGGGTGAATTTGTTTACTCAGTCTGTTCATCTAAAACTCTCCATTCGGCCGCTCTGGGATGGAAACGGGGAAACCAAACTTGGTCCCAAGTACAGAATCCAGCTCTCATTTCTCAGGAGTTACTTTTGTAAGAGCTGCTTTTATAGCTTACAGTGAGATGTCTGAATGATCTGGGCAGAGAAGACGACATCTAAGTGCTTTCTGTAAGCACAGGATATTCATCCTGAGCTGGCAGAAGTGCAGAAAGCCCTGAAAAGAAAACATTTCTATCAGACACAAATAGGCACAACCATTAGCAAATGTAGTTGAAGTGCTTTAGTTTGAAATCCCAGTCTCAGTGCAAGGGCATCCTTGGGATTTACAGCCAACATATGAGATTTAGCACTTCTGTTACTTGTTAATTTTTATTTTAGAAAGTGTCAAGTAGGAGTTGACAGGAGCTTGTGTGAGTAGTCCTTCCTCCTCTGCTGTGTTATAACAACTTGGAGCATGGACCTCTATAGTGGCGCCTGTGTAAGGTACCTAATGGTACTTTGGCCCTTGTTATACAGTGGACTGCACAGTCAAGTGATGTAGATTTTGTTGGTCTAAGCTCTTCAATTAAACTGAATCACTTGGCACAAGGTAGTTGTTAAGTTCAGCCAGTGTATTTGGTAAAACAAATGGAAAAATTAGTGTAGAATGTGTTTGAAAAGCACTCTGTTCAGTATTACAGAATGAGTATGATGGCCTTCTGTGGGGTTTATTTTTGTATTTAAATCAGTCACAAGGACAACAGTTATCAGAGTCTGCACTGGCACGTGCTCTCAGAAATGATCGGATAAAAATACTTCTACAAACGTAGCTACAGAGTTCCAAGCTCACATCTGGAGACAAGAAAAATAGGACTAATTAACAGTAGGCCAGCTAAGAGAGATAGCTCACTTGCCTTCTGGAGTGAAACAGGGATAGGACAAAGAGTAATGAGTTCAGACTGAAAGAGGGGAAGTTTAGGTTAGACATATGGAAGAAATCCTTCCCTGTGAGGATGGTGAGGCCCTGGCACAGGCTGCCCAGAGAAGCTGTGGCTGCCCCATCCCTGGAAGTGTCCAAGGCCAGGTTGGATGGGGCCTGGAGCAACCTGGGATAGTGGAAGGTGTCCTTGCCCATGGCAGGGTTTTGGAATGAGATGAGCTTCAAGGTCCCTTCCAACCCAAACCATTGTGGGATTGAGAGAAATGCAGCGTGAACTGTGCTGGCCTGTGGTGCCCAGACTGCATAGAGCTGAAGTTAATGTTGGTGTGCTTGTGTTCCCCAGGTCACCACACCATTTACATCGGGGTCCATGTGCCGAAGAGCTACCGGCGGAGGAGGCGTCACAGAAGAAGAGCTGGGCACAAAGAAAAGAAAGAAAAGGAGAAAATCTCGGAGAACTACTCAGACAAATCAGACGTAGAAAACACTGACGAGACAAGCAGCAGCATCCTTAAACCACTCAGTGAGTACTGCTTCCACTTGTCAGTCCTTCCAATGTTCTGTTCTCTAGGGGTCTGCTCACGGAGGATGAAACTCGAGCCACAAAAACAATGGTCTCACGTTGCAGGGTTGGAGTGGTCTTAGCCAGCTGCTGTGCCTTGGAAAAGGCACAGCCCAGAGCAGACATTTCATCCCTCTGTATCACCTGAGTTGGCCCCTGAGGGATGCCAGGCAGGAACAGGCTGAATGTTTGAAAAGCAATTTGACACTGTGTGTAAAGAGATAGCAAGCAAGGGCAAAGACTGAGCAATGCCTAGGTAGATCTATTGCAGCTTCTGCCCTGGCCCTGGGACATGCACACGCTCTGGAATTCCAGCACCCCATGGTTTCAGCCTCATGTGTCATTAACTTGCAGCGCTAACAGCTTCTTTCCCTTCGGTAATTAACCAGTTTTAGGTTTTGAAAACAAAATGGAGACTCAAATGGAGCTTTGCTGTATGTTTGAGTATCTTTAGGGATTGGATATCTAAATATTGACAGGAAGGTGAGGTCTGTTTTGGATGCTCTGTGCCTCTATTCCCACCAGAATTGTTAAGCAGAGGACAGTGACCTTTAGCTGGTGCCATCATTGTGCAGAGTCACAGGGTTGCATTCCCCTTGCTGTATTCTCTGTTGACCACAAACTTGTCCTGAAATCTGGGAGATGGCTGCTTTGGTAGGGGCAGGGGGGAGATGGGAAGGCTGATGGGGTTGTGTATAGCACGGCAGGCCAGGATGTGATATAGCTCAGAATATTCAGGCTAATTCCAGATGGCTGGGGCTTCATTTCTAAGTGGAAAAATGCTTCCTGTGTGAGAGATCTGTACAACTGCATCTTGGATTGAAGAAATACATTCATTTCTCATTTTTAAGTCATGTTGCTGGGTAGCTGCTGTAGATAGAGACAGTAACATGGGGCAGGCAGATCAGTCATGTCTTTAGCCTGGTTACCATCTTCAGAGAACAGCACCTAGAAAGGAAGGCAAGTCACAGATTCCATTTGTTCTTCCCAGCTCTTGTTCCCTCGTTGTCCCAAAGAAGGTTTTTTGTCAGTGCTCAGATACCAGGAGTTGTTTTAACACCAAAAGGCATAATTACTTCAAGAACTCAAATGTTTTAAACTTTAAAAATAAAATGTTTATGTTTACACCTCTGTTCTTTAGCATGCAGGTTACCAGGCCTGTAGAAATTACTTTTTTGCTTCTGAATGTATCATATCCTAGGGAAATTGTTTCCATGGTCTAAATGTGCCTGTGTTTGAAAACCCATTTCTTCCATCGGGTTTTCATTTTGCCATCATTGTGTCTGTGACATTTGAGGAGGGGTTTGTGGTGTTTTTTCTCTTCTGTTGTTTCTATGTAGGTGTAAGCGCAAATAAGAACACATTACTGCAAGTAAGAAAATGCAGTCTTCCCATCACTTTCCATCTGCTTTTCCCATAGGCTTTTCCACCCTGACCTCTTTGCACTGCAGATTTTTGGAGTGGAATTGCATAAATATTCCAGGTGTCCAATGCAGTAGCATTCATACCCCATCCCTCTACCCTTTTCTCTGTTGTTCAGCAGCTCAGGTATCTGGATACTTTTCCAGGTCCTTGCAGGGACCTGCTGTTTCATGCTGGTGGCCAGATCTTTTTACAAGCTGGCTCAGTTAGCTTGGAGCTCTGTAAAGGAAAGGGGTAGTTCAGATTACTGTCTTCAATTACAAGTTACCTCATGTCCCTGGGCTTTTTCCTCTTCTGAAACTCCTGTCTTCAGAGCTGACCTGAATTTTGTGTTTCCCACCCTTTCTTTTGCTTTCTGAGATGCCTTTCTTTTCTCCCCACCAGCTGTGTCACACAGGTGTGTCTGACAGAAGCCCATTTCTCTCTGGGCAGCATGTACCAGTTCAGGCTGGTGTCCAGTGCTGGCAATCCTGGCAAGAAACCTCAGTTACAACCCTGGGGTTTTAATCTTCATCCCATAATAGGCATTGATTGAGGGATGGGTGGCTCAAATTCAGTTTCAAAAGAATTTTAGAAACGAAGAGCTGGGAAATATTGCACAGCAATTTTAATGGAATTGGGAGAAAGCTGAAATGAGTGGTACTACATATATTTAAGGCAGTCAGTAGAGAGTGTGGAATATCAGATGCTGAAATAGGTGTGAGGGCTGTGTGGTTTAAAACAAGCAAAATCTGGTCTGACATGAAGAAATCTCAGGCACTGTGAGTTTTGGTCCAACATATATCAGCTTAAGAAATCCTTAATTTATACAAAGAGCTCCTTCTCTTTGTTGATTTTGCAGTTATCACCTTGGCCAGTATTAGACACTTGTCAGTTCAGCTTGGGTATACAACTGGTGATTTAGTTTATCTTCTAATACAAGGACAAGTATATAGAGCTTGATTTACAAAATCTTTAATAATGTAGTTGTTAAAATTGTAGAAGTTCAGGGAACAACTTGATTGTCCTGTATATTGAGACCTTTGTTTTTCCTGAGTAGAAAGCTTAAGGCAGTTTGATTTGGTGCATCACTTGGAATTCTTGATCTGTCCCTAAGGACTACGAGCCTAAGCTTCAGTATCTTACCTGAAAATGATTTTTCAGCTTCTTGGATGAAAACTCTGCAATTAGACTTAGACCAAGTCTGGGTTTGACTCACTGGGTCAAACTGCTCATAGCAGCTGAACCTGATGGAACATGTCCATTGATACCAGCAAGAGAATAAACAGGTCCAGAAATGCAAATATTCCCTAGAAAAGTTTTGTTCCAGTTCCAAACCAGTCTAGCTGTGCCTCTGTGTTTGGGAATTGGTGCAGTCTGGAAATGTCAGCCCTTATATTTTTTTTTAGCCTGTGTCCAGCTGAGCCAAACTCTGGTAGTTCTAGACAACCTTCAGCTCTCCCATCTGGAGAGAGCTGGGCAGGTGGAACGTGTACAGATCCGTTTTATCCTAAGGAAATGAGTGCTTGGGAACCATGCCTCCTTCACAAATCCAGACAGGGATACTCTGAGAGACTGAGGAGGAGGCAGGAAGGCAATGTTCCCTCTGCAGAGCCCTTTCAGGACATTCCAGGCCTGCGGGGCTGTCTCTGCTCTCAGGGAACTTTGGCATGCCCTGCTTCTCAGGCAGGACTGCAGACGATGACAAATCCTCTTCCAGGTGAAACATCCCAGCACCTCTGGTCTAAAAGCACCTCCTTTAACCCCCTAGCCTTGGTTTCCATTTAGGGCCAGTCAGGAACAAAGGCTTTTTAGGCTCTGCCTCATGGGTCAGCTGGTGCTTGTGTCAGCACAAAGAGGATGGTGTAGTTTGCTGCTACTTGCAAGGGATGACACAAGGGAAGAACAAGGAAGGCAGATGAAGTTTCTCTGAGTCCATTTCCCTCTTCCTCATTCTGTACTACCGGTGTGCAGAGATTTTCCCATGAGGAAATGCATCTCCACTTGATCTGGGAAGGGGTTTTTTCTCATTGTCTGGTTGCCCTCCAAGTCACTTTGGCTCACCTCCCTGGCCCAAACCCAGATGCTGCAATAATTTACTGACTTGTTAAAACCCCTTGTGGTTCTGAGAAATTCTTACTGCCAAGGAGTAGAATTCTCTTAGTGCTTGTGGCCCTGAAGAGAGTAAAACCTGATTTTTGTCAGGTGTCAGAATGTTGCCATGTTGATAAACATAACTGCAGAATCTAAATTTTGGAATACCTAAAAGCAAGGATAAGAGGACCCATATAAAGAGAGAGCAGAAGGATGATATATGAGAGCTTTTTAAAGGTTTCTAGTTGGGTCAGAGAATTCCTCTTGTACCCACCAGTAATAGTTCTTAAGGGTTTTAGTAAAAATCCTCTCTGGAGCCCTCAGATGTGGGTTTGGAGGAGCACTTCTCCTGTTTGCAGGGAGTAATTTCTTTAACGTGCAGTTTGAGGCTTGTGCTGCTGTTCCACATGGAGTACATCTCTCCCAGTGAAGGTGAGGTTTTGGCTGGATGGATCAGATTTGCACTGGAAGCAGGTAAATTCCTGGTCCTGCTTCCCATCTTGGAGTGCCTGCTTTGCTGGAAGAGTTTATTGTGGACAATGTCCCATTTCATAGGTGGCCCAAAGAAGTGGTGGATTCCTCATCCATGGAAGTGTTCAGGGCCACATTGGACAGGGCTTGGAGCAACTTGAGGGGTAGGTAGAGGGTGTCCCTGCCCATGGCACGGGGTTGGAATGAGCAGATCTTTAAGGTTCCTTAACTGTCACTAACTGTGATTCCCAGTGAGGAATGCCAGTCTGACTGGAAGGGTCCATTCATAAAAAGATCAAATTAATTCAACAAGGATATTTAGACATCTCTTTAGGAATGCTCAAGCTGGGTGTCTACTCTGAAAGTTCATTAAGGCAGGTGCTATAAATAGCAGGAGAGAGCTACAGGATGGAAATAAATGAACCTACCTAGCAGAGCAGATGCAGCACAGTCAGGGCTGTGTTACTGGATTTTTCAGCCATCCAATTTCTTTCCTGACTTTTCAAGACATGGGGTGGGATTTTCCAAAAGCTTTTAGCCTCAGCTCACCTCAGTGAGAGCACTGACAGTAGCTGACAAAAACCAGGCAGGATGGCCAAAGCTTCATTGTTTTTGTATTGGCATTTTGCATAGGGAAAGTGGTCAGGGAGACCTTGCTGTGAGTAGGAGGGAATTTTGCTGCAAGTAGAAGGGAATTTTGCTGGTTTGGTCTTTGAGAACTGCAGGGCAGGCTCTGGACTGGTCCCAGGTGCTGGGGTCAGTTGGAACAGGCCTTGTTGTGCCCCTCCAGTAGTGCTTGGGTCCACTGTAGTGCGAGTGCAGAGGTGAGTTAAGCACAGAGCTAATTACTGCTTGCCTTGCAGGCTGCCCTCTGCGTAGCTGGGGCCCGCTGGGGCACTGGCAGGGTGCAGCTGGCAGTGGCCATGGGAAAGGCCATGGAAGGTGCTTGGGGCAGGCAGGCTGGGGCAGGGCAGCTGAGAAGGTGCTGACACAGCCCTCGGTGCAGCCATTCCCACCCTGCCGAGGAGGGCTTGCAGAATGCGCAGAGAGGCTGATCCTGGCACTGGTGGGATTGGTGGGATTGCTGTCTGCCCATCCTGCTTCCATGGTGGGCAGGGGCCTGAGAGCCACAGGCTCAGAGGGGTTTGGCCTGGAAGGGACCTCAAACCCACCTCCTGCCAGCCCCTGCCACAAGCAGGGACACCTTCCACTAGCCAGGTTGCTCCAAGCCCTGTCCCACCTGGCCTTGGACCACTTCCAGGGGCTGGGTGTCTGCAGTGTCCCTGGGCACCCTGTGCCATGGCCTCACCACCCTCACAGGCAAGAGTTTCTCCCTGGTATCTATCTAACCCTGCCCTGTGGCAGTGTGAAGCCATGAGGATGCCGGTGGTGGCAGTTAGGACTTGTTGAGGTGTGGGAGTGACAGAGAAGAGGCTTGTGTTGGAGGGGTGCTTCCAGCAGCAGCTAAACCTGGCTGCCTTCACCCCTTGCTTATTCCAGCTCTTTTTCTGGGGGAGGGTCAGGATGGCATTTTTCTTGCTCCTGTGGCCTCACTGCAAAGCCCCACCTCCCACTGAGGCACTTGGGCAGGATGAAGGGACATGCTGATATGAGGTTTGGTCTAGATGTGACCCATCACCCTAGGCAAAGGCTTTCCTTTTCTTCTTGGCAAGAGTACAGGCTTTCACTTGGACAGCTAATTTAAAAAAATGCTCTTTTTGCAACAACCCTTGCCTAAACTTGTGGGCTTTTTTTCTTTTTTACTTTGACTTGTGCATGTGCCAGTCACACCAGGGCTTGTTACAAGCACTTCTGTTTGTTTAAAACCTTTTGCACTTTCCTTACGCTAACTGTCCATCTCCTTTAGGTAAATTCAGAACATACAGCATGGAGCTTTCATTCCTTGCTCGTGACAGCTTGGAAAGGAGGTCAGGTTTGGATTTTTTTATTTGCTTGCAAATTCCAGATTTCTGGTGGGCGTCCTAAAAGGTAGAGCTAAACTTCCTCCTTCCTTAGGTATGTCCTGAAGCTCCCAACACAAAACCAGCAAGTAATCTGGTTGTTAAGACAAATGCTGAGTGCCTCAGGTACAGGGATTTGTTCTTTTCCAGCCCAGAAAAGTCTGGGAGTTGGGATTTTTTTTAAGTTGTTTTTCAGCGTGAGGTAGGAGAGCAGGAGCAGTTGTCCCTGGATGAGTTACGTGCACTTACTGATTAAATCCCTAAACCCATGGGCATGGCTCAGATACCTGTAGAAAGCCTGTAGGCACACAGTTTGTGGTGATTGAGAGTGGGGCTGTGGCTGAGCCTCATCCCCAATGGGCTACAGCTGTGAGCAGCAGGTGAACCTTGTTGAAGGTAACGAGCCATGGAGTGCCCAGGTGCACTGACCAATCACCACAGGGAGCAGAGGGCACACAGGTGCCATGCATGAACCATGAGGAGCGTACAAGGTTGGCCTAAAGAACAAGATGGACTGATTCTTGCAGCCTTCTGATGTGGTAAGGTGTTGCCCTGTATGGGCTGAAGCTCTGTAATGGGGCAGTCTCAGCTGTGACGTATGCTGCAGCATATGCTGTGACAGAAGCCCCCGTGTGCGGACGTGCTCGGAAGTGGCACGTGGCATGTGGCATCTGCACTTCCCCTGCCACCAGCTGCCCTTTGGCTGCTCCTGGAAGCTGCTCTTGGAGGTCTTCAGAGGGACAGCTATGTCAGGGGCCTCATGCAGGTGAAAATGCATCTCACCCTAACGCAGCCCTGTTCCCCACGCTCTCTGTCTTGTCAGTCCTTCCTCAGGCTCTGAAGTGCCACCAGATGCCCTTTGGAAGGGACTGTTCAGCCACATAAACCAGCCCAGGCCTATGTTTGCCATTGTGCATGGTTCCTCAAAAGAAATCAGTAGTGCAGGCTGAAATTCCCTGAAATTTCAGCTTGACTTGTTCCTTGTGCACTGTGTTTCCAGTAGTGCTTGTGTCACTCAGTGTTTGTCAGTCCCCTCCAGCTGCAGCCAGGCTGCTGGGTGCCTCAGGTGTCATGGAGGGTCTAGTGAGAGTCTTGTATTCCTAGGATTTCAGTGTTCCTGGTCTGTGATGATGTCAGAGTGGTGCTGGGGAGTGAAAAGGAGTCTGCTGTCATGTGCCATGTGAAACTGTCCCAAGAGCCTGGGCATGAAATATTGTGGCTGTAGAGGGGAGTATTTTCCACCTGTGCTGAGAGCAGGATGAAATTGTTCATGTCTGAATTCTTCAGGGATGTCTGGATGTGTCTGAAAGGAGCAGCCCCTGGGGGAGGAAGGAGGAACGAAATAGAGAAATGATAAAATGATAATGGGCTTTTGGTAAGGATTATTCCTGGGGGCAGTGCATTTAAAGGCACAGTGCCAGCTCTTCAGGGAGCTTTTAAAACCCGCCTCCACGCCTTCCATCTTTAAAAAACAGCCACAGCAGATGCCGTGGCAGTGACACCAATGCAGACAGCAGGGCTGTTGAGCAATTCCACTTAGGTTGTTGTCAACTTGAAGTGATCAAGATCCACAGCCCTGAAGTGAAAAGATGAATTTGAATAAGAAGTACAAACATGTCTTGCTGCCCTTTTGGCTCTCACACCCGAATGCTGCCACTCTCCTGCCACACCTCTAAGTCTTCTCTACAATTTCAAGAACTAATAGAAATAGTTTTGGGGTGAGTCAAAGTTAAGATTCTTCTATAGCTGTAACCTATTCTTGGGAGAGGAGTTAAATTCCTAAACCCCAGCTGGTTAATATTAAATTATTTGTGGCAAAGTTTGAGGTAAAATGGCAAGAGTTATTTGAAAAATTGGGTCTGGGCAAAACAGAGAAATTGTCCTCTAAGGCAGCTTTAGTCTCAAAATCCTTTCGTTTTGGGGTAGGTCTAAGTGACACAGTATTTTAATTTACTAGTCACTTCTGCCTCAATTGACTGCATGTTTTCTTAGATCTATGACTAAGCCTTCATTAATTGAGAATGGTCTTTGCTGCTTTTTTCCTGACCAGGCAATGCTCTTAGAAATCTCCCTTGGCCCAAGGGGACACAATTAGTCATGTAGATGTAGAAGAAAATAATTCAATATAACCTTGACATGGTATTTTAAGCCACAGGGTGTGTAACTACTTGGTGAATTGAAAGTGGTTCTTCAGCTTCAGCTTGAAACTTCCTCTGTGTTTCAGTACCAGCAGAGATGCCTTTGGGAAGATTTTATGGGGTCTTTATTCCCACATTGTCAGGGTAGACTGTTTATGTTTCAGAGCAAAAGAGAGGCTGGTTCCTTTCCTAGTGTGGGGAAGACCTGCTGTAACTGGAGCTTGCTGTGTTAATCTTGTGTCTTGAACTGATGATAGCATGTGCTACTATAATTACCTAAGCCACCTTAATGCTTTGCCTAATTCTGTTCCCTGTGTTCACGTGAAACTGCTAAGGGACAGAAAAGTCCAAGGAATTTACCATGTGGGGGAAAAAAATCTCCTTTAGAAACATTTTGATTTGAAGCCAGAGCTGTTTCTCCAGCTGAGAAGGGCTGAGTTGGGGATGTGACGTTTGGCACTGCAAAGCTGCCCTTTTTGGATTACACTCCATGCAAATCTGTTGGACAGTATTGTGACGGTTGTCACAAGGGGTCTTGGGTGAAGGAAGAGATGAGATGGTTGACTCCTTTATCAGAAGGCTTGATTTATTATTTTATGATATATACATCTATTAAAACTATACTAAAAGGAGAAGGCAGGAGAGCTTTTCAGAAGCTGCTGCTAAGCTAAGAATAGAAAAGTAAAGAATGATAATAAACCCCGCTCTCTCAGACTGTGTCCGAGCGAGCTCAGTTCTGGATTGGCCATTATTTCTAAACATCCAAGCTGGGCCAATCCAGACGGACCTGTTGCATTCCACAGCAGCAGATAACCTATTGTTCACATCTTGTTGCTGAACTTCGCAGCTTCAGCAGGAAAAATCCTGAGAGAGGATTTTTCATAAGAGAAATGTCTGTGACACAGTATGGGAACAAGCCATCCTAAAGCTCTGCATTTCTTGGAATATGTAAACAGGGGTTTATGTTTTACTGTCAGTATAACCAATACCTGGATTTTTGTCTCTGAACCCTCCTTTGTGTTTTCAGTTGCCTCTTGTGAACCTCATTGAATTTCTCCTGTTTGTACCATTTCAGATGTTGATCCTTGGTCTAGCTGTTCTTGAATCTGGTGTCTATTTTTTATTATTATTCTTTACCAGTAAATTGCCCATCAGCAGAGCTGGGGTAGATGTGCCGGTCACTTCTTGCTTCTGCCCTCAGCAAGGGGCAGGAGAGGCCTCAGAGGGTCAGGATGGGTAACGGGGAGGCTCTCAGTGCTTCCTGCAGCTTGGAACAGAGTCTCCTCTCATCCCAGGAGGGGCAGAGAATTATGTCCATGACCGACTAACCTCCAGTTGGGATTGTGGCTTTGGGAAATGAGTGCACAGATGGCAGTGCTGGGATGGCAGCAGATGCTGATCTAATGAGTGGAATCACTGAGGTTTCAGCAGAGTGGTGGAGAGCAGTGCAGGGTGTCTGTGGGAGTGCAGGGCTGCTCCCTTCTCCCTGACACCAGTACTTTCTGAGCCCTTCCCCTTTTCACTTGGCTTCCCCAGTTTATCTTCTCCTCCAGTTCGAGCTGGCACAATGACAATGCGGATGACTTTGATTTCACAGGGAAGCTGTTAGGGAGTTAGACGGCTAAGAAACATTTGGAGGGGGAACCAGAGATCTTGAGGCCAAAAACCTGCAGTACCCTAGTGCCAGCAGGCTAGAATGACCACAAGGGAGTGTTCAAAAAGAAAAGTCAGTCAGTTCATACAGAATACTGAGCTGATAGCAAAGGGCTCTCCCTGCACCCCTATGGACGTGGCTCCAGCATGGATTTTGTGTAAGAGTGAACCCTGAAATAAATACATTTGTCATGGTTCAGGAACACTAAACCTCAGTGTGCCCTTGCAAATGCTCTTGAGGCAAGGCCTGTGTTCAGGCTGTCCCTTCCACAGCAATGGGTCAAGTCCAAGGACCCAGTCCGGGGTTTCTCTTTCTGGGGAATGATGGTAGTGATCTTGCTTTGAAGTTTGGAGCAGATGCTGTGTTGTGGATGTGTTCATGCCTTGAAGAAACAGCAACTTATGGAGAGGGAGGAGGTGCCCTTCTTTTATCTCTTCTGACTTTTATCTCTTTGACTTCCTGATGAGCCAAAATTGGCTCTTTTAGTTGTGAGCAAAGGACTGGCAGCCAAAGGGCCACCATGAAAGGGAATGGAAATTGAGATTTCCATGTCAAAAACCTGAAGAGTAAACAAGATAGGGCAGAGAAGCCTCAGCTGTAGTACTTGATCATTGAAAAGAATTTGCTTTTCTCTTCATTAGTGTCAGCCATTTCCTAGAAAAATTGTGTCTTTGTTAAAACAAATCTGTGTGATATCTGAAACAAAATCCTTGAGAGCTGTGGGCTATTCTGCTCAGCTTTGAATCCTGATCTGACATCTGTTCAAGCAGGGGAGAGTCTTTGCTTGGATTTATTTGCTGATTTCTTACCCACTGAGTGAACTTTAAAATAATGGTATTAAGCACATCAGAATTACATGTAGGAAGAACTTTGTCATCTGCAAGCTAAAGAGGAAAGCAGATGTTAGCTGAGATGTAAGTGGTTCTGCATAGATGTGTTTGTACTTGCATGGATGGATTTATGTCTCAGAAAAGGCAGAGCCCTTGTGGCGCCTTTTCCTTCTGTTTGGATACCCCTGGAAGGGCATTGTAGGCCTCAGCAGTTACATGGAAATAAAAGTATGCATAAATCAGCAGATCCTGCTCTTTGTAAGGAAGCCTAGGAATGGACTAGTCTCAGCCTGAATGTGGTACTGGGATGTGTTCAAGTCTTGCTTCCAAGTGGAGACCCTGATATTTAAATATAGTAATGGGAACCGAGTTCATCTGATGGAGCAGTGGTGTTTGCTTGAGCTCTGAGCTGAGGGTGTGTAATACCCTGGGAATTGCATGGCTGGCAGGAAAGGAGGGGTGTTCTGAGCATCCTGACCTGTGGAGACCCCCAGCAGTTCCCCTCTCTATTCCTGCTCTGAGGGCAGTTCTGTAACAGGCTTGGCCTCATTAATAACCCAGCTCCTCTGTGGTGAAGTGATGCAGGAGATCAAATCCACGCTTTCCTTCCTTGGAACCAAATTTTCCTTCTTGCAAGCAGCACTGAGTGGAGTGGAGCTGGGAGGCTGAAGGAGGCAGACAGCCTAGGTGTCAAATCCCATTTGATTGATTTGAACCCTGCTGGGTCCCCCTGGGCCACCTGGACATTCCTCCTTGGAAACCCACTCAGAGGAGTCTGCTCACAGTGCCTGGCCCCTGAGAACCAGCAGGTGGGGTTTGACAGGGGATGGATGGCACTGAGGATGGATCAACTTTGTGTGCACGGTACCAGGGAGTGGGGACAGCAGCTGGCACAGCTGTGACCACAGGTTCTTGGCCGGGGAGTGCTGGTGGCACTGGGAGACTGCTGGGGGTGGCTTTCAGATGCGTAAGGAGCTCCTAGGATGTGAGTCAGGAGAAAAGGACACGACTGAAGAGCACCACTCACAGGGAAGAGCAGTAGAAAGAGCTGGCTGGAGGTGGTGGAACTTGATGTGCTCGGCGCAGAGAGGGCAGGCAAGTTATTCTGAAACCCTAACATTTAGATAACCACAAGATTTAGATATCAAGGCTCTTAGCAAATGTCCTGCACCAAATCTGGACAGAGATGGGTGTCACTCAGACTGGGAGGAGGTAAAGGAAGGTATTCCATGGGCTGGGGTCCAGATGAGTGAGTCTCTCTGCAAGGTAGATGAGGCCCTGTGTATTCCCTGTCTGAGAGCTCCAGATGGGCCACTGAAACCCCTTGTGGAGACATTGCACCTTCATTCACACTCCCTGGGTTGGATGTATTGTGCCAGTACTGTCCCAGTAGGAGGGCGGTAACCATGTCCTATGGGTTGTGTTTCAGAGTCAAACACTCTGTGCTGCCTGTGGAGCAGGGTGTGTGGAAACAGCAAACTGGGGACGTGGCAAGTGATGGATCCACAAAGTTTTGGAGTTATTTGGGGGCAGTTTGGTGGGGTGGGGTAGTTCAAGGGGGTCCTGAGGAAATGTGCTTGCAGAAGTCGCCTGAAACTGCTTGGTTTCAAGTCCATGAAATCAATGGAAGCTTTGAGGCTAGAAAAGAGTTGTATGGATGTGGGAGAATTTCAGTGTGTGGTGTTTGATCCTTGGGCCTCACAAAGCTTTCTGGGCCATCTTGCAAAGCTGTCAGCCTCCTGAAGAGAAGGCTGCTGCCTGCTCCTTGCTCCCAGGCAGAGTACTGACTTGGCTGCTCAGCTGGGCACAGGCTCTTCCTTGTGCTTTGGGTATTCCTAGAGAACACGCCTGACCCCGTTTTGTTGGACTTGCTCTTATTTGGGTTTCACTTTATCTGGGTGGGACTTGTTCTGCCTACTTTGTATATCATGGTTTTCTTGTCTTAGCCTGTTCCAAGGTAAATTGGCAAGGATGGGAAACTTCAGAAGGATGAGTCTATAGCAAAAAAAGAAGTTCACTCAAGTGATTTCATTCCGGCATGAGTTTCATTGTGGGAATGGGAGCTCACTGTGCAGAATAAACTGTTCACCATCAAACAGTATAAATGCGTTTAGTGGCAACAATTACTCCTTTGGCAAAGCCTGCCTAAAGCTCTTGGGGTGGATTAGTCTAGGCTTAGCATTAAAACTGGGCTTGAAACATGCTCTGCATTCCTAGTGACAGGAAAATAGTGTCATCCAGTTGTTTCATGTCTACTGCAAGAAATGGGGATTATTTGAGGATGGACTGTTTTAGATAAGTGACTGTCACAGCTTCTAGAATCCTATTTGCTGGTTGGAAGCAAAGGAAGAAGCTCAGGAACCACAGACCATGCTGATTACAGTTACTCACATGGTCTATTTTAGAGTTAAATTTTGTCTGCTGTGCAGTTCAGATATCAAACTTGCACTCTAAATTCCCAATTTAGACTAATCCTGGAGTCATTTAGATTTTCCTTTGGCCTGGCCCAAGGGTTTCACAGCGTGTTGCAGTTACCAATGATGCATATCATGTGTGGGTATGGGAAGGGGAAACAGGAAACTGATGAAGGTCTAGGGATGGGCAGCATGCCTTGGGATCTGCCCAGAAAAATGGTGCTGGGGGCTTTGTACTGAGCTCAGTCTGGTTTTTGTTCCAGCTGTGTCAATGTGACTTTAATTCAGTGGTGAAGAGGGAAGATTTCCAAATCTTTTGCCTCGTCTGCTTAAAATACATATGCGTGTATATGCAAAACAGGCAGTATTTTGTAATGAATTGTTTGCCTTTGGAATGAGAGTGCTCTTTGTCTTGTGGGTTCCTTTAGGGCTTTGGCAATAAATAAGAAGCTTCCAGCTGCAGACAAAACCACATTTGGGGTTAAGTGTGAGCAGTTTTTGATGGTTGGATGTTCCAGCATCACCTTGTCTGCAGGTTTGGTCCTTCTTTGGCCTAAGGCTGGGAGGGACCTCGGTGGGACAGGGACAAGCTGCCAGGACACCTTGTGCCAGCCCCTATCTATAGGAACAGCGCAGGCAGAGTGAGAGCTGTGACCCAGGACAGCACCAGGAACAAATTTAACCCAAGGCATATATTTAGTCTGGCTGCTTGCAAGAAGATTTAAAGCCATATTTAAAGCTGAGCATCTGCTGAAGTGCCGGGCGGATTGCTGATATAAATAGTTACCCGCTCTGGAGCTGCTCTGGCTACGTGGGGAAACCTGGGAGTGGGCAAGGATTCAGGGAGTGCTCTCAGCTGCTTGCTGTGCTGGGATGACCATCCCTGGTATCTGTTCTCTTTGTCACCAGTGGGAGAATCGGAGCACAGGGGACTAGAGCTGGACTGGCAGTTCCCTGCCCACTGTCAGGGCTGAGCCGGGGGTTGTGCGGCTTTCCCAAAGTGTGGCTCTGCTCAGAGCCGTCCCCTCACTGAGCTTTATTGTAAACTGATCCCAGGAGGACGAGTCTTCTTGGGAAAGCAGCCAGCACGCTCTCTATGGCTTGTCCTGCTGTCCCTTTAGAAGTGGAGTAACATAAAAGAGCTTTCTTCCCCTGGCAGTACTTAGGAGGAACATTGTCGTTTTCCCAATTATTTTTACTTGCCTTAATGCCTGCTCAGCTGTCACTAAATAAATTGCTAGGTGTGTTTGTAGTTTCTGTCAACTGTTGCAAAAATGGGCTCATAAAAAAGGGGTCATTCCCTTGGGTTGGGATCTTTCTTTAGTCAGAGTTAGGGAGATGAGCAGCTCCCTTTGGAGTTCCCCTTGGAAGCAGTGATTCAGTTGCAGACCTTCTCCTTGAGTTACAGCTGAGACAGACTTCCCACCTGTTGTGGGAGGTCAGGCACTGACATGTATCCCATGTGGAAAATGTCAGTCAAGAGCTGCTGCTGGTGGTCACAGCAACCTGCCCACCTTTTTTTCCTGGAGCTGCCTTGGACAGCTGTGTCTATCCTGCTCCAGGAAACATTTTCTTTGCATTCAGGTTTCATTTCCAGTCTTAAAATACCTTTTTTTTTTTTTCTGTGTGAGAGTGGTAACACATGTGGATTTTTGTCCATAAACCTGTGCCTGTGGAATACAGTGTTTTTCGTGCTTATGGTGCTTCTTAATTATAGGACAGTTCAATATTAAGAAGCTGAAAAAGATGGCAGCTGTCTAAGGTTTGTGAATGAAGATCTTGTTCCCCAGCTTCTGCCTAATGCCCTTCCTCAGTCATTAGAGCAGAATAGGTTTTAGCAAACCTTATCCTTGTGAATTCTTTATGGAGAAGCCAAGTCCTGCAGATGACTTGCATCCTGTTACAGCTCTCAGCTGGTACCAGCCTTGGAAAGGGTTGGCTTTCAGGACATCCCATATTTCACAGCAGTGGAGCTGTAGGCTTGTAACTGAGACTTGGTAGCATTTAGGAGGCTGGGGATGTCTTCTTTCCTTTGCTTTCCCAAAGTGGATATAATACCTGTGAACAACAAAAGGGACTTTTTTTTGCCCTTCTGAACAAGAGGAGATAGATTGTTTGCAGTCAGAAATTGTCTGGTGCATCCTTTGCTTAGATTTCCCAAACCTGCTGTTCTGTGCTAAAAGCAGACCTTTTTTAGGCAATTAATTCTCTCTCTGTGGTGGATTCCAAACACTTTGGAAGACCACGGATCACCTTCAAGTTCAATTGAACATTATTTTGGGGTTGGGAAAATATTTAGTTTGCCTTCATTACATCTCCAGCTAATGCAGGGTTGGTGACTTGGCTCTTTTTGCTGCAGTGCTGTGACTAATCTCATAGTTTTGTTGTTCGTTAACATAATTATGGGCTTTTCTAAAAATGGAAAGATACCAGGACATTTGCCTCATTCCTCCACAGTGGTTATTGCACACTTCTAATAAGTGTGCTAAAAAACCCTATTGATCCAAGTTCCCATGTTTATAGCTGTTTTTGCCAAGGAATGTGGGACAGGCATGAGCAGGGCAAAGAAATGGAAGGTGTGATGCTCTGGGGGAGAACCTGTTAATTCCTGTTGTCAAAAGGGAACGTGGCTGCTTTGGAAGCCTTTGAAGATAGACAGAAAAGGCAGAATAATATTAATATGCAGATGTAAGGAGCTACAGGGAAGGTTGCTGGCTGGGAGGGAAGAGAGGGTACCTGTTCATGGGTGGCAGGAATGCAATGTGGTACTTCCATTGATGCACACTGATAGTGGCTCTTTATTTTCAGCCCCTTGGGAATGATTGTGTTACAATAACTTTGGCATTGTGGGGCTGAGACTGACTAGAAAAGCATTTGTATTTCTTTTCACTCATTTTCTTGAAGTGAAGAAGTATAGTATTTACTCTGAGTTTTGGAGACTTGGAAAGTTGATCTCCTGTTTGGCTGCAGCCTGCTGGTGCTCAGCACCTTTTGGAAATAAGGCTTTGGATTTTCTCTGAGGTTTCGTCTGGAAAAGGGGTTGCAAGGGGAAAGTTTTGGAAGTGGCAACTGTCTAAGGCTGTGACATCTGTGATCTGGCCTGGGAAATCTGCTGGAATTTTACATCTTTTTGATCTCTGTGGGTCAGGCACCTAGGATTCATTGTGAGCAGTTCCTCTTGCTGCCTCTGCTTGTCTGAGGTGTCTGGAAGCAGCTCTGCTGCTTTGGGGTGTTACCACGTGTTTGAACTCAGTGCCTGTGGGAAATGCAGAGGCAGGATTTTGCCAGGTCAGCTCTACATGGACACAGAGTGTGTAGGAGCCACTGCCACTGGTGAGTCGTTCCTGGAGGGTGGCTCATCATGGCTTCAGGCTGACAGGGCAGGCTTGGATGGTGCAGCAGGAAAAGCTCCTTCCCTGGTAGGGCAGTGAGGCCCTGGCACAGGTTACCCAGAGAAGCTGTGCCTGCCCCATCCCTGGAAGTGTCCAAGGCCAGGTTGGACAGGGCTTGGAGCAGCCTGGGATAGTGGAAGCTGTCCCTGCACATGGCCGGGGATTGGAATGAGATAAATTTTGAGGTCCTTTCCAACTCAAACCATTTTGGGCTTCTGTGATGGGGCCACTGCTCTTCCTGTAGCTTAAGGTTGTAAGAGGACAGACCCTGGATATACATTTTGAGTTCTTGAGATGTTTTTAGGGATGGGGATAATGTCAGGTGGTATTTGGTGCTCCATCGATGCCCTTGATGTGGAAGTGGTGATATCTGTGAAGAACATCCTTGTGGCTCTGGAAAAGCCCTCACAGCCGAGGCAGCACATGTTGCAGAAGGGAAAATGCTCTTTGCTTGGAAGCTAACAGCTTCAGAAACATAAGGTCAGTGCTGAACTTGTAAAAACACCTTCCTCCAATTAAATCTGGTGTGATGCTTTTCTGAGGAATGTGGGTTTGGTGTCCTTCATTTGGGAAGAGCAGACAGATTTTGCACAGCAAGAAAAAGAGTAAATGTTTTGTGAGGAATATTTTGCTTACTATCAAGGTCATGTATTTTCTTTCAGTTATGCAAAGCATGTGCTTAAAATGGGAATCTCCACTGGAGGACAGCTTTCAAATCTTGGAAAAGACATCCTTGAGGTTTATTGCTCACAATTTCCTGTTTCTTTGGGGGATAAAAAACAAAAGTGTTTTGAAGGAAAGCTATTTTATCTAAATCAGTGCATTGTACTGTTCTCATCTGCAATGTGATTTTGTAGGCAGAGGTTTGACTTCATCTCAAAATTAAGCAGAAGAGCTTGGGTTGTAGTTGAGGGATCAGCTATATATGAAAGAGCTGTTCTCTGTTCCATAGCTTCTCCGGTGCCACAAAGTTGAGGAACACCTGGAAAGCCAATCTTTTTTTCTACATCTTCTTTTCTTTCATGCATTTAATGGAAGTATATAGCAAACAGTCCTTGCCTGGTTCTTTGGGGGTTACTATTCCACATGATGGAGTTTCTTGCTCTGAAATAGATGGAGCCCCCTGACAAGTTAATTTTCCTTGTTCAGAACTTGTTCACTGTAGTGACAGAGCAGGGCATGATCGCTGCTGGAAAAGGGATTCTCAGAGCATGTGTTCCTGTTGCTCACAACTGCATCCTACCAAAATGTACCTAGTGCTCTGTGGTGGAGGACTGGGGAAGGAGGAGATGGATCTCTCTGTTCAGCACCTTGATTTAACTTAGGGCTTTAAAAGAATACTTGGAACTGGGAGGCAGAAGTTAAGGAATTTAATTTCCCTAAAAATCACCTGTGTCTTTCTTAACATAGTATTTCTGTCACTTTTTCCCCAAGTTCAGGAGGCTTTAAGCCAGGCCTTTGAGAAGAAATACAAAAATCCCTTCTTGGTGTGTGTACACAAATAAATCAGTTACAATTCAGCAATCAGAGTGGCTGAGCAGGATCCATGTGTGCCTTGGCTTGGGCTTTACACGTTCTTGGGGAATTCCTTTCCATACTGCAGCTTCACTGCAGCTTCCAGTTCTTAAAGGTCTTTTCCAGCCTAGGGGATTCTGTGATTCAGTGCTGCCTTGCACTTCCAGACTGCTGTGTACCTTCTTCACTGGGGTCATGGTTCTCCTTTCCCTGGAGCCATGAAAATGTGCACCTCGCTATGGAGAGTTTAGTTCAGTGGGTGAAGTAATGCATGAGACGCTTCATCAGCTCTTCATGTTTGCCTTAAAAAAATAGCGTACAAGACATCATGCTTCATTTGAATGAGCAAGTGGGGAACTTTATTTTAAATAATGATTTAATCTGGTGATATCATTGTCATTATTTCCTTGATTTGCTGTTAGGATTTCTTTCACCCTGAATCTGCTGTTCCCTTTTGGTAGCCAAGTCACACTCTATAATACCTGGTGTAATTTGACATTGTGATGTGCAGGCATCCAGCATCCTGAGTTTTGTACATTGGATGGCCAGATGTTCATGCTGGTATCCACCTGGACATGGGGAGGACTTCCTTTTGGATCATTTTTCAAATTCCATGTGGATGGAGATTGAAATTCCATTAAAAATATCCAAGGGGAAGGCTGTCTTTTTTGGTAATGGTGCAGCTACTTGGTGTTTGGGTTTTCTCCCCAGTTGAAATCCTTTTAGGGATTAAAGGAGCATTATCTGAGCTAATGAGCTAGCTGAGTTCCCTCTTCTCCTTAGATCTCATCTTCCCACCCCTTCTTTTACCTGAGAATTCTGAAAAAATAAACAACCTCTCCTGTTGTCACATCATATTTAATTAATTTCTTTAATGAACTGAACAATTTAATAATGTAAACTGACAGTAATAGTCCCTCTGCCCTGTAGAAGATGCCACTGGGAAAAACTGGATTAGCACATTTGTGTAGTCTGGGCTGAAATTACTAGTTTTTGATTCTCATTTGGATTAAGCAATTTGATCTGCTCAGGTCTTCAGAATCAAACACATACTTTGTGCTCTCTGTTCATAGAATCATCACAGAATGGCCTGGGCAGGAAGGGAAGTTAGAGCCCATCCAGTTCCATCCTGCCATGGGCAGGGACACCCTCCATTAGAGCAGGCAGCTCTGAGCTGGTGCAGCCTGGCCTTGGACACTTGCAGGGATGGGAAGCAGGGATGGAAAGCAGGGATAGCTGTATTCCTGTGAGAGCCTTGGTTGCTGGCTCTGGGGCACTGGTGGGTGCTGACATCTCGTGTGTGCTCCTGGGACAGAGGAGCCACAGACTGTGTTACGTGAGCCAGGAGCAGCCCTGGTCACCAGGCTGGCTGCAGCCTGGGCTCTATTAATAGAGCTGAGAAGCAGCTGATGGCTGGTGTTACGTGACTGTGGCTCTGGAGATTAGGGGAAGGTGTTTGGGGTGTCAGGAATCACCTGTGCGGGACGTGCGTGTTTGCAAGAGAGCTGGGACTGCCAATAGCTTGTCCTGAAACCCAGAGGTGCAGTCGTGGATGTGATGGAGAGTTTGGGGTTGGGGCATGAGGGATTAAACTCCTTTCAGAGCCCTGCAGAGCTCTTCAGGACTCAGAAATGGGAGAAATGGCTGTGCAGGGAGGGCAGAGCATCAATGCTGGATGGAATTCCAAGTAGGTACATCCATCCTTGCTCCTGCTTCAGTTTTTCCTTATCACCTTAATAATATTCTGGTAAATCCAAGGCATCCTTCAAATTTATGGCATCCAAGGAACTATGAATCCCTCTTCTGTGAGCAGTCATAGGTATTACCTGTCTGAGCAATGTACCGATCAGCATCATAATTCCAGCACCAGATCTTGAATGTAAAGCTTCTACACCTGCTATTCCTTTAAATTCCCTTTGGAAAGACCAGTGTAGCTTAGTGTGGAGAAAGTAAAATTATTTTAGAGTCACATTTCACTGGGAATGACTTGGTGAGTGCAGCTTTGGCTCCCCTTAGTGCTGTCAAGTTTGTTCAGTGGCTTGTTAACTGATTTTAAATCAGTCTTTTGCTTTGCTTGACTGCTGTGGGAATGAGCAGGTCCAGGCGTAGGTAAATGGCTGGTGGGATAGTTCAGCACCTCTTTGGCCATAATGTTGTTTTCCTTGCTGTTGTTGCAGATATAATCTGTGGTTAATCTCCCAAGTCCAAACCTGTGACTCCCCAGAGGACCTGAAGCCTTTTGTTGGTTTTGATTTGCAGCCTTGTTATAGACAAATTAATGGCCCTGAGTGACAGCAGGGCAACCAGAGACGAGAAGAAAATGAGTAATTAACATATATTGGGTATTACTGATTGCTTTTATGATTATCTGGATTTTAAGGTATTAGCTGGAAAAATAGCTCCTAATCCCTTATTAAAGATAAAAGGCAAGTCATTAAAAGTAGGAGGTTGTTTTCAGTCCTGAGAAGCTCTGGAAATATGTCTTGGCTCCAGCAGCAAACTAACCTTAAAAGCCTGTAATTCCAAGTTACTCAGCTTAGTTGTTCTCCTCAGCAAGGGAATTTCTGAAGTTTCCCATGTGCTAGGAGGCGGAGGGGACACAAGACAAAGCGACCCTTGTCACAGGAGCTGCGTGCTTGGCACAGTGACAGGGCCCTTTGAATATCCCCAGCCTTAGCTGAGCCTGGCCCAGCTGCTGGGCTGGGAATCTGGGCAGCTCCATGGAGGGGTTATCCCTAACTTCAGCTTTTTGTCAGGGCAGATCTCCTGGGTGAGGCTCCCACCTCACCCCAGCTCCTTTGTTCCTCCCTCCTCTCACTATTGTGGCCACCTAACTGGTTTCGTAGCCATCTAACTGGTTCCATGGAATGGTAAAAATGGTCACAGAATGGCTTGGGTTGGAAGGAACCTTCAGAGTCCTCTTGTTCCAGCCGCTGCCATGGACAGGGGATACCTTCCCCTAGACTACATTGCTCAGAGCTCCATCCAACCTGGCCCTGAATGTTTCCAGGGATGGGGCATCCCCCACTGCTGTGTGCCAATGGTTTTCCACCCTCTTTGTAAAAAAAAATCATGTCCACCTGACTGGTTTAAGGGCCACCTGACTGGTTTAAGGGACATCTAGCTGGTTTTGTGGCCGTGCACTAAGCTGAATCAGCAAAACAGATTTTGCTGTAGTGCAAGCCCAGAGTCCTGATCCCAGTAGGGAAGGGGGAGCAGGAGGCTGAAATGCTGGGAGCAGGAAGACAATAAAAGTGGGGAAAGGTGACGTGTGCTGTTGCTATTCTTCAACCCACCTGGAGGGTGTGCAGGGTCAGAAGGAAAGCAGCGGCACCCCTTGCTGAGTTGTAACAATTAATCATCTGCCAGAACTTGCCAGACGCTGAGACTTTCTTAATAGTCAAATGTTTTTTGTTTTAAAATGAGTACATTCCTTATTTCTGGGCAATGAAATTTGAGTACCAGTAAAACCACAAACTTGTCAAATTTATTTCCTGTATTTTAACAGTTCTGTGTTTCAACACATCATGTTTATATGCTCCAAATATACTTTTAAAAGGCAATTTAAAATGCAGTGGGACCAGTTAAAAAGAAATAAAGATGACATTTAATGACTCTAAGGAGATCAGTGCTTGGGAAGAGATTCACATTGGAGGCAGTGCTGTTCTGATGGAATACAGTTTGGAAAACACTGCTCATTTCTGCTTTGCTCTTTCCATCCTAAGTTGTTTAAAAGATTACCAGTAATACCTGGCTGATTTGTACCCCTCTTATTTTTTTTCTTAGCTTTTTTTTCCTAAATCCTGGACAATGTTTAAGACCAGCTGGCTGCTCAGTGCTTTTGATCCCACTGCCAGTTTTTTGTGCTTGGGGAAGGATTTAAAAAGTAGAGTTTGACTCCCTGTTGGGTTGGTCACAGTCGATTCCCTAAATGCAAAGGAAGCAGTTCAGCTTTGTTTTGCTGTTTTCCTGTTTGGTCTTGGTTGTGCTGGTGCAGCTCTTGCTGTTTCCAAAGAGTCTGTCAGTATCTTCTGATGCAGAGTTGGTGTTTTGTTACTTTCCTTTCTATTCCCATTCTCCAGGCCAGGATGCCAAGCAGATCATTAAACCCAGCGTGGGGTTTCCAGTCTCTCTTCATTACTAAAATTTCTCTGAAGCCATGGCAAAAGTGTTCGTGTTTGGGCAGCAGATGGGGTAGCTGGAGTGGAGATCATCTATCTGGGAAGGTCACTAATGAAACAGAATCAATGAGGTTGGAAGGTGCCATCAGTGGGTCCCAACCTCTGCTCAAAGCAGGGCCAGCTTGGTAATTAAGTTATTAACTTGGCTTTCTCAGTTATGGTATCATGTCTGGAGCACTCTGTCCTCAGATGGCAGTGCAGTGACACAGGGCCCCAGGGAGGCACGCTGTTACTTTTCCGGCTCCTGGAAGCATCCTCATACCTTTGGATGCTCAGGACAGGGAATACTTGGGTCTCCTGGAGCTCCCTTTAAGCACAGGCAATACAACATTATTCTTGCCAAGTGCAAGGAATTGCATCTTCTCTCTCCTCTTTGCTGTGGTTTCATCCTCCCCTCACTTGCAGTAGATTGGTCCTCTTGTATCCTCCTCCTCCTCACATGTAGCACAAAGGGGACGATGTGACCCTATAAACGACACTATCTCTGCCACTTGGGGGTGAGGCTGGGACCTGACCATTAGGAAGGTCAATGCTTCTGCAAAAATCCCCTGCAGCCATTCCCCTGGTCCAAGCCATCCCCAAACTGACCTCCTACTTATGTTTTCTTTCCAACTGTCTAATCATTAGCAAGCTGCTTAATGCACAGCAAAAGACCAATTAACCCTAAAGCATTTAGTGAACTGCATGTAAATTAGTTGTAAAATGTTGCTGTAAACATTAAATGTTGGGCAATTACATAAACCAATAATTGCTAAAGTTGCATTTAGGAGCTTAAAAGAAAGAAAAAAAATCTGCTTAAGTAGCACTTTGGAGAACTCTGCTAATGATTTTGTTTTTAACTGCAGCCCTCCCGGTCTGGGTAAGTCCCAGCAGGCTAGGGCAGTTTAGATCCCGTGTGGTTTTAGTTGTGCAAGAAAAATAAAGGCATAGTCACCTTGTGCACCTTTGGAAACTGCAATGAAAGCCTCCAAAGGGCACAACCTGGATTCTAGAAAGAAATGGTAGAAATATGGTAGATGGTATCCTGTTGGATAGCAGTGCCAGGTAATTCTGGGGATTGATGATTGTTTTCTTCAGATTCAGGCTGCGTGAAACATTCCAGACCTGACTAAAACCTTGGCTCTGGACAGGGTCTGGTGAGATGTGAGCCCAGAGGGCCTGGCCACTCATTGTGAACTCCTTGGGTTCACTTCTATCCTCTCTTCTTTGTTCTGCAGACACCTGCCTCCTCCCACGTTACCCTTTGGGAAAGGCTGAGTGCTTGTGCACCCACCTGTGTGCTGGGGTTTCACACGAAGAGGCTGCTTTGCTTTCCTGCACAGTTTTTAATCCCCTTAATTGGCTGTCTCACTCCAAGGTGGTCCAGGTCACCCACTGCTTCTCAAGCTCCTGCTGCTAATGGTCTTAAATAATTCATTTTCCTTGTATGCCTCACACACTTATCCTCCAGTGTTTAGTGGAATCTTTCATTTCTGGTAGTTTTCCTTTGACCTGGGCTTGTGTCAGACCCAGATGTTCCTGAATGGTGCAGTGAAGTGTGGCTTTGCCTCCTTATTCTGTGTATTTGTGCTTCGCTGCTGCTTTAGAGCCTCTTTGTTGTTTTGGTAAAAGTATCTCTCTGCATGGCTCGTGTTGCATTCCATAAGGAGTCACCAAATGTGTCTCTAGATACCAGATTTCTCATTTTTCAGTGAAAAAACAAGTTGGGTTTGTTTGATCTTGCTTTCCTCCTTCTTAAGTTTTGGCAGTAGCCTTTTCTGGAGTATATTGATCTTAGTTACAGTGCATTCACTTACTGAAAGCCAACCCATGCTTAATTTTCCTGGATAAATCCATTGGATAATGGTCTGTTATTTTTCTTGTACAGAGTTTTACTAGTGTAGATCCTGGTCATGTTCCTTTCCTGAAAGTGGAAATATTTTATACTTATGTTTCTTTGATTGAATTACAGAAATTTGCTTAAAGCTGTAAAGCTACCTTTCAGCATGAATGAGACCCCAGCAAATCCACTGGTTTTTTCCACCATAGTCATGTTCCCTGGAGGTTTGGAGCTTGTGTAGGAGGTGGGGGTGAGTCTGTGAAGCTCGGAGTTAAAAGGAGGCAGAAGCTTGAACTTCACTTGCTGTTGCAAGGGGAAACCAGTGCAGAGCCCGAGCTGCCCAAATGTCAGCAGGCTTTTGAGAAGGAGCTGAATTGGAAGTTTCTGGGAAGCTGCTTGGAAGGAGTGTGCTGCTGGCAGCCTGGAGCCCCGCCGAGCCCGGAGTTAATGGCGGTTAATTTTTAAAGGCAGGCCCAAAACTGCTCATTGTGGCTTTGTCTCAATAGGGTCTTTCTGCTCCCAAATGCCATTGCAAGAGCCCTTTTCTGAGTTCCCTTGACTCGACCCAGAGAGAAAAAGAAAATGCCTTCAGAGAGGTGATTTATCCACGCAGAGCTTTGCTTTGCCACGCTGCTAACTGGTGGGACAGTTCCATCAGGATGGTGCTACCATCTCCAGGGATGCCAAGGGAGGGAAGTGGTGTTGATCAGGATTTAACATACAGAGTAAATGCAGGCACCCAAACAGGAAGGTCTGTAGGGGTGGATCCACCCGATGGAGCTTGCTTTGCAGCAGCAGGGAAATGTGAGAAAAACCAGCATCCAGATGTGAAACCAGCTGGTTTTGTAAGCACCCTGTCAGGCCAAATCCTGGTGCTCTCCTGGTCAATGGAAGCATTGTCTGGATTCTCAGGCTGGCTTTGCAGCTTTTTATATAAGCGGCTGTGAACTGTCGTGAGCCAAAAGGGCAGTTTGTCACTGAGCAGAGCTGTTCAGAGGGTGGTGGGAAAATAGAGAAGCCTTTTTCAAAGAATCTCAGAGGAGGGGTGGCACCTTCCTCCTGCTGTGAGTCAGGGTGAAGCGGCCTCCTGAGCTCTGACTTCTGAGCTGGTTGGAGCAGATTATCCTTGAGGTCTCTCCAACCTGGTATCCTGCAGTTCTTTGCTTCTGTGATAGTGCTTTTAGTGTGGAGTATGTGTAGGACAAGGGGAGATGCCTCCCCATTGACATAGGGCAGGGTTAGATGGGATATCAGGAAGAAATTCTTGTCTGTTAGGGCAGTGAGGCCCTGCCTCAAGTTGCCCAGAGAAGCTGTGGCTGCCCCATCCCTGGAAGTGTCCAAGACCAGGTTGAATGGGGCTTGGGGCAACCTGGGCTATGTGGAAGGTGTCCCTGCCCATGGCAGTGGGTTGGAACAAGATGATCTTTAAATCCCTTCCAACCTAAACCAGTGTGGGATTCTATAAAATACATATTTACACCGTGGCTTCCCTCTCCTATGTGGAGTTTGGAGCAGGACAGGTGATGAGGAAGGAATAACAACCTGCAGAACCCCCCAGCCTGTGCCTTTAGCTCTCATGCACCAGTTGGTCTCTGCAGAGATGGGGAGGAATAATAAAGCACAGCTCCCTCTGTGCCCAGAATGGATGAGGTGTTTGGCAACATGGAAAACAGAGGGGACAGAATGAAAAGAGCTGAAAGCAAAAAGTGTGGATGCCAGAAACATTCAGTACTCCCTGAAAAACTGCCTGGCAACAGAGGTGGGCTCTGCTGCAGCTGGAGACACGGGGCAAAGGGCTCGGCGTGCTCAGAAACTGTGGGAATAACTCTGGAAAATCCTCACCCACACGTGTGCAGTTTCCTCCCTCTGCGAGTGGGCTCTGTCCTGCTGAGCCCCTGCTGAAGGAGACTTCCAGAAGTGCTGAAACAGTCAGCTGTGGAGATTGATTGAACGGGACAAATAGACAGTGATGAAACCCTGCTTGTAAGAAGAGCTTAATAGGCAGAAAATTGGCTATTGCAGCCGGAGGGCTGGTTGGGAAGCACAGAGAGGAAGTTTCCTCTTGTCGTTGTGTGGAAGCTTAAACCCAAGAGGAGAGCCCAGAGTTGTTATGGCTGTGTCCTTAGAAGTGTCCCTGTACCCTCCCTGTTAGCTAAATGAGGTAAATGAGCAGTGGTAGACTGAGTTAGGGTTTGGCAGGAGGGCTTGTGGCTGGTGCAAGGAAACAATGCTGCTTACAGGGACTGCAGCACCTCAGACCTGCTTTAAAACCATCTTTGGGGAGCAACATTTCAGTGCTGGAGAAGAAAAGGATTTTTTTTTGGTTCACCAGAGGAGCAGGAGTTTTCCCTTGTGCTTATGATGAGCAGTTGCTTTGTGGGCACATGGTGCAGTGATACTGATGGAGTTGTGGGAAGAGCTGTGTGTCATCATGGTGTGCTTACAGTGTTTAAGGTACCAGAGCAGGACCCAGCAGAATCCCAGAGAGGTGGACAGCACCAGTCTCTCCAGGAAGGAGACTCTGAAAGCCACACTGCTTTGAAAAGGGAAACCAAGAAAAGCCAAAGAAGGAAAATAATGAGAATTAGGGAGTGATTTTTGAACTCAGTTCTATGTGGCAGCCACTGCTGTGCTGTTTCACTGGAGACTTGACTGTTGCTCGGATCCAATGGAGGTGTGATGCCAGAGAGCATCCTGTGTCTGTGTGACAACAGGAAATGTTCCAGAGCTTTGGAGAAAGCCAGGCTTTCCCTAGGTGCTGCTCTTTCTTTATTGAAGTCTTCTTGGCAACTGCTTGGGAATCGCTCCTTAAAAATGTGCTGCTGTAGCAGTCTGACACAACTGGAAGTACGACGGCTGACCTCCAGGACTGGTCCAAAAATACCTTTGTTATCCGTATTTTGCAGTGAATTGCTTGTGGTGTGTATTATATCAGGGTTTATAACCAGTGTGGTTTGTCACTGTAGAGTAGTTGGTTTGTAAAAGTAAGTGTCATAGGCATGGCTGCCTTTAATGCAATTAAGAATGGCACACTGAGAACCTAGAATTTTTTTAAATGTAGTATAAAAAGACAAATTTCCTGTTTTTCTATCAGTTTGGGAGCCAGTCAGTGTTGATTAGCATCTAGCTGTGGCATACCCATGGGGAATTGCATGGTCCATGTATGCCCAATTCAGCACCCTTGGAATCAGGGGAGCCTAGCATTGATGTGAGCAGGCAGAGCCTCACATTGTTGATAGGTAAAATGCTTAGTTTGGCTCACATGGCTCATTGTGTGTCTGTGGGAGGCTATCTGTTCCCATTTCCTTGGGATTCTGCAGCTGCCTGTGCTTCTGGCAGGTTGTGTAGACATTACTGGGTTTGGCTGCAGCTGGGAAAAACAGTCTTTGAAGGCAGAGTCTCCCTCAAGTGGAGCAGTGCTGGAAAAAGCTCATCATGGGACTTGGGATATAGCATGTGGTGGTCTCTCCATCACAGCCATGTGGATGGGATTGGCAGGCTGCCTTCTTTTATAGGAACTGCCTTTTAGGATAAGGCTCGCCACATTTTCATGAGATAGTGCTGGGTTTGTTTAGAAGTTTCCCAGACTGATTGCCATTGCATCCAGTGATGAGTTGATGTGAAACATTTTTGGAAGAAGGGTTCTTTTTCTCTCCCTGCATCTCCAAGGAATGTTTTAACAAAGTGTCTGTAGGCACAGCACCAAAGACTGAGGGAACTGGGAATGCCCAGCAAGGCATTATGTAAATGCTGCCGTTCTTCTGGCACTTGAGAGAACACAGTATTAGTAAGAATTTGTCCAATACTGAAGATTTTTTGCAGATCAAACACTTAATATATGCCACATGCTGCAGAGGAATTTACAGCAAAACATGTACTATCATGCAGTCCAAAAGTCCAGCAAAAAATGGATTGTTCCAAAGGCAGTCAGTGCTGTTCATTATGTCTGGGAAGGGGCACTCTCAAAGGATAGAGTAGATTGGCTCCAAAGTAGAGCGAGCACCTCAAATAGCATTCTCTGCACCCCACAATCATGCAAGAAGTGGCCTGGGGTAGGATTCAGGTACTGTGGGGAGCATTCCCAGCTGCCAAGTGTTGCCTGTGGAAAATCTAATCTGCCTCACAGCCAGCCTGCCCCGGCACAGGGTCAAAAAGTGATCCTTCATAAGCAAAGACACAAAACAAGCAAGGAGAAATTCTCACGCTTGCTTAGAGTGATTAGCTGGGGAGCAGATCACCCAGGGCTGCTTCTGTGGGACCCTGGGAAAGGCCAGGGTGCAGCCTCAGAGCAGTGCTCCCAAAAACTCAGAGCAGTCTTTCCAGAAGCAGGTGTCCCAGGTGATTGTTTTGTCATCTGGTGTTTTAGGTGGAATTCCATTCAGGTTTGTCTTTAAAGGAAGCTGTTGGGACTGTGGGCTGCCAAAGCCTCCCCAAATGCCTTTAGCTGGTGTCTTGTGTTTACAGTGACACACAATTAAAATTGGTTTTGGTAATAGAGAATTTTGGAAGGGAAGTTAGCTTAACTGGAAAGGAAACAAGTTTAAGTCTGTTACAGGTGTCTGCACAAGTGTGTCACTGCTCTGACTGTGGATGGGTTTGACCTGGGCTTTGGCAGAGGGAGGGCAGCCCCAGAAAGGAATGGGAGTGCAATCATGTCCTATTTTAATAAGCCTGCCTGGAAAGCACATTTGACACACCACTTTCCTTGGTAATGGTTCCACAGGCTCTGGGGAGGGATTTGCACCAGGTCTCCCAGGGATTTCTGTAGCTGCCAACGCACTTAGAAGTAACAGAGAACTTTGTATCTGATGGTCCCTTAGGCCTCAGATGGAGGAAGCAGTTGACTGAGGTGCAGGTCCTCGATGTAATGAAGAACTGAAGACATAAGCAAGTGGGAACAGGCAGAGAGAATAGTCTTTTCAAGAAGAGTGGGTTGAATTGAAGGGCAAGATAGGAGTAAGTTTTTACTAACTAGTCACTCAGCAAAACTCTCTGCAATTGTTTTACATTTATTTTCAGCCAGATAGGAAAATCAGCAGTGGTTCTGGCAACAAAATATCTCAGAAGGAGCTCTCAGTGAAAAATGTATTGCTGCTTAATTCTGTTCTCACTGGAGTCAATGTCAGACTGCTACAGGATTGCAGGGACGAGATAGGATGGGTTTGTTATGCAGCTAGCCATGCCATTAACATGTTCAAAACATAACTTCACCTTGTAAAGGGAAACCCTACTGAAGGAAATGTGGCTGTCTTCTGTCCATTTAAAACAATAAAAGGTTTTCCTCCATCTGTCTCCAGTGACTTACTTCATCTGTGTGATTTTTCAGTCCTTTATAGATGTGTGAAGAGAGTAATTTTGGTTTATCTTAAATTTAGTTAATGTTATCCTTTAAGGCTTTAAAATACCTTTGAAAATCTGTACCAAAGTAGAAACACAAGAAGAGTTCTGATTGAATAGTACTGATTCTTGAAACAAGCACAAACAAGGAAATCCTGATTTCAAAGACAAACCTGTTCAACAACATTTTCCTGATAAGGAACTAAGTTTTTCATGTCTTCAGAAGTGTCCCTGATAACAGCCAGCTGAAAAAGCAGGAGGGAAAGCATGTTGGCTGAGTGGAGAACAGGCTGTTTAACTTGTGCATCAACACAGGTACCCCCTGTTCTCCATCCTGAGGCAGCCCTGTACACCCGGAGAGCCAGGCTGAAGCTGCCTTCTACCCACCACCAGCCAGGCCCTCAGCACCAAAGCAGGAGGTGACTTTAGGATAGGGGCCAGTGCCACCAAGCTCTCTGGCATTTCCATGTGTGGCTGTGCCATCGCACCAGGCAGTGAGGAATGGCTGCCACCAACACGATTGCTGGAGCAGGGCTGGGAAGCTCAGACATGCCCCATTTGAGGTTGTGCTAGAACGTGTCTCTCCCTATTTCTGAATTCCCTGAGATTCCTCTCTCTTGATGGAGATTGATTTTTGCCTTTGGGAACCCGAGGGTATACATTGTGCTCAGAACTGGCCTGAGCTGAACTTGGAGAAACTGCTGATGTGTTTGCTCTTGTGCAAGTTATCATTTTATAAACTGCCTCACAGACTGAATGGAACAGGAAAGGGAAGAGAGGCAAGTGAGAGACATCCCCCATGGATGGCATTGCCTCTCTATCCATGTTGTGTAGGAACATTCAACCCTCTGCAATTAATATCTTAATTCCTCTCCCAGTCAGGGGAAAGATATAACCTCAACCATCTAAATTTGAGGATGAGCCTTTTCTCTGCTGCAAATGTCTGCTGACCATCAGGATGTTCTCTTGAGGACAGTAAGGAAAGCAGCATTGAGCTGCTCCTGGCGTCAGCGGTGCTGGTTTGAGCAGCTCCCGAGCTGGATGGCCGGGCTGGAAGCGAAGGTGGTGGCCAAGGCTGGGCCAGGCTGGCCCGGTGGTGCTCAGAGGTTGGGCAGGCAGGGGGTTGAGGGGTCACCCCCTCGGGTTAATGACTCCCCAGCCCCTGAGCCCGGGGCTCAGCCGGCTGCCCACGCCAAGCACACAGTGTTCGCCCGGAGATGAGGATGGAAATATGTTCTCCTTGCTCAAAAGAGCACATAAACAGCCCATAAACGGCCCATTAACCCACAAAATGGCAATCAGGAACATGTGGTCAGGCCAGCATCGGGACCTGTGACCCAGCAAGGGCCCTAATGGGACTGTGAACCTTATCATCGGCCCTAAGTGCGGGTAATGGGAAATCAGCACACGGAGAGGAGGCAGCCAAGAGAGAAGGGGTGACAGACGATGGGCACCCGGGTTCAGTGTGCAAAATATTGTGGAGTGATCGTGTTATGGCTGGCAGTATCAGGGTAACTCTTCATATAGTGAAACCACTTCAGAATGACTCAAGAGAGACTTTTCCCATTGGCTCCAGTGGATGCCTTCAACAGCTCAAGGAGCTTTGCAGTCCCTTCTCTTACAGCCTCTTCCAAACAACAGCCACTTCTGTGGTCCATCTTGCTTTTTGAAGCAATAAGATGGGCATGTATTTTATTTGTTTTCTAGCTGTGATATTTGAATTCCATTTGAATATAAAAGGATATTGAGATTCATTAGTGCAGGTGAAGGGAGAGGACGATGGAACATGCATAAGTCTGGCATCTTCAGCCCCCTGCCATGCACAGGGACAACTTCCACTACCCCAGGTTGCCCCAAGCCCCATTCAACCTGGTCTTGGACACTTCCAGGGATGGGGCAGCCACAGCTTCTCTGGGCAACCTGAGGCAGGGCCTCACCACCCTCACAGGCAAGAATTTCTTCCCAATATCCCATCTAACCCTGCCCTGTATCAGTGGGAAGCCATTCCCCCTTGTCCTGTCACTCCAGGCCCTTGTCAGAAGTCTCTCCCCAGCTCTCCTGAAGCCTGCAGGAAGCTGAATGCCTCGTGATGGGGAGGCTGCTGTAGCAGCAGGGCAAGGTCCTTGGCTCCCAGGAGATTCCAAGGGCATTTATGATTACAAATATACTTTCAGTCAAAAGGAAATCTATATCACTGAAGCATCCTCTCTCTGAGTAATTTAGGAAGAAAGCTATCAAAATTTATTTAAGGAAAAGAAAAAGGAGTAAAGGGCATGTTTTTTACTGGTTTCTTTTTTCCCATTGCAAATTGAGAGTCTCTTTACCCTGGAAAAATCAATGTGGTTGGACACCTGATGTAATTAATTATTTTGCAAGAGACAGCCAGGTGATCTTTTGAAAAGAAAGGAGTTTTTAGCAGAACTGTTCAAAGTTCATAGTCTGCTGTGTATCTCTAATGCTGATAAACATCCAGCAGAAAGGATGTCTGTCTTAAAATTTCATATGGTCACACCTTTGTATTAAGGTGATATGCTGAGAAAAAGGCTGTAGACCCCAAGGAGCCCTCCAGCAAGGTGACTCTGGTGGTGTGGGCTCCACTTACCTTTAGGAGATGCCCTCGGGCCTTGGGATGATGGGTACAGTGATGTTCTCAGGTTTGAATTTTGAACCCTTAGCCAAGAAAGGGTTTCTGTCCTTTTTCTTGAGCTTATAAAACAAACAGGCTTTGCCTGTGCCGTGTGTTTGAACATAGTAGTTCTTTTGCCTAAACAGGCAGCCTTTTCCAACCCGGACCAGTTGTTTTTTTTTTTCAGTGCATTGGTGCCTGACTAAATGCATGGGGTTGCGTTCTTCATGTATAGAGGAGACAACCCTTCTGTTAAGTATTCCTGTGTTTTCCAGTGGTGGGCTGGGGAGGTTCCAGCCTGCCTTGCAGGCCAATGGCAGCCCAAACCTGGCTGGCAGGGAGGGAGGGGAAAGCCAGCAGTGGGATGCTGTGCCAGCAAGCCCCCAATTGGTTTGGCTGGAACTGGTTTTAGGTCATATAAAAAAGGGGGTGAAGGATCCGGGCTGCTCAGAGAGCGGCCGGTCCTCAGGCAGCGCCACAGACCACCATAGTGCTTTTTTTTCACAAGGACTGCAAATTGCTGTAACATAGTCAAGGTCTGTAGGAAGAGACAAGTTTTCCTGAACTTTACTCCCAGCTTGAACTTGTAAGAAGTTCAGTGAGAGGCAAGGAAGGGGAGAGAGGGAGATAGAGGCACCCTCGCTCCCGGCCCGCGTCCGCAGCGCCGAGGATGTCAGATGGCAGAGGCAGTCTGGAGAAGCAGCTGAACGGCCTCGGGGAGCAGGGCAAGGAGAGGAGCCGCACGTCCCTGGTCATCTCACAGGCCGTTAACCGCAGTATTTTCACCTCTGCAGTCTCCCCCGCCGCCGAGCGCATCCGCTTCATCCTCGGAGAGGAAGATGACAGCCCCGCGCCCCCGCAGCTCTTCACCGAGCTGGACGAGCTTCTGGCTGTCGATGGACAGGAGATGGAGTGGAAGGAGACTGCAAGGTGGGTTGGTTTTCCTTTACCCCCAAAGGGAAGGGCAGGTAGCAGTGCTTTCCACGGGAGATTCCCGGTTTAGCGTTCAACTGGGGAATAGCCGTGCTGCAGGATCGCATGGGGAAGCCGCAGAAAGGAGCCTGTGTAGTTCAAATTGCCATTCTTTGGTAAATGAGAGAATTTTAGGGTTGGTTTAGGTATTCCAAAAGAAAAACTAGGGAAACAAGAGAGTGCCAGATGGATTGCAATAGTTTGCCTGTGGAGAGAAAAGTATGGGCTCAGTAGTGCTTTGCAAAGGGGGACACGTCTCGGCCGGAACTGGCAGAAGTTGCCAATTCCAATTTGGCTGAGTCAAAACCGCTTCAGTACTATTGCCCAAAGTGGCTTTTGAGCCTGGTCCCACCTCACAGGGACAGGCTGTCCCTGTCCTCCTGAGTTACTGATGGAATTAATTTTAAATAGGAAAAAAAGCTTAAAGTTGTTTTCTTGTGAAGAAATTATTCAAGGTGCATGTTAAGTGCTGCATGGGGTTGCTTTGCTTTGAGTTCCTTGGTTGGGTTCTTTGATGCTGCTCTTAGTTTGGTCAAAAAGCCATGAGAAAAAAACTGGGAAGTTTTTGGGGTCTGGATGCTACAAGTTATATGTAGTTTATATCTGAACACCACTGGCCTATTCCCAATTGCCCTCACTGAGCCTGGGGGTTTTCCTTTTCCTTTATGATGGCTGGGCTAAGCTCTTTCCCCACCTTCCCCTCTTAAGGGCACTGTCTGTTCAAAGTTAGCCCCTGTTTGGTCACCCTAATCTTCTTTACCTGTGATTTAATGAGCTTCTCCACCACCTACCCCTTTACCTCTTAATTTAGTTTTGCTTCTCAGTTGCTTGGGGAACTTACTTAATGACTTTTCACCTTTTACTCTCTAACTTCTGACTTGTTGCTCATCCTTTTTCTCCCTTTATTGCTGTTCTTTCCTCTTACCATGAATTCAGCACTTCCCGGTGTAGGTGTTGTTACACATCTTTGGTAGGAGTGCTGCATGGAGCTCTGTGGGGGGTTCTCTGCAGGGTTCTTCTCCCAAGTAGCAAACCACAGGACAAGAGGAAACAGCTTCAAGGTGTGCCAGGGGAGGTTTAGGTTGGATATTAGGAAAAATTTCTTCACCCATAGGGTTGTCTGTGCAGGATAGTGGTGGAGTCCTCATCTCCTGTGGGGTTTAACAAATGTGTAGATATGATGCTTAGGCACATGGGTTGGTGGTGGCCTTGGCTTTGCCGGATTAATGTTTGGATTGGATGCTCGTAGAGGACTTTGCCAACTTGAATGGATCCATGATTCTTTGTATAAATGACACAGAATGTAACAAAGCACCCTGTTGAAGTGCTGTTAAGTTTCTAAATTTGCCCAACCTCCTGCCTTTGTGGATAGTGATCTTACAAAGTGTCTGATTGCTCAGGATTTTTCAGTACATTGCTGAAATGACTTAATCTTGCACCACAGAACCTCCTGAGAGCTCCTGAGCATCTCCCAGTGCATCCAGAGCTGGCTGGTGCTGTGCTTCAATGGGCACAGGGTCTGCCAGCTGTTTTTGGGTTGTTTCACATCTGCTGCTGCAGAACAGCTCTCCTACAACTGGGAAGTTGCAGGAGCAGGTACTGAACACAGGAGCAAGCGCAGGGCTGTGTGGGTGGAGGAGAGAGGAGAGGAGAGGAGAGGACAGAAGAGACCTTGTGGGGTTGATGCTTCCCCTGGCCCAGTGTAGAACTGCACAGCTCCTAGCTGGGGAAAGCAATGCTAGCTGCAGGCTGGTGCAGGGCTGAAGGCTGCACTCATATTTGAGAGAGCAAACAATCAAATTACCTTCCTCATCTCCCTCCTGCTCTGTTCTGACACCTACACCTTCCTTCTGTCTGCTGCACCTCGCTCCCAGCAGCCTGTGAAAGCTGTGGTGGTATTATCAGGTGTAAAAGGGTGAAGGATAGAAATGTCATTCCTGGCACAGCTTATAGAACAAAAAAGATCATAACAGAAGTTCAAAAAAACCATAATCACCACCCCACAGTTCAGCACTGTCATTCCTTTTCTCTGTAATCCCATCACCTTCCTGCCATCTCTCTGCCTTATAGACAGAATGTCCCCACGCTATGGTGGGCATGTCTTTGCCCCCAAAGATACTTCACTGTTCCTCACGACAGGCTGAGGCCCTCCAGCTGCTGCAGATCTTCTCCTTTTTGTGCCTCACTCGGTATCCTGTGACCACCTCTGGAATGCAGGCATTCCCTGCTTAGTGAAGGTGCCCCTGCCCATGGCAGCAGTTTGGAACTAGGTGAGCTGTGAGGTCCCTCCCAACCCACACCACTCTCTGGTGGTGTGAATCCAGCAGGCATTTGTTCACCCAGGTTTGCAAGTTAATATTTGGTGTATTGTGTTGGGAGTGTGGGTTGCAGTGAGAAAAGTAAACAGAAAGCAAATATTGATAGTTGTGAGTAATCACTTTCCCTGGAAGGACAAACATTGGTAATTTGCAGCCTTCCTGCTGTTACAGGGTAAATGTGACTCCACACAAAGCCCCTGAAGTGCACAGACTTGCATCTACCCAGGTCCCTCAGGTGTCCTAGGAAACACTTATTTTTTGTGAACTAGAAGGACCTTATTAATTGGAGATGAAAATCCCAATCTCCAGTCTTTTATCTTGAGTTAAAAAGCAGCTTTATAAAAAACAAAGTCTCAGGAAGAGATTATTGCAGTTGTGAAGCATAATTGATTAATCCTCAAGTAATACATTTGTCAGGATTAAAGATAATTTCCCTTGCTGTTAATAATATTCTTTTGAACAAATTTATGAGCTTCCTTACCTTATGTGTGTAGGGTTTTTCTTAATAATCTCTTTATATTAGCCACTGGAATTTTCATTTTCCACATATATTAAAATGGTGCCTCAAGAGGGGATTAAAAAGCATTTCTGCTTTGCCATTAGGGCATATGGACCACGTTTTCCTGCACCCCCAGTTTACAGCAGAGCTGTTGCTGGGTGCTGTGGTGAGGAAGAAGGTGTGGGCCAGCTGAGATCCCCCAGGCCAGCTGAGATCCCCCAGGCCACAAGAGCCCTGTGCTCCACCCCCACTGCCCATCCCTGCATGCTGTGGACTGGGCACAGCGGGGCCAAGGGCAGGGTCAGTGCTGCAGGGGGAACTGGGACTGGGCGGGCTGCATGCCAGGGACAGGGAGCCTCCTGCTTCCCTGCTCTTGGGATGTAGCTTTAGGGGTGTAAAGAGTGTTTTGCACAACCAGGATTTACCCTTTGCTCTCACCTTCCATTAGAGATAAGTTTTCTGGGTTTTTCAGACCTGCTTGTTAAATCATTAAACGGCGGCTGGAGGGAAAGAATGAGCTCCTTCATTTGTGCCTTCTCCTTTGGTGGCTCATTTGTTCTCTAAGAGCACCTTCAGACATGGCTAGCTTGTGCTCCTCTCTTCCCCCCTTTGTCAGCCTGTGGGCATGGGACAGCAGTATCCATGCTGCCTCCATCTTGGCAGAGACTGATTCCATATTTTATTGCCTGAAATTGGATCACAGAATCATTCAGTTTGGAACAGCCCTCCAGGACGATAGAGTCCAACCATTAAACCAGAACTGCCCAGATAATGAAGGACAAGTCGCCTTATTTCCAGAAATGCTGATTTATTTCCCTGCAAGGAGGCCACAGCCTTAACCCCATGTCATTGCTCTGCCCTGTTGCAGGTGGATCAAGTTTGAGGAGAAGGTAGAGCAAGGTGGGGAGCGATGGAGCAAACCGCATGTGGCCACCTTGTCCCTGCACAGCCTGTTCGAGCTGAGGACGTGCATAGAGAAGGGCTCCATCATGCTGGATATGGAGGCTTCTTCCCTCCCACAAGTGGTGGGTAAGTACACCTGCATTGGCTCTTTCTCTCACCACTTCCCCACAAATTTTTATTAACTCTGGTATGGCTTTATGGGTGGTTTTAATGAAAAAGTGCTGCTTTTCCCATAAAAGAGAAAAAAAAAAGAAAGAAAAAGGAATAAGAGGGAAAAACTAGAAAGTACCTGGAAAGAGATAACAGATAGATTAAAAGAGTCCTTCTCAGTGCAGGAAGAAGAGTAAAAGACATCTATTTAATTTACATTCACTATGGAAAAGGTGACATGTGGAAGGGCCATGTGTCTGGAGCAGAGACACCCATCAGGTACTGTTCATGCAGAACAACTCGGGCCAGAAGCTGCTCTTGGCTGAGGTGTTCAGCTGCCCACTGAGGGCAGGTGGGGCTGTGTTTAGGATGGGATACCCCCCATCCCCAGCAAGGGAGAGGGGAGAGCACCCCAGCACCAGCTGGTGCTCTGCTCTGCAGAGTGGGAGGGCAGGTTTTGTACGGTCAAATCAGCTGTGGCCAGGGGTGATGCTCGGTGACATGCTGAGAGCCAGATCATGTTGCCCATGGTGTGTGAGAACGTAGGGAAAATAAATTTTCCAAGTGAGCCATCCAGTGGAGAGACATTTAACCAAAATGCTGAGTTTAAGAGCCATTACAGGAGGAGATCTAAAAGAGAAAAATTAAGTACTTCCTCTGCCAAAACTCAGTGCTTTGAATGATCATCTCAGGAAGTAAGGTCAAAATTATCATACCATGGAATTCTCCCATACACGGGATCATCAGACTTGGAATTACAGGTGTTTCTGCTGTTAAATACAGAGTTTTGAACTTAGTTTTGCATGTGCTTATGGTGACATGTATCTTCCTTTGCTTTTGTGTCTGTGTATCCAAATGCACAGCTTTGCAAAATTTTAACAAAATAACCCCCCCAAGAAGCTCTCAAGTTTTCTGCTGGAGGTTAACCTGCTTCAGAAGCTGGTGTTCATGGTCCAAAACCTGAAGCCCTCAAACATTAAATTTTCTTTTGAAATCCCTTCGAGATGTCACCTTCAATCTCCTTCTTCAACCCCCAAATTAAATCTAATTCCTAGGAGATTAAATTACACATTGGTGGTTGCTGTTGCTGTGACACTGTCCTGAGCGGGGTGTTTTTGCTGGTCCAGACCCTTAATCAGACAGGTAGGGATATCCAGGACTGGATTTCCAGGATGATTTAATTATGATCACTTGGCTTGTGTCTGGTAGCGACACACAGGAAAGGAAAACTCCAAAGAAAAAATCTCTTTGTTGTTTGTGTTTTATCATCAACGGGGAAGGGAAGTGCCAGATACAGAAGGATAAAACTTGAATGTAGGTTCTGAAGGAAATACTCCAAAACTCACTAACCAAAACCACGAGCCAGAAAAGCTTGTATTAAAGTAACACTTAGCAAAGGTCAGCCTTTTGCCAGGCATGTTGTATAAGGGTACTTACGTGCTTCTGCCCACCCTGTCTTAATTTGAGAGGAAGAGCTAGGTGCTTTCTAGGGGATTTGAAGAGGCTTTAATTCTGAGCAGCACGTAGAGGATGACTTTCTGACTCACTGAGTTAGCAAATGTGATGCGTGTCCTGCCTCCCCCTTGCCATAACTTTTATTATTAGCACAAATAAAAGTTACCAGCAGACAAATATGAGCTGCCACTTGCCCTCAGGGGACAGCGCGTGAACTTGAGTCACCAAGGGAACAACTTCATGCGAGACTTACTGCACAAGGGACATTCTTCATAAGTCTAGCCACCTTTCTGCCTTTTTCCTCTGGGATAAGGGGGGAGAAAGGAGGGAATTGATGGGAAGTGAGCATGCATTGAGGGCGCTGGGGGCCTTTTCTCCTGGTGACTCCATGAAAAGTAAAACTGTATAATACATCCTGTGGTAACTGGAGCAAGTTCTGCCGCTTGTAGTTGCCATCACTTCAGTCCTGCAAGTGAATGATTTAATTAGTGGCTCATCTCCAGGATTTCATCCTATCTTTAGATTAAGTTTTACTGGGGGCCTGCAAGGTGAACTCAGGCCTTGTTGAAGCTGATAGAAGATTTTCTGTGTGCTTTATGGGAGCATCATGGAACTTGCAATAGAGTAATAGTATCTCCAAGAAAGTCCAGGCTCAGAGGGGATTCCATTTCTGAGCTGAGAATTGGCTTACCCTGGTCTTTGAAATAGGCTCCATGGCATATAGGAAATAGCAGAAGGGTATCTCAGTGCAATAGGTGTGAGTTAGTGTCTCATGCTGGATGGAAATGGTTATGTCCTGTTTTGAGAGGAATGTCTAAAAGAGATTTTCATACAAACAAAAACTGGCTTGGAGATGGTAAGAAAGCCTTCAAAAAGGCAGGGTGAAAATGTCTCCAAGCCCTCTCTCTCTGCTCTCCCTGGAAGCGGTTTTGAGCTCTGTGGTTAATTTTGCTCTCCCCTCCCTCCCCCTTCCTGTGTGGCCACAGAGATGATCGTTGACAATCAGATCGAGACGGGGCTGCTGAAACCCGACCTGAAGGACAAGGTCACCTACACGCTGCTCAGGAAGCACCGGCACCAGACCAAGAAATCCAACCTGCGCTCGCTGGCTGACATTGGAAAGACCGTCTCCAGTGCAAGTAGGATGTTTTCCAACCCCGATAATGGTAATGCAGAGGCTACCTGGCTATAGCCTTCTCTGTCACAGCAGCCCACCCGCCCAGAACTAACTGCGTGGCCCTGACCCCGCTTCCTAACCCCAGGAGCAGCGAGGCCGTGCTGATGGCGCATCAGTGGGGGCTCTGCAGCTGCTTGGCCATGGCACAGCACTCTAAGCACACCTTCACTGGACTGGCAGGGATCCAGGGGCAGGCTAGAAGGCACGGGGTGCTCTCGCAGCTGGCGTCTAGGAGGTGGTTTAGGAGCAACGATAGGAAAGAGAGATTTGCCAAAAACTTTGGTGGGGCCTGAACCTTAAAAGGCTGATCACCTGAAATATTTGGGCAGAGACAAAGCTTCCATGCACATTCCATGTCTGTAACAGTGTTAGTAGCACTGTGAATCAAAAATGACCTGGCAGTAACACCTAGCTTGCATTTTGTTGCCATAAAATCATTGTCCAGTGGGGTAAAGCTGATTTCCATCCTGCTTTATTCATCCTAAAATAGTTTTGTGGTGTGTGTTGTGAATATGTGTCCTGTTCTCTCTAAAAAAAGGTGTAATAGGTAGAGAAATGTTGGTAGTGGTGTCCCTAAACGTGCGTGTGTGTGTATGCAGACAGCTATGGAGGCCTGGGCCCTGACTCAGTGCTTGCCCCTGGGTGGAGATTTGGGGTCTTCTTGCTTATGGTAATAAAAAAAAGAGGAGTTTTATGCCTCTTGTCATGCCTTAGAGTTCTCTTGACTGTCTCCTGTGGCAGTCTGGAAATTGGGCTAAAAGTTGCCATTTTAAATTACCCAGAAATAAGAGCAAGTGAAGAAATTATTTTCTTCTTGCTCCACCAAAGGCCTCTTAGCTTGCTGTGTTTGGCTTCTAAAACTCACCCTAACATTCCTCCCTAACCTATTCTCACACTTCATTAATATTTCCTACCTTGGATCATCCTTTGGTTTTGCAGCAGGAGTGTGTATGTGTGTGGAGACTGTTCCTTGCTCTGGGTGATGCCTCCTGTCGTGTCTGTGCCTTGATAAGGTGATGAGTGAGGGGAGTAAGGCAAGGTGCAGTAACGTGAACCAAGGGAGTGGTCACAGTGAACATCCCTGCAGGAGGCCAATGGAGCAGAGAGGGAATGGGCTCTGGGGGGAGCACTGGGAGGAAATGACAGCTTTAGGGACAGCATGGCCAGATGAGTGCTACAGCTGGAGGAGCCACGGGCAGGGACTCCTTCTGCTGGAGCACATTGCTACAACCCCCAGCCAGCCTGGCCTTCTGGATGCCTTCCCAAGGTATGCTCCCCACGGTTTGGATGGAAGGCAGCTGCTTTCTGGTACCACCTCCGTGACTTCAGTCCTTTCTGGGCCTGTGATGGTCGGGTTTGCTGTGGGGAGCAGAACCCTGGCCTGTGGCCGTGGTGTGTGGGAGGCTGAACCCCAGACAGACATGCCTTCAGCTCCTGGTGCTCAAGTGTTTCAGTCACCTCTTGTAGGGGATGCTCTCAGTTCTTGGCTGCAAACCCTTTTTCCTGCATGTAGGCAGAGCTTATCCCATTTGATGCTGACAAAGGGCATTCCTCACATTCTCACTCAGCCCCTGCTCATTTTTCATGGCTAAAGGCCTTCTTTACTTGGATTTTAAGTGATTTCAATATCATTAATTTCTTGTTCTGATTTGAATGGGCTGTGCAGGTCCTGGCTCAAGTTGGACTGATTCTCCAGGAATTCTTTCCTGGTCTGGTCTTCAGGCACTCCTTTTATGTTGTTCTGTCTCTGTTCTCCCTCCTGGGATATTGATGTGCTCTGAGGATGTGTAACACACTCTGTTCCATGACAGTACAAGTGCATTGAGACTTTGGGAGGGCAAGACTGACTTTTTGTGGGGGAAAAACCTGATGAGTAGTCATTACTGTTATTTATTATTTACACTTTAATGGAAAAGTAACTACAGAATGTATTTGATCAGGTTATACCTTGGATTCAGTGGGTGTCTCATGTGTCCTTTAGACAGATAAAAATTTTATGAGGCCAACGGGAGTGCAGCTGTCTCTTAGCATAGCTAATCACCCTAATGACTGTGCCACCAGCCCCAGTCACTCCTAAATTCCCCTTGAGTTTCTTTCCAGGTAGGTGTTTGTTTTCATCTCAGTGTCAGTGACACTTCCATCCAATAGGTCTGAGCATCCGCCTGCCCTCTGCACAACAGCTTTACAGCCTGGTGCAGCTGCTCCCTGCTTCACTGGCTCAGCAGGAACATCCTCTGCAGCCAGCCAACCTGCCCTTTAACACTTCCAGGGGTGGGATCTGTTTGTTAGATCTGAAATTTGGAAATATACTCAAAAAAATCCTGCGGTGCCTCTATCTCATTTGGTTCAGAGCGCTTAATTAACTGAAGTCTTAGGGCTTCCAAAATGTTCTTATTTTTGACTTCTGAGGTGAATGAGCCCCATGCAGTTATCCCAGATGCCTCTAGAAATTCAGGAACCTAGGAAAGAGAGATGTCTCTGCCCATCTCCCTGCCATAACTGATCCTGGAGCATCTCTGTCCTTTCCCAACCCTCCCTAGGGATGGGGGTGGCTCTGTGGTGCCTGGGTGGGTCATCCTCAGCCCCCATCTTTGATGTCACTGCTCTGTTTGAAGGTAAGGTAGTGATCAGATGGGCAGAGACATGGCCAAGGTGTGCTCTGACACCTGCCCTGGCAGGATGTTTTGTCAGGAATCCCTTTGCTCTGGGAAAGGAATTGGGCAAAAGAGGGTAGTTCATTGTGTGCCATGGATGGAAGAGGATAAATCACAGCACTCCACTGCTGTCTGTTCACTAGGAAAAAGATGATTGCCAAAATTCTGGGTGTACAAAGCTGGACTAAGCAATTCCTCCGTGTTACCTTGTGAAGACACAGCCCTTTTCCTTGCTTCCATTGGTAGAAGGGTGAGCTGTATGAAGTGTTCAGCAAGGATATTTCCATGTTACGTATTGATGAGACTCCTGCAGGGTTTTTTGCCAGGTTTTTGTGTGTGTCTCATTTTGTTGCGTGGCTTTTGAAGAGTTCTTTGTATTCCTTCCTGGCACAGCCCTTGTCCTACACCCCTGGAGCAGTACATGGCACCTGGGCTAGCAGCTCTCCAGCTGGCACACCTTGGGCTTTGCCGTGCTATAACATGGGATCTGTGGTGCCCATCCCTTCTGCAGGTGCCTGACTGGAGGACTGACCAATATTTACCAGCCTTCTGTGATGACATTTGCTTTCCATTTTGAGATTTTTCTTTCAGAGCTTTGTGCCTGCCAGCGTTTTGTATAATTTAACACCTGTGGGAGCCTTTGGCAAGTGAGAAATGATGAAATGCTGCTAAACCCAAGCTGGCAGAGACTGTAGAAAACTGTGATGTGTTTAAGTGTGTGTGTTTAACCACCATAAATAATGGCACGGTCCCATCACCACGTGGGTGCTGCCTAAACACCTCCTGAGCACTGTTTGTTCGCACTGTGCTGGCAGCATGGTTTGGAAACAGTTGAGTGGGAATAGCAGGCTGTCAGCTGAGGCACAGACAGGAGGATACCTGGCTGTGGAGGGGGAGAGAGGTTTTATCCCACTTTAGAATCCTAGAGGACTTTGGGTTGGAAGGGAGCTGAAAGACCATCTTGTTCCAGCCTCCTGCCACTGGAAGGGACACCTTCCACTTGCCCAGGTTACTCCAAGCCCTGTCACTTGGACACTTCCAGGGATGGGGCAGCCATGGCTCCTCTGGTTCAGTATTAATCAGTTCAGTGCTTTTCACACGAACTGGGACCCAGTATTAATCAGTTCAGTGCTTTTCACACGAACTGGGACCTCAGTGCCTTTGTAGCTGAGCAGTGGCATCAGCTGAACAATACCAGAAATGAGGTGGTATCTGAGAATGCTTGGAAAATCCCTATCAGTGTGTATGCTGGCATCATTGGAAGCATGGCAGACTAAGGTGAGCATTTCCAGGTCTGGGTTGGTGTGCCTGAGTGTGTACAGATGGGATCAGGATGCTCAAAGTTGGCTCCTGGGACATGACCTGATCTTTATTTTCAAAAACCTGTTATTACTGATGGTCCTGCAGCCTGGAACTGCTCAGTGCCACCAGCACTGCAGCTGCTCGCTCACTTCCATGAGATCTGCTTCAAAGATGCCTGAATTTGAGACACCAGGGATGGAAAGCTGTGTCCAGCCCTGCCAAGTGAACACTGCGAGGTGGAGCTGCGGAGGAGAAGTCAGGATCTAAATGTGTGGGCTTCAGTGACCGCACTGTGCAGCTCCAACCTTCTGTCCTGCCTGGCTTCCCTGTACCACTGCTTGAGCCTTTCTTTCTGCCATAATTTTCTTTTCTTTTCTTTTCTTTTAACTTTTCCCCTTTGCTCTCTTGCTGCTCCTTGCTGCCGCTGCCGTGCCCCGCTTGGCCGGCACCAGCGCGCAGCCCGCTGGAGAGCTCGGTGCCCTGCCTGGCCACGCGCACGCTGGACGATGAGCTGGGAGTGCCGCGCAGCCCCAGCGTGGGATGGCTCAGTAAGTGTGGGCAGCACCAGGGGGGCTGGGCCAGCAGGGCAGGGGGGACAGGCAATGCCACAGCCAGGCTCTAATGCTTGCTGCTGCATTAAGCTAACAGTGGGGAGAGTGTGGGTGCCTTCTGTGGGAGTGTACTGCTCTGGCTGCTCCTGTTATCGCTCTGTTTCATTCTGTTTGCCTTCTTTCCTTCATCTGGGATGAAGCAGGTAGGTCAGGCCATACTCCCCTTCCAAGGGTAGTCTAGGATGGCTGCTGGCACTTTTTGTCTCTTGAAGTATTCTTTGCCTGTTAAAGGGCCTTAAATATTGTAATTTTTGTATAAATTATCCTCAGAAATAGTCTGCCAGCTTGATCTCTCTGGGGTGAGCTGGGCAGGTCTCTGGCGCTGCTCCTGTCTGATTCCCTGTGTCAGGGAGCCTTGCTGATCCCAGAGGAGCGCACTGCTCCTCCCAGGAAGGCACAGCTTATGGCACTGGTGGCACAGAGGTGTTCTGTGGTGACCATGAGAAGTGACTGAGGTCTGAATTCCAGGGTATTATTCCCCTTGGCAGATGACTATGGAGCTGATTCATAGGTAATGGCATGGAGGGATTTGGACTGCCTGCTGTACTTCCCTCACAAGTCCTTGGCTGATCACGGCCATGGACAGGCTCAGGTCACCTTTGCCTGAGAGACAGGAATAGGAATTGGGCCTGGATCAGGAAATGATCCTTCGTTAGCAAGCACCATAAGGGTGAGTGTCGTGGGCCAGAAGTCCTCCACAGGGGTCTCAGCAGCCGAAACTTTGTACTCCACGTTTATTTGGAGCTGCTCTGAGTTTCTGTGGCTGTGTGGGGCCCATTAGGAGGTGGTTTGTTTGGAGCTGCTCTGAGTTTGTGTGGCTATGTTGACCCCCCCAGGAGAAGGAGGCTGCTAGCAAGGGGAGAGAAAGGCGCAAAGCCTCCTCCTCTTGGGAGAAGGGTAATTATATCCCAGGGAACAGTCAGCTTGGAATCCAATAAACAAAGCAAACAAGTGATGTAATCTGGAAAAAATAGCAGCTAAGTGGGGTCTTAAATAACAGCAGGAAGAATTGGAGCTGGGGATCCCCCTTTGTGGTACATGATTTGTCTAACTGTGCTTGGCTTTGGCTGTGCTGATGTTGCTGGACGTGGCAGTAACACACAGCAGATACAGCTACTTTGAATCTATCCCCACATATGTTGTAAAGACAACCCAGCTCTGGAGAGTCCAGAGTTTTTTATTCCTGCTCCTTTTTATTCCCAGCTCCTGATGCTGATTTATTATTGAGCTTGTTTGTGCTGGGAGCTGATGAACACTGAGAACTTGAACATTCCTTATAATAATATCAAATAAATTTGGTCTCAAAACACAGCCTCAGTTGGGAGATGCTTCCTTGCCATTTTCTTTCCTTTGTATTTCCACCCTTTCCAATGAAGTTCATGGTCAGAATAAAAGCTTCATGGTCTGGGATAAAAGCTCCTGGTGCTGTGTTTCAGGTTCCTGCAAACATAATGAGAAGGGATGGGAACATTTCAGGATAATTTTTACTGTTCATACTGACCACTGTGATTTCTGATCCTGTATCTGTCCCAGAAGCCTTTGTTTACTATTGGTTTGTTGTTTGTTTGGGTTTTGGGTTGGTTGAAATTTAATTATTCTGCTGTGTCTCTGGAGAGTTCCTTCACCTCTCTGGAAAATCTGGTGTCAGGAATTGTTGACTTCTGGCCTGTCAGTGTGGCACACACGTTGTTTTAATCAGTGAGATGCTCCTGAGCTTAGTTAATGAGCTTGCTTGGAGCAAGGGAGGCGTTCATTAGGGGCTGTCTCAAAGGCGCAGGAGCTGCCCCCCTCCCTCTCTGCCTGTGGTGTGTGCAGTGCCTGGGATGCTGAGGGGGGGCTGAGGCCAGGGCTTTGCACCGTGGAAGATCCCAGCTCTGTGGAGGGGTGAGTTTGTGGTGGGTCCTGGGTGAGCTGGCCAGCAGTGTGGTGCTGTGTTATTTTTCTCCTACAGGCAGGAATTATGGAAATTCTTGGACTCTTTTGCTGTCCTTGGAGTTACTGGACTGCTATGAGGGTCAGAGGTGACAAAGTGTTAGTGTCTTAAAACCCCTCTGTGCCACATGAAGTGACAGAAAGCAGCTTGTCAGGGTCTGGAATTCCCCACATCAGCCTCCCAAGGAAAGGTGTTGCTGTAGCCTGAGCCTCTGTGTTCTGACTGGATCCAAGCAGGTGCCTTAACTGCTGTTGGTGTTGTTCCTCCAGGCAGCCCGGCCATGGCTCACCGAAACCTGACCTCCACCAGCCTCAACGACATCTCAGACAAGCCTGAGAAGGACCAGGTAAGCTCCAGGCCCAGCCTTTTCTTGGGGATGAGTTTGGAGAGGAGCTGGATGTTGGGGAAAGGGCTCCTCTGTACCTTAGCCCTGGAAACAAGAGGAGTGAGTATTTTTGAGTCCTGTGATTGATTCCTGCACTCTTTTAGCACCAACCCTTGCAAACAGCAGGTTCATCTCTTACAAGGTCTGAAGCAAGTGACACCACGTAGATGGCATCTTGCTGGCCCCCATGAGAAAGGAGGTAAAATACTCTGGGAGTGATGGATTTTGGATCCTCTTCCTGCTGAGGGGTTACAAGGGTCTGCAGAGGAGCACCCCGGGGTGAATGTTCACAGGAACTATGGGGTAGAGCAGGAGCACTCAGGGCAATGTGTCCCTGCTGCAGCAGCTGGTGGAACAAAGGTGCCACCTCCCCTTGCACATCCTAGTAGGAAGGTGGCTGTGCTGACAGGTGATGTGGGAGAGCAGCCCCAAAATGCAGTCAGCAATTGAGTTAAAATTGGCCTCCAGTGACAAATGTCCATGGCCTTGACCTCTTTGCTTGCCCAGGGAAATGTTTGTGGTATGGCATACGGGCTGCCTTTGTGTGTGCTTCCGTCCTTCCCCAAGGCTGCCGCCTCTGAGGGGTAACAGTGAGTTTATTCCAACTCTTAGAAAAACTGGTGCCTGAATGAGGTCTCTGTGCAAGTTTCAAAAAACCTTTGTCTGGGTTCAAAAAGTGGGTTACTCTCAAAGCCTGGCTGTTTCTTTCGGAGAATCTCTTTTTTTGTCTGCATCTTCCAGCATTCCCTAGTCCCATGGTGATTCTGAATGCAAATGAGAGTCACTTTGGAAACCTGTTTGGGTAGCACAGCCTTGCTGGCCAGTTGGGGATGGCTCCCATCCTTCAACAATGGCTGGTCACAGTCTTCTGTAAATCCTGAAAGGGACACAGCAACATAATTGAGGTAGAATAGTGAGTTCAGACTAATTAAACATTTTAAAAAGAAAATGATATTTGCCTAAAGAAATACACTTTCCATGGAAAGAGAAGGGGAGCAGTGTGTTTTGCCCTGACCTCAGAGTCATGCAGTGTTGTAGTATGTTCTAGTATCACCTGTACTGGTTGTGTTTGCAAAATACCTGTTTCCTTTAGTACACACAGCCACACCTGGGGAAGAAGGAGAATTGTTAAATATGACAAAATGCTTTTTGTCATTGGAAAAACTGCTGTGTGACATTTTTAATCCCATTGTACTTGTGGTTTTAATGCTAGACCAGCCCAAAGCTGGGGCTGAGCATTGCTGCAGCTTTGCAGCTCTCAGCAGTGCAGACAGTCTCCACTGCCCCTTCTGTCTCTGGAAATTCAGATAATGGACTTTTGTGGAGAATTAGGTATAGAAATAGGTGGTTTTGGTAGCACTGATAGGAAAATCTGTTAATAGATGCAGCTGGGAGCAGGCTCCAAAGTTCTTAACTTCCAGTGTACATAATGCCTGGCTCTTGATGGTGAGAAGTGTTTCTTGCTAAGTGTAGAGTTCCAAAAATCCTCTTAGTGAATTAGCCCATCCTGCTGATGAACTCTGCACAAAGTGGAAGCCTTGTCCTCCTGCACCTTGAGACATCACCTTAGAGCTCAGTTTTCATGGCTGATCGACTCAAAGTCCTGCCTTGATTGAGTTTGTGGCATTGTGGTGGTGCCTCTCAGCTTCCTTGAGCAGAACTCCATGTGCCATACACAGGCACAGGAATAATCCATCATGTTACCACAGCAGGAGCTGCAAAGGGAGCAGGTTCACTTGCCTTGGCAGCAGGGAGACTGGCTGTTGTTATTTAGGCATCCTATCTGGAAGCTGGACAGTCAGTGAGGCCATAAGGCAGAGGGGAGTGCTGGAGACACAGAACATCGCAGTTTTTATTGATTTGTGTGCCTGTAAGAATTGTGAGGGGTGAGGTCAGTCTACAGCAGTTGTGTGGAGCAGGACTGCCTTCCTGCATCCTTAATCAATCCCTGGTTTTACACAGGTAGAGGATTGCATGCTCATGTTTCAGAGGAAAAAAGGCTTTGACCAAACTTCTTTGTACCTTCAGTGATTTTCCTGTCTTCCTACATTCCTTAATATTCAGTTCTTCAACCTTTAGTGCAACTTGGAATGGTGCAGCTAATAATCTAGGGAGTTCATAGCCAGCATACTCTTCTAATCTGCAGCATTCCTGCTCCTTTTCTCTGGATGTTGAAAGGTTCAGGTTTCACGTGCATGTCAGAGATATGATCTGTCAGAGAATCCTCCCGCATTCATCCCTGCTGCCAGGACCCAGACAGCTCTGCCTGGCTCAGCGTGCTCCTTATGCCTGTTGAATCGGGCAGTCTGCACCAGCCAGCTCTCTCTGCCATGGGAATGGTGGCTGGATCCACTGGGATGGCAAAGAGGCTGGCTCAGGATCCTGCAGAAGCCCTGACCCAAACCACTTTGGTGAGAAATACCTTCAGTAAGGGCCCACAGACTGGGGGTTTGCTCTTTTGTCATATTCTGTGCTGCGGGCTTGCTTGACATTTTAGAAAGGTAATTAGGGAAGAGGAGATGTATTCCCTTTCATTGTGTTTGCTTTGGGAGAGCACTGCTCCTGAGGTGGCAGCACAGAGAAGGGATTTGCCTTCATTTGTTGTATTTTAGGAGGTGTTGGCTGCAGTTAATGCCCTGGCATTTGCATCTGGAGAGACAAGCAGTGGCGTTTTGGGACAATTTATTCTTCTTTTCTATATAGCTGTTAATAAATGAGCATCTAGACTTCCTGGCTGCTCCAACCCCTGTCCAGCCTGGCCTTGGACACTTCCAGGGATGGGGCATCCACATCTTAATATCTAAAAAACATTTTAAACCCTTTTTTCCAGCTTATGTGTGAAGGAGAGTGACTGAAAAGAGTCAGGTAGGTGCTTTCTCAGCCCCTCTGGTGCTGCAGTGCCAGCAGACCACAGGAAGCTGGGAAGTTCCTACTGCTATTCCCACTCCAGTCCCTCCCCCTGCAAGAAATCCTTTGGCTGTGCTCTGTTAGAATGTCCTTGGTGGCTCCGAGTGGCTGCACCACCAGGACTCCTTCAGGGTTCAACATGTAGAATAAAGGAGACATGAAAGGAAATCTGTTTTCCCAGAGACCTGCTATTCCTGAGCTGACGCAACAGCATAAAGCAAGGGAATGTATGTTGATACAAGGGGAGTTTCCTGACCTGGTGTTATCTGTGTTTCCAGAGGGCTTGGATGTGGGACGAGCCTGGCTCTGAATGAATGCGGTCAGTCAGAGGGAGGCACAAAACCCTTCTTATTTGTTGTGGTGTAGACACTGTGTATTCAACCCAGTGTTTCCATGTCAACAGGGGATCTGTGCCAAAGCCAGTGCTGGAGTTAAAAAAGAAATTGGCCTTGTTTAGAGAAGCCCTCCTGCCTTTCCTGGGGACCCAGGGACAGGGAGGCGCTGGCTGGATCCCATTCTTGGGAATGCAGTCCTGGGATTGATTGTGGGAGTGATTGCTGCTTTCCCTGCTGGAACATCTTCTCATCTCCACACTTGCAAGCAGACATTCCTAATTTTGAGGTCTGTCAGCCTGGGTGATGTACTTTCACTCCACGGAGCTCCTGTGAAAATGACTGTCTTCCAGTACAATCAATGCCACCCTTCTGGAGGAAAGGAAAAGCTTCTAGAAAGTTTAGTTAACTGGAATTTCCTTTACTTTTGCTGTTTTTCTTGATGCAGAGGGCAGTTTTGCCTGCCTGCTTTCTCCCCATATCCACAGTGGCCCTCTAAAGCATCCTTGGGTGACAGAGCAGCCTGGAGCCTGGAAGGCGCCCCTGGAGGCAGGTGTTCAAGGGATAAGTTGTGGGAAGGTGATCAGGTGATCTTAAACCTTTGTGTGAGCAGATACAGAAAGAGAGACAGAGACAGGTTCAAGCTGCAGGGGAATTAACCTTCCCTAAGTGCTACTTTGGAGTGTGTATTCAGGAGCTGCTTTCATTTCCAGTCAATCCAGAGTGGTGTTGATGATCCGAGTGCTCCAGTACATTTAAGGAAATTGAGATTCTGAGGTTGCTGTGCCTTTTTGCAAGTACAGTGCTGGAGACCTGTGGCTTTTAACATAACATTAGTGGTTGGGGTGGAATGATCTTCAATTTGGCAGGGGAAAGGGAAGTTCCCTCGTCCCTCCCTTGTTCCTGGATGCTGCTGAGGAGTCAGATCTTTCCAAAGCTTCTTTGGGGAATGGTTCAGGATGGATTTTAAGTGCTGACTGCACTCATTACCTGTCTGATAAATGATTTAAGAAAGTGGTGAGTGGTGCTGCAAAACTCATTTGGAGATTAAAAACCCCACTATAATGGCAGCTCTTCAAAATTAGTGACAGTGGTTTGCTGTGCTGGGCAGGGGGAAGGGCCTGGAGCCTTCAGCCTCAGGAGCTGGGTGGGCACAGGAAATGCTGCAGGTCAGTTCTGGCTCAGAGAATCACCTGGGTTTGGGCCAGGTGTCCAAACCAGCCCTGGTGTTGCTGAATGGTCTTTGTTCAGCCACACAGCCAGCCTGGTGAGGTTTGTTGTGAATTTGCCATCTTCCCATTATTGTTTTACCACCGCTGTGTTCCCAAACACTGTCTGTGGAAGAACTGGTACAGCTTTTCCAGACTTCCTCCACAGTGCTCCTTGATGCTTATTTACTGTTTCTTCTGGTGGTAATCCTGACTGAAGCATGCAAGGGTAGGATCATTCCAGCAGTTTTCTTCCTGTTCAGTCAATTCATGTATTTTCTGGAGACTTTTTCCATTTTCCCCCTTCCTTGAGTCACATCATGCAGCTCATTAGGGATTCATAGCCCAGTTCAGTGCCCCTCTCTTGCTGGTGCTCCTGGCAGTACATCCTCCCTCTCCATTCACCCTTTGCCAGGCACACACAGAGCATCTCCAGAGATCACCCAGGGAGAGGGGGCAGATTGGGAACCAGCTGAGGGCAGGCTTTTCAAAAGCCTTCCATTCCAAATTAATTCTGCCGCTGCTGAAGTTCAAACAAAGGCATCTTGCAGAGGCTGAGTTTTAGAACCCAGGGGCTCCTGCTGCTGCTGTGGTGTTTTCCCCTTCCCTGGAGACTTTGAGCTGAGGTCTCCCTGGAGCCTGGACATTTCTCCGTGGCTGGATCCAGACCAAGGGTGCACTGCAGGGTCCAGACTGCAGGGTCCACGAGTGTGCACAGTTACTGCACAGAGGTGCAGAGATGAGAAGAACGTGTCCAGCACAACTTAATTTTCTTTTCCTTCTTCTTGCACTGCTGCAGCTGAAGAACAAATTCATGAAGAAGCTGCCTCGTGATGCTGAGGCCTCCAACGTGCTGGTGGGGGAGGTGGATTTCCTGGAGAGCCCCTTCATTGCCTTCGTGCGTCTGCAGCAGGCGGTCATGCTGGGAGCGCTCACCGAGGTCCCTGTCCCCACACGGTAAGGACAGCCAGCCCCGGGCAGGCACCACCCAGGCACCTGCATTTCCACCTGGCAAAGGAAAAACAGCAGGCTAGGAGGTGTTCTCCATGCCTTCCATGCTGTGACATGCAGAACCATCAGCATTGGTGGTGCAAAGTAACAAAACTCACTGAAGCTGCTTCATCATTTTCAGCTCCTGAGTTTGGTTATGAGTAAACCATTACACAAACGCACTGACTTAACAACTCAGCAGTAAAGAGCACTGTCAGTGTTGAATTGAAGTCCTGGGGCTTTTTTCCTGCCCCTTCTGTACAGATCCCAGATTCCCTCTGCACATTTTTGCTGTATATTTTATCAGATGGAAAATTCAATTCTGGCCCACCTGGGGCAAAAAAAAGTCAGGTGAACTTGAACATACAGTTCTACTGGGGCTTGTTCTGTAATGCATAATGGCTCAAGGAAAAATGTCAGAGAAATATTTTATTTATTATGACTCATGTTGCAAATTAATCTCAGTCTCACAAATAGCAATATATCTCGTGTTCTTAAATATTTGAAGTCACTGCTTGAGTATGCCTGCCTGTCTAAGCTGCCCTGTGTGAATTCATAGCAGCATCACAGCCCTTGTATGGAGTGGAAGTTAGATGGCTGCTGGAATCCTTGCCTCTTTCTGTGTACCAAACAAAGGGAAAAGAGCATCTAGCTTTGCTCTTTAGTGGTAGTAGCAGTGTTTGTGTTTCTTGCAGTTTCATCAAGTGGTTTCTTACAGCCACATCCACAGCTGTCTGTACACTCTGGGTATTCAGGTAGGAGTGGGGGCACCCAGATGTGGCTTCATTCTGTAGCAGGTTATTCATTCCTCAGCGTTCCTGGCCTCTGTGTGCTTCAGTGTTTCAGCTTCCCACTCTAATCCCACTGACTATTTTTTAAACATATCTCCAAATTCTTTTCAGCAGTTGTAAGCTGAGGTATTGCTCGCTGTGGTGGTGGGAGCCAGGAAGTTAGATCCAGGATTGCTGGGCAGCCTCATTACTCAGTAGCAATAATAAAGGCAGTATGTCCTTCCCTGCCAGCACTTTTCCCAGGAAATAGTATTATCCATTTGCTGTTCTCCAAAGCAAATACTGGCCCTAATCAAAGCAGGAAGGCTCATTAGGTGGCTTTCATGAGTGATGAAGAGCCATTTGCCATGGCTGCATCCTAGGAAATTCAATCAAGGAAATCCCCTCAGGGCCAGGAGGAGCTGTGATGGAACATCTCCGGTGCCGCCGGCATTCCTGCCGTGGGCCTGCACTTACAGCCCGCAGACTGCAGGGCGCTGGAGCCTCTGGCATACCCAGCCTTCTGTCCTGTGGGGCCTCTCCTTTTATTTGGTTCAGCTGTTGATTCCCTGGTAAAAGTGCGGGTGCCAGCTGGGCGCTGCGCAGCCCCTGGGGTTCAGCCCTGGCGTGGGCCAGCTCTCTCAGTACTGCCAGTGTGACCTGTGTGCTTCTCTCCTTGGTTTTATGTAGGGCAGGAGGGGGTTAAACACTCAGGTTTTGTCTCAGGGCTAGTCCAGTCCCTCTGTCTGGGGTGCTGTGTTAGGTGAACATTTCCTGCTCTTCAGCAACTGCAGATAGAGAAGCAGGGAATGGTTTGGGTTGGAAGGGAAGGGAACTCAAAGCCCATCTTGTTTCAACCCCCTGCCACAGGCAGGGACACTTTCCACTAGCCCAGGTTATGCCAGGCCCTGTCCAACCAGGCCTTGAACACTTTCAGGGATCCAGGGGCAGCCACAGCTTCTCTGGGCAGTCTGTGCTAGGGCCTCACCACCCTCACAAGAAGAATTTCTTTCCAATATCCCATCTAACCCCGCTCTGTGTCAGTTGGAAACCATTCCCCCTTGTCCTGTCACTCCAGGTCCTTGTCCCAAGTCCCTCTCCAGCTCTCCTGTAGCCCTTTTAGGCATTGGAAGGAGCTCGGAGGTCTCCCTGGGGCCTCCTCTTCTCCAGGCTGATCACCCCCAGCTCTCCCAGCCTGGCTCCAGAGCACAGGGGCTAGTAATAGAAACATCAGGGATATGCAGTTGGAACAGAGATATCCCAGCCTTTCCTGAGTTTTCTTTTTACTGGTCACATTGAAAAAACCTTTAAGGCCTTTGGTTTTCTTGTGTCAAATTTAATCCCACAGTGCTTGGGACTCCTCATCTGGGGGAACCCTGAGCTGACAACATGGCTTGGGAATGGCTTTGTATTTTCATCAGAGCAATGCACAATCGTGTGTTCAAGGCTGCTGTTTAATGCAGTGAAGATGGGAAGAAAGATGAGGAGTGAGCCAGGAGAAGATGTTTTTTGGAGATAAGCTGCACAGACTTGCACAGTCTGGTGTGCAGAGTTGGGAAAGGCCGATGTCTGCAGGTCTCAAATGAAGTGAGGTAACTTGCCCAAGGTACGTGGGGAGCGAGGGGCAGATCTGGTCCTCCCTGGCCTCCCACTGGAGGCTTTTCACTGCAAAGGCACTTTTCCCCCAGGACTTGACTGAGATTCTTTTGTTCAGGTGCCTTCAGCCCTTATGGAGTTGCTGTTCTAGCAGTGCATTGAGAGAAACATTGCATTTTATTAATACTTCTGAGAGGCTTTGAGCTTGGTGGAACCTCCCATTCCCTGCCTTGCAGCATTATTAGCAATGTTAGGTGTCAGAAATGGACATTGGATAACTCAGCATGTATTGTGTGAAGCAGGGAGGAATTCTTGAGTGGCCTTCAGCAGAGGAAGAGGAGGAGTATGGCACAGCATGGAGTGAGGGCTTTTGTGGCTGGAAATGTTCATAACTAAATGATAATAAATCTATGCACGCATACTCTAGTTCAGGCCACTTGTTGTAGACCGATAAAAGAATTATAGAAGAAAGGCCTCATCAAATCAGGCCTGCTCTGTTAAATTTATAGCTAGCCTGTCATTTCTTCTAAGCACAGCTGAGTAATTTACAAGTTCCCATCCAAAAACAATCTTAGGTATGAAAGGTTTGTTAACACAACTTATTCTTAGGTGAAAAACAATTAGCACCTGCATAAACAATAAGATCTGTCCTATGGGAATCAGTAGAAAAATATATAAACTAGCTATAAATACAGAGGTTTGATAGACGTGCAAAATACCATGTACTAACCAATAAATGAAGTGTGAATGTATTGCCCACCAATAAGATCTGACACAATGTCTTCTGGTAATCCTGTAAAATATGGCCTATACAATTAAGATTGGGGTTTTCTGCATGAAGAAACAGTCCTGTCTGCATATTAATGCTACAGCCACTAAAATGCATTATTGTTTTTGTGTTTGTAATGTCTGGCCCGTGAAAAGATCTTGTTCTACCCACTGAAGGCAGATCTGAGCTGAATTAGGGCAAAGAATTTGGAAAATGCTGCAGTCTCCTTGTTTTCAGGAGTGTTTTAGTAGCACAGGAGCATTCAGATGCTGCTGCTCTGTGCTGGAAAAGAGCCAGCTGGTTGGGGTTATTGCAGAAGAGGGTTATGGAAGTGCCTGGTTCTCCTGGAAAACGAGGAGAATGCCAAGCAGCAGCTCCTGAAGTTATGAACCTCCTTTTTTTAACATATTAATATGTTTGGCTAATTTGCATCCTGGCGTTTGGAAAGAGTTGGCTGAGGAACAGTTTTTCTTGAGTGTTATTTTGTAAGAGCTGGTAAAGCAGGGAAAGTTCCAGGAGGTGGGAGGAGAGCAGAGGACATGACCTGGGTGTGTGTGGCTTACTCACCTCCCTGTGAACCTCCAGTAAAACACTCAAACACCTCGTGAAGGACTCAATTAAGAGGTGTTGTGTAGTAATGCCAATCAATATGTATTTATGGATCCTGTGCTACTAACTTGCTGCTTTTCTCTTTTAGGACTCTAGATTCTCTTGAACAGAAAGTGCTTGTTTGGATATAATACTCCTCATAAGCCATTCAACTTAGTACCTCATCATATTTGAGTTAGGAGATAAAATAATATTTAATCCAGCCCTTGGAAGGGGATAGGTGCTTCTGGTGAGGTTATTTCATCTGTATGTTTGCACTTCCAAAGATTTCATACCATGGTGTTTTTTAAACTCTTCAGCAGTGACTTGGATGTAGTTGCTTACCAAAGAGATCATGTGGAAAAAGAAGTGTCCAAGGCCAGGTTGGACAGGGCTTGGAGGAACCTGGCTAGTAGAGGGGGTAGGTAGCCTTTAGGATCCTTTCCACCACACACTGTTCTGTGATTCCATGGAACAAATCCCCACGGAGGTGGACAGGCTTTCGTGGTGCACAGGCCATGGTGGGCCACAGGGTGTAACCTCTGGTCCAAAGATAGCTTGAGGCCACTGGCAGCCTCCAGATCTCTAACAAGGACCACAAATTTCAGGTCAAATTTCTGTCTAGGTGTTGTATAGGCAATAACCAGTTGATTTTGCCATCCCAAGTGGGAACAATCTCTTGGTTTTGTCAGATTTCTCTTCATTCTGCTGGGACCAAAGGGCAAAGCCAAGTCCTATCATGAGATCGGCCGAGCCATTGCCACGCTGATGTCAGATGAGGTAAGTGTCTTGGCATCTCCAGTGGGAAATGGTTCTCCCAAGTAACAGTGTCCTTCCCTCCAGCCTGGTCAACAGGTAAGGAGCATTCACATACAGCTGAAATACCCATGTTACCTCCTAATTCCATCTGTTGACAAAATTACTGCCTCTGGCTTTGTGTTTGTTAAAAGCATGACTCTAGGAGAGGTTTGTGTGCCGTGTGTATTGTTCTGCTGGTGATCACTCTTTCATATCAACTGTGAATTAATTGTTGAATGTATTCTGTTGTGTTCTGCACCTTGTGTCCCATTCTGCCATCCCAGAATCCCACAGCTAGGGATGTGCAGGTGATGCCCACAGCACCGTTTCCCCCATGTGGTGCTGTGTGTGGCACTGTGTTCTGAGCACTGGCAGTGTTCATGTGTAGCCAGGAGCAGCTGGCCCCTCCTTGCTGCCGTGGCTAGCCTTTCAGGATTCATTTACAGCTCCTTTCTTCCCTACAGCTCCTTCATCACAGCTCAGCTGCTCCCAGCTCTACAGCTTTCTGTCACTCACTGGGCTGCTTCCCACAGCCCCAGAGTCCCTTCCTGCCACCAGCTCGTCTGTCACACGCACTGATCCACCTCCTCTCCACACAGCCCAGAAGATTCCTATAAAATTCAGCATTAATGCTTTCCTCCCCACACCTTTTCTCATTTGTTCTTCATGATTAATACCAGGCCTTTCACTAAAACCAGTTTATGATGTTGTTTTTGAGTAAATATTGTTATCAGTTCTGTGTCACAGGGCTGAAAATGAATCTGGGTTTGATAGACTGAAGTAGGTGGCTTTGTCAAAGTGTCTTCTACAAGTGTAATTGAAAGTCCTTATGTAGAAGAAAACTTTTTTGCATTAATGATATAGATAATTGCTTTACTAACATTTTTAAAGCTTAGAAATAAATGGTTTCCTTAAAATTAGATATATGCCTAAAAGGAAGAATCTCTGTTGTTATCCAGCCAAAGAAAGGGGCTTTCTGAGGGTCACACCTCCTTGTGGCACATGTCCTGATACTTTCTTAGAGGTTTCTGAGAAGGAGTTAAGTTGATTTTGTAGAACTCAGCAGCTGCTTCTGGAGCCAGTGCCACAGAAAATGCAAACCTTTCCCACGAGGAGTCTCTTTTCCTTGCAGGTATTCCATGACATTGCCTATAAAGCCAAGGACCGTCAGGACCTGATCGCAGGCATCGATGAATTTCTGGATGAAGTCATTGTGCTCCCCCCTGGGGAATGGGATCCAGCCATTAGGATAGAGCCCCCCAAGTCTCTCCCTTCTTCAGATAAGAGGTAATAGCAGGAGAGGGGCTGCTGGCCAGGGACAGTGGGCGTGAGGTGTGGAGAGGGGATGGGAAGAGGCAGTGTTCTGGTTGTGCCAGGTGTATGGAGTGACCTGCACCTGGCTGTCACTATTTAGAAAGGCCTGGAGATATTTTCAGGGAGGGAGGATGTTCCTGGGAGTATGTACCTTTTGAGATGATGTTGTAGGCACACAATAACACAGCTGGTGGTTGGCTGGGCTCTTTGAGGTTCCGCTTGGTTCTCTGACATGCTGTGTCCCGGTCTAGGAAGAACATGTACTCGGGTGGGGAGAACGTGCAGATGAACGGCGACACGCCCCACGACGGCGGCCACGGCGGTGGCGGCCACGGCGACTGCGAGGAGCTGCAGCGCACGGGCAGGTCAGTGACACCCCTGCAATGCTTCCCTTGCCAAAGCATCCCCAGCCCAGTGGGCTGCCTGTACAGGCTCAGGTGTGACCCCAGAACGTGTCCTGGGGGCCTTTCCTGCCCAGAGTGAGGCTGTGTGAAGGGTTCAGAACCTCCGGCTTCAGCAGATGGCAGAAGGTCATGGATCAGATGCTCAGTAAATGATAAGGAGACATTAAAAAGGACAGAAGGCCCAGGTGCCTTCTGTTGGGAGCCTGGGAAGTCAGATGAGCTGTAGGGGACATAAACATGGCTGGTACAAGCCTCAGTTAATCCATTTGGATTGCTGAAGGGGTGCCTTAGCCAAAAGCAGAGATGTTCCCTTTTCTGGATGTTAGTGATGCAGTTGGATTGCACAGCTAAAGGCTTTTATGGGATAGAAAGAGAGAGGATAACAGTGCCCCAGACCCTACTCTCTGCTTTATTACTCTGCTTTGTGCCACGTTAAAGTCCACTGGAGTGGGAATACAGCTCAGGTGGCCATGAAACAGCAAGTTCAGCATTTCAAGATCAGTGCACAGGGCTTCATGGTGGCTTTATGCCTTCCTTCCCACTGTGAATCTTCTTTTTCAGTTCTAGTTTTAGTCTAAATTCTAGGACAAAAGTCTGAAAGTCTTTACACTGCATTGGTGTGTACAAGGCAGTGGAGTGTCCTGATTTGGGGTCAGAAGGTGGCGTGTGCCTGTCTGCCACAGTGTCTGTGCAGTCCTGGCAGAGGTGGGGAGCTGTGAGCAGAGGAACAAGAGGCTAAACAAACATTTTTCATGCTGGCAGTGTCAGTGCCACGTGGAGTTTATAAGATTTAAGTACTGTCTTGTTTGTGATCATACAAAAAGGGATGTCTGCAAGTGAGTTCTTTTGTCATCCAAGAGTGTTTCCCTTATGTTTTTACTTCTAGTTCTTTTGCTGGTTATTAATTTGAAGCATTTTTCCATGCAGCAGATTGTTTGGCTCGCCCAGCCATGGTGTCTGCTATGTGGAGAAATTCAGGCAGGGACTTAGACCAGAGTTAATCTATTTTATTACATCAACTAATATATTTGGGGGGAAAAAACCAACAGATGAGCTCCCTGAAATACAAACTGTGGTGGTCTGTTCCAGCAGAAGGGTGGCTTGTAGTCCTGCAATTTGTCCCTTTCTAGCTGCATCACGAGTTTGAGATATTATCTCTCCTTACAGCTTTCTCTCTGAGATCCCTGGACCACCACAGCTATGATGAGGCTGTTTGTAATGTGCTGATCTCACTCCTTAGAGATCATACTTCATTGCTGGCAGTGTCTCTGCTGGCTTAGCATGGTGAGTTTCACTGTGAGACATCTTGCCTGAGTCTCCTCTTGCTTGTCCCTGCAGATTCTGCGGGGGCTTGATCAAAGACATCAAGAGGAAAGCACCGTTCTTCGCCAGCGACTTCTACGACGCTTTGAACATCCAGGCTCTCTCAGCCATCCTCTTCATCTACCTGGCCACTGTCACCAATGCCATCACTTTTGGGGGATTGCTTGGGGATGCTACGGAGAACATGCAGGTGGGCAAGAGCTTTCAGAACCAGCAAATCCAGCCTTTTGCTGTCCAGTCAGAGCAGTGTTTGGGCACTGGCAAAGCTGGAATTCGTGGTACAATAATGGAAGTGTTCTGTGTTTTCACTGCTTTCTCTGCTGCTGTGCTGTTCTTTGACAGCTTGTACAGCAGTTCCTTAAATGGTGAATAAAAGCAGACCCAAGAGACAGAGAAGGTCTTTGCTCCTTCTGTACAGAGAAGCTCCTCTGATCTGCTCTTGGTTGTACCAGTTTAGTCCAATTCAATTTGCTAACTCTGAATCCTCTGCCTGATTCCTACAATACCTGGGCTTTGGCCTCTCTGGTGAAAAGAAAATGCCAAAATTATTAGGAAAATGAGTAACAGAGGAGAGAAATGTCAGGTCTTTAGAATGATGAATTTTGTAGTAGTGGGAGGGCACAGGCTGAGAACCAGGCACATATCCACGGACAGGCTGGATCAATGGCTTAGCTCAGGATAAAGAGAAGGGATTCTCTATTAACAGTGCTGGAGGTCCTTTGTGTTAGTGGACTAATAGGAAAAGTAGGAGGTTTTATTTAGATATATTCGGTTCAGCCAGTCCAGTTCAGTCAAATCTCCTAGCAATAATCAAGCTCATAATGATAATGACTGAATTATTAATTTATGCAGATTTGATTAAGTCAAACATAGGAAATGAGGGCACATATCTGGAACCCTGCACTTCCTTGTGATGAATTACAGGCTAGAGTAAGATCCAGCAGCCTGTGCAGTGCCCAGCTCCCCTCCCTCCTGTGCAAACAGTTTGCCTTTTCTGAGACTCAGGGAAGTCAGAAATGGAGAGGCCTCCAGGTCCTACCAGTGAGCAACACTGGACTGTCATGGGGTAGCACAGCAAAGCCTGTCTGCTTTGCACAAGGTGCAGTCTTTAAATTACACGAGGAGGGGGAAATGTTACCTGATTCCACATCTAGTTCAAATTGAGAAACATTTCATTGTGACCAGAAGTCTCAAGCTTACTATCAAGTAGCAAAAAAAACCCTCAGAGAGCAGTATTTTTGGGGCTACTACATCACTGTTTGTGTGTCTGTGTCTTGTCTGTTGTTAACAGTGAGGTGGCTGTTGCTGGGGCAGGCACTGAGCATGGCCCATTCCTGCTCCCTGTCCTGGGAACTGCCCCAGCCAGCAGTGTCTTCACAGCTTGCTCCTGAGTTTTCTGTTTCCGAGAAAAGACACTATTCTTAGCTACAGACACGTGGAAGAATGCAGGGAAAAGAGATTCCAGATGCTCTGGCCACGAGGGCCCTCTCCATGAGTAATACAAGGGGAGTGGAGGGGATCAGCTGTGTGAAGGCTGTTCCTTGCCCTGGGATTACTGGGCTCAGCCTTACAAGTCCCCCAAAGGCAACCAGCCTGTTGCTTTCCTCAGTGAAAACACTAACTCGTGTCTTCTAAAGGAAGAGAGACACAAAACTGGATTCCAATTCTTGCAGTACCCCTGACAAGTCAGGAGAGCTGCAGCCCCATCCCTGCGGCCGGGCGGAAGGGAGGGATTGGCCTGTGCCCTTAATGGCTGCTCAGCGCATGAACGTGTGGTTATCCCGAGTAACTGTGGCAGTAACTGTGGCTTGTGTGGTGCCAGCATCTTGGTGACAGCTGCAGGGGGGACAGAGGATGCTGTCCCCTGGGTCACAGGCACAGGGACGTGCAGCATGCAGCCACAACAGAAGTGCTCCTTCAGAGAGGGTGACTCCTGTGCTGTGTCCCCGCAGGGTGTGTTGGAGAGCTTCCTGGGCACCGCTGTCACCGGCGCCGTGTTCTGCCTCCTGGCTGGCCAGCCCCTCACCATTCTGAGCAGCACAGGACCTGTCTTGGTCTTTGAGAGGCTCCTCTTCAATTTCAGCAAGTGAGTACGTGGTGGCAGAGGGTGGGGGGCAGGAATGTCCCACACGGAGGAAATCCAGCCAGGGAATGAGCTGCTTGCTGCTGGGGAAGGAAGGGATTTAGTGCGCAGAATGAAGGTCTTGTTTTTTGCTGAGACGCAGTGCAATCACATCAGGATTGTCCCGGCACGCATGTCCCAGGGCGCTGCCCAGTGTGTGGCTGCCTGTCTCTGTGGGGCCTCCTGAAACAAAAACAGCCTTGGCCACTTCAGTCCTTGGTGAAGAATTTGCTCTCGGTGCAGTGTGCTGCTTCTCCCCATCACTGCTTCTCTGACTCCCATAGGAACAAGGAAATGAATCCTGCTCTTCACTAACAAAATCCCGTGGGTCTCAAGGTTGCCAAGAATTTGTCCAGTAGTCATTTGAAATAGTCACTATTATTTATGAAAGTAAAAGTGTCTCTGGTAGAAACAGCCCCCAGAATTCCATGGGGGAGCTTTTCCGCTTTTAAAGGAAATTGCCTGCATTTTTTCCATTTAACTGGTATAAAGAAGTTCTGCTTTCTCCACGTTGTTGACAGCTGACACCCAGAGCTAAAGGGAGCCCATTTATTTAGGTGTGATCATTTACCATTCCCACATCTGCAATACCAGGAAGATACACTGGAATCCCCAAAGGAATCAGCAGTGTCATGGATGATTTCACCCATGGGGCTGGTGACCCTTTGGCTGGTGTTTTGCAAGGAGATCGTTTTAGGTTACACAGAATAAACCCCAAATCCCTTGTAGTCTGCGTTCTCAGCATGGCAGGTTGTGCAGGACTTGTGTTCCTACATGTAAGGAGGGATGGGGGCTAGAAAAAATGGCTGGAAAGTTAGATTATCCTAGGGAGGGAAACTGGAAACTACCAAAGGGTGAGTTGCACAGTGGAGCAAGAGGGGGACACCTTTCTTTTCTTCCCTCGTCTGGAATCAATGAATAGAGTCAGGAATGGACACACTGCACCTATTGGCACCTGGCAAGCATGACAAAGCCCAGGTGCAGCAGGCAGCAGGAAAAAAAGCAAGATGGAAAAGCACTTTGTACTGTTTTGGAAGGAAGAAGGTGGTTATTGTTAACCTGAGGAGGAGGTGGCAGTTGTAAAAGCCATTGTCCTAACAACCTGCAAGAACAGAAAGGCAGGCCTTTTCAAAGGAGGCCTTTCTTACAAGGAAATTGGAACTGAGTACTTTGATTTTTCAGTAATGTGTTTGTGGTTGTTCATTTTCACAACACGCTGTTCCCTGCTAGGAGCAATCCTGCAGGATATAGTGCTTTTCCACCTGCTCTGTCAGCTTCAGAAGTGCTGCAGGAATTTGAGAAGTAAATGCTAAAATAGTATAGTTTAACATTTTTGAAGTTCTTGAATGGTGTGGGTCAGTGTAGCTGGGTTTCTGCCAGCTGCCTTCAGATGGATGGGATCTTCTGCCCCCTCAGGCACTGACTCTGGATACTTCAGAGTTGTCACTTGGGTCTTGTATTTTTATTTTTTCCCTTCTCTTTTTCTAAATAATTTTGTTTCTTACTTGCTCCTTGCCCTCTTCTATGTCAGGGCTTCTGGCTTCCAGAGAATTACAGCTGCCTCAGCCTGCCAGTCCCACCAGCTCTTGCTTCCTTCCCCAGAACAGGCAGTGGCCTTCCTGGCAGGTCCTCATCTGCTCCAGGGTTCCCTTGAGGCACTTTTTCATTCCTAAAAGCCCACCTTTGGACTCTGTGCTGGCACAGCACCTCAGCCTCAAGCAGCAAACAAGGGGGGGCATTGTTCCCAGGAGGGAATGATGCAGCTGGGTGCATGGCTCTCCATCCCCTGCCATTCCCAGCACCAGGGTTTGTCATAGAATATCCCAGGTTGGAAAGGACCCATAAGGGTCAGCAAGTCCAACTCTGCACACCTACCAAGACTACCTAAAACTAAACCATATGACTAAGAACACTGTCCAGATGCTCCTTGAACTCCATCAGGTTAGGTGCCATGACTGCTTCCTGGCAAGACTGTCCCAGTGTCCAGCCACCCTCTGGGAGAAGGTTTTTACTCTTATGTCCAATCTCAGTGAATCTCTAGGAAGGTAGGAGGGCTCTGCAGAGAGACCTGGAGTGGTTGGATGGATGGGCAGAATCCAGTAAGATGAAGTTTAATAAATCCAAGTGCCCAGTCCTGCATTTTGGCCGCAATACCCCCTGCAATGCTATGGGCTGGGGATGGTGTGGCTGGACAGTGCCCAGGCAGAAAGGGACCTGGGGGTACTGGTCAAAAGCTGTCTGAACATGAGCCAGCAGTGTGCCCTGGTGGCCAAGAAGTTCAATGGCTCCTGGCCTGTATCAGGAACGGTGTGGCCAGCAGGAGCAGGGAGGTCATTCTCCCTTGTACTCGGCCTTGGTGAGGTCCCACCTTGAGCACTGTGTCCAATTCTGGCCCCTCAGTTTGGAAAGGACATTGAGACCCTTCAGCCCATCCAGAGAGGGCAACGAGGGTGGAGAGGGGCTGGGAACACAAACCCTGTGAGAAGCAACTGAGGGAGCTGGGGTTGTCTAGCCTGGAGAAAAGGAGACTCAGGGCTGACCTTATCACTCTCTACAACTCCCTGAAAGGTGGCTGTGCTCAGGTGGGGTTGGTCTCTTTGTCCAGGCAGCACTGACAGAACCAGAGGACACAGTCTCAAGCTGTGCCAAGGGAAATATAGGCTGGATATTAGGAAAAAGTTTTTTACAGAAAGGATGATAAAGTATTGGAATGGTCTGCCCAGGGAGCTGGTGAAGCCAGCATCCCTGGATGTGTTTAAAACAAGACTGGATGTGGCACTGGGTGCCATGGTCTAGCTGAGGTGTTGGGGCTGGGTTGGACTCAATGATCTTGAAGGTCTCTTCCAACCTGGTCATTCTGTGATTCAATGTCCCCTGACTTAGCTTTGTTCCATGTAACATCTGCTTTGTACTTCCTGATCTTATCTAACCCAATGTTTTCCTTTCTTGCCACCCTTGTCTTGTTGCAGGGACAATAACTTTGACTACCTGGAGTTCCGCCTCTGGATCGGCCTCTGGTCAGCCTTCCAGTGTCTCATTCTCGTGGCCACCGATGCCAGCTTCCTGGTCAAGTACTTCACCCGCTTCACCGAGGAAGGGTTTTCCTCCCTCATCAGCTTCATCTTCATATATGATGCTTTCAAGAAGATGATCAAGCTGGCAGATCATTATCCCATCAACTCCCAGTTCAAGGTGGACTATATCACTCATTACTCTTGTGCCTGTAAACCACTAGATCCAGGTAAGGGAGTGTTCATTACCTCTCCAGTTTGTAGACAGGAGGTGGCCTTTGCTCTCCTTTTCCCTTGTGCTGCAGCCCAGATAATAGGTAGATTATTCCTTCTTTATCAGTTGCCTTCAGATATCCTGTTTTAGTCTCTTAGAAACTGAGAGGTAAATTTCATCCCAAGTGGAATGTCAGTGTTGCAGCAGACCTCTCATTGGGGGTAGAAGTGAGCCAAGACACAGACTCTTGTTCAACAACGTGAAAAGGGTCCCGGTTTATTCTTCTCTACAACTGAGCCATCCTGACTGTGACTACAGCAAGCTCCTACTGTTGGCTTCCCTGGTGGACTCTGACTGCAGCTAATTCCTGCTTGACTACGACTGCATGTATTAGTTTGCAGAGTTTGCAGGCTGTTCCTGCTGGAATATGACTGCAGGCTCCAGCATCAGGCTGTCACTGCAGGCCCCTTGCAAACCACACCACAGATCTTGTTCAGCAGCAACTCTCTGCCTTATTTCGTCCATCCTCTAGTTCTTCCCAGTTGTTCCTTCTTCCTCATGAGTCATCCTCCTTCCTCCAGGTCGTCCTCTTCACGGTCCACCCCTGAGCAGCCAACCCATCCCTTTTGTCACACTTATCTATTAGTTACTGCTGTGACCCATTAGGGTCATAAGGCTGTTCCTCTTCTTTGGTAATTAGTACAACTGTGGCAAAGGCAAGGTCACCTGTAATCCCTTCTTCTACACCTACATGTCACAGTACAGCTGGCCTTGCTGGAACTCCTCCAGAGAGCATCATGACCAGTGGAGAAGCTGTTGCTGCACCCCTGTCTCCTTGCATCCCCGTTCCAAATGGCATTCCAAATGCCATGAAGGGGCTGCAGTGGTGGCCAGGTCACTGCTGTGCAGCTGAGGTCACTGCCATGGAGCTCAGGCCACTCCTGTTTCAGGAGCTTGATTTATTCAAGGTGTTACCCAAACGTGGGTGGTTCCCACCTCCTGGCTGCACGGATGAGAGGAAAAGCACAAACAATTCCCTCCCTTCCAAGAAGGGAAGTGTATCCCCAGGGCAGCCTATCTCTGGAGTGTGGGCTGCACAGCAGATAGAGCCAGTGTACCTATGGCTCTGGGGACAAAGGGTTACAAAACCCAAATCAAATTTAGAGAGGCTGGCTGTACCATTAGGCAAGTAGGACCACTCCTAGGATCCCACAAACAATGGGGAGTAAGTAAGAAACTTGATCTGTGCCCAGAGCAAACTGTAGGTTATCTTGGCACACTTGTCCAACAGGAAAAGCTGCTGGCTGCTCCTCGCAGGTGTCGAGAGCCCATTCCCTGGGGCTGGGTGCCTGCCTTCCCTATTAACACAGGACCTTGGTGAGCAGAGTCTGGTTCTGCCTCTGCTGGAATGGCAGTGCCTTTTTGAAACTAGGACGATGGGAATGGTCAATGCCAAATTGGAAGTCTCCATTTCCCATTGAAGCACTTGTGGCTCTCCAGACCTCCAAGTGAAAAAAGTTTATTTATGCAAAACCTCAGTCATCCATGAGGAAAGGGGCCATGAGCCCATTTGCAAGAAGGATTGCACTTCTAAGTGAAATTTCAAATTCATGATTCCTAATGCTTCAGAAGCCACAGGGAATGCTGCTCCTTCTTTCAAAGAAATTATCCCCATCCTGTTGATTTCAATTTCTTGCTCTCTTTTTTCTTTATTTTAATTCAAAACTGTGTTTATGCTGGACACTGAATCACATTTGGCTTTTCTGGGTATCTTTGGCGTTGTGCTTGCATTTGAAATCAATCATTAGGAGTGCTGTGTGGATATTTAATTTAATCCAGAAATCATTAGGAAAATATTGGGAAGCTATGAAATATTATATTGTCTGTCTGGTTTTTTGTGGTTTTTTTTTACCATCAACTCAAAATATAATCCCAGTTGGTTTTGGGCTATGTTTCACTTAACCTTTTCTTTTTTTGTTTTGTGAGTGATTGATGATTGAGGCTTTTGAGTCTCTCTGAAACACTTGTGCCTCACTTTTCTGGAGCAAAGAGGTGGCAAACAGTTTGACAGAGACAAGAAATTATTTAATAATTGTCTCTCCTTCCCAAGTGTTTCCTGCATCCTGCTCACCATACTGCCTGTTTTCTTTTCTCTTGCAGTTAATAGCTCATTACTTAACAGGACAATGGTGCTGTCAGACTATGAGCTGGTCTCTCCCTCCTCTGAGCTGGTGAGTTCCCCTTGGGAAGGCAGGGATCACATGGCCTGCAGAGTCTTGTGGTGCCACTCTGCTGGCAAGCTCTGGACAGTGAGGAGAAAGAAGTGGAGCTTGCTGGATCACATACCTGTGTGGGGGAAGGAAGTTGAGGCACAGAGTAACAACCTCTTTTAGTCAAACACCAGGAGATCTCACCCAAACCGTTCTGTGCTTCTGTGATTTTAACTTCTGCATGCTGCCTCCCTGTTCCTCTCAGATACTCTGTCACCATTCCTGTCCCACCATGGGCCAGGTATCCACATCCTTATGGAAACATTCCCTTTTTTCCTGCAGGCCAACAGCACCATTGACTGGGCAGCTCTGACAGCCAAGGACTGCTTGAAGTATGGGGGTCAGCTTGTGGGAAACAACTGTGACTATGTCCCTGACATCACCCTCATGTCTTTCATCCTCTTCTTTGGCACTTACACCTGCTCCATGGCCCTGAAGAAATTCAAGACCAGTCGCTACTTTCCCACCACTGTAAGTATCTCCTGTCACCCCATCAGTCTTTGTGAGGGCACAGCTCAGCCTTCCTTTTGCAGCTGCTGTCCTGCACACAGGGAGGGATGCTCTGCAGGGAAACAGTTGGGATAAAAGTGCAGCTGGTTGTTGGATCTGGTTATCAGAGGGATGCCTGGGATTGCTCCCAGTGGATCTGGAGAGCACAGGTAAGGCAACAGAAGAGCCAAGAGGAGCTGTAACCTGCTTGGGTAACGTGTCAGGGGTCTTAAAGGTGCTGAAGGCAACATTCCAAGCTTTCAGGCACGTGTCAGGTGCATCTGCCTGTTTTGTCCCCTGGTGAGGCTCCCAGGCCAGGCGTGCGAGCCAAAGCTATTTCTCTCTGAGACTGCCCCATTTCTGGCATCCTGACACACAGGGATTTATCCTGCATGGATGTTTACTGTTCCACTGTGTTACAATTGAGCCTCTCTTATTTTTAATACAAAGGAAACAAATTCCATCCGGGCTGGAATGCAGCTCAATTTATCTGTAACCATGCAAACCCAGGAAACCTGGAAGGAGCAGCAGCTCTGGAGAGCTCACACAGTTCCAGGCTAGCCCAGCGCCTCCTGTCTGGTTAAATTCTGGGGTCTGATCACTGGCAGCTCTAAGCTGTTGCATTCCAGTGACTTCAGGAGAGGTGCAGTCTTAGGGATTTAGCTGGGAAGCCTGGTTTGTTTTCCTGTCTGCTTAGTTTGACTTATTATTGAACAGCAAACAGTGTAATCTCTGCCAGTCCTTCAGAGTATCTCATTTGTGGAAGTTTGTGCTGTTTCTGTGCCTCCATTTAGGCTTTCAGAGCACACAGTAAAGTACCAAGGCATGTGTGGCAAATGACACTGGACATGATGGTGGCCATATTTGTGGGGGAAGAAGTGATGAGCTTGTCCTGCCAGGGTTTGCCATGTGGACACTAAAGCATGGGTGAAATGCTGTTCTGTGGTGCTAACTCCTGTGGTTCTGGTACCATGTCTCTTTCAGGCCCGGAAGCTCATCAGTGACTTTGCCATTATCCTGTCCATTTTGATCTTCTGTGGAATTGATGCCCTGGTTGGTGTGGACACACCAAAACTAATTGTGCCAAGCGAATTCAAGGTATGTTGTTGTCAGCTTGTTTGCTGGCTTTTGGAAGAGGTTCCTTTTCCCTTGCACCTGCCCTGTATGGAGTGACTTGCCCTCAGAATGGGAATGTAGTCAGCAGTCTGGAAAGGGCCTGTTTACTCAGAGGGTTAGGGTTAGGAGGCTTTTTGTTAGCATCATTTTAATTGGCTGGTTTATCTCCCAGATGCTGCCTCCATACTTGGAGCCTTTGACTGGTGTTAGTGGATAGGATGAAATTGCCACAAACCTGAAGTGTCTCCCTGGAGCTCCATTGCTGGAAGCAGACCTGGCTTTGGGATGCCATCACCCCTGTACTGTGCCTCTAACACAAGCTTTCTTTTCCTTGCCCTTCAAAGCCAACCAGTCCTGAGAGGGGTTGGTTTATCCCACCTTTTGGAGGGAACCCGTGGTGGGTGTACCTGGCAGCAGCCATCCCTGCCCTGCTGGTGACCATCCTCATCTTCATGGACCAGCAGATCACCGCCGTCATCGTCAACAGGAAGGAGCACAAGCTCAAGGTGGGTGTGCCTTGTGCCTGGAGCATGGGCAAGGGGCTTTTCCTCCTGCCACCTTCCTCCCCATGGACACGAGCCTATTCCCTGGCACTGGCTGCTGTTTCTAAGCAGGAAAAGTGGCTTTGTGGCCAAAGCTGCACGGTGCTGTCAAATACCAGCAATAAGCTGGAGAGATTTGGGACATACCAAGGGCATAGCCTCAGTTGGATGTTATTTAAAGAAGAGCTGATATGTAACAGCCTAAAATGTAGTCTTGTTTTTAAAACAAACTTTCCAGACCAGTGATATGCAGTTTTTCATGCCTGTAGGGTTTTTTCTGTTCCCCTGCATGATCAGTTCTATTGAAAAATATTAAATTCCTGTGAAAGAAGATTGTCTCTTCCTGCTCACAGGGCATGTTTCAAGTGGTCTGACCTGTGGGAGTAATGGCTCCCTCAAAACACAGGCAATGGTGGGTCATTATTTAGATACCTGCTTTATCAGTTATCAGGAGAGCTGTTGGAAATGGGAAGGGAGCTTCTGCTTGGAAAAGAGGAGGATGTTTCAATTCATGTGGTCACTGTAAACATTAGACAAGTAATGTGTAATTTAAGACCATCCTGAGCCCAACCTGGAGGAGAGAGTTGAAGTACCAGGGAATGGGAAAGGCTTCTTATGCACAGTGATGACTGCTGGCTGATGGTTTAAAAAACCCCTCAGAACATCCTTGTTTGCTACCTGGATCTGAGCAGATAAACTCAATATTGGGCCTTCATGTTTCTCAGAGATGGCTAAACAGTTTTAGGTCTGTCTCTTGCACCTAACCAAGCAGACATAGCATTTTCTTCAACACTGTAAGAAAATATTCACTGTTCTTCCCTCATGAGGAAGAGGCCCCTCATCTCTGCAGCTTATGAACCACTGAATGTGGTTTTGCTGTCAGCACTGGCTGTACTTCTTTAGTAGCAAAGTTATAAACACTTCAGTACTCCAAAGTACTGTTTGATGTAAAAAATGTATTCCCTGCTTCCTTTGTTTATGGTGTGAATATGGTATTTTGTGGAATTGAGGGTTCACAAGCCCCATCTTGTTGTTCCACACCAAAAAACACTTCTATACACAAGATCTGCTGTAGGAAAAAGGTGTTTTTTTCTGCTCATCCCTTGCTGAAGTGTTGGCAGGGTATTGCTGGGTGCCCATCCCGGTGCCACCAGCCAGCCAAGGTAAGCAGTGCACGTGTCAGGAAAACAGTGAGGACTATTCAAGAGAAGCTGGATTGCCCTCCCTCCTGGGTCATCCTAGGCCTGGATCATTTGTTTTTTCCAATAAAATCAAGCTGAATGGGATTTTAAAAAGGTTAATCTGTTTTAAAATAGCAAACCTTAGAGGTTTGTCCGCTGTTTTTCTGAAGATCCCTTTTCTTGGTGGCTCTTTTGTTTCTTCTCTTGGCACTTGTAACTGCTGGAATTCCTGCTTTATTTCATTACAGGATTTTGAAAATAGAGGATCAGAGGTGTTTGAAAAGGAGTCAAGAACAAGGGCAGCTTTCTCCTTTGGGTAGGGAATGAGGCTTCAGCTGTTCCTGTTGCACTCCTGAAGGAGCATGAGGTTGTGTCCCGAGGGAGATGCTTCCTTATGCTGTTCACAGGATCCGATGTATTTCTGGTGTTTGGCTCTGTTGGCCAGGATGCTGCAGAAGGAAATGCTGCCTGTCCAGTGTGCCTCTGCCCTGCTCCAGAGGCATTTGGAATAATTAAGCTGAAGGTTGTTTGTCTCCCTCCACAGAAAGGTGCTGGATATCATCTGGATTTGTTCTGGGTGGCCATTCTGATGATTGTCTGCTCCTTTATGGGGCTGCCCTGGTACGTGGCTGCTACTGTGATCTCCATCGCTCACATTGACAGCCTGAAGATGGAGACGGAGACTTCAGCCCCTGGAGAGCAGCCCAAGTTTTTGGGAGTGAGGTATGTCCCACCAGGAAGTCTCAATTACCTTGTTTGCCTGCAAAATCCTTTTGCACAAAGAATTTGTGCTGCCTTCTCCCTATTTCCAAAGCCAGGTCCTTGGGCGAGCCCCCTTGTGGCTCCTCCAAAGTTTACTTGGCCACAGCAGATGCAGTGTTCCTGTGTTAAAGGAAATAAATTTCCTGCAGGCTTCTCTATCCAAGGAAAAGAAGCAAAATCCTTAGCAAATGTAATGGTCAAACATACAAACCTATCATACCTAGTGCAAGCAGCTTTACTTAATGAAGCACCTTTTTCATGTGTTTGGGTGCCTTAATTAAGTGGTCTGAAGTGCTTCCAGTGGGATTACTCCTGGAAATTAGGCGGGGGGGAGAAATTAAGTTATTTAGTGGAGGGAAAATTAATTCCCCCCTCTCTGGGAAATTAGTTATTTAGGTAACTAGATGGAAATTTTATGGCCTTGCTTTCAGCATTCTGAAATATTACTGGCTGAGGTGTTTTTGGGTGTGGAGGGCCAATGGTGGAACAAAACTGTCTGAGGTCTAAAACAGAGGTCTGGCTCGGGATCCAGCCATCTGCCTGAGGCCGTTGGATGAAAAATGTGGCTGCAGAAATGAGTTTTGGGGATTCCTGTTGGTGTTCAGGACTTGGGGTCCTGACTCAGTGATGTTGTTTCAGGGAGCAGAGAGTCACTGGTGTGATCGTTTTCATCCTGACCGGGGTGTCTGTCTTCATGGCTCCCATCCTGAAGGTAAGGACTGTTCACCGTTCTTTGAAGGCTTAAATCCAAACCTTTCAGAAGGAAACACCAACATGGTTGTAGTGTGCTAGAACAGTCACCAAGTTCAGGGCTGCAGTTCTTGGGCACTGTGATCTTTTTCATTTTAAGGTTATTTCTCCATGTTTGCATAAAGTTAAGCTCCCTTTTCTTTTATGATTTCTTTTTATGATTTCTTTTATACCTCCACTCTTTGTTTTATGGAAAACATATTCTGGATAAAGCTCAGAGTATGGAAAACATGTTTCTGGTCGAAGCAGTGCAATTAAATGGCATTTCTTAGTCTTCTGAACTGTTTTTTTTCCTGTAAGTTTAGCCAAGGCTCTGGATAGATATGCTGCTGATGGACCATTTCATTTAGGTAGGTTGCTGTTTTCCAAGACCAGAGATTTGGTGCATGTAGCCATGGAGAAATGTATCCTTAGTGGATCATCAGATTGTAGAAGGAAACTGGAGAACCTGTCTTGTGGAGGATGCTGCCTTCTCTGGGGATAGTGATGGAAGTGGCGCCAAGCATGGGACATACTGTCCCACAGGAGGTGTCAGCTGCAGGAGCCCTTATCCATGGATCCATAGGCCTATGGTAGGAGCAGAAGATGTCAGAGCAGCAGCACTGTGCATTGTAACCACGGCGCCGAGCAGATGGGTGTCTGGAAGAGCGTTTGTGGAGGCTGCACAGGAGATTTTGGAGACTGCAGGGCCAGTGAGGCACGTGTGATGTGAGCCTGAGGGGAGGAGGCAGGCAGGGAACAGTGACTCTGCCTGTGGAGGGAGTGGAGACAGTGGCTTTCCATGCCACTGTGTTCCTGTTCTTAATTTCTAAGGCTGTTTGTACAGCTCAAATTTTGGTGTCTCAGGTAACAGTTTCCACCTCCACACAAACAGGCATTTCCATGCCTTTAATTTAATGCCTGATTGTGATAATCCTGTTTTTTAGTTTATGTGACCTTTCCCTACAAGATCCCTCTTCCTCTATCCCACTGGGGTCTGTTTTTCCCCTGTTATTGCTTCAGTCATTTATTATTTGTCTGTGCTTCCCCTAAGACAATGTGTGGGGAAGATCCTCGCTGGAGGACGCCTGAGGATAAGTCAGCATGCTGCTGGCCCACGTGCCAGCGGGAAGGACCTGGCAGGATTTCAGGACCTTTAGCAAATTCCAGTGGCAGGGTCCTGCTGGAGAGAGCTGCACTGCTAAATGCATTGCAGAACATTTCAGTCTTCTCCTGCCAGCGGCAAATTGAACGCTGACAATCCCAAATTTAATAAACCAGGCAATCCACAGAATAATCCCAGCTTTGTTTGCTGAGGGCTTTGCGGTGGTTGTGCTGGTTTTGGATGGTGGTGGTGTTTCTGCTCAGCGCAGGCAGATCTCCACAGAGACATCCTTGGCCCTGCTGGGAGGGTGACAGGCACTTTCCTATAAATACAGTTTTAGTCCTGTTGGCCTGCAGCAGCTTTGTTTTGGTGCCAAAGCCAGCATCCCTATCGTTAGGGAATGCTTTGCCAAGAGAAAGTCTTCCAAAATGACAGCACCACTTGCTGCTCTGCAGGCTCAGGTACTGAGGTTTCACCTCAGGATGATGTACAGGATTAATCATCATGGAATGCTGAAATTTTTCTTACTTTAAAAAAACTCCCATGGAAATAAATAGAAGGGCAGGAGAGGAGAGCAGTGAAAATGAGCTGGCAAGCTCAACTCTTGCTTACTGTATTGTGTTGTGTGTCATCCCTAAGATCCAGTGAGGGCTTTGAATCCCATGGTCACCCACATATTTGTGAAGCCCCTGCTGGGTCCCTGTCCCTCTCACAGCAGAGCTGTTGGCAGAGCCCAGAAAAAGCTGCAGGAAAAGCTTTTACCTTCAGATGGGAAACAGCAGTGTGGCTCACTCGAGGGAGCAAATAAACCCAAGAGAAGGATGAGGTAGCAGTTCAGAAGCTCGCAGGAGGGGACAGGCAGTGAGACTCAGGAAGGAAGGAGAAATGCAGGCAGGGAGGCTCTGGATAGCATATGGCTGGCTGACTTTGGTGCTCATGTGGCCCCAGGGAAATGCCTGCTGGAAGCAATGAGCAAGGTGGTGGGGAATATGCTAAAACACTGGATAGCTGCCGTCTGCCTCTCTAATGAGCTCAGTGCAGGGGTTGGAAGGGGAGGATTCCCAGCACAGGACTGCTCGGAGCAGTGGGTGCCATGGCCTGGCTGTGGCTGCCTTTCAGTGGCAGTTCCCTGGCACTGCACTAGGAACTACCCTTTGGAGCTCATTCCATCCTCCCTGAGCACCAGTAAATCCCACAGAGGCTAGTACTCAGTTCCTGCCTGTGGTTTGTTCCAGGCATCCCTGTTCCTGTCATGCCAGGCAGGCTGCCCACCCCTCTGGTGAGGGACAGAGACTCATTCCAGGCAGCCTGTCTGCTGCTCCCCTGCACCTTCCTCACTCCCAAAGGGAGATGTGCCCCATGTGGAGGTATGGGGCAGCACTTAGCACTTTGAGGGAGCAGAAAGTGATGTTTGAAAGAGCACATCCTGGCAACAAAGAAAGGAAGTCAGTCCTGTATTTGGGAGTAATTCTGGATTAATGTGTGTGAGAGATGGAGCAGGGAGAGATTGGGCTGGCACGACTGTTGTTGCTCAGGTGGGACTCCAAAGAACATCCTTTCTGCATGGATTTGCATGGCTTACTGAGCTGGACTGGACATGGAATCACAGGATTGTTTCAATTGGAAAAGCTCTCTAAGATCACCCAGTTCCACCAGCACTGCCAAAGTCACCACTAAACCATGTCCCCAAGTGCTGCCTTTAAATTCCTCCAGAGATGGCAACTCCAGCACTGCCCTGGAAACCCTGTGCCAGGGCTTGACAACCCTTTCTGTGAATGTGTTTTCCTAATATCCTATCTAAACCTCCCCTGGCACAACTTGAGTTACCTGGGAAAACAGGGTGTACCACAAGCTACAGGATTGTTCTGCCTTTCCTTCTTCTCTGCCTTCTGTTTCTAGTCACACCACAAATCAGAGGTGAAAGGCAGTTGGAAGCTCGCTGGAACACATTTGCCCACCTGTTCCTTGACTTGCTGAGTGACTGGAATCATCCCCTCTGGACGAGATGTCCAAGTCCTGGTGAAGTGGGAGAGTGTGATTGCACAAATGTCCTTGTGTCTCTCAGAACACAGCAGGAGGATCTATTGTTTATTCAGCTTCATTTTATGAATTACTTATTTACATATTGTTTCTTCAGCTTTATTACTTCCATGGCTTCATTCCTCTCTGTCATCCCCCCATGGGTACCGTTTGGATGGCTGACAGGCTGGGAATGTTGTCCCACCACGTGTTAATGGTGTGTGGTGTACAGGAAGGTTCTCACCTGGGCTCTCCTGCTCTTCTTGTCCCACAGTTCATTCCCATGCCCGTGCTCTATGGCGTCTTCCTCTACATGGGAGTTGCATCCCTCAACGGCGTGCAGGTGAGTCATCAGCCAGCACAGGGCTTCTTCCACAGCCCTCCAGCTTTACCCTTCTCCTTCACTGCCTCCTCCTCCTTCCCAAGAAGCCCATGAAGGGTGGCAGCTGCTGGCAAACTTAGCTACAAGCCCGGGTGTCCTGAGATGGCAGACCAAGGGACAGTGGCCAGGTGGGCGCTGGCAGGGCCAGGGGTGCTTTGTGAAGACCTGGGTCCATCTGTGGCAACCAGGATGGGGCTTGGGGCGGCCTGGTCTGGTGGAAGGTGTCCTTGCCCATGGCAGGGGGATGGAACAAGAGGATCCCCTTAGGATGCCCTCCAACCCAAACCATTCCAGGATTCTACAGGCTTCTGCCCCAGCTCAGGCTCACTCCCAGGGTAGTTTGGGTCCTGTGCCACAGACTGAAGGCAAGGAAGGAGGATGATTTATGGCAGCGGAGTTGTTCCTCAATGCTAAGGAGCAGGGACATTGTTCTCCAGGGAGGGGAAGCCACTCCCCTCTCTTTGTCGTTGAGGAAATCTTACATAAGGAGCCACTCTCATGCCCAGTGCCTGTAGCTGGCCCAAGGAGGCTGGAAGTGGTTTTGTTGCTTTCTGGCACCCTGTTAATTGAGGCCTTTCTTTTTCGTGCCGGCTCGTGCCCTGAGGGGAAGAGACTGCCTGTTCTGTGAGCCCCAGAATTCCCTCAGGCGTTCTGTAAAACAGCTCCAGCTTCCATTCAGTGCTGCGGTTCCGGTTCCGTCTGGTCCCGCCAGTGGGCAGTGAGCCCGCGCTCCAGCAGGGGACAACTAGGGGATTGTCCTGCTGCCCCGGGGCCGGCTCTCCTGGAGGGGATTTCCCCTGCTCCCGACCCAGGTGGTGGGGGGGCTGGGATCAACAGTGTTTTGTACTCACTGAGAAATCCCCATTTTGGTTTAACTCCAAGTCCATCCGGTCCAGCACAGGGCACAGGAACACTGCTGGGAAAGCTGCCTGTCTTCCTCGCTCTTTGGTGAGGTGCTGTGCTGTTTTCTGGCAAAGCAGTGTCTGCCCTTGCCTCTGTTGACCTCTGCTCCTGATTTATTTTGGGAAAACAAAAGCACTGCTCCTAAAGGCTAAATATCTTTCCTTGGCAGGAGCAGGCAAGGGGAGGACAGCAAAAATTCCCCAGAGTGTGATGCTGACCCTGGTTTGGGCATTCATCTTGTTTTCTCTCTTTTTTGTGCATCCTGGGTTTCACTTCAACATCTCTTCCTTTTCATTTCCAGTTCATGGATCGGCTGAAGCTGCTCTTGATGCCTCTAAAACACCAGCCTGACTTCATCTACCTGCGCCACGTACCGCTGCGCAGGGTGCACCTCTTCACCTTCCTGCAGGTGGTGTGCCTGGCCCTCCTCTGGATCCTCAAATCCACCGTGGCTGCTATCATATTCCCTGTCATGGTACGTGTTGCTGTCCTTCCCAGCCCTCCCTTTCCCCACAGCCTGCTCCTTTCCCCCTTGTACACTCCTGTACAAGTGTAAATCCAGCCTCTCCCTGGCGAGTCTGTGCCTCACAGCTCCACTCGTGGCACTCAGGGGGCTCAGTGTGGCTGTGGCTGCCTTTCCATTAATCCTCTGGAGGAAAATGAGCCTGGAAAGTTAATTTTTTCCCAGGAAGGTGTAGTTAGTGTTGACCAGTCCTGGCTGCCAAGGTTAGATTTGCTGTGGTTTCTCCTTGAGCTGCATGAACCAAGGAGAGGTGCAGAGTTTTTCTGGCCTAGCCCACACTAGCTACCAGATGCAAAATGTCTCCCTGGCTTTTAAATAGCACAAATTGACAGAACCAAGAAGGAGGCTCAGTGCTAAGAGAGGTGCCAAAGGGAGGGAAAGGGAATGTCTCTTTTCCTTGTACTCCAGTAAAAAGACACTAATGTTGTTTACCATCTATGGGTGACTATTCATATTATTACTGGAGTTATAGACACAGCTAGGCAGTCTGGCTTGGAGACAGGTCTGACTTGTGCAAAAGGCAAAGTTTTATCAAAGTCCTGAATAACTTCTTGGTCCCAGGTCACCTAATTTCAGGTTTATGGACATGTAAAATCTGAATTGTGGGGGCTGGTAGGAGCTGCAGTGCTTATTTAAGGGAGAGAGAGAGGGAGGGCAGAACCCAGGTGAAGAACAAGATGGTGAAATGAGAAAAGATAATGCCAGTTAAAAAAAATCCTCCAAATGTTCCGGCTGAGACACATGCTCCTGTGAAAGATGTTCAAAATCAGTAATTCCCACTGATGTGGCATTCCATCACAACTCCATGGCTCTGTTGCACTGATGTTGGGAGCTGAATCTAAAATCTCTTTGCCCATGTTAGAACCTGATTGCAACCCAAGGCTGACCAAATTTGTTAGAATGGTGCAGACTCAAGGAAGGCACAGCCACAGCTTTGATGGAGCTGGATATGATGGCAAAAGCTCAATTTTCTGCATTCATGAGCAAAAAAGCACAAACTTCAGTTTGTGAGGATTCAGCCAGTGGCTGAGGAAAGGCATATTCAGCACAGTAATCCACAGTGGGGTGGTCACAGTGTCTGTGTGGTATCTTTCCCCCCTGAGTAATTCCTCACGTCCGTATTCGCGCCTCAGGTTACGCAAGTCAGAGCCTGAGATCTTCTCCTGGGAATTGTTTGTGCTGTGCATCAGGATGGCCTGGCACAAAGCTGGCCTTAAAGGCAGCTTCTTGGGAATAGGTTACAGCTCCCAGCCTATTGCTGTACCCACTGCAAAGCCTGTGTGGGATCTCAGTGGCCTCTGCTGGGGCTGTCAGACCCAGTGTCCATGTAAGCACCCATTTCAGACATGTCCCTTCCTTCTTTCCCAGTGCTTCTGTTGCAGTCTTGCACAGAACAAGCTTTTACTCCAGTTTCCTGCTGCCACAATCCCAGTAAACTTTATTCTGCAAACTCTGGGGGTGTGGATTGGCCCTTGTCTGATTTCTTAAGAGTTCAACTGGGCAAGTGGTGAGAAATAAGTCAAGGTTTTATTACTCGGGATGTCCTGTGAACCTGCCTCCAAAAGTAAATGCAAGTGCTCATTTTTTTGCTCTTTATTTCCTAATATAGGAGTATTATATACAGGAGTATCCACTGCTTCTGATTTTTTCTGACATGAGGCAGTCACAGCACAACCACTTAAGCTGACAGAGATGTCCCGGGTGTTCACCACCTTCTTTGTATGATCATTTACAGCCAGAATTCAAGAGTGTGGGCTTAGAAGCAGAACTGATAGGAATGCAGTGTGCCAAGTGAAAGGTAAAATGTGACTGGGAATCCCTCTCTGCCTTTGCAGATCTTGGCCCTGGTGGCAGTCAGAAAAGCCATGGACTACCTCTTTTCCCAGCATGACTTAAGCTTTCTTGACGACGTCATTCCAGAAAAGGACAAGAAGAAGAAAGAGGATGAGAAGAAGAAGAAAAAGAAGAAGGGCAGTATGGACAGTGACAATGATGATGTAAGGAGCTTCCTGCTCTCGTCACATTGCTCCTCCCTAGGTAGCTAACCCCCTGCACATTCCATGCCCTGCCCAGTGCTGAGGCTGGACATTTGCCAGCCACTTGAGCTGACAGCTCGGTCTGCCACTGCTGCAGCTAATGGGTCCCAAAGAAAACTTAATTCCTACACTGCCTTCCCTTTTCCAGCCTGTGGTGGGTGGTTTGTGCATTGCTAGGGGTGAGGTCACACTTTCCAAGAGCACCAGGTACCTGCTGAGATGTCATGGCCCTTGCTAGAATGCCTCTCATCACCCCGCCTCCTCCAGCTTCCCTCCTACGCCTTTCTCCCCTTCGTTGTCTCTTACATTTTAGGAGGAGAATGCTTTTCACCAGCAGCTCTGGTCCTACTGGTTTTCTTTTTTATTTTTCAAGTATTTTTGTAATGGCTCTCTTGGAAAGCACAAAATAGGTGTGATTTGTCATATTGCAGGAAAAGCTGCTTGGTGTTGGTAAAACTCATCATCTCCATGTTTCCTGAGCATCCATGCCCTCTACAGTGCACTCTGGTCCTACCTCAGGTGGCAGCATGCCCTAAATAGTGAGAAGTGACCTGGCTAGGCCAGACTCATGTGCCTTTGACTGTTCTCTTTCCTCCTGTATATATAATAAGAAGAAATGTAGTCTTGGTGCCTTTAAATGTTCTCCTGCTCAGGTCTAACTCAAATGCGTTATATTTATGTTGAAGTGCTAAACACACTCCTTGGTGAGTTCTAAGCATGGTGTCACTTCTTCTGCTCATGTCCATGAAGAAGGGCCTTTCCTGGGCTGTAGGGAGAGGTAAGGTCACCTGAAGCTGGGAAAGAATCCCCTTTTAGCACAGCAAGAAAAACAGCTGGGAGGACTGGCTTTTAGTTGAGACAGCAAGCTGCCCTGTCCCATCATTGCTGCAGCTCCCAGGGTTTTCTTTAGCACCTTTGAGCAAACCCAGATGAGAGTAAAAGGGGCCCTGCTGAGGAATCAGCAAAGGTTTGGCTCCATCCCCTCCTCCTGACTGGTGTGAATCCAGCAGTGTATCCCCAGCCATGGCTTCCCTCTCTCCTGTCTGTTTTAAGGTATTTCCTCTCTTCCCAGGCTTTTCCTGAATTCCAGGTACAGTAATTAATCTAATGGTTAAGATATTTTATGCAAAATATTGTTCCTTAACTCTTGCTGGTTTTTTTCAGCACTTGCTTTTTCCAGCTTCCTGAACATACAGCACTGGGCATTACTGGTTGGATTATTTTCACCCTTTCCCTTCCAGAAATATCCACCCCCAGAGTCAGTCCTGTGGGATCTGGGGAGCAGTGCATGGATCTGAGTTAAGCCAAGGGAGTTGCTGGGTGGTGCTTGTGCTTTCTTTGAGTTCTGCTTGTCCCTCAGCCTCATAAAAATAGTCCTGAGGAAACATCATGAATTAAGGCACTGGATATCAGTTATGTTAAAAAATAAATTAAGAATAATAATCCAGGGAGAGCCAGTCTCTGGCCTCCTTAGTGTTTTCCTGCCCTGACTGGAAGGTCTCCTCCCTCTACCCTGGTGTTGTGGGTCTGGTTCTCTTCAGGAACAAAGATGTCCCAACATTTCTGGCAAATCCCACCTTCCTGCCTTTGCCAAGTTAGGCAGTAACAGCCTTTCCTTGGCTTTGAGGAGTTCCCTTTATTCTTAAAAAAGCCAAACAATTCCAAGCACTCCTGTTGAGCAGAATCAGGTGGGTGATAGAAGGCAGTGGGGGTGAAATCCTGCTGGTGCCTCAGCTCTGGGGGACCCCAGCTTTTCCCTGTGCCCCATCCTGAGCCAGTTGCTGTTTCTCTGGCTGGGCCAGGGTTACAGAATTCTTCCAAGGGCTCTGGAATTGGTGAACCAGAGGTGTAACTGAGACTGGGGTTGACTCCACTTGCATTAAAGAGGGAAAGGGGGAGCTGAGCCAGTCTGATGTAAGGAGCCTCTGCCATGTCATATCTGGGCCCTGTGGAGCAATTGGGAACAAGCAAGGGCTTTTACAAGAATCCCAGCAGGATGAAGGGTTTGGAGGAGCTTTTCCAACAGCCAGGGCCCTGCTGTGTCTGCCTACAAATGCATTTTCCATCTCTATTTCCTGCAGCTGACTCCAGGCAGAAGGGGATGGTGTCTTTTAAGACGATGGGGTGGGAGAGGAGGAGATGTATTACAATTTACAATCCCACAGGATGATTCTTTTCTGGTTTATTTTTGGAGTATGATGGTAATCAAGGGAAGTGGGATGCAGTGGGGAACCAGTGGAATCCATCAGGCAGCCAAGCTGGAGGATGCTTTTCTCTTTTCCCTTCTTTTCTTTTATCTGTTCCTACAGAACTGTGTGAAGGATAATTTTAATGTGTGGGAGACGATGAGGGAAAGAGCAGTGGGAATATTCTAAGACCTTTTGCACGTTTCTTTCACAGTCTGACTGCCCCTACTCAGAAAAAGTCCCAAGTATTAAAATACCAATGGACATCATGGAGCAGGAACCTTTCCTAAGTGATAGCAAACCTGCTGACAGTGAGTAGAACTAACTCTTGCATGCCTGCTTGACTCTCACTTGCACTACAAAAATATATCTGTGTCTATTTAGTGATTTTAAAATAATTTTTAATCGTTCCTTTTACTTCAGAAGTATTCTCTTGTTCTTTTTTTTCCCTCTCCTTTTTAATTTCCAGGCCCCTGCTTTATGACAGATTTTGCTTTTGTGAGCTTTTTTTTTTCTTTGCTGGTTACAAAATCAATGTTATTCCTTCTGGTGCCTCCAGTTTAAGTGCTTTTCTCCAGCTCCTGACAGGTCTCCTGGCCACCCACTCTCTCTTCCTCTCCTCTCCCTCTCCCCCTTGGTGTTAACCTGCTGATGGTGGCATTTTTTTTTTTTTCCACTGAGCCTTGTGTTCTGGATTTGCAGCACTGTCCTGTCACTGTTTGTTCCCTTAGGTGCCAAGCAGTTGCAAAAATCAGCATTTCACAGAGTAATTATTTATTTGTGTCATTAAGCTGCACAGGCAGAGATCAGTTGGCCATTAACATATTTCCCTTCTTAGGTGGTTTGTGCTCTTCTTTTAGGATTTCATTTCTGATGTTAATAGCTGTAATTGTTGAATTTAATCTTTATTTTCAGTCATTCCCACTTTACATTTTCCTCTTTTAAGTGAGGAATCACAGCTGACCTTGGTGGTTTTGCCTTTGGGATGACTTTGTAACATACTAAGGGTGTCAAATGCCCTTTTCCTCTGAGGTGGGAGGGGAGAAGTACAAACTAAATAAAATAGTGCTACTGCCTGGCTAGTGCTTCCTAGGAGCAGGATCTAACCCCTCAGATCTTTAGATCCTTAAATTATCCATGGGTCTTAGGAGCTGGGAGCCAGGTTCCTTTCCTTTTGGTAGCATATAGAGCCCTCAGGGAATGGTAAGCCTTACCCTGTGGCTTTTAGATACAGAGACACTCAGAGTTTGGGATATAAAATGAAACCATTGGAAAGGAAGCATTTTCTTGGCTATTTGGATATGCTCAATGTTTTGTTGATGTCAGCACATCATCCAAAATCAGCCACTGGCAACCTCATATCCTCCTCATTCCATGTATTTAGTGCATTCCTGATACTGAAAACAAACTGCATCCTAAATACTGTTACTCAGGATTTCAGGATCAGATGCCTTTTTTCCAACCTCTTAAGGGCTAAAATAGTTAAGGAAAAGTTAGTTGTGGCATCAGCCTGGTTCTTGGGATGCCCTTGGAGATGGAACAGATAAAATCAGCCATGGGCTGAACTGTAGTTGGTTTGTGTATTTGTACATTTTTATAATCCAGTATTTTATTTGCTGCTTTCTAATTAAAAGCAATGAAAAATAAAAATTAAAACATATCAGGCCCCTAGAATACCAAAAAAAAAAAAAAAAAGCTGGAATGCAGCACCACTGTGGGATTGTGCTTGAGTGTACCTGTGATCCGGGGCATATTCCTGGCAGTACCACTGACAGCAGCTTTCCTGCAGCAAGAGCAGGAACGGGACTGACATTCCCAGAGAACATGGCTCCCACAGGGTCAGCAGAGGGAAGCCACCCTGTGTCTCCCAAGGACTTGGGTGTGACAGAGGGGGTAACCAGGGGGGCAGGTCCCAGGGAAGTGTCAGGCCCCAAAGAGGGGGAACTCCTGGGGATGGGGCTGCTGGCACCCCAGGGTGTTACCTCAGAGGAGAGAAGGGAAGCAGAGCTTCCTCACCAAGCTGTAAATCCATCTGGCAGCTAGCAGGAAAAGAGCTTGGCCCATAGATTTGGGGGGGTTGAGGCAGGGCTGGAGGCACTGCACAGTGGGTGTGCAGCAGTGACACCCAGGCTTTCTTCCCCCAGGAGAAAAATCACCAACATTCCTTGAACGCCACACATCGTGCTGATACAATTCCCTTCCTTCAATCACACGCCATGCCAAGGTAAGCACCCCAAAATGCACCTCTGCCCCCCTCAGAACACTGCAAATTTCCTCCAGAGGACTCTTAAAACACTTGGAGAACATTCCCTGAACTGGGTTGCTGCCTCCCAAGGTGATCATGAACAAGTTGATTCCACAGTTACTCCAGCTCCTGGCCGTGCTGGGGATGGGGAGTGGAGAACCTGTGAGAGATCTGGCAGCTCTCCTGGCCTCCTGGCTGCTGCACTGAGAACAGGTTTGGGAGTCAGACCAGGAGAAAGATGTGGAGCTACTGGGGTAGCCCAGAGAGTTGTTGCCTAGGGGAAATAATCCATTTTTCCATATCTGTGGTGGAAAACAGAGTAAAGAATAATCTTAAACTGCAGCAAGTAATAATTGCTCAGAGTCCAGTCCCTTGGGGCCAGCTTGGGCCTCCCAGCAGCAGGACTGTGAATGTGGAGCAAGGCAAGTTTATTCCTCTGAAATGCCAAAGATGTGTCTGTGCTTACAGCTGTTAGACAGGCACTGAAATTCATCCCAGCAGCGATGCCTGGATTATTTCAGTGGCAGCTGAGGGGTGTTGTCACAGCCTGGGGTGGAGCACCAGGATGCCCTGGAAGTGTCCAAGCAGTGTTCAGAGCAGCTCATTCAGGTTATCTGTTGCGGGCCTTACCTGAAATCTGGTTGTGCATTCCCAAAGCCCAGCATTTGTGCTGCTCTGACCTTGTCTGTCTTCTTCTTTGCAGCCCTCCACGAACTCCAGTAAAAGTTGTGCCTCAAATTAGAATAGAACTTGAGCCTGAAGACAATGGTTATTTCTGGAGGAGCAAGGGAACAGAAACTACTTTGTAATTTGTCTGTCTGTCCGATCTTTTACCAATTCATTTTGTCACTAGCCAAATGTTGAGAAGCTCCCTGCTCCCAGCGGCGAAGGTAACGGAGCCCGCCCTGCCCCTCCCTGCCCACGCCCTCGGTGTTTCCTGGACTCCTCCTGCCTGGCTGCGGGGGCAGCAGCGCTCCGGGCCCGCTGAGCCCCGCGGGAACGCCGGGAGCCGCTGTCTGTCCGTCTGCAGAGCCCAGCTGACCTCCAGGCTCATTCCGTGTCTGCTCCCACTGCTGGAACGTGCTGCTAACCCTCGTGTAGGTAAAAGAGAAGGTACTTCACTCCCAGCACAGACAGACCATTGCCATCGCTGTAGCATGTTTGGAAACGTCCCTTTCCTATGCAATTTTTTTTAAAGAAACACTTTAATGGACTTAATCCATCAGGTACATGGAAGAGTGTTATTTTCCTAGATTATTTTGTTTAAATTATGGGGGCCTAACCTACGACTTGGTTTTTTTTTTTGACAATTTTTTTAACCTTTTTTTAATTACTGTAAAGAAAAATGAATTTTTTTCCTGCAGCAGGAAACATATAGTTATGAGTAGTTCTACCTCTTATTTCTAGATGCCAGGCTTTCTGTAAAAAATGTATTGTACCATACATAATGTGATTTTTACAAGAAACAAACCCATGACATCACACTGCAATCTCCAGGACGTGGCATAGGGCTGGATCAGTTCAATTAACACCTTGTGCTCCGAAGCATCTGTTTTTCTTAGGGTTAAGTTGTTCTTGGAGTTTTTTGTAATGAGTGATCCCTGCTGTGAAAGAGACTTAAATCTCTTGTGATCTTAGAAGAGCCTGAATGGACAGCTGCTGGTTCTATCCCTGTTGTTGATTTCTGACCTGGGATGGCTCTATGGTTTTCTTGGAACACCAGTGTGTGTGTGTGCAGTGAGAAGACCCGGGTGTGCCTCAGGCCCAGTGCACGAGGAGGAAGATGAAGGTGGCCTGCTGGGATGTTCATCCTGACACTCACATTCACAAACATCCTCCTGCATCCCAGCCCTGTGTTCCACCATCTGCAGAATTGACCCTGCACCTTGGCTGCTCTGCCCCACACCAGCAATGCAGCAAGACTCAGCAGGCCAGGCGTGGGCATCCCAGGATTTTGGGGTGCAACCAAGCAAGTGGACATCACATCAGGAGAGAAGTTTTCCTCTCTGCAACATGTTCATAACTGGTATGTGCATCTAAAGGCATCTTTGGGAAACTGGGCTTCACCAGGACGTGTGGAACATACGAAAAGCTTCGTCCAAAAATAAAAAACAGAACAAGAAGAAAAAGTACCCCAGCTCTCAAGGTGATTTCCCTGATGGAGACAATCCCATCACAGAGGATGGGCACATGCTGCCACTTGGTCCTTGTGAAACCAAAGTCTGGGTTGGTGAAGTCAAGTGGAATTTCTGATGGTGCTGAGACCTTAAATGCCAAATTTTAGCATCTGCTCCCACACAGGAGCCACCACCTCTGTACAGCCCCTGTTTGCCCTCGAGGGGTCTCCCCTTGAGTTTCCATGAAATCTGTGTTGGGTATCTCAGGAACCCAGCTGAAACCTGCTCTGAAAATGCTGGGGAAACTTGGGAAAGGCCTGAAGAGGAGCAGCTCTGGGGTGCCTCCTGCTGCTGGAGGACAGGTAACTTGGGAAGTGTGATGCCAGCTTTAGCCAATGCTCTCCATCCCTTGGTGGACACCAGTGCTGGCACCCAGTGGGGACACAGGCTGGAGCATGGCCTGTGGAGCACACAGGAGCTGCATGGGGGATTGCTGCACATCCTGCCCAGACCGTGCATGTGCAGCAATCCCACAGGAGAGGTGCCATCAGGTGGGTTGCAGGGGCTGTCCTGCTCGGTTCCATGGGCACAGCTTCCTGCTGCTGCTGCCTGGTGACCTGTCTCCCCAAAAATGAGGTCTTCTCTTCTGAACCGTGTTAAATACACTTGAAGTGTCCTGACTGCTGTTCTAGATCTTTCTCTCTCTGCGTTGTGTTTTTTTGTGTCGTGCTGAGGGCAGCGCTGCCGACAGGACAAAGGCTCTGCGTGAGAAGCGCCCCCCTCTGGCGGCAGGGAGGAGCTGCAGCGTGGCAGGAAAGGTTCTCTGCAGGCCTTTGAGAGTAACCAGAACGTCCTTTCCATCCAAATTAGGTGTTTTGTCGGAAAAGCGCTTCAGGGAATAAGTGTGAGACTGACCCAAAGCCCTCCAAGATCAGAGGCAGCCGTCAAAAATGACCTTCCCCCAGCAAATGCCAGGTCCCAGCCTGCGGGGAGCCGGCCTGCGCTGCCCCCTCCCGGGGCTGCTGCACCTTTGTATCTCTGTTGGAAGCGAGTTGCACTTTGAGATACTTTTATTCTTGTTCTTAATTCTCCTAAGTCCGTGCTTTCTTTGGAGGAGGGAACAAGGACTTAGGATGAAATGAAGTGGATCAGATTGTGGAAAAGGAAAAAAAGCAGAAAACATTTCAAACATATTAAAGTGATTTTTTTTTCCAGTAATATCAAAAAATGAAATTCCTTATAACATTATAGTATTTTACAGTTTTATGAAGCTTTCTATTGTGACTTTTATGGAATCAAAAGATGAAGATGATGAGATATTTTAGCATTTATATTTTTCAAAATTAAATAAATGTATACTGAAAATAAAGTAACTTTATGCATTTATGGGAGAGTTCATGTCTGTTTTCCCTCATTATGTGCCAAGTCTTGTCTGATGGAACCGAGATCTCCGAATCAGTTTGATGATAAAAGGGGGTCCCTGACACCCTAGTGTTGGACACACTGAAGCAGATTTTGGGATACTTCGGGGAGCGGTTGGATGTGGAGAGTGGCCAGAAAGTCTGGGTCTGCTGGGCCCCCACTGGCCACTGCCCTCCGGGCCCCTGCATCCCTGCTTGCCCCCGGGGCTTCCCCAGCTCTGAGCTCAGCTCGGGCCATTGCACAGGGCAACACTTGGAGGTGAAGGCACCTCGGGGGAGGGCTGGGCTGCGGCTCCTTTGGGATTCCCTCGGATTGCACCCCGGAGGGAACTGAGGACCATCTCCTCAATCACCAAACCAAGGGGAGAAGGAAGGGTCAGGAGCTGACCGGGATCAATCTTAGGGGTCTTTTCCAATCCAAATGGTTTTATTTTGGGATTGTAACCTGCACAAAGGCAGTACCACTCACCTGGTGGCATGGAGAGCCACCTCCTTGCCACTCAGCTCCTTGTTGGTCAGCTCTGGTGCCTCTGGAAGCTTTGGAGCAAGTACTGGGCAGAGTGGGCAGCTCTCTGGGTACCGGGTACATAGATGCGCCCAGCGGTCGGACAGGTCTCATCTATTTTAAGAAGCAGGCAATGGGCATGGGAAAAATGCAGCAGCTGGACACCAAGGAGAGGAAGGTCCCGGCCGCGGCTCCTCCCGCTCACGGCCATCCAGCCCCGCTGGTTCCACAGGGGCGCGACGGGCGAGAGCCCCACGGGGCTGCGGCCCCGGTGAAGGGAGGTAGAGCCGGGCGACGCTCTGCCCCGGCGGCGCAGTGCTCTCGGGGGGGCGGAGCCCCGGGGCTGGCCCTATCGGGGGCTTAGCGAGGGGACCGCGCCGTGCACGGGATGCTGCGGCGGGGCTGCGACGGCGGCCATGGGTACGGGGGCCGAGCACTGCTGGGCTCTGCCGGGGGTTCCCGGGCGGTGCGGCCTCTCCCCTGTCGGGAGGATGGAGGCGGCACCGGGCCCGGGATCGGTTTCGGGCCCGGGATGGCCGCGGGCACGGGGCGCTGCCGGGTGCGGGATCGCGGCCGTTCCCCGGTGCGGGATCGCGGAGCCGCCGTGTGGGGCCGGGACCCCGCAGGGCGCCCTCTGGCGGACACGGAGCGCGGTGCGAGCGCGGCGCCCCCGCGTGGTCACGGGACAGCGGAGCGGGGGGCGGGGCCGGCACAGGTGTGAAGAGCGGGGCCGGACGGCATAGGGGGCGGGGCCTGAAAGAACAGGGGGCGGGGGCAGAGGCGGGTGAGGGCGGCACAGGGGGCGGCACCAGCTCAGGTGTGCTGGGCGGGCGTGGCTCAGGTGCGCGGGGCCCCAGGGCGGCTGCGCGGGGCGGGGCCGAGGTGATTTAGACCCCGGAAATCAGCTCGGCCGCCATTTGCTCACTCAGAGCACGGTGCGGACGGGAGCTCCCTGTGCGGGCTCTGCAGGTAAGGCGCGGAGGCTTCGGCCTCCCCTCCTGTCCCTCTCTCTACCCCTCCTTCCTTCTCCGCGTATTCCCTTTCTTTCTCCCCCTTCCCTCTCCCCCTGAAACGCTCCTTTCCTCTCCTCCCACACCGTACCCCCCCCGCCAATACTTCCCGTCCTGTCTCTTCTACGCTACTCCCTTCTATTCCTCCTCTCTCCACCGTCCCTCTTCTCCCCCCTCGGCCTTTCCCTTCCTCTCCCGCTTCCCTCCTCACTCCGACTCCTCTCCGTTCTCACCACCCCCATCTCTCCTGTCTCCCCGTCCTCCCCTCTCCTTCTTCCCTCGCAGCCGCGGGGCTCGGGGTGCCGGGCACTAATAAAGCCCAGAGGGCCGGAGCCCGGCGCCCCCGCCCTCGCTGGGGTCGGCGCCCCCGCCCTCGCTGGGGTCCCCACACGGGGCCGGACCCGCTCTGCGGGTCCCCCCCATTGCAGTGCAACACAGCGCCCCACAGCGCCGGGGCTCCGGCTTTCCCGACATCACACTGGGGGGGCCCTGGGGTGGGGGGTCCGGGTTACAGGGGCCCCCTCATTAGGAGGGGGTCCCGGGGGGTTAGGTGGGGCCCCCTCCGGAGGAGGGGGTCCTTGGGGGTCGGGGAGGGCCCCCTCCGGAGGAGGGGGGTCCGGGTGAGGGGGTGGGGCCTGGGGGGTAACTCCCCCTCCAGGCCACGCCCCTTCCCCTGGACCCCTTCCTCCGGACGGGGTCCGGCCCCGGCCCCCTCCCGGGGACCCCCTCCTCCGGGCCCGGGGGAAGGAGGGGGGCGGGGGGGTGGGGGGGGAGCAGAGGGGGGCACGTCACTCTGCAGCGTGAACACACAGGGAACAAAAAAATTGTCAGACACACGGCCGTCCCCCTGGTCCCGCCCCCTCCCCCCCCCCCCCGGGCCCCGGTCCGGAGGAGGGGGTCCGAGGAGGGGGCGGGGTCTGGGGGGGTACCTCCCCTCCAGGCCCCGCCCCTCCCCGGACCCCCTCCTCCGGAGGGGCCTCCCCCGACCCCCCCCCAGGGACCCCCTCCTCCGGAGGGGGCCCCTCCTAACCCCCTCCCGCCTCCCCCCCGGGACCCCCTCCTAATGAGGGGCCCCTTAACCCGGACCCCCACCCCCAGGGCCCCCCAGTGTGATGTCGGGAAAGCCGGAGCCCCGGCGCTGTGGGGCGCTGTGTTGCACTGCAATGGGGGCACCCGCAGAGCGGGTCCGGCCCCGTGTGGGGACCCCAGCGAGGGCGGGGGCGCCGGGCTCCGGCCCTCTGGGCTTTATTAGTGCCCGGCACCCCGAGCCCCGCGGCTGCGAGGGAAGAAGGAGAGCGGGGAATGGAGAACGAGAATAGGGGAGCGGAGGGAGAGGTGAGGGGAAGGAAGGGAGAGCTCGGGGTGTGCAGGGCAGCGGGGGACGGGGCTGGAGGGAAGGCAGGGTGGAAGAAGGAGCAGGATTGAGGGCGGGTGGGGAGCGACTGGGGTGGGGGGAAAGGGAAGCAGAGAAAGGGGGCAGGGGAGGAGCCCGGTTAGAGAGGGAAGGAAGAGAATGGAGGAGCAGGGTACGATACGGTAGGGGAATGGGGGGGGGCCGGGGACGGCCGTAGGGGGGGAGGGAGGGGAGGGCTAGGGGGGAGAGGGAGGGGGGGTTTGGGGGGAGGGAGTAGGGGGTGGGGGAGGGGTGGAAGGGAGGGTTGAAAGGAGAGGTATAGAGAAAAAGAACTACAAAAGAAAAGAAACGCAGAAGAAAAACATACAGAAAAAGAGATATAGGGGCCCGGCCGGCAGCAACCTCCCCCACCGAACGCCGAGGAGCAAATGGCTCTGCCGGACCCTCCCCGCGCCTTAAATCCCCCAAGGCCCCGCCCCGCGCAGCCGCACTGGGATCCCTCACACCTGTGCCGGCCCCGCCCCTCGCACCTGTGCCGGCCCCGCCCCCGGGGCCCCGCCTCCCCCCCGCCCCCCGCCCGCCCATAAAACCCGGCGGATCCGCGCCTGTCCCGTTTTCTGCGGGGGATGCTCGTGTCGGGATGCGGCGGGAGCATCGGTCGGAGCGCTGTGCGGAGATCCGGATCGGGGGCTGCTGCTGGTGCTGCGCGGGATACAAGGCGCTCAGGTGGGACCGGGATCTGGGCCCGGGAATCCGGGTCCTGGTCCTGCCGGTATTTCCAGTAGGAGCCGGGCTGAGCCGATTCTTTCTCGGAAGGTACGGTAGGGGTGCTGGGGCCGGAGGATCGATGGGGGACTGGGGCTGGGATCGGAACCGGCATCATCGCGGGCGGAAAGAGCCGCTCCGGCTGCGGGCCGGTGCAGGGCTGGGTCCCGCCGGGACTCCAGGCATGCCCCGGCTGCGGTGGCAGGGAACCGGTGCTGTGCCAGTGCCATTCCCGCCAGGAGGACGACGCTTCCCGGGAGCAGCCGCTGGATCGTGGCTGAAAGCGGGAAGGACACGGAGACCGCCCGTACCGGCCCCGGAACCCCATCGGCATCGCCGCTCGCTCAGCGCCGCCTCCCGCCCCGCGGGGCGCCCCCTGGCGGACACGGCGCCGCCCCGCAGCTCCCCCGGCCCGGTAACCCCACGAGCCCCGCGCTCCCCGACGAGCCACAGCGCCCGCGGCCCCTTCTCCGTGTCCGCACCCCCGGGGGCTGCAGCGCCCCGGCCGGGAGCAGCCGCTCTGGGACGGCCGCTGGGGCCGAGGCGTTGCTGCTCCCGCTCCCATTGTGCCTGGTGTGGGACTGGAGCCCCAGGAAAACACTTTTTTAATCCGTAGTGTGAAAAAGTCTGTGAAAACTATTTGTTCTTTATTTTCAGAACCGCAAGAATCATCAAGTCAAATGCTAAGAAATGACTGCTCCAGCTGCACACTGAACACAGAATATTGGCCTTCTCAGTACCCTGCTCCAAACACCTGAGCCAATCCCAGGGTTGTTCCAAAGGTCCTGTGTGGGATGGGAATGACTGCTGCCAGTAAGAGAACTCCTCTACAAATGCAGCTCCTTCCCTTCTGCTAATGCTGCTTTACACACCAGCCCCTGCAATGGCTGTAGGGCAGAACTGGCTGGCACTCAGCATGCCAGCACCAACTCTTCCCCATAACCCTGATTTTTCTGCCCTCTCCAGGATTTACCCAGCAGCTGTACATGTGCTCCTGCAATGTCCCTGTGTTTCCCCAGGAAGAAGCAAACAAGACAAGTCCTGAGGGTTACCTTGCTCTGTGGCCCAAGCTCTTCTGGAGAGTGCCAGGGGGCGTTTCCTGCAGGTGAGTGTTGCCAGGTCAAAGCGATGGAGGCTGCTGAGGCCAGGGCTGTTCTTCTGGCCCAGAGGCCTCGGTGTCTCCTGCTCGCTGCCAGCGATGCTCCTTGGTGTTCCCTCGGTGTGTCCCAGCTGGCTGGGAGCGCAGGGCAGGAGGAGGCCAGGAGCTCCTGAAAGGCAAGCAGCACCTTGTGTCTTTGGCATCTGCAGGGGAGGAGCTGTGCCTGCACCGTGGCTCCTCGGCCAGGGGCTGCTCTGACCGGGCACGTGGAAATGCCTCAGCCCAGACAGAGAGCACCAAGAGCCCAGAAGGACCCCAAGGAGCAGCTGGCATTACCTGGGAATGGAGGTATGGGCCATTTGCAGAGGGGCTCACACAGCAATTCCTGGTTCAGAGCTCCCACACAGCTGCCAGGGATGTCCCAGCCACCCCAAATCCCTTCCCTCCTCCCCAGCCTGAGGCCATCATCCAGCAGCAGCATTAAAGCCAAGGCAATCTTCCCCCACAGATATTAAATCCCAGGCAGCAGCCCCCAGACATACCTGAAAATCAGTGGGATGGAGTTTGGAGTTTCTCAGGGATCCAGCTGCAACTGCAGAAGTGAAGGAAAGCTTTCACAGGTAGCTCCCACTGGAGGTGTGCTGAAGACAGAGATGTCCATCCCTTTCCTGAGAGAAAAGAATTTGTAGAGGCCACTGCTGAGGCTCTGAAAGGAGCTGAGCTCCTGCAGGGAGAGATGTCCCCCCCTGGGCACAGGGGCTGCCTCAACACAGGCTGGGAGCACATCTGGCCACTGCCTTCTCCTGCTTTAAAACATCAACTGGATGTTCTCCATCCTGGAGCTCAGGGGGTGAAATCAGCTCAGTTCCAGGCAGCTCTGTCCAGTGACCCCAGGGACACCATTGGGGTGAGGGTTCTAAATAGCCAGTTCTATGGAATATGACCCTGTCCTTGTCCCTGTGCTGCTGAGCTTCCTTGTAAGCTCTGCTGGCTCCTGGCACAGCTGCTGTCCAAGGCAGCAGCTCTGCATGGGAACACCCACACTCCATGGAGCACTGTGAGGTTACTGCAGCGGGAATGGAGCAGGGAATTTGGGGCTGTGGGTGTAATTCATCACAACTAGCACAGCTGACAGGGAACCCCAAATCTGGGCACCACACAGAGAACAATCTTTGTCCTGCCCTGTCAGCTCAAACCCCTGGGCTGGGAAGTTTTGGGAATAAAATAAATGGAATTATACAAATCACAGCAAGTGGCATCACCCAGAGGGACAATCCAGGTCCCAGACAATTCCTCCACAATCCACTATGGGGGAAAACACCCTGTGCCTGCCAGGAGCTCTGACTCTGCTTTTCCTGCCAGCTCCTGAGCAGTGTCAGGGCCACCATGAGGGCTTTAAAATCCAAATAAACCCCATATCCCACACAGTGAATAATCCAAATAAAAAATGCATTCTTGTCATCAAAGCTCAAAACTGTGTTAGGAGTTCTGACAGCAAGTTAATGGGATTCCCAGGAATCTCATTCATGCTCTTGGCTTCATTTTTATGTATTTTTAATCCCTCTGTGGGCAGCCTCTAAAACTTATCATGGCATTTAGAGGTTGAGCAGGGCTGGCTTTGGATTGACCTTCACCTCTGGCCCCAGCCTGTGCAAACTCACCTTGTGCCAGGGTGGGTGAACTCATCACCTCAGCTTTTCCCTCCTAAACATCCCCTACTTATCTCTCTGGAGATTAACTCACATTTTGCCCCAAACCATCCACTCCTCACCTCCACGTGGCCTCCAAGTGTCCATTCTGTTCCTCACAGGTGCCCTGGTGACACCATGTTGGTCCCTTTGCCTTTCTCCAGCCCGAGGCTGCTCCTCTGCTCGCTCTCTCCAGTCTCATCCCACAGGGATCCTCTTCTCCCTTCCCTGCTGGCTGCTGCCAAGGAAGGAGGACACAGTGAGTCTCAAGTGTGACCCCTTAGCCCTGGAGAGTCCTGGCTGTGGGCCCGAGGGGCCTCGGATTTCCCAGGGAAATTGTCTGCTGGTCTCCCTTCAATTACCTCAGCAATTCCCTCAAAAATGCCACCTCACTCCCCTGACATCCCTCACATTACATTTTCCTACACAAACAGTTCTTGTATCCCCTCTAGATTACACCAGGTTTTCAGCTAAAGGAATGGCATCATCTATGCCCACTGCTCGTTATTCACCCAACCAAAATCTAGAGCAAATGTTGGTTGGGCTTTAATAAGAACTTGAAATAACTTTAAAACAAAATAAATCACCTTTTTCTTCTGTGTTTTTTTTTTATCCTTCAGATGCTGGACTTCCCTCTGAGGATGTGTGCTGAGCTCTGGGTGGAGGGGACTGTCAGGCTGAATGGCTGTGAGTTTGTGTTCTTCTCACTGGGGCATCAGAAATGCCCCCAATCCCTTTTCCCAGGCTGTTCCATGTGCCTGTGGTCAGGCTGTGGCAGCACAGGCAGACGCAGCTCTCAGCACTCCCTGCTCCAAACACAACTCTGGCCTCCATTGCAATCTGTCTCTGCTGGGAGGTTTTCTCCTAGAGAAATCAAAGAATTGCTCATGGCAATTTGGAGAATAAATTTCCACAAAGGGAAGTAAGGAATAAAATCCTGCTCTAGGAGCCCTTGGGATCTGTAGGGCTGATTAGGGCAGGGGACATTCACTCCCTGCAGTGCACACAGCCCCACCTGCAGCACCCAGCACACACTGCCAGCTGGGCTCTGCCAGCCCCTCTCTGAGCACCCTCCCTGTCCTGCTCCCTCTCAGTGCCTTTGGCAATGCAACTCTGAGCCTGACCAGCCCAAAGCTCTGTCCCCAGCCCAGGGACAAAGGGACACTCCCAGGGATGAGGCACATTCCCAGCAAACGCTCCCAACAGAGCACAGAGGCACCCCTGGAGCTCCTGTGTGGGGCTGGCAGGAGGGCACAGCCCCCAGGTGGGGTGGCAGTGGCAGTGACAGCAGCAAACTGCCACGGTCTGATGGCACAACAGAGACACCAAGGCCAGCAATGCCCGTGGGAGGTGCACAATGAATTCTGCTCCCTGTGCTGCCTCATCCCAGCAGGAAAGCTCCAGGGGGATGGAAACTCCTTCCCTTCCCCCCAGCCCCAGAGAAGCACTGCTCAGTTTCACACACCCAGTTCTCACCTCCAGCTGCTCCCGGGGCTGCTGCCACATTCCTGACAAGGTGCCAAAGGACACTTGGGACAGGGCTCCCTCTGTGCCTCAGGGCTTGGCCCTGGCAGGGACCAGGGTGCTCCAGCAAGGACAGCCTGAAACCAGAGCAGATGTCTCAGGGTTAGCAACGGGCTGGGGACAGGAGTTCTAGACCCAGATTTCTGAAAACAGCCCCCAAAATGTTCTATGATCTTACCTTTAAAATGGCTCCAAAGGGCAGCAGCTCCGGTGCCAGACCAGCACCTGCACGATTCCCTGTGCCAGGCCTGGCTCACTGAAAAACAAAACAAATCAACCATCACCCAGGCCTTGTTTGCAGAATTCCTGATCCAAAGCCTCACCTTTCCTGCCCAGCACTGAGGGAAACCTGACACAGCATTAATAAGTAACCTCTGCTGAGAGCAGCCATCATCCCAGTCCTCCAGCCTTGGCAAGATTTTGCAGTGAATGGACCTAAGTTCTAATCCTGAACCTAAATTTCTGTCAGTTTTTGTTAGAAAGATACTGGACAGTACATCATGCAACAGAATTGAAAAATTGCACAAGGAATAACAAGGCCCAGAGCAAACCCAACCACCCCCATCACTGCTCCACCCCAGTTTTGGGAGAAATACTGATATCATTCCTAAATACTCCCCTTCCCTCCCACTCAGTCCTTCACTGCACATCCCTGGAGAGGATTTACTCCATCTTTTGTTCCCAACAGCACCTCTCCAGCCCAAAGCCCACCTCTCACAGACACAAACTAAGCAAGCCTAAGGCACTGTTCCCAGCAGCAGATGCAATTCCTGAACTCCCTTTGCCCTGGATTGCTCTTCTAAGCACTTGCAGGAAACTCACCTCAGCCCAGAGACTGTTCTGCTTTCCCAGAGGGAAACGCAGCCTGATGGGCCACAGCTCTGGCACCACATTCCCCCTTGTTCCTGCTGACCTGGGAAGCCACAGGTAAAGCCAGTCCCTCAGACCCCATCCCTGGACACCAGGAGAGCTGGAGCTGTTCCCAGATGCCAGTGCCCTGCAGGGGCTGTGCTGACACGAGCACAGGCTGACCCCTCTGCCCAGCACCATCCCTCATTCTCCTCCCACTGCTCCCAAATCCTCCCAGCCCTGCCCCTGCATCTGTGCCAGGCCAGTGCCTGCCCCCAGCCCAACCAGAGGCTGTCACCCAGCCCTGCCCCAGCTGCCAGCCCTGGCATAGCTGGGAATACACTGAGAGCTCCTGAAGCCCCAGAGCAGTCCTTAGGTGCACAGATAATGCCCAAGCTGCCCCTCAGGGCACAGCCAACACCACAACTCCATCATCCCCAGGCAACTCTGGCATTTGTCTCTTCACCTCTGCCCTTCTCCAGCAGACACAGCCAGGGCTGGGCTGTCAGAAATGGCATTCCCATGGCAGTGAATCCCAGCAGAGAGGAAAAGAGGAGCCCTGTGTCCCTCTGACTTACCCACAGCACAGGCAGGACCAGAGCCCTCCAGCACAGACCCCTGGTGCTGAAGCCTCTTGCCTTTGGCTGCTTAAACACCAAAGCTTTTGGCAAAGATGGGAGGAGTTTGATTATTTTTCCTGCCCTGAAAGAGAGGAGAAAAAGAAAATTAAGTCCACTATGGAAGTCAAAGGATCCCAGCTCTCATACTTCTGCTCTGATTGCTCACTATGGGGTTTTATCTATGAGAGGTGACACCAATTCAAACATAAACGTGTCCTTTCCCAGCATTTTTATTCCTAACTATTTCAGACATGAAAAGGATGCTCATTTTTCTTATTGCATTCTTTGCCTAATTTGAACAGAACCATTTTTATCCCAGACCCCACGTGTCAGTCATTCAATCCTTTACCACTGGATTTGCACAAAGGAAGGGACACCCAGGATGCTGCATCACAAGAAATCCCAAAGAGAATCCCCTCCAAAGCCTCACAGAGGAAGGTTTTCTGCTTCTGGGACACAAGCCAGGCCTCAGACCATTTGCATCCACGTGGAAAGCCCACACTGAGCACTTGGTTTTAAAGATGTTGCATTTGAAGCTACAGACATGGAATTGCTTTGGGATTTGGCATTTCCTGCACCCACACAAACACATTAAAGGAATTAAGTGCAGAGTCCTGAAGTTTGGTTATTCCAATGCTGTTTTGGCAGTGCCACTTGACATACCAAAATCCACAGCAACACTTAAAAAATGAAAAGCAACTTTCACCCCCACATCCCCCTTCCTGTCGATTTTGCAATTTTGGGGTCCTCTTAAGAACAGGTTCAAGAAAAGAAGAAGAAAAGCCCAGGACCTACTACCAGCTGTGTACCAACCTCCTGTTTTCCACAGATTCTCATTACAGCTGATGGCTTTCCTAAGAAAGCCTCAGTTCAGCCTTACCAGAATCACCTGGCAGCACTCACTATCAGCCCCAAAGGCCAGTGCACCATCTCTGTGCTATCTCAGGAAGCTCAGTCGCTCTCTGAGGGACAAAACCTGTTCTGGGCCCCAGAGCTGACTCTAATCCCTGCCAGCTGAACTACCCAGCTGTAGGATGCAGCTGGATGCTGCAGGGCAGAGTGTGTAACCCTCTGTGAAAGCCAGGCTCCAAAGGCAGCCCTCGATGCCCCGGCACTGCTGCTGGAAGCGCTGGCAGCCCTTGGTACAGATGGGATGGAGCCTTCCCACAGCTCTGTCCCCTGGCACCGAGGGGGGCACAGCAGAGGCCGATGGAAGCGAAACAAACGCTGGATTTCAATGGGCACCGATGGGACTGAAAGCCCCAGCCCAGAGCTGCTCCCTGCCCAGCACAGGAGCTCCAAGTGCTGCTGCAGGGCACAGCTCTGAAGGAACTCTGCAGCTGTGACAGTAAAGCAGCAACAGCAATCACCAGGCAGAAAGAGATCCCCACTGCTCCAACAACTGAACCTCTGTGGCTCACCCTCGCGGGTGTCCCTGCTCCAGGGAGGATGAGCCACACAGCCCCCGAGCCTGGGGTCACACCCTGCCCTACCAGCAGAAAACAAGGGGTTAATGAAGCTTTGGGGACACCTTCTGTCCCCAGAGTGGTTTGACAGAACATCCAGCAGTGTGGATCTTTAATAAAGACAGCTTGTACCCATCCCTGCAACAGACTCACAGATGTTATTTCCTCAAAGTCTCTGTTTTAATGTATTTTGCTATTACAAGTGTTTAAACAAGGCTGGCCATGAGCCCTGCACCCCTGCCATGCTCCAAGCCCTAAGGAAGAGCTGGATATCCTCACACTCATCCAATCTGAGGGAGCTGCTGCAGCATTTAAAACATTTAAAACCCACCCCTGCCCTGAGGGTGCCCAGACCTGGGAGGTGCCTGGGTGCCAGCCCAGCATGAGGGATGGGACATCAGGAGACCGAGCAGACAACACCCACTGCAGCCTCTGCGCTCTCAGCACTCCAGCTGCACTATCCCCATTGCTCAGGGACTCTCAGTTCTGTTTCCAGCACTCCCATCAGGAAGCCGAGGGCCCTTTCCAGATGCAAATCCCCAAAGAACCACTGCTCTCCTCTCCACCCACCCTCCTGCTCCAACTTTTACCCCTTTGATCGCCACCACCCCCCCAGGACACAGAAGGAGGCTCTCAGGTGCCAACTGAGACCCAACTCGTTCCAGGTGGCTCAGGAAATAAATACAAATAAACTCGTCCCTTCTAGGGTAACAACGTGTCTTGGTGCCCAGTTCCTGTTTCCTAAGGCAAAACACACGGAGCAGGGGAACATGGCAAGTCCAAAACCCAACAAAACCCGGTTTTCCATCGGTTTCCATCAGGACTGTTCGGGTTTCCCACTGCCCCTCAGCTGCAGCCACAGGAGCAGCTTCTCTCTGGGACCCGGGGGGGGCACAGGGACACCCATCCCGCTGCTTCCCGGAAAACAGAGCTCAGCCCATCCCAGAATTGAAAATAACAAATGCAGTCATTGCCTCTGCCATTTATGTATTAGCTCTGGCACAGTATTCTTGACCACAAAAATGCTGAGAGAGTACAATCTGTAACTACTGCTCTGATAAAGTATAATCTGTCAGTTCATGTATGCACTGCACAGCTTTTATAAACAGCAGTGTAATGGATCCTATCTTAGACTGTAGCATAATAGGGACTGTGAAATGTTAAAATGCTTTTACATGTAAGGAACTCAGAAAATGGTGTAAGATAATGAGGTGATTTCCCACATGTGGGGACAATCTTATCTGAAACACGAGATAACAGAAACAGAAACCAAAGCACTGAAAGAAAGGAAAAATTTATTGACCCTCGTTATCAAATAACGAGGGAGTGAAAATAAAACAGGATGGCACCACAGGAAGAAATAAAGTATATTGGTTTGATCTACAAGATGGCATGAAGGTTAAAAGCAAGCAAAAGAACATCTAAACTCAAAGAACTGTTTGAATGTGTATAAACTCTAATGAATATGCATACATCACTGCAATGGACCAGAATATAGAGAACACGGTTTAAGGTAACCGGGTGCTCCTGGCAAACAGCCAAGCACCCCAGCGCTGCCTTTTATCCCTTAACAAACCTGTAACAATTCGAAAGAGTGGACTTTGTTTCTCACACAATAAAACGCTGTCCCCGCAGCTGGGACGAGCCCCAGCTTTATTCCACGGAACACGATCCCAGAGAGCCGCAAGGCCCGGGACAGACCCGTCCCACCCACAGCGGGTCCCCCGCAGCAGCGCCGAAAGCGCCCCCGTCCCCCTGTGGGTGCCCCCGGCCCCGGTGCCCCGGCACAGCTCCCTCCCCTGCGGCCGCTCACCTGAGGGCACCGCCCGCTGCCTCCCGGCGCTGCTGCCGAGCCGAGGGGATTGTCCCCGCTCCTGGCTCCCAGGCCGCGTTCTGTGCTGCAGGGCGCGCTCCGGAGGACGCGGGGGCGGCAGGGACTGGGTGACCCGGGCTGAGGCGGCTGTCCCAGCGCTCTGTCCCCTCACGGGGCTCAGGCCGGGGAGCGGCGCCCTGCCACCGGCCGCCATTGCACCGCGGAGCAGAGTCAGGTACGGCCGAAGAGCCCAGTGCGGCCGAGAGTAGCCGAGCGTGACCGAGAGCAGCCGAGCGTGGCCGACAACAGCCGAGCGTGGCCGACAACAGCCGAGCGTGGCCGACAACAGCCGAGCGTGGCCGACAACAGCCGAGTGTGGCCGACAATAGACGAGTGTGGCCGAAGGGCCGACTCTGGCCGCGATTTGCCGAATCGATCCCAGTTTAGCTGAGGTGAACTGAACGGAACGGGACGGAGCCGCGTTCAGCCGAACCGAACTAGATAAGCCGAACCGAACTAGATAAACCGAACCACGAGATCAGCCGAACCAACCTGAACATTACGGTGTCGGTCGAACCGAACCGAGCTGAGCTCCGAACGCAGCGAGCGGCTCCGAGTTGAGCCGAACCGAGCCGAGCCCGGCCGAACCCGGCCTGCTGCTCTCGTGCCCATTAATTAGCGCGAGTGCAGTCACAGCCTGATGAGCACTGAACGTGCCACAGACACGCCAGCCACCCTCCTGACACTGATGCTCCCAGGGATTTTCCTTTTGCCAGGGTCCAGAACTCATCCAAAGGAGTGAGAAAATGCTGCCGGCATAAGGAGCTGCACAGTTCATGGGAAGGTCCTCGCTGGACAAGTGACACAAAGGGCACAGGGAGCATTTAAAGCAAACCGAGTGACAAAAAGCCACCTTTAGGTCAGAGAGAGGCTGAATCCCTGTAAGGAAATCCACTGAAACAGTAAGCTAAGTGATGGAAATTCAGGGTTTGGCTGTGGCCACCACCTTCTGGTAGGAAATGTTATCATATTATCCCAAATAGTCACAGAACAAAACAAATAAAGGCATTTTAAATCCTAAGCTTATGAAGTATAAGTGCAAATGAGATCAAATGCACAAATTCAGGTAAGATATGGACTGTAATCACTGTTTCTGTGGTTAATGGCTTTGTGCTCGAATCTGAGTGACCCCCCTCTCCTCTGTCACCTGTGTGTCCTTGCTGTGTTTCCTTGAGTGTCCCAGAATACCTTGGAAGAGATTCTTCCCCTGCTCCTGCCTGTATTTGTCAGAAATGGATCATTTAGACAGCACAGCACTCACAAAGAGCCAGTCCCGCAGGAGTCACCGCATCATTGCACTCACACTGAAATCCTGGCCAACAGCACCAGCTCTGTGCCCTATCCCCAAACTTCTGTCTGCCCAAAGTTTTCAGTCCCAATTCAGCCAGACAAGAGAATTGAAAAGGATTCAAGTCTTGAACATCAGATGGTGACAAAAATGGCCTATTTAATTCCTACCTCTTAACCATGAATTATTGTTATTTCTGCCTTCTGTGCTCCCTTGTCCCTACTCATTCTCCTGGGCAGGATTATAAACTGTACTTTGAAATAACACACTTGCTGCACCCTGAGGAGCTTCAATATCAGCACCTTGACCTTTACATTTCTGAATTCCGTCCCAGCAACTGCATTTTGGCGGGTGTAAAGTTTTACAATTTGATTTACTCCATACAATTTCTAGGCCACATGTTCTGCACATCCCTTTCCCCCTCACAAGCATTTGGTACCTGCACGAGACAAAGCAGCTGAGGTAAGGCACAGACACCAGGCAGAAACAACCAGGTGGTGCAGGAGGACAAGGAACTGTGCACAGATTTATTGTATTGACATCTCTGTAACTGGAGCTCTAAGATGGAACACAGCTCAGCCAGGAAGGACCTGACAGGGGCTGCACCCCGGGCGGCGGGGGGCTGGGCTGGAACCAAACTGCATCCCTTGGGGAGGCTGTGGGCCCAGCCCTCCCTGGCTGTGACACGCACTCTCCTCAACTGGGCACCTCCATTCCCTGTCAAACAGAACACTCAGGAAGGAACACAATCAACAATTCCAACTACAGAAACCACTGAGGTGCCTTTCAGGACCCCACAGTGTTCAGTCAGTTCTTACTTTGCAGTTCACGAGGTATTTCAGCAATAAATTCCCTGTCATTGCTAACAGCTGAGCAAGTGGGAGGGTTTCCAGTTATGTTTTTCTAACAGCAGCTCAAAGCTTAAGCAGTTTCAGCATCCACCAGCCTGAAGCCAGTGGATTTCAGGCATCTTGCATGGATGTTTTATAACTGAAATGGAAATCCTACCTGCAGTCTTAAATACATAAATATCTTCTGCCACTTGGCTCTACTGAAAAGCTTTCTGCTAATATAACACAACATTTCTTTAACAGAGGGATAACCATATTCCTAGTTTGCGCATTTTCTATCAGCACATTGGTTATTGCAGCATTTTTCTACGCCAGCCTCCTGGTGCCAGGTCACACATCAGCAGGATTTAAAGCCTTGGGCTTTTCAGGGGAGTTTTTGCCCAAGTTCCAAGTCAGAGCCAGCATCTGCAGTTTGGGCAATGTGCATCTCTGTGGGTGCTAGCAGCCCGCACCCCTGCGCTGCAGGGGTTAATGGTGAGGGGAGACTTCTCCCACGGGGCACTCTCACTGCTCAGTCCCAGCCCAGAAGGCAGCAGGACCATCCTTCAGCAGCCCAGGCGTTCCCAGGGGCATTCCCAGTGCTCTCCAGGGCCATCCCATCACACCGTGGTCTCTGTTTTCTGAACGCTCCGACTGCGCAGGTGCTGCTGGATCAGCCTCTTCTCTCGTGTGTACCTGAGAGGGAGGAGGCATTGAAATAACCTCTGCAAACCTTCAGCCCAAATTCCAACCAGCTGCTCACATGTGGGTCCATTCCCAACTGTGAAAAACGCCAATCACTTGATTTTAAAATTTTACAAGTTTAATAGTAATAAAATGGTTATAAAAATTGTAATACAATTAGAGTAATAATAATTTGGACAATTTGGATTAGGACAATATGAGACAACAAATACAAAGAGTTACGGATGTCCGGGTACCTTTTTCTGGGCAGCACAAGCCCGAAAAAGGACACCCCTGAACAAAGGATTAACCCTTAAAAACAACAGCCTGATGCATATACATACACCTCACACATGATGCATAAATTCCATTCAAATACAGGATTCTGTCTGGTCATGGTCAGCTTCTTCCTCCGAATCCTAACAGTGCCTTCGAGGTGGGAAGAAGTTCGTTTCTTCTGATAAGAGGGCAATAAATTCTTTTTCTCTGAAAGATTTGGGTGCCCTGTGGCTGCTATCCCACTGCAAGTCCTTTCTTTAAAAAAAGTATCCTGCATAGCATAGTTTCTATTTTAACATTTTTTATAACCTAAAACTATATTTAACACACTTATTCAGAGAATTAATACAGCATTACTTTCTAACACAACACATATAATATTCATTTTAATATTTGCAAAAAGCCAATCATAAAATACATGCATTTTTTCACATCAACTTTTGTGTCCACGTCCAACTTTCCCAATGCAGGCAAGTCTGGTATTTTCTAAATGTTTCCTGACACTTGGATTCAACGTGATTATCAGCCCATCATGCAGTAACAGATCTGTGGCTGCTGCAGCCTCTTAGTGCTCCTGGACTCAGGAAAGGCTCACAAATATGGCAGCTCCTCTGGCTTGTACCTGTAGGACAATCCCCCTTTTTGCCAGGGGGATTTCCATCACTCACCTCAAGTTTTAAGGGGACATCAGGCACTGATGTGGCTGAAATGCTACAGAACCAAAATGGTACCACGTGTGGTACTGCATTTACCCTTTCCAAGGGAACAGCAGCAAGCACCAACCGAGCCAGTCAAAGGCCCAGAAAGCAAACAGCAAACAAAATGAAGAGAAGTTACCCTGAGGATCCAAATTTTCTGAAGACCCCACTCTGTGTGTAGTCAGTATTAATTATGGAATCTTTAAGAGCAGTGGGATAGGGAAAGGATTACAAACCCTCCCAATCCCTCCAGCCTTCCCATCACAGTGTTCCACCTGCACTCTGCTACATCCATATGTTCTCCTCATGAGCCAGTTGTACAGATTGCCCTGGACTCTGTGACACCTCATTTTGTGTCTGTTTACCTTGCAGTTGTCTGTTCAATCTCCTGCTCCTCCTCTTCATTTATTCTGTGCAGAATGGATTCCAAGAAGGGAAGATGGAATGAAATGTACTGAGCCACCTACCAAGGAGAAGACAAGAAAGGCACTACTAACTGTGGTCACTGAGGAGAACTCCACAAGCTATGAGAAGTGAGGATATACATACATCACTGCTGATCTCTTCCACGGCCCCATCCGTGAGAAAGAACTTGGCAACCTTCTCAGAGGGCCCCTGCAGCAGCCTGTGCAGCAAGGGAACATCTCTACTCCTCAGCTGCTTCTTTTCTGGAATGTATAAGCAGTGTCACAAAACACAGAACAAACCACAGGGGCTCCATCTACCACCTGCAGTCACGAACCTTTTTTCCTGACAAGGATCCCATACTGACTCGAGGGCAGTGACCAGATACCTAACAGGTCCCTAATGTGGTGCCATTTAAAATACCTTCTCCCCCAGTTCCCTCCTGTTCTCTCAGGTGTTCCCTTTATTGAAGATCAAATCTCTGGAAAAGTAAACTGCTATGGAAGTAACCTGTTTCCAGTGACCAGTGAGTACTTTGAACTCAGCATATGCAATGCAAAGCTGTCAGCTGAAATACACACAATTATTGAGCTTTTCCTCTCCAGAGGAGACATCTCTGAAGGGTCCCTGAGAAGGCAAAATGCCACAGCACACACACAGCGCACAAACAAGGACAGAGGCCTGGCACAAGTCCTGTTACTCCAAGGGGCACACAGAATGATCAGGGCTGAAGTGATCAGGCAGCAGTGGCTGGCTTACCTCCAGATGCATGGATAATGTAAAGTGCAAATTCATGGGGGCTGTTTTCTATCTGTGAAAAAAAAAGAAATTCCATTCAGACTCACAAATATTCCCAGCACCTCCCTCTGAGCCCATTTTCCCTGTGTGTCTCAGCTCAGAGATTCGGATCAAAGCCTGAGACAGGGATCCTGTCTGTACAAGAGTGAAAGATAGTGGATCTGGATAAGGCAGAAAGCTGTGCTGCCATGTTCACTGCCCCTGTGCCAGCCCTAACCCTTGTGTTCCCATGTGCCCAAACCAGTAACACACTGGAAACTCAGATCTTTCCTGCCTGCTTTCCTTGCAGCATCCTTAACTTCTTCCTAGAGCTTATTCTCCCCTCACATGTAGATCTGCTATGTGTGCTGCCATCAAGGTAAACCTCTGTGACCTACCCTCGTGCCTGACAGCCACATTCTGAAAACAGCACAGCTTTTGAACACTTACTTTGCAATGTATTCCCTACAACTCTACTCCCTGCTCTGTAATTCCTTTCCTTGTTACTCCTAGAAGTTGTTTTCCTTCCAAGACATTCACAAGTCTTACTAACCACACTAAGTAAATCTGCAATAGTGAAGTCTCCAGACAAGTTAAATGGGAAGCTTAAGACCATTAAAGTATAAATTAAACACTAAGCAGCCATGAAAAATCAAGATATTTGAGAAATATGTAGCAGTAAAGGCAAAGCTACTTCTGACCACATACGACATTGTTGGTGGGAGATGGTTCCAAGGAAATTAAAAAAAAAAAGTCGTTTCAGACAGCATGGCACTGGCCGCGAGCAGTACTTGTAGCTGTAACCTTCCCATCTTTCCACACGCCTGGCTCTCAGGGAAAGCCCGTCCCGGACAGGCGCTGGGATAATCGCCGCTGTTTTAGGCGAGCCGCAGTTCCCGGGGCTGTCCGCGGGAGGGCAGCACCGCCAGGGTTAAAATTGTCCATCTGGGTTTTTTACACTCCGCTCCATGCACGATCCTGACCCAGCTATTCCACATCTTTCCCGCAGTGCTGGAGGGAGTGCACGTGGGAATGAACGCTTCCAGAACACGGTCATGCTTCCTCCTGCCAGCAGACTTACCTTAAACTTCCGAAGCAACTGCTCTATCACTTGTCTGCTCCTCATCTGGCTGTTGATTCTTATTTTGGTTTCTGACCCAAAAGCCGGAGTGAAAACTGATGTCTGGGAACAAGAAGAGCCACACCACGGCCTGAGCCTGAGGCACGCCTCACTGGGCACGGCTCTCTGTCCCTCAGGTGACAAAGCCAAGCCTAAAATTTCCTACCTCGTGGTTGTAGAAGTGGCCATTGATAGAGAACCTGTGAGTTTCTACTTCTGTCCTGGTGGTGGTGGGGAGCTTGGTCCTCCTGCACACGGCCGCGGCATCGCTGCTGCTGCGGGGCAGGGTGGCACAGTCGAGCTCCTGCTCCCTCCGGGACCTGAGAGTGTGACTTTCATAGCGTGGATAACCTGGACAGAAGAGAACCACACGTCCTGTGCAGCTGCCAGCACCCCCAGAGGAGGGAGGCTCTCAGTGAAGGGCTTCATTTACTGTTTACTATTTATTATTTTTGGGGGGATGGAGCAGGAAAGGAACAAGGCAGAGGCATACGATGAAGAATAGGCTGCTGGCAGGGGTTGCAGTTTGCTGTTTTGCTCCCTTGGGAATGATTTCTTGGATGAAAGCACAGCTCATCCCCACTGGCTGTTCACCAAGTCACCTGCACAGCCCTAAGCAGCCCTAGGTGGGTGTTTCCCCAGCTTGCAGGACATGTGACACCCAGCAAAGAGATTTCCCTTTGCTGGCAGGGAAGCTGCACACCCCTAAAGCTTTCCCACATGTGTTCTATACTCCTATGTGCACTTCCAGCACTTTTCAAGAGAGTTTAAATGAGAACGAGCTGACTCAGTGACAGAACAGCACTAGCTCAGGGACCTCAGGACACTCACTAGACAACACTCACTAGGGACAGCACAGCTTCTTGTGCTTCAGGGCTCCAGCTTTCCAGTACAGCTCCAGCACAGCAACTGAACCTAATGGAAAACACCTGGCAGCAATTCACATTAATCCAGGAGTGCCAGTGCATCAGCTGTGTGTTATCTCAGTAAGTACAGCTGAATATTCACCCACTATAGTGGCAGGCACTTGGCTGAAATAAAGACATTTATTATTATAATGCATTATTTTCTGCTCTTTTCTGAGAGATTGATGTTTTCCTGGCATTGTTTCAATATATTTAAACTGGGGTTCTGCTCCCTGTCCTAAAGAAGAGCTTGGATATCATCTGTGATGCAGCTCTAGTTTTTGAAGTTACAAACAAGTTTTGAAGTTTCGAAGCAAACAGACAGAAATTAGTGTCTGGAGAAATTAGTGCAGAAATAACTGTGTGCTTCCCAGTCCCTGCCCAACACACCCCAGTTCTCTATTGGGAGCCTAAGTCCTGTTCTTTTTATCATAGAAACTCCAATATTTCGTATAGTTATGTTTTATAGAAGAACTTTGCAGGGAAATTGCCTCTCCCAGCATCAACAGCCACCCTCAGCACACCACCAGCCCCACAGGAAATGTCACCTAAAAATGCCACCTAAAGCTTAAATGACACAAAATGAGCAAAATGCATTAATTCAACACGAAAAAGATCAGTAAACAACTGATTCAGAAAATGTTCCCTTCATAATCTGCACAGGGAGAGCCTCTGGGATGCCAAGGCAAACTCAGAGATCAGAGATTCTCATCCTTGCCATGGCCTTGCCCCCGTCTCACCCTCTCCTGTTCCCGTCTCCCATGGCCGAACTCCAGGATCGTGTGAGGGGGGACAGACCCCGTGTCCCAAATCCCAGCAGAATCCCCTTTTCCTCTCTTTTATGGCAGAGCCAAGCACTGATTTGGTGTTTCCTCAACTGGATATGGAGTGAAAGAAAGTGTGTGCTTGTGGGAGAAATGCTCCTCCTAAAATGAGGGAGAAATGCTCCTCCATAAATCTGAGTTTTTCCCTAGGGCAAATGGACATTTTGAGGAGAAAATGAGTTAACAAGCAGGGAACAGACAGGGAAAAATTTTTGGAGCAAATTTGAGGTAGGCTGTAGTGCAGAAAATGAACATTTTTGAGGTAAACTGAGGCACATGGAGGTAAAGGTTTGAGGATAAAATTTAGGTAATGTGTAGGAAAGAGAATGATCATTTTGAGACAGTGAGCAGCAGGGAATGTCATAATGTGGAAGCCACTCCTATTTATCTGAGGGACGACTGCCTTAGGGAATGGCTTTACCTGGGGTTTGGCTCCTGTAGGGCCTTACAGAATAAGCCTTAGTGCTCTGTGAGCCTGTGCTGGTCCTTGCACAAATCCCATTCCTCCAGTGTCACTCTTGTCCCTGCTGAGATTTGTCCTATCCACTGGGCTCTCAAGTGTTTTCTCTCTTGCTCATATTTAAATTTCAGTCTTTTGGGGTGACTTCTATCCCCCTGCAACATCAAATCAAATTCCCCAAAAAACACACCACTGAACTAATTTTTTTATTCTTTATTTCTCAAATTTCCATTTCCACTTGTTTCTCTAGCTGCAGTAATAATGGATGTGACAGAAATAACAGCAACCAAGGGGAATAAATGGAAAGTGATGGAAAATGCTAAATTTTGTCATTTGAGCAGGACCCAGAGTTCACAATGTCCAGGAAGAAGCACAACCATGAGATAATCCAGGGGTGGTGGGTCTGCAGTATTTCAGTCCATGAGAGTTACAGGATAAGGGATTCCTCACAGAAGTGAAATGTGACCACAAACAGGGTTCAAGCAGCCCTGTTCCACGGGGAACAGAGAGATTGCCAGAATCACAGCGCCTTTCACTCCATCCCATTCTCTTTTAGCTCCTCCACGAGCAAATCCTGCTGCTTATTGACCCAGTTTGCTCCCTTGGCTGTGTGGGGAGAGGGGTCCTGGGGTGGGGGGCAGGGGGCGGCGGGCAGAGCGGCCCGGCCCAGGGCCGGCTGGGCCAAGGCGGGCCTGGAGCAGAGCTGGAGCCGGAGCGTGGCCTGGAAGCCGCGGTGGAAGCTCCGGTTGCAGAAGCCGTAGATGATGGGGTTGACACTGCTGTTGGAGAAGGCCTGCCAGTGAGCTAGGGGATAGAGGTACACATTGATCAGCTCCAGCTGCGCGTCTGACAGGCTGCCGTAGTCCGACATCAGCATCAGGCTCCACAAGGGAAGCCAGGACAGGGCGAAGAGCAGGGTGACAAGGACAAGCATGCGGATGGCTTTCCGATTCCTCCTCCGTGCTCCGTGCCGCTGCTCCTGGCCGCGCTTCCCCACCCCGGGCACGGCGGCATGGCACAGGGAAACGCCGACCCTGGCGTACATGAGCACGATGAGCGCCAGCGGAGCCAGGTAGATGTTGGCAAAGAGCACCGTGGTGTAGGCCTTCCTCATGGCCAGCTCGGGCCACTCCTCCTGGCACCAGAACACCGGGCAGGTGGCGTTGCCCCTGCCCAGGAGCAGCTGGAAGCACTTCTCCTGCTGCAGCCGCCACAGCCACAGCAGTGCTGCCGAGGGACACATGATGGACACAGCCAGCGCCCAGATCACTGCGATGGTGGCCACGGCGGCGGGGACAGTCAGCTTGGGCTTGAAGGGGTGCACAATGCACCGGAACCTGCGGCAAGGGCACCGGAGAAGCCGTGTGAGGAACGCCTCCTATCCCGGGCAGGGATGCACACACATTTTAAGCTGCCTGTCTTTCATCCTCCCTGTCAGTTGCTGCCTGTGCAATCCAGCTTCATGACTGAGAAACAAACCAATTCCAGGCAGGCTGGGATAGCCCAGTTGCACCCTCTTTAAGAGACACTGGTGAAGGAGCAGATTGCTCTTTAGACCTGCCCAGATTTTATTTTGCTTAGGAGCAAAATGCATGTGATTTACTGTGGTGTTGGGAGGGTTAATGACTGGGCTCAGGGTGGTCAGGGGAGATGACACTGGTGGTTGCAGAACTCTGCAGCATCTTACCTGTCCACGGCAATAGCAACCAGAGTGAAGACAGAGGCAGAAACAGAGATGCCTTGGACCATCCCGTTCATCTTGCACACCAGGCTCCCAAAGGGCCACCCTGCAAGGAAACAGGCATTTTGGAATTGCTGCCATCTCACTGCAGGACTCTGCTTAAAATCATTCGCTCTCATCTTCCATTTCCTGACTAGAACTATAGACTCATGGGGTGGTTTGGATGGAAGGGAAGATCATGGAGTTCCAGCCATGGCCAGGAACACCATGCCATGGGCAGGGACACCTTCCACTGACTCAGAATGCCCACAGAGCCCCCTGGACACACGCCCCTGGCTCTCCCCGCCCCACGGGCAGCCAGCACACCTGCAATGATGTTGTCCAGGAAGGTGGTGGGCATGCAGAAGAGCCCCACCAGCAAGTCACTGACAGCCAGGTTCAGGATGAACAGGTTGGTGACCGTGCACATGTGCCTGCTCCACAGCACGATGAAACAAACCCCCCTGTTGCCCACCATGCACAGGAGGAAGATGAGCAGGTAGGAGGTGATGAAGACAGCAGCCACCCAAGGCTGGTGGAGGTAGAAGTCCACGTAGGAGACATTTCCTTCCAGGTACTTGTATGTCCTGTTGTAATTCAGCAAATCCAAGTGAGGCCAATCCAACGAAGAGTTTGAGTCCCTTCTCCTCCTTGTGTTCCAATGTGCCCTAAAAGATATTTGTAAAGAGGCCATTTTAGTCTGCTTGCAATTGATCTGAAGCAATGTGATGATATTATTATTATTATTATTGCATTGTTATCTGTTTTGGGTGCACTGTGTGCTGAAATAAGTGTGAAATTCACACGCACCCTGGCAGCAGCGAGGTGGCTGAGCAATAATCACTAAAAAGTCACTAAGTCCAGCACTGAAAAACAGGGATTAAAGATTTCTCAAGTGGCACAAGACTTCTGCCTGCAAGTACCCAAATCCAGCCCCATTTCATGGACATGAGATGGTTTTGTGTGCAGCTGGATGATTTAATTCCCTGCTCACAAGCTACCCTACTCCAAGGCTGCAATCAAGAAGGACCACGCTGTGTCTGAAACATGCTGAGCTACAAGAGAGCTGGGTTCATTTCCAAGCAGCTAACTTGACTTGGAGGCAGCATTCCAAACTCTTTTCCACATATATTTTGTCTCCCAGATGAGGATGCCTAAAGAAGCAGGGGGCAAAATTAATTGGTGGCAGCAGGCATGAAATTAAAGTATGAGCGCAGCTGCTTTCAAGATGCTTCAAATTCCTTAATAGAAATGGGATTTAAATTTAGGCACAAGTTATCTGAATCCTGATGAACTTGTATGAAAGCTCAGCAAAGCCTCTTGCAAGTGCTTTACTCTCAAGAAGTAAGTGCAGTAAAAAAAAAAAGTATTTATTCTGCTGTGCCTCAGGTTTGGAACAAGCAGAGCAGTGAAAACCCATCATGTTCTGCTCTCTTGTGCCTGTTCAGAAATCAGCAGCAGTGCAGTGTCTTAATGGGTCTGTATTTTACAGACCCATTAAATGCCTGCACAGCCAGGCAAGGAGACAAAAATCTGGAGTCCATCACCAAAAACCAGCTGCTTGTAGGTTCGAACAAGCGTAGGAATAGTTGTGCATTCTGTAGGGCTGTCCTTACAGAAAAAGGCTTATTTATTTTGATTAGGTTTTACTCAACATACTTTCAAAATCATTGGAGGTGATCTTATTGAGATGTCTGATGTGCCAAATGCTTTGCCCGGCCAGAGCTCAGAGTCAGCCTTGTGAGAAGTGCTTTAATGCCCATTTTCCTGATCCCTCGAGGAAGCAGCACTGGTGCTCTTGCACCCCAACCTGGGCTCAAGGTAGGGAACTCTGACAGAATGCCAACACAGATATTTGACAACGTGAGTTCACACTGCTCCTTTAGTCCCAGACCTGGAGCTGGGCTTCATAAATCCCAGGAGATGCTCTCTCACTCCATTAAAAAGCAGCATTCCTGTTGTTCCCTTTGCTGCTCTTCCCCACATAACAATTACTATTATTATTATTGCCCACTAATTTTCTGCCATAATCTTTTGCCTCCCAGAGGAGCTGCTTTAGGGAGACACTGTGGCCAGGGGAAGGTGGCTTTTGGCTCCCACCACATTCCCAGTCCCCATGCCCAGCTGTCCCTGTGCTGTCCCCAGAGGTGCCTTTCCTCCCTTACCTGCTGGAGTTTGGCTTTTCCAGGGGTCTCTGATTATCTGAGGCAGAAGTTCTTGGTCATGCCATGACAGGGCTGTCCCTTATCACACTGAAAGCGGGAGGAATAATGGTTATTTTGGGTACATATTTTGTGTTTTCCCTCTGTTTCTGACACTGTGCTGTGAGGCAGCAGCTTCTAATCTCCTCAGTAATGATCTCTGGAATAGTTTTTGTCCATAGCTGATAAACAAGAAGTTGTAAACAGCCTTGAGGCAAAACTGGAGCTGAGTCTCATCCCAGCTGCACTAATGAAATTTTGGCTGTGGCAGGCATAGGGAAGTGGCTGTGCAAACACTGCAGATGGGAAATGGAAAAGCTCCACAGATTTCCATTATCCTGAAGCTGAGGGCGAGGAGGATTGGCTGGAAGGAGAAATTAGGCCAGTGCCTTGTGTTTTCACAGGGGCCTTGCCTGCTAAAACAAGCAGTGATAAATAATTGAGAGAGACACAGAGGACAGAAACATAAATCATCTAAGAAAAGGGAAAAATTTATGCAATACCTAATTGGTATAAGATGATGAATAACAGTAATCTCCTTCCACGTGGTAACTTGATAAGAGCAAGGCCTCCCTCCTTCATTTAATACACCAGAGATAATCTGCAAAGGAATAAAGTGGGAGGGAGGCTCCCTGAGTGAAAACTGCCCCAACCCACAGTGGGTTCCCAAGCACAGGAGGCTCATTCCCTGCTGGAATCCCAGACACAGCCTCCATGGACAAATACACAGTATTTTTAACATCTCACAGCCTGACCAGGACAATTGTGTACCTCTGGGTAGAGAAATTCAGTTTTCCCTCATTAGAGCAGCAGTTCCAAGCCATTATGAAGTGATGCCATTATTTTTATGTTGGGAGGTGGAAGAAATCCCCTGGAGCAGCCACCGCTGCCTCACCCCTGTGCACAACCTGCTGGGTTTGTCATCCTGATGTCTTCATTTTTTTTGTGTGAAATACCCTCACAGGATCCTCTGAGGCTGAAACAAAAATAAGGAGACTTATTTTTGTTGGGAGAAGATGGGAGGAAGAGCAGGAACATGTAGCTGTACGTGAAGAACATTCAGTGTGGTAAGTGCTGAAAAATTTCTTCTTCCCTTGTCCTGAGCTCAGTAATGGCACAAGAACAGAGACGTCCCAGGGCTCCCAGTTCCCAAGGTTTCCCACCTTGGAAAATGATCCCTGGTCTGCTGAAAAGTGACAAAGTCCCGGGGCAAAACACAGCGCCTGAAGGATGGCAAAAAGAACAGGACATTGGTCTGTGAGTGTCTGAGAAATTATGGAGAGAGAAATTCATGGATCATCCTCTGCCATAGGGAACCAGGAAGGGAGCCACTGACTAAAAACCTGAAATGATGTTCCACAGGGACCCCGTGCACAGCCCATGGCAATCTGGGCTCCTCTTGGCTTCTCTTTCAGAGCAAGGGGGAGCTGCAGCTACCCCAAATCCCCCATCCCAGTTCCACAGGGAGTGGTGCAGGAGGTGCTTGGTCTGAGCCATGCAGGGCTTGAGCTGAGGACTCTGGGGATATTTGTGAATTAAGGTAATAGAACTTACTCTTTAAGTATTTAACTTTTTCACCCATCAATTTTTCCATCATATTTTATATGACATACCTCAGAGCGGTTCATCTCAAACAAGCCCAAATATCCCAGTAGGTTTTCAGCTGGGAGAAAGGAGCTGTGGAAGAAAAGACACCCTTAAAAATAGCCAATTGCAATCAAATCATTCTTTCTTACTGACATTTACTTTCATAAAGAAAAACAAGTGCACCTTGAGAAGCAAATTTCTCATTTTGAAATGGGCAATCCCAGGCAGATGTGCCAATCTCAGAGCTGCACACACATCTCCTCTCAATGAGGTTAAACTGCTTATCCTCCCCTCAGAGTCATTTCTCTGCATGGTCTGAGCTAGGGCCAAAGAAAATAGTTTGTATGTATTTCCTTTTAAAATAGGGGTTTCTTTTTAAAAGATCTCAAACTTCAAATGCTGGAGAACAACGCTATCAGCAGGATGACCGGAATAAACATCAGACTTAGCTGCAGATTACTCATCCACTCGAGCTGGGAATAGAAAACATTTCACCCCAAAGTCAAATTGTAACTGTAAATCAGGAGATGCAGACGGCAGGTGAGGCATTCACAGCAAGCTTGTTATGGCTCTGTATTTTCTGTATTTTTATATATATATATATATATATATATGTATATATTTATATATAATTTCCACCCTGCTTCATTAGAGCCAAGGCTGCTTACCTATTTCTTGTCATTATAATCCCCCTTTTTTCCCTTTACTTCATGCTTAGTCAATCTTTAAGCTTCTATATATATTTTTTTATTTGATGTGTCACAGGCTATTTTAAATCTTAACTAAAATCTCAGCCAACTGCTCCCTGAAATCAGGTTTAAGTAAGACTTCCACACCCAGGCACACTTATGCCACCACTTGATTGAGAAGCCTGGCAAGCAATAAGATTTTAGCTGCCTTTCCTCAAAACGGGAAGCAAGTCCCTGTTTTAAAAGCTTTCAGTAGGAAATTACTCAAGTTCTCCTGGGATCCAGTCTCCAAGTAGCAGTTCCCCATCCATCACTGGAAACTGGGCAGGGACCCCATGAAATATCTGGACTGGCCATAGCTTTTTCCCTGGAGAGATGCTCCAGCAGTTCAGCAGTGAGTGCTGGGGTTTGGTCTATAGGAAGAGCTAAATCAGTGATCCCTGCTGGGCTCTTGGCAGCACTAAATTCCCCACAAATGGGACATGAGCCTCCTAAATGGCACCTTTCAGCTCAGCCTGTGCTCATGAGTCACTCCCTGACAGCCCTGTCATTTGGGGCACTGAAACTGAGGGGACTGATTGGGGAGCAGGTAGATGGAGGTAAAATACACCCCTGAAAAGTGGGACAATCACGAGAGAGTCTCAGTGGAGCACAGAATCGGCAAACAAAAGAAGTGTTTTAGGGGCCCATCAGCCAGTGAGGGCTAAGTCAGCAGGCACAGGAGACTGCTCTGCCAGCAGGCAGTTTGTGTCCTGCCCAAAACGGGGGGCACAGAGGATCCTGTAATCACTGCCAAGTGAAAGACCAGAAAACCCAAACCTATCCCAAGGCACAGAGCACACCACAGGGGCTCTTTGCACCAGCCAGAGGCATGGAATTGTTTGATTTCCATCTCTTTTGGCTCTTTTGGCACAGAAGTGCCATTGCCCTCTGTGAGACAGGCACGAGAGCAGACAGCCCATGACCTGGTCACACAGTGAGGGCACGCATGACTTGCAGCCTGTCACAATAAACACCATTTTACCCCCCATCCAAGCTCCTGGGCTGCAGAATATTGCATTATGCCTCACTAGGAATTGGGCAGAGCAGCCTACCTGGCCCAAGGGCAGGACAGGTGAGCTCCCTGGGCAGCACCCTGGGGCTGGATCCTGAACACTCCACCTCAGCCCATGCTGGATTTGCCCAGAGGCAATGCCTTTAGTCTTAAATAAGTGCACAGGAGAAGTGCACACCCTCAACTGGCTGTGAGGGTGACCGCAGAGGTTTAAATGCAGTGTCATCTCTGCAGAAAGATGATGGTTGTGGAAGGGCTGAACTCTCCCTGCACCTTCCTACCTTCTGACTGCTTCCTTTACATCACCATCCACACAGGGACCTTACGTACTCATTGATTTTTTTTTTTCTGTGACCTGCTCTGAGGATTTAAATCCTTTTAGTGCTCTTGAATTTCCATTTGCTGCTGCCTCAGTGGCTCAATTTTAATTAACACCAGCTTCTAAGCCTTACCTGGATGACATGGATAGGTATCTGTGATTGATGTCAGGAATTTGACACGCTTAGAGGTTAACTGGGAAACCTCCTGGTTTGGCTCCAGTTGAAGCCAACTCTGCTCAGTAAATGACAGCTGCAACCCACAGCAGCCCAAACAGCAAGGACTGCAAGGAAATTTTCCTTGCTAGGATTTTCTTTTGGAAAAAAAACCACAGCAGCACGGATCCATTCTTTTGGGATGAGGTGCCATCTTACCTGCCAACCTCAGGAAATGCTCAGAGTTACACTTGTTTACACCACTTTTCCCAGCAAAACACCCCAAACTGATCTCACTGCATTTTATACTTTGCAGCCCCTGGCAAGGCTCAGATTTAAATGTTAACATGAGCTACTTCAAGCTCCAGACACTTTCCTCCTACTGGAGGTAGCTGCTACTGATAGAAGAGCAAAATAAAATGATGTGAACTTGTCTTAACCACTGAGAAAAAAAAAAACCAAAACAAAACAAACAGCCCCAGGACCTTCTTTCCCTAATTCTGGAGCTCTGTAGAGTGCTCCAGCCCCCAGCCCAGGCCCTCCTGCAACACGGGGGCTGGAACCCCAAAGGCAGAGGCTTAGGGGCACCTACAGCCACCCCCATCCCAAACTGCTCCTTATCCCAGCCCTGCCCACCCCGGGCAGCCCAAGGCGGGGCTGTTTCCAGCCGGCAGGTCCCTGGCATCACCGGGATCCCGGGGCGGGCAGTGTTGTGCCCCTCCTGCCAACCAGGGCACCTCCAGCGGTGGCAGCAGCATTCCAGCTCTCTCACACACACACACACAGACCTGTTGCCCGCCGAGCTCCCGCGGTTTTCCCCAGCTCCCAGCTGCAGCAGGGAGGCAGGAGCAGCCCAGCCCCGGGGGAAAGCAGCCCCAGCCCGATCCCTCCGGGGTACCTACCCCACTTACAGCTCCGCCGCCGCTGGCTCCGCAGGCAGCAGCGAGGAGAGGCTGCAGCCCCTGCTCCCGCAGCCCCTGCGGCTCCTGCCTCAGGCACGGAGGAGGGACAGGAGGAAGGAGGGAGCTGAGAGCCCAGCCCAAAGCCAGGCACCAAGCCCTGGGGCTTTGGGGGGTGCCCGGCTGGAAGAGTTTCTGGGCTATGTTCCATTGCAGAGCCTCCCTGCTCTGCTTGAGGCATCCCTTGGCCTTGGGAAGATCATTCCAAGGGTCAGGAAGCCGCAGTTACCTTTGCAGGTGTCACCCCTGACACCCCCCATCCATCAGAATCCAGATTCCCCCAGAGCTCCGAGTTCTCCCAGCACAGTGGCATCTCCCAGATTCTGCTCCTACCTGCTGAGCCCCAGCATTCAGGTCCAGGATCTCCAGAGATTCCAGCTTTTACATCAGGAACTCAGGGGGAAAAAAAACAGTCTGTGTGGCCCAGGTGAAACCAGGTGGCCCCTGTAGCTGAAATGGCAGGTTGTGCCTTACCTGCCTCTGCATCAGGTTTTTCTGGAAAGAAAAGCAGCATCCCAAGGACAGACTGTAGGAGAACAGGCTTCCAACTAATGATTTCATGGATGTAGGAATCATTCCGTAATAAGAACAAATTCTCTATTTTTACACTCCCCTTTTGATTCTTGGCATAGTTTAAAAATTAATCCTTTAACAAATCATTTAAATTTGAGAGAACAAATATCCCAATATGACTTTAAACCAACAAATTCTTTTCCAGCATAACTCAGCGTGGAATTATAACAACTCTGTATGGCATCATCAGGTGCTGTAAATGGAGGCTGAGAAGCTGCAGCCACACACAGACACTGCAGTGAGGGCAGTTTTGCCCTGTGTGATGCAGCAGATGGAATCCCAGAATCCAGGATGTTGGACTGGGGGCCTGGGGCTCGATGCATTAAAAAGCCACAGACAGAGAAACCTCAGACCAAGAGAGGATCCTGCATCCAGGTAAGAGGATTTTGTCTAGAATTCCCACCCCAGCTCTCCCTGCACACACACACACACAGCTGCAGTTCTGTCTCCCCATCACTTCCCCACATTCACATTCCCTCTGCCTGGAAGCCCAAAGGGCGGCGAGTTCACTTTGGAATGCAACGAGCTTCAGATGAACAAGTGTTACTCATGGAAGCAACAAAATATCCACAAGGCAGGGAAGTGAGACTCGCAGGGAAGTGAGACTTGCGGGCAATCGCTTTCTGCTTCCCCCATTCCCCGCGGAACATCAGCATGGAATCCTCATCACGGATTCATTGCAGAATATTGTCCTTTTAGTTTTAAAAACGGCTCCGTGAGCGGCAGGGCCGATCCGTGTCCCAGGACACTTCCATCTCTTTGGAAGGCCGGCGCCACCATCTGCTGGGAGTAGAAGGAAGGACAGGATGCGAAATAAACTCGGAAATAAATGAGAGCTCATGGAACTGTCATGGAACCCCAGAACGGTTTAGTTTGGTTTGGACCTCAAGGATCATCCAGTCCCACCTTGGAGCCTGTTCAGGGCACGCTGCTGTCCATCGGCCCCTGATTGCAGATGGATATGGAAGTGATGGAGGTGTTCAGGGAATGCTGGTTGTTTTTCCCTGTGTTGGCCAGCCTGGTCATTAAAAAGACCAATTGATCTCTTCCAACAGGGAAACATGTAAGCAAGAAGTGCCAAAAAAATTGGAGTTCCTGTGAAATGAAACCTGCAAGTATCCGATTTAAAATCCCTCTGGATGGTCACTGGTTTGACTTCCACAGACTGCTCGCACTGCCCAGGTGTATCCAGTTCTGCTGTCAATGCTTTTGTCCGTGGCATAATTTCTATTTTTTCCTTGTAAAAAGCATCTGGGGGATAGAGGGGCATGGAGAGGAAAGGAAGAGGAGCAACTCCCGGGGTGCAAATGCTCCCAGTCCCACTCGGCACACTTGAGCCCACCCCGCAGCCCGGGGCTGCCTCGCTCTGCCCCCAGCTGCCGCTGTGTGTCACCAGTCTGGGGTCTGCCCTGAGCCCCCAAACGCAGGATTTGGGCTATCTGATTTTAAATACAGGATTTGAGCTCTCTGGTCAAAGCCTTAAAGTGCCCGGATGAGCCCCCACTCGCACTCCCCAGACAGGGCTGGAGTCTGTTTCACAGCCCTGAGACCGCCTGGGTGGGGCTGGCTCCAAGTGCCAACAACGTGGGACTTGCCTCCATTTCTGAGCCAAAGGAAATGCCTGATTTATTACAGGACCCTAAAACTGGCCAGATGAGCCTGGTGCTCCCCAAACCCAGGCCTCAGTCCCTATTTCCAGGACATGAAGGTGCCTGGCCCAGGCTCACCATGGGGTGCCCCATTCTGATCCCCAAAACCCCACATGACTCAGGCCTCTTCTTTCCCAGCTGGGTCTGGAGCTTCCGGCTGCTGGAAATGGGGCTGGAAACAGGGAATTTGGTCCCTGAACCCCCAGCCTGAACTCCCCCTGTGATGTCAGGACAGGCTGGAGAGCCAGTGGTGTTGAGACATGAGATAAAGAGGAGGATGGAGCTCATCCAGGATACCCCAGCACCCACGAACATCCCAAGGACCCCACTGTCCTCCTGCTGCTCCCTGCCCAGCCCCAGTGCCAGGGATTGCAGAAGAGAAACCTGACCACTGCCAGCCTTCTCCCAAACCACATCCATGGGCCGTGCCAGCACCCTGCACGGCTGGGCACGGCGGGAGACGGGCACCAGAGAGCAAAGGGCAAAGACCGGCCAGCATCAGCGTGTTTACTTCCCGCTGCACAGCAAGCCACACCCACCCCACAGACACACCCTCCAGGCACCCTCTCAGCAGTAAGGCACTTCCGCAAACGCGTGAAACATTTTTGCCACCATCCCCGGAGTGTCGGTGCCCGCAGGCTCAGCGCAGCGTCACCAGCTCCTCGGCAGAAGTGGGGTGAATGGCAACGGTGTTGTCCAGGTCGGCCTTGGTGGCCCCCATTTTGATGGCCACGGCAAAGCCCTGCAGCATTTCATCGCAGCCCAGTCCTTGCATGTGCAATCCCACCACCTTTGGAGGAGAAGTGAGAGGCCGGGTGGGACCCAGGCTTGGGGAGCTGGATGCCAGCCCAAGAGCTGACCACATGGGGACACGAGGACAGCCAGCCATGGTCCCCAACAGCCCCTACTCACCTTCTCCTCCTTGCCAGCGCACACCAGCTTCATGACACACTTCACCTTCCTCTGGGTGACAGCGTGGTACAAGGGAGTGAAGGATGTGTTGTAGATCTTCACCTTGTCCTTCCCGTGTATGGCCACGGCCTCCTCTGCAGCAGAAGCCATGGAACAAGGGTTAGAGGGATGCACATGGGACATGCCAAAAGAGCAGTCAAAGCCCTTTGGTCAAGGCTCACTTGCTGGAGATCAAAGCATCTCGAGCACGCAAGCAGCAGCTCTGAGGCAGTGTCCCCAGCCCCCGTGCCCCTGTGTCCCCACCTTCGGTGAGCCCCACGGTGCCGATGGGCGGGTGGCTGAAGACGACCGTGGGGATGTTCTCGTAGTCCAGCCGGGAATCCTGCTTGCCCTCGAAGAGCCTGTGGGCCAGCTTCCTGCCAGCTGCAATGGCCACTGCAGGGACAGGGAGGGACAGGGACCCTGAGCCATGTGGCACCGTGAGGCTGAGCAGGGGAGGGGGCAGGACTGCAGTACCTGGGGTGAGGAGGGCTCTCCCACACACATCCCCGACGGCGTAGATCCCTCTCCTGGTGGTGTTCTGGTACTCATCCACCACCACGTGGCCCTTGGGGTCCACCCGCACGCCCTGCCATGGCAAACAGCAGACACGTATGCTCCAGCAGGGATGGGAGGGCTCGTGGGGCCCCTGTGACAGGCTCTGGAGACCCAAGGGAACCCCAAATCTCACCACTCGCTCCAGGCCAAGCCCGTCGGAGCTGGGCTCCCGCCCCACGGCCCACAGCAGGCAGTCCACGTCCCGGATCACTGCCTCCGTTGGCTTGTGGCCGGGTGCCACCGAGGCCACCGTCACATCCAGCAGCCCACACGGAGACTTGGTGACCCTCTTGACCTAAGGGCAGCAGGAGAAGGTGCAGATGGCTTTTGCCTTGCAACAAGAGACAGCAGCCATGCTGCAGAAGCAGGGATGTTGCCAAAATCATGGCTCAGCAAGCAGCACCCAAAAGGGCAGCTTTCCCCCAGCCCTGCCTCTGCAGGAGGGATGGGACAAGGCACAGAGCTGCTCTGTGCTCTCCCACCTGTGTGTGCTTCCAGACATCCACCCCGGCGTTCTCCAGCTCCTGGGTGCAGTTGGCGCTGATCAGGGAGTCAAAGGTTCGCAGCACCTGGGCAAGGACCCCCCCAACCCTGTCAGACAAGGGTCTGCAGGCAAAGGCACCACCTGGCAGCCCCTCCACCGGCATTTCCCTGCCCCTGGAACCGAAGAGGTTTGGGGTGCTTGTGGTCAACAAACTTCTCTGTTTATTTTCCATTATTTTCTTTTCCTTTCTTCCTCTTCTCAAGTTGTGGGAAGAGGAAGAAAGGAAAAAGGATGAGGGGATGGATGTGGCAACATGCACGGCTGCAGAAACACCGGGCTTGTGGGTGGGTGCTGCCAAAACACGTCCCCTCCACCCTCTGCATGGCTCCCACGCCACCATTCCCTGCATCACTACTCCTGCGCCAACTCAGACCCTCCTTCACCAGGAACTGACAGCCAGAAATCGCTCTGGCCACCAGGGCTGGAGTGTGGCAGCGGGGTGGGAAGCAAAGCTGGGGACAGGGGGTGGCACTACCATGTCATGGCGGATGAGCAGCGAGGACTTGGAGCCCAGCGTGGAGAGGATCCCCACCATCTCCACCGCGATGTAGCCGGCCCCGACGACGACGCTGCGCCTGCGGAGAAGTGACAATGCCGTGTACAGCCACCTGGAGATGGCGCCGGTGACTGCGGGGGATGGATCCCACTTTACCTGGGCAGCTCCTTCAGGTCGAAGAAGCCGTCACTGGTCATCCCCAGGCTGGCACCTGCAAAGCAGAGATGCTTTGGCACCCTTCAGCTGTCCCCCTTCCCTCCCAAAGCCTGCTTTTCTTGGGCAGACCTCTCCCCAGCCTGGGAGCTCGGGGGATTTAACCAGGCTCACCAGGAATTTCGCTGTCGGAAGGGACAGCCGGGCGCCCTCCCGTGGCTATAAGGATGTGAGGAGCCGTGTACTTTTTCCCGTTCACTTCGATGGTTGGCTCGGGATCAGCGGTGAACTTGCCGTAGCCCCGGATGATGTCAATGCGAGCCTTAGGGGGTACAGTTACAGGGTTAACAGCGGCATGAGGGACAGCCAATGGAGCCAGGGCTTCCACAGTCGGAGGACACCCATCAGGGCTGGAAAAGTGGCCAAAAATCCATCACTTCTGCCACTGGGATTGCAGGATAAACACATCCCATGCTCACCTTCTTCACATTGTTCTCGTAGATGTCATTGAGGCGCCGCACGTACGCATCTCGTTTCTCCTTGATGGTCCTGGAACAGAGCAGGGAATGCCATCACTGCCAGCAGGTGAACCTCAGAGCTCAGGAAGAACCTTGCACTCCATGCCATGCTCCAGTTCACAGGGGGGTGATCAGTCAAAGGTTAGACTCGATGACCTCAGAGGTCTTTTCCAACCATGATTCCGTGAACTCAACCTCTCTGACACGTGGCAGCCATGCCATAAAATAAAGTGGCTCCCTGTGACCCTTTCCCCACCAAAGCAAGATTTCTGTGCCTGCCTTCCCTGTGTTTGTCTTTCCCAGAGTCTTTTCCCAGAGCCAGGTTGGCTCCCTGTTCTCCAAAACACAGTTGGCCCTGTAAGTAGCTCTGCACAGCCCACAGGAGCCTGGAAGTGGGCAGGGACCCCTGGGAAGTGGACAGTGGGATGCTCCCTGTGGGACACCCACTGCAAGATGCTGATTTCCAACTGGTTCCCCTTCTTACCTCCAGTTGAACTTGACACCCGCAGTTTCAAAGCCATAGTCAGCGTGGTCGTGGACAAACTCCGCGTGCACCGCCGTGTTCCACATCACCTGCCCACGCAAACCCCAGCTTGGCTCAGGAGCACTGTTGGCACTCTGGGAAAACCCCTGCCAGGCTGCCTGATTCCTCACCTCTGCCCGGAGCACCCACAGCATCCTGATGGCACAACAGCATCTGAGGCCCGGCTTCCTCCCCACACCCTGTGCCAGCACCTCCCTAAAATTTGGCAGGCACCCACAGCAGACCCAGCCCACGCCACCGGAGCCGGTGGCAGAACAGCCTCACCTTCTTTGGCACACATCCAACATTGACCTGGAGGGAATAAGAACAAGTCTCAGTGTCAAGGCCCTGTTTTCCCAAGGCAGTGCTCCAGAGAGCATTCCACATCTGAGCTCTCTGCTCAGGAAAACAAAGGCAGGATTAGGGGCTCCTGGAAAAAGAGGGGTGTAACCGCCCTGGGAGGCTCAAGGTCTTGCGGTTTGCCCATTTTCCTTCACTTCCTTGAAAGAGAATATGGAAGGTGGGGCCTTCAGACACAAGGGGTTTTTTTCCATTCAGACTGTAAAAATTATTTACTAGCAGAAAGGTGTTTGCCATCCTTTTCCTGCACTTCTGGGAATATGGTAATTTTCCCAGCAGAATGCATTTAGGGCATAAAATTAGAGCCTGTCCCTCACTTGCTTGAGGAACCAGTTTGTTTTTTGGCTCGTTACCAGCTCACCATGCTCTGGAGTTCTGCTTTACCGCCTTGCAGTTGTGCTACACAGATCCAGGATCCATCGGCATCCTGCAAACGGCTTGGAAACTGACGGGAAGAAGCTGGTGGAGATGGGGGATTGGGATCCGTCCTGCTTCAGCCTGACAAGGCAGGTCCTTGCACAACGCCCGGACACGGGGAAGGCGGATCCTCCTCTCCCACTTCCCGCACCGCGACCCTCCCGGGGTTTCTGCCACCATCCCAGTCACCGGGGTCAGCGAGAGGGCACCGGCCCCGCGTCGCTCGTCCCCTTCCGCCTCCCTCCCCGCCCCGGGTGCTGGTGCACCCCCAAGAGACTCACGCAGGTGCCGCCGAGGCGCTGCGGCTCCACCAGCGCGACCCGGGCGCCGAGCTCGGCCGCCCGGCGGGCCCCCGCCAGCCCCCCGGAGCCGCCGCCCAGCACCAGCAGCTCGTAGGCGGCCGCCGCCATCGCTCCAGGCTCGGTCTGGCCCCGCCGCCCCGCCCCGGGACCGCCCCCGGTGCCGCCCCGGTCCCGCCCGGCCCTGCACGACACCACGTGTTGGGGCTGACAACGGCGAGTTTATTGGTTCAGGTACAGAGAGGAGGATTGCAAGCACTTCCAGGACAAATATACAGAGGGGAAGGGGGGTGGGGGGAATAACAAAAGAGAGAACAAAATAAACAAAATACTCCAAAACAATTAAAAAAAAAGGGGGCAGGATCAGCACAAAACGGGAATAGAGCTAAAAAGGGAACGCTTTTATCTGGGTTATGACAACGTACTCCCAAGCAGGAATCACTTCCTTTCTCCAGTTAAGTTGAGCGGTCTTTCCAATAAAATAAAGAGTGGTGGGGGATGAAGTTAGTGTGCACTTCCCTGGAAAACAAACTCTAATTCATGCCAGTTAAACACTAGAACTAAAAATGTACAAAGAAGCGTCAGAGGAGATGAGTGTTGTTAGAGTGTTACCTTTTCCTCTCTGAACAGTCCAGAAGGAAAACAATGACTACAAATACAGCAGGCAAACTGACTTTCGGGCTGATGGGCATGGGACAGAGAGAGTGTCATAAGGAATTCAGTCTCAAGTTGTGCTAAATGCTCTTCGTCCTCTGTATGGCACATTTTGGTCCATGATGGGGATTTGAGACGAACCCTGATTTCTTACAGAAACGTGTAAATATTGTTGCTCTTTTAAAATGCCAGGTGTACTTCCTTCTACAAAGGTTGGGAGAGGTTTATAGGAAGTAGTCTGGGGTACGACGGGTAACATGAGGCTCTCCACGACGAGGTGCTGGGTCAAACTGGAGGCTGCAGGAAACAAAAAGGGATCACTTACCCTCCCCCACAAGTCACTTTCCACTGCCACGATAAACACCAGGCTTGTTTTCCTGCTGCTAGCACACATGAAACATCCCAAGCCCCAAACAAGAGTTAAAACTCATCAGAGTGACCCAGCAGGCCTTCACCGCTTTCTCAGGGGAGCAGCTAAAAGCACAATTCAGACCCTCTCCCCCATCTTACCAAAGATGAAAACAAATAGATAAATCCATGTGTTTTTACTCTCTCCATCAAGCTTAGGCAGTAAAGAGATGGAAGTGCAAAAGCTCCAACTCTCCAGACAGCCAGGAAGAGAAGCTTTCAGGAGCTTAACTCACTGCTTACTTTAAGGCAGAGCACACGTTAATTCCAGAGTGGTCTGAGCTGGCTTTTCATGGAAGAATCCCTTTGGGAATGATCAGCCATTCCTCACAGAGTGGCTAGAGGGAGAGCCCAGCCCAAGGCAGCATACTCACAAGGAATATTTTAAAGTGTCATCTAGTTCCATGATAGCAGCCTGGTTCCCACAGCGGTAGCAGTAATTGGGGGCACTGAAGATGGTCACCACATTCCGGTCATGGCACCAGTTATAACCCTGCCAGGGACAGAGAGGGAAAAACAAAAGGTCTCTGTTAAGTCTCAGCCCCTCCAAAGTTCCTCCTCAGGCCTGAAACTCTCTGACGCACTTGTGAAATGACAGATTTCCTGAAGTATTTCCAACTGACTTAGTTTCATTTCAAAATAGGTACTTCACCACAAGAAGCAGCAGCAGGTACCTGGCAAAACCAGCTTCAAGCAGCCTCCTCACTTGTAAATTATGGACTGCACCACTAAAAAGCCTTGGGATTCTTAGGGATGCCTTCAGCTTTCCTCCACCACAAGTGACAATTTGCCTGCTGAATGCCACTGACTTCTGACACACAGTTCTGCTTAAGGGATCTACCTGCACTAGATTTTAAAAAGGCATCTGCTCCATTGACCCACCTGGCATTCTTCCAGCAAGACATCCAAGAATAGCCTGTCAAGAGCCAAAAATGGCATAATCCCTGTCACATCTGACTGCTGAGCACTATGGGACAGGCTATTAGATGTAGCAGCAGTCAGAGCAAGAACAAACCAGCATGGAAAAAGATTATTCCTGCCACAAACAGGGCGTGACATGGCCCCTCTGGCAATTTACTTGGAGGGGGCAATTTGCTTGGAAAGGCCAGAACATCCCCTTATTTAGGCTGCAGGTCAAAGCACGTCACTTTATGTTGTCGTTTCCATGTGACTAAAGCCTCTCTTTGGTACTGACCGGCGTAAAAGGTGCCAACAAACCTGTGAGTGGAAGGTGACCCAGAGCAGACCCCGTGGGCCCCTGTGTTGGTAGCCCTGGCTAGCAGTGCTTGCCCTACCTCCATGACCAGCTGGTGAGCGCGGGAGACCAGTGTGAGACCATTGGCGTGGTTGAAGGTTTCCGAAATGTCCTGCCCGAAGGTGTAGCCAGCACCACGTGGGGAAATGCCCCAGCCGCCACGGTCATCTGGGTCCGACCACAAGAGATCACACATCGGACCCTGGGAAGATTAGGAGCTCTCTGTTACACCACTGGCAAGGTGCTTAAACAGATTTTATTTACAGCAGCAAGACTGTCAGCACGTCCTGCTCAGTGCAAGGCACGTGAGGAGTTTACTGAGCACACATCTGCGAGCCCCAGCCACTCCCAACAAAACTTCCCCCTGCCCCGGAGCTCCAAGCATGGATTTCAGTCCAGATTTCATTCACGCCCCAGGAAGCTGCAACAAGGTGTAACACCACAGGAGGGAGGCTGGGCTGGCTGGGGAGGAAGGATGGTGATACAATGTGGCTTCACATGGCGGTTGTCAGTTCACAACCACCTCTGTGAGGAGGCTGAAGATAGTAACACCCTCCCCTGCCAAATCCTGCTCTTTGAGTCAGACTGAAAGCCCAAAAATCCCACGATTCTGGGGAAAACAGCTGTGAAACCCCCACAGCTCTCCTTATGTAGGCTGTTGTAATCAAAGCACACTGACTTATGTGTGTTTTGCCCAAATGTTCATCTGCTCTAGCTCCTGGAAAGGCCATAATCCATGTGTAACCACGCATCTAAATGGACTGCAATGTGAGAAAACATTTGCATTTTCCACCAGCAGATATTTAAGTTTCTGAATTTTGTTACCTCGTGTGGAACTTCCTGCAGGCGGTCCAGAGCCCTGATATGATCCAGTGTATCTATGGATGGAGAGAGGCCACCATGGAGGCAGAATATCTGTTCCACAAAGAAAAGAGCAATCCATTAAGTGGGAGCAATGACCTCCAAACCAGCTGGGTCTAACTCTGTTAACACTCATTCCCAACCCCAGCCATCTCGCCCTAGGATCACAAGTTACAGGAGCTTGTCTGGGACTGTTCCTCTGGTTGTCAGACAACACAGCCTGCAGAAAGGAAGGGAGGGAGGAAGGGAGGGAGGGAAGGGAGGCTTTTCTTCACGCCAGACTCACCTGGCCATCTACTAGAGCTGTGAGAGGCAGGTAATCAAACAGGTCTGTGAAGTACTTCCAGACGTTGGCGTTGCCGTACTTGCGCAGGCACTCATCGTAGAAGCCGTACACCTGGGTGATTTGCCTGCTCTCGTGGTTGCCCCTCAGGATCGTGATGCGCTCCGGGTACCGCACCTAGGGGTGGACAGAACCTCCCTTAGCGGGGGCATGGAAACAAGGAGTGATGGAATACCACCCACAGCAGCCCAGCACGGATCCATTTACACCCGTCATGCCCGAGTCAATGGCAGCGTCACCAGGAGGAGAAAATGGCTCCCAGCTCCCAGGTCTTATCCGCCGTCTCCCAAGCCATACCTTCAGCGCCACCAGCAGAGTCACTGTCTCCACTGAGTAATAGCCTCTGTCCACGTAGTCTCCCATGAACAGGTAGTTTGTGTCTGGAGACTTGCCACCGATCCTGAAGAGCTCCATGAGGTCGTGGAACTGCCCGTGGACATCCCCGCAGACGGTGACGGGGCAACGTACCTCTTGCACATTGGATTCCTTGGTAAGGATTTCCTTAGCCTGGCAAGGAAAGCACGTTTAGGACATAAAGGGAGGAAGCTCCTCCAGAGGCAGGTGATGTTATTCTGCTGAATTCCCACAGGAAACCTGGTTTCATCCCCACTGCTCAAGATGACCACTGGAAAAAGAGTTCGGTGGGTGAGCACAGACAAGGGGTGCTTCCCAAATCCCAGTGCAGGGGGATGAGCAGGTTTACTACAGCAAGGCCAGATTTCCTTGCCCAGGGCACATTTTGCCCACCAAAATTCCAATCCTCTTCCAAGCATAACAGCTCAGCAACTTCTACAGGTGAGTCACATACAACTGGAAAGCAGAGGCAATTGGAACATATGGAGCCACAACCAGCTTCCTTGGCTGTACCCAGCTGGCAACAAAACCACCACAGATGGAGGGATGGCATCCCTGGATTTAGTCATCTCTTCTTCCACACCCAGCAGTTCCTCTGCTAATTACAACCATGCCATGTAGCCTATCTGCACCACCTCATTATCCTTATCAAATACCAGGTTTGTTGTGCTGCCTGCAGCTCACTGACTGATGCTGATCAGCGCTCCTGGCACATCTGAGGCACAGGGAACACCCACAGGATGGCTCCATCTGATCCAAACAAAAGGGCTGGAAGATCACCAGCACTGAGCAGTCACAGGCAGGTGATGATCTGGGTATTCCCTGCCATATCCCTTAGCTCAGGATGAGGTAAGGCTCACCCTGTGCTGCCAGAAGGGAGCTGCTTCCCAAGGATACCCTCTGAGGATGCCTGCATTCCCATTCCCATTCCCAATTCCCAAGGCTGCCTTGCCTCTCTTCAGAAAAACATGTATTTGGAAGGAATAACTACACTCCAAGCAGTTTGGACAGTTTGGACTCCATCCAGCATGCTCTCTGCACAGAACCTAACCTGAAGGATCCTTAAAGTCACCTCCTGCCCGTGGACTTGCTGAGATGGGCTGTGCCTGGGAACTGCTGAACATGTCGTATGTGAGTGCAGTAGTAGCACTCAAATTCTGCTCGCACGTCTTTAAAAGCATTTACAGCGCCTTCGGAGAGCTTCCACCCTCTGGGAGAGACAAATATAAACCCACAAAACAGCTGCTCCCTGTGCTCTGGCTGCTGCACAAAGCAACAGGCAAGGGTTTGTTCCAAGCTGGAGCTCAGCAGCGCTCCTTTTCCACACGAACAGGGCAAACAGGCTCCCTTCAAACCTACCCCAGGAAGGGGGACCAGCCCAGAAACTGAAATGTTGGTGCCAGGAGAACCCAGAAGTTTCCCCTGATGAGGAAGGAGGAGATGGCAGGTGACAGGAGTGGCTCCTTGTGCTGCCAAGCAGCTGTTCCCCTGCACCCATTTTAGTTCACCCTGTGGGCAGGACACTCACGGGTGCACGTGGACAAATGACATCCAGGCTGTCATTTGAACTCTGCAGAGCCGGTTTACATCAGGCTGGGGAGCCCCAGTTTGCCCTCACGTGATCATTTTCTAATGCAGAACAAGACTCTCAAAATGCTCAGCATCAATAAAAACACCCCAGAAAAGCAGTGACTAACTGCCTGCAGTGTGAACACTGAAATCAAATGACTTAAAATAAAAAGCACTATTACAAAGCAAAAATAAAAACCTCTGATGCAAGCAGGCTGCCTGGCATCATCAGCACTCACTTAATCCAGGAGGCTAATAAATAACTATGACTTAGAAGTCAAAATTTAGCTACCTTTGTTGCAGAAAACAGTGACTAATGGTATCAGCTTCCTGTGCATCTGTCCCACTTGCGCTGGATGAAAACCATATCCAGGTCAGGATAAAAAGCAGCAGCTTTTAGGTGTTTTTATTAAATAAACCTTCCTTGTATTAAATAAACCCAACCAATGGCTGCCTGTCTGTGCTCAGAGGCCTCTGAGGAGCAGCCCATTTGCTGGCTGTGAGCTTGCCCATCACCTCAACTCCTTGGGTGCTTCTCAAGAGCCTTGGAGGGAGGAAAAACTCCATTCTTTCTGGAAGATTCATTCCCTCAGCTTGGTGTGACCCATAGAGGCTCGTTCTCTGGGAATCCAAAGCCAGGCATGGAGTTTGGGATCAAAATTCACCTGAACCTCGACCCCACCATTGTCCACAGTCCAAACTACTGTGCCACCAAGTGGGCTGAAGATATTGAACCTCAGGGAGCTTGGCTGGAAGGAGAACCAGCCAAGTGGCATGGGAGCCAGAGGGATGGCAGGGATGGAGCTGTCTCACCCTTCAGGAATGAGGCAGCAGGGGACACCCAGAGCCTCTGCCAAGGCGCCCAGGTGCTCCCAGAGGCTCCTGAACCAGCACCACCAACACAGAGACAAAACATTGCCAGCCACGACACAGCACAACACTGGGAATTGCCTGCAATGGGACTGTGTCCCCTCTTACACATCCCAAGAACCAGGAGAGGAGAGAGAAGCTGCAAGGAGAGGGATGGCCATGGATGGCTGCTTGTTTAACTCAGGAGACAGCCTTTTCCCTGCCTTCTTCCATAGCCCATTTCATCACCTTGGTGAAAAACCTGGATTAAGCAGGGTGACTCTCAACTCCCACACCTGTGTGCTCCAGCAGTGACCAGAATTAATTCTTCTATCAGCCTCTGAATTTCTGCAGGGTTTGAGCTAATTTCCATTTTGAACACCAACAGAATGGGAACAATGTTATCACAGTGAGGAACAGCACCTCCCTCACCTGCATGAGCCACAGGGGGCAGATCAGCTCCCTAACGAGGTTACCACTGGGCAGGTGAGGACAGAATGTCACTTCAACAGCTGCAAATTTCAACAGCTTCTAAGAGCACAGAGTCACGAGGCACACCTTCATTGTGTCCAATCCTTCCCTCATCACTGCCCACTGTGCCAGTACTTAAACCAAGAATGACCCACACAAATAACTCTGGGATTTTTCTGGATTTTTTTCTCCCGCTTCATTTTGATTTTTTGTTTTAGTACTCAGTTCTCCCACACACTGAAACCTGAGGCAGAAGGCTCTACTGTGCTGGGCCTCTCTGAAATCACCCCAAACACAAGAGTGCTAGAAAGTGTTCTGGAGAAGAGAATTCCTCCAAATATAATTTCAAGGAAACCAACTAAACCAGCTTTGTGGCAGGGCTGCACACCCAGAGGTTTTTGTAAGCTCCTCTCCTGGGTGACACAACCACTCCCCAAAACTTAAACAAGCCATGTCAGTGCAGGGCACAGTGTTTCCTTCATGCCCCAGTCGTTACCATCAGTTTCCAGGAGCCTGGAAGAACGAGGTGCTGTGACAGATGACACACCCCCTGTCACCTGCCTCCTGAAGGACAAACACCCTCCCCACCTCCAGCTGAGCTTTCCCACCCAGCTTCTCCCTATTTCCTGCGTGTCCAGCCACAATCTGCTTCCCAAAACACAGCAGCTGCTACTCCAGCTTCCCAAACAGCCACAGCTCCCTCACAACTGAGAGAGCTCTGGAGAAAGTCACAAAACAAACAGACAGCCCCAGCATGGGACTGAAAAAATGAAAAAGGGGAAGAAAACAGAAGCTCTCTGGGGGTTAGGGAGTGCTAGGATCACTGCTGGAAGAAAATGGCAAGGAAAATCTTCCCTCGGTCACAGACTGCAGTGTTGAGAGACTACTCAGACAACACCCAACACAGGTCTGAGGACCTTTCTCCGGATGGCAAAAAAAGGCTTTTCCCATTCCCCACTAAACAAACCCGAGCACGGTTTGCCAAGGCCTGTCCAGAACAGCAGACAGTGTCCTTTATCCAACCATTCCTCTTTCTATTTTGGTCCCCTCAGCGGGCGGGGAGCCTCTTTGGGTCTCACCTCTGCTTCTCAAGTCCCACCTCGAAGCCAGTGGGTTTCCTCACTGACTGGGGTTGATTTTTCAGCGCGGGGCTGCTCCATGTTGTGCGGCACACCGGGTACCCCACCGTCCCAGCGCTGGATACTCCAGAGATACCGACCTGGCCATGCCATGTCCAATCTCACAGAAACCGCCCCAGGCATCCGCTGGCGGACATTTCACAGGCACCATCCCGCTCACCCCAAACCCACCGGCACCAGCCGCTTTCCCAGCGCCGATATCCCGCCAGGAGCATCCCCGCCTCCCAAAGCCCGATACCCCGCGGGCACCACCCGCTCTCCCCAGGCTCGGTGTTCCACAGGCAGCACGCCGCCCCCCAGAGCCCGATAGGCCCCGACCGCAAGCCCGTCTGCCAACGCCGGACACACCGCGGGCCCCGTCCCGCCCTGCCAACGTCCGGGCCCCGCACTCACCTTCTCGCACAGGCTGCGGACCTGGCTCTCGCTCAGCTGCCGGCACTCGTTCAGCTGCTCGATCCACTGGTCCAGCTCCTTGGCGAAGCCCTTCTCCTCCATGGCGAGGGGGGCCGGGCGGGCCCCCCGAGGCCCGGGCCCGCCTGTGGGTGCCGGCGGCGGCCGGGGACGCGCGGCCCGCTCGGGTCGGCTCCGCTGCGCGTAATGGCGGCACCCCCCGCCTGCCGCGGCTGCTGCGCAATTCCGGCCACGCCCACGGCCGCGCGCGCCGCGCGCCGACGCTTCCGGCGCGCTGAGTCGGCCTCAGAGCCACGCCCCTCCCTCTGGCCCCGCCCCTCCGGTAGGCCACGCCCCCATCCCCTCACGGCTGCGTGAGGCGATGGCGGCTGGGCTCGGCCAAGGAAAAAGGAATAAACCGCTCCTTTCTCTCTAAGGAAAAAGGATAACCTCACACGCGTTTGCGCCCGCCGTGCGTGTCGAGTCGCAAGCATTGGCAGCAGGGCTTGGGAATGCAACAATCCCTGTCTGCCCCTCAGTGAATGCGCGGTGTTCATTCCTTTCGCCATATTCCTGTGAAATACTGTAGGGCAATAATCACAGCTGGAGGGTTTTGGTTTTTTTCATCACGTGTACGATGATGTGCCAAATATGATACATGATCAGTTAACATAAGCGGTAAAAATTAATACATTTGCTTACAATCTGGCACTCAAGTCACCTTGCCCTCAGCTTTAAAGTGTGACAGACCTGCACAAATTCCTACCTAGTACTGTTTATTTCTCTCCTTTGAACTCGTTCTGCTGTCTCCCCTGTAGCCAAATGGAGCAGAAATGTGGTGACAGAGATGCAACAGCTGAGGCTGTGACACTGCCACAATCTGGAGTGTCCACACAGCAAGGACTGGGATTTTGGGAGACCTCTGAGGGGAAATTTCCTGGGGTTTTTAGCAGGATAAGGTAGATCAAGTCCATGAGGTGTGTTTGTTCATGTCAGATGGGAGGGCTGAGCTTTGCTGAGGAGCTGCTCAGGCTGTCCTACCAGGAACACTCATGCTGATCACAGTTCCCTTCATCTCCGCTGGGTAAAACAGACAGATTTAAGGAATTCACGCTGAACGGAGGGGAAAAAATGAAAGGATTCACAACATCACATCCCTGAAATGAATTTTCTAACTAAAAACACAGCTAGCAAAGTAAAAGAGAGCCATTTACATACAACACAACTTTGTGGCTACTGTTATAGATGACACTTGCTCGCCAGTCCAGTTCCCAGGAAAGACAGCTGCCAGGAACTGTTCACACTCCTCTGGTTGTTTGATTTGTTTTCCAGAAGATCAGTTCTGATCATATTGCCCATGTTTGTGACACTGCAGCGGAGAACAGCTGTGGCATAAGGCAAACCCAGCCTCGTGGCAGGGAACAATAAATCTTCCCAGTCCAGAGCATACAAGAGAACAGCACTCCCAATAAAAATCACCCCTGCCTTGTCCAAAATGACCCAAAAAAGGGCATCCAGCACCCCCAATAAAAATCACCCCTGCCTTATCCAAAATGACCCAAAAAAGGGCATCCTAAGCCTCAGGGGGTCAGCCTTAAACCAAATGCTGAGCAGCTCTTATCCCATCTTTCAGTTTCTGGAGGTTTCCTCATGATTTAACTTGAGGAAACAAAGCCCGAATGAACATGCACGCTGTGGTGCTAAGTTTCTATTTACTGATTCCTTGCCACCATTAAAATGTTTAATAGGGGAAGCTTAAATGGAAAGATGCAGCTGAGATATTTCTCTTGGCTCACTGTCAGGAATAAAGAGGTTTTGAGGTATTGATCCGATGGCAGGTCCTCAGCAAAGCTCTGGCAAAACCTGACAGCCTGAGCCAGGAGCATCCCCAGAGCAACAGGACGTGGTTTGCTGGAAAGAGGGAACTCGTTGGAGCAGCTGGGGATTTTCCTGCAAAGGAGTGGCAGGGATGGAGCCTGCAGAGTCTCCCAGCAGCAGTGGGGACATTCATCAGGCTCCTTGGCAGGGAAAACTGACAAGCCTCACCCAGAGGGAATTAATGAAGGCAGGATTTTCCACCACCTTCTCTAAAAATCTCACCATTTCTCTGCTAGAACCTTCTAAAAGGCAATGCTGGTAAAGTGACATAAAAGGCCATTTTATTAAAAAATACATAACTGTTGGCTGTGTAACATTAAACCCCATGGGGTACCTTGCTTTCTTATTCTTGTGATTTTTCCACTGAAACTCGGTTTTTTAGGGTGTGATACAGAACACAAGAGAAACAGTAATGCCTATGGAAGGCATTGCCTGGGCTTATCCACTGCTTCCCAAAGGGTGCTGGACACCTGTGTTTAGGGAGGATAAAAACCCACCCCACAGTGAATAAATGAAATAAATCAGTAAAGTTCTTCCTTCTGCCAGCAGATGAGGGTGCACAAACCCAGTGGGAGGTGCTCCAAGGGCACCTGATCCCCCTATGAGGGTGCAGGGGAGCACTGGACCACCCAGGGGCACAAGGATACGGATCCCTAAAACACTTTTTGGGGTGCAGACACAGCATTTTTGCAGTGCATGGGAGGCAGACCTACCTGGCAGCAGCCTCTGTGGAAGCCTGGATTCTTTCTCCCAGGGTTTCCCCACAGGATTTGTCCCCCTCCTTCCTGTGGTGGCATCTATCCCCATGGGCAGCACTGTGAGGAGCAGCAGGGAACATTACAACATGTTAGTAAACTGGGAACAAAATCAGGGAGAAGTCAGAGGGGAGGAAAGAGGCAAAGAGAGGGGAAATGCTGCCAGGAGAAGGGAGATGAATCTCTGAAAATGGACTCTGTTGCTGTGATGTATGCGCAGGGATGGATTCCAAAAGAAAGGAGAGTAGCCAAACCCTCACGAGGATCATCCCGAAATGTTCCTCTCGGACACAGCTGCATCTTTCAGGGAATAAAAAATGTCCTCCTGCAGCAGCCTGGAACAATTTTAATCCCCAAACAGCTATTTTGGGGAGGGGGAGAAACCTCAAAACCTGCAAGCCTTGCAACAGGTTCTGTTTGCAAACGCAGGCGAATCTGGAGCATTTGCCTATTCCCTGTATCGAACCTGCCGGCTGATTTGATTACTTCCCTGGAAACGCATGTGCAAATCGGGTTTGCAGCCTTCGGAGGGCACTGCCTTCCGCCGCGCCGGCTCCGGTGACTGATGCCAGCGTCTCGCTAATGCGATGTGCAGGAAGAGCCGGCGGTGCCCGCAGCTCGCGGCCGTAAATCCCTCCGTTCCCAAATGCAAAACACTGCCGTCGGAAATGCCTCACCCTGAAAAAATGTGTTAGCAACAATTCTATCGCTCACATGAAGCGGGCTGAGGCACAGCCGCTCCTCTGCCACGCACTTACCCGGATAGAAGGAGCCGATGATGGAAGACTGCGGGGGGAAAGGGCATCAAATTGAAAAGCCCCGGGGAGATGAATGGGAGATAAGGGAGAGAAAAACATTTACAGCCTGAAATCATTCCCCCTCCCGGAAAAATTTCCTTCTCATCTCCCTGGGAAGCGCTCAAAGGAGAGCTGTGGTGCAGGCTCCTTGGAGCAGGGGTAAATCTGATGGTAAGAATCCGAGCAGACAGTTAAGACTACACAAGTAAGCAAATTTATTTGAAGACAGAACAAATATCGTGGCAAACAACAATATGCAAATTCAGTTGAGAACAGGGGTAAATATCAGACTTTGTTTTCAAATCGATATAAAATATAGTCAGATTTCATTTTGTCCAAAAAGCAGCTCGCATGAGGGTGGGGGGCTGGAGGGGGTGGCCCTGTTCACGCCATCCGAGGTGGGTGTCACCAGGAAAACCTCAGGCTCGGGAGTGATGCTGGGAGGAGACGGAGGCACCTTTGGGACTCTAAATTTCTACCTCCATTCTCCTTAAAAGCCAATTTTTGCCACAAAGCAAGGGGCAGGCTCATCCCCTCCAAGACCCTCAGTGCCCACCCACCTATGTTTGGACCGAGCAGTCATGAGAATCCCAGCTGCTTTTTAGGGTCGGCATCTTTGAAGGCACCTGCACCTCCTCTTCCTCACTGGCTCCAGTGGCTGAGCCTGAAAAGCCAGCGAGGGAGCAGCTCACTTCGGATGCCAGAGGAGTGAACAGGGCAAAATCCCCTCCTAGGGTGAAGGTGCTGGCGAGCTGCTTTCTAGAAAAACCATCCCAAAATAAAAGCAGACATAGAAAACATTAGATTGTCAATGAGGCTTTGAAACAAATTCAAGTTTATCCTTAATTTTTCATATATGTGTGTGTGTATGTGTGTGTGTGTGTGATACAAACAGACGAGAAAGACGTGGTGGACTTCAAGCTGGGGACGCGCATGTGGTCAGTTGGTGTCCACAGGAGCACCATCGGATAGTGAGGAGTTAGCACCAGAGAGTTTGGAGGAGCCAACTGAGCACATGCAAAGTCCTTTGGGAACAATGGGGCAGTGGGAACACATGGAACAGTCTATTAGAAACAATACAAGGCAATTAATGAGTTTTCATACAGTACAATACAGTCACTGATCAATTAACCCTTTCAGTACAGTACATGACAAGTAACACTTTGCACCCTGTTAGCACTAGGAAAGGAGGGTTTGGGCTGCAGAGGGGTGGCTGCTGAGCTGGCCCTTCTGCCCTTGGATTTCAGGGACTGTGGATTGCTTCGGCCACTTTCCCACCCCAGCTTGGACAGCCCGAGCCCAGCCCGGCTCCCGGGGGGATGCGCTGGTAGAGCACAGTGCCACCAGCCCATCCTCCCAAATCAGGGAATCCCAGAATCCCACAATGGAGGGGACCTTAAAAATCATCTAACTCCACCCTCCTTTTCACCAGACCAAGCTGCACAGTGGTCCTGGTTTGGCCACGGGGATGGAAGAGCCACCCCACTCTGCCCTGTGCCAGCCACCAAAGTGATGAGAAAACCTCAAATTCACACTCCGCCTGGCCACTTCTGGTGCCAAAACATGCAGAAAAGGGTTCAGGGGCTGCCTTCAATCGGCCTCAAGCCAAAGCGGCTTCTTCCCTCAGGCATAGTGAGAACAGGGTCCATTGGAAAAGTGCTAAATTACAGTACATTGGCATTTCCGTATGTCAACTATTGAACAGCAAAACAGATTGTTTGAAAACAGAATCAGTATCGTACAGTAAGTTCACACTTAATTCTTCACCGTTTCTACACTTGTAACACATGCATTTTATTTCCATTAGTTTAATGCCAGTAGGACCAACATCCTCCAGAACAATGATCTAACATTAAACAAAACCTCCTAAGGAAAATATTAAGCATCACATAAAGTTTCAGGAGAAAACCTGTTAATTAGCATCACAAGGTACTCAGATTTACATTTAGGAGTTTTCATGCCATGACTTTAAAACACCTTTTGGTTAATATCCTGGGGGTGGGAAAAAACAAACCCAAAAAAACCAAAACCAACCCCCACCACAAAAAAAAAAAAAGATTAAGAAAAGGAATGTTTTGGGAAGTAATCTATTTCTCTGTGTGTATACACACCCAGGGAGACAAGCACGAACACGCGGGCCGGTGCATGGGTGTGTGCACAATTTTGTTTTGATAAACTTGACTCATTTCAAGGGCATTTTCATGGGTCCAAAAAGACTTTCAAGGAAACAAACTCTAAACTACTGAAGCAAATTAAAAAGTCTCTCTTGGAGGAACAGAAAAGGTTGGTAAAGCATCACCTGTGTGCTGTTACAATGCGCTTCCCACGAGCTATCTGAAAACCCAGATAACTAAAAATCCTTTTTTTCCACCTAAAAGGCCCTTCTAGAGCTAAGGGTGCTGTGCTAGGATTTGCATTCAGGCCTCAAGTGTGACAGGCAGGACAAAACACTTAATTCTACCTTCCCAAAGGATGAGATGCCATCTCCAAGGGACAAAAAACTACACCTGAGGGGGAAAAAAAGACAAAAATACCTGTTCCACATCCCCCTTTCTCCCAGGCTTATTTCCAAGGACTCAATGAGACTGGTGGGCTTGCTGGGGGGGGTGGATTTTCCGAATGGTTTGCCTTTATCCTGGTGACAGTGAGCAGGATGTGGGCTCTGAGTCACCAAGGTACTTTCTGAAAGGGCTGTTCCCTCAGCCACTATAATTCTGGGGGCTCAGACAGAGCAGCAGCATCGCCTGGTGCTATTTCTTTAAAGCTAAATTTGCAGGGATAATTTGGCTGGGGATGGGGGATTGAAGAAGAAAAAGAACCAATCCAACCCAAAATGCTAATTTTATTTCTGTTTTTACATCCGTGACAGAGGATGTAAGAGCATAATACTTGGGGTTGCTCAAGATTTGGGGTTTTTAACCACCTTGGGTTCCCAATGAATATCCAAGCTCCTGAAGAAGGAAGCCAACAAAACCAGCTACTACAACTGGAGCTGTTTAGGAAAACTCCTCCCTCTGCTGCAACAGGGAAACCCAACACACCCATTTCTTTTTGCTGCTGAAGGTTATTTCCATGCTGGCCCCTTGCTAGCAGCAGTGAAGGAGAAGCCCTAATTCCCTTCTCTGCATTCCCACTGATCACGCTGTACTGGCAGGGTTTATCCATCAAGCGTCACCAGGGAGAAACTCCCATCACGGAGGATTGCCAGAGAAGGGTTTGGATTGACTGTGGGCTCATCAAGGATGATGAGCAGCAGTCCCAGGTGTGGGTACCCTGGCATGAAGGGAACATGGGGCTCTCATACCCACCATGATTCATCTGCTGCTGTGGAAAACCCACAGGGGCTTTTAAAGGAGCAAAACCCCACCAGGTGGTTGGGAGTGGGTGGTTTGGGGCAGTAAAACCCAGATTATTCAGCATCCCAGGGATCACCATTCCAAATCCTAGAGATTTCTGACTATGTTTCCTACTAACTCTGTCCTGCTGATTTCTTGCTGGCAAGGGAGCTCTGATCCCTGGCCTTCCATACGGAAATACCACAGGAATTTAACAGGAATAGCACATCTGAACTGCCTCTGAACATGAGAGCTGATCAACTCCTAACAATGCTTTCCAAATCCAACAGCAAACCCCAGGGTTATTGTGCTCCATCTTCCAAATGGTCTGTAAATCTTTTTTACTTCAAAATGCCTTTTGCAGTTGAAGCCCATGACCAATCCCAACAGCACTTCCAGTGCAGGCACAATGATGGCTTTTATTGCAGTGGCTTGAGCACAGCCTTTATTGGCACCGGGCTCTCAGACTGGTTTGGGCTGGGCAGTCCCATGGACTCACCGGGGTCCCATACCAGACACAAGAGCTCCTGCTCTGCTTAGTTCCAGGTGCCAAGGAGATGATCTTGCACCATCCCAATCCCTTTTGAGACTTCTCCTGCATCTTTGGTGTTTTTAAAAGCCGTGCCCTTGGGCCTGCGTGTGACCTCGAAGTTTACAACAACCACCACGTCTGCCTGTAGGTGTTGGTTCTGTCATGTAAAACAAGCTTGGATGGGTAAATTCCCTACTCTCAGGTGGCTAATGGATATGTAATGAAAATCAGGCACTGGACAGTGGTCCAACACACCTCAAAATTTTCTTCTGATGGCCCCTACGTAATTAAGACTGCGCCTAGGAGGGGAAATATCTGGGGAAAAGAAGAGAGTTGAAAACTCAGTGCTAACAGTAGGTACAAAAGTGCAGTGCTCAGTTTAGTCCGAAGCAAAGTGACTGCTAGTACTTAAAGTGCTAGTCCCAGCGTCGGTTTGGTTCAGTGTCCGAAACACGGGGGAAGGCGGGGATGCTACCCCGGGGAGAAATTAAAAACAGACAGCACTGCAAATGCACATGCCACACCAAAAGTGCTTCAAATCACGCCACGGCTCAGCTTGTGAACACACACGAGCGAACAACTGACACCTTTTAGGCTACTATAAAGAACAGCTCCATGAACTCCATCACTACAAACCCGCTTGGGAAGCAAGCGGTCATGGCGCACAGAAAACAAAGGACGAGCCCACTCCAAAACCAAGAGCCTTTAGGAACACTGACGAGCCTTTGCAACTAGGATACTCAAAGTCTAGCGAAAGCAGCCTTGCCCAGTGTCTGCAACAAGGCTGGCCGATGCTTATCATGCACTTTGCAGAGGCAGACTGCCTCCTCTTACACGCTATCTTACAGCTTAGCCTATTTACCTATTTACTTGTGGTCTGCTTCGTTAATTGCAGCTTCCTGACCATGCATTAAGCTGGCTTGTTTCTCTTAACCACCCGACCTGCCAAAGGACAATGAACGCAAGGACGAGACGACGAAGGCGGTCTGGTAAACACTGGTTTTCATGAGGAACAAAGCTCCAGAGAAGGACTTCGAATCAGCACGCTCCTGGGGAGAGGCTGGGAATGGAGGATTCATCCCAACAGATGACAGGCATTCCTTTTTCTCTCGGTAAACACACACTTCCCACCAACTGCCCCATCACCCAGCCTGATCCCTCTTCACACAAAGCAGAACCTTTAGTTCTCACTGTGTTTCAGCAAGCACCCCAAAAAAATCACCACAGGGCAGCAAAGTGGCTCCCCAGGCCCCACATGCATTGCCACCAACTCTCCCAAGAGTTTTACAAGGCAACATCTGGCTGTGCAACATCTGGTGCGTCCAAGGTGGATGTGGATCTTTTTTATGGAGAAAGCTCTTTTTAAGTCAAAAGTACTGAGTTGCTGGAGCTGGCAGGATCTGTTGGGGATGCTGCAGGTACAGCTGCAGACATGTTTCTCCTCAGAGATCTAGCACTAGGGAGATGGTTTTCCAGCAGCAGGGAACACTAATATCACAGGAGTGAAAACAGAGCTACCAACTCATGTCACTTATTTCCATTACTGCCAGAAAGAGCTGGATTTAACACACAAAGAGCAAGGTTGTGCATACAGGGGATATGGATGTACACAACTGGAAAGAAAGGAAAAGATGTGGGAGCTGGAGAAGTGCAGTGTGATATGGGCAGTGCCCTGCAGTGAGGAGGGCAACAAGGTGCACGGTGGGGAAACACCACCATCTCAGTCCACCATCCAGACAAGAAACTTCTGGAATGATATATCCAGGGGAATGTACACAAGCACGTGGATGTGGCCATGACCCTGACACCCAGCAAGGAACAAGTCCATCATGGGGGAAAAGGGAAAAGCATGCCAGCCTTCCCTAAGTGATGCTGGAGCCTTATGGGATTAAAAGCCATCATTGAGCAATAGACTGGGCAAAGAATCATCTTCCAGGACTGATCCTGCAAGACTGGCACATCTCAGCATGTGCCATATGTAGGCACTGGGATCACATTTGGTTTAAGTAGCGTTGACCTCAATGTTGAGACCAAACCTAAACACTGGAGGCATGGACAATTACCAGCCTGAAAACTCCCGTGCCAAAAGGACTCCTTTTCCAGGTCTTTTTATAACATGTTCTTTCCTGTCTTCCGATGGAAAGGATTTTTGGCAGATGATTTGGAAGTGGATAATAAATCTAATGCTAGGACACCGTGTCCAATTGCTCAGTAATTTCCTGCATGGCTCTCACCAGGAAGTTTATGCGAGGTGCTGCATTTCTGCCGCTTTACTTTCTCCTAAGGATACATTGTCATTGTGTGTGACACTCCTTATAATTCTGCCTCCACCTGGAGTGGCAACCCTGTTAAATTTTTAAAAAGAAAAGCTATTACAGGTTTTTTAGGAGAAAAAGCTGTCTGCTTGCCCGTGACCTCCCCTTTAACCCAAGCTCCAGATTTTAAAGGCATTTACAAAACTGCTCTGGCCGCTGCTCTAGATTTTCACCTAAACATCCTCAGCAACTTTCCCAGTCTCCAAAAAACAACTGATTTGAAATTTTATTAGGAGCAATAATTTCTTTTTGGAGGCGGAGGCTTTTGCTGCATTGAAGGTTGCAGATATCCGTGCACTGGTTTTCAGTGGTGAATTGAGTGATTCCCAGACACAGCCTATTTCCAAGGAAAACACCAGCCCCGGTTGCTGGGTACCAGAGACACTACAGTGCAGACTGAAGATGTGGGGCCATTTTTAAGTCTATGCTAATTATCACAATAAAAACCAGATCCTGCAGCGGAAGACCCATTCTGGGAAGAAATAATCATCCATCTTTCCTAGCTGTAGCCGTGCTGCTGGAGAAGAAGCTTATTTACAAAATGGCAATCTCCAGGAAAAAAGATGTTATCGTTGCCTGACAAAGCCATATATTCTGATACCTTCTGGGGGGCTCTGTCTGGAAAATTCCTCTTTGAAACCCAATGCCATAAACCTCAAATATGGAAAAACCCCATCCTGTTCAACAAAAGGCAGCTGTAGGGCTAATGCAACCCACCGTGACACAGAAATGATGCTTGGAGATCCCTGCTTTGAAATCCCTGCTTTCGGTTTAGAGCAGGAAAATCAAATGACCTCTAAATTATTTATATGTGAAAAGATGCTTTTAATAAAAGCATCAATGGTGTGTAAATAAAACCCAAATTCCTAAAGCAGACTTTCCACATTTTGTATGGTTACTTAAATGTGGATGAGAAACATCCTTTTTCCCCCCTGGACAAAAACATCCATCGTGCAGGATGGCATGAAAATGCCGTTTTTTAGTATGCAGGAAACACAAGAAGTCAAATAAAGCCATGAACCTGCAGAGTGGTTGTGAAAGGGATGAAGAAAACCCAACCAAGCAGCAGGACTGCAATCTGTTCCCATGCTCCCTAAAGAGGCTCTCACAGCAGATTGCAGTGCCAGACAATCTTAGGGAGATGGGAACCTGCACTTGGGTCCCAGCCAAAACACAATCTTCCTCCAAAAGCTGCTTGGTGCCACCACCCATGGAAAGGGCTCTGCTCCACCCTCTCCATCACTCCTAGCTGGGTATCCATGAGACCTACATCCAGTATTCCCAGGCACGTTCCCAGGGAGCAGCAGAACAGCTCCGGTACGTCGCCCTGCCGCAATGATGGAGCCTGAAGACGGGAACATTGGACCACAGGGACAGCATGTTGAAAGCAAAACATTTTATTACCATCGGTTAAGCTTCATAATGCACGCTTATGAGTAACAGAGAGGTTATATGGAGATCACTTTGCTCCTTACCAACTGCAGCTTCTGGGATTAAATGCAGCAGCTGTTGAGCGGAGCGGAACGGGACCAGTGCAAAGAAAAGGAGAATAAAATACATTTGAAACGGTGGGGGGTAGCTTGGCAGAAAACAGGCCCCTGACTTGAAATTCAAAGAGAAAGGTGTATTTTTTTACTGCTGTACCAAAAGGCACAGCATCCTGGACAACAGCTGGTGACCAAGTACTGCTCTGGAAAGGCACCCCTGTAACTCAACACCCACCTCAGCAAGCAGCACCTGGTATGGCCACTGCAGCTCCCACACAACACTGGAATGTCAGAGTGGAACGCTTCTCCTTGGGGCCACAACACCCCTGCAGTCCAGGATGCTGCAAAAGCAGGAGCTCCTGACTAATCACACCCTCACAGGAAATTCTGGTGGCCATGGACCACCAGGAGGATGGATGACAACAGGACCTATCCTGAATTCTGGATGGTTGATCTGATTCTCATCTAGCTCAGCCACAGCGCCCTGCAAGGCTCTCCTGGGGTTGACTCAGATGTGTGATTTTTCACTTGTTTTCTGTCCACTCCCATGAAACATTTTTGACAGTAAATGCCAGCCTGGGATGGTTTCTAAAGAACACAAGTTTCTTCCAGCAGAAATTGCCCCTTCAATCTAAGATCAAAAATCCAGTTATCTTTCCTAGAGGTCAGAGACCATAAAAAAGCTATTTTGGACCATCTGCTGAAGAGTCACTAACACACTTTACCAGCACCATCTTTTTTAAGCCCAAATCAGTTTACCTTCCAGCCCATCTTCCACAAGCAGCTTCAAATTGTATCAAACCCTATCCAGAGGAGCACTCTGCTTTCCCCTTTCCCGATATTACCGCTCTCATTTCACAATAGTTTCTGCATTCAGACAGAATTCAAAGGAGAAAATGCCTGCGCTAGTGAAAGAGGACTCCGGTTATTGCTAGCACAGAGCTACCAATTTTTCTTCTAGCAAACAAACCACTTGGCCAGAAAGGTGGGAAGCTCTTGGAAGACTGAGAGCCTGGAGGAGGCTGGTTTTTAGGCTGAGGCAAGTGAAAAATCCCCATATTGTGCCCTCTTGCTTGTTTTGCACAGCATCTTCAGCCTCGCTGAGAGGAAGAGGCCGGCGTGGGTTTTGAACAAGGGGAGAGAGCACCTCAAGGGCTATTGCAACAGCTCGAGGGCTGCAGAGGGGAGCAGGAGGGTGAACTTCCCTCTGTGAAGAGCCTGAGGAGCGAGGTTTAGGGAGGTTATCCCAGCTTTAGAAGGTGCCTCCTAAGAGCAGGAAAGAGGTGTGAAAAGCAACAGGTTAAAAGCTGCAGGCAGGAGTTAAGTGGGCACCACCTCTCCTTCCTGCTCTGGATTGGGGGTTTTCTCGGGGTTTCACACCTATCAGCATAAAACACACAGTGCCAAGCAGACGGTTTTAAGCTCTCTTTAAAAGAAAAGTCTCTGTAATATGCCTTCACCAAGGTAACCCACAGTAAAAAAGCTGGCAGCATCCATGGAAATGTTCATCAGGCGACTGCAGCACCTTCCTCCTCTTTTTTTATTTCTTTTTTTAAAACAAGACAGCTAGAAGGAACTTATCAGTGGTTAGCTCAAAGGGTTACCCCTGGCAGCGCTGAGGGATGACTGTGCTGACATCAGCAGTAAATGCTGCTCTGGAGAGGGGCCGGGATGCAGCAGGATTACGTGCACACTGCATGCTGGCACACGCTGATCCCAGGACAGACATGCCTCTGGGCTCTCCAGAGAGAATGCACCAGAGGCAGAAGAAGAAGGATGAAAGAGCTGGGCTCCTGTGGTATCCAGGATAAAGCTGTTGGCACCTTCCCTCTGAGCTGTAATGGGACACACAGTACCTGTGGGTGGTGGTCCCTTGCCTAGCTCAGGTGTCTGCTGCCACTTTGACCCAGGTGCCATGGGCAGGCTCTGGTGGTCCCTGGTCCTGGTGGCTCCCGCTGCAGCAACCAGAGTCAGCGCAGGACTGTAAGAGAGTAGACAGGAGCTTGGCAGAGGCACAGCTCTTATCTCCACATCTTCATGCTTTGCTGTGGGCACGCTCCTCCCACGTGCCTGAATTTACAAACCCACATCAAACCCCTGGGTTGATTCCCAAACTGATTTGGAAGCATTTGCTATTACACATGCAGAGAAAAGCGACTCTAATTACTCTGCACCCCATTTAAATGTCCCGGGGAGAATGAAATCCTGGCACTGCTCAAAGAAACCAAATTGAGGTTACACATAACAAAGGATCCAGGCATGCCACTGAGCCGTGGTGGGAAGGAAGAGCCTGAGCTCAGAGCAGCACTTGCAGCAGATGCAGCAAAGCTCATCCCTGGGGAAGCTGTCAGACATTGCCTACAAGTGAGATGGTGCGTGCCGGCTGCTCGGAGTCTGCCACCAGCACAGCTCCAGATCTGCCCCAGGGAACTGCTCCATGGAGCCCCCTCCACATGGGAGCCATCCCCGAGGGAATGGCTGGCTGCAGGGTTAAATAACTCCTGCTTTGCTGCAGCTTCACCCCAGGAATCTGCCCCAGCCCAGAGGTAACATCTGCCAGAGCCCCACCAGCCATGCAACAGCTGCAGAAGCACGTGAGAGCTGTGGAACAGGATCCCTGGAATGGCTGAGGCCAAAACACACCAAAACAGACAGGGAGCAAAACGACTGTCTGGGAAAAATATAGCCAGCTCCACATCTTTTTGTCCTACATTGGCTGCAGCAACCAGCAAATGCACGGTGAGGGAGGGAACCAAGGCACATTTGGGCTCTGCACAACATTTCCAGAGGGATTCATAATGAAAGCTTAAGGAAAAGATGCTGAACTTGTAAGAAAAAAAAAGAGGTTTAGGGCCCTCAAGCCAGGTCATGCACAAGACACGAACTTGGTGATCAAGCAGGAAAAAGGGACAACACTAGGAGGATCAGGCACTGCCAGCAAAGTGAGAGGAGAATGTCCCTATGCACTAAGCCATATAAACACCTACAGGGGTTTCTGCCTGTGACCTTGATGTTTTGCAACCAGATGGAGCAAGAAATATAATGTCAGCTTAAAGGATATGCTCTGATGTAAGAGGCACAGAAGTTTGGTTCACCTTGTGAAACAGTGCCCATTCTCAGCTTACTGGTAAACATTTCAGCCAAAAAACTCTCTCCCTAATTTTACCAGGATGGGGGAGATTATTAAAAAGGCTTAAATTAAAAAACTTCATCACTTACTACAGGCATGTGCACATAAACTGAGTTGTTGAATCTAGGATAAATGCTACTGCCAAGAACTAGATCAAACCCTTGCCCTCTGTTCTTGGCTGTCAGTAGCCTCTGCTCACCCCTGCTGGGACATCTACCTGGGAAAAACACTTTTCAAAGTGCCACCAGCACAATGCTCCACTTTTCAAACACTTTGCCATGTTTATTGGAGGCTTTGGAGAGAGACTGTCCTTGGAGGTCGCTCAGTTCCCTCAAAGATTCCTGTTCTAGGCAGCCCTATAGAGATCTCAGGAGTGTTCCAGATCTAGGAGCAAAGAACAAGCAGTGTGGTGAAGACAACCCAAACAGAAAACCCATCTACCTGCTGACTGCACACTGAGCTGCATTTACTCCAGAGTAGTGCTCCATCACCTCCCTCTCAGAGCCTAAGGTCTCTGGCCTTAGATTCCCCCTGCCAGCTGCCTGGGGGAGAGAGAGAGACTCTCCTTTTCCATCAGGTACCTCCCAACAAGGCAGCAGCACAGCAGCCTCCTCCATGCCCAAAGCAAAAGTGACAATTTGCAAAACAGCCACAGGCCCAGGGTGAACGTGCAGCGACAAAGCAGCTCCTGCTCAGCACCAGTTGCCAAGGGAAGCAATGGGAGCACTGCCAAGGCCAGGCTGGGCTCACTCCCTGGGAGCCCTGAGCTTTGCTCTCATGCTCAAAGCCGGCGGGGCCACTGCTGCCAGCACACAACGTGCTCCAGATCCCCCTTGGACATGGAACAGCAGGGATAATTGATTTATGTTCAAAATACCAGGGCTGCATTGGCACACCCAGCCTTTTCCCTAGGAAGAGGAGGGAAGAAATAGCTGCCTGACACATGTGCCCTTCTGGAAGCTGCTGGGATGAATATACATCATACATTCATGTGCAGTGGTGACACTGTGGGACAGCAGGAGCTTCTCTCTCCTTGGACCTACACAGAACTCTCAGATCTCCTCGCACTAAAAATGTTACTGAGGGAAAGTTCATGCCAGTATTTCTGTGACTCTTGACACACAATCCTGGGAGATTTACGAACATAAGGGAAAACCTGTATTTCCAAACATGCTGGCACAGGGAGCTTATATTGTCATTTATTGTGCTTTCCCTACATTTATGTTTGAACAGACTCATCAGAAAGCAACAAGAACACAACCAGGGCTAAAAATTACCCCTGGTGAATGGTTCTGTATTTCCTTCAGAAAGGATGCAGAAGAGAGCTGACAACTGCCTTTAATTATGTGTAAGAGCTGCAGCAGGGAAGAAACCAAACTGTTTTTATAACTCCTCTGGAGAGCATGGCCTGTAAGGCAAAGAGCAATAGAATTAGATGGAAGCAAGGGACACATGGACTGGACAGCAGGAAAAGTATCTGACAGGAAATAGGGTGAAATAGCTTAGGGAGGGAGTATCCACCTGGGAGTGTCCAGCATGGGAGATTTGAAAGGACATATTTTTTCCAGGTTGTTCAACTTGGGAAAAATATGGACGCTTCTTGCTCTGTACCCAGCCCTGAAATGCACATTAGAGGCACCCTTGCACTTGGCAAATTCAAGTTTAGTGTCAGGTAGGCTCCAAACCTTCCAAACACTACATTTCACCCCAAATTTCTCCCTGTCTTGCTTTCGGACACCATCAGTATTGATCAGCATCAGACTATCACAAGAACTCTCACACTCCTTTGAGGTAGGGAGGTGTCATCCACCCCCTTTTAGTGACACAGGCAGGATAAAGCCAAAGCGATCCCATCTCCATTATCAGGAGGCCCAGCTCCACACACTGACAGCTTTCCCAGAGTCCAGACAATTACTCCAGCACTTCACTGGTTCAAAGCACAGCTTTCAACAGCTGTTGACACCGACCCCTGCTGCACCTCAGCCCTCAGAGTGGCAGGCCCAGGAAAGCAAAGGCGGTACAAGTGGTGATCATCCGCAGAGTCTTGTTAGAAATCACACAAACCCCTTTGCAAAGGCATGAGATTGCTTACTGAAAGCCACTTTCTTTCCCCTCTGATCCCCTCCAGCCTTCACCAACCCCTTTCCTTGGCAATGGAAAAGAGCAGCTGCCCCATGGATACACACAACACTCCATCACTCATTGCTGGAGTGGGAGGCAGCCAATGTGGAGCAAGGCTCTGGTGAAAAGCACACACAAGCATCCATAAGTTGGGATGGCACCAGCAAACCTTACAGGCCACCAACAACTGAGTGCTCCTCTGAGCTTCTGCCTGTATTCCTGGGCAAGCCCAGCAAGAGCCCAGCCACGTGAGCCTCCAAGAGTGAGCTGTAAAAGCAGTTACTCCACCCATCGGACACGCTTGGCCCTGGCGAGTTTGTTGGCAAGGTTAGACCCTTGCAGAGTATGTTACTGATCCCAAAGATGAAGGAGAACCAGCCCAAGAGAACCACCCTGGTCCCCGGGGAGTACAACAATAGGATCCAGGCTCTATGTCTCCTTCCCCAGCTCTGTGGGACTCCAGCGCTGAAGGTGCTGCCTATTCCTCCTACTAGGGATACAGCCATCACCGTGCTCTATGATTCCCTGAAGCACGCATCCTGTCCTCGCTTCCCTCCGCCCCCTCCTGCCTTTTCGTTCCTCTGCCTCGGTGGGAAGCGCTTATCTCTGCTCTTACTCCCCCTCTCCCTCTGCATTGTGCCAACAACATGTGCTCCCAACAAGGACCAGATGGGAATACTTGTAAAAGCCTGGGGTTAACCCGTGTCTTTTATCCCACATACTCTCTGCTGTTTTGAAATGCAGATTCTATTGCAGTGTAAAGATTTAAGGTTAGTAGTAGAGTATGTTGATATTGCTTGTGAAACCCATCTCGCTCCTATTGCACGCTGATCATCTCCAATACAGGAAACAGAACAGACAGATAGTCTGTTTAATGTCTCCAAGGGAAGGACCTATTGGAAACAGGGGGGAAATGAGTATTTGCAATATGCCCGTGCATATCTATCTCTAATACTCCTCTCTCCCTTGTCTCTGCGTTCATTTGTGCCCACACATGAATTCACAGATGTTGTGCCAGTGGGGCTGGGCACGAAGCCTCGGCTCTCTCTGGCTGCCAGCAGCCGCCACCGAGGGCCATCTTTGCCTCCAATTAATCTCTGCACGGCAAACAATCAGGACCAAGAGCAGATGCAAACTCCCGCCTGCCAGATGGATTTCCCCCACTGTGGTAAGAAATCTATCCGATTGTCTGTGTGTCCAACCAACACCTCCAGGGCAGGAGCTGTTACCCCTCCCAGTCTAATACTGGTGTGTTGGATGGCTCTAAAAACCCCAAAAAGACAGAATATGCCTCTTTAAGTTTCAGCTCTGTGCAGAGCTAGCGATTTCCGTGTGCCACTCCAAGCATTTCTGTGCAGCCTAGCAATTAAGAAGATGAATTAGCAAGTCATTAATGACAGTTTTACTGGGGGGGGCAGCCAGGCCCCTGGAGGCCAGGCTGGTAGGAACACCACCACATTCCCCACACGTGAGAAAGCCAGCAGGCACTTGCACCTTTCCAGAAGTTGGTGCACACGAGAGAGCCCCGAGGCTGCGGGTCCGGGTTCCGCGTGATGCCTCCCTCCTCACGGGGAGGGAGCGATCCAATTACATCCATCACAGAAATGCCAAAACGACATCCGCCTTATAAAACCTCAATTTACACTCTGACATTTCTGGAAAACCAATTTTTAATCCATGTCATCTATCAGGAGTTCTTGATATTTTACTTCACCTCGATGCTTTATACATACTGTTGCCTTTATTGAGGTGCAGGTGGGGAACTGAACACAGGCTGACAAAATATTAGGAAGAAAAATTGATGTCAGCCCATGAAGGCTTCCACAGGTTTTGGAGGAACAGAACAGCAAAAGATCTGGCTTTAGCTTTTTCCAAATCCCCCAAATCCAGAAGCACCTTCTCCCCTAGCTGGGACTCTTTTCCTGTGGCCATGACAGCCTCGCTTGGGTGTAGCTTACGGTGCAGCCTTTAATTCCACTCCTTCTTGAATAAACTCTTAATTTCAAACACAACCTTTACTTGAAAGCAAAGGAGGGGAAAGGTGAATTTAGACATCACATCATGTTAAGTCATTAAAAATAAAGGGCAACTTAATTTTGGAGTAAGCAGCATAGAAAATTAAACAGAAGGTCTAATTTTCTTCAGGAATTCTTTCATAAATCGCATATATCTAGTGTATGTACAGCAAAAGTGGGAATGCCATGAAACTGAAAAGGCTTATTAGATAATTTCTGACCTGGTGCAAAATCTGCCCAGTGAAAATACACAATAATAAACTCCTTTCTACTATAAAAATTACTAGAATTGGAAAACAGGACTGCAAGTCACGCAAGCAGAAGGCTTCCTAACCACCAGCAGCTCACTTCCCCGGGAGTTTAGGTCACTTCAATAGGCCATAGGGGAAAAAAAATGATGCAATTATCAGACTAGGACATCTGTAGCTGAAAAAAAAAGTGCTGACATTGATTTTGGTAATTGCTCGGGGGTTCTTTTTTGTACAAAGGACGTGATTATAATTCTTCTACTTGGGATTTTACGAACATGGCAGTACAGATTTGCAGAGCCAGGGGTTGTAAAATGGCACACAGACATGACGTGGCCGGCAGCTGCCTCTTTACAGCTCTCACCTTGCCTCAACGACGCCTCCAAGGAAGAGCTTTGCCTTCTTTTAACTACGCTATCCCTCGCAGCCCTACTGAAAACCTATGGGATTCTTCCGAGGGCTGCAGCCAGGAGCTCGCGCCCAGCCCCGGGTGGAATAACGCGTTTATCCAGACCGGTGGTGGGAGCAGACGTCCCCTCCTCAGACTGCACTTCAGATAAATAAGGTTATTTTGCTACGAGCTACTACAGGCTACAATATACTCACATAAATATAGTAATGCCTATACGTGGATATGAATCGGTATATATCGGATACAGATAAGAAACACGACGACGAGTAGATACCAATAACCACTGCAGCTTCTCGCTGGATAAAGTCCACCGTCCATTCAGGCTGTACGTAGGGAGCCCACGAGGGAGGGTTCTGCCCTCTCCACACCAGTGCAAAATGCTTCCCAACCCTTCCATAGCTCTGTACTTTATCAGGAAAGCCGGCTCCGTGGGCCGGACCCAACACAACATTCTCCCAGCTGCAAGGCAGGGGAAGCCCCCCAGCCTCTTCCATCTGGGATAAGCTTTGCAGGGACCACCCCGTCTTGGCGCCAGCAGCAGGGAAAGCCAGGTACAGGGCAGCTGCTGGGCTTGGTTTTGTCAAGACTACAAGAGCAAAGCTCGGCTTTAAGCCTCGACAGCAACACGGGGGCCCAGTTTGCAGAAGGGGCGAGGAGCCGCTGCGACAGCGGAGCTGAGGGCGCTCAGCAGCTCTGCAACATTGCAATGTAAAAAACCAAATAATCATCCCACTCTTGGTGGTTTGAGAGGATCCTCAATACAGCGCCTGTCCTCCTCTAACATACGAGTGGAGCTGGACCGAGCAGGATCAACAGGTCTCTAACAGACACGCGTGCATGCAGGAGACGGCTTCTCTCGGCATTAGACTACGTTACCAAAGCATCCCCTTACCGGAGCGGGAGCAGAAATGTGCTCCTAGCATTATTTACACAATATAAAGTGCATTAGGATTTAATAATTCAACTGACAGACTTTCTGCCGGGACCGTACAATTTCGAAACAGAGGTGAGGGCTTGAATAGGAAATTCTCTCATGAGAAAAAGAGGTTCAGACTGGTGCTCTTCACCCTGTCCTCCTAAGGATTGTTTTTGGCCGTTCTTTCTAGTGCAAATAAGCTTGTGTTTTCTCAAGTTTAAGGGACATGGCAGTTTCAGGGTGTCAGGAACGAACACTTAAAACACATCAGGGATTCAGCGTTCCAGAGCTTCTCACTGGGCCCTCCTGGGCACCAGCAGCCCGCGTGGTCACTGCTCTGGGAAGCTGAGGACGCACTGCCAAAAATACAAAGGAACCCGTTTCCGAATCTCACCGTTCAAGTCTTGCATTGCTACACTCCGAGTGCATCCCTACTACCCTCCAGCCCAACATCCGCTTCCCATCGCCTGGAAAGCCGTCCTCCCCCAACCCAACACCAGTGCTTCCCATGGCGATGGAAACCCAGAGCCACTGCTCTACCCACGAGTGATCGGCAATGAACGTGAAGATCCCGAGCCAGGTTTGGATACTAAGGTGCATCCTGTGCCAGGGGAGTAAATGCATGAGCAGATCCTACAGGATACCTGTGTGCCAGAACCCAGGCCAGCCATCGCTGGATTCCTGGGTGACATTTACAACAAACTAACGGCATTGGAAAGCCAATTCACTAACAAAAGATAAAGGGTTTTTTTATAAAACGGGCAGCAATAAGGAAAGCAATTTTGCATCCTTTTTTGCATCTTTTAAAACGGTGAAGAAAACATCCCTTTCCAATCACGAGTAATTTCCTCACCAACGCTACAGGAACACAGGGAAGGCATGAGCACTTACAACACACACGGCCACTCAGGCTAATTCCAACCCAGGAGCTTTTACGATCCCTTGAGGCAAAGGTGGGCAGGGATGGGAGATGCCGAGCACACACAGAAACGGGAAGGAGAGCATAAAAAGTTTGTACATTCATAGCTCCGGTTTGTTGGACTAGAAGTGAATTTTTTTACCTCAGGCACTGTGACGGGCAGCAGCAGTCAGCAATGCGCTAACGTACGCATCAACGACTTATTGACTAAATTCTGGTTTCACACCATAACAGGATGTGGAGTTCTTTTAACGTGGGGTTTGGTGTTTTGTTTTTTTTTTTAATTGACCTGTTAAAACCATTGGGATGAAAGCCGCGAGAGCGCCGATGAACCAGGACCCCGCACAACGCCCGCTGATTCATCACGGTCCACTGGCTGTTGGAGTGATGGAGCGAGAAACCTCTTCCAGGTTTGAAAAGGGACCTGAAAGAGCAACCTATGGAGAAAGGGATGGGAGTTTTTGACACTAAGCCAAAGGCTTGGTTGCTGTAACTGCTATATGTGGTTTTAAAGGGGGAATCACCTAAAACAGTGAAATTAACTTTCTTACTTCTTGTCACAACTGTAACATTTTCCTAAAGGTTCTTTGGTGACTTTGGTGCAAGCTGTTATTTTTTTTCTTTTTTTTTTCTTTTTTTAAAGTTAAAACAGATTGACTAGTTTTAGTACCCAAACTAAAATCCAGATTATCCTCTTGGTTCCCAGCCCTGTCTCCCCAACCTTTCTCATTACGACATTAACAGGCAACAGCATTCCGATTGAGCGTGGCCATGCAGTGTGCAGGTGGCTCCAGACTCAGAGTGGTGAACAGTCTGGTTGGAGTTAAAGATGTTTCTCAAAAGGTTAAAAAAATAAAACAGGTCATGGCTGCATGGTAAAACAGCTGGTCCACATGCACACTAGGCCACTCTGTAATGAAACAATTTGAGTGATTACAAATATCTGATCAGACATGGTAATGCCTGCTTAAAACAATCTTAAAGGTGAGCAACGCACTACTAGAAGTACCTGGATCTCAGTCAAACTCCCGCTGGTTCAGGGGGAAGGAGCCGGTTGCCCAAAGGCTGGACAAGCCCCTTATGCTATAAATATTCATTTTTTAAGAAACACAGAACCTTTCACCAACCTCCCAACCAGGTAATTGCACACATTCTCCCTCCAGGCAGAGAGTTAATATCACGAGATTTAAAATTACATCACAAAGACTCCAGGATGACAGCAAAACCTTGGGGCAGGCAGGCGAGATCGGGACTGGAGCGGCTCAAGGACAGCTCTAGCTCCGAGCTGGGGGGGAAGGTGGTAACGGCAGGGCACGGATGTTGTCTCCCCAGCACCACCCACAACCAGCACAACAGAAAACCCAACCGGGCATCCACCATAGCTTCCGAAACACGCCATGGGCGAGCGTGACAGAGATGTCTTTCTACATGAATCCAGTGGCGCACCCAACACCCCAAAGGTCTTCCCATGGCAGGAGGAGGAAAACACCCAAAGGCTTTCCTCGCCCAGCTCACACCCTGAACCACGTCAGTCTGGGAGAGGAGCCGGGAGCCTCAGTCGCGGCATTCCTTCCACCTCCCAACACCCGCTCCATGCCTAATACAAAAATACCTTCTGAGATTTTGGACAAATGCATTAAAAAAAAAAAAAAAAAAAATCACCAGCCTCTAAGGGGCAGAACATGGAGATGAGGAGTGGGTTATCATTCACTGCCATTAATTCAGGAGGCTGAGCACTCTGCTGTCCTGGGGTACTCAGGTGATCTGGTCAGCACAAAACTACAGGATGAACGACAGCTCTTCCGCCCTTCATCAGCACATGACTGAGGTCTGACAGGTTATCAGGACTTTACCCATAAACAGACTATCATTTCCAACTCAACAACCAGGAGATGTCAACTTTTAAACCTCTCTCCCTCCTCACACACAGACCAGAGATTCACATGGAGCTGATTTTTGCCATAAATGCTCTACGACAATGCTGCTTGGCCTTTGGACCGGGCACGGGCAGAAGCCAGTCCTGAAAAACTGGCGATAAGCAGAAACTGATACATTTCATGGTAAGGTTCAGGGCAGGGGTACTTTTGTATCATGTTTAAGTGCAACACAAGCCTTTTCTAGACTATTTAAAGGTCAGGGTGCCGGATTTTGTTTGTGCTGATACTTGTACTTCCACAGTCTCCAACACTCGAAGCAGCTGACTCATACGGACTTGGGAGGTTGGTCCTTTTCTAAGACACACGGAGATGTTTTGGGCATAGTTTAACATGATAACCAGACTCCTATAACATTATGCACTGGAGTTAGCAAGAACTACCAGAAAAGGACTTTACAAAAAACTGGGGCAACTTGGAGTTACTATAGGTCAGTCCCTCTCACCAATTTCTGCTTGCTTTGTTTGGTTAATTGTCCAATGCACTCTATTCCAGACCCTCTTGCTCTTCACCACTGTCCCCTCTCGCATCCATTCTTTTCTCTTTATGGCTGTTGTAAATTCTCCTCATCTCTTCTTCGTACTTGATAAAATTTTCCCCGAACCGTGTCCACGCTTTGTAGGGAACTGTGATGGTGTTACGGTAGGGTGGCCTCACCTCACTTACCTTCAGGAAGATGCCGTACCTGTTGGATCCCACGTCGAAGTAGAAGCGTTTGTTGTCCACTCGGAAGGAGGTGCCCTCGGGCAGCTCCGGGGGCTCCTCACCTCCCCCCCGGCGATCCTCTATGTCCCCCTCGCCGTACTCTTCAATCAGCTGCACCAAAGCATCCCTGAACTCGATCATGCCTTGCGCCGGCAGGACGATCGTCTGCTCCTGTCCCAAGCCGTGGCCGAAGTAGCCGATCATGCCAGGTCCCCTGCTCATGGTCTGCCTAATCCGCAGGAAGCGCCCGCGCTGGTTCTCCTTCAGGTCCAGGTAGTACTTCCTGTTGTCCCTCTCGATGTACTCCGTTTTGAGGACGCTGTGAGGGGGCTCTTCGGAGCCCACGGAGGCCGGGGGCGAGGGCGGCGGGTGCTGCGGCCGCCTCCGGGGATGCTGCTCCTTGTCGTTGCTGTGCTCGTGCCGGTGCCCATGGGCACCCTTCAGGCCCAGGTGGGCGTAGTGCTCGATGAAGTCCCCAAGGCAGTCCTTCAGCTCGGCGGCCACCGACAGTGAGAGGGTCAGCTTGCTCTTCCTGATGTTGTCCTGCCTGCCCCTTCCTATCCAGACCTCAGCGATCTTCAGGAAGCGGCCGCGGGAGCTCTGTTTCACATCCAGATAAAACCGCTTCTTCTGGATGTCCACCCTCTTGGAGGCCAGCTCCTGGATCTCCATGCAGCTCCCCTGGGAGGAGGCAGGGTAGTGGTACTGCTGCTGGGACTGGGAATAAATGTTTCTGTGCAGGCCAGAGCCTCCGAGGTTCCTTCCTCCTCCTCCTCCTCCTCTCCCTCTTTCCATCTTTACCAATCAGCTGGAAATAATACACAACAGAGACACAGATAACAACATCAGCACCAGGGGCCTGCTCAGCTCCTCGGCGGCGGCTCCGCTCGGTGCCGCTCTCCCTACAAAGGCTCCTGCATCCCTCTCCGCTGCCACTGGCACGCAGCATCGCAGCCCGAGGATCCCGGGCGCTCTTCCCCTCCCGTGCTCCGGCTGCCGGACAAGGGAGCCCCGATTCCAGCGGCGCTTCCCGGCAGCACTCCCTGCTCTGCAGCCCCCCTGTCCTGCCCCTGTGGTGCCACAGACTCCCCAGCTGCCCCAGGGGGTGGGTTATGGTGCCCTGTTTCGGGGAGCACTCACCCCTCTCCCCGGGCTGCGGCTTCCCTCTGCAAGGTCTATCCCCGAGCCGCTGCCTTCCCCCTCCATCACCCCCTGTGCTCTTCCTCCCAGGGTACGGGGGGTGCACTGGGGTTCCCCCCAGCACTGCTCTCCCGTCCCCCGCTACCCACGGAGCCCCCCCGCCACTGCATCTCCCGCCCCAGTGCCCCCCAGCCTCCAGTTCCTTCCCCCCGGTAGTGCCCCAGTGCCTCTCTGGCCCCTCACGGCCCCGGTACCGGCCCTTGGTGCCCTCAGAGCCCTCCAGTGCCTCCAGCACTGCCCCCGGTAGTGCCCCCCTGGCCCCCAGCGCCCTACTACTGCCCCCCAATGCTCCCTATCACTGCACCTCCTGCCCCAGCGCTCCCACAACTTCACCCCTTGCCCCCCAGCGCCCCAAAAGTGTCCCCCGGCGCTCCCAGTACTGCCCCCCGGCGCTCGCAGTACTGCCCCCATCGCCCCAAAAGTGTCCCCAGCGCTGCCAGCGCCGCTCCCGAGCGCCCCCAGTGCCCCAGCGCGGCCCCCCCAGCGCCCCCCGGCACAGCATCTCCGGCCCCATCACTGCGCCCCGCAGCCCCGCGGCCCCTCCGCGCCCCCCGTCGCCGCGCTCCCCACGCCCGGTCACTCACCCCGCAACGCCCATCGCCGCCGCTGCCCTTCAGCCGCCGCCGCCGCCACCGCCCGCAGCCGGCGGCCCCGCCGCCCCCGCCGCGCAGAGCCACGGGCTGGCGCTCCCCGCCGCCCGCTCCGCCCCGCCCCGGCCCTCCCCGGCCCGCCCTGGCCCCGCCCGGCCGAGATCGGCGGCGGCGGCGGCAGCGCGGGGGGCGCCGGGGGGTGCGCGGCCCTTACGGCGGCGGGACTACAACACCCACAGTGCCCCGCGGCCGCCGCGGCACCGTGCGCGCGCGTCACCTCGGGTAACCCGAGCCGAGGCGGGGCGCCATCAGTGGCGTATGTAGGGCGCGACGCGGCATGACGCGTAATGTGGGCTCGGGCTCCGTGAGGGCGGCCGGCCGCTCCCGGGGACCGGAGCGCGGGGAGGCCGCGGCGGCCGAACGGGCTGGGAGCCCCCGCGCCACCCTCGGAGCTGCTGCCGGCCTGCCGCGGGCGGCGAGGGGACACCGGGTGAAACGGTGAGTGCGCTGCTGGGGGGACTGGGAGCGCTGGGGCACAGCAGGGCAGCCCCTCCCAGGGGGCCCCGGCGGCCTGCCCAGCGCTGAGGTTGCTCAGTGTTCGTGTGGCAAATCTGGCGTGTTAGCCGTGGCTGTTGTCGTGCTTTAGTGTAAAAATGCTTTTTGGTGTTGAAATGCAGGGGGGTGTTGGTTGTGCTGCTGTACACCAAGGGAATAGTCTGCTTAGCCTTGATAATCAATTAAAAATGAAGATATTTTCATAACGTTGTTCGGGCCTGATGATAGCTGACCTCCACATGAGTTGCTGACTGTTCTGATTTCTTATTCTTGTCGTTATTAGTCCCAGAAATGGATGTGGTAGCTGACCTGATTTCTTGTTCTTCTCTTTATTAATCCCAGCAATGTGCCAGAAATGGATGTGGTAGCTGCTGGCCTGCGGGATAAGTATCCCCAGTGGATGCTCACAGAGAACCAGGAGGAAGCTTCCTTGGGGCACAAAAAGGTGGGTCCTGGCTCACTGCAGAACAACCCGGCTCTGGAGAATGTGTAAATGTTCAGTATAAAAATGCCCACGAGGAGGGACCATCCCTGAAATAGCTTCAACAGTTAGGTAATTAATTAATGAGGGAGGGGGAGAGCAGAAGCTGCAGTTCAGCAGCTTTTATTCCACCAAGTGGTATAAAATATATAATTATTTAGTTAGATAATTAATTAACAAATATATAATATTTATACACAATATAAATATAATTATTTGTATAATTATGTAAATGTAATATGTAAATTTAGATACAGTTTTATATATAATATAACTATAAATAATATAATGGATAATATTTATATTATATTAGTAAATATGAAATATTAGTAAATACACAATCATTTAGTTAGATAATTAATTATGTAACTGTTGCTAATTAATATATCATAAATGATCAATAGTTAGGTAATTAATTAATTAATGAGGGAGGGGAGAGCAGAAGGTGCAGTTCAGCAGCTTTTATTCCACCAAGTGGGAGTAAATGATTAGCTGATTAGTAAGTGGTTAGTAGCTTGGATGTGAAAAGTTATCAGGTGAAGCAACAGTAATTCTGACTTTTTGTTCACTAGAGAAGCTGGGGTAGGAACCCAAATGTTTTGATGAAGGGGCTGTGTGAGCCTGGCTGGGATGGGTGTCCCTGGTGAGGAGGGGAGTGGCGGATAACCAGTCTCTCCCAAATTTGCTTTCTCAGAAGCCTGGTGCTCAGAGGAGTGTTCTGGAGGATGGGCTGCCTTTCCTGGAGTTCTCTGGCTCTGTTGTTTATAGTTATGAAGCCAGTGACTGTTCTCTCCTCTCAGAAGATATCAGGTAACAGCTCACACACACTTTTTTCCATCTTTCCCTTGAGTGCTCCTGTGTTTTTGGAAGGGGCTCAGCTCTTGGCAGTAGTTTCCCATTTGGCCTTGTTGGTGGGAGGTGCAATTGCTGAGCCTTTCTGTCCCTCAGAGCAGAGGCTGTGAGGGCTCCAGTGCAGCCTGAGTGCCTTTCACAGGATGGATAATTCCATGTGCTTCACCGGCTTCATGGACAAGTGTTAATTCCTAATTAATCCATTAATTGGGAGTGTATGTTTCAAGAAAATACAGTAAGTTTGTGGTGCAAATAGATTATTATTTTCCCCTTTTTTTGTGGAGCAGCGCTCATGATGCTTGGGGGAAAAAAGTTGTGTACAACACTTCCAGTGCTGTGGGATAAATAAAGGACTGTCTTTCAAGGGATCCTGGGGTGAACCTTTTACAGGAATAAGAACTATTCCTTTTTTCCTCTGCCTGTCCTTGAGGCCTGTGGGGCCAAGTTTTAGTAGTGGGGATTAAAGGTTCTGTCCCTGTTGTGGTGCTGAGGGGGAAGAGGTGGGAAATTTGGGAGTTCAGGGAAGAAGGGAGTGGTGTGGGAAGGGTGTTTTGAGCTTGTTTCATTTCCCATTGCCCTCCTCTGATTTGACTGGGAAGGAAATCAGGTAGGAAATCAGTTTAATTTTGATGTGCTGGTAATTGCTGAGTGTCCTTCTCTGCACCCACCACCTGCAGCTGTTTATTACCAATGTGTATTTGTGTTTGCAGGCAGATCTGCAGGGTTTTGCAGCATTTCAGGGGCTCTGTGGGTCAGCACCAAGTGCTCAGAGCTATGAGATGCTTTCTGTCCCCTGCAGGTGTGACATGGGGGTGTCACACAACCTCTGCTCTCAGTGCCAGGGGTTGGAGCAGCAGGGAAATGTGGGAATATCTGCTCATTTCCAGGCAGAGCCTGTCAGAGGGGGCTGCTGTGGGCTTTGACATCGAGTGGCCCCCATCCTACACCAGGGGCAAGATGGCCAGAACAGCTGTAATCCAGATGTGTGTGGCTGAGGACAGGTGCTACTTGTTCCACGTCTCCTCCATGGCAGGTACTGTGGTTCCTCTCTTGTTTGGGGCATGAGCTGCTCTCTGTTTCTCCTGGTTATCTCTGAACTGAAGCCTTGAGCAATGGCTGACATATCCTACCACATGGGACAGTAAAAACCCACCCTTTTCCTTCCCTTTCCCACCTAAAATAAAGGGATTTATTCTTTGAGTGATGCCTGTATATTAAGACTATCTTAGATGTGCTTGAAAACAGGGTGTGGGTTCTGATTATTTTTCTGTGTGGGAATATTTTATTCCACTTTTAAAAATTTAATTCTCTGCTCCTTTAATGAGTTTCCTGTTTAGTGCCAAAATAAACAGTGAACCTAAATAGAGCAGGCTGTGGGTTTTATTGTGTTTTGGTATTTTTGTTTATTTTTTTTCCTTTTTTTAATTTGGCTTCAATAAGGAGCCTCAAAAATGATGGCTCTTGTGCTCTTTATTCCCAATTCCTGCATTGTGTGACATCAGCTTTGGGAAAGATTCCTGGTACCTGGTGTGATGCAGCTGTGGGGAGAGAAGGGGGTGTGCTTAGCAGAGGCTGAATTCATTATGGATGTGAATAAAAGCTTCCAAATAGGGAAAATAGGGATGAGGGAGGGAGATTGCAATTTTATAACCTTTGGTTTAAAATGTTAGATTAAAACTATGCCTGGGAGAGATTTCTGATTTCCCTGGGGGACTCATGCTGAGGTATAATAGTGATAATTTTAATGTTGGTGTTCAATCCTTTGTCATTTAGAGCAAATGGGGTGGAAAATTTAATTGCTGGAGGCTATTCCATCAGGGAGGCTGGAGAGCACAAAGGAAAATGATGTGAGGAGAGGAAGCTGAGGGAACAAGAGCCATAAAGAGCTGCAATGCTTCTGTTTGTGGCAGGGGAGATGTTTGTGTGGCTGCTGTGGTACAGCTAGGGAAGTTTCCCTCTGGTTTGTTTTCCAAAGTGCCACCTCTTGCCTGTGGAGGATGCATTTTGAACTGAGTGACTTGGGCAGGGACCAGAGCCAATTTCTGTTTCTCATGGCAATATATGTGATCTGCAGAAATGTGGCCAAACCACAAGAAAAACCAGCAAGTCCTAGCAAAAAAGCTTTCTCCTGCAGGAGGAATTGGGCCTTATGGGACTGTGCATAAATGGCAAAACCACATTTATTCATTTATTGGGGAGATTGTTCATAATTTTCCATTTTTTAGTGTTTTTTTGAAGTTTCCTTACAGATTTCTCAAACTGTGGCCTGTTTCTCAGATTGTGGCTTTTGCACAATCTTCAACTTTGACTAACAAAAATGAAAAAATTCTCTTTTCTAGGAAATGGGGCAGGGCTTGTCTACTGGGGAGTGCCCATCCTGGAAGGCTGTAGTGATGATTCCCTTAGGTGAAAACCCCTTGTACATATGCAGGCTTTTATTTAGTAGATTTCTCTTTATATGTGGAGGATTTTCCATCTTTTCCCATGGCTCACATGCTTTGGGAATGCTGTAATTTGTCTGCCTGTCACAGCACCAGCTTGCTGCTGTCTGGGGGGTTTTTACCAGTTATTTTTTAAAGCTTTGGGGTGGATCTGCAATTTTCTGGTGCACAGGAAATTGGCAGTGGCAGCCAGCAAAGGGCAGAGACAATTGTGCACAAATAAAATCAGTGGTGCCAAGTGTTTGTTGAAGTACATAAATGCATATTGCAGGGCTGGGAAAAGGTGGTGTTTGCAATGAGAGCCAAGGTAGGTGAGCACTGTGTGCCTGTACAGTTCTCTGTGTTTGCAGGTACTAGATTTGCACTTGAGACTAATTCAGGGTATCCAGCTGTGGGGTCCTGAAGGTATGGATTTAAATAAGATGCTCTGAATTTTAAATGGGAGCAAACACACAGGGGAGCAAAAGGCTGTTACTGTTCAAGGATGAAGTGTCTGGGGCTGTTCTCCCTGCAGAAAATGAGATGAGAAAGCTGCCTGCTTTAATTCAGCTCTGTAAGCTTGAAAATACCCTTTGATCCAGGTTTGCTGTGCCATCAGTTTGGGAGAAATCAAAATATAAAATTGAATATCTGTGTGCATCTTTGAACACTGTGGGTTTTTGCTTCCTGACAGGACTGGCATGTTTGGGCTTGGCACAGCAGCTGGTTGGTGGGTTCTGTTTTCCAAATGCTCTTGATGGAGCAGCCCTGCCTTAGCTGTGAGTTTGTCTCCAGAGAATCTGTGCTGCTGGGTATTTCCCATGCTTATGGTTTCAACTCTTGCCCAGAAATGTGAAATAGCAAAAACTGTGAGGAAATCATGGGGAAAATAGTAAAATAATGTTTGATTTCATGTAATGAACACTGAGTTTTGAGAGTTGAAGTGTCTTTTCCAGTGTGTGGTTGCTTTTTTGTTGTGTGATTTAACAATCAGAAAGACAAATAATGTTTTGGGTTTTTTTACTTGGTTTGTTTCCAGGTAGGTGCAGGATGATTTGTGTATTTCAGCTATTTCCTTCTTGCTTGTCTTCAGATGACCCATCACAACCAGTTGAAGTTTTCAAGTCATTCCAGGGAGAAATCAAATAAACAGAGGAACTTTGGTGGCTTTTCCTTTAAAAGCCCAGGATTTTGCAGATGGCCTTTGTACTTGGATTTTGTCATTTCCATTAGACTCTCTGGCATCTTCCAGTATTTAGTTTCTCATGTTTGGGCTTAATCTATTTTAGGTTTTCCCAAGGGACTCAAAAGGCTGCTCGAAGATGAAACAATTAAAAAGGTTGGCGTAGGAATTGAGGGAGATCAATGGAAGCTGATGAGTGACTTTGAGATCAAACTGAAGAGCTTTGTGGAGCTGGCTGACGTTGCTAATGAGAAAGTAAAACTCTAAAACCTTTTTGTTGTGGGAGGGAATCTTGTTATGGTGCTGCTGTGCAAAGGGAGGCTTCCTTGTCTTGGTTGGAGTTCCATTCCAACAGCAAACTTGTTCTGTGGAATAAAGCAGAGATCTATTTTAACTTATTTCGAAACTGCTTAAAAACACCTCTCAAAGCCTGCAGAACTAACTATTGTCTTCCAGTGAGCCAGTTTTTAATCAACATCAGTCTCCTCTCAGGTCTGTTCAAGTGGTTACAAGATGTACCTTTTGAATTCAGCTACAGGTGCTTTTCCTTTAATTTTTGGTGATGGAAATGGCCAGATTGTCCTGCTGGCAGTGGTGGCATTGTCCCAGCAGTGGCTGAGCCTCATCAACAGGCTACAAGGAGGCAGCCCTGCTTCTTGGAGGGAGGCTCAAGGTCTTCCTTGAAGCCCTCCCTGCAGAGGTGTTTCTGCAACACAGTCTGGAAATGGATTTTCTGTGGGAATATCTGCATTCCTGTGATTCTCAGGCTGGTGTCCCCTCAGCCCTGGTATGGGTGCTGCTTCCAGCCCCTGCTGAGCTGCTGTTTACAAGGTGTGCTGCCTTTGGCATGCCCTGAATTTCAGTTCTGTGTCAGAGATGGTTTGATGCAGGGCCGCCTGTGCTGTCTTTTAGGGAAGGGAGCCCAAGGTTCATTGCTTTCCAAATCTTTCTGATTTCTAGCACATCCCTTAAAGCTTTTCTTTCTGTGTGCACCTTACCTGTGCTTGGTCTCTCCACGTATTTCTCATTCCTTCTGTGGTGCAGCTCGGTGCTTTCCCTAGGAGCCCCTGTGGAGTTGGGATTGGAAATGATACAAATTAACTGTTTTGCTCAAGCAACAAGAAGAGCTGTTACTTCTCCAACTTGGAGTTTCCTCAGCACCCCCCTTTTTTTTTTTGTCTTTTGACTCGGGATAATTTGTTATGAAGATGAGCAATGTGATCTCTGATAGCAGCTTAAAAGTCTTCTGCTGAAGAGAAAACAAACCAAAAATAAACTTGAAAGAGAACAGGAGAACAGGGTTATATATAATGGCACAATGGGAGGGGAAGGGGTGGGGCAGCCTAAAAAGAAGAATTGGGAGGGTTTTTTTAATACCAGACTCAAGGCAGTGAGCTGCTAATGCTGCACTGCTGCTGTTCAGCTCTGCAGTTGGGCACATTTTCCAGGCTGAAATAGCAGCAGACTCTGCCCATGAGGCCTGTGGATCCTTGGGCACCAAGGCAAAATTTCCCAGGCTGGCTCTGGGGACAGCAGGGTGCAGCCACTGTGGCTGACAAGGGATTGCCAAGGCAATTTGAGGCAGCACATGCTCTGGGGGCTTTTGGAGGCCTGGGAGTCCTGGGCTAGAGCTGTGCTTTTCTGGGTTGTGCTTGGCTTCAGCCTGACAAAAGATGTCCACCACACACAGGCAGGCTTTAATAATCCTGTGGTTTTATTAGGTAAATCCCTGTTGCTGGATACTGGGTTTTTCTAATTAGAAAGGCAAATAGCAGGAAAATCCTGGAGGAGAGAGGGGGTGCTGTTTAAGTCCAGGGCTTTTGTTTTATCAACCCAAAGGTTGTTTTGTACAGATGCTTCATATTTTTGATGTTGTGACAGCACTGCTTTGAAAAGCTAAGTATGCTTTGACTAACCCAGAGCTCTTTGCTGCTAACAAGGGATTGAGTACGCTTTGCTCTTCTTGGGGAGGTGCAGATGCTTTCCTTTATAAACATATCCTCTGCTTTTGGTGTTTTGTTTGGATTCTTTTCCCCAGCTGAAGTGTAAGGAGACGTGGAGCCTGAATGGCCTGGTGAAGCACCTTTTTGGCAGGCAGCTGCTGAAGGATCCGTCTGTCCGCTGCAGCAACTGGGAGGAGTTTCCACTCAAGGAGGAGCAGAAGCTCTATGCAGCCACAGATGCCTATGTATGTACCACAGGGGATCAGCATTCCTCAGCCTCCTCAGAAGGGGGTGAATCCCTTCTCCACTGTGCTCCTAGCTGCTGGGTATTTTTTAGTTCCTTGTTACGATTTTCAGATGTGTTTCCTTCTGGTTTTGTCATCTTCCTTAGCTGCTACTTAACCCAAACCTTGTTAAATACCGTATGGGAGGTGAAATTCAAAAGCAGCCTGGGAGAAACACAGCCTTCACTGGTGGCTAATACAGGAGAACCACAATATGAATTGTCAGGGAGAGTTTAGTTGCATATGAGTTTTGTGCTTCTCCAGAAGTCCCTGTTTTTTCAGTAATTTGGATGAATTTTGGTTTATCTGCAGTTCTGTGAAGGGTTTTGCCAATATGCTACCAGGTGCCACCTGCTTCCTGGGAGAAAATAAAGGAAAAAACCCTTTTTGTCTCTTATTTTTAGGCTTGGAGGAAGGGAAGTGGGACAGTGGTTTCTTTTCTGATGTCTAGTTTAGTTAAAAGTTCAGCCATGTGGGGTTTAGCCTCTGTGAAAATCCTAAACAGTCTGGAAAAGATTTCAAAATTTTTTGTGCCTGGTTCATCCTTTGTAGCCATTTTTTTTCCAGGCAGTGCATCTTTCCCACTTTGCTCTGTTCACCTGGCCTGCCTTTTGGAGCCTCCCAGGAAAACATGAGGGAGTAACTTGTTTCTTTTTCAACACGTGTAGCCTAATTAGCACATTGCTGGCTTTAGGCTGTGTTTTTCTGTTAGAACTCATTATTCATACCTAGGGAAATAATAAACACACTGAATCCATCTTGGTGTGTTTGTAGCTCTTCTCGTGGAGCAGGGTATGAAATCTGAATGAGGTGAGCAGATGGTGGCACTGGGAGCTGAGCACTGGGAGCTTTCTGTGTGCAGCCAGCAGCTGAGATGACCCACTCTGGGATCTGTGTAAGAGGATCCATTCCAGAGGGAGTCCCAAGTCAGCACTTGGCCCTTAGTGCAGCGTTCTGTAGCATGTAACCTGGTCCTGATGGACAGTGGAGTCAGGGTGGTAATTAGTGTGATGGGAGCCATATTCCAGTTTGGAATTCTGCTGGTCACACTGCATTGCTGCCATGATTTGCCTGATTAACTTCTGATGAATTTTTTTTTTTTTGCTCAGGAGTACAGAGTGCTAATAGTTTCTTTTCCCTCCTAGGCTGGCTACATTGTTTATGAAAAACTGAAAAACATGAATAAGAGTGACCTGAAATTATGTAGCATGAACCAAGGTAAGTTGTCCATTCAGGAATAAGGAGTTTATCCCATGTACAATTGCATATTCCATTTCCCAGCAGGGAAATCAATATATATTAAAATAGTGCCAGGTTTGTTTGGCTTCTTGGTGATTCCAGATGACTTGCAGAGGGAGCAAGAGGCCTTGGATGCCCAGGGTACCCATACTCTGTGCCTATTTTCCATGGGATGTAGGAAGGTGCTCTCAGGGTGTTTGTTTGTGTTTGTCTCTGCTGTACACAGGGATGGGAAGAATTCCCGCTGTCATTCCAGTTTGTTTATGGAAACACTTCAGTGAGTTAATTTCAGTGCTGCTGATACAGGGACAAATACCTAATTTAAGATGAAATAGGGCCACAAAACAAACCGTGTTAGGAAGTAATGTTTTTATTGAGGCATATCAATAGGACTCAAATGTTTCAGAGCAGCTTAACATTATTTACTTGGTCAGAGAAGATTTTAAAATCTTAGTTTTTTGTTCAGTTCTGTGTTTCATAAAAAAGATATTACAGTTAGCTTAAGGCTGAAAAAGAGGTGGTGAAGGGATTGTTTCCTTTTTGTTTTAGCTCAGTTTTAATTTCTTGCCAAAAGCAGCAGTGGCAGTGCTGTCCCCTTGATCTGAGGTGCGGGATTTGGCCTTGGTTTAGTCAGCGTGTCTGTGTTAGCGGCTCTTTTCCAGGAGCTGGAGGGATTGCTTTGTTCCCATTGTGTATTGGTTTTCCCTGAGCTTGTGTGATGGAAGAAATGCGATGCTGGAATACTTAGAAGCTTGGCCTGATTCTCTGTGCTTGATTTTTTTTGAGCCCTGGGAAATGCTGTTTTAGCAGCTGTAAGTGTTGTAGGGATGCAGTCGCAGGAGTTCTTGACGTAGACATGTTGTTATTACAAATTAATTGTTACAAAATAACCAGTTGTTGGACTTGTTACAGATGCCACATCTGAGGATGTGAAGGTGCGCTTGGCATCCCTGGCTGCAGAGATAACAGACCTGGCTTCTCACATCCCTGACTCTTCTGGACAACTGGAGAACTTGCAGAGGTCAGTTTTGCGCTGACTTGTCTCTACCTCCACAATCAGTGTTTTGTTTTTGATCCCCTAGGTCCCATACAACAAAGTACATGTCTTTCAACAGGCATCTGTTAGCTGTTTGTTTTCCAGGAAAATGCATTTCTTATATGTAGGAATATGTGTTTTCACTGGTCTGACTGCAAGGGATTTGACCCTGAACTTGGCTGAATTTTGTTCTGAAGTGTAATAACTGCTGCTGTAATTTTGCTTTACTTTCCTTGAGTTTACCTCCTAGGGCTACAGAAATACTAGCAGAGATATCAGGGAACATCAGTGCCTTGAAAACCACCCTGCTGGGCTCAGGTTCCCCTTCTGGGCTGGAGAGGAGCTGTGGTGCAAACAGAACACATTTGGAAGCCAAGTCAGCAAGTGTCAAAGCACAAAAAGCAGAATGTGCTGAGCAACCTGAAGGTGACCTCAACATCTGCTCTGATGCTACCCTGGCTGTCCTCTGGGAGGAAGAAATGAGTGGGGAGGAGGCACAGAGAGGTAACACTGCTCTGGAAAATGGGGCTCCAGCAGCCAGGGTCACAGACAGAGAGGACAGGGATGACTTCATGTCCCTGGACATTACTGAGCAAGAGCTGCAGGTCTTGGAACGTCAGGCTGCCAAGGAATTGGGCAGTGAAGCTGCACCCGAGGTAATGAACACTTCTTAACTGCAAATATTTCTTTCAGATGTTTTGTTTTTAATGGACAGGCCTCAGAGCTGAATGTTGAGTTTAATTATCTTGAATTTTCAGAAATTACTTTGCTCCTAAGAGAATTGTGTTGATTTTGTAGGAGGCGTGTTCCACAGACAATGAACAAAACGTGTCCTGTGTCATTGAGAGTGATGAAGAGCTGGAAATGGAGATGCTCAAAGTGAGTGCCAGAGGGTTTATTTTAAAATTGTTTATAATTATGCTGCTCTGGGAGCACAGTTAATGGGAGGGAATATGAAGCAGAAAGGTGCTGCTTGCAGAAAAGGGACAGAATAAACACAAGGATACCTAAAGAATTCCATTTGCTGGGGTTAGACTGGAGTATCATTGGCCTCCTGTGTCATCTTTACTCCACCAGCTTGGACTTGATCCACCTGCTAGATTAAAGTTGTTATAACTGGATTAAAAATTGGTTCCCCTATATTATTACTTGAGAGAGGCGTTTTATCTACCCTTCCATGCTCCAAAATAACTTTTTTCTTCTTAATTGCTCAGTCTCTAAAAGATGTAGATGATTGTGAAGGAGTTCTACCTGAAGGAGAGTCCAGTAAAGCCAGGAAAACTCCTGAAGTGGATGTAGCACCAGATGGTGATGAAGATGAAGGCATTGAGGAAGAGGAGGAGGAATATTTGGGTATGGTTTTTTAATAGTCTTAGTGCATGGTGAAATAAATTTTTAAAAATCACTGTCTGTAGAAGCAGCCTTGAAAACGCAGTGACTTTTAGGGATGGGTTTCTAAAAATGGGAAGGTCAAGCTTACCTGGATTTCTAAGGGGAGCTTGGACTGTGTGAAGATTAAAATACAAAGGTGTGCTTGGCAGGAGAGAGTGATGTTCTGCCTTGGTCAGCTGATGTCTGCTTCATGGGAGTAAAACTCACCTGGGGGTGTGGGGGACCAGCTCAGAACACAGCACAGGGGAGGTGACACCTCTGTGCTCTTCTGTTGCTGTTGAATGACAGAATTCTGAAGAAATTCTGCCTTGGGGGTGATTTTGACTTGCTTTGGGGATGTCCCTGTGGAGACAAATGAAATGGGGAAAAGCAGCTGAAATGTGAGGAGGAGCACACCTTGACTTGTTTGGGTGATCCTGTTCCAGATGATGCAGTTATGCATTGCAGTCCTATTGCTTTATCTCATTAATCAAGCCATATGTTCTCCTCATGCAGGGTCTCTGAGGAGCCTCTTTGCTTTTTTTAATCCTTCATTCCAGTGTGAAAATATCTGGAGTTTGAGATCTCTCTTTTCACTAGAATTGCCCAAATTCTAACACCTGGGCATGACAAACCGTGAGCAGACACTTGCTTGTGGAGACAACAGTGCTTTATCTTTTTAAAATTCAATCCCAAAAGAGTGTTTTCTCCTCTCTCCCACTACAGATCCACTGCTGCCAGAGCCTGCAGAAAGCCACATCGTGTGTCTCAAGACCTATTTTGGGCATTCTTCTTTTAAACCGTGAGAGTGTTTTCTGTTAAAATGGACACTCTGGGGTAGGTGTTCCTGCCCTTCCTCCAACCTGGATGATGTTTTTATTACTATTCACCTGAAAAAAATGGCAATGAACAAATCCAGGTCTTTTTCACACTCTCTTGAATTGGAGATAAGTGATCCACAAACGCTGTGGAAACTGCAGGTGTTATTTGAGATCAGCGCACTTCTGCTTCAAGTGCTAACTGCCTGAGTCCTGTTAGAGATCCCCACTCGGGCGCTGCCTGCAGTACTTGGGGTGTCTGAGTGGCTGCAGCGTGCAAGGACACCACTCTGAGGCAGCCTCAAGGGTCCCTTTAACCCACAATCCAGCAGAATATGCAGTTCCTTACAATTTACTTGTTATCTGTGGTGGCCAAAATCAAATATTCCCCTTTCTTTAATTTCAAGGGTCCAGTGGAAAGTTATCAATTCTCTTTTGGAAGACAGAAGAGATAATCTTGTTGTCATGGCAACTGGTGAGTTACCGCTGCATCCTAAGAAACAATAGAAAGTCATTCCCTTTTTGGGAGACAGCAGTACAACAATCATGGCTGGGTTTTTTGGGGTGTCAGAATTGTCTGTTGTAGCTGCATAGAAAGCGTGGTGTCTCACTTCTGCTTTTTTTTTTTCCCTCTCAGGCTATGGAAAAAGCTTGTGCTTCCAGTTTCCTCCTGTTTACACTGGACGAACAGGAGTTGTCATCTCCCCTCTTATCTCCCTGATGGAGGACCAGGTGCTGCAGCTGACGTGAGTGACATGGTGGCAGTGCCAGGCTGCTGCTGGCTGCCCCTGGGCATACAGGGAATGCTGCCTGTGCCCTTGCTGGGTGTTTCTATTTGCAGCAGGCTCTTGGGCTGTCAGCTGCAGGGCTTGTGTGTCTCAGAGAGCACACACAGCCCTTGTGTGACTGTCAGCAGTCTCACATCCCTGGGTTTGCCATGTGGGTGAACCAGAGGCTGAGCTTGCAAAGGATGGATGCTGCTGAGAGGTTTCTGAAGGCACTTATTTCTGGATTCACAGGCCTTTTGTGTCCAGACCAGAGTGGTGGGGGAGCTGTTTGAGGCTGTCAGGCTCATGTCAAGATTTGCTTTGGGTCTGAGGGGTGACATCTGAACCCAGTATAGCTGGGAGCTGTTGGCACTCCAGATCAAAGCTGCAGCACAGGCTTTCAAGAGGGACAAGTGTAGTAGGTCTCCCAACACCTGACCTCTTCACTTCCTCAGAGATCTGAGGGGGGAACTTGTGGGTGACACCAAATCACTCTGACATGGGTGGTTTTAGGTGTTGTCAAGATGAATCTCTTTGATTTTTAATACCTGATAATGCTTCCTCCACATGTATTCACTTCCTATTGTAAGAGCCATTCACTTCTGACGCTTTTGCACTGAGCTGTGGGACTCATGCTGAGTTGTGTGGTTCATTCCTGCTTTGTCCACCTTGGGAAAAGGAGTTTTTTGTGTTAGAGGGGATATGAAGGTGCTTTGAAGTGAAGAACACCAGTGACATGTGGCATTTTCTGCTGCATGTCGTGGCTGTGTGCAGATGAATGGCTGGACAGCCTAAGCTCTTTGACTGTTGCTCAGCAGGGTGTCTCAGTGACTTTTCCACTGTTTTCCTCAGTGGAAGGGGTTTATTCGCTGCCTTCTCCGTGGGTCATTCATTTTGAAGGCTGAGGAGACTGAATTTGTACAGACTGCAGCAGTTTGTCTGTCAGTCTGGCTGCAGTTTGGACTGAGCAGCTGTGGAAACCAAGGGCTATGAGACAATGCAGCAAATCACCAAGCTAAGAGGTAAAATATCAATCAGTTGGGCTGGTATTTATTATGCCATTAAAAACCAGCCACCTGATTTAAAACAAGCAGATGCAGCATCAGTAGCTCACAAAAGATGGAACAAGGTAAAAAACTGTGGGCTAGAAAGGCTTATATCCAAATGTGAGGAGCTGCTGCAGTGAAGACTTGAAGAAAGTAGATTTAGCCTATTCTTTTGCATGTTTTAATTGTGAACTTGTGCAAGGAAGATGATCTTCCTTTCTCTGACTCCTATTAATCCAGTGTGTGTCTTGTGGAGGGGAAGTGCAGGAGTGTTTGGGTGGCAGGAAGAGCCATGCACAGCTCCTGCTCTTTCAAAAGGTGTTTCACACAAAGATTCTTGAAGAAAGCGGTGTCTGACCTCACAGCTTGAACTTCCTTTAGAAATGCTGGCACAGGCTGGAAGCTAAAGCTTGGAGAGGGAGTCTGTTCATGACTGTACTTTTTTATTTCTGCAGAATGACAGGGATTCCAGCTTGTTTCCTTGGTTCAGCTCAGTCAAAACAGGTCAAGGATTCCATCAGAGGGTGAGTTTAAGCCAAGCCTTCTGGTACTCTGGGGTGTGACAAAGGGCTGCTAAGGGGGGTGGGATGTCTCCCTGCTCCATCACCACTGAAACTGCTGGTTCTGGCCCAGCCCTGGGACCTGGCACTCAGGATATTGTTTGCATTCACCCAGGCTGAGAGTGTGGGAGGCTACAGCCACCCTCCAGTGCCTTTTGGCTGGGGGAATGGAGCTTATTGACTCAGCTGTGTTCTGATTTATACCTGATTTTAGTCAGGTTTTAGGCCTGTATCTGTCAGCACCACAACAGTCCCTTCTTATTCCAAAGGCTGGCAAATCTGGTTTTACTCTTCCTGCAATGCTTTGCTTTCCTGTGGTTCTGGAATGTTTTCTCTGGACTTCACTCAATTCCTCTTGTTTACCATCAGAAATCTGTTGTTCTCATATTGTTTTTCAATGCCATCATGATTTTATTGAACTGAATTGTCTGGGGTCTTCTGTGTCAGTGTATTTTTTTCTGATCTTTCAGGGGTCAGTACAGAGTCATATACATGACTCCAGAGTTTTGCTCAGAGAACTTAGAGTTACTTCAGGACCTTAACCGAACTGTTGGTAAGTTGGAGGTAAGACTGTGGGTGAGTTGCTAGGCAGCTTAAATTGATCATTATGTTTAAGCCTTTTTGGTAATTGGAGACTTCTCACCCATTTCTTGGTGAGAGTAGTGACACCATTCATTCCCATTCATCACACAAGATGAAAAAAAAATCATATGAGTTTGTCTGAGACCATCAGGCTTTGTGTTACAATCCAGGAAATACAACAAATGACAACTGGAATTCTTACTGGTGACTGATTAAGAAGCAGTGAGTGGGAAAAGCTCCTGCTAACTGGAGATTTTGAGCCATGTGAGGGATGTTGGATGAATGGTGCTTGGATTGTGGTGGTGGGGGGGGAGACTGTAAAAGCTCCTGGACCTTTTTTATGAGAGAGGCCCTAAAGGTGGTGCAGCAGAAAGCATTCTAGGAATAAAACCCAAGCCCTACTGGTGGTTTCTCAGGAAAGCTGGAGCTTGCTGTGGTTTTGTGTCCCCCAGGTATCACCCTCATAGCTGTGGATGAAGCTCACTGCATCTCTGAGTGGGGCCATGACTTCAGGATCTCCTTCAGAAGTTTGGGCTTGTTAAAGAAGACTCTGCCCTGGGTGAGGTTTGGCTGAGTTGGGTTTCTGATGCAAGAAGAAGGTTTTGGGTGGTAGTTTGGAAATACCAGCCTTTTCATGTCATGCTTTGGGTGTACTGACCATGCTGGTTGGGAGCTGGAGCATCCCTCTCAATGATTGGGCTTTGTAGGTTTTTCCCTATGTTTAAACAAAGGGTGTTCTGAACTTGGACTACCAAAAACATAAGAAAATTTAAATTGCTTTGGATTCCTGTGCTGAGGAAGATGATGTCCCTAAGTCCCTGGTTTCATATTAGAGGATTTTATTTTACCTGACCAAGTGGCTGGTAGGAGCATGCCACTGATTTCTGGACGCTCCTCAAGCACTTATTGCATAAACTCAGAAATTTAGACCTGAACTTAACATGCTTTTATTGTCAGTGTCATCCTATATTCCCTAAATTTAGCTAATCACAGCAGTGAATTACTGTGGTCTCGTGGAAGATACATTCAGAATAAAACTTTGCATTTCAAGTGTTGTGCTCCTGTCTGCTCTCTCAAAAGCTTCAGTCTAAAATGTTCAAGAAGCTCAGTATTAACTATATTTTTTCAAGTGACTGAATTTATCCAATGATCAACATATTAAAGTGCCTGTTTAGGTTCTGAATCAGTAGACTCTTGAGGTTTTTGTTGTAAAAAATGCTCAGTGAGAGGTCATCAATGTTGTTGTACATCTCTTTGCAGATCCCCATTATTGCATTGACTGCAACTGCGAGTCCCTCGATCAGAGAGGACATAGTGAAATGCCTGGACCTGAGGAATCCCCAGGTCACCTGCACGAGCTTTGACAGACCTAACCTGTACCTGGAGGTTGGACAGCAAAGTGGAGACATCTGTAGGGATTTGAAGCAGTTCCTAACTAGGAAAGGAAGGTAAGGATTTAAGCCTGGTTTTGATCCCTCAGGTGTGGTTTTTTTTACAGGCAGGTGGCTTTTTTTGTTCTGTGTCTTTACATGATGATGTTGTTGATACTTTCAGTAGTTCTGTGTATGAGTTTGAAGGCCCCACTATCATCTACTGCCCTACAAGAAAGGCCACTGAGCAGGTGGTGTGTGCACTGAATAAACTCAACGTGACCTGTGGTACCTACCATGCTGGGATGGGGAACAAGCAGAGGAGGGATACTCACCACCAGTTCATGAGGGATGAAATTCAGGTATGGAGGAAACAAAAGTCTCTTGGGTCCTGTTTAGAAATGCAGAGTTTTTGGTGGAAGGAAATTTTGCAATATCAACCTGTGTTAGCCATGTCCTCTGTCTGCAGTTCTGGGTGAAGAAATTGCTGGTCTGTGCTGACAGGAGTAAGATTCCAGGTGTATCTTTTGAATTTCTGTAGTAATTCCCTCAAAGATATGTGGTATCCAGGGAAAATGGTGGTAGCTGGAACAAGAGCACAGCTTCTATGAGCTGCTTCTTTCCTGGGCAGCAGAGATATTCTGGGACTCCTTGTGTTCCTTTTCATGACCTGTTTTGTGCCTATTGAGAACACCTTCTTGAAAACACTCCTGCATTTGCCAAAGCACATCATCCCTCTCAAGGTTACAATCCTATGGCTGTGCCCTGGCCAAAGAGGGCGTGAAGCTGGTGTAGTTCGGGCTGGATTTTGAGGATGAAGATTCCCAAGTGTGTGTGAAGTAAGCCAGACCTGTTTTTTGGCATGTGGCTGCTGTTTTGCAGTGCGTTGTGGCCACGGTGGCCTTCGGGATGGGCATCAACAAGGCCGACATCCGGCTGGTGATCCACTACGGTGCCCCCAAGGAGATGGAGTCCTACTACCAGGAGATGGGCAGGGCCGGGCGTGACGGCCTCCCTGCTGCCTGCCACGTCCTCTGGGCTGCCACTGACCTGGCCTTCAACAGGTACAGCCCTGCCCTCCCTCCTCAGGCCCTTTGGCCATGGCTCACTGCACTTCAGTAGCCTGTTGTGTTTGCGGGGTACCCTGACGAAGGAAGGAACGATGGATCTGACTCTGTGTTCTCAGAAGGCTAATTCATTATGATACTCATATTAAAGAATGCTATGCTAAACTATACTAAAGAATACAGAAAGGATACAGACAGAAGGCAGCTTGACCCTGATTGGCCAATAAGTCAAAACAAATAATATGAAACCAATGAAACAATCTCCAGACACATTCCAGATGTGAGTACAACACAGAACAAGCAAATGAGATGAGAACTTGTTTTCCTTTTTCTCTGAGGCTTCTCAGCTTCCCGGGAGAAAATCCTGGGCGAAGGCATTTTTCAGAAAATGTGGCTGTGACAGTAGCCCATGGGCTTGGAAGAACCTCTGTGTCTCTCTGCTGTTCTGTCCTCTTTGGGATAATGTTGGGAAGAATATGAATGAAGTGCTCTCCTGAGTATCCCCCATGGTGCAGAAGCAGGCAGGCAGCTTGGGTCTGGTTTTAGCAGGATACTTTTTCTAGCTCATCCTGGTGAATTGGAGGGCATTGTCTGGCATGTTTCATTTTTGATGTGTTGGCAGTGGTCAGCATTTAAGGCTGTCCGTTTTTTGCTCCTGTCTCAGGCGCCTCCTGGGCGAGATCCGCAACGAGAAATTCCGGCTGTACAAGCTGAAGATGTTGGCCAAGATGGAGAAGTACCTGGTGTCCAATGGCTGCAGGAGGAAGTGAGTGCTGGCAGCTATTTAGTGCTGTGTCACTGCAGGTAGCTTTGCTAAGAGCTGCTGGGGCTCAGGCACAGCTGGGGGCTATAGCCAGAAGGCAGCTCAGGCTCACAATGTGTTCCACAAGCACAGAACATTCTATTCTGTATTAATAAGCAGTATCAAAAGTACATCCTTCAGCACATTCATACATTTCCTTGTTTGCTTTTTTTTTTAAAAAAAAGACTTTTTCTTTAGAGGAATCAAGACTAAATAATTGGTTCCCCAGTGAATTAATGAATGATGTTGATTTTGACTCCATTTTCTGCAATAAATTTCATGTGTAAATTCTTGGTCTTCTATTGAATTCTTTTTGTTCCCTTGGGTAGAATCATCCTGTCTCATTTTGAAGACAGACAACTCCGGAAGGTTTCCTCTGGCATCATGGGCACAGAAGAATGCTGTGATAATTGCAGGTCCAGGTAAGCTTTCTTCCCTCAAGGCTGATCCTAGAGGTTATGTTCTCTCAGCCTGACTTAGAAGGCAAATTGTTTAAAAGAATTGACTTTCACACATCTGATCTGGCAGCTGTTCAGCCTGAGGTTTATTTTTGGGCATCTCCCTAACCTTTTTCCAGTGAGTCAAGCAAACTGTGATAAGCTCGAAGTGAGGCTGTGGGAAAGCCTGAAAGCAGAGCAGGATCACAGTTCTTAAAAGGGGATTAGAGCACCACTCAGTGAAAAACTCTTCTATTCATCAGTTTAAGGCCTGTTAGGTAATTAATCCCAAAGGACAACACTTGCAAATGGTGTGTGGTACCAGGTGTTTAAGGCTAAATTGCCCCAGTGTCCAGGGAACTGTTCTCCTGTGCTGACATGTGCTCTTTTAACCTTGCTAATAATCTCATGGATGTGCTGAGGGGGACTCAGGAGGCTGATAGTCAGGGAGGCATGAGCAGAAACACATTTGTCATCTCCTTCTGTAGTTACAATAAAGCTTCCCCTGAAGTTACAGTGAAGCATTCCTTGCTCTGGCTGTTAGCCTGATGCTTTCTGATCCCAGGTGAGGTGTTAGACTGTGCTGCTTTCTGGAGAAGTGTTACCAATTTAGCTACTGAATTTCTGTATGTCAAGGATTAGGACAGCTTTGCCTGGCCTCTACTACAGCTGAGTTAAAAAAGAATTTAAAAGATCATAATTGCCCTCTTTGCAGTCACCTTGCAGTGCTACTAAAGAGCCTGATAGTGAATTTGTATTGCAGAACTGAAATCACTTGAAATAGGTAGTGTTTTTTCTCCTTAGAAGTGGTTTGTGCCAGTAATGTTTCAGTGTGTTCTTTCAGTCAGTAAGAAAGAGCAACCCCACTAAAGGCTATGTATTTCTTTACTCCTGGTTTTGTTTTTCTTATTAACAAACCTTTCCTAGCCTTTAGTGGGGTTGCTCTTTACTCCTGGTTTTGTTTCCTTTATGTTGTTAAAGAAACAGGAAAAAGCTTTAAAGTGCAGTTAAAGAAATGTTGTGCATGCCCAAACCAATGCAAATATTTTGATATTGAATTCCAAAAATTGCTGAGACAATGTTCTTAACAGCAGGTGTGGTGGAGAACTTCCTGTTGGGTTGGGCAGGTGTCTGAGAAGTTATATGGATAGAAATAGAAATGTGTCTTGAAGTTACATTGATACAAATAATTTAATGTGTTTAGATGCATAGAACAAGGACTGACATTAGAGACTAGGTACAAGTAATCTCTTGTTATTTCACTTAATTATTTCTTTAATCACTGGGTTGACAGCATTTGGAGCAAGGGAGAGGGGACTTAGTTTGTTTGTGTTAAGCCTGGCTTCTTTTGTGCCTTGCAGTGGCTCCTGCCTTGCAGTCCCCAGTGACTTTGAGGGTGGATTGCAGGACTTTGGGAAGCAAGCACACCAGCTGCTGTCTGCAGTGAGTGCCCTGGATGAGAAGTTTGGGACCAGAATGCCAATTCTGCTTCTTCGAGGGTCTGTAAGTGATGGGGCGACTCCTTGTGTGTGTTCTGAGGGGAGGGGCTGTGACAACCCCATTTAATTGATCCTCTTAGTTGATCTGTCCATCAGTACATGGATATCCATGCATGTTCATGTGTGTGCACCATTTTTCTTGGAGAGATGGAGGTTGGTGTAGAGAGGTAGTCTTGACTTTGGGAAGCTGCTCAGCTCCACTCCCCATGCAAAAGCAAGGTGATTGTCCTCTAATTTTTTGTGAAAATGCATCATTTTGATTATCTTGAAAGGAACAGCCTTTTCAGAATTAAGGATAAACATTTTGGCTCAATTAGTTGGCTTATGTTTAAATAAAACAAAGAATGGCCACCACTGTATCTTAGTGTTGCTGTCTGACTTTGAGTACTGAAATAGCATACCAAAGTATAAACTAACTTCCATACACCTTTAATTTTAATTGTTTTGAAATGCTAAGCAAGAAAGTCACTGGAAATAAATAAGAAAAAGAACAAAATATTTTTTATGATTACAAACTGAGGAGGTTAGGGTGAGTTATGTTCCTTGTTTAACCTTTTATTGCAGTTAAGCTGCTGGTTGTTACACAAGTGCATCTAGGGGAAATGAACTTGCCACAGCCTTGGCAGGAAGTAGATTAGGAGTGGAATAGCTCAGAGGAGGCTCCTCATATGCTGGGCTTTTGGTTTACTGGTTGTGTTTGAAGTTTCCCTGTGCAAGGAGTGCCCAAATCTGACAGGATCTTTCCAACCTTGCAGTGCTCGCAGCGCTTGCCAGAGCGGTACCGCAGGCACCCTCTCTTTGGCTGTGGGAAAGAGTGGCCAGAGAACTGGTGGAAACTGCTCTGCCAGCAGCTGATCATGGAAGGCTTCCTCAAAGAGGTCTCAGCCCAGAACAACAAGTTTGCAACCATTTGTGTGCTCACCCAGAAGGTACTTTTGGTAGTGAAATGACCCACTGAGAGCTCCTCCTGAGTAACCCACAGCTAAGCAGTGTGGTTTATTTCCTACAGGGTAGGAATTGGCTGTCCAAGGATGGATCTGCCCCAAATCCAAGTCTTCTGTTACAGTCCAGTGAAGACCTGAATCTGCAGAGATCTTCTGCCAGGTAATTGTAGCACGTGTGTTCTCTTGAATCAGATCTGTCTCTGAACCCTGCTTTTGGAGAGGGCAGGGTTGAACAGGAGGAGGCTTTGAGATCCTCAGTGTTCTGTTTTCTTTGTGCAGAATAACAATTCTAATAATTAATCAATAACTCGATTTGCCAAATGCGTCCTTGTACCGACTTGAAATCAGTTTATTTAGCAGAATGTTGGTTTTTGTTCACTGTACAATAGAGTTAAGATGTAATTAATTGCATTACAGCAGCAGGCGTTCGCCTCTGCTCGCCAAGCAGCGCTCCCCAGGCACAAAAGGAACAGCACAGTCACCAGGCAAGCAGGTCTGTACCAGTACAACCCTCCTGCTGTGTCATCCATCCCTGCCCATGTTATAAAAAACCCAGCCCAGCTTACCCCAAGTTAATTTTTATCAACAGCAAACTCAGTGAAAAGATGGTAAATCAGCATTTGTCTTGTTGTTCTGGTTTTTTTATAGGTATCTCTATATGAGATGTTCTCTTGTTACAGAAAAGGTCAAACTCCTCCAAGAAACACTAACATGGTTAACAGGTACAGTATTTGGAATTAAACCAGCTTTACCTAATTTTGACTGTGTAAATGGGGATACTGCTTGTTGGGGGATTATTAAAATGAGCATTTTTCTGTGTGAGGGGTGTGGAAATGTTTAATGCATTAAAAAAAGACGAGTGCCTAAAACTTGCTGTACACTGCATCATTACATTTCAAAATATATTGTATTGACAAGATTTCACAGTTAACATCAGGGAGCATGGAGGGCTCTGCCTTTCTGCACTGGTCTGGAGAAGACTGAGACCAACTTGAGGCTCCCTCAGGTCAAAAGAAATCAAATAACCTCTTGCAAAAAGCAGACCAAGTAATTTGTTTTCCTGGCTCACGTGCTGCTTCAGATTAAATGCACCTTGTGCTTCTGAGTGGATTCCTCCTTCAGGCCACCATTCTGGTGCTGGCAGATGACAGGAAGAGGCTGTATCAGTTAGGTGAATAGTTGCCACTGCAGCCATGTGAAGAGAGATTATTTTAGGGACAGTTAAAATCTGTAAAACCAAGTTATTTTGGACTGTGCTTAGGAAAGGAGTCTCTTAGTCCAGCTTGTGTGTTGACAGATGTTGCAGTGTAATGCTGGCAGTCCAGTCAAGGGTTAATGTCCCTGAGCTCATGGACTCAGTGGGAGTCTGGATACTGCTGGTTGTACCCCAGCCAGCTCTGGGTGCAGAGCTGGCAACATAAATTGGGCCTTGAATCAAGTGATCTAAAGCAAAGCTTGCTTCACACTTGATTTTTTTTTTTTTTTTTGGTAGTGTTTCAGGGCGCTCACCATTGAAATCTCCTTTGAAGCCCCAACAACCAAGTGCTTCATCCAGAGAAAAAGAGCTTGAGGTAAGCTTTGCTGGGACTGGGAGGATATCTCTGAATTGCAGTCAGCCTGCAAACCACAGTTGTTCTGTGTTTGAGCAGAACAAAATTACTTAAAATTAACTGAAAACTACAAAATTACTTCAAATTACTGGGTTGTTTTAAACAGGAGTCCCAGAATAGGACTGAAATACACAAGGAGGGGTTAATGGATGGCAGGGTTTTTGTGTATTATTGGGAAGATCAGGGAGGGGATAACTTCTGCTCTTGTAACAATTGTACCTACAAGTGATGTGGAGCTGCTTCCTGAGAATTTGGCTCCTTCCTTCCCAGACTGCTCTGTATGGCAAGCTGCTGACTGCTAGACAGAAGGTAGCTAATGAGAAGGAAATTCCTCCAGCTGTCTTGGCAACCAATAAGATCCTGGTGGAGATGGCCCGGATAAGGTAAAGCCAGCACGCAGACATGTTGTACAAACTAGGGAGCATGCAAGCCGAGCCACAAATCCCTTTCCTGCTTCTCTTGGGGGAGTGGAGGCATCTGAAGTGCCTCCTCCAGCTACTAAAAGGCAGCAGTATTTTGGGATTGCCTTATGTTGTTGCATTCTTCATCTAAACCAGGCCTACGAGCATCGAGAACCTGAAGAAAATTGATGGTGTGTCTGAAGCCAAGTCCACCATGTTGGTGCCTCTCCTGGCTGAGATTAAGGACTTCTGCCAAGCAAACGCTTTGCAGGTATGATGAAATCAAGTGTCTTCTCCTTGGCAGGAACATTAAGGATGGGGTTTGCTCTGCAGCTATTGGAGGGCTCCATGGACTTGTCTTTCTGTTTCACAAAAAAAGCTTTGATCTAGCAATAGGAATCAAAAGCATGTCTAGTTTTATAGTTGTTTTCAGGAGGTCTGTTTTGAGAAAATTTAGCTCAAATTGAGAAGTGTCCCATGCAGATTGAATGCCACAGTTTGTTCTGGGGGAGTAGTTTCACATGGAATGAGGAATACCTAAGATGATGTGTTGGCCTGGGCACTTTGTTCTGGCTGATTTTCTTTTCCAAGTTCCTTGGATGGTGCCATACTGGTTTTAGTAAGATGGGAACATGTGGATGTCCGTCTGGATTCCCTCCTTGCTTTAGTGTTTCCTCTCTTGACTTTTTTTAAGAACGTGGAGTTGGAGTCAAAACCCACCTCCAGAGAGATGAGTGGTTCTGTTAGGGTTACTTTGTCAGATAACTTCAGATAATGGGAGGGTGATCAGTGGGTTGTCAGTGGGATAAAATTAATTTAATTCTGCTTTATCTCACTCAGACCGACACATTCCCCACCGCTGAATCCAAGGTTCAGAAAGAAGCATCTCCCTGGAAGCGTGCTAGAGCGCTTTCTCCCTCAGAGGACGTCACATACACCCTGTTCCAAGAGAAAAATTACTCCCTGGTAAGCTCTGGGCTGTGGAGGCTTTTGCTTTGCTGAAAACTGGCAGCAGGGAGGCCTTGTCTAGAGGAGGGGGATGTGCAACTTCTCTTAAATCCTCTGCATGGTGCTGGATAGGCTGCTTTAAACCTCTGAGGCAGTGTTTTTCCTGGGAAATGGCAGATGCTCTTACTTATCTCTGAAGTGGTGGTATGGAAAACTGAGGTGAGATACAGTGAGTTTTTAATTCCACAGGAAGAAACTTGAGTTGCTTTGGCTTTTACTTTGCCCCTCCCAAGAGTATGGGGCAGATGGTCCCAGAGTTAAAAGTGTACCTAAAGATGAATTAACAAGAAACAGTTGTACAGTTATAAATGGGCAACTTGATGCGCTGTATCCACTAATCCTTGTGAAATGCACAGTGTGTGTATTCCTTGTGGAGAAATGAGTAGAAGCTTGAAATATGCTTTTTTGAAGAGTACCAGATTCCAGTTGGAGACCTCTCCTTGAGAAAATCAAGTTTGGGTCAATCAAGTTCGAGATGCTTTGCTTCAAGGCAAATGCTTTAGGAGGAGAATTCATCCAACGTGTGAAAATGAGGGGGAATTTGTTGTGGTGTTTGTGGGCCCCTGAGAGGTCAGGTGCACCACAGCTCCTTCATCTCAACTAAGTTCAAGCTAAGGTGTTGCACTCAAGCTGTGAAGTTTGGAGGGAGAAACATACTTGACAAGCTGGATAAGAAATGAGATAGCTATTAGGAATAAAGCAGTGTTTTGGGGAGCTTTGTTGCGCTGCCCTGTGCCGGTGACTCTGGGTTGTTTTTTGGGACTGACACCTGAACCCTGTGCATGCCCCATGCCTTTGTTTCCCCAGAGGGCCATAAGTGAGAGCAGATCTCTGCCCCTGGCAGTGGTTGGCACCCACCTGTGCCAGGCGCTGGCCGCGGGCCGCACGGTGAGCGTGGAGCGCGCGGGTCTGACCCCCGACGTGCAGAGCCTCATCAGGGACATCATCTGCAGCCCTCCCATCCTCTCAGGTGAGCATCACTGACCTACCTGCAGCTGCTGCTCCCAGCTACATCCCCCAGCAGTCCTGGAAGGCTGGGGCAGACTGCTTTCATTTCAGGTTCAGTTGTAAAATAACTTCATCATGATCCATAACAATGGGGCTGACTTTTATAAGTCATTTGACTCAGTTGTGTGGAAGTTTTTGAGACATCCCTCTTAAATCTGTGTTTACTGAAATGTTTTGGGGGAAGAAAAACTGTGACAAAGTATTACTGTAAGTACTGGCATCTTCAGAAAACACACTGGGAATTTATCACATGATCTCACAAGTCAAACCCATACATTTTCACCTTCTTACCTTTTCTATGCCTTAATGCATTCCATGCTTTAATGAGGTGCAACAAATGTATTGTACAATATAAGAAAACTGAGCTTAATTAACATTAGATTTCTGTTTTTTCCAAGACACTACCAAAATTCAAGAAATTAGAAAACGTACTCCTGCCAATATTGAGCTGTATCTGATCAAGATGATGATTGTACTACTGGAGAAAGAGGATAGAAATAAATCTCAGGATGGCTTAGGCTTCAAAAGAAGGTTGGTGTGGCCTGAAGGGCAGCAGGGAAAAACAGGAGCAGATCAAGCAAGAAGAGAAGGTGCATTGTGGAATAAAACACAGGTTAGTAAAAGAAGGTTGTAAAAGTGTTCTTCTGTAAAATGATGTTTTCTTTGTAGGAACAGACTAACAGAATGTTTTTGGTGTTTCCAGCATCTTCCCAATCCAACTGTCCCTCAGTTTTGAATAGAACTGCCTCCTCCTCTGAGGAATGCTCAGAGCAGAAATTGAGGATTCTTTTGGGATAAGTGTTGACCTAGGAAGAAGTCAGAGCTGTGCAGCTTAGCTGTGATTTGTTATACACATTACAAGTTCTTCCCAGTATGAAAACTGGGATGTGTTTGTTCTTTCATAGCAGCCAAATCCAGCTTGTGCCCTGGCTTTTTTTCTGTGCACTGGGATGCGGGCAAAGAGATTCTCCTACTATGCGGGAAGGTCAAGAGGATGAAAAAGCCAGAGGCAATTCCAGCCAGGAATGTCTCAGCTTTGGGTCCTTACAATGCTTGAAACTGCTGGGCACAGCCTGATAACAAGTGTCACCTGGAGGACCAATGTTGGGAAATAAGGAGCTCTTTGTTGCTGTTTGAGAAAACCCAGAGTAGTCTCAGCCCTCTGCTGGCCTCTGATGCCATGTCCCAGTTCAGCACCTGGTACAAAGGACACCTTGCACTGAGTGGCACCTGGTGGCAATGGTAAAAAGAAACAGCATATTCCAAATCCTGCTACCTGTGCTGGGATTTTATGTCTGCTCCTTACAGGGCTTGGGGCTGATTTCTTAAACACTGGGTCAAACAATTTTTCAAGCACTGCCATTTTGCCAAATTGATTTTTCTTGCTTCCCTGAGTGCTGTTTTGTTTCTACAATATCTGTGTCAGAGCCTTTTTTTCCTGCAGTTGACCTCCTGACAGTGCAATTGCCTGAGCTCTGATCACACTTTTCCCTGCTCCTGGAGCTAATAGTGGAATGACATGCTATTAGTAATCAAATTAATGTAATCCAAAGGAACAGACTGCAAATCCAAAAGCTAAGCCAGTCTTTATTTACTTCTCCTTCAGAAGATATCCTGAGTATCTAATAATTCTCTGTAGCAAGCAATTCTAAATCTCTTAATGGGTGTTCTTGGGTTTGAATGGCCTGACACTGCTGCTGCTTTTACAGGGGAGTGGGATCAATCCAGTAGCCAGGGAAGGAGCAGGGAAAACCCATCTGCATGTGGTGCCTTCAGCTTGGGTGAACAGATGTTGTCACTAATAAAGCATGTGGTAAACCTGCCATTAGTGAGGGTTTTGGTAACACAGGGCTGTGTGGCTGATGCAAAAATGTCAGCATGACTGCTGCAACCGATGGCCAGCAGGATGGTGCAAAAAACATGAGCTCATATCTCCGTGCCCACTGTTCTGTGATAACACACTTCAAAATACAACACTTGGGAGGCAGAAGTAAATATTTCAAGTTTTCAGAGCCATAGGGATGGAGCAAGTGGTTTTTTCCACTAAAAAAAAAAAAGGCCAAGTACAATTTTGCTGTGTGTTTGAAATGCACTAACTTCACTTGCTCAGATTTTCTTGTGGTGAAATGAATAAGCAATAGGCAGTGCCCTCACTAAGCAGAGGTGCTGGCATGTTGTTCATGAGGGACTGTGCCCCAGGTAACCTTGTGCTTCCTTTGTGTCCCCTGGAAGGCTGCAGCGACTGTGGATGGCAGCCAGGCAGTGAGTAGGGGGGCAGCAGGCCCCTCAAAGCCCACCACCGCGGCCTCCTCCCACGAGCCTGCCCTCCACCCCAAGCAGAAGGAGCAGCTCTTGGCAGAGTCTCAGCCCAAGGTGAGAAGGCAGGAGCACAGCCCAGACCTGCTGATGGGGGTGGGAATCTTCAACAACCCAATTCTCAGCTTCTGTCTGGCTCCCAGATTGTGTCTAAAACCCTGGCCTGGCTTGCCAGCCCTTTCTTCTCATTGAGACCCCTGAGGCAGTGGTGCCATGTTGTTTTTGTTGTCCTTGCTGTGTCCAGATAGCCCACTTGGACAGCAATAGACTGCTACAAGAAACTTTTCCCCCAGTACATTTTGTGAGCTCTCTTGTGGCAGATGCTTCCAACATTTTAAGAGGACGTTTCCTTTTTTCCCTTTTAAGTACAGGGTTCTGTGAGGCTGTGCCCATCACATGAAGGGTTTTTGCACTGGTGTCTAGCAACACGAGCTGTATGAGCAGACATTAAGAGTTCTTATTGAAAAGGGAGCTCGTCCCTGACCACCACCAGTTGTTGAGCCCCTCCTTTCAGTTTGAAGCTGGGTATTGCTGCGAGTGCAAATCTTTGTCAGCCTTGATTCTCAGAGTTTAGTTCTTAATCTCTTAGGTACTTGAATAAGGTGTTGGGTTTAAGTGGGGCATATTGATGAACAGTTTGGTCAGTTTGTGGTTCCAGCTGAGCATGAATTTGAGCAGTAGAGCTGTGCCAGTGGGGCAGGCTGTGGCTGTGTGTCCTTCCATGTTTGTGCCTTTGTTTCCTTCCAGAGCTCGCATCCCCCCGCTAAGAGGAGGGTGCCAGAATGGTTTGGAACCGCCGCAGCAACACCTGGAGCCATAACCCAGACCAAGAAATGCAAAACAGAAACCAAGAAAGGGATTTTCAGTTGAATGTGGAAATCAAGATGATCTGTTTTTTACTAGTCTTTCTCATGACTGCGAGCATTATCTGCACAGCATTATCTGTTGCTTAATACGGGCTTTGATTGCCCCTGCTCTGCATTATTCCTGCTGCTGCCTCCTCTCTTCCTCAAGCAGCACTTTTAAGACTTTTTTCACTGTGTGAAATGGGATCCTAATAAAAAGATTTTAATAAATTATCGGGTTTTTTAATGTGTGTGTGTGTGGGAGCCGAGGGCGGGCAGGCCGGGCCGCGTTGCTATGGCGACGGGCGGGCCGCTTCCGGGGCGTGGCGTGCGGGGCGCGCAAGGGCTGCCGGGAGCGGCATGGCTCGCTAGGCGGCGGCGGCGCGCGGGTGAGCGGGCGGGGGCCGCCCTGAGGGGACGGGGCAGCCGCAGCGGGACCGGGACGGGAGCGGAGACGGGGACGGGGGAGCGGCCGCCCCGCTCTGTGCGCGGGGGTAGGCGAGGCGGGGCGCCGGCATCCCCCGGCCGGTGGTTTCCGCCCGCCCGCCCGCCCGCCGCGCTGCCACTTTGTTCCGTCCTGCCGTGAGGTGCCTCGTTAAGCTGGTGCAGGGCTCTCCTATCCCTGTTCGGCATTGCTGTTCACATTCCTTAAGTTTCCGGTAGTGCTCTGACACCTTGAATGTGTTGTTGAAGTCCGTGTTGGGGAAAAGGAGGAGCACACAAGGAGTAAATCGCTCCCCAGGGATGTGGTCACGGCACCGATCCTGCCGCAGCTCACGGGGCCTTTGGACAGCCCCGCCAGGCCCGGGAGGGGCTCTTGGCCTGTCCTATGTGGGGCTGGGAGTTGGACTCAGTGCTGGGACCCCATCGAGCTCAGCGCATTCCGTGATAAACAGCTGCTTCTGCTCCTAAATACCTCGGTGAGGCTGACACCTTTCTCTCGCCTTTTCCCCGTGGCAGAATCATGGACCCCAGCTTGCTGCGGGAGCGGGAGCTGTTCAAAAAGCGAGCCCTCTCCACGCCCGCCGTAGAGAAACGCCCAGCGCTCTCCTCCGACTCCTCTGCTTCCAAGAAGAAGAAGGCCAAGGTAGAACAAGGGGGCTCCTCCAGCTCAAAACAAACCACAGGTGGGTGGAAGTCTCCTATGCAGCAGCTGCTTGGTGTTTCCTGCTGTCTGCCTTTAAGCCGTGGTTTATTAATGTGAGTAATGCTGTATCTGTGAGTTTTGCTGGTGGCTGTTGTCAATTTCTCTTCAATTACCACTTTTGTTAAGAAAGTCACTTGCACAGTGTGAAAAACCCATTCCCTGCTGTGTGTGTGTGTTAAGCCTCATCCCGTGGCTCGTTTGCTGTTGCTCTGTTGGAGGAATCTGTGCTGCCAAAATTAGTGATGTGAAACTGTGCTTTGGATGTGCTTTTGGAAACTCTGAGTTTCAGTGCTTGTTGGACAGGCAGTGCCATTCATTTTCTCTGTGTTTGCCATGTTGGGTAGGGCCTGGATCAACCTGGTCTAGTGGAAAGTGTCCCTATGGCAGGGGGTTGGAACTGGATGATCTTTAGGCTCTCTTCCTTCCCAACCTGTTCCGTGATTATTTCTGGCAAAAGAGTACCTAAAACATTTAGATAACTCTAAGTTGGAAGGTGTTCATACCTGAGATGGATTTTTCCAGGTGTATCTTGTTTGGGAATTTTGTTTTAGGGGTTTTGCCAGGTGTTTCTTGTTTGGGGATTTTGTTTTAGGGGTTTTGCCAGGTGTTTCTTGTTTGGCTTGCATGTTGTAATTAGCAGTTGTCTCGTTTCACCTGGGAGCTAAGCTTTGCTCGTGAGCACCAGGCATTCCAGGGTTTTCTGCCTGTTTTACTGAGGAGTTGTGGCATTTCCCTGGAGAGCTGGTGGCACTGATAATGAGTCTCCTAGTATCAAATAAACAGTTAATAAAGCAGCACCAAAAATAGTGGGAGTGTGTGGAAAGTACAGCACCAGGGAGAGGATTTGCTCCCAAAGCAGTGGCAGTTCTCAAGTGCACTTTAAAGGTCAGATCAAATGCCAGGAGTTACTAAATCACAAAATACCCTGTTGTGCAAACTCAATCCATGCTCATATTTTGAATAATACCCACGTGGCTCTCTCCTAAACTCCAGGAGAAACAATAGAGCTAAAAACAACAGAGAAAAACGTCAGGGAGCTGGGGAGGAGGGAAGCATCTTCTGTCCCAGGGGAAGAGTTGGGAATTTGGCTATGTGTCTGCAGCTTCTCAGGCACCAAATAAAGTATCAGCCAGACATTCTAAAATAAATCAAGGGAGGCCAGGTTTCCATCCATCCCTTTTTCACACTCTCCAAATAAAACAAAATTCTGCGTGGAATATCCTAGGCTGTGTCACTGGGGTGAGCAAGGTTTGCTGGGAAGAAGGGATGGGGAGTCAGGAAGAGGGCAGAGGGTACAAATGTGAGCCTGATCTGGAGGATTTGAGCAGATAAAGAAGGTTTCATCTTGTTTCTGTGGTTTCTGTGGGCTGAGGGTTTCTTTAAGTGCTGTTGTGGCTGTCAGACAATTCACGTACACAAACAGGGACCCGAGGTGGCTCTGAGGAGATAAAGTTGATCTTTTATGCTGCTGGCTGCGTTCCAGACAGTACCAGAGAGGTTCCAGGGTTTCTACAACGTTTTTATGCTGTAGAGTCAAAATCCTCTGCCTCAGAACCCGCTTTTTATTTCACTTGCCAGATTGGCAGATGTCTGTCAGGAAGTGTGGGTGTCAGAGACAGGAGGTGGAGTAACAACCTGGTGTTGGGAAATCCCTGTCCCACCACCCCAAAGAGACAAAAATAGGGTGGTCAGTCCTAGTTTTGTTGTGCAGTGGCCACAGAGGTGATAAAGGGAGTCACCTTTATCACCTTATTATTTGTGTGTTGGCACTGATAGTCCCTGGTTGTGTAGTGCCTCCCTGGCTCTGTGGTTCTGTGGCTCAGAGAGCCTGCCCTTGATACTTTTTGGGGGAGGAGAGGTATGGAGACCATGTTAATCCTCAAGAGACTGTCCAGCTAAATCTGGCCTGTCTGTGAAGTCTGGCTCTAAGCTTCCCACTGCTCCTACAGTGATTATTATACAGACATTACTGTCATTGTTTCAACAAGTTATTTGAAAAAATTCAAAGCTAGTTTGCTCAGTTCAGAACAGGAACTGGAAAATAAATGAAATGGATCAAATCTGTTTGTTTCATTTTATTAATCAATAGTAAATTGTGGCTGTGGTCTTTGTCTTAAGACCTTTGTCTCAGTGGTCTCTGCTGACAGTTGTCAAGAGCCAGAATCTTCAGGGGCTCTTTTGTGGGAAAGAATCATCCTGAGTCTTCTCTGGTACTGTGCAAGGGGCCACCTTTGCCTTCTGTTCCTTGTGCCCACCCCCGTTCCCCTTTGCAGACCTGTGAAATAAAAAGCTGGGATGAGTCCCAACATATGTCACTCCATGTGCTTCTCGGGAAGGCGTTGCCAGAGCAGCAGAGGCTGGCGTGCTGCACGCACTGCCCTCTTGTGTGCAGCATGATGGGCACTTTGTGGGAATGCTGCAAGTGTCCAGAGCCTTTCCTTTTAGGAGAGAGCCAGGATTTAATTCAGTGCATCCTGATGGTTACTCTGGCCTCTTGAGCAGGGCTTCCCAGTCTGAAGCTGTCACACAGTAGAAGGTGGCATGTCATCCTTATCACCACTGGCATTATCTCCATCATCCATCTCAGTGTGAGTCCTGAATGATCTTGTACTCAGGGCACTGGCTTCCATCAGTTGTGCTTTTGATTTTGGGCTTGAAGAAGTGTGTCTGTGGGGATTTGTGACTGCAGGAGGGAGTTTGCTTCTCCAGGTGAATCACTGGACTAGCTGTGCTAGTTCATCCTGCCCGGGATGTCTTGTGACTCCATCTCCCCAACCAGTGTCAATTAGCAAGTCTTCCACTGTGTCCAGATCTTCTGGAGCTTAGTCACGCTCAGCCTGAGAGGGGGGTTGGATATGTATAAAAAAAGAGATCATTATAGGTACTGGTCAAGGTTTTTCAGACATGGATGGACTGTGAGGTCTCTTGTGGCTGTGGCCATTTAGGTGGGTTTTGTTTCCTTCGTGACAGGAATGTTTTCTGGGGTTAAATAACTTGTCCCACATGTAGCTTTGTTCTGGGACATTTCTGTGGGGGTTCAGGAGGGTGAAGGACTTGCCAGGAGTTACTGTTGGCTACACTGTTGGACATTTTTATTACAGTTGTCATTTGTAACTGCAAAACTTGAACGATTTTAAAAACCACTGACACAGCACCGCTACAGGGGGCCGGTGAGCCAGAAGTGTGAGAGTTCTGTGGCCAGGACATGAGCAAGGGGTGAGTGTGAACTCTGGGTGTGTCAGCAAGCAGATGAAGTCAAGTGAGATGAGTCAAGTGAGATTCTCTTGTGCAAAGTGCTGAAATCTGCACCTGGGCTGGGTGCAATCCCCCTCTTCAGTGTGGGAGGGCTGTGGCCCGTCTCCCTGTGCTCTTGGCAAGAACTCCACCAGTTCCAGTTTGGCTTTGAAAGTTTGGGATAGGGGTGATAGATCCGGCATGTCCCACTCCCTGTAGTGTTGTGGTTGCCACAGAAGCAGCAGCCTTGAGGCAGAGAATTGTCCCTGTTCATTTCCAGCAGTATTTTTGGATAGGGTCAGATGTTCTGAAGGTAGTGGGTTATGCAGGTGTCAGCACCCAGAAATTGTTGGCCAGACTGCATATGAAGTAAGGGAAGAACAGCTCCCTGGAACTGGAGAAGTGGGGGAAGAAAGGGTCAAACTACCCTTAGGAGAACTAGAAGAGACCATTTTAGGGATACATTTCTTGTTGGCTTAGTCTTCCTCCCACCACCCTCTCTTCTAAAAGCAAGAAACCCTTAATAAAAAGCACTGCCAAAGGCTAGAATGCGCCCTGTCCCCTCTTGCCCTTCAGCCCTCCTCTCCCAACTTTTTTCTTACCCCTTATCTGTCTGTCCTGTCCCTGTGTGGTTGACTCAGTGGGACAACACTGCTGTCTTTGCATGGAATGTGATCAGACTGTTGGACATTTTATAAATGCTTTCTTCAGTTAAGCAACAGAGTTTTATGCACGTTAGGCAGCATTTGTTCGGTCAGGTAGACAAAATTCTATGCTAGTCACTCAATATAAACAGCAACAGTTCATCTAAAAGCAACAATCTTTTTCCCTCCCATAACACTGCAGTAGATTGTCTTTCTGCTGAGCACTTGGAAAACCTTTGCCAATTATTCCAGCTCACATCCAGAGATAAAACTGCCACTGTGGATATTTAAGTCCAAAAGAAAAAAGCACACAACTTGCTTGTTTGTAAGCTACAGGAGGCTTCATTCCAGGTGTCAAACCAAGTTGTCCAAGTGCAGGTGCTCAGTGCTTCCTACACCACCTCTGTGTCTCGCTTCCTGAAGCTGTTCAGCATTGCTCTGACAGGATTGGGCTCGTTCTCCAAGTCCTTCACAGTTTTGTTTTTCACACAGCAGCAGCAGTCCAGCAGTTCATACAGGAAAGCCAGCACCACCAGAGAAACTACAGTGAAGATGAATATGATCAGGATGACAAAGCAGGCAGTGTTCCAGTTGTCATGGAAAGGGTAAATTCTTTGCACTTGGAAGCCCAGATACTGGGAGATGGATGTAGTAGTTTCATTCCAGTGGGTGCTGTTGAGGGTTGCCATCCTTGAGGAGCTGCCTGGGTATGCTCACTGGCACAGATTTGGGAGCTGAAACACAAAAACAAAGCTGTTGAGAACTGTCAGTCAAGGAAACACTGTGATATTTATCACAAATTGGAGCTACTTAGACTAAGTGCTCAAAGTTTCTACTAACATGGATTGTTGCATACTTGTATTTGCTCACCAAAATATCAAACTCCAGGTGTGTAAGTTTGTGATGGACCTGAAACATTTATTTTGGCAGTGTCTGTTTCATGCAGGCATGATGTGGTGTAAGTGATTCAGGAATGAGAGAGCTTTGCTTCTTTATTTCAATTATATGCACAAACAGCTTACAAACTAGATTTTTAAGATGTGCGGTGGTTTCAACCACCTGTGCATTGTCAGTCTTGTGGTGTGAAAGGCCTTATTATTTTGAAATTTCCTGTCAGCACAGACTTGTTCACCTGCAAAACTCTCTGGACTTCAGGAGGGCAGATTTCCTGACCTCTTCATTCCCCTGCTCTTCCCCTGCTGAGTAGTTTGTGCTGGAGATGGCACTGGGAGCATTTGGAAATCTTGTTTGTGGTGCTGTAGTCACTGGGGTAGATAACAAGGAAAACCCAATCCTTCCTGAGGAGTTCCTCCTTATTTTCAACTCTGTCTAAGCCTGGGTTGGCACCCAGCAGAGGAAGAGGCTGCTCTGTGGTGTGAGGGAGATGAAGCAAGAAGCTGACTCCAGCAAATATGCCTTTGCTCAATAGTCTAATGCAATAAAAATTGTCCAAGGAGCTACAGTAACTTCTGGTTATCTGCTGTGGCTGTAGGATGTCATAATAACCTTTGAATCCCTCAGGCAGTTTAAAACTGGGTGTGGGAGGAGGAGATCAAGTCAGGTCTCCATATTTCTTTGAGGAAACAGCAAGGGGTTTTTAGGTGGAACATGGTGGTGATGGTGTCTACTAAAGCAGTCTGAGCACCTGTTCTTATTTCTGTGAAATTATTAAAGAAAAGGACATGGTGAAAACCAGGATCATGCTGCCAAAACAGCCTGTGATCTATGTCTTATTTTTATTGTTCTGATATTAGACATTTTGTTCTTTATCCTTTTATCTTCAGTGGATTTAAATTGAAACAAAAGAGCTTTGTTGTTGGGGAGGTCCCTGGCATTAGTGTTTCACACAGACATTTACTGGCGCAGTTGCAGTAACTTCAATCTGTAGCTGGGTACACAAATTAATAATTAAATATACAGCGTATAACTGAGATGGATGGGATTAATTAAATTGTTGGTGGTTTTTCTTTTTCCTTAAACAAAAGTTTACAGAGCAAATCCTAGCTAAAAATACTCCTGGCTTGAGTCAGGTCCTGGCTTCAAGAGAGTGGCTTGGTTTGGTCACGGTGTGGGAAGGAAACTTAGCCAACCTGTTATGGGACTAAAAGTCATGAGGGTTTTTGAAGGGGTGGCTTGAAGACTTATTTCAAAATAATCCATGAGAGAAAGAGAGAGGGGGGAGCTGAATAAAAGGATTTGGAGTCCCCTTTGAGGAGTAATTAAAATAAGCAGGATTTAATTGTGTGTTTTAAATGGCAAAAGGATACCTTTGGGAAAGAAAAGAGTTTTGTTTTGAACTTTGTAAACAGATTTCTAGGACTGAGGGTTTTGTTGGAGTCTGTTACATGTAAGTTTGCTTGCTCTGTAAACACCAGGCACAAAACCAGACTGTTTCTGTGATGCAAAATTTAATAAGTTTTGGTGGGATTTTTTCATTTATATTGCTCAAAGTGATCCAGATCTGTGGCCACTGGAGGGATTGGTCAGATTTGTACTGTTTAGCCAGGACAGCTCTCTGCCAAGGGAGTAGCTCTGTTCCCAAGAGGAGAAGAGCATCTTGAGCGCGGCATGGCCAGGAAACAGTGCAGCAGCCATTCCCTTCCCACTCCACAGGCTTCACAGGCTCCATCAGGGCAGCCATTCCCTCCCCACTCCACAGCCATTCCCTCCCCACTCCACAGCCAGCGCCTTTCTGCTCCATCAGGGCAGCCATTCCCTCCCCACTCCACAACCACCAATAGGGCAGCAGTTTGCACAGTGGCGAGATGTTTGTCTTTATGCCAGGAGATGGAATTTAATGCTCCTTGAGGAGGAGGATGATGATGATCTCTCCACGGGGCGAGGCAGATAAAGATCAGCTACTCTTTGCTGTAATTATTGAAATACGAGGCTGAAGTAACTGTTGCTGACTGTTCAGAATTAAAACAGCACTAATGAAGTTAGTGTCCTTGAAAGCTGTCAAAAATGGGCTGGTTTCCTGCAGTTTTACTTATTTTGTAATGGCACAGGTCAGATTTGTATCATCAGCCAGTCTGATTTACAATCAAGTCAGCAGTTGTACATATCTAAAATGCAACGAGTTAAATATTTAATGCACTAGGTTTTAATTTAAAAGCATTAGCATCTTTGGGCACTGCAGAGGAGAAGCTTTATTTGAAATCATGGAGCAGAGGGAAATGACTGGCAGAAAATCCTTTTAATGCAGCTCTGAGGAAGCCCTGTTTAAGAAGGCACTGAGCATTTACAAATCTCAGGTGCATTCTAACCCGGCTATTTGCCTTGTGTCTATGGCTGCTCCAGTGTTTCCAAAGGTAACAGCAGGCGCAGGGATTTTCTCCCTGCCTGTTTCTAGAGCAGGTTTCTCCTCCACACACACACAGATCTCTTTTAGGCAGCCTAATTTACGGAATACCCCCTGGGAGATAACACTGCTCACATTTCAACTGGAGCTGCCTTTGTTTTAAGGAAAACCCTTTCACTGTCATTTCTGTGCAAACACATAGAATCAATCACCAGGAACGTGAGGCTGCAGGAAACCAGCCACCTCCCCTGCAAGCACGAAATCCATTTTGTTTACTGAATCTTGGCTGGTTGTGTTAGCTCTGCTGTAAGATGGAGTGGTCATCAATTTTCCATTAGTGCACAGATGGTGAAAGTGCTCGTCTGATCGTGCAAGACAAGCTCCTCCACATTCAGCGGGATAAACCCTGCTCAGCCTAGAGAAAAATCATTCTGATTCCAAGAAGCTTTTACAGGTTCTCAGCTTACAGGCATATTTTCTTTCAGTAATCAAGATAAACCTGAGAGAATGTTATAAAATGATACACACCTACCTCTTGTGTGAAAGGATGCTGAGAGAGCGCCGTTCTGGTCCCTTTTTTTAGTGCAGCCTATGGCACAGCTAAGATGGAGCTTTCCTTCCATTGGCCAGAGCACGATGCTGCTGACAACTTCCTTTGTGCTCATTTGCATCGAGCTCTCAACCCCAGGAGTAAATCATTCAGAAATGTGACTCTTACTGTCTGGAATGAGAAGCAAATGCCTCCCTGTTCTTGTTTTTTGGGGTGGGATGAGCTCCTTAGCAGAGGTTGGCCACGACCCCGCTCTGCTTTGTGCCCAGATCAGCCATCAAACCGTGACGTTTGAAGTGTTAATATCTGCAGATTTCCAGCCTCACCGTGGGGTTAGATTCTCTTGTCATCGACTGCAAGCAGGCAGATTAAACCAGATTATCTTCCTGATTCAGTTCAAATCTGACAGAACAAAAACGTGATAAGTTGTCTTAACTGTTTGTTGTACCTCTGAATTTATTTTGGTCACTTCAGACCTCTCATTGCATCTATGATTTTTCTATTTATTTATAAAATGTCCTACATAGACATTAATTTTTAATCTTTAAAGGGAACCTTGTAGGGAAAAATCTCTATGGGCTACATCTTCAGGGAGAGCTGGCTTTTGATTTTCTTTCTTTTAACTTAGTAACCAGAATAAAATATTCCTCTGTAGCTACAGTGATATTTCTATGTTAATTTTAGAATTGTTGTGCTGTATAAAGCCTTTAAGACTTTGATGTCATGTAACAGCTTCACGATTCTGTTCTTTTCTCTAGCTACACTGATTTTTCCACAGAAACAATAGGAGCTCCATAGCTCTGAGATAACTGTTGTCCTGTCAGATGTGCTTAGAAATCACCAGAGGATTAAACAATCCCCATGGTGACAAAGAGATGGTGTGCTTTTTCTGGAGTAGCTGAAATTCCAGAAAACTGTTGCCGTTAGGTTTGAGCAATGTTGTGCTGGTAATGAGCCTGTGGCTTGTGATAGCGGTTTGTGGATATTTGTGCTTAATGTGCTGTGCTAAGAGCTGACATTTATTAAATGGTCATTAACAACCTTGCAAGAACTTTTGAAACAAAGTGATAGCAAACCTCGTGATAAAGACAACCAGAGCTGACAACAGAGGGGGTTCTGAGTTGTTGTTCCAGTGGTGCAACACACCAGGTTGAATTGGTTTGCATTTGTATGGCTCTGTTTAATAAATTCTCCACTAGAACCACTTGAAACAATTTTTTTTTTTTAATTACAGCCTTCTTTTACTTGCTATGTAACCACTGAGTGCCTTTAGGGAAGAAGGGAAGCTTTGTGCCCCCATCTCAGCAGCAGGAAGGTATTGGTGGAGCAAAAGCAGTGCATTATTTCAGCGTGGTTTCATGTAGTGTAAATGATTATGGGATATTAAGCCACCAAATAAAACATGTTCTCTTGTGCCAGGAACTCTGCAGTCACTTGGTGCTTTCTTAACTTTTTATTTGTGGAGTTCTGCCCAGAAATGCTCCAGAGCAGTGTCCTCTGAGTCCCTGGGTCTGGATCAAAATGTGTGCAAGGACTTACCTGGGGGTGGCTGCTTCTGCCACCCCTGTTTGTGATGGAGCTCAGAGCCAACAGGAAGCTATCAAAGCACCCTTTAATTGTTTGTTTTCTTTCTTTGTAGATCACAGCAATGGATCATTTAACTTGAAAGCCCTTTCAGGAGGCTCTGGCTACAAGTTTGGAGTCCTTGCTAAAATAGTGAATTATATGAAGGTATGGTGTCTTGGTGTAAAATAATACTGGTTTTAAATAATTTAATTGTTTCTTATCCTGTGGCTAGAAAATGCTGAATGGTTCAACTTCTGAAATTCTTTTACTGCAAGAGTGAGAATTTCAAGAAACTGCTTGTTAAATTCAAAGTGCTGTCAGTAAATGAAATTGTTAGCATATTGTTCCATAACTGAAATCCTGATTATCCCAGGTCACTCTGCAACCAAAATAATGGGGTTTATTTGCAGGGATTTCAAGATGATGTCAGGTTTTGGGATTCATAGGCTAGTGATCAAAATAAAGTGTAATTTGGTGCCAATCTCAGCTACTTTTTGGTGATTGAGTTGCTGAATAAAGTGAGTACAGAGCTGTAAGAGATGCTGTTTGCTTTTGCAGACCCGACACCAGCGTGGTGACACACATCCGTTAACCCTGGAGGAGATACTGGATGAAACACAGCATTTAGATATTGGACTCAAGCAGAAACAATGGTTAATGAGTGAGGTAAAAAAAAACATGTTCAGATTTTCATTAAAGAATTCTGATAAAGCTGAATTACACACATTTGTTAAGTTATTAATATGTAATCCCTTCTTCAAGAAACTGCTAAGTCAGACTGTAACATTCCTTGCTGACAGCGCTGATATTCTGGGGAGCAGAAACCCCTGCTCTGACAGTGTTGGTTGTGAGGGAAGCTTGACTTTGCTGAAGTCTTCCAAAAAGTAGCTCCAGGCTTCTTCCATAATGAACCACAATATCAGAATGGAATGGAAGAGCTCCTCCCAAGAAGCATATACAAAGTTATCACTGAGCCTTTGCCAGATGAGGAAAGGTAAACAAATACCCTGCAGCACCAAAGTTGGGTCCCTTCTCTCTTAGAGGTGCTCTGTGTCTTGGTGAATTATAGGATCCAAAGATTTAGAATCTGTTTCAACTCAAAGCTCCAGCCTGGCAGCTGTAATGTGTGGTTCATGTGCTCAAAAGCGCACCAGGAAAAAAGTAGTAAGTGTCTGCACTGTTTCAAGGTTTGAAATTTCTGTCCCTGTTACAGGCTCTAGTCAACAACCCAAAAATAGAAGTTGTGGATGGGAAGTATGCCTTCAAACCCAAGTACAACTTGAAAGACAAAAAGGCTCTGCTCAGGCTCTTGGACAAGCACGACCAGCGAGGGCTGGGAGGAATCCTTCTGGAAGACATCGAGGAAGGGCTGCCCAATGCACAGAAGGCCATAAAGGTGAGCAACACGTGGCTGCAGTTCAGCTTTCACTTCTCAGAGGGAAGAGAGACACTAAGAGCTTTCTCATGAGCTGTTGCTGTTCTTTTGACAACTCAAGTGGCATTTCAGCAGATATGATATTGTGGCATTTTCTGTATTTCATCATTTATGTTCAGGTTTGCCCTGATGTCCCAGCACAGCTCTCAGAGCTCTTTCTCACAGAAGACTCCTGATCTCCCACATTCCAACTGCAGGCATTCCGTTCTGCTTTCACACCTTGACCTCAGTCCTCTGAATCTCCTTTTTGATTTATTAGTGTATTCATGTGTTTCATGGCCAGTTACTTTGCAGCTTCTCCAGTTTGTTGTTGCTTTTATTAGCCCAAGGTCTGGCTCTGTTGGGGTTGGAGACCTTCAGCTTGGAAACGAAGTGATTTTGAGTTGTTGTTTTGCATTTGTTTTTGAGGCTTTAGGGGACCAGATCATCTTTGTTAATCGTCCTGATAAGAAGAAAATTCTTTTCTACAATGACAAGAGCTGTCACTTTGCTGTGGATGAAGGTAGGTGTTGTTTTACATGGGTCTCCATGACAGTTGATCTGAATTCACCTTAAGCACCTCTATGTATAAGCAGCCTTCAGGTAGAGCAGTCTTTTAGGTGTGTCCAGATGTGAGGGCAGTGTTGATGTTAACATGAGGCTAATGAGACCAGCAAGTGAGTCCAGTGGTAATATCCTCTTCTTTATGATGGCTGCATTGGAACATGGCACCAGGAATCCACCAGTTGTCTTCAAGTAGTGATACAGAAGAGACCAAAAACCACCTCACTGTGACTGAAATGGCATCTAACATTTTGTTGCTTAAGGGAAAGCCAAAATAAAGCCCAAAAGAATGATTTGGGGGTGCAAGATTTTTGTTGTTTTTTTTTTTCCTGTTTATGAACCGTGTGCCTTTTACTGGTGAATGCAGCAAGAAGCCATAAATGGAGCAGAAGGAGGAAACACAGAGGGATGAGATGTGAGCAAAATTCTTGAGAAGAGGGTGGTTACAGCTGGGAGGAGAGCACAGATGTGGGGGCAGTGCTGCTGCCCAGGGCTGGAGTGGATTTGGGGCTTCACAAGTTCAGTGTGTTTGCTGTGTCACAAATGGTGGTAAAATCCTCTGGTGCCATTTTATGCACAGAAATCAATTACAGAAATCAGGATGTGTTCCAGTAAGGACATAAGTGCCAGCATAAGGTGTCTGTAAATGCAGAATGAGGAAGGCAGTCTGTGTCAGAAGATCTTATTTTGAGTGACTCAGTGACACTGAACACTTTCTTTTTTTAATGTATTGTTCTTGTAACATGACATATAAAGCCATTGAATCACACAGCATCACATTATGTATTGTAAAAGAATGAGTTTTGATACAATTTGAACTGCTCTACTTCCAGGACCACAGGAGGATGCATAAAGATCTTTCTTTCTTTGCCTGCCGCCAGGGGAATCTTTATTTCCACTAGAATTTAGCAACTGAAGATGTGTATTGTTAACTGTTTGTTATGTTCTGAGAGTACACACTTGTAATCTCAGTAACGATAGCTTTGTTTCACAAAGGTGATTAAGCAGAGGTGGCATCTACAGCATTTAAAAATATTGAAAAATATCTCAAAAGGTTGAAGTGAATTTCTTTTAAACGATGATTTCTGTCATTTCTTGGTAGGGGCAATGCAACTATATGCAAAATGCAGAATGGATTCACTGGGGAATTTCTGATTTCCAAATGTTTAGGAGTTTACCATGAACCCTGTCCTTCTGTTGAGGTAGTGCCTCTTCAGTCCATCAGCCCACAGTTTTTGGGGGCCTGAACATGGCCAAAACATTTAGAAATTAATGCTCTTGCAGTAACTTTTGAGACAGAGCTTTTAAATTTTAGCCACTGGTTGTATCACAGTCATGTTGCTAAATAAATGTTTTTTCTTGTGCAATTTTTTCCAGATAGTAGGAACCCAACCATACTAAAAGAGTGATCAGAGGGAGGTCTCTACCCTGTTGCTATTAGCTTGTAATAACTCCAGGATTAGCTGTCAAATTTCATAACAGAGCCCATTTTGTTAAGATGTAGACAGAGGCATCAGGCAGCCAGGATAAATCCCGGGCTCCTCCTCTTACACAAAACAGAGGGAGCTGTTGCTCCCAGAGGGAGGAGGAGGTTAAAAAAACTCCCTAAAACGCCTGGCCTCCTGCTGAAGGAAGGCATTTAAGCTGCAGTGTGTGTCCTGAAGGGATCCTGCGAGCAGCATTTGTAGTTCAAGGTGGCTCTGCTTCCTTTTATCCGCAGGTGGCAGCAGCTCCCCATCCCAGGCAGAAGTGATGTTTTGTTGTTGCTCTGTTCCTGCTGGTTTTGGTTTTCCTTTTGATGCTTTGTTCTGAGAGGAGGCAAGAATATTTTCTCTTTTATGAATATTGTGATCCACCTGAGTAAGCCACAGTGCTGGAAACATCCCTGAGTATGTTCACTCACTCACTGCAGCTGGAGCAGGTCCTTGTTCCAGCCCTGTAATCCTGTGACGAAGGAAAGCCACCCTTCCTGAGCAGCTTTGCTTTAGGATTCTTTCCAGAGCAGCAGAAGGGTGTCTCTTAGGGAGTCACTGGCAGAATTGTCTGTGCACGGGACGAGTTATGACACGTCTCTGCCTTAGCAATGCTACTGCAGCTCATTATCTCTGGCAACGTTCAAATGAAGTTTTTAAAAAGGCTGCAAAATAAGCCTTGAAGTGTTGGCAGACTCTTTGATCTAGCAGCCGATGACAGTTCAAAATATGTTTCTAGTTTAATGTTTATCCTCAGAAATATGGGCTCTGTGCTCCTCAGTGCTGCTGTATGACACCCCAGCTCAGAACATGTGTTGGCTGAGGGTGATAGCCTTGAAAAGTGGGGTCCTCTCCCACTGCTGCCTGAGCCAGGGCAATTTGTGGGGCTCTCTGCCTGGAGCAGTGGGAGGACCTCCTTTCTGGCAGTGCCTGCCTCTGCCCTTGATGGCTGAACAAGCTTTTCTTTCTCTCCCTGAGAAAATAAATCCCAATGTATCGCAGCAACGGAGCACTGCCTATATATCGAGATCTCAAGGGTACTGGAGGGGGTTTGAGCAGCAAGGAAGGGCTTTTGTTCTTCCTTTTATGTGATTAGCTGAGGAAGGTTCAGGTTGCATGTGTTCCTTCTGGACTTCCTGGCTAATTAATCTGCTGTCAGTGGTGTGGAGCTGAAAGTGTTTATAAAAGCAGGGCCGCATTTCAGGTGCTTCAGCCAAGTCGAGGCTGCCTGCTCTTTGCATGTGAACAAGGCTTTCACCCCCGTGCTGAATGCTGAAAGGCCACTTGGATTGCCTGACTGCTAGAGATGGTATCTTCCCCAGCTGAATGCACTATAGGAAGTATTTTTTTTGCTGAAAAATTCAAATACTTAATTATTTTTAAATTCTTCCTAAGCTTTTGAAGGGCTTTTTAGGGAATGGCTAAAGCTTCTTAAATTGAACACTGTAAAAACTGCTTGGGATCAGTGCTGATTTACAGCTGTGGTGGTCCAGGGACAGCACAGATTTAGCACCGAGCACCTTTTCCTTCTGGTATAAATCCAGTGCTGCATTCCCTGGGACTATTAGGACTGTTGTTTCTTCCCTTCTACACTGTTATTGTCTGGTTTTGTCCTTTGCTCAACTTTTGGCTTGGCTCACTGAGGATTTTTAAGCTGTTTTTAATCTCTGGCAGATTTTATTAGCTGTGTGATGTATCAGTTTATCTCCACAACCATCTCAACCTTTCTGCAAGAGCAGGTGAGGCAGTCAGAAGTGCTGGATAAGCCTCTCCAAAGTCACCAGGCAGTCATTTACCCATGACTTCATTCCCCAAATGTAAGCATTTACAGAAAGGAAGTGGGTTAGAGTATAATCACTCAGGGAATGTCAGTGCAAATTGTTTTCATCTATGAGGCACCTCGTAATGCTGTAAAATCAAGGTAACTGTGCATCCTTACCCCTTGGGTGTTTCAGAGAGAGAAGGTGTCTGCAAAATCTTTGTTATGCTGCCCTCAGCTTAGCTCTGTGTTGTTTCCTGCTGGTCAGAGCTCATTGTTTTGAGTTTCGACTTAATGTTGCTGGAGTTGTCAGCAGACATCTAAACTGGCTTTTCACCAGCTCCTGGTCTCATTTCCTCCTCTCAGTACTCAGAAGACCAGAATTTAGCTCTCTGGAGGAGCAAGGAGGCAGCCTGTGAGTAGTGTTGATTCTGTCCAGTTTCTGAGTTAACATCTTTTAGTGATCAGATTGCCAGATATTGTGTATAGGATTTGTTCATGACACTTGCCTCAGTAGTGGGATCACAGCTTTGTGCCTCTTCTCAGGAAGATCTGCACTGGAATCAGGACTCGAAAGCTCTGTGAAAAATGCAAATATCAGTGAGGGTTCAAAGCACCTGCATGGCTTTGACCAGAAACTCCTGGGAGATTTCTCCCCTGGGGATTTTTTCTGGGCTCTGCCTTGTCAAAGCAGCCTGAGCCCTGCAGAGATTGTCAGCGTGCCTGAGTGTGGCCTGCCTTGCTGTCTTTTTATCCTCCTGCAGCCATTTTACCTTCATTCTGGCTGATGGATAAAATAATTGAGTGGCTCTGAGAGAAGAGTCTCAGTCTCACCTTTTCTGTGCTGTGATGGTGTCAGGATCACCCAGCAGTGAGCAGGGCACGGAACAGGAAAATTGAATGTGCTGTGTCATCATAATGGCTGCAGGCACCACAGGAATGCATACATCCCAACCTGTTCTCCATGGCTGGCTGCAGCAGGCCAGCATGTGGGGAGCCTCCTGCTCCAGCCATCCACTCACACCAGCACTGAGCTCCTTGTGCCCTGTGAAAGAAAAACCTTGTGAAAAATGGATCTGGTATATTGAAGTCTGCCTGAGGAGCTGCCTTCTGCTGCTGTTGTCTGCTCTTCAGACACACAGCAAAGGCCAGGGTGACAGCACTTGGGATTCTTGTCAAGGAAACCAGGAAGAATCTTTCCCTGTGTCAGCTCAAGGGTGTATTTTCTGAGGTGCAGAAGTACCACAGCTACAAATGCAGATGGTTGTTTCTTGAGAGCTGCAGTTATTGCCAGCTTTTCCCACAGGTTCTCATATTTCAGGGAGGATGTCACAATAATTCAGAGTGTATTCCCAAGGTCTAAACTTTCCCTGGCTGATAGGGGCATAGTCCTTGGAGACTTAAAAGCCTGACAGGTAATGTCTAAATGGTTCAGTGCCAGCCATTCCAGCTGCTCTCTTCCTTCAGACCTTGCACTTAGCCCAGTGTCTGGTGTTACACCAAGTCAGTTTTTTGATGAGGTGATGGATGGATGGATCTCCCTTCTAGGTGACACACCAAGTGCAGACAGCTCGTATGCACTGAAGGGTGGCAGCTCCCTGTGCTTCTCCACCTTTATCCTGTGCTTTTTGCAATGGGGAGTGTTTCCATGTTGTTGTGACTCCCTCTTTCCTGGGCAGTGGAGTATTTTAAAGCCGTACATGGAGCTCCAGAATGAGTAGAAGTTTCTTTTGCAATTACTGCAATCAAAGCAATAGTGCTGAAAGCAGTCTGATTTACAGAGGAGTTTTTAAATGGAGTTGCAGAATATGATATGGTGACTCTGGTGGGGCCAATTAGTGGATTAAATTGTCTGTATGTAAGGTCCATTCTGGCTCTGCACTTTTGGATCTTGGTGCCTGTTCCATTTGTATTTCTTGGCCGAGTTTAGAAGGTGGATGTGAAGCTGGAGTGATGTTTATAACCGTGGCACTACAAGAAATGCAGACCACTGTAGTTAGATATTAACTGTGATCTGCACTTCTGTGCATGCTGATCCCTGAAGAGCTGACCATTTATTTTCTAGTGTTTAATTTTTCACTTCTGTTCCCCAGAAGAATGTAGACCAGTTTAACCTTAAGCACCTATCCCCAGCTTTCCTTTTTTTTTGCACCAGGGTGTATTTATCCATATATCCTGAACTCTAACGAGGAGACACATCTGTTTGCAGCAGGATATTATTAATAAGAAGACAAACCTTCTCCACCTGCTGCAGCTGGATGGGGTGAGGAATGATCTCTGATAGCAGGCACAGGCAGCTATGCTGAAAGCCTGGAAAGACCCTCAAAATGGATGAGCAGATGGAGGATGTCTTGACTGCAGTGTCAGTCCTTGCATTAAGGGATGTGCACACTGATCCCAGGGTGCTGGGTAGCCTCTGTGAGAAGCAGGCTGTGAGCTATCTCCCTGTAACCAAACGTGGTGTTTTGACAGGTTTTGGTTCTCTTCAAAACCACTGCATTACCAAAAACAAACATTGTCATTCTTCAGTGGTGAAATTCCTTTCTTTTGTTTCCTGAAAAGCTGGGGCACTCTCTTACTGTTGGCAGCGGGGGAACGCCTGAGACTCGAGGCATGTATTTGCATAGAAAAACAAGGTGCTTTAGGCAGGGAATTGTTCCAAGGGCAGGAACCGGCTTGGTTTTGTGCACTCCCATTTGGTTGCAGTGTGCCCAGAGCCAGGATACCTGTGGCAAGCGGGCACTGGAGCGTCTCACCCCTGCACAGGACACATCGTTAAGCATGCAGAGGTTGTGGTTGTTTTGACAACTGTATACTAAATTTATCTGGAAATAAAAGGAAAATTTTAGTCTTGCCTTGCTATGTGTGCCTCGTGTTTTATTTATAGTTTGTTAGCCAGACCTGCTGACAGGATGTATCTTAACTCCCTGCATGGGGAATGAAGGGAGGTAGGATCGTACCAGCCGCTGCCTGGAGAAGGCATTCCAGAGGATCTGTGAAACTTTACGTGAGGCAGAAAGTGTGCAGGCAGATGGCAGCTGCACTAATTAAGACTTACTGTCTCTGTCTGTTGCCCTGCTGCTGTGGTTTTTAAGGTGTCTCTCTTCTTTTTAACACCAGAGGAATTTTAGTACTCTGTTATCTGTAGAGCGCGGTGCGGATCGTATTGCAGTGATAAACAGGCTCAGAGCCGCTGAAGTCAATGTGTCGAACCCTCAGTAAATTAGGGGATGGGATGACGAGTCTCCCAAGTCAGTGGCAGCTGAGGATGTGTAAATGAAGTTGCCATTTCTGGTTAGTGATTGCCCTTCATCGGGATCTGTGAAACTCATTCACAGCCTACAGAGCTCTGGAGATCTCGGGCAAAAAGAGACTCGGTAGCAAATGAACACGAAAAGCACAAGTTGCCTCCGGGTGCTCCTGATGCTCGAGTGCAGTTTAGCTTGAGGGTGTTTTGTTGTTGTTTCGTTGGTTAGAGTTTCATCTTTCTGGGTTTTGGGTATTTTTGGCAGTGCATCAGCATTTGGAGAGGGTGAAGGCTGTGCTGAGTGAGTGCCTGCTGGCGGTGACAGACTGACGTGCCAGAATGTTGGAGTGTTTAAAATCAAGTCTCTCCCCTTCCCTTCCTCTGGGGTCTTTGCCCAGGGTTTGCTCACTGGATATAAAACTGGGTTTATCGTTTCAGAATTCCAGAAGCTGTGGAGGAGCATTCCTGTGGATTCTATGGATGAGGAGAAGATAGAAGAGTATCTGAAACGACAGGGTATTTCTTCCATGCAAGAAACCGGACCAAAGAAAATAGTAAGAGATACAAATTATAAATCTTCCTAGGAAATCCCTCCCTTCCTGATCCCTCAGTGTTAATTCCAAAACATGTTGATGAGCCTATGTACAGCTTTATGGAGCTTGGGGGAGCGTGGCCAGTGTTAAAAACTGGAAAAACCAAGTGCTGCAGCCAGCAGTCAGTGATTTTTATGACTTGTTAGAGCTGGTGTAATTAATCCGAGCAGCATCAAAGGAGGGCAAACTCTAGGAATCCCTGTGAGCTCTACAGTGGAAGATTCTGCTTGAAGCTCTACAATGCATCAAGAGTAATAGTATTTTGGGAGGAAGGTGGGGGGCGTGTTGACTTTTCTGCTGAAGAGATTTGAAGTCCTGATGGGATTGTGGACAGAACTGTGGGACATGTACCTGCTTCTGTAGCTGCACTTAAGAATGCCAACTTAACTATTGTGCCTGGGATGCCATGGCTCTGCTCTGTCCCCAGGGTCATCTCCCTGCCTGCATTGGAATTGCATGTTGTTGCTTCTCCAGGAGCCAGCACTTCCCTTCCCTGCCCACCCCTGCTTCTGGCAGAGCTCATCTTTCTCAGCAGTGGTGACCAGCAAGGTGTCACACATCAGGTCAGATGTCACAGATCTTCTGAGTGCTGTTTGTTTCTTCTTGCAGGCTCCCATTCAGAGGAGGAAGAAACCTGCTTCTCAGAAGAAACGCCGGTTTAAGACTCACAATGACCACTTGGTTGGAGTATTAAAAGATTACTCTGATGTGGTTCCTGGCAAGCAGTGAGCGCTTGAATTCTGGAGCAAGTGCGCGTTTCTAGACGGGCTTTCTGCTGCTGGGGCTCGGTGTCTGCTCACACAAGGACTGACTGTATATAATAATGTGATGTGTTTCCCCCACCCCAGCAAGTGCCAGAGGTGAAACAGGTCAGTTTAAGAGCAAGTATGAGCTACTAAATTTAGAGGTTAATTTAATTAGCTAATGGGAAACGTGTCTTTGAGTAAGAGGTTCTCACTAGTTGCCTGTTGGCATAGGGTCATAAATGGTGCTCAGCATGTAATGCAGGAGTTCCTGCTCAGTGCTTAACTCTGCTTTTACATTGCTTAGTGGGTATTTACCTGGAATTACTTACAAGGGGCTTTCTAGTGGGATTGAATACAGCATTTGTTTTACCTGTTTCAGGAAAACCTTTTCCTAAAATCACTGCAGGCAAAGTTTCTTTCACAGTCAAATACACCCACGGTTTATATGCTTCTTCCTTTCCACGGGACTGAGCTTTACTGAAAGGCGGTGATATCTGAGACTCAAACTCAGAAAACCCCGCTCCCAAAATCCCAGCAGGCTGTGGGATGGGATGCAGCCAGAGCTTCCTAATGGTAATTAGGAATTGCCCTCGGCGATGTCTCCTCACTGTTGTGGGTACAAGTGTGTTGCACCTTCTGCTCTGTGCACAGGAGGGAAATAAAACGACAGTGTAATACTGAAGTGTTTTTTTCTTTTAAGTAATAAATTTACAATGCAGGTTTCCAGTGTTGCTTCCTTAAAGAATGAGAGAATTGGCAACTTTTGTGCTTGTTGTGTTTTCCTTTTCGTGGAGGTAAAGGAATCTTTGCTATATTTTTATCCTCTCAGTGACTTACTGTACTAGGCTAACACTGTCATCTCTTTAATGATGGCTGGGGAGAGGGGAGGAACCACCTTAAATGCAAGCTGCCTGTCGATGCCTGGTGTTGTGTGCAGCACAGCCTTACATGGACCGTGGCCAAACCGTGTCCTCTCCATAACTTATGGTTGTGTTCCGAAGCAGAGCCGGTCAATGCTGATCCTGTTTGCACGGCCCTGCAGGAGAGGAGCTGTTCCTGTGTTCTTCCAGGGTTAGGATCAGAGATAAAAGAGGTGCCTGCAGCTCCCCACCGAGGGCACATCACTGCTGCCTGAGCTCGGCTGCTGTCTTGCTCGGAGCAGAGGCCGTCGGATGCGGCCACGTGAGCAGATGAAGAATGAGGCTTTGTTGCTGTGGCACTGAACAAGTTCTGTCAGCTTGGGGAAATGTGCTTCTGTAAGTGCAGCGTTTATCCTCCTGGTTTGAAAGGCTGCTCTTCTGAGAAACAGGCGGTGCTCCCAGCCTTGCACATGTCAGCCCTGGTTAAGGAGCTGGCAAATGCTGTTAGGAGGTTTCTTCTATTATTTTTATATATATATTTCATGCTTTTTAAATATATGTATAAAAGTGTGCTGCTCCAGATTGTTTTGAACCTATTTTCTTTCCTATATCTTCCAGCTCAGCACAAACAATTCCTTTTGGCGCTTTTTACTTTTGCATTACAGCTCTGCTTTGAGTACCTGCAGCACACTTGAAAAACTGTTCACCTCTCTTCTGTCATCTTCACTCAAGGTAAAAAAGATTCCCTTCCATCCGCTGCATTTTTGAGCAGTGGTTTTTTGGTGGTGGTGTTTGGACAACAGCAGAGTTCTGAGTTGCTTTTCCTGCCTTTGGGGAGTCTCTTAGAGTAACTTCCCATTTATCTTACATAACACTGCCCTTTGTCTGTGAACCAAAGCTGGCTGCAAGGTAGGCTACCTACTTTGTTTCTCTGCTCAAGTGATTAGGATAATAGAGTCTCAGTCTAAAGAAAACGCCTCCAGCTACTTTGAAAGATTAAAAATATGGTAGGTCAAAAAAACAGGACAGCAGGAAAGGGAAAGTGACTGTGAGCTCTGTGTGCTGCACTGGCCTTGTCAGGCTCCAGTGTTCAAAGGAACAAAAGGGTCCAGGTGGTGTCCAGTTGGAAAGACTGAATTAGATGCTTTGCCTCACTGGTGGATGCCTTCTCCTCTGCAATAGTAGCAGAAAGGGCATAAATAACTTTTATAGCTTGTTAGGGTAAAATCTGAAAAACAGCTGAAGGGGAGCTCATGTTGGCCTGTTAGTGGTGGCATGGACTATAGAAAGCAGTGATGGAGAAAACAAGTTCAGACAGTTAGCACAGAATTGTAGAGTCCCAAACTGGTTTGGTATGGAAGGGACCTTTAACCCCATCCCATTCATCCCATTCCAACTCCTGCCATGGGCAGGGACACCTTCCACTAGACCAGGTTGCTCCAAACCCACTCCAAGCCAGCCTTAGACACTTCCAGGGGTGGGGCAACCACAGCTCTGGGAAATCTATACCAGGGTCACAGCACCCTCACGGGGAAGTCTTTCTTCCATATATCTAAGCTAAATTTCCCCTCTTTCAATTTGTACCCATTCTCCCTTGTCCTGTCACTACAGTCCCTGATAAAGGGTCCCTCTCTGGGTTCCTTCCCTCTGTGGCCCTCCAGATACTGGAAGGGGCTGTGAAGTCTCCATCCAACCTCCTCTTCTCCAGGGTGACCAGACCAAATTTTCTAAGCCTGTCAAAAAGAAGAGAAACATGAGCTTCTCTCTTTTCTGTAGACTTCCGGAGCTGGATTTTGTTTCCCAAAGATGCTCCCAGTGTTCCTTTTTTTTCCCAAGACCTCTTAAAAATCAGATGGTGGAACTAGAAAACATCTCAGACTATATGAGTGTGAATCTGTTTGCTGAAACCATTTTAGTACCATTGCAGTCCACTTCAGTCTCTTCACAGCATTATATCCTGATCAGGCTTTTTGCTGAAGTTGAGCTGTTAAAAACTTAAACCTCCTTCATATTTCTCTGGCATGTTCTCTTGTGTTTTGTGTGTGGCAGAATGACTCTCCCAGTGGCCAAAACCACCATGCCCTCAGCTTGCTTACTTTGGCAAAACCCTTATTCCCTCAGGCTGGCATTGCAGAGAGCTGCTGAGAGGCATCATGTGCTGTCCTGTCCTGGCAGACCTGGGCCATTATCCCACTTTTCTCCTCCTTCCCTGGAAGCATCTGCTGCAAACCAGGAAGTTGAGGGCACTTGAGCTGAGAACATGGAACAGAGTATTTCAGATGGAAATGGGTTGTGGCAGGCACCTTGGTCTCATGCATTTCAGGAAGGTTCTTCGGTAGACCCATCTCAATGCTGTCTATACCTGTCCCTGCCTCTTCCACTCTCCTGAGGCTCCTGTCCAGCAAGGACATTGTGTTCCCTCAGCTCCAGGATTTGGTGGGCTGATCCCAACAAAGTTTTCCTTTTTTAAGAGACAAGTTGAGTAGCCCAGGTGTGTCACATAGATCTCTACTGACTAACTTCTCTCCTAAAAGTTGCTCTGACTGCAGAGTTATTCCACCTCCTCCTCCTCCCTTATGAAGATCATTCTGGAAGGGGATGGAAAGCAGCAGGATGGCGTATGGTTGAATGAGAAAACTGACATGAGGCGATGTGTACGAGAGCTCATCTATAATTCATCATGATCACTCCAGGCTTTTAGGGAGCGGAGGAGAGCGAGGCCAGGGAGCCCTGGGAAGGGTAGGGAGGCCCTGCACGTGGCTGCAGCCAGCCAGGGCTGTCACTTCCGATGAGCACGGGCGGGCGGTGCCGGGTCACCAGGGAGAGCCGTGCTCCCGCTACCTGCTGATGGGGAGGGGCTGCCTTTGCAGATTACCAGAAGCAGCCGTGGTGCTGACATCTCATTATTTCCAGCTTTGTTGCTCACTTACAGGTCGTTGCTAATGTACCGGGCCCAAAATCCTTTGTGTGTTACTGCCTCGGGGGCCTCTGGTGGCTCCTGCTTCTGGGGGAAGGATGGCCAGGAGAGCCAGTGCTCAGTGCTGGCTGGTTTAAAATGGCAAGGCTAACCACTGGCAGTCATCAGGGAGAGGAGAGCTTGGATCTCAGCCTGCTGGTGCTGGCTTCCTTCTGCTGACAAAGTCAGGGATATGGCAAAGGAGATGCTCTGGGATTTTATCTCTTCCCAGGGGAGGGAGGGTCTGCTCTGGCACTGTTCCTCAGGTCTGTCCTTTGGCTCTGTGGGTGTGTTCTGACTGTGTCAGTGTTGTCAGCCCTGCTCAGGCTCTCTGGACACATCCCTGCCATGCAGATCAGGAAGATTGGCATGTCCCCAGAAGAGAGGACTTGCCTGGACACAGCAAGGCTCCCTGGCATTGCATAGCTGTAGCTGTTCCCTTCCCAAATGAGGTGACCGCAGCCTTCACCGCTCCAGCAAGGGCCAGCAGAGCAAGGGAAGCAGTTGGCTCTCTGCTCAGCACCAGGGAGCTTCCATCTGGGCACTGTGTCCAGTTTAGGCCTCCCCCTCTATTCAGTCACCCCTCCATCCCCAGAGATGCTGGTTGGAGCTCCTACGCTGGTCAGGGCTGGGGGCAGAGGGCCTCGGAGGAGTTGTGGGGAGCTGGGACTGCTGAATGTGTTGAGCAGGTGGCTCAGGGTGCATCTGATCACAAGGTACAGCAATGTGAAGGGCTGTAAGGAAGATGATGTGGTCAAATGCTTTTGGCAGCTATGGCAGATGACATAATAGGGGAATGTGGGAAGTTTGGCTTGGATATTAGGAGGAAAACAGCTGGTGGGGAGATGTCTCCATCCATGGAGGGTTCAAGCATTGCCCAGACAAGACCAGGCTGCCCAGGCCTCTTGGTGGCAGCAGTCCTGTTGTGAGAGGGAAGTTGAATCAGAGACCTCCTGCAGCCCCTTGTACCCACCTGTGGCTCTGAGCCCTGGTTCCTTTGGTGCCTCCTGGCGTGCTGTAAGAGCAGTTTTTGTTTCCCCCAGCTTGCTTACTGCTGCTTTGGCTTGCAGTGGCCTCTGTGTTACTCAACAGCCCAGGAAAAAGAGCCATGACTCTGAAAACCCATCAGTGCTTCTGTGGCTGGGATTCACGTGTTGAACAGCTCCAGCCTCGTGGGTTGGACATTGTGCAGAGTACAAGCACAGCAGGGGAAAAGGATGGTTAAGGCAGGAGCTTGTCCTGCCATTAAGTTAATTTTTTGACTATATACCTGCACCTCTGGGCTTGCATCCAAGGCCTGAAGTACTTGTGCAATTTCTTCCTGCCTCCATCAGTTTGGTTGTGTTCTCTATTCCCTCCTGAGCTGGTTATTAATTATGGAGACTGCAGAGATGAAGTCCAGACTCTGCTAATGGTTGACTTCCCAGTGTTTTAGAGACAGCGTTTCAGGGACCTGCTAATGGTATTTCTCAGCTTTGCTTTTTTAAGCCCCGCTGTCATCTTGGTTTGTACCCTGAGTGAGGCAGGTAGCAGTGTTCAGGTGTAGGCTGGAGCCTGGCTCTCGGGGCAGATCACATCTGCAGCACCCAGCTCATGCCCCTGGGTTGGAATGGCCTCCGTTTTGTGCTGGCAGGGAGAACAGAGCCTTGCCTGGCAGCTCTCAGGCAGTGCAGTGACCTTTGCAGGGTGACACCTCTCAGTTTCCCCTTCAGGAGTCGGGGAACAAATCCGTGCTGAGTGCTGTGCCAGGCCCCAGCTATCCTCACAAAGCCACCCATCTCATTGCTCTCAGTCACTGGCTTCCCTCACAGCCTGTGTCTCAGCCTTTAAAGCTGCCTGGCCAAGCCCAGGTGCTCTCACATGTCTCCTCTCCCAGCCTTGTTATTCCTTCTCCCCCTCTCCCAGGAGCGGCGCTGGGCTTGCTCCTCCTCCCTGCCCCATCCGGGCTGTGGGTGCTGCCGGCCTTGGCGCCAGCTCTGTCTGCCCTTTGCTCTCCCTGGCCTGGCTGGTGCATCTCCATTCCTGTGGCAGGACCCCTGTCCCTTCTGCTGCTGCCCGACCATCCACCAAAATCCTCTGAGATGTGGCTCTCCCTCTCCCACCTTGTTCCCATTTCTCTGCTGTTCACTTGTGTCCATCTGACGTGGGGAATCCGCGCTGTGTTTTCTCTCTAGGCCCTGCCAAGCTGTTCCCTGCCTTTGCAGCTGCTTCCAGCCTGCTGCTGGTCAGCCAGCCCCTGTGCAGGGATGCACAGGAAGGAGCTGCCTGCATCCCCCCTCCCTGAGCTTAGCCTTATGCTAGGGGGATGGGAACAAACAGACTTGGGAAAACAGAAACAATGAGAGTGCAAAGTCTCGCTTTGGTTTTTCCAGCTCTGCCTGTTCATATCCCCCAGGACTTTCCCCTGGTATCAGATGGCAGCTCTGGCATGGGAGTCCCTGATCCCGTTTTGCAATTCTCCAGTGTCAGCCAGCAGCTTGGGCCTTCCTGTAAGTGCCCCAGTGGTCACAGGGAAGGAATGTTCCCCCGGCCAGCCGCAGGGGGAAAGGTCACAGCGGGCAAAGGCGACGCCAGGCGAGCAGCAGCCTGCTCCCGCCCCTTGCTGATGAGGGCAATGCTCATCAGCACAGAGACAAAAACAGGCTGGCTTTTGGGGGAAATTAGAAAAAAAAGAAATGGTTCAAGAGGTTAAATATTTTGGGCAAGGCCCCACTTCCTTTCACAGGGCAGATCTGGGGGCAGATCTGGGAGCAGATGCAATGCCCAGGCAAAGTCCAGGATGTGTGCATGTTTCACGGCTCTCTTAGCTGCAGGATGTTTGCTGCTGAATCCGCTCCCAAAAACATCTGTGTGTCTCTCAAAGTGGTGCCTGGGACAGAGGTTTTGGCCAGTTGCTGCTGCTCAGAGCAGCTCTTGGGCTGAGCAGCAGTGTTGTGGCTCCCTTCCCTTCCCTTCCTCCCCCATGCCTGCCAACAAACCTCTCCGCTGGATGCAGCTCGGAAGGAAAGCTGTGAAAGCTGTGACTCTCGGTGGCCACAGCGGGATTAACATCCAACATTAAGGGTTTAACTCATCCCTGCCAGCCAGGGGTTTCAAATAACTGCCATGCCTCTTCCTTCCACCCTGGAGCTTGTAGCTTTTTTAATCCTGTCCTTTACACCCTGTTTGCCAGGCTGCCTTTGCTAAGCTGGAGCTTGCTCCTGGCACTTTGTTTTTGAAGCCTGGTGTGTTGGCTGAAGCTCCTGGGGATGCTGGTCACATTTGTCAGGGTGGGAGCAGAGCAAAGAAAGGAGGAGGAATTTCTAGGTTGGGCTTACAAACTGGAGTTTTTCAAAATTCCCAGCGTGTTAAAAAAAATACAGAGCTAATCTGGCCCTTGGTCTCTAGGTTACGTTTGCCTCAGCCGAGGCTGAGCTCATGGAAAATTGCATCCCAGCTCCTGTGCTCTGTGCCAAGATTAGTAGGTTTAAAACTAACCGATAACATCTTTGTAAACTTGGAGTAATTTCTTTAAAGCCTGCTGATCCTTCCAGCCTGGATTTTGGAGCTTTCCTAGAGATCCAAGAGAGCCAAACAGGACGATGGCATCTACCCTGAAAAATCACCCAGGAGCCTGACAGTGCTTTCAGCTGCTCCTGAGGGAGGAAAGAGGCTGATGTTTGCCAAGGCCCTGAGGGGTGTGCTGGGATCCTTCTCCCTGTTCCCAGCCGGATACACAGCACACGGCGACGCTCTGCGCGTAACTTATAATAATCACCGGTTTTATTTTAAAAAAATTACAATAGAAAAGTACCTTTAAACATATTTCCAAAAGCAGAGTAGACAATGTGGAAGCTTCTCTCCTCTCCACGAGACAAAGTACAGGAAATAGTTTGCTAAAAGAGTTAGTCCGTTGCTTGGGAACGCTGGTATCGTTCCTTTTGGAGCCGCTCTGAGGTTTGTCTTGGATTTGATTTCTTCTCACATCACTTTTATCAGGCCCATTTTTTACAGAAGACCCCAATGGGACAGTTTCTGATGGTGAAAAACCCCATTTTTTCCTCCCCCGTCCCACCCCGACGGCCAGAATCTCAGCCATCTTATTGTGGCCCACCCACAGGACAAGAGGAAGGAGAAAAGAAAAGGTGATGATGTTTAATGAGGCCATGAACAGCTGGGAAAAACCGGCTACAGTGAGGCCTGGGCAGCAGCTGAGTTCAGTGTTCCCTGCAGCTGGAATGGAGATGGGGGAAACGCAATGGAAGGAGAAGTTCTGCACCTCCCTGTGCAAGAAACGGAAACTGATAGAGCTTTTGGGTCAGTTTGCTCCCTTCTTTTTCCAAATTCCTCCTGGAGCAAGGAGAAGGAGAACTAGTATGTCAAGCAGTCTCTCTGCTGGTACTCTATCTCTGTAAAGGATGTTGGCAGCCTCCCTTCTCATCTTTGCACATGGAAACATGGGAATGCCACGCAGGGAGCAGCTGGACCAGCGTAACATTGGCACTCAAACCACAGGCCAGGCCAGTGCTTCAGGATAACGGGGAGCCCCTCAGGACTCATGTCCAACCTGGAGGGAGCTGGCAAACCAAGGATTTGTTGGTATATTTTTTCATACAGCAGTTTACGTTGCCTGTAACAGCTTGGAGCAGTCATGGCAGCAGAGGAGGAGGAGGATTAGGAGGCAAATTGTCACCTTGCTACGTGTGTGGGCTGCCTGCCCATCCCTGATCCGAGCTGTTGTACCCCACGGAAGCTTTGCACAGCAGCTATGAACACAGCCCCAAGGTAAAAAAAAACACAGGAAGGAAGTTCCTGGTCGTCCTGCCTGCTGGTCATTTGGTGCAATTGGGAAGAGAACAGTAATACTGTAGTGTCTGCAGACGCCTTGCCAGCACAGCCAGAGCACAGTTCCTGTGCCGGGGAAGCACAGTTCCTGCAAACCTGCATCGTGTGTGTCGACGTCCTCACGCTTGTGAACATCGTGCCTTCCACATGCAGCTGCCAGGGCCAGGGGATAATAAGACTCTTCTTTACACACCTCAAAAGTCAAGCACAAAGCCTGTGGTCCGACCCGGTGTAAGATTGTCTTCTTGAGGAGCTTTGGTACAAAAATACTTGTTCTTGTTTTGGTTTTTTTCCTTTTACTTTCTTTTTTTCTTTTTTTTTCTTTTTTTGTAGTCTGCTTTCCTATGGTTCATTTGAAAAGGCTTTTCAAACACTACAACAATGCCTGTCAAACCATGCTTTTGAGAGTAACACACTCTTCCTTACAAATATACAGTGTAAAAGAGGAAAATATTATTACTAGGTATGTTTATCTTTTTTCTTCTAGGAGAGCAGATGTGTGATAGAGGCTGTGGGAAAGTCTTGGAGGAATCCAAACTTGTGTAAGGTTTTTTTTCAAGCCTGAAACAACAAAGAGAGGTGTTAAAAAAAAAAAAAAGAGCAACTGTGATGGAGGAAAAAGGGCTGTGGTTAATCTCTCTTCCTTTGTGGAAGGAAGGAAGCGAGGTAGGGGGGAGAGGGAGGCTTGTTTTGGAAATTTTTGTCAGGACTGTGCTCTCAGGACAGTTGTTTAGCAGGGAAAGGGTAAGGTGGGACCTGCCTGCAGGGAGAGAGCGCAGCATCCCTGGCACAAAGAACCCCACTGATCCCACTTTGTTCCTCCTGCTGGCTGCAGTCCCTGGGGCTGGAAGAGGGAAGCCGGGAGTTAAGTGTGAGTTTTGCAGTTAAGAGGAATTCGGCCTCTGTTGATCCAAGGCAGGAAGCAAGGAGGGAGATGAGATTAGCAGGGTAATGAGAGGCATTCCTTGTTTGTGGAAACTCTCACCCCAGATAACAGCCATCCAGGGGAATGGCAGACCCATGGCTCTACAGGGCAGTAGCTGGAGCAGCCCCTGCCAACCTCAGGGCCTGTTCCTCAGGGACATTGTGATGACTTCCTCACTCCTCTGCCCCCTTCCCGAAGCAGCTGATGCCGCAGGGTGGCATCCTTACCAGCACACTGAGGTCCTGTGGAGAGCACACCAACCCAGTAGCCACCTTGGAAGACTCCATTAATACCCACAAGACTGACTGTAGGCCACCATCACACACCTGAGACCTGTGGGAGGACACAGCAGAGAGTGAGGAACGCTGGCACTGGGGACTGAGGTCAGTGTCCTGTGGGCAGGGGTGATTTCACAGGGACCACAGCTAGCACTTCCCAAGGGGACAGCTTGCAGCTTATTGGGCCAAAGATAGCACTTGGTGGTCTCAGATATTTTTTCCAACCTAACTGATTGTGGGATTAGCTCTGCCATGATGGGCTCCAGGCAGTAAATCCAGAGAGATGCAGGCAGGAGAGCCAGGCCCTCAGCCAAACCCTCTGTGCCCTTCCCAGCTGGAGGAGCCTGGAAGGGAAACAGGTGGTCCCTGACCCTCCATCCTCACCACCCACTGCGGCTCTTGGGCTGGTGGACCTGTTTTAAGGGATTTGCTCATCTCCCCTTCCCAAAAGCTTCTCTGCTCACATTTTATCTGGAAACATTGGCGTGTTGCATATTTTGGAAGAACCATTGGTTCCCAAAGTCTCACTACTCCCTATTTTTATCTGCTGGGCCTAAAATAGCTGGTGAATTCTTTATGGATCCAAATCTGGGGCCGGCTGCAGCCGGGGCTGGGCCTCATGCCCTCCCAGCTGAGTGACCTCCAGGGCTGCAGATGCCAGGCAGATGGGCAGAACCGTCACATGTGAGTGTGGGCAGCTGATGCCAGAGCTTTGGATCCACTGGCATTTCTCCACAGGAGGGTGTGGAAGCAGGAGGCTTCCCAGCAGGGATTGTTCCTGGCTACGGTGGTCCAGGCAGGCTGGGATTGCAGGGCAAGCAGTGCTCAGTGTCCACCAAGGCTCTTTTCCCTCTTCTATGCGAGTCCCCTTTGTTTATTTATCCACAAAGGCCAAAGTTATTTGCAGAGCGTATCTTGCAAGGCTTTTTCCATCCGAAGAGGTCCCAGATGGAATGGGATCATCCCTCCCTCCTGCCGGGCAGCTGGGTGCTTGGTAAGGCTGTGCTTCTTGTTTTGGCACCCCCACCACCCCAGGCTGCCTGGATAGCTTTCCTTAAGGTTTAATGAGGTGATGGTGTCAGGGATGCCTTTTCCATCACAACACCCCCCTCTGGCATGGTGCCTTTCCCTCCTGCCCCAGGGCATGTGGGAAAGTGAATGGTGGCACAGACATCCCTTTCTGGGGACAAGGAGGGCAACTGGACTTGGGGTGTCTGCTGGAAAGTGGCCACCCACCCTGAGCTGCTGGAGAGCCTGGGAGTCACAGTGGGGAAGCTCAGGGCAGAGGTGGAGGTGGTCCCCAGGTGGCCAGGAGGATGGGACAGTGGCACTCACCCGGCATTCAGCAGAACTGACGGGACTTCCAGCCCTGAGAACCAGCCTCGGAGGGAGGGAGCCAGCGCATCTGCCAAAGCAAGGGAGACACAAGGTGAGAGGGAGGGGCGGGCTGCCCACCCTGGCAATATCAGGCTGTGGCTGGGCTCCCTTTTCCTGGCTTTTCCCAGCTTTTCCCAGGCACAGGGCGGAGGGAGGTTGGAACAGCAGTACAGCCATCCCAGCTCTAATTCCAACAGTAACACTGAGGCTGAGCACAGCCCCTGGCATGGCTGCTTCCAGCAGGATGGAGCTGGGACAGCAGCACCATGGTCCCACTGAGCAGGAGTGAGCTCATCCTTCTCAGCTCCTGCAAAGCCTGCTTGAAACAGGGCGGAAAACATCAGATGCCAAAATTTGGCATGCAGGCACTCAGTGCTCTGCCAGATAACTCCAAGCCAGTCCACCGTCCATCCTGCAGTTCCCGGTCCCACTGCTGTCTGCAGGATCCAGCGAAGCAGCTCCAGTTTGGATGGTGGCACCAGTCTCCAGCCCCCACCCAGCAAAGCCACAACCTCAGCAGCTGCACAGGAGGATGGGAAGGTGCCACCAGCACCCTCCCCAGCAGGCTGATATTTCACATCAGGTAATATTGCTTCTGTCTAACATTACGTCTCAGCCTGGGTTTTCCCAAGGGACCCTCAGAGCTTCTGTATGCCTGTTTCCTTGGCTGTGCGCTTCCCTGAGCAGGGCAGGTGCTGCCTGTTAGCAGTTATTTGACAAGGCAAGTACGTAGCTGCAATAATATTTACCAACGCTCTTCCTATGAACAGCAGGGCCCAGAAAGCTGGAGTTTCATCCAAAGGCTGCACATGGTTTGCACACTGAGCACTTTTCCTCACCCTTCTGCTCAAATCAGCCCCTGGCTGCTCCAGCTCTCAGTGATGGTGGCTCTGGATAACCTGGCTCAATCTTGGTGGGCCAAGGCCAAAAGCCTTTTGGATGCAGTTTTTCTGGCAAATCTATTTCCATGTGCTTGTTACCTCCTGTTCATCGCTGAGCTGGAGCTGGCTGCAAGGAGCAAAAGCCAGGGTGCTGCCCAGCATGGATGCTGAGGAGGTAGCTGCCCTTTCCCCCTTGTGGCAGGGGTCCTTTGCCAGCATCCCCATGATGCTGCAAGGCTGGCACTGCAAAGAAATCCTCTTCCTACGCCATTTCCACCTCTCCTCCTCTTTCCCCTGCTCCTCTCCCAGGCGGATGGTTAATTTTTAACAGCCCATGCTGCCATCGGGGGCCAGCAGCAGCTGGTAGAAAGCGCTTGTGACGAGGCAGCTCCTCGTCAATAAAAGATGGACCCTCCATTTGTGCTTCACTTCCCTCTCCTCCCTGTGAGAGCTGCTTGCCTTCACACCCCATGAGCAGCACATCCATGAACAGCATCCCAGCCATGCTGCAAGGGCAGCCAGGGGTTCTGGAGCCCCCCTCTCACACTGGCAGCCGGATGGTTCGGTGCCAGGAGTGATGGGCATGGTCCAGACCCTGGGAGCATCCCCAGCCCTCCCTCCTCCCTCACAACCTGCCCCACCACAGGTAGCAGCGAAAGTAGGAAGGCAGAGAGAGGAGTCTGGGGAAAGGCAGGACCCCTGCCAGCATTCTGCTCCATTTGGGAGCCTTCCCTAACTTGGGGAGCGGGGAGTGAGTGCCTGTGAGCCGGGCAGAGTTAGTGGTGCAGTGAGCACCGAGGGGAAGGGGGGCCAGGGCAGGAGGGAGGGTGAGCAGTGGAGGTGGATGGTTGGAATTACCTGGGCGTGCAGTGAAGCGGGGTAGGTGAAAGCAGGAGGAGGTAGAGCAGGTGCTAATTCCGCTGGGTACAGAGGGTACGGCCCCCACACTTCAGGGCTACTGGGGTAAAGTGCAGGCACTGTGAGCTCATCTGCAAGAGAAGAAGAGGGAGAGTTAATGGTGACCAGAGGGCTGCGACCATCGCTGCATCCTTCCTTCTCCCCTTGATGCAGGAGCAGAGCTGCCCCTGAAAAACTGTGAGATGCCACCACTGAGAGCTGGCTCACAAAGCTAACACAGCATTCTCCCGCTGGGATAACATGAGGTGAGCAATGCTATGGGGCTGGGGGTGTCATTCAGGGAGCTGGGGCTGGGCTCCTTGTCTCCAAGATGTTTAGTAAAACCAGGGATTCAGCAGAGGAGAGTGTGCAGCTCGTGCCTGTGTGCCAGAGCAGGGTGAGGAGCCAGAGTCTACATGAGAGATCTTCCAGAAGCAGCAAAGGGCATGGAGCGCTCACAGCAGGGCATTGCCAAGGTCCCTCCTGAGACCTCTGCTAGCTGTCACCTGTGCCAGGTCCTCTCCTTTGGAAACCCCCAGCACGTGCCACCACGCAGCAAGCAGGTACCAATGCTTCCAATGGGACCTGGTATTCCCCTTGGCCACCCCATCACGATGTCCCCCCTCCTTCCAGTTCCAATATCCCTGGTGCCTGCCAGCCCGAGCCCTGCTAGCAGTGCAGGGGGTACTCACAGGGCTCCCGGGCGATGAACTGAGGTACAGCAGTGGGGAGAGGGGTGGTGGGATTTGGGGTGCCCACCAGCTTGTTCTTGGCCATCTTGGTGTTGGCCTTGGCAAACTCCAGCCGCAGCGTCTGGGGGATCTCGGGGTCAAAGCGGATGCCCTGTGGAAGGGAGGGAAGGAGGGGCAGCGGGTGGGTGAGCACCGCCGCGTGCCGGCCCCGTAGCAAAAATAACTCCCCGTTATTTATGGGTTTTTTTCAGCTTCCAGCCCTGAAATGAGCTAATTTGCCGGGCCCCGAGGCAGCTCACATTCCTCCGGCATCTTTAGCATCGGCACCATATTTGGCAGTCGGCATCCCGCAAGGCCGAGCTCTTATCCAGAGGGATTAATGGAGCCAAAAAAAAAAAGTTTTATGTTGAAAATGAAGAGAAGGAAAAAAACAACCCCGAACCAAAATGCAGGGGAGAGCTGGGGTGGAATTGGAGAACCAGCTCCACACAGTTCTGCCTGTGATTATTTTCAGGTAACTTCACAAGTTGCTAAAAGTGAAATTTGTTTTTTTCTTTTGCAGACTTAGCTGGGATTTTTCCTGCTGAATAAACAGGGAATACTCTTTCTCACTTGCATCTAAGGCTCAAGTCCTGAGTGTTCAAGCCCTCCTGGATGGCCCTGAGAAAGGTGAGAGTGACACAGCCCCCCAGGAGGGAGGATGCAGATGAGAAACAAGCTTGTCTGGAGGGATTGGGATGCCCTGGGGCTGGCTGGCATGGGAGGTGCACATCCTAGGGATGGAGGAATTCAGAGAGTCTCTGGGGACAGGAAAACAAGGGGAAAAAGGAGCAATGGAGTGGCTGAGCCAGGCACACTCACGTTCAGCGCGTTCTTGGCTGCCTCCGCCTCGGAGCGGCTGTCGAAGCTGACGAAGCCCACAGGCTGTGGAGGAAGGACAGGAGCCATCAGTCAGGTTCCTGGGGAGCACAGAGGAGAGCCCCTCACCCCAGGGAATGGTGGCATGGTTACACCATGTGGAGCAGCTCCTACCTGCTTGGAGGTGAGTTTGATGAGCGACCCTTCGTACCCCTGCAAGAAAAGGATTAAAAAGGGTTTTTGGTGGAGATCCCCACAATTAAATACTAGTAACTGAATAAACGGACTGAATTAGACTTCATTGGGTTCCCAGATGGTGGGATGATGGGTTCCTAAATGGTTTGGGGCCATGGGGCTGGGGCAGACGCCAACCCCATGCTTTCAGCCCCCCATTCCCTCCCCAGTGTGATACCTTAAAGGGTCTGAAGAGCAGGTAAAGTTCCCGGGGCTTGATGTCCAGAGGCAACCCACTGACAAAGAGTGTCCTCACCTGGAAAAGAAGAAAGGAGGTTCCTGGGGACCCTCTCTTGTCCCAGAGAATTGGGGATACACCATGCTCCCTGTAGCCAGAGGGACAATGCCAGCCCAAGGGGAGCAGACAAAAGCCTTAAGCCAATGTGCTGGTTTTGCATCGTGCTTGAGTGATGCTGAATTTTTGGAAGGGATGGCCGCATCCTTCATGTGGCCATGGAGGAAGCTGCTAAGGCACCATGGAAAGGTAGCAGGGACCTGTCCTCACCCCAGCAGTCCTCTCCAGGTTAAAAAGCTCACAGAATCCCAGCACCTTCCTACCCTGGTCTGGCAAACAGGATTTCTCCCAGCATCCCCAGCAGATCCTGGACAATGCCTATTGTCTCAGTTTAATTGCAGCAACTCATTAAGGACTGGGAGAAGCAAACACCAGCTCTTCCTCCTGGAGGAAAAGCCCTGGTTTAGTGGGGGCTGGATTTAAACAGCTTGTGCCTGGTTTGTAAAAGTCACCTTTTAAGGGGTTTTAATCCATTTTGGGTGGATCTAATGTTTATCGTGGTGCAGCATCCTCAAAGCGGGGATGTTTGGCAGAAATTCTGCTCCCACCACCCTGAGGGGGGATGTGGGGCTCCTCCAGGATGAGCAAACCCTGTGCTGGGTTGGTTTTGCTTTACAACCAGCTTGTAACCGGGAGAGCAGTGTGGGGAACTGAACCTGCTGTTCCTCTCCTCATGCCCAAAATCTCATCCTAACACTTTGGGCTGTAGAAGGGGAAAACCTTCATGTATTTTATTTAATTTTTTGGCCAGGCACCCTGCCTGCCCCATTCCCTGGGAAAGAGACATGGGAAACAGCCAGAAACAGCCAGCCCAGGCCTATTCATGTGCTGACATTTCTTCTTTCTCTTGCAGATAAGCTATCTCCCCCATCTCCCAGCCTGGGAGCAGCAAACATTCCTGCTTTGTGGAACAAAACCTCTGGCTGACCTATATCTATTAAATAACAAAAGGTACTCAGCTGTTTGCACACAGCCCTTGTGTCAACAGCCCTGGTGATACCCATCCTGGGTGCCAGCATTATCATCATCATCATCATCCCTGCAGGTACCAGCATCCAGGCTGGATGAGATCAGCAGAGAAGGGGTGTCCTCACCCCTTCCTGAGCCAGGGCTACTAGCCTGTGCCCTCTATTGGGACCATCCCCCAGAGCTCCTCAGGGGACCCCTGCCAGCTTTTTGCCTGTCTGCTGGGACCAGGGAGTGATGGAGCATCCCACAGTGTTCAGTGCTGCCCTGTCCCCCAGTGGAGACATTGCCCCAGTTTCTCCTGGCAGGGGCTAGGGGGGGATTCACCTGGAGGATCTCCCCTTGTGTCCATGAAATTCAGCCTAAAGAAAGCAACCTTTTCCTTTCCTAGGGTGAAAAATACTGGCTTTCACACAGGTCCTCCTGAGCATGGCTGCTGTTCAGGGAATCCCAGGGAATCAGCTCTCCAGACACATGCACCCTCCTAGGTGGGTTTACATCCTGAGCATCCCTGCAGGGTGTCCCCTGTCTCCCCCATCCCTAGAGCCATCCCTGGAGCCATCCCTGGCTTCCTGCGTCTCCTCTCCCTGGGGAGCTTCAGGAAACACCAGGGACCAGTGGGAGGGAGTGGGGAACCCACTGCCAGTTTTCATCCCTGAAATCCAAACCGTGCATGCCCAAGCCTGCCAGACCATTTGACCCCAAAGCCACATGGGAGAGAGACAGAGATGAAAGATCCCAAGGAGCCCTCCAAAATTCAGCCCCACAGAGGAAGGGCTTCTCTAATGACTTTGTTTTCTTTGCAAGTTCAAACGCGGGTCGGCCAAGTTTGAATCTGTAAAATTATACAGTGGCTAGAGGGAGAAGGGCTCTAAAGGATCCCCCAGCTGGATTACAGCCCCAAAAGGGTTTTTGGGGCCCAGGGCAGGGGATGGGTACGAGCTCCTGGGTGCTTCCCATCTGCACCCCACAAATGCACCCAGCCCCAGGGATGTTGGAGTAGGTCCTACACGAACAGCATCCTTGTACTGGGTAACGAGCAGGTGGGATGGCAGAGCAAGGGAGCATCCTTGGGGATAATCCCAGCAGGTTGCACAGATACCCTTTTGCCAAGGGAAAGATTTTAGACAGAAATATTACTCCTGCCCTTAAATGGAAGGGGAGCTTTGGCCCAGGGAGCTAGTCCAGGTTTTTTTGTGCTGAAATCCCAGGGATTCAGTCCCCATCCTCTACCAGAAACACTCCTAGGGCAAAATCCTTCCCTGAAAAAAAAAAACCTTATCAGAGAAATGGCCAGGCAGCAGGCACGTATCTGTTCTTCTACAGGGAAGAATTGCTCCTTCAGAGAGGTGGATAAGGCACAGCATCTGCTCCCAAGGATGTCATGGGACAGGGCCAGACTGACAGCTCTCCAGCAAGGATTAAAGGGTGCTGGAGCATGGGATTCCCCCAGCCTAAACCCCACCATATTTTTGGACAGCCTGAGCTGTTTCAGTTCTGCTGTATGAACATCTTTCAGTTTCTGTTTGGTGGAGCATTTCTCTGTCTCTCCTTCTTCCTGAAATTTGGGTTGAAACCAAAGATTTTTTAAAAGCCAGCAGTGCCAATGTTTGCTCCAGGAGGAGCTCAAAGGTGACCACCTTGACTTCCTTCCATGGGGATGGCAGCTATGGGACTGCTCCAAGTCCCTTTCCACAGTACTCCTCTGCTCCAGCTGCTGCACCCCACAGCTCCCAAATTTCCCAGGGCTGCTGGATCCTACCTATGTTGCCTCACTCCTGATATGTCCCCTCCTGACTTTTTTTTTCCCTGCAGGAAGTCTGCTCTTCATCTGTGCTACTCTCCTCTTTCTTGGAAATCATCTCCATCCCACCTCTGGCCTGTCCCCTCTCACCTTTGCATCCCACATCCCAGTCTGTTGTCCTTGAGATCCTGCATCTCATCTTGGATCGGTTTAAGGGATGCTGGAAAGGATCTGTGGAGGTTAGGGTTGAGGACATGCAAGGAGAGGCAAAGATCTGGGCCAGGAGGTGACTGGGGTCTCCAGAGCGTGGATCAAGGATGACCCCAGCATGGAGAGGTCTGTGATGGAGCACCAGCAGCCCTCCTCCTCCTCTTCCTCACATGAAGCCACAAGCCAGGTTTGTCTCCTGCAGGTAAGGAGGCACCAGCAGGGCATTTGCTTGGCTTGGACCCCATCACACAGCAGTGCCCAGAGGGATCCCAGAGGTCCCAGAGGAATCCCAGCACCATCCTGGTCCCCTGTCCTGCCCTGCCCTGCCCAGACCAGCCCCGGTAAACGTTAACAGGCCGTGGGGAGGCGGGAGGCGTCCGGGTGATTCATCCACGAGGCATTTAATCGCCTCCTTCAGCCCAGCTCCCATGCCTCGTCCTTCCGTCCGTGCATGCACCCCTTCCAGCAGGGCTCGCTTTAATGCTCCACCAGCCGATGATCCGCCTGACTGCCCGCCGCCCGGGAGGCACCGGATCCGGCGGCAGCGGGAGGGCGATGCCACGGGGCTGCCATCGAGCCGTGCAGCCGGGCCGGCCGGGCTTCCCCTCCCATTCCCGGCAAAGCGGGGTGCCGCCTCTCCCCCGGCTGCGGGGTGCACTCCCGCCCCGCCGGGATTAGTCCTGGCATAAATAGTCTCTTGGCTAATGGAGCGTCTTCCTCGGCTGGGTTTAGATTGCCGGGCTGTGTGTACGCATGCCTTGAGCCCGCAAAACTCCCCGACATAAACAAGGCTGAGGCCGAGGGATGCCGGCTTCCCCGCCCGGAGGATGCGGGAGGAGCGGCACGCATCTCCGGCCTCGCCACCCGGAGCCGCTTTGCTGGAAAATCGCTGTTCTCTCACGTCCGGTGAAGGACGGGAGCAGAGGAACAGTCCTTGGGGGAAAGCGAGTCCAGAGCTGCCGGGGCTGGAACGAGGAAGCAGCAGAGGAAAAGACAGTGAGCAGCCAAGGGAGCAGATGGGGGATTGCAACAGAGCGGAGGAGCGGCGGGATCAGGCGCGGGTCACACTCGTCCCTGTCCCGCCTGGAGCTTGCTCCCAAAGCCTCCGGACCCTGCGCTTTGAGGAGGAAAGGAAGCAGGAGCACGGGGGGATGCAACACAGGGGCCACGGGGGCAGATTTTATCCACTCGCTGGGCACATTCCCCCTGGGAAGCATCCCTGGGGTCCCCTCCCCATGGCACGGCTCCCCCGGGATGAGGGATCTGGCATGGGATGGGGACGAGGGCCACGAGCCGGGCTCTCCGCAGCCACTCTGCTACCAAATAAGGCCTCCACCGAGCCTTTCACATGCCGTTCTCGCCTGGCCAAAGTGACGTGACTGCCTTCCCAAATTGTTCCGGCTCCTCCGTGGGGAAGCCCCTGGCCCACAGCTCCCCTGCACGGCGCGGGGGAAGACAGGCGAGAGTGACGGGGAAGACACCCGGGGTGCCAGGGAGGAGCGGGCATGGAGTGGGGGCTTTTCCCACCTGGCAGCGCCCTGAGTGACCTCTCCCTCTCCTCTTCTGAGGGAACAGGAGGCTGGAAGGCAAGCGCTGGGAGGGGGGAGGAGAGGCACAGTAGCTGGACAACCCTTTCCCTGCGCTTGAGTAAATAAGACAGCACCGGCTCCTCCAGCCTGGGCTGGAACAAGTCCTGCAGGGAAAATACCTGCTTGGCACCGGAGCAGCGCGGCTGGTAGGCAGGAGCGGGCATCGCCCACCTCGTGTGTCCCCGGCACCTCCCAGCCGTCCCCTCCGGGCGCTCCCCATGCCCGGCATCACCGGGTCAGCGGGTCCCCAAGGATCAGCAGTGCACCAGCCAGCCCCGGGCCCTCCGGATCCGGCGGGAGGGGAGTGAGGGCTGCCCTGGTTTTGCCCGGTGCACGGTTCCATGCTTTTGGAAAAGGCAACGGGCCTCCATGGATGTCACCCTCTGCCGTGCCCAACAGAGCCGCAGCATCATCTCCCACACACCCCGCAAGGCCCCCAGGGGAAAGAACTTCCCGTTTTTTAGGAAACTTTGGGAAGTTTGAAGCCAGAGCCACCTCTGGAATTAAACAAATGAAGGCAGGCGGCAGCGGGCGGTGGAGTTGAGGTGATTGATCCCAGCGTTGGTCACCAAGCAGGGAGCTCAGGAGGGAGCTGCTGGAGCAGCCCAGCCGGGTGGAGGCTAAGGAGGAGGAGGAGGCGATCTTAGATCGGAATCTTCCCGCTCTCACCCTCACAAAGTCCAAATTCCCATCTCAAGGTCACGGGCAAAACCAGGAACTTTGCGGCTGGAATGAAGAAAACCAGCTCTCACCGTGGCGGGGTGTGGGGTTGGTCTCCCGTGGGGATGGGAGCGTTTCAGACATTTTTGGGGTGAGACCCGCGGGAAAGAGATGCGCGGCGGCTGGATGCACTGTACCCACGGGCACCGGCAGCACCAGACACCGGCAGCGGGGCCCGGGGGAACCTGGTTTATTCCCCACGCCCCGCGGGTCGATCTGTGTCTCGCGTGGGGCTCCCCGCGCCCGCAGGTTCCCTCCGGCGAGGCTGAGGGGCGCTTGCGGCGAGCCCCAGGGGGATGCGGGCGGAGAATAGAAGCGTCCCGGGGAGCGGGGACGCGTTCCCGCCGCTCGTCCCTGTTCCCCCCGCAGCAGCCCCGGGTACCGGTAGCCGGCGGGAGCCCCGCGGCGCCGACCCCCCATCCCGCGGGGGTGCGTGGGCACCCGCGGAGCGCAGCTCCTGGGAACCGCGGGTGGGGAGGGGGAAGCCGGACCCCCTCCGCCCCAAATCCCCGGTGTGTTTGTCCCCCCGGTACCTCCTCCTCGGGCAGGCTGGTATCGGCGGGGCCGCCCTCCCTGTCGGCGGGGACGCTGCTCATGGTGCGACCGGCCAGGCTCCTCGTCCCGCCGGCGGCAGCCGCGTCCGGGCGGGCGGCGCTGGGGGCTGGTCCCGGCGGCGGCGGGGGGGCCGGGGCGGGGCGGGGCGGCCGGGGAGGGACGGGGCGGGGGGCGCGGCGGAGCGGCGGGGACGGACAGGGCCGAGCCGCGGGGGGATGAAGGAGCGCAGGGATACGGGAGGAGGGCCATGGGAACGCGAGACACAGGGCCGGGGACATGGGACACAGTGCCGGGAACACAAAGCTGGGGCCGCAGGACACGGAGTTGGGAATACAGGACAATACTGGAGACATAGAAGGCAGTCTGGAACATGGGGATACAAGGTTGGGGACACGGGGAACAAGAATTGGGAGAGGGATACAGTCTCAGGGACATGGGACACGGGCTGGGGTATAGGACAGGGCTGGGCAGAGGGGACACAGTCCTGGGGACACTGGACATAAGGTTGAGGATACAGAACACCAGGCTGGGGATATGGGGCACAGTCCCAGGGACATGAATGCATCACAGCTGTGGGGCAGAGGAGGGAACAGTGCTGGGGACACCCAATGTAGGACTGGGGGCGGTAGAAGGACTAGCAGGGGCTCATCACCCCAACCGGCCCCATCTGGGGGCTCTACCCCTCCCTGCCCAGCCCGGGGACTGCATTTAGGCTTCATGCCTAGGCTGGGCTTTTGCTGAGCCTGGCATTCGTTCGAGAGCTCGGGTTTGGGTCGTTCCAGCCCTGCTCAGCCCCAGGGCTCCCGCAGGGCTGCGCTCCCCCCGCAGCAGCGTGACGGAGACCCTAGGGTGGGGACCAGCAGCTGTGTCCAGTCCAGGTGCCGCCTGGTCACAGTGCCTGGGGCCGGAGGGGACACCGAGGACATCCTGCCCGGGGCACAGGGCTCCTTCCCAACGAGCGCTTAAGGTCACCGCGTGCCTTTCTGCGCTTCAGCAGCCGAAACAGCCCTGGGGCACCTGCCCGCCTGTCCTGCCGCCTGCCCAGAGGACACAGCCCGGCCACCCACAGGTTTGCAGCCTGCCCGCAGCAGCGATTCACAGGGCAGAAGCTCTCGAGACGGGAGGGAGGTGGAAATGAGCTGCACCAGATGGATTTGGGGGAGTGGGAAGTGTCTGGCTACAAGGGCAGCTGACCCCAGAGGGAATCTAGAGCACAGGGATTGATGTAGTCACCCAAATCTGCTGGAGCCTCTGGCTTTTGGAGTAGGTTTTCAGCAAGGGGAGAAACAGAGTAAGAATTTAGAGATGTGTTTAACTCCCTTTGTTTTCCCCCTCCACAGGCATCTGCACAAAAATCTCTGGCTGGACAGCGGGTGGGGCAATCCTCACAACCCTTATTTGGACTCAGCCTTGGGGAAGAGCTGCAGCTCCCCAGCAGCGCTGGAACCCAGGTTGGAATCACAAACTGGAAAAAGGGGAGGTTTGGATTTTTTTGTACCTATGAAAGTGGACTTGGGGAGAAAATCCAGTTTGCTCCAGGAGATATTGCACTGCTTCCTTGCCTCGAGATCCCTGATCCCAAAACCCCATATCCCACCAAAATTGGGGTTTCTCTGTGGTAGTTGCTCATCCTCTCCCCTCTTTCTCTCTTTCCTGTAGGAATTTCTGCTGCATTGATGTCCATCTGAGCTGGGACACAACGCTGGACTGTGTCACACAGGGATAGAAGGGGAAGTTGTGAACAGCTGGGGACTCTGGTGGGACAGCTGGGAATCACAGTGAGTCCCCAGGCTCCAGTGGAACGAGTGAACAAGGTTCAGCTCCGCCCTGGGTCCTCCGGGAGGGAACCCGAGCAGGAGCAGCCTCCGAGGGAAGGGGTGGAGGGTGGCACCGGGTGCGTGGAGCCTTTCCCACCCCGGGGCCCGCGTGGATCCGGGATGCGGGGCCGGGACCCCCGAGGAGCGCGGGGTCACACCGCCCTCTGCCGGCGCGACGGGACAGCCGGCACCGGGGTTGTCCCCGCCCCGACAGCGCCTGTGTGACCCAGGCACAGCACCCCGCACAGTCCAAGGGCTGCGGTTTCCTCGGACACAGGAACAGGAGGTATTTTATTCCCGAAACAGAGCACGAACAATAGAGTTAATGCGTGAGAGACAACAGACTCAATGCAGGTCTGAGACTCCCGGTGGAAGATAAATAAATGACACAAAGAAGGAAGAAATAGTTTGATGGAATGAGGGACATGGAGACCGGACTCTTCCCGGAGTGTGTAGTGATTCCCAGAACCAAGCACTGGAAACATGAGGTGGGTGCTCAGCTCTTGACAGGGGTGGATGCGGCCTTCATGGTCTTCTTCAGGTGGTGGTAGTTGGGCAGGATCTTCATCAGGAAATCCAGCTGCAGCGTCTGGGGCTGGAAAGGGAGGGCAGGGGCAGTGAGGGCACAGCCGAGGGGGACGGGAGGTGGCAGCCAGCATGTCCCTGTGCCCCCCACACCCACACACACACCTGAGGCCGCTCGGTCTGCACGCGGCGCAAGCAGTCGGCGCCGTAGATGACGGTGTTCTCCGGGATCACCTCGTAGGTGTTCACGTTGCAGCAGGCCCCAATGATGCAGCCGCTCGTCAGGATCACGTTCCTGCCTACAAACGCTGCCAGGGAGAGCAGAGGGAGGAGTCCCTGTGAGAGCTGTCCCCACAGCATTTACAGCAGGGCCAAGGCACCGAGCCCAGAGTTACCTTTGGATTCTATGACGTTGTTGTCTCCCACCTTCATCGCTTGGGAATCTACAGGTCTGTGTTAAGTAAAATTGTAAAAGGATTTGCTTTTTTTCAACCGGTGAAAAACCCTGATGCCATTTTCAAAGCACCACCCAGCCCTGGGCTATCTGAACCCTGACAGAGCCGCAGAGATGTCTCCACCCCGTGGAGAGATCCAGAAGCACAATGTGCCAGATGGTTTGTCACTGCACAGCCAGGATACAGCACCCAACCTCAAAAACATTGTTGGTGCCAATGACCATGGGCTTGGGCTCCACATCTTCGCTCTCTGGGGTTATATTTTCTGGGTACCTGCGGGAAGAAAGAACAGATTTCCATGTCTGAGATAAACAATGACAGTGCTCTGTGTGGCAGCTCAACTTTGGGACACACTGAAGCCACAGATATCCCACCCAACTGAGCTGGACTGTCAGAATTTTGGGACTGCTTTGGATTAGGATTCTTCTACTCTGTCAGCTTGAGAAGGATACCGAAGGGGATTTAGCAACCATCCAGTATCTGAAGGGGGCCTTCAAGGAAGCTGGAGAGGGAGTCTGTCAGGAACTGGAGTGACAGAACAAGGCGTAATGGGCATGGACTTAAAGAGAAGGAAATTAGGTTATGTAAAGGTAAGAAAATCTTTACTGTGATGGGAGTAAGACACTGGAATAGATTCCCCGAGGCAATAGTGGCTGCCCCAGCCCTGGAAGTGTCCAAGGCCAGGCTGGACAGGCCTTGTGACTCTGTGGCTTCCCCCCAAGCCATATTGCCACACGTGAACACAAAAGCACGAAGCCTAATGATTTTTTTTTTAACAAACTCTACCTCCCCAGGTTTTTTAAGCCCCCCCAGGGTGTCTCACGGACCCGTTGATGATGAGCGCCTGCTCCTCGATCAGGTTGCCCTCTCCGATGACGATAGGCCCCGCCTCGGCGATGATGCGGGCCTTGGGGTGGATCACGGTCCGGGGCCCTGCGGGGACAGCCCGGCGTCACCCCGCGCCCGCCCCGACGGAACGGACGGGGCCGGGGGACAGGGCCCTTACCGATGGTCACGTCCCCGCGGATCTCGCTCTCCACGCACACCACGGCGCCCGGCGCGATCTTCACGCTGCGGGGAGCGATGGGGCGGTCACCGGGGGGTCCGCCCACGAACCGGGAGGGGACGCCGCGTCCCGGGGTGGCCGCGGCAGGGGGATCGGGGAGGAACCGGGAGGGATCGCGGCGGGAGGGGGACTCACTCACCTCTTCTGCGCCTTCTCCGCCATGGCCGCGGCCAGCGGCGCCTGCGCGGGGCGGGGCTCCGGGGCTGCGCGGGCCGGGCCGGCCCCGGCCGCTCCCCGGTACCCTCGGATCCCCGGGGCCGCCCCAGATGAGGAAAGGAGCTCGGAAAGGGAATCGGCTGAGGCGGACGCCTGGACAGAGAGAGCGAGTCCCGTGTTTAGGAGCTCAGAGAGCGTCCTGCGTGTTCGTGCTTAAGAAACAGACACCGAGTCCCCTGTTTGGGGGCACCGGGCTCTTTTGGCCCGCTTTAGGGTACCGAAATAAATAAATAAATAAGGCTATTTTTTTTTTCGCCCCTCAGAAGTGGAGACAAAGTTGTATATTTCTGGGGGGGCTCCAAGTCCCGCGTTGTTGGCTCTTAAGTAGAGCCAGCCCCACGCGGGCAGTCTCAGGGCAGTGAAACAAAAAATCAGCAAACTGCAACCCCTGCCAGCAGCCCATTCTTCATCGTATGCCTCTGCCTTGTTCCTTTCCTGCTCCACCCCCCCAAAAATAATAAATAGTAAACAATAAATGAAGCCCTTCACTGAGAGCCTCCCTCCTCTGGGGGTGCTGGCAGCTGCACAGGACGTGTGGTTCTCTTCTGTCCAGGTTATCCACGCTATGAAAGTCACACTCTCAGGTCCAGGAGGGAGCAGGAGCTCGACTGTGCCACCCTGCCCCGCAGCAGCAGCGATGCCGCGGCCGTGCGCAGGAGGACCAAGCTCCCCACCACCACCAGGACAGAAGTAGAAACTCACAGGTTCTCTATCAATGGCCACTTCTACAACCACGAGGTAGGAAATTTTAGGCTTGGCTTTGTCACCTGAGGGACAGAGAGCCGTGCCCAGTGAGGCGTGCCTCAGGCTCAGGCCGTGGTGTGGCTGTTCTTGTTCCCAGACATCAGTTTTCACTCCGGCTTTTGGGTCAGAAACCAAAATAAGAATCAACAGCCAGATGAGGAGCAGACAAGTGATAGAGCAGTTGCTTCGGAAGTTTAAGGTAAGTCTGCTGGCAGGAGGAAGCGTGGCCGTGTTCTGGAAGCGTTCATTCCCACGTGCACTCCCTCCAGCACTGCGGGAAAGATGTGGAATAGCTGGGTCAGGATGGTGCATGGAGCGGAGTGTAAAAAACCCAGATGGACAATTTTAACCCTGGCGGTGCTGCCCTCCCGCGGACAGCCCCGGGAACTGCGGCTCGCCTAAAACAGCAGCGATTATCCCAGCGCCTGTCCGGGACGGGCTTTCCCTGAGAGCCAGGCGTGTGGAAAGATGGGAAGGTTACAGCTACAAGTACTGCTCGCGGCCAGTGCCATGCTGTCTGAAACGACTTTTTTTTTTTTATTTCCTTGGAACCATCTCCCACCAACAATATCGTATGTGGTCAGAAGTAGCTTTGCCTTTACTGCTACGTATTTCTCAAATATCTTGATTTTTCATGCTTAGTGTTTAATTTATACTTTAATGGTCTTAAGCTTCCCATTTAACTTGTCTGGAGACTTTACTATTGCAGAATTACTTAGTGTGGTTAGTAAGACTTGTGAGTGTCTTGGAAGGAAAACAACTTCTAGGAGTAACAAGGAAGGGAATTACAGAGCAGGGAGTAGAGTTGTAGGGAATACATTGCAAAGTAAGTGTTCAAAAGCTGTGCTGTTTTCAGAATGTGGCTGTCAGGCACGAGGGTAGGTCACAGAGGTTTACCTTGATGGCAGCACACATAGCAGATCTATGTGTGAGGGGAGAATAAGCTCTAGGAAGCAGTTAGTGTTGGTTTGTGAGTGCTGTCTAAATGAACCATTTCTGACAAATACAGGCAGGAATTGGGAAAGAATCTCTTTCAATGTGTTCTGGGACACTCAAGGAAACACAGCAAGGACACACAGGTGACAGAGGAAAGGGGGGTCACTCAGATTCGAGCACAAAGCCATTAACCACAGAAACAGTGATTACAGTCCATATCTTACCTGAATTTGTGCATTTGATCTCATTTGCACTTATACTTCATAAGCTTAGGATTTAAAATGCCTTTATTTGTTTTGTTCTGTGACTATTTGGGATAATATGATAACATTTCCTACCAGAAGGTGGTGGCCACAGCCAAACCCTGAATTTCCATCACTTAGCTTACTGTTTCAGTGGATTTCCTTACAGGGATTCAGCCTCTCTCTGACCTAAAGGTGGCTTTTTGTCACTCGGTTTGCTTTAAATGCTCCCTGTGCCCTTTGTGTCACTTGTCCAGCAAGGACCTTCCCATGAACTGTGCAGCTCCTTATGCCGGCAGCATTTTCTCACTCCTTTGGATGAGTTCTGGACCCTGGCAAAAGGAAAATCCCTGGGAGCATCAGTGTCAGGAGGGTGGCTGGTGTGTCTGTGGCACGTTCAGTGCTCATCAGGCTGTGACTGCACTCGCGCTAATTAATGGGCACGAGAGCAGCAGGCCGGGTTCGGCCGGGCTCGGCTCGGTTCGGCTCAACTCGGAGCCGCTCGCTGCGTTCGGAGCTCAGCTCGGTTTGGTTCGACCGACACCGTAATGTTCAGGTTGGTTCGGCCGAGCTCGCGTTGGTTCGGCTTATCTAGTTCGGTTCGGCTTATCTAGTTCAGTTCGGCTTATCTAGTTCGGTTCGGCTGAACGCGGTTCCGTCCCGTTCCGTTCAGTTCACCTCAGCTAAACTGGGATCGATTCGGCAAATCGCGGCCAGAGTCGGCCCTTCGGCCACGCTCGGCTGTTGTCGGCCACGCTCGGCTGTTGTCGGCCACGCTCGGCTGTTGTCGGCCACGCTCGGCTGTTGTCGGCCACGCTCGGCTGTTGTCGGCCACGCTCGGCTGCTCTCGGCCACGCTCGGCCATACTCGGCTGTTCGGCCGTACCTGACTCTGCTCCGCGGTGCAATGGCGGCCGGTGGCAGGGCGCCGCTCCCCGGCCTGAGCCCCGTGAGGGGACAGAGCGCTGGGACAGCCGCCTCAGCCCGGGTCACCCAGTCCCTGCCCGCCCCCGCGTCCCCCGGAGCGCGCCCTGCAGCGCAGAACGCGGCCTGGGAGCCAGGAGCGGGGACAATCCCCTCGGCTCGGCAGCAGCGCCGGGAGGCAGCGGGCGGTGCCCTCAGGTGAGCGGCCGCAGGGGAGGGAGCTGTGCCGGGGCACCGGGGCCGGGGGCACCCACAGGGGGACGGGGGCGCTTTCGGCGCTGCTGCGGGGGACCCGCTGTGGGTGGGACGGGTCTGTCCCGGGCCTTGCGGCTCTCTGGGATCGTGTTCCGTGGAATAAAGCTGGGGCTCGTCCCAGCTGCGGGGACAGCGTTTTATTGTGTGAGAAACAAAGTCCACTCTTTCGAATTGTTACAGGTTTGTTAAGGGATAAAAGGCAGCGCTGGGGTGCTTGGCTGTTTGCCAGGAGCACCCGGTTACCTTAAACCGTGTTCTCTATATTCTGGTCCATTGCAGTGGTGTATGCATATTCATTAGAGTTTATACACATTCAAACAGTTCTTTGAGTTTAGATGTTCTTTTGCTTGCTTTTAACCTTCGTGCCATCTTGTAGATCAAACCAATATACTTTAGTTCTTCCTGTGGTGCCATCCTATTTTATTTTCACTCCCTCGTTATTTGATTACGAGGGTCAATAAATTTTTCCTTTTTTTTTTTTCGGTGCTCTGGTTTCTGTTTCTGTTATCTTGTGTTTCAGATAAGATTGTCCCCACATGTGGGAAATCACCTCATTATCTTACACCATTTTCTGAGTTCCTTACATGTAAAAGCATTTTAACATTACACAGTCCCTATTATGCTACAGTCTAAGATAGGATCCATTACACTGCTGTTTATAAAAGCTGTGCAGTGCATACATGAACTGACAGATTATACTTTATCAGAGCAGTAGTTACAGATTGTACACTCTCAGCATTTGTGTGGTCAATAATACTGTGCCAGAGCTAATACATAAATGGCAGAGGCAATGACTGCATTTGTTATTTTCAATTCTGGGATGGGCTGAGCTCTGTTTTCCGGGAAGCAGCGGGATGGGTGTCCCTGTGCCCCCCCCGGGTCCCAGAGAGAAGCTGCTCCTGTGGCTGCAGCTGAGGGGCAGTGGGAAACCCGAACAGTCCTGATGGAAACCGATGGAAAACCGGGTTTTGTTGGGTTTTGGACTTGCCGTGTTCCCCTGCTCCGTGTGTTTTGCCTTAGGAAACAGGAACTGGGCACCAAGACACGTTGTTACCCTAGAAGGGACGAGTTTATTTGTATTTATTTCCTGAGCCACCTGGAACGAGTTGGGTCTCAGTTGGCACCTGAGAGCCTCCTTCTGTGTCCTGCGGGGGGGTGGCGATCAAAGGGGTAAAAGTTGGAGCAGGAGGGTGGGTGGAGAGGAGAGCAGTGGTTCTTTGGGGATTTGCATCTGGAAAGGGCCCTCGGCTTCCTGATGGGAGTGCTGGAAACAGAACTGAGAGTCCCTGAGCAATGGGGATAGTGCAGCTGGAGTGCTGAGAGCGCAGAGGCTGCAGTGGGTGTTGTCTGCTCGGTCTCCTGATGTCCCATCCCTCATGCTGGGCTGGCACCCAGGCACCTCCCAGGTCTGGGCACCCTCAGGGCAGGGGTGGGTTTTAAATGTTTTAAATGCTGCAGCAGCTCCCTCAGATTGGATGAGTGTGAGGATATCCAGCTCTTCCTTAGGGCTTGGAGCATGGCAGGGGTGCAGGGCTCATGGTCAGCCTTGTTTAAACACTTGTAATAGCAAAATACATTAAAACAGAGACTTTGAGGAAATAACATCCGTGAGTCTGTTGCAGGGATAGGTACAAGCTGTCTTTATTAAAGATCCACACTGCTGGATGTTTTGTCAAACCACTCTGGGGACAGAAGGTGTCCCCAAAGCTTCATTAACCCCTTGTTTTCTGCTGGTAGGGCAGGGTGTGACCCCAGGCTCGGGGGCTGTGTGGCTCATCCTCCCTGGAGCAGGGACACCCGCGAGGGTGAGCCACAGAGGTTCAGTTGTTGGAGCAGTGGGGATCTCTTTCTGCCTGGTGATTGCTGTTGCTGCTTTACTGTCACAGCTGCAGAGTTCCTTCAGAGCTGTGCCCTGCAGCAGCACTTGGAGCTCCTGTGCTGGGCAGGGAGCAGCTCTGGGCTGGGGCTTTCAGTCCCATCAGTGCCCATTGAAATCCAGCGTTTGTTTCGCTTCCATCGGCCTCTGCTGTGCCCCCCTCGGTGCCAGGGGACAGAGCTGTGGGAAGGCTCCATCCCATCTGTACCAAGGGCTGCCAGCGCTTCCAGCAGCAGTGCTGGGGCATCGAGGGCTGCCTTTGGAGCCTGGCTTTCACAGAGGGTTACACACTCTGCCCTGCAGCATCCAGCTGCATCCTACAGCTGGGTAGTTCAGCTGGCAGGGATTAGAGTCAGCTCTGGGGCCCAGAACAGGTTTTGTCCCTCAGAGAGCGACTGAGCTTCCTGAGATAGCACAGAGATGGTGCACTGGCCTTTGGGGCTGATAGTGAGTGCTGCCAGGTGATTCTGGTAAGGCTGAACTGAGGCTTTCTTAGGAAAGCCATCAGCTGTAATGAGAATCTGTGGAAAACAGGAGGTTGGTACACAGCTGGTAGTAGGTCCGGGGCTTTTCTTCTTCTTTTCTTGAACCTGTTCTTAAGAGGACCCCAAAACTGCAAAATCGACAGGAAGGGGGATGTGGGGGTGAAAGTTGCTTTTCATTTTTTTAAGTGTTGCTGTGGATTTTGGTATGTCAAGTGGCACTGCCAAAACAGCATTGGAATAACCAAACTTCAGGGCTCTGCACTTAATTCCTTTAATGTGTTTGTGTGGGTGCAGGAAATGCCAAATCCCAAAGCAATTCCATGTCTGTAACTTCAAGTGCAACATCTTTAAAACCAAGTGCTCAGTGTGGGCTTTCCACGTGGATGCAAATGGTCAAAGGCCTGGCTTGTGTCCCAAAAGCAAAAAACCTTTCTCTGTGAGGCTTTGGAGGGGATTCTCTTTGGGATTTCTTGTGATGCAGCACCCTGGGTGTCCCTTCCTTTGTGCAAATCCAGTGGTAAAGGATTGAATGACTGACACGTGGGGTCTGGGATAAAAATGGTTCTGTTCAAATTAGGCAAAGAATGCAATAAGAAAAATGAGGATCCTTTTCATGTCTGAAATAGTTAGGAATAGAAATGCTGGGAAAGGACACGTTTATGTTTGAATTGGTGTCACCTCTCATGGATAAAACCCCATAGTGAGCAATCAGAGCAGAAGTATGAGGCTGTGTTTCCCTCTGGGAAAGCAGAACAGTCTCTGGGCTGAGGTGAGTTTCCTGCAAGTGCTTAGAAGAGCAATCCAGGGCAAAGGGAGTTCAGGAATTGCATCTGCTGCTGGGAACAGTGCCTTAGGCTTGCTTAGTTTGTGTCTGTGAGAGGTGGGCTTTGGGCTGGAGAGGTGCTGTTGGGAACAAAAGATGGAGTAAATCCTCTCCAGGGATGTGCAGTGAAGGACTGAGTGGGAGGGAAGGGGAGTATTTAGGAATGATATCAGTATTTCTCCCAAAACTGGGGTGGAGCAGTGATGGGGGTGGTTGGGTTTGCTCTGGGCCTTGTTATTCCTTGTGCAATTTTTCAATTCTGTTGCATGATGTACTGTCCAGTATCTTTCTAACAAAAAGTGACAGAAATTTAGGTTCAGGATTAGAACTTAGGTCCATTCACTGCAAAATCTTGCCAAGGCTGGAGGACTGGGATGATGGCTGCTCTCAGCAGAGGTTACTTATTAATGCTGTGTCAGGTTTCCCTCAGTGCTGGGCAGGAAAGGTGAGGCTTTGGATCAGGAATTCTGCAAACAAGGCCTGGGTGATGGTTGATTTGTTTTGTTTTTCAGTGAGCCAGGGCTGGCACAGGGAATCGTGCAGGTGCTGGTCTGGCACCGGAGCTGCTGCCCTTTGGAGCCATTTTAAAGGTAAGATCATAGAACATTTTGGGGGCTGTTTTCAGAAATCTGGCTCTAGAACTCCTGTCCCCAGCCCGTTGCTAACCCTGAGACATCTGCTCTGGTTTCAGGCTGTCCTTGCTGGAGCACCCTGGTCCCTGCCAGGGCCAAGCCCTGAGGCACAGAGGGAGCCCTGTCCCAAGTGGCCTTTGGCACCTTGTCAGGAATGTGGCAGCAGCCCCGGGAGCAGCTGGAGGTGAGAACTGGGTGTGTGAAACTGAGCAGTGCTTCTCTGGGGCTGGGGGGAAGGGGAGGAGTTTCCATCCCCCCTGGAGCTTTCCTGCTGGGATGAGGCAGCACAGGGAGCAGAATTCATTGTGCACCTCCCACGGGCATTGCTGGCCTTGGTGTCTCTGTTGTGCCATCAGACCGTGGCAGTTTGCTGCTGTCACTGCCACTGCCACCCCACCTGGGGGCTGTGCCCTCCTGCCAGCCCCACACAGGAGCTCCAGGGGTGCCTCTGTGCTCTGTTGGGAGCGTTTGCTGGGAATGTGCCTCATCCCTGGGAGTGTCCCTTTGTCCCTGGGCTGGGGACAGAGCTTTGGGCTGGTCAGGCTCAGAGTTGGATTGCCAAAGGCACTGAGAGGGAGCAGGACAGGGAGGGTGCTCAGAGAGGGGCTGGCAGAGCCCAGCTGGCAGTGTGTGCTGGGTGCTGCAGGTGGGGCTGTGTGCACTGCAGGGAGTGAATGTCCCCTGCCCTAATCAGCCCTACAGATCCCAAGGGCTCCTAGAGCAGGATTTTATTCCTTACTTCCCTTTGTGGAAATTTCTTCTCCAAATTGCCATGAGCAATTCTTTGATTTCTCTAGGAGAAAACCTCCCAGCAGAGACAGATTGCAATGGAGGCCAGAGTTGTGTTTGGAGCAGGGAGTGCTGAGAGCTGCGTCTGCCTGTGCTGCCACAGCCTGACCACAGGCACATGGAACAGCCTGGGAAAAGGGATTGGGGGCATTTCTGATGCCCCAGTGAGAAGAACACAAACTCACAGCCATTCAGCCTGACAGTCCCCTCCACCCAGAGCTCAGCACACATCCTCAGAGGTAAGTCCAGCATCTGAAGGATAAAAAAAAACCACAGAAGAAAAAGGTGATTTATTTTGTTTTAAAGTTATTTCAAGTTCTTATTAAAGCCCAACCAACATTTGCTCTAGATTTTGGTTGGGTGAATAACGAGCAGTGGGCATAGATGATGCCATTCCTTTAGCTGAAAACCTGGTGTAATCTAGAGGGGATACAAGAACTGTTTGTGTAGGAAAATGTAATGTGAGGGGATGTCAGGGGAGTGAGGTGGCATTTTTGAGGGAATTGCTGAGGTAATTGAAGGGAGACCAGCAGACAATTTCCCTGGGAAATCCGAGGCCCCTCGGGCCCACAGCCAGGACTCTCCAGGGCTAAGGGGTCACACTTGAGACTCACTGTGTCCTCCTTCCTTGGCAGCAGCCAGCAGGGAAGGGAGAAGAGGATCCCTGTGGGATGAGACTGGAGAGAGCGAGCAGAGGAGCAGCCTCGGGCTGGAGAAAGGCAAAGGGACCAACATGGTGTCACCAGGGCACCTGTGAGGAACAGAATGGACACTTGGAGGCCACGTGGAGGTGAGGAGTGGATGGTTTGGGGCAAAATGTGAGTTAATCTCCAGAGAGATAAGTAGGGGATGTTTAGGAGGGAAAAGCTGAGGTGATGAGTTCACCCACCCTGGCACAAGGTGAGTTTGCACAGGCTGGGGCCAGAGGTGAAGGTCAATCCAAAGCCAGCCCTGCTCAACCTCTAAATCCCATGATAAGTTTTACAGGCTGCCCACAGAGGGATTAAAAATACATAAAAATGAAGCCAAGAGCATGAATGAGATTCCTGGGAATCCCATTAACTTGTTGTCAGAACTCCTAACACAGTTTTGAGCTTTGATGACAAGAATGCATTTCTTTATTTGGATTATTCACTGTGTGGGATATGGGGTTTATTTGGATTTTAAAGCCCTCATGGTGGCCCTGACACTGCTCAGGAGCTGGCAGGAAAAGCAGAGTCAGAGCTCCTGGCAGGCACAGGGTGTTTTCCCCCATAGTGGATTGTGGAGGAATTATCTGGGACCTGGATTGTCCCTCTGGGTGATGCCACTTGCTGTGATTTGTATAATTCCATTTATTTTGTTCCCAAAACTTCCCAGCCCAGGGGTTTGAGCTGACAGGGCAGGACAAAGATTGTTCTCTGTGTGGTGCCCAGATTTGGGGTTCCCTGTCAGCTGTGCTAGTTGTGATGAATTACACCCACAGCCCCAAATTCCCTGCTCCATTCCCCCTGCAGTAACCTCACAGTGCCCCATGGAGTGTGGGTGTTCCCATGCAGAGCTGCTGCCTTGGACAGCAGCTGTGCCAGGAGCCAGCAGAGCTTCCAAGGAAGCTCAGCAGCACAGGGACAAGGACAGGGTCATATTCCATAGAACTGGCTATTTAGAACCCTCACCCCAATGGTGTCCCTGGGGTCACTGGACAGAGCTGCCTGGAACTGAGCTGATTTCACCCCCTGAGCTCCAGGATGGAGAACATCCAGTTGATGTTTTAAAGCAGGAGAAGGCAGTGGCCAGATGTGCTCCCAGCCTGTGCTGAGGCAGCCCCTGTGCCCAGGGGGGGACATCTCTCCCTGCAGGAGCTCAGCTCCTTTCAGAGCCTCAGCAGTGGCCTCTACAAATTCTTTTCTCTCAGGAAAGGGATGGACATCTCTGTCTTCAGCACACCTCCAGTGGGACCTACCTGTGAAAGCTTTCCTTCACTTCTGCAGTTGCAGCTGGATCCCTGAGAAACTCCAAACTCCATCCCACTGATTTTCAGGTATGTCTGAGAGCTGCTGCCTGGGATTTAATATCTGTGGGGGAAGATTGCCTTGGCTTTAATGCTGCTGCTGGATGATGGCCTCAGGCTGGGGAGGAGGGAAGGGATTTGGGGTGGCTGGGACATCCCTGGCAGCTGTGTGGGAGCTCTGAACCAGGAATTGCTGTGTGAGGCGCTCTGCAAATGGCCCCTGCCTCCATTCCCAGGTAATGCCAGCTGCTCCTTGGGGTCCTTCTGGGCTCTTGGTGCTCTCTGTCTGGGCTGAGGCATTTCCACGTGTCCAGTCAGAGCAGCCCCTGGCCGAGGAGCCACGGTGCAGGCACAGCTCCTCCCCTGCAGATGCCAAAGACACGAGGTGCTGCTTGCCTTTCAGGAGCTTCTGGCCTCCTCCTGCCCTGCGCTCCCAGCCAGCTGGGACACACCGAGGGAACACCAAGGAGCATCGCTGGCAGCGAGCAGGAGACACCGAGGCCTCTGGGCCAGAAGAACAGCCCTGGCCTCAGCAGCCACCATCACTTTGACCGGGTAACACTCACCTGCAGGAAACGCCCCCTGGCACTCTCCAGAAGAGCTTGGGCCACAGAGCAAGGTGACCCTCAGGACTTGTCTTGTTTGCTTCTTCCTGGGGAAACACAGGGACATTGCAGGAGCACATGTACAGCTGCTGGGTAAATCCTGGAGAGGGCAGAAAAGTCAGGGTTATGGGGAAGAGTTGGTGCTGGCATGCTGAGTGCCAGCCAGTTCTGCCCTACAGCCATTGCAGGGGCTGGTGTGTAAAGCAGCATTAGCAGAAGGGAAGGAGCTGCATTTGTAGAGGAGTTCTCTTACTGGCAGCAGTCATTCCCATCCCACACAGGACCTTTGGAACAACCCTGGGATTGGCTCAGGTGTTTGGAGCAGAGTACTGAGAAGGCCAATATTCTGTGTTCAGTGTGCAGCTGGAGCAGTCATTTCTTAGCATTTGGCTTGATAATTCTTGCGGTTCTGAAAATAAAGAACAAATAGTTTTCACAGACTTTTTCACACTACGGATTAAAAAAGTGTTTTCCTGGGGCTCCAGTCCCACACCAGGCACAATGGGAGCGGGAGCAGCAACGCCTCGGCCCCAGCGGCCGTCCCAGAGCGGCTGCTCCCGGCCGGGGCGCTGCAGCCCCCGGGGGTGCGGACACGGAGAAGGGGCCGCGGGCGCTGTGGCTCGTCGGGGAGCGCGGGGCTCGTGGGGTTACCGGGCCGGGGGAGCTGCGGGGCGGCGCCGTGTCCGCCAGGGGGCGCCCCGCGGGGCGGGAGGCGGCGCTGAGCGAGCGGCGATGCCGATGGGGTTCCGGGGCCGGTACGGGCGGTCTCCGTGTCCTTCCCGCTTTCAGCCACGATCCAGCGGCTGCTCCCGGGAAGCGTGGTCCTCCTGGCGGGAATGGCACTGGCACAGCACCGGTTCCCTGCCGCCGCAGCCGGAGCGTGCCTGGAGTCCCGGCGGGACCCAGCCCTGCACCGGCCCGCAGCCGGAGCGGCTCTTTCCGCCCGCGATGATGCCGGTTCCGATCCCAGCCCCAGTCCCCCATCGATCCTCCGGCCCCAGCACCCCTACCGTACCTTCCGAGAAAGAATCGGCTCGGCCCGGCTCCTATTGGAAATACCGGCAGGACCAGGACCCGGATTCCCGGGCCCAGATCCCAGTCCCGGTCCCGGTCCCACCTGAGCGCCTTGTATCCCGCGCAGCACCAGCAGCAGCCCCCGATCCGGATCTCCGCACAGCGCTCCGACCGACGCTCCCGCCGCATCCCGAGATGAGCATCCCCCGCAGAAAACGGGACAGGCGCGGATCCGCCGGGTTTTATGGGCGGGCGGGGGGCGGGGGGGAGGCGGGGCCCCGGGGGCGGGGCCGGCACAGGTGCGAGGGGCGGGGCCGGCACAGGTGTGAGGGATCCCAGTGCGGCTGCGCGGGGCGGGGCCTTGGGGGATTTAAGGCGCGGGGAGGGCCCAGCGGAGCCATTTCCTCCTCGGCGGTCGGTGGGGGAGGTTGCTGCCGGCCGGGCCCCTATATTTCTTTTTCTGTTTTTCTTCTGCGTTTCTTTTCTTTTGTAGTTCTTTTTCTTTATACCTCTCCTTTCCACCCTCCCTTCCACCCCTCCCCCACCCCCCACACCCTCCCCCCAACCCCCCCCCCTCTCCCCCCTAGCCCTCCCCTCCCTCCCCCCCTACGGCCGCCCCCGGCCCCGCCCCTATTCCCCTACCGTATCGTACCCTGCTCCTCCATTCTCTTCCTTCCCTCCCTAACCGGGCTCCCCCCTACCCGCTTTCTCTGCTTCCCTTCCCCCCCAGTCGCTCCCCACCCGCCCTCAATCCTGCTCCTTCCTCCACCCTGCCTTCCCTCCAGCCCCGTCCCCCGCTGCCCTGCACACCCCGAGCTCTCCCCACCTTCCCCTCACCTCTCCCTCCGCTCCCCTATTCTCGCTCTCCATTCCCCGCTCTCCTTCTTCCCTCGCAGCCGCGGGGCTCGGGGGTGCCGGGCACTAATAAAGCCCAGAGGGCCGGAGCCCGGCGCCCCCGCCCTCGCTGGGGTCCCCACACGGGGCCGGACCCGCTCTGCGGGTGCCCCCCATTGCAGTGCAACACAGCGCCCCACAGCGCCGGGGCTCCGGCTTTCCCGACATCACACTGGGGGGGCCCTGGGGTGGGGGGTCCGGGTTACAGGGGCCCCCTCATTGGAGGGGTCCCGGGGAGGCGGGAGGGGGGTTAGAGGGGCCCCTCCGGAGGAGGTGGTCCCTGGGGGTCGGGGAGGCCCCTCCGGAGGAGGGGGTCCGGGAGGGGCGGGGCCTGGGGGTACCTCCCCTCAGGCCCCGCCCCTCCTCGGACCCCCTCCTCCGGACGGGGTCCGGCCCCGCCCCTCTCGGGGACCCCCTCCTCCGGACCGGGGCCCGGGGGAGGGAGGGGCGGGCGGGGGGGGGCGGGACCAGGGGGACTGCCGTGTGTCTGACAATTTTTTGTTCCCTGTGTGTTCACGCTGCAGAGTGACGTGCCCCCCTCTGCTTCTCCCCACCCCACCCCACCCGCCCCCCTCCCTCCCCCGGGCCCCGGTCCGGAGGAGGGGTCCCCGAGAGGGGCCGGGGCCGGACCCCGTCCGGAGGAGGGGGTCCGAGGAGGGGGCGGGGCCTGGAGGGGGAGGTACCCCCCAGGCCCCGCCCCCTCCCCGACCCCCCTCCTCCGGAAGGGCCTCCCCGCCCCCAGGGACCACCTCCTCCGGAGGGGCCTCTAACCCCCTCCCGCCTCCCCCCGGGACCCCCTCCTAATGAGGGGGCCCCTGTAACCCGGACCCCCCACCCCAGGGCCCCCCCAGTGTGATGTCGGGAAAGCCGGAGCCCCGGCGCTGTGGGGCGCTGTGTTGCACTGCAATGGGGGCACCCGCAGAGCGGGTCCGGCCCCGTGTGGGGACCCCAGCGAGGGCGGGGGCGCCGGGCTCCGGCCCTCTGGGCTTTATTAGTGCCCGGCACCCCGAGCCCCGCGGCTGCGAGGGAAAAAGGAGAGACAGGGGAGAGGGGAGTGGTGAGGACGGGGAGGGAGAGGGGTCGGAGTGAGGAGGGAAGCGGGAGAGGAAGGGAAAGGCCGAGGGGGGAGAAGAGGGACGGTGGAGATAGGAAGAATAGCAGGGAGTAGCGGGGAAGGGACAGGATGGGAAGGACTGGGGGGGGGTCGGGTTTGGAAGGAGAGGAAAGGAGCGTTTCAGGGGGAGAGGGACGGGGGAGAAAGAAAGGGAATACGCGGAGAAGGAAGGAGGGGTAGAGAGAGGGACAGGAGGGGAGGCCGAAGCCTCCGCGCCTTACCTGCGGAGCCCGCACAGGGAGCTCCCGTCCACACCGTGCTCTGAGTGAGCAAATGGCGGCCCAGGCGATTTCCGGGGTCTAAATCACCTCGGCCCCGCCCCGCGCAGCCGCCCTGGGGCCCCGCGCACCTGAGCCACGCCCGCCCCGCACACCTGAGCTGGTACCGCCCCTTGTACCGCCCTCGGTGCCGTCCGGCCCCGCCTCTGACACCGCCCCTTTCCTGTCACGCCCCGCCTCTGGTACCGCCCCCTGTCCTTTCAGGCCCCGCCCCCCGCTCCGCTGTCCCGTGACCACGCGGGGGCGCCGCGCTCGCACCGCGCTCCGTGTCCGCCAGAGGGCGCTCTGCGGGGTCCCGGCCCCACACGGCGGCTCCGCGATCCCGCACCGGGGAACGGCCGCGATCCCGCACCCGGCAGCGCCCCGTGCCCGCGGCCATCCCGGGCCCGAAACCGATCCCGGGCCCGGTGCCGCCTCCATCCTCCCGACGGGGGAGAGGCCGCACCGCCCGGCACACCCCAGAGCCGCTCTGCCCCCCACCCCGGCCACGGTGGCGGTGGCACCGCCGCAGCGCCCCGTGCCCGCGCTCCGTGGCCCCGCCCCTCGCACCTGTGCCGGCCCCGCCCCCCTGTCCCCCCCGGTCCCGGGGCCATCGCTCGGGAGCCTCGCTCGGCGCTGTGCGAGCCCCGCCCGACGGCTGCTCCCGCCGGGGACCGCTCGGAGCCCGGAGCGCTGCGGCGGGGCCGTGACCGTGGCCCGGGGTGCGGGGGCCGAGCTCTGCCTGGGTCTGCCGGGGCTCCCGGGCGGTGCCGCCTCTCCCCGTCGGCATCGGGACCGGGATCGGTATGGGGCGGGAGGAGCCGCTCCAAGCGGGACTTGGGGCCGAGTCTGACACCGCCGCTCCCGCCCCGGAGGAGCGGCGGGGAACCGGGGCGGGACAGCGGCGGCCGTTCCCCGGTGCAGACGCAGAACCGCGTCCAGGAGCGGGCCCGGCGCGGGGGCTCCGAGCGGCACCGTGTGCTCTGGGGGCGGCCCGGCCTGTGGACGCCGCCCCCCAGCTGCCCCGGCCGTGACATGAAAGTTTGATAAGGAAGAGTTAATCCGGGAGAGGAGGCCATTCCATGAGTCCCTAATTGTTTATTTTCAGCTTTCACACAAAAACCATCAAGAACAGGACGTGGTTATCTCCTGCATCGACAGGATTTGGTCCCGAGCTGCAACTCACTGTCAGTGCAGATCCCAGGGAGAAAAACCCGGGATCTTCCATAAAAACCAGCTCTGTCTTCGTGCCAAGGGGTGTGGTCTGAGGGGGAACATCTGGCCTCAGGGGGAGAGCAGGGTGCGTGGGGAGGCTGGGTGGATTTGGGGGCCAGGGGTCTGTCCTGGTTTAGGGCAAATTTGGGAGAGAATCTCCAAAAGGGGGCCCCTCCAGAAAGCAAACCCACATGGCCCCTCCCCACAACTGGTTTGGGAAGAATTCCTCGGAGAGAAGTGGAAAGAACCTGTTTATTTAACAGGCACAGCACCCCGCAGCACACAAAATGAACGCTACCAGATGACACCACTCTGTCACCGCTCTGAAAAAAGATGACAAATTCAGAAAGTCTGTCTTCGGTGTGGTCTCTCTGTTGTCAGTCCCTCCGGTGCTGGGGCAGCTGCTGCAGCCACAAGGTGCAAACTCTCGGTGTTCCCAGGTCCCAGTCTGAAGCAGGTTCAAGTAGGTCCAAAAAACGGAAAGGAGAGACAGTCCAGGGAAAATTTGGACTGTTTAGCTAAACTAACTAATGAGCAGAAGCAAGGGTAAGCAGAAGCAAAGCAGAAGCAAGAGCAAGAGCAAAGCAAAAAGCAAAACCAAAAGGTAAAAGCAGCACCATGTACTGCTCCATCTCTGTGTCCCGCCAGCCGTGGGGGAGCAGCTGATAAGAAAACAAAACAAAACATTCGCTCTTAACACCATTCTTGAAGGCACAGAACATGATATCCAGCATAAACAGAACACACGGATGGGGATAAAAGCATCATAACGTCACCCTAGGACAGGGTCTCACTGCAGCACTTGGATCTCCATCCTTCCCTCTTTGCTTCCCTCTCATCAATTGCCCAGGCAGGACTAGTGAGGATCAGCTGGATCTTCTCCTCTTCCTCGGCTTCTCTTAGGACCCTAGAAGATGATAAGATGCTGAATTGTCATTTTTCTAGGGACAAAGGGAAAGCTGCACTGTAGGGAGACCCCACAGAGCTCTACAACACTCCCAGCAAAAGTCTGGGATGGGGCTGCAAAGCAGAGACCCCCAGCCCAGCAGTGACAGGAATGAAACCTGAGGTGCAGCCTGGAGCTGTGCTGTAGTGTGTTTTTATTTTGCAGGTTATTGTTTGATTTGTTGTTTAGTAGTTATTTGAGCTTTTTTCCCCTTGCTTTTAGAGTGACACAGACTTGTCTTTGTTACTCAGTTGAGCCAGGTGTTGGTTATCTTTTGTTACTTAGCTACTTTTCTGCCAAGTCTCAAACCCTTTCCTCCCACATCCAGTTGTTAACCCCTCCTGTCCCAAGCAGTTTTCCTCCCTTGTATCCCTTGTGGTCCACCCCCAGTTCTCCTGATTAGTTGAACATTGTATCCTCCCTTGAGACCTGCTCCCCCTTTATAAGCTGTTGTTTTCCCCCAGCTCATTGCCTGGGACCCCGAGACTTGGGAGTGTAACATCAAATAAAGTAACCCAGTGCCACCCCAGGCCCCTGCTGCTGCTGTGGCCTTTTTGTTGTTTTGCACCTCGCTGGTAGCTGGGGTTCTGCAGAGCCCCAGAAAGGGAACTGCCACCCCCCCACTGTCACCATCTAGCCAGGACGTGCGACAGAGCTGAGCTTCCAAGGATAACAACGGGCATTTCCCAGCAGCGCCAGCGGGTTTGGGGTGCTGACATCCCAAAAAAAAGTGTGTCTCCTTCCTCAGGATCAGATAGTATCCTAAGCACACAGGGCTTTCCACTCCCGGGGTGCACGGAGTGCTTTTCCTCCTCTTGTCGTCCGTGTTGCTCCCAGCATCCTTCACAGATCCCGAGGTTTCAGGGCCACCCATCCCTGTTTGTCCAAGTTAATGATTCAAACTCTCTGGATCTCTGAGGTCCTGGCAGCCGGGCCCCAGGGGGCAGGCCAAGGATGCTTGCCCTCTGGGGTTAATCATTCTCCCAGCTGCTGACCCTGCCTCCATAAAAACCCCGGCATGGGACTCCCAGTGCCGCTTCCCGGCAGGAGGAGGAGAGCCAGCTCCAGCATGAGGGCAGCCCTGGCCCTGCTGCCACTCTTGGCCGCTGCACAGGCCTTACACCGAGGTAAGGGAGGTGATCCCGGGCTGTGCTGGCCCTGGGATGAGGGGCACGGGGATGGGGCCTCAATTCCAGAGGTTTTCAGTGGTCCCCCCTCTCCCAGCCTGCAGCCAAACCGCTGGGCAGGAGCAGAGAGGGAAGGGAAGGGCTGGGAGGATGGGTTGGGGTCCAGGATGCCACTGTGGGGTGATGCTGGGGGAGGTGGGATGGGGAGAGGACAGAGCCACAGGGACTGGCATTTTCATTTCTGAAGAAAAATGGGATTTCCTGACTCCCCTGGGGAGCACTATTCCTGTGCAAAACTCACCTCTTGGTGGGAACGATGCTCTGCCATCCTTTGCTGCCTTCTCCGCTCCACAGGGAATCCCCCAGCTGCCAAAAACCACCCAAAACTTACCTCTCCCACATGGCTTTGTACAAGTGAACACAAATGCCACAAGCTGGGACTGGAAGCCGATGTTCCTGCTGGGAAAGAGATGCAATTTTTCCATGGTTTCCCCTTTTCTGGAACCCCCTGCCTTCACCCTGTTCTCCCCTTGCCACCAGAGGGATGTGACCCTCAGAGTGATGGCCCAAAGCCCTGGGTTTTGGGGAGGTGACCCTGCCCCAGGCTGCAGTCCCAGGGAACACCGGGATCAGTGTTTACCCTGCTGCTGCCAAGGTCTGGCCCCAAAGAGTCTGATGGGAATCGATCCTGGTTTTGCAGGGAGGGCAGCACTGCTGGGGATGTTTTCACTCCTGGCTGCCTCGTGGACATGGCCCCGGATGGTTTCCCAGCCCTTACAGTTTCCAGGCCCTGCCAGAAAATCCAACCCCACATATTCCATACTCCAAACCTACCATATAATTTACCTGTAGCTCTCCCAACTCCAGAGAGGGTTTTCTCCCTGCCCCTTTCCCTGGCTGCAGAGCTGGAGCAGCAGCCTGAACACCAGGAGTGCTTCTCCCAGACTGGCTCTGACAACATTGCCCCAGGGACCACCTCGAAAAAGTGGTGGAAAAATGGGAAAAAGAAGTAATAGAATGAAAAAAATGAACAAACCCCAAGTGAATAAAGGAGTGTGTTCCGTGGTGAGAGAGCATTCCTTTTTCCTTACTCACAATTCCTCCTTCTCCTGCACTTTCAGGGAAAGCTTATGTCCGGGAGAAGGTCTGCCAGGAGTACAAGATCCTGGGCAAGGAGAACTTCAGAACCCTGTAGGTACCTCCTGCTGCTGGTGCCCTCCCAGGAACCTTGACACCTGAGCCGGGACAGAAAACAGTAAATAAAAATAATGGAAAAGGGCAGATGGATTCAATTCATCAAAAAGGGGAGATGCAATTCAACCCCTGGGCTCTGATTGCTTTTAGCAGGAGAAAAGTTTGATTCCTTGTTGAATTCCTGAAAAAACAAATTAAGCACCTAAATTATTAAGAATTCTCCCAGAGCTGACACACAGTCCCCTGTAAGTGGCAGGCCCCAGCCTGGAAGCTGTTCCAGTTCTTTCCTGGCTGTTTTCCAAGGAATATGCTGTGATTTCTCTCTGCACCACGGCCAGCACTGTTAAACCCATTTGGGCAGAACAGTCCTGTGAAGTGATTTCTGATTGAAGATAAAGGCTCACCTGGCTCTCCCTGTCCTTGCTGCCAGGACCATCATTGACACCAGCCGGAAATATTCCAACGGCACGTTCCAGGAGATCGGCCACCTCGTCCGGGAAATTGTCTCCCTGGCCGAGACCTGCTGCGCCGACGGGGCCGACCCCTCCTGCTACGACGCCGGGGTGAGCCTGACCAAAAACATCCAACAGACCCCAAAAATGGGTAATGGGCGATGGCACGGCGTGGCCATAACCTCCTGTCCCCAATCCCGCAGTCCACGGCGCTGTCGGAGAAATCCTGCGGGGCGGACTCGCCCTTCCCGGCGCACCCCGGCGCGGCGCAGTGCTGCAGCCAGCAGGGGCTGGAGCGCAAGCTGTGCCTGGCCGCGCTGCGGCACCCGCCCCAGCCCCTGCCCCGCTTCCTGCAGCCCTCCGACCGCGAGCTCTGCCACGCCTTCCGCCAGGAGCCCCGGGAATTCGCCGACAGGTGAGCCGGGCTGCGCCCAGCTGGGTGCTGGCACCGGCCTGCGGCACGGGCTGACAGCCTGAGGGGGTGCCTGGAGAGGGTTCCCATCCCTGGAGCACCTCAACTCCCCCAAACCCCACTTACACTCCCGATTCCCTGATCCTGAGGTGCTGGATCTCCTTATCCCATCTCTGCCACAGGTTTCTTTATGAGTATGCCAGCAGCTACAGCCAGGCTCCCCTGCCTGTGCTCCTGGCCTCTACCACCACCTTCCTCTCCATGGTCTCCACCTGCTGCATCTCCCCCGCACCCACTGCCTGCTTCCTGAAGGAGGTGAGTCCCCCATCCTCACTGCCCAGGGAGCCAGGCAAGCACTGTGCTGGTTTCCACTGCCATCCTCTTTTTGTGGCAGAAACTGGAGAGGAAAACCCTCTCCCTGCTCACCCTGACGTCAAACCGGATCTGCTCCCGCTTCTCGGCCTATGGCAAGGACAAAGCCAGCTTCAGGTATGGGGGGAAATGGCCTCTCCATCCTGGGACAGGGCTCCTCTCTCCTGCTGCAGATCCTGTTGGCAGGCAGCATTTAGGAACACAAGCTTTAACTCTGCTGTGGATCCCTGCAGTTGCCCCGTGCACAGCACAGGCACGGAGCAATCCCTGCCCTTCCCATCCCCTCCCTCCCTCACCTTGCTCAGAGCTGATTCCTGGGAGGGGGATCCAAGCCTCCAGCCCCACTCACCCTGTGCTCCCCAGCTCCCTGGCCTCTCTGGCCCAGAAGATTCCCACTGCCTCCTTCGAGGAGCTGCTGCCCCTGGCTGAGGACGCTGCCGAGGTGGCTTCCCAGTGCTGTGACTCCATGGCCGAGGACTGCATGCAGAAGAAGGTAAGGGGGGCTGGAGCCCAGCCCAGAGCAGCTCCAGCAGGAGCTCAGGGGGCTGAGGGCTCCTGCACAGGCCCTGCTCCCTCTCTGCAGCTCTTGGAGCACACGGCCAGAGTCTGTTCGGCGCTGTCGGCACGGGACAGGCGCTTCGCTGCCTGCTGCCAGGGGAAAAACCTGATGGAAAACCATTTCTGCATCCTGGCCATGCCCCCAGCCCCAGCTACCAGGCTGCCAGAGCCACTAGAGCCCACCAACAAGGAGCTGTGTGCCAAGGAGGGGGCTCTCCACGCCACCAGGTGAGCGGGACCCACGGCAGCCAGGGGGCAGTCATGGAATAAAACCATTTAAGCTGGAAAAGATCCCTAAAATCACCGAGTCCAACCAGTTCCTGACCCTGTTCTGTGCTTAGGTTATTATGGGGATAACCAGGGGAACATCCTCAATTCCCTCAGGGGAATTGAGTTCCACCAGGGGCTGCACAAAGATGCCAAAAGCGAGCCCCATCCCAGTCCGAGCAGCGCCCACAATGAGAACTCACCTGAGCTCTCTCATTTCCCGCTCCAGGTTCCTGTTTGAGCTGGCCCGGAGGCATCCCAACCTCCCCGAGGCCGTCCTTGCCAAGCTCTACGACTCCTCCGGGAAACTCCGGGGGAATGCTGCTCCTCCAAGGACCCCTCTGCCTGCTGGGACATTAAGGTGAGTGCTGTGGGGGCTCATCCTGTTCCCCCTCATCCCAGTGTCCCCCAAATTCCATCCTGGTAACTCCCCGCCTCTGCCCCCAGCGCCAGCGGATCGCCGAGGAGCTGTTCCCCTTCCTGGCAAAGGCTGACCAGCTCTGCGGGCAGTACCACAAGCTGCCTTTCCTTGAGTTCAAGAAGAGGTGAGCCTTTCCCTTCCCCCCACAAAAAACCCACCTGGGTAGCTGGATGCAATCAGAATCCATCCATAATGCTGAGGATGCCAAACCGGGATGCACCAGGAGCCGCGTGGCTCCGCTTCCCGCTGTAACCGCGCTCCCTATCGCAGGCTGCGGGACAGTCTGGCCCAGCCCGAGCCCGAGCCCAGCCCGGCGCCGCTGGAGCAGCTCCTGGAGCAGCGAGCATCCTTCGCCTCCTCCTGCTGCCTGCCGGACGCTCCGCCGCTCCTCTGCACTTCCAAGGTAGGGCCGGGCCCCTCCTGCCCCCCGCGGCGCCGCACCCGCTCCGGGGCTGCCCCTCGGCTCTGCCCTCCTTCCCCAGGTCAGCTTGGAGCTGGGGGAGCTGTGCCAGGGGGACTCCTGCCTGCTGGGATAGGCTGCCGGCCGCAGGGATCGTTTCTCCAGGGATCACGCACCAGTGGAGTGGGAACACGAGGCGGAGCTCGGGAACACCGGTGACATCCGAAGGCAGCATCGGGGAGCTGGGCTGGAGGATGTCCGGCAGACAGGAGGTGTCACCGAGCCCACCGCTTGTGTTCCTGCAGCCAAAATAAAGACAAAAATGCCCTGCAGTGCGGCTGGAAAGGCTTTGTGCACCCTCGGGCCCGTGGGGAGGGTGGGAGAGGGGCCCAGCTTCATCTCCTCAGGCAGGAACAGGTGCCAGCCCTGATCCTGGGAGATAAAGCTCTAAAAAACTAAGGAAAACCAGGGAAAAGTCTCATCAAATGCCCCTAAAGACAGCAATCTGTGGGTATTGGGGTATCCAGCTACGTGGAAGCACCAGCACCCTGAGAGGGCACCCTGGGCACCCCCAGCTGCCCAGGTGAGCCCTCCCCAGCACAGGGGGGCGAATTCTGGAGGTGCTGCAGAGAAGCCCCGGGCTGGGATGCAGGAGGATGGCAAAGCCAGCCCAGGAAAGAGCAGGTAAATCCCCCGAGGCCAGATGTGGCAGCTTTGTGTGCAACAAAGGGAAGGACATGGGGACACCTGGTGCAGAGATGAGCCAGAGTGATAAAACAGAGCCAAACCCAGGAAGAACTCCCTGTTCAAGGCAGCTTGTCCCTTTTCTGGGGAGCACTGGCAGTCCCTGGATCACTGCTGGGTTGCCCTGGAATGTGAGAACAAGATGGATTAGGCTGGCACCATCCCTGTCCATCTCCTGCCAGGGCCACTCTTATCGTGGGGTACAGACCTGGACAGAAAGGAGAAACTGGTTTTAGTTTGGTTTTGGCTTTTATTTTTTCCCCAAGGATCCCACTGGTCTGGGACTGGACCTGCTGATGCCAAGGCACTGGATCCATCCACCACCCTCATGTCACAGCCTGCCTTTGGCATCTGTTTTCCAAAACGTTCATTTCCAATTATTTCTAATTATTTCTAAGTTGGGTTTCACCTTGTTCTGTTGGGGTGGGTGACCCACACCTCATTCCTGTGCTCAGGTTTGCATCCTTCACATTCCAGATGTGCAGGGTAAGGGCTGACAATTCCAGTGACCCTGTGGGATTCCAAGGAAAACTGGGGAAATGCCGTTAAGTCAGCCAAGGATATCTCTGCCAGGTGACACCATCACTGCTTATGGGGGGAAAAGCCACCCAAAAAAACTCAACTGCTATTCGAAACATCACAAATCATAATCCTCCTACCAAAACCACCAGATTTCCTTGGAAAGTTCAGGCTGCTCCTGCCTGATGCCAGCCAGCATCACCTCCCCAGGGATTCCATCCAGTCCTTGCCAGTCTGGGCGTAAACCAGTTGGCTTTCCCACTCTCTGTTCTAGCTGGGATTTTTTTTTAATGGCAATTTTCTTTTCCAGCTGTCATTCCTCCTGCCCTTAGCCCCGTGACACAAGGTGGATTCACCTTCTGCCTTTTCATTCTCTCTAACCCATTCCCAAAAAATGTAAAGGAAGCAGCAAAGGTCCTGGCTTGGTTGTATAGGGTTTTTCTTTTAAATTCCCAGCCTTAGTGCTCAGCACAACACCTCCTGTCCAGTCTGTCTGTTCTCCAGGAACTCATCAGGTTAAAGCAGGAATTCGGTGGCAGTGCAGGAATTCCAGGGTGGCATCCAGGGAAGCATCACTTCACTACAACCAGGGAATGTGGGGCTGCCATGGGAAAAGCCCAGTGAGAATTACCTAAAGCACTGAATAAAACAGCTCCAACATTCACCTGGCCAGTGCTCCATGAAGCTTTATAAAAAAACCTGAAAGTGTTTTATCCACCTCTGAGACCTGCAGCGCTGCTGACTTACCAGAGCCTGCTTTTCCCAGCCCTTTTGGGCCTGCAGCATCCCAGCCATCAGCTCCAACCCCCCAAAAAACAGACAGGAAAAAGTATCATACCTCCTTTTCATTTTATTGGTCTCCCAGACTGTGTACAGCACATTCCCAAAGCAGCAACAAGCATTTTTCCTCTTGGCTTGGCTCCCCCCAGGCAGGCCCAGCAAAGCCTGGGGATAAAGAGCCCTTTATGGAGGGAGGGGGGGGATGAGCTCACACCAGGGCCTCCAGCAGCTGCGGGGAATTGAGAATCCACCTCCCCACCCTGGACCCTGCTGAAGCAGGTGCCCAAAACAATGTCCTCGGGCACCTCAGGGCCGTGCTCCTTGCCTGGGCACGGGGATAAGCCCTCCACAGCCCCATGGCATCGCCTGGGCACCAGCAGCTCCCCAGGGACTGGCACCACTGGGGCAGTCACCGGCCCCCGGTTGGAACAGGAGCCGCTCCCGTGCCGGGAATTGGGAGCTGCTGGGGCCCCGCTGCTCCACCGCATCCCCACCTCCAGTGGTACCGCCTGGGCGGCACCAGGGCCACCCGGCCCCATCCCGGGATGCCGATGGGGTCCCCCCGCAGGGGGTCGGTGCCCAAACCCACTGCCAGGGACGCGGGCACCCCAGCGGGCACGCCGCGGTTTGGCGCCCTCGCGTGGCCATTGCGGGCTCTGTAGGCACCGCCCCCGCCCCAGCTCAGTGTCGCCGTCTGGCGGCCGCGTTGCGACAGCGCAGCGCCCGGTGCCTGCCGGGGCAGGGTCCGGACCGCAGCTCCGGGCACCGCAGCCCGCAGCGAGGGGCTACGGGAGCCAACGGCCCCGGCTCACCCAGTTCTGCCCCGGTTCTCACCTATTTTGTACCGGTTTTGCCCGGTTTTCCTCACCCTCTCCCTCCCCTTTCCCGCTGGGTGTCGGGAACCGGGAGGGCGCCCGGGGACGCTGAGCTGGGCTCGGTCCCTGCGGGGAGGCGCGGCGGCAATGGGGGAAGCTCCAGCACAGCCTCCAGGCCGCCCGGGACGGGACCCGAACCCGGCAGAGCCCCTTGGACCGGGAGCACGACCGGGAGCGGGACCGGGAGCGGAGCCGGGCCCGGGATGGAGGCGCCGCGGTTGTGGCGCCCTCGCGTGGCCATTGAGGGCACTGCAGGCGGGCCGCCCCCGCCCCAGCTCAGTGTCGCCGTCTGGCGGCCGCGGTGCGGCAGCGCAGCCCCCGCGCCCCAAGGACATCGGCGACACCACTGGGGACAACTTTCCGTCACCCCTTTATTCAAGCCGCCGCACGCTTTAGCCCTCGCCCATGCAGCCAGCCGCTGCTGCCATCCGGGACCCGCCCGCAGGTACCGGGAGCTCCTGTGGAGAAAGCGGAGCCCGTCGGTCTCGGCATCCACCCCAATGCGGGGCTCTGGTCGCACCGGCTCGGTCGCCCCTCCCGCTCCCCTGCACCTTCACGCGATGCCCGTTTCCCGCACATCTTCACTTCTGGAAGGTCCGTCCTTGTTTAGAGTTTCCATCTCTTCTGCCTTCCTCTTCCTACGCTGCCTCCGACAGTGGCTTGACAGGAGGGGGAAAATCATAAAAAACAAACAAACAAACAAAAAAGAGGCAGAAGGGGACATGGCAGTGATGCTCCTCCCTCTCCCTCGGCTTTTACCCCGCAGAAGATCCCCAGGGGACAACACCTGCTTTCCAGCCCCAAAGGAATGTCTCAGGCACCTCCCAACACCTGCAGGACCATGTCCCACCAGCCTGGGACAGCCCCAGTTCAGCCTGCCCCAAGCCAGGGGAGCCGGGCAGGATTTACTCCCCCTTCCCTTTCCCTTCCCTTTCCCTTCCCTCCCCGTTCCCCCACGTACTGGCTGCAGAGGCAGATGCCAACAACGAGGATGATGAGGGCGGCGATGGCGACGATCAGGGAGATGATGACGATCTGGCCCTGGTCCCCTCGCAGGTAGAACAGATCCACCCTCTCGCAGCGAGCCCCGGTGTAGCCCCGCTCACACCTGCCCGGGCACAGGGGAGGCACAGGGCGGTCCCAAAAGCTGCCGTGCTGCCCATGGCCCCCTCACGCCGCGTTCCCGGGGGGGACGGGCGCAGCATCTCGTGCCGTGTCCCCACCGCGGGTGACTTACACACAAGCGGGGGCCTGCTCGGCCACGAGGAAGCGGCACCTGCCCTTGACACAGTAGTGCTGGTACTCCTCCGGGCACCGCGAGAAGTGGCCCTGCCGCCGCGGCTGCGTGCCGTTCCCTGCGGTGACAAGGACGGAGAGTGGCCCCAGAGGGGTGACAGCTCTGCCCAGAGGCAGCAGCGCCCCTGAGCCACAGCATCCTCGCAGAAGCTCCGAGCCCGGCCGGCAGCAGCCAGCGGGGGTGGCATGGGTGTCCTTGGCACAGCGATGCCACACGGCTACGCTAGACACAACATCTGTTCATCCGCCATCCTGGCCCCCTCTCCTGCTCCCTTCCACGGCCTCGGGCTGCCCCCGGCGCGCCCTTACCTGTGCATGCCTTGGCTGTGCCGCAGCTGAGCCCCTCCGTGCCGTGCCCGGCCGTGACGTTGGTATCGGCGCCCACGCAGCTGAAGAGTGCCAAGCCTGGAAGGCAGCGGAGGCAGCTCAGAGGGGGACCCCCAGCAGCCCCAGAGCCACAGCGGGGGCGCTGGCAGCGGGCTCTGCAGCTGGGCCCGCGGCCCCCCTGCGCTGGCGGCATCAGCTTTTCCCCAGGGCCGGGAGAAGGGAGAGCCGCTCCCCGCCCGCTGCCTCCACCCAGCAACGCCGGGCACGGAGCTCTGCGAGCCAGCCCGGTGGGTTTTGGACCACACAGCCCGGCCAGCTGCTGCTCTGCCCGGGGAGGATGCAGGGAGGGATCCCCAGGGAGATCCGGACTCATGGAATCTCTGATGGATTTGGGCCATAAGGGGCTGTAAAGTTCATGCAACCCTGCTGCCACGGGCAGGGACACCTTCCACTAGCCCAGGTTGCTCCAAGCCCTGTCCAACCTGCTTTTGGACACTTCCAGGGATGGAGCAGCCACAGCTTCCCTGGGCAACCTGTGCCAGGACTCCCCACCCTCCCAGGGAAGAATTCCTTCCCAGTATCTAATCTAAACCTGCCCTTTGTCAGTGCGGAGCCCTTCCCCTTTGTCCTGTCGTTCCGTGCCCTTGTCACAAGTCCTTCTGCAGCTCCCTTGGTGCCCCTTTAGGCACCGCGAGGTGCTCCGAGGTCTGCCCGGAGCCCCGCACAGCCTGGGCAAGGGGAAAGGGGGGGAAAGGGGCCACCCCACTCTCCCCGTGGCCCCGGGGGTGAAACCGAGCCGGGCGCGTCAGAGCGGCGGTAACCGGATCGCTGGCATACCAGCCTGACTCAGCACGGCCCCGCTCCCGCCCGGCCCTCCCCGGGGATTCACCGGCCGAGGCGGCGCCCAGGGAGCGGGGACAGGTCCTGCCTGACGGGCAGGGCCCGGGTGGCTCCCGCAGAGGCGGCTCCCGAGGCGGGGCTGTGCCATCCCGCGTGGGGGCACTTGGAGGCTTCCCAGGGAGCGCAGAGTTTGCACAGCCAAATCCTGGCAGCCTGATCTCCCGCTCCGTTTCCTCATCCGGCACCTTGGAAACAGCGGTGGGAGCTGCTCCGATCCTCCGGGTCCCCCCCGTCCCGCAGCGGGGACATTCCCGGCGCACACGTCCCTCCTGGCTATATATAGCCAGCACCGCGCTGCCGGCGCCAGCGCCCCGAGAGAGCCGGCGGGGGGAAAGGGAGCCCACCGCCCCACCCAGAGGGTGGGAGCTGCAGCCCAGAGCCAGGGATGAGCCATGGGGCGGCTGCAGCCCGGGATGCAGCTGTGGGCGGCGTGGGCACAGCCGGGACAGGCAGGGAGGGAGGCTGACTTCACTCGCGGTGACCGAGTTCCCAGCTCGACATGGAAAGATCCCCACCAAGCCGAGCTCCCCACCCTTATTGCATCCAGATGCGGAGTTCTGGCACCCTCCGGGCTGGCAGCCCCTCGGCAGGGCCGCCCTGGTGGCAGTGCCAGCCCCGGGGGAGGGGGCTGTGCCCACCCACGGCCGCACCGCGGCACCCGGAGGCTGCAGGTGCCAGCACCCTCAGCTCCCTGATGCGCTGGCTGCGCTATCTTGGGCTGCACCCTCTCCTGAGCAGGCAGAGATAAGCCAGGGAAGCATCCCAAACACTGGATTTTTTTGCTGTTGCCATCCCTACGCTCTCCCGGGAAAGCCCAGAGCGTAGGGAAGCAGCCAGCCAGGACGTGGCCGTGCTCTGAGGGGACACACCGGCCCCAAACCAGGTCGGCTACCCTCGGTTTCCTCCTGCCAGCACAGGTTTGGCAGGTTCGGCCAAGTGCTGTCACCAGCCCTGCCAAAGGGCCAAACCCAAGCTGCTCCCTGTGGAGAGAAAAGCTCCCCCGAAATCCCAGTGCCGGGGAGGATTCCCTGCCAGGGAGGGTCTCAGCTCCCCAGCCTGGCTGTGGTTATTTCCTGGCAGCAATCAGCACACACCTGTCTGCAGCTGCCTGCTTCCCAAAAACTTAGGAACTAACACGGGAATTTAATGCAACACGCTTTAGGTACTGCCCCCTGCCCCGGCATCCCACATTCCCAGCGCTGCCAAGGGTGGCCGCGGGCACTCGGGCACCCATCTGCAGTGTCCCTTCAACAGGTAGCAAAAGCATCCCGGTCCTGCTCCAGGATCCAGCCGGGACATCCTGGCCCCCACGCTGGCCCCAAGGGATTCAGAGGCAGCAGGGGGGCACTGGATTAGAACGGTGGGGAGATCCAGGATGGGACCTGGGGGCACAGGGGTTGGCCAGGGACAGGGCTGGGCATAGAGGAAGGGCTGGCATGGATGGGATTGTCCAGGGGGGCACAGGGAGCCACTGGGATGGGATAGGGCCAGCACCAGGATGGGGTGTAAGAGAGGGGAACACAAGGGTGCAGCAGAAAGGGACCCGGGGAGCAGCAGGATGGGATGGCGGAGCACCAGGACAGGCGGGGGGAGCACCGGGATGGCGCCGGGAGGCAGGTGCAGGATCGTCAGTCTGGGAGCGGGAAGCAGCGGCCCCGGAGAGGGACAGTGAAGGGACAGGGGGTGACACCGGGCTGGAACAGCGGAGGTGACACCGTGCAGGGACGCGGAGCGCCGTGCAGGGGCGGGAAGCACCGGGCCGGGACGGGGAGGAACAGCTCCCTGCCAGCCGCTGGGTATCCCGGGGCGGGCAGGTGGCGGGTCCGGGGGACGCCCGTGCTTACCGGAGGCGAGGGCCAGGCAGAGCAGCAGGGTACCGGGGCCGCCGCCCGGGGCCGGGGCCGCCGCCGCCTCCATGCGCGCCGCCGCCGCCTGCCCGGTGCCCGGTGCCCGGCAGCTGCGCGGGGCGGGACGGGGGCGGCCGCTCGGGCACCGCCGCCCTCCTCCTCCTCCTCCTCCTCCTGCTGCGCCTCCTCCTCCAGCTGCGCGGCTCCCAGCCAGCCCGAGCCATCCCTCGGCGGTGCCGGTGTCCCCTCCCGGGTGTCGCACCCACGCGTGTCCCACCTCGTCCTGCCAGGAGGCGTCAAGCAGATGCCTCGCCGCGGATCCCTGGGGATTTGGGCAGCCGGAGGGATCCCCCATCCTGCCACGGCTTCCAAGCAGGGCTCTGGGCATCCCCTCTCCAGGGGGACAGAGCGTCCCAGTCCAGCCTCGCCTCCCCAAAGCATTTATCCGTGGCCAGCTTGCTGTAGCAAGGTGGATTAATTCACAGCGAGCGGCTGTAAAACACCCTCCCAGGGGCCCTGGCAGGCAAGGACGGCAGCCCCAATTATTCTGCAAGGGGCTGTGCCTTCACAAAATACACTTCGCGGTGTAATTTTTCCCTCGGGGCGTGCTGGGAGGGTATTCCCGCTCCCCCGAGTGACATCCTGGGGAACAGAAGAGACGCACAGGGGTGAAGGTGTCCCCCGGGTGCCGGCGTGTCCCCTCTGCCCTCCGGGGCTGCTCGGCAGGGATGCTCCGGCGCTGTCCCGGCTCCCAGCAGGGTTCAGGGGCTCTCCCGGCAGAGAGGGGCGCGGGCAGGGAGCGGCCGCGGAGCCCCCGGGCGCCGATGGAGGTGGAAATGAAAGACTGGAAAGAACGGGTGACCTCAAACCGCAGGCTGGCAGCTATTAATGTGAGTGCTGGCAGCCACCCAGCCATGCCATTTGGCCGCTGACCAGCGGGTGAGCAAGTTTCCCTAGTCCTGGCCAGCCAAAAATTCCTGCTGCAGGCTCCGGCACACCGGGACGGCCGGCCCCTCGGCTCACGGCCACGCCGGCTCCCTGCCAGCGCCCCCCAAAACCAGGCAAAGCGTCATAAACCACCAGGATGGTGCAAAAGCTCTGCTGAGGGCTTGGGCAAGACCAGCAAAACTGGCAGCTGGCAGCAGCACGTGGCACAGGGCCACCCAAGAGGAGCTGGCTTCATCCCGGTGAGGTGGGCAAAGACAGGGAGCAGGCAAAAAAAAAAAATAATGCCCACTAAAAGAAAAAATTCCCTCCAGCATCCTTCATATCTGGATAAAACTGGTGGGGGAAAGGCATTTTAAAGAGATTTTAAAGGGCTGGAACCTCAGGGAAGATGGTACCGGCAGCAATGGGAAAGAGATGGCCAAAGTTACCCCCAAAAAAGGATCTCTCCCTGCTCCCGGGAGGCCGTGCCGGGAGGAGCAGGCCGAGGTGACCGGCAGGTGGCAGCTGCAGCCCAGGGCTGGCGCCCTCGGGGCGCTCCGGGCTCGCCACAGCCCGGCCCCGGGCACCCCAAACGCGGCTCGCGCCCGGGGCCGCGGCGAGGGGCAGCGGCGGTGCCCAGCCCCGTCCCCCCCGAGAAACTCCTGCCCATGGAAGCACGCAGCATCCAAAAACAACAGAGATGTGAGAAGGGAACCAGGGGGAGGATCACGCTGTTCCCACGGCAGCAGCAGCAGCAGCATTATTTTCCCTCCTCCCCAGCTCAAGGAGAGCGGAGATGCTGATAGCGCCCGTCCGCCTGAGGAATGCCAGCTGACTTGGATTTTGTGCCCTGCTGGTTCAGGCCCAGAGCCAGGATCCATCCTGAGAAAAGGCCACACAATACAGCAGAGCAGAGGGCTGAGCAACCCCGGGTAAAGATAGCTCGGCCATAGCCCAGGCTCTGAAAATCCTTTTCCATTGTGAGCATGCAAAAGCCTGGGGAGGATGAGTTCAGCCTGAAAATATTTCACCCGCAGCAGCACAGCTCTTCCCAGAAGGAAAGAGGTGAAAAAATGGTCCTTGTACCTCCTGCTGTGCCACAGGTGTCTGTCTCCTGGCTGGGTCCTTGGAGCACCCGGAGCTGCACTTTGGGAGCTCTTTGTACCATGGAAAGGCAGGACCCTGAGTGCCTGGCTCCCCTGGATTCATATCTGGCTTGGGGATCCCAAGGGATGTCCAGAATCACGGGATCACACAACAGCTTGGATTGGAAGGGACCTTAAAGCTCTTTGTGTTCCAACCCTGCTGCCATGGGCAAGGGCACCTTCCACTAGCCCAGGCTGTTCTGACACTTGCCCAGCCTGTCCTTGAACCCTTCCAGAGACGGGACAACCACAGCTCCTCTGAGCAACCCGCGCCAGGCCATCACCATCACACAGCCAGGAGCTGGCACAGCAGGCTTCACCTCTGGGTTTGGATCATGGGGCAGGAAGAACTTGGACACCCATCCCAGGCAAGGAAGAGGGACAAGGACCAGTGACACAGAGCACCCCAAGTGGGTGCCACCGGCTGGCACCAGAGCCCCCCCGGGCTGGTCCCCAGCGTGTGACACCCACCGGCAGCGTGTGGCACTCGGCATCCCGCCCCGGTGCCTCATCCCGGGACAGGCGCACCAGTCCAGCACGGTCGGTGCCTGGCACGCGGTGCCCGTGCCCGCATTCCCGGCGGTGCCGGTGCCGGCAGGTGCCGCTGTGGGCCGGGCCGGGCGGCGGGCAGGGGGCGGGGGGCGGGGGCCGGGCCGGGCCGGGCTGGGCCGGGCCGGGCGCTGCGTCCCTCCCGCCGCGGCTGCCAGCGCCGCCGGCACCATGGGCTGCTGCTGCCGCCTGCTCTTCCTCGCCCTCGTCCTCCTCCCGGCAGGTAAGCGCAGGGGACGGGCGGGGGGGACACGGCGGGGACCCCGCGGGGTCGGGCGGGGAGCGATGGGGCCGCGGGGACGAAGGAGCCCCGCGACTGCCGGGGACAGCCCGGCTCCTTCCCGACCCCACCGCGGGTCCCGCTCACACCCCCCGTGTGAGGGGCCACCCCCAATGACAGCGGTGCGAGAGGCGTCGCACCCCGCTTTTCCTCGCCCCCCGGAGGGTCCCCAGCGGAGTCCCCGACTGCGCGGAGGAGGGCGGCTGGATGCGGCCACCGCAGCGTCCTCACGGCCACCCCCGGCCGGGCTGGAGTCACCCCGGCCCCGCAGGTCCCTTCCCTCCGCCGTCGCTGCTTCCAGGGAGCTTCTGTGGCTCTCCCTGGCCTTGAGCCGAGCTCGCACTCCCCCAGCCCCTGGCGTCTACCCCCGGCGGCACCAGCGTCCCCATCGCACAGAAACTGCCCGATTTGACACCTTCCCCTAGCGAGGCGCTCGGCGGGGACGCTTCTGTCCCCGGCTGATGCGACAGCGAGCGCAGGTCACCCCTCCGCCCGCCCGCCCGCCCCGGCTGGGCTTTTAATAAACACGAGGAGCCGCCTGCCCGGGAACATGGAAAACGCACTTGCATAACCGGGGACGCTGCGCGGGAGGAGAGAGATCCATCGGCTGGGATGTCGCTGTCACATCGCTGCCGGCACAGCAGCCCCGGGGGACGGGCCCGGGCCGGGCTGAGCTCCCCGGCACAGCCCGCAGGCAGCAGCAGCCGCGGGACCCCCAACCATCACCCCGGAGCTCGGGAGATCTTCCCTGGATCAGGGAGAGCGGGATGGATAATTGTCCCTGAAAAAGGGGGATTTGCCAGCGAGCTCCTGATCTGTGCTTCCCGAGAAAATGCGTTCGGGAGGGATGGGGACGAGCATTGGGATGCTGGGGATGCTCTTTCTTCTCCCTCACGGGCCCAAATGTGCCCCTGAAGCAGGCGGTCCCTGCCGGGAGGCAGCCTTTGGGGCCGGGGGCGGGCTTTTCCCAGCGCCCCGGCCAGACCCAAAGCTGTTCCCACGACCATCCCTCTCCAAAGCTCCAACGCCAGCCAGGCTTGGCACAAGAAACAGGAAAGATTTCCCTGGACTCTGGTCCCACGTCCCTCAGGCTGCTCCCAAACAGCCCTCGAGCATCTTTCAGATGCTTTCTGCAGTATTTTTGCCCTCACTGAAATATTTTTTTTTAAAAAGGAAAAAAAAGTGTGTATGTGTATACATATATATAAATATATATATATATATATATATATATATATATATATATATATATATATATATATCTCACTTGGGAGGGAACACCAAGCACAATTTAAATTTGCTCCAGGCTCATTCTTCAGGACCAAATGACAGCCAGGATGTCACAGGCCAGGAGTGAAATAAGTCTGGGCTTTACCTGGCCACGTAATGAAATAGCAGCATCTCACACAAGGAAGTTTTTAGCCTGTTATTACTCCTTCCTCTGGATGGAAATCGAAACCTGTTTTGCTTTCCTGACCTGGTGCCCAGCCCCAGGCCCACTCTCCCCTCCTGCAGCTCCCCCTGTGCCCCAGCTGGGACATTTTTAAGTACCTTTTAGAAACAGATCTTGGTTCTGAGTGCTTCCTCGTGGAGGCTCTGGGCTGGAAGAGCTGCTTTTTGGGCTCTCAGAGCCTCATGAGCTGTTTAATTCTGCCACTGAGGAGGCAAATCTTCAAGCCCTCTGCTCCCCCATGAGCTGAAGGACAGGAGAGCTGGGTAATTACCCCCTGTCCCAGCCCAAATGAGCAATCAGGCTCTACCACCAGAGGATGCTCCAAAATTCCTCTGCCAAGCCCAGTTGCTTCTCCCCCTGGGAGGGGCTGGAATGGGGCTGATGCATGTTGGAAGCTGCACCTGGAAGCACTAATTAGCAGCCAGCCAGGAAAATTATGGAACTGGGGAGTTGTCACCTGGGCAGAGCTGCTTCTTGCAAAAGTCCTGGCTGGCTCCAGAACTATATCTAAGACATGGGAAAAAATATTGTGAGGTGTCCCCAGCAGGCAGGTCCATCTGCCAGCTCCCAGCCCCAGGAGACAGCAAAGAGCATCCCATGGGATCCCTTATTCCCCTTCCCGGGGGAAATCAGCACAGCATAACACCTGTTGGCATGTTTCAAGAATATAACTTGAAATACCTGATGTATGTTTTATTTAAACAAGCAAAACATCACTTTAGAAGGGGCTGGAGCTGTCAGCTACTGCTTTCCACCCCAGGTCCTCATCAGATACCTCTGGCTGTACAGGCTGACAGGTGTTTTGCCACCCTCAGGAGGAAAAAATCACCTAAAAATTCTTCTTCACCTCCTTTTCTGCTATAACTTCATTGCAGCATCAGCATCAAGGGCTTAAGAGCTGAATAATTGAGCACCACTTAGTTTTGGGGGGATCACTACCTTTTCCTTGGCTGGAGCCTGGGTTTGTTGTGCCCCCAGCAGTCCTCACCTCGGGGTTGGGATCACGGGGCAGGGAAGAACTTGGACACCCACCCCAGGCGAGGAAGGAGGGAGCATGCAGCATGCAGGGAGCCATGTGAATTTAACAAAAAAAAGCTATTTTCAGCTGGGAAGGGTGCTGGAGCTTCCCTCCTGCCTCCTCAAGGGGACTCTGCCCACAGCAGCATTCCTCAGGCTCTGGAGGGTGTGCAGGCCTCAGGGCTGGGACAGATGGACACATGGACACAGGGATTTCTGCTGTGCAGCTGTTTCTCTGAGCTGCAGAAAGCCTCAGAGCAATTAGAGCTCAGGCACTTAACGAGCATGCAGCAGAATAAAACTAATCATGCAGGAAGCCAGCTCGGCCTGCCAGTAAATCACAGCAACTGCACATTTATTGGATCTGATGGCCCTGGCTGCTTCTCACGGGCAGGGAAGAGCTCTGCCTTTCACCTGGTGCTGTTTCTGGTCTCTGCTTTTCTCCCTTGGTGTCCTCCTCCTCTCAGAACTGGTCCCACACCATCTCCAGCAGACCCTGGCACTGAAAACAGAGGGGACAGAGCAGCAAGGAGTGGAGCAGCACGTCAGGCAGGGGTGCTGCTGCCGGCACTGGGGGTCACCAGCATGCACAGGCAGTGCTGGAGCTTTGCTGCACACCTCCAGCTGGAGATGCCCACAGGAGTCACCATTTCCCACCACTGATCCGGCTGGGTGGATCAAAATCCCAGTGAGGGTGAGACACAGCTCAGAGCCTGCAGAACTGCTCCCAGACCTCCCCATCACCCTTATTTCTTTGGGATAACGAGGCAAGAGTCCGCAGCAGTGCCCCAGAAGGAGAAAGACCCAAGTTAAAGACCCAGAGCAACCACCACATCCTCTGTGCTCCTGCCCCCACATCAGCACAGAGCTCAGCCACAGCCCTGTGCACTGCAGGTGGGGCCCCCAGCCAGGGAGATTTGAACATCCCCAGATCCCAGACTGCATGGGGACAGGGAAGGGGAGGCAGTGCAGGGCTGAACAGCTGGAAAAACTCGTTGAACCCAAAGCAAAAACCAGTTTGGCTTAGTCCTAGCTGCTGTAAGAAGAGCTTTTACCATCCACAGCCAGATGCTGCTGGTCTTACAGCAAAGAAATACAATGAAAATCATACCTGAGCATTAACAAGGGGGAGGGGAACTGCCAAAAACCAGCACAAAGTTATGGGAATCCCCAGCCACAGAAACCAAAGCTGAGCCAACGAGGTCACGGGCAGGAAATCCTTACTTATATTTACATCTAGATTGTTTTACTGCTCTGCATCACTTAACCTGGTGACAACCCAAGGCACGCTCAGGGGACTCAGGGCCGTTCTGTCATCAGCATTTGGTGAGGAGCAGCATTATACAGGACTGGCAAAAGGTATTTTTTTGCTCTCTCTTGTGATTAAAGCCAGGTTTCTACAGAGCTTTGCTTTAAAGAGCAGTGATGCTTACCTATGGCCTTGGTTACTTGTGTTTTCTGGGTGTTTGCCAGCTGCTAAATTGGCACAGAAAGTGGCACCCAAGCTGGCTGCACCAGTGTGTGTCCAGCAGCTCTCCTTGTTTTCCTGCTGCTGCTGTATTTCTTGTTCAGAGCAGCTGGTGAGATTTCTTGTGTAAGGGCAGGCAAAACAAACAACACCCATGTTGTGGAAACTTGCATTATCCCTTTGGCCTTGGCTGCTGGGGAGCACCCCTGGCTGCAGCTGGGGCTTGGGGGCTGCTCCTGGGGTCTCCTGTGGCTGTGTCAGAGGCCATGAGCTCTGCAGTGAGCCTGGCTAAAAGCTCCATCTCTGCCTTTATCAGTGGATGTTTGTTTGCTGCTCTGGCCTGATGTCATTCACTCGGGCTGGAGATGTTCTCCGGTGGCTTTTAGGCTGCCTTTCAGCTGGCAGAGCACTTCAGGATCTGCTGCAATGGCTTTTGGAGTGCCTGGGAAGTGCATCCTGGAGAGGCTGCCAGCCTAGGTCAAGCAGCTCTTTCCCAAGAGGAGCATGAGCATCACTCAGCTCCTGCAAGGGCAAGACCTGCCCTTCTCCGTGCCTTCCAGGAGCCAGGAGAGCATCGTGGCAGTGGGAGAGGGAGATAATTCGCCAGGAGAGGGATAATTGCTCAGGCTGGCATGTGATTAGGGCCAATATTCCCCTAAGAATATTCCCTAAGAATATCCCCTTCCCCTAAGAGCAGGATATTAGATTGACACAGCTTTGGGGTCTTCTTTCCCTGGCTGTTTTCTGTATTCCTAGTGAGAAAATCCTAGGAAAAGGACTTTGCAAAGCTGCTGTGGGGCCCAGGAGTGTGACACTGCTGCTTTCCTGGGTGGTCACCTCATCCTGGCAGGCCCCTGCCTTGCTCCCTGATGAATTCCAGCAGGGTGGTCAACTGCCCTAAGTGAATTAGATGAGCAAATTCCTCAGGGCTGAGCTATGCTGGGCATCCTCTGGGAGCTGCCATCCCTCAGTCCCTCTGACAGCCCCTGCTGGAGGTGTTTCAGCCTCCCAAGCCACGTGGTCCTGTGTCAAGTGCTGTGGCTGTCTGGTTTGTCCCTTGTCCCCCAGCAGCAGCTCCTGCAAACCAGGTGTTGGGGAAACCAAGAAAAACTCTTCTTGGCTTTTGTTTTCCTTTTGGTTTTCCCTTTCAGATGCATTGGGGAGAGGACAGGACGTGCACACAAGGCTGCCCACCAGCTGGGTGCAGGGACACGGATGGGGACACGTGGAGCACCAGCCAAGGGAGCCCTCAGCCCTTTTGTCCCTCCATGCTAACCCCATTCAGAAGCAGCCTGTGTTGCCTCTGGGGTCATGGCAGGGCTTTCCTGGGGTTATCTCCTCTGGGTGGATCCCAGATCCCCCACGGAGGAGGCAGGGCACAGCACTGGCACGGGCTGCTCGTAGGGAGAGGCAGGGGAGACCAGGGCTGAGCTGAGCTTCCTTGCTGTCCTGGGAAGAGTCCCTGTGACTTGTGACCTCCTTGGGTGGGAGCTCTCAGCCAGCAGCCAAAGATTGTTCCTGCCTCCAGTTCTGGCTCAGCCTCCGGATTTATGCCCCTCAGATGTTATCGGAAAGTTCCTGACTCACCCCGGCCAGCAGCACTGCCAGCTCTGGGCTGCCTCCAAAGTTCAGGCAGATCATGGGAGCTCTGCTGACCCCAAGCACTTAGGGACATCAGGGTGGCTTTGCAGGGAGGTGGAAAGCTGCCTGTGTCCCTGAGGGACCGGGAGCATCTGCACTTACAGAGGTAACAAACTCCTGAGGTCCTGGCAGGATCCTGCTTGCTGGGCTGCAGAGGCTGGCTGGGACCTGCTGGAGAAATCTGAAAGCTCCAGGTGTGAAAATGTTGACATTCAGATGGATTCTGAACCGTGTGGTGTGAAGGGTCCTTGGTCCAGGCCTCCTTGCAGTGACCAGATTCCAGCTTGTCATCCCTCTCCTCCTCCCTCTGCCATGGTTTGTGTCCTCGGCCTGAGCAGGGTGACAGCTCAGAGCCATCTCCCAGTGCTTGTCCTCAGGAGAGCAGAGCAGCCACGGCCTCAGTCCCTCCTCCAAGACCCCTTTCCTTGGGAAAATGGGGTCCTTCCACATGGGCATCCACAGGACCAAGAAAAGCAATTTTGGCTGCATTAATGAGTCCCTGCTCCCCAGTGGCAGATCCCATTGTTCCTGCAGACAGGCACTGCATGTTTCTGTCCTCCCCACTCCTGATTAGTTCATTGCAGCTGGAGTGAGCTCCTGCTCTGCCCAGTGCTGGGCTTGGGATGCTCTCTGGGGGATGTAAATAAATGAATACATGGAATGAAAATGCCTCCCCATGTCACACAGTGCTGGCACACTCTTCCCTCATCCCAGCCACACTGAGGGGGCCAGTGCTGGACCAGTGCTGAGTTTTCCCCCCCTGGAAAGGGGGGAAAAGCCCCAGCAGTCAGCTGGTGGGGACAGAGGGAGAAATGACTCATCCTCGTGCTAAGAAATGGAGACAAATGAATGAATGCACAAGGAAATGGGGGGAGAGGAGAAAGAGATGTCTTGTGTTATCACTCCCAGCTGCACAGGGGCTGCTCTGAGGAGGAGCTGCTTCCCCTGCTGCTGGCAGCAGATGGTGGGGGTGATTGGGGTGATAGGGGTATCCCAAACTGGTGGAAAAATGGGGTGATTGATGCCAGGACAGCTGGTCTGGTTTGAGCCTCACCTCTAGGTACCCAGCTGTATTTCCCCTCTCTTCATTTTAGATGGCTCTCTCCATTTTAAAAGTTATTTCCAGGTGAATTCCCAAGCCCTTTAGCACTCTCCCAAGCACCAGCTTGCCCCAAGGATTGCTCTGTCACTAACGTTTCTTTGTCTCACTCCTAGGACTGGGCCATGACTCCCCAGAGCCACCCCTCATCCCCACCCGCCCCTCCTTGCTCTGGGGGGGTGTCCCAGTGAAACCAGACTCGGGGGATGGCCCCACACCAGCTCCAGGCCAGCCCCAGCTGCCCTTGTCCACGGAACCCTCCGGAGATGGGACATCCTCCAGGCCCCTGGAGGGGGATGCCCACAATGCCAGCACCCCGGTGGCAGCACTGTCCCCTGCTCCTGTCCCTGTGAGCTCCATGGCCACAGCAGAAGGTCCCTCCGTGGCCTCCAGCCCCAGCTCAGTGCCAGCTGCCCTGGAGGCTCCCCGGACAGCAAACCCTGCCAGCCTGGCAAGAAGCACCCTGGATTTGGGGGCAGCTGCCAGCCCCACAGAGCTGGCTGTGCCATCACCTGCCCCCTCCCTTCCCAGCAGCCAGCCCACCTCACCCCCCGGGACAGGCCCGTCCCCAACACCCGTCCTTGTGAGCCCGGCTGTGACCCAGCCACCACTGCTGGCCAAGGATGTCCCTTCCCTGGGGACACTGGCCATGGCACCGAGCCTGGCCACGGAGCCAACATCCCCCCCAGTGACTGTGATGAGCCCCACGGAAGCCCAGGCCACGGCCTCAGAGAAAACCACCGGGGTCACCATGGAGGAGGTCCCGCGTGCCCTGAGTGCAGGTGAGCTCCCCGTGTGCACACAGAATGTCAGGGTGCTCGGGGAGGAGAGGCCAAACCCCCAAATTGGAAGGGAAGAGGTGCTCAGCTTCCTGAGAGCATCACTCTGCAAAATTCCTGGAGCAGCCCGTGTCATCTGAAGCACTGGCAGAGCCCGGGAGCGGCAGATAACAAATCTCGGTTGCCTGGAGATGTGGATAAAATGCTCAGTTCTAAATTTGACTTGAAACACTTCAGGATGAGAGGAAACAAGCGGCTGGATGGTGGGTGCAGCCTGAGTTAGGATGGTGTAGGTTTTAATTTTCCCTACTGGAGCCCTCAGGAAGCTGACACAAGCTTTTCCCCATCCCCTTGTGCAAGCACGGGCAGCTTAAAAGTGCTCCATGTGGCTGGAAAAAGGGAGACCTGGAGCATTTCCTAGCCTTGGCTCAGCGCTGGATGCTGCCTAGTGCTGGGAGCAGCAGCAAAGAGTGAGTCCACAGTGCCCAAGCTGTGTTTCATCCCACGCATACCTGCTCTGCACTTACGGCAAGGGGATCATTGCCAAGCTAAAGGGGGGCCTGGCCTCCTCTTTGGGAAGCAGTGAGGGAATATTCCCCCCATCAGAGATGGCTGGGAGCAGCTGGGATGTGGGACGTGCGCCACGGAGCTGGGACTCGTGAGGGGGCTGAAGCCTGAACGCTTTCCTTTCTGGTGTTTCCTGCACAGGCAGCATTGTGGCCATAACCGTGACGGTCATCGTGGTGGTGGTGCTGGTGTTCGGGGCAGCTGCCTACCTCAAGATCAGGTAAGGCTGGTTTTGGGGTGGCCCCCCTCCCTGAGGCTCCTTCTTACCATCACCAGGATGATGCCAAGCAGCAGGAAGATGCTGTCCCCAGGTGTGGCAGGGCAATGTGCAGCCTCTGGTGCCAGCAGGGCTCCATTTCTCACCACTCCTGTACTGGAAAGCAGAGTTTGCATCCTTCATTTTGCAACAGCCCTGCTCAAATGCCAGGGATGCTGCTCAGCATAGTCATATCCAGTAATTATCCCTTGGGAAAGCTGGGACAATAAACAGCAGCAGAGCCCAGTGCTGAGCATCCCTAATGAGCCTTTGCTGACAGTTGAGATGAGCAAAGGTCTGGTTTTAATTCCCTGGCCAGGCTCATTCAATGGGGGCAAAATTCAATCTGGGCTTCACTTCTCCTGGTTCTTCCTCTCAAAACACCCCAAAGCTTGACCTAGGGAGCCTTTGCATTAATATTTCTTCATCCCATTGCAAAATAAGTAACAAATCCTCAAAGTAACCTCGGGTTTGCTCTCCCTGGCAGGCACTCCTCCTATGGAAGGCTTCTGGATGACCACGACTACGGCTCCTGGGGCAACTACAACAACCCCCTGTACGATGATTCCTAGCAGGGATGAAGCCAAAAACCCCAAAAACCCTTAATTTATAAGTAAGCGCTTCTGCAGCAGAGCATCCGCTGTCGAGGAGATGCTGGGCACGGAGCCCCTGCCTCAGGCAGGATCACCACGGGGCTGCTGGATGGCAGGAACTGGAGGGCAGTGCTGACAATAAACCTCAATTTTGGCCTTTGAGCAGGAAACCAGGTCCTGGGGCAGGCCAGCCACTTTTTGGAGACAAGGGAAGCCAAATTCCCCGGGGGGAAGGGCTGGGGAGGTCAAGGGAGAGGATGGAGGTTCAGCCAGTGCTGTGGCATCCTTTAAAATGCTGCTGCTCTGTGATCTGGGGGGGAGTGGGGGGCTGCTGAGCCAGAGCCAGCAGTGTGCCAGGGTCTCCTGTGCTTTCACATGTCCCTTTCCCTAAAATCACTTCCCTGCGTTGCCCTGCTACAAAATCCTTTGCCTTGTCTCCCCAGGAACCATGAACAGCTATGGGGCTGCTCAGTCACTGCTCCCTTTCTTTTCCTGCAGGTGCTTCCATGCACAAGTTCCTAATTTAATTTTTTTCCATGTAATTGTGGGGGGTTTGGTCCCAAAAGCAGCCCAGGCGCCCACAGGAAGATGCACTGACCATCCATTTCACACACGTGGCTGCTCACTCCACAGCTTTGTTTCCATTCCTCAAAAAAACTTGGCTGCTAAAATACAGTGGAGTGTTCTTTTCATCCCCAACTTGTGTTCAGCTTTTAGTGTGGGAAGGCTGGGGGTGGCTGATGGCAGAGCTGGTTTGGGAAGGGGATGCTCAGCAGCTTCTCCCTCTGGCTAAATTCCCTGGCAGTGGAAAGCAAAGCCCTCAGACCTGGTGAAAACAAGAAAATAAACCTGTGACTGGTTGTTGCACCTCCCAGCCACAGCCAGCCTGGAAAACTGTTGGGGCTGGGAGCATACAGGGAAGCACAGGCCCTGAACACGCTTAGGAGGAGTAAAATTCTTTTTCATCTTTTCAGCACCCAAGAAGCAGCAAATTAGGCTACCTTGGCTAAGAAAAACCACAAACTGAGTTAAAAAACCACCACCCTTCTTCTCTGGAAATAAACTGGGTGTTGTGCTGCTGCTGCCAAACTGAGGGAATAAAGGGAGAGGAAAAGCCATCCCCTTCAATTAAAAGTATTTAACTCGAAGGGAATAAATTGCTTTTTCATAAAGGAGGACAGAAATGGGGTGTCAGCTTTCCTGCTCAACCCTGTGCTGGGATCCTCAAAATGAACTACTCTCTCTTACCCTGCAATGCAAGGAAGAAGCTGTACATACTTTTGGGGATATCCCGGGGTGAAAACAGATTCCTCACCTCTCTGGGACCAGACACCATCCCCAGTGACATGGAGGATGTGGACATGGATGATGTGTTTCCATCTGCAGGACTGTTTGCCAGCACGAGCCAAGGCACAGGGCAGCCTAGGGAATAACAGATGTGTGTGGCAAGTGGAAAAAGCACTTTATTCTGGGGGGTAATGCCCTCAGAGGGAGGATGCCTATGTTCCAGGCAATGCCTTCAAACATCCCTCTCAAATTCCCACCTCAGACCCTCTGGCTTACTGAGGGGTTTCTATCCCACACCAGTATAGCAGGGGAAAATGGGGAAAAGCAACCAGGACATGCCCTAAAAAAGGCCCTTTTCCTTGTCTTTTAAAAATCAGCAGGGTTAACCCTGCTACCAACTTGTTTCATTTGCAAAACCAGCCAATTCCCATTTTTCCCAAAGGCTCCCACAAGCCTGGCTCAATTCCACCTCCTCCCATCTCCCTCGCCTCCCTCCCTCCACCCCACCCCCCTTTGGCTCCATTTCTTCTCAGAGCTATTTTATTTATACAGAAAGAGAAATAGCTGGCATAGCTCCCTGGTGTGGAACATCCCATCCCCTGAGCCCGCCCTGGCTCTCCCACCCTGTCCTCACTGGCTGGGAGCTTCATCCCAGCTTCCAGACTCCCTCTGGCCTCCCTAATGATGCTCTTGTTTGGTGAATATTCCCATGCATCGGCCACCTTTCCAAGCCTGAGTTACCAGAGTGAGTAGCTCCTGGTTGCAGGTGTCAGAAGCCAACTCCAGCTGGGACCACAAAGGAGAAAATCCAAGGAAACCGCCCCGTTTCCAGCATGGAGGTCCCAGCACACCCCTGGGCTGAGCCCTGCAGAGACAGATGCTGCCCCTCTGAGGTATAAACAGCACATGAGGAGCCTCTCCCTCACTTCCAGCTGGAAATTTAAAAACAGATGGATTCCCTGCAGCCGGGCCAGGGCGAGACTGCCCCAGGAGGCGGTGGCTGAACAGAGGTTTAACACAGAACACGCCCACTTCCATCCCAAATAACACTATTGGAGCAAGCCAAAATCACACCAGAGGCATCAAACCAGCCCAAAACTGGGGACCCCAATCAGCTGAGCCCCTCAGCCCTGCACTGTTCCACTTGCTGCCTCTCCATGTTCTGCAGAGCTCGGCAGGCCCTGCCTTTATTAATAGCTCTGTGACCTTGTGTGCAGCCCCCGAGCCTGCTGGAACTCCACTTTTTTCCCACAAAGCAGCAATAATCCCTTCTGCTCCTGATTCTGGCCTGGCGGGGTGAGCAAGGCAGGATTCCAGGTGCCAGGGAGTGAGGGAGCTTGAGCTGCTGCTTCCATCCCTGGATCGTCCCAGTGCCCTGATCCCAGCAGGGCTCAGCATCCTTCCTGCTCCCATCAGCTGCACCTCCATGGACAGGGCAGTAAAACTCCCTAGAGCACCTCCCATCCCATAAAGCAGCTCCTTGCCTGTCTCTATCCCCCCTCCATTGCCCTTTATCCCCTGAAAATGCCATTCCTTTTCCTGCCCTGCCATTTATTCCCTGGCAAAGGGAGTTAAGGGCTCGGTGCCAAGATAAACAGACCAAACAGTGGTTCAGCATTCCCTCAGCATTCCCATTCCCTCGTGCTTTTTCCAGAGGCAAACACCAAAAACAGGGGAACAAAAGGTCAAAATCACCTGGATCCCATACCATGAATAACTTTCCTTCCCAACACCAAAGCTCAGCTCAACTTAGAATTTTCTTTCAGCCTCCTCTTGTGGTTGGAACCCAAACAAGAATATTTCCAATTAATAACTGGAATAAAATTAGCTTCCCATTTAACAGCAAACCTGTTTGGTTGTGGACTTGACCAGCACGGTTTTACCATTAGCCACACACTCCAAGGATACTTGGCCAGAGTTTTCTGGGATAACAACTCCTGCAGGCTGGTGGGAGCCCCACTGGCACTTCCAGGCTTACCTGGGAGCAGGTCTCCATCCAGGGAAGGAGGTGGAGTCACCAGGTGCCAACCAAGGCAGCAGGGAGTCTTGCTTGTACCACAGAACAAAAATATGAAAACACAGGCGCTTGTAAAAAATAAAGCACTGATTTTCCAGACAGTGGCTTGGGCCTCACACCTCCCCACATCCAACCATTTTTCAGCACTGAATCATGGTTTAAACTCAGCTGGGAATTTCCAGGGAGTATGTGTGTGAAAGAAGGGCACATCACGCTCAGCGTAGTTTGTTTATTTTAATAGAGACCTTTTTTTACATTTATTTATAGCAGTGAGAAAAGTGCTCCAGAAAAAGATACCCCAGTCAAGGCAAGCTACAATAGCTACCATCCAAGTCCTAAATATTCCCTACAGAAAATGGGCACTGCTGGATTAAGAAAAGCTCATTTTACAACAGAACAAGTTAAAAATTAGTAGTTATAACCTGAAGAGGAATCAACCCTTTTTTACATCTTATTACTGTAAAGTATCTGCATGTGAAATTCACAGAGGACTTCCTGCAATATTTAAGACTGCAAAACACCTCAGGCAAGATGTTACATGAAAGAGGGTGGAGTTGGGGTTTTTATTTCTTTCAAAAGGCAGTGGTTCTCCCCACAATGAAGTTCTACCATGAACAAACACCAAAAAAACCACAGAAAACTGGACCCTGGACTGCTTTATTTCAGTGAACATCCCAGGCTCAGCCTGATGCGGAGGATGTGCTTCACTTTAGGTACCTAACTAGCAAAATCCAGCTATGTACGAGTCTTAAACCCCACACCACCTCAGCCTTTGCCAGTGAACAGAGCAAAACGAGGAAGAAACAGGGAAACAGTGACTGCAGCTGGCAAAGGAATCTGAGCAGAGGGACAGCGGCGAGTCAGGATGGGTGTCCAGGAGGAAAAGGGGGGCTTTGCACTTGGATCTTCCAGCTGCTCATCCCAGCAGGCAGGGCAATTCCCTTGTTTCAAGGGAATTCTGTACACACAGGTGACAGTGCACGACGGGAGCCAAGGATGCCACCCCTGCCCACTGTCCCTGTGGACACCCATCATTCCCAGGAGGCACACACATCATTCCCAGGGAACACCACATCCCCACACACTGCCCTGTGGATGCTGGCACTAGCCCCAAAGGCCTCTCAAAGTGATCCATTTCCCCCCAGGGCTGCCTCTCCACCTCCCTTCCCCTTCAGCTGCCCCCAAACTCCTCCTGCCGCTGTGCCAGCCGCTCACCACATCTCCTCGTGCTGCTCCTCTCACCTGCCTCCTCCCTGACGCAGCACAGGACTCCTTGAACTGGGAAAACTGGAATTTTTACTGACACAAGAGTTGCTTTGTTCCCAAACCAGTCTCTGCTGGGGCCCGGCCGAACGCGCCCCGGTCACTGCTCCTCCAAGGACAGCCGGCACCGCCCGTCCTGGGCCGTGTTGTAGGACTCACAGCTCTGGCACTTCATGCCCAGCAGGTGGAACTGCACCGTGGAGCGGGCGTTGCAGTCGTTGCAAAGGATCTGCAGGCACACAGGGCAGGGAGGGAGAGGCTGCAGCACCAGCGGTGGGTGTATATAAACAGCAATGACAACATCCTACGCCTACACGTGACTGCTCCTCAGCATTCCCCACCCCTTGGGCTGACTCCTGATCCAGCACGAGTCCCTAGTGCCCTCTGCTGCCAGGAACTCCGAGGCACAGCTCTAGGGAAGCCAGGCAAGGGTGCCCTCTTACCTCCACCATCATGTTCTGGTACTCGGTGGGCATGGGAGTCTGTGCCACCTCGTTGTCCAGCTGGCGCCAGTACCTGGTCATGTCCAAGGCCGAGTGCATGCACAAGGGACACCTGTAGCCTCTGGCAGAAAGAGGGAGACACGTCTCAATCAGAAGGTGAAGTGAGGCCATGAAACAAGGCCATTGGTAGGGACAGGTTTCACATTGTACCAGGCACACAAAGAGCACAAAGCAGCAAGCTCTGGCAAACAGAATTGGAAATTAAATGCACTTTATCCCTTTAAGTTAGCCCTTCATCCCTTTAAGAGCTGTCTTTAAGTCAGTTGGTGCAGAATTGGCACCAACTCATGATTTTTACCTCTTGAAGCAATATGTTTGGACTAGGGTAATATTGAGAGCAAAGATGTTTGGAAATACTTACTCCTTCAGCATTTCATCGTAACATGTTCTGAAAATGAAACACAGGTCAGTCAGAAAAACTGAGTTACTGACAGAGAACACACCTGCACTGCACAAAGGGAATAAACCACACATGTATCCCCACGGCAGAAATTAAAAACATCCCTAGGCCAAGTAACAGGAGAGCTTCACACTGTCAAACCTGACCGAGAAGGAAGACAACCCCCCTAAAGAAAATATTTCCTGGAGAAACAGACTGTCCCCACAATGCAGGTGCCTCAGAAAGCAGCTGTAAGCAGCTGGTACAGACTGAACGCTGCTGAATAAACACCCAACACAATGCAGCAGGTGTTTCCCTTGCCCAGGTGTCTGCTTTACCTGTGAAGAAGGTGACCACACGGCAGAACGTGGGCTCCAACACGAGATGTGTGAATATCCTGTTTGGAGGCAAATATAAGACAAAAGAGAAGAAAATCAATTCACACACAGTCAAAAATAGGGGCCACACACAGTTATCCAGGAGATAAAAAGAAGCTGCTCACCTCCAAACATATTGGACAGTCCTGCCTGGAGACATTTTCAATACACTTTGCAAATGGAAAAAGAGAAGAAAACATTATTCTGCTGTGTAGTTTTCTGTGTTCTTCTATATTGTAAAACTCTAATAGGTAAAATTTCTTATGTCTTCAATTAGTGGCACCTGTGTTGCTGTTAGGTGAATTTAGAGAAGGAGAACCCACTGCTCTCCCTGTTCCTCCGGCCTCAGATGGGGCTGAGGCACATCCAGCTTCATGTTCAAGGCATTCCTTTTTAAGATATGGAGGCAAGCGGTGCATCCTCACCTTGTGCTTTCCTTGGAGACTCAGGCTCAGGCACAAATTACACTTGGAGCAGTGGAAGAAATCCTCCTTGGGGCCAATCCTGTGGAGAGAGGAGTCAGGGCAGGGCCGGTGCCCGTGGAGCCAGGCCCGCTACCCGCACGCACCTGCAGATGCCACACTCCTGGCAGTGGTACTGCTTCTTGTCACGGTCAAACAGGTGGCAGATATCACAGTAGTACTCTCCAAAGAGGCTGCCACAGCCCTCACAGCGCTGCTGGGCCTGAGGGGACACGAATGTCCTGAGTGCTGTGCCTGCTTCCAGGCTCCAAAGGGGTGTGGAGCTCCTGGAGCAAGGCTGGGAGCTAAGAAGCGATCAACAGAGTGGAGAGGACAGGCTGAGGGAGCTGGGCCCTGATAATGGATGGCTGAGAAGATCTAACCCATGTCTGCAGGGATGTGGAAGGTGCCAAGAAAATGTAATCAGCCTCTGTTCCGTGCTGCCCAGGCCAAGAGGCAATGGGCAGAAGCTGATGCACAGGCAGCTCCACCTGAACAGGAGGAAGAGCTTCCTTCCTGTGGCCTGGAACAGAGAGACTGTGGAGTCTCCCTCACTGGAGATATTCCAGAACCGCCTGGACACAGTCCTGTGCCATATGCTCTGTAATCACAGGACATCCTGAGTTGGAAAGGACCCACAAGGTTCACAATGTCCAACACTCAGCCCCGCACAGGAGTGCTCCGAGCATCGCACCAGGTGCCTGACAGCAATGCCCACATGCCTCCTGCCCTGTGCCAGGACTGGGGCCGTGACCCCTTCCCCCGGGAGCCTGTTCCAGTGCCTCTGGGTCAAGAGCTTTCCCTACCATCCATCCTAAACCTCCCCTGACACAACACCAGGCCATAACCTCCCGGACGCACCTTCTGCAGGAGCCGGCAGCGGCTGCACTGCACCTCGGACACCCGGAACCGGTCCAGCTGGTGCTCCTCGGCTCCGTCGTGGCACAGCCGGCACGGGTACAGCTTCCCGCAGCACGGGGCCTGCCAACGGAAGGACACGGCATGGAGCGGCCACCACCCCTGGCATGGCATGGTATGGCAAGGCAGGGCACGGCACGGCACGGCACGGCACGGCAAGGCCCCCGCTCGCTCACCCGCAGCCGGCAGCCCCGCCGGTAGTGCTCGCATCCCGGCTCGCATCCCGGCTCGCGTCCCTCCGCTCCCCCCGCCGTGGCCATGGCCGCCAAGGCTGCCCGGTCCCGCTCCACCCCTTCCGCTTCCTCACAGCCGGTTCCGGAGGATTTGGAGGTTTCAGAATGCCCCGCCCCCCCCGCTCCCCGGCTGTAAGCCTCGTGTTCCCCTTCTCGCGGAAGCCTGGTTCGAGTGGGAGGGGAGCTCCCGTCCGAGCTCCCTGCCGAGGCGAGGTCACCCAGAGCAGGTGATACAGGACCGCGTCCAGGCGGGTTGGGAATGTCTCCAGAGAGAACTCCACGACAAATCACAGAATCATGGAATATTCCAACTAGGAAGGGACCCGTCAGGATCATCGAGTGCAACTCTTGACCCTGCACCCCCACCAATCCCACCAGGTGCCCGAGAGCTTTGTCCGAACACTCCTTGAGCTCAGTGATCCCTGCGGGTCCCATCCAACTGAGCAGATTCCATGAGTTCTTCATGTTGTTTCAGTTTCTGGCCACTGCTCCTTGTCCTGTTCCTGGGCACACCAGAAATCTGGCACCATCCTCTTGACACCCATCTTGGAGATATTTGTATGGATTGATGAGATTCCTGCTGTCTTCTCTTCTTTGGACTGAGCAGGCTCAGCTCCCAGAGTCTCCCCTCCTGAGAGAGATGATCCAGACGTCTCCATCATCTTTGGTCTCTGCTGGACCCTCTCCAGTAGTTCCTTGTCCTTCCTGACGTGTGGAGCCCAGAACTGAACACAGCACTCCTGATGTGGCCTCACTGGGGCCAAGCAGAGGATCACCTCCCTGGACCTGCTGGCCACACTCTTCCCCATGCAAAACCTTCCTCTTAAACCTTTCTCTCCTCCAAAAACCCAGCTTTCCCCCAAAAACCTCCACTCTTTCCTCCCCAAACCTTCTTTTCCCCCCTGCATTTGCCCATGGCTACCTGACTGACTACTGCGGCCAAGTGGAGCATCCACTGTGGGGACAGTCAAGCCCAGAATTGGAAGATCTTTTTATTTACAAATGAAATGTACATGTCAAGAGACAGCATAGAGACAAATCCCTAAATACAATGAGCTCAGACCATATTCTCTCATGATCCATGGATGGGAAAGGCTGTATTTTGTGGAAAAATAAGTTCCTAAGTTAATAACACCATGTGGGTTGTGACAGCTGATGGAAAAAAGTTTTGAGCAAGACAGGGACAGCCCAAAACTGACCACAGACAAACTAAAGCCAAGTAAGCAAAAACTGTTTCCAAACAGTCAAGTTTTACTGTCCCATTCTCCTAGAGGACCTAAAGGAACAATGAGTTATTGAGACATTCCATGTGCCACCTGCATCACAGCTCAGTATTCCACAGGGGTATTCCTTCCTTCACCATCAACACCAGCCAGACAACATACCCAGGGCAAACACCCCAAAGACAACTGCCCAGATGTGGGGTCAAAAATGTGAAGGGAAAAGGAACCTAAACCAAAGTGACAAGTGCATTAGCAAGGGTTTCAGAGGAACAGCTGCAGATTTACACATTTAGATATTGTATTTCTTGCACAGATGTTTTCTTCACTGAAAGGTGCTTTTCGATCCAGATCAGGCAGCCCACTGAAATATGAGAATTCTAACAGCTGCTTTCGTCAGGATTCACTGAAAAACAAACCCCTCAGGTGGGCAGCAGCTGGACAAAAGAAAGCCCAGCTTCCTTCAGAGTCCTCCAAAGCAGCTCCTGCCCTTGTCACACACCAATGACCGCTAGTCTTCTCAGACAAGACCTGGCCCTAAGCCAGAAAGTCAACATTCCAGAGGCTGTTTGCATGCAAGAAAAAGGCAGTGCAAGCTCCATCCTTGGCCTGGACCCAAGCCACTTCCATGGCAGTCTGCTGCACCAACAGGAGTAAGGGATCCTCCTCTCCCCTGCAGACACCTGGCAGCTTTAGCCCCTGGAAACTCAGATGGATTGTTCCCACTGTTCAGTCACCTGCATCAAGAGGAGAAAAGGAGAATGACTCTGGACAGACTAACAAAACACAGAGGTGCTCCCTGGTGAAAGGCTTCCTTTATTTTGCTTTGTTACACATCCTTACCTTGCTGAAGCTGTGCACTTACACCTCTGTGCTTCACAGATCAGAAAACTTGAGTTGTTTTTTCCCCTCCCCACATGCAGGCAGCCAGCTTCCCCTTTTTTTGCTGTTCTACCAGCTTGCTCAACCCCTCAATTCTGTGAGCTGCTTCTTTTCCAGCCCCAATGCCCAGCACCTTAGCTCAGGACAATTATTTACTGTGCACAGTGAGCTGTGTACTGTAAGAAGTCTGCCATACCTGCATGTCCTGATCAAGAATGCAAGAATGTGAAGTATAAAATAATTTTCCTATTGCACTTCCCATCCCTAGGTGAGTGTTCATGAAACCATCCATTTGGAAGTCCCCAACAGGCTACACAGCAGAAATGCAAGCCCACCTTTTACAGGCAGGTGTGACCATCTCCCCAGGGCTAGTGCTCGACCCTGGGGAAGTTGGCTTCTGATGCATCTGGCATCAAGGTCCCTGACAGCTATAAATTGGGAAAGAAAGAGACAGGATCAATTTCCAAGTGCAGCATCAACAGAGAAGACAATCAGAAACATTCTTCTAAAGACACATGCAATGCCAACACCTAATTCAAAACAAATCTGTTCTTTGGTCAAATCAGGCTTCAAAAATGCTCCCCTGGTGTAAGACTTACAACCCCGAGGCAAATTCTGCTCCTTTAGGAGTCAAACTGGAATTCTGTGGGCCATGCTGTTGAGAAAGCAAAAACCAAAGCAAACCAAACAAATACAGAGCAGCACAAACCACTTTATTGCCTTGCTACCTGCTGTGAAGGCAGACTTGAGTTATGAAGGTCGATAGCAGCGAGGGAGGGGACTTGGGACTCTGCAAACATTCTATTTTCCTTCTTCAGAAATCTGGGATGCCGAGCTGCAAAACATAACCAAGGCGACCCATGTTTAGGGAGTGAGGGCTGACACACTGCTTCTTGACACTTGTTGGGTAGCCAGGTTCTATTTAGAGGTGCTCAAAGTTCCTACCTTCCGCTCCCCTCAGCTCGGGGAGATGATTTAGTTCTGGCAAACGCACATTTGTCTTGAGGAATTCCCATTTCTTCTTACTTGCCTGAAGGATAGGTTTTTCATTAGTATCCTATAGTCAAGGGCATATAGAGCAGCTCATGAAAATATAGACAAAAATAAAGCTATTTTCAAGCTTAAAAAAAGCAGTGGCACAGCAATGCTCTGATGTAGTTGGAATTTGTCCAAGAGTAAGACAAAAGAATCTGATGTGTGAGAAGGAATTCAACTGCTCAAGTGCTTTTTATACACAAGCAATGGAAATGCTACAGCAAAATAAAAACAATCATCTAAGTGAGGCTGCTTTTGGAGAGATAAAATACAGCCCTTGGAGAATGGCTGGGATTAGTTATCTGGAAAAAGGCAAGTGTTCCTGGCTGGCACAGTAATCATCGTGCCTAGGTAGTGAGAGAAGAGGAAAACTTTCCATTTCACTTGTTTTCCTTATCAATTTTTAATGCAGTTATGACATGACTAAGTAAAGCCCTGGCCACATTAAATCCAAACCCTCGGTTCTGCTTCAGCAGCACAGCACACATGGTCTATTGCTCCTGGCCAGGCAGGAGGCCATGGATATATTCCAAATCTCACAGATATCCTGTGTTGGACTGCCCCCCTCATTAAAAATTGCTTTCTGACATAAAATATATTTTATCTAAGAACTGTTAGCGAGGGATAGCGAACAAAAAATCAGCAGAGAAAAAGGGGTAACAAAACCAGTAGTATTTCTAGTATTCTAGTATTTCTAGTACTTTTAGCGGGGAGTTATGGTGAAAAATAGACCAGATGGAGTTCTTGAGAATACAACACACAATTGAATTAATTTTTGCATGGCCAATGAGGACAGACAGACAGATGACTCACCGGTGTCAGGCTGACATTGCTACGCCCCACTGGAGAAGGTTTCCGTGCCTTTAGCAAGGGGTTCAAGTATTTTTTACTCTTTTCATCAAGTCTGTAATCAGAAATGCCCCACAGCTGGTATGAGCTGGGCTGACACAGCCAATATAAAGCACCAAATGCAAGGTGTCCCAAACCCCACATCCTGTGCTCCCACATTGTCACCCTGCCCCTCCCAGGACATCCCAGGAATGATGGATAGGAGGTCCCCTAGCTCTGCTCCCTTACCTGTAATTAAGGCTCCCAGGCCCAGACCCCATCCCAAATGTAGGAGAGAAGTTCTGGTTGATGGGAGGGATAAATGTGCCCAGGTTCTTGGCATAGTCCAAGTTGCTGCTTGAATCTTTCAGGTTGGTCTGAGGGCTGAATTCCAATGGGTGGATTGTGTTGTCATAGAGGAAGCTCAGCTTGGAGGATCGGTCTGCTTTTTCTGCATCAGCTTTAGAGGGCTTGGTCTTTATCAGCTTCCCATCTTTGCTCCTTGGGCCTATGCTGAAATCCTGTTTTGGAAGATAAACATCATCTTTCCTTACAGTCATGGTTAAAAAAGCAGTTTATGGCAGTGCATGCAGGAAAAAAAAACATGTCAGAAGCCTACACGTGCATGATTCTGCAAGAATCTAATGGATATGGAATTGGTTTTGTTAGAAAATCTCTGCTTTCCATCAAACAGGAGAAAACTTGTCAGGGTTCCAGCACTCTCTGTAAATAAGTCACTTGAGACTGGAATCAGAAATTATAGAGGAAAACCAGCTGTATCCTGTGTCTTTTCTGAAGAAATCAAATAAAAACTCATCTCAATGTCACCTCAAAGTCACTCTGAAGCATCCTTGGTATCCAGTTGAAAGAAAAATTTTTAATTTTGATGACAGGGCTTTAAAACAGGTTAACAGCAGCATAAAGCATGACTTTTGCTTCCCAAGTGATTCCTCTCCAGCTCTGTATTGCCAGGAACTGCACCACTGTGTGGTTCACCTGAAAGGGACTGGCCCAAGAGCCCCCTGCATGCTCCCAAGCTATTTCCTAGGAATTTAAACTGCTGCACCTATTTTAAAAACAATGATTTAAAACATGAGAAAAAACCCCAAAACAATACAGGTTTGGAAAACACAGATGGACCAACCTGGACGCTGATGATTTTTCTTTCTTCTGAAACATCATCTTTGTCCCTTTTATTGATTTTAGATTTTTTTTTGAACTGGTGGTCTCTGGCATCTTTCTGGATTATTTGTTTAAGCTCCTGAGTAAATCTACATTCCATATAAGGAGAAAAGAAAGAAACAAATAATGAAAGGGCTTCTGTTTATCTTAATAGCATCATCAGTTGTTAAGCCCAGGCTCCTATGGACTTTATTTAAAAAGAGTCAAACAAACTGTGCCTTTTAACTAATGAGAAGACAAATGTAATATATACATTAAATAAAATCTTCTGCACACATTTTTCACAATACAGCAATAAAGCAATAAAATACAGCAATACAGCAATAAAAAATAAATCTGCACCAGTTTGGTGCAGATGCAGTGAGTGAACACAGTGTAAGACTGTACTATCCAATGTGGGGTGACACTGATTAATTAATGTCACAACAAGGTAAATGTGCCACTGCAATGTGTTCCCTTCCAACTCTATTTTCAGGAAGGTCAAGCCAAAACAAACTGAGGCATTCAGCAGCTGTGAGCTCTGCAAACCCAGCAGTGTGCAGTCTCCAAGCACAACTGCTTCACTTCTTTCTAACCTGAGCCTGCAGTGAGCAGGAAAGGAGCTCTTACCTCTCAGCAAAGCCATCCTTGTTGAAGAAATCACCCTGCAGGAGCTGGGCGCAGGATGGTCTCTTGTCTGGGTCCATCTGCAAGCACTCCTGACAAACCAGCAGGAGGACGAAAACACAGCAGGAATTAAACAAAGGCTTTGGCATGAGGAAAAGATCCCTGCAGTGACCCCTTTGGCCCTGCAGGGCTGGGTGTCCCCATCACCCTGGACTGGAGCTCTGGGATCCCCCACCAAGCTGCCAACCCAAGCTGCTCACTGCCTGGGGAGCTGACAGAAGGGCATGGAAACAGAGGAACACTCACAGGAAACACTCGGTTAATTACCTTGGCTAATTCCAGCGCTGCAGCAGGGAGCTTGGGATAGCGTTTCTCCAGGGATTCGAGCTCCTTCACCTCGGGCAACTTCATGCCAGCAAAGAGGGGGTTTTTATAGAATAACTCCTGTTGTCTTGGAATTAAGTTACCTAGAATCAGGCAAACAGGTGGAAAATACAGGACAGTGAAACATGTGAGAGGCTGAAATGCTAGTAAGGGCTACAGTCTGGCTTGTTATCTTTCCACCCATCAAAACAAATCTGAGCCTTTCACTCCTGAGCAAGCCCCACGGGCTCTTCTTACCCAGGCACTTGGTGATATGGTAGAGCTGGTCAATGTCTGAGTCTCCAGGGAAAAGGGGCTCTCCTGTAAGCATTTCTGTTATCAGGGAGCCAACAGCCCACACGTCCACAGGCCTGGGGAGAAAAACCCCCAGCACCCCAGCTCAGCACAGCTCCATGGCTCCAAAGGCTGAGGCAGGGATGGAGCACCCCCTGCATGCTCCCCAGAGCCCTTGCCAGGCTGGCAGGCCAGGCTCACCTGCCATATTTGCTGTCCCCCACCAGCAGCTCCGGGGCTCTGTACCAGCGGGTGGCCACGTAGTCCGTGTAAGCTTCCCCAGAAGTGGCCAAGGGCCGGGCAAACCCGAAGTCACAGAGTTTCACAACTCCTGACTGGGAAACCAGGATGTTCTCTGGCTTAATATCGCGATGGATTATCTGCACAGAGAGAAGGAAGTCAGGCAAACTCCCTGTGTGTACATAGCAAACTGATTGGCTCAGCAAGAAGTGCAGCTTTCCCATATTCAAGTAGAAAATTACAAACACAGAACCACTAATTTCAGACACATTTACTTTATGTATCTCTTTTTCCTTTCTATTTCTCTAAGTTCAAATACATACAAATACAAAAATACACACTTCTATTCTAATATGTATCTACTGATTGCAGCTGCAGAGCTGATTTCTTGTAGATACTTACATTATGGCTGTGACAAAAGGCAATTGCTCTCATAATCTGAAACAAGTATTTCCGAACCCTCTCGAAGTCCAGTCCATTGGGAGAGTCCTCGAGGTCATCGAGCACCGTGTGATCCACAAACTCAAACACCAGGTACCACCTCTTCTTCCTCTTACACACATCCAACAGGTTCACCAGGTTCTCGTGCCTCAGTTGCTATCAAAAAACAGGGAATGTTTAGTGAGGGAAAACACTTACTAAAAGCTATAAAGGGAAATTTTATTTTTAAATTTTTTGCAGTTAACTTTTTTAACTGCAGCCCAGCTTGGACAGTACCAAAAAATGCAACTTGAATAAAAAGAGGAAGAAAAAGCAGCTGTGTTTTCCAGTTATTTTGTCATGTATACTTTTGTTTATTTTGTGTCCCCAGCAGACAAGACTCCACCTCCCATTTGTTACACATTTATCACACACCAACACAAAAGGCCATGCTACAGAGCACCGTTATTTATTAGCTGGAACCTGGCAGGGAAACATCCCCAGAGGCTGCCTGGAGGCAGCAGCAGAGCCCAGGGGTGGGACCCAGGAAGATGCACAAGGACTGCAAAGCACAGGGAATTGTAGGGGAAACTCTGCCAGGGCAGAGGCAGTGCCAGCCAGCCTGCACCTGTGCCTGCCCAGATTTCTTAGAAGGTCTGACAAGAGAAGAATTTTTAAAGGGTAACCAATAAGAGAAAAAGCTCTTTTCCCAAGAATGATTTGTTCCCCACACAGGAGATCTGAAGAAGTTTTTGCTGTTTTCAGACACAGTTAAATTTCTGTCCAAATTCGAGGGGGAAAAAAAATTAAACCCAAAGATTGACAGGGAACAAGGGAAGGAACTACAAAGAGAATAAACCTCCAGGTATTTATTTCCCCTGTGAGAAGCCACCCTTCCTGAGCTGCATACGCAAACATTCCCCTTGCAAAGGCTCCATTCACGAAGGAAAAGCAGTTAATTCCCAGCACACCTGGGTGCTGCTCAGTAACTGAGTAACTCAGAGCAGGGACAATCCAAGCTCACAGAGATCCACTTCAGAAGGGTTTAAAGGGATAATGCTTTGAGCGGCATGCATTTCTATTAACTCCAATTCTGTAGCTCTTGCAGTAAAGGCAAACACCACTTTTCCCCCTCTTCAGTGCACAGACAAAAGGAAAGGACCCAGGTTTGCCAGTATTCCCACCTCTGGAGCACCCCACATCACAGGAGTAGCCTGGAAATAAGGTTTTCCTTCTTTTTTTTTCACCAAACAGATCATCTGGGCCCCAATGTTCCAAACTCCCACATGTGCCCATGCATGGGACAAGCACTGCACATGGGACAAACATTCCTGTGGGGCAAGGGAAGCTCCTCAGGACAACCCATGGCAGTGCCTCACCACCCTGACAAGGAATCATCTTTTCCTGACATCCAGTCAAAAGCTGCTCTCTTTCAGTCTGAATTCATTCCCCCTCGTCCTTCCCCACAATAGTAACACCAGGCAAATCCCACACTCCAACAACAAAGGACACAGTGCACACATGGTTCAGGGAATCCCACAGGAATCCTTCCTGCCAGGAAGGTGCCATGGATAGAAAAAAAAAAAAAAAAGGAAAACTTTCCTAGAAGCGTTTTCCTGTCTCAGGTGACCCCGGCAGCCCCCAGCCCGTTTAGAGTCACATTCCCAGGCTTTGAAAGGTCAGCGTTTCTTCTATTTCCAGCAAATCCACAGCAGGATAGGTCAGGCATTTGGGACAGGGGAACAGCCACCACCAGGAGGCAACAGACACCGCACCATCCCCTGGCAACGCCAGAAGATCCCAGGATCCGCCAGGTGCATCCAGCCCGGCGCTCAGGCCAAGGGAGCAGCGGCTCCGCCAGGTCACAGCACAGAGGGTTCCATTAAATCCAGCACCTGGAAATCCCAGCAGGGCCCAAGCGAGTCCCCCTCGGCCTGGGCTGTGTCGGTGACACTTCGTGAATGCTGGGCGGGGAAGCCGAAGGAGTTTGAACACACAAAACCCTTTGCAATTTAAGCACGAAATTGCTAGAAAAAAGGCGGTGCCGCCGGCCTCACCTTGAGCAGTTTGATTTCCCTCAGGGCGATTTTCCTCACCGCCGCGTCGTCGTCGCTCTCCAGGAACTTCTTGACGGCCACGATCTGCCCGCTCTCCCGGTTCCTGCACTTGGTCACCATCCCGTAGCTGCCTTCCCCCACCAGCCCCAGCACCTGGTACTTGTCCATGGCGGTGGCGGCAGAGCGGGAGGGCCCGGGCCCTGCGGCAGGGCCGGGCCGGGACGCGGGGACAGCACCGGGATGGCGGCGCAGCGGCCGCCGCCGGCTCCCACCCAACGCGGCCGCGTTACCGCGGCAACGGCACGCCGTAAAGCGCGGCCGCGCCGCGCCTGTCGCGAAAGGCGGTCGGAAGCTCGCTCGGCTCTTAAAAAGGCCTCGTAAAATGTTTTAAGGGTAAAATATTATAAAGATTGCTTTTTAAAAGCCGCTAGGGCTTTAAAAAGCGTACTAAGCAACCTCATCTCTTTTGCGGTGGGCTGAGTGTTAAAAATCCAGCCTGAATCCATGCAATGAGGGCTCCACGTGCAGATGGGAGGCTGTGGATGTTGCTAAAGATCAGTGGTGAAAAAGGCGGAATAATTTGGTTTTAGTTCATTTTACAAACTTGTCTGCACGTGCTATTTGCAATGCAACACCGTGCATGAACCTGCTCCCTTTGAGGGGAAGGAAAGCTGAAGCATCCGTGTGGGTTTACTCATATTTTCAGCCAATACATTCTTAATCCAGCATCCCCTTGTTCCTTCTTCCATCCTGTGACGGATGTAGCAACCCACGGTCTGGCCTTCTGCTAACACTGACTTCTCATGTTCTGGGCAGCAGTGGCACGGCAGGACATGTGCAGGAAAACAGCTCCAGGAACAAACTGCAGAAACAAAGGCATTCCACAAGGATATTCCCAAGATTCCCGCCTCAGTTTTATGGCCTCTGTGTCACAACTAAGGGCACTGTGGAAAGAAAGGTGTTCCATGATGCCTAAACTCCATTCAAATACAGGATTCTGTCTGGTCATTGTCAACTTCCTCCTCTGAATCCTAACAGCGCCTTCGAGGTGGGAAGAAGTTTGTTTCTTCTGATAAGAGGGCAATAAATTCTTTTTCTCTGAAAGATTTGGTTGTCCTGTGGCTGCTATCTCGCTGCAAGTCTTTCTTTAAAAAAAGTATCCTACATAGCATAGTTTCTATTTTAACATTTTGTTATAACCTAAAACTATATTTACCACACTACTTAAGAGAATTAATACAGCATTATTTTCTAACACAACACATATAATATTCATTTTAATATTTGCAAAAAGCCAATCATAAAATACATGCATTTTTCACATGTCAGAACAGGGGCGATGACCCCACGGGGCCGTGCCACGGGGGAAGCCGCTCTAGGGGCGGGATTATTCTGGCGGGCAGGGCCGGTGCCGGGCCGATGTCACCGATGATGCCGGAGCCGGGGGCGGTGCCGGCGCTCGGGGCCAGCCCCGCCCGGCCCTGCGCAGCCACGCGGCGGTGCCGGCCCTTTGTTCCCGGGGGTCCGCGGCCGCCGGGAGGCGGCGGGAGCTGCGGCCAGCAGGATGCCATGGGGAACTGCTGGGCGCAGTGGTGCTGCGGCCTGTTCCTGCGGAGGGATGCCGGCCGCATCCAGCGCGGCGGAGGGTGAGCAGCATCCAGCGCCGCTGCCCCTTTCCCCTCCCCGGGGCGGGGAGGTGCCGGGCCCGCCGGCTCCGCCTTCCCCGTGGGGCACCGGGGGTGGCGGGGTGGGCAGGGATGCGGGGTCTGGGCTCCTTGGCGTGCCGGGGGGGATGGACGGAGGCGCCGGGAGCCGCCGGGCTCGGTGCGGTTTTTGTGCGGTCGGGGCTCATGCGCTTCCAGGGTCAGCGGCTCCTGAGCCCCGGTGTTTTTCCGGCAGGAGGTGCCCAGAGAGGTTTTTGAGGTCAGTTGTCAAAAGCCTTGCAGGCGGCCGTGCTTGTGGGAGAGATGGAAAAACACCCGGTTTTCTGCAATGTGATCTCGTCCTCGCCGTGAGTCAGAGGCTGAGCCGCTGCTGGGATAAATCAGGAGCAGAATGGTTCGGATGAACTCATGTCTGTTGCAGAATGGTTCCGAGGAATCCTTATCTCTTGGAAACGCGCGACAACCTGTTTCATTCTGCCACAAGCAGTTCACGGAAAAGCACAGTGCAAACAGGGCTTTTCCCATACCCTGGCCGGCACTGGATACCTACACATCACTTATTTTCGATGTGTTAGGGTAGAAATTGCTCTCAGCAGATATGCTGGGCATTTTACATGATGCAAGCGCGTGGTCTCTTGCTTCACACCAGCTCTGGCAGGCGAGTCTCACCTTCCAGACGAGCTGCTTCTCAGAGGCAGGGGTGAAAAACCAGGGCAGTGCATGTAGAGGATACCTGCTTGTATTTTTAGTGCTCCGCCAGAGGGGATGGGAACACCTCCGATGCCTTGACAGCTGGCACTGAAGTAGCACTTTGTTGTGCTTTGAGAACGCCAGGCAGTACTTGAAAGCTTCTTCCTGCACAACTTGAAAGCTTCTCCTTCCTGTGTGTTTTGCTGAGTCTCCTTCCACGGGCCAATACCCCTTTTTTCAGCAAATCTAGTGACAATTTTAGTGACAAAAAATTTAGTGCCAATCCCTGCATCTGTTAGTCCAATACCAGGCTGTCCTGGCCAGTGAAACCAATCTTCCTGCCTGCTGCTGTATTGTCTAGTTGTTCAGGTGTTGCACAACCTGCAGTGAAAGTTTGAAGCATATAAAATGTACAGAGGACTGCTGGCCTCTGTGCTTCAGATCCGATTTGTTTTCTGGGTGTGGTGGTGGTGGCAGTTTACCTAGCAGTGTCACAGTGCTGAGGTTATTTTCCTTCCACTGAGCAGGGAATTCTATTAAAACCAAAACTGTAAAATGTGGCATATTATAAAGTTTGCAAGTTAGATTGATACCACCCTGTCTATGTTTGGCTGTTTCTGGAACACCATAATGTAAAAATGTAGCTTATCAACTTAATGATTACTTTAATCACTCATATCCTCCCCCAACCCCAGCTTCATTATTTTTAGATGCTCCAAGATTTTCCTGTAAGAGATAAACTCCTAATTAAACAACAAAGTACAGAGTTTTTAGTAAGTGGTTCAATATCTTGGAAGATTGTAAGTTGCCTTTGCTTGGAATTGTGCTGCTTTATATATATATGTGTATATATATATGGATGGAGTATGTGTATATATGTATATGTATGAAAAGTTAGTGTCTTTAATAGTTCAGATCTTGGAAGATTAATTTGACTGTCTCTATAGGTCCTGTGACCTGTCAGCTGAATTGTTTTCTCCAGGAGCTATCCAACCAAAAGTCTTAGAAAACTATGGAAAAGCAGGGCTTAAAGAAAATTATAAAAGGTGTAAACGTGTTCATAGGTTGCTGATTCTTCACTTGAACTTTTGTGCAGGGGTGAAGCTGATGGGTCTTCTGTTTTTGTTCCTAATGACCTCAGGCTTCCGTAGTTGCCTTGAAAGTGGCCTTTCCTCTCTGGTTTCCCAGCAGTGAATCCTCTGGAAAAGGTTCTTCAGTGGCAGGAAAGGTTGTGCAACAAGGAACCAGTGGGTAGAGCAACAAGTTGCCAGGGGAGACGCTCCCTAAAGTGGCTTCCAAAGAAAAATGAGATGGAGATGAAATCTGATACGGTTAAAATAATTCAGGCTTTGGCTGGTGTGTTGCTTTTATTATTGTCACAGTGTTGGTGTTGGTTGCAAGTGCTGAAGGATCTTTTCGTGCAAGTAGAGAAATCCCTGAGGCCCTGGCTTTATTCCTTGTACCAGTCAGCACTTGCAACTGGAAACCCTGGTTTTGGAAACAGTTCGATGAAATGGATGTTGCACTGAAGAGTGTTTATGTTAGAATGTTCTTCTGGACTGTGGCCAAACCTCCTTGGCTAGGTAAAAATGTATTCAGGGAACTTAACACTGTGTCGGGGTTTGTAGAGGACAGGGCTAACTGTCCCCTGTAAAATATTTCAAATAAAACAGGAAGAATTCTGAATAAAAATCAGGGAAGAAATCCATTCCCTGTATAAAATGAGAGTGTGAATTAAATTTTTTATTTTAGTTCAAAAGTATTGCCTTGACCTCTTATTGGATATTTTTCCCTGAGGCTCAGCCTTCTGGATGTGCCAAGCTGTCAAAATAAAATGTATTGTTCAGCACTGATGAGGTGCAAGATACCAGGAAAGAGTTAAGTGCCGTGGTGAGCAATAGCATTTTCAGAAATTGCCTGGAACAATGTTTTTTTTCCAGGAAAAACATATTAAAGGGATTGCAGAACGTGCTAATAGTCTGTAAATGTCAAGTCCAGCATCCTGACAAGTGATTTCATCTCACAAGGGTTGTAGTTTTTTCCCCAGTTCTACAGAAGGCATTTACATGCTTTTGCCTCTCCCTGCTGTAGTTAATAAGTCAATGTGCTAAATACATGAAGATTTTGTTGTTATTTTATATTTAATATATTTTAAAATCTATTTTAAATTCTCAGGTTCATTTACTTCTGCTGTGTATGGAAAAGTCTTCTGCAGTCTAACTGTAAACTTATTTTTCCAGATCCAAGTATTTTAGAACGTGCTCAACAGGAGAACACTTCACTATAGAGGTGAGCACCTACATTTTTAGCTATTTAAGAAAAAGTGGGAAAAGCTGAATCCTGGCAATGCCTTTAACACTTCCTGCAGTTTATAAACACTGAAATATTCTGGGATATTCCAGCCCAGATTTGAGTTACCTTATAGTTTGTGGTATTTGTAGTCCACAGAGGTCCTTTCCCAACCTCCAGATTTCAATCCTTTTTGCCAAGGGCAGTGTAAGTTTAACCAGGAATAACCTGCTTTACTTTCCCTGAGTGTTCTGCAAGTCCTAGGCCAGCCAGATTGCCCCCATTACTGAGGATAACATTAATTATTGTAGGTAATGCTTGGGCTGTCCAGAAAGTTGTGTACAGAGGGGGAAATCTGTTGTGCTGCAGAACTTCACATTGTAAGAGAGTGAGTTTGTGCAGCTTAGAATGCTTTTTTTTTAATTAGGACTCTTCTCCTGTTAGGAGGAGAAACCTTGCTAAGAAGGTCCACCTCTAAAAATAAAATTCCTCTGAAAGTAGGGTTACAGTCCCACTGTTAGAACTGGAGTGATGTTTTTACAAGACACATAAAATATGCAATCATACTTGCTGTATGAGTCTTTAGTGATTTGTTATATTGAGTTGTGAAAATGATTTATTTATTTTCCTCTGCAGTTTGAGAACCTGGTGGAAAGTGATGAGGTGAGTACCTGGGGCATTATGTGAAACCTGCTTGTACAAGCCTTAAAAATGGTTCCAACATCTGCACCTTCCTTCTGCTTTAAGCTGAGCTGTAGATTTAAATCACAGGTTTTTTGGTTTTTTTGTTTTTTTTTTTTACTTTCTCTTTTCCTTGCACTAGCAGTATGAATTTAAGACTTTGGATAAAGATCCAAGAGATTGGTTTTGGGGAGTATGGGAAATAACCCATTAAGGAAGGGGCCACTGTGGACTTTGGGAAGGAAGAAAAGAAGAGGTGTGAGGAAAAAGAGTGTTTGGGGAATCTCAAAGGAGAATTTGCTGCTGGTGTAACTCCTGCATAAAACTCAGCAAGTGCCCTCAGTCTGAGAACAGAAATGGACCTGGGTTGCTTTGCTAAGGGAAGTTCTGGAAGTGCTCTGTCTTTACAAAAAAACAGACTTTTTTATTTATTTTAACAGGGGGAGAGCCCAGGAAGCAGTCACAGGTAAGACTTTGAGCCTGAGGACCTCTTCTTCCCTCTGCTGTCCCACTGGCAACACTAAACAAAACAGAGTAAGGGAGAAACAAGGGACAAAAACAAGTCAGGAAAAAAAAAGTGAGGTTAGGACTGCAGTGACAGTAACGGTCTGTTCCAGTAGTTCTGTTAGCAGAGATGGTTCTGAAAATATGCTTTCTGTAAAGATATAAATTATAAATAATATATATTGTGAGAGCAAGGAGAGACAGCAGTGTCCTGAGCAAGCTGGAGCTTTCAGGAGGAGCAGGCCACAAGCAGAGCCTGTTGGATGTGCATTAAAGGACTGGTCAGAACAGACCACACAGATATGTCCAAGTGCAAATAAAGGGTTGTCATGCATGAATAATGGATGGAGCTTTTTTGTGTTTCCCCAGGCCTCTGACTGAGGAAGAAATTGCAGACCTGAAAGAGAGACACTACGACTCCATTGCTGAGAAGCAGAGGGTTGTTGACCTGAAGCTTCAGTCAGAGGTAAGTGGTTACAGTGAGAGTGCAAATGGTTTTTCCTCCAAAAATGTTAGGGTCAGCCATGGACACCAGGAGATTCCACTCACATGGAGCAACTGGGTTTTGTTCAGCAATTGGTATTTTTTGTGCACAAGGTACACAAATTCCTTCTTTTTAACAGCCTCTTAGCTGAAAAAATGGAATGAATAGGCTGGGTTTCTGACCAGGATCTCTTAAATTGGACCCTTTTTTCAGTGCAAGACCAAATGGGGAATATTCTTGATTCAACTTTTCCTGTGTTGAATTTTCTCCATAACTTTCTTAAGGAAAAAAAACCCAACATAATTTGTTATTCTGTTTTAGTGCTGCAGCAGTTAATGGAATATGATGTGCAATGCAATGTAGAACTTGGATGAACTTTGATCTAAAGTGACAATGAACTATGGAACTGAAAATCTGTAAATCTTTCGCTGTGCAGTCCATAATAAAATAGAAAAAAGCATTGCAGCATATTATTAGTTCACTAATAATAAATGTTTTCTCAGTAGTTACCTAAATTTCTTGGGCTGTTTGCTTGTGGGGAGGGAAGCTGTTAAACCCAGTTAATGCTTTAGCTGCAGTCAATTTTGTTTTATTTTGCTTTTCTAGCTGCTTTTCTTTTGTTTTCTTGCACTTATGGCTTTAATAATAGGAAGATAGATAGGTTCTGCTTTTGTTAACCATTACTGTTTTGTTCATACACAGTTAGCCTTACAAGAGGAGAAGTTAAGACTAGAAGAGGAGGCTTTATATGCTGCACAACGTCAAGCAGCCAGGGCAGCAAAGCAGAAAAAGCTCTTGGAGGTGAGGGGAAAAAGACCCCAATATTTATGAGAGCCTCTGTCCTGTTCCTATGTATGCAGACTTCCCTGATACCCTTTCCATCTCAGGAGACCTGACAAGGAGGTGGCTTTGGCTTGCAAAGTAGAGAAAGAAGTACAAGATTTGGAAGTGCAGCTGGCTGGAGCAGCTGAAAATCACCATAATTGTTTGAAACAGCTTCTGTTGCCGTGTAGAGATTTTGAATGAGTTATAATTTTAATCTATAATTAGCTTCACACTCTTCTTATATAATATGTAGAAGTTACTGATCTTAAATGTAAAAATTATCTGTGATGGCTTTTGAGTTAAAAAAAACTTGAAATTGAGCACATGTTTAATTTAGACATCATTTAGATTTGTAAAATGTACTTTTTATATTTGTGCACTGTATTGCTCCTTATCTTTGTGTTCTGTGTTGACCCTGCTCTGGAGTACTTATCTAATTTCTATGTCACTAAGTATAGCTCTCCTTTCACATTTCTTTCTCTCCCCTTGCCATTTGGTGTGGGAGGGTTAATTCTTTCTGACCTTTCTGCCTGCTTTTTTTTCCTTACCACTTATGATCTACAGAAAGCCAACAAAAGCAGATTTTTTTAATGGCGTTAACTGGTTTTTATAGAAGTTCTGTGCAAGAAATGCTGTATTTCTTGTCTTTCAGTATTTTTAATATGCATTTCTTTTAGTCAGGACCTAAGACAGAATGGGTTGTAGAGATTTTAATTTCCTCTTGGTGTAAAATTAGTACCACTTATCTCCTGCTCAAACAGCCTCCTCAAAACCCATAAGGATTTTAAGGAAGAGTTTTTGTCCAGATATGCATCGAGCACTTAGCCCTTCTGGATAAACTGGAAGCTATTTTGGAATGCATCACTCATCTCCCTGCTGGTTGTGGGCACAAATGGGAAAATGGCTTTTTCCTTGGAAGTGTGGCCTCTCTCAAAGCTCATTTGGCTTGCTGATGTTGCCCTGCTAAATGTCAGGGTCTGTAACAGCAGGGAATTTTAATATGTGTGTGTCCTGGAACTGGCAGTGCTGGATAGTGGGATGTGACCTGGCAAAACAGGGAGGTAATCTAAATTGGGCATTATATGGGTATAGGAATCCTGAAAGAAAATGGTTGTGTGTGTCAGTAATTGATTTTGACAGATTTGTTGACTGTGTTGTGCCAAATTTCTGTCTGTTTCTCTCTCTGTTCTTGAATCTTTTCACCTCTAACCACCACAAAGTGATATTTCTGCTTCCACTTTTTTTCTCTACGCTCCCCATTTGCACATTTCCGCCTGCAATTATTATCATTTAAACATCCAGGATGCAAAGTGTGCCAGAAAACAACCCCACCATCATCATCCTGGGACTGAAAAACACAAGATCCAGTGCAGTTACCTCCCCACACCCAAAGCAAAGAGCAGCTCTCAGATGAAGTTGACATTAGCAGAGTTATTAATACTTTTAGCCCTGCAAGGCAGCAAAGCTGTTATTAATATAGATGAAGCACTTAGTGCTGATGGAGACAGCCAGAGGAGATGGCAGCACTGCTTTGCACAGGGATGAAAGGATTTGTAGGAAATATTTATCTTTTAAATGGCAGGGTGACTCTTCCTAGGCACAGAGCAAAAGAAATCCAACATCACCCAGGTGTTAGTTGTGCACAGAAAACATTTTAAGAAGACAGCAGACAAGACAGGTGCAGTCCTGACTGAGGTTTCTAAAAACTGATGGGTTTTTTTGGGGGATGCATAAAATAGGGTAAAGTGTTGAGAGCTCTGTTTTGAATGGTCAGCTTTTTCAATTATTTGCTTCTCTTAATAGCAATGTAGGCAGCACAGGATAACACAGCAGAGAGCACATGCTGTTAACAATGGAGAGTTCCAGAGGTAAGAGAACAAACTTTATTGCTAACAACTCACAGTCCTCACTGTCTGTAGCCCTGTTCCTCATCTGGAAAGCTAGAGGGTATTTTGGGCCCATTCTGGTTGTTGCTGGAGTTATTAGGCTGCTGCATACAGTGCTACTCCCAGCTGCTAACAGATATTTACACACAAAATCCATTTTGTGGTTTACTTTAGAAAGGTGTTTATATGTAAAATTTCAGCTAACGTAAAGTATTTTTATTGTGCAGGACCCTGTTTTAAAAACCCAGTAGAAACACACTATTTAAATGGTTTATAGAGTCTGCCCATTCTTTCATTAATATTCTTAATTTTATTTATTTATTTATTTTAAGTCTCTTTATTCCCACCTCCCATGTTCAGTGGTGGTGGTGGGAAAAACAAGCTTTAAAAAAAGTGGAGAAATTTACAGTGGAATGGTGTTTGATTGTAGAAAAAGTTCATGCACAGAAGACAAGGGGGGAGGAGGAATTTTGCTATGGAAGCACATTTAGAATAGGAGCTGAGAAAACTGAGTAGGAACTGGCCAGATTTTAAAAACAAAGGACTGCCGGACCAGGGTTTGAATTCATCACTTACAAAAATGAACTGAAATTTAAGCAGATTTTATCTAAAGTGATGAAGAGAGGGGAAGAGTTGTTTTGAGTTAATTAATTAATTTTTGACTGAAAATACTAATAAAAATTGATCAGAAACACAGGCTGGGAGAGGATGCGATGAACAGGAACAGAAAGGCATTTTGCAGATGATTTTATAAATCATTTAGTCCAGTGTTTACATGCTTTTGTAGCAGAGCTGGGGGCATGTGGATTAGCATATTTTTGATGGCAGCCCTGGAGGTTTCTAAAGCTGTAAAAATTGTGTTCTTGCAGCTGTGTGGCAGAGGAGGACCTCGATCCTTTCCTGAGGAATACAAAATTCCAGTATGAAGCTTTCCGAAGCAGCAGTAAGTCTGCCTTTCCTTAGGCACATCTCTAAATGTTGAGGGACCCTGAGGGGCACAGAGTGCTGCTTCTTTTTCTAGATAAACACAGATGATTTCTAGTTTTATGTTTACACACACAAATACAAAATGTGCATACATGTATCCGTAATTGAAACATCTGATAATTTTTTTATCTGATAAATAAAAGATAGTGGTGAACATTTCTTGTAAAACCAGTTGAAGATGCAGATGTGTGTTTATAGCTTTTTTTTAATCATCCCTTGGCAATGTAATTAGAATAATATTAATGTTTAATTTTTTTCCTAATGACGTGCAAGAGGTGAATTTGGCTGCCCGTACTAAAAAATTCCATCAACAGTTTAGAAGACAACAATTTGATAAGCTTTTATCTGTTCGTTTTGGTGACAGTACATGACAACCACTAAGGTGGAGGACTGATGGCTGTGTGAGTAGTTTAGTTTTTTGGGGAGGAGAGGCTTGATTTGGTTTGTTTTTTTTTTTTACAGGTCTTCATACAAGCTCAGCTTACAGCTTACTAAATTCCTTTCTAGTTGTAATTAGGCAATATCTCAGTGATACTGACTATTAATAAGCTACTGATTACTCTTTGAACTGATGAAGTACCTTTTCCAGCATGCCTGAGGTTTAAATGGCCACAAAGCACGATGAAAGCTTAATTTAAAATTTTACTTTTGCATGTTTAACCTGAAATTCAAGTACATTTACAAATTAAAAATACATTATGGGTTGCTTTTTTTTAAAATAGGGCTTTCATCTGATGCCACAGTGCTGACACCCAACACAGAGAGCAGTTGTGACTTGATGACCAAAACCAAATCAGTGAGTGGGAATGATGACAGCACCTCCTTGGATTTAGAGTGGGAAGATGAAGAAGGTATTTATCCTGAATTTCAGGTTCATCCTGAACCCAAAAGTTAAAGATCTTGACATTTTAAGCTGTGCTCATTGCAAATTTGTCATTTTCAAAAGGGAAGGTGATTTTAAACTTGTTTCTGATGGAGTTTCTGACAAGTTTGTAATGGTTAAACTGTAAATTATTTTTACTGAGAAAAGTTCCTTATTTTTGATAAATGTGGGGATAACCCTACTAAATGAATTCACTTATTAGGATACTAGAGTAGATAAATTAATTAATTTCCCTGCATTTTGTGGAACTGACTTGTAAACTCCTGACAAAAGTAATGGTGAAGAAATGCTGCCCTCTCGTGAGCCAGGAGCAGAAGGAAGAACTTGTTCTTCCTTTCAAAATGTAGAGGTTGGTCAGGAGTCTGACTTCAGTATTTTGGGAAAAGCCCTTATTACTGGCACTGTAACATTCACTGGGACCTTGGATCTGCATTCCAAGGAGTATCCCAGCAATGATACAGCAGTAACATTGCTGCTGTTACAGCTGTTTTCTGCATACAATATTCTTCTTTTGTTTACTAAACCTGCAAAAACTCTTGGTTGAAAGTTTATCTAAAATGTTGAGACCTTGGCTATCAAAAGGCTCACCAAAAATAAGCAAGGGTTTGTTTTTTAGCCAATCTGATAGATGATTAACATCTGTAATTACTGACAAAATCAGTGAAGTCTTAGATGTAGCCCCACATTGCTCTTCACAGAGAAAAGCAAGGCACAATTCTTCCCAAGAATATTCTTATCATTTTCTGTGCCTGTGTTTGTACAAAAGTAGAATGAATATGGAGATTGTTTTACTCAAAGTGATGGTGTTTTGTTTCCTTGGCCTGTCAGGGCCAAGTGTGTGTGTGTGTGTTGGGCACGAGAAGTCACGAGACTCTGTGCAGAGCTGAGTGCTTGGCAGATTCAGTTTAGATGTAATGTAACATAGTGTAATATAATATAGAATAATATAGTGTAATAATGTAATTAATTAACTTTCTGATAAGATGGAGTCAGATACATCATTCTCTCCCCCTCACTGGGGGCAAAAATATCCACTATATCCCAGCAATGATACAGGAGTTACAGCTGTTTTCTGCATACAATATTCCTCTTTTGCTCACTAAACCTACAAAAACTCTTGGTTCAAAGTTTATCCAAAATGTTGAGACCTTGACTATTGAAAGGCTCACCAAAAATAAGCAGGGGTTTGTTTTTTAGCCAATCCGATAGGTGATCTTTAATTATGACAAAATCAGTGAAATCTTAGATGTAGCCCCACATTTCTCTTCACAGAGAAAAGCAAGGCACAATTCTTCCAAAGAATATTCTTATCATTTGCTGTGCCTGTGTTTGTGCCAAAGTAGAACACAATATGGAGATTGAGACCTTGGCTATTGAAAGGGTCACCAAAAATAAGCAAGGATTTGCTTATAGGTGATCTCTGATAGGTGATTTAACATCTGTAATTACTGACAAAACCAGTGAAATCTTAGATGTCTTTGAGCAGTGTCCAGAACCTTATTTTGTGTGGAATTAAACAAACTGAAGACCCTTTCTAGACCACTGGGTCTGTCTTTTCCTAGGCCACCAGTATCTGTCCGTATTCTACCTTCATTTCTCCTGGCAGAAACATAAAAGTTAGGTGAAACTCACGTGTTTCCCATGTGTGTGTGTTAAATGGTGTTGGGAAGGATGAAAGTTTGACAAGAAAGTCTCACAGATATGTATGCTTAGCAGAAAGATTTTTAAATGTTGAGTCTGATGAAGGAATAGAGATGGAAGCAGGTTTTGATATAGAAGAAAAGAATTGCTGAGCCAGTCTTGCTGGCTAACCAAGGAGGCAAAGGATGTGTTAGTTAGAAGGGGTTTTTATGACTTAGAGCAAAGGATAAACCCACCTCAAACAAGATGTTTTTACCAAGCAGAAAGATAGCACAGGCAAACAAGTCAGGAAATGTTGCAAGTAGAAAAAAAGTCGTCTCAGAATTTTCCACTGCGAGAAAACTGAAAAACAACTTCTAGCTTAAACTGTAATGGACTAGCTTTTAGTGATTGGAGAGTAGTAACATGAATATGGTAATTATAGTAGTTATGATAGGCTATAGATAATAGCTAAGGTATAGATTGGTTCTACTGCATTAAAATGCCTAGCAAAGAAAAGGATATCATGCAATGTAACCAAAACCAAGGGGTCTCCAGGCCTGCTTGCAGCTGGAGCTGACAGCTGTAGGCACAGCTCTGTCACCCACGACCCTGGGCTGCTGAAACCTCTTAGATAGAATAAACTGCATTTTAGAGAGCCGCCTGGAGTCCCGCGTCTCTCATGTAAGCTCTTACAAAATGGCAGGCATGAACAGGATGATCCCGGTGCGGGAGCGCTCCAGGACAGAGGAGGACATCCTGCGGGCGGCGCTGAAGTTCAACAGCAGGAAGCCGGGGAGCCACCCGGCCTCGGCCTCCGACGATTCCAACGGGCTGGAGTGGGAGAACGACTTCGTCAGCGCCGCCGCCGCCCTGGACGACAACGGCAACTCCGAGTACGCCGGCTTCGTCAACCCCGTGCTGGAACTGTCGGAGTGCGAGCGCCAGGACAGATAGTGACATCCCTGCCTGTCCCCAAATGCTGCAAAGGGAATGGAACCCACGAGGCCACTCTGCTCTTTGTAACCTGCTCCCCTTTTTCTGACGGGCGAGCGACAGTCTGAATTCAGAACTAAGTGCAATTTTATCATCTACCTTCTCCACTTTTATGAAAACTGTTGTGTATATTTCTGGGTATCTGGATTTAATAGAAAATTATCTGCACTAAATTGGAGCTTCGTAGCTTTGACTTGTCTATATTTTAACTTGCCTTTTTTTTTTCCTGGATGATGTTTCTATTGATTTTGTTTTAAAATTCATCGTTGGCATAATATTTATTTCAGAAACAGTTCTCTATAATTTAAAACAGTCCTCTTTAATTTAATACTTAAAGATAGAGAAATAATTTTTAAATATTTCTATTTCTGTGCTTTTTGACTTGCTCTTCAGCTATTTAGAGCTGCAAAACAAATTTGACACATGGCAAATTTGCAGATTTTCCCCTGTCTAGCTTGAAGCCTTCCTAGTCTTCTGTCGTCCTTTTTCCATTTATTTTATTTATTTAATTGCTTTATGCCAAGCATGGTTAACCTCAATGAACACAGTAAAACTCATCAGGTTAGGTAAGGTACTGCCTTGTATAATAATATGCCAGACTTAGTAAGCGTGTGCTAGATAGAAAAGCAAAAATAAAATATAAATTCTCTGTATGTGTCAAAAAAATGGGAATTTTAACCAGTGGAGAACTGGGAGGACCAAAGTCTTGTTTTCCCAGCCCCCCTGAACAGACCAACCTCTGTTGCTACATGGTCCTTAAAATTCTTCAGTTGTGGAAAATTTATAATTCCATTGGACTAGAACAATTATGGAAAAGCAACATCCAGTGAGCAAACAGGGAGGGATGATGGCTCTGCTGATGGCAGGGTGGGAAGAACAAGAACCTAAAGACTGAATTTTTACACCTGCATTTTGAAAAGAAAAAAGAAAAATTCATGTTTTAACAGTGTGTTAAAGTGCTCTGCCTTTCCTGTGCCTCTCAAGTGGATGGTTAATCCTGCCAATACGCTGAAATCCAAGGAGGTGTTCAGTGACTGCACCACTGCTGTCCTGTGCTGTGGTTCTCCCCCAGTATTCCATGTCAATCTTACTTTTTAACAAAAGAGAACCTGCAAAGTGCTTGCAGGTCTCAAGCTTTCCCCAAAGTTTCAAAGTAAAGCCATTCTACTCTGCCGTTATTTTGTGCAGCTGTCTCGTTTTTCCAGGGGGAAAAGGGTGACAGGGTTTAACTTTGTTTTGGAGTAAAAAGAACATGTTGTGGTAAGTAATGAACCTGCTCTGTCAGTCATCAGAACTGAATTTGTTGGTGAAAGCTGTGTGGAAAATGTGGTTTAGCTCATCTGAAGCTATCTGGAATATTTGGGGCGTTACAGTGTGGATAAGGAACAGAAATCCTGCACACTAGGGTTAAATGTGTACAAGTAACCTGAGAGAACAGATAAATCCTGTTGGTAACATTCCATCTCTTCATTTCAGTTAAATCCTGTTGGTAACATTCCATCTCTTCATTTCAGTTGTAGCTATGTCACTGGAAATATTTGACTGCCATTATTTACATTTGCAATACTTGTAATGAGCTTTAAAGACCTGTACACATCAAATGTATATTTTGGGTTTGGCCTAGGCTACTGCTGTGTGACTTCTCTTGGATATTTCTTTGTATAGTATATTCCTATGGGGAAGGAAGTCAACTTCCTCAACATGTAAATAACATGTTTTTTACCTGCTGAAACTGTCACCTCCCTTGCACTGGTCACTGCTCCTCCTGGCCAGGGAACATGAGGTGACCTCATCCTGACCATGCCTTGAGGAATTAGCTGACAGTCCTGCCCTTGGGATGAACAAGCACTGAGGAGAAAGGAGGCTGACTCCAGCTTTTTCTGTGATGGGCATGTTCTGTAGCCATGGTTGATGATAACATATGCAGTGCTCAGTGCACCACGCTGGGTGACTTTTGAAGTGATGCTCCATCTCTGTGAGTATTTGAGAAATGGAGGGATTCTACAAACAGCTCATGTGAAGCAGTTCCAGGGTACTGTAAAACGCCTATCTGTACAAATTGAAGAGTCATTAAAATTTTCAACGAGTCTTACATTTGGCAGTGTGGTATCTATTGCTGGGTTTGTGGCAGCCATGTCAGAGCCCTGCTCAATCCCACAGTGTCCCTTCTGGGGACCTGTTGCAGAAGACCTGGGGAATTGGGAGCATGGAGCCCTTCTCCTGTTGGAAATGAGCAGCTGTACCCACACCCTTTAAAGGCAAAATAACCTTCCTTGTGTAAATCAACTTCTGCTGGTCAGATCAATGTAGTGATAGGAGACAATCCATTTTTTAATATTCATTTTACATGGTTGATTCTTTCCTCAGGTAAATACAGCTGAGCAAGTGATTGTTGTTTGGAAACCACAGCCAGCTTCCAAGAGTGGAAAACATGGCAACAAAGTAATTTTGTCACAGAGGAGATGAACAGGCAAATCCTGCATAAGCCTGTGTTTGAGTTTCATTGCCTCTCCCATGTGGCTTTCTCTCACTCGTGGTTGGTTGCCTTAATCCCAGCTGTTCCTCCCCTCAGTTATAATTATGGTTTTCTTGGAATGATTAATGCTGAAATGCATCCTAATATTCAGGGATGATGAAGTGGGTAACTCCTATTCTTCCCCATTGTGTCTTTCAAGCAAGCTAAAGTACTTGCCAAAATAAAAAAGCCAAATGCCAATGAAAAGCTGAGCCCCTGACAAAGAAAAACTTGACTGAGACAATCTGAGAAATACTTAAAAGACCAGAAAATTATAGAGAGGTTTGGGTAGAGGAGTAGAGGTAGAAAGCTTCCTGAAAGTATTTAAGTAAATTCTTACCTTGGAGCCATGGCATCTTTGGAAAGCCTGGAATAGTGCCAGTGTCAGTCTCTTATCTTGATGGTCCTGGAAATAATTTTATTCTCCAAAAAATCTTTTAGAGTGCAGCTATATAACAGAGCAAACCCTTACTAGGGAACAAAATGTATTTATTGTAAAATTAATGTGGATTTTTATAGACCGTGATCATTGATGCTACGTATTTGTCTATGTCACAAGCAAAAGTAGTTAACTTGCAAAAATATATATATATATATGTTAATTAAATAAGTGAAAATAAAAAAGAAACCTTGCTTTGAAGCTAATAAAAACATAAAAGGACAAAGTGTTTCTAAGTTCAAAATCTATGAAGTCACAACCTAGGCTTGCAAAAAATACGGTTTGGGATTTGGTGTGCAAAGCAGAGCACAAAATAAAACATGCAACAAGACACTGTGTCACCCCCTGGCTGGGACCAAAACCCTGCTGTGCACGCTCTGTATTAATCCCTGTTAAATATCCCTCCAAGGCACGTGGCCACAGTTCTGGGATTCTGTGGATTTGAGTGACCCCTCGTCTCCCACACCTTTCTGGGCATCAGAGAGCCCTCCGAGAAGGCAGTGTCAGGAATCCATTCCTGTGGAGGGAGCAGTGCTCTGGAATGCCTGTGCTGATAACACCAAGTAAAGAAGACTGATGTGCATCAGTCAGTGAGCACCACCAAGAACACTGGGCTGAGAGCTGTGTGTGCTCGAGGCTAGAAAACCTGATCCAGCCTCCTTCTCCCCGCTAGCACAGCTCGTTCTCATCAATCTCTGTGGGGCTTTTGCCTTGGCCAAGAAGAAAGGAAGGAGAAATGCCATTCTCAGGTATAGGCTGCAGGGACGGCAGGCACCTTTCTTGTAAGATGGGTGCTTCAGCCAAGTGCAAGTGAGTCTCAAAATAATCCATGGCCTCTCCTTCTTGAATCTCCGCCAGGATCTGGTAGTCCCCAAAGCAGATGATGCACTTCCAGGGCAGGTCGATTTTGTTCAAGTAACCCAGCTCCGTTTGGTTGACGGTCAGTTTCGTTTTCTTGCTCAGGTTCTTGATCTCAAAGGTGTACTCAGAGCTGTGGAGCTTCCTGTAGAACTGCAGGGAGAACTGGATGCGGGAGACGCGCGTGTCTACCAGGCTGTAGCGGCACAGGCTGGAGTCGCGGCCGAACTTGGCCGTGTCGTCCGCCCGCAGCTGCTGCCGCCTGCAGAAATCCAGGCAGCGGAACATCATCTTCTCACCCTGCCCGGGGTGGTAGAAGGTCAGGTGGAGGCACGTCACTGTCTCCTCTGTTTCGGCCTCCTCGAAGGAGCTCATGGCGAGAGGAGCCCTTGGAGCCAGGAGACAGCAAAACCACGGCACAGAGCGGCTGCAGAACCCAACAGATTGGTGTCAGCACTGAGATATTCCCTGTGCTCCTCTCCACTCACTGCACAGAACCTCCGGGTACCTGGAAGCTTCCAGATACCTGGAAGCACAGCAGCCACAACTCATCACTGCTTGCCAGCAAGCTCCTCTCGAGACAGATTTATCTTTCCAGGAAATATGTCATTTAGCAGTTAGATTTGCTTGATAGGCTTAAAATGGGGTTAGGCAGAACTGGCTGGGCCTATGTGCTCTGCTCTTTATCAAGAGATCTTTACCAACAGTCTGTCTGTAGGCAGTGGTAATTCAAATATTTATAAAGCATTCCTTGGGCTCTCCAAACTGACCTCTTGCACAGAAAAAGTGTTTAGAGAGTGATGGCTGGGATAGCATAAAAAGTGAATGTAAAAGGTTGGACTGTCCATGAGACCTAAAAGAGGAATTGTTACCACCTCTAGGTATTTCCCCATTGTCTGCTGGAAAATCCCAGCTCTCTGCTGCTCCAGACATGCTAAAAAATTTACTTTTCTTGGGTTTGGTAGTTTTGTGTTGTTTTTTAAAGTTCTTCACGTTCAGCACAGAGACCACATACTTATGAAACAAATTCTGTTCCAAAGCCTGAGCGACTGCAGTGCATCCTAATAAAACCTGAGACAGCTCAGGAAAGGCTGCCATCTGCTTCTCTAAATGCAAGGCCAGTGTCTTCCCACACTAAAACTGAGCCTTGAAAAGAAAAGCCTTGCTATTTGAAAGCAGAAACCAGCAAATGAGTTCCCAGTTACTCACCAGGGAAACATGAACAGCCATTTAACTGGTATCACACAGTGCAGATGTTTCCACATCCAGATTGGAGTGAGTTCCCAGCATGTCTCACACAGCTCTGGAGCTCACCAGCTCCATCCAGAGCTTTATGAGCAGCTGAATCATCACTGCCATGAAGTGATGATTGTGTTTTGTGATGATGGAGTTGACTTGTGGTTTTTACACACTGCACCTAAACACCAAGCATAGTGCATGGTGGTGTATCAGTGCATCATTTTTTCTGTGTGAAACCTCAAAACTGCTCCCTTTGCACCTTTAACACAAAACCAGCCACAGTTCTGACACAGCAGCTCAGCAACCCCAGCTTGATTACTGAAGCAGGCTGCAACAGCACAGATGATGAGTGAAACAGAATTTCCAGCAGAGCTCCCTTTAAAACAACTAGGAAATATCATCTGTGCTTTTGGCAGGAATGCAGACAGACACCCTGATAGCAGGTTACTCCTTGGCCATCTGTGAGCCAAGCTGTGGTGGCACCATTACCAGTCCCTCCTCCTTGTGGATTCCCCAGCTCTCTCTGGGACACTGGAAGCAGCTCTGTGGGCCAGGAGGGACTGTCCCCGTGTCCAGCTCTGCCCTTCCTTGTTTTGCACCACAAGGCGATATTACATGAGGTCATCTTTGGTGAAGGGGAAAACCACCGAGCACTATCATTATGTTTGCAGTTCAGAGACACTTCTGTGCCTCACGACTTCAGCGCAAATTACTGAATTTTACAGATGGCTACATTAATTAAAAAACAAGAACAGCCTCCCACTGCTTCGGCAGCTCGCCCTGAGGAACCTGGATCCCGGCAGCTCCCACAGACCCCGCTCCGGATCCATGATCACCTCAGGCATACCCTCACGGCTGCCCGGTCCTGCCTCAAAGGCTCACCGAGGTCGAGCACACTGAACGTTCCTTCTCGTAAATTGACGAGTTTCTGCTCAAAAGGAGTTTCTACTTACTAGAGTGCATTGGCCAGGAGGAAGAAACCTTCTGTAGATTTCTCTGCAGCTCTAAGGCAGCCACTGCCCCGCTGCTGTCCGTCCCTCCGCCGCGCTCTCACCTCGTCAGCCTCTCCTAGGGGACAGTGAGTGTCATCACCCCCACTTCCAGAGGCAGCAGAAGAGCGGGAAGCCCTAAGAATATGGGCTCCGGCTCCTGGAGCAGGCTCGGTGCCACCTCCCCACCCCACAGCACGGCCAGCCCGGGATCTCCCGCACCGAACCCATGGGCACTGCCTGGCACATCCCGCCCCCTTCCTTCCCCTCACGGCCCGGCCCGGCCGCCTCCTCACCTGCCGCGAGCGGGGCTCCGGCGGCCGCCGGGGGCTGCAGCGGCTCCTGACTCCCGGTAAGTCCCGAGGGAGCCGGCGGGAAGCGCTGAGGCGGGAGGAGCGGGAGCGGGAGGGGCCGGGACGGGCGGTGCTGAGGGCACCGCGGGGCCGGAAGTAGGACGTCTTTAAAAATAAAGGAAAAAAAAGAAGAAAAAAATATTTAAATTATTTATTACAGTGGATAACTCTAAAGGAATAGCCACAGGTCTGTCCGAGGTCTCTGAGCATGTGTTCAGAGCCGTCACAAGTGTCAGGGCTCAGCTGTCAGACAAAATAATTCTGGTTTAACCCTCAAATTGGGTTTGGGCAGTTTTGAACGCTTTGAGGAGTAAAACGCTTTGGGAACGGCCCATTGTGGGCATATAGCAGTTGACCTGATGATGTTCTTAAATTGATTATTTTAAAATGTTTGCTTGTTTGCTCTAAGCAACCACAGTTCAGGTTAATTGCACCGCCTTTGGGAAATAATGTTGCCCTGGCCGATGGCCTAAACTGATCTGAAAACTTTTCTTCACTTCTCTTTTTCTTTTTCTTTTCCCTTTACAAATCCTGAGACAGCCGTGGATTTTTCTTTATCCAGCGGCTTGGATAAAGCCGTGTTACCCTCTCAGCCCAGGACAAGTGGCAAAGTGAACCCGTTCCTTTTCCATCCTGATCCCAAACATTCCCTGTCCTCCCTTCCCTGTGCCCGCGCTGCAAGTACTGAGGGCTTCATTGCTTTGGCACGGGACATCAAATTCTGCCTTGCTTCATACAAACTGTTTTTCACTTGTGGGTTCTTTTCATATCTTCAACAAACAGGTCAATATCTTCAAAAAACAGGTCAATGACTTGTGGGTTGATAAATTCCCTTGTAGTTCATATGGAATAACTTTTATCTGTATGCAGTCTAATAGGGGTGTTCCATAGGCTCTTCTCCCTGACAAAAAAAAGAAAAAAAAAAAGGGATTAAACTGTGTTTTGCAAGAAGTTGTGCTGAAAAGCAGAGAAGGAAAACAGATTGTTCCAACTTTCTCCCAGAAGGCATTTTTTTACAGCAGTCAGGGCTGGGCCTGTGTGCTCACACACAAGAAAAACGAAATACTTTGTTGCGTTCTGGAAAAGCCAGAATTGTGCAATCTTGCTCTTTATTGCATCTGTCGATGGTTATAATTCCTGTCAGCCCTTTGTTTCCAGAAACAGCCGAGTCCCAGGACATCAGACAACTTTTCTGATGGGATTATTTTGATACTTGTATCTATTGAGGTATGTAAAGACCTTTCCCTTTTACCCCTAGGATTGTGTAACGTCAAATTAGCTGCATATTCTTTATTGTTTTATGGTTTAAGTATAGCTCTGTGTGATTTTGTACAGGGGAGGGCAGGAACTGGATTTACAGCTTCTCTCTTCAATAAGTTTCTAGTCAGTTGAAATGCTGCCAGCTTCAGGAAAACAGCTCCAGGTTTGCCCTTTATGAGGTAAAAAAAAATGCAGGCACTCTGTGCCTGTGGGGTTTTTGGGTGATCTTCCTGCTGAAATTCTTCTGTTCTGTAGTAGAGGTCATTCCAGCATTACAATAACTTCTTCTTTTTGTTGAAATTTCTTTGGTCAAAAGCGAAACTGCAGATAAATGTGGCATTTGGGCTAATTTAGTGTTTTCCAGGCTGGAAGACTGAGGTGATTTTGCCATGGCTGTGACAGTGTGTTGTTCTTCTGACAACTGACTCCCCTAAATTCAGAGCAAAGTCTATAGATAAATCTGGGAAATGGAAAAATACCAGGAACATTTATGTTGCTGTCAGTCCTAATTGGCTTAGGAAACAGGAGTCAGTCAGGGGAAATGTGCTTCTTTCTCTTTCTGGCATGTTCATGGTAGCTCAGAAGAGTTATAGGAAGTATAGTCTCTTAATCATCTGTGGGAGTGCTTATGAGTTGGGAATGCTGTGGTGACATTTCTTGGACACTTGGAAAAAATGTCCTTTTTAGTTCAGTCTCTGTTATGGCATAAAAGCCTTTCCAGACCAGTCTGAAACTTTCTCCTTATCTCTGTATTGAAATTTACATGATGAAAATTTCCTGAATTTCAGCAGGAAGTCTGGCCTGATTTCTGCTTGCTGAGATTTCCACAGTTCTGCCCTTCTCTCCTAAGGTCAGATTTTGTACCTGCTTATCAAAACTGTCGATATGGTGCTCGGATTTGCCAGTGGGTTCAGGTGTAAATGTTGTGTGTGAGTATAATTCCCGTGGTTTTTTGGGCTCAGAAAGCCCAAGAAGGGTGCTGTAGGTGGGTGGCTGTCCCCTCCAGCCCTGTTTGCTGGCTTTCCCTAGTGTTAAATGCCTCACTGTGTCTTGTCACCTGTCACACAAGCCTGGGCACAGTGCTGCTATACCTGCCCTGTCCCGGGATGGCACAGGGGTGACCTGAAAGTGTCCTGCCAAGTCACTGAGGAGCAGCTGAGTGACAGCTGAGTGATTTAGGGCCATAAAGCCCAGGCTGCTGACAGCCCTTTTCTCATTCCAAGCCACCCAGACATTTCGAGCGCAGGAGTGGGAGCCAGTAGGTGGCAGTTTGTGACCACACGTGGGAACACAAGGTTCTTTTGGGGGGATTTTTGGTTTTTGTGCTAATTAGTTGTTGGTTTGTTGGTGGGGGTTCTTTCCTTTTTCTTTATTTTTAGTTTTTAGTCGTACATTTAATTTTGGTGGTGCAAGAGTTGTCGAGGTGCTTGTAAGTTAGTGGTAATAATGGCAGTGATAGCTTCCAAGAGTTGGGAAAGGCCTGATGGGGTGTGCAATATCCTGTAGTGAGGTTCTGCAATGAGTTATTACTGCACAGCAACCGAGTGCCTCATGCTCAAACAGAAAAGAGACAGGCCCTTCTCCAAGGCAGGTGTGCTCCAGAGATATCCCACCGTATTCCACTGGATGTCAGTGTGACAGGGAGGAGAGGATGTGTGTTCCCTGAAGTTTTAGCTCCCAGTGCCAAGAGCAGCTCCACTCCATCTGCAGAGAGGAGATCTTCCAAAGGAGGAGGAGAGGGCACAATTCCCTCTGTTTATTTCCCTCTTTGGCCCTCGTTTACTCAGGAAAAAGAGCTTTTCCTCTTTTCTTCTCATTTGACCTGAATAAACTGATGAGGAATATTCACCTTGCCTGCTGAGAAGTACTCCTGACAAGATGAACTTTGGTTTTGTCCCTTTCCAAGTTCTCATTTTCATTCTGCATCATGATCTGCCCCTGGTCCTCCTTCAGAGCCTGTCTGGCTTCTCCCTTTCTCTTCCTTCTCAATTTCTGTTTCATTTTCCTTTCCCTCCTGCTGTCTGTTGTTCTTCCCTCTCACCATCCTCCTGATTATTTTTCCTATTCCCTTTGCTACTCTCTCCACCTTGTGTTTGTTTTTCTGTGGACCCTTTCTCCCTCTGCTGCAAAGGAAAAAATAATTTTTGTGGCTATTTTGATAGCAAGGAGTTGAACATTGCCTTTACCAGTCCCCACATTTTACTGTGGAGGCTCAATCCACTCTCCTTGTCTGGTTTGACACCATTCAGACAGAGAAAATTTCATGTGCACACTGCAGGCTGAGCAGAGTCAGCTTTTCCAGTTCCCTTCATTGAACAAAGAAAGTAATTTTGAACAATTAAAGATAATATAAGCTGTATTTTGCTGATATGTAGCAGGACCAGAGAACATAGTGACCTTTTTTTTCTTTTGCAATTTTTTTCCCCTTTAAATTTCTGTAGTTGTGAAGGTGTTGGAGATTCCACAGTGTGTGGCAATAAAAACACAGTTCCTTTATCTCAGTTTACAGCTTTCAGGGGCACCCAGCTGTGAGCAGTGCAGCCTTACAGGTACATCCATGACCATTTCTCTCTTTTCCCTTCCAAGATAGATATGTCTGTGTGTCCCAAACTACTCAAGCAGCTTCCTTCCTACTCAGAGAAGCAGCTGTCTGGTTCTCCTTCACCTTTGATTGTTCTGGAAGCCCTCCCTTGGGAAAGTTGCTGCTGGGGTTTAGGAAAAAAAGGGATTTTTATTACTGTAGGCACATAAATTGGCACTGAGGGGTGGTGAAGGCAGCTGGGTGTCTCTGCTCTGTCCCTGAGAGGAGCTCCTGGAGATGGGAAGAGCAGGATTTCAGAGCACAGGGAGCATCCCTTTCTGGCTCTGTGTATGGCCTCACAAGGGAGCACTGTTCAATAGGCTTCAAAGTGCTGCAGGCCTGGCACAGCCGTGGCTGTGGCCACATGTAATATAGCCTGTAGCTCTTTAAAGAGGATTAGCCTCAGATCAGGGACAGCATTCATTGCTGGGTTTCCTGTAAAGCAGAATATGCTAATGAAATGGAAATGTCTACAGCAAACATTGCATAATATGGGCAACCTCAGAACCGAGCTGGGAGATATCTCTGCTGGGAGCCAAACTTTCATATTCTGCTGGGAGCCAAACTTTCATATTCTGGTCGCTGTTTCGAGAAAAACTGAAGTTTATGGTATCACCACAAGCTCTCTGTAATAAATCAAGATCTGGTTTGCAGTTTTACAAGCAAAGTTAAAGAGATGGCAGCAAGCACTTGAAGGTAACTTTTCAGACATTGTTGTGCTTTGATTGATGTTGTAGTTCTCCAACAGAGACAAAACCCAGCACAGCTTAAAACGTCTTCATTTGGGTTTTCTGCAGCAGGGATGGGCTTTGTTTGATCCTGTGTTCTCTTCCCATCTGCCCATCATTGCTTTAAACACCATTTTTGGGTTTACAGGAGTTTCAGCAGTTTCAGTTTCAGGTGTTGTGGAGGGTTTCATTTACAGATGTCATGGACGTCTCTCAGAAAAATCATTTCAGTGGGATGAAATTTGAGACTTCACAGGAAATTTCTGCCCCTTATCCAAAGCTGCCTCTGTGCCTGCCCTTGGAAGTGTTCAGACCTGCTGGGGTGATTCCCTGCTGGCACAAGGAATTCCTGTGAGCTTTGTGTGTGTCTGTGGGGTTTGGTGCCACCAGCACCAAATCTAAACCACACAGTGATGGACATTAAATACCCCGATGGGCCCTTCTGCCTTTGTGCACTTCAAGTGCCTCATCCCAGCCTGCTGGGGCATAAAAGTGCAAAGAAAGCCTTTGGGAAGAGGCTTCTTCTGGCTGCACTTCCCAAACATGCACTTTCATTCCTCAGATACTTTTTTCCATCCGTGTGCCTCCATATCTCAGGATTTTCTTGTTCTGGGATTTGTTGGTTTTTGTCATTTCATATGATTTTGCTGTTTGGAAGGTTTAGGGTTTTTTTCTGCAGACGTGGAGGGTGGTGATACATATTCATGAAAGAGAAGTCTTTCCAGCCCCTGCCTGCTCTGACAAAGACTTAGCTGTTTCACACAGCAAGCTGACTGGAATTGTGTGGGGCCTGCCTGACCAGATTAGAGCAAACAGGCAGCTTATTCCTCCAGTCATCAGGCCTCCCCTTCCTAACAATTTCCCCAATTGTCATTTTGACAAGGCTGTCATTAGGTGATGGCTTCTTTTGGCCATTTTCAGATAAAGATAATTTCCTTAACTTCCATTTTATTTGACAACAAGTAGTTTGGGAGAGAAAGGAAGTGCTTCAGTAGTTTATGGATTAAGGGTTTGTCACTTCAAAGGCATCTTTGATCTAAAAATATGTGCTGTACCAAATTCATTATGCCTTTTTTTTTTCTTTTTCTTTTTTTTTAGAACTTTTTAATTTATTGATCTGCCCCTCAATTATTCCTTTTTTTTTTTCTACATCCCCCAGTAGTACTTGGGACAGCAGTGATGAGGGGGAAAAGCACCCAAGTGGCCTCTCTGAAAAGTCATGACCAGGGCGAAACAACAGGTGCTTTTGTTCCATACTCTGCTTTTAGCCAGAGGTCCTGCCTGCTCCTGCCACGGCAGCTCCATTCAAATCTGGGAGACAGAGAGTGAGCCTCACATTTTGGGTCACTCCTGTGCTACAACTGGCCTGAAACCATGGCTCTGCCGCAGGCTGGAGATGGAGTTTTGACTCCCTGGTGCCCCTCTGGCCACTTCTCCGTGTACTGAGCAGTTGCTGTGTGGTTTTGGCTCTGTTCTGTGGCTGTGCTGCACCAAGGAATCCCAAACCTCATTCTGACAAACAAAACTGGGAAGGTTTTTCTCCCCAGGATGTTTTTTTTGTAGCTGAAATGCTCTTCCACAAAGCTCTGAGCTCTGGAGCAGGCAGGTGCAGTGGTCATCAAGTGTGTGGCTCCCCAGAGCCCATCCACCCAAGCAGGGGATGGGAATCCCCTTTGGAGAGGATTTGGGAACCCTTCTGGGTCCCTTCCAGCTCTCTGCAGGGAAAGGGAGCCGTGGTGGGGGTGAGAATATGGATCAGGAGTGGGGCTTTTCCTGCCTTAGCTGTGTCAGGCACTGGGCTTCACTTTCACCCCTCTGCTTTTTAGGACCCACAAATCTCCATCCTTGGCTGCAGCAGTGGAAATCCATGATGGTAGCCCATTGTCCCAGCCCCACACAGCCTTAGGTGGGGCTGGGATTTGCCCTGTGTTAATATTAATATATTAATATCTCTTCTACCTAATTACCTCAGCTTTTCCTACAGCGTTACCTCTGCACTAGAGCAGCCAGCAAAGCACCTCCTTGCTGCTGGAGGCTGCTCCTGATCCCATTTCCAAACAGAAGCACTTCTGCTTCAGCTCTGCCTGGGGAAGCTGTGCAGGGGCAGGCTTCTTTTTTTTTCTTTTTTTTTTTTCTCTCCCCTTTTGCCTGCTAATTGGCTGAGACCACCAGAATTTGGAGGACACAGATGTCACTGATAGTTTGCCTAGGGAGCACATTCATGCCCATCTGTTGCAGTCTAGAAGGCTGTTCATATATCCACAAGGCCTTCATTTAATTCTTGTCAGAAAGTAATGTAAATCCAGTTTACCTCAGAGGTCACAGCCAAGATTTATGCCAATGAGCCCCCTGCAATTTACACACACTGTAGTTGTATAGGATGAAAAGAAACCCTTTCATGTTGGTGCATATTAACAAGAAAGCTTGCCTTAGGAGAGGCTTTTTGATTGAGATTCTTCCTTATTTTAATACAGCCAGTTGGGATAGCCAGCTTTACCAAAAGAAAACCTCTAATCTTTGAGCCAGAGAAGTAAACTAGCTAACTAACTGAATAAAGCCCCCAGCAAATCTATTTATTTTTTTAAAACCATCTTTCTGCAAAGAAAGGTAAATGCTCTAGGAAAACACAAGCATGTGTGCACTGAAATGTTCAGGGAAACTGAATTTGCCTTCTGTGGAGATGATATTAATTCAATTATTGAAACCTTTGCTAAGTTATCAAGAGAATGGGTTTTTTTCTTTTTTTTTTTTTCCTGTTTTAGTTTTTAATCCCCCAAGCAGCCAAATCCAAAAATGAAGCTGAGCTTGTTATTTTTGTCAGGAGTGGCAGGAAGGGCTCCAGAAGGCTCGTGCACAAATCCACAGGAGGGAGAGCAGCCAAGGGTGCTGTGTGGTGTGCATGCTCCCCCTTACCTGCTGCAGGTGAAAACACCAGCCCAAATGTTCCACTGCTCTCCCAAGGACAACCTCCTGCAGTTCTTTCAGTCTCCCTGCAGAAACCAGAGGGAGATGGAATGCCAGAATACAGAGTGAAGGTGAGACTGTCACTCCAACAGACCTGTAACGTGATTTCACCCCTTGCCTTTATTTAGCAAGGGACTCTAAAGAGCTTCCCTGCAAATGAGTGTGGCTTCATAATCTCAGAGTGGAAAGGCCACAGCACACCAAATTAGGCTGGAGGGAAAAGCTGGCAGTACAAGTGGTGCAGGTACTGAATTGAAAATGAGCTGTTGGAAAAGAAACGCTCCGAAGCACTTTGGTTATTAAAATTGCTCATAGGAGCAGGCAGGGAGAGCAGGGTACAAAGATGGATCAGGATGTGCCAACCTGATTGCAAAAGGGTTTCAGAGTTGGGCACCTCATTTTCTTTGGGCTCAGTGTAGCTTGAGAGTGTTTCTTTCATTTATCCTCCTCCCTTTTCCTCCTCCCTCTTCTCTAGTTTGCCTGGCCTACAGATTTTACCTTTGCAATGTTTTAGGCATGAAGATCAGTGTGGTTTGCATGGTGTCATAATGACCAGAGTGGTTTGGGATTAGGAGGCAGGAGAGCAAGACAGTGCCATGAAAGCAGGGCTCACATTCCAAGTTCCAGCATAACACTTAAAATAATTAAAATGTTTATTTGAAAGTCAAAACAGCCTCAGCCATAAATAACTATCCATTCCTTGATTGATTGTGTGGAGTCCCGACCGAGAGCTCTGGGAATAAGGTTTATTTGCTCCCTGTTGGGATTAATCCATAAATGTAGTCTCCACATGGAACTCATCAGGTCTTTGCTTCCTCTTCATTAGTCTCCCTGGAGCTGGAGGGTACCCTGAATAAGATGAAAATTAGGATAATATATTTTCAGAGAGAAAAGGCCTGGCAATCTCTAATTTGTATTTCAGGACCATAATGCTGCGGAAAATTTCCCAAATGATGTTGTCTGAGAAACCAGCACTTGTTATCCTTGCTGCATTTGAAGTTTGAGTGCAGCAATTACATCTTCTTTTTCTTAAAGCCTCCAGAGCTAATTGCAGTCTTAAACTGGCTAGATTGACTCCCAGGCTTCCTTCCACCCATGGCAGAACTTAAAATTCCTCTCTTGACAGATCTTTTGGTCTTCTAGCCCAAGGGCTTTGAAATGTCACAGTATGGCCCATTCCTTATTAAAGAGATCATTTCTCTGCATCCCACCCAATCTTTCCTTCCATCCCTCTTGTTCTGAGCCCCAGCCCCAATTAGAGGGAACCACAGAAATGTATTTTCTTGTCCCCTGAGACCTTTGTAATATTTTTTTTCATCATATTTGATGCAAGGAATTATTTTAATCCAGATTCCAGTCAGAAATGGCACTGATTATTTTTTTCTCATCCTTTCTGTTTTAGCGTCTTAACAATTATATCAAGCATTTAAAAGATGGTTTTGCCTGGAACATGAGTAAAGCAGCTCTCCTGGCACCAAGGAATGCTTAAATCCTCAATCTGATGCAAACTTGTTTTTTATTATGTGTTTTCAAAGAGCATTTTTAAGTACACGCTTAGAAAACATTTTTGCCCAGGCAGTTTTGCAGCATGTCAGGCTGCAATTTTCACCACTTCAAAACCATCTCCTTAAAGTGCCACTTGTTAGGATTTAAGGGAACTCTGAGAAAGCTGATTAGCAACCATTGAGAGGCTTCTAAAGGCCTCCAGAAGTTTTTGCTGTTCTGCTCTTGGGCTTTAGGCTCAGGTCCTGTGTTTCCCCAGGAAAGCTGCGTGCCTGGTTATTCCCCCCTCCCAGCTGTCACTCAACGCCACAGCTGTCACAAAGCACAACTTGCAAAGTGGCATCTGTGTGAAGGATGCTGATGTGCTTTAGGGCTCCGTGGTGCATCTTAAGCTGGTTTTATGATGCGAGTCATTGTCCCCAGTGATGGGTCTCAAAAGGCTCTCTACCTCCTGAGCACTAATGTACAGTTTATTGCACTTCTCTCTGCGCTCCCAGCATTTTGGTGCTGCTGCTGTAAATCATCATTTTATTACTCTATGTCCTTGCTGTTTATTCAATTCCTTGGAAAATGTACTTGAAGAGAAATCCCTGGCTTGCTGACATGTGTGGATCAGTGTTAGGGACCTGGCAGCTTCCTGGTGAGTTAAATCCTCCCAATCCAAGGAAGCCAAGTGCTGTACTTCCACACTAATTTGAGCTTCCCTGCTAAGCCCTGGCAGCTCTTTGTGAGAGTGGCAGCCTGTGTGGCTCACAAAGCCACGGGGCCCTCCTGCCTGCAGTAAAGACCCGAGGAAGGTTGGGCTTTAAGGTCTGGGCTGTAGCACAGAGAAGTGGAGCACATCCACGAGCTCCCTTGGATGCTCCTGGAGCCATGGTATTTTTTGTAAAGGGAAATAACCCAGTGTTTGTTTGCTTTAGTGCACCTTCACAGCAAATGGTGCTTATGAGCATTTATTTACAGGCTGTGAGGTGGCAGCTGAGCACAGGCTTTCTCCAGTGTGCTTCTGCACACTCCTGAAGCAGTTTCCAGGCTCCCAGGACTGCTGTCCACAGCAGATCCAAAGCCAGGTGTGTGTGTGCTTGGGAGTCACTGGAGTGGGCTCCCTGGAAAATGAGATTTTTGAGAAATCAATTACACAAAGGAATGGAGCCCGGGCCAGATGGCAGGGATGCTTCATCCCAACCTGGGAGGTACTCCTGGGACAGCTGCACACTCCTTCCCACAGGGCTGGGTAATCAGATAAATCAATTAGCAGATGTCAGTGCAGTTAGCAGAGCAAGCCACGCTGGCATAGGTGTGTTAGTGAGACCACACTTTTCTTTTCCCTGATGGATACCCAGCAACAGGATCAGACCTGGCAGGGTGGAGCAGAGGACTCTGCTTTCTGGCTGCAGTTCCTGGGCTCAGAGATATGTCCCTGACAGATCCTTAGGGAGAGAGCACCTTTGTGGACTGCGATGTGGACTTGCACCATTGTTGTCCCCTTTTTTAAGATTCATCTTTTCCAGGGACAGGTAATTCAGCCACATCTCCTGGGTGGGCTTTGGACCATGCTGGGTTCCATTCCTGGTGCATCCACAGGGATGTGCTCCCAGCACCCAGCCATGCTCAACTGGCTCCAACCCTGCAGAGAGTGGCTCTTACTCGGGGCTAAAAAGATGGGCAAGACTTTTAGGCTTTCCTTCTGCTTTTATCCACGGCTCTGCCTCTGGCTGATCTCTTAGTTGCTCCCCAGCTTCTCTTAGGTGCTCGTGCTCCTTCCCTTGGTCTCCCTTTCACAGCTACTTTTAAAATTCCTTCTTTCTGTGACATTTGCGTCTGCAGAGGCAGTCAGAGCCCCAGTGAGGAGCTCCTGCCTCCAGGCTTTTGCTCTGAATCCCATGCTTTGCCCTGCTCCACCTGCCCTCCACGGCAGGCTCTCTGATCCTCTCTGCTTTCGCATGAGTGCCTCTCTTTTGCCCTCTGCTTTTCAGTCTGGCAGCTTGCTCCTGCCCAGTGCCCTTGAGAGCACGGCCTATCTGCCACCAACTCCAGCATCCAACCATCCCAGAGCCACAGCAGAAAGGGAAAAAAAACTGCCTGGAAACATTTTAGCTGCTAAAATGTGAGTGGTTTCCAGCCAGCAGAGCAAACTGTGCCTGTGTGTGTGTTGTCCTTTGCACTCCCCCCTTCACTGCCATAGTGTTTTCCCAGTTTTAGATGTATTTTCACTGAGGCTGCTCCTGACTGTATCGCTTGAGGCTGCAGGAACAGTTTTCTAAATCGATAGGGGAAAAAACCCTAAACCCTAAATATTTATCTTGTGCTTAATTTTTGAAAGCTGCCTGAGCATTCTGGCAGGTACTGAGCCAGATACCTGTCATGGGAATGGTGGGGATTTCCAGCATCACCACTGGCAACGTCCTAAGCACCTGGAGGAGAACATTCACCCACGGGGTGGCATCCCAGGATGAAAGAGAAGGTCTCTATGGTCTGAGAAATGCACACAGCACGCTCCTTTCTGCCATTCCATCCCGGTTAGCCCGAGCCTCCCAGGTGCAGAGGACTTTGGCATAGACCCACCAGTCACTTCCCTGCTCGGGATGTCATTGTTTCACTGATGAGCCCATCATGGCTCCACTGACGAGCCCGTCCTCTCTCCCTGGCACTCAGAGATGCTCCCCTCACACTGTCCCCGGGAGCCTGCAGTGATTTCACACACTCCTCTAATAAAGTCCTCTGAGCCTGCCACGTATTTTCCTCTATTTCCCCCTATTATCTCCCCCTGCTTGAGCCTTTCGGATAATTGATGTTGCTTTAGTTAATAATTTTCCCCTTCCTTTGTCTGCCAGGTACCTCGGCCTCGAAGAGTTCCTTTTCTTTTCACGGGGATCTCCTGAGCAATTGATCACCGCGGAGCCGGGCCATTCATGAGCGGGCAGAGCGCCGTGGCCGCGCTGCTGCAGCAGTGCCAGTGGGCCCTGGACACCGAGCTCCTGCCCCGGGCACCGGGAGAGGCGGAGCAGCGGGAATACCGGCGGTGCCAAGGTGAGCTCTCCCCAGGGGAGGCGGCAGCGCCCCGCCGGCGCTCAGCCCTGCCCTATTTTTCGTCTCCGTGAGTGTCAAGAGATGCCTGGATTTCAGGGCCGTGAATGGGATGCAGGCAGGCAAAGAAGTGCACTTTGTTGCAGTGAATTGCTGTCAGTTCTAATTTTAGGCTTCAGTAAACATGAGGCTGTAAGGAACAGTTTAGTTTGGGAAGAACAATGCCCAAAAGTTTGCTGATGCACATAAATTTCAGTTATTAAAAAAAAAAAAGAGAGAGACAGAAAAAAAAAAGGATGCAACTTCTGAATAAGGGCACATATTTCCTCTCCTTTCATAGGAACTGGGGGAGGGCCCTCTGTGTTTGTCAGTTTCTCCTCATATATTAAAGAGCTCATTGCCCGAGTCTTTATCTTGTAAAATGTGTGTGACCTCTATAAGTGGTGTCCAAGGGGCAAAAAAAAAAAAAAAACACAACCAAAAAACAACCACCTAAATAAAAACCCCTTTGCAAATATACCTCTTGAAAGGAAAATCCATGCTGGCTAAAGGCTGGAACAAATAACCAGGAAAGGAAGCAGCGTTTAGCGAGGGCTAAATAAATAATAAAAGGACTCTTCCTTTGTTTCAATGCTGGCGTTACCTGCTGAAAGCCAGCAGCAATTTTGGTGCGGCCGCGAAGGGAGGATTTATCATTTCTCCACTCCAGCGGAATTAAGGTTTCCCTTTGCGTGCCACATCTGCGGCGCTGCCCGTTCCCCAGTTTGGTGTTAATAATGTTTCGTTTTCGCCGTGCTTGAGTGGCTCGGCCCAAACGTTAATGTGATCCTTAAAGCCCTTTGTTAGTCCCGGGGCGCGGAGCCGTTGAGAAGATGTTTTTCCGACCATCCTTGTTCTTGCTGGGAGGTCAGCTGCCTTTTCCTGAAGCACCTAAGTCTGTTTGCGCTGGAGGGTGGCGTGGAGGTTTCTGTTATGGATACTGGAAGATTTTTCTCTCCTCTTCTTTTGTTTCCAACAAAGGGCACTTTGTTTCCTCCTCGCAAATTCTTTTAAGTTTGATTGTGGCTCCGCAGAATAGGCTCTTGAACCCCTAATCAGGTAGCGCTTTTTTTTTCCCCCTCCTCCTCCTCCCTCCTTTTCTCCTATTAAATACCACAAAGTATGAGAAATAATCAGTTTAGTTCCAGATAAGGTGAATCAGTGCCCTTATAATCACTCGATTGGACACGGTCCTTCAGGTAAACTGCTTCAGGAAATGGGCCATCAGAGCCTCGAGTGCTGCTCGGGCTTTTCCAGGGCCGTGTTCCCATCAGCTGGAAGGAAAATACCCAGCAGCGGGGTGGTGACAGCGACATTAATAACTGCTGGGGCTCGGCGGCTCTCGGCTTCGGGGGGACCCTCCCTGCGCTGGGGCCGAGGGGCTTTCCTGGCCCCCCTCTCCTCCCGGGGCTGCCTTTGTTCCCGTTGCCCCCGGCTTTCCCAGACCTGCGGCGGGAAGGACTGAAGGCCAAATCCGTAAAAATGGTGGAGAGAGGAGGAGCACATCTTGGTCTCACTTTAGACGGCAGAACGGGTGTTGGGTGGGTCTGGATCTTTTCTTTATTTCTTCTTTAGGCTAGAAATTCATTGCAGTCCACTTCTGTGACCATTCAGCCTTGGTTAATGAACGAGTTTAAATTGCCAGCAGTGAGAACAGCTCTCTGTTATGAGGGCAAACTCTTGTCCTTGGAGCTGGATCTTCCTTGGGAAAAGACTCAGGCAGTCCAGTCCCTTCTGCATGGGACATAAGTCCTTCTGTCCAACAATTTATCCCTTGTGATGAGGCGAATATCCCCACGCTGAGGTGCATATTTCTGCTCCTGCACTGATTTTCCAGTGTGAGGGTGGGAGCAGGGCCTCCTCTCCCCATCAGCCCTAGCACTTAGCCACCTTGCCTCCGCGTTCAGGGCTGAGCCCCTTAGGCACCACTTCAGGAGGATAAGGAAATTGGGCTTTACTTTAAGCCAGGATGTGTAACAGGAAGATTTCCTAACCCCACGTTTCCTTGGGATGGCAACAAGTGAGAAAACATGGGCTGGAAAAAGCGGGAAGATTGTAAACTTGACATTTTGGGGGTGGGCCATAAATGTCCAGCTTGCTGTTTCTTCCAAGGAAAGCCATACCTGTGAATGTGCTGCAGTCCAAGCCTGTAATATCCTTTTGATGAAGTTAATTTTCTGCAGTCCCTGCATAAAAGATTGATTAAAAAATCTGTAGCAATGCATTTATTGCGTTGCCTTGTTAAAGCAGCAATGCTCTCTGAGCAGGGTTTTTTTGGGGGATTAATGGCCAGAAGGGGCCAGATCTGCAGCTGATGATCACCATTAACCCCATCTGGTCAATAATCTTCGTTAATCCACTTTTATTGGCCAGAGAGGCTGCCCAGCCGAGTGGTTAGCACGGCACAGCACATCCACATCACCCCTGCTGCAAGGAAATTGGAATGGGAAAGGAAAATGGGCTGTGACTGAAAGGAAGGGATGGATCCAAGCCCAAATCTCTGGCTCTGTGCTCCTAGCAGTTGCTTCCTTAGTTGGATCAGGTTGGAGATCCACCCAAAGCTGATGGAGTGTCTTAGGACCAGTATGGAGAGGGAGCAGGGAGGGACAAACTGCCCAAGAACTTGCACTTAATATTCATTATAACCCTTTTGATTTCTGTCTGGCTGCCATCTACGGTCCAGGTTTATCTCCCAGTTTGGAAGTGGCTTTCCAGGATGGCTCTGCCACTGTCACCTGAGCAAGGGGGACAGATTTGTGCCGTTGACCCCATTGTTCTCTCCTCACACAGGGGAACAGGTTCCCTCCTGCCTCCTTCGGAGCAGCTCTTCACGCCCAGGCAGCCACCAGCCGGCAGGACTTCCTGCTAAAAGCCTTTTTAATGGCTGGAGGGTCCCATTTCCCTGGAGGGCAGTGCAGCCAAGGGGAACTGAGAGCAGGCCAGCTCCCCTGCCCTCCCCACCAGGCTGAGAGCCCTTGGGAGCAACTGGGAGAAGCCTTTTGGGGGGGCTGCTGTGGCTGAACCTGCTGCAATAGCCTCACCTGCTCTTTGACCCTTTCAGCTCTGCTTCCTGAGGAGCTGAGGAGCCTGCTGGAGGAGGCAAAGGAAATGAAATGGCCCTTTGTGCCGGAGAGATGGCAGTACAAACAAGAGCTGGGCCCAGAAGACAAAACAAACCTGCAAGATATGATCAGCGCCAGGCTGCCTGACTTGCTGGTATGAAGTTCAACACAGCTGTGGTGCTCGGGGGCTTTCACAGGGCACTTCTGGGTCTGTCTCCACTCAGGTGATGCTTCCCTCTTTCCTGAAGAGCTGGCATTATAATAACACTAAAATGTTCACATAGTGTTTTTAAAAAAAAAAACACTAATTTGACAAGAATGCTGTGCTTTGTTTAATTCTGCTCTGCAAGTTGGTCGTGAGGATCACCCGCTTTGGCAGGGCTTGCACTACTCCTCACCTACTCTTCCTCCAATAAAATTACCTGGCAGAATCCCTTTGAGGACCAAAGCTGGCCAAAACCTAGGCAGGATAGGCAAGGATTCAATGTGATTTCTCCTGTGAGATATTCCTCATGTGTAAGGAGCTGCAGAATCCCAAAGGTCCTTGGCGATCCCATCCCTTAAGGTGATGAGTTTGAGCTCAAAGATTAGAAAGTAGCAAGAAATTCCTTTTCTGATTTTCCTGGAGGCACGTCAGGCATGTGGCAAATAGAGGACACCTTTTTCCCATGGTAAGTGCAATATCTGGGCTAAGGGCTATCCCTTAGCCAGAACAGGAATAAAGGTGAGGTTTGTGAATTTTGTAGGGGGTGTTTTTTGTTCCTGAAGCCAGCACCATCCCATTCCTGCCTGTTGTTAAACTCCAGGGTGGCCAGGAGGTCTCACCTGCCCCGGAGGGTCCTGCCTCAGTGAGGCCAGCAGCTTTTCTTTGGGAACAGCTTTGATTCCTTGTGGAGCAGTGAGAAGCTCAGCAAAGCCACCGCAGGGCTGGGAAGTGGCAGCCCCAGCATGCCCAGGTCCTGGCGGGGCTCCTGGATTTCCCCGGGAGGGAGGGAGGGAGGGAGGGGAGTGGCTGCTCGCTCTCGGGTATTTGTTTTCTCCGTCCCTTTGGTGTGTGTGGCCTCAGACAGAAATTTATGGCGGAGGTTGACCTCCTTTACAATCCCAGCTCAGCTCCCTGTAACTTGGGAGCGTTTGTGAGCTCCCTCCCGGGATAAACACCTGCAGCCAGCTCCCCGAGAGACCTGGCTAGATGGGAGATTAATGTGGCTCTAATAGTGGGGCAGTGTTTGCTGCATTATGCCCTCTCCCCAGGTAGATGGGTCTTTTCTGGGATGATACCAATTATTTATTGCTGAAACATCTGTTGATAACTGCAGCTGCCCTTGTTAAACAAAGCCTATCGTGGGGTCAGGGACTATAGGGACCTCAAATCCTCCTCCGTGCTAGTTTTGGGCTATTCACCCACACCCCCTGAAGTCCATTGGCTGCCGTTGTCTCCAGTGTTTCATCCTGTGGTGGAAAATACTTTGTAAACGTTGTGCTGCCTTTGCCCATGTGCTTTGAAGTATTATTTCATCTTCATCGGTAATTTATATTCCAGCACCATTGTACCATGGGAAAAAGGGAAAACCTTTTTTGTTTTCCATTTAATTGTAGATAGACTGACATTTTGACCTGTATTATTAGTATTAGTCAGGAAAAGGGATTTTTTTCCCCCTTCATCCATTCCTTCTCCCCCCTCTTTTTTATTTTAAATAAAATTTCAAGGCAGAGCAAAGGCTGCCTCAGTTCTTTGAATAAAAAGCTGGGGGGAAATGAGGCTGAAGAGAAGTGATTACAGTGTGATGAGGAAAGATAAAAGTCTGAGCAACTTTTTTTTTCTTCTTTTTTTTGGCATGAGGGACAGAAGGATAATTTAATTCCCCGAAGGACACACAAAAAAAATTTAGCCTTTATCGATTTATTGTTCGGAAAAAGAAAAGAAAAAAACCCTTTAATTTTTTTCCCTCTCTGTTTATTTTAATTTGCCATGCTTAGAATAAGTTCATAAACCGTGATTCATTACATTTAAGAAGTGCTTTGAGATGGGTGAATGAAAGGCGCTTCATTACCATAACACACTGGCGGCGCTGCAGCAGGCAGCGCTGGCTCCGCCGCTCTCCCGAGGATGGCTCGCTCTGGGAGGGGGCTCAAAAGCTCCATGAGACCGGCACAGGGAGTAAGAGGATTAGGCTGCGGCTTCAAGGCTTTGCCTCGGCGTTCTCCAGCTTTTAAAAAAAGTGGGACCCGCCTTGCCGGCTCGTCAGGAAGGCAGAGCCACCTTCTTCTCCTTCCTCTTTGCTGGGGGATGCTCAGCGCCCCTCTGCATCCCAGAGAAGGTGCACTGTTTGGTTTGAATTTTGTTGGGTTTTTTTTTTCCTTTTTCCTGCCGGGATTCACCACCCAGAGGCCACAGCAGTTCGACAAGCTCAACATGCTGAGGTTTTCCACGTTTTTCTAACAGGTTCCAGCCAGCAAACCAAGCCCTTCCCGCAGGCCCCGTGGTGGGAATCTAAGGCCCAAAAGGTGATAGCCCGCATCTCTATCCAAAGCCAAAACTGGGAAACACTGGGATTTTATATTTTTAACAAGGCAAAGTCAGAATTGTCACAGGGTCCTTGCTGGCAGGGATCGAGAAGAAGGGATTATTTTTTCTCCCTGAATACCAGGTGTGCTGTGGGGTTCGGAATGGGGCTGCAGATCCCTAAGGGAGGCTGCCAGGGCTGCCCTTCCTGCAGGTCTTGGCTTTCCCAAGAGATGGAATTAGCCTAATGCTCGATGAGCAGCCAATAGAGGGCAACATGCCCATGTCCACGGAAGTTTTGATCCCAATAAACCTGCTGTGCCTTCAGCTGAAGGATGATTCTCTGCACACACGGAGTTCTCTTGTGGGATGATTCATGCTACATTAATATTTTAAGGTTTTTTTTCTTCCTTTTTGGTTCTTTTTGCCCGTTTGCAAACCCATAGTGGTGATGTGGGGTTTGCTTCATTTTTATCACACCTATCAGTAATTCCTGCCTCCAGTCATGGAGCAGGATCTGCTGGGATGGGCACAATGGGAATACAAAAGGAAAAGCCTTCAGGAGTGGGGCTGCTCTGGTCCTTCTGCAGGGAGCTGTGCGGGCCGGCTCCATGCTCCCTGCTGTGGGGAGCTCGGATCCTGGCCCTGCTGGCACTAGGATCTCCTGGGATTTAATGGGAATATTGAAAAGAGTGGAAAATAAGGCCCTGCAGCCCTTGGCTAATTAGGTGCTGATGGATTGCCATTAGGGAGCCCATTCCAAGGGACTGTGCCCTAACTGTAGGTGTGTGTGTGGCACTGAGGAGATGGGAGCCTTTGGAAAAAGAACTAAGGCTGGGGGCTGAGGATTTCGTTTTCTCCTCCTCCTAACGGTGGGTGCGGTAACAGGAGAATTAAAGCCCTAAATCGTAGCCCTGGGATCTCGGTGGTTGAGGCTGACCTTTTGCTACCTGCCTCCTTTAGAGCTCTTCTTGGGTGATCCCAGTGAAACGGAGAGTGATGTGAGGGATGAATTCCAGCCGGGAATCGGGAATCGCGGCACCCCAGCCTCTCAGGGGCTTTGTAAGTGAGAAGTGTCAGAGATGAGGTGCAGGCAGGAGGGCTTCAGCTCCCGGGGGTGACTGCCATGGTGCTGCAGGGCACTCCGCCTTCTGCTGCCTGTGTGGCAAAACTACAGCAGAGTTTGTGTAGACCATAACATTTTTTTTAAAAAAGGGAAGCTGGATCCTGGGTTTGTGTAGGAATAACACTTCACTTTGCTCATGGGTAGGATTTACTCCTGCCAGAAGCAGCTTCTTGGAGTATTTACAACTTTAAATGTGTTTCCTCAAGTGGATTGATGTTTTGAGGGAAGAGGAAAGTTTTTGATTCAGGGAAGTTTCTCATATTTTTAGATGTTGATAATGGTCTTGCTCCCTCAGAGGGGTTCTGTCTCTGGTGTTGCTGTATTTAAGTATTAAAATATCTCCTTTTAATGTGCCACAATATTTTATAAGTGGTCCAGAACAAACCAGGGCCACAAAACGATTGTGGCATCTCTGTATCTTTGGCACTAATCAAGAGCAGGAGCCCCGCATGTGACCATGGTCCCCCAAATCCCTGCTGCCCTGTTGGATCTGAGGCCAAAAGGAACACCCCTTCAAGCAGCTCCCTGGGCACTTGAAGAGTTCTCCTTCTGTCCTCATCACAAGATGCTGCTGTTCTTTTTCCTTGAGGGAATCAGGAGTTATTCCCAGTCTTGAAGCAAGGTAAGGTTGGTTGTAAAGGCTGCCCCAGTCTGTGGTGTTTTGAACTGCCCCTAATGGACCTAATGCTACTGCCTTTAAATTCCCAACTCTCCTCTGCCTGCAGGATGAATAACTTGAGATAATTAACAGGTTCAGTGCAGGCCAGAATTCTCCTCTGCTCTGAGCCAAGAGGGAAGTGTCCAGGAGCTGCCTGGACTCTTCAGTCTGCAGCAATCCAGTGTGTGCCTGTCCCGTGTGTCAGCCTGCACCTCCAGCCACACTTTCTCCTGCCATCCCCGGCCTGGTGGGAGGCTTAATTCCCTGCTGCTTGTGGAGAGGGCCCTGACTGCCGGCTGAAAGGCAGGGATTGATAGAGCAGTCCCACTCGGTGACAGCAGCTTTGGTCTCTGGGAAGGACGGGGTAGGAGGGGGAAAGGCTCCAGCCCCATCCATCGGCACTGTGGCTCTGTGTTTAATCTGACAGGGGAAAGAAAACTGGGCAATTTGTTAGGGTTCAGTGGAGTGCTAACTAGGAGCAGCTCCTGGGAGAGGACTGAAGCACCTGAAAGTACGTGTGTGCCTCTGACTCTCCTGCCTTGTGCATGGAATTAGAAATTCTTTGCTGGCCGCTCTCAGTTTTGTGGCTTTTTAAAAAGGTTTTAAAACTTGGCCGCCATCACAAGTGAAACTAGGACTGAACTGGTTTGAGACGAGTGGGTATCAGCAAACACAGGAGTCTAGAGCACCCACCAAACTGTGGGGATGCTGAAAATTAAATCTTTCTTTCCCCTGCTTTTAATCACGCTGTTTGTAGAGGCGTTTTTCCAAAGGGGATCCTCCTGAGCCTGCAGGCTATGGAGGAGGGCTTGCCTCTGGGATCTTGGCTTTATAAAGAGGGCCGAGAGAGTGGATTAAATCAATATTTCATTTATTTGGGCTTGTAATTCCTCTTACATCAGCTGCCACATAAAGATTTCCCCCTATTTCCTTCCCCTCCTCCTCATCCTCATTTACTATGCACCAATAATTTCCCTTTGACGCTTTTCTGCCCGTCCTAGTGCCAGATGGCCCCGGTTCTGAGCTTCTCCCCTCTCTTGGGAGCGGCCCCCATTGTCAATGCGGAGGAGGCGTCGTGGCTTTGAACCCAAAGCCGGGACCCAAACTTCAGGAGGAGCCGTGCGAGCCGCACACCCTCCCGCTCAGCGCCATCAAGGCGAAACCCCCTCGCTAAAGGCTGCTTTGCATTTCCCCCAATGGTCCCTGTATAGAAATCTGGAGCAAATTTAATTCCCCCGCCACCTGATTCCACTTCCCAGCCGCGGCCAGCTTCCCTTTGTGTCATAAACTCAATTAGGCAGATCCATTTCACGTCGCGGGCACAGATGTGAAAACAAAGTGCGAGCGTACCTCACTCTTTCCCCCCTCCCTCTTTATCTAAAGCGACGGAGAAAGTGAGTAAATCTGCCGGGTTCTGCTTGGGATGGAGCAGGCTGAGGCATCCCGGAAGCCAGAGGGGTTTCCCGGGCTCTGGGAGCCGCTGTCCCGGCTGGAGGTGCGCTGGAGGTGCTGAGGAATTCCGCAGCCACACGAGCTGGCAGGCAATGAAAGGAGCGGGGACTCCTCGCTGTCCCGCTCGGCACGGGGAGGGGACATCGCTGACACGGAGCCGTGGCGCTGTGTGCCACACAGCATGCCTCCCAAAAAAAAAAGAAAAAAAATAGCCTCGTTTCTCCCCCTGGCTTGACTTTTCTACATTTTGCGTCCATTTGGGTTTGGAGAGGGACACAAGAGGTTTCGGCATTGAGCGGCGAGTTAAATTATGCAGCTGCAAGACTGCCAAGCCCTTCAGAATAGGATGCTTCGTTTAGATTTTCCACAATGCTATTGAAGTGCTTATTTTCCTCCTGAAGAGACACAAACAGATGCAAACTTCTGTAAACACTTTAGAAATGAATTCAGTGAGTTTGGCCTCTCAGCAGTGCTCAATAGCTGACAGAAAAATGTCTAATTAGCGCAAGTGGAAATAATAGGGCCACTTGGATTCCTTCCATCCTCCTCCAAGTCTACTTTTCCTAGGAACTCAAAGGCCCTTTTGTTTGGTAGGTCACCCTCTCTCAGGCTTTTGTGCTCCGATCTATTAAAGGAGGAAAGGGAGGAAAAAAAATAGATTAGGCGGTGCTCTGTGCTTAAATATATGGCCTGTTGATGAGCATTTGGAATGGCTGGTTCGCAGTGTCAGTTTACAGGTGCTTGGAGAGTGGGAATCCTCCATTGTTGGCCGGAGTTGTGCCTGCCGGAGCTTCAGGAATCCTTTTCAAGTGCCATCCTCTTAGAAAATCCAACTCGGGCTGAGGAAAGGAAAAAAAAATAAAAGAATAAGGGAAAAAAGTAAATTTGTACAAATCTGCCTTGCTGAAGTGCCACGCCCATAGCAGGCTGTGCCCAGTATGGGAAGGGACAGGCTTTTGGCAAAAAAGTCCCCAATTCTGCACCTGTGATGAGGCTGTGTGTCCCGTGGCTGTCTTTGCTGGCCTCCTGTCCTGCTAACGGCAAGGATCTCAGGAATTCTGGCAATTCCCCATGTAAGTGCTGCTGTGGGCATCCAGGAGAGTCCATAGGCACTTAGGAGTCATTAAGGATGGCCTGCAGGGGAAAAGCATTGGATTCCCGGCCTGTTTGCCTGTTTGTGGTGTACAGAGGAGTGGGTGGCCTGAGCTCCAAGTGGGACAATGCATACAGTGACCATTTCCAGCCTTCCCAGTCTTACCTCCCCCCTTTGCTGCTGGGCATGACTTAAATCCATCAGCAGACCACCAAATTCTGCAGTTCCAAATATCAGGCAATTAAAAAAGTAATAAATCCACAATTACATCTACAACTAGAACAGAATAAACAGCTGGCACCTCCCTATCCTAAACATGAAAATGGGGTGAGGAACAGGATTGGTGAAGCTGAACATTTTCCAGCGCTCCTGAGGCTGCCTGTGGATTTTTTGGTTTTGGGTTTTTTTTTTTTTTTTTTTTTCTCCAGGCTTTTCTGAAGGCCTCCATCGTGGTCCGGGACAGCAGCACGGCCACGGCCGTGGTGTTCCTGCTGGACCGCTTCCTGTACTGGCTGGACGCCTCCAGCCGGCTGCTGCGGCTGGCCAAGGGGCTGCACCGCCTGCATCCCGGCGCTCCCATCAGCCCGCAGCTGCTCATCCGCCAGGCTCGCCTCGCCGTCAACACAGGTACCGCTCTCCTCAGCCCTGCCAGCCCCACCTGACTCGGGAGGCGACACTCGGTCCCCTCCCTGCTGGTGACACGCCGGCGGTGCCACCTCTGCGAGCGCGCTTCCCGCTGCCAGCCCCCTTGAGCTCTGGCCGGCTCCTCTCGGTAGCACAAAAGGGGCCGGTGTGAAGGGTTTCGGAGCCAAAAGAGGGAGAGAAAGTTGTGAAAGGGTGTGGGAAATACTAATTGGGGCTTTTGTCCCTTAACAAATCTTCCCTGCTGGTTTCAAACGGGGATATCTGAATTGCTGTACTCCCGAGCAAGGGCCTTGAGAAAAGGAAATTAGAATCCTGGCATTTTCTCTACACTGTTCCAGCTGCTTTTTATTTTTCAGTGGGGCCACTTGACTGTGCCAACAATGCAGGTTACAACTCCTCCAGGATAAAAAAGTAAAATTCCATCATTCCTGTATCACAGACAGCACCTGAAGGATTTTTAACACATCTTCCTGTGGCTCTGCTTTCCATGGAGACACCTAAATGGGTTTCCAAATCCCACATTTCCTTGGGCCAGAATCCAGCAGCATTGCTGCTGAAGGAAGCAGGCTAGACTACTTTGTTCTGAGGAGTGGGAATAAGAGCTGGGAATCCCAAGAATCTTCCAAGAATGTATGATGTGTAAAGTAAAAAGATACATTCACAATTTCATGTTACTGTACAACCACATGTAACATTCGTGTGTATGTGGGGCGCCTGCATTTTTGGCTATGGACAGCAGCAGTTCTATGTGCAGGTGATACCTGATGAGTAGTTTTATTCACCTCATGCCACAATACATGTTTATGTTCATTTTCTATCTTTTTTTTCTTTGATTTTCTATCAGGGAAACTTTTAAAAGCTGAATATATCCTGAGCAGCCTGATTAATGACAACGGAGCAACGGGTATGTGTAAATTTATTTTCCAAATTCATACTTGCAATTTTGGTGTGTGATTCTTGATCCCAATTTTAACAGTTGCACCAGTCAAAATCAACCCCAGTGATGACTCCTTACATCACACTTCTCTTTCCTTCACCATTCCCTCCTAAAATGTGGGAACATTACTTTATTTTTGAAATCTCTTTCATTCATCCTTACATACCTTCAGTTGGGTGGGAAAATATCCTGAATGGAGAAGTTTAACCTGTGGAGCAGTTTCAAGGAACTGAGTGATGTAGGAAGCTCAGTCAACTCTATCCCCTCAAAAATCCAGATTGTTGGAGTAGTTCAACAATCAGCCTGATCTTACAGACTAAATTCCCACTGATCTCACAGACTAAATAAATACTTTATTCTTTATGTTTTATTTTCCTTTATTCAGGGTTTCTTTAGTGGGTATGTTCAGGTTGCTGTACAACTCTGAAAATTGAGGCAGTTCAGGGTTCTGTTGGTCTGTTTTCCCTGGGAAGCTGAGATTCTCGTATGGAAAGGGCCTCCGTGCAAGGAGGAGAATCCTGGCAGCTTGCTGGGATTCAGGTAACCCTTGGAGGCTGAGAGTGACAGGAATATTTTTCATTCTATGCCAAGTTTTCCCACCCCTCCTGCAGGAACGTGGCGATACGCCGAGGAGAGCGATCGGGTTCTTGTTCAGGCAGTCTGTCTGCAAATCAGGGGACAGATCCTGCAAAAGCTTGGTAAGGCTGTCTTCTGGAAGCTTCCACTCAAGGTTTCCCCATTTTTTCCCCTTTTAAAATGTTACACTGGGCACATGTCAGAATTTGGGCTGGTGATGAACACCCTTCTACCCATAAAACAGGCACAGAGGATGAGTTGCACATCCATCTCTTTGCAGCAAGGGCCTGGAACAACGAGCCAAGCAAACATTTTGCAGGAGTTAACATGTTATTACTAATCTCACCTGAAGCCAAGGAACAATGTGAAATGTTCTCTTTTTCCTTGTGCCACTCCATGTTTGTCCCGAATTCAGTATTCCCAAAGGCAGGTGGTAGTTTTATCACAGGGACATCCCAGCTATGTCCTCTGCCAAGACAGGAAAATCCCTGATTTTCAGCAGGATGGGCTTTTGTATTCAGGGTTTGGCACTTGAGGCAACAGCCTTCATTTTGTGCTTTTGGTTTGAGATACCAAATCTCCCATGATTGTGGAGCTGAAGTCTTTTGTGAGGACAAAATGGGTGTTCATGCACAGCCAAAAGCTGAAGGAAATTCATAAATGGTCAGAGTCACTGAAGCAGAACATGCTTTTATGTTTTGCTTGGTTTTATGATTTTATCATGGTTTTATCCTGTCCTGAGGACCCAAGGTGTGAAATAAGCTGTGGAAATGCATCCCTGGCACCCCCTGCTCAGTGCCTGTTTTCTGCCTTATTTCAGGGATGTGGTATGAGGCAGCAGAGCTGGTCTGGGCTTCCATCGTGGGATACTTCCAACTTCCTCAGCCAGATAAAAAGGTAGCATCTCCTTTCCACTCTGCATCTCCCTGCCAGCCCAGGAAGCACTGCAGCTTAGCTTTTGTTTCCCTCTGTGACACACCTGAGGCAGGGTTAACAGGCAGCACAAAGTCTGTATTCCGCGTTGTTTCCGCGTGCATGCACCGCCTCACCCACGCTTCCTTTCCTGCAGGGGGATGAAAGCAATACTCCTCATTAAGCAGAGCCATCTGAAGTGAAATCATCCCTGAGGATGCCTCTGGTGCCTCCAACAAGGACAGCTTAATTCCAGAGAGCAGCCACAGATTTTAGCTATTTCTTGGGATTAGAGGGAATTCTTTTTCCCCCGAGCATGTCTGTGGTGGGTGATGGATTCCCCTGGCCCTGCAGGACCTGAGCACCTCACAGAACCCCCCTGCCTGTCCTTGGCACGTTTGTGAGGCTCAGCAGCACTCATCCTCCCACTGGAGATGGAGCAGCAGTCACACCATGTGTCCGTAGCTAAACAGGAATGTGAGCCTGAGCCTGGCGAGTCCTGGGGTGATGCTCACAGAGGGTTTGTAATTGGACCCCAGCACAAGATATCCCAAAAACCCAGATCTTGTCACCTCTTGTCTGCCATGTCTTAAAGCTTGACCTCAAGCTCAGAACATTTCTGTGTTCTCAATTGCAGCGGCAGCAGGGGGTTCTGCAGTGAATTTTGTGAAAGCATACCTGGGTTTCTTAATTATTTGGCCAGGCAGGCTCTTAGGTGGCATCAGGTCTTCCAGATTACTGCACTTCCTGCAAGTGAAATTAATAAAAACATACCCAGATAGCATCTCTGGATTTCTTAGCCGTGCTTCTCTTTGGATCTTGTTTGTGTGTTTGTTTGCTTGTTTTTCTGGCGTGTTCTACACAGCAGAGCAGTAAAATTCAAAATACAGGGGGGAAAGAAACCCCAGTATGAAAATTTTTAATTTCTCTTTCAGGGAATTGCCACATCCTTGGGTATTATGGCAGACATATTTGCTTCCATGGATGAGCAGGATTATGCACGCTTCAAAAGCAGTGCTGACATTGACCTGGTGAGTCTTGTTTTGCCTTTGTGTGTGGGGGTGCTTCAGGTGGTCTCCAATTCAACCACACATTTCCTCTCCCATGCTGAGAGGGCTGCAGAAACTTCCATTGCTCCCAGTGAAAGAGGTCAGTAGCATCTAGATGGGAGGATGCCTGGCTTCAGGAAAAAGAACATATTAAGAATATGTTGTAGAGTGTATATATTTAGAATATTTATGGAGTCAAAAGTGCTGTATCCATGGTGAACCTTAGCAAAAAGGGTCCTGCAGAAACAAACCAGGCTCTTGTTTAAGATGTGATTGTCCCTGACTACCAGGCACCATATATTTGGAGATAAAGTCCTTGAGTTGAGGTTTTTCCCTCATTTTTGGGGTTTTTTTCTTTCATCAGAGCCTCCTGCAGGAGTTCGACCACCGCTTGTTATCAGCAGCTGAGGCCTGCAAGCTGGCAGCTGCCTACAGCCAGTACACCCCCCTGTTTGTCCTCACGGCCGTGGTGAGTGTTACTCCTCCCTCTGGAAGGGGGATTTGTGCAGGGGAAGAGTCCAGGCTGCTCAGTTTGGCTCTGACATGGCTTTCAAGCAGTGCATCACACAGGGTGTCTGTGTTGAGGGTTGGGTTGGTTATATGGGGTATACATTGAGGGAAAGCTATCTCCATAGTAAGGATGGGCTTTAAAGCCCTGGGAGTGCTACCTCTACTAGAACTACAGCTGTATTTCAAAGGAAAAAAAAAAAAGAAAGTTTATTTCCTCCAGGAAACACAGCAGCAGGGGGTTAGAGCTGAGCTTTGCTTCAAATTGTGTAAGGGAAAGAAACGTGTTTTTAATTCCCTCATTCTTCTTTGATCCCCTCCCAGAACATCCGTGGGATGTGTCTGCTGTCCTACAGCCACTCCAAGGACTGTCCTCCAGAAAAGAGAGAGTTCTACTTGTCTGCAGCCAAAGAATCCTTCGAGGTGGGGCTGCTCACCAAGGAGGAGCAGAGTGCCATCACCAGCAGGCAGGAGCTGCACAGTTTCATCAAAGCTGCCTTCTGCCTGGCCACCGTGCACCGCTGGCTCCACGGGGACAGCCAAGAGCTCCATGGGGTCACTCAGCTGTGCAGGGAAGCCCTGGGCAAGCTGCACTCCTACAGCACCTCCTTCCCAGAGGAGGAAGATAAGGGGATGCTTGCCAGAGAGATCATGTCTCTGGTTGCAGTCGTGAAGAGGCGCCTGCGGGTGGGAGGCTTCCCAAATTCCGACGCCAGGTCTTACGTCCCAGACAGTTATAAAGGCTCGGTACGAAAACCTGTCCTGCAAGGGGAAGCCAGCTTTGAGAAAATCCTTGCCAAGCATTCCCAGCACCACCTGTCAGTGTGCCAAGTGTTTGAAAAAACTTGCAGGATTCATAAAACCACGCTGGGAGAGATCCAGGTGGGAGCTTGTATCACAACCCTGAGAACAGAGACCAAAACCATGGACACCCTGTGTACTGCTGAAGACACAGCTCACCAGAGGAGTGGTGCTGTGAAAATCCTGGGCACACCAACAGCAGGAAACAGCTCAGAGGGACTCAGTGGCCAAAGAAATCAAGACATTGGCTCTGGTGTGATGAAAATTTCCTTTGAAGAAGAGATGGAGCCGTTAGAAATTAAAATAAACAGTGAAAAAGATGTTTTCAGCAGAGGGCAAGACAGGAGCCGAAGCACTACTTCTGAGAACTCTTGGTGCAAGCTGTCCAAATGCAGTTACTCTTCCAGCTGGGAGGAGCTGAGTTGTAATAGCAGCAGAGAGTCTCTCAGGGGCGGGCAGCAAGGGGAGAAGGGTTCAGTGGAGGAGCAGTGCTGCACCACAGAACACGATGGAAGCAGCCAGAACACGCCCCTGTGCTCCTTACCTCCCAGGGCCTGGCATCCTGCTCCTCGGGAGCCCCTCCGTGGCTCTGGGGGGTCTCCTCTGCATTCCTCAGAGGGGTGCGCCCCTCAAGCAGGGAGGATGGTGGAGAAGGACCCTCTCTGCAGAGAAGAGCTGCGGAAGGGAAGGCACCGTGGAAGGAGCTCCTCAAAAGAGAAATCAAAGGGCTCAAACAATGAGTTTCCTTCCCTCTCCATCTCCTACTCTGTTCCTACAAGGCAGGAGGAGGAGAAGTCCTTTTCCGGGGCAGAGCTGAGCTCCAGGACCAAGGACAGCAGCAGGGAGGGAAGCCTCGGTCGCTTTGAGTGGCTCCACCCCGGAGAACCTGCAGACAGCACCGAGGGTCCCTCGTTTGAGGCACAGCCTCTCCAGGACAGGGGCCGTTCTGCACCATCAACAAACATCGGGCTGAAAATGGGCAGTGACTCCTCTGTGCCTGGCTGGGTGAGCAAATCTGCCCTGCTGGGGAACAGATCTCTGCAGGTGCCTCAGGTTGACACCCAAGCAGAAACAATGGATGACACTGAATTTGAGCTCATCAGCTTGGGAGATTTGGTAAAGGATTATCCTGCAGCACTGGCTCCAAAGCATGGAGCAACTCCCAGTGTGCCAACAGCTTTGCCCTCCTTGGGAAAGATACCCACAACCAAGCACTTTGACTGTGCCACTACAGAGGAGGATGAAGAGAAGTCTCAGGATGTGCTGGGCAGCAGGGGACAGTCCAGTTCCTCTCTGAGTTCAGGGATCACATCAGCACCCATGCCCCCGAGCTGCCCTGCAGGTTCAGTCCCAAGGGGAGGTGGCTTTGCCTTCATGCCTGGCAGAGTGAAGGAAGAGCTCCTGGACGCTCGCTTTCTGAGGGATGATGATTACAGGCAGCTCCTGGCAGGGGTGGAGCATCACTGGCTTGTCCAGAGACTGATGCCTACTGGGATCTTTAGGAGCAAAGAGCTTCGCAAAGCATACTGTGAGTTCCCACACAGCAACCTGTGCCTCCACAGAGAGCAAGCTTGCCTCGATATTTTAGTCAGGATTTAATTTTTTTATTGCATTTTACCCCATTACTTGAGTTTATATTCCACATGCCATCCCTGAAATCTGTCTAAGATAATGATCAGTAAGTTTATTATAAATAACAGCCAGTCCTCAGCACTGGCTCAGAGCAGTCCTGTGGATTTCTCCCTTTTATCTGTGGTGTTCTCTTTTTTGTAGCTGCTCTTCTTCTGAAATACTCCAAGAAATCGGGGCTGTGGACAGGCCAGGAGACAGCTGTGTTCATTGGGGACTACCTGAACGTGGCCAAGGAAGGCAAGCAGAGAAATGCCTTTTGGATACACTTCCTGCACCAAGAAGAAAGCCTGGGAAGGTATGGATTTCTGAAACAAAGTGTTCATCAATGCTGCTTGTTTGCAAATATGGATGAAAACTGTCTGGTAAGATTTGCTGCAGCAGGAATATTTGATGGCTTTGTCCAAATGTGTTGGACATTTTGGCAATCTTTCCCACCACTCCATGTAATTCTAGCTTTTAATTTCCAGGAAGGAAAAGCTGCTTTACTGTTGTCTTCTAACAGCTAATGGCAGAGTTCAGATCATTGCTAGGAGTAGCTTATTCATTATTATGGATGGAGAACAATATTTTAATATCTCTGAATCAAACTCACATCCCAAGATTTGATAGATAATTTTTCACCTCTGTGAGATAGAAAAGAATTCCACCCAGTTTTAGTGGCAGCCATTTTAAAAGCACTGCCCAGAGGTGGATTTGCTTCTGACACGTTCTGCTTTGCAGTGATGTTTCTGTATCACAGCATCCAGAACAAACACCTCTCCAGACTCTTCTCCTTTTGTTCAGGTATGTTGGGAAGGAATACAAAGAGGAGAAAGGACTCCTCCATCATTTCAGTGACGTGGAGCGACAGATGACAGCCCAGTACTATGTGACAGAGTTCAACAAGAAGCTGTATGAGCAGAAGGTCCCTACCCAAATCTTTTACATCCCCTCTGCAGTGCTCCTGGTAAGAACTGTCTGCTGAGCAATCCCAAGGATCTGATGAGGAAAGATGTCTTGGGTCAATTACAGCAACAGTGGGGCTGTCTCCTTTCAGATTCTGGAAGACAGAATTATAAAAGGATGTGTGAGTGTGGAGCCCTACATCCTGGGGGAGTTTGTGAAGCTCTCCAACAACACCAGGGTGGTGAAGAATGAGTACAAAGCCACGGAGTATGGTCTGGCTTATGGCCATTTCTGCTACGAGTTCTCCAAGGGAACTGATGTGGTTGTCGACCTTCAAGGTGTGTGTGACAGTGATGTTTATGCCTCTTACACTCAGCTGCTGGCCCACAGGTGTCTTTGGGGTATTCATTTGGTTAAAATTCATTGTGTGTCTCATATGGTTCTGCTGTTGCTGCCATAGGTGGAAGCTGGGAGTCACTGAGGTGACATGAAGAGAGGAAGAGCCATGCCAGGCAGAGAGTCCTGAATGTGCTAAAACAAAGGCTGTGGTGGTTATCAAGGTAAACAAGATATCAAGATGTACTATTTCTTCCACAGGTTGGGTGACAGGTAACGGGAAAGGCCTCATCTACCTCACAGACCCCCAGATTCACTCCCTCAATAGCAAAGACTCACGCTCCAACTTTGGGAAGAAAGGAATTTACTACTTTTTTAATGATCAACACGTGGAGTGCAACGAGATCTGTAGCTGCCTGTCCTTGACAAGGCCCTCCATGGAGATGCTGGCCTAGACTGGCACAGGTCAGTCCACAGAACAATCCATGAGCTGGACACTGTTTTATCCTAGACATCTTTGGGAGCAGCTCGTTCAGCAAGACAGTGAACAGCTGCCTTCAGTTCCTATTCTTCTCTTCCCCCCCCCAAAGCCCCCATGTCCCACTGCCCCCAAGCACTGGCATTCTTTCTTTTGGGAGATTTCCTTGATGAGAAAGGGGGCACAGCACCAAAGTTCCACAAAAAGATGGGTCCCCAACAGACTTTGCTTTAACAAACCCATCCCCTTTTGTTTCTGCAGCCAGCCGAGGTTTTTAGGCTTTTGTCCCAGCGTTTTAGCAATGCCATTGTTTTCTAGGTAATGTTTGTGCTGAGTTGTTCAGAAAGATGCCCTATCCCTGGGCCAACTGATTAGAACTAGGTGTAAAGAGGGAGAAGGAAGAGGGGGGAAAAAATATTAAATCTCTTTATTATGGTGCATAAACCTTCAGTCTTGGGGAGCTGCGCAGCTGCGCGGAGAGAAAAATGCATTCAAAAATATAATGCCAGTGTGAATAATCCTTTCCTGAGCTCTGCTCACAGACTGCTCCAGCTTTGTCAGGTGAACTTGAACCGGGCCATCAGATTTGCGGCCGTTCCCATTGCACACTGTCTGTCACCCCGGGGCATTCACCATCTTGCCTGTTGTTAAGAGCCAGCAAACAATCCATCATTGAGCTGGGCAGTCGCCGGCTGACACGGCGGTGAAATCGGCATGTGACGGGACACTCGGCCCCAGTGTCTCGCAGATTAAAGTGATACATGGAAGCTCACGTGTTACTGGGAAGATTAAGCCCGTTATCTTGTTGTGCAGCCAATAAAGGCCGGCCTTGTCCTCGCTCGGCAGTGAGGAAATGCTGGCTTTAACTGAGTGACGAACCTGCATAGCTCCGTGCTCCGGCCAGCGAGCGCAGCCGGGCTCCGGGGGCCGAACAAAGCTAGTTAGCAAGATCCCGGGAATTCATGGGCGGCCGAGGTGCTGTGTTAAAGCCTCTCTGCAGAAGCTTTCCCTGCTCTGTGGGGACAATTAAAACCAAAACAAAAGCCCTCGGACACTCCCTGCACAACAAAGTGTCCTAATGCGCTGTCAGCAGACAGCGCAAGCAGTTTTGGGAGCCCTGACCAGTCCTGCGCTTTCCACTCCTTCCTGCTCAAAAGGAGGAAAAGAAAATTGATTTAGACGTTCTTCTGAATAAGTCCATCCCTATGGAATTTTAATATTTTGCTTTCTTCCTAGTATTTCCACCTAGCAGCTTGTTTATTTTGTTGGTTTAGGAGACATTTTGCCACCTCAGCCAAAGGTATGGCTACTCACAAGTAAAAGTTAGGGTCGAGGATCAGCTTGTTCAGTTCCCTGTTAAAACAGACATGGAGTCATATTCTACTGGTCTTACTCTTCACAGGATTCTTACTCTTCACAATTTCAGATGTATCAGGCACTCTGTCTTCATCCGGGGCTTGGATACTGGAAATCGTGGATTTACAACCTCACTGCCTGAAGAGCTGGGGCTCTTCATGAACATGGCTCCAAACACACAGAGTTTAAGTTATTGGCTGCAATTTGTGGTATAACTAGGGGATTATTGAAGAAATAAATAGTTGACTCTGAGGATGGAGAATTTAATATTTTGGCTGTAAATTCCATCATAGAGATACTGACAAAAAAATGCTGCTATTTCCTCTGGTATCAGAATAAAGTAATTTGAACTAACTGTGATATCGGGAATACTTTGTCTTCTTTAAATTAGAAATTGGAAGTTTTTATTGGAGATCCAGTGGTTTGTGCTAAGTAACTTGCTACTGAGATGATTTTTGGGCTTGATTAATTGTAGTACTCTCCAAATTCCAACCTAAGTACTCAGTATAACCATTGAGAGCCAGGCTCTACAAAAGGAGTGGAGCTGTGCCGTGCTGGCACAGTGAAATATGAGATGTAGGGACATCACACTTGAGGAAACATGAAACATTTTTTCCTGTCACCTTGTCATGGTTTGACACTGGCACAATGCCAGTGCCCCATGAAAATATACTTCCCTGGTGTTCGCTGTGAGATGTGACCAGGAAATAAGCAAAGCAGGCCTCTACCTTAGAAAAAAGTTTATTAACTAAACTACAAAAGGAAAAAAAAACCACACACACACACGCACACACACACCTGGAAAATGAAAACTCCACGAAAAGCATTTCCTCTCCCCCTCCCCACATTTCCAATACATCTTCCAAATTTCAAATCTCCATCCATCACCCTGTAAACACTCAATTCCAGTCCATCAAGAGGAGAGGAGTCCTTCTTGGGGCCATGGTGACCTCTTCCTCCTCCATTCCCAGAAAACCTGCTTCCTGTAAACCCACGACTTGAGTGTAAGGACTTGTGTAAGTGCTACTGCAAGTCAGGCACAAAACCGGCCTGCTTGTGACACACTTTCCTGTCCTTCAGGGAGGGTATTTGCTTAAAGAGCTTTTTCGTCCTTCCCTTTCTGCAGGTATCCAGGTGAAAGGCAGAGTTTTTTTGGCTGTGTGTCGTGCCTGTGCATCCAAGTTAGTAAATCTGATATCCAGGGAACAAGCTGATGCAAAAAAGCCTGCTAACAGGTAGAATGATTTTCTCACTCATAAATAATGCTAGTAACTGGAACACTTCGGGGAATTTATCTTAGAAAAGATGTAGTGGGAAGAGATCCCAACAACACAGGGCTGAGCCAAGTTTGCCTCCCTCCCTCCCTCTCCCTCGGAGCCGCAGCATCCCGGGCCGCTCCGGCTGGCAGAGAGTGGGCACGGGCTGACCCCTCCAGCTGTGAGGCAGCCCCTGCACACGAGGCAGCATAAACCCAAACCCGACATCAGCTGCCCCCGGAGCCCAGCTGCTGGATTTCGGCACAGCTCCTTCCCCAGACACGGCTATTCATGAGGAACGAGGGGAAAGCCTCACACCAGCAAGGGCAGAACCGCAGCCCGGGCTGCCCAATCTCTTCTGCTTGGAAGAACACAGCAGCAGCAGCTTCCTCGGCGTCTCCTTCCCCCTAACCAGACCGGGGTGTTTGCAGAGAAGCGCTGGTTGGTGCCTGCCGCTGTCACCTGCTGCCTCGAGGGGAGCCCCGGCACACGGGTGCCTCCCCCAGCTCTGCGGGGAAGCTGGCGGCAGCGTGCCGCTCTCACCCCTCTCTCCCGGGAGTGACACAGGCCACCCTCCTTTCTTCCACTTGGATGAAATCGTGTCCCCTCTCCCCTGGCGGAGCGGGAGCAGATGGGGCTGCTGGCCTCCGCAGCCGCCCGCCCGCTGCCCCAGCTCGTGTGAGCCCGCTGTGCCCGCCCGCTGCCCCCTCCCTACAGAACCTAATCCCATCCTCTAATCCCGAACTTCTCTGCCAAGCTGTTCTTGAGGCACAAAGTGTATCTTCTCTCAGAAGACACCGAGTTATGAGCGGTTTGTTTAACGCAGGAGCCGAGCATCCCGCGCACAGCTCCGCAGGGGCAGCTCCGGCATCCCGGGGGCTCCCCGGGGGCACAGCCAGCTCCCGGGGGAGTGGGATGAGGGCAGGATCCCCCCGGCAGGCAGCAGGTGCCTTTCCTGCCTCGCTCACAGCCCAAACTGTCGTGCCGGCTACCGGGGCCGCCGTTGTCCCCTCCGAGCAGGACATCACGTTAATAGAGGTTGATTTGCAAACGGCGTCGCCCCCCGCCCCAGTGCCCCCCTTTGCCTGACTCCCGCTTTTCTGCTCAATGGCACAGATGCTGCTTTGTGCTGCCCACGACCAGGCAGCTATTAGCAGCAAATCCAGCGAGGGAAATTAATGAAGGCGACTACTAATAAAAGACAGCTCAGGACAGCCCGACCAACTTGCTCCGAGCGGTAATTAACTTTTTTTTAAAACTCATGAAGGTAAATATGCCATCAGCTTTGGGCCGGTCTCTCTGCTTTTTAATAAAAGGAGGAGGAGGAGGAGGGGAGGGAGAAGGGATGGCTGTGTGTCACAGCCGCCCCACACCATCCCTGTTCCCTCCTGGCTGCTGCAAATTGACCCTCCAAGGATTTTTTTTTTTCCAATCAGTTTTTAGAGGCTTGATTTTAAATTTGGCAGGAGTTCTGCCTCTCCTTAATCTCAGTTCAGTAAGAGAGGTCACGGGGATGAGCAGGCTGCCAGAATTTTGCTGGACCTGCACAGCTGTTGCAGAATCGTAGGTAGAAGGCAGGATATCCTTATATTTTTAAATCCTTACATCTTTATATCCTTACATTTTCTGCTTGTCAGAGCAAAAGAGTTTGTCTCAGACTTTAAACCACAAGATTTTGCCTTGTACTTAGACAACAACCTACATCAGGTCACAAAAAAGATTCCCTGGGATTTCTACTTGTGCCAGGGGATTGGCTGTATGATAGATAACTGAGATCTTTTTTGCCCGTGGTGAATGGCAACTGGGGCTGCGTGGCCCAAACCCATGCATAATACAGGGCCAGGGGGAAGCCCAACCTGAGGCACTGGAGTAAGGCTTTAGGAAGAGCAGGTTTGAAATGCACCGGGCAGCTGAGAGCCGCGTCGGGAGGGCTCTTTAACCGCGGCACTGCTGGACAGATTTATGCCTGCCATGAAAGGCGGCGTGCGGCAGCCCTTGGGCTGCTGGTTTGGCTCTTCGTGGCCATTCTTATGCCAAGGAGGGCTGTAAAGCATCCCCCCCACCCCGGGGGCCTTCAGGCTGCCCCTCCAGCCCTGCTGGCGCAGAGGAGCTTTTATGCCAAAATACAATACACAGAAGGATCATAAACACATGTTCTGGGGCAAGAGGCTGCCATGGAAACCACCCCCAGGTTCCTCACATCACCCAAGGAGGTGTTTGCCCATCTCCCATCTCCTGGTCCGCTTCCAGGTTGGCTGCAGTTGGCTCATCTCCTTTTGGCATCACCTCCAAAAATCAGTCTTCTGAGAGAGAAGACGGAAACATATGAAAGAAGGAAAAGAAGGAGAGGAATTAACTCAAATTAAGGGGCAAGAAGAGGAAATAAATACTTCTGGCCACGTTCAAACCAAAAATCAGAACGAGGGTGACTGGGTTAGGTGACAAATCCAGCCTCTCCAACTCAGCTTTTGCCAGCATGGTCCTGCCACCCCTTGCCAACCTTGTCCCCTCGGGCCCGTTTCCTCCGAGGGCATCTCCATCCAAGGCCAGCCTCCTCCAGGGAACAGGGGAGGTTTGGCTGGCGTGGCTCCCACCCCGAACCCCTGTCCAACCCCCCTCCACCCTTGGACCCGCCGTGTGCTTTTTCCCACGGTGGTTCCCGCTGGCACAGCCCCATCCCAGCTGTACCTGGGATGGAGGGAAATCCCTGCAAGGTGACACACCTGGCAAGGAGCAGCGTGCTGAGTCACCCGGGATGTCCCTCCGGGTCCTGCGTGGCTCCAGCACCGAGAGAGAGAGGAGCGCATCCCGTCCATCCCGGCCTTTTGAAGAGCCGAAGGCACCTACTCCAGTGCCTCTTCGGAGAGGGAGAGAAGCCAGGAAGGACAATGAGGCCCAACCAGAAAAGACGGAGAGAGCGCTCGGCTCCTTTTTGGCTTTCCTGGATTTTGGTCATTAAAAGGAATCGCTAAAAGCGGGTGAGAGCGAAAAACCCCGCTCCCGACGGGCTGCCCCATGCACCGCCAGCGCCCTGAAAGACTCCCCCTTGTTTTGTCCCTCCTGGCCCGTGGCGGATTTGGGGGAACACAGCTTCATCTTGCTGGCCACATCAAAGCAGTGATTATGCAAATGCTCCCACTTTTTCTTTTTTTTTTTTTTTAGGGAATTATTTATCACACAATAACCCCCCTGCCAGGGGGGGAAACAATAGATCAGGCTAGATAGCACTGCTCGCCCGAGGCTGCGGGGCCGGGGGGGGACCCCCGCGCGGTTTATTGGCCTAACCTAATTTCACTAATTCTCTTTTCACACATTTTGGGCTTTTTTTTTTTTTTCTTCTCTCTTTCCCCCCCTCTTCCTTTCGCTCCGAGGGCTGGGTTTCACGCTCCCAGGATCCGGAGGGCACCGGGCTGGATTCGCGTGCTAAGCGTTTTATTTAATTAATACACCCAGGCGCCTCTGCTGGTTTTTAATGATTTCCAAGTGTTTGTACCCAGAAGTCACAAAATGCTCCCGAGAGCACGGGGACGATGATTGAAGGGCCTGGGCGGCCTCCAGCACCCCCCTGCACGGTGACATCCCTGGCTGTGTGCTGTACACGCCAAACTGAGCCCCCTGGAACTGCCTGCGACCTGGAATTCATCTGACCCTCACAGAGAGCAAATTCTACCTCTCATAACCCAGGATTGGTTTGTTAGCTCAACAACATTTAATTCCTACGTCCTTGTTGGTGAAATCCATCGGCCTGAAGTATGACAAGTCTTTATCCATCCGTCTCGCATTTGCTGTCAGCATCTTCTGTACTGAGAGCCAAAGGCAAACTTTCGCTGAATTTCCCCCTCTCTCTCTCTCTCTCTCTAATGCTGTTTCCCAAAGAAACAGTTGCCTGTGGACCCAGTGACATCAGGCCCCACCGGACCTTGGTTTCATCAGAGACAAGGATCCCCTAATTCCCAGCCGCTGGCACATAAAGCAGAAAAAGCAGCAATCCCAAAGTTACGAAAATTAGAGCTTTTTATTTATATTTTATCACAAGGACAATCCCTTTGCTCTTCAGCTGTAAATACATACTAGAATAAACTCTGTAAATTATACAAAAAATACATATTTTCCATGAAATCTGTCTTTATAATAAATAAATGTGAACACGTGTGTGGCTGATCGCTGTAATGTTCCGTGTCTGTTGAGGTTTTCAGTCTGTTGATTTATTTTTAATCTCCTGAAAGAAGGGGGGAGTTCCTTGTCCCCTAAAGGTCGAAATAAATAATGTATGAGGAGATCCTTCCCCATTCCCCCCTCCCGATTTTTTTTTCCCTTTTGATAGAGAGTTCAGCCTAAATTTCCACGCTTGCATTCAGCCCTCACAAAGCCTACAAATTATACAATGACTTCTAACCTGGACCCCTAACAAAACAATTTACTTTTTTTTCCCCTCGCTTTGCACCCCCCTCCCGCCTATAAATCATAAGGGACAGATGGCAAAGAGGGGAGCGGGGAAAGGGGGACACACACACACAAAAGCCCCGCGGTGACAGATCTGGGAAAACTGGACAAAGTGCACATCGGCGAGAGAGAAAGAGAGAAAGACGGAAAGTTTGGTTTGGCAGGTGCCGTTCCCACAGCCCGCCCTGCCCTGGGAAGCGGGCAGATGCCGCTGTCGCCGCCGCCGCCCCGGGGGGAGCCCCGGCAGCGCCGGGCCGGGCTAGAGGCAGCGGCGGGGCAGCGGCGCCGGCGGCCCCGGGGCGAAGCGGCCGGGCCAGTGCTCGGGATCCGAGGAGGAGCCCGCGGGGCTGGCGGGCGATAAAGTGCAGGCGTACGGGGAGGCGGAGGGCGCGGGGCTGGCGGCGCCGCCGCTCCAGGAGGAGGCGGGCGAGGGGCTGCCCTCGGCTGGCACCGCCACCGCCGCCCCGTCGGGGCCGAGCCGCGCCGCCCCGGCCAGCCGCAGGGTCTCGGTGAGAGCCCAGATGTAGTTGTGAGCGAAGCGGAGCGTCTCGATCTTGGTGAGCTTGGCGTCCTCGGGGAAGGTGGGCAGCACGTCGCGGAGGGCGTCCAGCGCCGCGTTCAGGTTGTGCATCCGGTTGCGCTCGCGGTTGTTGGCCTTGAGCCGCCGGCTCCTCTTGATGCGCTGCGCCGTCTCCGCCGTGCGCGCCGCCCGCGGAGCGCCGCGGGACCGCCCCGGCCGCCGCTTCCCCTCCGTCCGCCGCAACCCGCGGCCGCCCGGAGCCTCGACGGGCCGAGCCGGCGGCGCGGCGCGCAGCTCCTCCTCCTCCTCCTCCTCTTCCTCCTCCTCCTCGGCGCTGGACGGCAGCGAGGGCGAGGGGGCGGGCGAGCCCAGCCCCAGCAGCAGCAGCTCGTCCTCGGCGGGCGGCGCCAGGACCTCCGCCTTCACCAGCATCCTTGCGCGGCGGCTGGACGGGGCCGCACCGGGCAGCAGCACCGGGAAGCAGCGGGCGCGCTCTCCTCGCCTCTCCGACGGTGTGACGGTTCTCCGGTCTGACGGAGCGGGGCGGGGGTCCTGAGGCTGGGGGGCGGCAAAGCGCGGGGGACCGTGGTGGGGGGAGCGGCGGGGGCGCGGCGCTGGCACGCGCCCGTGGGCGGCGGGCGGGCGGCGGCGGGAGCGGCGCCCGGGGCCCGGTCAGGCTGCGTGTCTGGCACACGACCCTCCTTAACACTCCTTATATACCCCGCGGGGAACAATCAAACCTACCCCCGGGGTCCCCCTCGCCCTGCCCGCCCCGCCCGCGACTCTTGTCGGGGGCGCCGCCGCCGCTCCCCCGCGCCCGCCCCATCGGCGGGGCCCCATTGGCGCCTCGCGCTCGGCTGGAGCGTGCCGCTAATTTATTAATGAATGGGCACGGGGCGGGGGCCGGGGGGGGGGGCGCGAGGCGCCGGGCCGGCCAATCCCCGCGTCCCGCGTGCCACGCGCGCGCCCGGGGCCGGCCGGCTCCCCTTCCAACTGCTCCTCGTTCGCGGGCCCGGCAAGGGAAAGGGAGGGATTGATGGAGAGGGGCTGCTCTTCAACCCCCCCCCCCCCCGCCTTCACCGGGAGCGTTTCGCCTTCTGGGGACACTTGGTGCTGTGGTAAAGGTGCGTAGTTCCGTGCGTGGCTTGCTGGGGAGATGCTCCGGGCAAGCGGCTGCTCAGTTCGCATCAGGCCGAGCCCGAAGTGGGGGAACGCCGGGCAGCTCAGTGCTGTCAAATATAATTCACAGGCTGGAGGAGACCTTCTGAGAAAACCCCCAAACACCAACTTGTCAGTGCACCAGGAAAACCTTCATTCCTTTCACCCCTCTTCCCCCTTCCAGCCCTCTCTCAATGGCAGAGCCTGGTGACATGCCCGTGGAGTTGGCAGGCTGGCTTTGCTCCACAAACCACCTTCCATTATCCCAGGTTGCTCCAAGCCCTGTCCAACCTGGCCTTGGACACTTCCAGGGATGGGGCATCCACAGCTTCTCTGGGCAATCTGTGCCAGGGCCTCCCCACCCTCACAGGGAAGGATTTCCCCCAAGATCCCATCTAACCCTGCCCTCTGTCAGTGTGAAGCTGTCCCTTCTTGCCTGTCACTCCAAGTCCTTGTCAAAGAAATGACAGTGAGAACATACAAAACTAGAACCCCAGAACACTCTCCTCTCCATATGGAAACACCGTCAGCAAGGCACTTGGGGCGAGTTGGGCTTTGAAACAGAATTTTGTTTGCAACTGCCAGAACAGTTCAAAATTTAAGAAAGTGCTGAAACCTGTGCAGAAGTCATGCTCAGCACAGCACAAACTCACACCCAAAGCAGTCCCTCACTCTGGGTATATGGTTTTTGGAAGCGATTGAGGCCGGGCGGGTGCCTCAGTCAGTACCTCTGTGACTCTGTGAAACATTCTAACACTCCTTCGCCTCCTTGTGTAAAACGGGAGGCTCACCGCTCTCCTCGGCGTCCCAGGAGAGTGACACTTTTAAAAGGACCTTTTATCTTTTTCTGCACTTTAAGGGGACAAAGCAGAGTACACTTCTGTCAGGGCCAGCCCATCCCTCTATCCGCACCCTGCTTGCCGAGATTTCCGTGCTTCCATTGCTGGTGCAAAGCGCCGGAGAGGTGAGGCACACTTTGCAGTGCCTTTCTGGGGTTCGGTCCCATTCTTGCTGCCAGCCCCTGCCGTGTAGTGTTTTTTTCTGCAGGGCTGAGCACGAGGTGACCAAGGACAGGTCGGCTACCATATCCCCACAGCTCTGGATAGGCGCTTGTGTGGTCTGTGGGCAGAGCGAGGGCCGAGCTGCTCGGCCGAGAGCGGTGGGGAGAGGAGGTAGCAGGGGGAGAGGGAGTGGGATCAGGAGCAGGAATGCTGCTGCCACTGCCCACCGCCTGAACTGTCCTCCAAGGGTCAAACTGTTCAACTTCAGCCCCTTTGCCAGACTCAATCCTACTTTAGGGGAACAAAAGCCCAAAGTAGGCGACGATCAAGAAATGGGAGCACAATGATTTAAGCTTATCACACAGCCCAGAAATAAAGGACGCTGAGCTCGTGTGGGGGAGAGGGGGAGACCTTCAGAAGGGCTTTGTTTGCTGTAAGAAGATTGAACTCTGAGGCGACCCAATAGCCCTAAAAGTTTAGGGTCTGTGTTGCTGAGAGACCTTTGGGCACAGCCCATCCACACGTCGACCTCACAAGTTGAGAGCCAGCCTTAATGGCCAGCCTGCCTCAGGTGAACAGGGGCATGACATCCCAGGAAATGTGGGGACAAAGCTGTGGGGACAGGGTGGCCTGACCCCTCCCAGCTCTGCCTCCCTCATACCCTGCAGTGTCCTGAGAGTTCAGGGTCCTAGGGCTGCCCACACACACCAGGGTGTCCTGATCCCTGTGGTGTCCAGCACCCACAAACCTTGAGAGTGGGGTGGTTCTGCTCTTAAATGGGGTGTGAGAATATGTCCCCACACAGCAGAGTACTGGGGTGCTCTGCAGAGGGAAGCGATCAAATTTGCTGGGGTGTGTATCCCCCACATCCTGATCCACATTCTTCCCATGTACTCTGCAGCAAGCAGTGCCCCATGGAGGGACAGGATGAGGAGCAGTCCCCCAACTCCCAAGCTGTATTAGCACATGTGGGGTTTGTTCTGGGATCAAGGCGAGGAGGAGTCCCCCAACAAGCGCTGTCCCGGCATCTTTCCCTGCTCCCCCCAGCCCGGCCCTCATCGGGGGCCAATTGTTCCCGGTGGATTTGCATGGCAGGTGCAGGCCTGCGGAGCGATTTTGCAGTGCTGGCCCCCCGCCCCACCAAGAGGGTTTGCCTCCCCCCCCTTGTGAAAAAAGGCTGCCGGTGCCTTCCTTTCCCATGAAGAAGAGAAGAAGCTTGACGATCGCGTGAACACGCTTCAGTTTTCTTATTCTTTTCTATAGATGTGGGGAAAAGAACAGCCGATTGTGTGAAAAACCCAGTGCCTGCAAAAAGGGACATTGGCCATCCAGGCGAAGGTGCGCAAGGGAGAGCACTAATCGCTGAACCAGGAGACAAATACGATTACCAGCTCCGAGCCTTGAGTCAGAAAGTCTCATAGACTTTAAGATGTTAATCCCCAACATAATCCTTCCTTTGGCGTGTAGGAATAGTGCAGCCACAAGAGTTGTTTTGTTATTTATATTGGCGTTTAATAAAACTCAGCCAGTGGTGAATGGGCTGCCCACTCTCCAATGGTAATTAATTCCCTATTTCAGTGACCCAATTGTGCTGGGATAGAGCAGTGGGACAGTCCCACTGCCCCAACCCGCCTTTGTGCAGCTACACGGCTCTCGTGCTTCAACAGCTATGGAAACTCATTCTTTTGATGTCATTCAATGAGTTTTCCTTGGGCATCTTCTAAACTTCAAGGACCCTTTTCTTTCTCGAACGCCTGAAAAGCAGGACTAGCTTGACCACCTCTGTAGAATTTAATGGTTTGGTGAAAGGGCCTTTTGGGGGGCAGGGGGGGTGGGGGCTGGTTTGTGTAAGGAAAGAGAGAAAGAAAATTTGGCAGCCTGGCTGTCAAACCGGGGGATAGCCAAACCTGGGTGTGCCAAACTCGCTCAACTCCTAATTTATCCAGGTCTAAAAAGTCACTTTTCCTTACTCAAAATACTCAGGGGCTTCTCTTAGTCAAGGCATTTCTAGATGGGATCTGCCAGTGAGCAATAACTGTGTTATGGAGGTGAGTAAAGACATGAATGGTGTTTCAAGAAGGAAGTTCCATCGAGAAAAGCAAAAGCACCTCAGTATTTTTGCCCAGAAGGGGAAGAATACCAGATACCTGTAACAGGTTATTGGTATAAGTGTGTCTGCAGGTTTATACTTTTTGTCTGTGTGGTGAGGTGGCTGAAAGCAAACACGTGAAGAACATGGAGCTGCCCCAGTCCGGGCAGCCTCCTCTATGTCTTTATACACACTTCCAAAAAAAAAAAAAACCCTTCGCAAGTCACAAACAATTCAGGATTGAACTAAGAAAACACAGAGTGAACCATATGGCCGGGGTGGCTCGAGTTGGCTGCATTTTCCCTCAGACAAAGAAGGGATTGAGAGTTGAAGGAAAGGAGAAAAAAACCCAACTTTCCGGCTGATGAAGCTGTTGTCTGGAGGCAATGATCCCAAATCTCAAGGCTTTATTCCAGGCTCCGACTGAGACGTGATATGTCATATGATTAGCATCTTTCATATTTACAAGAGTAGTGCAGGCTGCCAGTCTTTAGAGAAAGGCGAGAGAAAGAAGGGGCATATGCTGAAATGGATTTAGCATTTGAAAGAGAGAAAAGAGAACGGATAAATACACTTAAACGAGGATTTAGTTTTACTCCCGTTGAGTTCTAATGGCTTGTTGATTGAGATTTTAGGGAGCCGGGACAGAGGTGTCAGCAGTAATTTAAAAGCGCCTTTCAGCCCTCCCCCGGCGGAAGGAGCCGGTGCTGCCCCCTCAGGGCGGAGCGGTGCTGCGGCAGTAGTGGCGTGCTGGCGGGAGAGGCGCATCACCGCCCGGGCGGCTCCCTCCGCCGGGCGCGCGGCGCCATCTGGCGGCGGCGGAACCGCGGGAGCCCTGAAGGGACCGGGAAAACCGGGAAGCAGAGCGGGAATGCCCAGTGAATCGGGCACCACTGCAGCACTGCTCACAAACGCCGTCCAGCCCAGCCTCGAACACGTACAGGCATGGCACAGCTCCTCTGCGCAACCTGTGCCAGTGCCTCACTGGTACTCCCATGGAAGAATTTATCCCCAATATGCCAACCCATTGCCCCTCCTCCTGTCGCTCCCTGCCCTTGTGACAAGTCTCTCTCCAGCTCTCTTGGAGCCCTCAGAGGCCCTGGATGGTGCTTAAGATGTTTCCAAAAGCAGCAGAAGGGGCCTTTTAATTGTTATAGCCAAGCTCTTCCGGGATGTCACCTACCTGTAAATATGAGAGGTGACAGAATTGTTCTAAAATACCACAGTGTTTTAATCTGAAGAACAGTGAAATACCATTAATATCATTAACTACACACTGTAAGCATTAAAGGGTTTCATTTTTCAAGCAGAAAAAGTCACTCTATTTATGGTTATCAACCAAATAAATTCACTTTAATAATTTTTAGTCTTACGACCACAAGGTCAAACAGAAGTATCAGTGCAGTAAGAGCCAAACAAAAATACCCCACATTAAATAAATACTAGATTACAAATTACCAGAGCTATTGCTATAGACAAGCAATTAAGATTTTGTTCATAAAATCAACACATATTTTATTTTTCCTTTTTCTTGCGCTGTTTTTCTTCCTCCCAGTTCTCCAAGTAAGACTTGAGAATGTCATTTAGCTGCTGCTCACACTGGCTTGCATGTTGTAAGCCATTTTCCCATCCTAGAAGCAGCAATAAACAAGGTAATTACATCTCTCTCTACAGCATCCATCACGGAATCAGCCCCTGGCAGTGCCAACATCGATTTCCCCAAGAGTATTGACTGGCTGTGATATTTCTGCTTGGAAAATGGCTCTGTGGAGTTCAGTCACCAAGATGCTTTATTTGATGTCAGCCAAGCAGGTAAAGTTGTAAGCTGTAAATGTGCAACTTGCACATTCTTGCAATATATTAGATTTTGAGTGTAATATTAAACATTGGAGTTTATATGTAACGGATATAGTGGTTGCTCTAGTGTACATACCATATATGTTATATATTATTATAAACATTGTAAGGTGTATTATACATAGTCTAATTAAAGATAATGAGGTGCAGGTTTCAAAAACCCCAGCAAAGAAGCTCTTACCTCTGCAGTGGTGAATTACTCTCCCCCACAGCCTGTTCCTGCTCAGACAGGGCAGACTCCCCACAATCAGCAGGTGCCTCTTGGCCCTCGTTAGTGCCACATTCATCCTCCTCTCCGAGTCTATGAACCCAAAGTGCCTGGTCCTGACACAGGACAGCACAATGATCTCCCTCTCAGCACCTTGGAATGCATCCACCGTGGACACCTGCACAGGCTTGACCTCAAAAGCCTCGGAGTGAACCCCACTGAGCAAATTCTGGATCTGGGGGCAAAGAAACAGGGAAGGGCGTGAGTTTGGCTACTCAGAGTACATTTAAGAGAAAGGCTTTATTGATTTTTGTTACTGATTTATGACACAAACCTTAAACATTTGTGATTTATAAAGGGTAATCACGCCAATATCAGCTCCTTCTATTCCACTTGCAATCAGAGACTGGATGAGTTTGACTGTAAAATGAGCTTCTGCCATGTTGTAAAAGCTGTTGTCTCTTTCAATCTGGGAAGAGGTAAAAAGATTCCCAAATTAGCTCTCACCAAAAATGTAAAAAGAAATGGAATGGAGATAAAATGACAATATTGACTGGTTACATAAGCAGTGCTGAGGAACTCACCTGCTCCATGCCATGGACGCTGTAAAAGCAGAGTGTCGGCAGCCACTCCAAGAGAGGAGCCCTGTCCCCCTGGGAGATGCCATCGATGAGGTGCCCGCCGTAGAAGAGCTCGTTGGCGATGGCACTGAGGGCAGGGTGACAGCGGTACTGTGTCCGGAGAACAATGGGCTCGTGTCCCTGAAGGACAAGGACACACACATTAGGGCTGGGATGGAGCTGGAAGCAAGCTGGGCTAGTGGAACCTGTCCCTGTCTGTGGTGGGGGTGACCTCAGAGGTCCCTTCCAACCCAAACCATTCTGTGATTTTAAGATATTTTGCAGTGCTGAAACCCTGATCCTCTGACACCTGGACCAGAATTCCCCATGTGACCTCAGGGGAGTTACAGTTCTGCTCTCCACCTTTGCCAAAGGTGCCTTCAGCAGCACCTACCATTAAGCAGAGTCGGTCAAAGAGGGTCTGCTCCAATCCCTGCTCATGAACACTCTCAGACCCTTGGATAGTTGGTGGCAGTTGCTTGGGGTCTCCAACAAGGACGAGCTTTTCACACTGAAACCTAAATAAGAATGTGAAAAAAACAGTGTTCTAAAAAGGATGTTAAAGTGTTCATAACCAAAGCGTGTGCTTGTTTCTGTATCACACTGCTTCCCATCGGCCTCCTTCCTCCATCCCAGTTTAATAACACCTAAGGATAGGCCTCAATTTGAAATCCCTCCTCTTGCTGCTAGGGTGTTCCTGTGCTCACAAAGGTGTGGAGTGTGGCACTGCTGGGAGCTGGTTATTCTGCTGAGGCCCCTCAGGTACAGGAGGGCTGTACCTGGCGATGGGGAGCAGGGAGGCAGGCTCAGTCATCTGGCTGCACTCATCCAGCACCACCACAGGAAACCTGAGTGCCTTCAGGCAGGGGAAGGGGCAGGCAGCACACGTCACTCCAACCACCTTTACCTGCCAGCAGCAAGGAGAAAACAGGCAGGCAAAAAGTTAAAAAAATTTCATAGTTCATCTCTGTGCAGCACCTAACTAGAGCAGGAGAATACAGCTAAATTTATTTCTAGGAACAGGACACTAAGCTATACCTGCGCAATCAAACCTAAAGTTCACTTTAAATTTCAAAACTAGGAGTTTTGAATTATAAATTCTGAATTTCCATGTGCTCACCCCCGTGGATAAGACACAGCAAATCCCTGCCTTCCCATCCCATCTCTTGGACTGTACCTGTTGCAGAATAGTTTTATTGGTCCCCAGTTTATGCTGCTCAATGCTCTTCCTGACATAGATTTTCTCAGTTGGAGTCAAATCTTCTTTCAACAGAGCAAGCAGCTCTTTCAGCTGCTCATTTTCATTTCCTGAGCCTGCATGTAAACTTCAAAGAAGATTTTGTAACATACATTGCAGTAACTGAAAATAGCAGTGCTTGGAAAAATAACCACACTTTATAACAATGTATTAACCTACCCCAAATTGCTTCAGATCCCTCAAAGAGGTTTCTTACCTATGGGGAAGAATTGCTTTCATGATTTTCCTTACACTTCCCACTCTTATAAAATCCTCAAATCCAAGCTCGAGCAGACTTGAAAGAAAAAGAGATTATAAACATTACAGAAAGGGAAAGATGAAATCTTTAGAAAACTTTAAAAGTGGTTTCAAAAGACATATCAGAACACTCAGGAACACAAACTTCAGTGATTACTGAGATGAAGTACCTCAGTAATTCAGCAAAATCAAAATAAATTACCTCATCATGACTTAATGACTCCCCTCTCATAGTCTTCCATATATATCTTCCCTTCTTTTTTCCTTCCAAACCATGCATTTATTTCATGCTAAATTTTCACAAATCCGATCCTCTCTGCTCCTCCTTCCCCTACTGGTACATCCCAAAGATCCCTGAGCAGTACTACATTGTCCTGATGGATTTTAATAGCATATTTGATGAGAGCAGAGCCTAAAGTAGTCTTCTGTAGATGTTTTATGTAGCTTTCACTCTTTTAACTGTGCAAAAGAGCTGAGGTACAATTAAAGCCTGTGTGTGGCACTTTTTAGGGAAACAAATCAATCTTTCTGATGTGTTTTACAGGAAATACCAACACAATTACCCCTACAGTGTAAGTGCATTATTGGTTTTGGAAGAGGAACCATAAAAGCCTCAGCAACCCACCCCAGCAGGATCCTGTCCACAGCAACGTTGGTGGAAGAAGCAATGAGGACTTTCCATGGAGCTGCCCTCGGACCCTCTGTAGCTTCACTGCTTTCAAAGAGCTGTACGAGGAACAAGATAACCACAGACAGCAAGTAGCTCTTGCCAGCTCCAAAAACACCTGGGATTTTGGAAGAAAAAGCCCAAGTTACAAGTGAGAATTTCCTAGAAAGTTTGAATCAATTGCTTTAATTTCAGTTATGCTGTGACTCCTCTAAAATAATTGCATGGGCTTGCTTACACTTACAAAAACAATACATGGTTGTATTAATAAATAGGTAATACATGATAAAAAGTGGTTTTCATATGAAAAGAAAAAACTTGAAGACAATAAATAATTCTGATTTTATGTATAGGTATTTCTAGGCAAAACCTCCTATGCTTCAGTGAAATTCTGGAAAAGGCAGAATGAAAATGTAATTTAATTTAAATTTAATTTAAAGGGGCAAAAGCTCTGTGCTGACAGAATGGATGTATTAATGCCACAGTCAGTATCAGAGGGGCTGATTCTGGCATTCTATATTGATGGCATTTTCCATTAATCAACATTTGTGCAAAGCTACAACAGCAGCAAATGTCACAATTCTTGGCTGTGTACCACGTATGATTGTGATGGGGAAGCTCTGATGTTCCTCCCCTGCTTTGGGCTTTTCACAGGTCATCATCTGAGCCACGTGAATCAGTGATGCTGCTTGGTCTGGGTTCAGGGAGAACCTCTGGATAATTTCTTCAGCCACTCCCATTGCCACTTGAGAGCTCACAGGGCCAGACATCATGGAGCACTTCACACTCATGGCAGGTGGAGTGAATTTCCTTTTGTTGACTCTTTTTGTAGCATTTTCAGAATCAAAATTCCTAGGAAAACAAAAAATACTCAGAAGCTGTGATATGATACAATTTCTATCTCCTGGTTCTGATATTCCTGCACTGGACTGCTCACAGTATCCCAGGAAAATAACTCACATTTTCAGGAGATATGGGATCAGTGGTAATGTGGATGGATTGAAGTGCTCCTCCATGTTCCTTAAGGAGGCCAGCTCACCACTGGCATTACAAACCAGCAAGGCATGAACACACACTGCAAGGGCCACAGAAAAACAAAAGAAGAAAGGAGTTAATAGAGCAGAAATTGCAAATGAGCTAAAGAAATGAATTATAAAATGCCAAAAGAGTTATTAACTGATTTTATCTTTTCCATTTACAAAACAAAACAACCCCAAAGCTTTAACTTAATTCAACAGCAAACCCAAGAAACTTTTGCAGTCACAGACTTAATACATTGCTTTTTATAAAAAAATACATTTTCCAGTGAGTTGTTTGAGGTTTCTGCATTTTGTTTTTCAAGGACAGTAAAAACATATTCCTTTTACTTACACTCTGACAGTCAACTTGCATTGTATATCATATTACATAATTTACTACTTTCTTCATATTATTCTAATTTCTTCCCCACCCATTTGCAATTTGCCAGCAACTTTGCAGGTTAACTGCATTAATTAATGTATTCAAATTATATATTCAAACATACAAGGAAAAAAAATACTGTGAATTAAATCATGTGCAAGGTTTGAGAAATTCCCAAATTCTCAGCAGCTCATCCTTCATTGCTGGCTGGATTTTTCCTTAATTGTTTCCCACAGTTCTCAATGTTGCTGTGGAACTCACTGTTGGATCTCCAGTTGGAGGGACTGTAGCCTTTCAGTGGTAGCAATTCTATCTCATTGTTGGAGGATGGTCCAAAGAAAGCGCTGCTTGCAATGACAGTATCAATGGGATCAAAGTTCAGAGTCTTGGAAACAACCCAGATGTCATCTGCCAAAAACAATACAGAGTCCTCATCAGCCTCTCCCACTGCCACCCTTGAAATCTGATGTGTAAGATGTGCTCACCTTTGCTGTAGAGAGAAGAATGCTCCTTTCTGCTTAGCTTCAGGTATAATTTGGGTTTGGAGTCACCATCAAAGCTGGCAGGTGTATTCATAAATTTCTTGAACTTACTGTACCTCTGTGTTGGAATTTCAAAGGCTTTCCTGGGAAATTGTAATTAAAAAAAAAAAAAAAAAAGTATGTAAACCATCACCACATTTTGGATTCAGCACCAAAGTAAGAAACCTACACTTATCTTGACTGCAAAATCCCCTCATATCCAGCCACAATTAAATTGTTTCCTCTACAGTTAAACAGCCCAGAATAGCCTTTGAGATGACATCTGGCATTAAAATTAGAATCTTGAACAGAATAAATCAAATTCTCCTACTGAGGATTAAATGAACAAAGTTCAAATGCAACAGTTCTGACACTAAGCAATTGATCACGTTGCTGGTCAGCAGTTTTGATTCTTGCTAAAAACAAATACCATTGCTATAAAGATTTTTCCTTCGCTAATTTAGCTCTTGCATTTCTTTACAGAAAGAAATCTTTACTCTTTAAATATAGAGAAAATGTGTTAAATCCTGCTGAAGTCCCGGGCTATTGGAATACTTATAAACCTTGAATTGGCACAGCATTTGAGGATACCTCACCAAAAGCTGGCATTCCTCATAAACAGCAATCTTTTGACTCCTGAGGTATGTCCCAATACTTTTTGTGTCATGGAGCACTGCACTGGGTCTGGCTTTTGTCTGTGTGGGGTTCACATCTTCAACCCACTTGAAAAAGGAGCACTGCTCAGCTTTTGGGGCATCACAGGCATAGAACAAACGACCCTGCAAGGGAAGGGAGGGGAAAAAAAGCCCATGAGCACCAAAACCAGCAAGAAAAAAAGAGAAAGCAATGGATACTTTCACCCCCAAAGTGTAAAAACCACAAGGAATAAACAGCACCTTGTTTTGACCTTCTTTTTTAACCATCACCAGCTTAGCAGGGTGCATGTGGTTGCAGAGTGGGGCACAGCTTCCTTGGCCCTGGCTTTGCCCATCTTTCACTGCAGTGTAAAATGATATATCCACCTTGGAGAGGGCATGGTGCAGCCTCTGTGCCAACTCAAACAGCATTATGTTCAATTGCTCTTGGTGGGGAAAGGACAACAACAGAATCATTAGCACACCCTAAAAATGCTTACACAGCTACACAACATCCAAACAAATATATTTCCATTGGAAGATTTCCATCCCAAATCAAAATATTTCATCTGAGTCCTAAAAGAAACCATGTGACCTGAAAAATCCACTTATTCCAGGGGACAAAAAAAAAGGCTTAGATATCTTAAGACTGGAAAACAGCCCTGAGGTTAGAGAGTTGAACAGAAGTGTACTGTATTTTTGGCTTGCCTCTGCAATTTTGGGTATAGACTAAATATATTTCAGTAGAAATATAAAAAAAAATGAAATGCACCCTGCTGTTTCAATAGGCATTGTTTAAAATGACAGCATTTCACAGAGCAGAGACTTACCTGTCAGAGCAGCTTTAAAAACCTCCTTGTAGTGAGTGTGAGACTGAAACACAGCTGGGATGGAAATCTTTCTTTTAGGAAGATTGGTGTGTTTCACTTTATCCACAGGAGGAAAAGACAACTCAGAAATTGTTATGTCCTAAAAAGAGCCAGGAAAACAAACCATTAAAAACTGTAAGACCTTGAATGAGAAAATTGCAGATTTGTAAAAAATACTAAAAAATGCTAAAAATTTCCCTGGAGTTTGGGCTGCCATTTAGGATGCACCATGAGGTTAAAATTTGCTCCTTGCCAAACAGCTTGCATATATAATAACACAGATAATACTTCCAAAGGCTTTAGAATAAATGTTATGTAGTTCAAAATCCTGTTTTTCAGCACTAGGCATGGGGAAGGAGCACACAAACCCTATTTTCAACACCATTTTTGCACAGAAATAAATGAATTATAAGTGTCTTCATAAGCTTTTTAAGTCTGGTATATGGATTTTACACATATATATATTTGTATAAAAACACACACAATGTGTATACCCATGTATATATTAAATATATTAGTTATTTCCTTTCTCTGCTTCACACAAATACTGTACTGGACAGTTTTATAGAACCAAAAAAACTAAAAAAAAAGTGTCAACATTTTCTTCAACTCTCAAAACCATTTGACAACTTAAACTTAATTTGTGGTTGGTTTGGTTCTTCAATTTGCCCAATTTGCTCCATCTGCCTACTGATCACAAACATGTGTGCTAAATTTTTAGGTGCTTATTCAGTGCCATAACTTGACTTTGACACAACTAAAACTGAAGGAATTTATAATAATTTGAAGTCAGAGACTATGACTTGAAACAAAAATAGGTGTTGATGCCACAATTAAGAAAAATCCACAATTTCTTACCAATCAGAGATGTCAAAACAGCCCAGCAGCTTTTCTTTCATCTTCCTGCCATTGACATTTCAATTAAAAATCTAAATCTGGCACTGAATTACCTTTACAAAAGATTAGTCACAGCATGTGACTAATGTATTAAAAATACATTAAAAATTAAAAATACACCAAAAATTTAAAAATACATTTTTTGGTGTCACTATGCAATTGCACTGATAAAATCTGCAGGAAACTATATAAATGCAGCCCCTTTGGCCAGAGCACCGTGTTGATGTCAGTGTCAGTGACAGCCTGGTACACACCTGGCCCTCTCCTGTTCCGTGGCAGCTCAGGTGACTCAACACCTTTTGTGTGGCCGCAGCCAGAGGTGCCTGCCCTAAGTGCAGGGCGAGCGCATTCCCCGGTGACACCGGATCTGCCTGGCTGCTGATCGCAGCCCCGGAGCGCTCCCCGGGCCAGCTCCCGGCCGGCAACGGCGCTGCAGGGCTGGGAGCGCTCGGATCGGTGCCTCTGCTCTCTCCTGGGTCACCCGGTGGCATTCCCAGAACACTCCGGGCACAGATGTCATCCTCCTCGTCCCCTTCAGCGCTGTTTTCAGGGATCAAATCGCTCTGAGCGCTGCTTTGATACCTCAGCCACTTGCTTTGTCTGGCTTGGGCAGTCACATCAGGGAGCACTGGTGGCACTGATCCCCTTTGTCCATCTTGCGTGTACTCCCCAAACACAGAGGCGTCAGAATTCCTGTCCTGGGGGCCAGGAGCACTCCTAGGAAATGCCACTGACTGGCTGCACAGATTGCCTCCTGAAGAACCCAAAGGTTGCTGGAAATCCTCACTCTCAGAGGGGTAGAACATGGCAGGAATCTCGTGGGTGGCAGGAACAGTGACAAAGGGAGCTCGTGTTTTCATTGTGGGCTTCAGTGCTGGCAGGCTGCATTCCTGTGCATGGCTGGATTTCTCCTGGGCTGTGGGGAAAATACAGCTTACAAGCAACCTGGAGCACCCAGGGATGGCACTTTAGATGTACCAAAAGTAAGGAATTCTAAATTCTTCCTTCTACACCCTGCCTTCTAGCTGGGAAGCTCTCTGGATTGCTCTTGTGCAGTATTACACTAAATGATGGACTTTGTGTGATTCTTTTAATTGGTTTGTTTGATTTTTTAATTTCTTTGAAATTAATTTTTTAAAAATTTCTTTGAAATCTCCATATTCAGAACACATTATGTAGCCACTCTGCTTGTATAAAAGACCTACTATTAAATTAAACATGGTTGTATTTTGGAGGTCATTAATCTGATGTCACTGACATCTGCCAACTAGAAAACACTCTTTTTAACATTTGATTTTTTTCCAAAAGATAACCCACAAACCTATGAATTAACATTGAACAACGAGGATAAATAAGCTCTTACTACCAAAAAGCATCCTTTTGGCTACATTAATTATCATTAGTGATAGAGAGATAGATATAGATAGTTATAGATAGTTATAGATATAGATAGTTATAGAGAGGGTCAGAGGACAGCTGAATATGGAAGAAAACTCAAAGCAGGTAAATAAAAACATAGGGATCATTTAGAAGCTTAGCTTACAGCCTTCTTGCCCCCAAACTAGAAGCTGATTTTTCTTCATAAAATTAAATCCCTCTACTCAAGTCTCCTTCAGGAGAATATAAGTGGCTAACTGTCTGTGATGGCCCAACCCATTGTGCTTCAAGAACCCTCAGAGATTTTCAGCTAAAACACTGTGAGGCGCCAGTATAAACCTGTAAAGTCTTACTGAAGAAGAAATCTGGGAGTTGTGGTTCACTGGGTAAGATCCCATGTGTCAGGGGCTCCTGGATGTCTCCAACAGGCTCCTCATTTCCCCAAGGTGGAGAAATTGCACAGTTTGGATCAAGTGGGGAAGTCACTTCTAGTGAAATCTACAGGTGAAGAATTAACATGGCAGGTTAATTAACATGATTGAAAAAAACCCTGGTTACAGCTCTTTCATCACCATACTCTCTCTCATCATTCTAAATAATGAAGTATCTTTCAAAGTTGAGATAAAACAGCTCCAAAAAGAAGAAATTGCCACGAACACACAGGAAATAAAGCCAAAAATGTTTGGAAGAGCCAGTCAATCCCCACCTTGCCAGGCTCCCAGGCAGTCCACTGTGCTTGTCTCAGGTCAGAGGGTGGGTGTGACACTGTCCATGGTGGCACTTCAGGATGCACATCCAGTGCCAGTGCTAGGAAAAACAGAGAAGTGCTGCAGTCATGCAGAAATTCTGAGGTCAATCACTGCCCTTCTCCTTTTACTTTCACTTACGGGACTGATTTATTCCTGGCTCTTCAATAACATCAGGCTTCACTTGAAAATTCCCTTCTCTTACAATGTCAACATCATCCTTATGAAAGCTCCTGGAACCTGGAGACTTTATTAAAAATAAAAGCATAAGCAAAAACTTGGTAGAAATTAAACTGCTTATCTTTTTTTTTTCAAAGTGCAACTGATCAAAGGAGCAGAAAAAACAAAGTGACACATTATGAAGTTCTATGACAAAGGTAAGTAAAAATAATTGGTCTTTATATGACTGTAGCAGTTTAAAAATGAACTATTTTCTATCCTAAATTGACAAGATACTTTCTTGCACTAAGGTTAGTATGGATAACTGAACAAAAAAAGTTTTACCTGTCTCAAGTCATAAAGGTCATAATTCCTTGAAAAGAGGGGTGAGAAAAATGTCTCAGCTGCAAAGTCCACGTTGTCTGGGTGCTGCTGCCATCCATGCTGGGAGCATGGAGCTCTCAGCATCACCTCACTAGATGCTGACCCTTTCACTTGGTACCCTTGGAAGGCAACAGGCTGCACAGTGCATGGAATTATCACTGACAGCAAGGAAAAACTGCTCTGCAACTAGCTACAGTCAGTACAGGTACTTGTAACACATACAACAAAAATAACCTGTTGACTCTGCAGAAGAGAAACAAAAAAAATCTGTTTTTTTTCCTTGTAATTTGAGTTTTAAGCTCTCCCTGAAAACATTAGTACAGTGAACTGCACTAAAAATAACAAATTTTATTACTAAAATTTTATTAGGACTTACTGCAATATATTACAATTAGTAAAGCATTGAACTGAAATGTAGGAGAAACTGTTAATTATACTTGAGTTCCACAGCAATGGTACCTTTGGTTGCCAGTCAGATGGTGCATGGTCCCTTTGGGCTGCTGCTATTGGTACAATATATGCATCTGTCTTCTGTAATAAACTGTCCACACAGTTGGGCTGCACAGGAAAGTACCAAAAACTAATTAGTCTAACAATTTAATAACCATTTAAAGTGAAAATTTAGGCTAAGAAATGTCTTGTATTGATACAAAGGAAGCCTTTTCAGTTACAGCTTTTTTATTTGGAAGCCATCCATGACAGGATAAGAAACTATGTTTGTTTTTCAAACAGAACAGGAAAAAGAAGATTCCTAAAATCTTTCTTTAAGGTTTAGATTGATTGAAAAAGAAAAAAGGCTGTTAAGAGCATTGGATAAAAATCAATGTGAATTATCAAACACAAACAGTTTTCCCAGTGTATTTCAACCCAAATGCTAAAATTCCAAGGAAAGCCATGTATTTAAAAAGCTAGTGGGGGTGTTAAAAGATGGGGTAGGAAAGGAGAACTACCAGACATTGATGGGATATTAAACATGACTAAATACTACACTTTTCATTAAGTTTCTTGTCATACATGAGGCCTCCTGAATATTGTCAAGATGACATCTTCTATTTATTACCAGCTTCATATACAATGCCTCTAAGCAATTTATAGCTCAACTTCTATGGTTTCTAACCCAAGAATTTTATTCCAGGAGCCAGGTGGAAAATGAATTTATCTTGTACAGATAAATATATGTAGTCAAAAATTGGTTACCATCAGGGCAGGAGAATCAAAGTATGAACAGGAAGATGCCTGTAAACTTTCTGAGTAAGGCATTTCTGTAAACTCTTTTCTAGCTACAAGAGATGGAAAAGCACAGTGAGTTACAGTCAATAGTCTAGGGTTTTTAACATGAAAACATCTGAATATTTACAGGTTTTCAAACCTGCAACCCATGCACAGTTAGAATTTAACTGAATGAGAGCACACAGACTTGGAGCTCACAATGTTGCTTTAAACACTACAAATTGCACGAGGGAACCTACATAACACAGCACTCTAAAAGTATTTCTAAATGAGGAGAAATCAAACAGGTACAGACATACAGAATCCAGTTTGAAATAGAAGCTGACCTAACCTTGATCCTTCTCAAGGGGTTCAAGTGTCTCCTTAGAAGTGTCTGTTTCACAGAACATGCTGGTGTTTTCCTCCATTCTTTGCAAGCTCTCTAATGCTGTGCTATGCTGAGTCAAAGCCCTCAGAAGAGCAATATCATTCACCAAATCAGGGAATGCTGAGTAATTCTCAGCCACTGCTGTGCATTTCAGGCAATCCACCCCTATTGTCTCTCCTTGGTAGGCTTCAGGAGAAGCAGTTCTGCTGTCTCCATTTTCCAGCACAGTTTCTCCTACTGCTGTTTCCTCTGGAGATGAACAACCTCCTCCTAAAGGATCTGATTTCTGTGACAAGGCCAGCAGAGGGCTGCCTGGTTTCGTGTCACCACTCCTAGTAGCCCAGAAGTGCTCTGAGCCAACATCTGGGGATTCCATACATCCAAGCTGTGTAACTCCTTCCTCAGTCTTTTTGTCCAAGGCAGAAATTATTCTGCTGGGAGAAATATCTGTGAGACTTCCAGTGGCTTCAGACAACCTGGTTTCAGGGTGACATTCATTAACACTGGTGTCCTCAGGCAGGAGGTCAGAGTGCTGCTTTTTTACCCAGGATGTGCCATTGATGGTGAGTGCTGCACAGCCACTCAGATTGTCCTCTTCCTTTGAGTCTTCAAAACTTGACTGACTCTCACTGATCTCTTTTATGTTGTGTCCATCCCCTAGAAGTTCCACTTGGGTTCTGGTCTGGTTTGCAGCATCTTCTGCAGCTCTCCTGGCATCACTGTCACAAAGCGGGAGTGGTGGACCCCCCCTCCATCAGATTTGGAACATTTGACTTCATTTTTGCTGTGTGTCTCTACATCACAGCAAGAATGAGGCTTCAAATGAGGGCTCAAGGCAGCACCTTGTGCTACACCTCCTCCCTGGAAGCTGCCTGGGCTCCATGAAGGTGTGTCTCCCTCAGAGGATCCCTTCCCTTCTCTCTCACACACATCTTCATTGTCCATGTCATTAAAATCAAAAGCCTCCATTAGGTTAAAGCTAACCTCCATCAGTTCCCCATCAGGACTACAGCCTGTGTCCTGCGAACTGAACTCCTCCTTGACAATTCCAGCTTCAGCCAATGTCACACCCCCAGAGAGCTCTGGGTCATTAGACACTCTCTCTGAATTTTGCCCTGGATAAAGCTCACTCTGCATCTTCACAGAGCAGTTCTCCCTAAGTCTGTCAGTCCCTGAATGCTCCCTGTATCCAAAGGGATGGCTTTCAAAGGTGGTTGGACTTGCTGAAGGTGAAATGTCACCTGAGGATGGGACAAACTGACTGTCGCTCATTCTACTTACAGTGGACTCAGGTAGGAAGTAACTACTTGTGTTGCAGTCACCTTGTAAATCTTGACTTAAATAATTTACCTTTTTGTCTTGTCTGTGTCCTGTGACTTCTTCACCACAAGGCTGTTCAGCTGAATTTGGAAGTGCTAGAACATTCCAGTCCTTTGTATCATTTACATTTTCCTGCACAAAAGGCAGGTGCTGGGTATCTGGAACAAGTCCTTTGGCAGGGTCACCTGAAAGAGCAGGCAGGACAGGGCTTTTTCTGTCACATAAACCTGCATTTTGTGCTGCCTGAGCCCTGGAAAGGCAGCCTGTGGCTCCAGATGTTTGCTCTCTGTGGTGTCCTTGTGCTGGTTTGGACTTGAGCAGAGCAATGATCTGTGCTGTGCTCCTGATGTGGTGGGACACTGCCCCAGCACCAGTGTGCCCAGTGAGGAGAGGAGATTCCTGCTTCCCAACCAACTGATGGGAGTTCTGCCTCTCTGTCCCCTCCCAGCTGTCACTGAAGGGAGCAGAAAGCAGGGAGGACACAGACATTTGTTCTCTGCCATTGTCCCTGCACCCCTCTTCCTTACTGCCTGCAGAGGGATTTGTTCCTGCATCCTTCCTGCAAACCGTGGAAAACAACGGAGAACTGATGTAAAACTGGGATGGAAAACTCCCTTGGCAGCCCTTAGATGAGGGCAACACTGCTGCTTTTCCTTCATCTTCCACAGCTGGTGTTTTCTTCTCAACTTGGCGTGGCCCTCGGAACCCCTGGGAGAGAAATTGGCAATTAATCCATGTTTTGTAATCAGATGTTGAAAATGGGGCACACTGCATTCTGATCAAATGACCTGGGAATATATTCTGATCAAAACCATGAGGATTCCACAGGTGCGCAGAAACAACCTTAAGCCCTTGTGATTTTTACTGTAGGCAACAACAATCCTGCTAAACCAAATCTCCTAAATGTGGAAAAAGCACATTCTGGATTACAGCTCAAAAAAAAAAAAAAAAAAAAAAAAAAAAAAAAAGGAAGAAAAAGGGAAAAGAGGAGAAAGAAGGGAAAAGAAAAGAAAATATAAAGAAAAGGCAGGAAGAAATTCTGTATATATTTCCCATTCATGCAAATATGTGTCCCTCGTGTTTTACACTGCATATAAACATGAGACATAAAATTTGGAACAAAAACTCACCGTAAACTTCCTTTTCAAGCCAACAGGGAGATGTCTTGGGGGTAGAAGAGCAGGTTTGACACCACTTCTGTCCACTGCTGGAGTTTCTGCTTGCTTTGGCTGCTCTTCAGAGGGCTTTTCACTCACTTTGGCTGCTTCAACTGTGATTAAATATCGCTCACTTTCCAAATCATCTCCAGGAGTCACCTGGAAAAGGGAGAGCAGCAGTGTATACATAATAGTACTGTACAAGAAACAATATTACATAGTTTTGTTTTTCAAAACATACGGTCTTTTAAGCACTTGTATGTAAAAAATTCAGCTGCTTACACCTACTATATCACAGATGCCAGAAAATACTTTTATTTATACATATATTGTAAAAAGCAGTAGCACTTAGCTGCAATTATTATTTCATTTATCACTGTAATACACGCTTTTAGCACAGAGAAGAAAAATTCCATGAAAGCTTCTGGACAAACAGTAAGATCTGCTAATTAATAGAAGCTGTTCTCCCTTTCCATTATGTGCACTGTAGCAGAGTTCCATATCAGTAACTAGAAAAATTACTCTTTCAGCTACCAAACAAGTGTTTGAAATGCTGCCTGAAAGACCAACTACAAGCGGATATAAAAACAACTCTGAACAAAAGATACCTGAGATTTTATAAAAATACTCTCCAGACATTGTCCTTTATCATCAAACAAGGTAGCCTGCAAAATGAAAAATAACATTTTAAATAACCACAAATTTATTTCACAAATCAACCAGACTGCCACTGGCAGCAACAGATATTAAATCCAACAGTGTTAAATCTGAATTTTCACCTGATTTCTGCCAGTTCTAACCCTCAGAATTCCATCTTGCCACGTTTTTGATTTTTTCATTTTTTGGTGAGTGTATAACACCTGTTTTAAATATGTAAAACATTGAAAAAACAAGAAGTAAGAAAATATTCAAGTATTTCAGCAGCTACAGCCTTTAAACTTAATTGCACAGAGTTAAAAATCACTCACAGTAAATTCTTGAGAGGCCATTGCTTTGGCAACACAGACATCCAACAGGTTATTTCACAAATATCCACATCTTCCCACAGCCAGAGAGACAGGGAAATGGTCAGGATGCACCAGAGCTGTGAAGGAAAAGCGTAGACAAAAAAAAATCTTATTTTTTCTCCTCAAAAAGAAAAGATAATTAGATGCAAGACAGTATCAAACAAGTGGAGTAGAGCTGCTGTGAGCATTTTAAAGAGAAACCTCAAAAACAATCTAACAGACTGCTGTTAAAAAAGAAAAAAAATCTTTTTAATAGCTGTCAAGATATTTTCCAGCTTTTAGACAAGTTCATTCATTTAAATGAATGGCTGGCATCTCTGAATAATTCAGAATTACTTGAAATAAAATTCCAAAAGTTTATTTGCAGAAAAAAACCAAATCCAAAATAGCAGAGAAGCTGTTAGCAGAATGATTTTGTCCCAGGTGTGGAGTTGCTCATGCATGTTTAGCTCATGCAAAAAATAACTGACTTCCCGTGGAGCCAAACCTCTTTGCATACTTGAAGTTAGACTGTGAGATATTTTAAAGTAAATTTTTATGTTTATTTTGAATCTATAAATATTTAGAATTAATATTTAAGGATATTATATATATTGTTTATGGAAATACTATATAAACGCTATATTTAAATAAATATAAATATTTAGAATACTTAAGTAGATTATATATAATACATATAAAAATATTATATATAAATATTTAGAATTAATATTTAAGTATATAATATATAATATTTAGATTCAATTCTGATTTAACATTTTAATAGAAACATGTTATGTTTAATATTGATATATCAATAGATAACATGATATATATACTTTGGATGGGTGAGAAGCAGTTTATATGAGGGACAGGGGAAAGATTCGCGCTGTTTCTTATGGTTGCCACCTCCTTGTGTGCCTCACAAGGTGGAAATCCTTGGACCCGGTTTGAGGACAGTTATTCCCTGAGTTCTCACAGCAGCCGGACGGACGCGAGCCCTTGGGGAGCTCCCGGGGAACGAACGCCGCGGGCAGCGGGACCCGCCGCTGTCACCGCACAGCCAAAGGGACGCACTCCATACCATCCTCCTAGCGGGATGCCCCGAAGGACCGCAGCCCGCCACCCCTCCCGGTGTGCCGGGCGGCCGCCCCGCTCCTACCCAGCAGCTCCGGGACGGGCTCCGACAGGGGCACCGGGAACGCGACGGGGATGGCGGCGCCGGCACCGCCGCCTTTACGAACTTCCCGCCGCCGCGCCCGCGTGACGTCACCACGCCCGCGCCGCCCCGCCGGGAGGAAGTCACGTGCGCCCAGAGCCCGGCGCGCCCCCGACGCTGCCGCGCACGCGCGGGCCCTGCCGCGGGGCTTTTTTTTTTTTTTTTTCCCTTGGAAAGCGGGGAGCGGGCAGCGCGTCTCGCGCCGGGAGCGGCGGGGACGGAGGCAGAGCCGGAGCCGCGGACGGGCCGGGCGGAGCCGAGCCGGTGTGGCGGCGGCGGCAGCAGCAGCAGCAGGTCAGCGACCGGGGAGGGGCTGTGGGTTGGCCGGGTGCAGCGGTGGCGGCGCAGACAGGGGGCGCTGTGGGCCCCTCAGCGCCTTTCCCGCCGCCCGCCCGCGCGCGGAGTTCCCCCCCCCCCCTCACGCCCCCCGCGCGCTCCCCTCAGGCCGGGGCGGGGCGGGCGCGTTGGGCCCCTCGGGTCACCGCCATGGAACCCTGAGCCGTGCTGTGCCCGCCCCCGGCATCCTCCTCTCCCGGTACCCGCTGATCCCGACCCGCGGGGCGCCTTCCTGAGGGCTGGCCACTGCCCCCGGGCGCTGAGTTGGCTCTGCCCGCAAGTGATGCACCGGTGACTCTTGTGCATGGTGTCGTGTCTTGGCACCTGGTGAAATGAGGAACTCGTGCTGAGGGGGCTTTGGGCCCCTCAGAGTTAGTCTGTGCTTGTTTTTTTAAGTGTTGTGCCTTTAGAATTTGTAAATCTCTTCAGCAGTTGGACCTGCAGTGGTCAGTACCTGGTCTATGGTAAGTGTGTGGTGCTCAGGCTTCTCAGCATAAGTCAGAGCTAGAAAAATCTATTTCACATTGTGGTCTGCCCCTTACTTGAGGAGTAAATAAGGTGAAGTTCTCCCATAGATTTTCAGTGGGTTTGGTCTAATGCAGCAGCTACCTGGGCCGCCGAAGGCTTGGTTTTTGTAACCACCTCCACTCTGCTTCCATGTACTTATTCCTTCTGTTTACCTCCAGCAGCTCTGCTGCTTGTTCAGTTCCCTAATCACCTCGTCGTCACCACAGGGAAGAACCAGAAATAAGTTCCTAAAATTTACTTGTGTTTCTTGAGGGTGAGATATTGTGAAGAAATTGGGCCGTCCTTTTTGTGTCGTACAGGTGAATCCACCCAATCAGAGTCTGGTGCTGGCATATATTTTAATTATAACCACAAAAACGATCTCTGAGATTAAGTGCAACCTTTGACTGATCCCCACCTTGACGCCCAGACCACGGCAATAAGTCCCACGACCAGTCTTGAACAGAAATAAGTCCACTTTGCCTCCCCTGAGGTGCCAGAGGGAAGGGCACAACCAGCACACAGGGATCTCTCTAGGTGTGGGACCAGCTTTAACACTCATCACTACCAAATGGAAGCAAAGCCTTTTCTGCCTGTGGGCACACCAGTTTCATGAAATCCATGGAATGCCTTAAAACTGCAGATTAAAATAATGCATTGGTTTCATTCTGTAAAATGGGAGGGGGAAAGTAGAAGTTTTTCTGGTTTTAGGTTAAGAAATTTCTGCTGGTCCCCATGTATTAACTCCTGTCCTTTGTTACCTCATTTTGCATAGCGAGACGTTTCAGGGCAGGGCAGGAACTTCAGCCTGCTCTGCCTGTGTCTGTATTGGTGTAAAATGTTTCAGGATGTGTCTTTTTAAGTAGTTTCAGGTTTGCTGAATACTTGCATTTATTCTGCAGTACATACCTAGGGTTGCCCGTGACTCCACAAAAACATTTTCATAGTATACAAAGTATTCTGAATTCCTCTTTTTTTCTCCCTCATCCCCTCTTGCCCCATTTTAATTTTTAAAATACCCCAAGCAAACAAACATTTGCATCTGTGCTTAAAAGAATAAAGTATATTTTATATCTGCACCCAGTTTCGTCCAGGCCTTGTATTACAGTTGAATTTTATTCTGTTTTCCAGATGTTGATAATAATAGAAACTGGGGTTGTGTGTAGGTTAGCACTGAAATTTTTTAGTTTTTATTGAGTCTATAGATGAGTGTGCAGCTGTGTTATTTATTTGTTTTTTATTTATTATGTGTTATCTTCGCTTTCCTGAAGTTCCTTCCTCCTGTTTTATTGTCCCTCCTTTTCTGGTTTCACTCTGGCACACAGAGGCACTGTGATTTTATTTCATTTTGGAGAGAGTATTCTTTGCTTTATCAGTGTGAGGTTTTGACCCTGCTTTTGCTGTGCTCTGATTTTAATTTGTTTATCAGAGTAGTGCTGGTAGTGTGAGAGTTGGCATGTGGGGAATACAGACTGCCTTACACCCGGGCACGTGGACATTGCTGAATTAATTACTGGGGTTTTTATGTACCTATTAATCATTGATATTTGCTCTAACTCGGGAGGAGCTTGAAGTGCAAAGTAATTTCCTCAAAGCTTCGTTTGTAAAGGACAAAGTGAGAGGAAAGCCTGGAGTGCAGCTTGCAGCTGCTTTTCCCTGTTCTGGGAAGGAGGTCCCCGAGCTGAGTGACTCAAAATGCTTTTTAAAACAAAGCTGCGCTGTCCTGGGCCGCACTGAGGTGTTGGTGTGGTCCCTTCATGCTGTTCAGCCCGGACAGACAGCCCATAATGACATTTTACATTTGTGAAGCACCTCAGTGCAGCCCTCAGCTGGTTATTAAAGGTGTTGCCTGCTGGTTATTAATATAAAAACCTTGCTGTAGGCCTTGAGTGGAGCTTGAACTTGCTGAGCAGTTTTACCTGGCTTATCTTTCCAAGGTGACTGCTGACCTTTCACTATCTGGAGTCCGGCAGCTCCCAGCAGGGGAGAAGCTGATCTCCCGCTGAGGAAGCCTCATTTGCACAAGAATTTGGGGGCCATTTCCATTTTGCCATCCTGTTGTCGAAGTGGGCTTCCTCTCTGATGGCTGTGCTCTCGTTTCCCTCTCTGCTGCTGAAGTCTTTCATATGGTGATTGCGACATTAATGGCTTTAATTTTTGTGGTAATTTAATTTTCCAAAAGCTGTCTGCTTCTGGCAGCATTGCATTGTTTTGCTGGTGTGAAATGAGGTACAGAAGTGGTGACTGGCAGGTCTCAGCTACAGCGAATTGAAACGTGAACAAAAGAGATGAATCGGTGCATTAAAACGGTTTTATATTTTTCAAGATGAATCTGTATATCAAGTCACTTGGTTCTAGGTAGGGTTTATTCTCCAGGGGCCTGTTCTGGAGTTGTGACAGACCCGGGTTTGCCACTGGGGACACTTTATTGACTTACTGCTCTTGGGCAGGGCCTTGGTAGCTGCTGGAGTGAGTGGTTTGCATTTTTGACATAATAAAGACAATTTTGTAAAAATCAACCTTACTGTTACCAGACCTGCCATGATCAAGGCTAATACAAGGTTAGTTTCTGAAGTGTGAAGTGCTCCTGGGTTTTGTGTGTGATCTTTCTAGCGGTTTGTACTGTAAGTTAAGGGGAGTGGAGGAAAAACAGTGTATCGTTTTTCAATTCTTAGAAAAACATGTTTATGAGGAGGGAAATTACCTGCTTTTCAGCTTTAGTTATTGTAGACTCTTTTTGGCAAGTAACTTGCTTTTCTGGTGACATGGTAGAAGATTACACCAGAACATTTACTCCTTGAAGTAACTGCTTTTGTGTTTTTAAAACTATATTGATGTCTCGTTTGACAGAATGACAGGAATGGAGACTGAAACAGAGAGAGGCAAAGCCATGGAAGAAGAAAGCACGGAGCAGAAGAAGGAAAGAGAGAAGAAGAAGAGGTCAAGAGTTAAGCAGGTGCTGGCAGATATAGCCAAGCAAGTGGATTTCTGGTTTGGTGATGTCAATCTCCACAAAGACAGATTTCTTCGAGAACAAATAGAGAAGTCCAGAGATGGGTGTAAGTTTATTTTCAGTATATTTCATAAACACTTGAGTTTCACTTTGTCCTTCCCTGTATTGCTGGCACCAGTGACAGGTTATTTTGAGGTGCATGTCTTCTCCTGGGAAAGGCAGGAGTTCCATGCTGGAAATCAGCATCAGCAGCTCAGGAGGTGGAACCTGTACTAGATTTAAAAAATTTTATTTGCTCTTGCTCTCCTCCTGTCCTGTGAACGCTAGGATAAAGACATCTGCCAGGGTAGAAATGACTGTTTGGGAGACCTGATTTTCATTCTCCATTCTTAAGTAATTTTAAGAACAAGCCATTAAACAAGAGTCATTTTGCCCTCAGAAGTACTGAACTTGTTTTGCAGGGTAGATAGGTGCAGTAATTAAAATGTCACTCGAATATGTTGTTAAGCATAGGTATTTTGTTAATTTTTTCTCTACAAGTTTGATAAGAACTTGTATATTTGCTTCTAGGGTTACTGAGTCTCTTCAGACAATTTTTGTGGTTGGTTGAGCTTTCCTAAGGGCCCCCTTAAATAATTACTGAAGTAATAAATAAGTAAAAATCCCTCTGCATTTTCTAGAGATACTAGACATGTCTAAATTTTTATTAAGACTAGTGCTACATAATTTTCTGTCCAGGTTTTAGCAGCATGTCTGGTTAAAACTGAGGTGCAAGCAGGGGCTCTGTGTTGGCAGCACCAGGTTAAATAATCGATGAGTACTCGAAGGAGAGGCATATTTTTAATGCAAATTGTTTTTTGTGCTGTAAAACTACATCAGAAAAGGAGATTTTCTTCCTTTCCTTTCAAAGACAGCAGGTATCAGTGGGGAGGTATAAGAACAAAATTCCTTTCATAGTGGTTAGCACAGAAGAAAATGAAATTTCACATGAAAACAAGTGGAGTAGAACACATCACCTGATTTCATAATTACACTTTTTTTCCCCCCTAGATGTTGACATATCACTTCTTGTTTCTTTCAACAAGATGAAAAAATTGACTACTGATGGAAAGCTGATCGCTCGGGCAGTTAAAAGTTCATCTGTTGTAGAGGTATTGAACATCTCACCCTTGTGTATTTGCTGGTGCTGGAAGAGTTCTGCTGGGGTGCTGAAGTCAGCAATAATCTCATGGAAAATGCTTCTTTCTCCCTGCTTTCAGCTGGATTTGGAAGGAACCAGGATCAGGAGACGGCAGCCCCTTGGCGAGTGCCCCACGGACGTGGACAGTCGGACAGTCTATGTGGTAAGGCTGGCCTTGTGTGTGTCCCTGTCCCTTTGTTCCTAACTATGGAAACTTTTTTTGTGCATCAGGATTTTCCTTGGCTGCTGCTCATTGTGCATGTGAAAAATGCCAATCACTTGTTTTTAAAATTTTAAAAGTTTAATAGTAATAAAATGGTTATAAGTATAGTAATACAATTAGAATTACAGGATTCTGTCTGGTCATAGTCGACTTCTTCCTCTGAATCCTAACAGCGCCTTCGAGGTGGGAAGAAGTTCCTTTCTTCTGATAAGAGGGCAATAAATTCTCTTTCTCTGAAAGACTGAGGTGTCCTGTGGCTGCTATCCCGCTGCAAGTCCTTTCTTTAAAAAAAGTATCCTACATAGCATAGTTTCTATTTTAACATTTTTTATGACCTAAAACTATATTTAACACGCTACTTTAGAGAATTGATACAGCATTACTTTCTAACACAACACTTACAATAATCATTTTAATATTTGCAAAAAGCCAATCATAAAATACGCATTTTTCACAGTGCAGCACAGGTAAAAGAAATTAATTAAGCACAGGCAGGTGAGCAAGAGCTGAGAGTGGCTGTGGCAAGAAAGGGCTTTGTTTGGTGCAGGGATTTCTCCTGCCAGCTTAAATGGTTTTAAATGCCAAGCCAAGCGCTGCTTCCCAGGCTGGAAAGGTGCAATTTCATTGCACTGAGCAATTGCTGTGTTCCCTGGGCTTTTTAAATGCTATTAGAGGAGCACCAGTGGTATTAAGAAATATTTGCTAATTACATTAATGTAGTTGAAGCTTTCTAATAACGACTAAATTAGCTTCATCAAACAGGATCTAGATGCATTCCCAAGTTTATCAGGGTACTTTAAACAGCATTATCTGTTTATAAGATCTATTAATATAAGTGCCTCTGCTTTTGTACACACGCAAACACCATTCTTTTCAAAGCAGACTATAACTGAAAAATTTTAACTATCCTCCGAGCAGCACACCTGGATACTGGCATGACTGCTTAATTTAAATGAAAATGGCTTGTGCTGATGGGATAAGTCTGCATCTCACCTTGGTATTTCAGCCCGGTCTGAGTGAAAAAACTGTTACATTGTAGAGCCAACTGAGTGCTAGATTGGAAAGAAATCTAGTGGTTAAGCTTCTGCTTAGTTAAACCCTGGGCAATTTTATTTACCAGATTTGAGGCCACTGTGGGATTTGCTTTGTCTCTATTTCCTTTTTATAACAGGTACAATTTTTGCTGTGTACCTGTAGCTGTTAGCAGCTGAGTTAGTATTTTCCAGACAGCACTGAGTTTTCTGTGATAAAGATACACAATGATCATGGCCAGAATGCCAGCCCATCCAGATAAGGAGGAGCTGATCTGCTCTGATGATTCCTTCCTTAACAAAAGCCCGGAAAATGTGGTTGGCTTTTGTTTTTTTTTAAATACTATGTGCCAGACATAATATTTTCCTAACATGATTACAGGTACTGCTTAGAACTCTGAAATACTTTGTCTATATCATTTTTGGATAAGATATTTTAAGTTTTGAGTGACATTGTCCATAAAAAGCTTAAATGCGTGGCCAAATGTTTTGTAAATAACTGATATGTGGAAATGGGGAGAATAGAAGTAGCCCAGATATTGCTTTTTTATATGCTTTACCACAGACTTCACTATTATGCTATTAAAACTTGAAAAACACTTGAAGTAACTGGCTTTTCCATTAAAAGCCAAGCTGTAATAAAATGTTTTTCTGAGGATGGCAAAGTTTATGAAAAAAGAAAATCTGAATGTGATAAGTGTTTCCCTACAAGGAGAACCTTTTAGTGCAGTAACTTGTGAAAAAAATAATGAAATAGTGCCGACTCTCTTGTAGTTTAGGAACAAATTTGAGAGTGGGATTTTAAAGTGTTCTGTTGGGTCTAGTGAGAAATTAGTGTGACACGATTTCTGTGTGACTGGGGAGGGGAAATGCTGAACTCAGACACCGTGTCTGCAAGCTGCTAAAATGTGTTGCTACATTAAGGACATTATAGAAGTAAAAATCAGACAATTTTGTCATCCAAGAAGCTGCTGAAAAAGGTTCTGCTCATGTGATAGATTAAGCTGTAACTGCTAAACTTGAAAATATTGGCTACTGGTAAAAATTTTATCAGTAGTGACTCTTTACTGACCTGCAGGAATTCTTACTGTGATACCTTCCTGCATTACTACCAATTAAAAAAAAATAACTTGTGTTTTGCAGAGGGTATTTTGGGACAAGCCAGTCTGGTATTTCCTCCAAGGTTTGAAATTTACCAAGAGATTTTGTGTTGCAAAGATCCAGCTGCGGGTGAGCTCTTGGTATCTGTCATGTGAAGAAGAGAAACATCTAAATTAAATATATAATGTACTTGTTATAGAGTATGAATAATCAGAGATCTGTTCTCAGGTCACTTTTTGCTACCTGGATACTTTGCCTCTCAACGTTTTCAATTTTTTTTTTTCTCTCCTTTAGGAGCTGCTTCCCAAAAACGTCAATCACAGCTGGATTGAGCGGGTGTTTGGGAAGTGTGGCAATGTCGTTTACGTCAGTATCCCCCGGTACAGGAGCACTGGGGATCCAAAGGGCTTTGCTTTTGTTGAATTTGAAACTAAAGAACAAGCAGAGAAAGCCATTGAGGTGAGTGCTGCTGCCTCTGCTGCTGCCATTGTTCCTGGTGACACATTGAGATATGAATGCTGTGCTCTTTACTAGGTCACCCACTGAATCTTAGAGAAATTCCCAAAATATCACCATTTAAAAGCTTCACTTAACAGGAGTTAGCTCTTCTTTCCTGCTCCCAAACCTACAATTCTTTAAAGATTTAATTCTATTAATAACCTGAAGACTTTGGAATATAATGGGGTTTATTTTGGTTTTTTTGGTAAGTAATTTGGTTGGCCAGTCTTGTCATCTTTTACAGAAAGAGATCTCTGTGAACAAAATAAATGATGTTTAAATTTCATCAAGCAAGCACGGTCATACCTAATTTTCTGTATTGAAACGTGATTTGAAAGTATTCATATATTGAAGTGTGATAAAGATTGTTGGTTTTAGCTTTAACTTGGATGCAGACTCTTCAGAGAAAGTATACTTCTGTGGTTCTCAATTTCCTTGTTTTAGTTTTTGAATAATCCACCAGAAGAAGCACCACGGAAACCTGGGATTTTCCCCAAAACAGTAAAGAATAAACCAGTTCCTACACTGAATTCAAGTGACACCACTGTAGTAGGTAAGTGGTGCTAAGTTATTGGGATCAAGGAAGTGTTTCTTGGGTCAGTTTTGTGCCTCAGCTTCTAAAGAGAAAATTCTCACCTGCTGTGTTACTGCAGTTTAATTTCACATGTCTTAAAAGCTTTTCATAAAAACAATTCACCTTGCTGTGTTTGGCCAGCATGGGCTGAAGTGAAAAATCTACTGTAATTTACAAACCAGTATCCCAGATTTATTTTGCAACTTCATCACTTAAACATTTTCTCTCATTTCTGGTGTTGTAGTACAATTTCCCAGACCTCCTTCTTTCTTCTAAGACTGATGATAAATCACATTAATATTCCTCACAATTATCACCAATTCTTTATTATACCAGCAACTGTTAGGTGAAAAAAAAATTAAATCAAACTAATCTAATCAAGTGTTGAATTATGGACAGTTTTAAATATTGTGTTTTTAATCCAGAAGAGAAGAAAAAGAAGAAAAAGAAGAAATCCAAAATCAAGAAAGAGAGCAATGCACAGGCAGCTGCAGAGCCAAAGGAATCCAACACTAATAACACAACAGAGGCAGCACCCAAGTCTAAAAGGCACAGAACTCCCTCAGAGTGTTCTGAGATGGAGGGAACTGAGCCCCCCAAGCAGCCCTCCAAAAAGGAAAAGAGGAAATGGGACAGAACAGAGAGCTCCGAGGTAACCTGGGAAAGCAGGCCAGGAAAGAGAAAAAGAACCACCTCAGGAGATGGTGAGACATCAGCTCCAAAAGTCAAGAAAACTGCTGAAAAAGATGAAGTGGAAACAATAAAAGAGGAAAAACAGAAGCTCCAAAAGGTTCCAATGGTAAAAAATCTTGCCTGTTTTAATTATCATAATTTCTATGCAAGAATGAAATGAAAGTATAGATATGCCTTATGGATGGTAGAGTGGAAGCATTAGATCAGCTTGGGTATATCAGTGTTCCCTTCAGTTCAGATTAAACCTTGTAAGGAGTCACTCCAAGGAGAGGAGCTACACGGGGAATGAGGAAGAACTTGCAACACTAAAGTAGGGAAATCTAATCAGAAATCAAAATAGTTCAAAGAAGTTCATAACAATAGAACTGTAAAGTATTGGTAAACAGACAGCCTGGGCAAATGGAGACAGCATGGGAAACTAGATAAATAAATTAAAATACAAAAGGAAAAGCATTTGTTGCCTGAGATAAGAAAAGCTGCAGTGAAATGAGATTTAGTGTGAGAAGTAAACCTGGGTAGTTAAATTAAATGAACCAGAAGCAGTTAATACAAAGAAGCAGTAGACATTGAATGTGATTTTATTGTAATAAAATGTTTAACTATCAGTGTTTGAATATTTTTTTTTCATTTGACCTGTTTTAATATAGAAGTTTCTGCAGAGGAAGACAAAGACAAAAAAGACACATCCCTTTCCAAATCTAAAAGGAAACACAAGAAAAAACACAAAGAGAGACACAAAATGGAGGAAGAAGTCATTCCCCTCAGGGTACTCTCCAAGTAGGTGAAATAAGTTTTCTGTGTTAGCACTGATTAATTTTTCCTTAATGGTAGTACTAGGGAAATGGGTGGCTGGCTTGATAAAGAGACCTCCTAAATGAGTACAAAATCCCCCGATTTTTGCACTTGTCACACCTACTGTAACTCTGAAATAAACCCCACAAGTTTTAATCTCATTCCATGTTGGGCCTCTTCAGTGTTTTAACAGTTTACTGCTGGGTAAGTATATATACCTCGGGGATATTGTAAATATTTGTCTTGTGGTACCACATTTAAGGTTTGTGAAATGTTTGAATGTGTATGTTTTCTTGTAGTATGCACTGTTTTGTCACTTGTAGAAAATTTAAGCCATGTGTTTTGTAATGTTTATGTAAGTTTTATTTCTTAAAAATTTAATTCACCATATTTCACACCTTTTAAAGTTATTTATTCTTGAAGTCTCGGTATGTCTGACAGTCCATCACCATTGCTAAAGTGCAATTCCAATTTTTATACAACAGAGTTGCATATTAGCAACAGTATTAGCCTGCAGCAAGAAGAATAAAATACCCGAGTTTAAATTTTAATAGCTTGACGTGTAGAGTTCTGCCAACTTTATAATCCAAAAGTGTTGGGCTTTTAGGAGTCACCACAACTAAAACATGGAAGCACTTACTTTTTAGGCATCCAGCAAGTACCTCCATGTTAAAGTAGAGGGGGTCCTCGCCGCCTCGTGCTGCAAAATCGTGATTTATATAGAAGAACATTTTTTTTATTTGACATATTTCCAGAGGAAGGTGTTGAGTTTAAAAGGATTCACCACCACGAAAACATGGAAGCACTTACTGTTGAGAACCAAAGCAAGCACATCCACATTTAAGTTGTGGGGGTCCTTCAAGGGAAAAACTACATAAAATTAAAATAAAACCGCAGTAACAAAAAACATTTATGCACATTTCCTGTAAGGAGCCTTTGAGCATTAGGATCCACCGCCACTGAAACATGGAAGCACTTACTTTTTTAGGCAGCAGGTACCTCCATGTTAAAGCAAAGGGAGACCTTCAAAATTAAAAATCGCTTTAAATGAACTTTAGGCGCTTAGAAAAAGATCTGCTCACAGCTAAATTTTTTCCCGTATCTAAAAATCTTCAGGATGTAAAAATCTTCAACCGAAGTACAGGCAAAAAAACCCCAAAAACAAAGCAACAAAAAAACCCCATATAATCCAGGATGAAGTTTCAGGATTGCGATCAGGATTCACCTCTACTAAAACATGGAAGCACTTACTTTTTCTATATCACAGAAAGCACCTCCATGTTAAAGTAAAAGGGGTCCACAAAAAAAAAAAAAAAGGTTGTCAGCGCAGCCTGTCCTCTGCCATCAGCATTCTGAGCAAACTGCAACAAACACAAGAGCTTTGGTTAGAGGTTGTTCAATTTTAGCAGATGGCTAAAATGTAAAATGTTTAAAGAGTGTAAGCATTGCAAATACTTGCCTGACTCAGGCTCCATGATCTCCTGTTCTTTGGCTGAGCAAGTCACAAAGTTCCTCCTTGAGCCCGTATTTATACCAAACCTTGCCATGGGATGGTGTTGCCTTTTTATCTCCAAGAATCATTACGTGGCTCTTTTGTTATTTTAATGCCTTTGCTCCGTTGAGAATGTATGATCCTGGGCGAGTCTGGATGCTTTTTTGAAGTATACAGTTGTCAGTGTTAACAGCTAAAACCATTACCAGAAGATATCCTCCTCTTTAAAAATCCTCTATCAGCTTGTTTGATAGCACAGATTAGGGTAACAATGAGTCGTTCTCACAGTGCCACTGCGGGCATTGTGTTGCTGTGGAGCAAAGCTCTGGCTGTTTGCAGAAACATCTCCATGTTAAATGTATGTAAATATATAAATTGCTTCCATGGGGGGGATTTTTGAACCAAAATGCATTTGAATAGGGAGGAATGTCCTTATCTTGGTAGGTTTTTGGTGAGTTTAACCAGTTGTTGATTTTCCAGCAATGATTTTTTTCTCGAAAATGAATGACTGATTCTTAATGTAGTGACACAGGAGTGGGTTCACTGAACTAATTCACTGAATTGAGAGTTCACTGTCTCTGAATTAACACTGAATTCGGTGCCTGTGCTCTGTGTAGTTTCAGTGGAAAACACAGTTCACCAAACTCTTCTCAATGGTGTCTGAATATTTAAAGCAAATTTGAAAGCCACTCTGTTGGAATGATAGGTTGATGTTGTTGGAACTCTCTAAAGCAAAGCCATGGGAGATTGAGTTAGGGAAAAAATTGAATTTGACCAAAGTGCAGGGACATCTCTGGTGGCAGAATGGTCTGCACTGTTCACCAAGTCCACCTAAAGCTGTTTGTAACCTGTTCAATTACCTGTAAGTTTCTAAACATCGGTTTTTGTTTGCAACTGACATCCTGTGCCTGTGTTGCTGCTTTTAGGACCGAATGGATGGATTTGAAGCAGGAATATTTGGCTCTGCAGAAAGCCAGTATGGCCTCGTTAAAGAAAACCATGTCTCAAATCAAACCTGAGCCCGTGGGAGAAATGGAGACGGAGTCTGGTGTGCAGAAATCTGAAAATTACAAAAGTAATCCTGGGTTTTGTCTTTTTTTCCTTAGTGTTTCCGGTATGCAAACAGAAGTGGTGCAAGACCCTGGTCTTGCAGAAACCCTGCCAGAAGGTTTTGTTGTGTAAAATGCTGCTGTTTTCTCAAAATGTCAGATAGTAAAAGTTACCCCCTCACTATATTATGGTGGATTTGTTACTAAGGAGTTATGTAAGAAAATACTAAAGTGATTTCAGCATAGTTCAGCATATAGCACTTCCTAGGCTTACAGATGTATTTAGGTAGTTGTCATGATTAGGCCTCAGAGAGGTAAATGAATAATCAGCTGTCTTGGTGCTGCATCTTGGGCCAGACCGGCTTGGGTTTGACTGTCCCAGAGGTATTAAAAAAAACAGCTTGGAAGTGGACTTTACCAGCTCTAGGGGTACGAGCTTTGAAATTATATCTTTGTAGATAAATTTCTACTTTTTTTCTGGTTTAGAATTCTTCTTTATTTTATTTCCTCTGAGCACTCTTTGTGTCTCTTCACTAGCCTCCACACTGATGTTCCAATGGCCCTCTGCATGGTTTTAATCATCACTCTATAACTACGGGGTTACTCTTGGTACAATATAAAATGTCTTTGTAGGAAGAACCCTGTGGACTTTAAAATTGTCTCAAAGACTTTTTCTTGAAGCTGATCTTTTTTACTAAAAGTGGCTTGAACCTTTCGACAATCTTGATCCTTCTTTTAATAAACCTCAAACTGCAGTAACAATATTTGATGCTTATTTACACTGTTACTCCTGTGCTTTCATGTCTTAATTTTTTCAACCTAATAAATAATTTTTTTTTTCTATTTCCCCCACCCTGTTTTTAACTTGCCCAGCCACGAGTGAAGATTGTGCCCCTCCCGCCAAGGCCAACACAATGGGGCCTCAGTTTGTCAGCGGAGTAATTGTGAAGATCATTAGCAGCGAGCCCCTGCCGGGCAGGAAGCAGATCAAGGTAATGCCTTTGTAACCTCAGGGTAGCTGTTAGCCTTTCCTCTTACCCTGCCCCCCAAATCTTTGAATATGGAATACCATTTTACCCAGACTCACTGATTTTTTTTTTTTTTTTTGCCTATTTGGCCCGTAGCTGAGTAAAAATTTCTTGGTGTCTGTAAATGGCAGATTTTTCAGTGGAAAGATAGGTTAAAGGAGGATGTTTCAAACTAAAACCAAGCCTGTATTGTGCTTGTAGCAATGTCAAGTTTATCATGAAAATATTGAGGAGAATAAGCAAAGCTCTGGTGCTTTCCAGTTAAAAAAAAGGAGCTGGAGACTTCTTCAGTGTTCTGCGTTTGTCACTGTGCCAGTCACCCTGACAGGAGACTTTAAAAAGTTTATGATGTTTTTGTCATTAACAGGAATTTGGGGGCAGGAAAATGCTCTCTGCATGAGAAACCAATTTTCTTGATTTCGGAAAGAATTTTACAATGACAAAAACTCAATTTCAGGGAGAGTGACAGGAGTGGAACTTGTTGATTCAGTCACTTTTTTCCTAATGCAAGTTTTGTGTGATGACACAAACCAAAAGTTACACATCAATTCTTTTTAAGGAAAATACCAGTTTTTAAGCTTCATCATTTTGAAATGGAAATATTAGGAGTTTTCCAAAGGAAATAACAGGTTTTTTCCAGATCCTGAATTTTCCATCAATGTTACACAGGGCATTTTCTTTCCCAAATTGCACTTTAGGATGAGTAACAACTGCAAAGAATTTGAGCAACTTGAACTCAGGTTGGTGCACACACATACCCAGCCCACTCAGAACAGCGAGGGAATGGTTTAAAATTCCATTTCTGATACTGTTTATCAAACAGTTGTAACCAGGGAAGCCATTTCGAGTCACCAGCTGCTTGCAAGTGTGTGGGGCTTGGTGTGTGCATGAACCTAAGCAACATAGGAGACTCTCTCACTGAAACCCTCATCTCACTGGTGCTGGGGTTTCAGCTTCAGCAGCCTGATTTTTCTCTGTGTGTTTGAAGGCAGCTGAGTGCTGGAGACACAGAGAGAATGTGGCACAAGTTGTTCCTCTAACCTCTGAGGGCCTCTTGGACTGCAGGATATTCCTCACTGGGTTTTAAGTTTGTGTCACACCCTGATAGGCTGTGGGCAATGGGAAAGCTTAGTATTTAAAAAGAAGAAAACTTAAATTCTTTTGATATTTCTTTCCTCTTTTTTGGTGTTTTTTTTTTGTTGTTGTTGTTTGTTTTGTTTTGTTTTGTTTTTTGGCCAAACTTTGTGGAAGGCAGAAGTGCAACCAGACATGGCTTTGCTGTGTTTCTGGGCTGTCAGCTGCAGCAAGCTGCCACTAAGCTCTGCTTCAGACCTTTTTCCCCTCAGACTTCCAGAACTGAGCTGCATTTCTCGTTCCATGGAAGCCATGATGCATGCCACACGACTTGCGAAGGTCTTTGCAGTGTAGTTTAAATATTATTTTGATGTTCTAATTTTACACTTCTCTGCTTCCCTGTTTTGCCCTCAAGGTGCTCCTCCGAGCTACTCACTTTTGCCAGCTCCAAGGAACTCTGGTTTGTTTTAGTTTTCCATGAAAGGATGGCTTTGGGATAACAGAATAAAGCCGAAAAGTAGCTTTTGTTGGCTCTCAAATGATCTTTAACAGCGTTGTCACTTAATTTTTGTTTTGTTTTAAGGCTGCCCTTGGTAGTGGAGGGTTAAAAGCAGTGTGTGATTCCTGAATAGAAGCATCTTACTTGAGCTGCCTGCTGTGAACAAAATTGACTAGGAATGTGTGGTCCTACTTAATTTCCCTAACAGCAGGAATTACAAGTCACCAGCTTCATCTGCAAGAGCATTTGTGACTCTTCTCCCTTCTGTCAGTGAAAATTCAGGCAGAGGTCACTTCATAAAGATAGAGTTGTTTTACTACTGCTCCTTTCTCAAATCATCTGCCATGCATGAGCTTGCTTTTGTGCATTTAATGTGTAGAATCAAGTCCGATATTTTTCTGTTAGACTGAGATTATCGATGTTATAGTGCACAGTTTTTACTTTTGAAAAAAATCCAATACAGCATTGAAATAAATGGGTGATGCTCCATTAGTAAAATGATACCATAAGGTTTCCAGGAATTACTGCTTTAAATTGTTAATGGGAGGGCAGGATGAGAGATAGATGGGAAGATGTTGCAGGCTCATAAATTAGAATTCAGTTATAACCTTCTTAGGAAAAAATGTTAATTCAAAACTCTTTGACAAGGGATTGATCGATTAAATGACAAAGTTCAATTACTTTCTCCTACTTCATGACCTTCTTGAGAATGTTAACGACCTCCAAATGGAATGGTCAAAAGTCTCTCTTTTTAAGTTCCCTTTTTGAAGGCTGATTTATGGTGTGTGTTGTGTCATGCTCTGACAGGATGCTCTGGCAGTGCTGGCTGAGGTGGCTTATGTTGACATGCTGGAGGGGGACACCGAATGCCACGTCCGTTTCAAGACTCCTGAGGATGCACAGACTGTCATGAAATCACACAAAGAAATACAGATCAAAAACAACTGGAAATTCGAAGTTCTCACTGGTAAGTCTTCTTTTTTTTTCATGAAAGTATGGGAGAAGCCTTAATTACTGTGAATGGGATCATTCCTGATGAATTTATGGATATATTTAGATGTCTCAGGAGAAAAAGATTGCATGTTTAGTAGTTTTATTTCCTGGGAGTCTTCTTGTTTTGCAATTACTGTGAACTTGATAAAACACAAAGGGATTTTATGCCACCATTCAGAGCAAAATGATGATTTTTGCTTCCTATTACAGACTTAATTTTGTTCTTTTTAGGTTGATTTGCTTCACTTTCAGTGGCAAAGGGCTGTAGAGCCTAATTCACATTGCAGCTTTATGAATAGAACATTCTGATAATGCAAAAGAATTTTAAAGGAAGACTTGGTTGAAAATACTGAGCATATGTGTGAAATGGCATGGCAAGGATCTAACAGCACAGATACACTTAAAGTGGGTTTTAGCACTTACCCACTAATTGATCCTTATTTTTCAGGAAGTTGAATAATTTAGGCCAGAATAAGAAGGGCTCTACTTTTCAACTTCATTTTAATGTGTGTTGTTTCTTTCTGAAATGATTGTGCTGTTCTAAATTTGTATCTTATATTAGACTGGATTAGTTTGCCAAGTGTGGAGAAGCCTCTTTGTTGCATTGAGGAATAGAAATAAAGAGGAAGCCTGTCAAACTTGCTGTATTCATTAAACTTTTGTCTTTGAAAGATGGACCAAAAACTGTAATATGGAAAAAAAAACCAAACAGGTAAAACAGTCAATATGAGACTGCCTCATCTCTATTTAAATATTTCACCCCACACTTGCCTAAATCCTGGTTTAGGACCCAGTCTGCTGGGTGCAGGGATGTAGATGCCAGTAAAGGATTGCAGGAGGAGAAGCTTTGATGGAACCATTAACCTTCATGATGATATCAAAGTTAATTGAAGTTTGAGACTCAGTGAGTGCTGCTAATGTCATTTGGAGATAGATTTGTCTCCTGTGTGCTCTGTGTTTCAGAGATCCAGAAATAACCTCAAATTTTGTGTTCTACAGCTGTGTGCTCTGTGTCTGTCTGTCTCTGGTTTGGTGTCCTTACATCAGAGTGTAGTAGGAGATTAGGAGTAAGTACTACATTGTAGGAGCATTCCATTCATGGTCTTAAGATTTTTTTTTTTTTCTAACTGGCTCATTGAAATGAGAATGGAAAAGCTTTCCAGGAATGCACAAAGGACTCACAGTTAGGATTTTTGTTTTACTTGGTGGCAGAAGGTGAGAGATGAGAAGGAAAGAATCTTTAATGCTCTCTACAGCAGGGACTAAAGATTTCCCAGTAGTATTTTACTCTTCAGGATTTGACTTTAAGTATCTTCAGCTTGGCATCTGGCAAGATGGCAAGCATCTGTGATCACGTTGAGATGTGAACTTCTGCAGGAATCTCTTCTGAGATCATTCAGAAACTTCCCTGTGGCTGAAGATGAACCCTGAGACCGTGCAAAATGGTATCACAAAATTCCCATTGTGATAATTACATCACAAACCAGAAAGAACAGTGGCAAACTACTGCTTCTCTGCAAAGTAGCTGCTGAGAAGAGCTGCTGAATTTTTTGCTTTTGTGTTGCTGCCCATGTTCAAATATTCCTGACAGCTCATGAGGTCCCCAGGCAATGGTTTTGATGAAACAAAATAGTCTCAATTGTTCTTACAGTAATTACTTTTTTTTTTCTCCTGTTTGGTAACTGTTTGAAATATGTCAGAGGTTGAGTACATCAGTAAATCAAAGGGGCCTGTGTGTGCTGTGGTGAAACTTCAGCTAAAACTGATGACAGGTAGAGAGCAATTCTGTGTGGCTTCTGTGGATAGGAAATTTAAGACTACTGGGGAAATACTTGTTAGGTTTCCCTAACAGATGTTTTAATGAGTGTGAGAAGTGGATGCACTTCTGGTGGCTGTGTTTATTGACATTGCTCCATGTCCATTTTCCCCCAAGGTGACCATGAGCAGCGTTACTGGCAGAAGATTTTGGTGGACAGACAAGCTAAGCTGAACCAGCCTCGAGAAAAGAAGCGGGGTACAGAGAAGGTAACCTGCAAATCTCAGCTGTTCCCTCTGCAGCCAGGGCTGCAAACATGACCCTGCTTCTGCATTGCTCCATGTGGTTTGACACCCTGTGTATTTTAATTCTGATAAACCACTTCCTACTGACCTGGCAGCAGGGTTTTACAGCCACAGAATACAGAGTGTGGCTGTCCTGCTGCAGCTGACAAGTGCAAGGCTTGTCATTGCAGGGACAACTGGAGAAAGTTAAGTCCATGACTGAACTTCATTTGTAAGCTGGATTTCTTTTGAAACCCTGTCTGGATGAGCTCATTAATAAGTTAAGTAGTCTTGATGTGGTCTCGTGAAATCAAGTCTAGTGCTGCACTCTTAAATCTCTAGTATGATCCAGAAAATAATTTTCTTGAGAACAAATCTCATTTCCCTCACCATTAACACAGTTTTATTTTGCTGTGGTGAATCCTGTGTGTTCCCAGAGTGGTCAGCCCCAGCCAAAGCTGGCTGCTGCTGCCAGCATCCATGGCTGTGCAGCTTCCAGTTCCAAACTGGGACACTGCAGCCTTCTCCTGGCTGTGCCTGTGGGCTGCAGCCTTAAGGGAATGTTGCAATGAACTTGCAGCCTCTGCTGCAGCCCCAGCAGCTCCTTCCACCATGAAGGGTTCCTTGACTAAGCCAGGCAGATCCCTGACTTGACAGAGAGGAGCCAGAGAGTATTTCACAGACGTTTTATTGCCAGGTTTGCTTCACACACAATCCAGATAAGGTTTCTGAATTGGCTTTAGCCTGATTTTTTTTTGCTGTAGCTTGCAAAACTTCAGAATCATCTGACCTTAATTATTTGTTGTTGACTTTGGAGACTCTTTGTTTCCTGGACGTTAGGGAAAAAATCCTGCCCCACATAAAATGGAAAGTAAATATTTAATTGACCTAAAGGAGCAGCAGTCATACAGCTCAAAACCTTATCTTGTACAAGGCATATTTTGCATGTCTTATCCTGTTTGTGTGCATGTTCTTTCAGAGATCCTGCAGACAAATGAGTTGAGTTTTTTTAAACAAAGATGTGCATAAAGAATTTGCCCGAATGTCTAATTTAATTTTCATGAAAGCCTGAAAATGGCATTGATTCGAGCCATTTTTCTTTAATATAAGCAGAAAGGGAATTTGGAATTTGAAAACCACATCTTTAGAACATTTTTCTGATTGCTGCCAGGATTTTTTTAATGTACTTTTACTTTTTGAAACCAAAGGTGCCAGTGAGACCTTTGACTTTAATTTTGACTGTAGGAGCCCTTGCTCTCAAGTTTCTCTTCTTCATCTTTTGAAGATTGGTATTTGTTGACCAAGCTGGTGTAAATTGGGCAGTAATGTACCTCATCTAGGCTTGCAAATACAAACTGTCTGGGTTCTGCCTAACAATTGGCAGCACAAGGATGCAAACTCCTGCTTCTTTCCCCTGCCCATCACCTTGCCACACAGGGAGGTGTGAACTTCAAAGCCAGGGAATTCTATTTAAATGCTAAAGCTGTTAAGCAAAACATCAAGACAAGAATGCCTCGCTGCAATCAGTAAGTTTTAACCCCTTCCTCGCTTTTTTACAGTCTGTATTCCTGAAATACAGACTGATAATATATTTTTCTGTTCATTAATATTTTCCCATTTGAAAATTTTTCCTTAGTACTTCCAAGACGATTTCTTGTGAAGATCTCAAAGGTAGAAAGAAGCAGTATAATAACTATAAATAATTATTAAATTAATAATTTAACATACTCAGTAAAATGTGCCATTAGTGTGCCTTTCTATTCTGTTGATGATGTTTGAAATCCCTTACACCATTTTGAAGTGGAACCTTCTGCCTGTTAGCTGCATTATGATTGGAATTAAAGCATCTATATTTTCTTTGAATCAGTGTTGAATGCATGGACAGTTGAGGCAGTCTGAGATTCCTCTTTTCCATTTTTTCTAAAACATCCAGGCCCATTTTGCTTTCCTCAGGATAATGGTTAAGGATCACTGCAGCACACAGCTGGTGCAGGGCCTAAAACCAAAGCAAGTGGTAGAGATTTCACTTCCTGAATCAATCAAAAAAATTGGTGACAGTCTACCAGGCCTGGAGGGAAGACAGGGACACCTTTTTCATTCCAAAGGATGGCCAGGCCTTTTCTGAGGGGCCTTGGGATATCCTATCTCTTTTGGACATCTGGTTTATTATAGGAACTGTGCCAGTGGAAGTGAAACCTTTCCCTGGTGTCTGTGGAATGGCTGGATCCCTGTTTGCATTCAGGAGTAGCCCTGTGGTTACACAGAGGTGCTGCTACTGGATTGATGAGCTAGAAATGGAAATCCTCTTGCAAATTCTCTAATAGAAACACTCAGCAGTATGAACTGGGCAGCTCATATCTTAGAGCTTCCCTTCCCATGTTTGGCATTCTCCATCCCATATGCTGAAGGATTAAACCACTGTACTCTGCTTCCTCTTAGGGCTGAACTGTTTTAAACTGGTTTTTTTTTAGGCACCAGAGCATAAAAGTTAGCCATCTTGAGGTCAGTTTTATTGCTGGAAGCTGCTTGGGAAAGCCTCAAATCTTGCCTGCCACAGGGAGTGCAGCAGCACAAGGTGCACCTCCATGCTGTGTGCAGGACTCAGCCATATGCAGAAGTAATAAATAATTTGATTTGTATGTGAACAAATCTGGCACACTGGATTGCCTGGGTGCAAGTGACCACATAACTCCAGCTAGTATGGTTGAGTAGTCTCCAGCAGAGAAGTTGCTCTGGGCTTTTGTTTGGTTTTGTTGCTGTTTTGATTTGATTTGGTGTTGGTTTTTTGAGGGGATGGTGATTTTTTTTTTTTTGTGTTTTGTTTTGGGTTTTTTGTGGTTTTTTTAAAGGTGGTACTTCTGTGTTCTGTGTGAGTGCATTTTCGTGTGATTTCTTGTGTTGGTTTGTGGTTGCTGTGTGTGTGTGGTTTTGTGTATATTGTGATGGGTTTTGTGGGTTCTGTACATGCCTCTGCCTGGTTTTTTTTTGTGGGATTTGGGGATTTTATATGTACTTAGAGTTCTCTGCATGTACTGGGGCTTTGGAGTTGTTTTGAGAGGCTTGGAAGAGTTTTGGTAATTTTTTCCTTTTGGGTTTGGTTTTTTTTTTTTTTTGCAGATTACATATTTTCAGAGGTTGGTTTTGGTGTTTCTTAGTGGGTTTGGGTTTTTTCTGCTGTTTTTAGGGAGCCTGGTGGGGTTTTTTTTAGGGGGGGAGTTGTGTGCTCTGTATGTGCCTTTGAGTGTTCCTGTGTTGGATTCTGTGGGGGTTTTATGTGCCCTCAGATTGTGGTGTCGTGTTGGCTTGTGGTGTTTCTCCACGAGGTTTTTTGTGTATTTTCTTGTGTTGATTTGTGGGTTTTGTGGTTTGTGTGTGTGTTTTTGTGGTGTTAGGGGAGTTTGTGGTTTCTTCATGTTCTTGTGTGGGTTTTAGGGGTTTTGTGTAGCTGTGCGTGTTCTTATGGGAGTTTGTGGTTTCAGCGTCAATGTTTTTGCCTGGGTTTAGGATTTTTTATGACATGGGAGTTTTGTGTGTGTTCTCAATGTGTTTGTGTGTTTGTTCATGGATGGGGTTTATAAGGGTTTTTATTCTGTGTATGTTTCTTGTGGTTTCTGTGCCTCAGTGATTTTTCTTCAGTGCGTTCATGTGGAGTTTCTGTGGTGTGCTGGGGATATATGTGGGGGTTTTTCCTGTTTAAAATTCCACAATATTCATAAAGCACTCTTTTTGGGCTTTTTTTTGTGATTTGACCTTGTTTTTCCTACATCAGTAGCCAAATGAATCTAATAAAAGGATAGAATTTTTAACTTGCTGTATGAGGCTGTATTTTAGGATTTTGAAATTGCCATTTTGATGTCTTCAACCATGTAGGGAGGAAGGAGGAATAGAATATATTATGATTATACAGTCAAATCCTAACAATATGGTTTTCCTCTGATTTTCCACATCATTTTTGCTGCTTGCAGTTGATTGCCAAAGCTGAAAGGATGCGGCTGGAGAAGACCCAACAGACAAGCAAACACATTCGCTTCACTGATGACAACTAACAGGGCTGATGTGGGCTTGGAAGTGAACTGTAGCTGTTCCAGACAAAACATCCAACACCAGCCCCCACAACCACTGCTGCTTCCAGCAACCCAGCCTGGGCCCTTGGAGCCAGAACTCTGCAGACTGCAAGTGTGAAGATTGGTTCTGAACCCCATTTTTACTAGGCTGAATGTTTCCTGCTTCTGAGCCCTTAGGTAAAGCTTTTTGGAACATGTGTATTATGAGATCTTCCTTTAGTTCACTTCCACTTTGTTGGGATTTTCTCTTTTTTTTTTTTGTTTTGTTTTGTTTTGTTTTTGGTTTGGTTTTTTTGTATGTTTTATACACTAGGTTATAAAATAAAATGCTTGAGAATTTCAGTTGTGTATCTCTAATTCTTCCATTTGCTTTTTATGAGACTATAAATAATAAAAGTGGTAAATGCTACATAAACCTCTCTAGGCCTCCTTTTAATCCATCAAGCTGTTTGGAAATAGAGGAAAATAATCTTCTGTTATTTTCAAGTGGGTAGGGCTGGCAGGAAATCTTCCACTGAGGAGTTTGGAAGGAAATTTACTTGTATAAATACACACTAAACTGAATTTAGATTTTTTTTTATTTTTTAGAGAAATCTTCAGAAGAAGAAATAAGAGTGTGTTTGGTACATCTCCATCTTGTTACTCACTTGCAGATAAGTGTTCAAGTTGTATCATTCACAAGTTAGGATGATGATTTTAGTGGCTTTAAGGTATTTCATGGAGGACCAGCAATCTGAAAAAGAGGAAAAGCAAACGTGAAACTGGAATTCTCTGCAAGGTTTCACTTCTGTTTGGCTGAGTCTGAATGGAGAGGGAATAGCAGTGGTCAGACTGAAGATATCGAGAGTCCAGAGGGGAAAAGTGCAAGATAAGGGATCAGCTTTGGGGCTGGAGGGGAAGAACTTGCTGGTGGTTCTTGGAAATGGTGTATGAGGATTGCTCCCAGAGGGCAGCAGGGGAAGAGCAGGAGCTCACCTGTATTCCAGGCATTCCTGCAGTATTCCTGTTTAGTCCAGTTGCAGCATTTTGAATTTATTATTATCGGATCTTTAACTCCTCTCTTCCTTAGTAGGTAAGAAGTTGTGTAACATGGCACAGAGGAGTTTTCATACCCAACTCTGAAAAGAATTGATCAATTAATGTCTTCTAGGCATCCAGCCTGAAAGACAGGAGGGTTTTTTTTTTCTTTTTCCCTTTGTGATGTGAAGGGAAAAAATAAACCCTGCAACCTACCCTGGGTAAGATGCTTGGGATTTTGCTGCTGAAATTAATTTAAGTCAAAAATATATCTGTGTTATAAATAATTTAGGTCATAAATGATTCAGACTTTTTATGTTTGGTGGAGAGTGGAACAGAACTGCAAAAGCATGAGTTTGGGAGTTTTGCTCATTTATTAATAATTCCTAACTTGAGCACATAGGAGTCACCCTTCTGTTTCTTTCCATATTTATGCAGGTTAATTCCTTACACTTAGACATCAATTTTCTTTTCCTCCTTTTCCAAACTAGTGCAGCAATCTGCTCCAGCAGGGAAGGCCAGTTGGTGTTTAATACATCTTCAAGGAGTTAATAACAGAGTTTTTGCCACTTAATTGAGAAGTCAGGAATGAAGAGGATGGCTTAGATGTTTTTACAAAAGAAGCTTGGATTCTCAGGTGTGCCAGAATGGTTTGTGTATTTTTTCTTTAAGTACAAATGACAATTAATTGCTGCTGCTGTCTTTCCCCATCTGGCTGAGTTTTACCAGCCCAAGAATTGCATCCCTAAAGCAACTTCTGTTTGACCTCTAGGAGCTTCCTACACTGACATTTTCCTTTCTTTTCCCCTAATAAGTACATTTTATTTAGAAATTCAGGGTGACACTGTAAAATGGTAGGAATTGTTAACCTTGGAGTGCTCCTTTGTTGTTGCTGATTTTTCTGTCTCCCTGGACTGAGTGTTTTGAATAACATCATTCCATTGCCATCCATCTGCCTGGAGCAGAACCCAGCATTGATTCTGCTCTTTGTGACCCAGCACGGGGCTGAAGCTGAAATTATTTTTAGCACTCATATTTTTACCTCTCTTCCACGAGTTGCAGGCTGTGCATGGCAGCAGCAGGACTGGTTCTAGTGGAACACATGCCTGATACTCCAGGATGACTGGACCTGCTGTTTTTCAGTAGCCTGTGCCTCCACTCAGCACAGTACCCCACTCCACTGTTCCTGCAATGTGGAAAAGCCTTTTTACACTTGATTTTGAACTTTTGGTTAATGTTTGTTTAACTGTCCTCATCCTACCATCACCTGGAACAAACCTGTTCTGTCTGCTTTATCTTACACAGCTAATACTTGTGTTTTGGGAGGTTTTTCCCCCTAAGTTATTCACTGTACCCTAGTTTAAGTCAGACTTGAAGGCATCCTTGAAAGGCAGCAGGTAAGTACATTATCTTCTTCTAGAGAGGCTCTTAATCACATTAGAAAATTACCTTCTGATAGATGACAAAGGCACTTACCTGCCCAGCTCCCTGAAAACATGGGTCAGTGTCATAATTGCTTTCTTAACGGTACCAGGGTGTGTAATGATCCTGGGCAGGATTAAATCATGGCAATAATGCTGCACAGTGCTGCAAAAATAATTAGATCAGCTATGCTTGGGTGACTTTGAGACTGCCTGAGTGAGGCAGTAAGTAATGCAGTTACCTTTCCTACAGGGGATGGCTCTGCTGTGGAGGGTGTTAGGAAGCTGCCAGCTCCCAGGGGCTTGGCAGCACACAAGTGTCCCTTGGCTTCCAGCAGAGCCAGGCCGGCTCTTGCATTCATCCCTGCCCTTGCTGGGATGGTGCTAACAGCATACTTGGCACTCCTAGCTGTTGCCCAAGTCACACCAGTGCCGGCAAAAACCGGGACAAAACAGAGCAGGAGAGGCTGGGAAAGCTTTGCTGCCCGTTGCCAGGGTGACTGGGTTTGTGCTGGACAAACACTGCTGTGCTTTTCTCGCCTTGTGGCATTTTGAGTGCAACCAAACAAACTCCTCAAGAGGCAAAACAAGTGGGACAGGGGTGAAGGGAAGGGATAAACCATCTCTGGCACTTGGGAGTGAGTGGTGTCTCTGTGGGCAGAGGGGCTACCTGGGCTCTCTCTCCCCTGGCCCTGTGCACCCCCTGGAGGCAGCTGGCTGCCAGGAATGCTGTTTCCAAATTTTTCCTTTCAGTGTGCAATCCTGGTGATTTGTGTGAAAGAAAGCACTTGGAATGCAGTGAGGAGTCTGATGGGAAACGCCTTCTAGTCTGGTGTGATTTAATTAGGGCCGTTGACTACCCCTTTTACCATTCTGGGCTGGAACAGGGACTTCATCCATCACATTTCATTTTTTGGGGTTTTTTAACTCTTTTCCCAGACTTTTCATTCCCTCTCTGGTGTTACTACCCTGACTAAGCTGACACCTCCTGAAGTCCTGTGCTGTATTTAATTTTGGGCCTGGGAAGACCGGGGGTGAGGGTGACATCCCCAGGAGGTGTCCATGGGACAGGGAGGCTCCTGCCTGGGCTGGGCTGGGCTGAGAGCCCTCCCGGGACCAGCAGAGGGCAAAGCTGTTCCGACTGTTCTGGGCTGGAGGCACAAACAGTGCCGGGAACAGCTGGACTGTCCCCTAGATGAAGCTATGTACTTTTATTTTGAGCAAGAAGAATGGTCCATTTCTCCTACCCCCTGAATGAGGCATGGAGCAGAAGTGGTTCAACACCTTTTTACTTCCGTGCCTAATGCAATTTTCTTCTTTCTTTCGGTTTGTTTTCCCCCACCGTGACTGGTGCTTCTCTTTCTCCTGCTTGTTACACACAGAAACATTCTGTTACAAAAAGTAGCCACTCTCTCAGATCAGGTCCCTCAGTAGGTAAATCCTTGCAAGGTTTAGCCTAGAAAGCATTTTCCACGTCTGCAAATACAAAGTGTACTTGACCTGTTGGTTCAGGTCTGTGTATGCACCAAAGTAATTTTTGATGTAAGAGCAGAACTGTGGAAAAAACACATTCGGTATCCTGAAAAAATAAAGATGGAATGTGAACCTCTTTCCCTCCAATTCCTATCTCATCACCTCCTTACCCATCAGCATGTCTTAAACTCTCCAGCTCTGATCCTTGTCCTTTTGCACGCTCTTCCTCTGATGGAAACGTGATTACAATCAGGGCAAAACACTGAAAATTGTTTGCGTGTTGCAAGATGCAGCTGTGTATCCTGACTGGGCTTAGGCTGCAGCTAGAGATGTATTTCTATGGCCACCTCTTGGCCTCAGTACAACTAAATTTAGGTACAGCTGCAGGAGAGAGCTGGTCATCTGCAGCTTCCAGAAGGGAAACACACTCAAAGCCACTTTGCAGCTTTTAAGCCCGAATTTGGCACCACATCCCCTGTTTTAGGTGCCCTCATTAACACCCCTGTGCTGTATTTTATAGCCCATTTCTTGTCCAAGTGTTTTACCGTGGGCATGGAGCTTGTTGCTGGGTTGGAATCTTGCTTTTACAGTGTGGCCCACTCTTTTAAACATCTACTGTCTTGCATTGTTGGTTGGGAACTTCATATTTATTTTGTCCTCAATTACGTGTATATAATCATATATATATATATATATATATATATATATACACACATATGTATAATTTCTTTTGTTGTGTAAAAGCAACAATTTTAAGGGAAATTCAAATGGATCAGAGCAACTGGTAGCCAAGTGGTGCATGCAGAAGAGAGAGCCCTTCCTTGGGAAGCTTCCTGAGGAGTTCTTATTGGAAAGAGATGAAGAGGTGGCTGGAACTTTCACAATGTGGAGGTTTGGCTGTGAGAGCTAATGCCGAGTGTGCTCACATGGTATATGGAGAGGATAACTTGTCCTTTGGATGTGAGGTGGCACTTCATGGGGGGAAATGGAACTATTCCTGTTGAAGCTGGTGGTGGGTGAGGCAGGGACAAGGGGAGCTGGCATCCTGTACTGGGAGGAGACAGCTTGCCCAGAAAGTGTTCTCTCTCCACTCTCCTGGTGGGAAGGCTGCTGGATGGCAGACAGTGTGTCCTGCTGTGTGGGCAGATGTTCATCAACCTGTCTCACCACAGTGATTCTGATTTTGGCCTTCCCAAACCTCCGTGGCTTCCTCATTGAGAGAGGTTCTGACCCGTGATCAGAGGGTTAATTTTAAAACCATTTTTTTCCTTCATGTCTCAGCACTGTCTGGCTTGGGCTGTGATGGGGATGAGAAGTGACAAGGTACCACAGGGGAGCTGTTCTCTTGGGGTTTGCGTCGTGCCTAAAGCCCGACTGGAAACCTCCCAAGAGGAGCTGACCTGCCAGACCCCTCCAACAACACCAGCTTGACCAAGCAGCTCTGCTTCCCAATGAAACGGGCTTCCCAGGTTTTTGTTCTTCACCTCTCCTAGCATGTTACAGTGTTTCCTGACAAGGACATGATGGTGGCTCTGTGCAGAGGCAGGACAGACCCTTCTGCAGGGGGCTGCACATGTGACCACAGACCACTGAGAGTGTGACTGATGTTCTTGGTCTCAGCAAGCTGGCTCCATGGTGTGCCTGCAGTGAGTGTCCCTTGGGAACATCCTGTGTCTGCTGTGCAAAAGGCAAGGAGCAATTGTGTCACAGAGAGGAGATGTTATTTTTCAGTGACATGGCTCTGCTGTAGCTGCTCACAGAACAGCTCACAGGGATCTCTTGGGCTGAGTGGCCTCGTCAGGTTTGTTGATGTGGCCAAAACCAGATATTTCCAACTAATATGGCTATTTAATAATTACATGAAATAATAGCAATCTGAGAAGCATGCATGACAAAAATCTAGTGAGACCAAATACTTGCTTAGAGTTTTTTTGGTCTGATTTTTTAAATGCAGCAGTTCAAGAAGCCTTTTCATGCAGCACAAGAGCCTCTTCTGCTATTTCAAAGGTTAGCACAGAAAGTCGATGCACACAAGTATAGATGCAGCTTCTAACATCTATCTTGTGTATAATATCAAAATCAAAATGAGGATCTCAGCATTTGGACAGGACAAGACAAAAGACTAAAGCCAGTCTGTGGCTTTCAATATCAAAGTACAAAGCCCAGCATAATGTGACACTAATCTATGCGATAGCATGGGCAGCTTGAAGCCCATCAGGTCCATCTGACGAGGTTCTGCCACCATCCCATCTGTTTTGTATTCATCTGCCACTGAGACTCGGAGCCACTGGAGAGGAAAAAGAACTGGCAATGTCATGCTGTGGTTTTTCAACATCATTACAGGCAGTGTGGGAATTGCTAGGGGTTATTTCCTGGTGCTTGTCAGGGGCACACAAATGTCATGTGGGGGAAAACCCACTAGATCTATAAATACCACTCCATCCTAGGAGTAAACACTGTAGTTATCCATCAGGATTTCCAGACCAAAATCGTGTTTCAGCTCTTCCTGAGCTAGAGGAAGATGGATGGATGTTGGGCTGGATGTGTCAGCTTCCCCCTGCTACAGTCTGAATCCTGCTGTACAGTACAACCACTAGAGGAAAAGCGTGCAGTGGGGACTCCCTTAGCTGCAATGTGCTGGTATCACTCCATGCACTTGTCTTAAAGCAAATGAGATGAAGATTTGGCTAGCAGCAGATGTTCAAAGGAAGAACAAATCAGAGCAGCCATATACCCGGTGGGACTGAGGTTTCCTTGAACTCAGCACACATCTCCAGGAGCTGGCACTTGGAAGATGGGAAGAAAAAAAAAAAAAAGGAAAAAACAGATGCTGAAAGTTCCCTGAAATTGCCCCTGAGCCTCTGGAGGGCAAAGTATGTCTTTTAACTCCTGCTTATTATCCCTTCTAGTAGGCTCTTTTCCAGTCCTTACCGAGGAGTAAATGCTTTTTCTGTGTATTCCCTGCGGGCTGCCCTACTTTACATCATCACCTTGGTGATGAAAAACACAGTCCTCTGCGGAATCTGCCTGTCACGATTCCTAATTTTCTTTTAAAGGTGAGGAAGCGAATCCCAGAGCCCGCTGCACTCCCTGGCCAGCCCCAGTTCAGCGCTGCGTGGCGGGGGCTGCAGCTGTGGGAGGTGAAGGCAGCAGGCACAGAGGAGTATTTCAAACATTGCTGGCAGGTCGTGGCACGGCTCGCCGCCCCGACCCTCCCTGTGGCGCCTTTGTTCTGCGGCAGTTTCCATGGTGCCCCCGCTTTGTGTGCAGACCTGGCTGCAGGCTGCTCTCCTCTCCACCGCACCGCTCCGGCTCCTTTCCCCAGGCGGAGCATCGCGCTGCGTGCCCGTGCTGCAGAGCTGCCAGGCGGCAGCCACACACACATCCCGCAGCCTGGCTGCTGGCAAACCTCTGGGAAGCATGGATTCGTGGTTTTGAACAGAACTGGGTGATGATAGATGAGAATTCTGCTCAGCGTGTGGCCTGTCACGTTTAGCAAAGTCAGAGGAGGGCCCTTACCCAAAGGGGTTGTTGCTGTAAAATGAAAGAGCGATAGAGGCATGACAAAGAGGGGCAGCCATGCTGCTTGCTGCAGCGCTCAAATTTTAAAGATGATGCACTCAGATATTGAAGATGTACTACACAGCATCGTTCCCCTCACTCGGGATTGGCATTGGGGAGGTCGAGCTCCTTTTTCTGTTATCTCGCTGTTAATTCCCTGCTAATTGTTCTGATACCGAAGCACTGCCCGCCCCCAACGGCATCAGCGGGGAGGAACTCCTGGTCCTTACGTCAGGTACGGAGTGAGGAGGCTGAGTAACCTGGCCCCAGGAATTTATGCCCGGGGATAGCATCCCTCGGGAAAACCCCGATCACAGTAGAGTGCTTAGAGCCTGATACTAGGGATTTTTCAGCGAAAAAACCCAGTTCCATGAATCTTCATCCAAAAGGAAGTGGAGTGTAAAATCACTGCCCAAGTGGAAAAGTAGGCGAAAGGGCAAAGCTGTGCCCAGGGCGGGATTCTAACTCCAGGCACAGGGGAGAGTACTTTAAGTGGTGGGAACAAGGCTGGAGGTCTGTTAGCAGGCTGTGCACAGGAATGAAATTTAACCCAGGACCTGCAGATATCAATGAGAAATGGAACAATATTAGAGTTAATATAAAAATAGCGAAACAATCTCCTCAAGGACACAAGGGTGGCTTGGAAAGAGATGTCCTCATCTCTTGGAGCAGAAAAATGGTTTTCTTCATTAAGGTTAAGCTTGTACAGTGTGCTGGGATAAAATGGGCGGCTCCCCAAAGCTGAACATGGAAATGAATGGTTCCCAAGTCTTGGCAGAGGTTTTCAAGGATGCCTAGGAAATTATAATGCCCAATTAAGTAGGAATTGGTCCTCCAAGTCCCTTATGCGGTCCTGAAAATCACAGCCACTCTGCACTGCGACTAATTTTCAGTCAGATTTTTTCTTCTGCTTCCCTTTGCTCTCCTCTCCTTGTACCATCCTGCTGGCACAGACCTGTGGCTGAAGCCAAAGCTAAGGACCTTGGAAACATGGCATTCAACAGCCTTGTTGGTGACAGGAGATGGGATCATCTTATCCCTGCTGAGGGCATTCAGAACTGGAGCTGCTTTTTTTCCTACTGAATATCTCCCTCTCACTTTTGGCCCATTTTTGTACCTCTGATGTGAGAACACTAGGCTAGATCAGCGGTGGAAAAGGGTGTTTTGTTGGAATGTTGGGAACAACAGGGAGCCTCTCTTGACATGATTAACTTCCTAGGAACCCCTGGGAGTTTTATTTTGTCCTTGATTTCTTCCCCAGCAGCTCATTCTTAGAATGAGTTGTACTTGAGTGCACAGGTAAGGAAAGCCCTTCATCTGGTAAAGGTTTGGGAGATAAGAAAGGAGCAACAAAACCTGATTTTTTTGGAAGTAAGTGGTAAAATTGATTTGGAAGAAACCAGAAGGGAAACTCAGTTCTGAGTGTGAGCAGGAACAGTATTCCAAGCTTCCCTGGGAGACATCCTCCAACAAAATCTTAAAATACAGGACACGTGGTCATGCCCATATTGCTTTCCTCTCACCAGGGGCTTGGTTTTCAACTCACTCCCTCTGCTCCACCCTTCTTGATACCCAAGTCTCCAATTCCCATCAACTATTACTGGTTTTTATGGCTTCTGTCTTCTTTGTCATCCAGATCCATCCAGTCTATTCGTGGCCCTGGAGCTGCTGAGCTCTCTTGCCAGCCTGCAGCACACTGGAGATATGCTGGTACTTCCCAGGAATAAACCTGTGGGTTATGCACAAGGCATTGTGGCAGGATCTGAGGAGGAGATAAAAGGCAAGCAGGTGAAACCTTGCTTTTAGATGGTTTTGGAGAAATGTCCTCTACACCTGCAGCGTTCCACAAGTGAGGAATACCGGTGCTTTCCCTTCCCACAGCCGGTGGCTCCTGTTCAGTCAAAGACATGCCAGGTGTTACAAAAGGCTGCCAAGGCGTCAGCAGGGGATGGATGTAGGGACACCGAGCTGGAGGTGGGACTTAAAGGTATTGGCTAAATCCCCAGGCAAACGCCACTAAGTCGTTGTTAAAGTAATTAGCAGGTTGGAATAAATTTAGCATCTCTCTAATGCGCTGGAAATCATGGTGACTTTGGAGCCTGTGCTTCCCAGGGCTACTTTGAGCTGATGGCACCGGGATGCAGGAAGGCTGATGGGATGACAGGCTGGGACAGGTCATCCGTACCACTTTTGCAGAGGAATAAATGTTGATTAGCAGTTTTCCAACACCTCGTGCTAAAGAACGAGCTATTTTTGGAAAGGAACTTGAGTGAAGCAGCAAATTCATTCTCTGCTGAATAAGGGGATCATTTGTTTTAATAGCAGATTGCTCTGTTAAGGAGACAGGGATTTTGGTGAGGATTTGTGACACGGTGCCACATTTAAATGTGAGTGAGTGAAGGTTTCCTCGGGCAGAAAGGGAGGCAGGGAAGTAGTGAGCTCCCGTGGTTGAAATTTGGGGATAAATTAGTGTCATTAGTCATCGGAACCACTTGCCTAGGGATGGAATGAATTTATCTTAACTTTGTTATTTTAAATCGCTTTCCCGATGTACATATTGTAGCTTCACCAGCTGTTCGGGTTTGTTTTCGAGGGAAATTGTCTTCCCAGAAATTCTTGTCATATGTGGGAGATAAGGCTCTCTGATTATAGGGTTCCCCCTGGCCTTAAAAGATTTGAATGTAGGCAGCAGGGAAGATTTCCCCTTCGTTCATTATCCTCCAGATGACGTCCAAAGGGCACTCGGGGATTTAAAACCCTGCGAGCGGAGGGTGGGATATGAGGACAACCACAGCTGAGGGATACCTGCGTTTCTCTACACCCGGGTATATCCCTGCGTTTTGACACTTGGACCCGAAGGGGGAAGGTGCAGCACTCCGCTGTCATTTAAAACAAAAGCCCCCCGGGTTCAGCACGGGAGGAGTGCCGTGCAGGAGCCTTGTATGTGTGTGTGCGGTGTGATCGCGGGTCGGGTGTACCGGGGGTGTGTGTGTGTGTGTCGGGGAAGGGGGGGGGACGAGGCGGGTCCTCCGCCCGCGCCGCCCGCCGGCAGCCGCCGATGTGTCCGTGAGCTCATCCATCGGCAGCGCGGCCGCTGCCTCCCGCACCCCCCGCGCCCCCACCCACGGCTGCAGCGGCCGCCAAGGTCACCCGCGGGTCCCCGGCATGGTGGCGGCCGCGGGGGGCTGAGAGGAGGCGGGCGGCGGCGGGAAGGAGCCGAAGATGGCTTCGCCCGCGCCCCCCGCGCCGGGAGGCGGCCCCTCACCCCCCGCCGGCCCGCCTCGCCTTCGCCAGGTGGGTGCTCCCCGGCGGGCAGGGGCGGGGGGCGAGTCCCCGAGCGGAGCGGGGAAAGGGGGGGACGGAGCCCGCGGGACGCGGAGGGGAGCGGGAGGCAGGGATGCGAGCGGCCCGCAAGTGCATCGGCAGCTTGAAGTGGGCAGGTGGATGGTGCAGCCGGGGATAGTTTCTGTTCTGTTCAATAAAAAACCCACTTCCATAACAAAACCACAAATTCCATCCCTATCCCGAAAGCATCGCAGGCAGCACCTGCGCAGGTGTGCCCGCACCGTCACACGCAGAGGGGAGCGCAGGCACGCGTGTGTAACTTCACAGTGGTGCAGCGCGGTGCGTGTCGTGCTGCATCACCGCCGTGGCAGCGCAGCTCCGAAGGCATGAATAAAATCTTAATTAACGAAATGCTGCAGCTTCCCAGAGGCTGCTCCCGCTCCTGCTGCATGCAACGCTTTTCCATTCGCATCTCTCCCCGCGCAAGGCGGGAGCTCCGCTCTTAGCGGCGGCTGCTGCATTAATTTACATTTGGAATGGGGAAGTTGGTCGCTGGAGTTGTTTGACGTTCTTGGCCCGGCTGGATCGGTGAGGCCGAGCTGCTGCTGGGTGTCTGCGGGGTTCGTTCCGTGAGCCCCATGGAAATGGGAGAGGCAGGAAAGGAGGGACGCGGTGCCCGTGTGTTCAGCTTGCATGTTCCTGCTAAGGCTCTAATGCTACGGCGGTTATTAATAAAGAAAATAAGGTCAATAAAAGAAAAGCTGCTATAAAGGAGGATTCTCAGTGCATAATCAGATTAGCGTAGTATGTATGTACTCAAACATAAATCCAAAAAGAAATCCAAAAAGAAATCCTATCCTACTCTTTTTTTTTCCCCCTCCCATTTTCACTGGTGGTAGTGTTGATGAGGAAATCTCAGGAGTCTGGAGTTGAGACAGACATCTGAGGGTTTGGGGAATATTTAAACTTGTCAGTCCCTTACACGCCGGAAGTTTGGGCTGGGCAGCTCCAGCAAAAAGGCCTTTGTGTGGGTGTGCTGATGGCTCTGGCTGCAAATGGCACAAGAACAGCTGCCCCCTCGACCCGAGTATTTTGGCACTTCCTGTTCTGTTCCCTGCTGCAAACCAGAAGAAAAAGTGATTTTAGTTCTGAAGTTTGGTTTTAGGAGGGTGAATGACCAGTGAGGATCGCTCCAGTTTATTGCAGCCTGTAGTAGGTGTGATCAGCAGGATAAGTGAGAAGTGCTGAGGATGGAAAAGAAGTTCCAGGTAGGGGAGGAAAGAGTTGGGGATGAGGACCCCAAGCACTGGGAATCCTCATTGAACCTGGCTTCTCTTTGCTTCTAACTTGGTCTGTGTGCTCACTGAGTCCAGGTAAGCAGCATCCTTCCAAGCAGTGACCAGGTCCTTTGGAGGCAGCTCCTTTTCTGTGATCCTCCTTGTTTCAGACCTTTGGTTTGCTCCTCAGCAGCTGGGAAACACAAGGTTACCAATTATTTATTGCTGCATGTCCAGCAGCAAACCCAGACTGCTGCGTTCTCCAGAGCGTTCTGAATTGGCCTCTCACGGGGTTATTCATTTTGCATGAGGAAGAAACGAGCATCCTGAACTAGTAGGCAGAAATTACTCATTAAAAAATTGGCTACTGTGGTTGTTTTACTGTCTTCCTCTGCATTTTGTCCACTCTATGTTTAAAATTATTTTAAATTGCATTTAAAAAGGAATGACTCATCGCTCGTGTTTCTCTGAACTATGGCTAGGGTACAGTCTGGTGTTCATTTATTTATTTCTTTATTTAAATTTTTGCTGCCCTTCAATAAGACATCATACACACAGTTTATTGGGTGACCTTCACAGGAGTGGGAAACGCCGTGAATAAATTCCCGAAGCCGCTTCAGACCAAGGTAAAGAACACAGCACTGGCAGAAGTCAATCTGTTTTCCTATAAATCACTACCAGCCTCCCACTTTACCAAGCATTTCTTGCATCCTTAGGAGGGGAGAAGAGTACAAACAGAAGGAAAGTGAACATGTCTGTCTGAAGCTGTTGTACTGACTTTTGTTATCACATTGCACTTGTTGTGATAGTGCTGAATGGAAATTGATATTAGCAACGTGCTGAGTTCCCGTTACACGGGTACCTTTGGGAGATCCTTGAGGTTAGTCCTGGCTTGCAGCCCGAGAGCAAGACTCACTGAAGAAACTGTTTGAAACAAATTGGTATTTGTGAAATTTTTACCATGTCTCTCAGTCCATCTAAGACATCTTTAAATGTGCCCTTTATTTGAAATATGTATTGAGGGCATTTGCAGAACTGAGGATAATGTTTACATCTGAGAACCTGTTTTAGCAAGAACTCCATTTTACCTGAAACATTATGTTACTACATTTAAATTGGGCTAAAGGTACTGCAGTCAAGATACCAGTGGCATTTGTGATATCAATCTTGATCAAGAGTCTACCATATAAAAGACCAAGCTGTTGTAAATTACACGATGGAGACCCTTGTATTTGGAATAGGATGGAGGTTGTGTCTCTTAGCAGTAGACAAGTGAATTATTTCCACTGTTTTTCCTTTTAGTTGTCAGTGCTGCACTTGTCAAAAAGAAATTTAAACACTTCTCACAATAAAAAATACACTAACTTGAATAAAATTTGCAAACTAAATAGTGTCTTGCATGGGAATGTGGTAACACTTGAGTACTGCTCTCCCACTGCACTTCTGAACATGCAGGGATAAATCAATTATCCTAATCCATTATCTGATATGGAAAGAAAGTGTGCAGGAGTGTCTTCCAGAGTCATTTAACTGATCTCTGGTGAAGTTCCTTATCATGGAGCAATGTACATGGTAATTGTCCTGTGGTCATGCTTTATTGATCCCCCTTAAATCCCTTTATTCTGTCTAATTTTCTTTTCTTTTTCTTTTTCTTTTTTTCTTCTTTCCCCTCCCTGAAATATGATTTCAAGTATTTGTAAATCCAAAAGGAGGTGGATATTTTGGGATTCCAAACTTGGGGTTTGGACTAAGAATTTAAACTGGAGAGAGAACACCATGGTGTCCAGATGAAGAGTGCTGGAGTGGATGTGGGAAGATGCAGAACAGAGCTCCTGGCATTCTGCTTCTCCAGGGATGTTCATGTGGCAAAAGGGCCCTGTGTTGTGAATCCATCCAATTCATCTCAAATCCTACAGTTTTCCAGCCTACATGAACTCTTAATAGATGTGTGTTAGTCAGTATGAAATCTGCTCCTAGACCTTGACAAAAATCTCTTCTTCAATTGGTGTGGGACTGCAGGAACCAGTTTTCTTATTTTTATTTTCTTTTCTCAAGGAGTTTCTCTGTAACTCTGCTGAATTTTGCTTCTTTTAGACTGTCTTTGATACTTTTTTTTTCCTGAAAGCTTGTATCCTACTGCAGTCTTAGAGGTTGTTCACACCATGACTGTTGATCTGCTACTGTTTCTGCCTTTTCCAATCCACTGCCCAGGTTTTTCCCTACTGCAGGATGTACTTTGTCCCCTACTAACACTTGGCAAGACTTGAGGATATTTTAAGCTTCTCTTTCATGGGTGATTTAGGCCAATGCCTCTCCCAGCCTCTTTGCTTTGGACAGCATGTTGTTCACCTCCACATCTTTGCTGGTGCTGATTCTACTTCCATAATTTCAAAAATTTGCTTTGTTTGAAATCCACATTTTCAAGGTTCTTTTGAACTTCGGTTTGATTTAAGCTTATTTTTTGTTTTACCTTCTGCCACCCTAAAGAATTAGAAGTAATTTGCTGGGAACTAGAATGGCTTGAAAATCAGCCTAGTGAAGCACTTGCTTAGTAAAGCCAACATACATCAAACTGAACATTTCTATTCCACCCATCCCTGCCTGCCATATCCAAGGGAAAAGGCTGCTAGAAAATGTCTTCCCCTTGAACTGAACTGATGAAATATAAAACATAATGAACCTGCTGCATGATGGATGTGGCCTAATGTAGGAAAAAGTAATTACAGTTAGGACGCAAATGACTACGTGTGTTGAGATAGCATATAAAAATTAGTGTGCTATGGTGTTATTTGGGTTGCAAAAGCACCAAGTAGTTGTAAACTAATAGAATTGAGGCATATGAAGATTTACCACTTCCATGAAAACCCCTTTAGCTACCAGCAGTGGAAGGAAAGAATTAAAAGCTTTCAATTCATATTCCCATTAGGTCTTCTGTGGGTTTTGCTGAAAAACTGTGGAAAACCAAAATAAAAAAGGGAGAAAGAATAGCAGGTTTAGGTGGGTTTGCAGACTAAGTTAATTTAGTAAACAGCTTCAGCTGCTCTGCTGCTTATGCCAGATCAGCCCAGGTGGGACGGGAAACAGACAAGCTCCTGCAATTACAATTACTCCCTGGGGTTTATAAGAGGAGCAGTGGATGGGCTGGGCAGTTTCAAAGGGGCTCCGTGAGCTTCGGCAGCTGCTGCTCCTTGGGCAGGGCCTTTTCACCCAGATCGGCAGCACCTGGAGCCGGAATGCTCCAGAAGCCAGCGCCGCCTCAGTCGGGCTGCTGGGCTCCTCCTGCGACGCACAGGTAGGGGCTTGCTCTGGCCTTTAATGCTTTATTTTTATTTATTTTTCATATTTATTTGTTGTAGAAGTGCTGAGGGAGCAGGTTGAGGAGAGGGTTGTAATTTGGTGCTGATTTGTGTGTCAGTTCTACTTTATTTCTGCGTGAGGGATGTTGAGGTTGTTGGCAGGTGTTCCGTTGTAGATGGATTGTGCCCTCAGGGAAGAGTAGAGGGTTTGGCTGTTGGGTTGTTTGGTTATTTTTCCTTTTGTTCTTTTGTGTGGGTGGTTTTCTATTTTTAAAAGACTTTAAATTTCTTTTTTTTTTTTTTTTTTTTTGTTTTTGTTTTTCTTCTGTTTTTTCTTCCTTTATTTTCTTTTTTCCTAATTTTTTCCTCCTTTTTCCTCAAATTTTTCCCCCCCTCTATTTCTTGTTCCCCCCATTTCTTTTTTTTCCCCCTCTATTTCATTTTTTTCCCCCCAATTTCTTTTTTTCCCCTCATTTTGTGTGGGGGGCAGGAGGGGGCTGGCCGCCATTTTGTGTGGGGGGCAGGAGGGGGCTGGCCGCCATTTTGTGTGGGGGGCAGGAGGGGGCTGGCCGCCATTTTGTGTGGGGGGCAGGAGGGGGCTGGCCGCCATTTTGTGTGGGGGGCAGGAGGGCGGCGCGCGGGGGGGCTGGCCGCCATTTTGTGGGGGGGGCCCTGTCTGCCATTTGTTGTGTGGGGAGGGGGTTTCCCATCATTTTTTGTGCGGGGTGGGGCTGTCCACCATTAGGTTGTGGTGGAGGGGCCTGCTGGCCTTGTTGTGTAGGGCAAGAGCTGCTCACCATGTCGTGTGGGGAGGAGGGTGCCCGCCATGTTGTGGGAGCTGTAGTGAGGCTGCAGCCACTGCTTCTGATTGGGGTGCACTGGGGTGTGAGAGGGAAGAAGTAGCAAAGGTTGGTTTGACAAAAAACAGTGACTTGCCCACCTCCTGCTCTAGAGGATTTGCTTATTAAGCTGTTAAATATTGAAGGACTAGTACTACTTCTGAGTAAATAAAAAGCTGGAAAACATGCAAAAATGCCCACACTGTCCAAAAGCCTTGAAACACTTGGTGAGCTTTTCCATGCTGGTCACTGCACATGTCTGCTGGAAACACAGCCTGTTGCTCTCCATGTCTGTAGCTTTGTTGCCTGTAGAGGTGAGACCTTTGTGAAGTTACTGTAGGGCTTTTTGCAGTCCTACTCTTCAATGAACATATACCGTGCTTGTATTTGGTGTTTTGTTATGAAGTATTTATTGCCAAGTTGTTTTTGCAGAGGGCTACAGAAACTACAAGGGGTTGTTCTCTGTCTATAAACACTGCCTGGGAAATGGGTTGTAGAATCCTCCTGGCTGAGTGTTAATAAGGAATTGACTAACAGAGTTGGGAAAACACAATATGTTCTGTTCTGTCTGTCCTTTCCCTTTTATCCTTCTTTCTCAGGTGCCTGATTGTCCTTACTGTCATGGTGAGTCAGCTGGGAACACAGAAACAACTGTGGTATCCAGCAGGATGCAGACTTCAAGATGTAGCTGTATTCAAAAAATGAAAGCATTTAGGGGAAGGAGAGGGGAATGTGAGCTAGAAATGGTGGTTCATTACCCACTGGAGATTTATGAGCTTGGGTGGGAGAAGCAGGCTGTATCCCACATCCAGTGTTGATGCACAGAAAGCTCAAGGTTTGCTACTGTGCATCTGATTGAAACAGTCTGGTCAAATTTCTTATTAAGAGCTTCAGGACCAAAAGTTGTGCCTTGCTCACTACAAATGTCAGAAGTAATCCTGGACAGAAAAAAGGTTACAGGGGTATTATTTGTTGTCTCTGCTTATGCAGTTTGGTTATTTACTTTATTGTCTTTTTTTTTGTTTGGTTTGGCCGTCTGGTCTGGAAGCATTTTGATTTATCTGCAGAACTTGACTGATCCTGAAGAGAAGTAGGAGCACAGTATATCATGGGGCAGTTCAGACTTCCTATAGTAAAGGAATCTTTGTTTACGCAACGAGGATTCATTCAGCAACATCCCCCTTCACAAAATGTTGGGTGTTTGCCATTTTAACCCTTTGGGTTTGGCTCTGCTGGTGCAAATGAAGGTACAGCTGCAGGAGATGAAACTGCTGACCTGTCTGCAGTTTCTCTTTGAGTGCTGCTTTGACCACTTGTGTGTTTCCTTCAGCATTAAAACTGTTCCTGCTGAAAACTGGTGAGAAGCTTTATGAAATGCATCCCTTGCTTCATTTGAGCTTTATTTAAGGTGATCTGGATGTTTGAAGGTGATGTTTATAGGGTAGAAAACAGACTTTGCCACAAGCAGCATGTGTGTGAGGCACAGATTCAGGTGAGGAAATGGTGTGCAACCAAAAGTCCTATCAATCTTCCAAAAGTTGTGAGAGGTCCTGGCTTAAGTTGTAAGCCCTGTTGAGGGACTTGAAGCTGATGGGATGCTTACAGGCATCTGATGGATGGGAATGCATTTCAAGCATTCAGACTGGCTGGGTTTGAGCAGGTGACATGGTGCTGTAAATACCCTTGTCGTTTATGTTAGGTCAGAGGGTGAAGTGTTGTTTTATGAGCTTACCTCTGAAAAGATGGAGGGTGTCCAGACCTCATTCATCTTCTGTGCTGTTTCTAAATGTTGTGGTTCCTGTTTTTCTTAAGGGGGAAAAAAAAGTAATTCTAGATTATTTATGTATCTATATGTGTATATTCAGAAAATAGCAAATTGAGGGCAGTTAGTGTTTTACAGCTCCTCTGTACCATCACAAATAGCTTGTACCTAAAATGTTTGGGTTAAAAACAGCACAACCGCCCCCTCTCCCTGAATGCTCTCCCACACATGCAACTCTGAGGGGAAAAAATAAACTTTACGATTAATTGCAGAGTGCTTGGTACGTGATCTAAGCCAGCAACCGCTCTCAGATCCCACAAGCAGAACCCTTCTGAAGTATCCTTTGTAGGCTCTGCAAGTGTACTCAGAGACGTTTTTGTTTGTAGTTCTATCTTCCCAAAATCTGGCTTTCCCCCTCTTCTGGGTGTGGGATAGCTGCCAGCAGTCAGTGACCCGTGGCCTCCAGCTGCTGCTGGGCCCGGAATGCGCGCTGGGCTCCAGCGGCAGTGGGCGATGGAGGCTGCCCTTCCCTCGGATCTGTGCCCGGTGTGGGTGGCGGGAGCTGGCAGGGCTTGGCCAGAAGTGCAACTCTCGTGGCAGCTCTCAGGAGCTTTCTGGGAACTGGAAAACTCGGGCTTGCTGGATGCGAATAGCCTGGCCTCGGTTCAGGGCAGTTTTAGTTCCTGCCGGGAGCAGCAGCTGGTCGGGGCACTGCAGCCAAAGCCCGTGGGCTTGCACTCAGGGGCATCACATGCTTCATGTACAGCTCCTGTAACACTGTCAACTCTGGGAATTTTTAGATCTGGAGCGTGTCGCTAATAATTTAGTCTTAGATTGCCTATAAATAGCTCCTGGTATCTGAACCTGCCCTTTAATGAGGCTATTTCTGTCACAGTTGGAGGCTTGCACTGGAAATGCTGTACCTGGCATCCCTGCTGGGCTCTTTGTTGTCTTGGTGTGTGCATTTTCTGTTCTCTCCTGGCTGGCTGGTATTTGACAAGGAGGATGTTCCAAGTAATTTTAAGGTTTTTTTTTTTTTGGTATGGACACTGTTGGGATGTACCTGGAAACCAGAATGTAGAGCTGATGCTCCTGAATCTGGCTTGAATTTTTCTGACTGTGGTTCTTTATCAGGGACCAAGAGCACACATGGTTTGTCAGATGACAATAATTGATGAAAAGATGTCATTGCAGTCCTATTTTTACCCCCTATGCCAAGCAAGTGTCAGCACAACCTTCTTCAGGCTTTACAGCAAGAACTGGCTGTTCCCAGGGGTCACAGAGTGCTGAAAGCGATGGATAATAGACTTTCTACCTGCTGGGTGCAAGCCTTGCATAAGCAATGTGCAAATTTGAGGCTGAAAGTTTCACAATGGCCTGTTTTGAGTTGACAGATTCCATGTGTATTTGTTTGCAAACAGTCAGCATGGCTTAGGAAGGTCTTTGGAGCAGGAGCCCAGACTCCTGCTATTTGAGCACTCATCCCATTGCTGTTACAGGAATAGTAAGCTGTTATGTGTGTCACTTCACCATTAGAGGGGGAATTTCATATTCAGCAAACCTTGACTTTATATTAATCATCCCAATGGATCACTTGCTGAAGCAAGCAAAAGCCCTAAACAAGAAACTTGGGTTTTAAGTTTTTTATTGTAATGATGCAATTGGAGAAAATTGTTAATTTTAAAAAAAGGTTGAGAAGAGCAGGTGATCTTATGTTTCTGTGACACTAAAATGACAAAGGGTGAAGCCTTATGGTTCTCAGAATGACAGGTGGGTAAGTCAGAGCAAGCAGGGAGCCAGAAGAGTTGGGTATAAATATATAGAAGTAAAATTACCTCTGCAAAACTCCTTTTGGCTCCAGTTGCTGCCAATTCCCCTTCTGTTTGTTCAGCTCTAAGAAGGGAGTCTATATTTAGTAAGGCAAATGTGTATGAAATCTATATCAAAGCATTTTGTGTGACAGGTTTTGGAGGTGGTGGTGGTGGTGAGATTTGGTACAAGGTGCAGGCATTGCAGAAAATTCATTGGTGCTCTATTTTTATAACATGGAATTACTTAATCAATTACATACTCAGCATGGGCTAATGAGCAATGACCTCTCATCCCCCAGACTAACACTGCTCTTGGCACTCAGGTTTGAACTAAGCTGTTGCTGCTCCCTTGATGAAACCCTTCACCCCTTGACAAACCCTTTGCAATGGCATTTTTTAAAACACCTGATTGCTGATGATTCAGTGCAGAGGTGAGGGGCAAACCTTGGCATCTCCAAGAGTGGTGCTGGGGGTGGAAGAAAGCTCTGATTATCCGTCATGTCACCTGACACAGCCTTTGCTGCAACTAAACTTAGTTTGGTATTCAGTGCACCTGTCAGCCTGCTTCTGGCTGTGCCTGTTTGGGAGGATGCACACAGACCTAGACCTTTACCTGGAGCTGCCTCCCACACATCTGAAGGGCAGCTGCCTGTCTCTGTTCTGCAAAGGGAAGTTATTTAAACCTCTCTGAGGAGCTGTCCTTTGAGGCATTGGGAAGCTGAGCAAAGCCAGTCTCCACTGCTGCTGTCCCATGGAACTTTGAGTGGTGTCTATGGGAGCTTTGACACTGAGTTTTATGGGGTGTGTAAGTGCAGTCTGCCTCTCTCTTCCCTGCAACAGTTTCCCCTCACAGTATGGCTGTATTGCATCTGTGATTTCTCTTTCCCTTTTCATCAAGGTTTTGCAGATTAGAGAGAATTGCTGAGCAACATCGTGGGTTTTTTTTTTAAAGTGAGTAATAGAATGTCATGATGGCTGTGATCCTAATTATGATCTATGACTCTGAAATCCTGGAAATACCATGTTTTGTGAAAACAAGCTCCTAGTGAACCCTCCAGCAGTGTTGCTATGACAAACCAACCCCAGAGCTAAAGCAGTTGTCTGCCCAGTCCTGCTGCTATTCAACGAAGGTTTGAGGGAGCTGGTCACCTTAGTTTCAGCTACAGCTTGAAATCCCTTATTTAGGCTTTGCTGCTTCTGCAGAAGTAACAAAATCTGTATTCACTTAGGGGCAGCCAACTTCAGGTCTGCGTAAAGAACAGATTTTTTAATACTTTTTAGTTAAGTTCTACTTCTGAAATTCACTGCCAAGGATTATTTAGAGTAAGTGAGCTGATGTTGCAACACGGATCTTGATGTGAACAGAATGCGTGTAAGGGGTTGGAGAGGTAATACTGTATCAATACCCTTTTTGTCTTGGTTTTTAGTTCAGATGGGTTTTAAATAAGGTTTCTAAGGCTTGTACATGCAACCTGAGGAATTCATCTGTGAGTGCCCGGTGGCTCATTGTTGCAGAATATATGCTGTCTTTGTTAAACAATTCCCAGGAGAAATTATTTTGTGCTTGACACAGGTGCTCACCTGTGGAATGTTCAGTGTTGTAAAAAAAGGCTATTTCAAGTCTTATTCCAAAGAGAACATTGCCTTTTGTTGAAAGATAGTTGAAGGTTTCCATGTTGTCCTTTTGCTGTGGCAATATGTGTTTTTCAAGATCTACTAGGCAGCATATCTATCATAGCCTTTGTAAAGAAATTGCAATGACCCCTCCTGACTTATTTTTCCAGTGAGATAGCAAGAATAGCACATTATGACACACTTTACTGGAAGCAAAAAGTAGGAAAATAGTGGCTTGAGGTAGGTACATTCAGAAGAAACATTTTCATATTGTAGGAAACTGAAAGGGTTAGAGCATGAAATGTGAGTATTGAGAAATCAGATACAGTAAAAATTCCTTACTAGGAATGGGTGGTTTCTAGAATGTTTCTTAAACTCTTGATATCTGTAGTTGGTATATTGACTGTACTTGTCATAAAATAACCCTGGCCTAAATGCAGTTACCAATATGGATGTGTTTTTTTTTATATAAGAGGGAAAAATAAAATCTTCTTTAGAGATGACACAAATATGTATTTTTGGTCCCTGTTGTAGGCAGATGGAATTATGTATGGCAGAACACTTACCATGGTAACATAGATTATGACAGCTGAGCCATTGACTTTTTTATACTTAAGATCCAGTGGAAGCCACGGAAATAACTATAAAAGGTAACATTTCTCTTGCATTTTAAATTATGTTAATGATTATGTATTTCCCTCAGAGCCCGTTTAATGTATAATTTATATAAGTTATGCACTATGAGTAGCAAGTTTAGATGAGCATAAACATGCATATAGAAATCAGTACACATTTGGAGAAATCCTTCTCTTCTAACATGAACACACTGGACAAGGATTAGCTCTTGGTATTTTGCGCTGATTTTCTATCCCTTCTGTGGTTGGAAAACCTGTGCAAGTGTAATTGTATCTCTTGCCTGTAACTAAATATCTCTGTTAAGAACTCTGGCAATAGTGAAAGCACTGTTGCATCCTGATGCATTGGTTACATTACACTATTCATTAGACTGAGAAGTTTTTCTGCTGTGAAGCTGGAAAACACTGAAAATTTTACTCTGGTGGCTGCAACAGTTGGAAACAAGGTATTGGGCAAGATGGGTATCTTCTATTCTCTAAGTGGAAGCTGCAGGCAAAGTTACTTGTGTCTTGATTTAGGCAGCTTTTTATTTGTCTGCATCACGCACAGGACATACAACACAAGTCAGCTTTTAAAGGGCAGATCAGCATCTATGTCAGTTTAAAATAATAAAAAAATATTAAGAAGCCTGTCTCAGGTTTTTGAGATGAGTTGTCATCAGTCATGATTCCCTGCCATGGGCTCTCATGTCTCACCTTCTTGAGGAAGGAACATCCAGTAATCCTGTTTTACCTGACAAGTGCTCTGCTCAGCTGGCATTGAGCTCTTGTTCCAAAGAAAGCAGCCTCAAACCAGCTCTGAAACGTGGTGTGGAGCCATAGCTACACCATCTGTGACCCCAAATGTAAACTCCACAGAGCTGCCTTGTTTGGGTTTACTTGACTTTCAGAGTGCAGGGATTAAAGACCAGTTGGCGTTACCCTGAATATGAGGGAAAAACCCCTACAACTATTAAAAAAACAGAGCCTGGATGCTGCCATCAGAGCACACTATTTGGCTGTGTTGCCTGACAAACACTTTGTGTTAGTAGACATGACAAATATTTCACTTCCGACTCCAAATTTACATTGTTGGGATTGCTGATGGGGAATTTGGACACCAGTGGACATGGGAAATGCTCGTGTTTACCCAGATGCATGAACTAGAGAAGAAAAGTCATGGAACTAGCCAAATATTTGAACAGTGTACGCATTTCAGATATCCTGTGTACAAACTTGTTTGTGTATCATGCTGTCCTCAGGTTTTTAAATGCCCTTGCAAAGGAAGGACTGTAGTTCAACACCTGCACTGCGTCAAGAGCCCTGTGCAAGATTGCCTGGCTTGTGTAGCTGGACAGTCTCTGAAGAGATAACCCAGTAGGAAAAAACCCACCATGTTCAGCCACTGAGCTGTGGAATTACTATGTATGGCCCTAAGTGCTTTTTAATTCAATTTGATTTGTTTTTCTTAAGCTTTTTCATATGTTGGGTATTGGAAGTCTTTGTTTACTGTAAGTTTGCCAGAGCCAGCAAAGTTTGGACCTGTTAATAGACCTGTATGGCAAGAACTCTTAGATAATGAGATCTTGAAATTAGCAACGTGTTCTTCATTGTTGATAATTTTTTCTTTATCTTGTGAGAGGATGAATTTATACCTATTGGAGACCAGATCTGGATTTCCCATGTCTCTGCAAAAGCTTGTCAGGCAGCCTGCTGTTCACTCACACAGAGGAAAATTGTTAGAGCTGAGGTAAGGATATAGATTTTGCTTTCAAACAGCTGCACCCAGGCCTGACAGTTTGTATCCTCACTTCTGGAATTGCCCTGCTGGATTATCAACTGCTTGCAGGCACAGTTGTGTTGGAAGCGTGGTTAACTTCAAGGTGGCACTGATGAGATGGAAGGGTAAGATCAAAAAAATGAGCTTTTCATCCTGGTTTGACATGTATTAATACATCAATAACTGATATGCTGGAACAGCTTTGAGCTAGTTATATATAGCTTTTTAAGAAAAATAAATATACAGCTTCCAAAATGTCACTAGCACCATTTTCATACTGATTGCACTGTTGGGGGTATTGCTGATTCTACAGCTTTTGTGTATTTTCTAGTCATAACTGTGCTATTGGCTGTATTGCTTGATGATTGCAAAACCTCAGCATTCAAATACTCTTAGAAAGAAAAATCAGGCAGTGACTGAGAATTTCAGCAGCAAGTCCCAAGCAATATTATTTTGAATGACTGGTCTCCCCCACAGTGGGACAAATAAACAGGATGCTTGGCTTAAAGGGCCTTAAACCCAGACCTGACTGTGTCAGCTCTTCAGCCTCGTGTTTTGGGTGACTGTGGTTGCCTGCTTGTTCTGTTTCCTACATCTGTTGGGCCAGTGTTAGTGGCTGTTATGTAAATGTGTCCAGAGGCTGAGTTCTATTTAACCAAAGATACTTCCAGTAATAGGGTTGTTTTCTTGGAAGTGCCTGGTTGGCTGTTTTTTTATAGAATGGTCTACCAGACAAAATAGTTTTTGAAAAATGCACTTGAGCTCTAGGCCAGCCCTCCATACACGTGTCCCTTCTTTCAGCCAAAATGTCAGCAGAGAGCCTGATTGAAGCATTTTCCTCTGGGCACATTGAAAATTGTGAAAGATGAGACATAAAATTTCTGATAGCGAATTATTATCAACCAGCAAGAATTGTTGAGAGAATGGAGCATATCTGTAACTGTTGACCTTGATCTAATGGGAATCTATGGGAATGAGAGCATCTAGACACAACTTGTTATGGGAAGCATTTTACTTGGAGCTTTCTCTTTATTAGTCACCTAAGAATTCATTGCAGACAGACATTTCCCATACACATTTTCCTAAGATGCCACTCATGTTGCAACTTTAATGTTCAAATAATTCAGGCATTTCCTAGAGCAATTTTGATGGCTCCAAAGCTGCATTTCTTCCTCTTATTTCCTTCTAATGCTTTAGGAGTGTGGTTTGGAAGGTGTTTTTGTTGGGGCACAGCCTTGAGTCATGCCAGGCCAAGATGCTGACAGATTCTGGTAGTCTTTAAAACTGATACTAAAACAAACCTGGGTTTTGTGAGCATCAGCGCTGGAAACTCAGATGGAAAGGTTAGGGTTTTAAAAAAATGACACCTTTGATGTGACAGCCAGTTAACTTGCTCACCAGCATAAAGCAGAAATCTAGGACTTCAAGGGCTTGGAAAACTGTTTTGATGACATTTGTAATTTATCTGCTTTCAAGTCCAAAACCTATGAAATTCTTCTTTAAAAAGTAACTGGTAAAATTTGCTCTAAAATAAATGTATTCTGGTTACTGTTTTTTGCACAAACCATTTAAGAGATAAATTACAATCATTCAGTGAGGTAATACTCTTCACAGAAGGGGCCCTCTGTAAAAACTGCATTTAACTTAGAGCAACAGCAAAAGGGGATAATTTTTCTACAGGGAAATTGGGGAAGGCCCCTTTTTATGGGAATTGAAAGATACACGGGAGAGAGAAGAGGTAAACAAAACTGACAGTGGGAAAGAAGCAAAGGAAAAACAATGGAAGGCATCAAAGCAATTGGAAATGAAAGCAAAACACTCTGAGCTTTGTCCAACTGTTGACAAATTGCAGCCCAAAATATCTTCCTCATACATGAAAGTGTAAACATTTAAAATATAGTCTTTTATTAAACATGTGTGTGAAGGGGCTAGTTTTTTAATGAGCAAATATCTCAGAACCAAAGTGGCTGACTTCAGTCAAAAAACCCAGTTCCTTTAATTATTTTTTTCATGGGTTGAGTGAAAATGAAACTGGTGTTTTATGTGTCTTCTATGCAAAGTATTTTTTTGAGATTTTTGGGATGAGTTTCAGGATAAAAATTGGCTGGTCATCACCTCACTGCTGTAGTTTTGGCTGAGATTGCCAGGTTAGTACCTCTGCAGTGTATCTGATGCCCAGGGAGGGCTTTTGGACATCAAATGACACAGCAGATAGCAATTCCTCAGTTTTGTTTCTTCTCAGGTATTATTTCAGGCTACAACTACGTAAGATCTGATTTTCTCTGTCTAAAATCTGTACTCAATGCATACTGGTAGCATGCATACCTTGCAAATTTTGGGGAGAGAAAAAAGAAGCACAAGAATTGAATTTAGTGGGAAATCTTGTCCTAAGACTGTCCTACTCCACCTTCATAGGCCAAATTGAGATTGTTCAGGACAAAGTGAGAAAGATGGGGAAGTCATGGATTGCCAGCCAGTTTATTTCCTCAGTGTAAATAGAGCACGTGTTTTCCATCTTTGCTGTTGCTTAATATAGCTTCTCTGTCTGGGAATACAGAAGTTAAAAAGTCAGATGTGTGAAATGTTTGCTGATTTTCCCAGGGACATGCAGAGCTGGCTCTGGGTGACTGCTTGCCCTTCCTGCTGGGCTCCTCCATGGATGGCCTTTGAGCTCATCCCTGTTTTCAGCCTGTAAATGCTCCCTCTCAGTGCTGTGCTTGGCACTTGGCCTTTAGGAGACACTTGAGCCACACTGTGTGTGCTCCCTGCCTTGCTCCATGCCCTAGGACAATTGCAGCCCAACAGCAAGTGCAGTGGAGAGGGGAAATAGTCCAGATTTATTGTGGAGTCTGAGTTTGTGTTTTCCTGAAACAGGGGCTTTCTTCCAGTGGTATTCAGCAAGTGGCCTTTCTCACAGGAACTGTGCCAGAAGATGGCATTGCTGTACGCAGAGCACTCATCTCCATTGCAACAAGTCATTGGGAGGAGTAGAAAAACTGCAGCCTCCAAGCCCATTAGGCTGAGTCAGGCTGTCAGGAAACGAGTTCGCCTTCATATTGCACGTCAAGGACAGTTCCATTAAAATATATAGTGTGCAAATGTTGTTTTTGTTTCTAATTGTTGCTGTTTAACAAGAAGCTTTTGTTTAGAAGTTCAGATTCATCTGTAGGTTGAGGAGGTGTATCTCAATACCCAGAACTCTTTTTATTTTCAAGTGGGAGAAGGAGACACTATAAAAATCCTCCCTGCTCACACTGCCTCCTGCCAGCATCTTACTCTTTGACTTCAGGCTCTCCTCATTTTCCTCCACACACTGTCTCCCAGCTATCCCTCAGGTGCAGTGGGAAAAATATTTTCAATTAATTTTGTTTGAGAATGGCCTATGTGCAAGAGTAAGCAGCTCTTGGTGCACTCCAAAGGCTTCTGCAGTGAGGAATAGTTGTACTCAATTAAGAAAAATATGCCTTTTCCAAGTTTGTGCTTTATATTTTGTTATCTCAGTGAGTGAACACTGTAGCTCTGATTTCCACAGGCTGTAGGATGAATTGATGTGATAAGACTACAGTTTGTCTTGGGGAAAAAATCAGAATCTAAGTTTTTCTGGATACTGTAGAGTAGATACAGTCTGTGGATCTGTGCTGGTGTAAGGATTACAGTGTGGTCATCTCTGGGAATGCTGACGGGAGCTGCCTGTTGCGGTTTGAGCTCTGCAGGGAATTGCTAGGTTTGTTGGAAAGCTGCTTGTTCCTGCTGAGAGCTTTGGAAAAAGACTTAGGTTGGCTCATGCTTGTGGCTGAACTGCAGGAGATGCCTCTTTCACTCGTGGCCCTAACGCTGAACAGAGATGCACAGAAATTTAATTAGGAGGACGTAATGCTGGAAATGAACCAATACCAGGGAGCTTCCTTTTGCCTGCTCTCTAAATGAAGTTAGATTCCTTTACCAGTAAGGCTTTGAGGGGAAGGAAGGGGAAAGCAAACAACAGTGGAAAAACAAATTGATAAATTGTAGAACAATTGTTTGAAGTAATCCTTTGATGCAAAAATGACTCCCCAGCATCCTTCAGTGGCTGATTCGGCTGTGTGAGGTTTCCTGATGGGTTTCCATTTAAAACTCCTAGGTTTTAGAAGAAGAAGTCAAGTACATAAGCACTCTCCTTTTTCTTTGCCTTTCTCCTTCCTTGGTCAAAGTGATTCTGTGGGATTTGGTTTGGGGTTAGTGATAGATAACTAAGATGGAGACCCAAATCTGTGGGTAGATGTTGTCTAGCCCTCCCTGAAGGTGGAGCCTCCCCTGGGAGGAATATGGATCCGCTTCTATAAAATTTCTGGTCCATTCTTTCAGGAGCAGTTCCTTTTGGGAAGCATCTCCTGGCTCACTGCTGCCCTTGCCTTTGTGAAGTAACTGTCATGGGAAGTACAATTTAAAACTCCCCAAATGTACCATGTTGCCTTTGAAACACACAAGGCTCTGGTCTCCAGTCATCCAAAGCTGTTCTGTAGCCCTGGGCTAATTGCACTTGGCAGCTGCTTCTCTCTGGCTGCTCTGCCTGGAAGGTGACAATTGTCCTTCCTTCAGTGGTTTACGAGATGGCCCACAAAGGGCTTTTCTCACAGCTGGCCTTTGTGAACTTAGATCTGAAGAGATCGATGCTGGAGAGAATATTTTTCTTCAGTAGCCTGTTGCTGTGCAGACAACTTATTTAATGGTGAAACATTCCTAGCAGGAGAAAACCTGTCATCAAACAGCAGAACAAGGAGCTGTTTTGGCCACTCCTTTTTGTTAGCTAGGTAAGAAAGATAGTTTAATGCCATATTGGACAAGGCATTCTGAAGCTCAGTGGATATGGATGCATCTTTGGGCAGTAACCTGTCGCTTTAGCTTTTTATTTGTGTATTTTTAATTTGAGCTGAGTCTCAAGTCATCAGCCTTTGGCTTGAGCTCAGTTCCGTTCTGCCTGTGGCAAGGCAACTGGACTGCTCAAATGTCAGAAAATGAAACATGGAAGAGCAGCTTTAATTAGTGAAATGACCTGCTCCCCCTAAGAGCTGCTTTGACACCCAATTTACTAAGCAGCATTGAAATATTGCTGCTATCCTCCTCCTTCCCAAGCTCCAATGCATGTGTATATATGTGTATTTCCTTATTAAAAAACTCTCCTCTTTGGCTGTGCTGGGCCTACTACAGAATTTCTTTTGCACTTGGAATTTGCTCCTGTGTAATTCCAGAAGGGGTTAGATTTGAAGTGGGTGCAGTATTATGCTGAACTCTTTATGCAGTTGGAGCTAAAAGCATTATTGATTGCATTTGCTATGAATGAAACAACTTAGATGTATCTGGAAAATGAGAGAAGGAGGAATGGGGAAAAACAAATGAATGTTTCATGCCACATAGTTCAATTGAGCAATTTCCTAGTTTTCATCATTCCTAAGTTCCTTGGTCTTGCACTTGGTGTGTGTTTTGTGCTGCAGGGTTCAGAATGCCCAGCCCCTACTTGCTTTGGTGTCAGAATGATGTTGTAGGTCACATTAGTCATTTTATGTCAGATGTGGAAGCATAATGTAATTAATTTGAAGGGGGAGGGAATGTACAGAAAAAGATCTGTTTAGGTAGTTATGTTGGATTTTATTTTTTTTAAACTTCATTTACAGTTTTAATGGGAGTATTGAGAACTGTTGAATCTTTCTCAGTGTTGGTTCCAGACTGCACTGACAAGAGCTGTGTACAGCTTCACAGAATAACTTCTATTTTTGCATTTCTCCATATTTTCTGTTCTCTTTCTCCCTGATCTCCTGATTTTTTGCAGCACATCAAAGACTATCTTGTGGTTCTTCTTGATGTGCGGGTTAATATTTTCTTACTAAAATTATCAAGCCTTATGTGGCTGAAACAATTCAGGCTTCAATGTGTTTGCACGACAAGATTTTTATATGCTTAATTATTGAACTTTTTTTGGTGTAGTGCACAGCTATGAAAATACTTGGTGCCCTTCATTGTAGGTTCCCCTTACTGCACTGAGGAAGCCCTAATATTGTAAAAGCATCACACTTTGTCTGTTCTATGTCCAAGTGATGGTAAATAGGAGGAGAATGAGGTGTTAGCTGTGATCTTTGAACCAGCTGGTATTTTCTGAGTGCCACTGTCCTCATGCAGCTGAACACGTCAGACCACATGAGTCAGTGCATGGAGCTGTTGCAGCAGGGGTCTGTGTTGTGCTGCATCTCCCTGGAGGTGATGACATGCTGCTTGCTCTCTGCCAGCCCTGTGCCATGACATGCCTTTCCTTCTGTCCCTAGTTCTCTCAGCCTCATTTTCCAGGGTTTTGCCTTTGGATGTCCATTGGAGTACTGGCTTAGACTTAATTTCTCACTCCAGCTTTGCACCTCGAACAGGTTGATCAGCCTGGAGAAGAGAATGCTCTGGGGAGACCTCCCAGTATCTAAAGGAGCTCCAAGAGATCTGGAGAGAGACTTGTCACGAGGGCATGGAGTGAGCAGAGGGAGGCCAGATTTATGTTGGATATTAGGAAGAAATTGTCTGTGAGGGTGGTGTGGCCCTGGATGGGGCTAGAGGCAGGACCAGGTTGCTTCCCAGAGAAGCTGTGGCTGCCCCGCCCCATCCCTGGCAGTGTCCAAGGCCTGGTTGGACAGGGCTTGGGGAAGCCTGGTCTAGTGGCAGCTGTCCTTGCCCTTGGCAGGAGTGCTGGAAGGAGATGATCTAGAAGATCCCTTCCAAGCCATTTGGTGATCCCGTGATTATTTGAGCATAGCTGTGCTCCCAGAAGTATATGATCATGCAGCAGTAAAGCAAAATTAGCACTGTTTGCTGGCCCCATTGTGGCTCAGCAAAGCTGTCTCGAAGCAGCTGCTTTGCTTAGTTTCCCCTTTTCCCTGCTCCCGGCACAGCTCGGTGCTTGGTTTGTCCATAACCGGCCAGTCCCAGTCCCAGATGTCCCCTCTGTCCATTCCTGGGGAAAGCGGGGAGCGGGGCAGCGAGCGCAGCGCTGTATGTGCGTAGTCTGTGGCTCCCCATTCCGCCCCGGTGAGAGCCGAGCGCGGAGGGTGCCCACGCAGGTTCCTCCCCCGCCGCGGGCGGAGGGGCGGCGCGGGGCCGGGGCCGCCTCCCCGGGAGCCACGGAGGGCCGGGAGCCTCCGCCCCGCCGCTCTCGAGTGGGCGGCTGGTCCCGCCCGTGGCCGCCGCCCGGCGGGGGCAGCAGCGGGCTCCGTGCCGTCCTGCGTGCTCCTGTGCCAGATCTGGCGTGAGCGGGCTTGGACGTACCGAGGGAGGGCTCCCTGCTCGGCGCTGTCACGGGCGGGGGGCGGCCGGCAGCGCCCGCGGCTTGCGGCAGCACCGGCGCTCGGACGGGCGGCTCGCAGGGACGCAGAGCCGAGGAAGGAATACACCCGTAAGTCACCCGGGGTCCCTGGCCATCCAAGAGCCCGTGCGAGGGTGTCGCGTTTCGTGGCTGTGGTTTGGGTGGTGGGGTTTTGTGGTTTTTCTGTTTCCTATCGGTGTTTGTCAATGGCAACCGCAGAGCTTGTCCTGCGTATGGAACTGTTAAAATGTAAATATCAGGCAGGGATAATCGAGATTTCTGTTTTCCAGCATAAGCAGGAAGTCTGCCTTCTGCCAAAATAACATATCAGGCAGATGAGGGGATCGGGTGGGAAGCCCCCGTTCGTATTGCTGGGTGCAGAAAGAATTTTCTGTGCCATCCCACAGCCGGGTAGCGCTGGTAGGGCACAGGTGCTCTTGCTGCATCTGTGGAAGAGCTGCATGGAAGGGGGGCTTGCCTCAGCTGTGCAAACTCTGCCTCTCTGCAGTCATCAGGTGAGAAACAGCAGAGGGAGATTGGTCAATTTTTTCTGTATCCTCTGTAAAGAGCTGTCCAGAAAAAAAAAAATTCCCTTCAATGTTATGGGAGGCGGTTGCTAGAGGAGATGGTCAGGGTTTTTGGTTCTTGTCTTGGAATGAATGAGGGCTCAGGGGAAGGAAAATGTCCCCAGTCCCTGAGGTTTTCTCCCTTCCCTTTCATTCACCTCGAGAAGCCTGTCTATCAGACATGCATGCTAAATCCTTGTTTCCTATTTAATTTTCTGTCATGATATAATCAAGCAACACTAGTTAGCATTTCTGATATTAAACATCTGAATGTAGAAGCTGTTCATGTCTGCTGCTCCACCAAACGATTTCCAGGCTCCATTGGCAGCAGTGCACAGATTGTGACTGTGCAGGAGCCAAGGATGGAGCCTAGACTAAGGCCCTTGGGTGTGTCACCTCTTGAAAAGACAGATTGATTTAATCTTTGTTTTTGTTCCCACCTTCCTGTCTTTTTGTATAGGTGAGGAAAAAAGGTGATACCAGAGATGTTAATTCATGTTTTCCATTTTAGTCTTAGTTATGTTCCTCTATTTTTGTTTTTGTTAGGGTGTTGAGGAGGGACAATCCATCCTAAGAACATGCTTCAGCAGCCATGAGTCATTGTACATGGATGGGGTCGTGTCTGTGAAATTCCCCTGTTGCTGTTTGCTTTCCTCATTTTTCTGCAAAGCGGGCTTGAGCTTTGAGGAGGTGTTACTGGAGAGTAGGATGTTGTAGCTGCTGGAAAATGTGTGTGTGAATCTGTTGCACTTTTCACTCCAAAACCTTTCCTTTTTTTTGGTAGCACAAGATGGGAGAGTGGGCTGGTGTGGAAGAGCAAGGAAACACTTTTAATAAGTTCTTCTGCCATTCTGTTTGACTTTGGTGCGTTGTGCATCGGTGTTATTTCCAGGGTCTGTGCTTACAGAAGTGCAGAGGCTGGCACTGGAGGCTGGTTATTGCTTGAGTTAAAGGCCAAGCTAGTACTGGTACTAGTCAGGTTAGCACTGGTGTTCCAGGGCTTCACCTGGTGGCCACAGTGATTGATAAAAAGCACTCTGCTGACCTGGATAGATTTTTGGATCAGCTTCCCAACTGCCCATCTGGATTAATTAGAGACTCTGGATTTCAGCAGGCTCTCCCATTCCCAAACTTGTTTCTAAATGTTTAAAAATAAAATTCAAGTCTTACCTTTCTCTTATTTTGCTAAAACCCAGTAAAAAGCCAAGTATAGTTCTATTATAAATCTGGTTTAGGGTTTTGCCAGATTACTTGGTTGGCTTACATCATTCTGCCTACCCTGGCAAACTGTGGGCATTTCAGTGGTCTGGACACAATCCTTGACTTGTCTTTTCAATCTGTGCACTAAGCTACACTGATACGGTCAATAAATTATCACTTCCAATGCTTCTTGGGTGTTCTCAGAGTAATTAGACCCCTCCTGGCCCTGCTACATTTGTACCTCTGAGGAAATAAGAAAAGCCTCTTGTTACTGGTGATGTCCTCTCCCATGGAGTGATTTACTCTGGTACCTATGTGGCCCTATGGACTCTAATGAATGGGTTTAAAGAGCTGAAAGCAGAATTCTGGGTGATTTTCCTGTCGTGCTCTCCAACAGCTTAAATACGAGGTGGCTTCACTGTAATTTGTAGTCTTGTGGATCCAAGGCTGGAGTCATGTTAATCCATTTTGGAAGCAGTGGGAGGGGAGCCAGTTCCCAACGCTCTCTGAATCGCTTTTTGGGGAAGGTTCTGAATGTAAATCATGACAAGTCCATGACTGGAAAAGAAAAATGTGGCTGTCAGACCATAATGCTTTGGAGGAGTAAATACCATTTAAAGTTTAGTAAATTTTGTGTTCATGGATAACTCTAGTCTTGCACTGCTCTGCGAGCTCTGCATTTGGGTCTCTTTAATTGGTGTCACTCGGGCATAGAGTACAAGCAGATATCTCGTATCGTAAACAAAGCAGCAGATTTAAGTTAATGCTAATGTGTTTGCAGGCTGAGCCAAAAGCTTTTCAGGGTTATTATAACGTGCTGGGCATACAGCCCATCGATCTAAGTGTCTGGAGGAGACAAAAGTTATGGATTGACTCATTGTACGAATCAGCTCATCTGAAAGTCAGATTCTGCTATTTGTTGCCATCGGTAATTTAGTCGTATTAAGTACGGCTGAGGACGGGTGGCAGTGTGGCCGGAATATTGAGATGGGATTTCAGAGATCCCAGGAGACCCATTCCCTGCTTTGCCTCCACAGATTTCCTGTGTGACCTGGGGCAAGTCATTAAATGTTTCGGTAGAGTAGGGTGGGTGGTACCTCCTGCTTTTTCACAGGGTGTGTGAAGATTATTGGGTTAGATCTATTTGTGAGGGGATCATATAAATCAAAATAGAATATCAAGCAGCACATCTGAACAGTGTGTGCCTTGTACGTAACTACACAATACCTGGATCTGTAAGCCAGCCTGTGTATGTCCTTCATACTATAATATACTGAGATGCCTATGTTTTAATTTTGGCAATAAATCCTGTGGGGCAACTATGAGAAAAGCTTTTGTTCACTGTCAGTTCCAACCTAGTGTTCTGAGACTGTTCCAGTTGTTAAACGCAACATTGAAGTTCGCTGTGTACTGACAATGACAAGATCATGCAGGCTCTGATGAGGACTTAAATATGTAATTCCCATGTGCTGGGGATAATGGCATGGAAACCTCTCCTCTGGCAACTGCTGCTGATTGCAAACCAAAATTATTTGTGTATTTAACTTTGGAAGATTTAACTCCTGAAAGTGGCTCAGTCCCATTCATTGGGAATGCTGGGCCAAGTGTAAAGAGTCTGGGCATCTTAAATTATGTAAACTTGATCCTTCAAATTAACACATATATACAAACTTGGATTTTAAGCTTCACAACCTCAGCCCTTCCTTAGAATAAACCAACAAGATACTGGGATCTTTGGGACACCTGTCTTCTTGGAAGCCAAATATTTGTGTTCCATGACCAACTTCATCAAGGCTGGTTTAACTAGGCAGAACAGAAAGTTCTTAAACTCTGGTACAGCAGCTTTAATTGTGTTGGCCATCTTAAATGGGTGGTGATGTATAGCAACTGGTCAGAGGCTGCTAAAGGTGTTTTTCATATTATGTAACAGTTATAAATTAGGGTTTTACAATCATAAACAGTGCATACTGGTCATGTAAATATGTTTCCTTGCTTTTTTATTTTATCCATTGCTTTTCAGCACTTTGTAGGATTCCCACTTTGTCACAAAGCTCAGCCTTGTTGGCTGTGGGCTGCTGCAGAGGGAAACCTTCCACTTGGAGTGGGCATTTTGAGCAGGAGATGGGATGGATGTGGGTCTGAGTGCCAAGCCCCCAAAAGGCCCAAGGGGTGTGCAGTGTTGAGGCTCCCCCAGCTTCCTCAGCAGCACCAGCTCTTTGGTGTTTTCCCCTTGTGATAGGCATGAGCTGTGTCTCCCTTCAGGTGAGTCTGCTGTCACCATTGTCCAGAATTAGTTTATTTTTTGATAGGTCCTGTTTGAAGAATGTCAGAAATGTGTGTTTGGTGCTCCATGTTTTTCTTGACTAAGTTTCCAGCTCCATGTTTTTCTTGGTTAAGTTTCCAGCAGAACACCTGTTCCACCTCCAGACACTGCTTTTGCCTTCCCACCCCTCCAGCACCTCTTCTGCATCCCTTCTTCAACCTTTGCAGTGAAAGTGGATGCTGGAACTTGTCACTTGACCACCTTCCTGTGCTGTTTCCTTGGCTTTCATCTGGGCCCACGGGTTAAATTCCAAAGACTCTCATATCATTTGCTTCAATTTAGGCTGAGGAAGTATTTTCTTTTTAAATGATTGGCCTGAAAATGATTTCCAAGTTGCTTCTAAAACTTAATTTCAATGTTTTTTAGAGTATCTTCATCCTCCCCCACTCTTTTGTTTTTTCCTGAAAGAGGGCTTTCATTTTAATTTTTCCCCAACTTTGTAACAAGGTTTAGAGAGAAGAAGCAAATAAGTTATAAAAATACCTATTTATATTTAAGAAATTTATGCATACGCATGTACATACATCAGTAAAATAGAAAATTTGACTCACCACCTCTTAGCTCACTCTAAAAATTCCTTATGGAAAGTAAGGGAGGGAGAACTTTTTAAAACAAGCAACATACATCATTATTTTAAAAAAAGGTAGTTTAATGAAAATGTTTTCTACAATGTTCCAGAGTCTTGAAAACTGTTTATCAAGATGACTATTTGAATGTAAAGCCATTTTTCACGTGCTAAGCAAAAAATAATGATCCCTTGAGTTTATTTTTACTTACAGTGCACTGATTCACCACTCACTGTTAACAATAGTTGAACCCTATTGGGATTTTTGTTTTGTGGCTCAGCACAGTTTTGAGGCTGTAGCAGTCCTACAGCTGTGTTCCAGTTCCTGAGCTCATAGATGGCAGTGTATGTTTTTTACTTGTGTAAAAAAGTAGGTATATTCCCATCTGCTATTTGAAGCTGTGGAGAGAATACCTAATGCTGTTTCTTTGTTTTCTCTGGGAAAAGATGTAGGGCAGTGGTGAGATTTTAGCACATGCAGGTGACTTAAATCAGTTATGGCTTCACAGTTATAATCTACCTTGAGGGAAACTACAAAATTAGCTGCAAAGGAATTTTACATATTGCACCTTGTACAGAAAGTGCAGTTATTAGCATGGTTTCGATCTTAAACAGGAAGAACCTATTTATAAGACCTTCAATTTCTATTTATTTCTCGAACAGAAAGGTGATGACTACTAGAAATAAGTATTTATCAATTTTTAACAAGATTAATTGATTCAGGAGTTTGATTTCTCTGCTTACAAACAATGTTATGCTTTGAGCTGAAGCAAACATGTCATCATGGGCTCTTTTGGTTTCTCAGTTGTTTTAAATAGTGACAGTGACTTAAAATCTTAATTGTGGGCAGTTAGAGAGAGCCCTGAGCAGCAGAGCAGCCGGGCTCATTTCACACCACACTTTGCCTTGTGGATGTGATGTTCACAAACACAAAACCATGCAGCCTCTTGCCTGCCTCTGTGGAATTCTCAGCCCTGCTGGATGATCCACCTGCTTCCTCCCTGTCACCTGTGGGAGTGAAAGGTGCGGGGTGGAAGTGCTGAGGCCACGCTGCAGGGACCGGGCTCGGGTGAATACCTGGAAAGGAAGGTGGCACTGAGGATGCCTTCCATGGTGCTCCTCAGATTTCATCAGCATGCTGCTCTTATTCAGAGTGACAGCAGATATCTTTATAAATGCAATTAAACCCATTAATCCAAGTTTTCTCAGTGAGATTTGTTTCAGTGAGGCACCTTCCTTGCCTCTTCCCCTGCTGTGGGTGCTCACCACTCCCAGGTGTCACACACTCATTGGCTTCCTACAGCTGGCACATCAGGTTCTTGACTAGATATTATTAGGAAGATAAAGCATTTCGGGTCTGTCTTTTCTTACATAAAATAGGTTTTGAACAATTGATTGAAAGGCAATAGGTGGAGTGCACACATGGATGAAACAAAATTATTATGTATTATAGAAGAAATTATTGGTTTAATTTTGAAAAAAGAGGGGGTTTTTCCTGGGAGATGAGCAGTGTTCAGCTGTCAGTGTTCCGTAATAATATTGGGTAATTGTGTACAAGCACTTAAAAGGTTTCTATTTCTAATCTGTGAAATGATTCACTGATAGTACAGAGCTGCAGGTACTGGAATTCCTATGACACAGTATGTGCCACTGCAGGAGATGGCTCCATTTGTCCCAAGGCATATGAAAATATCCCATCTTTTCTGCTGTGATTTCCATGCAGTGCTGTAACTGTGAGGGAGAGTATAATGGGGGATCCCCTCTTAAATTACCTTCAAGCCTCCTGCTGTCAGCCCAGCACAAAGCACATGGAGTAAGGGGGGCTGAGTGTGTCCAGCAGAGAAGTGTGTGCAAGCCAGGAATGGCTTTCAGGGCCTTCCTGCTGTTCCTTGCCTCTTTTTGCTATCCCAAGAGAATGGTCATGGTGTAGCAAGTAAAAATATTTTTGACACCATTGAATTTCACAGACCTTATCTATTGTTTGTGGGGAGTTTTTGCACTGCCAATTAACACAAGGAATTATATTGGCTGTGAAAGTGTTATTGGAGGATAAAGCAGGGAAAAAGTGATGTGCACTTGTGGCCCCTGTGTCTGATGGAAGATGTGCAAAAAAGGATGGTGAATCTTCCTCTGTCAGATTAGTGACTGCACCAACCATCTGCTCTAATGGTGGCCATAGCACTTTGCACTCAATGCAGTTGTTTGAAAACCATCTGTTTCCAATAGCTGTCTGGATTTAAAAGGAACCTTTTGAAATCCAGGATGAAATGTGAGGAAAAACATCTTAGCTATGATTCTCTTGACCTCCATCTATTTTATGGAAGCTAAACTTGATTATGTCTGTGCACAGTTGCTGTCTAAAGTGTTTTAGTACCTGGCCAGCCCCCTGTTTGTTCTCCTGTGGCTGGAAGCCTCTCATCTTATTGTCCTGTTCCTTGAGCCTTGGTTGCTGCAGCATCACCAGAAGGAAGGATGGCTGCAAGTTTTTACATGCCATGTGTCCATCAGATTGGGTTGCTTTTTTTGTAATCCTGTAGTTAGGTAGTTTTACTGGTTGTCTAAAGCCAGAGTTTAATTTTGCTTTGCTTTTATTTAAAGGCAAAAATACATTTCGACAGTTTGGTTATGAAATCCTGGGGGAAAAAAAGGTGTAGAAACATCTTAAAACTGACTTCAAGAATTACTGAATTGTAAAGCAGCTGGATCATAGGTGACATGTGTTCTGACTATTTATAGGATGGTCAGCAGAGAAGAGGGAAGGGATGGCAAACCTGTTCTGTGAGAGTTTTCAAGGTTTCAAAATTAGGTTTATTTTGTTTTCACTTCTTGCTGGTAACTCAGCACTAAGGTGTGTGCTTGGGAGTGTGTTGGCTCTTACCCCTTAAGGAGTTTAAATACAGTGCCTCTACTTATTTCTCAAAATGGAGACATAGATTTAGATACATTTGTGTATATGAAGATAAAAGAAAAATATCAATACAAAAAAAATTATATGGGAAAAAGAACCTTATCAAATGATTCTGTAATCACCTGTCTCTTCAAGGGTTCGTGGCCACTACCCTCACGTGACCTACTTTTTGGAAATCACAGCATTATTCTGTGTGCAGCCTGTGAGATGCAGCCAAACATTACTTTGTGTTGTGCATACAGTGGATATTGATTAAAAATTGCCTTGTATTAAAAAATCTAATGGTGTTGTGGTGATCTTCCCTTTTGAGGAAATGAAGGAGAGAAAATCTGAATATAATAGGGAATGATACAGTGCTCTCAGTCCATCTTCTGAGATTGTCCCTGGCCTGAGTGACAGGCAGTAATTGATGTGCTCTCGTTGCTTTGTCACCTCAGCTTATCTTCATTCTAATTATTGCCACCTGCCTGCTCTGACTGAGCATTTGGTGTGGGTGTTGGGATGGCTCCTGAAGGCCGTGCAGGCTTCATGGCATGAAATACCCTGCCATGGATGAGAAGGACCTGCAGAATTCTGAGTTACTATGGAATATCTGAGCTCTGCAGTGTAAGTCAATGTATGGATGCTGCAAACTATTTAGGGCGTAATTATTGAAAATGTGTTTTTGATCATAACATTGTGGTCACTTTGGCAGAGATTCTCTGTTCCCTGAAGACCTGAACTGTAATATTTTGCAGGTCCTTTAATATTTCATTTTAGCTAAGATCTAATTGAAAGTGATTTGAAAATGTTTCTGCTAAAAATTAGAATTACTTCTGTAAAACTGAGACTAGTATTCTGATTGAATTGCTGGCTGGATTTGATCATTGATGTAATTAGTGCCCAACACAAGCAGTACCAAATAGAAGGTGAGTGTAAAATTGTAACTTTTTTTGTTTCTTTGTTTTTGTTAGTTGATTTTAGTTAAAAACCAAAACATTGCAACACAGCATTGGAATTTACATGTGATAAACAGAATTTGCTTTTGTTAGTTGAATTACTGGCAAATAACAGTAATTTCTTACATTTTCACAGCATCATCTGCTGTTAATTTACATCCTGATATTTCATGTCCATGTTAATTTAATGCTAATGAGCATGTTGGTAATGATGGCTGTGGCACAGCATATTCAAGTGCTTTATTCTAACCACAGTGCTCAGTTTCTGAAAAGAATCATAGTTTTATGTGCTTAATTCCACCCCTTTATTTGGGTGCTTGTCATTTGCCTTTTTACCCATTTTAGGACTACAAAATGTAAGAATATCTTTAATATAGGCAACTTTTTAGTCTTTCCTGAGAACAAAGGAAAGTGAGTATCAGTGTTCTGCATTAGCTAAAAGATTTTAGCTCCTGTTTTTGATATTTCTTCAGGCAGAATTAGCATAGGAACCACTCAAGTCTGGAATCCCTCCCACCTGATGCAAAGATTTAGCTACTGACTGACAAAGTTTTTTGAAGGGGCAATATGTTTGCAAGGCATTTTGTAAATTAATATATTAGTTTCCATATATGCTAAGCTGCTGTTATAACTTTAACTTTTGGTTTTTTGATGTAACTTTTGTTTTCAAGTGCCTGTTCTCTGGCCCACTGTACACCTGGCTACTAGAATTATAGATATTTACAACCCTCTGTGGCAATAGGAAAAGTTGTTTTAAACTAACTATAAAAACAGGTGGATTTTTTTCCATATTCAGGGCCGTTTGTGTGTAAACAACCAACACTGCACTGATTGTTTCAACATCAGGGAAAGCACTTGCACCTGCCTTGCCTTTGCTGGCCAGCTGTTTATGGCCCCAAATTCCTTAAGTCATTCTGACCCACCACAGTGCTCTTCCTCAGTTGCATCTCCAGCAGCTTCAAAAGGCCTCTCGAAAAACCAAAAAGGCAGAAAAATGGGAAGTTGAAAGGGAAGACAGGTATTCTGCAGAAGTGAGGCAGCTGGTTTTCAACAGGTTGGTGGTCCCATGTTTGTAGAGCTTTTGTGGTCAATTTTAGCATCTTAAAATACTCACTTGTGCTGTGAGAATCAGGTAAAGTGTTTTCAATTAATTACTCCCAACCTACTGCTCTTAACTGGGAGAATCTTTCATAGACCAATGAAATATTCAGAATTGCTCAAAAGATTGAGACATGCAGTTGCTACTCATGTAAATGGTAGCTGTGTGGGCTCCCTAATCACTTAAGTAGCATTGAAAAAGCTTGTCCTAGATGTTTTTATTTCTCTGCTGTAGCCAGTGTTTATAGTCTGCTTTGAACAAGACAAAAAATTCATTTTCACTGTACTGAGAGCATATCTGAGAGTGTAGAATTGCTATTTTGAATTAACAGAAACATTATGAAAATGTTCTCTATTCTTTAAAATCAGCATGAAATATTCATCTAAACTGTCAATAAATATTTAAAAGTGATGTGAAATTTTCATGCATTTTAAAGGATAAAATTAATTAAAACATTGTAAGGACTAAAACATTGTACTGAATAGAAGAGTTGTATTAGCATCTGTTAAATGCAGATTTCAGTTACTTGGTTTAATTTAGTGAAAAAAGCAGGAAAACAGGGGGATTTCTTATTAACCATTTGATTTCTCTAACCTGGGATTGGGACATTGGTTTAAGATGCAGAAGACCTGGAATTGCTGTGATCTCTTGGGATAGAATGGAAACTCTTTGTGGTCATTCTGTCAGGACTCTCTTTTGAACTAAGGTCTCCTACTTTGGTGCCTTGTGTCCTTGGAAGGACACACAAATACTTGTGATCTTTGCATGCATGAAGATTATCCTGTATGTTCTGTGCTTTTATTGCCTGCTGGAATCAATCACCTTTTGGGCCTCAGAATGAGGGAGATGCTTAGGACTTGGGAATGAAATTCCTATAAGATTCCTGAATATCAAGAGTTATTAAACAAAGAGCAATTGTTCATTTTAAATTAAAATTAATGTTGTGTTTAAGAAAAGCAATTTAAAGAAAGATGTCTGATATGACAGACCTACAGTCATTTGTGGGTTTTTTTTTAGATTGGAGAAAGATGAGGTTTGATTATTTGGGTGGGTTTTTGTGCCAATACAGATCAGAAGTTAAAATTCTGAAACACTATGGAAAGCAGCTGTCCTTCAAAGTCCCAGCTGTTTCCACAGTGCTGAAAAAAAAATGTAGAGAGAACAGAAGAATAAATATTGGGAAAATGGGGAATGTGTTGTAGAGGAATATCATCCATTCTCATTTTTTTATAGTGGCTCTGAAATTGTGTTCTCAGTTGTGTTTTTGTCTGCAGTGTTAGTGTAAGAGGAGATTCTTTTAGATTTATTCTGCATGGGTGCTTGAAAGATTTTGAAAGTGTGAAGTAAATAGTGTATTTTTGGGAGGGGGGAGTGGAAAATAAACATGGAATGCAAGTGAGTTTGGAGGTGTGCATGCCTCGGTCAGGTTGGTTGGTGCAGCTGGTGACTTAGGTGGAACTGCTCCTGATTTCTCTTTTTCAAGGGAAATAAAATACTGCAGCTTTATTTCTTCTGGGGTTTATTTGGCACAGTGCTGTTCATACTTCATGGCCTCCTTTGCTACTTGCTTGCCATCTTTGCTTTCAGTCTCCCCTCATATCACTTTCCATTGAGATTCCCCAGGGTCTGGCCCTGGGGTTTTGGCTTGCATTCGGAAGAGGCTTCTGAAATTCTACAAAACCTGACCTGACTGCAAATATTTATATTAGGGACAGGAGGAAAATAAAATGCTTCCTATATGCAAAGGAGACATGTGGTTGCAGTTGTAAGTACCTTACTGAGCAAAGTCCTGCTCTCATGGATTCTCCCATCCCATATCTCAGTTCATGTCTTGCCTGGAAGTGTTTAGAGGGGAGCCTACTGCATTTTTGGGTATTGATGCCAATTTACTATTAACATCTGGAGGAAATTCAGCTTTCAGCTTCAGTTCTTCTCCCCACTAAGCTGGCCACTATTATCTTCTAGAAAAAAACACACTTTCAGGAACTTTAAAGTGGTTAATAATGTAAGATCTTTATAAAATTTTACCAAGTTGAAAGGCTTACAAATGAGTATTGTTTAGTACTGCAGCGGAAGTGAAGTCTGCTGTTCCAATACCAGGTCAGGCAACAGAGCCATGATAAGTAATCTCAGTTAAAATGGTTTGTGTTAATTTTCTGCATGTTATGTAAAAATTCGTAGTGCTAATTTTATTGACTAGTTATTATTTCTATGTCTTAATATTCAGATAAAACATCACATTTAACTTAGAGAAACATGAGTGCAAGCCAACAGAGAAACTTTGTTTAAATTTTTGTTATAACGTACATTATTGTTGTTGTTGCAAGGGTAAAAATAAGTGGGAAATTTGGCTGCTTTTCAGTCTGAAAGCCTTGAAATAAATCAGTATTATGATTATCATACTTTGGTGAGTATCTTGAATGCATGTTGTGGTTGGTGTGCTCTGCTCATTACTGAGAGTGCTGCTCAATGCAAACTGCACAGCCAGGAGCAGAGGGACAGCAGGGGCTGCCTCTGCTGACAGGACAGCATTTGCTGAGCAGTGTTGGGAGGTTTCACCTGCTTTGGCAGGAGATTTCCAGTGGCAGCAGGATCATACCCTCAGCCCTGTGCCGCTGATCCCCTGACTCACCTGCTGCACAGCTGAAATCAGAGATGTGCCGCTGCATGCCTGAAGCACAGCAGGTGTTTGCCTCGGATGCAAGTAAAGCGTGGATGCCGTGTCACACAAGAATACAGGCATCTGTTTTCTACTTTGAAGTTACGTAAAATTATCAGCTCTTCAGTGCTTTTTTGTCTATCCAGGATACATTAAATGACAAAGCATTTCTGAGGCAGTTCTGGTATCTCTTAAAATTCAGTATCTCCAGCTGGAAATCAAGAATAAGCATGTAAGAGTTGCTGAGCCTGTTGCATTACAAATGTGAGTGCTGTTTTGGTGGACCAGGGTTCAGAAGCAGGACAGTCTGCAGGTGCAGTGAGATTGCAGGTGCCTGAATGCTGTATCAAGGCTTTAGAACAGATTTTTTACACACGTGTTTTCTACAACTTTTGAGGAGTTGCTTCAGGTGTTGAGGCAGATAACTACTGAAATGAGTTAAGTCTATGAATCTGTACATTCACCAGCTCCTGTTGCTGGCTTATCTTTTGGATTAAGGATTAAATGAGTCTAGATGGATGTTGGTGCCTGTAGGTTGTAAGTCTTAGCTAACATTTATAGCTGCTGTCCTGCTTGCAGCCTCATTTAGGAAGTTGAAGGTTATCTTCCCAAGTGGATCAAAATATCACCCCCCCACTCCTGACTCAGCAGAACTTGAGGGCCTGCTGCACTCTGAAAAGGCTCTGTTGTGTCCCAGTGGCTCTCTAATTAGCAGAAAAAAGCAAGTGGGAAATTCCTTTAGCACAGTTGGAGTGAGTGTTGGAACACTTCATGCAAGGCTGAGCTCCAACTCATGGATGCACTGCAGGCAGCTCTCCTTCCCTATAGGAATGCCAAGGCCAGGCTGTGCCATGCCAGAGAGCCTGGCTATACCAGCACAGCCTGTGTGAAATACAGACACCTCTTCCTCTGACCCCTGGCAGCTGCTCAGGCACATTAAAGCTGCCCCTTTAAAATAATGAAGGGAGTATCAAGGCAGCATGATCGGTGCTCACTCTCTTGATAACTCAGTGTATTTTGTTTCCTGCTCTCTTGCTGGAAAGCACCAGCATCCTCTTTGCAAGTCTTCATGATGAGACCGTACTAGGGTGCTGTAAATTGGCAAAGCCACTAAGGTGGATCTGCTGTTTTTGCACTCGCTGTTGGAGGTTGGAGATGCTGCAAGCCTCTGAGTTGATTTTTGCATATATGGCTTCATTCTTCTGAGCTGAAGTTACCTGTGGAAATTTTCTGGAAAGGCTTGATCGTTCAAAAGGATCAAAAGAGTATAAAATATTATCTCGGTGGCTATGTAAAATGGTGAAGACTCTATTTTAATGGTTTGTGTTTTATAGGCTTTTTTTTTTAGTGTGACATTATCTAGGAGAGGCATGTGCTTTGTAAGACTATTTTGGAGGATTGTCACTGCAGTTTAGGAACAGTCATCCATTGTAAATAACTTTTTGCAGGTTGATGGCTGAATGTGGACAGATATTAAGTGATGCCTATTATTCTGGAAATGGAGTTATGTAGGGATAGAGCACAGAAGGCACGATCCTCTGTGTTAGTGACATTTGAAAGATTTCCATGGAGATTCACTTTGTGGTCAAAATTCTCACAGCAGTGCTCTTGGCTGGAAGGAGCATCCTGCGTGTCAGTCAAGAACAGTTATTTTTTGGCTGAACTGCACTGAAAATATTCTCTTGGGTTCATTTTCTTCTCCTCTTGAGATTGCCCCTTGTGCATTCACAAAGATGCACTACTGCTCCCCACACAGACTCTCAGAGAGATAAATCCAGCTTTTGTCCTGCGGAATTCTTTCAGCCTGGCACTGACAACGCTCCTGGCCTCATCTGATTAAATCTACTTCCCTGCCATGCAACATGACAAATGCTTTTGGTTCAAGTTGAACGGTAAAGCTTTTGCAAACAGGAAAAACAGTTGTCAGCTGTCACTGTTGTGGGACCAAACGCATTTTGTGCTACAACAAGCAGACAAAAAAGCCTCTGAGCCGTACAGCAGATCAAATGGGAAACCCACTCAGGGTACATCCAGTTCTAGTAAGACACGAGTGTGTTTTTATCATGACTTGTTTAACAACACAAGGGAGAACATCTGTTAGAAGTTGGCAATAAGGAAAAATACTGTCTTTTGCTCTCAAGAAAGCCTAGACAATGCAAAATTAGAGGATGCTGTATCATTTGCAAGATGGGATATTTTGAATTTTGATGCTTTGCTTACAAATGTAGCTTTTGACTTACTTAATAATTATTTTTTCAAAAAAATTATCTTTAGAAGAAAAGCTGTATTGAGGAGCTTTGAAGAAAGCTGTTTGGTGACTTTGCTTCAGAAACAAAAATATGAGAGTGAAGTGAGGTTGAAAATGACACCTGGGTCTTTGGCATGGTCCTGGCTATTGAGTTTTTTGTGCTCTGAGTTTTATTCTACCACTGAGAAATTGGGATATTTCTGAGTCTATGCTTCTAAAATTTTATTCCTTGTTTCCTTTGAATACCTGAAAAAAGGAGTGTAGTATACTAGCTCTTTGTTTTCCTTAAATGACTGTGTAGGAATACATGGCTTTTGAACTGGAGTTTGTTTGGGACTCTTTAATCTGGAATATTATAGGTCAGCCTAAAAACTATGCCAAATTTATGCTTAATCTCAAATCCAATGGGCATCTTATATTTCATGCAGAAAGTGCCATGCCTAGTGCAGTGCATTCTGGCATTTCCTTTTAGGGCTGCTCTTAGTCACTGAATCAGTTTTTTGTTAGATACAAGTGAAGTCCAACTGCTAGTACAAGCTTCTGTTTTAAAACCAAGTCAAGCAGAAAATACTTTCTCTGGGTGTTTTCCATCCCATTCCCCATTCAGATGTTTCATGTCTGGAAGGTGGAGGGGGGAGCAGCCCCATCTTTGAGTTGTGGCCACCAGTCTGAAGTTTGCTTCCAATTGCCATCAGTGCTTCTGCACTATGGCCCTCACCCTTTACACCTCCCCAGACTGTAAGGGAGCTCTCCTTCATCAGGCTTTTCATACTGAACAGGGAAATGTTCATCCAAAGTGGCTTCATCCTCCAACTGTTGTGTGGAGCCTTCCTCGGGGATGTATTTTTATAACACATTAATGGCTCAGTAACTGGTGAGAGGAATGAAAAGCTTAGGCCTGTCAGCTAAAAGGGCACTACAAGTCCTCTTTGGTCCTTAATATAGCAAGGACATCTTAATGGCTGGCATTCCTTCTCAGCTTTGTGACTTTCCATTCTGTTTATTTTGTGCTACAGCTGTTCAGGAGTTGTTAGTTACTACCAGTTTTGGGGGAATAATGTAACTGAAATTAAATAGTTGTTTCTGCTATCACCCCCTCTGCTTTGTGAGGTGCCATCCCTCCCTGCTCCCCTAAAATCTCTTGTCACAAGCCAGGAAGGAACTTGCAAGTCTAGCAAGGCTCAGTAATGAAGACAAATTTTTTTTCCCCCGAGCCACATTTACAATCTGCTTTCTTTTAAAAAAATTAGTTCAGTATCTTAATTTTAATTAAATAAAAGACTGTTAGCTAAAGCCTCTTGAACATGTAGCATGAAAAATAGGAAGGACGCCAAGGAGTTCTGACTGCTGAGATAATTTCATCTTGCAAGTTGGGGCACCAGCCGTGTGTCCTTCAGCTCAGTTTCCAGCCCATCTATTGACATCGGAAGCAGCTTGGCACCCAGTGAATGTCACGGTAAGCCGTGCTGTCACCCTGTCCCTTGTGATGCTGGGAGCACGGTCAGCAGAGGTCGCCTGTCCTGGGAAAGACATGGTAACAAGATCTTGGGTCACGGAGCAAGGAAGCACTGAGGTGTCTCAGAAAATGTGTCAAAACTCATAAGTGCTGTAAACTACTTAGTAACTGGGAATTGAGTTAGCAGTCATTGCTGTTAGGAGTTGTTTGAAATGCTCTCGGTGTGTATATTTATGGAGGACAATTGTCTAATTACTGGCCGTTAATGAGTATCTGTAGTCTCTAAACCTGCTCAGGGAAGTCAGGGATGTCAGATTGATTGATTATTCCCTCAGTTCTTTGTCTCTCCTTTCTCTCTTGTTGAGTATCACAGGCCAAACTCTGCACTCTGTATTGTAGGCAAAGAACAGCTGTGTTGCACTACCTGTTGCTGGATCCTCTCTGTGTGGGATTTGTGTTGTGACCTGACAGCCAGCTGCTGCTTCTCCCTCAGCCTGGAAGCCAGCCTGTGGGAGGGATCAGGGCTGCTGCAGGGCAGCAAGGCAGATGGAGTTTTTTGCTACTACACATTTTTACTGCCCCATCTTCCATGACTGGGTAGCTTTGTGGAGATTTTCCTTTGGTTGTGTTTCCATTACTTATGAGCTCTCTCCCTTTCCCTAAAGGATTAAATAGATTACTTTGCTGCGAATGCCTCGATTGACTTTAGAGGTAGCTTGGATTCAGATATTAGTCTTGCACTTCGGTGCTTTTAAGAAGATTGCTGTAATGGCAGTAAATGAAGCCAAATACAAAATACTGCATTATAGCTTTATGTAGGTAGCGTGTATATGTATAAAAGGGTATATTGAGTTGCCACTGCACCCTCAAGATTTAACTGGCATTTGCAAGACCATGAATTTGCTGTTAACATAGAACAGCTGCAGGAACACAGTGGATTTAAACTGTTCAAAACCTATTAAAATCTCTTTAGTGGTCCTTAGGCTTAGGAGGAAGAGAGAATAAATTACTGTTTTGACAGAGTTGCTAGTCTTACAAATAGCCCTAATGGCTTGGAAGGGTTTGCTGAAGTGGGCTCTGAAATGTTAAAGCTCCAGTTAGACGTAACAGTTTTTGGGAGGATGTTTTAAACTGATAATCTTGAGATAGACTTTGGACTTAGAAAGCCTGTCACAGTGAAGGAGTCAGTTCTGTCAGTGCTTTAATGGTTGGGCACACTGGGACTGGCACCATCCCTGCTGGTATGGCATCTGCGACCGAGCTCTCACTGCCGTCCAGGGAATGTGCACAAAGGCAGCTTTGTTCCCTTCTCCTTGACCCCAGGGAATCAGTGCACGGCCAGTGTGCCCAGACCATTTGCTGCAGAAGATCAGGAGCACACTGTGCAGCTCTTGAAGAGCAGGATGCAGGGCCAGCTGGTTTGAAAGTACTTGAGCACAAAAATACATTAATTTTGTTTAAGTTTTAGGCAATGTATAATGGTCTTAGGATACAAATTGAGATTTATATTCCATGTTTACTGCTCTGCAGGATTTAATCTTTTACTTTTTATGTTAGAAGTGGTAACCGGCTGTGGATTTGAACCACTGCAAATGCTCTAAAAACTGAACTGTGCTCAGTTAAATCTCCCTGGCTGTGGCTTTGTCTGGAAATATGAAGCAAAGGTTCTGTCAGCTAATGCACCCCTACTCCTATGCATCTGATGCCAGTAAGAAAAGTCCTCCATGCAGCTCCACCAAGGACCATCCATTCAGTCTCTAAATAAAATTACTCTCTCTTCTGGTTGGCTGTTGGTTTGGCTTTCAGCCTGCTCTGGGTTAATGGCTTTTTGAAGTGACTTTTAAAAAGCAAACCACAGTGTTGGCTTCTTGCGTGAAGAGTTCTAAGCAGATGCAAGGGCCTGGCATGGAAATCCAAGAAAGCAGTTATTTGGTGGATGCGGGATGAGCCAAAGCACTTATCGGGCATCAGTGGAAGACAGCAGAACTTGACCAGCCCCTGCTGACTCTTGGAATGAGCACTGTGAAGACAAGGCAACTTCATCTAATTTGGGGGACACAGGTCTTGAAGGAAGGAGATTTGTCAGCGTTTTGCAGAGCAGATGGCTGTGTATTGATTTGGATGGAACTATTTTCATTTCAAGTCTTCTGCAGCAGCAGGAAAAATATGATTTCAGTCTCCTAGCTATATTTATGTCTGTAATTGGTTGTTAATACAATTCTGGTCAGAGTTTGCAGGATAATTTCTTTTGTTAGACAGACGGGAGACAGCTTCATCCATTAGTGCTAATCCTATTTCACGGGAAGCTCAATGTTTAAATGTTAGGCAGATTTGCTCCCTGATTGACAGTAACTATTGCATCTTTGTCCCCCTCTAAAACAGGGGGATAAGCATGGATAAAGGTGGTGGTATGGCACCTGCTACTGGGTATTTCTGGAAGAAATTGTTTGGGATTCCAAATGAAGTCTGATCAGCTTTTACTTTGGGGTTCCTGACTCTGTACAGCCTGAGATGCCTTGGGTTGCACAAAATGAAGGTTGTTATGTGGGAAAAATGGAATGGAATTCATTGTCTGCCAATGAGTCACCTCTTTTGAAGTCTGTCTGGTCATTGTTTTCACTGATGAAAGAGAAACATACATGCCAGTTGAGTGGAAGGCTGTGATCCCATCTAGATTGGTAAAGGACAGCAGAAGGATGGGTGTTCCTGCTGGTTGATCTTAAGGAAAGCCAAGGGGAGCTGGTCTTCATTTTGTCCTTTCTAAAAGCCCCAGGCAAATGGCTCAGTGTAACTCTTGCCAAATGGCAAAGCACAAAGGTATTTTTCCTCAGAACTAAGTTTTAAATGTAGCACTTGAAGTTTAACATCTACTTGTTGTGGAGGACCCTCACAACGTTTTAAATCCCAAAGCAGGTGCTGAAAAACAAGTCAGTCAAGTTTTGATTATAACTCAGAATTCCCTGTGCAAGGGGTGTGTGGATAATCATTACAAACTACTGTAGGAAAACTAGCCATAAGAGTGCCTGTGATCAACAGCATCAATTTTTCTCTTTAACCATGAAAATGATGCTTCCCCTTAAAAGAGAAAGGGAGGAAAATGAACCAAACCTGACAACTGGCATGACTCATCAGATAATTCTAGTCAGATGGCAATTATACCTTGAGTTGTCATTTTAAGGACAAGAATCTATAGTAGCGCATGTTAAATGCAGTTTAGTAACTCCTGTAGCTGAAGCACAATGGTGATATGTATTCTGAAATGGGTTCATATCCTGGAGAGCTCTGAACTGTAGCTGGAACTTACACTGCACTTGAAAAAGGCTAAACTTGCATAGGGACTAGAGGAGCAAATTGTGCTGCTTTGAAAGAGGAGCATAATAGGAGATCTGCCAGGTTGAAAAAAAAAAGGTTCATTCAGAGGCATCACAGAGTAGGCTGACAGAAGGTAGAAGCAGCAGAACTTGTGCAGGAGATGTCTGAATTTGGCAGGGATTTAAAATTCAGTCTAAAATAAAGTTAGTTGCATGCAGGCAGAGAGAATGTTGAGCCTGTACACTCTGTTCAGTGGGAGCACATTATGGGAATAAGTGATATTTCCATCTGAAATTTTTCAGAAAGCCTGGGCAAGCTTAATGCTGGAAAATAAAGAGTTTAAAGAAATTCTGATGAGTTCTTCACTGAATATGAAAGGTATTTGGTTGTTACAGGTTTCACCTGCACTTTTATAATTTTCAACCTGTGTTGGTTAAGAAAATATCTAAAAAACTGGCATATGGAAAAAGTGGTGGTATGGATGAAATGTGAAATCGTTTTCTTCTCTTTTAGGATATAGTTTTGGTAGCTGAGGACTGTTTAAGTCCATCATACTGTTTATAGGATGTATTGTAAACTGTTACAATTATCTGGAGTATAGAAAGGCAATAATGATAAATGCAGTTCAGTCATAGAGGGGTGCTGGATGGTGTGTGGGTGGGAGAAACAGGAGCTGAGGTTCCCTTGAGATTGGCGGATCCTGGCACATGTGCTTGCAGTCCAGCCTCCTGTGTAGGCTATGGGGGAAGGCAGTGCCAGACCCAAATCTGGGTGCTCAAGGAGCTTGCAGGGTCCTGCTGCCAGGCTGAGCAAGAGGTTTTTCCATCTACTCAGATCCTAGGCAGGAGTTTGGGAGTGAAAAGGAGAGGACAGGACCTCTAACAAGTTCTGAACTCACACCTGCCTGTTTTTTCAGGTTTGGAAAGATTTTACAGAAAAGAGATGCAGTGTGTAATGGTGTAAACCCCATGTTTCTGTGGAAGTGAATGGTGAGCCTGCTGTGCCCATGCTGCCCTTGCTGTTCCCAACTGGAAGATGCACTTCTGTTATGATTTGGGATATAGCACTGTCCAGGGTGTGCTGTCCTGACCTCTGTCTGCCCAAAATATGTTTTGCCAGTAGCTGCTAAGTTGCACAAATGTCTGTACTGAAGATCACATTTGCTGAATGTTTTATGTTTTCATTATTGTGACTGCAATTATGAATTTTTCCGGAGTAAATACACAGAATATGAAAATCAAATTGTTGAGGGCATCAAGTAGCTTTCATTTAGAAATCATGTACGATGGAAGAAAAAAGCAATAATAAAAAAAAAGATCTGAAATTCAATTACTGGATGCTTAGCTGAGGCCAAGTGGGAACATGTCATCTAAACAAATAAAACAACCAAAACCCATTATCCTAATTGTCTTACCTGAGTTATAACCACTGAAAATTTACTGGGGAGCAGTGGAGAGGAAGGTATATATTCATGATACATCTGAGAACATGGAAAATTAATGTATTTTTCCTGTTGCTTTTTTTTAGGTAAGTAACCGAAGGGGACATGAAGAATTGACATTTAAATGGCCAGCATGTTGCAAAAGGTATTTCCATTTAGATTTAATAAGAAATGTGCAAGTAATTAATCAGAGTACATATTTTGAGTTTTTTCCTCCTTTTTTTTTCTTTTGCTCAATTGAGACTATCTTGGCAGAGGAATTAATGAACCTGGGTACAGCTAATTGACTGAAATTTACTTGCTATAAAAGTAGTAATAATAATAATAATGATGGGATGGTGATGATGAATGAAATATTTGTCATTCTTGAGATCTCTTTTTGCACTTTTGATCGCTGGAAAGTCTGCTTTACATGCTGATTATGAACTAATAGATGCATTGCATCTGATTTCTAAGACATGATAGCACTAAGTAACTGTCAGGAAGGTAAACCTGGATTTGATGCCTAAACAGCTCCTTCCTTGGCAGCCAGATGGATATGGAGGTATGTGAAGCCTTATCTTGCATTGGGAAATAATCTACAGCTGTAAATATGCTGTGAACAAAATGCTGGGGTTTCTGCTGGTGCCACCCCCACAGAAGCACCAAAGAAAACCCAGCTCTATTTCATTTGCAGTGACTCTGCTACTGATGATTTTTTCACATGGCTGATAATTGATTATAATTCTGTGGAATGCCTGTTGTCATGTTGCTGTCTGTGAAATCCCTCAGGAGGGTGGAGGTTGATGGGAGAGCCATGGTTACAGAGAGCAATTCCTGTTAATTCCAATTAGAGATAGTAACACAAAGGTCTTTGGAAGAATCCTCACAGAGGTTAAAGGAAGAGGATTCTGGCTTACAAAAATGGCAGTGTTTCCTAATTATTTCCATTAGAGTGAAAGTTATACTTAATCTTTTTGACAAAAGGGTGCCAAGAGGAAGATAGACCTATTGATTAGGAAATGTCTGGGGACAGATCCAAGTTCTGATTTCAGCGAGGCAGAATGGAGATTTATCCCTGAATTTCCTGCTTCTGAAAAGATTATGGAGTCTCATAGATTGTTATCGGTTCTCCTTCCATCAATTTTGAGTTAAAAATCCCAGACTATATTGGACACAAAAATTAAGTATTCTCTGACAAGATTTTTGGCTGAAAAATGCTGTTTTTGCCTTATATAGACTTTTCACTGTTGGCTGCATGGAACTACTTTATCTTTCTCTGCTGTTCTTCCTGATTTTTCTTTGTCTGCTCTGGGATTTAGTTGACAAAGAAACATCATGGAGAAACAAAGGCTCACCTGAAGCTGAGTTAGTGACCTGAGTTTGGGAAAATTTTGGTTTAAGAACAAATCTGTCCAACTCAAACTTTGGTTGCACTTAATTATTCTGATTTGCATTTTAAATAAGAAGTATTTTGCAAGATGGGGTACAAATGTGTTGCAGTTGAGCAAGAAAAGAAATCGATTTGTTTCTTTCCTGAAGCTTGCTGCAGTTTTACTGTCTGTGAACAGAAGCACAGACATATCAATGTGTACAAGTTCTGCTTTTTATGAGTGAATAAGTGCCTTTGTGGGAACTAAAAGGTCTTTTCTATTCCCCAGAGAGTTCCACAACATGATTTTAGCCTTTGAAAAGAGAAAGTTCTTGGCTAACATTCAAACAAAATGCTGCTGCTTGTGGCCACTCCAGTTTTTTTTTTTTTTTTGAGGAGCCAGACATTTAAAAAACCCATCAGTTTTGAAGGGGAGGCAAACCTTGCAGAAATTTGGGAATGAAGGAGAAACCCACAGTACAGTACAGTCATTGCTTTCTGCACATGGTGTTCTGAGCACCAAGAACCCCTGGTTACTTGGAACTGATAAAAATTTATATTAAATCAGCAGTAACTACTTGTGCACTAGTTTTATATAGCAAGCAACAGTATTAGATGTGGTGCAAGGCTTACCAAGTGCCTCATGTGTTTGCCCAGTGTAAAATGAATTCAAGTTGGTCCTGGTTACATTTATGTCCCATGGGCTACACTAGGATGCATTGTGGGGAAACAGATATAATGGTATGAAAAGATGAAATTAGTGATTTTTTTCAGGCAATTTAGTTTATTACGTTTGACATCCTATCAGGTCTCTGAAACATAACTAGAAGCTTTGTCTTGGAAACATGTCATGTCCTGTCTGTCTTAATGACCATCAGTAGCTGCTGCAATTATGTACCTTCTATCAGAAGCCAGCAGAGACTCTGCTGCTGAGGAGTACAAAATTCCTTTATTTTTTTCATGGGAATATGAATATTATGCCTTGGTAAGTTTTCAGAGGTCATCTCAGTAAACCAGGCATTGCCCTGTGGGCTACCTCATCACTATCTCGAGCAATACTGATTCTTGAAGTATAGATTCATTTTTTTTCTCTGTTTTTAGTTGGTACATTACATTTTAGTCTATTGAGCCATATGTGTGAGTGTGAGCTGTCAATAAAGGACTTTACCATCTCGGTGTCATGTTGTCAGTTAATTCAGATAAAGGCCAAACAACATGCTAGGGTCAGGGATTCACAAAGGTAGGTCAGAATCCTCTAAGCTTCCAGGTTCTCTAGGAATTTTGCCTTGCCTTTAACATCAGTTTCTAGCCTGCATGATCATGGAGATACCAGTGGAAACATGGATCGTGTCCACATGGATCTCTCAAGAGGTAGGTGTTCTCTTTTTTCCAATGTACGAAGGAGGTTTTAATCAAACCTCTCTGTGTGTGTATCTGTTTTTATATTCCAGATGAAAATGTGTTTATTTGCCTTTGGTGGGTAAGAAGTGCTGTGCTATGCAGCAGGAAAATGCTGCTTTGTCTTTTATTCTGCAAAGTTTTGATGAAAGGCACTTGTGCATTTTTTGGCACCTGGTCTCCCCAGCTTTCCATGGAGCTGGGCAGCAGGACAGGTGTCATCCATCCTTTGCTTTTTTTGTCTCTGGCTCCTCTGTAAAGAGCCACATTTTTTTTAGTGGTGATCCTGAACTGGGGAATTGCACAGCCCCTGATAAAATGCTGAGAGAAGCAGTATTTTTTCCTGGGAAAACTGAGGTGACTGGGTGGGGGGGTTTAACATCCAACTTCACCAGAGAACTTGCTGGGAGTCTCTTAATATCGTTTGTAGTACTGGAGAACCAAAAACCTCTGTGAATAGTAACTGACTGGCAAGATCTGATAGATCTGCTGACTGGGAGATATTTATTGTGTCTTATGATTTAAATTGTGTGTTTGCTGTGGCTTTTTGGCTTTTGAAACATCTGACAAATTCTATAGCTTGCCAATGTACTACTCATATTGATGCCAGTAAGCATCTAAAAAGTGATTTTATTTTTGTAAAGACAGGTAGTGGTGACATGTAAGTAAAGAAGTTGTCCCAAGAAAGGAAACTTGTTTTTCCAGACATTGAAGAGTTGATCTGCTTACCAAATATTCTTGAGCCTGAGTTGTTGTTTAACCCAAGCTGCTTCTGAGTCATTGGCTGTTTGATTGTGTCCCACACTCTGGTAGTGGCATTTTCCTTTAGATAACTCCTTTGCCGTAGTAATGAAAAAGGCTGTAAGAGGAGGACGTGTGTGTTTGTATTAAGATTTTTATTTTTCCGGTGAGCAATGGAAATTTAAGAACTGTTAGAAGGCTCTTATGTTGCAGCTTTATAATATTTTTCTGCTTTAAAAAAATAGATGCACCACTGAAAGGTTTTTTCTTTGTGCACATTAAAAGTGAAGCTGCATCCTTATGTGAAGTGTCAGAAATGCTTGTATGTGCAAGCATAATTTTAAGTTCTCTCTACATATATAATCATTTATAGTTGTGGCTCTTGTCTGTCTGTTTGGATTTTCTAAGGAACAGATATCTACATCTGGAAAAAAAAGCAGGATTGCATTTCACATTAAGTGGTGTTTTTGTTGGCAGCCTAAGGGGACATGAAAATTTAAATGGGCATAATGAATGAATTACCCTTTGACTTTAGGCTGTTCCTTCAAAACAAGAGTGGAATGGTGTGTGGTACGTTTGCCCTGCTTTTTGCCTCTGTGTATTTCTTTGTAAGGGGCTCCATGATTTTCTCCATTATGAATTTAATCCATCATGATCTCCCCTGTACTGCAAAAAATGAGGAAAAGCTTTATTTTTATGGCAACCAAAATGAGCAGAGAAATCAGGATTATTTTCTTTTTGCCTTCTTGAGGTCTGTGAGTACAAAATGGGAGAAATTCCAGAGTCTCTATGAAGACCTGAAACTATTTCAGGTTTGCTATTGATTGTTCCATGGAATGAGCTCAGATGCTGGGACAATTAGCAGCTGAGCTGAATCCAGCTGGGGACAGCCTCTGCTCCAGCAGCAATTGAAGCTAATGGGCCGTGAAGGCAGGAGGATAATTCCAGCGTCCAGCACCAGTGTGCAGCTAGAGCGGCACCAGAAGGAGCCGAGGGCTGAACGCCGCTCGCTTGGTGACTCAGAACTCGCTGCTCCACGGGGTTGTGTAGCCAGCCTTGAAAACTGCTTCCACTTTAGTGCCTGGGAAGGAAATGAGGGTGGAAAGCAGCTCTTGCTCAGAGCAGTCACGGTTTAAGAAGCAGATTGTATGTGGCTCTTTGGTGGCTTGTTCTCTTCTGATTGGGATTTTTTCCTTTTCTTTTTCTCTGGGTGTGAAAATAGAAGGAAGAAGCCACTTAAAATAGGCTAAAATCTCCCAAGGTGACTTTGTTTGAAAAAGAGCCCAGAGTCTAAATCCTGAGGAAGTGTCTCACATGGTCCTGAGCTTTTCCACAGCCTATTTTCCAGACAAAAAGTAAAACCTGACGTGTGAAGCATTGACTGCAAAGAGCAACAGGTTGGCTGCCAAATTTTTTTAGTCTATATTAGTCTTTTGTGCCAAAATCTTATTTGTTGTCTTTTACCACAAGCATGGCAGACAAAAGGACTTTGTTTTTCCAGTGAGAGAATGGGTAGTTTTTTATCAGCCAGACAAATTTCTTACATTCTGTTTATAAACATTTGTTGAGAAAACATTTCATTCTGATGCAGCATTTGCAGTTTCTTGATTGTGCCAGAAGAGATGAAAACTAGGCCTGGCCACTTTGCAGAGCTGCTTTTAAAGATATTCTCCTGGCTTTAATGTTTCAGACAGTCTCAGATAAGACACAATGCAGAATATTGTTGGTTTTGCTTTTCTCTATCCGTGTTCCAGTGCTATTTCTGGCACAGGTAGAGTTTGAAGATGGGCCAAGGTACACATCCTTGCCAGGGTTTCAAACAGCACCAAAGATTTGGGAGTGTCAAATGTCATCCTTTTGAGCTTGTGCCTGCTTCTAAGTGTGTTTGTGCATGGCAGAATTTTCACTTTTAAGTCTTTAAGTGCCTCTTAAAAATGTACATCTAATCTTGTGGCAGTCTGAGTGTTTCACGCATGCTCTGCTCTTTCTGAAAGTTAGTTTCATTGGCTCTATTTCAGGAGTCAATGGGAAATCCATTGGAAGTGAGATTTGTGTTGAATAAAAGTGTTAATGGTAGAAAGTTTTCCACAGACACCACTGAGGGCAAATGAGGTCAGTCTTATCACTCTTTTTGCTGTAATGGATAGGCCTGGGTTTTTTTCCTTCCTAAAGTATCAGTGGCATGTGGTTTAATACGTCTGTTCTCATAAACCATTTGCTTCCTTAAGCTATTCTACAATGGCATGAAATAATAATTAAAAAATGATAATACCTCAAATGTTTAATCTATTGAAAGTGAACCAAAATCTTCCCTCCACTTATACCTTAGGTTAGGAATGCAAAGCTTTTAATGAACTGTCCAGGTAAAGCCTTCTGTGTACTCCCCCACCAAATCCATTGTCCCAATTTCTCTGGGAAGGAAGAGAAGGGCTGGTGTGTATTGTATATATTCAAAAAACACTGTAAACCTGCTCTGTAGTTTTCACAGCCACCAATGTCTGTAACATCTCTAGTAAGAAGCCTGCATGGCTGCAGAGGTGGGAACCCAAGGGTAGAGGAAGGGAATTTGATTTCCTTTCTGTGCTTGAACCTTTCAGCCCAGAAGCTGGGCTGCTTTGCTGCCTGCTCTTGTTTTGATCAGGATGTAGCATCACAGCAGTTTGTCTCATGAATTTGTAGCCATGAGAACAAATTAGGATCTGCTGTAATGGTAATTATGTTAACTAAAATGGTCATAAAATGATAGGGAGGAAGCTGCATGTATCAAAGCTGTGCAATCAGTACTCTCCCCAAACATTTCTAATGAAAAGAAAGTAGCAGAGTGTGTGTGTATATCTGCATGTGAGTGGGTGTAGAGTGTGTAAGTGTATGTTAAGTAAAACAAAGTCCATATTCATGATTTGAGATTAGCAAATGTTAATGAACTAAAAAATTCTCTGAGGGGAGTCAGCTGATGTAGCAGAGTTAAAAACTCAAGGCCCTTGGATAAAACCCTGCCTGGGTAGATAATAGACACTTTCTGCTACATTTAGCTTTTTTCCTTAGACATAAACAGCCATTTTTTTAGATGGGAATTTGGTACAGACTCTAAAGAGTCTGTTTGTAGTTTGTGGTAGAAGAGATTTTTAATCAAATGCAAATTGTGGACTGAAGTCAGAAGTGCTCAGCAGGGCCTTTGGAATGCTGTAAAGCTGAGGTTGGTGATTATGGAATTTCAGAGAGCCTTCAGCTGCACCTTCTGATTGGAGGAATTGCTTGGGAGTGACCATGAAGTGGAGTGGAAGGGGCTGCTGGGATCCACGTTTAATAGCTGTTCAAGAAAAGCAGTTCATGGTTTCTGGACTGATCCACTAGTCTTACAAAAGTTAAAGTAGATTAGCAGCTGGAAAACCTGAATTTTTGCTTAAGAATTTGGAAAATACTGAAGCAAAAGAGTGTTGTGGGATCCTCTATAAATAGTAGTCAAGGTTGGACACGTATTCTAAAATGTATCAGAAACAGAACAGAGACTTCCCAAGGAAGGCCTGCACTGTCCAGCAGAACACCGGGGGTGTTTTCGGGGCGGGGGGGGGGAAGTAGAGAGGATCCTCCTGTTAAGAAAAAGGTTAATAATGTTTGTTTATATCCCCCTGTTAGGAAAGTTAGCTGGGAGCTGTCACTTGCTCCATATCTTCTCATAACTCTACACCAGTTTTTCTGGCTGAAGATTGAGCTCTGTGGTGGCCAAAATATTATGTAACACTTCATTCTCAATCCTCATTCTATGTTGTTGAATGTTGTTTTAAAGATTACTTTGTTGGTAGTATTGAAACCATAAATATGCCATTAATTATTGACCTGTTGCCTACTTTGTTCTTCAGACAGGCTGAAAACCTGCAATGAAAGAAATTTTGTCTGGACATTCAGAACCAAACCACATTTGTCATCCATAAAAACTGCATTTCAAGATCAGACCTGAGGGTCTGTTTCTCAGTGTTTTCTCCTCAACGATATCCACAGCCTGGTTCTTGGGGAAGAACAGCAACAGGGCAAGCATATCTCATACTTCCCCTAAATAATCTCCTGGCCTCCAGCTGGTTTCGGCTCAGGATTTCCTGAGCTGGATATTGTCTCTGTGATTTAATAATCCTCAGTGGTTTTCTCTTTCACAAACTTGTCCCTCTTTGAGCAGAGATAACACCTTACTCTGGGAAAATTCCTGCCACCACCTCTGTTCTGGCCACTGGACTGGGACATGCAAAGTCTGCTCTCCTAAAATATAGGATGTGTTTTAAGTTCAGGGGGAAGAAATACAAAGCTTCAAGAGGAAAGTAATTGTATTACAGAATATGAATAGTTATTGCTGCAGCTGAAATATTATTTTGAATACAGGCATATGGTCAAGAACAAACCCAAAACATTTTAAAAAGAGAGTACAATGTACCAAAGACAGGAATCCTTATCCAAATGACGAGGCATTTGTGTCTTGGCAGCACTTGACTGTTTGTCTTGTCAGTTCTCTTGCTCTCCTAAGTATGGCTTTATTTATAAAATATTAGATTTCTAAAGGAAGCCATCAGGAAATAACTGTAGTCACAGCTGGGTTTAAAAAGGGAGGATAAAATAGGAAGCGCCATCCATTTTGTGTGCTGAGTGATGCAGGACTTTTATGAAAAAGCTGCCATTGATTTCATAATCAAGTACATTAATGTCTTGTGTTTTCTTTTTTTTTTTCTGGCATTAGGTGTTGTTTCTGTCTTTCATTTCAAATGTTGCTGATGATTTTTTTCCCTATTTTTGGGGCACCTTCCTGATTTTAAAGTAACTTTGTTAAAGTACAGAGACTTAGAAAATTAATAGAAAGTGGGGGATTTGGCCTTATTCCATGGAGTCAATTCCCTTTGGGTAGGTCCCTCATGAGGCAGGGCTGCTCAGCAGAATATTCCATATTATTTCCCTCCTCACAGTACACCCAGGAGCACCAGGACACATCTGGGCTTTAGGATGCTGTAACATTCAATGTAAGTTGGGGTTATAGAGGCCTGTGACTTGTTCAGTTTTGGATGAATTCTCCCTTGGGCATAGCACAAATCCTATTTATCCCTGATATGGCAGCCAGATTTTTAAGGCTGTGCTCCAAAGCATGAATATTCTACAAGTTTTCAGCGAAAGGGTGATGAGAACTTTCTTAAAATAAGCTGTTCTGCACATGCAGTTTTTTTACAGGCCTAGACTGTCAGCCTGAGATAGATGCCAAGCACTGGGAGGGTTTTAAATTTGGTATAATGAGAAGCACCATGCCTGATACTGTAAATCACTGGACAGTCTGCAAGTGTTACTCTCTGCACCACAGCAGTACCAGCTGCTGGTCTAAGAATTTATTCTGCTTTGTCCAGTCCATAGTCAGGGACTTCTAAGAAAATATTTTTCTGTTCTTGAAACAATTTCTACTTTAATTGCTGGTGGGTGGAGTTATGAAAATGCAGAGAGCTGAATTGATGATGGAATAGTTCAGCATATCATAGTATTATATTGTTGTTAAAAGAAATACTGCCAAAAGCATCTGTATGTTAACAGGAATTGAATTTGAGTCATAAGTGACAGTACCTTTGCTTAAAATACAAGTCCAGATATTCAAGTACCACAGTGATTCTTCCATCACTTACTACTCCTTTAAAACTCATGTGATCTATCTTTGGGATATTCTCTCAAAGCTGAGCTGCTCTCTTCAAACATTACATGTATTAGTTACGGGGTTACATCATTGGGATAGAATCAGCTTGAAAATTAGGGTATTGCAAGGTTTGGGGGGTATGTGGTTGATGATTATTAAGCTTATTTTTGGCTCTGTGACTGTTTTCATGACCTGTCAGTCACTTATAACATATTAAGAGGTGTGGACACAAAGAATTAAGAAAAACAGTAGTTAGGAGTTACTAATATTTATTTTTTCTTAAACCAAGTGTCCTTTGTACCTTTCTTTAAACAAAATTAAAATGCTCAATTAGTTTGTGCTGTTTAATGTACTTTATACTTGCCAACCACCAAAGAACAAACGGTCTTATTCCTCATTTCCCTCACCTGAAGTCCCATATTAATGTAGTTCTAGTGTGTAAGAAGCCGTTAGGGCCCAAAGCATGCCCAAATTGCAGTTTCCAGGGGAAGCAGGGTTATTTCTATGGGACTGAAGGGCAGCATTTCTCTGACAAAGGCCAATGTTCTGGAATGAAGGTTAAATGGGAATGATGGTCCCCTGCCAGCCTGCTGGGGAGTGGGGACCATGTACTCTTGTCACTAAGCCAGGCAACAAGCCAGGGCAAGAAATAGCATTGAAATAATTTTCTTTTTCTGTGAACCAGTCAGGAAGCTGTAGCTGGGACAGCAGTGAAGCAAAGTTATTTAAAAACACTGATAATGAAGACATTTTAAGTGTTGATTGCTCTGTTATGTAGCTTACCCTTTTACATTGTTTTAAAAGAATATCCAATACATAGTTAACACTTTATTTCCTGTTACACTTGAGTTGCTTCTTTTTGCTCAGTAATAAAAAGTGATTAGTATTTAAGCAAAGCAGACTCTTACATTCAGAAAGTGTCTACTAATAATTTTATTAATAACTGCTGAGGGGATCATTGTGCCATGATTTTTTTTTTTTAGAAAAAATGATTTTTTAAAATTCCCTAATCTCAGTGGAAGCAAAGTGTTTATCAGACAATTTCCATGCTAAAACCCCTGAAATTACAGCTCCTGAGAGAGATTTCTTTACTATTTTGGCAGAATATGTGAGTACCTTACTCTGGCATTTCTGTATGTTCGTTTTCCCTCTGCTGCTTGTTCTGTGTGTCTTTTCATGGCATTTAAATGGTCAGTTGATAAAATCTTCGTTTAATGACTGCTCTCAGGTACATGAGGCAGCTTCACATGATGTGCTGGAATGTTAAATAATTTGAAATCCCAATGTGGTTCTCTTTGCTGCTTGGGTAACTTTGGATGATCTATATAAGTCTGGAAAGCTTTTTAGGATGTCAGATAGCTTGACTATTTCAATTTGCTTCATTCTGTTGGTATTTTAAAGCCTGATCTTCTGCAGTGCTGGAGAAAATGATGAGTCTAGCGAGAAGTTTGCTCCTAGGATCCGTTTAGTGGTGGGTGAGCAGTGACTAAATCCATGGCTGTATTTGCCCCACTCCCCAACCAGCAGTACATGCCAGGAATAACAAAATAATTATAAATATAATTATAAATATAACCAAATAATTTCTAGTCAGCATGGTTCTGTGGGCTTTGATTGTGTGTGGCTTATTAGTGCAGATAGGGGTCGTTTCAACCCCTGGAGGGCTGGCACTGGTGTCCAGCTGTGGGCAGTGTCTTGGTGCAGGTATTGTTGCCTGCTGGGCTCCAGCAGGGAAAGGCAGGGCAGGAAAAAATATGTTGTACTGCCATGGTCATGCTAAGAAATATGTTTATTTCAAGAGATTTGAAAGCAGGAAAATCTATGCAGAGATTGAAAATAATAATAATGCCAAGTCAAAGTTGAGAAAAATTGCTTTCTGTGGTGCAAGAAGATCAGCCTTTGCTTGTCGTGTTAAATGTGGCAACTTGGGAATATTGCACATGTGACACCAGTGAAATTTTTTTCCTCCTCGTTGTTTCATCCTGTTTATTTGTCTCCATCAGAAATGTGGGGGAATAACTCCAATCCTATTTGCCTTAAAATCTCTTGTCAAGGCAGTGTGTGCCTGCTTCGCCTCCCTTTGGCCGTAAGAGGGAGGTCTCTGCCTTCCTCAGTGCCTCTTACATGCTTATAATGGAAAAGAGCATTTCAGAGAATCCCTATGCATTTGGGAAGTCTCTACAAAGCTGTATGGAACAGCTCTTTATGACTGAAACTTAAAGGCTTGACTACGAACTTGACATGAGCCATATTTCTCTGTGGTTACCTGGTTAACAGTCAAGTTCTACACCCAAGTATTCTTAATCTTGGAAAGAGTAGGAGGAAGTTTTCCATACTCTTTTTCCACCAGTGCTCAGGAGATGATTTTTTTAGAAATGAAGGGGAATATTATTGTATAAAATGTAATGATACTTTTCCATTCTAGCTTTAAGATAAGTGCTTATAATTTAGCTTTTCAGCTGAAGGAGGTATTATAAGTTTATAATAACTTTTTTATGGATGAGCTACACAACCCCCCTGCTCCCTGTAATTTTTTGATAGATGCAAGGAGCCATGTAGGCATCACACTGAAGTGCTTATGGAAGTCTTGTAATTATGTCACCTGCCTGAGGAGAAATGGAGACTTTTTACATCTGCTTTTACCCCAGGAGTGATGCAGCTCTAAGAAATGACACCTATATCACGCTGCGTTTTCAATGGAGGAACGCAGCTCACACATAGGGTGTGTGCTGTGGTGAGAGCGAGCATTCATTGGGAATAAAGTGTCTATGGATTTAGAGGAATAAAAATAATAAAGAGAATGAATTGTATAGGGGTTTGGGTCTGGTGCTCTATTGCCACCTTCTGCACATCCATCTTGCCACTGTGCTTGTGATGCTGTTACATGTTCCACCTGGGAACTTGCATTAGGGATGACATTTGATTTTTGTGTTTGAGGGAAGTTGTGCCAAAAGGAAATGTCAGTTCCTCTTGTGGATTCCTGAATACAAAACCCTGTTTAGATAAGGCAAGGAAAATATCTTTCATGGCAAAATGAGTGATAGTTTTCATCACTTTGAAAACTAACACACAAGCCTTTTCTCTGGCATGGGGCAGCTCAGTCTGATTTCCATTACCTTAAAAGCTCACAAATCACAAACTGAAGCATCAATATTTGCTTATTGCATTGTGAATTGCAGAATCTGGGAGTAATTTTAGCCTTTGGATGCTTTAATAGGGAATAGAAGCAATTGTAGAAGCAGAATTGATTACTTAAAGTGCATTGATTTGTTCTGAAGATTTCTACTTGGTGGTCTCTGCAAAGTGTTCCCCTGAATGTTTACCCTTTTGGTATTTATAACTTATTCTATGGCCTTAACACTGACTTTACCGCCTGCTGTTCCATTAGAAACTCAGGAAGAGAGAAAATATCAGCTCCCTTGTGATGCTGCTGGTAAAACTCTGTCCTTTTTAAAATGCTGGAAATAATATGCTGTTTAAATGATAGCTGAAAGGCATATTCATTCTCTAGTAAAATTCGGGTATGGAGGGAGCAGAGGAAACTTGATGATGTTCCTAACAGGTAACTGTAGCCAAGAGAATTGGATAGGTAGGGAATCAGCCTTGAAACTTGCCAGACTGAGATCCACAGGAGGAAGCAGGTGTATCATCATACACTTGTTTCTTCTTCTTCCGCTCTTTCTTAGAAGCTACAAATGGCAGGTTCCTTTTGTCTGCTCAACACCTGTCTGCAGTTTGTGAGGATAAAGAATTTGAAGTCAGAGTTGTTGAAGAAATAAGTCCAGCCAGCTATCAGGGAGTACGTGATATAGGCAGAATGGCAGATCCCCAAATGTGTTGTGTTTTACCTTTGTTTATAAATAGTGCAAAATAACACAATCAGAAATTGCGATTACACATCCACTTGTTTGGGGTTATTGTATTAGCTTTCATACTATGAGAGTAGCATTTTTTTCAGGAGTTCCTACTTTAGTTTTCATTGCTTTCCTGCTTTGGAAATTTAAGTTTGGCATTTCTTGGATGTCAACTTCTATTGTTTTATTTTGATTTATAGTTCACTAGATAACAGCCTCATCAGCATCTAGTTGGTAATTTGAAATGATTTTCTGAAGGCATAAGAATTGTAAATTGGATTGAGTCTAGTGTAAAATAACTGGGGGATCACAAAGTGTCATTTCAAATTTTGTCAAAATCTGTATTTTAGTACCATTAAAAAATTCTGTTGTTTTCCAGCTTAGTATTAATAAATGCATTTAAAAATTTGATATGACTTGCAACTATTCTTCAGTAAGTGGTTGTTTCAGAGTGTAATGATATCTTGACATTTAGTCAAGCTTTGACATTTTCTGTTAGAGCATATTAAACCTTCCTTCATGCAGGTGCATTTCAATAGACCAGAGCATGACAGTCAGAGGGTCACCTTTGCTTCTGATGTAACGTCTGCCTTTTAGGCAGGAAAATAGCAGGACGGAACTTGGGCTCTGTCTGGAGCTACAGGACCTGTCAGATGGTTCCATGGACTGGAACTCCCAAATGCCCTGTTACTTTTTGGGTTTTGTGTAACATTAGGCTCCAATGGAGCCAGTGCAATTCAGCAGAAACAGGAGAGTTTGTTAGTCATTGTCTGCTTGATGTGTTGTAAGGATTTCTGTGGGCACATTGATGTCAAGTTGTTTCATCCAAGTTGTCAGAAAACTGGATTGAGGCCTCTTGTCTTTGATTGTCTGCTTGGGCACTTCCACAGGGCATTTCTGAGTGATTCTGGAAAACTTCTTAGTGATTATCTAGGCAGAACAAATGGGGATTTCAAGTTGCAGAATCTTTTTGCATCATATGAAAAAGGCCAAACCTGTATATAATGAAATTCTACTAACTACTTTGGGAAAAAGTTTTTGTCTAGGAAGTAGAAGAGATAGAGCATCGAAAGCTCATTAGTACTTTGCCTGCTTCTGGGAACATGAGTGCCCGCTGATGTATAGAAAACTTGCATATAATTTGTCTGTCTCAACGTGTGGGACATCCTTTTGTATTGAATTTGCTGTACAGATGCACAGAACTGGATTCTGCTGTTTTGTTTCTATAAGGAGCTGGTGGGGATGGTTTTTCCCCTCTTTATCTCATAGAGGCTGATCCCAGCTGCAATTTTGTGCATGGAAAAATCAAAGGTCAGATGAGGGCATGGTCTGTTTTTGCCAAAGAAATGTCTGTGATCTGCAGAACAAGATGGTTGCTTATAGTGGGAACTGGAGTGAGGAGCTGGCTGCACAGTGTCCTGGTGTTTAACCCTGCAGGGTCAGGACCTAAAAGAAACAGATGTGTGGTTGGGTGACAGCTCCTGAGCTTCTTTGGGAAGGCAATGAAGGAAAAAGCAGGCAAGTGGAGGATTTAGCAAGTTCAGGGGCTGAATGTCCCTGGAACTTTAGACTGAGTGTCTTAATCCAGTTGCTGTGCAGATTCTCAGGGTTAAAATTGAAGAAAGATGTTCAAATGGCCTGCTGAGATTAAATTAATCATTGTTGATGTTCAGATGGATTTAAACTGCATGGATTTAAACCTGTGTGGAGCTCTGCGTGTAGCTCTGCCTTCCCTCTGGTTTCCTTCAGGGCACACTCTACCCCGAGCACTGTGGCAGCAGCAATCACACGTGTTGTTCCTGTGCTGGTTTGCACTGGATGATGCCCTTGCACTGTGGCTTGGAAAAGATGGGGCTTTCCTTGGTTTGGCTAATAATGTTAACTTCTAGTCTGTCCAACAGAATAGAAATGTCCTCAGGATACTGGTCAGGGATAGCAGCCTGTTAGGTTGAATTGAGGTCCTTGTGGAGTGAGGGACAGAGCTGTTGTGTATCAGCTGCAGAATGGAACATCTGCTTGGAGTTTTTGGATCAGCCAGTGCTAAAATGCAGCGAGTTTTCACCATTTGTCCAGGTTTTATTTCAGTGAGCACTGAGGTAACAGTTCCCTTCAGTGGAAATGGTGGAATGTCTTTTGCTGCTGATAAGAAACACTGTCAGAAAGCTTTAAAGGACTATGTGTGTCTGATGGGGGAAGCTCTGGCAATGGAGGAGTTTGAACTGCACCTTGTGTCTTGTCACATGTGCACCAGGCTCCTCAACAAGTCATGGTTGTGTCAGGAGTTAAATGGCCCTTGCTGCCCAGGCTGTGTCCTTCAATCTCCTCCTCTGCTTGACTCTTCTGGAGCTATTTGCAAGTGCAGGGAAGAACAGGCTCCCTTCAGTCATCTTTGGATCAAAACAAGCTGTGACAAGTGGGTAGATGCATTAGAGCTGTGTTTGACTTAGGAGCATGGAGCTGGGAATTGAATTAATCAAGGAAAAGGGAGAAATACCAGAAATGGAGGAGGGAAAAAAAGGTAGGAATGGGATGAGGGAGAGTGAGGCAAGATAGGAGAAAACAAAGGAATAAAAAAGGCATAGGGAAAGGTTGACCAAGGTTTGTCCTGCTTACCAGTGCATTGTGGCGGGACTTGAGGGTGCCTGGGATAAGTGTACCATATCCTTGCATAAAAGGCAAAGGCAAATTTACACTTTGGAATCATTTAAGATTTGCTGTGGTATTGGAGTCTTTTCCCAAGCTTTAGCATCTTCCCTCAGGTGAAGGTCGGTGCATCCTGGTTAAGTGATAAACAGTAAACTTCCAACTTAATCTGTATCTTTGGGAAATGTGCTGTATGGATAATGACTCAAAGAAGGTCAGCAGGAAAGTGACCATGGCAACTCAGCTGCCATCAGCTGTTAGAGCACAAACGTATTCCCTGGTGTTTTAGCACAAGCACTCTTTTCATTCTGTGTGAGGGAAGGTCAAGGAAATGGCTCCCTAGTTTCACAGATGTGACTCCTGACCTGATTGGCAGGGTGGGAAATCATGTTGCATGCTCTTCTGGTCAGGTAGAGAAATCCATTAGGAGGCCCTATGTGTAATGGGGCTGTGTACAAGTGCTCATCTTTTTATTGTGTCCTTGTGGCCGTTCTGTGTCTATAACTCTGAGTTTGGCATTCTTTCCAGAGGTTCAGGTACCACAGCTAACGGCCAGTATTAGCCTCTGTTAGAAATAAGTCAGTGTTTGCTCTCGTATAGATCCAGTGTCTCTTCAGCCACAGGGCTGGCATGTTTTAGCACAACATTCCAGGCCCTAGGTGGATTCCCAGATGTCAAAAGCACTGATAATGAGTCTGCAGGATCTCCTGAGGGCAGGGGAAGAACGGAGCTCCATGATTTCATTCCCCTTTTTATTCACAGAGAGCACATGCTTTATAACCTCCTCTCATCGATACTAATGCCTGTGGAATCCTTTTGCTGCATTAAACCCCAGCCAGCTGAGGAATGCCCCTTTGAGGCTGCAGTAGCTCAGTTCACAGACTGGCATTAAGCTGTACATAGTTTCAGGGGTCATAATCCCAACATAGCTCTGCTTTTCAATTTCTGTTCCGTTCTAGTCTTTAATTGAAAAGGAAATGTTTTATCCTTAATTGTATTATTGCTCCTTCTTTCCTGTCCAAATCCCCTGCTGTTCTTTCTTAAGTGTCAGCTTTTAGAATTGAAAAGTGCTGGACTTTTCATTCCAGTAAGTGAATTTTTAATGATCTTGTAGTTGTTCCTTACATGATAACTTCAGTTGTGTAAGCCAGGAACATTGTGTTCTGGGAAGTTGTTGGCTTCCCGTTCCTTTCTCTCTGCACCATCATTCAAATAGCTGTAAGGAATTTGGTGAAATGATGTCTTACCTTGTTCTGTGGGGCCTTTTCCACAAAAAATATGGGGTATGGTCCCACTCTATGTTGGTAGTAAATCTGTGATAACCCAAGAGCCAGTGAAGTTCCCTGCATGTATATAACCAGGGACACTGTGTTAATCAACTTTGTGGTATGAAGTGATGACCCAAGAACGTCATCTTTTCCCTTGCTTTTTAAATTATGAATAGGCAGTACTGTTGGATTTTTAAGGAAATCTCCTTGAATTTATTGAATTAAAGATACCGGAGGCTTACAGAAATGCAGAACATTTTATATATGTTAATTTGTAATTAATTCATTATTAATGAAGTACTTGTATTAACAAACCACAAGTTTATAATTTTTAAATAGGATTTATGTTATTGGAGGCTTATGAATTTCTGGTTAAACCTTATGGTCAGGAGCTTGCTTGCTTGCTTTGATATCTTTATTACATTAATTTTCCTCTAATAAGGATTTTTCTTCCCCTCTCCTTTGGTAGCGTCTCAAGTCCTTCTGGGTAAGCAAAGATCTGCTTATTTGGGTTATTTGAGAGCAATGTAGATCTCATTTTTCTTGGTTGCTGGTTGGGAGGGAGCAGGAGATGGTTGAGTCATTTTTCAAGAGGAGTCCTTTTGTGTGCATAAACCCTGACCCTTTATGTTGCTGTCAGCCATTTGATAGAAGGATTGACTCATAATATTTTGCACTATGAAGGCTCTTGAAACATTTTAGACACATTATCGTGGTGTTGTTGAAAGCTGCCTGCCAGCCAGTCCAGTTAGCAAGTCTGTATAGAATTAGCATATTGGGTGAAAATACAAGAATTTTAATGTGTTAGAATTGGTTTCACCACAGCAGTGATGCCAGTCTTTTTCTCTCTATACTCACACAAATCTAAAATTTGAATGTGTATGTTTTTTCCTGTTTTCTCAATAACATATGACCTGACATGACTGCAAATTATGGATCAGTGAATGGTTTTGTTTGCATTCAGAAGGGTTTGACTAGTCATGTTTTACACGGGTAAGGTTTGCACACAGCCAAGAGCAATGTCCTAAACCCAGATATTATTTGCTTTCTGGATGCACAGAGGGGACCCTCCGAGGAGAAATATTTTTAAGGTGCTGGAGTTCACTGGTCTTATTCACTGTTTTGTCAGGCTAGACATAGATCTCTGAAAACTGTGAACATGTGGCCATAGGAATGACTTTTTTTGCCTTAATTATATTTTTGAAAGGTGTAAGCGCATCTCAAATTTATGAGAAGGTTTCAGTGGTGATCAATATTTGCCAAGAAGAAAAACACATGCTTTTTTTCCTGTGACAGCTGAGCTGAAGTCAGTGCTGACGTTCTTGTTTACAGCATGTCATCCTAGAAACAGTCTATTCAGAAGATTCCTTGTTTTCTTTCAAGTCATTTGAAGTGTTAATTGTCGTGTACTCCTGATTTTCTTGTCTTGAGGTAATGGAATCTAATCCTGGCATGAGGCTATGGCAAGTACAACCCTAAGATGCTAATGAAGCCACATTCTGTCGTTATTGCTTGGAAAATTATCTGCAGAGTTGTCGCTCACCAGAGAAATCTGATTTATCTGTTGTTTTGAAAAGCAACTATTTTTTTATGTTCCTTTTCTATTTTTCTTTTTGCTTTAGATTTGTGTTTTCCAGCCCCTCTTGGTTTGGATGCGAGACGTGCTTTGTGGGAGGAGGCAATGAGAGGAGACAATGGCATCTGCGTTCCTTGCTAATTTTAACCTCCAGCTATCTTCCCTTTCAGGATGCTCCGTGCACACATCAGAGCTCGTGGGTGAATAGGGAGCAAATGATTTTCCCCAAGCCAACTAATTATATGCCAGACAGAAGCGATTGTGCCAAAATGACTGATCTCCCTCCAAAATAATTCCAGAAGCTTTTTTCCAGCTTCCAAGGCAGAGTAGGAGTCTCGTAGGTAGTACCTGTGTTAGTGGAAGCTCTGGCAGAATCCAAATAAGTGTGACAGGCCTGAGCCTTTAGTGGGTGTGTGCTGTGTTAGCGCTGCAGTTCATTACTTGAGGTGGCATGTTCTGTGGTACTCATTCCACACACCAAGTTCCTAAATTAAATGTGCATTTTGAGACAAGCAGATAAAAGCAGGAATCGGTGCTAGGACTCTCATACCTCTGTTCACAAGTGCTCTGGGTATGTAAGTGATTATAGCTGAGGAAGACAATTTTCAGTAACAATTTGCTTGATGAATAGGACTCCTTTCTTGATTGCAGATTGTCTGCAAACAGATTGCAATTTAAAGAAACTTGTTTGTTATTTATCATAATTTTGTGTGTAATAATCTCCCCTCCTCCCATGAAAATTGCTGTTGGTAGTGAGATTTACTTCATGGTCCTGAGAGGATGCTGAGAGCAAACTCCTCAAAATATTGAGTCCATGATAATCCAACAGCAAATGTGGGGAACATAGTTGGAGCAGAGTCATACAGAAGTCGTGGTGGGGATGTTTGCATGTAATTTTTCTCATTATTTGTTCAGCTGTAACAGCGAGGGAAAACTGACACCATCTAATAGCTGTCCTAATAGGCAGTGTAAAATGAGCCTGAGGGGCTCTGGGGAGCCACAGCAGCCAGATCCAGTGTCTGGGATCACCTCCACAGCTCACAGTAATTGACAAGCCCTGCACAGACCCAGTAGAGCAAGGCTCTGGACTCTGAGCTGTGTTTTCATGCAGGGCTTGGTTCTTCTCAGAGCTCCCTGGGGAAATGCTGCTCAAACAGCACACAAAGCTGTATGATGCCACTTCTACTGTGCCTGCTGTAATATTCCTAAAAATGTTCTGTGCTTCATGGGTACTGGCATGGTGTCCTTCTTAGCCAGCTCTCCACAGGCACTGTGATTCTATTTTACTACTTTCCAGACAGAACAGGACCAGTGTCTTTTCTGTTCTATTTGTTTGGTGGGGCTGGGAGAAAATGCCTGTAATCAGAGTCAGCTGAACAGTCTGGAAGGTTTCTGTTTACTGGGACAGCAGATAGCTCTGGTACAAGGTTCCAGTCTGACTTTGACTTGGCCAAGCTGTTACAGAAGTGAACAGGCCCTTCAGTTATGGTCTGATCTTCCTGCTAGGGCTGCTGACAAAGGCTGTGTTTGTACACATATTTCTCATGACAGCTCCTTGTCTTGGAGGAATTAGAAAGAGATCCCCAGCTTGTCATGGAATAACAGCCCTGTCTCTGCAGTGCTGAATGAGCTCTGATCCAGCTCTCCTTGTTTGGGTAATCCTATAGCCAGCTAGCAATTTACAGAGCCTTTGTGCCTGTTCCTGAAAACAGATGAAAAAATCCTATTCACATATCAGAGCGGGTTCTGTCCAAAGGTAGATTAGGAAATGCTTTATTTTAGTTCTTTCCTTCACAGTTTGGTTTGCCACAATAGACAACATGAAGTGTAGACTGGAAAGAGGCCAGGAGACCCATCTGCTGAAAAAGAGGAATCTTTATAATTAAAATCCAGTTGGCAGAGCCTAGGGATAATGGCATACCTTTGCTCCTATGAATATTTTCATGAACTTTGCGCATCTGGAGAGATTCCCTCAGTGCCCTGCTAAATTGTTTGTGTGGACACAAAGGAAAGCAACAGAAGATGGATGTATGTTCCAGTAGTACTGTAAACTCTGGATTTTCTCACCAATTAAGTAGCAAAAGGATTCTGCCCCAGTTTGTGAACAAAACATTGTAAGATTGCTGAAGGTCAAGGCATTTTTGTGTTCTATGCAGGTATGTGATTTAATGCTCTGCAAGTTGCATCTGAGAGGAAATTTCTTGTTTTGGTTGCTGTTTTCAAGGTTTTGGCAACGGTACATAGAATCAAAAAGAACATTAAAACTTTCCTCCTATATTGACTACTGTTGTGTCCATCCCCCCTTTCTACATTTCCAATGTGCCTGGCTCAGTATGATCCCTTTGTTGCTCTTTAGTTTTGGTTTTTACCTTCAAGCAGTTTCGTGGTTGAAACTGAGATGCAATGGAGCAGTGGGGTCTTTGTGTGTTGGGAAACTGGTGCAAATGGAGATAGTTATTAAAAAGAAATAAAAATGGCTATTGCTATGCATATATCCAGGTCATATGCAGACAAATTCACAACAATGCCTTCTTTTTCATTCAGGACAATTAAATATCTGTGAAGAGGGATGTTGCACAAATTCAGTGAGAAACAAACATAAAGATAAACCCAACTGATGTAACCTTGCAATCCTACCCTCTGTGACCTCTCTTTGTCGTAATTCTGACTGCCCTGATTCCCAGTGCTCATAAATATTCCATTACATCAGCAGCACAAAAGAAATTCCCTTGTAGCATTTCACACAGACCAAGTTTCTTATTAATTTTGCATAAAAAATATTTCTCCTGATGCTGAAACCTAAATGCAATAACTCCTGAGCATTGTTGTTTGGATTGGCTTTGTTGGTTTCCTTAATTTGTAGGTGGACTAAGGGGTCTGTTAACTCCTGGGGTTCCTTCATGTGGCCCTGTGTTATTAGAGCAATTCTCTTTATTGCTTTGCCTTTTCACTTGCAGCTGAGGACTCGGGGATCAGCTAGAACTTAACCTGAAGTTTAAAAATTATAATTTTTTTTAAAAAGGGGGGAATAGAACCACAGCTGTAGCAGAGTGATTTCTAATCTCCTCGTGCTAATGGATCAGATCCTGTGGATGGAGAATGAAAACAGCTAATCAGCCCCCAGCTTGTGTCCTCTTGACACTTGCTGTGTTCCAGGGCTCTTTTATGTTCATATCTGGTCCTGCAAGATTGCTTATGAACAGGGCTCTGACAGGTCTCTGCTTTTTCACTCATCATGTGGAGAATAATTATACCATTAGAGGAGAAATAAAATAAACAAGCGATTAAAAACCCATTTCAGAGACCTACCCTGAACATTTTATCACTTTAATGTTTGATAGAAGATTTGAAAGAGTTTCTATTTCAGTTTGGTCTGATTCTGTTTTCATCTTTGTTCTCTGTGTGAAATAATGCTGTCACTTTATGACCTTTTAACTACCATTTGCTTTGGTGTTTTATGATATGGGTTTCCCCTTATGCTTTTGTTTCATTTCATCATCACACTGGAGATTACTGTGGAAAAGAAGGTACTCAGTAGGAGGGGTTCTAAACTATTTTTAGCTCTGGTATTTTGGGGAAGTAGCATTTATTTCAAACTTTAAAGTTGAATAAAAAAATCTGTATTATATTCAGTAGCGTGCTTCCACTCAGAGAAATTATTAAAGTAAAAAAAATAGAAATTATTGAAAGTGTTTTTTAAAAAAGTTCATTAAAAATGTTCTTTCTAGGTTTTGTTTGTGAAGAAAACAAAGGATTAGAAATAACTTTGATTAATTCATTGTGTATCACCATTTTCCGACTGTTCGGTGAGCAGGCTTGAAGCAAACTTTAAATGTGGTGTAGATTTGTGCTGAATTACCAAGGAGTGACTTAAAACACAAGTTAATTGAAGATGGCATTGGTTTGAAGTCTGTGTTATCACTTTAGCAGAGTTGTAGGGTGTTTTTTTTTAAGAACTGGTGTATCCAGTAAGTAAATGTATGTATTGAGATGGAAATACAGACCAAACAATTGTGTATTTGGGAGAGGGTACTTAGAACATGACTTACCTCTTCCTGCCCACCTTGTGAGCTTTTCAGGTGCCTGAAGAACAAAGCAATATGATACTTTGAAATGTCAGTAGAAAAAAATCTGATACGTTAAGCATTCTGTCCACCCTGGGAAAAATTCATTTAGCATAGAGCACTTAGCTTTGCTCCATTTCACTGGATTTTAATCCACGCACTTTCCACTCTACGCTGAGCTGTGCCATGAGCTGACTGAAGAAAAGCAAATACCAGGTCAGGGAGCTCATAATTTGTTTTAATTTGGAACAGTAGCGCAGGCCAATACATGAAAATTGAGTCCAAGTTTGACAGCTGAGAGAAACAGATGTGTTAAAAGCAACATGGAATAACTAGGTTGAAGAATATCAACTCTGACTACACCACAACATCTGTGCTGACCATTATTTGTGTTCACGTTGACATACATGCTCCAATAGGAATGCGTAAAACCAATATAAATTTGCTTTTTGCTATTTGGTTTTTACACTTCTGTAAGATAAATGAAGAATTTGAGAACGCAGTTTAATAGATGTGCCTTTCTATTAGAGCTCCCAATCTCAGTGTACAATAAAGCATCTTGCTGTGCTGCTGGAGTTGGATTTTTGAGTTTATTTAAGCTTCTGGCTGCCATTCATTTCACCTGTCAATACAGTTTGTGCACTGGCACATGCCCAGTGAGTAGAGAGACAAGGCATTGAATTACAGCCCAGCAATTTCTAACGATTTTGGAGCTGAGAGCCCCTACCCTGAGGGATTTATAACAATGCACCACCTAAAGGTTAGGTCTGAGAGTGGAGTAGACCCAGTATTAGGGCTGCCTATGAGTAATGCAGGTGTCTCTGAATTCCCATTGTGGCATATTTTTTGGGGTCACATGATTATTAGAATTAATTAAATTAGTATTATTAGAATTAATTAAAAATTAAAGAAAAAGCATTTTCTGAGAACAGATTTCTGTATATTAACTCTGCAAGGCTGTGCATACTGGCTGCCTCAACCCAGCAATGTAAACATCTGTAAGAACAGGGGGAAGAAAAGTAATACAGCTGTAGTTCAGTATAAGATCATTCCAAAGGGGCTTGAGAAAGCTTAACCTGTTAAGCTTTTTTTTTTGTCTTACATTTGGGAGATTTGAGTCCAGGCCTCCAGCCTTAACCTGGTGGAATAACCATCTTGTCACACATAGTAGAACTTGTTTCTGCATGGAAGAGCAATGTTTTTTAAGTTTTGCGCCTCAGATTTTACCAGAGCTTAGAGGAGGGGATTGAGTTTATCTCTTTGGCTCTCTCTAACACATTGAGCCTGTGGAGGGCACAGAGGTGCAGCTGTCAGGAGGAGCTGGATGATTTACCCACTACCCACCACAGCCTTTTCTCTGCCCTCAATCCTTTGCTCTGCTCTGTTGGTGCTCCCACTCAGCAGTATTAGATACTATGTAGTGGCGTTGTATAAAAACTCTTCTTTTTTTGCAATTTGAAATGTTGTTAATCTACTTACATTTTCCTATGCTGTATCTTTTTATTTTGTGTGTTGCTATTTTATGGGTTTATTGTCAGTACAAACAAGCCTGCTGTTGTTCTCTTTTTATTATCTCTGCAAAATTAACATGGGCTTGCCTGGCTTCTGACAAGCCATTGAATTCTGTTATTAGCTGTGCATTATTAATGTCTCCTAGGCTTTTGTTGTTCTGGTTTTTTTTTTAATGTGACCTTACACACTGTATATTGATGTTCATCGCTTCACTTTTTTTCCTTGTGAGAGTTCTTAGGGTTGTGTTCTTCTTGAAGTAAGGACAGTAGAAGAGAGGGTCTCTTCATGCTTGCAGGGTAATTACATTCTTGTTCTCATATAGATATATTTTATACAGAACTCTGAAATTAATACTTATAAATTCATAAACTTCCAATAATATAAAAATTGTAAAAATGTGGTGTGTTAATATGAGTATTTAGTTCATAATGAACTAATTAAATTACAAATTAATATAGAAAATGTTCTGTATCTCTCACTGTCGTGTCACTGGCCAAAGACACATCAGAATGAGATTTGCTGAATTTGAGGAATAAGTGGTTGGAATTTGTGTATATTTATGCCATATCTTAGTGCTGGTTTTAACATAAATAAAAATTAGCTTGCACACGGCCCTCCCCTTAGGGAGGGAAAAGCCATGGCAAAGCTTGGAGCATTCCATAGTGTAACCACTTTGGACAATGCTTTAATATTTAGAGGTGGAATTAATTTTAGCTGGTTACTCCTTTTGGCGGAATTAATGAACTGTTCAAAAGGCTTGTAGATGTGGCACTTGGGAACATGATTTAGCAGTGGCCTTGGCAGTGCTCAGTGAAAGTTTGTCTTGTTCATCCTAAAGGGTTGTAGGATTCTATCACCAGAGGGTAAATCAGTAGCTGTTGATTATGGCATGTACCATGGGTGGATAACAAACCCAATAATTAGAGGTGCTCTCTGTTTACAGGAGGGATCATTATGGCAGTGCTTGTTCTCATGATCTCGGCTCAGGTTTCTGTTTTCCAAGCACCTTGGCTTTGGACTTGGACGGGAATTCCAAAGTTCAGTTAACTTAGCTCACACCAGACTAGAATGGCTAAAATAATGTTGCCTCATAGACGTATTTCAAATTAAAAGTTTTGCAGGAAGATTGTTTATCAATGTAATGGACTAATTGGAAACAAGCAAATTGCATCCTTGACCTAGTTCTGTGGAGCAGTGCAAATTTAAGTTACACATCACAGAACATGCTGGCAAACTTGGCTGTTGAAGTTTTAGCTGGAAATTGTTGAAGTACAGCCTGACCAGCCTTCAGGTTATTTATGTATAACTAAAGGAGCCATCCTCTGACAACTGACATGGCTCAGGATCAGTTCAGTCTGCAGTGAGTGGAGTACTGGAAAATAGCTGCATTTTTCTCAGGAGTTACTCTGTGTTTCTGTGATAGCAAAATTTCCCCCTGTTTTTAAACATCATTTTCTTCCCTGAGTTCCCTGCTGCAACTCAGTGGAAAGAGTACATCAAAAATAAAAGGAATAACATTAATGTGGATCTCTCTCATCTTAAAACCACCAGGAGTTCCCCATTAATATGTACATCTCACTGCAAGGGAAATGAAAATTTACTGAAGGAATCTTTTGACCCAGTCAAATCTCATGTGAACCAAACCTGAATATAGTATATCACCCACTCAGCTGTATTTTCAACAAGCCTTTTCAATGTCTTGTGGGATATTAGAGTGGGAAGAGGAAGCTGGGGGAAGGGTGAGCAGGGCCTAACACACTTGATGATTTTTTTTCCTTTCACAGTTCCTTAAAAGAGATCTATCTTAGGGCAGGGTAGGAAGGGAGTTCTGCCCTGTGGCAGAGATGTGATCCCTGTAATCACAATTAATACCCACAAATTAAATATTGTCACTTTTATTGGCTTACTGTATTGAGTTATTAGAGTCAATGAGCCCTGGAAATCCAAGGGGTAAGCAGAGGGAGATTTGGTGAGACTCTGGCTTAGTATGGATCTAAGAGGGACAAAGGCTGGAAGTGCCGGGACAGGAGGCCCCAGATCCTCTCTCCTTCCTCATTGTCCCAGGGGTGCAGCAGTGGGGTCTCTGCTGACCTGGATTGCAGTGTTGGCTCTGCTGTCTCTGAGTCTGAACTACCCCTGCCACGAGCTGGCAGCTCAGCAGGTCCTGCCTGCAGGGCATCCATGGTAAAATAACACCAACATTCATTGGCCTGGTGACAGATTTTATTAATTTTCTACTTAAGTTCCAAGCAGAGCAGCAGGCAGCTTCCTAGGCACAGTAATATGACACTTATATGATTCCTGGGACCACATGATTAGCTGTATAATTTATTACCAAATTTTCCTAAATACAGTATTGCCAGTAGTAACCAATTAAAATAATCAGAAACAGTGGCCTGGTATGAGGAAACAACAAATCCATCATGAGGATTGAATTGCTGTTAGATTTTTAGGCCATCTGAGTTATAGCTTGTTGACGTTAATAATAGAACTGGTGAATATTCTCATTACCAAGTATTTTATGGAATAGCAGTTATGTGGCTTTTGCTTGCCTGGTGGGATTTTCCATATAAAGAAAATGAAAGGCAATCCACTTTTTTTCCCTTGAATGTATTTTATTAGTAGTTGGGAAGATTTAAAAATATTGCAGACGTGCTGAGTTGTCATTCAGATGTTTATACATGGTTTAATAAGTATATAGCCAGTGTCCTGAGAATTCATTTCATACCTCCTCTCTTCAGGGTTAGTCTTTCAGCTTCTTTTTTTGCTTTGTAAACCTCTAATTGTTCCATACAATTATTGTTATTGTCTGATTTTCTTTGTCCTTCTGACAAGTGTTCCCATTTCTTACTTCTTCCCCTCGCCTCCTGTCATGGCCTCGATGCTTTCGTTACTCCTTGGAACCTGCCTGCTCCATTCTGACTCCTGTGCCATGGCCATGAGCCTCCCCAGTACCCAGGCCAGCACTGCATCTCTGTTATCTAGGAGATTTTAGAGTAACTCATCTACATATGTGTAAAATCTTGGCCTCTTTCAGCTATGTAGGGCGTATCCCAAAAGGGTTTTCATAAAAACCTTCCTGTATTTGTATATTTATTTACTGACTTTAGGTTAGAGCTCAAGGCTTAACAGCTCCTGAAAAACTGACATCTCGAAAATTAAAATGCACAGGAAAAAAAAACAACATGTAAAAGCCTAGAGATAACCCTGTCATTTCCCTTTAGTTCTCTGGGAAGTATAGTCTGAAAATAAGTGTTAATCAGGTGTTACAGGATAGGATTTTGATTTGGTTCCCTTTCTTTTTACTAAAGCACTCTAGACTTGCATCACCATCCCCAGCTGCCTCCACAAAATCCAATAACTAGGTCATTTACTGTCTTCTTGCAAACATGGAATGTCCAGGGAATAAATCTCAGGCTTCTGTCTGGTTTTAAATATTGATTCCAAGTTATAAGTCTATGAAGAAATTCTTATGAGCTCTATACCTCTTATTTTAATACAGCTTAAGGTTTGTGATAGTAGGGATAAAACTTAGCAACCTGAGTCTATTTCTTTGCTAACTAATAACAGGTGGAGCTACATTTGGAAGTGTGTGTGTCTTCCAAGGCAAAGCATGAAGCTGTGCAGGTTTGCAGGATCACACTCTGAACATGGTCCTAGAACCATGCACTGATTTTCACGTGTGAAATGTTAAGCTGGAGAAGGAGCTGGGATTACTGGACTCGTATTCAAAAAATTCCAAATAACCTTTGATAGGAACAACATTGCCTCGCTGTGTCACACATGAATTGCTGAAGGTTTGAGAATCTTCCCTTCCTGGTTCTTCTCTTTTGCATGAATGAAATATGCTTTAAACCCCTGGGGTGAGTGATAGGCCTGATGTTGCCATCCTTTGATGGGTGGAACTGGGAGAGGGACAGTGGTCTGGCATTCTGGGCCAGCAGTGGGTGAGGAGAGAGCAGGCACACATGGGCTGGGTGAGGAGCAATAGCAGCTTTGACACTGGACAAAGGCACTTTGTTAGGAAAAAACCCAATGGAAAACAACAGATAAAAAGAAAGAACAGGGCCAAAAATAGAGCGAGGGAATGGTGATTGGATGAGGCATCCCCTAATTACTTTTGGATCTTATGGAAAAAAGACTCTGTTCTATAGTATTGTGATATAAACAATGTTGTTATATACAAAAGGGCAGATTTAAACTGTGTAATTCTGGCTTTCCTACTGCAGGAGTTTAGGGAATTGCAGTCATGATGTTCTTTTAGCACAGTTTCTTTCAGTGTGACATGAGCAAATTTGTTTAATGCACCATATGCTACTGATGGAGAACCCCTAACATTTTCTCACCTTGAAAAACAAAGCTTTATAAGGAGATTATTGAAAGTTAAGAGGATACATTGTATTGGGTAGACTGTGGTATAATCAGACTTCTTTTTATTTACTAAAAGCACTTTAAAAAGGTTAAAAAAGGGAAATTTTCTGTCTTCAAAGTAGAATCTTTAAAACATTTCTTTTCACCTATTCAAAATGAAAATGACCAGAATAAATTATGTAAGGGTTCCTCACATGGGGGTTCTGGCTCAGCACCATCAAAGTGACATAACTGTGAAAAGCTGTCAATTGGCATTTCTTTGGTTTTGAGGAAAAAAAAAAAGCTTTTGTGTATAAATTGGATACTTCAATATATGCAGCCTTATCTTTGATTCCAGAATACATTAAGCCCAGTGGCTAATATGATATTCTCTGTGGAATCTGTTTGATGGCTGGATTAAATTGCAAATACAATAAATAGGTAACTGACCTGAAGCACTGGTATTTCTAAAATTTCCCTTTTGTTATCTGTGCTTAATTCTGGGGCAGAAAACAACATGCGTAGATGTCCAGTGTATGCTCAGCACCTGCAACTGCAGGACTCTGCTGCTTGTTCTGTGCTGTGGGAGGAGATCTGCAGCCAGGGCTGGCAGGCAACTGCTGAGAAGAAATCTGTGTCAGCTGTGATTTTCCTTTTCTAGACTAGAAAGCAAAATAATCAGCTATATATAGCACACTTAAAAGAGACTGCAAAATCTGTCCAAGTAAATACAACATTGTTGGGCACTTTGCAATGCTATGTCTTGCCTCTTCCCAGGATCCCTCTGAGAAGAAAAACACAGGAAATGGAGAAGTTAAGCACTAGCTGATATTTATCAAATTGTCTCTGTGTTAGATAAGTATCTGGCAGAATTCTGTTTATCTTGCACTTGATAAAAAGTAGCACAACTGAAATGTCCAGGCTGATCGCCATTTTATACTGGTATTTTGAGGGCAAGCCAGCGTGGTTCTGGAAAATTGTCCTTGGTACATGTTGGTATGGGGTCAAGATCAGGAGGTTTGCCAAGCAGCTCTTGTCCTCCTGCAATGTTTCTCACAAATTGTAGATTTCATGTGTCAAACTAGGGATGCTTCATTATTACAGCAGGGAACAGTCAGAATTCTGTTTAGGAAGGGAGCCAAAAATTTATCAGGAGCTTTCTAGTCTAGGAACACAGAATAACCTCATTTAGCGACAGTCTTTTATTCCACATTTGTGGTGTGAATGTTTTGGAGTCCTTAATCTTAGTTGAGACTTGTAATTTACCATAGTGCTAGAAAAAATGTAACATGACACTGAGTACATATCTGAAAATTGCCATTCTTTGGCTTTTGGAAAGAGAGTCAACAAATACCTAAATGATGTTTCTTTGTAGTTTGGTGCTCTTACTTCAGAATGTGCCATTATGTAGCATTTTCTGTTTGTTTGTCTGGTGCTTTAAAACCTTCCCTTTGGAGAGACCTCCCTGAAGCTCTACCTCATAGAATCACTTAGGTTGGAAAAGACCTTTAAGATCAGGGCCCAAACATTTACACATGTATTAAAACTTGCAAAATCTTTTCTCTCATTTCTTGGGTATGTGGTTAATGTTTTGTAGTGGATTATTTGTTTCAAGCAGGTTTTTTATTTTTTGTTGCAGATCTTAAGAGTGATATTTTTAGTGAGTAGCAGTCCAGAACAGAGCAGCTGGGTCATCAGGCTTTGTGGCCACATCAAATTCATTGCTCTTGGCACTACTGAGTGCTCCTCTTGGTAGCACATCTGGGCTTGGTACTGGCTAGCAGGCCCAAACCTGTGTTTAATCAGCAGCTGCTCTATCCATTGCACTTCCACCTCCACCTCCACTAGAGTAGTAGCTTCTACTATTCCTTTTTGCACTCCCAGCTGAAGTCCATAAATCTTTACTCACATGAGGAGCTGTAAGTCACTTCGTCCTGCATGGATCAGTGGGAGAACTCAAGCTTTGTTTTGGCTCTGGTGGAGGGAAGGCCAGCTCCAGGCAGCAGTGGCAGCACACAGCCTCTGGCAGGAAGTGGGGGTGGTTGCCAAACACCGTGTGTGGAGCTGGAGTAACACAGGTGTTGTGGTTTGCCAGCTCCTGATTTATCTTCAGCGGGCTCAGAAGCCTGTTAGAGTATGGTGTGCCTGGTTTTGTGCAACAGAGGCATTTGTTAATAGTGTAATAATTAACTGCTCTGTTGCTGTGTGCTGTAAAACCTCAGGTGATGTTTTAGATGTGTCCTCTCGTGGTTTCAATTACACAACTTCAGACTGACTTTATCAAATACTATTTTAGCCCAGAGGAAGGATGGTGAACTAGGTATGTGTGTGAAATAATAAGGTGGATTTTTGTAGTCTTGGAGCATCACAGATCCTCACTGCTCTCCTGTTTGTGTCCCCAGGATCTGAAAATGTTAGCAGAATAGGTCCAGCATGACCCTGTCCCCTGCTCAGGATCCTGAGGGCAAGTGTGCTTCCCACATCCTCTCATGGGCAAAGCGTGTTGTACTGGTGTATCAGGTACACACCTATGGGCAAGGCACTCCAGTTTGTGAGCTCATGGTGCTCTGGTGGTTCTGCTGATGGTCAGGGGGTTTGGAAATGAGGTTACACAGCTCAGCCTTGGAGGAAAGCAAAGAGTGCTGGGGATGGAGGGTTAGGAGTGGTTGCTAAGAATATCAGATCAGCCTGGGTCTCTATGGCAACAGTGTTGCCAGGATGAGAAACTTTGCCTGCAATCAGTCTGAATTCACAAGTACCAGGGTCTACCTGTGATGCACTGGGAAGTCAACCTCAATTTTCTGATCCAAAGGGTATCTTTTATTAATTCCTTAAGGATTCTTATTCTCTAGGTGCTAAGTAGTCTGGTACAGAGACTAAAGAAAGCATCTGTGTGAAGTCAGGGGATGCTTGAGGGGCCAGGTTAGACACACATGTGCGAAGACATGCATGTGAATAATTAGGTTGCATTTGTGTTACTCCTTGGCTGGATGTATAAGTTTTTCCTTCCAGGTGGTAAGATGAAGGAAGTCCCTCTTGGTTTTGGGCCACGGCTTGTTTCCAGCTGCAGATTCCTTTGGGGCCTTTTTATGTTCAGTCTCCTTTACTAGTTTATCACTGAGAGATTTGGGTTGTGAGTAGGGTGTGACAATAAGCACACAAATGGTAAGAAATTGTGTTGCTTCACTGCAGATAACTATTCATACTGCAATTTAATTTCACAGACAAAATGTGAATGTTTAAATCTGTGATGAATATGAAGAATGTCTAAATCTGTGTCTGTGAAAATTAACTTGCTTTTTTTTTAAAATATCTGACTCTGTAGGCTAAATTTAATCATAGCTGGTATGAATTAGTGTGTGTCCTGTAGATTAAGCAATTACCTAACTGGTCAAGTATTTCACATCTTGTGATCAATGCACTCTATGAATTGATTATGCCTGTGACCTTTCATTGTTTACTGGTACATATTCTCAAAACAGAGTATGCAGATGCATCTCTGACTTACTCTTTTTACACACAGTTTTTCTTTCTGTGGCTCTTTCTGCTTGTTGGGGATGGCCACCTTTCCAAGACACATCTGTCTGATCTGTCAAGATCCGGTTGGTCAAGTCTGTGTGGTGCTGGAGTTGTGAGCTGAACAGCAGAGAAAAACTGTGGGCCTTTTCTGTGCCAGCTCTCTGGCTTTGCTCTGTGCCAGGCTCTTGTGTCACCCACAAGAACTGACATTTGTTTAGTCTAAAAAAGTAGCCCAGGATTTATGGAGGGTCCTGCTGAAAGCTCTGATAGCAAATCACTGTTGAGTGCATTGCAACCTTTGGTCAGGAATGGCTTGCAGGTGGTTTCAGTGAATGCACAGGTCAAGACAAAGACTGACTGCAGGCAAACAGCTCATGGTGGCAGAGCCTTTCATGAACTTAACTTATTTACAGTGACAGATGGAAACTGCTGCCCAGGTCTGGGGAAAGATTGGTGTAATTCCCTCTCCGGTTTCAAGATGACCATAACTAAGAGCACGGCGTCTAGCCTGAAATTTAAAACTATTAGTTCTCTAAAGGCCCTGTGTTGTTTGAGATATAAAAAATAGCTTTTAAATCCAAGTGGATTTTCTGTGCCTGGTGGTGGAGAAAGTAGGTGAAGTAATGACTTTGCCTTGGCTTGGTACTGTTGGGTACACTTAGCTCTTTGAAGCGGCATGTGCTGTGGAAATAGTAAAACAGAGGTGGAAGGGCTCGTGGGAGGAATCACATTTACAGCCTGCCATTGAAAATCACTAGCACAACTTATTTGTTCCTAATAAAACACAAATTTTCCTTAATTTGGAGCTTCCCTCAGTCTTCAGTACAGGATTTTCCTGTTGAAGGGTAAATGTGTGCTCATGTTCTCAAAGCTATATTACTTTGGGTTACATGGGAGTTTCTCAGAAAGGAATTAATCACAGGCCCATGTATAGAAAGATCTTTGGTAAAAAAAAGTTTTTCTTATTTAAATGTGAGGGGAAAAACCATACAAGGCTGGTGCAACTGCCTTTTCCCTTATTAATAGTATTCCTTTTCACAAATAATTCCTGCCATCACATTGAAGGCAGCTGTTGGACACAGCCTTGATGATGAAATTTTTTTTGTGTGTGTAATGAAAGGCCAGTGTTAAAATATTTTCTTTGCAATATATAAAGCTGGTGGTGTTTTTTGCTTGGAAGCCTTGGGGCTAATAAGGCGATGGGAAAAAAAGGGGTTTGGTGATTGCTTTGGTGGAGAGATGCCCAGGTTCATTGTAACTAACACTGTAGGAGCAGGGAGGGTTTCTGCTGTGTTTTTGTTTCTTCATTAGATGAGTCATTATTAGAAGGTGCCCTAATGATAAATTTATAGAGAGTGTAGATTAAACACTCCCAGGAATTCTTAGTTAACTGTCATTTGACCAGCCCTGCAGAAAGCTTGTTTTCACTGAAATCCTGAAATTGAAGAAGTGATGATGTAAGCCCTTCAAAGGCTAGAGAATAAAAGGGGATTTTTTCCACTCTTTAATGAAAAGAAGCTTTTGTTAGGGAAGGCAGTGCTCAGAGTGTCCTACAGTGTCTGGGAGCAGCAACATGTCATTCCTTCCTCTCACTGCTGCCCCTCTGCCAGGCTGCATTTCAGTGGGTCATGCCTGTGTGCAAATGGCTCCATTTTCCTCACAAAGTGCATGTGAAATTGGTGCGGATGTTCACAGGGACTGTGCATTTCCTCTAGGAAAAGAGGCTCTGCTGGGAGCTGTGGATGATGCTCTGTGCAGGGAGAGTGGGCAGGACCTGTTTTGGCCACTGCCATACTCCTGTCAGGTTTCCATGTCAAATACAAAGCTTTGCTGTGTCACATGTGCAATTCTTGCTGTAGTTTTTCTCTTAACGGTTTGTTAGAGAAGTGAAGGCGCACAAAGCAAGCATCCAGTGTTCTAGAAGTGAGGAAATCAAAAGCACTGGTGCAGTTATTATAATAAATAAGAATGGGGCTGTATGTGCTAGGCACTGTATGAATTTAGAACAACAAGCGCTCCTTTTCTTGAAGGATTTTATGCCTAAATGGATGATTCATACACGAGACAACAGAAGGCCTAGAACAAACAAATTGCAGGAGTCTTGGTAAACACTCAGTGTGTTATTATTAATAAACATACACACATGTATACCCACACACATATATATTTTGATACAGTTTAGCTAAAAGGGGAATTGTGAACAGAAAACACAAGAGAATGGAATGAGGGAAAGAAAGGAAGAATTTGTAGGGGGAAAAATAGGACAGAAAAAATTATATATAGGACAGGAGCAGCTAGATAAAAGTCAAAACACTTGAAATTACAAGCCAAGGGAGCAATTGCAGCAGACAACTATACAATTGTATAGAAACAGGGTGCTATATGGTGGGAAGGAAATATCAAGGCAGTTTTCCATCTTCTTGAAATAATTAAACTTTTTCCTGTGCCCCTGCAAAACCCTGGCCTCTACAGCGTTTTTTTCTGAAAGAATTTGTTGGATTTGAGCATCCCATACTTTTCTGGAGTCTACATTTTCAAAATGCACGATGCTCGTGGAGATGTGCTGGAGAACAGTACCAGTTCTAGGCTGGCCCTTCTGAGTCTCTGCATGTCAGTGTGAGCCATGGCTGTTCAGAGCCCCAGCAGAGCTTGGGGTTCCTCTGCCTTCAGTGGAGCCAGGCCTACTGCAAGTGGGTTTTCTTGCTCCTCCTTTTCTTGAATGTCAAAATCCCTGGATCCATTCTTCCTCAAAACACTGATCTTCTGATCAGCTTGACCTTTGCAGCTGTGGGCAGGGAGACAGACCTGGTTTATTATCTGAAGTGCTATTGATTGGAGAGAGCAGCAACAGAAAGCAGCTCTGGAGGGAGGAGATCCTGTTTAGAATATAGAGCTGGATATGGGAGAACTGACCTGACAGTGGTTTTTCTGTGAATTCGTTCCAGGCCTCTAATAACAGCAGTTTATATCTCAGTCTTTGGTGTGGTTAAACTCTGTGTATTAACACGAGATAAAAATATGTAGTGGTAATTGTTTTATCTGTATTTGGGATCTTTCTCCTTAGTGAAAGGACTTAAAGTTTAATTTTCCTCTTGTGTTAAACAGCAGTCCTTGACTTCACTTTTAATAAGTCATATAACTTATGAAATCATAGACAATGATATAAAAATGCAGAGTTTACCTTCGCATATGGTTGATTCAACAGGCTACACTAAGCTGTAGGGATGGCTGAAAAAGAAGAAATAAAAGCCTTCACCAAGGCATTTAGTTTCGTTGAACTTGATATATGCTTTCTAAAGTGAACACTTTTACTTCTGTATTAGAAGCCCTATGTGAGATTAATGGGTTTTTCTTGTTGATGGTAATATGCAGCTGGAGTAATGCGGTCATATGTGTTAAAATCCAAGCTGGTTTTACATTTTAAAAGTAAAATAAGCCCAATTCTATATGAAGAAATGGTGTTTACCAGTTACTTTTCACAATTTTTCACCATAGCCTTTATTCCATTCAGACACATTACCTAGGTTTCGTGCCAATGTCAGCAGTGCAAATATTTCCATTAAAAATGAAAACTAGAAAGAGTAACAAAATTGACTTTTTGTGTTTCTCAAATGTTATCAAAACACAGTGTGTTTTTCTAATATTACAAATACTGCAGAGAAGGAACAAAAACTCATTATCAAGTGAAAAATTAATGAAAGCTTTTCTCCTGGAACAAAGTCTGCATATTTGACATTAGCTTTTTTAATGTCTTCATATTTCAAATACAATTCTCTGCCTCTGTGCTGAGAATCTGCAAACAGTTGTGGGCATACGCATCTGAATAATGTTTGTCTTCTCTGGTGGGAAGCAAACCTGTCTTTTGGCAACCAATGAGGTTTATTTGCTGTGTACTTGTTTTTGTGGAATTGAAAGTCCTCTTCTTGTACCAGATTTTGATTCCCATCCTGTGCAGTAAAAAGCAAGGATGTGTTTGTGGAAACAAGTGTGAAAAAGCCGTGTGAGACAAGATGTACATCTGCTGCAGGAGGAAATTCATCTAGAAGATGAACAAACTGGTTCTGACTGCTGGAATCAAGAAGCCAGTTAGTAAAAAATGCCTAGAGTGAGTGCTGTGACTGTGGGCCAAGCCTGGTGCTCCCTGGTTGTTTTTGTGCTCCCTCATGGCTAGGGATCCTTTTGATCCCTTGCATGGCGGTTTACAGGTTGTTTTGACTATTGTGCTTTCAAGTCTGCTTTAGACCCTTCAAATAAGAGCTTATGAAATTCATAGTAGGTTTCAAAGTATAGCAGGGAAAAATACTGCTGAATTTTCTCCCTCTGAAAGGCTTATCAAAAAGGAAATGAAAACCTATGGTTGCCACTCTGTGCACTGATTTCTGAAATGACTGCAAACCAGACTGGTTCTCCTGTAGCTAACTGTTCCCAGCTGTTGTTTCACATTCCAAATTTTATGAGTATTTTTGCTGGCAACAGGAAATATTTCCAAGTCTTTGCACAATAAGGCATCCATTTATTTTACATAAAATGTTTTGTTTATCTTTTCTTATTGTTCTGCATGTGTGTGTCTTGCCTGTGTTTCCAAAATGAAAATTTGTGATCGCAGTTACAGAGAGTTAAAAATAATCAGTTTCCTAAGTGTTCTATTAGCTCTGATGTTTTAAATCAGATTGGGTTTCAAAATTCTGTGCTATTGTAGCTGGAGAGAGATGCTAAAGCCACTCTATACTCTGTCTGGGCTCATTAAACATCCTGACTTTAGTGCAGAAGGGAAAGAAGCCATTATTATTACATGTCTGTTATAAAAATACAGCAAAACAGATACCAAATGTATACTGCCTATTTCAGTGACAACTGCTCTGTATTATTATAATCTAAATTTATTTGCTGCCTGTTGTGTCCTCCTGTTGTTGGACTCAAACGTTTCAGGCTTTTTCCCAGATAATTGCATACGTTAATTGCAGATCTGGAAACAGTCTTTATAACTCACAGTTTATAGATAAAAGATCTTTGTATAGAGTTTTCTGGATCCACCCTGAAGTTGGGTGCAGTTCATTTATTTCACCAGCTTCATGGTGTCTTATCAATTATGGATGAGGGTAGACAGTCTTCTTTGGGTTTATTAGCTTTCCTCTATTTTCTTTGTTTCTTTGCACCAGTAGAAAAATTCCTGTTGTGCTTGGACTGAGCCCAGAATCTTCCTCCCTCGTGTCTCAAGGTCAAGCGTAGCAGAGGTTCTTGTGGCTGCAGCAGGACTGTCCCTGTGCCATGGGGCTCTTCAGGTGGCCTTGTTCCTTCTCAGATTTTATTTCTAGAGACTTTCCAAGTTGGACTTTTCACTCTGCTCTAATACCACCAGAAATGTGGCAAGACAGTTACTAACCCATAGTCGTGTTTAAAGAAAAGTTGACAATACTTCACAAGATCGAGATGTTCTAGAGGTTTTTTTTTTAAATTGACAAAGACATGTACCATTTACCAAAATATTTTGGTGAGAAATAGTTTGTTACCCAAAAATGTGAAATTTTAATTTTTTTTTCTTTATTTGAAAGCTATTTATAATGCAATAAGTTTAGCAAATGGTTTGGAAGCAAAGAAAAAATTTGCAAACTTATGAACAAAAATAGGAAAGGGGAGGTCACTGTCCCTGCTCTTGAGTTAATGTAGGTGTCAGCAGAATAATGCTTTTGTGGGCAGATGAACTCTTTTTGGATGAAGGGGGGCCTCAGCAAACCAAAGGTGTGTTTGGAAGAATATTTGGATAACATTTTTTTCCCCAAGTCTGTTTTGTTGTTGCCACTGTGGAGTGAAAGGGTTTTCATCAAACAAACCAATAACTTCTGGGAAGCTTTTCAATCCTACTGTCTGAGAACCAACCCAGGTTTGTGCTCTGTTCCTCCATTTCCCAGAGCAGGCATGTCAAAGCACAGCAACTGTGAACTTCTTTAGGGCAAATTTATCCTACATCATGTACACATTTTCTAGATGACCTTCATCTTCCATAGCTTGGCAGATGAACATTTTCCCAGCACTGTATTGGTGTTATTTTTAAAATTATTATTATTTTCTAAGCTGCAGTGAGCTCCTGGTGCTCCGCAGAGGTGTTGCTCTTCCCTCTGATCCCCCTTCCTATTTTACACAAGGAGAAGATTTCTCCAGTAGCTGAAATGATCACGTAGAGTAAGTTAGGTAATCTCCAGCACCTGTGTGGGCAGCAGTGACACTAGCACAGCTTCTGGGGAGAGTATTCATTGAGGAAGATGGTGTGAAAATCATCTCTGGTTGCTGAGGGCTGTGGATCCAGACATGGCTGTCTCCCAAAGCTGGGGTCCCATACTGCCCCCAGGCTTGGCTGTGGAATAAACAGTGGTCCAGAGACTGTCCTTGCTCTTCACTGTCAGAGTTTCCTATAGAGACAGGGCGTTAAAAATGAAGGCATTCATTGCTTTGGCTTAGGGTGCTGTAAACAGCAAAGTGATTCTAAGATCAAATGTGCCAGGGCTGTTCACAGTAGGGTGTGTGAAGGAAGGACCTGTTGGAAAGCAGAATAGACAGTGTAGCAATTTCCCTTGAAAAATTTGGGGCTTTTTGCTTTTGTTAGAGTGATTCATCCTGTTACTCACCGTGGGAGTGTTAATTGCCACATGGTAAGAGCAATGTCACCTTCTTAAGGTGAATCTGAGAGAGGCTGGTATGTGCAGCAATTTTTGTTGAAGGAAGTGTCAGCTATAAAATATGGTCTCTTCCAGCCTGTTTCCAAAATGGAGCTCACTATGGGGCAGTATGTTCTGATGCTAAGCTGATTTTATTTAGGACTCATCATTGGTTTGATTATTAAATATAATTTACTTGTAAATTGTTCAAGATCTTGAGTAAGTTCTGCCTATCCAGGGTAACTTATAAAGCAGGAACAGCATTTGTTTCATGCTGTTTAAGAATTTGGACCTAAAAACATTTACGGTTTAAAGATGATTCCATCAAGGTAAAAAAAACTACAGAGAAATGATGTGCCATTGTTATACACTATAATTTGCAGGACAGATAAACTTAGAGGCTGCTGTGGGAGGTTATTTTATAATTACCCTTCCAGCATGCGTTTTAAGAACATGGTGATATGTAAAAGCACTTAAGTGTGATTAAATGCTTCACTGAATTGAAAGACCACTGAACGTGGTGCTTGGCTAAGGACATAGCAAAAGGGTCATCTCAAACTCAATTTCTCCTGTGTCATTTGCCAGAGCAGCTCAGAGCAGCCTCAGGACTGGGAGGGATATCTTGTTGACCTTGGATGACCAAGGCACATCCACAGAAAATCCCAGTACAGCCTGGGCCTGAGCTTGTCTTCAGTCCAGCACTGAGGACCTAAACAGCTTTGTGCACAGAGTGTCTTATTTGAACACAAAGAGAGCATCTTCTAGCTCCTTTTTTTTTTTTTTTAATATTGTGAAAGTGGTTATTTTAAAAATATTTTTTTTCAAACTACAACACCTGTGGGTGAAAATAAAAAGGAAGCGACTCCTATTTTTTAAATGTGTATTTCATTAAGTACATATTGGTACAGTTCCAAAGAGAATATTTTCTAACAAGATGGATTTTCAGTAGAAGAATGTCAGCCTGATGAGCTGAAGTGCTCTTTTACAGTAAGGGAAGAACAAATTCTTTGTTACACGTTACTCCAGTTTTTGTTGCTAAATATATAGACATACAGTTTTTTCTCTGGAAGGTGGAGGAAGTGTTTTTTCACTCAAGGCAAGAAACTGTCCCAGATATTTAACTATGACACTTCAAAATGGAACACTGTGGCAGGAAAAAATGGGGTGCAGGGAGATGCCAGTATTTGCAGTTTTTGGGGGGCAAGTATGGTTCAAGGTTGCAGTACTTTGTGATTCCTCCTTGAGCCTGAAGAAACAGGACTATGAAACGGCTTGAAGGAATCTGTCATGTAACAGTAATAATAATAATAATTAAAAATAAAACCTTGTGAAAAGCAGTAAAATTTTCTAAGAGATTATGACTTAGCAGAAGGTCCCCACCGCTGCACAGAGCTCTGTGCTCTAAGTGACCACTGCGTGAATCATTTCCTTGTCTTATGGGTGGACTCAAACTGCTGCTGTGTTCTGTGCTCATCCTTCTCTCTGGCCTTCACAAAATCAGGTTGTAGTGAGTTGCACTTGGCTATGTGTATATGACACTCCTGGAGTGCCAGGGATTGGTTCTGGTGATGCTTGCTAACAGCCAACGGAGCTGGTGTCAATGCTGGATTAAGTTAGAAGAGCTTGTGATTAGTTTTGCTTGTGGAATATATATTTTCAATTAATTAACCTTTTCTTTTGCTTCTGAACTAATTCTTGCAAGCCCTTTCCTGTTTTGAACAGCTTCCTAATGATGGCTTTGACATTTGCTACCTAAGAGATGAGATCACTGAAATGGCAGGGGCTGTCAAATCACTCTGATCCTATCCCATATTTGAGTCCTTACTCATTGTACATATATATACCTGTACACACACACTTCAGAACTACGCAGGAAGGAGTTAATGCAGAGTGCAGAGTTAGGAGAGGCTTTTGCAGCCTCTGTTTGACCCAGTCATGTCCCAACATCACCATACAGGCCTCAATTACACATGCCCCTAATACTTTTTCCACAGATCCTGCTGCATTCGATGAACAAACTAATGATACACATTTAATGAACAGCTACTCCACAGCTTGTTTCTCACTCATTGTTCAATTTGTGGCCCCAGGCCTTATTTAGAACATGTTGTTTAAACATCCCTTTGAAGACAGAATTATTAGTCCCTTGGGGCTCATCTATTGTGCGCATCAAAGTACTATGCAGTGTGTGGAAAATAATTACTTCATTTTCATTATGTTTCTGTTAGGTGAAGAGACACAGTTATTCCTGTTCAGTGGATGGAATGCTGAAAGACAGGGAGATAAATACTCAAAAGTTTTGAGTGTTTGGGCCCTTAGTTGCAGAAAACAGGGATCTGGTTTTTTTTGAAGTTAGTGTATTTCATCTCATTGATCTGAGGTCGAAACTGTCCTTTTGGCTGTGATTATCTCTGAGCCCTTTTAATCCTTGGAGGAAAAGATCACAAGGCAGATGTGGAGCATCCAACAAAATGAGAAACTTTGTGTGAACAGCTTGTTTTTAAACACCTGTCTTTCATGAAGCATGAGGAGGGGACAGATGGAGCAGCATGGGTGCTGTTATCTGCTGTGCTGATGGGTTGCTCTGGCTGTGAAGACAACGTCCCATTCCTTGTCCTACACCATGTATGCCAATTTCTCTGAATCCATTTGCAAATCAGGCAACAGATGCCCTTGCTCTGAATCTCCTGTGGATTCCTCAGTGTGGCCATATCAGCCCTGAGAGCCAGGTGGCTCTGGTGAAGGAACTGATATGAAACTATATGATTAGAGTATATAAATCAATACAGGTACAACTAAAGTTACATGGGTGTCTTTGCTGGTTAGTTTTTCTTGCTTCTGGAACAGTAGACAACCATCTGTTGACCTTTTCCTGCCTGGTTTAGGAGAACGTTAGCTTTAGGAAGCACTGACTCTTCTGTCCATCTCCCTTTTTCCAACCTTGAGGGTAGTTTCTCTACTCTTCCTATGCCACCAGTACCATTCCCAGATTCAGTCCTGGTTCTTGATCTTGCCAACAGTGTTGGCAACCCTGTTACCCTCTTGGTGTTTTTTTTGATCCAAAACATGTGGATATAAAGCCTTTAATAGCTCAAGTCTTTCAGGTGAGCATTTCAAATTCATCTTGAGACAGTATCAAAACCTTAAATTCAAGAAATGGAAATTTGGTCAGAATATTTCACAGGAAAAGGAAAACTTTACCTAGTGAGAGAAGGTTCTGTATAGGAATCATAACTAACAGCCATACCTATAGTAATAGCAACCTTAGAGGCTCTATTGAGTATTTGGCAAAAAAAAAAATTATTAATTTTGTTACATTCTGCTAAAATGCATCACATTTCTCTTGTAGTTTGTGTATGCTAAATAATACAAATGCTGTATTTTATCAACCCATGACACAAAGCTCTTTTCTAATTTTCCTTTCTATTATAACTGATTTCAGATTTCGTTTCTGGTAGTCTTTTCTTTACCAGATGAACACAAAAAAATTTTGTCAATTCCTTTATGCCAAAAAAAATTTAAATTAACAGTTATCAGAAGAAAAATAATTGAAGGCATAAGAGAAGAATGCTTTGAGCTAGAAAGTCTCCCTGGCAAGTGTCTGGTTACTATAGCAATCGCCATGGAGCACGTGACCAGCATGGCAATTGCAGGGGACTTAAGAGCCTTTTCTCTTGCCCAAGTTTGGTGTCCTCTCGGCAGAGGTGATATGTGAGGTCACATCCCCACAATCCTGACTCCCAGATGGATGGGCAATGCAAAAGATCAATTTGCAGCTCCCACTGGGCGGAAAACGGTGCATTCAGTTGATGGATTTTCATTTGTTTGATCTGCAGCATGCCACAGCTGAGGGCAGGAATTTCTTCTCCATGGTCCAGCATGTTTTAAATCTACTTTTTAGCTATTGGTTAGTGTAGCACTGATTGCTGTGTAGGGGTTTTGTGGAGCACTTTGGGCTAGGCAGGCAGCCCTACTTCTGCAGAATTTGGCTGATAATTTTAATGTGGGAGTACAGTAGAGTCCCAGGAACTCAGATGTGTTAATATTGAGGGACAAAGTCATGTAGTGTTTCATTAAAATAACCCATTGTTTTAAAGTTCATTTTTTATTTTCACATTTGCTCTCTGTGTCTAGTGAAAGTAGTAGCTTGGCTTCAATGATGAGAAAAAAATAGAGGACACTCTTTTTGGTAAGGAAAGAATGTCAAATTTGCATTCTGCATGACTTAATTTTTTTATTGGATATTGTGATAGGTAGCCTCTGATTCCTTCCAGCATATAGCACTGCTGACTTGACTTTCACCGGTGTTTAAAGGCTGTTGAGAATCCCTCTAAAACATGTTAAATATTGATAGTTCCTTGCTGCTTTCATTGAATGATGCTTTTCTAGAGAACAAAAGCAACAAGGAATAGAGCCAAGTTATTAAATATACATATTTTAAACACATATAAAAGTAGTTAACAGTATTTAACTCAGATGTTAAATTTTCACAATTTGTAAATATTTAGCTTTGAAAGAAGAGCCTTTTCTGTAATCCACACTTTGCAGTTTGACTCTATGTTGTCAGCTGTGTCAGATGTGACTGATGATGACAGGGTACTACTCCCTATTGTCCTTTACACAAGGATGCAGAGACACCCTCTTTGTTTTGAGGCTGCTACCAGCAACAGATACTCCTGCGAGGAAATGAGTCACCCAAGTGTGTGTGGCACAGAAATATTTGCTCTCCCTGTGCTGTGTGGGAGCTGGTGATGTCAGGTGTTTGTGCTGTGCAGGTGTCGGGGGTGCATCCCCTGAGACCCTCTCCAGCCTGGCACAGGCAGAGGGGCTCAGCTCCTCATGCTGTCCAAGCACAGGTGCTGAACTGGAGACTTCTGAGGAACTGATTTCTTCAGAAATAAGGAGTAAAATGGGGCTAGGATTCCACATTTATTGTATTCCTACTGGTTTTCCTTTTCAAACATGATTTGTTGAAACTATGGAAGGACATATCAGATGTATTTCCTAGAAGTTGGCTGCCTATTTTTTGGCTCTTCTGCTGTCCTGAGATGATTAAATACCAAGTCACTCATGGCTGTGTAATAGAAATCCAGATTAAATAAACATCACCTTGTTTTGTGTTTTAGATTCAAAGTCTGTAGCATTCCAGTGCTTAAACACTTTTTCTACAAGGACATGGATGAGGGGGAATGGCTTCAAATTGGTAGAGTGCAGGGTTAGATTGGCTGTTAGTAAGAAATTGTTCCCTCTGAGGGTGGTGAGGCTCTGGCTCAGGAGGTTGCCCAGAGGAGGTGTGGTTACCCCTTACCCCATCCTTGGAAGTGTCCAAGGCCAGGTTGGATGGGGCTTGGAGCAAACTGATCTAGTGGAAGCTCTCTCTGCCCAAGACAGGGGGATTGGAACAAGGTGGTCAGTAAGAATTCCGTGATTTTTAATGGAAAGCTATCATGGGGTTGGAGGAATCTGCTTATTAGCAGTTTGTGTTTGTCCTTTATATATTGAGGAGGGAAAAAAAAAGGGAGCACTTATGTAACAGTGTGTTAGGATGCTTATTTGGGTGATAAATGTTATTTTACTTCATCAGAATTATAGTTGTTCAGATTTTAAAATATAATTAAATAGATGCGTAGTTTATCTCTTTGCTGTTACAGCTCAGTTTAATTAGTCAGTGGTAAACCATAGGCAGCTTTTTCACCTTCCTGTGCTTTGCTCTGTTGTTGCTCTCTTATCAGAGTGGGCCAGATGGCAGCTGAGGTTCAGCTCAAGGTAACCAGCAGAAACTCCTGCAGTGGTGGGTCGATAAAATCCCACGTGATTATCTGTGGTACACTGCTGAGTAGACACAGAGCACTTAGCACATGTGGTATTTAGAGGGGGCTTTATTATAAGCATTGAAGGGACTGAGAGAATACAGGTGTCACCATTTTAACAATGACACTATCTGCAATTACTCAGCTGGAATAGCTGAGTATTTTAATGCTTTTAACAACTACTGTCATGTGACAAATGCAGAGGGTTTCCTTTTAGGACAGGCTGAGTGGAGATGGGTCTCTGGTCCAATTCTTGTCTTATATCAGGGCCATGCCATGTAAAGTGTTGAGTTTCTCTAAGGATTAAGAATTCCTAGTCTGGCTAGGTAATATATTTCTTTACTTAAAAAGTGCTTCTTTACTTGCATTTCAATTTGTGCCTGTTGCTGGCTACCACTGAGAAGAGCCTGTTTTGGTCTTTACTCTCTCCCATTTGTATATGACACACTGATAAGATACCCCTGGTCTTCAGTTTCCAAAATGTGAATGTGGGAGTGTCCTGACTTGCTGACAACACTGTTTCAATGTTTTGTTATGTGTAGGTAGTACAGGTGCAGAATATGAAGTAGGGTCTGGATGTAGAAAGATTATGTGGTTCAACTAGTATATAAAGTTCTAATTTTCATTGTGTAAATTCTGACCACAACAACAAAGATCTTAATGGATCTGCTGCTATTAAATTCATCAGGAATTGAGCTGGTCTTGTAGAATTTAATTTTTAATAGCAGAAGCCACCTGGAATGCTGGTATAGGGAATGACTCTGGGAAATCCTGTGTCAGACTGATGGTATAGACATGGCTGAGGTAGTGATAACTCTGCTATCTTGCACAGCAGCAGCGACCCAGCTGCAGCATTACACTGCTTGGTGCAGGCTGGAGCCACCTGCCAGCAGCTCTAACAGGAACACTCTCCTTTGCCTTTGGTTTACATGGCAATAAGAATGAGTTTGGGAGTGAGGCTCTGGAAAATACCCGGGCAAGGAAGGGCAAGAAAGCCCCTCTGACTGCACTTAGTGAGTTAAAGGGATTCCTGTGGTACCACTGCCCTGAATGTTCATGTACTGCAGGAAGCTTCTGGCAGTGCTTCAGGGAGAATGGCCAGCATGCTGCTCAAGGACTTTGAGGGAGTTGCTTCACACCTCTGCATCATTTATTTTCAGCTTTGTACGGTAAATTTAAGCTGGGGTGAAATTCCCTTGATGGAAGCTGTCTGAAGAGAGGTAATTGTGTGTTTTTAATCTGTTACATGAGGCTGGGGTTCAGATGTGGGGTGGATTAAGGTGAACTAAGCAGCTGGACTTAGGTGTAATGAATACAGCCTGGAAACAACCAAACTGATGGGATATATCTATGGGAGGTCTCCACATATAAATCCACTTGCTCACCTAAACCCTCATTCATGGAGACTGTCCCATCATAAAGCACCAGCCCTTGCTCCTGGTTCTGTGGGTGCACAGATACGGTTTGGAGATCTGATATCCTCTTTCTAAACTGTTGAGGGCTGATCAGGTATGTGACTGTAGCCCTTTTTCAAGCAAGTTAAAAATGACTTTCTGTGTAATTCCTTGGGTTGGAAGTTTATGTCTACATATTTTTTTCAGCTAATAAATTTTGTGAAGGAAATAGAATGCACATACTATTATATTTTTCTCCTAACTTTTTAAAAAGAGCATGAATGCCTTCAGCACTTCGGAATATTTAGGACTTGCTTGACTGTTTGGGCATTTCTGAGGCAGTTTGTGTGGTTCTTAGGGCTGCTTGTGTGCTGTTATTAGATCTGTTGTGAGTTGACACCTTCTGTCACTCCCTGGCTGGTTAGGTTGGTTTGGTTTCATGCTGGATTTCTGGGATCATGGGAAATGAAGTGTGCTGATGTGTTGTTACTGAGCAAGAACGTTTGCTTTCTTTGTCTACACCTAAAGCTGTACTGCCAAAGGTGAATGCCCAGGACCTGGGGAGAGGAGCTAAGAGCAGTTCATGTTAATGAGGCTGTCATCCTTCAGCCAACTTGTACCTGTGAATTTGGGGTGGATTTGTAGCTGGAATGCTTGTCACAACAGGCTTTTCCAGTATTTTGTTTGTGGGCACTGTCACACTGTACCCTTGATTCATCAGGGAGCTGTGTGACAGTGCAACTCCCATGCACTCATAGAAAAGATGGAAAGGTCAGGTGAGAAATGTGGAAGGAAATTGGAAATCCTCAAACTGTGTGTGTCTCACTCCTCCCTCACACCTTCCAGCCTACACTTAGCACTGGCTGCCTCCCTGGAGTGCTGCCCTTTTGCTCCTCACAGTGACTCCCAGAGAATTTTTCCTTTCACCAGACATCAAGCCTTCCATCATTTAAGTGTCTCTGGAAAATCTGCTCATTTTCTGGCTATCATGGAAGTCTCTGGCAATACTGTTTCCTTGTTTTTTCCAGTTTGAAGACTCAAAGTAAATAGAGAAATAAAAATATAATAAAAAGGCCCATCTCTAGGGACAGAGGGACAAGCGATGGATTTGGCAGAGTGAGATAGTTTATTTTTCATCCCCTTTACATCACTGCAATATCACGCCATCTTTGGGTTTTCAGAACCATCATGCATGATTCTTGGTGACAAGAACCATCATGTGTAATTGGCATTTACATCATCTTTACTCTCAGAAATAGCAGTGATTTAATTTTTTAATAGTGCAAGAAACATTGTAAGAAGAAAATACATAATACATAATTGCCACATACCCCAAGAATCACTAATTGGGAATAAACAAATGTCAGGCAAAGAGTGTAAAGGGCATAGTTTGGTATGAGAAAGGGCTGGGCAGGGATGAATCTGTGCAAAAATTTTATTAAAATGAGAAATGGGAGATGACCTCTCTCTTTCAAATCAACATCTGTGTTTCTAAGTTAGAAGAATAGCTGCTTCTGCACAGGTTCCCCAAATGAATTCCGTGGATGCCTGACACTGATAACAAATGACTGTTGTACATCTTCCCCAAAATCCTTGCTGTGACTGTGACTGCAGCTCTAATTATGGCATAACAGATGCAGTGTTGTATAGCACCCGCCTTCTTCAAGATCTGTAGCTCCCCTTACTTCTACATGAGTTTTCTCATTTTAGTCTAGAATTTACTACTGCTCGCAGTAACAAAGCAGTCGCTCTCAAAGTGAGGAAAAGAAAAGGTTTTGAGGTTGTTACACTGCTCACATTGTTGTTGTGCTGCAGATGTTCGTTGTGTTTGCAGACAGCACGATTGTGGGAGAGTGAATTCATGCCTCACTGGGTCCTTTCCACTTTCTCCAGCCTCTCCTCTGCTGAGTAAGCAGTTAAAGGGAGTTTTTTCTTTTGTTTGAGTAGGATGGCGACTTACTTGGGCTGTTTTTTTAGTCGGAAGTGGAACACTGTAAATCCTTTTTTTCTTTTTAAGGCGTTCATCAGAAGAAATAGAAGAATACATTTACATGTGAATGTTGCTGTGTTGTTCTTCCAACCCAAGGAGGAGGTGATTTAATTTAGTGGTACAAACGCCTTGTGTGCTGTGTCAACCAGGCTGCCATTGTCTGCTTTGGTAGTGACAGTGAATCATCTCTCTTGGATGTTATAGTTGTGGCGAATGGGTTTGGGGACAAGGAAGGTGTGTGAGCATCATCTGGTGCCGAAGAGCTTCCCCATCCCTGGAAGTGTCCAAAGCCAGACGGGGCAGCTTGTCCTAAGCTACTGGAGGGGGTCCCTACCCATGGCAGGGGGCTGGAACTAGAAGATGAGCTTTGAGAGTCTTTCCCAACCCCAGGCACTGTGTGATTCCAGCAGCGTTTCTCCCCCAGAGCATCACCCCCTTGCCGGGCGCGCCGTCCCCGCCCCGCCGCCGCCACCACGGCAACGCCGCCGCCGTGTGTGTGCCCGCCCCCGGCCCTGCCCCGGCGGTGCCACCCTCGGCTGGGGCTGGGCGCGGAGCCTGCATGGCACGGCACGGCGCCGGCAGTTCCACTCGCTAGGATGAACGAGGAGGCGGCCCAGAAGAGCGACGGCGGCGAGAAGTGCAACGGCGGCAGCCAGCGGAGGAAGAGACCCAAGAAGGTGGGAGCGGGACTGGCAGCGGAGTCGGGCGGGGCGCGGTGCTGGGGCTCCTGCAGCCCGCGGGGATGCTCCTGCCCTGCCTCCGCGAGCAGGGGGCTCTCCCCGTCTGTTTCTATGCGGAGTCGAAAGCGTTGCGATAAGCGAGGCGGATGGCTGAGCCGAGGCGGTTTTCTGTGCTTTTTGTTCTGTTGAAGTTGGTGTCGTTCGGCAGTGGATGCTGCTCAGCGCAGGTTTTCCTTGACTGCCCTTTAACAGAGCGGGTGGTTTGTTTTAACAGAAGGTGGTAGTGGCTCATGTGCTGCCACACATCCCTTTTCCTTCGAGCTAGAGAGGTGGAGGTTTGTAAACCTTTGGTTTATTTTCTGGAGATGTTTTTTAAGGTCATGTTTAAACAGTCATGGAGAGCTCCGTTGCTGGCTGTCGTAGCATCCGTGGTAATTCGGTGATGCTAATGACAAATACCTGGGTAAAAATCTGAATTAGTCCAGCCACACCCAGTTGCCAGGGCACTTTCTCTGTGTGTCCAGTCTCTCTGTCACAAATGGTTGATTTTCAAGATGTAGCTTGCCATACCTGCTGCTTCGACCCCACGCTTGAGGTAATCTCTTTTTAATGTCTTTATAGCTTTAATTGCAGGCAGCTATTTATTTCTGTTTGGGCTTTCTCTCCCCTTTAGGAGGAGAGATGCCTGTGGTGCTGCATAATTATGACATAAATGGGTTTACCCTTATTCTCCCCTCCCCTTCTTTTTTGTCAATTGCTATAACCTGAGTTACCACACTGAAATGTGAGGGACTGCTTACAGGATGAAGAAGAATTGTTTAATCTCTATGCAGTATACACTGATGAATTCTTCAATCCCTATTTTGCATAGAATTTGCATTTTAACCAACACTGTTCGCGAGCAAGACAAATTGTTACAGATCGTAATAACACGCAGACATGCATTTGGGGATTTCTGCATAGGGTTGGACCTGGTGAGGAAAAGCTCTTTTGCAAGAGATGACACTGTTTTTATCACAGAGGGCAGATTCTGTACCTACAACCACAAGGGAATAAGGGAATCCAGTCTAAACAAGAATTGGAATGAAAACACCCTCACCCCACCCCGTTGTGCTTGGAATATCACCTAGATCCCCACACAGTGGGAGATTTTATATAGCATCTTGGCCTTATATTTCAGCAGAATCTAGGAGGAAAGAGGATATCTGCTTTGTCTCACCTCTGAATTTGAAAGGTGTATTTGTGGGGGTATGGAAATCCATATAAGGAAGCAAGAATCAAAAGATGAAGTGCCTAGCCAATGTTGTAATTGGACTGTTGGGTTATCTGGAAACAATATCATATTAGGAGAGAGGTTTTGAAGCTCGAAGGAGTCAAAGCAGGTGTTTGAATTGCTCCTTTTTTAATATCCGTTTGCTCTTTCTTTTTTTTCCCTTGTTTTTCAAGTGAAGTAGCCCACAGCCTTTCAAGGTTGCGACAACTGCCAAATGAATGCTTGGAAAGCATGTCTTATATTGAGTTTCCATATTCAGAGTCTTCCAACAGCTGATTCATCTTCATTTTTCAAAAGCATAATAAATGCTTGGGTATCTTCTTTTACAACTGTCAGTCTTTTACAACTAGAAAATACTAATTGGGCATTTTCAGTTGACAAATATTAAGCCAAAAATATTGTTAATCCCTGAGGTTGGATGCACTAGGTGTTGGTGGCTCAGGTCTTATTTTAGATCAGCTCTCACCAATCTTCACCCTTAGTGACTTCATGAGGAAATACAGCTGCCTTTGATATTTCTTTTAAAATTCTACAAATTATTTTCTGAAAACCTCAAAATTGGTAACTTTCTTGATGAGGGAGATAGACCCTGGAATAGCCAAGAGTACAAGAATTCCAGGTTGAATTCCTCTGTGTTTTGACGAGGTAGGCACAATTTATTTTGGGAAGGGAGTCAGAAATGCCATGTGCAAGAGCTCCAAAATCCCAAGTAATGTAGCCTGTTTTCAGGTCCTGAACTACTTTTGCTGAACAAAGCTGCATTGCACCAGCCAATATGCCCTCTATCTGTTCTGCGGAAGTTGATCCCTTTTGTGTGGATAATTAAATATTAATTGAGCTAGATGAGTTTGATCTATGTATTGGGAGAGACAGAGAGTGGCTCTTCTTGGATTCAGCATTCAGCTGGATCTTCTGTATTCCAGGAGGGTGTCCTGGCCAGGAAGCCAAAGATGATTTTCTCTAATTTTCACCTGTACCCCCTTTAAAAAAAAAAAAAGCGTGCACACTTTAAAATAAGAAGGCTTCAGTTTTGTCCTTGTACAGGATGGGAAAAATAAATTTTTTTGGTTTGTTTTTGATTCTATGAAAATCAAAATTTTCGTAGAATGGGGAAAATTGCTACTTATGCAGAGCCGAATTTAATCCTCATGTTGATGGTTGTGGCTTTGTGTGTTCTTGTAAGTGGGCTGCCTCTATAGGTTTGTTGATCCAATGGTAGGGTTGTGTCCAGTTTTCCTGTGTATTTTGCTCCTGTGATAACGGGGATATGATCAAATTTGTGCTCCTGGAAAGCACGTCTGTGTTCACTCAGTTCTAGTTTGGAGAGCAGAGGATGCAGTTGTGGACAGAGTTTGTTCTGTGGTTGGTGTAACTTCATGGAGACTGGTGTTGAAGGGGTAATGCAGTGAGTGCCCTGGAATTTGTAATACATTTGTGTTTTCCTTCTGTCTTTTTGCCAAGTCTATGGTGAAGGGCTCAAGTACTAAATTCCTAGAATTCCTTTCAAGGATGCTTTTTTCATTCTGGAGTGTTTCAGATGAAAACAAGCTACTGTTGGTCATCATGTGAAAAAGGAAGCATGTTCCTATATCTAGTACTGAAAGCACTGAAGGTAAAGGGGCTTCTAGGACCCAGAAGTTCTTCCTGAGCTTATAGGTTGTTCATCAACCTCACTGTTGATGGATCAATGCAGAAATAATCAATTTTGGCTTTTTGCAGAATTCCAATCTTGTTACTTATATTGCTCATTCTTTGAGGAAAATTAAAATCTTGGAATCAGACCCATAGTGGAAAAGACTTGCAGGAAGTTGTAATCTTGATTTAAAGGAACAGAAATGAGACTTCCTTTTCTAACCTAATCATAATCTCCTCTTTTAAATAAAATTGGTTTCATTATGTGAAGTACTTCCAGTGGAAGCTGTATGCTTGCTAGTGGAATCATTACAGTGTACAAGCTAATCCTTTTAACTCATTTCAATTACTTAAGATTTTTATTCCATGCATAAGGTAATTGAGACCCATTTTGGAATACGAGTATCATGTTGGTCACTTAGGTTCAAGAACAAGAATCCCAATGTACACAAAACATGCAGAGAGGGATTGCCAGAAGAGTAATATTGTCCTATGAAGAATCCAGAGGTGCTTGGATTTAGTGTGCTCAAGCAAAGACAACCTGAGGGGAAAAGGAAATGAGGCTGCTCTACAGCCTTCTAATAGGTTTAATCAGATAAAAAGCCAAGAGAAACTTAATTATGTATGAGATATGATTTCTCTAACGTACCACTGGACTGGATTCAACTCCTTCAAGGAGGTCCCTCTTGCTTCCATGTTTCTGTGCTTTCCTCTGTGTCATTTACAGTGTCATAATAATATTACACAGCACTCAACTTGGTGGTAAATGTGGCTACTTAAATATTTTTAAATACTTGTTTACCTAGTTATTTCACTCTTGCAACTACCATATTTAGTGGAAAATTGAATGCCATCAAACAAAGGGTTTGAGGCAGTGACCATCTCTCCTGAAATTGCTGTGGGGACTGGTAGGACAGCAGTTCTGGTCCTCTGGGTGGTGTTTGCCTGAACTGTCCTCATTCCACATTTACAAAGTCTCACTGTGCCTTCCCTTGATGCTGCTCTTTGCCCCACTCTGCTGTGATTACTGGTGACAGAAAAATAGCTGTGGCCACTCTGCTCTTGGCTGTTCTGTTTGGTGATCCAACCAGAATGAAACCAGTGTGCCATCTGAGAGAGCACATCCTCTAGCTTTAGAGGAAAGAAGGTTTTCCTGCAGTCAATAAGCAGTAAATTGAACAAGCAGAGAAGAGCTAATGAGAAAAACCACAGGCTTTTCTTTCTTTCTTTCAGCAGTAGATATCTAAAAGACTTTGTCACAAAGGAAAAGTGGTAGTTGCAAGTTAACCTGACTCACTGGTGTTCAATGTTGCTAATTTTACTGGTAGCACAGCTGCTGTAAGGCTGGAAGGTCTTATTCTTCTTTCAGCTGTGGGAGAGAACTGGAACTGCTTTGCTTTCAAAAAAGCTGTAATCCAATTTAAATTTAAGTAAACAGGCAGATACATGGTTCTAGAATTTGCTCTGTAAAGAAGAAACTACATAGAGCGAAAAAAAATAAACCTTTTTTAAGTCATGGACAGGTTTGTTAAGAGTGTTAAGAGCCAAACCAGTTGTATTGCTCAATGTCTACCCTGTGCTTTAACATGGTTTGCACTATCATGAATCTGATGCAACTCCACTGCTATTCTTGCATTATTGAAATCAGGATTTGCTTGTTCCCTTTGCCTTTTATTCCTATCACGAGTCTTCCAGCACATTTTGTGCCAGGTGTAAAACTAAGATTGTAGCTGCAAATGCTTTGCTGTATTTAGCTCTAGTTGCTATGTGTGGTGGTAACAACCCAAAAATGATGCGTATTTCTCCCACTATGGGATAGAATGTCCCACCTCTGTGTCCTCGGTTGCATCAGCAAACACGCTGTGCTCCCATCACAACAGCTCCATGGTGAGTGACACTCTGGAGAAATAATTTCCATTTACTTAGAGCAACGAGACAGGGAAAATAATTATGTGTGTTAGAGCTGAACATCTGAACTCCAGAGCATTTTGTGGCTTTGTGGCTGTTTTTTAGCATCATAAAGTGTGTAAGACAGAGAGTGCTCATGGTCTGGGCCCCATGGCTGAGCTTGGCTTTTCTAGGTCTGTGTGTTCCAGTGTAAGGGGGTCATTTCAGCCATTACTCTGCTCTACAGTATCAATGCAATGAACAAGTCTTAGGTCTAACACAACCACTTGGAAGGTTAAATTTGTTAATTGTGGCCTTTAAAGGTAAAACAATATATATAGTTTTAAGAATGTTCTTGTTTTTATAACAGAGTAATGGGAATCTGCAAAAGGATGGAGTTGTTGTAGTGTACCAGCAGATTTGTGCCAGTGCTGGGTTTCACAGATGAAGTCTGTGAGGATAACAAGGAGGAAATTATCTGGATCAGTGGTGACTGTTACAGGGAATGGTGTGGCTGGTTGAGCCTGCATCCGCCTGCTCTCGATTTATCCTTCTCAGCTCTTGCTCATTTTCACCAATGTTTGGCAAACATCAAGTGAGTCAGAGAAGCCAAGTCCCTTCTTCCCCAGCCAGCTTCCCTTTCTCCCTGCAGGGTGCCTGGGGCCGGCAAGTATTGCACAGATTGCATCGCGCTCGCGCATCTCGCAGCCTTGTCACGCGTTCCTGCGGTGACAGGGGCTGAGCTGGGCTTAGATCCACCTGTCCTGCCTCTCTGGGGACATGGGGGCCACTCTGGAGGCAGCCATCTGCTCTCTCTGCCCTCATGGCACCCACCTCTCTTACCTGGCTGTCCCTGTCAGAGCTGCTGTGTTTTTGTGGAGCTGTGTCCCTGTCTGCACTGGCCGTGCTGTGTTGATGCTTTTGATGACATCTCTGGCTAGGGATGTTTTTTCACTCTGCAAATTGAGACTGACATATGTAGCATGTAGATATTTAGGTTAGGCACTGGGAGCCCTGGAGCTCTGAAATGCAAGGAACAGAGGGAGGCCAAAAAATACTAAGATGGCCAGAGGCTTTTCCATTCTCATTTATTTTCAGGAATTAATTATTTCAGAATCTTTCCTAGCTGATTAAGTAGGCTTCTTTTGTCTTGGTGACAGAAATTGCTGAGCTGAAAATTTGAACTTCCTGTCATTATGCCTCCACTGTGTAGAAATAATCCAGTATTTCTGTTTTCAGTAGAAATTTGCAGTACTCTTATTCATTCAGTGGGGTCCTAATAGTTTTTCATTTTCTCATTTATTTCTACTTCATTTAATTGTTCTCTGGCACCAGATATAGATGGAAAAAATATTTAAAAAGTAGATGGAGGTGGACCAATGTTTAAGGCTTCCTCAGAGCAGTTTCTAAAATTGTGTGAGAGACAGTGAATTACTTCAGGTCAGTTTTGATAAAAAATTATAGTTGAAAGGACATGCAACTGATTGCCCAATTCATCTTTCTCTATTTTAAATATCAATTTGCGGCATGGATAATGTAAAAGGTAAAGATGTAATACTACACAAAAAAGGCAGTGTATCCTTTTGGGCATTGCGAGTCAGTTTGGGAATTGGTTTGTCTTCTTCAACCCTTCTTGAAATAAAAATGTTCCTTGGGCATGCAGGAGTTTAGGGAGAGCAAAGGTAGACACCAACACACATTATCTCACCTCTTCTGTGCCCCTTCCAGCTGGCTGCACTTGGGTTACAAGCAGGTGCACAATTTGTAACCTACTTTTGTTTTCTCTGGGTTTAGCTTACACACACACACACACCAATTTAGCCCATGAATGAAGTGCTCTCTGGGGAGTAGGATCAGCTCTGAAGGAAAGGATAGAGGAAATGGCAGTAATTGCAGTTGGAAGTGATTTTCTAGGTTAAACAATGTACAGGTTTCTGCCACAAGCTGAGTGGTTCAGAAAGGGTTGATTTTATTTGTTCTATTCAGGCTTGGCTGCTGTGCATTTGTATTACACTGTAGTACTGGATCTCAGCAAGGAGAGCCTATGGATTTCAACTGGCACCAGGAATGCACAGATTCCTGCAACACTACAGCCTCATGATCAATTAAATCTGCTAATTGCTCCACTCCTAGGGCTCCTTTATAAGGCAGGATTTGAAGTGTGTGTCAGAGTAGTGGAGGCAGCAAAGAGCATTGGTGATAGTTTTGAAGTACGTGGATGGAAGTGGGAACTGGTGTTTATAAACAATTTATACCCTTCTATAGAATCTCTTCCTGTATTAAAAATTGTGCTGCTTTCCTCTGATCGAAAGACTGCTAGTCCTCCTTTTTCAAACCTTTTAGAAGTCTAATACATCTGGCAGCTTTCAGTATCAGAGAGCAGATGTCAACATAGAAATGTCAAGAAACAGTGGTACTTATTCATGGCGTGAGCCATTAGAAACCTTGTCTGCCTGTGCTGGTGGGGACACGGGTATGATCTAATCAGAAAGTGAATGAATGGGCATAAACACCAGGAGAAGGAGGCCCTGGGATGTGTGTGTGCGCGCACTTGGGTGTGTGGTGTGGTGCTGTGTCCCAGCCTGTTTGTGTTTTTTCCCTGAGCATGGCAACAGAACACACTGAGCTCCAGTCTGTGCTGGAGGTCACCCTGGGTTGGGTACAGCCAGCGGGGCCCTGCCAGCTGGGGAGCTGAGCTCTTGTTACTGTGCACCTCTGACAGAGCAGAGAGGGGTGAACATGAGAAACAGTAGCTCTGGAACGGGCACAGATTTTCCAATCAATCTGTGATTCATGCTCATTAGCTTTGAAACACTGAAGAAAGGCGCTTTATGAGCTGGCATTTCCATTTGTGCTTTAGCTGCTTTACCCAGGCTGAAGACAGAATGATGACTGCAGCACTCGTGAAAACAAGGGGAAGAGAAAGAAGGAAACATGTTCTGTGTCTTGTCTAAAGGTCACTGCCCTGGTTAGAGATCACAGCCTCCCACTCAGCCCTTGGATCTGCTGTTAGCCTCTTATTTGGTATGAAATACAGGTTAGATGGGTCAAGTGTAGGATAATTTTCTTTGGTAACTGTAGGCACACAGCTGATGGTAATTTGGGGTGGGGCTGTGGTTGAGGCCATCCCTAATGGGCTACAGCTGTGCAGGACAGGTGAATAATATTAAAAGTAACGAGCCATGGAGTGCCCAGGGGCACTGACCAATCACCACAGGGAACAGAAGGCACACAGGTGCAATGCATGAACAAGAGGGCATAAAAGGTTGGGCTAAAGAGCAAGAACGAGCTGATACTTGCAACCTTCTGAAAGTGGCATGATGTTGCTCTGTATGGGCAGACGCCTGAAACCTTCTGAAACTGTATCCTGATATTCCCTGTATCGTGGCAATCCCAAGTGTGACGTGTGCTGTGCCAGGTAACAGTTACCTTCAGAGCTGGGGGGGGAAAGGTGTGAATATTCCTTCCTGTACTTTGTGTTCCCCACCTGAAAGAAAAGCCAGGCTTTTGTTGTTGCATTCATTTCTAATTAATGTCTTGTAATAGTACAGGAGGTGTTTCTCAAGGAAGCCAGGGCCCTTGCAGGGCTTGCAGCCACTGCAGTTGTGTTTGGTGGTGTAAGTGTGTGCAGGCTTGTGGCTAATTATATGTGATGCTGTGTGTTGGTAAATGCCTCTCTCCCCCCTGCTCATCAGCAGAACTGCTTTTTTCACAGCCACATCCCCAACAGAAGCAGCAGGCGATGGCTTTCAGTTGGAAAACAGCTGCCAGGAGCTCATTATGCACTAATGTACACTTTAAGAGTCAAGATTGCTCCTTTGCAGAAGGAGCTTACGAGTGTGGCCCATTCCAAATGTGCCTGACAGCAATTAGAATAGTGATGTACAGCAGGCCTTTCCTAGAAATCATTGTAAAGCCCAGGTAAAACCTCTGAACAGAGGATTGTGCTTATACAGCACTTCTGGATATGGTATCCCAATTTCTTTTAGTGATTGAGGAAAAAAGTCCAGCTGCAAGTCTCTCCTGCACATTGTAGTTTCATCTAAATGGGAACCAGATGCACTTCAAAAACCCAAACCAAACAATTGCTGAATGTGAGTGGTAAATAGAGTTAAAGAAATTAACCTTTTTGAAATAGTCAAAGTGATGGAGATATGGTTACAAACTGGTTTGGTATGAGTTGGAATAAGGGAAGCTTCATGTGTTGGATGTTGATGCTGGAGTCCATGGCTAAGGGTGATTCACATGGGAAGGCACATTTGAACTGGGATCTTCTTTTCTTTTGTCCTACCAATCCTCTTGGGAGGATTAATGTGATTCTGAATTTTATTTTATTTTGTTTTTCCTGAAGGAGGAAACAAACACTTAAGCTTTTACTGAAACTTTCTGAGAAAATGGATGTAGATATCCATAAAAGAAAAGCTCTAGTTAATACAAAGGAGACTGCATGCCTCAGATTGCAGTCTTAGATTGCAGTCTTAGAAGCCTCTGAAGTCTTACAGTCTCCAAAGGCCATAACACAGCTCTGGCATTTGTAATTTTGTTTAAAAATAAGTTCTGAAGGTGATCAGGCTATGGGTTTGGGTCTCAGTGTTCCAAGCCTGGGGCCACATTTAGACAAATGGTGTGAGGCAGCTCTGCCCCCAGGTGAATGTTCTTCCTTGGAAGCAGAGTCAGAAATTCATCTGGGTTTGAGCTCCTCTCTTCTGCCCTGTACAGCATACGAGGGGGAAGGAATGGAAGTGAGCAGCTGAGAGCATAGAGAAGGTGAGGCTGATTTTTTTGTGAGGGTTTCAGTGCTTGACTAGATCATCAGGGAGAGGTCTTTTCACTATTATGTGCTTATAAAACCCCTTTATTGGTACAACTTGAAAAGCAGGTAACGATTTAGTGCTTTTTTTTCTGAAAATGTCTAAATTGTAATTTGCAGGAACATGAAATGAGAGTGTGATTTACATTGCTGTAGTGCTTGATTTGACCATGTGAGATTGGGCTGCCATTCTGATGGTGGTGATATTACTAAGAACTCATTTTCTCAAACAGCATTTTTCATTATTGCACCTAATGTGCTTTACAGGAGAAAATTGGTATCACTGCAGGCAGTGACTTCGCAGTGGTTTGCCTGGGGCAACCTCAAGCGCAAGTGCCAAAACAAGGCTGAGGATCCAATGATCCTCAGCTGTTCTGCATCTCTCCTACTGTTGAGGACCATGTCCAGGGGCCTTTATTCCTCACATCCCTTCTTTTTAAAACCCTGCCTCTTCTCTGCACTCTTCCTGCCCTTTACTTTTTACCCAAAGACCACCTGAGCCCAAAGTCTTTTCTCAGTGATTACTCAAAGTATTCAGGAACCCATTCAGGTTGGATGTGCCATGGACCCTTACCTTAGCTGTGTTCAGATAAAACCCACAGCTCATTTTTAGAACCTGAGTCAAAGCTTGCTGAAATTTATGGAAGGATTTTATTAACTTTAGTAGTTTTGACTGCTTTTTAGTGGCTTTGAAATTCCTAACATCAGAAACAAGTTGAGTATTTTCTTGTTTACCTTTGATGTTTATGGCTACATGAATAACTGAATTGGGACTGGTTTTCAATGTACTTAGAAATTAGATTGATAAATTCTGAGTCCAGGTGTTTAATCCTTCTCTGGAAAATTTTTCCTTGTTACCTAATAAAATTACTGGCTGGTTTTATTGTTGTAGTAATGACAGCCATTAGTCTTGTACTGGTGTTTGTGGAAAGATCTAGTACGATCACTCTGTGTCCCAGTGTCTGCCATAAAATCCAGCAGATACCTGTGGAAACATGCAGCTTCTTCTCTTCCTGAAACATTTCAATTCACCTTTAAATTCTAAAGGCAGTTCTCAGCTCTGACCTACTGCATCTCAGCAGTGAGGGTTGGGTAAGTCTATCCCATACTGCCTTCAGGTGGTGAAATGTATAGATGGATTATTCCAGGTGGCATTACAAGATTTTCTTCTGGAGAGAGTTATTTTCACTGATTTTTATTTTTAAATTATTTTTTCTAACCTTCAGAGTTTTGTTTCTCTGGTTTCCTACAAGCCTCCCAGTACTGTTGGAAATCATAATGAGTTTTTGGCAAATCAGTTTGCATCATTGTTTCCAAAATACGACGTTGCCCTTTATTGTGCTTGAATCTGAACACCCTGGCACTGCCCTGTTAGATCAGACAGAGCCCCCAGGCTGTGGCAGGTTTGGAAGGTGATTTCACTCGGGCTGTTGTGCTGTTCTGCACTGCTGGAAGCCTTCCTCAGAGTTTTGCTGTGCAGGCAGTGCAGCCTTGAGGGTGATCTCAGAGGTGGCACATCCACATAGTGCTCCAAGGACAGAGGGAGGGGACATTAATTGTGAGATTGTTTGGGACAGTGGCACTTGTGGCAGATTGCTCTCAGTGCAGGAGTCACTTCCAGGGGTAAGGATGATATCATTGGATGCATGTGCTGACAGAGAATACAGTTAAGATTTACTTACTGTCACATGTTTTTGGTGTCCAGAATTTCAATCTCCTGTTGGCTGTGGTTCAGAGCAGTGGGGAGGGCAATGCAGGCAGTTATTAGCATGAAATGAGTGTGGAGAAGATGAGCTGCTGATACAGGAGAACTACAAACAAAATTCCAGGTGCAGAAAGGCTTACAAATAACAGCAGGGATTATTAGGGGCTTATTCTCTTTTCATTGCTTGTTGTATTATGAAGTATTTTGGGAGAGAGGTGAAAGAAACATAATTTCTTTACATTGATCTCATTCAACCTCTATTAAAGTTGTTCTGAATCTTTAGGTTTGGCCTTAAAGGTTCAAATGGTTGCTGAAGCCCTTTGTCCACTCCAGCCACTGTCACTTCATGCAGTGCTCAGAGGATTTTTTTCTGAGGTCGTTAAATGCCTTCCATGTATCTGTCTCCTTAAATAAAGAACTATTTCTTCAGCTGTTCTAAATCAAGAAATGTTTCTGTAGCCTCTGAGAACTTATTAACTGCAGGGGTTTCACAACTGGATTGGTGGTACATAATATAGTTGCAGTGAAATAAAATGGAGACTCAGAAAATTATGGAATGGTTTTAGAGAAAGTAATTGGAAAGCCAAAAAGGAATAACTTTTGGAAAAAGAATTGTGTTTTCATTCTAATAAATACAGGGGTTTTATCAGCATCTCTCTATTGTATAGATATCATGTTGAAAATACTGTTTATCACCCCTTTCCTTCATTTCTCCTTTTGATATTTTTATGGAATATGCCTAAAACCTCTGTCTCACTGGCCTTGGCTGACAGCCAAGCATTTTGTTCAGAGTTTATTCAAGTTCCTGTCCTTATGCCATTGGCATTGTCACCCCTGTGCAGGTGCTGTGCTCCCTCAGAGGGAGTGTGACAGCAGGCAGTGGCAGCCTGGGCATGGCCAAGATTAATGAGAGCAGCTTCCTTCCCCACTACCTTCCCTGTCTTCAGCAGAAGAGGTGCATTCCCATACCTTGTCTCCTTGAAAAAAGATGTCATTTTGGTTTAGAATATAAAGAAATCAACTCTCAATGATTTGTGCAGTACTTTCTCACAAAACTTTCAGTCTGGGAGCTCCAGACTTTTGTGTCCTCCTGGTACTGGTGACAGGAGTTTCAGCTCCTCCACAATAACTGCTATATTTTCAATCATTCTTAATTAAGCCAGGAGGGGTTGCATTTGAGGTATGCCAAAGACAGCAAACAGCATTGGACTTAATTTAGACTGCTGCTTTAAAAAAGTGGAAGGCTCTAAAGCAGCATGGTATTTTAGGTCTTTTGGTGTTTAATGAGTAGATAGTTGGAAATATATCTAATTCTCTCTCAGGTTCACTAGTTTTTTTCTATTTCTGTGTTGGAGCTCTCAAGATGTTATTGCTCAGAGTAACTTGGGCATGACACTTGAGCTTCATGTCATCTACTCTGTATTTGCATTTGTGTATTAATTTGAAACCCTATACATATTTATTTCTTGTAGTTTACATTTTTAAAAAGTAATTAATATTTAAAAGCCTGCAAGAGTGTTTTCAGAAGGGTTTGTATCAATTTGGCTGCATTTATTTAGACATTCCTAGGTCAGTATGAGTGCTTGTGTGTCACCTCAGAAATGTTTAGTTGAAGGTGAGGATGCTCAGGGTAACCTGCTAATCACAGCCAGTTTAAAAGGATATTATGTCACTGAGACTTGCTTAAATCCCAGGCTGCAATCTTATAATTCCCTTTGGTAAAAGGCATTTCAGGGCTTTTACTGTGCCATTTTAGCATGAGTAGTTCTGCTTTTAAAATGAATCTTGGAGATAAACTCTGTTCTTCATTAATGACTTTCAGAGTGAAGGAAGAATGTGCCCATTTTAGTGATTATTTGTAGACAAGAGGCGGAGGGGTTGACTTCAGATGGCTGTAATGGAAGTTACAAATGAGGAAGACTGAGAAATGTTGAAACATAATCAACAGCTTTTCTAAATAATGTGTTTAGTGTGGGGATGGAGTGTGTCTGCTTTTTTCCTGGAGGTGCATATGTGCATCTCACAGTGGGGAATTTCAGCTTTAAATAAGCATTTCTCTCTGTGCTGTTCTTTAATGAACATTGAGACTATCAGCTCCATGGTTTACTGAGATAAATTTTAGTAATTTTAATAACACGCACAGAATTAGCAGGAAATAATTTCATATAATTTGATCCAAGCCCTCATGTTTCAGACTAGGAAGACCTACTTTCTCACTAGGCTTTTAAAAGCGTAACTGGTTGAAAATTAATGAACCTCTGCTGCTGTCTTTGATCTTTAAGGTCCCTTCCAATCCAAACCATTCTGTGACTTGGTTACACCCTCTGTGTGTCAACAAAGGAGTGGGAGTAGGTTAACAAAGAGATGATTAATTTTTATGCTGGAGGACAAAGACCACTTGAGATTGCACCAAAATTCACCTGACAAATTCATAGTTGGTGTTTGAAAGGTGCCAGTCCCCATTTTTACTGAAATAAAGTAGAAAACAACCCAAACTGCAGAAATTTTAAAATTAATTTCATCCTTTGTCTTATCTATGACCATTTCTGGTTTGTATGTTAATTTTCTTGAAACAAGTGTCCAAATCAAAGGCAAATCTTCATTACTCAGATGTACGTTGGAATTAGCGTTATCTGCAGCAGGCTTGGAATTTTTTTCTCTGATTATTTTCCTCAGAAGATTTTTTTTTGCCCTACCAGGCAATGCTTTTGAAGAGACAAATGGAGTAAGGAGATATCTCTGTTTGTGTTGGAAATAACAAGTAATGCAATTAGTGGATGACTGCATGAACAGTAGCAATTAGAGCTGAAGAACATACGAAATATGTGAGTGCAGAGCCATATTTCTGTGTCATCTGCACTGGCAGAAAACCAGAAAAACTTCACTCAGATGGGTAGAATTGTTGACTGATATGTTTTAAACTTTTTGGTCTAATTTTACCCAGCTCTGAGTTTTGAAGTTTCAACCAGCTTTTGGGCAGTGTGATGAGTAGGGAAAATTGGAGTCCATCTTCTCCTCTTCTCATTGAGGGAAGGTAAAACACATGTGGGAAGCATCAAGCTGCTGAAATTTCTGCAAATCCAGTATCTCATCTCCAGCACTCACAATTCAGAGATGCATAGCAAACAATAGGAAATAACCTTATTTTTGTAATTTTATCTCCCTCTATTCCATACCAGTTTGCTTATGCAGGTCCATTTGAAAGACCTTATTAAAAAAACAAAACACCCACTCTGGAAATTGTAATCTATTTGACATGATGAGGTTCTTAACAAATTGATTTGTCTGCTCCTGGTGGTCATTATTTCCTTTATGTCAGGGCTGCTCCATTGTTCTGGAAGCCCTCAGTGTAGTTCTGTGAAGGTTATCCAGTTTTCCCTGTGATACAGTCGCAGGAGCCATTTGCAGTTGCAGTCCCGGTGCTGCTGAGCCATGCAAGTGTCACTGGGGCAGCTCTGCAGGTGTCACCGAGGCCACACAGCCAGAGCATGACCTGAGGGAGCATGACAGTCACTGTGTACTTGGGATCTCAAAGAGGAGAAACAGTCCTGGCCAGGGCAGCAGGGTCTTGCTCAAAACCCTTACCCTTTGACTGGTTTAATCGATATTTTTTTTAAAGTCTTTTTCTAGGTATCAAAATTTTGGTGGATCAGCCAGGAACTCTTATTTCACTGGTGTCTTCTGCATAGAATCATGGAGTCATTTAGGGTGGAAAACCCTCTAACATTATTGAGTCCATCTGTTCCCCTAGCACTGTCAAAGCACAGTCCAGCACTGTCCCCCACTGCTAAACCATGTCCCCAGGTGCCAGGTCTGCACCTCTTTTAAATCTCTCCATGAACTCTCCACCACTGCCCTGGGCAGCCTGTTCCAGAACTTAACTTTCCCTTTTTTTCCCCCTCTCCTTTTCCTTTTTTCCTGAACTTTGGTAGAAATCACAAAATGCAACCTCTTGCTGCTTTTAAATTTTAACTGTTTTCCACAGCTTGGTTAGCAACCTCTTTGACTGCTACAGTTACTTATACCTTCTGAATATAAGAAAAAGAAAGGATAACAAAGGCAATCAATATTAGTTGCAGCTGCTGGTACTGAGTACAGCCAGTTTTTCAGTATAGGAACTTTGTCCCTAAGCCTATTGTCGCTCCATCATCACCAGTTCCAGTCTCTTGAGATTTTGTCACCTCAGTGACACTGCAGGGGATTATAGTAATTAGCCCAGTCTTTCAGACACAGCTATTGAGCCTCCTGGAACAGCGTGGCCAGCTTTTGGATCAGTGATCTCACCACCCTGGGGTGGAAGAAAGTTAAGGTGCTGTATTGTAAGTGATCAAATGGGTCTGAGAGAGGATGGAAATGATATGGAAAGGAACTGTCCTAAATACTACATTCCTGCTTCTGTAGGACCATTTCCAAGGACAGGACCTCACCAAACTCTAATCAGCATGATTCCTTTGGCTTGTCCACCAGATAGACATCAGGTGATAACAGAGGGCTGACCTTTGGTGCAGTGTGATTTTAAAATAAAGCAAAAATACGTCACACCAGTGACAGCCACTCAGGCTGTGATGTTTACAAATGAGTTCCTACTCTGGAGCTACCTAGAGATGTATCTTCACCTTGGAATTTAATTTGGAAAGTCATGTACATGTGTGTAAATCATATATATGTATTTGTAGATATGTTACTTGTGGGATAAATACAAAAAATAGCTGGATTTTGCACCTTACATCTCATGGTGTCTCACCATGTTTACTGCAGCCAGAGGCATCATTGCCCATGATGTGACATGGTAGTTCAGTGGAAAAGTGTGGGAATGGTTTTTAGACCTTTTTATGGAGATGTCCTGAGTCAAATCAAGGTAGAACATCACAGTAGGTGATCTAGAGCAGGTTAATCAGCCTGCAGGTGAGCTGACTCCCAGGTTGTGTGCTGTTTACACCCCAGTGCAGGCTGCTCTCCTGAGTGCTTAGCATCCAAAAATAGTTTTAGCTTGGGGATTTTTTTCCCCCATCCACAGGTTCCTCATTAATTTTGAGTCCTGAGTGACAGTAATTGTTGTTTAAAATGAGAGTTTTCTCTGCAGAAGTGTTTCAGTAGGGTGGAAGTTATTTCTTGCGTTTTTCTCTCTTTTTCCTTTGCTCCCTATCTATAATAAGCAAAGGCAACTCTTGCAGTAGAATCTAGACATTTGTATGATTTGCTAAGATGCCTCATTAAGAGTGTTGTACTGACAAGCTATTATGCACCCGTAAAAGTTTCACTTAGACATTTTTCGTAACCACGGACAGATGTTTTCAGCGCAAGTTACCAAAAACTCTGCTGAGTTTCTGTAGGGAGTTCTTTGATCTGGTTCCACACAGGGTGCAAATCCCCATCCCAAGCACCCACAATTTGCTTCTCCTTGGGCGCCAAAAGCCTCACACTCAGATTTGTTTGCTGGCTTAGCTGGGAGTGTCAGACTGGAGGCAGGGGTAGGAAACCAATAACTTGGGGTTCTGTTCTGAGAAGCGCTTTTTTCTCTCTGTGTTTTGAAGAGCTGTCAGTTTGTTGTGCTGCTGGATCCTTGGACAGGCAGCAAGAGATTGTTTAATGAATTACTTGCTGTTTTTATAAATATTTGCCCTTGATATTGGGGAACCAGTATGTTTAATTGTTGCTAGATGGAATAAATAATTTGAGTGCAATTCAGGCTAAAAGAAGGCAGGGTCTTTAGTTATCTGACTTTCCATTAAATTATGTTCATTGCAGGGAAATTGGACCAGGTGACTTTTCAAGTCCCTTCCAACCCAAACTGTTCTGTGATTCAGTGGTTTTTGTAGGATTTTCTAGAGCTGTTGACTCCCAAGGGAAGAACCCAGGACCCAGCAGTGAACTGGGTCCCTAGGTAGGGACATGTGTTTTGAGCATCACACAGTCTCTTCTCCACCTCCATGGGACTGACAGCTCAGTACCCTGATGCTGGCTGCTACAAAACATTCTTGTAAATTAGAGGGGTTTATCTGTTAACCAGATAAATTAACTGAAGTGATCCCACACCTGTTGCTAGAGGTAAAATACAAAATCAATGTGGAATACTGTTATTGAAAGAGATGTCTAAGTTTCAAAAACAGCTCTGGGTGATTCCTTCAAAAAGTGTAAGAAGAGTCAGAAGATGCATGCATTTAGTTTTTAATTTTAGTTTTCAATACTATATGTGGGTTTCTGAGAATTTTTTTAAAAAATTATTATTGGCTTAAAAACAAAACTAAACTGACTTTGTATCCAGTCACACCACAGAAATCCTGCAGAGACTGAGCAATGATACTTTTGGTAGATCCTGGTCAGCAGTTCCACTGCTGGGCCATGTAGTATATCACAGTTAGAAAAAGTGGTTTTCATGGCAAAAAGGATTAATTTGATTTCATTTGCAGAATGTGGCACTTGTTCTTTCTCTCCTGAAGAACTGAGCCACACTGAGGTCACTGGAGTGCGTGTGGGTGTCCTGCCATTCATGGTTAAGGTAAATGGGCTTAGGTAATGTGTGTGTTAGCAAACACTTAGCATAAGCCAACTCTTCTGGGCAGGTTGTTTATTTCAGGTGAGTGATATGGCTGTACACAGCCTGTGCTTGACCTGCCTGCTTTGGGACTGGCTTTAATTGGGCTCTCTGAGCTCCCGTGTCACTAATAACTGGGAAATAGAGTTTTCTCCTTGCTTTTTGCTGGGAGACAAAACTGTCTCTCTTCCCCACGCTCTCCTGGTTTACAAAATGGTGCTCACCCAGAACTCCCCACTTGTGGGGAAAAAACACTTGGTGGTTTTCACTTGGCAAAATATTAGCTTCTTATTTTTCCTTTACAAACACAATTCCTGCTACCATCAGTGAAAATTATAAGGAGGTTCTCCAATGACTTCTAGGTCAACGGAAGCCTTTCTTTGACTTAGTTGGATTTTAATTTGTAAGCATGTAAAGGAGATAAGAAATCCCTAATTATAATTTACTAATGCGTTTTAAGACTCTTGTTACCGGAGGCTTCTGTAGAAATAGAGTTTAATAAGGCTGGTAGGGCTGCAAGAACTCATTTTCTTCTGCACTGAGCCCTGGGTCAATTAGAAATAAGCCTACTTATCTATTGTACTTTACAACAGCCCTGTACACCAACTGTCTTGTTCGTTAAACTCTTTCAAGATACCACTCTTTGATGGATCTTCATCCATCCCAACATTTGCAGAATTGGGTATTTCAGTCTTGAGTGGGTCCATGACAGGACAAGCAAGCTCCCTGTGAAGAACAGGGGAGGCAACATCCTTCAGAAATTTCTGCATCTCTAATGTGTTTTTTCACTCTGATCAGTGATTAATTCAGCAGAGGTTTTAAATCAATATGAGTACTAATGTCTATGTGTGTATACACAGACAGAAAGTGGCTTCTACGAGTAAAGAAACAGAACAATTTACCCAATATTTAAGACAAGAGAATCCAGACTACAACAAAAGTCTAAATCAGTATATAGTATCCAGGAGGGTTTCCAGGAATTGCACGCCTTTTGTTAGGGGGGGAAAAAAAATGTTGTGTTGTTACTCAGTATCAATGTAGCAATTTGTTTTATGGTGTTTCAATAGTGCAGTTTCATGGTAGCTCAGGCTGCTGGTGAGCAAGTGGGCAAAGCCTAGGGAGAGAAGAAATGTAGCCAGTTTATTGTACTGTGTAGATGTTGCAGTAGGTACTGTAATGCCTTGGAATGTGTGGATGGAGGGGAAACCCACTTTGTTCCCCCACTTTGAGAGCAAGGGGGAAAAAGGGTGGTGGGAAGTGGAGGTTACTGCTAAAAAAATTCATCTGCATGATGGTAGGTGTGTGGAACTTTGGTTTTCTATTTTTATCTGTGTGCATTAATACAGTAACATATCTGGTGTCAGAGGTTTCTTACTTTTGTAGGCATATTTATATGCTCAAGTTAGAGCGCTTGGCAAAACCACAGAGATTGTAGCACTCTACACATTTTTACAGAATTTCAGTATGTTTTGCTTGAAGAAAAATAGAAAATCAGCAGATGAGCCAGAAATACCCTGCAAGAGTCTGCTCCCTCTGGTCTTCTGGACTGCTGTGTTTACTCCTTATCCTACACTGGTGTTTTTTGCGAGAGACAGGTTTGCAAAATTTGTAGGTGTGGCACACTGACGTGGGAAAGCGTTTGGTGTGCAGGTCCTTGGAGTTTGGGAATCCTGCGAGCCTCTCTGGCACATCCTGTGTCAATCCCGCAGCATCGCAGGCTCTGTTGCCATGGGGACCGGGGCTCTCCGCAGTGACAGTGACGATCCGCCCTAACGCTGCCGTGCGATCGCGGGCCGGGAATGAGCCCCGCCACTGATCCCTGCCGGCCCGGCCATGCCCTGGGCTCGCAGGCTCCTGCCTTTTGTCCTGCTTTTGCTTTGCAGCCGAGCTTTTGGATGGTCGGCAAAACACCAAGGGCTGCCTGGAGACAACTGTCAAAAAGCCAAGGGGAGGGTGGGACAGGGACACCCTGGGGGGAATAGGGCTGGGAGAAAGGCAATGGGGAAATACTGCTGTGGGGTAAGGGTAAAGCACTGAGGAAGAGAGATGGTGAGACTGCTGCCAAAAGGCATAAAGAGATGTCAGTAGGTGACCCTTGAGTCCAGGAGCTGATTTAGAAGGCAGATGCCAAGCTGGCATTATGTACAGCTCTTGCTGATGGGAGGTTATTCCCTTCCTGTATGTTTTTTAAACTGTCTTATCTAAGGCACATTGTGTATTTCACCAGTTCCTGGATGCAGCCTGGTACAGGCACAAATGGTGACACTGCTGGTGCTGGCTGGTGACACAGTAGTACAACAGTACAACAGCATTTCTGAGCATCCAGACATTCCCAGGAGTAAGTCTGAGGACAGTTGTGCATAAAGATGAAGTGCTAGAAATAAGGGTGTGTTCTCAAATGCAGACCTCTGGTGGTGATGCTGTGCTCTATTTTTCCATGATAAATATGACTTTTACAGGGCACAGCTAGACCTGAGTTACACATGAGTTTAATCAGCAGGGAAGGGTGGTGTTCTTGTTGGGCTGGTTTGGAAATGATACGTCCAAGATGTGGGATCATGAGGAACAGAGCAAAACTGGATATTTAGGCAACTGAGCACTGCCCTGGAGTTGTGGATTCTGACTTTGTTCTCCTCAGAGGTCCTGTACTGCTGCTCACATCAAAAACTTGGCTTATCAAGGATAGCCAGCAGTTATGTGTTCCCTCCAATCACAGCTTGGCTTGTGATTCATCGTCTACCTGGACAAATTCTGAGCATCCGTTGTGGCAAATGAAGCCCATGGAAGTGTCACTTTTGCAGTACAAATGCTGCATGTAATGGAAGTATTGCGGAAAATAATGTTCAAAGTGTTTCTGGTTGGTGCAGACAAAACCAGAGGGTACATTTGGCCTTGTAAATTGAAGATGAAGTGCCTTTCATATCCAAAAGCTGTGCTTGAAAATAAATGCATTAGTAGTTATTACAGATATACATATATGTATATATAAAACAGGGAGAACTACAGAAAGACCTATAAGGGAATTAATAATTTAATCATTAGAAATCAGGTTTATCATGCTGAATGAAAGCCATTCTGCCCCCCATTGGGCATCAAGGAGAAAATAACTGCTCAAAGCTGTTTTTTAAGTGTGTGCTGCTTGGGCCTGCTCACTGAAGGGGGCAGAGGTCACACGAATATGTAGTGAGTGATCCTTAATTACAGACTATCTCACAGGACATGTGTGTAATGAGGCTGAATAAAGGTTATGGTCTTAATTAGGAGTTTTTTAGGTTTTGAGTGTTTGTCTTTGCAACCTGAATGTTCTTACACTGTGCACTGTTTTATGCACATGTATGCATGCCATGATTGTAAAAGTGTGAGCCTTCTTAGTGCCTGTATTAATCCATAAGAAATTGTTATTAATAACAAGCTATTCTAGCAATGCCCTTTGCAGTGAAGAGGTGCATGTGTTCTTTGGATTTGATATTCACCAAGATTTTTTGTGGTGCAGTTGACTCCTTGCCCTTGCTGAAAAGCTCCTAAGAAGGAACAGCCAAGAGCAGCTTGAGGGGTCTCACCAAGGAGCCTCGTGGCTCCTCATGGCATAATTTTGCACAGTGAGCGCTGAGTGTTCAGCTCCCAGATCACAGGGGTTAATTTCCCATTTGAGCCTGTCCTGATGAGGAGATTGTCAGAACTCCGTACATCCCTCTGGGTGTCCAGAGTTGCCAGGACCCCTGCTGGGGGGCTCAGAGACCCTGGCACACAGCCCAGAACACCTGTGGGTTTGATTATGACCCATGGAGCAAGTTGCCAGCTTTGTATGAAGACCTGAAAGCCACAGAAGTTTAAGTAGTGTAATAATAAAGTTATCACTGGGTGAAAAAGTAGATTTTTGGGGATTTTTAGAATAGGGGTTTTGGGGACAAGATGGAGGGACTTGGGTGTGTCCAGCCTTTCTTCTCCTTCTCTACCTCCATCTTCTGCCCTGATGTTGGCACTTTGGGATTGGTTTAGAATAGAAGTTCACTGTCTAACATAGGTGATAGGTATTGGGAAGTGATTGTAAACATGTTATAAATAGTTTGTAGTATAAAGAGACATCACCACCCCGAGGGCGGTCAGAGTGCCACTGGCTGTCCTGCTGAGGGGACCTCAGCTGGACAGGAGAAAAATTTTATAGATAAGATATAATAAACAACTCTGAGACCAAAAACTGAAGAACTCCGACTCATTCTTCAAATGTGGGGGTCGAAACAGAGACTTTTCATGTATCTCAGGGCTGCAATAACCGGAAAACTCCCAAGAGGAGATCAGCGAAGAAAAATGGTGCTAGGTGTGCCTCTTTGTGCTCCTCAAAAGGACAAGGATTTCGTGCTGTTTCTCATCTGATAGCATCTTCTTGCACAGCCCCCTCACTCTTCTCCTAGGCTACAGCTGCATCCTCCCTCACAGGTCTCACTTTGAGTACTTTTCTGTGTGGAGCAAGGTTAAATACCTATCTCACCATTTAGGATGTTGTGGGAGGTGAGACCACACATAGAATCCTGCCAAACACATTTTTGTTGCAGAAATTCCTTTTCCCGGCATAAGAACAGGTTAAATCAGCAAGAGTGAATCAATCTGGGAGAAGAAATAACAGGACAAAATAGCAATAATCAGGTTTCTTGTACTCTTCTGTACAGACTGGCAGCTAAAGTCGTCATTCCTGCACACACGTGCAGTTTGATGTGTGATTAATTCAGCAATAGTCCCCTTACACATGACTGCACAGCAGCAGCTACTCTGAGATCATACAGAGCAAAAGCCAGCAGGAGACTTTGCAAAGGTTACTTCGCTGTCCTTGCTGGGTAGAGTTTTCTCATTGCCTCTGGGGGATGATGAGGTTGTGGAAAACATTGTTCTCCAAGGCACCTGTGTTTATGGCAAAAACCAACTTGTTTTGCATTTGAAAGATTTGTCCTTCCTGTGTGTCAAAAGGGATCACTAAATCCCAAAGGCATTTCTGCTGAGGGCTGGTGAGAAATTCTGTGTTGTTCTCGCCCATGGGGAAACTCTCTGTGTACTGTGTGCAGTTACACCATAGATTGTAAGATGTAAGCTCCTCCATCTGTTGAACCACATGAGAGCAGCAAGTTTGGAGAAATTAGAAAGGTATCATGGTGCAAAAAGCAGGAGGCACTGTGCTCTGTCCTGGGTACTGCAGAGAGCAGTGGAAGCAGAGAGGTTCATCTTAAATGCAATGTAAAATCACGTATGTCAGGGTCATAGGGTCTGTTCATGTCTGTGAGCGCCTCTCACACAACAATTAACGCTTTAGGGTCACTGTGAGGGATGGCTGTGCTGCTGTTTCTGGTTGTTGCAGTGGGAAGTGTTTAGACAGGAGAAGTACCTGGGGAGCCCTGGGTGGCTGCTGCCAGGCAGAGAGAACTCTGGGCAGTAGGCAGGAAGAACAGCACCACCATTCTACCAGGGTGTCAGGGCATTGCCTGCAGATTTTCCTTAAAATTAGTGTGTTAAATACCCTGGGTATCATTGTAGAATCATGGAATAGTTTTGGGTTGGAAGGGACTTTGAAAGGCCTCTTAGTTCAAACCCCCTGACATGAGTAGGAATGTCGTCAACAGCATCAGGTTCATCATCAGGTCTTCTCCTTAATTTTACAGTAGTATTTTTGTAAGGAGGCACTCAGGATGGTTTGCTGTTCTGTTTTCCTCTTCCTGCTTGCTCCAAAGTGGCAGAACACGAACTGGTGGCACCTGTCTGCCAGGGTTATGGTAAGAGGAGAATGGGATCAGTGGTTGTAGCAGAGTCTCAGGACAGCAGAATTGCCATTTCACTGCTCTGGAACAGATAAAACATGGAGGGCACCCTTCCCAAGAGAAGCTTAACATTAGTGGGAAAGTAGTTTATTTTTTATTTCAAGCAGTAAAAACCAGTTGCCCAGTGGACAGCTTTTTATTCCTCTCAACTGCATTGAAGTATTAATCAGTATTACCTGTGTCAGAGCCTGAGAACACAGCTCAAGGCAGAGTGAAATGCTGGCACCCGGCGATCCGGCACCTGCTTTTCCTTAGACCGGCAGAGCCGGGGCGGCTAGGGACAGACAGGACTGGAGTGCCACCGTGTGGTGCTCAGCACCAGCGTTGCCAATATGCTCAGGGAAAACATTATTTATTGGTGGGGAAAAAACCCCAAGTACTAAGGAAACCTTTCCTTTCCCCTTGCTTGGCTCCTTCACTCCTGGCTCCTCTGCACTCCTGCAGCAGTGCAGGGGATGCTGAGCTATTACAGTGTTAGTGTTTCCTCTCTGCCACACCTTCCCTCTCCTAAGATGTTGAATTAAAGACTGATTTTTGTTAAGAAAGCCCTCTGCTCTGTATCCTTGTGTCTGCAAGGAAGAGAAAGGATGCCTAAAGGAGGGGAAGGGACTTGTAAATCCTGTCTGCTGGCTGGTTGCAGTTACAGAGGGGTGAATCCTAGGGATTGTGTTGTTCTACTTAGGATTTTGAAAAGTTTGCAAATGTTTCTCTTCAGTATGGAAAAGATGATGTCTCAGGCTATCTCTGCAATGTGGAATGGTGGACAATGCATGACCTTGAAGCCAGCACCAACAAAGACCAGATAAGCATGAGAGCACAAGGCTACAACTGAACCCAGCTGAAAGATGAAGCACAAAGTGCTGAGGTGCCCTTGCTGCTTTTACACCTGACCAGTGTCCTCTGCCATGGGGATGTGTTGGCTGACTCAGTGCTCTGGGAGCCTGCTTGGTGGCACAGTGTCAAATCTCTGTCAAAAGACTGGTGGTTGTGGCTTTGCTTGGAGACTTTGGATTCAGAGAGGTTTCTGAGATCCCAGATGAATATATTAGTGCTTGACTAGTCTGTTCCTTCTTTTTTTGGGAGCTGTTCTACTTTACATAAATAAGTGTTTTAATTGGGCCATTAATTCATTGAGGAGATAGGACACCTGGGATTTTAAATCTAGGTTTGTCACATCCCTGGCAATGTGTTAAATGTTAGCTAATGTTTGTCTGTGTTATCTCTCACTGCAAAGTCCAGCTTCTGCCTTTTTCATACAGGCCAGGTAACTCCTACGGTGAAAACCCATTGTATGCAGTTGTGCCAGCAGCTTGTCTTGAAAAAAAAATCCTCTGTCTTGAAAGGAGTTCTCAGTCTGGCAGCTCTGTGAGCCAGGAGGGAGGATCACCTCTATCACATACTCTGCTCACAGGTGCATGAAGAGGACAGAGTAGAATTAAAATGCTGCTGTAATCCAGTGCTGGCTGTTGTGGAGATGGAAGCTTGTTTTGCTCTTTGCAAGAGCTTGAGGATGATAAACGGAGGGAAAGCCAGGGATGAAGTATGTCTTTGGTCTAGATCAAGATGTTTACAGTTCTTTTTGTCAGTCTTTGTAATATTAAGTCTCCACTTGCTGCCTTTATCCCTTTCCAATGCAGAGCTCAGCCCTAACCCATGTGAATGAATCATCTGCCCTTTTGCCACATATATACAAATGATATGTTGAGCTCAGCTCTGGACCTCTGGCAGCTGAGGGCCAGCTTTGCTTAGATTTGTGCAGAAGTATTTCCAGCCCATGTCCACCTCAGTACGCAATCAATTTAGCCCAGTCAGGCAGATGTCTGATTTCCAAGTGAGAGCATCTCTTTTGTGACTTCCAGAGTAAGGACAAGGAAATGGGTAAATTGCCAGAGTCTTTATTCATCATTTTCAGTGCTGTTGTCTTGGTGAAATGTGAAGTCACTAAGTGTTGTAGGAATAGTGAAGTGATGAACACAGCTGAGTTCCAGCAAGGCTCCCAGTTACATCAGGCCTGTCAGATTACAGTGTGCTTTTGCAAGGAGGTGTTTTTGGTAATGTTCTCTGCAGTGCATTTTCATGTCTTCATAATAGTAAAAGGTTGTTTGGGAAAGTGGTTCAGACAGCTCCCTTTTTGTAAGGTCTCTATTCCCAAGGCTCCTGAGAAGTCACTGAGTGTTTTTCAGAAATTATTCTTGTTAGAAAGATACTATTTTTCAAAAGTGAAGGTGATTAATCTCGACTGAGCACTGTCTCTGTTCTGTGAATTGGGAGCTATTCCTGTTAGTTGTTTGAAAAGACGTATTTTTCATCCTCATCTTCTCCAGGAAGGAATGGAAATGGAAGGCACTTGAGGAACAAGTTGGTGATAATATGTACTTTGTGTGAGATGTATCTGCTGATTCTGGGTAGTGCTTTGTTTCACACAGCTGAAGGTGTACTGGCATGGACAAGCTCTTAAACCTGAGGAGTTCACAATGAAAGAAAATGCTGTGCATCAAATACATATTTCTCTGTGTGTCTTTGAGGAGTTTTTCAGTCTATGGTGCCGTAAACACAGGCCTGAAAGCCAAAACCTAAAAATTATACTACAGTATTACTTTTAAGAAGGACAAGGAAAAAGCCAGTATTTGAAAGTGAGATTTGCATTACACTTTTAAGTCATAGAAGGATAACAAGTTACATCCTCTGTGATTTCTGAGGAATCTGTGCATTTAGCGGACTGAAAAATTCCTTTTAAAATTTGTACTGCTTAGGAAACTTATTTGTAATAGGTTATGAAATGCTTTGAAAAGGTCACCTGGCAGGTGCTTGCTGAAGAAGGTAAACGATGGCTCAGAGACCAACAGGAGGTCAGGAGGGAGGCAGGGCCCTTCAGCAGTGCCCTGTACCCTGGTCAGAGGCCCAGGTGTCTTGGTGGGTTTGCTGTTGAGATCTGGCTTTCTGGCTTTTGTCTGTCATGCAGGGAAAAATGTCTTCATTTCTGCTGCCTTGGGTGTTTGGATCTTCTCAGGTGCTTCCTCTAGAAATTCCCCTGTAGTCTGTTTGTTTGGACTTCACAGAAATACCAAGGATTTCACAGTGGTTGTGCTACAGGGAGTGTCTTGTTCTGTCTCACCCTAAACCAGGGCTATGTTTCAGCCATCCCAAAACTTTGTGCTTGGGCTACTTTGAAGCTGAAATAGCTGTCACAGGGCATGTCAGAATCGTGGCCAGCAGGTCAAGGGATGTGGCTGTTCCCTTCTGCTCCCCTCCTGTGAGACCCCAGCTGGATCCTCCAGCCCTGAGTGGCCTGGCATAGGAGAGACTTGGATTTGTTGGGGCAGGCACAGAGGAGGCCATGAGGATGCTCAGTGATGGAGCAGCGCTGCTCTGGAGCCAGGCTAGGAGACTTGGGAGTGTTCAGCCCAAAGGGGCTACAGGACAGCTGGAGAGGGGCTACAATAACTGAGAAAAGGGTTGTTTTGGAGTGAATATCCAGGAGAAATTCTCCCCTGTAAGGGTGCTGAAGCCCTGGCACTGAGTGCCCAGAGAAGCTGTGGCTGCCCCATCCCTGGAAGTGTCCAAGACTGGGTTGGACGGGGCTAGTGGAAGGGACTGCGGTAGTGGGAGGCGTCCCTGCCCATGGCAGGGCATGGGGCTGGATGAACTTTAAGGTGCCTCCAACACAAATCGCTCTGTGGCTGTGCGAAGTGTGAATCCAAGGCTGCTTTAGCCTTGCTTGGCCAGGAGAGGGGGATCGTTTGCCATCGATTCCCCGGGCACTCCTGGTGAAAGCACAACGCGGATGTGCTTCCCGTGCCTCCATGTTTCCAGCAGAAACCAGCCTGTGCCGCAGGAAACACATCTGCCTTGCTTAGATTTACAAGCCTGACTTTTCAGTGGCTGCAGGGGGGACCAGGATGGGTCCCTAGCGGCTCCTGACCTCTCGGCTTTGCGCTCCTGGTGCATCCCCGCCCCAGGCGCTCTCCAGGGTGCTGGGCTCTCTCCAGGGTGCTGCACCAAAGGCCCGAGGGGAGCACATGGCGCTCGGCCTTGGGATTCGCTCTGTAGCAAATTCCACTCGTTCTTTTACTGTCCTTTCCAAAGAAATGCCTGCTAAAGGCGCCGTTTGGCTGTGTATATGGAATTCAGTATTCCATAGGCAATAATGCTGTGTCTGTACTGGCTTGGTCACACACTGGGACAGCTGAAGTTATTTGGTGGGGGAAGAGACTCCAAAAATAAAGGAATCTCACCCTCTTTCCTTGGTGAGGCAAAGGTGGAAACTATCTGGCTTAGAAAAAATGTTCTATGCATTACTGTGTTTACTATGGCTGTTAATTTGGGGTGTGTTTTAGATAGTGTCTGGGAGCTTTTGAGAATCCTTAGTGCAAAATGTTATCCTGGTTTTATCAACAACTAGCTGACAGGTCTTCTCTTGTTAGAAACAGTGGGGAAATCCATGTCTGTACATACTAAATAATAATTGTGTAAGTAACAATCAGTCAAGCTTTTGACTTGGTCACTGTGGGCAGGTAACCTTTGAATTCAAGGCAGGTAGAGCCCGTTCAAACATGAACTTGTGCTGCCTGGTCCAACACCGAAGTACAGGCACACTACTACACGTAACAGCAAGGTTGCTTAAGCAGAGCTGATTATGTGCAGCAGCAAGGTTGCAACTGAAAGGATTTAAAGTGGATGAGATGTGGGTCACACTGGCTTAAGGCTTCCCGTGGCAAACAAGTTAGTTTTCCTGTTAGAAACTCTTGCTGGCCTGGTGTAATTATTTTTCATCTATTTATAGTTGGTAAAATTATATTTATTTACATCACCCTCTTGGCTTTGAGAGAACAGAATTCTGTTTGCAGATCAACAGATGTTTCTGTTAACCTGTTTATACTACATCCAGCACTGTACTTCAGCCACATTATTGTAACAGGATGATTTATGAATGAACTAAGCTACTTCATCAGGGAGGTCAATTGGGTTAGGATCGAGAGCCCTCCTTTTCACTCCTCAGGTTGGTCATTGACAATATTCCCCTTGTTTTTGGGAAAACAAGGCAATAGAACTTTTAAATTACAAGTGGTAGGATTCATCTGTCAGGGACACAAGTGACATATATGCAGGTATCTTTCAGCATGAAACTTGCTTTTTGTGACTCTTTCCCAGATAATTACCTTTAAGTTTGAAAGTGTCCTGTATCAGGATGCAGGGTTAGAGAATTAGCATTCCCTCAGGCTGTTGGAGCACTTGTCTGTGGCACCAGGTGGCACTGGGGGAGCAGCAGGCTGGAAGTAGAGTCCAGCAAGCTCCCCTGCTCTGTCGTGCTGGCTGTGGTGACATTCCGGGAGCTGTGAGTGGAGCAGCTGGGGCCCTGCCCCTTTGCAACAGGTCCAGCCAGGTAACAGCAGGGGTGAGGGAATGCCAGGAGTGAGCCTGGAGAGCACAGTCTGCCCTTTGGGAATCACACCCAGCAGGTCTGAAGCACCTTCAAAATGGTCCCTTGGATCCTTTTTGTGTTACCAGCAGCTTCTGCCCTCACAGGGCCAGAACCAAACACAGTAAGCAAAGGTGAAAGCAGGTAGGGCAGGGAGGAAGATGGGAAGGCACATTGCAATGTTGGATTAAATGATCAAGGCTTGTTCCCACACCCATTGAAATCAATAAAATATCTGCTGTTGCCCTTAGTGAGTCATTGCAGGAGGCCCTGTTTGACTTGGTTAAAATAGAATGTGACATCAATATTTTCAATCAATATGAAAACAAATACAAGTGGAGCAATAGTTGGAGTTAATGCAACTTAGGGATCATTGGAAAACCACAGGATGGGCGTTCTTGCTAGAAATACCTATCTGTATTTTATTTAGGATTCTGATGAAACAAATGTGCTTCTTGAATTGCCAACTTGGATGCAGGTGGGATACTTCTACCTCATAACTGGGATATTTCTTTAAACCAGAGACATCAGTCTCTGCAGGGCCTTTCTACATAATTTCCTTGGTGTTAGGGAAGTTGTTGGTGTATACAAAGCCTTTCTTTGCCATGGCACAACTGGGGCAGCAACAAAGGCTGACTGTAAGGATTTTCATGATTCTATGATGGGAATTGTCTTATCTTGGCTCCTTGCTGGTCTGTAAGCACTCACCTGTGGCAGTGGTATTTTGGATATGTAGTTGAGCAGCAGAACTTGGCCTTCATATGTTGTGGGTGCTGGAAATTCAGGAAGGTTCAGACAGAGGCTGCACAAGTTCCTGGAAAACAGCTGGTGAGGATGGCTGTGTAACTGAAAATGCCTGGCACAGATGCCCAGCAGCCTGAAACAACCAGAACCTGCTGGAGTATTTGAAATTATCATCCATGTCCTTTTCTACTCCTTGTTAGGTACCCAGTTTTGACCACTACTGCAGCCAGAAGGCTTTGGTCTCATCCCACAGTGACTGCTCTTATTTTACTAGGAACATATGATCTCATTTTCTTTGTCTGTGATATAGGAAAAATAATTTTATAAGAGCAGATGACCATTTTCAATAACTCTTCCAAGATGAAGGTAGCTAGGCAGTGTCTCTTTTTTCCCCCTGGGTTAATTATTAGTTTCATTTAATATTTGTCACTACTGAACTGAAGACCTTCAAGACAGAAACTTGCTCTCTGTGTGTGGGTGGTATTTGAAATGTTGCTGTATCATCTGTGATATATTCTTGGTGATGACCACTAAAGGTGGCAATGCTGTGATCTATACTCTGGTGGTCTGACAGAAAAGAAGGGAAAGATGTTAAAACTGGTCTGATTTAGGTCCATTCCTACCTCAACTTGCCTCTTCTCATTTCTTTGGTATTGCTTGCTTTTCAATTAATGAAATAGATATACTCAAGGTACAGAATAAGTCAGGACATAGTTTTATATATCATCTTCTCCGTTCCAGTTCAGTGACACTAATTTCCAGCACAGAACTTTGAGAAGACCACATTTGTTTTGCATATCGAGTAAAATAAGAATGAGAGAATGTAGAGCTTTTTTTTTAAACCTTAGTATATTCTCTCTCAGGAAATATAAAATGAAACCTATACGGCATGGAGATGTGCTTGCTAACTTACTTCCAGTGTTATTGTACCTTTAGAACTACATACCTATAGGATAACTAGTACGTGACTAGTAACTAAGGGTGTGGGTTAAATGGTGAGCGATACAGGAGGCAATTTATAACTGTAGCCTGTGCTTCCGTAGTTAGCTTTGTGCTTTTACTTTCTGCAATGATTACTTTGCTGCTTTTCTAGGAATACGTAGTCCTGTAGGCACTGAAATGGCTGAGTATGCTAATACACACAATCCCTAGGAATACTTTAGTTGAATTAAGTATTTTGTTACTCTGCTCTGGAATTTCCAAGTTGTTTTGTGCCTATAAAAATAATTCCATAACCTCCATCTGCATCCCTCAAGAGGTGGTGTGGAGAGAAGAGCTTCCTGAGGAGAGGGGGAAGGCTGCCCACCCCTGCCATTTAGCTTGGCTAGAATAGCAGCAGAGGGAAGGTCTTTACCTGGCTTGTGGGTGGAGGTGAGCTAATTCAGTGAGCCAGGGCTCTCTGGTTTCCAGGCCACTCAGAGCTGTGTGCCCATCTCCAAGCCTGGCCTAACCTGTCCTGCCTCTCAGTAAGGAGCAGAAGTTTAAATCAGTGCACAATTTGTAGGGGCGGGGATGATGGTTGTTGCAGATTTTGTGAAATACTTCATGCATGCACCTGCGCAGTATTGTGTACAACTTAGACAGGGAATTGCTTTGGAGGGAGCCTAATTCCCTTAGGGAATTGTAACCTGCCTTGTCCAAAAGGGTTTTCCATGACAGTAGACAAAATACTGAGTTGTCCAGTTTTCATCCTGGCCAACTATTGCCTAGGACAGCCTTTTCCCATTTCTAGCTGTTTGAAACTGGTTTTGATTTCCAGGCAGTTTCCTGAATATTCTAGAGTTTAGAACTGGAAACAACAGTCTCCATTCTGGCTATGAAGCTTTTCCCACTCCATCAATGCCTCCCTTTTTTTCTGCATGTTTGGGAACAACTTTGAGTCACACTTCCTCAGCATGGCTCCTAGGCTTGACTTTAACTTTGTTTTTGCACTACCCACATGATTTATGTGGAGAGAAGCTCATTTTTGTGAGCTGGACCCCTGACAGTGGATATGCTTCAGGGGAGAGAATCACTTGTGTACATCCTCTCTTTTTGTACTCAATTACTGCTGGGTTTCACCCACTAGGTTTTTATAGACTGCAAATACTGATTTGCTCAGCAAATCCGGTCTATCTGCCTGAAAGCTGGCAGGTGAAGCCCGGTGCTGGTCACAGCTGTGGCCATTGCAGCCCTGCAGTGCCAGCCCTGAGTGTCTCAGCTGGTGGGATAGGCGAGAGAACAGAACCTGGGGACTGTGAAATCAGCACATCAGGTCAGGAAGCTGATGCTTAATGCCAGCTTGGGAATAGGCAGGCAGGAGCTGGAACCCCAGTGAAGCATCCCCATCTTGGTAGCTCAAGATGCGGGAAGTCTCTTGGTATCTCAAGATGGGGGAGCTCTCTTGGTGAGGTTCATCACTTGGAGGCTGCTCCCAGATCACACAGGGCTCTGGACATGCTGAAGCCTTATGGGCTTTGTTATCCCAAATGGAAATTTGTTGAATGTCACAAGTTTTGTATTTCTACATCCTGAGCTGAGGATGATACATGCATTTCAGAGAAAACCCACCCTTTTTCTGGAACTGTGTTCTTCTGTTATTGTGCATCTGCCCACTCTCCCACTCCCCTCCCACACATGGTTTGTGACAGCATCGCTGTATGTTCTGCTCTTCTCATGTAGCACCTCCACAATACGTTTTCTATGTTTAGGGGAAATTGCTCAGTCTCCATTTTTACTTGAAAATGTAATCTTCAGACTGATGTCTGCAGAAGAATTTGTTTTTGTTAGGATCTCTATACATAATGTGATGATAAGCCTGTTCTTTTTTTTTTTTTTTTTTTTTTTGTAGGAAAATATGTCTTAAAACAGAATATTTCTTTCCTGCAGGGACATAAGCTGTGTCAAATATTGATACTTTATGTTATTCTCCCCAGACAAGATATACTCTTTCCAAAATAATCTATCAAAAGTAACTTTTTTTTCTTTCCTTCCATATTTTTATGTCTCTTTGAGGCTAGGGAGGAAATGTTTGTGGTACATAGTAGTGAATTCATAGAGCTGGCCTGAAGTTCTTCTTTGCCAGTAATCCTATAAAGAATATTTGCTATCTTATTTCCTTTTACTTGGCACCAGTTGTTCAGTTCCAGTGTCTGATGTTTTTCTCTTGTGTGACCTGGGTTAGAAGGTACATCAAGTCCTTGGTTAACTTGTAAGCGAGTTTCCTGAAAGAATAATAATTTGATACTGAGGTGATGAGCCTGCATGTATCAATCACCAAAAGATGACAAATTGTTTGATAATAATGACTGCCATAAACCCTCCTGTGTATAAAACCCTGCTGTGTGGACCATGTTGCAGGATTTAAGCTTTTAGTGGCTTAGACACCTTGAACCATGATCTGGGGAAATCCTAAGACTGGGGTTTTTAAGTGTGGTGGCTTGGGATTTGGTCTTATTTTCAAACTTGTTGTTTAAGATCCCATGAAGAGGTTGGAAAGATATCAGGAAAGTTCAGTTCTAGACTACCAGCTGTTAATTTCTGGTTTACAAGTGATGGTACTTGTGAGGTTCATACAATGTGAAGAGGACAAGGCATGCCAGAGTCCTATCAGGGATTCCAATCTTCCCCCTTATTCTATTCCCATGGCTGCCTCCACCTGTCTCACTGTTGTGGTGGCTGTTGCTGCAGCCACTTGTGTTTTAGCCATAGCTTTGTGTAGCCTAGTTTTCCACAAATGGAACAACTGAGAGAAAGTCGGCCTGTACGAAGAGAGGAGCCAGAAAAAGCTTGGCTGACACTTCCTGCCCTGCTGCTTCCCATGCCTCCTTCCACTAGGGAAATGTGTATTGGATTGAATGCACAGATCACTGGCTCAAATGCAAAATAGATCCCTGTTTTAAAGATGCTTTTATAATGCTTTGTAGTTTTCATATGTAATCCTTTGTGAAAATTTGGTCTGTGATATTTTCAAAGTGAAACCTTATAGTAACCAAGGAAGTCATCAATGAGAATTAGTTCCATGGTGACAATCAGCGGTCCTGCTTCATATGAACTGGGGACCACCAAGTTCTGTGGGGTAGTAGGGCAGTGTGAGGGGGGAATTCAGGCTGATCTATGAGCTGCTGTCACATGAAGAGCTCTCAGGATGTCTGTCGCTTGTGGTGGGGCTGTGTTACAGAGGAATTCATGGTGCATGGCTCTAGGGACCATTCAGTGCAATTCCCTGAAGTCAGGGGATGCATTGCAGGGGGGAGCTTGGCTCAGGGAATTGTTTCTTTGGTTTGGTGGGGTTTAGTGCTGGTGTCAGTGAGCTGCTGCATCCCTGTGGCTCTGGGGTGGTGACTAAGCCAGGGATGCAGATGGCTCTGCTGCACTGGGGAGTCCCATCCTGCCTCTCCCTCAGCACCTGCCTGAAGAGACTGGAGCAGTGGTGCTGGAGGGAGTGGACTGGGATCAGTTGTCTGCTAGCAACCAATGCAAAGCCTCTTTTGATCTATCCGGGGCCTGTTTTGATGAATAAAATCTTGATGCTGATAGCAATAAGAGTTACCCGAGCAGGCGGGAGAAGAACTTTGATGTGCTGGTTTAGCAGGGCCATAAGCAATGAGGAAATGACAGACCCATCTGTCTTCGATATTAGTGCCAGTAATTAGTGTTCCATACTCGAATGATATTTGGGCAATGGGAGCGCCTAAGTAGAGAGATATTGTCACTGTCTCTCTTGGTCACTGTTGGTCTGCAGGTACAAGCACTGTCCATCTTCAAGGCAGGCCTTCTGAACCTGTTTTAGGAAGTGCCTGAGAGCAGCTTTTGGGGTTGAAAAACAACAAGCAGCACCCCTGGTGGTATTATTTTTCCTTTGGTTGGGTTGAGCCTAGCGGGGCAGGCTGAGCCCAGATTACGCTGCGTGCTCTGTGCTGTCCCTCCTCGCTGCTGAATGCAGCTCTCTTGATGCAGCCTCACGTGGCTGCAGAGAGGCACAATGAGGATTTGAGCACAGCCAGCCCTTTCCAGGCGTGTCTCCCACTGCCTGCAGGTGAGCAGGCTGAGCCTGGGCTCTCCCAGCCCCGAGCATTTTCCTCCCGGCTTCCTACGGACCGCCTCGGCAGTGAGGGAGGATCAGGAGGAGGGGAGCAGCAAGGCGTGTGCCGGGCTCCGGCACAGCCGGTGGCAGCAGCAGCAATTCAGTAAGTCAGACTGCACCATTTTCTTCTCACCCTGCGTGAAGGCGATGTGAGAAGCTGACGGGAGCTGCCCCCTCCTCCTCTCACTGGGGATGCTGAAGTGGAGCCCTCCTCCTAGCCAGAAGACGCAGTCTCTCCGGAGGAATCCCAAAAGACCTTCCCAATTTGGTGATGTGTGTTTAAAGGCCGATTTTTCTTTTCCTTTTTTTTTCCCCCTCTCTGGTTTTTTTTTTTTTCTTCCTTCCCAGCTGAGTCTGAAGCCCGCCTTCTCTTGCAGGCACCACCAAGCTGAAGGGCTTGCAGCCTTCTAGGAGGGATTTTCTGGCTGCTCGCGTGTGTGTGGCTGTGGGCACTTTGGCACCCTGCGTGCTGGCCACGGCTCTGCTGCTCCCCAGCCATGGGTGCTGCAGGGGCTGGGGCAGAGCTGTGACCTTTCCTGGGCTGCCCGAGGAGGAAGAGTGGATTACGCCGTGAACTTGTGGCTCGCAGCCAGTGCCCTTGCGGAAAAAATAAATCACCTGGATAGCCGCGTGTGCTGAGGACAGCTTCCTTGGGGCTGGGCTTCTCCTCGCCAAAATGGCTCACGCGGCCGCTTCCATTAAAAAAGTTCGAGAGTCTGAAATCGAAGAGAGGGAGAGAAACCTTGAGAAGGAAAGGAAAAGGCAGCGGAAAATCTCTAGGGCTGATCGGAAACGCAAGGTATGAGGGGGAAACCAGCCCCCTTCTCCCTTTCCCCCCACCCTTCCTCTGTCTGTGCAGCACTTGACAGGTGTTTGCTGCCATGTGCAATGCTCTCCCCTTCATTTTCCAGACCTTTCCCATCAAATTTCCCTTTTGCATCCCTTCCCATCCCCTCTGAGTCCTGCTGTGGTCTTAGCCCATCTGCAGTGAGATTAAAGTGCTGCCAGCCATGGCAGCCCACAGCCATGCAGGGAACATGTACATAAAGATGACATGCTGTATCTCCACTTTCCCTTCATCCCAGAAGGCCTGGAGCTCCCTGCCATCATTCCCAGCCAGGTGCTCCAAGCTCCTGGCTGATCTGGAGAAGTTGTCAAGGCAGGGAGGTGACTGTGCTTGTGCTTTACAGTGCCAAGGTGCATTTCTCTACTTCACAACAGCATGTCTCCCCCGTTTCCCATTTTTAGTTCCGCTTCTCACCCCCTCAGCAATGCTCAGTGCTGTGTGTAGGACCCGCCTTGGGGTGCTGGGAGCATCAGCTGAGCTGTGTTGCAGTTTTTGGGTGTCACAAAAGGGATTCTGGGCTTGCCGCTGTGATTCAGTGTATTTACATTGCACACTGCAGGTATATTTGTCTAGGCAGGGCCTGGCACACAAGTCTGCAATCTGACGGGTTTGCCTCTGTTACTGATGGCAATTTCTAGTTTTCTTAAGGTATAGCTCTTTAGATTGTTCTGACTTTGGGGAGGTTTCTCATGATTTATAATTAATTGTTGTTTTCCTTCTGTGTTAGAGGGAATATCTCTCATTGTCTTGGGATGAAAAAATAGAGAACAATAAGAAAATCAATAGAAGTCATTTGTTTGCCAAATCACTCTATAGTTTCCAGACACAAAAAATACAGTAGTGGAGAAAATACTAAAATGAAGATTCTGTTGGTCTCAGCTTTAGGACTGTGATACATGGGAGTGCCTGTGTTAATGCTTTCTCATTGCTGTTTCTTTTCTTCCATCTCTGGATTCTGTGGCTTGTGATACCCATTAACCCATTCCCTGACTCTGTGTTTTTATCCATTCTTTGTTAATTTCTCTGGAAAATATCAAGAGGCAATTCCCCCCCCTGCCCCTCTCCCCTTTCTGCTACATTGCACGTAAACACAGATATCTGTGAAAATAAAAGCCTAGAATTCAACCATGTGATGTTTGAATTTACAGATCCTTTTGGCAGATCTCTAGAATTCAGAAGCCATCTGCTCCCTTGGCATACCTGGACAGTTTTAAATTTGTTTTGCATTCAGTCTTAAGGCGTTTTTATATTCTGAACTGCATGGCTTAAATAAAATAACAGAGGCCGTTTGATGCCTTTGGGACCTCTGGGTGTGATCTCCATGACTTTTCAAACGCTCACTTTGAGTTTATTCAGTCACATCCAAATTGTCTTTATCAAAACCAGGAATGTCATTTATCATGGATGCAGTGTCTGGATGCTGGGCAGGGCTGCTTGAGCAGATTGTGATTACTCTCCTAATCCCTTAAATGGGGCACTGCAGCATAAGGGAGTTTTTGTGATTACATTTTTGATTGTGGAATCCTCTGCAAAACAGCCTTTTTAAAAAATGTACTTAATGTGTAGATGTCCTTGCTGGAAGGGCTTTTTTTTCCTGTCTGCCCAGCACCCATCTCAGTTACTTAATTGCAGCGTGTGTTGTTTTTCCCGATTGTCACAAGTCCTATTTCCTCAACGTGTTTGATTGCAATGCCTGTTGGACTGCTTCAATTAAAGCTGGATGGAATTAATGCTGTCCCTCCTGCTATCTCTCTTCCCAGAGTGCAGCATATCCCTGGCTGCCAGCAGACAGGCTCAGGCCACATCCCTTTTGGTAACCGTGTGTGCTGATGCAGGCTCCTCACCAGATTGCTGGATCCAGAGATCACCAGCAGGCTTTGCTTAGGAAACACAGGGAACACTCCAGTACTTGGTGCCTTTCCTCCTTTTTAATATTCCACCCCTGCTCCTGGCTGCCTTCTACTGCGGCTGTACCTTGCTGTTACATAAACAAGTGCCTGGCTGCACCCTAAACTTGCCTTCAGTCAGATGGTCAGGGGGTGGGTCATCCTGGGCTTTTCCATCCTGCTGCTGCTGCTGCAGGATGCACACAGCAGCACAGCCATGAGTTGTTTATGTCTGTATCTGTACACGCCCGTGCTGTGCACAATGCAGGGTGTAGAGCAGAAATGTGGGCTTGTATGCGCACCCATCACACATACACATAACAACCCAAATAGAGAATATATGCTACATGCCGTCTTTTTATTTAATCATCGGTTTAAGTGAGGTACATATCTGTGAGATATTTATGTATCTGTCACTTTAATTCCTGAAGAGCAATAAATGGTTTTACTGTGAAATGGGATTATCTCCTAGTAGGGGCCCGCCCAGTTCTTGTTGGCTTTCTTGGAAAATGGAGGCTAGGAACAAATTAGATGTGCAGGTCCATGAGAGGCAAAATGCAAATGAATATATTTTTGTTTGCTCTCAGCACTTAGAGTGTTTCTGCATAGGGGGAATCTGATTCCAACTTTGCGATTTGTTTGAAAGGCCTTACACTGCAGTGGGTGGATTTTCCCTACAATAGAGATCCATTTTGTTTGTGGAAGGATCATTGGAGTGGGGCAATGTGTCAGGTGCTGTGGGCTGTCTTTCCCAACCCTCACTTGGATACGTGCTCTGCACCAGTATGTGCCGAGTGCACAAAGTGCTCCTTTGGCCTCGTGATAGAAACTTTTCCTGTGTCCCTGGAACATCCTGATTATGCAAAAGAGGATAAATGAAGGGCCATGGCTTTAGGTCTTCCACTCCGTCAGGATGCAGGGCATCTGTTAGTACCATGCCACCCTTCTCCGGGCTCCCAGGGATGCTGCAGGGTGTGGGCTCATTGTTCCTCTGCCTCTTGAGTGTTTTGCCATGTGACCATCACCTGTCTGGGAGCAGCACTGCAAGCTGGCTGCAGCCCTGTGTTGCTGGGCTGGGACTAGAACGTTCTGAGATGTTGTCACAGCTGCTGCCTGATGCAGCCCCGGGCCCTCACAGGCCCCTGGCCAGCAGGAGCAGTGAGCTGCTCACATCCTCTCTTGGCCAGCCTTAATGGTTCTTTAAGGATGAACAGAATAATTCCATGCTCAAAAACTGGGAAAAGGATTTTGCACACTGAAGACTTTCTCTTGTGTTTTTTTTGAGATTGACTCATTTGATTTTAAAAACCGGTCGACAAGATGTAGCTGTGCTTATCTTGCATCCAAGTTGGAAATTTTCCCTTTTATGCAGGTCTGACCTTTTCTTGCAGTGTGGAAACAAGGGTACTGGTGCAAACATGCGTATGTAAATAGCCCTGCACCTTCTGAATAATTGTATGGGTACCCTATGTGTCAAGAACATTAAATGTGTCAAGAACATTAAAAACCAGGTACTAACACAGCAGGTGAGCAGCTTCAAATATATAGATTTTATGGCAATTTAATTCCATTTTGCCTAAATCCAGGATACATAAGGCCCAGCTCCACTGGCCTCTCGGCGCCTTTGGAGAGAGCTGCCTGTGGCTCACCCTTTGCAGAGTGAGGCAAGGGAACTGGGGTGGTTCTGTGACCGTCACTCTCTGAGTCAGCAGCCAAGCTGGAATTACAGCCTGGGAATCCAGCTGCCTAGCCCCTGGCTCTATGTAACACATGCTTGCTTCTCGCTGTCTAAAGAACTTCTCAAAGCAGACATAGCTTCCTGTTTCTGCATGTGACAAGTGTTGAAAAGATTTTTGAAAGCCCACATAAAATCCCAAAGAAAAAAACTGTTATAAAAATGGATTCTACTGCCAAATGAAACTGGTTTTGGAATGTCACAGATGTGGTAAGCTGATGGCTGTTACCATTTTGCCATCAGTCATGGCGACAGAGTTTGACATCTGGTCTGTACTGGCAGTAGTTGGGTGTTTATTCAGTATTTTTAAAAAGGTTAAAAAAACTTTTATACCTTTTTTCAGGCCAGATTCATGAGTTCAGCCTTCTTAGCATAAAATGTTCTACAGCATCTGGAATATCCATCACTGTTTGCTAAAAGAAATTGAGAACCAATGGCATCAGGTGAATTTTGTCCTTCCCTTGACACCCTAAGCACAGCTGAAGCTCACACAGAGCTACTGCTGGACAATACCTGCAGAAAGACAAGGATGGAGGGATTCTGCTCCTAGCAGAATTCCACTGTGTGTGGGGAAGAGTCAACGTGCACTAAGTGCCTTCCATTATGGAGCTGCAGGAGACAGGAAATGAGTTTGCTTTGTTTTACCTCAACAGCAGACATTGTTTCATATTACCATCTCCTTTTTCACAAAAGAAGAAAATGAAAGACTTCTTACATTCTAGAAAATGTTGTCAGATTTGTCTTAAATCCAGGCCCACTTGAATTTCAAGCACAACTTTGGCAGGGAGGGTGGCTGTTTGTCATTGGGTACATGGGCTCTGCACTGAGGCTGGCAGCCCCACAGTTCATCCCTTTGGAAAGGGCCAGAGTTCAGGGAGGAAAGAGGATGTGGAGGAACGAAGGAGTGCTTGGTGCTCTAGAAAAAGGCATCCTGAGGAGGAGGAAGTCATGCAGAGAGCCAGTTCTTTGCTCTTGGACACTCTTGTGTGGTTCATGGATGCCAGCCACTATTTCACCTGGTGTGAACCTGCTCTGGGATCCCTGTGGAGTTCCTGTCAGGATAAGGAAGGGAAAGAGTCTCTCACTGCTTGACCTCTGTGTGCTGGAGCTTTCAAGGTTCATTGCAGCTTTAACCTGCTGTTCTTTCCTTAGCGCTGAATATGTCTTGTCTTTTCAGAGTTGTGTTTGTTGCCTCGGCAAATGTCTCTGTGATTCACTGGAGTTTCTAGATGTTTCAAATGCCTCTCCAGCCATGAAAAAAAACCTTTTTGGTGTTTTGTAATGGAGTGTTTGTGTAGGAGGTGCCTATTCCTGATACCCTTTGAGCGTTTTCCTTCTGTATCTCAAGCTAATATTTTCCTTGTGAAGCTATTTCTGGGGGTGAAAATAATACCTTGCTGGTTTGCTTCCTTGTGAAATGGAGCTTCTTTGGATGACATTGCACTTCAGAATAGATTGGGACTTGCTGCTTCATTTTCTCCATATCCTGTTTGAGGGGTGTGATGTGCATGGGCACAAATACATGGTGTTCTGAAGGGAAGCAAGATTGATGATCTCCAATTCCCTCGCTTCTGATGGGAAATGAGCAATTTTCAAGTTTAAATTTGCTCACCTTTATGTTGTTGTCTAATCATTCCTTGATTTATATGTGGTATTTCAGTTAATTTCCTTGGTAACTTTTGAAACACAGGATTTATTCAATCTTAATAAATCATATGTAGACAGTATTTCAAAACACAGATAATTTATCTCAATGTGGTATTGGTATTGTGAGTGACTGTGCCTCTTCAGAAGTTTAAGTTGAATTAATCCATAGCTGGAATACTGGGGAAAAGATTAACAGGGTCTGTCAGCTCTATTGTGTGAGACACTAGATGCAGGAGGAGGAAAATGTGTTCCTGGAATGCTAAATCCCTCAGCATTGTAAAGTTTGTGGGTGCAATACAGTGTCATGGCAGACACTTAGGATTTTATGGCAGCATTAACTCATTATGTGATTGTTTCTAAAAAGTTATGAAAGTGTCCAAAATGCCCAAGTTTCCATCTCTCCCTTTGTCTTTATCAGTGAAAAGAACTTCTGCTGAGCTTTTAAAAGAGCAGCCTAGAGAGAGGAGAAATGTCACCACCTGCCTACGGTGACTGTCCACCTATCCTGTCTCTGCAAATTTAACTTAGCATGAAAGATTTAAAAAAGTTGAGAGAGCATTTGCACATTGTAGGAAATCATCCATAATAAACTTTTGTCACTTTGGGGATGGATTTGTTGAATCCTCCTTGTGAAATATTTTGTGTCCTTTAAATTCATTACTTTTCCTGCACCACTGGAAGAATTATTATATGATGTTTGGGTAGCTTTGTGTTAAGCAATTAAAAAAATGTTTAATGAGGATGTCAGATGTTAAATTGTGAAGTGTCAAGCTTTTTGAAATCTAGCTTCTGTAATTTAGTCCCTCAGGCTTTTCCACTGAACTCCTGGGGAAAGTTTGGCACCTGAAGTGAGAGCAGCATATGAGCTCTGGGTTGATGGTTTAATGGGGAAAGCTGGAGCCATGCCTGGGGGATGTATTGCCAATCTATAGTGCATGCAGAGGGTGGGAGTAGGGAGCAGGAGTGCTGCCATCCAGGGCACCACCTCCTTCCTGAGATGGTGCCACACACTACAGCTGGCAGGCAGATGGATTGTCACACTTTATTGACCTGGCTCTGCTCACAAAACGTCTTCTGGGTTACTTTTTGGGAATGTGGGTGGTACTTCACGTTGTGTAAAAAAGAATTCCTGTTCTCTGGGTCAGTCTCAGGCAGTTCCTTTGTGCACTCATGGTACTGGTAGTTTTGTTTGAACATCTGACGAGCTCTTCCATACATCTTGATGAATGTGCGTGTTAGCAACCTGTCGTTTTAGTCTTAGACAGCAAAAATCAATATTTTTCCCCTATTCACTCCATGGGGTTATCCAGGTAGGTTTAGATATTCCCCGTTGTTACACAGTTGGGGAATACAACAGCTCCTATTATATGCTCCAATATGTAGTATTGGAGCACATAACAGGAATTACTGAAATCTGAGGAATGTAATTCAGTGAATTTCAGGTGGTTCACAGAGGTGGTGCACTTCAAGGGTTTTCACTTGGGAATTATTTGTGGAAGTTCCATGTATTGTAAATATATTTAGTGTGTTGCTTATAGTTTTTTCAGACTTGCTTCAAAACCACGTTAACACTCATTCCTATGCTAAGGCCTTCCACATACGGATCAATACAGATTAATTGCTAGCTGCCCTTTTATAAGTGACTGAAAACAAAGGCTGCAATTAAAAAAATGTCTGTAATTACCTTCATTTTGTTGATGCTAATGAAGGATTTAGCATGTTAACCTCCCCAAAACCTAGCAGGTTCATTAGCTGCTTAGGGCTTTGGAGAAGAGACATTTTGGGGAGGTGAGCCTAAGTAGGTTTCAGAGTACGCATTTCTGTTTAAGGTCAGCTTTTTGTCCTCCAGCAGAATCCTTTTCTGATGAAGATAGGATAAGAATGAACAGAAGGAGGAAGGGAAGAGATGTAACGCAAGATTTTAAGTTACCCTATTTGCCTGTGCTCTCAAATAGTCCAGTGAAACTGATTGTCTGGGTCAGGAAAAACTCAGTGTTTCATATTTAGCAAATATTAATGGGATGCTGCTCTTGTACGTGACCTGAGGAGGGATGTGGATTTCTTTTGGCCTGATAATTTAGATCTGCCTTCTCTTTATTCCTGTATTTGAAATAAGGCAGCATTGACAAGTGGTGTTCACCCAAAATGAGTGTAGCTCTTATTTCCCCAGGCTGGTAGAAAATTATTTCAGCCGATAGAACCATATTACAAGCCTTTCTAAGCTGTTTTAGGTTGAATAATTTAAGCTTATTTTAAATTATTAACTATTTCTGGCCTGTGCTATGGCAGGATGTCTAAGAGAGACATGTCACTGCTCAAAACCAGTGAGGCTGGTGCAACAGGAGACTGGAGCAGATAAAAAGCCACTTCGTGCCTCGCTGCTCAGGCCATGATTTACTGGGGACTGCCTGGATCCACTGGAGCCTTCTTGTTCCCCTGCTTTATTTCTTTTTAAAGGCACCAGTGCACCAGGGAGGATGAAATCACGTGCATTTTGTTGACTTTAGTCTCACTGCTGGAGCAAGAGGAGGCAGTAACTAAGATATCCCAAAAGACCCCCATACATGAGTGGAGAATAGTTAAGCTCAGCAAACCTTTTCTATTTTTGCTGATGAACATGGTGCTGGACATCAAAGCTACCCAAAGGAAAATATTTGTTGCTGCCATCCATATTCCTAGGCCAGGGAGACTCAGTTCTGCTTAGTTAACTCAGGTAACAGTGCAAGTTATCTCTGTTTTAGCCTCTCCACAGGATGTCCATGGATTTAATATCAGCTCTGTTTAGTTACTGCTGGGAGTCAGGGAATCACAGAAGGGTTTGGGTCAGAAGGGTTCTTAAAGCCCATCTCATTCCAACCCCTGCCACGAGCAGGGGCACCCTCCACTGGACCAGGGCGCTCAGGGCCCCATCCAGCCTGGCCTTGGACACTCCCAGGGATGGGGCACCCACAGCTTCTCTGGATGACCTGTGCCAGAACCTCCCCACCTTCACAGGAGAGAATTTCTCCAGTTATTCTATCTGGTCCTGCCCTCATTCAGTGTGAAGCTGTTGCCCCTTGTTATTGAAATAACACTCTTGCATGATATACACCAAAACCTCAAAATTTTATGTAACAGCAAAAGGAAAACCAGCAGTTTTCCAAATGATACCTATTTCTCTTTATCTTGTTCGTGGAAAAGCTTATGAACAGACACCCATTTGAAAGTGTTTTGGTACTGTGGAATGACTTAGCAGGATGAATTGAATAAAATCTAAAATGCTGATGTGAGCCTTAAATTGCCGAGTCAAGCTGCTGTGTGCAGAGCAGGGTGGCTTTCATGAGCATGGATTTATTTTGCAAAATTTGACATTTGCTGGAGACAAAAAGGAATACAGATTAAAAATATATTTTATCTGGTCAGTGCAACTGCTGTATCATAGTTAAATTTTCCTGAGGAAATACACGGAGACTCCATGGCAACTAGATGAGATGTGTGCTATATTCTCCATGCTGCTGCTGCATTTTCTTGGGAGAATCCAGCCATCCCCCACTGCCCCCACAGCCTAGCTGGGCTTGGCAAAAGGCAGCTGCAGCCACTGGCCACTGACTGCACCAGGGGTATTTTTAGGATCGTGAAAAATCCCCCAAGTTGTATTTTTTTCCTTTCTTTTCTTGGTGAGGACAGCACAAAGCCTGCAGTACTGTCTGAAGGGTAGACAAACCACTCAGGCACTCCTTCGGTGATAATTGATGTACTAACCTCTGCTTTCCTGGGATGCAGGTGTTAGCACTGGGTGCTTCAACACAGCTCTGTGCACCCTCAAGTGCTGCAGGCTGTTAGGCTGGTGATGAAGCCCTGGAAAGGGTTTCCCAAAGAAGTGAAAGCAGAAATAATTAATAGCTTTGCCCAGAGCCAGCTCTGCATTGCAGCACGAGTTCTCCCAAGCCTAAGGAAGTACATGCTTGGCTGCCTTCCCCGGGTTTCTAAGGAAGCCCAGCACTGGACCTGTGTGATTTGGGGGTTGCTGATGCTCCCGGTGCCTGCGGCGTGGCAGTGCAGTGCCGGTGGGAGGGCAGGTGGGAGGCATTGCCCTGCAGAGCCAGCACAGGGCTCGGTGTCCCTCCCAGTTCCATTTGTCCCTGCAGCCGTGGAACAGAGCTCTGCCACCAACCTTGGTGTGTTTGCTCTGAGCAGTGCTTGGGAATTCATTAAAGCAGAGGAGTGAAGGAAATTGTCTGAGGGCAGCTTAGGAGGAACCAGTCCTGCTACAGCTGCTGAATATGCAGGTGGTTGTAAAGGTTAATTAACACCGGTTTTCTCTTTATAGCCATCATCTGGCTGGGTTTAGCAGCACACATTCCATTTTTTTGGGCAATAAACCATCATTATGTTGTAGTCTCTGCATAGTTGTAATAATGATCATTGGCCCAGAAGTGTGAAACACAGGAAGGAGTATTTTATCCTTTTTAAACCAACTTCAATGTGCAAGCTTAATGATACAAAAGCAGAAGGCTTGAGAGGAAGCAGCCTCCTTCTGGAAGAGGTGTTTGAGATGGAGAAGAATAATTTATAGATAGGGAACTGTAATTAAAGGTTATAAAGGAGCACTTGCTTTTATAACACTATATCTTATAACCTTAATTCTTAGTATAACTTAACCCTGAAAGATTTGCCAATAATTTCAGGAGATTTAGGCTATTTTCCAGATGATTTCAGCCAGGAGATAATTCACCTCCTATTGCATAACCATCTTAGTGATTTATATTTTCCAATGTAATTTTTAAACATGTGTGCACTTTCTGTAATACAGCTCTGTGATTGAAGGACAGATTATGTATGGTGGGAAATAATGTCACGCAAATGTACCTTGAGGTCCAAAATGTTCTTTATGTAATTCTTAGGTTCTGTGACCCGTCCTGTTCAAATCACCCTGTTGTTGGCACCAGGAGAATCTTGGTGTTCTGGCACTATTTATAAATTTATTATCCTTCTAAAAATAATGATTAAAATAAGTGGAGAAGCAGAAAGCACTGGAAAATCCCAAATGGAATTGGAGAGAAATCTGCAAAGGCAGAGGGGTAAAATGAAGGTGGTTTTTCCCAACACCTGGAACTCGAGATGCCCATGTGCCTTTTGCAGAGCAAACATGCTTCCTTGCAGAGCATCTAGTGCACTTCTAGCCCATCTGAACAGAAGTTCTAAATATTCTTCTCTGGTTTTACTTTTGACAGTCATTTGTAGCAGTTGAGATTGTTCCAATCAATGATCCTTTCAGTTCTGTAAGGACTATCTGCAATATGTTTTGCTGTCTATTTTATCCTGTAATCTCCCATTACTTAATATATGGGACTATGAGTAATGCCTTGAGATTATTAATACAGAAGCTTGCTTGAACTTTAACCTCCTCAGAGATTGTGGAGGTGGGAGACCCCTGTTAGTGAAAAACAGAATCAAAGAATGAACAAAAATCTTCCTAAGTGTTGCTTCAGGGCATCAGTGTCTTTATCTTGGATATTTGTGAAAGTGTTAAAAAATTAAAAATAGGTGCTTTCCTGCTGTGCAAAGACAGAGCAGCATCAGGTGGTGGTTGCTGATCAGGCAAGAAAGAGTCCAAGTTTTGCCATGTAGGAGTTGTCAGACACTGGAACAGACTGCCAGGGCCATGGTGGAGTCACCATCCCTGGAGGGGTTTGAAAGACGTGTGGATGTGGCACTTGGAAACATGGGTTAGTGGTGGCTTGGCAGTGCTGGGGGAGCACATGGATCTTGTCCATTCTAAATTACTTCATGATTCTGTGGCTGATCAATGAGGCTGTGGCTTGTAGAGAATCTGGCTGACAGACCTGCCACGGGGTTTATTTACTTGGATTTTCATCCTAGACAGTCCTTTAGTGCTGGAGGGAGTTGGAGCAGTGAGGGAGGGAGGGAGGACCTCCTGGTCTGGGATAAACTGATCCTACTGTGATCCAAAGGCTAAGGCCAGGCTCACTTCAGTGGGTGCTGGAGCAGCCTCATGGAGAATGGATAAGAATAGACAAATACTCATTTAATCAGACAGCTGCTTCCCCTGTGGTGTTGATATCTCCCCACAAATGAGTCATCTCTGCAGTAATAAAGAATTTCATTTGTCACTGTGAGTGCAGCAGGACTTTTGGAGCTCCCACATAGGACTTGAGGTCTTTCACTTAATATTCCTTTGGGCTGGGAAATGGTAGCCTCTTCAAGTATTTTATTATACAAAATTGCTTTATTTTAGAGCATCATTGCTTAATAGATGTGCTTTTACTTATCTTGGGAGTTTGTCTATTGTTTAGCTTACAAAATCCTTCCCCCCACCCCGCCATTATTTTTACTCATTGTGATTCACATTATTTTTAGTAATCTGATGAAGTCATGAGATGTGGGGCTTGATCAGTGGCTGCCTTCATGATTTCAGGATGAAATATTTGCATGTACTCTTTGACTTCATCAGTGTTGGATTGCATTGTCATATGACTGCCTTAAAGGCATTTGTGTTGTTCTGAAAGGCAACTTGCTGTTCTTCTGAAAGATCATCTGGACTGAGTTCTGAAGCTACAAGTCTGTAGGAAAGAATAAGTTTTGTGCTGCATTCTACAAAATAGGGAGTTGCTTCCAATGAGATGGGAATTGTAGTTCCTCTTCCCTGTCTTTAAAAAATATTTATTTACTGTAGTACAGACTAAGGAGCAGTATAGAAATTTTTTTTCTGTCGATGAGCACTTAAAGAACTCCATGGGACTTCCCAGCTCAGGCTGGTTGTAGGAGAAAGTGCTGCTCTCACAAAGGAAGGGTAATAGGAGGCAGGTTGGGATAAATTGGAATCTATTTCTGACCTTGCCTATTACCTAATAGGAAGTATATTAATTTTCCATTCCATGTAATTGAAATTTTGTATTTTTCTGTCCCAGTTGGTCTTGGGAAGATGCTGTCAGAGAGGAAAGATGGAAATCCAGTACTGAGAGAAGGTGTTGAAGAAGGGAGTGGTTTGTAGAGGTTCTGACCTATTTTCCATCTTGTCACTGCCTTAGGGCCAATTTTTGATGTGGGGCCATGAAGGCCAAATAAATGAGCTGTAGCAGAGACAGAGTGGGGCTGGCAAGAGGTAATGCAGATGGGAAAAGGTACTCCCAGCTGGAAGAGGCTGGATGTCCTGAGAGATGTCATTCTCTGCTGCTTACTTGAGTTCTCCTGCCTGTCTTGGGCAGAAAGCCGTGGGACTTTGTTAAGGATGGGTGGGGGAGCGGTCATGGCCAAGGGTTCTCTCTCAGTGCCTGGGACACTGTAGGGTATATAGGAGAATTCAGTAGCATAATGTATTTGGTAATGATCAAATGTTACAGTTAAAATTTAGCATAAAATTTCCAATAAATGTTGTAGCCCTTTTCTTGCCATTGAAAATTTGGAAAGATTATTCAGTAATTTTTTTATGCAAGTAAATGCAAGATTATTTAGCAAATTTTTGTGTTTCTTGCTGGCAGTAAATATGTGGGTTTATGTATGTTTGGGGTTTTTGCTGCTTTGTCTATTTTAACTGAGCTCCTTTAATGGACCTTACTCACACCTAATTTTGGTTCTTATGTAATTATGCTTTTCTTAAAATTGCATTGTTGGGTTTTGAGAGAAACCAGTTTTTCTGTGTGGATCTGTTCATGCAGCACGTTCCTTTCCACAGCTTATGGCTTCCAGGCAAGCCAGCTGAGTGTTGTTCATTAGTTATCAGTTCAGAGGTACCAGGCCGAGAAGGGCTAACTCCTGTTTGCAGTGCAGTTTAAATCTGGGCTTGTGTCGCTGAGGGCAGTTGTTGTGTGAATCCCATCTGCGGCTGCTACTGAGAACTGCAGAGAACCTGTGAAGATCTTCCTCTTCGACTTCAGAAGTTTGTGAGGTTTTTTTTTTTGGTGAAAGTTGTTGTTCTGTTCCATGCTTCCCTGAATTTTCCAATATTTTATCTACAAAGCTAAAGTTTATTTGATTATCTCTTTCTTATGTGTTTATTTCTCATAAGAATGTGAAGTTATTAAAACCTTGGTTACTTTGCCTCTTGTTTAGCAGCCACAGGTTGTGCACCATTACTGTGCATCTCACAATATCATGAGTTAGGAATGGCTGCTGGAGACAGCTTTACAGCATTCTTAGGGTTTCTCTGCAGATAAATGGCTCAGTTTTGTCATTGTGCCTTTCTTGGCTCTCTCTAATTTTTAGGCACTGCTGGTTTTAACAATCCTGAGAGACTACAGTGCCCAAGCACTTGCTTTGTCAGTTGGTCATAATCTCCCAATTCCTAATTTATTCATTATTCAGAACTACAGCAGAATTTGATGCAGATTTGTTTACAAACTATGTGCTTTTCCCAATGACCTTTGGTGCTTCTATCAACTTTATGGAGGTGATTTGGTTTTTTCCCAGGGTGGCAGGCCTCCAGTAGGTGATGACTGATGTGAAGGTGTGTTTTCAATCACAAGATCTCAAATTGTCTATTTAGAACTGCATGTGTGGCTGTGGTAATGAAGTTCAGTCACTTACTCAGCAGACTTATTTGTTTTTCACGCTATTCTGGCCCTCGTTTGGATGATGTATGTCACTATAAGGCACAAATTGCTTGCTTACAGAAACAAAAATTCTTGATTGTACTCTGTTAGAACCCTTTTGATCAGAGGGAATTGCTTTTGGAAGATTGGAATCTTTTATTTATCATCTACTGCAACTCCGTCAGTGCAGGGAAAGGCAAAATATTAGACAGGAGTGATACAAACCCAAGCTTTCAAGTACTGTTTGTTGACATGTGACGAATAGAGCAGATAATTTTTTGCTTTCATGACTCACTCTTTCTTCAAAAATTGGGCAGATGAAGCCTTTGAAGCTTGCTTGAGTGTGTTCATCTGTACCAGAGCCTTGTTAGAGGCAGAGACTCGGAGTCAGGAATGCTGCATTGTGTTTTGTTTTCCCAAGTAGCTGTCAGTGCCATTAGCTGAGCACATAAAACATGGATTTAATATTGGAGAATAGAAAAAATGCAGTTTTATGGCTGCATTTCGACTAAATGTGGGTGCACTGGGCATGGCCAGGTTGTTTTAAGCATTCTTACAGGTGTATTCAGTGTGTGTGTACCTGTACCTAGATCAGTGTGCATTAACTCAGATTGGTATGGGAATTGGGGCATTAGGTTTAGTTTCTTTTCAGTGGCACAAATATTCTCTTTATGTTTCTAGTTTAACCATCAAGAGCAAGTCATTAAAGCAAGTATTCAAGATATAATGATTTTCTAAAGTGAATTATAGTAACTCTCATTTCTAAGAGATGTGTTTAATGGACCCCAAGATAACAGACACAAGGTGCAAAATAAAATAGAAACCAAGTAAATGAACTCTGGCTTTTCACTTAAGAACCTGTGATGAACCACTTTGTATCATTTACCATCAGTGATTCACCATGACAGCAGCCATTAGTACAATGGGTGAGGAAAAGCTAAAGTCAGGGCACAATACTAACCAAAAGTATGTAATTCTTTGAGAATTCCTGAGAATGTGCTCTTTAGCAAAGGAAAAATGACATATTTAACATTGTTATTTCATTCCTCATTGAATTAATTGATTCTGTTAAGCTACAGTTAAGGAAAAGATGCAACACATGGCAGACTTTATACGTTGTATTCCTATGTATATGAGGCAAACTGTCTGTTATATATGAAATAGGTGGTCCCCCCACAAACTGATTTTATGTTAAAAAAGGCAATATTTAGTTTTGAAAGTTGTGTCAAACTCATAGGAAATCCAACAGAAGTGAGAATTTCAGAAGCCTCTGCATTTCAGCAACAAGAGCTTAGGAGACTTGGGTTTTTCAGAATCAGCAGTGAGCTCCTGCTGATGTATTCAGAAGAGAAAATCCAATTATTTTCTTGGAGAATTGAGGCTTTACTTGATATTCCAAATTCAGAATGTGATAGCTTCACAATATCCTACAAGATGGGTTAAGGCAGAATTAGTATCTGATCTGTGTTAAGGAAGAAAAATCAGAGCTAATAAAGGACAAGAGATTTTGTTTAGATTTAGACTGATACAAATGGGCACCAATTAGAGCTTAGTGCCACAGGAGGATATAACAACCATGAAATATTCAAAAAATGCCTTAGTTCTGTTGAAATGAGCAAAAAAGCTATTTGGGGCATGAGAAGTGATAATTTACTTTATAGCTATGTTGGCATGGGTGGGCCAGAGCTGCATCTTAACACTTTACCCTCAGGCTAATGTTGAATATTTCTCTGTGCATTGATTTTTAGTGATTAGTCAACAATGCCTGTAAGATTTCCCTCGTGTTACTCAGTGTTTCATGTTAACATGTGTCTTTCATTGCCCATGAGGTGGAACCAAGACTGAGAGAGAAAATAAATATCGGCTGCACTTTTTGTGAGAAAAATAGGTGATACATAAACTTCTGTGCCTGTGAGGGCATCTCTATGAAATCTGGGGTTGTTTCTGCCTTCTTGTGCCACACCTGTCATCCAAAGGCTCCTGTATCTGTAAAGAAAGGCTGTGTTTTATCTGTGGAATGCTGGAGGCTCAGGTGCCTTTTTGTATTTATTTCATACTTTCCTATCCATGAAAGAATTTTTTTCTGGATCTGTAGCTGCAGTGATTAAACCTCAGGTTATCTCATTCCTTTTTTTCATAGTGGCTAAAATATATATGGTGCCACTTGGATTAAGAGCTGTCCAGAGAGGATCATTAGACTTAATGTGTCAAATGATTCACCATCAAAAGCAGAGCAAGTCTTCTATAAATGGCACAAAATAGATTTTTGCAATTGATTGGACTCAATATATTTAAGTCAAAGAGGATTTTTTTTGCTAGGTTCTCTGGAGCAGACAATGGCCCCTTTGTAAAGGCTGCTTAGGCTTTGGGAATTGCTTATTGTGGTCTCTGTAACCAGAGGAAGAAAAGGCTGAATTTTTGGGAATAGTGATCTTATCAGTGACATTGTTGTAAAGCATAAAGGTGGACATAAATGATATCAAGTCATGACTCATCAGAGTTTGTCTACATGAGCTCAAGGTCTGACCCAAAATAATTGCTAGAAGCAAGTGAGCTGTGCTGTACTTGACCTTCCCATAGAAAAATCCCCAGGAGTGAAAGACTTCAAATCATTTCGAAGTTTGGGGGATCTAGAAGCGTATAGGTCCCAGTGCAGTCTCTTCTCTCTCTCTCTCTCTCTCTCTCTCTCTCTCTCTTTTTTTTTTTTTTTTAATTACTATATTTAACCATACAAGTGTCATGGGGAATGGCTCTCTGGAGAGAGATTTAACAATAATAAAATGAAGATTTATGTTGCTAACAGTTGTTATTTGCCTTGATACTTGGAACTCTTCTCTCTACATTTTTGCTGTTTTTTTTTTTTTCTTTTACTAGTAATGGTAAAAAAAAAAAAGATAAAGAAACATTTATCCTGGCAGCACAGCAGTTTTGCTTCTGTTGCTGCCTACCTGGGTGTATGCGACTGACCTTAGTCCTGTTTCATCTTACGGTACTCAAGCTGCGCCATTCCTGGCCTGTGGAATGGTATCCCATCAAATGAAGTTTCCCTCTGGAGATGAGCTTGCAGCTTGGATTTCACTGCTTCTCACTTGCTGGTCTTTGAGGTCTTGGCTGGGATTTTGCAAGTCGCTGCAAAGCAGTGGGTTTGTAGCACACTGCTTTTTTTTTTGATGGCCAGTAGTAACAAACTGAGAGTATCTAGCCATTGCAACATTTATTATGAGAATCTTTGGGAAAGTTGCAATTCCCAAAAGTTTGCTGGGGGCTTTATTGGTTTGTATTGCCCTAAGGCTGACAATCATAAATGCTGCAGGCTTAGAAACACTCAGAGCAGAATGTTTTCCCCGTTTGGGGTGAAAAGAGGAACCCTGCCTTAGCATCAGTTCTTGAATACATGGTATACTCTGCTCTCTTTCTTACAGACACTTTAAATTCAATTTCTGAAGGTTTCCTAGGTCAGGGAATAATTGAGGTTTGGAGTTAGTGCTGTGAAAAGGTCTCTTGCACTGCTGAGGAGGGCTGAGCTGCTTTGGCGTGAGCTCTGTGCCTGCCAGCTGTGCCTCTGGGTTTGGTTTCCTCACTGCTGCTGCCTGGGGTGGGTTTGCAGCCCTACCAAGACAGCAAGGAGCATGGGAATACAGAGATACAGCACCATGTTCCCCCACACAGGCTTCCCTCCAACGTGCACTTTGTTAGGATACCATGCCCTGGGTCTGGCAGGACATGAAGATGTTTGCTTTCTGAGCAATTTGCCCTACAGTCTTGGGGCACTTGGACGAACAACAGTAATATTGTTGAAAGGCTCTGGCAGGAAGCTTCTCCACTGTTCTCCCTGTGATGGCTTCACAGATTGTTGCTTTCCACAAGCAGCATTTCCCAGGAATGCCTGTTACTCAAGTTTTCCACCCTTTCCCCTGGAGTGGTGCCTTGTGTTTTCCAGTAAGTTATTTGCATATTAAATAGCTTGCTCTATCCAGAGATTTGTAGTTCCAGTTTATGTTGGAGCCTTGGTTAGATGAACTTTGGTTGAGTCAAGCATTTGGTGGGACTCCTTCTTCCATCCTTTTATTTTGATAACTAAATTAAGAAGTTCTGGCAGTGTGTACACTCCTTTTTATTGTCACGGGGTAATGCTTTGGAAGAGCTGAAGGAACTCATTACCAGCTAATTATGGGCAAGTGAGCCTTGTGCAAACATTCTGGAACAGTTGCCAAGTGCTGGCAAACATGTCAAAAGGGCAAAAGCAACAATTTAACTATTCTGTGCAAGTGTCTATCCAGCATGTATCCATCACAGCACCTGAGGTGATCCATCCTGGAGCGTTCATCAGCAAGGAACAATTACAGAAAATCTCCTCAGGATAATTAACAAAAAGAATAGCCCCATCAATAGTGGGGGGCTAAGGGGAGCTGGGTCTCTTGGATCATAACTGGTGCTGCTGTGGAGGGAAGCTGGGTGGGAATCAATTGGCTGCCATGGAGAGCTGCCTGCTGACGTGCGCTGCCGCACTGGCTATGGATTGAAACTCAAAGGGAAAAGAGTTGGCTGGTTGTTGCAATTCTTTGAGGATCTCTCTGTTTCTGAGGAATTTGGGGCTAAAGTTTTCAAATAGATGCCCAACTCTGCTGGGCTTGGGTGTGCAGGGTGGTATATTCTGCAGGGCTTTGGTGTCTGCAGACACTTTGTACCTTCTGCCTCTGCTACCCCCAGCTGGTCATGTTTGAAAACTGCCAATTAATTCTCAACTATCTTTTCCTTTTTGTTTTTTTGGGTTTTGGTGGTGTGGTGTCAGTGTTTTTTAATTCTGCTCCGAGCCTCTTCTGGATGAGAGGCAGATTCCAACATGCAATCCTGAGCATTATTTTTAGCCTAATGGGTGCAAGCATGATAAGTAATAAGTGGGATTGTTCTTGTTTTCCTTTGGGGTGGTTTGTTTGTTTGTTTGTTTGGGATTTTTCCTTGGTTTTAAATCATAACTGTTCTAAAAGATTAACACCAACCTTAAACCAAATTGACAATAAAAATCCCAAACATGGCATAGATGAGAGCAAAACTGATCTAACAACAGATATTGTCCTTTTTGGATACATTTGAGCTCATTTGAAATCATACCCAGGGGACATATCAATCCAAAGCAAGCTCATCACAGTTATTGGCTACATCAACATGAAATACCGTGTGAATCACTGAAATTAAATGGTCATGAAATCTGTGCTCATCCACTTTGTCTTGGTTTGTAAATATTAAGTAGATGTTGAATAATAGACTTGAATAAATCATATTTTTGAGTTAGAAACTCAGAAGGCATTGGCGACATTCTGAAATTCGGTGCTTTATGTAAGCACAGTGAGACCAAGCAGGGCAGGGAAAAAATCAAACCATTGAAAGGCACGCAGCTGGGTAACTCAATAACCCGTGTGTGCAGGGCATTCCACCCAGCGGGACTTTAACTCTGCTAGCTGGGCCGGCCGGCTCCGTGCTGGAGAGCCGTCCCCCGGCCCACCCCACGCCATTGACATGCATAGCTGGCCTGGTAGGTGTAAAAATAGCCGGGCAGCGCCTGAATTGGAAATGGTCACCGAGCGCTGCCCGCAGTTGCTGGGGTTTCGGGTTCTGCGGAGCTCGGCTCGGCTCGGGGGGCCCGGGAGCAGTGGCCGAGGAGCGGAGCACAGGCGGGACCCCCGTCCCGGCCGGGCCCCCGTACTCCGGGAGCACCGGGCACCCGCTGCGGGGCCAGGGCCGTCCCCCTGCTCCGAGGGAGCAGAAGAACTGATATGGGCAATGCACCCATTTGCCAGGCTTGTCATTCAGAGAAGGGCTTAAGGACACAGGGGAACATACAGGACTTGGATAAAACTCCCGATTATTATGGATACAACAGTGAAGAAAGCAAAGAGCCTGAAGCCCTGGTAAGTTTGGCTGAAGAAAACAGGAATCACAGGGAAAAATTCAGATCAGGGTTGTGCATGTTGCATTTGCAAAGAATGGCTTTGCTCACAACCTTACTGGATAGCTTGCGGTACTGAGGGGTCTGTTAAACTTGTCCATGCAGAAGCTTTGCTTTGCTGCCCTGACTGTGATTAAAAAGCAGCTGTCGCTGAGCTGTGCAGTGGCTTCAAAGCATTGTCAGCTACCAGGAGGTTGAGGTATGTGAAGAGAGAACCCTGTGGGTGAAACAAGCCCTGCAATGAATGGATGTTATCCTGGTTTGCACAACTGCTAGGAATGATCCTGTATTGATATTTCTCCAAACTTGAAGTCAGTACTTTACGTTTGAGCTGCTGCCTGCCCACTGCATATTGTTTTCTGTGTGCAATCAAGACAGAACCACACAGATCCTTATGTAGATGAGGGTTACAGGGAGTGGGACCAGGCACAGGCAAAGGGTCACACTTATGGCACTAATGTCAGCATTTGTGCAGCAAACCAGAAGAAAATCATTAAGATGTGAATGCTTGCACTATCTATGGCAAATGAAGTGTCTCTTCTCTCTTTTTCCCTTTATTTCTCATTCTATTTGAGAAATTCATTAAGGGGTTACTTCTTTCAAAATTGGCAATGGAAGTATATTGTGTCAAAACTTCTGGCAGCATAGGCAGATCAGTAAACCTTCAGTGTCAGTGTATCCAAATCTCACATTCTCTGCAGCTGATGTGTACCAGAATTGGTCTGTCTGACCTGGTGCTTTGCACATGCCTCAGTTTCTGCAGTGCAGCAGAGAAGAACAGGTGAGCTGAGTTCCAGTGTTTGTAGGGGAAGAGGAGACCCAAGGCACTCCCAGCAGCAGCTCACAAGGAGTTTTGCATGCCCCAGAAAACACTTTTGATGATGTTTTGGATTTCTGGTAGCACATTTTTTTGGCTGGATTTTTCTGAACAATTTCACGTTGTATTTCACTGACAACACAGCTGGACCCATTCTTCATAGAATCACATAATGGTTTGGGTTGGAAGGAACCTTAAAGATCATCTAGTTCCAAACCCTCTGAAATAAAACTTTCTTCAAGCTAAAACATGAAAGTAACCTACTTCTTAGGATACAGACTTTTTTTTTTCTCCTACCAAGCAATTTTTGGCTGAATTAACAAATAATCTCCAGTGTTTGTGATGGCAAACATGCAGTCAGGGGGAGGGCCAGTGGGATTCCTTGGGCTGTGGGGGAGGATGGATCTGCCTCCACTGCCGAGGGTGGTTTCAGTGGGCATGAGAGGATCTCCCTGAAGCTGTTAGCAAAGGTATGGAAGCCCCTGTGACACAAATAAGCAAACTGAAACAGTTCTCCCAGCATGTCCAGCCTCTGAGCTGCCCTTCGGCATAAGGTCAGCCCTCAGAGGAGGCAGGAGTGAGCAGCATGTGATCTTTGAGGCTTCTTTTCCTTTTTATTTTTCTGGATACTTTTTATTCAGCCTACGCAGCTTTTCAGAGCAGGCAGACATCAGGCACTTTGATAATGCCTTTGATGTGTTCAATCATAAGATCTTGGCTTTATGTGACCCTGGTGGGGACTGGCCAAGTTTCTTTAGAATATCTGTCTTGATTCAGATTTACAGTGCTTGGGGGATTACAAAAGAAAGTTCCTGTATTTCCCTAAGAATGTTTGCAGTCTCTTATCATCCTTATGATTCTGTACAAAAAAAGTTAAAAGAAGAAGAGGTGTCTCTAAATTAGAAATGTCAGTAAAGCTTTGTTCTGCAGGGAGAAATTGTGTATCTATTTTTTTTCCCCTGAACAGGAATATGGTATCCAGCACAGTACCCTGTTAGCTATTATAGATTTCCTCTGCTTTTATGTAACTGTAGCCATGCTCTCTGTCTTGGCTCATTAAAAAGGGTTGCCACATCAAGCTGAATATGATGATTCCAGGAGCCTTGTAGCAGATACGAGGTTCAGAACAATTCAGCTGATATTCAGCCAACTCAGATGGCAAAATTGCTTTGCTAATCTAATCTTGCCTAACCTAAGAATCAAATGCAACCTCCTGCTTCAGAACCAGGTATTCCAGATTGCCTGGGACAGACTGCTCTCTCAGTTTCAGCACAGCACTTTCCTACTGCAGCATTCATAGTTTTTCCTCCCTGCTCAAGGCAGTGGATTTGGCAAGGTGGATTTTAACATCATTGTTGCTTTTCTGCAGGTGAAGTTAGGTGAAACTGGTACCTCTCTCTTCTGGCCAGAGCTAAGTTGTTTAAGGTCTAGGCCTAGGATTACAAGGTTCTTCATTTACTGCTTGAGTGTTCCTTTTACCTCTCTGTCCAAGTAAGATCTGTGCAATGAGTCTTGCTGGATTAGCAACTGTGGTAACACCATTTATTTACCGCTATTGTAGCCCATCTCAAAGCAGCATGAAATTATTTTTTCTGTTTTATAGAACCAGTACATTTGAATCGATGGGCAATCGGTTAATGGTGTTTGGGTGGGTAGAGCAGTTTGACCCTTTAGCACAGATGGTATTCACACATTTCTTTATTAGGAAATGTCACTTTGGCCATAGGGAATGAAAAATTGAGAGTGATAGGATTATCTGTCAACAGTCTGTCATAAACTTCACTTACAGCCTGGATTTTTGTTAAGCCTGGTTATTATCCTGCTAGATAAGGTTTGGAGCGGCATCCTAATTTTTTCTAGAGGTGTTCTAGCATTATTACCTCTGTTTAGGAACATCATCAGTAATGGAAACTTGCCATGGAAACCATTTAGATGCCTGCCAAATTCTACAGTTGTTACCAGCGCCTCAACATCTCAATATATGGTATCCAGAGGCTCCTAAATATTTTTCTTTGCTTTAATATTATTCAGTTCCCCTAGAGGAGATCTTGGTTTCATATCAGTATTTAAGAGACTTGAGTAAATGCGTGTGTCAACTAGGAGAACCAAGACTAATCCTGGGACTCTTCTGAAGGCATCCCAAATCCTTACCATTTCAGGATATGACTAAATGACTCTTTGTCTCAAATTTCAGCACAAGAAATGTTCCCACTAAACAACAGGATTATACATTTCTGCTTTTTAGAGTAATGAATAGATTTCTAGCTTTTAGGATTAATCAAACCAGAAAATCTTTGATTCTCAAAGCCCAAATCCTGTGAAGTGCTAGGTTTGTTGTTTTTCAGGGTGGTTTGTGGTTTTTTTTTCCTCTTTATTCTTTTTTAAATGCAAAGATTATGTTTCCCAGGTACATTTGAGAGTCTGTTCTTTAGACTCGTGCCGATGATAATTCAGACACCCGCACATGGTTTCCAAGCTGGGATTTATAGCAGAAAGTTTGTTTTGGAGAAGATGAATAGCCCAGGGGAAGGACAGGGATTACACATGCCTCAAGTTCAGCTAGTACTGATGCACTGTCCATTGTTAGAACCCTGCTAACTGATGTTGCTTTTACTGTAAAATCAGCATGGATTAAAATAACATCTGTCATTTCGAGTACTGCCTTTGGAAGGGACATGCAGCTGGGAAAAAGACTTTTATTCCATTCTTTTCCATAGAAAGCTATGCAGTTTTGCCTCAGTTCTCACAAATCCTTCATTGACACAATACAATCAGCAGCCAGGCCAGTATGGCAAGTTAATGAATGGAGTGGGAGGACTCCTACAGAAGTCTGAGGCAGCTAAGGATCATAAAAGATTTATAGAAGGCATTTGCTTCTTGGCTTGAGGAAGGGGTGATTTACATTAGTTTTCTCTTCCTCTTCTGTTGCTACTGTATTTGCCAATGTTGGCCCAAATTCAGGAACAAGGTTAAGTGTGTATTTAAACCCTCTCTTTAGTAAATAACTTAAATCTGTTTAGTTTGAGATCAATTAGACTTAAAGATGTGGTAAAAATTAAGCATAGTTTAAAGTGGTTTTCCAAAATATCCCTTTATTCTTTTCCTGGTTAAAAACAAAGCCAAATTGATCAGGTGTTTGTGCATTCCAGCAGAGAGAAAAGAGTGGCTGGATGGTATCCTGCAAGCTCTGGAATTTCACAGATTTGGCAAGAGAGTCAAAGGTGTCAAAATTTAACAAGCAGCCTAAAATTAAAGTAATTCCCTATGAATAATTGAGAATTTTCCTATCAATAACAAGAGATGGAATAGCTGAAGCCTGGCTTTTCCACTAGTAAAAATTAGAAGTGTCTATCAGCATTACCGATTGTTCTGTTGTGTCTGTTTAGAACAATCTTGGAGCAGGAACTGGTGTTCAACCCAGGTTACCTGGGCAGTTTCCTCCCCCTCCTTATGTTGCTCAAATATATGTTTGTTGGGATTGTGTAGTAGCAATAAAAATTTTCTCAAATTTCAAATGCAGCTTTCTGGAACAGTCATAAAAAGATATGAAACTGCCACAGAACTGTTTTATGCAAATCTTGAAGCCACCGGAAGTTGATTAATATATATATGCTGGACTTGTAATACATTTTTTATTTATAATGTGCATAAATCATAAATCACTTAACCTAGTTTATTTTCTCAGCTTCTTTTTTTGCCATAGTTCTTTCCATCTCCAGTCATACTAATGAGAGCAATTTTTTGAGAACACTCTAAATCTTGAATCTTGCTCTATGCAGTGTCTCCTTTGGGTTGCAGCCTCTTTGTCTGACACAAGAAAGCTTTTACCAAGATGTATAATAAATGCAAACAGCATTACCCTTCCCACCTGCTCTGGCAATGCGTGATTTGGGCTCCCACACATCCCTTAGCAGAGCTAATGAGGCAATATTCATTCTGAGGAACGCAGCCTATACTGGAAGGAATCTGGTCAATGCCATCCCAGGTTTCTGGGTCAGGGAATAATTTTCTGTGTTTAAAAATGTTTTGATTTGAAATCAAGGATTGTTTGAATCCTGGACCATTTGTAGTGTATAGCACAAAAGTGTTTTCTTCTTGTACCTATTTCACCCACTTGTAATTACAAAATATTTTTTGCTGAAAATATCCACGATTTTCATGGCAAAGTGTGGGGTCACATCCACAATGTCTGCAACAGTGTGGTGAGGGCAACTCCAGCCACAGCTCCAGCTCAGTGCCAGAAAATGTGGCAACAGTGCCAGCTTTTCCATATCCTTCATGATGTTCTACAATTAATTTGCCTAAGTAGTCCAAGCACCTTAAATTATTCAGGTTCATAACATATGATTTAAAGAATATTTTTATTTTTCTGATTTATAACCATCAGTATCAACATTGGGAGACAGACCTTTGACATTTTAAAATAATTAATTACTAGATGCTATTAGCTCCATCTTGGCAGAGAATATTTAATTTATTAGAGATCTCATACCTCTGAAATCTTATCTTCCTCTTCACATCTCACAAATCCTGGGATTCTTCTTAACAAATATTAGTTTATTGTAAGGCCAGTTGTGTCTTTTTCCTGGATAAGAACTTGCTCTAGATTATGAGAACATGATGTTTGTTCAGTGAAAGCTACTATTTTAGAATTGTGGGATTTTCAGTTCAACTATTCATGAAAAAAATCCATACAAACAAAGGTACACAGCAGGATGAATCTGATCTGAAATGCCTGTACATGGTTGAATGGGAAAAGCTGAGTGATAAAAATTCTTGTTTTCATATTGAAATAAGAAAATTTGGCCCATTGTTTATCCAGGAATTTAGACACTGAAATTTCTTTAGGATCTGTGATTTAATCTGTCTTCCTTCATCACTCCCAGTAAATTAATATAATGAAAACATACATTTTTATGGGCAAAGGAAGTGGCTTTGAAAGCAAAGCACTGCTGTATTTCTTTTCTTTCAGAAGATGAATGTTATTCCATTAAGGGCTGGGAAAATACGTGTCCATTATAGCTGTTATTATCTCATTTAAGCCATTTATCAGTGTTAGATTACTGAGCCTGTGCCGTTGCAAGTGGAATATTTAGCTCTCATTATGGCATGTATATCAGAACTGCAGGCTCAGACTCTGCTCTGGGGGTTTAATTAAAAGCGAAACATATAAGAAACCCTTTGCCTCTTTGCAGTCACTGCTCCATATTCTAGTGTGATGCCCTTTGGAGATCAGCAGCACCTTCAGCTGAATAAAAAAAAAAATCAGTTACGGTAGATAAAATGTGAGTCACTGATAAACTTGCTGGCAAGTTTTACAGAAAGTATTCCATGAGGAAAAACATTTTATTTGAATTCCCATCGTTTGCATCTGAATGCTGGTATGGAGGAAGATTCCTTAATGGGCAAAAATCTGTATGTGAGGAGTGAGTTGGGTAACGGTAACACCTGGCCTGTGCCACTTTTAGAGTTGCACCCAATTAAATGATGGCTGGTTGGAACAGATGGTTCCTGAAATCAGAGAATAGCCAAGCCAACTGGGACAAAATTTAGTGGTTGTCTCAAGGATGGGAGCTTAAACTGACACATTAGAAAGGAGGGAATAAAAAAAAGAAATGTGCTCGCATACCTGTTATTTTTCCATTTGCATCTTTAAGTACTGAATAGCATCAAGAAACCATGAAAATTTGAGTTTAGAAGGTGCAACTTTCCTTCTGCCATGAGCTGAATTCTCAACTCCAGGCATTCCCTGGATATACTAACATGATGAGCCAGCAGTCAGTTAGGAGCTTCTTAATGAGGAAGAGTTCACAAGCTATCAGTATTTTGCTAATTATAGAAACAGCTGTTGTACAAACAGTGCCTCACAACTCTGGAGTTTTTAAATGGCATTAACGCTGTCACCTACCCCTGCCATATTGATTAATTGTGGCTTAACGCTGGCTTTACCTGCAGTGATAGCACAGGATTCACTTGAACATCGAAGGTTTTTTAACCAATAACAATTTGAGTTTTTTGATTTATGTAAAGCAGATTTTCCTCATGTCCTGATCAGGGACAATACCTTCAAAAGTTACAGCTGAGTAAATTTTTCTCCATAAAATCAAAGCAGTGCATTCCCAAGACCATGCTTGAAATGTAAGACAGAAAGGGTTATTGACACTCAGATACACATTGTAATATACAAACAATACACCCTAATTTAACCTATTTGGACATTGGGCTTGAGTTTTGAATTATCTTTTTGCCAGCATTCCATTAACAAACTGTATTTAGTAGATGAGAAATGTTCAGAGGCCCGTAGTGCTGGACTGTGTTCTCTCACAGAGATGTTTCTGATTTTGGACTGACTGGGGTCATTCGACTTACTTGGAGGGGAGAAAACCCAAATCCAACCTGCAGGAATAGTTTTTCTACAGACAAAATTTAAAACACATATTTGTTGGATAATGTTATGATGAAAGCTATCCTTTGAAAACTGAAGCCTTCTACTCCCCCAGTCTTTCCTTCTTATGCACGAAGCTGTTTTTCACTAGCAAATTTGAATATTTTATGGATTTGGTACAGCATATGATTTCAGGATTTATTTTTGCACTTCTCTCTAAAATGTCTTTGAGAAACAATCTGTGTGCAATAAGTGATGTGGTACATAATGCAATAAGAAGGGCAGCTGGAGTGGGGACAGAGGAACCAGAAGGGAAGCTCTATTTGATTCAAATATTTATTTCCATATATGATTTATTTGCTGAGATTCCCTGAAATATGTGTTTTGAATTCAGGTTAAATTGCAGCAATGTAATAAGCAAGAAAGAGGGATAATCCACAATCATATATTCATATAGTCACTTGATCATTTCTTGTATTTCCTTATGCAATATCTGACAGCTAGGTAGTTATAAAGAAATGTTTGTGTCCATGCTATGAGTGTACTTATATTGATGTCTTTCACATTGCAGTTTATTTGTTCCTAGTGATCTGACAATTCTTATTTATAGCTGGAATTACCTATCCTCAGTCAAAAGTTCATAGGAAAAGTTAAAAGATAGGAGACTTCTACAAGGTCCAATAAAACCAAATATTCCCAAAAGTCATAGGTTTAGGAATGCAGCTTTAGTGTCATCTAGTTCCACTTCATGTCACAGGCAGGGACACCTTCCACTGTCCCAGGTTGCTCCAAGCCCTGTCCAACTGGCTTTGCACATTTCCAGGAATGGGGCAGGCACAGCTTCTCCAGGCAACATGTGCCAGGGCCTCACCACCCTAACAGGGAACAATTTCTTATGTTATCTAATATAAATTTGCCTTCGTATCTATATTGTGTACTAGAATTGCATTGCAAACACAATGTCTTTTTAAAAAAGTAGTTAGTGAGGACTTGTCATGCTCTGTCACTGTGTATGTATTGAGAGCAGTGCATTAGAAAAAGCTGGTTAAATCCACAGGTGGTGATTTCAACCCATACTATAAAATACCATCTCAGTATTTTCTAATCCCTCACACCATATTCTTATATCATGTTTATAATGTGTTGATTTGACTGACCTTAGGGCCTGCATGTACACAGCATGAACCTTATTCTGGCTGCCTGGGCTGAGGGTGGAGGGCAGAGCTGCCAGCTGGGACTTTGCACATTAACATGTTGGCTTTGGGGCTTCCCAAATTACAGGGCACTCATGTTCTCGTGCTCACATGTTGCTGCTGCTTAAGGTGAGCTCTTCTCCTGTAAACCTTTCCTTTCCCCACTGGCAGAGTGTTTGCTTTCAAGCATGATCTGCTTGTAAAACTGTGTAAAACTCTCAAGAAAACCGCTCGGGGGTATGTGCTTAGGAAGAGGGGATGTGATAAATACCATATGGTTCATGGGACTATGGATCTGTGTTTTTGTCTTCTTTCTTGTAAAGGAAGTGCCTTCAAATGACAATTTGTTGACAGCTTTTCTTCACCAGTCACTGAACTATAAAGATGGATATGGTGGTTTCAGTGAGAAACCCTATGAGGGACTGTGAAGGGGCTATGGGGCAGTGAGAGCTGTGAGGGGCCATGAGAGGGTTCTAAAGGGCCGTGAGGGGCTCTGAGGGGCCATGAGGGTCTCTGACAGACTTTAAGAGGCTTTAAAAGGACTGTGAGGGGCTCTGAGGATCTCTGAGGGGCTGTGAGGGGCTCAGAGGGACCGTGAGGGATTCTGGTGGGCCATGAGGGGTTCTAAAGGGCCATGAGGGGTTCTAAAGGGCCATGAGGGGCTGTGATGGACTGTGAGGCGTTCTGAGAGGCTCTAAAGAGACTGTGAGGGGCTCTAAGGGATTGTGAGGTCTCTGAGGAACTTTAAGATGCTCTAAAGGCCCATGATGGACTGTGAGGTGTTCTGAGGATCTGTGAGGGGCTGTGAGAGACTCGAAGGGGCCATGAGAGATTATGAGGGGCAGTGAGGAGTTCTGAGGGGCTCTGAGAGACTGTGAGGGATCTAAAGCTCTGTGAGGGGTTCTGAGGGGCTCTAAAGGGACTGTGAGGGGCTCTGAGGGACTTTGAGAAGCTCTAAAGGGCCATGATGGACTGTGAGGCGCTGTAAGGGGCCATGAGGGATTCTGAGGGGCAGTGAGGAGTTGTGAGGGATCATGAGGGGTTCTAAAGTGCCATGAGGGGCTCTGAGAGACTTTTAGGGGTTCTAAAGAGCTGTGACGGACTGTGAGGGGTTCTGAGGCTCTGGGGGGGTCCATGAGGGGCTCCGAAGGGCTGTGAGGGGTTCCAAAGGGCTGTGAGGGTCCATGAGGGGCTGTGATGGACTTTGAGAGGCACTAAAGGGCTGTGATGGACTTTGAGGGGCTCTAAAGTGCTTTGAGGGGTACTGAGGGGCTCTAAAGGGGCTGTGAGGGGCTCTGAAGGGCCATGAGGGTCTCTGAGGGACTTTGGGATGCTCTAAAGGGCAGTGGTGGACTGTGAGGGGTTTGGAGGGGCCATAATGGCTTCTAAAGGGCCATGAGGGGCTGTGATGGACTGTGACGGGTCTAAAGTGCTGTGAAGGGTTCTGAGGGGCTCTAAAGGGACTGTGAGGGTCTCAGAGGGACTTCAGGAGGCTCTTAAAGGGCCATGATGGACCGTGAGGGATTCTGAGGGGACATGAGGGGCTTTGAGGGATTTGTGAGGGGCTGCAAGTGGTTCTGGAGGCCATGAGGGACCTTGAGGGGCCATGAGGAGCTCTGAAGACTGTGAGGGGCTGTGTAACAAGATATTTCAAGAAATTTACGGAATCCATTGGAAAAGCTGACAGATCCAGATTCATTGTCTTCTCTGACATGATAAGACTACAGGAAACTTCTGCTGTTGTTTACTGGGGGGATTTTGTCAAAATGCATTTGAATTTGAAGTGTGCTAAAGTGAATAAATGTTTGAGACAGTAGTGCTGACAAAAATGCTTTTTAAAAGCATTAAAAGAATAGGACAAAGGACAAACTAATAACAACCTGTTGGAAAATTAGATTTGGCCAACTGGGAAGGAAACTAGATCTGAGTATTCTCAATTTCTAAGTCTTCTAATCCTTGTAACATGTTGCAGAATATTTTCAATGCTTTGTGGCCAGTCTCTTGTACTTGTATGGGAATTTATATATGAAGCATATGGACTGCTGAAATACTCTTTGTGTAGACAAGAAGTTAATGTTCTGCATTATGATCATTATTCCAGTGTATGGAAAGAGTTTTGAAGTGACTGGAAGTGATGTACACTGCAGTAATTTGATTATGAGGTAATAAAATTATGAATCAAGGAAATGAGAATCTGCTTGGAAAGCATTGCTTGTGTCTTGTTAGCCAGAAACAAATCACATAGAGTTGTGTGGGCTTAGCTACACTCTGAAGTCCCAGCAATAATGGGGATGTCAGCACTTTCAGCTTTTTATATTATTCTGTGTGAAAGAAAAACAAGCAATGGTTGGTTCATCCCTAAGAACCCAAAGTTGTAGGTGGTAATTTATTGCATCATTCTTTCTTAACCTTTTAAAAGTATAAAGCTGGCGATTGTAGTTTTGCTATGGCAAATGATTGTTGTAGTAGTAAAGCAGGAAAAAAATGGGGAGAAAGAAAGTAAAACGTGTATTATTGAGGGCAAAGCTGCTTTTTCCAACCAGTGTGTCCAGATTTACCCCTCAGGCACTCAGATATTTGTTGTTTGTTAATGTTTTTACCAAGACATGATTTTTTTCAAAGATACTTAAATATTAAAACATAATTTGATGTCTTTATGAGCATATCCTGATCGCAGGAAAGGATGTGCTCCCAAAGACATATTTTTGTCTTGGCATGTAACACGGTTGTAAAGGAGGCTGATTTTGATGAGATCCATCTGTTGCAGATTAAAATAGGTTGGAATCGGGGATTGTGAAGCGAGTGATAAGCAGGGTGACTGAAAAAAAATGCATTGGAACGGATTGGGCAAGTGAAAGAAGTGGCTGGAAGCAGGAGGGGTTTAGGATATTCTCATGATGAGAAGGAGCGAGTCCCAGCCCGAGGGAGTGCAGGCCGCTCTCTACCTCTGGGCTCTGTTTTGTGTCGCAGACAAAGGCAAGAGGGCTGAGGTGTTCCACATTCTGTTGCTTAACAGTGCGTCCCACAACCTGGCTGAAAAATGCAAGCTGATTTTCATAGCATTTCTAAATCTTTTTTTTTTAATAAGAGCAGGCAGTTTAGGGGTGGGACTGTTTGCAGCATGATCCTGGATTTGGATACTCAGCCTTGAGCACTTCATCCGCTTTGTTCTAAGGTTAGCTACATGTGCAGTGCTGCCCACTTTGAGCATAGGTATCTAAAAATAATAGATCTAAATCTGTAAATAACATCTATTCACATCTATAAACAACATGCATAAATACATAAATAATACATAAACTTATATATATAAAGAGATTATATATGTATATGTCATTCTCCAGAAAACTACAGTTAGCAAGCTGATGCATTTATGTTTCCCTTGTTGACAATATCAGTTACTATGATTGATGGTTGTTTGGTTTTTGGGGTTTTTTTTGGTTTGTCTGGTTGGGTTTTCTAGTTCTTGCTAAATTTTGAATGTCAGCAATTATTGCTCTATTTTGCTCACTCTGACAGGTCTGCAGTTCTTTTGTGCCATTATCGTCTACTTTAAATATGCTAATTAATGCAGATACAATTCAAACTCAGTTGTTTCACGGCTTTATTCTCCTGCAGCATAAAATGTAGAAACCTTTCACCACTGATGAGGTTCTGCTCTGGTTTAAGCAGGGGCTAATTGGAGAATTTTTTTCTTCTCTTTTTACAGTCTGACAGCAATGCAAGCTTTCTTCGAGCTGCCAGAGCTGGCAATTTGGACAAAGTCGTGGAATACCTGAAAAGTGGAATAGACATTAACACCTGTAATCAGGTAAGATATTTCATGGACACAAGCTTGCAAGAGTGAATTGCAAGAAACCTGGGCACTGTAGAGATGTGATTTATCTCTTTATCCTACTGAATGTGACGTGCTCAGCCCGTGGATTTTCCTTAGCCATCCCACGTGAAGCCTCTGATCCCCTGAGAGCTCAGGTGTGGGAGCCTGAGGCTTCCCCTGTTGTTTTTGTGAGGTCTCAGGGGGTAGGTAAGCACTTGAGTGGATGTAGTTGTAGCTGCCCAGATAATTCGTGCCCAAGCAGATTAAAATCTTGGCAATCACCTGCCCTGGCAGTGCAGTTCTGGGTACTCTCAGATGGCTAAAGGGGTAGCCATGGGCTTTCACCTTGTTTCACAAAACTAAATGTGTTGTTATCACTGGTCAATAATATCTACAACATAACATAAAAGGTACTTAAATGTTGTGCTTAACATGCTGTCTGTCCTTTCAAGAAAGTTATAACTGCTGTAAAAGTACACTGTTAAAGTTTCACCATTGATGTGACTGTAAAGTGACACAATGTTTTGGCTTGGCTCTTCTGTAGCTCTGTCATATAAATCCAATTACTTTGGCTTCATAGCTTAGGGACCTATATTTGCAGCATTTATTTAAGTGACTAGAACCATCAAGTTTAATAAGACTCTAACTGTGACTTAAATATGCAAGTAAGTGTCTGCATCAGTTCTGGGAAGTGTCTCGGCTTTCTAGTGAAAGCACTGCAGTTTCTTGATGGGGAATTTGACAGCTCAGGCTTTATGGTGCCCAGCTTTCCCCTAACTCTTAGCCAGATTTGATCAGAGTAACCACTAACTGGACTATGGTTATGCCATTTGGAAGTAAAATCCCAGAATTGTGACCACTATTTCTTTTTTAGGGGGGCAGGAAAAAAAAAGACTAAATGGGGCAATCAGGAGTAAAATAATCTAAAATGTTTGGTGCTATCACCTTCCCTGCTGAAGGAAAGCTGCAGATGATTAAAGAAGGCATGTGTCAAATGGAAGCTGGGGCACTGGAGTGAGAGCAGATCTGTTGGCTGTGCCAAGGAATTTAATGATGAGGAGGATAAGAGCTGGGGCTTTTCATGTTCTTCTTGTTGGAAATATATAGGAATGTTTTTGTCTTACTGTCTAGGAGAAATTTTACTTTAAAACACTTACTGTCAAGGAAAACTTCCTAAGTTTTATGGCATGTGACCTGGCAAACTTCAAGTTTCCCAGTTAGGAGAGAGTAAAGCTAGTCTCAAGTTCTTGTGTTCAAATAGATCCCACAAGTTTTCCATCTTTGTTATAAGCACCAATATTAACAGAGAGATTCACCCCCAGGACAGAGCACAGTTAATATGATAATTACTTAGGAACATTACAAGGTTTTTTTCCCAGTGTTCATATTCTCTTGCTGGTTATGGGAGGAATATGGCAAAAGTTGCTGCAGATTTATCCTGTGTAGAAAGTGCTTCCTACCTGCAGCTGGTGACAAAGCACCACTTGTACCATGTAGGGGAGATCAAAGCTTTCACCATCCACAGAGCACAGCCAAGCACTTCAGCTTCTGGCAGACTCCAGTTCTGGTGCCATATAAAATTGCATACAGTGGTTTTCGTAACCAAGACCGTCAGTGCTTCCAGTGATTAAGCATCACTGGTGTATTGTAAATTTTATTGGGAGTGGGAGCAGACTCCCTCTGCTAGAGGTCAGGGAATATTGAGTAAGCCATGGCAGCCTTCAAGTTATTCCTCCTCCTTTGTCTCCTCCTCAGGGTTTAGCAAGGGTGTGTACGTCATTGTGTTCCAGCTGTCTAAGGGGAGAAGCAAACACAGTCTGTGCAAAATGCAGGGGTGTGTTTTATTTTTAACAGTGAGATATCTCAAGGCTCTTTTAAAAATGGAGCTTTGTATGTGCAGGGTATTTTTCCTCAGTAAAATGCTATTTTTAGATTAGATCTCATATGAGAAAACCATACATAATGTTAAATATAAGCTTTCCTGAATGGAGAGAACACCAGGAGATTCTTTCTTCAGTTTCAATGTTTTTTCTCATATCCTGATTTTTCAGAGTGATATATCTTTATAGATAATCAAAGTATTTTCCCAGTGTAACTGTTGCCAAAAATATGATGGAGCTTAATGTTTCTGGGTATACTGAACACAGAGTAGTTAATCAAACAATTATATAGTTAACAATTAGACATGACTTAAATATGCTTTGTTGAATGCTACCATCATAACAAGTTCACCTATTATTGTATTGCCTACTTTGATCTGAATTCAAGCACCAGCATCTCTTCTGAAAATCATAAATCAACTCTGTTTATTTCTGGAGAGAGTTGAAAATGTTAGGGGACAAAATTCCCCAGTTTTATGAGGGGTCCCTTAAAAAAATCCAATTCCTGGTATTTTATAGGATGTTAACCAATAGCAATTGTAAATATGTTTCCTTTAAAGCTGCTTTCCTATGCTACAAATGTAGTTTTTTAGGATGTGGTTACTGTTTCTAGTTAATGTAGCAAGAGAAAGCTACTTGCTACTACATCTTGCTCAAAATGTTGCTTAGCAAAACAAATGTTACGCTGTGCATTTGTGCAGCCCAAGGTTCCAGCAGAAGTTAGACCCCGAACGCTGAGTATTCTGAGTTCATCAGCTGCCTGCTGATTTTTGAAACTGAATTGGGGATCCAAAGGCAACATAAAGTAACGTTTCTCCATCTTGCCTTGGGAGACCTGTGAGTTTTCAGGGTGATGTCTTGGAAGGAAAAATGTGATGGTCGTTGGCATTTGCTTTGAACAAGTCTTCTGTGCTCCTCTGTGAAGTCTAATGCCTTGAACAGATCAGGGTTCAACTATGAGGTAGTTCTGGGGGCCTCCAGCTCCAAGACTTTCTGAATCTCTGTCAGTTTCATTTTTGCTCTCGTTTTGTTGGCTTCCTTTTAATTCAGCTGGTCTCTATTCCTTCGGTGGCAGAGAGGCAGAGCACAGCTGTTAATTACTCCTTCCCTCCCTCCTTCCAAGTGGAAAGGCACTGCCTCTCCTAGCAGTGCCAGTTATGATCTGAAGGAGCACTGCAGCATAATGAGGTCAGCAGCACCACATTTGATGTCACTTTCTAGGTTAATTCATTTTCTTGACTTCCTAGACTATAAAGCAACATAAAGGGAGAATTTTCATAACCTGATTATGGTTTTTTTTTCCCCACTGCCCACTTAACTTCTTTGTGATATTTTTAGGAGGAACTTCGACAAACATTTGGACTTCAGAAAGCCATGCCCAGCTCTCTAATGTACCCTTTCCCAGATCTCTCTTGGAAAGAGGTTGCCACATGCACATTTTACTTCCCTGAGAGATTTATTCAGAGGAGAGACTTTACAGAGCCATCTACTAAAGAGAGAAAAGTATTTGAGTTTAACAAAGACTGTGGTACTTCTTTCTAGTTTCTGTTTCTGCTGGTAAAAGGAGTTAGTGCCACCATACAGTGTTAATCACAAAAGCTTTTTAATTTTCATTGTGTTTTGAAGTTATGCTTTGCAATTGGGCTGTTATCATAGAACCTTTTCCCCACTTCCTTCAAACACTTTCTTTGCCCCATTTCTGTGTTTCAAGTTCTTTATCATTCTCACTAATTCTCACCAGCAGAAGGTGACTTGAGCTTTCTAGGACTGCCAGGTCTGTACCTGTCAGTTAGAGCTGAGCTCAGAGGGAATGGTGTAAAAGCCCAGAGAACACTGATTTGGCTGATTCAGAATGTCCTGTGAACTACAGGTTGATCTGATGCTCTGCCAAGACATAGCTTTTCCATGTTGTCAATTGGCTTTGGCACAATAGGGTTAGGTGGGAATGGGAGAAGCTATTGGATCCGGGTGATGTCCCAGAAGGAATAAATGGCACAGCAGGATTGATGCTGAACCAGGCAGTGATGAAAGAGCTTCCATTGCATGAGGACTGCTCTGTGAGGCAACTGAATACAAAGGCAGAGGTAGTAGGGAATTTTTCTGGGTGATTTCCAGACAAGAGCAGTGTCAGTGTCTGTCTTATGGGGAATAAGCGTAGGCTGGTGATTTTTAGAATGTCCAAGAAACCCCTGAAGTTTTCCAGTGCAGTGAAAATACCAAGGGTGGCACAACAGGAAGTGCTGTGAGCAGTCAGTGGTACATGCACATTTGTAGCACTCCATGGGACAGAAAGCATTGGCGTCTCTGCCTTGGTGGTAGAGGAGAAAGGGAATTGAGGGAATCAGACACTGCAGGGAGGAAACATTTGTAAAGAACCACCAGCTTGGAAGGCTTAGTATTAGGTTATTTTATGGGAGTTAATATCACCAAGGAGTCTCCAAAAGAATGGCAGTTATGGCATATGCAGGGTTTGTCCTTATGTGGCACAGTTCTGCTTAGCAGACAACTAATTTCACCCTCCCCAACTTTTTGGTGGGCAGGGGAGAGAAAAAGGGACGTGTCAGAAACCTTTGTTGTTCTGAACTACAAAAATCCACTTGACAGGAACGGAGGAGTTGCATTGATTAAATCTGAGATTCCATCATCAGAAGTAGCAGGGATCAGCCACGTGGGCTGGGAAATAATTGCAGCATTGGTTCTGATTAGGGAGAAAGAGAACAAAAGTTGCTTTAAGGCTTCGGTTGTGCTGGCCCTCAGCATTTAAAGTGCAGGGCTTGCTACTGCTTACCCCAGCTTGCTTTATTTAAGGAATTATGGAATTTGAATGTCTATAGTCCTATTTTAAGAAAGAGTTTGTTCCTGTAAGCTTTTTACTGGACCTCAACTATTCTTTTTGCTCATGTTTTAATGCATTAAAAACAAGTCCTGTGTTGTGAAGAAACTCAATGGATGCAGCAATATCAACTTTCAGGTGCTTAACATGACATCAACAGATATGTGGCTCAGAGTTAGGAATACAAGTATTTTCAGAGATTAAGCACTGGGACAAGCCTTGCTCTCTCCATATTTTGGCACATAGTAAACTAAAACAGAGGCTTATCCTCATCCTTTTGTATTCAGAGGCATTTATGGGCCATGAATTTTGCAGTTTCTCTGCTGTTTGTTCCTAAAGAGTGAAGAAGTTTAATGATGTGTTGCAGCAATACATCAGCTGTGTACACTGTGAGGAGGACAAGCTGCCCTTCAGCTTCCCATGGAAAGTGCTGATGAGAGAATCTGTGAGATCAGATACAGAACAGGTCTTTGTTCTTAAACAGTGAGGAGAACACTGTGTTTTCCCACAAAATACTAGCTCAAAGCTCTCAGCCGCCATAGGTAGTAATTATGGTTAGTTGATACTCAGCTGAGATTAAAAACCAAGAAAGACCAGAGTTTTCTGAAACATGTTCGGCCTGCAAAATATTCCCTGACACAGACAGTATTCCTCATCCTGGTGATTATGGTCAACCTCACTGCATATTTTTGGCTAAGGATTTATCCTTGACCAGGGCATGGCACTACTGCTATCCCTGGGCTCTGCAGCTCCATAGTAAGCGTGTTTCCCCTGGAATAAGGGTGTTCTGGCTGCTGTAGCTTTTCCCATGTAATGGGGTTTGAAACCACATTTCTCATTAACATTTTCTGACTACCAGGCTGCAGAAGGGTGTTCCTCTGCTTTTGGCAGCCTGTGACCATGGCCTTCCTTTAGTTCCTTTGCTTTTCTCCTGGTTCCACTTATGAATTTGACCACAAAATCTGCCTGTGCTGTTCACATGGATGCAGAATCAAATGGAGTTAGTGCTGAAATGTGTTTGCATTGCTGTGTCTGAAGCCATTGGACAAACTCCCATTAAATACCTCCTGTGAGGTGCTAAGTGCTTTAAAATCCCACTGGAAATTACAGGCTCCAGCTGCCTCTGTGAATGGACAAATGAAAGCCAGAATGTTGCCTGTTTATTTCACAACTGAAATGACTATGAACTGCTCAGAGACAAGCAAAGTGATAAAAATTCCACAGTGCTGAATTTGCTGCTGGATACTCAAACACCTGAGTGCTGTTCCTGATGCCTGCAATATGGAAACCAGGAGAATGCTGGAGGGAATGGCAGTATTTGTTGCTGTCACCTGCCTGATGTAGCATGAAAAATACCTTAGGATTGTGAAAAACAGGCTGGCAATTCAGCTACAATAGACTGTAATTTTTTTCCTTGGGTGGAAGGGGGATACTAGGAAGAAGGAGATCAAGTTTCCATGGCAGGAATTTATATGAGATGAAGTATCCTGTTCCTGTTTAATGGGAAGAGGATTTAGATGCTGACTTTCTAAGGTTACCTTTTCAATAATCCTTGCATTTATTTAAGTAATTTTCTTTTCCTTTTTGAGATTAGAAAACCTTGAAGTTTAGTGAAGACTTGCTCATCAGATACAAGCAGAAGTGCCAGATCGAGGATCAGTTTGCAAGTCAAAGTGATCAACAGCCATTTTGGCCTATTTGTGCTTGTGGGTTTCCATGTGATACCAGTTATCCCAGAGGAGATAGCAGGGTTCAGGGTGGTTGCATCAGCACTGAGTAACTCTGATTGAGTAGACATATCCCATGTAAATTTGGCTAAGTCCTGTGATTTCTCAGTATTGATAAAATCTCAGCAGGGCTGGATAAGGTTACAGCAAAGTGAGGCAGAAAAATACTCAAGGTTTGAAATACTGGGCTCCATGGAGATGCCCAAGGTAGTAGTCTGTGGTAATGAGAAGTTATTAGAAAATAAGCAATCTTTTTGGATGCTCACAAAATGCAGTTTGGTTTGATGTATTTGTTACTATGAGAAAAATGTTATGGGAGAAGTTTGTCCCACAGAGCCTGAGCTTAAATAGCCATGTCTGAAGTATCTGACTCATGCAGACAGTCAGCTAAGAGATGTAATAGCATTCCAGCTCCTAAGCTTCTCCTGATCCTAGGGCGAGGTAGGAATGTGTATCTGATATTTGTAATGGATCTGGCCCTTGTGCTTACAGAATGGGCTCAATGCTCTGCACCTGGCAGCCAAGGAAGGCCACGTGGGACTGGTACAGGAATTGCTGGAAAGAGGCTCGGCTGTGGATTCTGCCACTAAGGTAATTGATGCACGTCTCTAAGTTTATCCAATACATATGGCAAATACACACAAAACCCTGAAAAGTACAAAATAAGAGAATAATGTAAATACTGCACAGATATTTAAACTGTTATTTCTATTATGGCCTGGGAGTTGGCTTTGCTGAAACTCATTGATAGTAAATGAAGAGGAAAATATAATTTGTAGTGTAATACAGGGACAGCATTAGAAGTTTTTAGCAATGTCATGTTTTCATTATTTCCAGTGACAGGTCCTCCTTATTTTAAGGAGAATTAGTATAGCTCCAAGCAGTAGATTTTTTCAAATCTGTGAAAATCAGTAATTGACTTTATAATATCCAGCGTCTTTTATCCATGGGCACAATTGAAAAAACACCAGTGGGATAAATTATTTTCCCCTTAGCCTTTCCACAGCCAGGCACATGCACATGAATGCTATAAAAAAAACCTGCTGATTGAAATGATTCCTGAAAAAGGGTAATTATAACTTGCATTTTCCCCCTCCCTCTAACAGAAAGGGAATACAGCCCTGCACATTGCATCCTTAGCAGGACAAGCTGAAGTTGTCAAAGTTCTGGTGAAGGAGGGAGCCAATATCAATGCACAATCTCAGGTATGATGCTCTTTTCCCTTCTCACTTCTAAAAGTTATTTGGTGAGCTCTTGTAAGATCTGAGGTATTAGACACTGCTTCTAAACATCCAGGCCTGACAAAACAAGCAAACTGAGGCATTCTCTCATAAGCAGAATAAAAGTAAGTACTGAATTGAAGTCATTATGCTCTCATTGTGTGATCCAGGAACTCCTGTGGTTGGTGATAAAAAAATTTCTGAAACAATTTCTGGAAAAAAGCTAGGAATTACTAAAAGATTCCAAAGGGTATAAATATTTGAGTGGAATTTGGTGAGCAGTAACAAAGAAAATAATTTCTCAAGGGTTTGATTTTTACCATTGCTTTTTATTGTTACTTTTTGGCGAAAAGTTTGCAGATAACTTACTCTAGGTTTCTGAATTCCTTCCATATCAGAGAGAATTTCAATCAAAAGTTTGTGATGTACATTTGAACTGGGGAAAATCCTCTTGTCCTGGCAGGAAAACCAACTGTAAAAACTGCCCTCTTTTTGCCCTGACATGAAACTTGTCTGGCGTTCTAAAACACTCCAGAGGACAGGGTGGTGTCCCTTACCTATGATTTCCTTTGATTAGGATTAAGAACAATTTATCAAATGAATAATTTGATCAATGTTCATAAATGCTGCCTTAATTATAGCAACTGTCTGTAGCTATAAGGGGCTGACCGGGTGGTATAGATGATAAAGAAACTGCATCTTTGTGAAGCACTTGGCTGGTGCTTTTTTACATCCTCAAAAAAAAAAAAAAAATTCCTAGCACTAGCTCCACACCTTGCTTGCCCAGACCTGGGAAACTGGGACCTGGAGCATTTCCACTTGTTTGGTGTTACAAATTCACCATGGAAGGGTAAGGTAAGTGGAGAGCAGGAGATGAATAAACTGCTTTACAGAGTGAATGATTGTCTATTCCTTTAGCACATTTTAAAACAAGGGAAAGAAACTGAAAAAACCTTAAAGTTGCCTGACTCCAAGATTTTAAAAATATTTTCTTTATTATGCTTTTTGCCCCAAAATGATGGAACAACTCTCTCAGGACAGCTGATGGTCAGTTGCTCCCCATGCTCTGTTCCCATTAAAGATGAAAAATGTAATTCCTTTGTTCAAAAATTTAGCAAACTCCTTTCATAATGAACAAACTGGATTATTTCTTTGTATATTTATCAGCCTTTTTATGTATATTAGAAGAAAAAGTCTTTAATGTTTTGAACATGGTAAGAGAAATAATTGTTAAAAATAATACTTTCATGCAGCACTATTCCTCAAAAAGTCTTCCCAAAAAGCTTTTCCTTATGCTGAAAAAATGAGGTTTTCTAAATTAAAAAAAAAAAAGAAAATCCAGTTAGAACTGGAATATGTTCATGGATATTACTTTTTGTAGTATTCTAGTTTTGAAGACATTTATTGTTAGCACTGGATGGTTTGTGTAAGGTACTCAGAGCTGTTAACAGGCATTTGCTACTTGACTTAGTGGAGTTAATCTGATGGAGGACATTTTCCCCATTACTCCTCACTGGCTTGCTCCAGGCAGGATGTATTGGAACTGCTGGTTTACAGATGTCCTGCCTTTGTGCCTTGCTGTCTTAATTAAAGAAGTCCTGTTGACTTGACTGGGAGCAGGAATCCTTAATGTGGTGTCATCCAGCTTTGGGGCCTTTGGATTGTGTCTTTCTGCCTTGCTGTGCTTTCCCAGAAGTGATGGGTAACGTGGGTAAAAGCTGCTTCAGGCAGATGTTCAGAGGCTCTTGTTGCCACTGCCAAAGGAAATATTCCAGTGGAAGGTGTCCCTTAATTACAAAGTAACTTTTTAATGCTCCATGAATGGAATGAAGCTGATGAATGCTGCCTTTCTGCTCAAGGTTGCATTGATGTGTCAAGAATCACATGTCATAGAAAATAAAAGTTAGAGAGAAAAAACCAGAAACTGTGAAATCAATAAAGAATAGACATGTGGTTTGATAACAGATGAAGCAAGGTTCAAACTACGGCTGGTCAAAAAAGAAAAATATGAAATTAGATAGGAAAAAAGGAAAGAGAATGATTGAACAGAATGTGCTTGAGTTCTCAAAAACTTGAGTTTTCTTGTCTGGAAAGATGTCACTGATAAAAAAGGTGAAGAAAAATATATCAGGAAAGAGCTCAATTGAGAAAGTGAGAAATGAACAAAAACACACATTATAGGTAAAATAGAACGCAAATGTGACAAATTATAACTGAAATGCTCAACTTCTAATTTTTATATTTTCCCTCAATTCCATTTTTAAAAATAGGTGCCCCATTGTCACCCTCAAATCTTTTAGCAGCCGTTGTTGCTATTGAGGGTATATTGCATCTTCTCCTTGGTATCTCTGTTACTTCACATTTTATATTTTTTAGGTCCCTATGAAATGCCCTTTGCTGGTAGTGATTTAGTGCCAGCAGAGTTGCTCTTGTTGCAGCATTGCTTTCTCTTTAAAGAATTCAGTGTCTGTCAAATCCATTCTTGTTTTCAGTGATGACAATTTCCCATAGTGACAGAATTTCTTCTTTGAGGGTGAACAGGTAGATAAAGGAGTAGTTGCGACTTGAGCTTGTTCAGTTTGTTGTTTTTTCTTTAGTTTTCTCAATTAAATGGCATAAAAACACTGGCCTTCATCAAAACTTACAAGCAATGACATCTGAAACACCACACTCATTTTCCAGTTCCTTGCAACAGCAAAATAACAGAATTATCTCAGGAAATGCTATTAAACCCACTGAAACGACTGGGTTTACAAACCCCATCTGTGCTATCTGAGCTGTTAAGCATTCTGGGCTCTGATTTTATAGATTTTGGGTTTCAATTAGATTACTTTGCTTTGCCCTTCAGCTTTATGTTGGCCTTCAGAGATGTTATTTTGTTCATCTTCCTCTTTTAAAAACTCTGTTCCTTTTGAGCTAACATGTCATCACTGCTATTTTTAGAGAAGTAATTTCTATTTTGATGCAAAGCCTAATTGCACAGTGATTACTAATTGAGTGACTCCACTTCCAGTTGCGTGCGTGCCATTTGAGGGCTCACATCTTCCTTGAGCATGTTTCAGGCAATGGCTGGGGTGAGGGCACACCCACAATGGCCAAAGATCTACAAGATGCTGCTCTTTGCTGGCATATTTCCACCTAGAACTGGACAAGAGTGGGATTTTTTTGGCTCAGTTAGAAGTGCCTTTTGCTACAAATATTAAATAGTAAATATATTTATATAATGAGTATCTATAAGCCCCTGTGGTTGACTCCACACATAGTTCAGTGAGCAGACCTAGACAGATATCATCAGGTGAAAACTCAATTTTTGGAATTTCTCTCATTGATTCGACCATTTTTTTGGTCCTGTGTAGATCTGACCAGGCTGCACTTGTTGATAATACAGGGATGGTGTGAAGGAGAAAACACAGTAGGTAATCCTGGGGTGTTCCAGACTGTTCCTTTGAGTTTCGTGTTTCCTTGAGCAATAGATCAGGGTCTATCCCATGGATTGATAATTGATGCCGTACATGCTGAAATATGTATTCACTTGGGTAGGTGATCCTCTAGGTACTTAGGAATTCCAGTGGGACATTCAGGCAGAATCTTCACGGAGCATTGGAATGTTCCATCCAGCAGACCCATGGAAGTGGAATTGGCCACTCACTTCTGTCACATCCACCCACACCCATGCCCCCATCACACACCTTCACTGAGCCCAGTGTTACCCTTCTTCCACAGCTGCATCATCTCTTCACCCCAAATCTAATACTAGTTGTTGCTTGTTTGTGTTCTTCCTCTCTCCTCTCAATGAGATTACAATTCAACATATTAGGAATTCCTACACAAGTTCTTGAATTTTTTCCAGGTGGAAGAAATATCACCAGATTTAGTCAGTCCAATCCTTTCCCTTGACAAATTACTCTTTGTTCTTGTTGCTTTCTCTTTAAGTCATCCTGGACCGTCTGACTCATGTAGAGGCATCAGAGATGTCCAAATGCTGGAAATCATCCTTCCAAATGTGCTGATAGCCTGACTGCAGCAATCCTCATAACTGAGTGTACCTGTAGACTGTCCCTGCAGCAGTGATGCTGAGCTGTCCTGACCATGCCTTCCTTAGGGAATGGATCCATCCTGACATTGCCAGGATGAGGCACTTTGATAAATGCCGAGTGATTGAGGTACAAAGCTGAAAAGTAGATGGCAAAATGAGGAAATACAATCTGCTCCTGTTTGGGACTGGTAAGGGAACTGTCACACCCTGGAGCCACCTAAGAAAGAGGTGATACTCTTCAATGTTAAAATTCTTGCCACTGAGTTTACAAGGGAATGTGTTCCCCATTAGTGCAGTTATGTTTTGACCGCTGCTTTGTATAGGGGCCCTCATGAAAGGAGGAGGAGCTACCCTTTAATCATCAGATTATTTAAAGTGACCCAGATAGAGAGAGCAAGGATTAGATAAAGCAGTCCTCCCCCAAGCTGATTTTGTTATTTAAAAGCCCTCCAGTTTCCTTTCCTCGACATCCTGCTCTAAGCGCATTGGCAACACATTAGCCAAGACATATTTTTGCTTAAGTTTGCCCCTGTTATGGCCACCACTTCCTAGGTCAATATAAATGAGAGGCTGTTCTGACTGCTTGAGCTCTTATCCAGACTTCTTATCAGATGGAAGCAATCCTTAGGGCAGCACATTTCCAGCCCCAATGCATGCTCCCAAAAGGAGTTATGAGGGCTCTGTGAGCATCCACATTCTGTGTTACTACAAAAGCAAATGGGGGATTTAGGTGATTCTCAGAGAAGTGATCAGCTTGTCTCTTTCAGGATGCCCTAGGATTTGCTTTACCAGGGATTGGTCCCCCCATGGGTTGTGAGGATAATCTAACCTTTGGAATGGAGCACAATTTGCTGCTCCATTATGACAAAAGGCTTTAATTCCACCAATGGTGCTTTCTGCTTTTATATCAATATATTTAGAGAGGTAGATTTTTAGCTGCTGCGTATCAAGAGGAGTCATTTAGCCACAGCTGGTCATGGCAAATGTAATAAAGGTGCTAACCCATTATTTTTTCACTGGAAGGGAAAAAAGGGAAGAAGTGCCTTCTGGAGGATTATATGGATTTTGAGAGATGTAAACAAAAGTAATACATGAAGAAGAATGAAAAAATCCAAATATTTCAACCAAGACTGAAAACAAACTGGAAATACTTACAGTATATGTCTTAGTCAATTCTTTGAATTTACTGCTGTGAAAGGATAAATAGTCCAGATGGAAATATTCTGATAGAAGCAAAAAGTGGTTTTTTCAGTCAATAATACTTATTCTGAGAACATATTAGCTTTAGGAGGCTGCAGGAACTCAACATGCCAATGGGAAGGGTAAGGGCTCAGCAGACCAACACACCATATTCCTCCCCAGCTAGTGACTGCGAGAACCTGGTAGTGCAAGTGTTGGCCATGTATATTTATGAGTGTGGGGATGACTGAGCCACAACCAAATAAATAGAAACATCTTATTTTTGGTTTTACCACATTATTGTCCTCCTTCCAGCCCTCAGCCACACAAAATAAATTGATGCTTTCAGGACTGCTTTTCCTTGCTATGCTTCAGAAGGCAAACACCAAATGCAGTTTTGGATGGGTGCCCTGATTAAAATCTGAGACTGTTCCCTGACTAAGCCTTTGGACCCTCACCTATGCCCAGCATCAGGGTGGTGTTTTCTTGTGCATGACCAGTATGTTCTCATCCCATTATTCTCCATCAGCTCCATTTCTATTACAGGCTTCCTTGGTGTAAAAATGCTATTTCCAGAGCATAGAGCATCTTGATTTCTGACTGGCTGTGTTTCAGGCCCTGTTATTACTTTGCTGTTCTTGAGGAAAAAACTGTGATATTTGAAGCTACTGAAATAGAATATCTGTGCTCTTTACATTCAGCATCTGGGCCGAGAAGTGACTTCGACTCACACTTCCCAAGAGAGGGCCCTTGGAGTGGGGGGGCAGCAGGTGTCATATATGTAGTGCTGCTCTTGGAGTCCTGGGTGATTCCTCATGAATGAACTTGCCAAGTTTATCACAGCCCAGGCAGCATAATTTATCCATAGGCTTTGTCATTATTGCTGTGAAGTAAGTATAGAGTGGCAAACACTATTTATATTACTAGGGAATTAGTGGGACAGCTGAAGGGGTGGTGCTATTTTCCATGCAGGCTTCTGTGTCACTACATTTAAAAAAGAAATATTTATTACAAGTCACTTTATAATGTGTTTTCTCAAACCAGTAAATACCCTTTTAGCTGGTTTTTTTGGTTGTTGTTTTTTTGGGTTTTTTGTTTAACTGTTTGAACCAGTTTCAGGATGAGCCTCCCTAAATCCAGTAATTCTTATCGTGTTCCTGACTACTTTTCTCATCTTGAATCTATGGGACTCTGCAGGCCTCAGCATCTGCCATGTGTCATGAATGCAAGAATTGTCACCTAAATTATTGACTGACACTGGCTGGGGGATTTTACAGCAGGTCAGAATAGAGTAGCTTGCTTTCCCCCTAGGGATGTGCCACCTGACATCCAGCACCTCTATGTGCATAGATACTTCTAATCTCTGTGTCATCCTTACTAGCACTTTCCAGCTTTGTTATAAAAGGAAACGATAGATCAGGTGAGTGAATATATGATGTACTGCTCACTGGGAAGCATGGAGGAAAATTTCTGCTCTGAGAGCATGTGGTGCTTTCATGAGAAATCCACAGCATTTCATTTGGTTGTGGATGTATCTAAAAGGTGTTTTTACTGAGTCGTTCTTCTAATGTGGATATAGGAGTTCTTGATTTGAATATGCCCAGTCTTTCTTCAGAGTAGGCCATTTTCTGTTGACTGTATGGCAAAGTGATATCCCTGAGGCACCTTATAATTAAGTTATAACAATTTCCCTTTATCTTATCCCTTTATCTATACCCTTATCTTCACAAATTTCACAGTTGCTGTTAGATTGAATGTAAATATAGATGTCATAGTTCAATTATTTATGAGATTTTTTTTATTGAAAGAGTTTATTTTTCATTAAAAAACACCTGTTTTATGGAAAATATATTTTTATGGAAAAGAGATATGAAGGTGAATAATTGTTCAAGTTACTGCTGTGTTAAAATACTGGATTTTGATGTAAGCTAAGAGCAACAAAAAAAAGAGACTTCAAAAAATTAACATAGGTACCATAATCTATCCTTAATTCACCCTTTTATACACAGAATCTCTCCTGCTCAGATATAATCCTCTTATGAAGAGTTTATTTATAGATTGGCTGAAAATAATGCTCTGAGCATAATGCACTGAGCAAAGTTCCCAGAATTGTGAAATTGATGGTTCTGTCAAGATGTGTACTTTGAATTTAGTTTGCAGATTGCATTTATTTGTCACCCTCATGTTTCACTGATTACAATTAGTTTATTGCTTGGATTGTTGGAGGATTTTTCACTGAGTAACAGAAGGCCTGAGGATGGAAGATGCCTGTGGGGCTCATCATCTTGTCCCCTCCTGTGCTCGAACAAGATCACCCACAGTGGGCTGCCCAGGAACATCTCCTGGTTTTTGAGTATTTCCAAGGATGGAGACTCCAAAGCCTCTCTGAGTAGCCTGTGCCAGTGCTTGGTCCCCCTCAAAGTAAAAAAGTGATGCCCAAAAGTTTCTTCCCACTGCTTCTGTTATTTTCCTTCCCTGCGTAGCATTCTCCCCTTTGAGACAGAATAACCTGCTGGAGATATTTCCTCTCCTGTAGAGATTCCTGGCAGCTGGGATGAGGGAAGCAGTGCCTGCAGGTAGAACTATTAGGGTGAGGCATAGAAGTCGCTGGTTTAGACTGGTGCTGGTGGAAAATGGGGAAAATAGGAAGATTGTCTGTTGGTGGACAAAGATTCAGATCAGGAGCTTTCTGTTCTTGTTGAAGTTGAGCAATACTCTAAAGAACAGAAAAAACTTTCAAACAGGTCTTGAACTTGAAGGCCCGCAAATGATCATGATCTTACTGCATAAAGCATTATTTTAGCACAGGACCATGACACACAGATATGCTAATGTGTGTGAGCTATTTGATGGATAATCTAAGTTTGTCTCACTCTTGTCTCATCCTTCATGTCAATATCTGTTTTTATTGAGTAAAACTAAGCAGATATGAGCACTTGATTGTAAACCATTGCATGAGGTGCCAGTTTTTCTTCTCTTTCCTGCTAATCACTGTCATCCAATACAGTCTTAAACAGTTCCTGGAGGCCTATAATATAATACAAAATAGTTATGCTAATCTGGGTTTATGCTAACTATTTAGTCAAAGGATGTGTTGCTAACTCTTATGAATCCTCTTCAAATAGGCAAAATGTAGAGATTATATACCTCTGTTTTCTCTCTTTTCTATATCAGTATTAAAAAATATATTCATATCCATATATGAATGGTATGATAAGGTATATGGATACAATATGTATATGGATGCTGAAGTCCACAGCTAACAACTCGGTACGGCCTGCAAAGAGGAGCCTTAGTTCCTTGAAAGCCTGCCATGAAATAAAGCTCCACCAAGCTATAGAACTGTGTGATTCTCAATACCCTAATAATCCCTCTGCTTCTTCAGCCTGTGTTCTTCATTAGGGCTCGGGGACAATTTAATGATACAAATTCTGAGTCATATATAGACTTGCCAATTTACATTAATAGCTTGAAAAATCATTTGAGAGCTACTCATTTTCTCCAATTAGCCAGTAAATCAGTGAATGTAGTAGAAAGAACAGAGTATGAAATATAATCTGTTTAGTGATAATTTCTCATTCTGACTTTATATTATAGCAGTAAACATCTTGCAGTACACATTTGTGGGGGTAATGAAATTGGAATATTCTGTTCTCACCATGAATACTCTGATGAAACCATTGTTTGGAAATGAATGTTATATATCATTACACAATTAATTTTGATTTTTCAGATGATGCACCAAATCTAAACATACAGACAGAGCATGATTGCACAGCTGAGCTTAATAGGAAAGAAAAATGTAGTTCATTTCTCCTTTTCCATGTCACAGTCAGTATTCTTCCTTTAATTCTGAACAGTATGGGATCATAAGCTGAATGGAAATTTATTGAAATAAACAGTGCCCATCACTGGCCCAATAAACTTGCAGAGTCCCATTCCACGTGCTAAGGGGAGAGGTCAGTCTCCCTTGCAGTATGGCTATGGAGAATCATTTCCCATGGGTACAGCAGCAGACACTTGGGGATAGTGAAACAAAAGCTAAGGGAAAATGTTTTCTTTAGTTTGGGCAGCTATGGGATTTTGAGCTTTGACACATCTCTAGAAGCCGAATAGAGAGCTGCTCTTAGGAACTAAAAGGTGAGAAACTGGGAAGGGGATTTTAGATTGACAAAAGGAAAGGAAGTGAAGGGAAGGGTCTGTTTTTTGTGAGCATTTCCATTCAGGAAGTGCAGGACTGGCTGAGAGAGAGAAACTCGCTGTGGAGGAGACAGATCACAGAAACCATGTGGGGCTGGAGGAAGATGGAACACCTGGGCTTCAGTGGCCAGGGGAGAAGGAAGGGCTCCAGGAGGGCTAGCACTTAATCCCACTGGGCACAGCTCTGCCAAGGGGAGCAGGCATATTGGGAATCCTAAAATAGGAGTTTCCTGGCCAAGGGCCAGGACTGTTGCAGTTGGGGACACTGCAATTAGAAGCTCTGAAACCAGAGCTTCACTGAAAGCACACTGAGAAAGCAGACTTCTCCCTGCCAGCAGACAAAGTCAGGCTTGACCTTGCCAGGGGGAGAAATTCAGAGAATGTTTTCCAGCATGTCTGGTAAAGGCAGTTTTGCACGTAGCTCTTAGCATGTTGTAATTCCCAAGATGAGCCAGATTTCAACAAAATACATACAGTAGTTTCAGACTATAAAGAAAACCTGAAGGAAAACAAAGATACTATGACTTTCTGTGTGAGAATTTTCTTTCTCCTTATTTCTGTAATTTCAGGTGTGATTAGCACAAGTATGATAGAATGGGCACACTCCTCTGGATCTCTGTGTAGAAAAACATTAAGTATTTCATGGTATTAAAAGGTCATGAAGTCATGTACGTGTTGTTTATAGTCTCCTAATCCAGGATTTATTGTCCTAGTTCTGCTCCAGAACTAGGGACTTGAGTTGATTAAAAAAATTAGATTCTTCAAAGCTTTTAAGCAAATTGATTTACTGTGGCTGGAAAATTGTCATATTCACCCAATTCAGTCAGTATGATCCTTGTAATATTCCAAGCTAGAAAGATTTTACAAGTGGCATGTATTACATTTGAAGGATTAGACTTTGCCATGAAAATGCTGATGAGGTGAGTGGAAAATTACTATAAGTTATCCCTTCTAGTTTACCACGTTGGTTCTTTCCAGAGTGGGAAGGAGAGCTGAAACAGTGAGCCAGCTTGGTTACCTGCAGGCTCCTCTGTGCTGTTCCCTACAACTGCAGTGGAAAAGAAGCCAATCTGTTCATAATTCCCTCTGCCAGCTCTTGCCTCTGCCTCTTGTTCACCTTCCCAGTTACTCGGTGAACAGCCTTCCATCATTTTATGTTATGATGGGATCCCTTATCTCCCCCTCCCTGTTAAGAGGTGTCTGAGGAGCAGCTGGGAGACCAGAGCTCCCTGACTCCCCACTTCTGCCCCAGAGGGGACATGGCAGAGTCTGGCTCTGTGTGCTTCCAGTTTGCTGCCTGGTCTTGGCAGTGATTTGGGAAGAGGAAGCTTCCCATCAGCCTGACCTTATTGTTAAGAGGCTTTTCTTGGTGTCTTACCTGAATTTTCCCTCCAGCAGCCTTGTAAACTTTGCTTTTTTGTTTTAGTTGTCATGGATATGCAGAACATTAAAGACTGTTTTCCTTTGCTTCGACCTTTCCATCCAGAACACTATGATTTATTAGCCTTTTCTCAAGGAAAGATAGCTTCCCTAAGGAGATACATTTTTATGCCAGTGCAAGGGTTTTCTTTATTACAGCAGAATGAGCTCCTTGACCAGTGACCAGTCTCTGGAAGACTTCTGTGACCTCTAGGGCCTTTTTTGCAGAATTCTTGTCTTACTTGTCATTCCCTGTGTGGATAGTTTATTTTTCCAGCAGTAGACAGACGCTTGTGTTTGTCCCTACTAAATTACCTTTCCAGGTCTTTTGACCATGGTTTCAAATGATGATCCTGTGATGTGATGGACTTGCAGACTATGTTGGTCATACTATCTGTGACTATAATGAGTCCATCATTTGAATAATTTCTGAGAATACTGGATAATAACTGACTCCTGTGCAAAGCCACTCAAAATACATCTCCCCAGTTTTGGCACTGAACTGCTGTTAAGTGTTCTCTGGATGCCATTTTTTAATTCTGTGTCCCAGGATTGTCAATGGAAATGCCAGGATATTATGCCAAGCACCATTCAAATATTTGCTACAACTTTTATGGCAGATATCATACAACATCCACAACATAAATTAGGTTTATTGCTTGAAAAGTCCTCTACATTTGTAAACACAGAGGGAGGTTGTAAAGACATCAGTTCTACCATCTCTGTGTTATCTAGTGACTGAAAAATGAGATTTTATTTCATTAGGAAATTATTGAAATGCCTCCACAGCAGGTTTCCTAGAAAGAATAATGTTGGCTTCCCTGAAACAAGGTTTTTGATTATCATTGTATTTGTTTTGATTCTGATTGCTTGTGTGAATGCACAACCCTGTCATTCAGTGTGACAGCACACAAGATAATAAAAAATCAAATAAATTGCATGTTTGAAGTCTGGTTTATGGTTTATTTTTTAGCTAAAAGTGACATTTCAAGCCAGAAGATTTTGTCCTCTTATGTTACATAGTAATGTACAGAATATTGAAGAATTTTCTAAGGTCTTCTTAGAAATCCTAAAAATTCTTATAAATTATTGATCAGGCAGACAGCTGAATTCCATGCCTCTCTTTCATCAAGATTTTGTAGGTAATTAATTACAATTGTCTTCATTAAATTACTTTATTGCAAAGAAAGAATTAACATTTCTACCGTAGGCTGATAGATTTAGAATAATTTTTTAAATTACATTTTATTAAGAGCAAATTATTTTAATAAATTCAGGTCATTTTAATGTAAGTTTTTAATTAAATGATAACTGGACCTGCTGTATGGTCAGAAATGCAGCTGTTCCTTAGCAAGGCTGAGTTCCTTTATGTTGGATGCTTTGCAATGTTTTATGTATTAGAAGTTTTTCATAGTATGTTAAGCTTTTCTACTGAGCTTGTCAGAAGGTATGGGCTTCATGGTCTCCAGGGGATGATGTCTTTGCTTAAGCAAATGTAATAAATGGAGGAAACTCTTGCTTTTCTGTCAGCTTTCATAAAACTTTATTGCCAGCTTTACATCCCTGAGCATTGTCAAGGAATAGCTGTATTAATAATTAGTGTGTCCATTGCTTCCTTAAAATATGTCAGAAGAAAATGAGTGTGAAAGCATGGAGAGTTCTGTGGGTTTAAATGGCATTGAACATGACTGTATTAAGGGAAAAATACAAGGTTGTTCTTTTTACATTCAGTTACAAGAATACAAATGCATTTTTAGCTGTGTATCCACTTGTGGTTCGTTATTGTTGGTACCTATCATTTCAACGTGACATTATTTTCTCCTGTCCTTCCTAGAATGGCTTTACTCCTTTGTACATGGCAGCTCAAGAGAACCACATTGAGGTGGTGAAATATCTCCTGGAGAATGGAGCCAACCAAAGCACAGCTACCGAGGTGAGGGGGTTTTCTCACATTTTTCTTTGCCTGTGCATTCAGATCACTTGAATTCAGAACTGTGTGGGCTGTCTCCAGAGGGCTTGTCTGTGTCAATTGGCATCAACAGGTCGTTGTTAGCAAGCTTTGTTTTAGAATCACAGATTTGTTTAGGTTGAAAAAGACCTCTAGATGGAGTCCAACCATGAACCCATCGCCTGAGTCTTGGGATTTCAGTTGAATTCAGAAGTGGTGAGGCCCTCTGTAGTGCTGGGTTCACAGAACCATTTGGGAGGTCACCTACTCCAGCCTCTTGCTGCTGTTCCCTTAAGTTACACTGATTCTGAGGCTCTCCTGTGATGTGGTGTAACTTGTGAGTGTTCATTATTGGCTGTGAGTGGTGTAAACTGGAAACCAAATGGCTAACAAGGATTGCATCAGCGAGCTTGGCAGGCTGTTGTCTTCATGGACGCTTCATTTCTACTGCTGGGCCACGTGGGTGTAAATAGGCAGAAGGATGATATTAACTGGGAATATGGATTGTAAACCTGCAGTAACTCCTCTGCAAGCAGGAGAGACACCTAAGTTGGAGAGAGGAGACTCCATCTCCAGAGGAACTGAATCCAACGAGCTTCCTTCCAAATATGAGGGGGTTTAGGGGCAAAGGAGAAAACTCCTTAGTCATTAGGACTATGCTCATCTTGTTTCCTCTTTCTGCCAAATGTTCTTTATTCCAGCCAAGGGAGTGAGTGAACAGGCTCTGTGCTGCAAAGTGTGTCATCTTCCTGTTTGTTCTATGGATGTGACATGTGAAGTAGCTATAGCAAAATCCCTCTCTGGCCAGAGCTTTTGTTCCTGTTTATTGTTTTCTCTAGTCTGTTCAGAAGCATTCCCTTTCTGGATTGCCTTCACAAGTGGATCAATTCAAAATGCTGGTGCATTTATGCTCCCTCTCCTTCCCTTCAAACCTGTCAGTGTTAACAGCTGTCTTACTGTCCCTCCTCTCAGTGGGTACTGTACTATTTGATGACAGCTCATAAAATAATCCCCTCATAGATGTGGTGATCACATTACATGTCAGCTTTCTGAAACACAAAATCCCATATGATTGCCAGGCAACGAGGCAGAAACACAGTCCTTGTGAAGGAGCCAGGTGGAACTCGGGCTCGCCAATGAGCCCAGCCCTGCTGCAGCCCACAGTCACCTGCTGGCAGCCAGCTCCCAGCAGCTTCTGCTGGCTGGGAATTCATTCAGTTTGCAGGAATTGAGAGGGTGAGATGGCTATAATTCATGTGGCCTCTGTTTGCAGACATTGACAGAACACACACTATAGTGTCATTTTGTATAAGAGGCAGAGAGGAGAAAAAAGAAAATATATTCCTACTCTGACCCTGAATCCAAATTTGTCTTGTGCCTTCAGAAAGATCCGTTTTCACTTTGTAGCTTGTAAAGTAAAGGCTGTTGATCTCTTTGCTGCTTAACTAGGTCAGTTTTAGGTTCAGGTACTGCTGAGGGGGTGGTTTCCATGATTGTGTGAGTGTTCCTGAAGGGAGGCCTGAGCCACCATCACTTTCATATGTGCCCAGAGTTCACCTCATGAATAGGATGAAGAAATAGTACATTCAGTAAGGTGGGATGACAGCCTGAACTGTGGATGTCACTCAAATACAGGGAGAAGGTCCTTCTGTTTAGCATCAAAGAGTGGCCCTCCTCATGGGAGGTGAGGACATGAAAAGCTGTCTCCAAGATTTGGTCAGCCATGCTTTCCAGAGGCAATAGGAGGGGGAATGCAGAAAGAGTTCTGTCCTTCTAGAGGAGGGTGCATGATGAAATGGTGCAAATCAAATGGATGAACTTATCTTTGAAGCCTTGAAACTTGCCCTGCCTTTGGATGCATTTCATTTCCTCTCACACTTCTATACGTGCAGATAAAAAAGGAGAGTAAGGGTGAGCTCGGTTTCAGAGTCTCTAATCCAGGATTTGTTCTCATGTTCCCAGAGGCAAAAGGCAAATGCATTAAGCCATTTCAACACCTTATGTAGCCCCAATCTCAGAATAATCTTTACAGTTCAGCTGTTTTGTCAGCTGTTCCCCCCTTTTTAATTCACTGTACAGAATTTAATCTCTATTACAGGCAGACCCCACAGCAGTATCGCTGTTACAATGCACCTACCCACAGCTCGATGCAAAAGGGAGAGAAAGTTATTAGATTACTGAGGGGAAAAATTGCCTTGGCAATTCTTCAGATGTTTCTTTCAACGTATGTTAGCTCTCATTCCTTCCTAACTTGGCCTTTATTCTTCTCTCATCTTTCCATATTTCTATTCCAAAGCAAAGCTGTCCCATCTCTCATGTAGTTACAGAGCACCTGTGCTTGGGGAGGATGCATGACCAGAGCAAGGGTTCAGTTTGAAATCAGAACGAAATATCTGGTAGCCTGTACTACTTCAGCGAGGAGAGCAAGCTGCTATCTTGTTATCATGGATTTTAAAGCCCTGGCCATCCCAGGCACATGTGGAGGAGCAAGACAATTTTAAACTAATTTAGAAACAAACCTAAAACTATGACAAGCAAAGATTTACTTTCTGATTTTCTTTTTAAAAGAAACATAAATAATGTGAAGTTTTGCTCCCTCAAATCACGCTCCTAAACATGATCTGGATTTCTTGAACTTGCGGTTCATGTGTAACTTTGAACAGGAACAGCAGCAAACTCATTTGATACACTTCCTTTTTGCAGAGATGTGAGATATTCATAAACATATTGTCTCTATATTTTTCACATTGACACAGTTCAATGCTCAGTGAATTTGCCAAAAAATTGCTAAAGATATGCTTTGTAGCCCATTTTAAGATGAGAAGTAATTAAGAGAGATGCTGTAGAATGATTCTTTGCTTGCACTTGACTTAAAAAAAAAGATTACTTTGAAATGTGAAAGATCTTTCAAAGCATTTCAAATATTGGAAAGCCTTTTGAAGGTGTTTGAAAGAGTTAAAATATGTTGTGCCTCCAATCTCATGTCCCTGGAGATGGAGTGCAGAGGTGGAAAACAGCTGGGAACATGCTCCCCGGGTTGGTGTGCGCGAAGGGCGCGGTGCAGCTCCCCGCGGCTGTCCGGCCATGCTGAGCACCCCTTGTTTGCTGCCCCCAGGACGGTTTCACTCCTCTGGCTGTGGCACTGCAGCAGGGACACAACCAGGCTGTGGCCATCCTGCTGGAGAACGACACCAAGGGCAAGGTGCGGCTGCCCGCACTGCACATTGCCGCCAGGAAGGACGACACCAAGTCGGCGGCGCTGCTGCTGCAGAACGACCACAATGCCGATGTGCAGTCCAAGGTAACGGGGCAGGCTCCGGGCCCGGGGACAGCACCTCGAATCTCTGCATCGTAATGGGAAAACGGAACTGCTCTGGTGGGGAAGGACAACTTGCTCCACCAGCATCACCAGTAATACTTATAAGTTTGCAGTGTTAAGCTGCACAGTAATTACAAAGTGCTCATTTTTTCACTTTTTAGTTATGCCTTCCATTTCTTTGGTAACCAGATTTTTCTCATTATTTGCAAACCAGAAGCCACTGGAACGGAAGCAGAATCACTGCTTCCCTATTAAGTAGGATATTGGTTTATTGCCCACGGGAGCATAGGTTGTGTTTAAAGTTAATGCATGCTTGAATGGCTTTTCTCATAATTAACAGCATAACTCATTTCAGAAAAAGCAACATAGTTCTTCGTTTTGCGGCCAGTCTTTAATATTGTTCCTCTTTTTCCCAAACCATGCTGCATCAGATGATGGTGAATAGGACGACTGAGGTACCGACATGAACAATTTTTAATTACTCTTTCTGTTACTTATGATTATTTTCACTGCTCTTTGCCAATATTTCCTTATTCGTTAGCAATAGAAGTGAAGATATTACTCTTTTTTTAATACATAGAAATTTCTGACTCAAAACCTCCTATTTTTATTCATCCTTTGTCTTAGAATTTCTTTTTACCTCTGTCAGTATTGAAGGACGTTTTTGAGAATTCACATCAGTCCAAAGGAGTTTGAAGCAAGTAATGGAGCTAAGAGGATAAAGATGCTTTTTTAGCTCAATTTCATTAATTATGAAAATGCACTCACTTGGCGTAACTACATCTGGGTGTCTGGCTCAGCCAGAATAATGGTAAAATTAATTTTCTGTCTCTTAAAATAATAAGCATAATCAAATTCCCCAGGGTAAAAACTTGTTCAGGGCATCTGCTTATTTTTACCATTCTTCCTATTACAATCTTTTCCATAAAGTTTTGCAAAGCCCTCAGGGACAGTACATACTCAGAATTTACGTGCAGTAATAACATGTTTCTTATATGGATTTTACTTCAACTAAAAATCACGGGGTTGATTGGCTTGGACTGGGATTTTCCCAAAAGATCATTGCCACTTTCCGGAGAAAGAAAAAGTTCCAAGGATGAGATTGTTGTTTCAATACCTGCTTTTGAATAATGGAGTTTCTCTCCTGGGGGAGGGAATGAATTATGGATGCACGTGCCCACGGGAAGGTGCTTCCCTCTTGGTGTGTGCATACATGAACAGGCTGCCAGGAGGCAGCAGTGATGTGAACTGAAGTGTGACAGCTTCCCTGGGCACCTGCTCCATGGGGCATGATCTTCCCTAAGGGAAAGGGCAAGGGCTACTGCAGTGCCTGCAGAAGGAGGGCAGCACGTGCTCACATTTCTTTGTTCCAGGAGTAGCTTAAAATGGTGGTTTGGATACTGAGAGGCAGAAAACCCAGCTGAGAGCATGCTGTAGTCAAGAAACCAGAAGTATTCCTCCCTTTCTATAACTATCAGCAAGATCCAATCAAATCAGTGTAAAGCTCTTCAGGGAAACCTCAAAAGCAAGGCCCTTTCTGCTTGAATTACTTATGAGAAGAAAAGCTTGCTCTCTGTCCTAGTTTCTGAAAATTTAATCTTTTTTCATGTTGTTGTCAAGAGATTGTACATCTCATAGCTGGAGCAGGTTTCACCTTCTAGTATTCAAAACACAATAAGTAAAATGTGGGGTTTTTTATTTATGGATTGCGAAGTTTCTTCAGCTCCTTTGCAATCCAAATTGTATATCAATAATTTTGATTCTTTTACTATGCTACTAAGTAGTTTCTCATGTAAACCAAACTCTTTAATTACATTTTGAATAATTACTGCTTTTGAAAAACAAAAACAAAAAACCAAAAGCCCAATAGGAAATATGTTGCCCATATTTCTATTTCTAAGAGGAGTAAAATAAGAGTCCAACAACTTTTGTGATAATTTTTCGAACCCCAATAAATATACCCAGCCTAAAAGACCCATGTTGCTTCCAAATGGTAATAAGGGACTTGCTTTATTTTCTTTAAGGATGGCTAATACATTAATATTTCCTGTGATGAAAACTGATCTTATTGGCCACTGATGCAGGGGGCTGAGTTGGAGAATGAAAGAATGAAGCACTTTTGATAATCTCCCACCTGTAAACTGGCCTCTCTGCCCAAAAGGCTGTGCTCTAGAATTCACAGTCTGGATAAAATTGCCACGATGTGTTAGTTGGGCAGCATTTTGAACTCAGGCTCTAGTTCAGTTGCTGACTCTGTGTGAGAAGATGTGTGTAATGAGGGCTGTTTCCCTTTGTAGAGCGGCTTCACCCCTCTGCACATCGCCGCGCATTACGGCAACGTCAACGTGGCCACGCTGCTGCTCAACCGCGGAGCTGCTGTCGACTTCACCGCCAGGGTATGGACTCACCCCTTCACCTGCCTGCTTCTAGTGGCCTTCAGAAATGGGGGGGTTTCTTTGGGTAACTCTGAGGCAAGAGCTGAGTGAAGAAAGGAGCAAAGCAATGCTGAAGTTCTGCTGGGATCAAAGATGTCTTTTTTGCAGTAATTCTGAAAGGTTGTCTCTCTGCAATGCCTTGGAGGCCTTGGGAGTTGTGTAACAGCCAGTATTCCCAGCTGGAGGAAGCAGGATCCTTTGGCAGCTCCAGAAAGCTGATGCTCTTATAATGTGTCAGCTCCCTGTGGCTTTTCTGTTTGTTAGATGTACTCTGGAAATTGATGTAGGATTGATTGGCTTTTTTGGTATTCAATATTTGCTATACTGCTTGAATTCCATGTTTTCACATATTACTATTTTTCAAAACCAGAAAATAAAGTATGTAGCTGTTATACAGATTCAACAGTAAAAGAACTAATTAATCATGACTACTCTTTCATAGTAAACAACTGCAGAGTTACATGGTCCAGTCTCTTTGCTGTTACACATTATGTAGTTTGACATGAAAACTTCTGGTAATCTCAACCCAGCTTCCAGGTCACAAGTTTGCTGTTTGATTTTGCCAGACACGCTTTGAATTACCTCAGGGTTCTGCCTTCCAGACTGATTCCCTCCTGCTTCCAATCTGGAGTAGCTGCTAATATTACCTCTTGCCTCACCCAAAGTGTTTTCAAGGACTTTCAGCCTACACAGCCTACACAGCCTACCACTCCTTTATGCTCTTGGCACTACACAAGAAGGTTCCTTTGTGTAGGAGTGACGCATTTGTGTCCTCTGTGTACGTTGCAGTGATTGAAATGCTTCAGTGTTTTGTGACTATTGGCTCATTGGGACTCTGATACATGTTTGTGTATTTGTCTGGCCCTGGGGCTGTGATGTTTGCTGCTTGGGCAGATGCGCTGCTTCCTTCATTCAAGGACCCCAAAACAATGGAGAAGGACTCTTGCTTAGGAAGGAATTACTAACTCTAGCTTATATGGTGTGTGCCTAGCTCTGATGCTCTAGCACATTCTTGTTTATTCTCTACAACGTGATGGTCTCATTTTTTGTGATCTGAACCCAAATTCACCCCCATTGCACACCTTCAGATCCATCCAGCTCATCGTTTGTTCTTTTCATGGTGTAGAATGGAATCACCCCACTGCATGTGGCTTCCAAAAGGGGAAACACAAACATGGTGAAGCTCTTGTTGGATCGCGGAGGGCAGATCGATGCCAAAACCAGGGTGAGTCTTTCTATTCCCTGAATATGATATTGTCCCTTCTGGGGAAGGGACTGGGATTTTCTCCTTGCTTGCTTTTGGGGATTTTTTGTGTTTTTATTTTATGTAGACTGTTTTCTAGGGTATCAGACTCAAGAACAGTTGGTATTAGTGACAGTAGGAGGCAGAAATGCTATTTCCTTTAGTCTCCTGTATAACCTGCCTACGTCATACAAGAAAAAGCTGATGAAACGGATGGTTTTCAGGGAATAAGCCTGTTAGTTGATCCAACTTGACATGACACAGCACATGTGATGCAGAGCAAAAGGAAATGGAAGGTCTGGACTCATCTAAGCCTTTCAGTCCCCTGACCCCTAAATGTGCACGCTAGTTGCAGTATGCCCTGTGGAAGCTCTACTGAGCTCAGTCCATTTTTATTGGAGACCTGATACAGAGGCAAGCAACCTCCTCAGAGCCACATGTCTCTTCCTCAGACAAAGTATGGGGTAACAATTAGGGGACTCTCACTGGCTTCCTTCTCCCTGTTGTCCTGTTGAAATGTCACATCATCTCTCTGGCCTTTATTTATGGGTGATTTCACAGTCATTCAGGGCAAAAAACCCATCATTTTATATGGGCAGGGTTAAATATTTCAAATGGGATTTTGGAATCACCTGGGAAAACATTGTCATTTATTCAGACTGAGCTGCACAGGGCTCCTTCTTAGGAGCTGCTGGTATTTAGGCAGCTGGTCTGCAAAATTACATGTCCAAGAGATGAAGAGCGTTTTAGAACACGAAGTTTATAGCTGGACATTAGAATTTTTGTTTAACCTAATAGGAAGGTAGAAGATATTACAGACAGCTACCCTTGGGGTTGATTCAATCTCTTTAGTTACTTGGATTTTAATTACATCAACCATTTGTTGCTTCATAAACTTTGAAGACCTGTCATGATTATTGTGAACTCTGTATGTGATTGTGATTTGGTTTCTGATTATGAAATGATATCTCACTATTTTTCTTTTATTTTTTAAAAACTCCTGCTGATGGAAAAAGCTATCTCTCAGGCAGATGTACAGCAAATTACCCCTGCTCACATTTTCCACAATAAACACCTAAATCTCGTGGAGAAGAGGCATGAAATGCTAATAATACCTTTCAGTCAGGATATTCCACATGCCCCTGAGCATGTCATACAGAAATAGTTCATCTGACCTTTGGAATGGCAGTATTGAATTCACCTATTTCCTGTTGAGTATTTGGATATTGTTCTAGACAAGTTGACACAGATGATTGTGAGGGATGTTTTGGGTTTTAAGAGGTCAAAGTCTTTCCCCATCCCTCCTCAGCCGCAAAGGTTGAGCGCAGTTGTGAATGAATGTGAGAGAGCAGGATTTGCCCAGCGTAGGTGGGAGGGACCAATTTTAGATTTGTCTCATTGTCTCTGCTCCCTGCCCTGTGTCAGCTGCTACATGGGCTCAAAATGTCAGTACAAAGATGTCCCTGAAAACCCATACAGGTATCCTAAGGCACACATATTCCAGCTTGCACAGGCTCCCTCTTCCTGTCACTTTCACCTTCTGCCTCTTGCCTGCTCCAGGGCTCGTGGTGGCAGCCGATGGGCTGCGCCTCATGGTGGGGAAGATTCCAGAGCTTTGGTTTTGCTGTCCATGCTTTGTGTCAGCTGTTGATGTTATCTGGGTGTGTCTCTCTTCTCCCTGTGCTCTGTCCACTCATCTCGAGTGCCTGGCTCTGGCTGTGAGTCCGCACGGTGTGAGGAGGCGGGATGTGCTCTGTCCCTGGCGCACAGACCCCGCCTGCCCCGCTGCAGTACTAACACACCTTGCCTTCCCTGCTGCCTTCCCTCGGCTCCCCAGGAGCTCCTGCAGCCTTCCAGCAGGTCGTAGTCACTGCAAAACAGAGGAATTAAAATGCTGCGGTGTTTCACTGCCAAGTTCTTGTGCTCCACACCACATCAAAATAGACGCTTCAGTTAAAGCAGCCCTCGCTGCTTTCGTTCTGTTTATTTTTAGCTTGCTTTGTTACATGACATCTGACGCTGCATAAATTAGGAAGCAAAAACTTATTTTAGGGGATTGCAGATGAGCTTCAGTACTTCAGGTTTGCAAAGTTAATCTGTGAAAGCTTTCTATGTTTGAAAATGTTCCATTGGAATGATTCTTTAGGAGCCCCTGTGTTGTCTAAAAATACAAATTAAAATGTCTATTCCTCAAAAGGAGTAAATGATGCATGTGTACTGCTGTTCCATAGTTAATGCAGCATGTCAAAGGAAAGCTCTGCTTTCTGCAGGAATAAGTATTTTTATTTTCTATACATTTCAGAATGTGTTTGCTGAAATTTTATGGCATTTCTCACAAAGCCATAAAAATGTAGACATACTGGTAAATCTCTTGACACAGTTACATATTTTAAAATAATATTTTACTTTTTTTTTGCAAGTCCTACCATTTTTCTCAGTCAAGTCCTAAGTTTTTAAAATGTGAAATTTAATTTCTTTTATATTATATCCAAAGCAGAAATGGAAACTCCATTCTTAAATACAATAATAGGATACTTCTATTACTACTATCTGTTAGAAATATTATTATAATATTATATAATAACAAAATATAATCTTTAACAGTAGATAATTATTATATGATAATAAAATACTAAAATATTATTTTAACATATATTATTATATAATATCTGGTATATGCTTTGCAACTTCCATTTATATACAAGCCTTCTCTGGACTTTTGTTCATGAAATAATTAATGGGTAAAATTACCTATCCTAAAATATTTCACATTCAAGGTTTTACTCAAGCCTATATTATCTTAACATTTTCTTACAGTAGTAACAATTTACGTGGCATAATTTTATTTAAAATTTTAATATTTCACCAAAATTCCAACTCATGCAGATTCTGATGATTAGTTAGAGTTAGGGGGTCAGAGAAATTGTGCAGAAATTTGTCCTCTGAAAGGTGGTGGAAAGTTTAATTTATGCTTAATTCACTGTCAGGTGATCAAGGGTAGCATGGCAATTACCAGTTCTCACTTTGAGGGAAGGAAAGCATTTACAGTCTTCCTGGCACACACTAAGGATTCTTACAGGGAATTACTGTCAGAATTTAAAAGCAATTTTAGCATGGCCAAAATACATGTATTTCTATAAAAAGGAGTCCTCATATAATAGAATCATAACAGTGTGCACCTTCAGAATGTGGAAATGTTGCTGGCTATTACAAGGTTTTAGGAATATCCTTTCTGAATGCGGCTTTTGTATTATCTCTATAATCTCTCTCTGTAGATTGTATGGGGAAAAAAACAAGAATATGAGATTTTTTAGTTGTGCATGCTTTTTTTCTCTTGAAATGCAGTTTAATTCACAGGGTTTCATCACCTTACTGGAATTTCCATTTTTGTGGGAGTAAGCAAACACCCTTCAGAGGGGGAGGAACACTCTCACCTGTCTCAACCGCTGAAGCTGTCACACATTTTGTCATCTTCGTATTCAATCTTGCCAACATTGAAATTAGATTTTTGTTGCTCTGGGACTTTTCTTAAGTCTCCTCTTGCAGGTTTTCATCCTGAATATTTACAGTTGAATAAAATGCATGGAATGAAGGAGAGCATCCAGTCTTGGAAGGGCAAGCTTATTGTGTGGGACAGTAAGTGTGCTGTGTGCCAGCAGTGTGGCAGCTGGAGCAGGGATAGGCATGGCAATGGTGGAATAAGGTCTGGGGCACCATTGTAGTTGGAGAAGGGCCACAGAAAGGAGGAGCTCAGCTGGAGCTCAGAGGAGTGGCAGGTCACTCATGGAGATGAACAGTACCAATAGGAAAACAAAAGGAAGGAAACTGTGGGCAGCACAGCTCAGATTTGGTTGGTTTGGGGTTTTTTTGTGGGGGATGTGCTTCAGACACACCTTAACACTCATTCTGGAAACCTACTGAGATATTATTACTAATAAATCTCCTTTTGTACATCTGTGTCCTGACAAAATAGGCTTGGCTCTGCTATTTCCACATGGGAGTGGTAACCATTGCAGCAGGATCCTGGGCCCGCCTTGGCACTGTGCTCTGTACAGTGTTTGCTCCTGCAGTAATACTGCTGTGACACTTTCTCCTCATCTTCTTACATGCACAGAGCACTAATAATTCATTGGCAGCTTTTGCTGTTCCTAAAGCCATGTCATATTATAAATATCTAATCGCAATGCAGAGATTTCCTATAAAAAATTTAGTGGCTCCATATAATGTTCACAAGGGAGTAGGAAGGGCTGTTGTATGAATTGTCTAAGCAACTTATCTAGAAAATTACTGTTATTTGGAGTTACTTATGTTGTTATCTTAATACTCAAACAAGCACATTTTATATTTTTGCTGTATTTTTCAAATTTGTGCTGTGAATGGCGACCTGGAAGAATACTTTACAGCATGTTTAATTATGCCAAGAGCTTAAAGCAAGAGGGAGACTCGCCTTGTTCATTTTTAAAGAGATTAGATTTAGTCGTAATGAAAAATGAACAAATTAAAATCCCTTTTTTTGTCAAGAAAATTTAGACAATTTTGCATATTTGGCATATGAAATACTAAAACTTAACTTCACCCTTATGAAAATGAGAACATGCAACTGCAGTTTAGAATAATTCCTTGATAATTTGGCCTTTGATGTTCATTTCTATCATTAGTTTTTGGTTGAATGAGCACTGAATGTGAGCAACGGTCCTGTGAATGTGCTGCCCACATAATTTCCCATTAAAAATCCCTCATAAGCACAGCTTCTTTTTGTCTCTGTGTCTCTGCTAAGCTGAAAGAAAGCATTTGTGAAATGACCAAATAATTTATCTTTGGAAGCCCTACAGTTAGGAGTCATGCACAGCATTCAGAATTAATTCTGCAGGTTAAAAATGATCAGTGATTGATTTTCAAGGGAAAAAAAAAAAGCACAAGTTTTCTTCATATTTTGAGAAGCATTTGAGAGAGAATTAGCATTGATGGAATTTCCTGCCTTCCATGCACACAGAGGGGATTGCATTGCCATTTCTCAGGGTGACCCAGCTGTTGGTTACATCACAGAGTGAGTTAGGAGAGTACCACATTTGGGAACAGCGGAGCACGAGGTGGGGGATGTCACTGGGAAGATACAAACATTTAACACTTCATTCCACACAATCCAGGGCAAGGAGATAATTGTTAAACTTCTCTAAACATCAAATTGCTGAATTTCTTGTCTCCTGACATGGTAGCCTTTGTGTTTATGGGATATCCATTATCTGTGCTTCAAAGTCTGTGTCCCTCTGACCCAGAGCTGGATGTACTGTCAAGTGAAGATCCTGATGTGTTGGTCGCTCTGTGTTTTTCAATTAGCAAAGGAATGACTGACAAAGTACTTAGGCCAGCTCCTGAAGTCACTTTGAGAGCACTGAGGCTCATGGCAAATAGATAATGGTGCAAAAAAGGATTTGTTTGGTACACCAGTGTGTCTCTTCATGTTGGCTCGTGTCAGCTTGTCTGCATTGTTTTCTTTACTAATTCTGCTACTACAACAGCTTTCTCTTTGAAATCTCCCTCATCTTTAAACAAAAGATATAAGCAAAAGAATTAGAAGTATTAAATACACAATAATTTTAAATATACATTGTAGGGAGATAGAATATAAGTAAATAAAGGTAGTATAGAAAGTAATCTCACCCCTTAAAGAGTTGCAGCTGAGCCAATTATTAAAGATTGGGAACAGGGCTGACTTTAACAGGCCACAGCTGTAGCTGATAATAAGAGAGTTATAAAAGAGTGGATTGGTTGGTTGAGGGGATCTGGAGTTGGTGAGAAGAAGGAAGAGTCAGTGCTTAGAGGAGCTGCCTACCAGAAACATCAAGGAGGTGTAAAACTCCAGCAATGTGGAACCTTAGCAACATAATGACAATAGAGCTCTTGCAATATAATGACAGCAATACATGATGTTTTCCTCAGAGCAGAAAGAGGAAAAGGAAGAGGATTCTGTGGGAGATCCTCAAAACACCTATGGCAGGGTAGAGTAGGATGGGTAGCAAATTTCTGTCTCTACTTTTAAAGGGAATTGTAGATAAGAACAAAGAAGAAATCATTGTTTTAAATTATTTAGAGTTTTTTTTGTTTTAGCCAGACTTTCTTGAGGAGTTGATGCACTTAGCTTATATTTTTCTTGTTTTTCTCCCTCTTGGGATTTGTCCTGCTTTTGTTCAAGGACTCATGCAATTTTTCTTTTTTTGCTGTTTTACTAAATAGAGTAACATCAAAGTTGCCACGCAGATAAGGAAAGTGAACCTCCCACATTGATTAAAAATGTAGAGCACAAGAGGCCAGAAACTGGAAAGGAATACCAAATAAATACCTTCCCTAGAAATGCACTTGGTATATAGTCCTACCTTTGTAATACCAGTGGGAGTTATCTGTAGGAACCCCTCTGGCAATGAGATGATAATGTACCTCAGTTGGTCATAAAAAGACTAGGTTTAGAGGACTCTGAAGTTTCAGTGCATAAAAAAAGTAAATTAATTCCACCTAATTCTTCACACTGATCCCATCTACCCATGCTGAAGGCCACGAATTCTGATTTTGGGTTTGATCTTCCATCTGTGGAAGTTCAGTGCAAAGCTTCTGTGGGATTTAGGAATGCCTCTGACACAGTGAGCACCCAGGCACACCTAACCATGCCAGTGTGTCACAAAAGCCCCTGGAAAAAGGAGATAAGTAAGGGAGAAAAATTGCTCCTGCGACTTCAGCCCCTTGCAGCTGTGGAGCTTTGTAGTGCTGCTCACTTGGAAAGGGCTCTGTGCTTTGGAAACCAGGCATGAGAGAGGCTCTGCTTCTTGGAACTGCCTTTTGTAGGGTGTTACAGGGCAGCGTTTGCCACAATGAGCTTGCAGTTGCAATGGCACTGTGTAGTCTGGAGCTACTTTTAATTTAAAAACATAGTGATGCTGGTTTCCTCCAAACCCCAACAAGGTAAACAGTCCATCTGTGTATGAAGCAGGGTCACCAACTCATCCTTAGTGCCATGTTTTGGCAGTTTTGTACTTTTTTGGCCTCTGAGTAATTCAGACCTGCATATTGTCCTTTTAATCAAGCTGTTACTGGATTCCTCAATGGGATCCTTAGAATAACAACATCAATGTCACACAAGATGAGCGGCATGTCTCAAAAGGAGAAGGCTTTTCTTGCAATTAAAATCATTCCTGTTTCACCTTGGTAAAGCCACGTCTGTTGAGTGAATGCTGATGACATCTCTGAGTGTGTGCTTGAACAATCCGAATGTTCATGAACACATCTTTTGCTACCACTGTTGTGATCATGTATAGTACCCTGGGTGAGTCTTTTGGGACAGAATGGTGTTCTGCAATGGAAAAGACTCTTGTGGAGTTGGTGGTCTGACAGCAGTTTTAGAAAAGAATTGTTAGCTCTGTGTTCACCCCTAAATCTCAAAAGTGAAAGATATGGTTATGTTTCTCTCTTTTTCTCTTGTTTTAAAATCTTCTTTATATTGATGCCTGTTTAAAAGCAAAAGAAAATTCTAGAGCAAATTTTCTGGTATGAACATCACCTGTTTCATCCCTGCATCAAAAGCAATCCAAGGACATGGGTTGGTTCATGGAGCACCCTCAACCTAGGGAGAGGCAATGCTGTATCAAAGCCAAGCAGAGGACAGGGAGGGGAGGACGCAGTGCAACCTCATATTATCCTTTGAGAAGAGATTTCAGCACACAATGAGCTTCCTCCCTCAAACATTAAGCTTAGAGTGTCCTTTACTGGTACAAGCAAGAACAGGGATGAAACTTCGTGCTGTGGAGCCAGCTTTAGTTAGGAGTCAAAAAAGGAGCTTTTTCTCATGTGTGGGGCTGCATTCCTGGCAGGTTGTTCCCCAGAGTGCCAGGACAAGCAACTGGGGATGTGCTCATTTGTTTTCTCTCCTTTTCCTTGAAGGATGGACTCACCCCCCTGCACTGTGCAGCACGAAGTGGCCACGACCAGGTTGTGGAGCTGCTCCTGGAGCGAGGTGCCCCCCTGCTCGCACGGACCAAGGTGTGTGTGGGCCCTGTCAGAGTATGGGACACCTCTATAACCTTCCACAGAGCTTTCAGTGTCCCTGAGAGGACAAGGAGGAAGACAGCAATGTTACTGTCCTCCCAAAGGAGATGTATTAATGGGAAGAATGATCCAAAATAAGGTTTGCTTACATAATCTTTTCCAAATGTATGAAAAGCGTACACTTGCTTGCCCGTCTCTATAGCATCAGACTAAACACATGATGTGCAGTGCTACTGCCAGCACTTCCCTTGTGCTGCTTCCTGAGCCTGTAGTACACAGAGACGTAGACGCTGGGTCAGTCACTCGTAAGAGGTGATTCCTGGTACATATTTTCTGACCTGTCACATACGATAATGAGGACAGTTTCTCCTAATTATTTTTACCAATTATTTGAGAGTTGGAAAATTATTTCTGTGTCTTCTTCCTCACATCTGCAAAACATACATCTAAAATAAATGCATTTCCAACAAATTCTGTCTCTTTGGTGAAACTAATGAGGGGAAGGTATTTGTATAATAGCAGAGCCCACTGAGCAGCACCTCACAACAACAAATGTCCTTCTTACATGTACCATGTCTAAGTGGGGGTTACTGAAGCTGCTGTTCTGTTCTGTCACAGAATGGACTCTCCCCACTCCACATGGCAGCCCAGGGGGACCATGTGGAATGTGTCAAGCACCTGCTGCAGCACAAGGCTCCTGTGGATGATGTGACACTGGACTACCTTACTGCTCTGCACGTGGCCGCTCACTGCGGTCACTACCGTGTCACCAAGCTCCTGCTGGACAAGAGAGCCAACCCCAACGCCCGTGCCCTGGTAAAGCTGTCCCACATGGGTCATGGAACAAAGCTGCCTGGTAGCTCTTGCCAGGAAAGCTGAGTGAGAACTGTCAGCAAACTCCACAGCCTTATGTAGGTGCAGTAGCCACAGGGGTGTCACACCTGCTGGTTACCAGTCCTGTGCCTTGTGTGCTTAGGCCTGATCATGGAACACACCCCATGGCAAGTGGCTGTGGCGTCAGGTGTGGAAGCTCTGCGGAGTTCCTAAAATCAGAGCAGGTTCTGGCTGATGTTGATGTATACATTGGTGTTTTAATGAATTAATGGCTCAGTTTTCCATAGTGGGTGATACAATACACAATTTCTGGACTTTCAACTGAATCAGTAAGTTTATTGGCATAGGCAAAACATACTAAAAAGCTAATATTTCTGTGTTTATCAAATGATGACATTTTCCTCTCTTGGGTGCCATTTTTCTTTCCAAAAAACAGTTCTTATGCTTACAGGACACCAGGTATGATTCCTTTTACTGACTGATCAAACCATTGCCCCTAACAGTGAGAAAAATGTCACATTTGACTCTGGAAACATTTGGAATCTTTAATGTATCCAAAGCAAGACAAGATTACAATTTTCTCTGCTAGGAACTGTTAGCTGGCTGGGAGTTCATGTACCAACATATTGCGCACTGTCAGGAAGAGAAGGAGTCTGTGAACACTTGAGGTGCTCCTGCATGGCCAGAGTTCTGCCATGGCCAGCTGCACTGGGGGCCTCTACAGAACCCCCACTGCAGGGCACTCAGATGCCTTCCCCAGCTTCTTGCCCACACTAGGACCCACTGTTTTTCTATATAGGCCCTCCCTGTCCTTTACTTCCTTGGAACTGACACCATCTTCTTCTGCTCCCTCATTTTTCTTGGCCTTTTCACACCCACAAATCCCATAGCCCCTTTTGCTTCCTCCTCTTGCACTTTCTTTGCTTTGCTTTTTTCAGTGCTGTGCTCACTTAGGTGATCTTTGTTAACACTGTTTTTATCCTTGCTTGTTTTTCTTGCCAGTCTTTTGATTAGCTGCACTTTGCTCAGCTACTCACAAATACCCCCTATGTCTTCTTTCTTTCCTTCCATGACCAGAAATATATCTTCTGTTCCCCTCCCTCCATGCCTCCCTCCCTGTGAAACAAAAGGAGAACACCCTCAGGCTGCTGCCTCTCTGCTCCCTTCCCACCAAACTCGTTTTCTCTCCCCAGTACCTCCCTTATTTTCTCTCTCTCCCATGAGGGACTTGTCGCCTTTGGCTTGTTCATAGTGTTTAATATATTAAATGAAGCTCATAATTTCTGTTAGTGATACTTTTTTTTTTTCTGCCTTCTCATCTCCCCCATCAAACTGTTCCTCACTTAAATAGAAGTAGCAAAATTAAATCAACTGAGGCAGTGAAATTCAGTGAAAAATATGGAAACTTCTGAAACAGTAAAACTCCCTATGAAATATATTGGGACATATTGTGTGGGAGGTAAAATATCAAATGGTTTTGATTATTTCTTTAGAAATCAGAGAAACAGTAATCATATTCAGCAGAGTTCAGTGATGGAATAAATACTATAAAGAATGTTTTTTCAGCTACTTTTAAAAAATTGTTAATGTTTGCAAAATGCTTTGGGGATACAAGCACTATGTGAGTTCTCAGCTTTTTAAATGTCTTTATGCTTTAAAGCACCCTCAAATGAACTAGTAATTAACACTTCCTTTAACAGAAGCAGCCTGTAGAATAATTGTTACGTGATTATCTTTTCCCATAAACTAAGATTTCACTGCAAGATTCTGGTTACTACTGGTTGATTGTTTGACAATACTGATGCTCTTCATTAGAAAATTTACCAATTTTTCAACATTATCTAAAAAATGTTACTCATGCTTTTCACTAAAATGTTCACATGTGGTAAATAATGTGTTGGTTCAACTTCAGACACACACTTAACCTGCATTAACTGTCATCAGACTATCATGATACCACAGCTGAAGGGGTGGTTCTTTATTTAAGGTACATCAGAACGTACACACACATGGATATTACGGCTTAGGGTATAAATATAAAAATAAATACACACAGGTCCTTAGATTTCAAGCAAAATGACAGATTAAGGTGGAACCTGGAATAAGCACTCCGTTCCTCTCTTTTTCTCCGTTTAAATGTCTTCAAACTGAAAGAGAGTAGATTTGGGTTAGATGTTAGGGAGAAAATCTCCCTTCTGAGGATGGGGAGGCCCTGGCACAGGTTGCTCAGAGAAGTTGTGGCTGTCCCATGTGTAGAAATCTCCAAGGATAGGCTGGATGGGGCTTGGAGCAACCTGGCATAGTGGAAGGTGTCCCTGCACATGGTAGGAAGTGGAACAAGATGGACTTTTCCAACCCAAACCTTCCATGATTCTCCTAGAGAGGTACAGGAAATACTTTGTAAAGGCACTGATTCTGAAGTGTTCACTGTAATTTCTTCCATTTCCCTGGTGTTAGGCAGTCTTGGGAAGCACTGGGAGTGCTCCTCACAGACGTGTGTAGCCCCAGGAAGCACACAGACACACACACATGCACACATACACATACAGGCAGTTGGCAGGCAGCACAGATGTGTCTGTATGTGAAGTCTGGAGGTGGAGGTTTCCTTTCTCTCCTAGGCCTGGGAAGAAAGCAGCAGCACTGCTTTGTTGTGCCTCAGATAGTGGAAGATGTCTGTAATCCGTAACCTGTTGTGCTTAAAGAATAGCTGCTTGTGGTAGCCTAACCCTTGTGCTCCCGGTGTGGCAGCATGGAGCTGTGTGGGAAGTGTAGCTGCATGTTTCTGACTAACATCACTGTCTTTTGCACAGAATGGTTTTACTCCACTGCACATTGCCTGCAAGAAAAATCGCATCAAAGTCATGGAACTCCTGGTGAAATATGGGGCTTCAATCCAGGCTATAACAGAGGTAGCAAAATGTTTCATGTCCTGCAGAAACATTCCTTCTCTCTCTCTCTCTCTCTCTCCTTTTTTGCTTTCTTCTTCCCACCTCTCCTGTCCCGCCCCACTTTCCTGCATGTTTGATTTGAATGAAGAAGCCCATCCCTCGAGCCGTGCAGAGGAGTAAAACTGCTCTTGCTTTGTTTCGCAGTCGGGCCTCACACCAATACACGTGGCTGCATTTATGGGCCACTTGAACATAGTCCTCCTCCTGCTGCAGAACGGAGCCTCTCCTGATGTCACTAACATTGTGAGTACGGCTTTCACTAGAACCTTCTGCTCAGGACCCCCAGAAGTTCCTGGTTACCCTGTCGCTCAACCCAAGGGTCACATTTTAATGATACTTTGTTGCATATTAGTGCAAGTTATTGTGGCACTTGTAGTGACGAGGGGAAAGCGATGGCTGCATCTATCGTAAGCCATCTCTGGTTTCATGTCTTCTGCAACAATGCTCAAGTAGGTAAAGTTTTCCTTAGAAACAGACAAAACTCACCAGAACCATCCAAAATGGATTATAAGCCAAATCCCACAAAGTCTGTGTTTCTGCTCTGAAGGATGAAATTCAAGTCCAAATGGCTCTAATTTCTGCCTGCATGACTTTGCTGGCTGCCATGAAATTGTGTCATTCCTGTCAGTGAAAGATTTTTACAGAATATTCAGAGTATAAAATGCCTAAAATCCCAAGGATTAAACAAAAAGCAAACCTGGGAAACTCAAGATGTTCCTCTTAGACAGGAAATTCCAGGAACCAGTGATTAAATCTGGAAAATGTGACCTTTGGGAAGTTACACAAAATGCAGAACCTGACTTACCATAGAAATCAGTGTTTGTATACCAACAGCCTAGTTACCAAAAATAGAGGGGGAAAAATGAACCAAAAAAAAGCAACATTATTGTTTTCTGAGATGTATTTCGTAAGATATTTTACTGTTTGAATTTGTCAGCATAAAAAATATTCAACTTGGGACCACCTGTACTTGGGAAGCAGCTTTTTTCAGTACATAAGGTTATAGGTAAGTGTTCCCAGCAGCAAAAACAACAAAAATTTAGTAATCCTGGTACTCATTATTTTTTTTCTCAGCTAGAAAAATCTTACATGCAACCCAGTGAAATTGTTAGCATGCAGAATTGTTAATGTGAATCATTAAAATAGACTTTCCATACTTTGTTATGGAAGCATTCTTATGTAAGAACTTTATTGATAATAAAAAACCAACACAAAATCCTTGTGGAAGCAGTTAAAAATACTGTGTTACCAGGCATTTGTGTGCAAAGTTTAACATTCTACAATTTCTGCTACACAGGTGTCTTGGCTTTCACTTGGTAAGCTGCTGAGTTTTCCTGTTGAATTACTGTTTCCAAAACCTAAATTGCTTTGCTAATTCAATCACAAAAGGGTCATTGCAGAAATTTGATCTTTAGAGTGTTTTCACATATTAAACTGTTTATTCTTCAGGTAATAAACTTTATATTTAGATGGAATGATTAAGATTTTTAGCTAGGGCTGAGGGATTTTGTTCTTGCATACCTACTAATCACAGCTGGTAATGCAATGTTAATTTAAGAATGACAAGATAAGTCAACTCCTGGTGAAAAGGGTTTGCTGTAAGTAAAAATCCCAATTAGCAGGCAAGCTAAAGCTACTTCTTTACACCTAGATGAGGACAAGAGGACATGATTCCCCATTCTGATGTAAAAGGTCTTGACTAGGGTGCTCATTTTGGCAGTTGCAGTTTAAGTGGTAGTCAAGGGGAGAAAGGCCTTACAACAGAATATTCTCCAGCTCTGGTGTAAGAATTATGAACAAATAACACGAAGAAATGAGGGGTCCTGCTGTGTTCTCATGATATAACATGAGATGAATAGAGCTCCTGATTGCAGAGCTCTCCCAAGACCTGATGCACCAGATGCTGGTGAGCTGCCCAGGGACTGTTTCGGTCCACTTTGGGACACTGCACTCAAAGAACAGAGCCCAATTAAACTAGGAATGCTGTCCTCAAGGAATCCTCATTTCAGTGTTTTTTTGAAAACCTATGCAAAAAGTAAATGCTTTGAATATTCCTGATCTGAAAATGCTTTCCAATATTTTGTATCCTTCAAATTCTGAGAGCTACAAAAGGCTTGAAACAAGATTGATTCCACAGCCTGGAGACAGAGCCACACTGCTGAGTACAGATTTTACACATTCCGTGTGCTGGCTGAGTTGTGCTCACCCGTTGCAAGGCCTCTTAATGTTGCCAGCTCCACACAGTGTGCAGGAGGGGACCATCTGGAAAATGATCCCCTTCCATCTTGAAGCTCCTGTGCCATGCAATCCCTAGAGAGACACAGCTCAGTGTACTCTCATCTCCTGTGCAGTGCACGAGCTGATACTCTGTTACGTAGAAAGCTGAGGGGCATATGTGACCAGGGCAAGTCTATCTGACAGAATTTTTCCTAAGCCAGGATTTTCATTCTGTCTCTCAGTGCTTGAGTCTTGGATTGTCCATATGGCAAACCAAGGCATTCCAGGTACAGCCACATGCATTTATGCCCTGCAGCTGAAGCCAGACTCTCAGCTGGCAGAAGGATGGGTCTCAGCACCAGTTGTCATGGGTAGGACTGGCACTGGCAATGATCTTTCTTTGTGGAAGTTTAGGACACTGAAATGCTTTTGCTTTCCTGCAGCGTGGAGAAACTGCATTGCACATGGCAGCACGGGCTGGGCAGGTGGAAGTGGTTCGCTGCCTCCTGAGGAACGGGGCCCTGGTGGATGCCCGAGCCAGGGTAGGTGTTCTGCTTACAATGTTTTCTTTTTCTCTTAAAACAATGGCTGAAGGAATTATTCACCACACTCCTCTCCTCCATTACTCCATTTTTTCTGCTATCACTTGCTATGACTCTGCAAGAGAAATTCATAGGAAGGTGTGTGGGGACCCAGGAGGATGCTGGGCTCAAGGTGGCTCCCTAGCACTAACGACCCACTTGATTTGAGTTGTAGGAAGAACAGACCCCGCTGCACATCGCCTCCCGCCTGGGCAAGACGGAGATCGTGCAGCTGCTGCTGCAGCACATGGCGCACCCCGACGCTGCCACCACCAATGGCTACACCCCGCTGCACATCTCTGCCCGTGAGGGGCAGCTCGACGTCGCCTCCGTGCTCCTTGAGGCGGGTGCCTCGCACTCCATGTCCACCAAGGTAAGGCTAAACTGAGGAACTGAAGCAGTTTGGGCCCTTTTGTTATCTTCTTATTTAATCGGCAACAATCCAGTAGGCTGGAGTGACATATCACAAGCTAATCAAATTTCAAGTTTGCTGTTATCTAAAATTGGATTTAGTTGCCACTGAAGCCAAATGCAGGTTTAAAATGTCCTTGTTTCTCCCTTTCCCTTATAAGCACAGCTTTTTTTTGGCAGAATTTCCGAAAAAGAAAAGGGAATGGCAATGATACATTTTTTATGAACAGGTCTCCTTTTATTCTTCAATACGTTATTTACTTAAATAGCAAAATAATTCTGCCCTGTGCTAGCTGAAAGGAATGTTCCTAAAACACAGAAGTCAGCATCTGCCCAGTCTCATCGAATGCTGGATCTATTTTCAGTGGCTCTAAAATGAGATGTCATGTGACACAACAGGCCATTTTGTCTGGGATTGTGAAATAAATGCTCTCCAGAATCACTAGTGAGTTTTTAGCCAAAAATGGTACCAATAGATTACTAACAGAGATGAATATGTAAGATAGTAGATAGCTGTGAAGAGAATTATCAAGATATCTTTTCCAGATTTAAAGCATTTGATAAGTGAGAATCATGTAATTTTTGCTATTTATAAAAGTACCCTTGGTTTTACAGCTGGAGCTTAAAACATGTTTATGAACAACGACGTGTCTTCCAGGGTTTAAAAGACTAAACCAGCAATTTTCAAATTATGATCCATGGATTACTGGAAGGGCTTGCTGTTCTCCTTTTTATCCAGCTGTTAAATCACATTAGAATGGCTAAAAATACACTAAATACTTTCCTAATTTCCCATATTGCTTGATGGCAATTAGTATTGCAGGAACATTCTATAATTATGAATAGGAGAAGATGGAGCCTGCTAGATAATATCTTTATAGACTTCTGATTTGTGAACTGAAAATGTTTGAGATTACCCGATATAAACTTCTTTCTGAGGTGGGATTAGTGGAACTAAATTATAATGATGATAAACATTAAACATGATTTACGTGCCAGGCAAATAGGTCATTGCAGCTTCCCAAAGTTACTGTCAGGCAGTGGTGCAGGCTGCCACCTACTGTCATATATCCTTGAGCTTTCCTTACCAAATTTTTAATTAAAACAGGCAAAGAGAGGGGCTCTTTTTAGCTTCAGTAGAACTTTGTGACTGTATGAATACACAAATGCAAGTACAAATAATTTTTCACCAAACCCTTCCGGAGGAAGGGAATTAGAGTTTGAAGGATTTATCTGATCAATTTAATTGGTGTTTCATTGTTACTGGCAACAACTGATGCAGGAAATACTTGTAAAGCTGTCATCATGGAACGAAAAAAGGTGCAGTTGGTTTGGGGTGTAAATTAGAAGAAGTGCCTTCATTGCCCCCACGCAGTGTGCATTGCTAGTACAGTCTGTATCAGATAAAATGTCTGCCAGCCTGAGAGCACATAAGTAGGGAAGAATAATAAAAGGGAAAGTATTTTCTTGTATTTTGTGCTTCTCAAAGTGCTTTCAAGAGAGGCTGCTCTTTCTAGGTTCAGTTATCAATTCTGAGGTTGAAGAGTAGGTGCTTAACACATAGTTCTTAGACATGAGATGTCAGCATGACCTTTAACACAAACAGCTGTGTTTTATCTCCTGGAATTTTTCAGAAGGGATTCACACCATTGCATGTGGCAGCCAAATATGGGAGCCTGGAAGTGGCAAAGCTCCTGCTGCAGCGCCGTGCCTGTCCTGATTCTGCTGGCAAGGTACTGCTGGGGAAGAAAAAGTCAGAAGCCTTTCCTTAAGGAAGAACTGTGTGAAATATGCACCCTAAGAAGGCTGCAGCTTCTTTTGCATGGTGGCTGTGGCTTTGTTAGGGTCCGTGTCTCCCCTGGGTGGTGGCTGACTGCTGCTACCCAGCATGCTGAGTTTGGGTCCATGGCAGGAGGGTGCATGGCTGCTCTGAGGGCAGGTATGTGTCTTTGGCTCAGGAAGCACGGGTTCCATCAAGCTACCTAAATTCCCAATCGATAAACATAGGGACAAAGCCCCACCATCCCCTGGTGTAGGTGATGAAAGCCAGCAGCTTGCCACTGTGGTTCACCGGGTGCGCTGCTTCTCCTCACTAACAGCCACCTGCTTGCCATGCCCTTGCTGCCCATCCCCACTGCCTCTCCCCCGTCCCCTCTGTCCCTTGCAGCCCCCCAACCCTTCCATCCCGCCGCACCCGGGTCCCCTCCGGCCCGTGTCCCCGGTGTCCCGTAACGCGCTAACGCCGTCGCCGCCCTTGCAGAACGGCCTCACCCCGCTGCACGTGGCGGCGCACTACGACAACCAGAAGGTGGCGCTGCTGCTGCTGGAGAAGGGCGCCTCGCCTCACGCCACCGCCAAGGTGAGCCCGCCCGCCCGCCATGAGGGGAGCCGGGGGGGAGCCGGCCCCGGCACGGCCGCCAGGCCATTTATTACTGCGCAGCGGTAGCGACAGCGTAAAAAAATGTATATTCTGGCCAGGCAGACGGGGAATGAGCACAAGGGGAGTTAATTTCGAGTTAATTTCAGTGGTGTCGCGGTATCGCTGCGTCGGTGAGGGCAGCCCTGAGGGGAACCTGAGGTGCTGAGGGGAGTCAGTCCCACCAGGGTTTTAGTCGCAGCTGGAAGTCACTTCACTATTGTGCAATGTTAGCAATGACATTAAAAATTTTATTCCGGGGTTAGGAGTGGTGTTGTGGTTTCACTGTGCAGGTGAGGGGAGCTCTGAGGGGACACTTGGGGAGCCCTGAGGGGACTCAGGTCTATCAGAGCTTTGGTTGCAGTTGGAAGTTACCTCACTATTACATAATATTAGCAATAACTTTAGAAATGTGCATTCTGACCATGCACACAGATCATTCTAGGGTTAGGAGTGGTGTTGTGCTATTGCTGTGTAAAGCAAAAGCTGCTGAAAGGGGAAAATGGTGACCAGATGGGTGCAACACCAGATAGTGTCCTGCCCTGCGCAAGGCTGTTGATCTACAGGCTTTTGGAAAATGCTCAGGGATTGTATTGGGAATGTGGTTTCCATGGCAGTGCATGGGAAACAGGATAGTTTGGGAAACTTACAAAAACCCAACAAAACAACTACAGGACAACCCAACCAGGCACCCCCCACAGGACCTGTGTGCTGGCACCTGGGATTTTCCCCTCACAATGTGTTATAAAGCAATTAGGAAATTGTCTTATTGCCAGAAAGTGCCATTCTTCTGTGCTTAAATGATTGAATTAATCACAAAAACATTCCACCCCATTGCTGTTTCCAGTCTATGACTGACACGTGTATCAAAATTTCATATGCAAACACATCTCTACTCACGTGCTCTGAAAAAGCATAATGTGATGAAGGGTGTGCACCCATCAGTCATCATGGGCAATGTCACTCACCATTCAAAAGGGATTATTTGCAACATTGGTTGAACAAAATGTAGGTGTCAAACTCGGACTAATTTGAAGGTATTGGTGGAACAGTCCTGCCCATCCTGGTGAGGGCTGGCTTTGTTCTGGTTTAGGCAGCGAAAATAACAGATGGACAAAGCAACACAACAGCAGGGCCATGTGGGACATGTCTGGCCTTGAAAATTAAATGAACTCTCATCTCTAATAACAGGCATAGCATCAAATAATACTGTTTTATGGTGCCTGACTTAGGTTTACATGGCTGTTGTGGTAACTTTATTTTCCTTTTTTTTCCTGCCTGGTGTCAGAATGGATACACCCCTCTCCATATTGCTGCCAAGAAAAACCAGATGCAGATAGCTACCACTCTGTTGAACTACGGGGCTGAGACCAACATTTTGACCAAGCAGGGAGTCACCCCACTTCATTTAGCCTCCCAGGAAGGTCACACTGACATGGTGACTTTACTTCTGGAGAAAGGATCCAACATCCATGTGGCAACAAAGGTAACTCACAATTGGAAATAAAGTATTATGGGTGGGAGTATCCAGTAAGATGCAATGTTCGTGTCCGTGGACAGGTTTAACAACCTATACTAGAAACCTGAGAGCTCCAGTCTGAAATAATTCAGTGCTCTCACCTGTAAAGGCTCTTTTCTGCATGTCTTTATCCTTCAGTGGTAAGTGAAGAAATTTACTTTCTCTGACAAATAAGAAAACAATCATATTACTGGAGCAGACTAAGAAAAATTCTATGGAAGACCTTTCCAAATTTTTTTCAATTATTGTGCCTAACAGCTTTTATACAGAAAACAAGGTCATCAAAAAAAACCCCAAACCATTACTATAAATCTTCATGGGTCACTGGGTTTATTCGAGGATATTTGCAAATCTTACTTATGCAGGTGAAAAGCCTGCAGTTTCTGCTCAAGTTAGAATAGAAGACTCTGGTATGTCCTTGAATGGAGTAACTATATTCTGCTAATAGAAACAAGGAGATTTTCATTTCTTCTACAAAATTTGTTCAGTGCCATGTTCACAGGAAAGCACTGCATGTGATCACAGTGAGCTGTCAGTTAAAGGCTGCATCCTTTTCCCTGGCATTTGAATGGGATCTATTTCTGGAGTTAATGTCTTCATCTGGCTTGTGCCTGCAGCTGTCAAGGTTCCTCTTTCTGTCTGAAGAGTGGGAAGCACATTTTATTAATGTGATTCTTAGCTTCTCAAATTACATTATTGTAGCAAATCTTGAGCATTCATGCCTTAAAGTTTTCCTCTATGATTATGGTGATGTAATTGGTTTAGAGCTGTTTGTCAGCTGGAACAGGAGCAATATTGACTGTATTTTGTTTCAAACCACCACCCATACTCAAAAGCTACAGTTAGGGTCTGATCATGTTTTAAAGATGAAGAGGCAGAGAAGTCTAGATTTTTCCTTATGTAAAGTAGGGTTTTATTCTTACTTTTATCTGTTAGTTTACTTACCTGTTATATTCCATCTCCAGGCTGGACTGACATCCTTACACCTCGCAGCTCAAGAGGATAAAGTGAATGTAGCCGAGATACTCACCAAACACGGTGCGAACCAGGATGCTCAGACAAAGGTAAATCACGGAGTGGCTGCTGTCTCCAGCGTGCCAAAGGGTGCTACCCTTGTCCAAGGAATGTTCCACTGAGCTTGCAGTTTTACTTCTTTGTTCTCCTCCTGTAGCTTGGTTATACACCTTTAATTGTGGCCTGTCACTATGGAAACATCAAAATGGTGAATTTTCTCCTCAAGCACGGAGCAAATGTCAATGCTAAAACAAAGGTAAAGAATTTTCCATTGCTTTGCTTTTGCTCTTTATTCTGAACATGGTAACACAGCACTCCTACATGACATACGTGCTTTTTCCCTTGGGAGCTCTAACCATGGCATGGGAGGTATCAACGTGTGGTAGCTGTAATGGAATGCCCTCTGTCTGCTCCATCTCATGGTGTGGTGTTCAGGAAAGAAAAGCCAGATAACTCTGTGTATATGAAAAAACAACACAGACAATCCTTTTCATTGGTTTTTCTTTTTCTTATTACTTGCCAATTAACAAATGAAAGTTTGTTGCTGATCTCATTTTAAACCACATGGTTTACACCACTGTAATACCACTGTGCTGCCAAACTAGCAAGTAACAATTCAGACACTTTCAGGGTGATGCCAGTTCTCTCCAATATGCTGGGTGAGGAGTGGGAAGAGTTACCACTGTTCAGTGTGTGGGTGGGCTGACTCTGGGAGAGGAAGCAGCTGTGGTAAGGGAATGTGGTTTACTCAAGGAGAGTTTGGGGTTTTCTGAGGGGAATCTGGCTCTGCTGAAATCTGACCAGATACACTGAAATGGACCTGACTGCCTAAAGCCGAAGTCAGAACAAAGCCCACTGACTTCAACAGTTTCTCCAGGGATAAACTGGTGGGCACACCAGCTGAATGGGATGCATTTTGTAGTAAAAGCTGTGTAACTGCTGAGAATACAAAGAGAGGTTCTGATGACAGCAACAGTGTGTTGCATCCCAGAAATCATCACATCACCCTTATCGGAAAGAAAAGGCTAACTCAGGAACTGTAGGGCTCCAGCTTGGTTAATGCTGACTTCAGGCAATTCCTGGCTGCTGGATTCAAGCTGGATGTCTTGGGACCAACAGGAAGCAGCCCACTGAGAGTGTCTTTAAAATCCCATCAAAATCACTGGCTTGTAGTTTGCTTGTTCCTCTGGTCAGCACCCCTGTCCCCAGCTGGGACCTATGGGATGATTCATTTCTCAAAGTAGCATTATTTTGTTGCTGTGGTCACAACTCAATGTGGTAAGAAAAATCCAAGTAAATAGATAAAACATTCTGGCCTATCCCTCTTGGGAGCACCCAAAATCAATGGGCTAAACTCAGGGATTCCAAAAGGACAGGCAACGCTGCTAGAAAAACAGCTGATGAGAATTAATAAAGCAGAAACTAGTGGGATCCAAACTGTAGCTGCCAAAACATTCAGCTGAGGTATTTGGAGGCTAACTCAAGGGACAGACAAAATTGTGTCTTTAGGATTAAGTCTCTCTTTTTGTTTAAAGGACTGCTGGGACAGATTATGAATCCATTCACCCAGGTACTTTACTTATTTAGAATAGTTTCATTTAGTCAGCAAATTTGTATCAGGAAGCAGTTCTCCACAATCTCACACCTAGGGACCACTAAAAATACTGGCAATCTGTCAACTGGTGTTGTGGACTCAGTTTAAAGAATAAATCCTGGATTCAGGATAGGCATGTTAAAGAATGAATAACGCCTGCTGCAGCTTGGGCTTTCACTAGAGAAAGCCTGCACAATGCTTGGTGCAAGGAACACATGGCTTCTCTTTTTGAAGGACTACGCTATTCAAGCAAAGGTGGTGGATCTACTTTCCACTAGAACCTAGAGTAAGCAGTAATTTCAGCAGTCCGCACATATAAGAACTGTATGTATTGGCAGTATAAGAACTGTAACAGTTCTGGATGATCACCTTCTAATTAGCAGTGCAAAGCATTACTGGCATCTGTTTGTTTGCAGCAGAGATGCCTCTCAGAGCACATTTTCAGAGCCTGCCCCAGGCTTTACCTAAGTGTACAGTGCGATCAACCCAAGGTTTTCTTCCAGTTCCTTCTCTGCCTGCTTTCAAAGCCAATTGCAAATAATTTTGTAAATCAATTGCCTGACTGGACTCACACAATACCATCTCAGATCAGCCAGCTTAAGCACACTTTGGTTATGTTTCTGTATTGTGTGACACAAGAACAAACCACTGGAGCAGATGAGTATCTTGAACTAAGCCTGTTTATTAAGGCAGACATGCTGTACAAATTCCTAAGTGTAATTACATCTTGGTCCAGCCTTTTGGAGGCAAAGTGAAGCTAAACTTGATTGACATTTGTAATAGGTATATGTTTTTAGCCTTTTAAAAAGCAAACAGGCTTTAATCACTGCTGTTAAAAATGATGTGGTTTTTTAATAGACTCAGATATTTTAAAGGCAAACCTTGGACCCTCTGTTGAAAACTAGGATGTGAGAAGAAGAGGAATGTTCTCTGCCTCAGCTATGATTCTATGCTCTCAACATGCCCCTTTTAACTTCATTGTTCCTCGTTGTTCCTTCCTCTGATTTAGAAAATGGAGGAGAAATGTCTTTTCATGGATTTCCTTTATTGTGAGAGAAATTATTTTTGAAAAAGAATATTACCTTCCTTGATATTTCCATTATTCTGGGGAAGGAGAATTATTATTACTGAAGATTTATTATTTTTGGGTCAATTGGTATCATAATTTATGTTTGAAATATCTCAAAAGGAGCAGAACGGAGCAAAGTGAAAGGTCTGATCTAATGATTGGCTCTTGTTCTTTGTTTGCTTTTGCTGTCACCGCTGTGGATAACAGAATGGGTACACCCCTCTGCACCAGGCTGCTCAGCAAGGCCACACTCACATCATCAACGTTCTGCTGCAGCACGGGGCCAAGCCCAATGCCATCACCACGGTAAGGCTGACCTGCCACTGCCAACTTGCTTCCCTGGACAGTTCTTTTCTTGCCTTCTTTAGGGCTCGAGAGCAGGCTGTTATTTTGGTGAAAGTATTCCTCATACAGCTGGTTGTCATATGTGGAAATGTAATTTCCTCTGCTCTTCCTTATCCTCTTAAGGTAGTCATGTCTGACCTAAGTGTGCACTAAGCTAAACGTGAGGCAGAGAAGCAGATTGCTGAGCTGCAGGATCCAGCTGGCCATAGCTTCTGTGCCAGGCTCATTCACTTTCCCTCCGCCTCAACACTTCTCTCTGGAAATCGATATCTCCAGAAGGAGTTTTCCTTAAAAATCAAGGGGAGTTCAGAACCTAGTGGTGGTTTTTTAGGGGTTTTTTTGTTTGTTTGTTTTGTTTTGTTTTTTGGTTTTGGTTTTGTTTTTTTTTTAAAGACCCAGATTTCTGTCCCTCTCTCCACTGAATTGATTTCAGGTTCTTAGTGAGTTGAACTCAGTGAAGTTAATACCTCCTCAAAGAGTGTCAATAGCTCCTGGCACAGCTCATTCTCTGCAGTCAGCCAGCCAGGAATGCGACTGTCCTATTTCATGTTGATGTTGTTACTAGTCACCTCTAATTGGGTAATCGTTAGAACACTGCCAGAGTGTCCAAAACTCCTGTCGTTCCCTAGAGTGGATCAGTTTTCTCTATGCCTTTAGTGTGTGTGCTGAAATCAGCACTGGCACCATGTTTGATCCTGGAACAATCATGTGGAGTAATCTTATGTGATAGTTATCCAAAATCCCAGTTTGTGCACTGGATCATCAGGTGAGAGACCACTGCAGTCAGCTTCTGGGGCTGCTCAGTTAAACACTCCCACTGTTTGGGGTGTTGAGCTGAGGGTTTCTTGACTTGATTTCAGTCCTCACACTGGGGCTGTCATGCCCGGGTCCAATCCAAGTCCAAGCAGCCTTAGGGATGTGTCTTTGCTGCACAGTTGGCTGCTTCCTCAGATACTTGATCTGTCCTTGTCCATATGGAGCAATCTCTGGCTTGAGATAAGAGAGAATTTCAACCTGAGACATGAAGCAGGGAGATATGGGAGTGGTGGATGAGCAACTAATGTGCGAGTGAAGTAACAGTCAAAATTATTTGTGCTGTGAAGATGCTAATCTGTTGATTTTGTGTTCATTTGTGCTAATCCACAAACTCAGTGTTGCTTCAGGGTGGCTGAGCTAGACTAATACAGAAGAGTTTAAATTATAGATAACTGAAGTTGTTGCTGAAGAAGACGGAGTCCTCAGGCTGATAAATCCTACACATGGTGCAGTGGGGTCACAAAAGCAATCATTTCTGTGCAAAGAGTGGTGCAGTGACAGTCTATGATTCTGCAGGAGACCAACATGTTGTCCCTTGGTTCAGTGCAAAAGAGTGTGGAGCAATTCTATGTACAACTCTTTACAAAGAACCTTGGAACACATCCCTTCCTCCCCTCCCCAAGCTCAGGGACATGGGACTGTGGACTGCCAGTGTTCCAGGAGATGAAATGGGGATAAATAGGCTTAAACTCTTGCTAAATTATTTTAGCATGCTTTTGATGAATGACATGTTATGAATAGTCAAACTGCAAATAAATGTATTTAAATGGAACTATATTTTTCACCCCCAAGCTTTTTGTGGCTTGTATTTGTTAAATCATTAGCTTTTGTGAACTGTTAATGGAAGTACATTTTTGTCGTGTGAAGGAATAGGAGTATATGTGGACATGACAGCTGTAATTTTGTATTCCCCAGATAAGCAATTATACCTGGTCAAGGTATAACAGTTTCAACTGGGAGTGAAACTGTAAAAAGTTAAAATACTTTTTACTTTCTAGAAGAATATTTCTGCAAAATAACCCCCAAACTTATGCAGGCAAGCCAGGCTGCATAGTGCAATGTGAGCCCTGAAGGGTTAAACCATACAGCGCTGTAGTATTTGGAATCGCTGGCAGATGTGAGTGTGTTGTGTTACCATGGCAATTGGGGCTATAGTCTTAAAGAAGTTACAAAGACCGAGTCAGATGTAACGGTAAAAAGCCGTGATTTTCCTAGGCTGTGCCTTGTTTTGGATGGAAATGCTGGCTCATGCAGTGTGGAGAGTGATCTCATTGGTTCACATCACAATCCTCCCTCTCTCTCAGCGCTCTCCCCCTCTCTGTTCCCTGCAGAATGGTAACACAGCCTTAGCCATCGCCAGGCGCCTGGGATATATCTCTGTGGTCGATACGCTGAAGGTTGTCACAGAGGAGATCACCACCACCACAACTGTGAGTTGCACATGCATTCAGATGTGGCTCTTCTTTACTCAGAGTGTTGTCTTTCTGCTCTTCCCTCAGGCTCTCCGTGCATCTCTTTCCTTTTCTGTTTTGTTTGGGGAGTTTTAGCTCCCCCCCTCCCCTTCCCTTTCTGTTGCATTTTTGCTACAGTGCTTTGAGCGTATCTTATGAGCATGTGGAAGTGTGTGCACGGCAACAGGGTCCCCTGAGCTAGGGAACAAAATCTGTGTGCACACTGATGGAAAATAACAATTCAGAGTGAAACTTGTTTCTAGACCTGGGTCTGAGCTGCAAACCCAAACTTTCCTGAAGTTTGTGCACTGTTGTTTAGATCCTGCCATTTCTCTGTTTGACTTTTCACCTCTCCTTTCCCATCTGGCCTTACATCTCCACACTTTTGACACCTCCTGAGGCTCAATCCTTGCAGCATCTCTACGTTTGGACCACACCAGCCATGGCCTGGAGCCAAGCCTAATGATGCTCCCTGGATGGCTGTGAATCACATCCATCATCTTCTTACTCAAGTCACTTCCAGTTCAAACAGATCCTGTTTTCCAAAATGCATAGGAATCTTTCCTTATGGACTCAGTTCTCTCAGTGCTCCACACTCTTGAGTCTGTATTTTGACATCAGGGCTGGTGAATGGTGTGTGCTGAACATCAGCAAGGTGGTACTGCAGCTTTAAGCCAGGAAAAGCTGATCTATTTGGACACCCTGAGAGGAGAAGGTTTTCTCTTCTTGCACTTTTACCTCCCATCAACAAATGTCATAGCAGGTAGGAAGGGAGAACTTTAGAAATAGTGCATAATTTAAGAAATTAGATTTTATTTAAGTCTTGATTACTGCATTTATCTTGAAACACTGCTGTAAGGTGACGCTTTTTCATTTTATTTGATTTGGTGTTTATTTTTTTTTTAATTTAATGCAAGATTAACAGTCTAGAAACCCCATCAGCCCTAGATGACATTTAGGGGCTCAGAGCTGTAAAAATCTGTAGATTACTAAAAAGATGCCACTACTCAGTCATGGAGAGGGTTAGAAGAAGAGAAATCCAAAATCACTAGTAAAGAAATGGAAATATAATTTTGATTTTGTTGCATGCTGACAGCAAATCCCACTTGATAAAAATGAAGGAAGATGCAATAAAGATAACATGGCATAAGGTTACAAATAGAATAAGTCATAATTTTTTAATGACCTGCAAAGATCAGGCTGAGTCAGGTTTGGAAGAGGAATTCCGGCGTAATTCCAGAAGACTCTTAATAAAGACTATGTGTCTCTGTTGTTTTTACTTCATGTTCTTGTTTAATCATACAGCACATCACGCATGTACGTGCATAAACACATATGTATCTAATCAGAAGTTTAGGAAAATAAAACCTAGGGAAATTTTTTTGAGAAACTTTAGTTCTTATATTTTTAAGCTTCAGAGGATGCCTTTGTCACATATTCTGTGCTGTGTCCTAGCACAGGTTTTTAATTTATTGCTTGATAAAAGCAGTAACTTCCTTTCTCATTTCCACTATGCTTCACCGTGCAGCCTTGGACCTTGTCTCATGTAGGTGTTAGATATTTGAAATAATAGGAATTGCACAACAAAAGGACACATGTGAGCTATTAACTTTGGATAAATATTTCTTTAAACATTGGGGATTAATGGTATTTTCTACCAGATCCCTGATGTCTGGGGTTTAGGACTGAATCATGTACTGAAACATACTTGCAGGGTTGACCTTTAGTGCTCACACAGAAGAGAAATCTGAAATCTTGATCTGTGTCTGCACACTTGGAAAGTCAGATGGGAGCCCTCCATAACTCACATTCTCCAGCTATGAACACATCTAACCCTTGTACCTTAGGGGGATGTATGGAATGGTGGTGTTTTGGGGGGGATGTTGATCAAACATAACGTAGAACAAGTCCTGCAAAGGAGGGCCGATAGCAGGTGCTCCCTGCAGTCAGGTTCCCCAGATGGTGGGGTTGATGTGGCCAGAGCTGAGGGCAGTGCTGAGCCTGAGAGGAGGTGCTGTCACCATGGCTACCTCATCCTGTGAGGCTGAGCCCTGCACGAGGATGGTACACAGCCCCATGCGTGATTGATATGCAAGTCACTGCCACTCAAGATGAGGAAAAGATCTCCAGTGCCAAAGCCTTTCTTTGCTCTAACTTGGAACAAACCTTCCTCTTACTTGCATTAGTGCTGTTATTAGTGGAGTCACATGAATATGTAGCAATAGGGAGAATAAAGTGCACATTTTTTACTGAAAGATTAAAGAGCAATAGGAAATGAGAATAAACTGGATTTTCAGAGGTTTGCTATGCAATTAAGTTTGGGGCCATTTATACAAAAAAACACAGCCTTCCTGTGGACAGATGGATATATAAGGAGCTCTCAGGTTGTTTACAGTATGCTGCTCTAAGTCATTCCTGAAAGCATATATGGGTTTACATACCTGATTTATATATTGGAATTATTCTGTGCCACCAGTGAAATCTGGCCTTACAATGAAAGGCTCAAATACAGAAGCCTTAAGTAAACTCCATTATGGTATTCTCACTAAACATAGGGAGTTTGAGAAATACACTCTGAGCAACCTTCCATATAGGCCATTCATGGGGCTAGATAGGGATTTTAAATTTTGAGAGAATTTGATGTGCCTATCAATTAAAAAAAGTCTAATATCACACTAGAAGTTCCTTTAAAAACATTAATTCCCAACAGAAGTTGTTGGGATTAGAATTAATGATTCTTGCTGAGTTCAGTGTTCCAAAATTGGCAATGAAGATTTTTTTGTTCTGTAATGTACCTGTGCGCACACGCTTTTTTGAATCTCTTTTCCAAATTTTGTTTCAATTGTTAAATTATGAAGTAATTTTTTTCTTACTGCTGAGAAAGCCAGGAAGTCAGTAAAGTATCCTTGCTTCCCTGTGAATAGATAATAATAATATCTGCAAGCCTTAGAGACCAGATTTTTATATGGAGGCCTGTAAAATCCTAAGTAACAAATAGATGGATGTAGTAGTCCATAAACCTTGGTTACCTGGGAGACAAAAAGGTGGACAGTGACCCTCTCTCTACCTGCAGTTTGTGCTTTTACTTAGCTAATTGTTCAACTCAGTTGTTAACTCTGGTGTTGAGGAGACAAACTCAGTGCCACCTGAATGACAGCACCTCTCCATCTGTCATCACTGGCCTTGTCACCCCACTGCTGCCTGACATTTCTATCCCAGGAAAGCCATGGGAATACAGGGGAAAAGTCAGTCCTGGTGGTGGAGCCATTCGGTGAATATAAACTAATTTGCAAACCTGAACATGTGTTCTGCTGCAACAGAAATAATGAGTTGTTTTTACTCATGGGGAAGAATGAATTTAGGAGCCTAATTAGGATTGCCAGTTGAGGCAAAGGGCGTTGTTCTTTCCCTGTACCTCAGGAGGGTAAACTGGAACTGCTGTCAGAGTTAAATAGATTTCAGAAACGTAAAGCAGACTTTGAAAACTAATTTCCAAGGTAATTACACAGTTGGTAACTTATTTATTAAAGTGCAGTATTTTACAATAAACTAGAAAGCTTTTTCAGTTTGTTAGAAACAGAGAAGTACATAACAGGATCAGGAAATAACTAGTAAGTTTTGTGCAACAAAAGCTGCTATTGACTTCACTGCTTGATATCAGCGAGCATTTTCCCAAAAGAATATTGCATAAGGGACTCAGGGTTTGGCTGATTTCGTGATTCCTCCCATGAAACGTTTGGCTCCTTTGCATGTGATGTTAATGTATGCCTGATAGGCGGTGTGTGCAGCAGGGAGGCAGTGCTGCCTCAGGGGGGTTACTCAGGGGGACTCGTGGTCTCCTGGCACTGCTCTTAGTGCCAGAGGGACACACACTGTGCTCTCACACTTCCTGAAGGGCCGTGTGCGAGCTCCTCTCCGCAGCTCCCCAGCTCACTGGGAGGAGCCAGGGAAATGGGTACCTTTTGGTTGTGACCAAGGTATTTCTGAGCACTGCTCCTTTTGAAGCCCTTGGCATTTTGTCCCCTGCATCCTAGCACGCTGAAGAGTTCCCTCCAGACAACTTGCACTTCCTACAATTCCTCTTGTTATGTTCTTCATCTCCTTCTGCAGTACGAATCTGGATGCTAAAAAGATCCATTCTTAATTCAGCACCCTAGCCTGAACCTCACTCATCCTCCTCCTTACCCTCAGACTAGTCTACAGATGAATTCAAGGCGGATTAGAATGAGCAGAATAACAGAAAGTTAGTCTAACTAAGACAGTTGATTTCAACTCAACAAATTATAGCTCTCACCCTATAACTTTCTTTATGTCCTACCGCTGCCTAAGCTTCTACTCAGCCTTCACCCTAAGCAACCCAGGCCTAGCCTTCCACTGAACCCACCTAATCTCAGCCCTGCTATGTCTAGAAAGCATAATGCTATTCATGTACGCTCCCTAGCCATATGGCCTATCCAAATACAGTTATCAGCCTCCACCATCCTACCTATCCTCATGCTCACATAAGATAAAATTATATTTTAAAAACCCCAACAAACTTCCAGTGGCTTCCTGCTCTTATGTCTAACCAGAATCCTCCCACTATTCCTCAGTCCATACTTGCTTTGATTCACAATATTTTGAGCTTTTAGGTGCAAAAGATATTTCAGAATCTTCAAACAACTTTTTTTTTCCTCTGATGTGTACGTGCTTAGGGGGAATATACATGATTTATGAAAAGGATATAATTAATATGCTCTGTAGTCACCTTTTTCTGGAGAGGGGGGAGAAATGTTTCAAGTGATCTGTGTAAATCCTTCACATCTTTTTTTAGTTGAGGAATTTCACATCATTCATAACTTCATTTCCAAATGTTTTACAATTTAATAATTTCCATATGCCCCATACAACTTTCTCAAGCTCTTCTGTAGACATTACCTAATTCATTTTAAAATCACCTTGGAAACATTGAGCTGAATTGTTCTACATGCACCATTTATAAATAAATTTTATTTCTCTGACCAGCTCATTATCTTATGTTTTTGTACTTTTCTGCCAGAAGAAATGTTACCTTATGCAGCACTGAGAATAGGAGCTTCTGGAATAAAGATGAAAAAGCAAGTTAGGAGAAGGAGAAACATGTGATGAAGTGCCTCAGCATGTCCCACTGCTGTCTGTTGAAAATGCCCTGCTGTAAACTTTGCTCCCCTGACTGATGATTCTGTCTTTGCAGACTGTAACAGAGAAGCACAAGCTAAATGTACCCGAGACAATGACTGAGGTCCTGGATGTGTCAGATGAAGAAGGTGAGTGATTTGGTAAATTCCTCTTCCATATCACCTATGTAACCTGTTCTACAGGCTCAAGAAGCTGCTTGAATACCCTCACATCTTCATTTTGCTGTGCTTGTAATGAAGCTCTTTTTTGAATGATGTAATCATCATGGTATTTTTGTAAAGATGCCAAAATTTGAAACAAAGTAAAATCCTGGGCCCCTATATCTTTTCCAGAAAAAGCTTATCTGAACCAAATTGGCAAATAAGACCATTTCCCAACTCCTGGCTTTACAATTTCACTGTAGAACTGTCCCAAAGTTGGCTTTGACCCTCTCATAAAGAGGAGTCCGAGCAGTAAATATTTTGGATCTGTGCCACTTGTATCAGGTACAAATGTCCAGGAGTTCTGCCTATTTGGAAACATTTGTGGAAGAAGATGCGTAAGGTGCAGGGTGAGGAGAGCATTCCCTGGAGGGAGCTTTTGGCACAGAGGAGCTCAGGGATACACAGGGTGTGATACAAAGACAAAGGCAATAAGTTCAGCCCTTGGGTTTCAGAGATCTTTGCACATACAGATAGAAGACGTGTCCCACCACTTAGCTCCCTACCAAGGGAATTTCTCTGACCTTCTGGGAGCAGTGATAAGGTATCACACTTTTATACAGCTCAGAATTGCAGAAATGGACTAAACCCACCCTTTTCTAAGGGTTTGCAAATGACTTAGAAATTTTAGTCACAGCAGTATTAATAAATATAAATGCAGTTGGAAGAATTTTCTATGTTCCTTTTTACACTTGAGAGTGCCAATATTACAGTATCCTATGTGTGCCATTTTATGGTGGTTGTTATTATTTCACACAAATAATTTGTAGAGTGAGTAGTTTCCAGAAGTCCTGGGAATTTGGAAACTCGGCTTACAGGGTTGGTACTTTTCTTTTACAAAGAAAACAGATGCACTTGTGGCTCTAAATGGTGCACAAAGTTAATGGCATTCATTAATTATAAGTGCTTGTATTGCTTTTGGAAATGGGAATTATGCTGATAAATTAGTTACACTCTTGAGAAAATATGATGCTTAGGCTCCAGATGCAACTTTTTGTTTTAAAATGCAAAAACAAACAAGTGTGACTCAAAATCAATTATTTTATGCTGCATCATGACCAGTGAAATTATTTTGCTACTTGTCTCTGATTAAGAAGCATTCAACTGCTTGTGTAATTATTATATTGAATCACCTTTGAACAGCTTATTGCCTTATGTTCACCTTATTCAGTTTTCTCCCAGTCTTTTGATCTACTGTTGAATCATCTTTAAATCCACAAAGCCTAGTATGTCTTCCTGCTTCTACTGGATCAATCCAGGGGGTTCCTTTTTCTCAATTTTCACACAATTTGTGTGTTGTACAGCCTTTAAACACTCTGATGAGGAACCCTTCAGTGATGGGGAAGCATATAGTGGCACAGGTGCTGTTAGCAGGAGTTCATGGAGTAAGACCTACAGACTTTCTCTTTTTGTTTGACTCAGACTGTTATTTTTTGTGTAGTAACAGCACGTTTGCAGAATTTGGGTATCTAACACTGCTCTCTGTTACTTTTGAAGTGTGGTTGAGTGTGTGTTTCATGAAGGTGGGAGGAAGAAATGAAGGTGGGAGGAAGAAGGGAAGCCAGAAAATCTCAGATTTATTACCTATATCTTGAGCGTGTTGGCAGAACTTGAAGGGGCTGTCCTGCATGACTAATGCTCTCCTGTGCTTTGAATTAACATTCACTGCAAGAACTCCTAATGTGGATGGTGCTTGTCGCAGTAACTTTAAATAGCTGGGGACAGGAAGGCTGCAGAACTTGTTTTATAGAGAGGATGAACCATTTAGGGGTGGGGTAGCTTCACAAGAGGCCAGCAATAAGGTGTCTGTGGTACTGTGTTCTTTGAAGTGACACAATATGTTCTGAAATAAATTGATGTGCTGCTGCAAACCTGCTAACTGTATTTATATAAATATCAAGTTGAACACAAGAGTACTTGAGCAAAGTATTTCAGGTCCCATAGTGTAGCATGTTCATAAGTACTTTGCATTTTGCTTGGAATATCATTCTGTTGCATAATTGTACACTGTCATGTTGTTAATATAGCATTTGTATTACTAAAAAAAAGTTAACATACAGCCTGAGCAGTATAAAATAAAAGACAATTATCTATCAGATAGCTCAGCTTGGTGTGGAAGGTCCTGCTCTGGGAAGCCTATTTTAAAATATTTTGAATGGACAGAGTGCCACTAATTCATCTTCAATTTTCTTGCACCCTTTTTTGTGTTTATCTATTGAAGTTTTATTCAGAATTCTTTTCTTTTTATGTTACCTGGAAAACAAAATCTTCCCTTTGAACAGAATCACATTATATTTTTTATTTAGAATGGCATTGGATCCCTGCTCGTGGGGATTGTACTACAAATGTGGTTTGTGCAACATGTACCCCTGCCAGCAGAAATGCTCAGTGTGGATAAAGTTGCACTAAAAACTCTGTTGGTTTTTATCTTTGTATCAGCCTTGGCTGTATTGCTGCTAAGTTCAGTTGCTTTAAACCTGTCACCACAAAAGAAACATTTTGCACGTGAGAGATCCTTAGAGCATAAAGGGAAATTACTGCAAAGCATCTTGTGAAATGTATTTTAATGATGTCCACAGAATTAGTGAAGTTAAGTGCGAGCAAATATTTTATTAGGGCTGAGTCTGTGTAAACACAGAAGAAAATATAGAAAAGCCAGGAGCCTGGTTTCTTTCTTATTTCCCCATATATTAATATGCACCTCTGTATCCATTCCATGCCTCATTTTTGTACCAGAAGTGGTACAAACCAACAGTGGTTTGTCTTTGAGACTCCCATGGGAAATAGTGCAGTAAGTGTAGTGCTATAGAGAGAGAATACAACCAGTAAAACAGGATGGTCAAGAGCTCTCACTTGTTTCTTTTTGAGCCTCCTCATCACCAATTAATTTTCAAAAGTTGTAGTTTCAGTGTCTGCCTGAGACAAAGTTCTGGCTGCTGCAGAAGTTGTCAAGCTTCAGCCATGCTAGCCCACATCCTCCATGCTGGCAGCACAAACCTTTCCCCATGTGGTGACCCAGCCCAGAGAACTGATCTGTCTGAAAATGAATCTGTTTGTCCTGACAAGTTATTTTCCAGCCAGACAACTTTTGCAGGCAGAAGAGAATAGAAAGGCTGAAGTAGAGGGTGAAACACCACTGTCAGGAGCAGCATGGCCTGAGATGGCAACCAGAAAAGTTGACTCACACCAAACTGTAATTAGTGCTGACACTGCAATTGCAGAGAAGGGACAAATGTTGTCATGTGCAAAGAGCTCATGGACAAGGTGTCGTGTCTGTGAACTACTGCATTGTAGTGACCTTGTATTCCAGGAAGCACTTCGCAGCTGATCCTATATCTGGCTGCATTGGATAAGAAAGAAAATCCCCCACAGTGCTTAAATACAACAACAAATTTCCAGAGTGCCCCCACACATGGCCTTGGAGTAGCTAATGCTGCTGCATATGTGTGAGAAATGAGCAGCTAAGTCTAGGCAGAATCCACTGCTGTTATACACATGCATAATTCCTCTGAAGAAGCACCTGAATTAGTGGGAAAATTTAATTTCCTAATTAGACCTGGAAGTTAAAGTTGCAGCCAGGAATTGTTCTTAATAGACTTAGGTTGCTGTTGCTGCACATTAAAACACAGTAAATTTGTACTAGCGCCACTGAGTTAATTCACCCTCTAAATACAGCACTTTGTATCCTGTAGTGTAAAATGTAGCCATAGGATGCTGATTTACACAAGCAAAGCCTTGGTGGCTTAGGGATGTAGGGGTAGTTTGTTATTTTATTGTTTATTACCTAGATCCAACATAGCAACTTCCTAAATACCAAGGTCAAGAACTGGAATTCTTTTTGCAATGGGTTAATAGGCAAGAAAACAAAATCAAGGTGTCTCTCTCCCTCCCCAGAGGTCCTTAAGAGTAGAAGTGCACTTCTTTTGAAATTTGCTTCACTTTAGGCCTTTCTAAGTGCTGCCCTGAGCTCCCAATAGCTGACATGATGATAAATTTTAAGTCATGTATCAACATCTGAAACCACATGTGAAACCCCACTTTCCTGGCTGGCTAAAAAGAAACAAAGTTAAAGCATTAGCCAAGCTGTAATCCAGGGAAGCTTCTAGTGTGGGCCACTAAATAGAGGATTGACTTAAGGAGTTGAAAGTGTCCAAACAAAGTGTCAGAGAAACTCTGCAGTTATGGAATATATATTCCATAAAAATTGTTATTACCATAGTTCTCCTTCCTCCATCTCCATCTCTATGGCGAGCTATAGACTTATCTGCATGCTGCAGAGAAAACAATAATTTTGGCAAACTCGTATACCTGTATCTGGCTTTAAAAACATCTATTAAAAGCCATTTCTGGCAGTTTGACACAGCTCCCTTTCCTTTATTATTTTATTTTAAAATTTTCTCTGTATTTTCTCTATATTTTGTGAGAAAAAATTCCAGAACAATTCTCATGCAGCAGTTGTATTTTGCAATTTTGCAAATTCATAGATGGCCACTGCAAACCACGGAGCATGCAAACCATCAATGTCAAGGGTTATATTTCTCACAAAGTCGTTGGTAAGTGGTGGAAATGTTCCTGGCACTAATTTGATGGGGAATGATATGGCAGACGGATTGTTTCTGGCATGATGAAAAAGGGCAGCTCCTGTATTGCCACAAAGCAACCATCTGGTGAGATCTGCTGTGTCAGGAAGCCCTTGATCAGCTGAACATGCAATCATTTAGAGTTAAACACCTATTTTTTCTCTCCATATGCTAGGAGGCACTGTGGGTTTGGGGCATTCATCTCAGGACAGGAAGATGGAGGGCACAGGCCATGGGGGGGAGTTCCCTCAGTCCCTGCCTGTTGTTCTGAGATAGCTCTGCATGGTCTGGTTACTGTTTGCAGATGTCCCATCACATCAAACACTGTGACTTAGTCCCACTATTGACATCTCTCAGATGAGAGGCCAAAGCTGAAATCAGAGTAGACTTTGGATTTTTTTTTATAAAGTTGTGGGCGTGATGAAAGTGGTAAAGATTTAGCCTTTGTTTCTATTATAAATGGAATGTCTGGCATGATTATCGTTATCTACTTTATTTGAAATATAACTTGAAATTCTCTTTATTGTTTGATTAACAGCATTGCCTTAATATCTTCCAAGTTTTCACTAAGCCCTGTGCTTTTTAATGTGACATTCCCAGGAAACAGGAGGCATCGTCTGTCAGAAGACAGGAAACATGAAGTGATTAAATGCATTTTATTGTTTTCTGTGAAACTGTGCCCAGTTTCTCCCTCTTAATGTGGGTAGATGGAATTTTCAAGAGTTTTTGTTGTTATACTGAAAAGATTCAAGACTCATTTTTACATATAATATTTGTGTGCATAAAAATCTTAAAACCTCCAAAGTTTACTTAGTTCTAGATGACAAATAATAAATTTATTTCTTAGCTGAAATGTCATCTAGAAAAAATAGCTTGATTTGCTTTGTGAAAGTAAGTATCAAGATGAGCCTCAATTTGCCCACACAGCCCAGCAAATGAGAAGGCATGAAGCTCTTGGTGGCCTGGGGTCTGTTGTGTGGCTCTGTGGGTCACACCAAGCCTCTGGCAGGCTCACATGGCAGTGATTTATCAGAGGGAAAATCACTGAAATATCCAGGCAGAAACTGTGGAGAGGAAGCATCTTGCAAGTGGGAATGAAAAGAAACATCTACATGTTGCTTGGCAATGGAATCTGTTTTGTTAGTCTGCTGGGGAAAAGCAAACTGTGACTTCATATAGACAGAATTTCCTGGGGAAAAGAATGCTGGACCTAAAAAAAAAAGGATTAAATTTCATTATTCAGAGTATATGGATAAAGGTTACTGTGTCAGATAACAAATGATCATTTAGGCTGGGATTCATTATGGATTATGATTATTCCCATCTACGCAAGTGAGCTTATTTCCAATTTCTGTATGTTGCCATGTTCTAGAAACATGAATTTTGTTGCCGTTTACAGAAAGATCTTGGAATATGGGTGACAGAGCCTTGTATGATGTGAAGTTTGGATAGAAGAGAGTTTAAGTTAACCTTTGCAACTATAAGGCATAAGGCAGTTTTTGTCTGAATACATGTAGATTACAATCAAATAAGTGGTGATATTTAACCATAAACTGTCAGGCTAGGATGCAGTATAGTTATGTCCAGAAAGCTGAAATAGATTAAAGAACAGAAAGACCACGCTTTAGAGCATAGCAAAGAGGCATGCTCCTTGCCAGTGTGTGCACCAGCAAGAAATGTATGAAGTCTAATTGACTAATCACCTTGATTTGAATTTTACTTTTCAGAATGTCTTGCTCGATGTGCCACTTTGATTAAATGCATTAATTGCTTGTGGTTTGCAGTGTTTCCTGAGTGGAAAATGCCTTCCTGTTCATTGTGCCATCCAGCTGTTAGATTCTGAGGTGCCAGTGGAATCAAACTCGTGTGTGTACTTATCCCTTGTGGGTTGATTTGCAGGTGATGACACAATGACAGGAGATGGAGGGGAGTACCTTAGGCCAGAAGACCTCCGGGAGCTGGGAGATGACTCTTTGCCAAGCAGCCAGTTCTTAGATGGAATGAACTACCTGAGGTACAGCTTGGAAGGAGGACGCTCAGACAGGTATTTGCCTGGATATGGAACTTTTCTCATGCTACTTCTGCATGAGAACTCATTTTGCTGTAAGTGTGTGTGAAATCCCTCTGTGGGGTCTCTGCTTGGGGTGCTGCTCAGCATTTGTTCACTCAGTGTGGCAGCATGGCAGTCACCACTTGGCAGGAGGAAGGGGTGGTCACCCTCATCTCCTGCTGCCACAAGCCGGGGATGGGTGGACAGGGGCTTTGAGCATCAGGTGAGCTGACTTTTTGGAGTGGTTTGCTGGCTCAAGGTACCAGGAGAGAAGCAATGGACTGGGTCATTCTGCACTGGGCTGGCAGTGAGTGTACTGTCTGCAAGCACCTCCACTCTTTCTGGTTCCTCATGGCTGAATTAGCAGGACAGAGAATACTTGTCCTTCTACTGACACAACAACAACAACGACAATAATAATAATAATAATAGAAACACTAGTTTGTTCAGTCCAGACAACATACTGATTTGCTTATATGTAAAAAGTTGAACTTAAGCCTAGATCTCTTTGTGGAATAATAATGCATGCAGCTTTGATTTAATTTTCTTTTTTTTTTTTTGAGTGTTGTTATATTCTACAAAAAATATGGAATTCCCTTCCCAAAAGGAAAGACTTCATTAGTGAGCATAAGTGTAGGCTCAAACTGGCAGATTAACCCCCACAGTTCTAGTTCAGAATAGCCACCCAGGCATTGCTGGGTGAAATCAGTACTGTCTCCAAACTCACTGCCTTTAGAACTGGGGTGCACTAAAGGGAAGAAAAGGAAAAAAGTTGAAACCTTGGCAACAGAGTTTTGAAGCTACCTCATTTTCCAGTCTTGGTTGTTATCCTGGCAGCATTTCTGAAGCTCAGTGGAATCAGTAGGATCCGTTCTGTTTACTTGAGTAGGCTGGGAATTGCTCCTGGAACAAAAGATGTCAGGAAACAGTTTGGTTTGCCTCACAGCATGTGTAAATCCCATCATTCAGGTCCTGCAAGCCTGGAGTCTCTGTTGGTTTTTAGACAGTGAGTCCACTGAAAACAAAGTGACTGTGTGGCTTTTTAACTCTCAGAGGAAGTCTATGAACTACATCAGAATGCCTAAAATCAAAACCTTTCATTCTCTCAATGGTAGCAAAGTTTGGGAGTTTTTTCGGTTTTAAGATGTTGTATAGAAATGATTGTGCAGGCCAGTGTTACCCCAGTTTAAGTTAGGCTCCCATTTAGAATATTTTAGCTTTTAAGTCTTGTCAGTGGATTTCAGTAGATTCTCACTGACATGTTGCTGATATGGTTTCATTTGTATTGTATGAAAATTATTTCAAGTCCTGTGTCAAGCAAAATTATACTGAAATGCAGCAAAATTCTAAAGGGAGAAATAATGAAAGAAGGACGTCTTTCTAACTCCATGGTCTCATTTCCTGTCACCTTCAGGTTACTGATTTTAAGAATTTTAACAGAAACTGCTTCAGTTGTTTTGCATTTCCTTTGAATGTGATTTTCATTGCATTATAATGACTTTGGTTTTTCAGAAAATTCAGTAAAGCAAGATAGTATTAGCACTCTAGACTCGTATGATCTTACACATTAAACAATTTGATTTACAAACATGTATTTTTCATTTATAACCATCTTCCCTATTTATTTTATTTCTCTCTCCCCTTAATTTTTCTTTTCCATATGCTTTCATTAGCATCATGCCCAGGTAGGTATTACATAGCATGAACACCTCTTGTCTCTATCTCCTCCTATGGCACCTGTCTCTGTTCATCCACTTTGGAGGCCTGCTGTATGTAGAAAATTGAGTTGGAGAACCAAAGGAACCATGCTGCTGTTGAGAAACATTTATGTGGTCCATTTTTACAGTGTTCAGTGACCCCAGGGTTTTTTCTCAGCTTCTGAAAGAACATATGCAAATATACACTGAGATCTAAACTAGAGATATGCTCAACTGGTCTGGAGCTCATTAGGTCTGTCTAGGCTGGGAAGTGAGTGTGCACTGCAAGTCCCTCAGTGAAGCAGAGTAGAAACTTGGCATGGGGATGCTAGTCCTACTTTCTGGATACCACCAGGGCCCTGTTTGAGGCTTAGAGGTGGATGATGTGTGCCTGTGCACACAGGCAAGGCACAGTCTTATGTTCAGGAGCTTTGCAGCATTCCTGGGTTCCACAGTTCTGTCTCTGGGCCTGAGTACTTTTGGTCCCAGAACCCTTCAGACATGAGATTTATCAAACACATTTAAGAAGAATCTGCATTTAAGTGTTGGTCTTGTGTCTGCTTTAGGTAAGCTTTTTTATGTTTCATAGAATTCCTGAATACTTATGGCAATAATAAACAACAAATCCCTTGCTCAAGGGGACTGTAATTTCAATCAATACCTTTGTTCCTAAGTCTGAGCAGCACAGACCTTTTAACTCCTGGTTTGCTCTTCACTGAGCTGGCCCAGCGCACAGATAGGGCAGTACCATCTGAGCTCTACATTTGAAATTGAGTGTAGCAGGGAATTTAAATATAATTATATATTATATCAGAATATGTGATTTTATTACAGCTACCTGCAGAGCTCAGTCATGAATGTGCCTATCTTGTCTCCAGATAAAGCCCAGCTCCCTTTTGTATTTGTTAGAGGTGATGTACAGGTACTACACTGTGGTTAGCACTGGGCTACTTGTAGTGGTGGTAGTAGCAGTGAGGATGGACAGGATCACCATAGGGATAACCAGCCAAATGCAGTTCAGGCTTCCCTTCACTTGGTGTCTATCCAGGACGTGGTGTTAGCTGAATAGCAGAACCTACAGCTTGGATGGTGACTCTCTCATGAGCATTGCATGGCTCAGCAGAGTGGTTCTGGAAGTGTCAAACATGGAAATGAGCACAGGATAATGATGGCAAATGGGGTCTGCTACTGAGGCTCATTCCTCAATCAAAGAAAAAGTGTTAAATTTTGGTTTGCTTTTTTCTCAAGGCTTTCTGAAGGCTGTCTTTTCTTCTAGTTTTATACAATCCACCTGGGATGCTGAACAGGCCTCTGGTATAAGCTAATGATCAAGAGCACTGATTGTTCTTCAATGTCATACATTTCTAATAAAAATAAGATAACCAGTTGCTCCTATAAATGGATCCAAAATTACTGAGTGCACGTAACTATTGTTAAAAAAGACTGTGGTCTGAATCAGATGATGTGCACTTAAAGCATTTGAAACTCATGTCTGTAATGAACCAGTGACTTTTATTACTAACTGCTGAAAATGAATTATCTCTTAAAAGTCAGTGCATCTGGATAAATGGCCCATTGTTCTGATCCAGCATGTTAGTCATTATGAGCACTGCTCATGGATGTGTAAGCCAGGAACGCAAAACTGCTTCCTTCAGTTAGAGATGTGATATTCCTCAAGGTCTACATCAACATCACAGAGTACACGCACAACATCTGAAGGTGGATGATCTGGTTTTAAAAATCACTGTTGTCATACTGCAGCTAGTGAACATAACAAGGAGAGAACTCATGCCATTTGGTAGCAAAAACCCCATTTACCTCAATATGTCCTTCTGTGGTGTTGTATTTGTCTATTTTTTTTTTTTTTTCTTTTTGCTGGTGGATACTGCAGCTACATTCTGAGCCAGCGCTTGGAAGCAGCTTATTTACTGCCTTGCACCTCTCATTGCTACAGCAACCAGTGCTCTGTAGAGCTGTGTGTACTTACAGCGAGATCAGTGCTCACACTGGGGCTGTCTCCCTGCAGATGCTGTTGGCATTCAGAGGAAGGTTCCATTTTACACAGGAGCTTGTGGCTGGCCACACTTCGCCTTTCTGTGTGTACCTTCCAGGGGACAATGTCAGGCTTACTGCTTTAAGGGGAGGGAGTAGGTCCCAACAAAGCTTCAGAAAGAGTCATTCCAGCTTTTCCTCAGGGTGGAAGCGTACTGGTTTTCCATAGTTGTTTGCTTGTGTGATTCAGCAGCGAAGTTCTCCGAAGAGCCTTAACAGAAATGAATGCTCTTTGTTATGAGGAAACCATCATGCCACAAAACCAAATCTAAAAGATTTGTGAGTATATCTAGATTAATCTCTAGGTTCTGCATTTGGAAGCAAATAGGTCAGTGCAAAGGCTTTGTGGCCCATGGTCAGACAATAACACAGGTGTGCAAAGCTGTGTTTCCCCTGACTATGCTCTGCTGCCCCTGGAAGCTGCATGGTGTTGCTAATAGCATGCTTTTCTCATTCTCCCACTCGATCTGTCATGGCACCTTTGCAACATCCTGTGTGCTGCTGATGCATTGCTCTGGCACCCTACCAACCTCCCAGCCTGCGGTCCTTCAGTTCCGACAGGTCCCATACGCTGAGCCATGCCTCCTACCTGCGCGACAGCGCCATGATCGACGACGCCGTGCTCATCCCTGGCCAGCAGGTGAGTTGTCCTGGTTCAGGGCAAATTTGGAAGAGAACTCCTAAAGGGGGGCTCCTCTAGGAAAGCAGATTCAATCAGCCCCTCCTCCCAACTGGTCCGGGAGAAAATGCCTCCTTGGAGAAAAGTGGAAAAAACTGTTTATTAAACAATAAAACCTAAACAATATTAATCAATAAAACCCCTTGCTGCTCCAAAAGAGATGACAAACTCAGAAAGTCCCCTCTCCGGGTTGCAGTTCAGCTCCCTCAGTCTCTTATCAGTCCCTCCAGTGCTGGAAACGTCGTGGCCCAGGCCTGGCCACGTGCGAGCTGCCGATGCTCTGCTGGGTGTTCAGTCCAGAGCAGGTTTGAACAGGCCCAAGGAAAAAGGAAAAAAACCCCACAGTCCACGGAACTTCTTTGCCTCAGCTAGCTAAACTAACCAAAAGCAGAGGAGAGCTCTGTCCCGCTGTCTGTCCATCCGCAGACAGCACAGTCCAGGAGCAAGAATGGGGAGGAGTGAGTGCAGTGTCTGAAAACAAACTGCGCACTTCTTCTCTCCCCCTTCACTCTCTGGAACGAGTCTTAAAGGTGCAAAACTTATTATTCAGCATAAACAGAGCAAGACGATTGGGGATAAAAGCATCATATAGTCAACCCAGGACATGAGTAAACCTCTCTGAGCCCCTTCTTGCCTGCAGAGATCAGGTAACAGGGAAAGGCTGCTCTGCAAATTGTTCTGATGAGACTGGGTGGTGTAGGCTGCTTGATTCATTTGTATACAAACCTCTCTATTTTCTAGGCATATTTAATGGCGTACTGTGCTGTGCAGTATTGAAGTCTATTCCAAAAAATATGAATACACTGTGTGAATGTAGCACAGGGACTGTGTTCTTAATGTTCTCCATTTTAACTGGTATTTGAATGTTGCTAATAGACATCATGCTACACATTCAGGGGATGTAATGAACTCATAGCCATTGTCCTAAAAATTACTGTCTTGAAACATGCTTGTAGTTAAAAAAGAAGAGATTTAGGAAATGCCTTCTCAGTGAAATCACAGCATTCTTTCACTCACATAGGATTACTTTAGGGAAATACTAAGTGTTACAATAAGGGTTTCTAGTATCTTAATACTATTAGTACTCCTTTGTTTTAAAAGAAAATGTTTAAATGCTTTGGGCACTACTATGCAAAATACTTTTTTTTTTGTTCAATAATGGATTTCATGTAGTAAAATGGGGTAATTTTTTTCCCAAGGTAACAACTCTGACCAAAGAAGCTGAAAGGAATTCATATCGCTTAAGCTTGGGCCCTGAAATCTTGGACAATGTGGCTCTTTCTTCCAGCCCTATTCATTCAGGGTGAGTGCATCAATTAGCATTACACTACAAAATGAGAAACAGAGTACCTGCAGTGAGACAAGCTTCAACTAATGCTTAACTAGGAGCTGTATTTTAATGCATTGCCTCCTGGAGCTGCCAATAAATTGTTATGATCTTTTAAGTTGACAACCAAGCAAGGCTGAGTACCAAGACTATTCACTGAAATCACTGCAAGTCAGTGGGCCCTCAGTCAAGTTCAAGGGGAATGAATGTGATAAATGACACATACACACAGGCATTTGTGTGCATTTTATTGAGACATAAGTACAATGCCTTTCAGAGTTAATAATAATTGACACTAAGTGCTTAATCACTCCAGATGGTTAGCACTTACTGTGCTGGTGGAGTGGTTGAGGTGAGCACCAGCTCCAGTGTTTGCCTTCTAAATTACATGAATAGACAAGCAACCTAAATATCACGTGCTTTGCACATATTTGAGCACTGTCTTCATGTCCAGCTGACTCTTTGTAAGCATTTGCATTTAGACAAACTCACTGTCATGGCATAATGCTGGTCAAAATGCAGACCCAGCCAAGATCATGTTTACAAACCTTATCCTGGCTGGCCCTAAAATCTGTGACTGAATTTGTTTTAAATGCTCTTCCTTACTGTGTTTTAAGTAATTTCAGTCTTCACACTGAATTCTACATTTGTGTCCTGCCATCAGATTGGATGGGGAACATGCAGACAAATTCAGAAGAAACTGGAGTAATCAAAAAGCATTTGATCTCTGTGGGCTGTGTACACAGCATGACTGGACAGCACAAGGGGAAAGATTATTTTTGTCAATCTCAAATGTGTTTGCTACTATCTTACAGTCTGTATTTTTAAAAACTAGCACTCATAGCACTGGACTCCCATTTGGAATGACAGGCAGTCCTGATCTAGAGGAGGGACAACATTGCCAGATTGACTCATGTGACATAGATGAGAATATTGTCTGTTAGCTGATTGCAGGATAGTTATCTGCGACCAGCACTCCTTGGATTTGCTTCTCATGAGCTCCAAAACTAACAGATGAAATGAAAATGCCTAATATGTAAACTCTGTGTCTGTTTATATATCTTCTGATATGAAAGCTTTAAAATTGTTTTGGTGCTTTATTCTAACCCTAGAGAGCTTATAGGTTTTTTCAAAGGATGTATTAATTTGCCCTTTCTGAAAGGTAGGTCTTTCCTGTGATTGCTGAGGATGAACTAAGTACTTTCTAGAAGAGTGGCACATATTTATTGGATGTACAATTTATTGGATGTGCAATTATTTTGTTGTTTTCTTTTAAAAAGTATGAGTGATATTCCCATCTTCTGAGATAACCAGGATGCTAGTGGTAGGATAAAATATCTGATTTTGATAGGAGCAACACTCTCTGCAGCCTTGCATGAAATACTGAATTTTAAGACAAATTATGTTCTTCTTTTATATATAGGCACTAAACTGACACTAAATATTGTAATAAAGAAAGCTTTAATAACAATTTCTCAGCCTTTGAAGAAGACTGTACAACACTTCGTTTTTATCTTGTTTAGATTGGTCTGAGTCATAAACTGTTGGAGTGCATTTGTTTTCTTAGAAAGGTACATTGACTACTAGAGTTTTGCTTCTAAGACCTTCCTTTGAATTGAAACAGTTGTAGAAGTTCATGATTGCTGCACTCACTCTGCTGGAACAACAAATGTATTTGTGATTCATAGCCCTGTTGTCAACCACACTCCTCTCCACATGCAGACACACACTGTTAGTGGCTTCTTATGAATCAGCAGCAGGGCTGACATTTAGGACATGCAGTGAAATAGTAGTTATCTATCACGAAAGGAAACTTGTAGAATTTTGAAAGAAATCCTACATAAACACTGTCAGTGGTCCTGTGCAAGGGTGTGGCCTTGGTTTTGCCCAAGACACTGAAAATGTGTTGAGTTCAGATGGTGTTTTTGAGAAATAACACATCAGCACAGTATTGGGTGGTAATTTATTTGTCACAGATGTAGTAAGTTTGTGTTCTGTAAAATCTGAGGAGACAAATTTTACTTTTCTCCCTGCACCACTCCAGTAGTGAAGCCGAAATTGCTGTAGGGTTCTTACAGATCTCCCATTGTAGGGAAGTGTTCCTGTGGATCGCAGTGTAACACCCCCAGGCAAAAGGATAAATTCATAGGGAACGGTTCTCTCAATGTGGAACTTCACAGGCACATATTTCAGCCTTTGCATAACTACCTGAATCTTCTGTCATGTCTGAATTTCAGAAGGGAAAAGGTTTTAACCATCCATTTAACTTTTAAATATAACTGTTCCTTCAATATGTTGATAATTTCATCAGGAAGGACAAAAAAGCAAGTTCTTTGGTCAGAGTTTTTTGCAACCATTTTGAAACCCAAAAAATATTTCTCTCCTAAGAGATAATGCTCTTGTGGGGCTCCAAATCTCAACATGAAGATCTCCTGGTCATTTTATGCAGCTGACAATTTCCAGATAGTTTCCAACTTCAGCTGAAGAAAAAAGTATTAATTCCTGCACTTAAACTCCCTTTCAAGCAAATCAGATTTTCTTCTTCTCATATAATTACTTGATCTACATGTTGAGCAAAGTTAAGGATCTCTGAGTATGCCAAAAAGTTCGGGTGCTGAACATCCAATAAGATAGAGTTGTATGACTTTACTGCTGAAGTTATGGGATGTCATTTATAATTTCCTGCTGTAATGTGAGAGACAGAACTAATGCCTACATAAATGCAAATATGCTTCACAGTTTTAGTCTCATACCACACAATATCCTATTGTGGAAGAACCTGTGTGTTTTTATTATGCTTGAAGGCAAAAAAAAAAATCACTGAAATGAAAGATTTGCAGCATTTAGATATTGCTTGGCAGTACCATATTTTTATCTCCCATAAAAATATACATGAATGGTGAAGATAAGAGTGACTGTAAGATTTTAAAAATATCAATGGTGTGCAAAACTATGTTGTTTTCTTAGCTGTGTTCTGGTGATACAGTGGAATTAGTTGTATAGATTATATTTCTAAGAATTTTCCTGACAGCTGTGTAGAGTCACAGTAGATAAGAGAGCAAATGTTATGTATTGTCAGGATCATGGCACTGTGAGGAAGGAGCTTTGGGTCCATGCTTTGATATGAACTTGGTATTGTGTTCTAGAGCAAATACACAGAGCTCTGCAGGTTTTCCAACTCTGACTCCCATTAATGCTCCTGTTTGATGAAAAATCCTGATTTCTTTTATATAATTTGCTGAAGAAGTCCCTGTTTGACTAATGGATGATCATAGTGTGTCATTACTTATATCTTGAAATAAATTACACAGTTGGGATACTATTAGTGAGTTTATCTTGCTGGAAGTCATTGTTTCCATCTATGAAAAGATGAGGGATTGGACAGTTCGTACTGTGACAAATAATGTGAATTATCATTCTTAGCTGCATGTCTGCAAAAAAGGAGGCTGGATCCTTGCTAACAAGGTAAACAAAATATCTTTCAAATGTTGTATTTTGAATCCATAATATATTTTTCCCAATGTGAGGTTGATTCCCTGGAAATCGTTATGGAAACAGGACCTGGCAGCGACCAGCTGATAGTCATTTCTTAAATCTGAAAGTCTAAGTGATTTCAAATTATGCTGCAGCTTTATGGCCTTTGTTCAGAAAGTTACAATGAGGAAAAAGAGTGAGAGTGTTTCATTAATAGCAAAGCATGTTAATGGAAGCAAGTGGCAACAGAGATGCATAAAATAAAAAGGGAAGTTGGAAAACTAATTGTCCATGTGACAATAAGTGATTACTGAGGGCCTAAACAGGTCAAAATGAGAGATTGAAATTTGTCATTTTGTAGAACAAAAGGAGGACAAGAAACATGTTGAAATAGAAGGAAGTGGAGGACAATGTATTGACAGAGGATTTTAAGGAAAGACAAACATGATTTATTGTGCTATCAGGAATGCTGGCTGGAATTACCTTGGGTGCCTTAGCCTTTGTTATCCCACAGTCCACATTTTAGATGTGAATACATAAACCAAGCAGCATCTCCCCTTCTCTGCTTCTGAGAGTTTTACTTGGAATCCAGCTGTGCATTTTAGGTGTCTGTCTTGCAGTGTGAGGGTGTCCATAGAGAAAGCAGATCCCTCCAGTTTCACTGCTGTACAGGTAGTGGCCACTTGGAACTGAGGCTGTTTACTTAGGCTTATTTTCCATACTCACTTCAACCTTCCCACGTGTGAGGAATATGCATATATATGTATATGTTCATGTGTTTGCTTTAGAAATCTGTTTCATTTTTCCAGTATTTCAGTATTTCGTTTAACTCATTCTTTTTTTTCCCCCTTTCTGTTCCTTTTTGATGTTAAACCATCTATTCTATTGCAGATGCTCTTCTCCATGTCTTGATCTTGACAACAGCAGGTGAACTTCTGCATAATTTCTTTCTTTATTACATTGCACTTCGCACCCACCCTATTTGTCCTTCCCTCTTACCTCACTTCAGGATGCTTTAGTGTTTTGTTAGTGCCCATTAGCCAAGAGAAAAAAATAAATCTAACCAGCAGTAATAGTTATATATAGCATGACTTCTCTTTTAAGTAAGTGTCCACTTTCTCCCATCTGCTTTGGCATCTATAACAAAACAATTCTGGAATTGTTAATAAGCTCACTGCAAAAAAGTCTTAACAAAGCTCTTTATACCACCCTAGGTTGTTTTAACCATTGATGTATTTAACCATAGCTTTTCTTTGTGGGTGGCATGGTTTAATATTCATATTTAAAGTAGTCCCTCCCCAGATAATTCAACACAAACCACTGTAATTATTAAATTATTATATTAGTAAGTGGGCTTTTTATCTCACTTGTCTGTGTGAAAAATATTGCACAGCCACTCTCTTAGCCACATTTTCCAAGTTGTACCACTGTATTTGAACTAGTAGATTAACAGCCCACCTTAGTATATCTTATTTTTCATGCTACACATATTTTTTGTGTGATGGTCAGTCAGTGCTTGAACCACTGGCACATTATATTCTGCACAGAACACCTGAAGCTGAACCATCCCAAAGGAGATTATCTTCCCTTGGCAAAATAAATGTTAATTGGCACAGTACCTGTTTACTTCCTTCAGCCTAACCCTAGAAAGGTGAAAATTGCCTTAAATATTAAGCTCTGCAAAATTGTTAAGTGGCTAATTAAACCCCCAAACTACAGACTCATCCTTTTAGGTCATGTCACTGAATTTCTCAGCAGCTGACTAATGCAGTGAAGAGAGTGATGTCAGAAGTTAATATAGTAGAGGTTTCCTATGTTAGGATCATGTTTTTTGTCCTCCTGGAATGTGAATTTTGCCTTGTTTCTGGATGGCATAGTTACAGCCTGCTGGAAAGCACTCTGAGGTAGTTGAATGACTTTGCTGTTGACTTCAGTGGGAGCTGGATCAAGGCCTTTTTTCTGAGTTTCAGCCTCTCTCCAGCTTCCTTCTCCTGCTGAACACTCTGATGGCTGAAGCACCCTGATTGTTTGTTTCTGCTTCTTCACACTGCGACTAACACTGAATGCTGCTATCTCCTTGTTTCCCAGTTTCTTTGATAAATGGACATAATGTGTGCTGAGAAGTTTTTGACTGTCTACACCGGGTGTGCTCTGGTTGGAGCTTTGTTCCCTGCTATCTGCCGAGCGCATGTGTGCCTGCCCAGCTGCTTGGGAAGAGAACCCTACCTGAGCCCAGCGTATGGGAGTGGTGCTGGAGACTTTGTCTAGTTTGGTTCTGTGTGTTCCAAGAGCTGTTGCCTGTCCTAGAAAGCCCCTGACCTGCTGGGTTTGCATGGCTCTCCTGGTGACTCTGCAGAACGAGTGTCCCCACGCTTGCAGTCACGGCCACCTGAAACTCTTCCTCTGCCGAGCTCTTGATGCAACAGGGACTCCTCACAAAGCACACAAGTGGCTTCCTTCACCCCCTCCAGCACTGACACATCCAGTTTCCAGTGTCTTTGTTCATCCTGCTGTTATCTTTCACATGAGGATAGATACAGAATAAACCCAAGTTAATTCTATATTAATAAAAGCAGCAAAGGGAATAACTGAGGTTCAGATCTAAAATACGAATGTTTCATGAAAATATACCCCAACTTTTTGCCCCTTCTATCCAATGCATATATTTTGTCTGTGTTTTGATCAAGTAGAAACCCCAAGACCTGCTTGCTCTGCTTTCTATAGAAGGTGTGGAAACAGCCTGAAGGATTTAGGGGCCTTCTGTGTGTGTAACCACAAGGCCACGACAGCCAGTGTTATTTGATATATCTTTCATATGGCAAGCATGTAGTTCTTAATTGCTCTAAAATGGAAGAGGATGACACAGCCTCTCTAATTTATGACTAAGGTTGCTAAATTGAGAGAGAATGGATGATGCTTGAGCTGACTGCTGTGTGTTTAACTGAAGCGTGTATAGACTCCCCTGCAGTCTCTAACTGATTCCTATGAGAGAATGGCTTTTGTACTTTATTTTTTCTTTAGAAAAATAATTTTGATTTTCCCTTCATTCTCTTTAAAAGAGAGAAGGCGATGATTTCCCCAAACCTGATTTGTTTCCCCAGTCTAGCTTTTATATTGTACTACCACCTTGCCAAAGCTCAGGAAATCTCAGTATTGATCCAATTTTCAAGACTGCCTGGGTCACATGTTTGTGTCATGTCTCATTTCTAACAGAACTTTTAAAACTAAAAATGAAACTTACTCAAAGGCTGTCTTAGTACTGAGAAAGATGCAGCTTTAACCTGCAATCTGCTTTGAGTCATCACTTAATTTAATTTTAAGTTAAAGTTCATTTAATCCCTTTTATTAACTGGGTTTTTCTTTCTTCCCCCCTGCCCCCCCTTGAACTCTTCTCTGCCATCTGTGTTTCTCTTTAATGATCCCTCTCCCCTTTATTCCCTGTATGTAGGTGGCTGATAGTGCTGTAGTAGTGCTCTATGCAGCTGGAACATGGAGTAAGGTCCGAGTTTGGTCCTTAGCTTTGGGAAGGATATGGAATGTTAGGGTTATTAATGTGCTAATGTTATGCACTAGCTTCTTTTTGACCATGGGAATTTAGTATGATAAGGTATCACTTCCCAGAGTGATGGCTTCATCTGCCATTTATCCCTGCTAGTGTTTTTTTGTCGAGTGCAAGCTCTTCCTCTCTCAGTCACGTCACTTAACAACACTTGGTAACAGAGGTGGAAGAGGAAAAATAATATCTGTGTGCGTAGGCAACACAATAATTAGTTTCAATTTTACATTTACTCTGTATTAGTCATACAAATTTTCACTTTCCTAAATGCACAATTCAGAAAGCATGTTTTGTGTCCTGCAGTAGTTTTGTATGAATTATCTGTGTATTGATAGACACACTCCTTCAAAAGGGAAAGGCTTTTCTGGTCCTGGAACAGCAGTGGCCCCATCCAGATGCCCTATTATGTAGCAAATAGGCAGAGTAAGAGACTGCTGTGATTCAGAAAAAGCTTTGCTGTGAATTATTTGCTTCACTCTCTTGCATAGCCAAAATTATGTGAAATGTGCTGATTAAAAAAAAAAAGATGAAAAAAATTGGATTAAATAAGTGGATGAAAAAATAAATGTAGTAAAAAGGTGGGAAAGAAGCAGAGTGATAACGTGGAAAAGGATGTATTTTTACACTCTGTGTTTGCAAAGCCTGTGTCAGTGCTCTGTCTTTCCAGGATTTTATGGTACAGACCTAAAGCTCAGAAATGTTCCCCTTCAGTTTCTTTCCTTTGCACTTATATTCATGCTATTTCTCCAAAATCCCTTTCCAGCAACTCCATAGTATTCTATAGCTGGGTTTGGGAACTGGCTCTTCCATAGGTAATGTGATAATTGGCACTAATCTTTCTGTGCTGTCTGAACAGCAACCTTAGGTCTCCTTTATGATAGAAACAGCTGTTTTTACAGATAATAAGAATAATATCCTACTGGTTTTATCCTAGCACTGTTTCTTTGTTATCTTTGTGTCCACCTCCCAGTGAGATTTACCTCTGCCTGTTTTCCCACTCCTTGGAGCTGTGGTTGTTCCAGTGAGAGAGGGCTGAGGTGAGACAGACTTTGTGATGGATTTACTGACCCACCAGGCACATTCAGTAAACTCAAAAGAAGGAGTTGCAACCATACTAAAAAAAGAACCCACAAGGGCCAGAAGGGAGATTACTTGGTTTGGATCCTCACCTTTGGTTTGTCTGTGTTCTAGCAGTGAACAGTGGGTTTGGCATTGCCGAGGCAAGCAGGGAGATAAGCTAGGGAGAACCTGGGACAGCAGGTGATCCAGCACTAATATCTTAGTGATGGACAGCAAAAAAAGGTGATCCTGGTGTTAAAGAATGCAATCCTGAGTATTATGTCAATAATGAAAATAACTTAATCCTAAATAGCCTGTTTATGACAGCTTGCACAATGAGGAATGTGAATGCTGCTGTAATTCAGTCAGAGCTCTCATTAGCTTCTGGGAGTTGTGGGGGAGTGTTTGTGTTGCTTTTAGCAGTAGCTTTAAAATGAGAAACTCTTCTTCTAGCAGTGTCATTGACTGCCTCAAACACACCCATTGTACTGGAGGCTTGGACACATTCTCTGAAACATCACACAGAACTGTTTTGATAACACTACTTCATGTACTTCAGGGGCAATTGCAGCACAAGCCAAGAGCATTAGTGCAACAATTGAGTATTTAGTGTCTCTTAAGCTCTTCTTTCATCTGTGCTCTAATATGTACAAAGAATGTATTTTGTGAAGGAAGCTCCCATTTTTCTCAACAAATCCCCAGACAATCGAAGCTGTAAAATGTTTTCATTTTCTTTTTTTCCCCCTTGTTAAAACCACAGAAACACCAACCTCTAAGGAATGAGCTAATGGTTGTACTACCCAGAGTTTTACCCTAAGCAAAGCCTAGAGGTATCTGAATGGCAGTAGACTAGGAGCCTGCATGTGTGAGACAGACTGGCATCCGTGGTGCATGGTGTGCTTCCGACTGGCGCTTGTGGCTCCTTCCCATCGTCCATCTCTGACCTGCACGGTGTGTCGAGTGTTGTGTTTTTACAGCATGTGGAATTCTTGTAGCTGTGTGGACAATGAATGGATGCAATGTTTGTTGCACAGAACGGTCAAGGGGGCAGTGGAAAAATCCCTGTGTTTGTTACTCCTGTTATAAGGGCTTTTCTCTATTACAGGTCCTTCAGTAGCATTTCTGCGACTCCCCATTGTGCTGGTTCTTTATTAGTGGCTAGAAGTAGGCCTGACACCATTCTGTCTCATCCACTCTTATTTTCGCTTCCAGCAACCTGACATTACCATCCCACGTCAGGCATGATCCTGTAATCAAACAGTAAAAAGAAAAATAAAAAAAGTTGGAAGTAGTTCTACACCTTTCCCAGGTGCAGAAGAATGTCCCCAGTATGTCAAAATTGACCTGTTGGTATATGTGGAACTACAAAGAATTCAGCACAAGAGAAGTTCCAAACAAAATGAAATGTTTTTATCCCTTTTAAAGGAAAAGGAATCAATTATTTACCTTGTGCTACAAGTAAGCTCCCTGTAGATAGCTTTCTGCATCTCTAAGTTTTCCCAATGTATTGCTGTGCAAGGTAACACAGAAAACCCAAAATCCATAAATAAACATTTCTTATAGTGACCCTAGCTCTTCTTATCTGACCAAACCCCAAATTTGCCTTCAAACCATAACATGCTGGGGTTTTTTTATATAAATAGGTGATATCCCCACTGATGGACTATGAATTATTCATGCATTCCAGAATGAAATTTGATTATTTTTTAAATATCCAAACCCATTTTTCTAAGAAATTAGTTTATCAAATAACTAGAAAATTATATTGAGAATCTTAAAAAAAACCCAAAAAACTAAAAAACCTGAGCCATCCAGTCAGAATTGGCTTTTTATTTTTGAATCATAAATAATATTTGGTTTTGAAGTATTTAAAGAGTGCCAACTTTAAATACAGCTTCTCGCACGTACAGAGTAGTGACATTTGCACTTTGCAATAGGTACACATGTTTGCATTTATTAATGTCTGCTGGTATTTTACCAACAGCAGTTTTGTGACATAAGACTTTCTGTCAAGAACTGTTGGGTAGCAGTTGCCAGTTTAATTAATAGTGAACTCAGCATGATGTGGTGCTTCACATGGGAGAAAGGCTTTTTCTCGTTGTACCTCTTGAGCAAGAGCTCTATTAACATACGTTTGTACGTATGTGGGACGTAACCGAGGGAGCCGGTGGTATGCTCTGGGTCTCACTGTCTGCCCTGATTTTGCAGCTTCCTGGTGAGTTTCATGGTGGACGCTCGCGGTGGCGCCATGCGGGGCTGCCGGCACAACGGGCTGCGCATCATCATCCCCCCGCGCAAGTGCACGGCACCGACACGTGTGACGTGCCGCCTGGTGAAGCGCCACAGGCTGGCCACCATGCCACCCATGGTGGAGGGAGAAGGGCTGGCCAGCCGCCTCATCGAAGTGGGACCCTCTGGGGCTCAGTTCCTTGGGTAAGAGAGGCCGCGTGGCCCGCAGGGAAACCTTCAGCCTCTTTGTGTGTTTGCCTTGCACTGAAATGGTTCCTTTGGGAAAGCTGAGCTGGACAGGATCTCTGTAGCACGTGGTAACAAACAGAGCAGTTGTGTGAAATGCAGAGCAGCTGGCAGGGAACGAGTCTCAAAGCGTTTACACATTTTTGTTCAACACAGGTATTTCAAACATGGTTAATGTGCTTCCTTGGATATAATTGTTGCTCAGTGTTGTGATATTAGAGTGGGAAAAGACTTCTGTAGCCAGAAAAGGCAGCTCATGTTATACTTAAAAAATTAATAGCACTGCACTGATCTAACCCCCAAATGTGAAGCCTACTACCTACACAACACAAGGTCCAGGAGTTTATTTTAGAGTCTTGTATTGTGGTATCAGAAATTTGGACTACAACAGAAGCACAGTGCTGTTGATTTTCCTGGGGTTGGAATTGCTAGATTAAACAGTAGGACAACTCTGGATTTTCTTGGCCATTTCTTCCTTCCCACCCTGCAAAGCCCATAGAAAGATCAGATTTGTGTCTGCTGCTGAGCTCACTTTAGCAATATTCGGCTGAAAGTGGCAGTTATCTGCACTTTTTAAAAATTGTTTCACCAGCTATTCTCCCCTATCAACTGTGACATCCAAAAGTGGATGACTGAAGGAACCCCTTCTAATGCAGTAAAAGACTTCATTCAGAACCTGTGAAAAAAGTGACTGGACACACCAGTAGTTTAAATCCATTTGGAAACAACTCAGTTGCTTTAAATCCATTTATAACAGGCAGTCATCAGAGTCACCATCTTTGTTAGTGCTACCACTTATTCTTTTCACATCTTGGTCATTTCTAAAAAGAAGGAGAAAGAAATCTAATGAGCAGAAGAAATACTGTGCTGTCGCATTCAGTCTTCCCATTATCTTTGTCACACACAAATGGGTTTTAAGTATGTCTGCCATTCTTTTTTAATGGTTTTCCTATCTGATGAGAGTGTCTCCCCTGCAAGACAGGCATGTAGTGTAGTTTACTCATCCTCAGATCTTTGTGCCCTTCCTGGAAGCCTTTTCCAAGGTGTTGTGCGGGCAGTGAGATCAAAACATCACTATACTGTTTGCAGGGATGCAATTTAAGGTCCAGATCCTGCTCCCATTAAGAACATGGCCAAAACCCCCATGAGAAAGAAAAGATCCTAAATTAACAAATCTGATTTTCTGATTCGGGTCACCAAATTGTCATGGCTAGGACGGAACCTTATTCAGTGTACAGCCTAATTCCACTCTGTGGACCAGACAGTGACACTGGCGTTCTGGCACAAAAAATACATAAAGTTTATTTATGTTCTTTCTTTCACTGCTGCTTTGGATGTACTCAGTAAACTTCATCTGCCTACGGCTCCTCCCCCACTTAATGAGGGAGAAAGCTTGGTCAGCCGAATCCTTCAGCTGGGGCCTCCTGGGACCAAATTCCTTGGGTAGGAGAGACTTGAAACAAATTGATGGATGCTGACCTCCCCATTCTTCTCCTCCTTCTGCAATATGATTTTTTTATGTCATTATGCCCATGATATTGTCCCTTTCTATCATTTGAAATTTTGTACACTTAACCCCTAGTGGACCATTTTCCAACCTTTGTGGTTTGTGGTTTTGTTTTGGTGGTATGTTTGTATCTTTTTCTTCAAGTACTGTGCCTTCATTTTTGTTTTGGCATGAAATCTTCCTAGTTCTGTGCTTGATGTCTGTAGCAAAGCAACCTGGATTGGGACCACAAAAAAAAAAAAAAAGAATCTACTGTAAATTTTAAACTCTTTTTTTTCAAGGACTGATCAATCAATAAATTGTATGTTGGGTACCACCAGTGTGATAGAACATATGGCATTTACTACATACCTGGTAACCTGTGTGAGTCATCTAATTAGAGAAGTGTATCTACAAACATCTTTATATATTCTCTCTTATTTCTAACAGTATGTATGTATATGTATATCTCAATACACATATATGATATGTACACATATGTGTTGTATATATGTGTGTGTATATATATATATATATATATATGAGTGCATATGCTGGTGCAGATGTTGACTTGTAAGGCAACAAGGCAAATTCTTATCTCTTATACTGCAATAGTAACTCAATCAATCTCCTCAGACTTTCTGTATCTCTCCCAGGGTGTGAATCAGGAATAAATTCATTGGAATATACAGAATTACAAAGTGAAATTGGCACAGGACACAATTGCCTCTGAATTGCAATGAAATTATTCTGATTTGCATTAGTATAAGTGAGATCAGAATTTGTCCCACTATTCCTATACATTACAGTAGATTCTCTTTGAAATGAAGTTGCACAGGTTAACCCAGACAGTAGTGACAAATAAAATGAGCATGAGTTTTTGATGGATTTGCAAAAACAATCACCAAATTTCCAGATAAGCACTATTATCTTACCAAATCTCATTCACACTGTGGAAAGAGGTGAATGCACTTTCTCATCTGTCCTTCAGCACTTACTGGGTCCCTGTAACAATCTAGTCTGTGTTAGTGACCTACTAGTTTAGGATTTTGCCAAAGTATTCCAGCTAAATAGGTAGAATTCCAGGTCACTTTGTAGCAGACTGAATAGAGTTGCTGTTAATCCTGTTTCTTCCTCTCTCCCGTGTGCATTTAATGCGCTGTGTTGCTGTGCCAGGCCCGTGATTGTGGAGATTCCCCATTTTGCTGCCCTGCGTGGCAAGGAGAGAGAGCTGGTGATCCTGCGCAGTGAGAACGGAGACAGCTGGAAGGAGCATTTCTGTGAATACACCGAGGATGAACTGAACGAAATCCTGAATGGGATGGATGAAGGTATCCAGTGGCACTTGGTTCCTTATCCGGCTTCTGTGTTCCTTCTGTACCCTGGATGTAGCAGCTTTTACCATGGTGCTCACTTCCCTTGCTGAAGCAGTGGGGCAGGATGTCTCCCTTCATGAAGCTGACAATAAACTCCAGACTTGTGTTTTTGGCTGTTCCTTCTCATAGTGTTAAACAAAAAGCTTCCACAGCAAACTACTTTCCAAAACAAGGCAATTATCATACTGATCCTTTCAGAGCAGCTCCATGTGTGGGAGGAAATGTCAGTCATGGGTACTCTTGCTTTTTGAGAGAACAGAATGGCCTTGGGCTGTCTAAGAGCTGCAAAAGTTGTTATTAATTTGTTTGGGTTTTTTTGCAAAAAACCTCACAAATCCCAAAGTAAACAAGACAACTCACAGCATTAAAACTGAATTCATATTTTGATAGTGTTTGAAGTTTTGTTTTGTTGATGCTACTTCAGGACATTGTAAATAGGTGAGAGAGAATGGGCTGGAACCAATCCCTTCGCTTGTTTGGCTGATGATTTTGGAGGTGTTGCCAGTGTCTTCTGTTTGCTGCCTTTGTCTGTCTGTCTGTTCTTTCCTTATTGCTCTGGTTTAGCTGAACACAGGGATGTGTTTCCTTTTCCCATTATTTCTAGACAAAATACTTTGCCTAAGTTAGCCAAAACTGTGAAAAGCTTGAGTGCATTTTGAAGGTGGCTGTATTGTTTTTGTGAAACTCTGCTCTGCTCTTCTTCCCTCAGTGCTTGACACTCCAGAGGAGCTTGAGAAGAAGCGGATCTGCCGCATCATCACGCGGGATTTCCCCCAGTACTTCGCAGTGGTGTCCCGGATCAAGCAGGACAGCAACCTCATCGGGCCCGAGGGGGGTGTGCTCAGCAGCACCGTGGTCCCACAGGTGCAGGCTGTCTTCCCAGAAGGGGCACTCACCAAGCGAATTCGCGTTGGCCTCCAGGTACACTGAAGCATGCACAGAGTTTTGGTTTTATTTTTGGTGACAAATCACCTTTTTTGAATGGACAACCAGCATATCCAGCTTGTCGTGCTGTGTGTTATCTACAACACTTACAGTAAAAGTAATAAAGGAAAAAAATCCATGCAAAATCAAAGCAAGTGGTTTTCCAGTTAGTTCAGATTCTTGTCTATTAACTGTCTATATAACTTTGGGCAGAAATTTTGGTGATTATGCTGATATTAGTGTCAGGGCATAGAATTTCCTAAATACTTCTTATGAAAGGCATCAGAGAAGTACAAAGTGCTGCAATAATTAAACATGTTAAACTATTATTAAATGTACAGATTTTCAGTGTGAATGAACCAGTATAGCAATTCACTTCCCACAGAGAGGGAAGTCTTTCCTCTATCTCCATCCTGTCCTGCATCCATGATTTACCTCTACCAGGAAACTGTGGTTGTTTAAATCCTGGGACTAGCTGAATAGCACCATAAAACAGCCAGAGTTTGTTCTCAGGGGAAAAAAGTAACCAGGTTATCATTTGCTTGTTGTTAAATGAATTTAAATTAATGCTGCAAAAATCTGATAAGCAACAAGAAAGGAGATAGGAAGAAGAGGCAGGCATGGGAAAGTTAAAAAAGTGAGGTCTCCCCTTCTCACTGGCAGTCAGTTCTTCTGTCTGCAGATTTTTGTAGGAAATTGTACTATTTGAAAAGGTAAGGTGTTTGTGGGCAATATACAGACCCAGTTCTCTACACATCATTAAACTGTTTTCAAGTAACTGCTCTGTTATTTCCTGTTGCTTTGGAAAGGCACAACCTATGCACACTGAACTTACCAAGAAGATTTTGGGCAACAAGGCTACCTTCAGTCCCATAGTCACGCTGGAGCCCAGGAGAAGGAAGTTCCACAAGCCCATCACGATGACAATTCCCGTGCCCAAGGCCTCCAGCGAGGGGCTCATGAACGGCTATGGAGGCGACACGCCCACGCTGAGGTTACTGTGCAGCATAACAGGTGGGATGCCAGTCCTGGAGCTCTCCTTGGTCTTCCTGAAACTGTCAGGCCCTGGGGCTGTAAAGGCTGAACTGATTACACCCAGAGGAAACTGGATGGGGCGAGAAGCTGTGAAAATATGCTACTTTCCAAACAATTCCTTTGTACCAGAAATAACAGTTGTTGTTTACATTAACAAGACATGTGTAATATAATCACAGACTTGGGGTTTGGTGATTTTTTTGCATTTTCCTTAGAGTTTGCTTCTTGAGAACCAACATACTTCTGCCTGGCAAAGTAAGAGTAGTGCAGGCTTACTGTTGCAGTTTACTTAGGAGGAAAATACTGGAGTTAAACGCTTGACTTGCCGTGGCTCCCAAGTGATTAGCATCTCCTTCAGTCTCCCTTAAGAGACAGAAATGGGCTGCAAGTGTTTAATTTAATTAATTAATTTAATCCTGTGCTACAGGGCTCAACACTTAAAAATCATTTGGATACTTGGTATTTTCAGGGTAAGCCCATCCAGTCCTACTAGCATTAGTGGAATACTGTAGACCCAAGGAGAAAGTATATCTGGGATTATTACTTTTTTCACAGCAATTAAAAACTGTGAAGAATTTCTTAGAAGCAAAAATGTTGCAGACTTGCTTGGTTTTGATTTTATTTTTAAACCTCTGTCATTTCAGGAGGAACTACTCCTGCCCAATGGGAAGACATCACTGGGACAACACCACTGACCTTTGTTAATGAATGTGTTTCCTTCACAACAAATGTGTCTGCCAGGTACCTACACAACCAAACAGGACTTTTACAGGAATACTCTCAAATACGTACCTTTGTTCCACAAATATTTCTGATTTTAGTTTGGAGATTAGAACGAACAGAGAGATTGACTATTATTCAAATTTCCATGTAAACAGAAATCACTTATTTGGGTACCTCACACATACATCTTGTAAGAGATATTACTTCTGGAATATCCAAAACTGAGAAGTCAGGCAGAAAGGGACTCTAGGTGTGCCAAACTGGGGTCTAGAAGCGTCTCTTCCATACATCTGTTCTTGTGATGAGATTTAACTGCTCTCTTACTGAAAACAGATTTTCATTTAAAAAAAGAGTAATATAAATGAATGTAGGTATGTATTTTAGTTTGTGTTCATGATGGATATCACAGAAATGCCCAAAAATCTCCTCCTCTGTAACAGAAGATGCAATTTGTGACCTGGAAAATATTTCATCTAGGCTCTGTACTCCAGCAAACAGTTAAAAAAATAATGGATAACTTGCCCATGAAATTCAGTACAAACATTCAGTATCTGGGGCAGTTATTGCTGTTAATTAGGTTTGTTATTTATTGAAATAGTGTATTCAGTGTTAAAATACAGTCCAACCTCCAGATTAACATTAGGTGAAATACAGTATTAGTTTTTTTTATCCTTTCTCAGTTCAGAACAGGCTGTTTTCCCCCTGTTGTTTGCTGATGCACGTTTCTGTTGGGTGTAACTGAGCATTCCACTGTAGCAGCAGTGGCCACAAGAGGGGGATCTTACAGTGCATTCTGCTTAGTGCTGCTGCTGCTGCAGAGGTCTGTGCAAAGGCAGGATTTAAAGGCTGATTTAAAAACCACCTGTGGAAACAAGACACAGAGTTTGAGAGGTCCAAATCACTAAAACTGTTAAGTCTCCAACAGCAGGCGACTATATGTGATAGCCAGAATGAGGGTGACGCTTTATGGTCTTACAGTTCATATTTCTAGTAGATCTTTCTTAATCCTGATGATGACAGGAAAATTGATTACTATTGTTCATGTTCTGTGATACAGGCAGGGTCCCATGTAGAGATTTTAATGGGTTCTGCCTCTTCTTTTTAATGCAAATGAATGTTCAAATATCTACTTCACCCCAAACATGATTTGAAATGCTGGTACAGTTTAGAAAGGGGATTTTTCGTCTAATTTCTGATTCTTTGCTATTCACAGTAATTTTTTTATGTCTAGTTAAGCATTAATGATGGACAACAATTTTACCGTTCATAAAACTAATTCTGTCCAAGATGAGCCTGGGAAAGAGATATACTTGCCATGTGAATTACACTGAAGACTTGGAGGCACAGTGTTTGTTTTCCATTTCCTGAGCTGCAGCTTTTAAAAGACTTAATATCTGTTGGGGCTTTTTAGCCCCTGGTGTTTGACAGCAAATCACTGAGGCATCTGGTGGTTTCTCAGAGGATGTGGCCTGTCCAGTTGTAGCCCAGCACAGCATAATTCTCCCACGCAGGAAAAGGAAAGGATCAGCGTGCAGAGCCTTTCTCTAGCACACATGCTTTCCCTCTTGCAAATGTCAACAGCCTGGGACTTTGGGCAGTGCATTTGTTTAAGCATTCTTAAGATGAGCACAGCATGGAATTTGCTGCTATTCAGCTGCAGATGGGTAAGTGCAGAGCAGCCACACTCCAAAGGTGTGCTTTGGGGTTCTAATACCTCGTAATCCACCGTGGGGAATAACATCCCGCCAGATCAGAGCGGCTTTTGAGCTGTCTCTGACCCCTCCTGACTTCCACCTTCATCCGCCAGCTGGGAAACTTGAGCTTTCCGCCCACACAGTGGATTTTATTGAATAGAAGTGGCATCAGCTCCAGAGAAACTCAAGTGGTAGCTGGGAAAGAAGGCAAGATGTGTTACTCCTTGGAAAATGCTTGGTGACTAAATTCACATAGGAATAATTTCTGATTTTGCATGCAGGTTTGCACAGTGGACAAAGTCATTTATGTTCACCTAAAGACCTCAGGTTTTGCTGTTGTACGTAAGGAATTGACTGCTATTTCCTTTAAGTTGGGTGGGAGACAAAAACCAAAAGTGACAATTCTTTTTTTACTCCTCTGACTTGTTATCTCCCATTGCTCTGGTTACCAGCTAGTGCTGCCAGAATGGGAAAACACAGAATTTCCTTTCTTAGATCCTTCTCTGCTGATGGCACAACTCTTCATTTTCTTTTACAGATTTTGGTTGATAGACTGTCGTCAGACACAAGAATCTGTTACTTTTGCTTCCCAAGTATACAGAGAAATTATCTGTGTCCCCTACATGGCCAAATTTGTGGTATTTGCCAAATCTCATGATCCCATTGAAGCACGGTTAAGATGTTTCTGCATGACAGATGACAAGGTGGATAAAACTCTAGAACAACAAGAAAACTTTGCTGAAGTTGCCAGAAGCAGGGATGTAGAGGTACTGTGCAAGACTTTAAGTTTTCTCCATTTTCTACTGTCTGCTTTTAAACTAGTATTTTCCACCTTCTGTCTGCCACAAGGACTGAAAAATAATCTGTCAACAAGTACTGCCACAATGCAGTATCAACAGCCATGATAAGATGGAAACTTGGACTTTTGTCAGGTGTAAGGAAAACGTAGTGAAGAAACCCTATTCCCAGAGGGCGACAAACAAACTCAGCCCACAGGGCTTAAGGGAGAGGGTTGGAGCCAAAAATGATGGCTAAATCCTGACTTCCAGCAACCCCATCAATGCACATCACTAACCAGAAAGGCAGCTGACAGGGGTCACAGTTTGTCAGCACATTCACATACCAAGAAGTTCAAGTAGCAGGTTTGAATAATATCCTGCTTTAAGAAAATAAAATTACATTAAATCTGTTGCTGAGCAGGCAAAAGCTTTCCTATGTGGAATTCAGCAAACTGCCTGCTAAATGCAGTTTTTCTGACTCTGTCAGCTTCCTTAGAAGGGATGACAAATTGAAGGTGCTTTAACTTACATGGCACATTCTGCTTAGTTCTGTCTCTTTTCCATGAGAATCCCACCTTTAATAGAATTGTCCTCGCTGCTCCTGAAGCTCTGACAGGCATCTCTTGTGCAGATCAGCAAGATAAAATATGAGCTTATCAAACTGAATGACAAGGCTGAATTTCTGGAAAGTAAGGATGAGCCACAAATGGATTTGCAGTTTGAATGGAACATTTCCCAAACTGCTGATCTGATATTCAACCATGTGGAGGGGCCATAACAGCAGCAATCTGAAGATACAAGCAGTGCCATTATAGAGAGATTTCAGAGAGATATTTACCTGAGGCCTGCCTTTCTAAAGCTCTTAGGCCTCTACAGATCCAGCTGAAATAAATGGACTCAGTAGGCACAAACTCTTGAGTTCTGACAGCTGAAGAGAATATTTATTTGACTGTGGTGATAAGGCCAGGTTAGCAAAGTATGCTAAAATTGGAGTCAATCAAAAATCAAAATTAAAATCTAGATTTAAAACTTTTTCCGGATTTATGACACTGAGTAATATACTGTTGTCATTTAAAGTACTGCACTATTGTTACTAAATTAGCAATCTGGTCTCATTGGAATTTGATGATCTGATATGTTTCCACACATTTTAGGTCACTGTACATAACAAATCTTGTAAATGCTGACAAGTCCTCACAATTCCAGAAACTGATTTGTACTGTTGTAGAATTATTCCTAAGAAGCAATCCCAATCACGTCCCAAGGATTAATTAACTGTTTGCTTTTTTTCCTTTCCAACAGGTGTTAGAAGGAAAACCCATCTACGTTGACTGCTTTGGCAATCTAGTGCCACTCACAAAGAGTGGGCAGCACCATATATTCAGTTTCTTTGCCTTCAAAGAAAATAGACTTCCTCTGTTTGTTAAGGTAATGTTGCTGGCTCCTTTTGGATATTTCAAGTTATCACTTCACCATATTTTTTGTGAACAAAGGAAAGCCAAACTACTTAATTTATATAAATTCCCAGCTGGAACCTAATTTTATCCCTGTATTATTCCACTTAAAATACTTTTTTTATGAGTAGGAAAATTTGTAAAATAAAAGCCAAAGTAAAAACCCTTCATTCCTCTCAAATTAAGTAATGCATTAACCCACTGTGGTCGGAAGGGCTGCTGTCACTGACCCACCATCACCACCTCTTCTGAGAGGGAGATTAGAGAGCACTGGAAACCTCTTCCACAGACTTTTCCTTCTACCCAGGAATTCTCACTAAAAAGCAGGAAACTGTTACTGTTATATAAATAACACTCTTAGAGAAATGATTTATGAATGGAAACTTCCAGTAAGTGGAGAAAATCAACCCACTCTGTCACTGTGTTGTATTTGCTGTGTGCTGCTAGACAAATTTTAAACTTTCTCCCTCCTTACCAGCAATATTTTGTAAGCTTATTTTAATTTATACCTTTATCTGTGCCACTGCCTTCCTTTGGCTTTGCAGATTTCCCCCCCTGCTGAATTTTCTACCAACAACATTCAGTATATATTGAATACACAAACACATCCATATGTGCATTTACAAACAACAGGGGGAAAGGTGAAAACACGTTATTTTTGCCTATGTGGACTTTTTCGCCCCATCTGGTCCGTCTTGCTGAACAGTTTTTGGGAGACACAAGTAGGTCACACAGCAGAGCAGCAGGTTAAATGTGTTTATTTTTCCTGTGCCAGGTCCGAGATAGCACTCAAGAGCCCTGCGGACGATTATCGTTCATGAAGGAGCCAAAATCTACCAGAGGCCTCGTTCATCAAGCTATATGTAATTTAAACATCACTTTACCCATTTACACAAAGGTACTGGAAATTATACCCAGCTGCAGGCATCAGCATTATCATGCAAACAAGAAATGAGGAGGAGGGCAAAACAGTGTCAAAGCTTTGTGGGCAGGGGCTTGAAAAAGGAAAAAATTCCATGCAAGGGCTTTCAGTGTCTTGAGTTCGGTGCTCCTAATGCCAGTGTTGGGAGACATCATCAGGTATTTCCTGAGGTCTCAAAAGAGATGAGTGGGAGTGCTCTCAGAGAGTAAACGCTTGTTTCCTTAGAAAGTGTCAGTTTATGTTTATTCTCTGAAAACACAAGGGTTTTTTTCCTTTCCTGGTTGGATTAGAAGCTGCATGCCTTTTAGAGATGCATTTGCCCAAAATGATGATCATTTTCTTCTCAGCATTTTTAGAATATAGTAAATCTTTATTATAGCATTTTAGGATAATTTTTATACAAAGCATCTCAACATTTTTGTGACTTGAAATGGTAATAGTTCTTGAATATTTTAAGTGTTTATATATGCTAATTTATGGGTGAAAAAGTATGTATACATTTAAAGTTTTGGTACAAAAAAGGATCACTAGACATCTAACTTTTTAGTTTGTATTTTGCTCGGTTCTGTAGCCTTTTGTGTTTAAATTGACAGTTCAGTTTTGCTGCTTTTTGTCATAAGAAATCAACTGCAGATATGTGCTGCATTTTCCTCTTTTCTGTTAAATGTTGTGGGAGGTTACTTTTTCCTATTTTTTTCTGAAAAAATTGCCTTTTGCCTGCTCTGTTTCCCCTTCTCTTTTTGCATGGCGCTTTGGGACCAAAAGGAATCAGATTCAGATCCAGAACCAGAAGAGGTAATGTTGCTAAATCAGCACGTTCTTGCCTACACATGTTGCTTAAACACAACTAACAGGCACAACTCAGAACTGATCCTTAGCTCAGTGCTACAGACACACCAAAGAGGGCCTTGCACAGACTCACTTTGGAAATGGGCAGAGTTGAATTTTGCCTATGTTAAAATGACCAGTCTTCTCCATTTATAACATCCAGTAGATGGATATTACACTTTACTGAGCTGGGTGATGGACATCCAGTACAGAATCAGTGTTAACACAGAAGTAACAAGTAAAGGTTTAGAATGTTCATCTTTTGCACTAATTAAATTGTATCAGCTCCCCTCTGAGCTCCCATCCCGGCCTGGCACTTAGAGATGTTCCTTAAGCTCTGACCCCTACACAGATGAGGAACATTAGAAAAGCACCCTCACATTTTGATGATGTTCAGCTGTTGGGAACACTGTGAGATTAGCCAGCTCCCCAAAGATGATGGACATCTTTCCCATGCACTGCACTACAGATTCAGCAGCTCTGTGGCATGGCTTGCAGTTCTCTATTATCATTACAAAAATATTTACCACTCCTATGGTAAATATGACTTCTATTTTTTATAGAAAACTAAAGCACAAAAAGACAAGCTCATTGATGGCTCTAAGCTTTTTAAACTATTTTTGTTGACTTCATTAATTTATATGTTAATAATATTAATTAGTATGCTGACATAAATCTGGACTGATCTGGAAGAACTGAAAGTGAGGGAAGGTAGGACATGTTAGGGATGCAGGGTAGGCAATGTAGGACAATGTGTGCATCAAAGGAACTCAGGCTATTATGGATCTGTTACACACACTGCTGGCTGTGAGATGTAATTATGTGAGCCTAAAGGATTGTCAGGCATGTATGAACATGCACGTATGGCCAGGGATTTCCTTCTGTTCAGTGTCAGCTCATGGAAAGGCAAGGATTTCTAACATCTTGACTGAGACAGCATATTGTATTTATCTTCATAAAGAATAGTTTGAACTGTGTAAACCTTTTCAGCACTCACTAAAACCTTGGGGGTTTTACCATGTGCAGTATCTTGTACCAGCAGTACTGCACACCTGATTTGCATTCTTCACAGTTGTCCTACTCCTACCACAAGTTTGTATAGGAAATTAAGCTTTAATGCTACTTCTGAGTTTGCAAATTTTTCCACAGCCAAATTTAAACAACATGTACTGGTGTGGACAAATGCTAGCAGAACTGAAATAAACTGAAATTACAAAGCTACCTCAAAAATTTGCTTCTTCAATTTTCATGGTCTGAGATTGTGTTCTGTTCAATTCTTTTTTGACAAGGACTGTGTTTTCTTTTGAATAACAGTAAAATTATATGGTTTTTTTGATGTCTACCCAAATAACTCTGAAAAATCAAAAAAGGGGCCTGTGAGGGCCATCACAGCTTCCATTTAAAGGTATCAATAGCTGTTAGTGGCATCCAGCCCCATGTCATGCCTTGGGCAGTTCTGCCATCATTGGTGCACCTGCATTTCATCATCACAGAGCACAGAGAAAAAAATGCAGTTCATGCTCTCAGAATCAATGTGTCCAAGGAAACAATGCATGAAACCTCCTGGCTGCCTTCCAGATGGACCAAATGCCTTCATTATTTTGCTTTAGACAGGAAGAAATAAATTAAGAGCAAAGTAACCAAACACCTGGTAATGCAAAAGTTTAGGTCCTCTACGCTTGCTAAGAGCATTTAAAGAAAATACACTGCAACATTTTGCACCTACTCTTGATCATAACTATAGTGAAATAACCATTTTCCTGGTATTAGAGACCCTAAATAAATTAACTTTTACTGTTCTTTTTAGTGTTATTTTTACTGTTATTTTACTGCTTTTACTGTTATTTTAAATGCATTATTTGTTCCATTTAAGTCTATGCGTCTCTATACAACTAGCATTTCACCTGTGGCTTCTGTATGGCAATTGTATTTGAAGTTTTAAATCTCCTGCTTTTTTCCTCTTCCAGGTTGATATGACTTCAGAAAAAAGTAAGATTTTTTTTTCTTTGAGAATGTTATAATGCAATTTGTATGAGAGATGTTAAGAGTAAAGATAAGCATGAAAGAACTAAGTTTTAACTGCTATTGCTAATAACATCAATACTTTAAATACGTAATGAAAACCAATTTAATATCTCAGCAGCTATCCAATTCAATACAATTAACATGTAAATTAACAAGTAATACAGTTAAAAACCGTTCATCTAAGCCTTTACTTTCCTTTGACATCCCTAGTGAACCTGCTATTGCTATTTTGCTTGTATGAATGCTCATCCCTCCATTTTTTTTTGTTTTCTCCATTTGTTGACACACATTCTTGCCTCATATTTGAGACAGATGACAGTATCACTTTTAATGAAAACCTAATGAGGGCTCCAATCTATTTTGTTAATCTCATGGAATACAGCCATGCCAAAAAGTGATACTGTCCAAAGGAATCAGCCTGTTTAACCCTCCCTCCCTTGCCCCACTCTTTACTGTGGTGAAATATGGCTGGAAATCTGACCTGACAGTTTGGCACAGCACAAACACCTTCTGTACACACACAATCAGGCTGTGACCATGTGAGACCACGGGCGAGGGGTTCACAAACGTCTCCTTTATGGGAGAGGCAAATCAAATGAATCTCCGTACACATAGAATTGTCTCTAATGAGAGCTGCTTCCAAATGCAGCCATTTATTGGATCTGTTCAGGAAAAGCATGACATCTGCCTTGTTTCCACTTTGGAGTGCAACATCTCGCCTCCTCTTCAGTTAAAGTGCAGTGTCTTGCATTGTCCTCCTGCCACTTCCTCACTGCCCACTCTGCCAAGGCCCCAGAGAACCCCAGGGAGTGTTCCTGCTCCAGCCACACACTGACTGGATAGCACTTTGCAATTTATTTCCCACTGGAGTTGCATTGCTTCAGGCTGATTAACTCAATTATTGGCCAGTGAAAGAGTCATACATTTGATATTTATGAAAGTACATATTATAAATTTACAAAATTACTGGCTGGCATTTCAGCATGCACCAGACTGTTCATTGTAAAGCAGCAGCACCAAAAGACCACATTTTCAGCACCACAATACCCTGCAGCAATCTGGCTGTAATTAATGTACAGCACAAATATTTAGCATTCATTACACTCAGGAGAATAGTGTAGCAAAATGGATCTTTTTTACAAATAAAGACAGCTAATTATGTGTTGCTTAAGGTCTCCTCATTTGCATTAGTTCTTTGACTTTCACTGGGATGCTGAAATGTGCAGTTCCATGTGACATGCTACCTTTAAAGGGAAAATGTCCATCTGTGATTCCTAAGCATTGTGTTCTGTTTGTAACTTGCTTCAGTTCTCCAGTGTTTTGTTCTGTTCAATATCCATTTTCTGCTAGTCCTTGCTGAAATGAAATATTACCAGCAGGCAGTTATGGCATAATGGGAATTATCTGCAGCCACCTTCCTGTATATTGATTGCCAGATTAGACAAATATTTCACCACAGTATGTTTACAGTATTTTCATGTACCTTTAATTTATATGAATAATTTTTAGAGCTCTTGTTTTTAACCGAAGCTACATACTCAGCAGCATTTGCAACACCTTTGCTTTGCATGGAAATAACTTGCCTTACATGAATTGTACGTATGTGTCTAGTGTGACTGTCTGTGACTTTGGGTTGCCATACATTACATTTTTTAAAACTCTGAAATCACTTCTAAGTTGATTCACAGTTTTTTCTTATCTCTCCTTATCTTCTCTGTCTTCTCTTTCCTCAGTCAGTTCATTAGTTGTCAATGAGGATGTTCCAAGGAAAGGACCATGCCTCTTAAAACAAAAGCCTGTTTGTTTCATTGTGTAGGTGTGAAATCCCCTTAGATGAAATGCCGGTTTGCAGCTGATTCAGATCTCCATGTATTTGATCCTATTTTAGATTACTGCAGAATTACTTTTTGCTTTTTATTTTGGTCATTAAGAAAAACAAAACTGTTAACCCGATGTTATTCTGACAGTTTGCTAACACTGGCTTTCTCTTAGAGGAAATCGACTTTGAATCAGTTCTAATGCTTTCCCCCTTTTTTCTTGTTTTTCTTTTTATTTGCACATTGATCTGTAACATCTGAACAATCTTGAGATGCCTCTCTCTGTGTAACTTCACTGTGTTTCTTCTGGTTTTGATTTGAAATTTTGTTGTTGTTGTTTTGGGTTTTTTTTAGTGGTGTCCTGGTTTGGTTTGTTCCAGCTTTGATACTGTATGTGTGGTTGTGCTCTAGAGATAAAGTGAAGCAAGTTATTTCCTGCCATTTTCCTTTTCAGTTGTTTTTTTTCCCACCCCCTGTTAGCTTTGCTTTGCTCTTGTACCCTCAGATCTTGTGGATCCACCATTCCCAGCCCATATTGTTGACCTTCCCACCACTACAGCCAAAGACTGTCATTTTCAGTCCTGATTACATTTTCCAATCTCTATTTTTGATTTCCATTTTACTTTCAATGTTTTTCATTTGCATCAAAGATGACGAGACAGAATCTACAGAAACATCTGTCCTGAAAAGCCATCTGGTTAATGAAGTCCCAGTACTAGCCAGTCCAGACCTGTTGTCTGAAGTTTCTGAGATGAAACAAGATCTGATCAAAATGACTGCCATCCTGACAAGTGACCCTTCTGATAAATCAGGCTCCATTAAAGTGAAAGATCTCGAAAAGTCCGCTGAAGAAGAGCCAGGAGAACCTTTTGAAATAGTTGAAAGAGTGAAAGAGGACTTAGAAAAAGTAAATGAAATTCTGAGAGGTGGATCCTACACCAGAGAAGAACGTGTTTTGCAGAAGACCCTTTCCAGACAAGAACCCCTAGAAGAAGAATGGATCATTGTCAGTGATGAAGAAATTGAAGAGGCCAGGAGAAATGCTTCGTCAGAAGTCACAGAGCCGAGCCACGGAGAAGTCAGTGTAGACAAAGGGACAACAAAAAAAGGGGAGCCAGTCATAACAGGAGTGGTGGATTACCTTGCAGAGGATTTAAAAACAGACCTTTCTCTTCATGAGGGACAGCCACAGGCCTTACAAAAGGAGGTAGTAGAAGAGAAAATCAAAGCTGTAGCAGTGAGCAGGGATTCTGAAAAAAAAGGAAAAGAATCTCCAAAAACTGGGAAACCAAGCTCACAGGAGCAACAGAAGGCAGCCTCAGAAGTTAAAAAGCCCCTTAGGGCAAAACTACGAGAAAAGCCTAAGCCAAAGGAAGGCAAGGTACACAGCAGTGGAGAGAAACTGAGACTGCCTAAGCTCACTGCAGACGAGGCACCGGCTGGGGAGCCTGGCCTAAAGGTGACAGGCACTCCAGAGCCTAAGGCTGTGTCCCCTGTTATTGAGGAAACTCCCATTGGCTCAATAAAGGATAAAGTGAAAGCTCTTCAGAAACGAGTGGAAGATGAGCAAAAAGTACGCTCAAAACTGCCCGTCAGAGTTCAGGCAAAAGAAGGCCCTGCTGAAAAGGTGCCTAAAAAACCAGCACAAGTCAAAAAGCCAGTAGCACAAAAAGCCCAGCCACCTGTCTCACCTTCTTCTAAGACAGAGAGACTTGAAGAGACCATGTCTGTTCGGGAGCTAATGAAAGCCTTCCAGTCAGGGCAAGACCCATCCAAGAATATTTCTGGACTCTTTGAACACAAATCTGTCAAGCAGAAGCAACAGGCTCCTGAGAAGGAAACTCCCCGCAAGAAAACAATTCCTTTGCAGAGTGAAACAAAACGAGTGTCCAATCTCAAGACAGACAAGCAGAAGGACAAACCAAGTTTGGTGTCAAAAGCAGAGAAAGAGCCACAATCAAAGAAAGGAAAAACTCAAGTTTCCACCATCGAAACTGCCAAAAAAGCTAGTGGCAAAGATCAAGTAAAAGAGCACAGCAGCAAAAAGCCAACCCAACCTCTCCCTCCGGTAATGATTGCTGAAAGTGCCAAAGAAACGGCGGCTGGGAAGGGCAGGACTTCTGATGATCAGGGAGATCTTGACTTCCAGATCAGCCCTGACAGGAAAACCTCAACAGACTTTTCTGATGTCATTAAAGAAGAACTGGAGGATAATGACAAATACCAACAGTTCCGACATCTCTCAGTGACAGAGGAGGGAGAGGTTAACTTGGAGCAAGTACTGACCAGTCCTTTTGGTGCTGCTTTTCCCACAGAGTATGGGAAAGATGGATTCCTTCCTGCTCTTTCTCTGCCAAGTGCTGCTCTCAATGGGAGCTCAGAGAGCCTTAAACACGAAGGTGTGGCTGACTCTCCAGGCAGCCTACTTGATGGAACCCCTCAGATCAGCTCAGAGGAAAGTTATAAGCATGAGGGTCTGGCAGAGACTCCCGAAACAAGCCCAGAAAGCCTTTCATTCTCACCAAAGAAAACTGATGGGCAAATTGAAGACGCTAAAGGAGCAGCTCTAGTACAAACAACAGCAGAAACGTGTTCTACGAAGGAAGTCTCCTCAAAGGAAGATGAAAAAGGTATTACTGAGAGGCAGCTAGATGCTGTTACTGAGACTTGTGAGTCTCATTCTGACCATTTATCAGAAGAGCATGTACCTCTAGCCTCTGAAGAAGAGGCTGAGAAACTTAAAGAAAGTAGCTCAGCTTCCATTATGAAAGATATTAGCAGGGATAAAGAATCCAGAACCACTGCACATTTCACTAAGTCTTCTGAAACACATGACACTGCTTTAGAGAAAGAAAAAGATGTAGCCTGTGAACGCCGTCTTACAGTTAGAAGTCCCCAGAAATTGGAACTTGCACTTGCTAGCCATGATAGTGAAAGCTTTAGCCCAGTTGCAGATGACTCTTTGACTATAAGTCATAAAGACTCCCTGGAAGCAAGCCCAGTGCTAGAAGATAACTCATCACACAAAACGCCCGACTCTTTGGAGCCCAGTCCTATGAAAGAGTCCCCCTGCCGCGATTCCCTTGAGAGCAGCCCCATAGAACCAACAGTGAAGGCTTGTATTTTGGGGCAGGGTCCTCTTCCATCTGCTCATAGCAAAGCAGAAGCCTGCCCAGAGCTGGCATCAGTGCGTTCCAGGATTCTCCGTGACCCTGAGGGAAGTGCCGATGATGACAGTCTGGAGCAAACATCCCTCATGGAGAGTTCGGGGAAAAGCCCTGTTTCCCCCGAAACTCCCAGTTCAGAAGAAATTAGCTATGAAATCACACCTAAAATGGCAGACATACCAAAGTCAGCCACCATCCCTGAAGTCAACGAAGAACCGGAGGATGATTCGGAAAGTGAACCAAAGAAGAGATTCACCCCTGAAGAAGAGATGTTTAAAATGGTGACCAAAATAAAAATGTTTGATGAATTGGAACAAGAAGCAAAACAGAAGAGAGATTATAAAAGGAGTTGTAAACAAGATGACTCTTCTGTGGTTACCAATTCAGAAGCCTCACAGGAGGCTGAAGCATCAGAGCAGACTACTGTAGTTGAAAAAGGCATACCCACCGTGGTGACACCTGCTGCTGAATCTAGAAAGAGTTCTTCCTCTTCTGAAAGCGAGCCAGAATTGACTCGGCTCAAGAAAGAAGCCGACTCCGGCCTCTTAATGGAGCCTGTGATCCGAGTGCAGCCACCCTCACCATTACCACCTAGTATTGACTCCAGCTCTAGCCCTGACGAAGCAGGTTTCCAACCCATTGATTCCCAGCCATGCTCTGTCGGGATAGGTGAGGTTAAAGCACCGGGCAAAGGTGACAAAGAGGAGCTGCTTATCCTTGAGCGCAGCTGTAAGCCTTCCATGGGCACTTGTCCTTCCAATGGTTGTGCGTCAGCAGGAAGTGCGGAATCCAAATGTTGTGATGGTACAGGCGACTGTGAGACGGTCAGTCCCGACAGCCCGGTCACACGATCTGGGTGTACTCCCTGTCACTCTGTCGGTGGCAGCTGTCAAGAAGAGGTTCACGCTGAGTCTTCATTTACAATGGGACAGTGTGATGCAACTGACAAAGGTGTCAAACCCGTGGCCCTGTTACCACACAGTGATCTTATTTCTATGGAAGTTGTGTCAGAAGGGGCAGATGGTCTTTCTTGTGGACACGGTACCACCGAGTACTCTGTCTCATGCGATGGCAAACTGGCCAAAGGTGACACCACTGACCATTCTCCTTCGGCAAGGGATTTGGGAAAAACAGATACAGGTTGTGAGACATCTCACAGGGCTGCTCATGCTGAGGAGCCCTTGCCCAAGTATTCATCCCTAATCACTGACACAGGAGAACTCGACAGCTGTGCAGCAGATGCCGCTGATGGTAGTGCTCCGTATATAGTGAGCCCATACGAAAATGTGTCTTCTGGACATTTCTTCATTGACACTGAAAGTGAGGTAGGATCTGGTAGAAGTCTGCTATCTAGGGAAACCTATTCTATTGCAGAAGGGAAAGATCAGACTGGTGAAGCTCTACTTAGCAGACGCACGGGCAGTGAATATTGCTCTTCAGAGGAAGTGTGCGTGGAAATAGAGCCCAAACCAGAGGATGGATTTCAGACAATATCACAAGGGTCTCCAACTTCAGAATCAACAAAATTATCTGAATCTGCCCTTGAGGATATAAGAGATGAAACAGAGAAATTGGTGGCTCAGGTTGTCATCACCAGAACCGATGTGGATTCTGACATGTGGAGTGAAATACGTGAAGACGATGAAGCTTTTGAAGCTCGGGTGAAAGAAGAGGAACAGAAGATATTTGGGTTGATGGTAGACAGGCGATCCCAAGGCACAACCCCTGACACGACACCGGCCAGGACACCCACCGAAGAAGGGACACCACTCAGTGAACAAAATCCTTTTCTTTTTCAGGAAGGCAAGTTGTTTGAGATGACTAGAAGTGGAGCCATTGACATGACCAAAAGGAACTACCCAGATGAAAGCTTTCACTTCTTCCAGGTGGGGCAGGAGCCTCAGGAAGAAGTTTCTTTATGTGAAGAAGTGAAAGAAGCAGCAGAGGTGGAATCTTCAAAGCTGAAGGGGTCAGTGGTCCCATTTGCACCATTGGAGTCAGAGGAGTCAGATATACAAGAACAAGATGCATTGAGATATTCCCCCCCATCACCTGAGTCTAGTGATAGATCTGAAGAAATGATGGGTGAAGGTGCCAGCGCAGGCACTGCAAAAGCAGATCTTAAATCCAGAATTCCAATTAAAATGGGTATTTCAGCTTCTTCAAAATCACCAAAGAAAGAAATTGCTGCCTCTGAAGCTGAACCCCTCTCCAGAATGGAGACTGACACGATTGATAGCAGTCAGGTGCCTTGCCCCATCTCTCCCAAGCAGCGTGCGGTAGAAGATGAATTAGATTTTTCCAAAGTCACTCGATTGGTTAGTTCTGAACAGGGTGAGGAGTCCCCAGACTCTTCCCCAGAGGAACAGAGATCTGTGATTGAAATCCCCACTGCTCTAATGGAGAGTGTGCCTTCTTGTGAAAGCAAATCCAAAATCCCTGTAAGAACAGCTGCTGCCGCATCGCAATCCTCGCAACAATCGGAAAATGAGAGCCTTTTCCCAGATGACTTCCTGGACAGTTCGCAGTGTGAAGGAAAAGATGACCAAGCAAAACCAAAGTCTAAAATTCCTGTGAAATCTGCTTTCCCAAAAGCTGAACACGCGGACACGTCCGTCCGCAAACCAGAGTCACCCAAAGTGCTCGATGTGACGAGCGCAGTCCCTGCAAAGCCAGACAGCCGCAGTAAATCGGAATCTGACGCCACTAGTCCCGCAGACACAAAGACCAAACGTTCCATCAAAGCTAGGAGTTATGCTGAGGCAGAGGTAGAGGCCAGGGAGAGGGAGAGTGAGATGAAGTTTGAGCTAGACTCAGATGAGGCAACAACAGCAAGATCGAAGGTATTTTCTTCACGGTTGCCAGTTAAAAGCAGAAGCGCTACAGGCTCCCACAGTGCTTTTAGTCCCACAAAAGAGAGTAAGGACAATTTTTTTGATCTTTACAAAAACTCCATAGAGTTTTTTGAAGAAATTAGTGATGAAGCTTCTAAATTAGTGGAAAGACTCACGCAGTCAGAGAGAGAACAAGAATTAGTTTCAGATGATGAAAGCAGTAGTGCCCTAGAAGTTTCAGTTATTGAAAATGTGCCATCCAGTGAGACTCAGCAGTCAGTTCCTGAAGACATCTTTGACATCAGACCCATTTGGGATGAGTCTGTAGAGACTCAGATTGAACGTATCCCTGACGAAAATGTCCATGACCGTGCTGAAGGTATTTGCCAACGACTGGGATTCCCTGTGCGACGCATGTCATGAATTGAATTCTTTTGTTCTTTGTTTTCTTTGGTGTGTGTGTGTGTGTGTGTGCGCGTTTGTGCACTGGTGTAATGCGAGTGGCATTTTCTTTTCAGCTTTTGGTGGTTAGTTGTGCTTTTTTTTCCCTTGTGAGCTGTATTTGGTTTTTTTTGTCGTGTCTGTGTTCTTGTCTGTGAAACGATCTCAAGATTGCAAACCATAAATGCTTATGGGAAGTGTTATCTTAATAAGCAAAAACACTTCTAGAAATATGTATGGTTTTGTCATTAAACTGATTGCTTAGGTCATGCACGTTTTGGCTTTTGACTTTCCCTGGCCCTATTAACCCTACTAGCTATTAACTTCTACTAATAATTAAATGCTTAGGTATCAATTGAAACCGAGACGGGCAAATTTATAGACTTTTGAGTTGGTACACAATGAGATCTGCAAGAGTTTTAAATAATGAAGCTTTTTATGTTCCTTTTTGTTGACAGTCTGTGTCTGAGGAAAACTCTGAGTTACCAGTAACTCTTTTAGAACACATTCTCTGGTGCTTGGTTTTCCTCTCTCCTACTTGTGTGCTAGTAGTGAGTAACCCCAATGGAAATCAGGAGCTGGAATGACACGTGCATATCATGAACCCTAAGCATTTTCCTGATTCAGAGGTGTCACAGTTCACATGTGCATTCAGGGAAAATCAAAACTCAAATTCCACCATCCTAAAATTAGCTTTGGGGATGGGAGGAGCTGTCATTCTCACCATTAGTGAAGTGAATGAGGACTGACGAATGACCATCTGATTTTTCCTTGCCTTCGTTGTTGGTATTTTGTCTCACTCCCCGTCCAAAGGGCCAAAGACACTAAAATTAACAGTCTCTCAAATACAGACCATAATCTGACATGCTGTATGGACTGTTTGAGCAAAACTTGCCTTACCACACAAAGAACATGATCAGAAGCACTGGTCCCAATGAATTCTTCAACCCTGGCATTTACTAAGGAGGCATGGAAAACTATGGCTCTTGACTTAGTCACAGTCTTCAGCTGAACTTTACAATGATGTTTTAGAGTAAAATGCCTGGCCAAAATAGGCATAGTAGGTGCTTCAGTCCTAGATTAGGTTTTCACATGAACATCTGATTTCCAAATAGAAAAACTAGATAGTCCTGTGCTTTTCAAAAAACCATTTGGCTTCATTTTGAACCTACGGATTTACAAGCTTCACCTGAGTTACGCAGCCTGTCCACATTTAGGCACAGCAGCTAAGAAAAAGCAGCACTTTCCCTTCTTGGGTTCTCTCTCCTATGGAAATGGTTTTAACTTGCAAAAGGCAACTTCCAGCTCTCTTTGACCTTTAGATCAACAGGATGATCAGGAAAGGACAGAGGAAAGACTGGCCCACATTGCAGATCATCTTGGATTCAGCTGGACAGGTAAAGTGCACACTTTCTGCTCCAGAGAGAAAGGAGGGGAATGGTACACACTCCTCTCATGTTTATTTTGGATGATTTTCTGATTAGCTAAAGATGTTTTAGAGAAATATTTCAGAAGCTTATTTTGTTAGGGATACCAAGAATCCTGAATGGATACCAAAGGAACCTGCTCTAAACAGTCACTTTAATATGGTGCATTTAATAGACTTGAGGCTGCAAATGGTAGCAGGGACAAATGAAAGTAACATGGAACAAGATGGAAATGTTTTCTCAGGTTTTGGGGTTAAACTGTAATTCACAGACTTTTACTTTTCTTTGAATGAAGTTAGACCAGGGGAGTAGTAGCAGTATTAGCAGACCTCTTTACAGAGATGGATTTCTTTTCCAGAGCTAGCAAGAGAACTGGACTTCACAGAGGAGCAAATTCACCAGATCCGAATTGAAAATCCCAATTCTCTTCAAGACCAGAGCCACGCGCTCCTCAAATACTGGCTTGAAAGGGATGGGAAACATGCAACAGGTTTGTCTCCAGTTATTGTGTGTAACTGTCTCCAGTCTGCTAGCTAAGGTGACAGGTGTGTTGTAATCACAAAGAAAATTTGGGAGAAAATTTAGGCTACAGAAAGGATGACCATGGATTGTACTCAATGTTGTTTCTAGTCTTGTCTGTATAACACAGTAACTCAACAAATTTGTTAAAAGGAAAAAACCCAAAGTGCTAGTTTTTATAGGCAGCCATTTGGTTCTTTTTAGATTTTATATAGCACTGCTTCTGAATGTATCTGTAATTTATATATGACATGGGTCAGTCTCCTGTATGTGCCCTTCCTATGGAGAAGGGAGGGAGCATGCTTGATTCTTAACTGAGCTGCACGGTGTCCTTCCAATGGCACAGATACCAACCTGACCCAATGTCTCACGAAAATCAACCGCATGGACATTGTTCACCTGATGGAGACCAGCGGCATAGACCCCGTGCAGGGCCATGGCACACGCACCTACGCGGACACAGAGCAGTCCTTGGCTTTGGACCACAGTGAAGGTAAGGGGCTCCTGACCCAAACTGCCTAGGGTACCTCTCCAAGCACCACTCTGCTCTGAAGTGTTGGCCCAGGCTCATCTGTCTGCTCTCATGACAGAGCACTGGAATCCCATTTTGAAAGCACGGACAGTGTGGATGGATGCAAGCATGGCATCACCAGGGTCACGTTTCACCGGGTAGAAGACCTGAGCTTTCTTCAGAAGCAAACACTGTGGCCAGCAACATTTGCCCTGTTTACCTTGGGGTTTAGTTTTTTGCTTATACAAGTGCTTGCATGAAAGTTCAGAAGGTTGCACTAGAATTTGACCAAGATATTAGAAACGGAAACTACTCTGTGCTTTGACAGAAAATCCCTTTGGATTTGAGTATCCAGGATATTGTAATTGTTAGGATGCTATTGCATTTCTTAAGTTTGAAAGTTCAGTGGATTAGATCCAGTGGTTGCAAACTGAAGAAACACCTCCAAATTATTTAGTGTAAAATCCTCTTTTCCAGAAGTGGCACTTTTGAGTGCCTAACTCAATATTGAAACATATTAGACAGCTGCAAAGGTCCCAGTCTTGAAGAGAATGTAGGACTAGAAGGCTGTTTGTTACAATTACCATTCTCATATAACAGCCAAGTAGTTTTAGAATGTTAACCTCTCTGTCCAGCTCAAATTCAGTACAAGCTTTTTCATTTCCCCCAGTTTGTTCTTCAGAGTTCACTAGGTTTCCAGTGACTGTGGTACATAAATGAGCTACTTCTTCCACCTAGCCCTCTATGAAGTGTTTTCATCGTTTTTTGTACAGTTAGTTTTTCCAGAAGCAGATGAATAACGGATATGGGGGGGAAAGTCACTAAAATCTGGGTAAATTGAGGTAAATTCCTGGGTAAATGTTATTTTGCCTGTTACTGTCCAAATCTGGCCATAGTAGTGGCAATCTGGCATGCCTTGGGCTACTCCTAGAGGCCAGGTGCCCTCTCATTCAAGGTGTTCAAGAACTTCAGGTCACGTGTTTTGTCTGGGGATTTCCAATGCACATGGAGCATGGGAAGGACTTCTGCATTCTGGTCAGAATTGTAAGGATATTTCTCATCTCTCTGTCTTGGCAAGGGTTTTCAGCACTGCAAGAGGAAGTGTACAGCTCGAGACACAAGCAGGAACAGCAGAGACTATCTAAGGATGGCGAGCCAACCGAGCACCCCCCTCTGGTCTCTGAGGAAGACGTGTCTGTCAGTTATTCCCCGTTCCAGGACAGTACTCCCAGGAGTGAGGCCGAAGTGTCCATGGCTGAGCTTCTGAGGCAAGCACACAAGGAACAAGTAGAAGCTGAATTCTCAGGGAAACCCCAAGACATACCAGGGAAACCATCTGCTTCACAACAGGAATATATGTAAGTGCCAAAAGAGCAGGATGAAGCTATAGGGAACAGGTTCTCTTTTCTCTGTGTAATAAGAGGATTTTACAGTTGCCTTTGAAACTTAAAAACACACTAGAATTTTCCTCCAATTGTGGTTTTCACTTTTTAATCCATGAGGTGGAAGCCTTAAGGCTGAGGGGAGAAAGTCAGTGAGCACTGTGAGCACAAATCTGTGTCTAGTACATAGGAAAGAAATTTGGGTTAGTAGAGAAGTGAAGGGGGTTTTATGTATATGTTCAGTCCTCATGTCTTGGGTGATGACATATTAGTGAAAGTAGTCCAAATCTTTCTTCAGATTCAGGATGGCTTTTTCAATGGAGGCAAATTTTTTCAATTTAATCATTACTTACAAAACTCATAACTACCTCTTAAGAACTGGACTTTTAAAAGTGCATTTCAGATGGCCAAATGAGCAGAAACAAAGTGTTACAGAGGCAAGACACAAGTACTTACAGGAATAACACATGATAGAGTACACATAGAGGACCTGTGCAGCAAAAACTTGAATTCTGAAGTGGGGCTGTCAGTGGGGTTGGTGTCATTGGGAATGGAATTTGAAATAGATCATGTTGATTTCTCCACAGCTTCCCTGATTATGTGCCCATGCTGAGATCTCTCTGCAGAGTAGAGTCAGGTATTAATAAGCCAGCAAAATACCAAGAATCCCTATCCAAAGAAGTGATTTTCCTGGCAGTGACTAGCTTTGATGTGGAGATGCAGCTCCCAGCACTCAAAGGGCAGCTGAGTCCACCAGACAGGGGGATTCCTTTGTTCAGGATATGCTGGGAGAGAGTGTGGGAGAAAATACCATCTAGGAAATCTTCTGCTGCAGTGTTAGGCAAAAATACCAATGCTCCCTAAGGATTTGCATCAGGAAATGAATTTCTTTGAGGAACAGAGAATACTTTGAGACAATAGTGCCGGCACTACACAAGAGTAATGAAGACAGGGGAATTTCACTACACTGCAGGTCTAATTTTAACTAGGTGGAAAATCAGGGTAGATTTAAATAGGAACATGTAAGGAACACGCTCCAAGAGGAAATATACAGCAATATTGAATGTACATTTGCTGGAATTAGATGTATTTCCTTTATAAATGCATTACATAGCAACTTATATAATAATAGGTTTAACTAACTTGGGGCAGCAATTAATCATGAATCAGGGCTCAACCATAAAAATACCATTACAAAGAAAACCTGAAGCTCTACTAAATTTCTGCTTGCTAAAGCTCCAGAATTCTACATGAAAGTTGTTTTTTCCACTTTGCAGCTGCACAGCTTGTGCTCAGTGTTGTAGGTGCCTCACATCCTTCTCTAGCAATCCAGGCTCTCCCACAAAAAAAAAAAAGGTAGTATGTAGAGATGTGAGGGCACAAGTGAAAGCAAAGCTCTCTGAAATACTTTACAAATACCAGGTTTTTCAGACTTGCATGGAAGGGTTGGATATCCATTTGGAGATATTCTCAGGAAGATGGGTGGCATTCCCAGACAGACTGCTCTGTAGTTCCTGTCAAGGAGTATCAGTTATTTCTAGACTTTGCCGAACAGCAGACAACATAACAATATGAAGTCAGTGCCTAATGTTCCATTGCTGGAAATTGGGAAGCACTGCACAGTAATAACTCACTTGGACCTGTAATTCACAGTGCCACGCCTCCAGGAACAGAGCAGTCCGTGGGAGCTGGAAAAACAGCGAGAGGAAAATCTGCGCACTCAAGCACGGCCAAGGGAGAGGCTCAGAGAGCCCCCCCTCAGCCTCCCTCCCCAGTGCAGAGAGGGGACTCCCCCATCATCCAAGAGCCTGAGGACCCCCAGCTCCACCAGGAAAGCCTCTCTCCAAGGAGATCTAGTCTCATGATTGTGGAGTCCGCTGAGGAACAGACGGAGAAGTCTGGAAGGGGCTTTGAAGAGGAATCTTTAGAAAAGGTAAGTCAACAACTTTGCCTCAATGTAATTGATGCAATAAACCAATTTTTATGACTTGCTCATTCCTTAAGATAAGAATATTTGTAATTAATTTACATCTGGCACTGAGTTTTTCCTCCTTCCCTCTGTGGTTTAAAGGTTCAGGTAAAAGCTTTTCTCCTGAGTTTTTCAAAGTTGAAGCAAACCCCAGATCCCAAAGTCTAGGCTGGTAATTCTGGTTCTGCTCTACCCTTCTTTGTCCTTTGGCCTGTGACAGTTCCATCTGTGCCTGAGAGAGAGAGTGTCAGTAACAGGGGCAGAAGCAAGCCAAAACAGATGTAATGTGGACAAAGTAATATCAGTAAAGCTCATAAAGAAAGGCAAGGCTAGCCCAGAGCAGCATCAGAAATGGTGTGAAATGTCTCTAAAGTCGATGAGACAGAAAAGAGACAGCAGCTGTGCATTGCAGAGTACTAAGGATGTACTGGAAGAATGGTGTTTATGTAGCACACAGGGAGCAAAGAGATACAGAGACAGAAGAGTGAAGAGGATATCAAAAAATGTACAGGGTAGGTCTTGGGTTGTGTGAGACAAGGGACTTCATGGCAGCATCCCAGCACGAGCAAGGAAAGAGAGCAACCATATGACTTTTAGTGGAGACGTAAAGTTTCCTGGCAGATGAAGATTTAAGAATAAACAGCTTGCTTTGCCTGTTCTAAGTGGAAGAAAAGGAGAAGGCATCCTTGGGTAGGAAATTAGCTTTATAAACCAAGTTAGAGCCGAGAAGGTGCAGCTGTACTGAAGCAGAAATTGTTTCACCTTTGTGTATTTTAGAGACAAGGCCTTCTCTCTTGGCTACTATGTAACCAAAGGTATCACCTCTAGAATGAAGGGTTTCCGAGCTCTGCCTCTGGGATCTCAGGGAAAGGTGGAATTTAAAGTGTATCAGATGATTGAAAGGGTATCTACAGCAGGGCTCAGTACAGCTGGAGGTCAGCTGCCCTCAAAATAATGTACTGCTTCTTCCTTCTGATTTTTTTACTGAAGTGAAACAACAACAGCAGCTGGTACCACCACCTCCCCTTATTTATTTTCCCTTTTATATTTTTATACTACAGCTATTTTCCAGCGGGTTCTTTCCAGCGTCTCTTTGCCCTCCGAGGTGTTTGTTTAAATTTTAATTCTTCCTTATGCAGGATAGACAAGTCAGCACTTGTTACTAATTTTTCCTGATCTTTCTGAGGCTACTGCTACACTGTCCTCTTGTCAAAACTGTTCAGTCCTGCTGTCTGTACCCTGTGCTCTGTACTTCCCCCTGTGGAGGATTAAAAAAGGCTTTTATATATTTTTCTGTGTAATTAACCCACAAAGCATAGGCAAAATGTAGGAATTGCAGAGCTGGTGTAGGAAGGCAGAAGCTGTAGCTACTGCTAGTGGCACATACAGATCTTGCTTCCATGCTTCCCCTAGGAGTTAGCAGAGGAGTTAGGTGGGCTGGAGCTCAGCTCAGACGAGGACGAGATGGTCACTACCAGAGTCATTAGGCGCCGAGTGATCATTCAGGTACTGAGTGTTCAATGACTGCCCTGAATGTGCCTGTGCTGCCTTAGGCCTGAGTTTGTGTTGCACCTCAAGCTGAGATGCTCCCAAATAAATGCATCTCCACTGGATAAACCTTAGGATTACAGTAACACTGCTAACCCCCTTTCTAAACTCCATAGATGCCTCGGTAGGTGGAAGATGAAGGCTTGTCAGCCCCATATACAGCAGGGCTGTTATAACAATATAACTTATCTTTGCCTGTGTGCTGTGGCATCACTTTTCTGTGCATGCCTTTCTAAGGATTTATTTGCAGAATAGGTTTTTTCCCTAACATTGCTGATTTTTTTCCATTCCCTAACCAATTAACTGATGTTGAAGTGGCTTATTTCAAGACCCGCATGAAGGCCTTGCTTCACAGAGCTTTGTTCTTTGTCGTACAGGCTGATAGTATGCCTGAAATGCTACCAGAAACAGTCACAGAAGAGCATTACACAGATGAACATGGCCACACAGTGGTAAAGAAGGTATTGTCAGTTCTGCCCCTTGCTATCTTCTTTCTTCCCTGTAAAAGGAAGGAAAAATGATCTACAGAAATGCCAGACTTTCTGCTATGAAGAAGCATGATTTGAAGAGTAGAGAGTGGAAGGAATGAGAATATCAGCTCATGAGAGATACCAAAGTTTGAACAATAATTTAGATTCTCAAAATTGTTCTGTTGCAGTGTACAACCTAACAGGATGTATTTTAACTTTCATTTAAAGCCAAGGAAAATTCTGCATCGATCCACATATTTTAGAAGAAAGTTGTTTACTTCTTTTTTAAAAATCCCACCAAAAATCCACTCCACTGCAATCTTATCTGAGATGTTTGTTTGTTTGCTTGTCTTGATGAAAGCAATGGAAGGCTGGGTCTGTAAAAGTCAGATAAACCCAGAGTCTAGATCTTCAAAATCAGATCATGCTTAGAAGAACAAATTCTGCACAGCATGAAAGTGAAAGGGGAACTTCTGTGCCCTTTTCTTTATCTGACAACTTGGTGCTCAGTGATTTGGTCTAGGACTTGGCTGAGCTGGGATGGTGGCAAACCCCATCTTCTGTCTTCTGGGAAGACATCACACCCCTTCAGCTGGATAGGCTGTCTCTGGAACCTGTTTAGTTCCTGGTAGAATAATAAACCACCCCAGCCAAAGACTCCTTGGTCTCATTGCACAGAGGCAAGTGTGACGGTTCTTACGGATAGGTCTGTGCCTTGAACTGTGCCACGCAGAGGTTTGGGTCATCCACAGAAGGATGCACACCCATTCTCCTGAGCAATTTCACATCTTGACCCTGTAATTCACTTCTTGCTTTGGCCAGCCAGTGCCTCGAGAGCTTTAGCACCAGATGAGTCTCTTGAGTAGGCGATGAGGAACAGAACACAGAACCATCTATGCATGTTCTTTGTCATGCAGGACAAAATGCCCTTTGAGTAGCAAATACTTGATAGAGAACAAAGAGGAATATTTTACTGCTACATCTTTGGGGACTAAACTCCATTCCTTCAGGTGACTCGGAAGATCATCCGGCGATACATTGCTCCAGATGGCACGGAAAAAGAGGAAGTGCTAATGCAGGGAGCACCGCAAGCCCCCATCCCTGTGGAAGAGGGAGATGGTTATTCCAAAGTGGTGAAGCGAGTTGTGCTGAAGAGTGACAGTGAGCACTCAGAGGTAGGGTGTGCTTTGCCTGCTGTGGCACAGAGCAGCACCATCCCAGCAGGGTTCTTAACCACTGCAGCTTAGTGTGCTCATTCTGCCACTCAGTCCAAGAACCCCATAGCTGCAGTAAGTTTACCTTGCTGGTCTGTTCTTGCTTTGAAGAGGCTAAAAACATCTGTGATTTAAACAAAAACTGTTTTAGAGCCAGGTAATTAAATACAGTATGAAAAGGTAAGTGCCTTCCTGCTGACTTCACTGTCTGGCCCTACAGGCAACTGGATCAGCACAACCGAGTTGTGAGGGAGGGCCAGAAGCTGGCAATGGGTGTGCTTTCAGCAGTGCTGGGCCAAAAGCAAGGTGCAGCAAGCAGTTATTGGAATTGTAAAAAACATCACGGATACTTTTGCTTGCAGGAATTACTCATCAGAAGTAAATCTTTAGGAGTAAAGTAACAAGAAGGCAAAGCCTTGATTTTTCCCCCCTTTTTTCCTATTTTCCGTTTTCTTTTTTAAAATTTTTTTCTATTGTATTTTTTCCTTTTTTACTCTTTTCCCTTTTTTTAATTTTTCTTTTTTCCTGTTTTTCCTTTTTCTTTTCTCCTCTTTTTCTTTTTTTTATTTTTCCTTTTTGTTATATTTTTCTTTTTTCCTGTTTTCTTTTCTTGTTTTTCTTTTTTACTTCTTTTTATTGTTCTCCTTCTTCTATTTACCTTTTTTCTTTTTTCCTATTTTTCTTTTTACTTTTCTTCCTTTTTATTTTTTATTTTTTCCTTTTTCCTCTTTTCCATTTTTTCTTTTCTTTTTTTCTTTTTTCTATTATTTTTTCTTTTTTTCATTTTTTCTTTTTTTCCTGCTTTCTATTTTTCTTTTTCATTTTCCCCCTTTTTCCCTTTTTTTCTTTTTCCTGTTTTTTTTTTTTTTTCTTTCCAGTAAGCTGACCTTAGCATATCTACGCTTTACCCTGTGGAGCCCATAGACACAGCAGTTAATTTGGCCAACGCACATCATGAAGTATGGAATTCATCTCCATCTCACTTGTGCTTTCCAACCTTGCAGGTGACCCTGTCTGAACCTGCCATTCTCTGTAGTGCCTCCAAATTCCAGTCTGAACCAGTGGAGGGCCGGAAAGTCAGCAAGGTCATAAAGACCACTGTAGTGCATGGAGAGAGGACGGAGAAACACCTGGGGGATGCCAGCCTTGCTTCTGATCTTCCATCAGCCAAAGAGGACTTTGAAGAGGTAAAAACAACTTTTATATATTACAGCAGTACAGCGAGTGTGGCCACAGCCCCAGGGACAAATTATTCTCCTGAAAGGACCACAGCCGGTGCCCAGCAGTCCTAAGCTGAGGGTAACTCTATTCTTATACTCAGCAATGTTACAAAAATATACATCTATAAACAATGTGTAGTGAAAGCTGGCATTGCAGAATTAGCGAAGGTGCTTGCTAACACTAAAAGAAAACATCATGGAGGCTTTGTGTGAAATTCTTAGAAGTCTTGGGGGTGAGTGCAGTTAAAGTTCATTCCTGTGTTATCACTGTGGAGGTTATTGTAGAAGTGGCTACAGTTAAGCCCCCACCCTGGGTAAATGGATGTGTTCCTCCCCTCCATCCTGCCTCTTGTCCCCTTTATTAGCATGTCTTAGAAGTTGAAATAAATACTTAAAATCAGATAAATAGATAAAAGCTGTGCAGCAATAGGTGACATGGGTATGCATTTTTGGGTTTTGTGACCAGGAATCCAGACCAGCAGCCTGGTCCCCTTTTTCTCACAGAGGCCGAACAAGGGGCAAGAGCTGTCTAGTAAAAGTTCAAAGAGACTGCTTGGGAAGGAGCACTTAGCGCGCAGCTACTGTCTCAGTAAATCCCCATGTCTGGAGCCACTACTGCGACATGCTTTGGTACAATCATTACTGAAATGAAAGTGCCCCCTAGGAGACACTGTATGTCATGTGTCTGCAGGAGGGAGGAATGCTTGAAAGGATGCAGTTGCTTCTTACAGATGCCTGTTCAGCCTTTTCTCAGCATTGGGCTGTGTGAATATGAAGGACTAAGGTAAGAAGGACTCCAGGTGTTTTGGGGGTTTTAATTTAAGGTTTATGTTTTCATTGGAGGCTTTGAGCTATACAGGTCACCACATGACAGTGCAAGTCCCTGCTTTGGTAGAGAAAGAAATCAAGAAAGACGATGGATCAGTAATTAAAAGGTTTGGCTTGGCAAGCTGATGAAGTATTACTGCAAACAAATTAACCCAGTCACAGGAGTGGATTGCAGTGAGTGCCTGCTAAGCTTTAGTTGCGGTGGTACTAAAGCAATGACTAACCTGCCAGGAGCGATGGCGTACAGAACGCTGAAATAAAGCACTTTCCACACAACATGGGTACAGGGCTTAATACAAAGGCTGGTCTTTATTTTCTACAGTTTTATGAGTTTAGCAAAGTAGCATAGTTCTAATTGAATGGAGAGTGAATGGATGGCTGGAGAATGGCTAGAGATCAATAAATATCATCATGCAGCTCTCCACTCATCATCCACACTCCATCCATCCATCCTTCATTCCTCATTCATTCATTCATCATCCACTCTCCATACATCCTTTCAATCATCCATCCATCCATCCATCCATCCATCCATCCATCCATCCATCCATCCATCCATCCATCCATCCATCCATCCATCCATCCATCCATCCATCCATCCATCCATCCATCCATCCATCCATCCATCCATTCTCCATGCACTTGGATGCCTTTCTCTCTAGTTCTAGAAATAAGAGGCAGACACAGGGTGTTAACAGGGGTATCTTTATGTAAGGATCCTTAGGCGCACTTTCCCTCAGGTAGAAAATGCCAATGATGCACACCTGGAACAACACATGTACAGTCTTTATTGATTTGCTAATTTTAGTTAGCATTTATCCATTCATTGCTCATCCACTCTCCATCCACTCCCTCTCCAATCATCATTCTTCAATCTCCTTTCATTCATCAACCTTTCTCCAATTGTCATCCATGCTCCATACATCCCCCCTTCATTCTCCATGCATCTATCCTTCACTCTGCATCCATCATCCATTCTCCATGCACTTGGATGCCTTTCTCTCTGGTTCTAGAAATAAGAGGCAGACACAGGGTGGTAAACAGGGGTACCTTTATATAGGGATCCTCAGCTAGAAAATGTTGAGGATGCACACCTTGCATGATGCATGTAAAATTTTTACTGATTTTGCAAATTAACATACCTGACAAGAGTCCCCAACTAAAAGCACACCCAGTGAAGTAATGCCCCAGCTCTAGTACCTTCTAAATCCACCCCTCCTTGGATGAGGACTCATCTCTGTTGATAAAAAGATGTCTCAAAGATCTGATTTCAACCTTGGTTTCTAAGGAATACCAAGATAGCATAGGGATCCTGGAATTTGTTTTGTCTTTCTGCCTAAGAAAATACTGAAGCTAGGTTATAATAATAAGCTACAAACACATGTGTAAAGAATACAGAGAATATATAAAATAAAAAGCATAAACATCCATAGCAGTTGACTATTGCATCATACTTACACCTTGCTGTGCCTTCTCTCCAGCATGTGTAACTCTGCCCTGGAAAAGCCTGAAAACCACAATTCTCTCAGACCTCCAGAACCGTGGCCTTTCTAAGTCAGGTCTCATTTTTTTTGGTTCCAGGACAATACTAAGTAAAGCCAGCACACAGAAGAGGACTGTGATGAAGGATCGCTATGGAAAACAAGTTCACATAGAAGAGCTGGAAGACACCCCAGAAGCGCTCCCCAGGGATGACCTCCAGCATGACCTCCAGCAGCTTCTTAGGCACTTCTGCCAAGAGGACTGGACACAGGAGGCCAAGTGAGAAGCTGCCGCCCCTGCACAGCGCCACGTGACCCTTCCCACACGCAGCCGTCACCATCCCTGGGTAGCAGAGCCATCACTGCCGCTCCTACCTGTGCAGTTGCAGTGAATTCATTTCTCCCCATCCCAAGTTGCGTTTTGCGCTGTTATGATTTTTCACCCTGTAAGCTAATTTGTGACCAAAGATAGCATCCTTCAGGCAGGATGATTTATCCACCATGCTGGCACCCTGTCAGCGTCGCTACTTGTTCCTGTCCCTTTGCTCTGGCGCTCACTTACCAACACGGCCCTTGCCAAGCAGACTTCATCGACAGGCCTCTTCCACTGACTGTGTACATGCACCATACAAAGGAGTTGACGTGTAAACTGTAAATAGCAGAGTATTTGAACTCACAAGACTGCAGAACACTCACTGCCCGTGGGCACCGTGGGTTGTGAGGTGCAGTGACCCTGCGGAATGGCGACAGACCACGGAATGGCACCACCTGGACCACAGACACTGACTGGCCCAGGAGGAAGCGCTGCAGAGCTACCGAGTACTAAGAGTTACTGTTTAGAGATCCGGTCTAGGCAAAGGCTGTGTGAGTCAGGCAAAAGGCAGCTGTTCACATGAATCACAGCTGACTGTGGCCATTAATTGTGCAGTCACCTTCACACAGCCACTGCAATGTTTCCAAAAGAATAAGAAAGAAAAACTTCCCCACTAGATACCCAAGTTGCTAGCAACTCTACCTGCGGCATGTTCGCATATGGTATTACAAGCCTATAGATCTGGACCTGTGGCAGGGTGTATTAAACAATCCTAATTCTGGTAGTTTCCCATTTCTGTCACTGCTTAGCCGACCTCACCAACCAACTGGGGGTGCTTCCTGCTGGCCACTGCACTGTAGATAACTATGGGACAAAGACTTACCCACTATACAAGGAGAATAATTAATTCACCGTGTTTTATCGAGATTGCCTCTTAGCCGATACACGCATGTGGCATTTGAAGGTCAAAACCAAACCCTCCTAGAACCATGTCAGCTTCTTGGCCCTCTTAGCACTGAACGAGCAGTTTTTATCTTCTAAGTGTTTTTTAAAGAACAAGTGCTCACAATCCTCAGCAGCTGGTTTCTGTTCATATTTTGTTATGTAACTATATATTATATATATATTTCTAAATCGACCCTCTGAAAACCACATTAGCATGTCTGCACTTTTATTTTCCACAAGGGGAACGTAGGGATCTGATGTTTTGGGTGTTCTATACCTTAATATTTAGTGGAGGAAGCTCTGTAGGGTTTTAGCATAACATGCATACACACAAACATACCAACTTAATGCTTTTAAACATCTATCCCATTTTTTAATAGTAGACTCATCACTAGAGTAAAACCAACCCTCTCTTCTAGGAGCAATCATTTGTCCAAGCTTATCTGGCCTTCTACAATTATAGGGTTCTTTGGCTTTGGTTTTTTTTTAATGACTCACTCAGTGCTCAGAACAAGGGCACTTCCTCATTAAGGTAATAATGCCAAAAGCATGGAAACACCTCTGGAGTTCTGGCTTCCTGTGGGCAGAACCATGAGGTGCCGTGCTGACACTTTTTGGGCAGGCAAGAAAAGAAACTTAGAGAAAAAAGTGTTTTGGCAGCCAAATCGAATGAGACCCCTGATGAAACATCTCACAGCGCATCGTGGCTTCCTGACTGTCAGAGACAGCACAGGAGGGTCTTCAAGGATGGGGCTCTCAAGAAATGCATTTCTGTTGTGTTATTTGCGGTGCAGATGATGTTCTGTGTAACAGCATAATGGTTATTCACCTCTTATTTTGATTTTTTGCTGTGTTATCAGAGAACTTGAATACTGTGAGAAGAAGTGAATTTTAAGTTGACGAATCAGCATCTTGTTCCCATGGTGATAACACTAATTGAATATATCTATGAGGGCATGTATTAGTTAAAAATTAAAAAAGATACAACACTAACAATACATAGCTGCAATGTGTACAATGGCTGATTTAACTAAATAAAAATGTACAAGTGTTAAATGTAGCAATGGTGGCTTGCTTGCTTTTACTGCTGGCACGGTGGGATGAGGGATGGTGCCCGCGCGGGGACCTCAGTGGCACCATCAGAGTCACAGTCCCTCTGTGCCCAGTTTGCTCGCTCGTCAGAGACACAGCGATGCCTCGTCAAGGGCACGACCTAAGCCAAAAGCTGCTCTTTCCTCTCTTCTTCCTCCTTTTGCAATGACAGACAACTGTGTGTAAACAAGTCCTGACTGTCAGAGACAGCACAGGAGGGTCTTCAAGGATGAGGCTCTCAAGAAATGAATTTCTCTTGTGTTATTTGCGGTGCAGATGATGTTCTGTGTATAACAGCATAATGGTTATTCACCTCTTATTTTGATTTTTTGCTGTGTTATCAGAGAACTTAAATACTGTGAGAAGTGAATTTTAAGTTGACGAATCAGCTGGAAAACACAGACAGACTGAATTCGCTGCTGACAGGGCATGCCATGGCTAACCAGTGGGTTTTGTAGCTATAAGCCATATACTCCACACAGTACAACCTATAACTTCAGGCCTTTGATAGCAGGCAACTTCCAAATCCAGGAGATTTCCCTAAGGAAATAAACCCAAATGGCTTCACCTGCACCTTAAAACATTCACCATATCCCAGGTCTGACTCTGCAATTGGCACAAGAAGCAGCATTTGAGAACCGCTCGAAGCTACAACAGTTGCCAGGTCTCAAAATATCTGGTAAAGAGGTTACTGGCTGCGATTCTTGTCGGTGCAGTGACAATGCCAGAAAGAGCAGCTTTATCCTCAGCCTTTGCCGTGTTTTCCAGTCCCCTACAAAGAGCTGGCTCGTCTTGCCAGGTCCAACCCTGTTCTCAGCCGCGGCAGCAGCCATAGCACAGTCCCACTCTGCTCCCCCTGCCAGCTCTGGTTCCCACCTCTGCCATCAGGAGAGGATTATACATCGAGGAGCCTATCGAGCATGGGGGGAGTTACTTGGGCCTCTGCAGGTAAAGGGAGTAAGGTGAGTTATGAGCAAACACATTTCTGATGTACTGGAAGGGGGTGAGGAGTAACCTTCGTTCTATGCGCACGCTGCAAGGCTATGGAGACAGAGCACTGAACCCGGAGCTTATTGCTTCGGCTGTTAGAGTCGGCCGGGTTCGGCTCGGTTCGGCTGAACTCGGAGCCGATAGCAGGGTTCGGCCGAGCTCGGCTCGGTTCGGCTGAACACGGAGTCGCTCGCTGCGTTCGGAGCTCAGCTCGGTTCGGTTCGACCGACACCGTAATGTTCACCGTGCTTCGGCTGATCTCGTGGTTCGGCTTATCTAGTTCGGTTCGGCTGAACGCGGTTCCGTCCCATTCCGTTCAGTTCACCTCAGTTAAACTGGGATCGATTCGGCAAATCGCGGCCAGAGTCGGCCCTTCGGGTACACTCGGCTGTTCTCGGCTGCTCTCGGCCACACTCGGCTGTTGTCGGCCACACTCGGCTCTTGTCGGCCACGCTCGGCTGCTCTCGGCCACGCTCGGCCATACTCGGCTGTTCGGCCGTACCTGACTCTGCTCCGCGGTGCAATGGCGGCCGGTGGCAGGGCGCCGCTCCCCGGCCTGAGCCCCGTGAGGGGACAGAGCGCTGGGACAGCCGCCTCAGCCCGGGTCACCCAGTCCCTGCCGCCCCCGCGTCCCCCGGAGCGCGCCCTGCAGCGCAGAACGCGGCCTGGGAGCCAGGAGCGGGGACAATCCCCTCGGCTCGGCAGCAGCGCCGGGAGGCAGCGGGCGGTGCCCTCAGGTGAGCGGCCGCAGGGGAGGGAGCTGTGCCGGGGCACCGGGGCCGGGGGCACCCACAGGGGGACGGGGGCGCTTTCGGCGCTGCTGCGGGGGACCCGCTGTGGGTGGGACGGGTCTGTCCCGGGCCTTGCGGCTCTCTGGGATCGTGTTCCGTGGAATAAAGCTGGGGCTCGTCCCAGCTGCGGGGACAGCGTTTTATTGTGTGAGAAACAAAGTCCACTCTTTCGAATTGTTACAGGTTTGTTAAGGGATAAAAGGCAGCGCTGGGGTGCTTGGCTGTTTGCCAGGAGCACCCGGTTACCTTAAACCGTGTTCTCTATATTCTGTTCCATTGCAGTGGTGTATGCATATTCATTAGAGTTTATACACATTCAAACAGTTCTTTGAGTTTAGATGTTCTTTTGCTTGCTTTTAACCTTCATGCCATCTTGTGGATTAAACCAATACACTTTAGTTCTTCCTGTGGTGCCATCCTGTTTTATTTTCACTCCCTCGTTATTTGATAACGAGGGTCAATAAATTTTTCCTTTCTTTCAGTGCTCTGGTTTCTGTTTCCATTATCTTGTGTTTCAGATAAGATTGTCCCCACATGTGGGAAATCACCTCATTATCTTACACCATTTTCTGAGTTCCTTACATGTAAAAGCATTTTAACATTACACAGTCCCTGTTATGCTACAGTCTAAGATAGGATCCATTACATTGCTGTTTATAAAAGCTGTGCAGTGCATACATGAACTGACAGATTATACTTTATCAGAGCAGTAGTTACAGATTGTACTCTCTCAGCATTTGTGTGGTCAATAATACTGTGCCAGAGCTAATACATAAATGGCAGAGGCAATGACTGCATTTGTTATTTTCAATTCTGGGGTGGGCTGAGCTCTGTTTTCCGGGAAGCAGCGGGATGGGTGTCCCTGTGCCCCCCCCGGGTCCCAGAGAGAAGCTGCTCCTGTGGCTGCAGCTGAGGGGCAGTGGGAAACCCGAACAGTCCTGATGGAAACCGATGGAAAACCGGGTTTTGTTGGGTTTTGGACTTGCCGTGTTCCCCTGCTCCGTGTGTTTTGCCTTAGGAAACAGGAACTGGGCACCAAGACACGTTGTTACCCTAGAAGGGACGAGTTTATTTGTATTTATTTCCTGAGCCACCTGGAACGAGTTGGGTCTCAGTTGGCACCTGAGAGCCTCCTTCTGTGTCCTGGGGGGGTGGTGGCGATCAAAGGGGTAAAAGTTGGAGCAGGAGGGTGGGTGGAGAGGAGAGCAGTGGTTCTTTGGGCATTTGCATCTGGAAAGGGCCCTCGGCTTCCTGATGGGAGTGCTGGAAACAGAACTGAGAGTCCCTGAGCAATGGGGATAGTGCAGCTGGAGTGCTGAGAGCGCAGAGGCTGCAGTGGGTGTTGTCTGCTCGGTCTCCTGATGTCCCATCCCTCATGCTGGGCTGGCACCCAGGCACCTCCCAGGTCTGGGCACCCTCAGGGCAGGGGTGGGTTTTAAATGTTTTAAATGCTGCAGCAGCTCCCTCAGATTGGATGAGTGTGAGGATATCCAGCTCTTCCTTAGGGCTTGGAGCATGGCAGGGGTGCAGGGCTCATGGCCAGCCTTGTTTAAACACTTGTAATAGCAAAATACATTAAAACAGAGACTTTGAGGAAATAACATCCGTGAGTCTGTTGCAGGGATGGGTACAAGCTGTCTTTATTAAAAATCCACACTGCTGGATGTTTTGTCAAACCACTCTGGGGACAGGAGGTGTCCCCAAAGCTTCATTAACCCCTTGTTTTCTGCTGGTAGGGCAGGGTGTGACCCCAGGCTCGGGGGCTGTGTGGCTCATCCTCCCTGGAGCAGGGACACCCGCGAGGGTGAGCCACAGAGGTTCAGTTGTTGGAGCAGTGGGGATCTCTTTCTGCCTGGTGATTGCTGTTGCTGCTTTACTGTCACAGCTGCAGAGTTCCTTCAGAGCTGTGCCCTGCAGCAGCACTTGGAGCTCCTGTGCTGGGCAGGGAGCAGCTCTGGCCTGGGGCTTTCAGTCCCATCAGTGCCCATTGAAATCCAGCGTTTGTTTCGCTTCCATCAGCCTCTGCTGTGCCCCCCTCGGTGCCAGGGGACAGAGCTGTGGGAAGGCTCCATCCCATCTGTACCAAGGGCTGCCAGCGCTTCCAGCAGCAGTGCTGGGGCATCGAGGGCTGCCTTTGGAGCCTGGCTTTCACAGAGGGTTACACACTCTGCCCTGCAGCATCCAGCTGCATCCTACAGCTGGGTAGTTCAGCTGGCAGGGGATTAGAGTCAGCTCTGGGGCCCAGAACAGGTTTTGTCCCTCAGAGAGCGACTGAGCTTCCTGAGATAGCACAGAGATGGTGCACTGGCCTTTGGGGCTGATAGTGAGTGCTGCCAGGTGATTCTGGTAAGGCTGAACTGAGGCTTTCTTAGGAAAGCCATCAGCTGTAATGAGAATCTGTGGAAAACAGGAGGTTGGTACACAGCTGGTAGTAGGTCCTGGGCTTTTCTTCTTCTTTTCTTGAACCTGTTCTTAAGAGGACCCCAAAACTGCAAAATCGACAGGAAGGGGGATGTGGGGGTGAAAGTTGCTTTTCATTTTTTAAGTGTTGCTGTGGATTTTGGTATGTCAAGTGGCACTGCCAAAACAGCATTGGAATAACCAAACTTCAGGACTCTGCACTTAATTCCTTTAATGTGTTTGTGTGGGTGCAGGAAATGCCAAATCCCAAAGCAATTCCATGTCTGTAGCTTCAAGTGCAACATCTTTAAAACCAAGTGCTCAGTGTGGGCTTTCCACGTGGATGCAAATGGTCAAAGGCCTGGCTTGTGTCCCAAAAGCAGAAAACCTTTCTCTGTGAGGCTTTGGAGGGGATTCTCTTTGGGATTTCTTGTGATGCAGCACCCTGGGTGTCCCTTCCTTTGTGCAAATCCAGTGGTAAAGGATTGAATGACTGACACGTGGCGTCTGGGATAAAAATGGTTCTGTTCAAATTAGGCAAAGAATGCAATAAGAAAAATGAGCATCCTTTTCATGTCTGAAATAGTTAGGAATAAAAATGCTGGGAAAGGACACGTTTATGTTTGAATTGGTGTCACCTCTCATGGATAAAACCCCATAGTGAGCAATCAGAGCAGAAGTATGAGAGCTGGGATCCTTTGACTTCCACAGTGGACTTAATTTTCTTTTCCTCCTCTCTTCCAGGGCAGGAAAAATCATCAAACTCCTCCCATCTTTGCCAAAAGCTTTGGTGTTTAAGCAGCCAAAGGCAAGAGGCTTCAGCACCAGGGGTCTGTGCTGGAGGGCTCTGGTCCTGCCCGTGCTGTGGGTAAGTCAGAGGGACACAGGGCTCCTCTTTTCCTCTCTGCTGGGATTCACTGCCATGGGAATGCCATTTCTGACAGCCCAGCCCTGGCTGTGTCTGCTGGAGAAGGGCAGAGGTGAAGAGACAAATGCCAGAGTTGCCTGGGGATGATGGAGTTGTGGTGTTGGCTGTGCCCTGAGGGGCAGCTTGGGCATTATCTGTGCACCTAAGGACTGCTCTGGGGCTTCAGGAGCTCTCAGTGTATTCCCAGCTCTGCCAGGGCTGGCAGCTGGGGCAGGGCTGGGTGACAGCCTCTGGTTGGGCTGGGGGCAGGCACTGGCCTGGCACAGATGCAGGGGCAGGGCTGGGAGGATTTGGGAGCAGTGGGAGGAGAATGAGGGATGGTGCTGGGCAGAGGGGTCAGCCTGTGCTCGTGTCAGCACAGCCCTGCAGGGCACTGGCATCTGGGAACAGCTCCAGCTCTCCTGGTGTCCAGGGATGGGGTCTGAGGGACTGGCTTTACCTGTGGCTTCCCAGGTCAGCAGGAACAAGGGGGAATGTGGTGCCAGAGCTGTGGCCCATCAGGCTGTGTTTCCCTCTGGGAAAGCAGAACAGTCTCTGGGCTGAGGTGAGTTTCCTGCAAGTGCTTAGAAGAGCAATCCAGGGCAAAGGGAGTTCAGGAATTGCATCTGCTGCTGGGAACAGTGCCTTAGGCTTGCTTAGTTTGTGTCTGTGAGAGGTGGCCTTTGGGCTGGAGAGGTGCTATTGGGAACAAAAGATGGAGTAAATCCTCTCCAGGGATGTGCAGTGAAGGACTGAGTGGGAGGGAAGGGGAGTATTTAGGAATGATATCAGTATTTCTCCCAAAACTGGGGTGGAGCAGTGATGGGGGTGGTTGGGTTTGCTCTGGGCCTTGTTATTCCTTGTGCAATTTTTCAATTCTGTTGCATGATGTACTGTCCAGTATCTTTGTAACAAAAACTGACAGAAATTTAGGTTCAGGATTAGAACTTAGGTCCATTCACTGCAAAATCTTGCCAAGGCTGGAGGACTGGGATGATGGCTGCTCTCAGCAGAGGTGACTTATTAATGCTGTGTCAGGTTTCCCTCAGTGCTGGGCAGGAAAGGTGAGGCTTTGGATCAGGAATTCTGCAAACAAGGCCTGGGTGATGGTTGATTTGTTTTGTTTTTCAGTGAGCCGGGGCTGGCACAGGGAATCGTGCAGGTGCTGGTCTGGCACCGGAGCTGCTGCCCTTTGGAGCCATTTTAAAGGTAAGATCATAGAACATTTTGGGGGCTGTTTTCAGAAATCTGGCTCTAGAACTCCTGTCCCCAGCCCGTTGCTAACCCTGAGACATCTGCTCTGGTTTCAGGCTGTCCTTGCTGGAGCACCCTGGTCCCTGCCAGGGCCAAGCCCTGAGGCACAGAGGGAGCCCTGTCCCAAGTGTCCTTTGGCACCTTGTCAGGAATGTGGCAGCAGCCCCGGGAGCAGCTGGAGGTGAGAACTGGGTGTGTGAAACTGAGCAGTGCTTCTCTGGGGCTGGGGGGAAGGGGAGGAGTTTCCATCCCCTGGAGCTTTCCTGCTGGGATGAGGCAGCACAGGGAGCAGAATTCATTGTGCACTTCCCACGGGCATTGCTGGCCTTGGTGTCTCTGTTGTGCCATCAGACCGTGGCAGTTTGCTGCTGTCACTGCCACTGCCACCCCACCTGGGGGCTGTGCCCTCCTGCCAGCCCCACACAGGAGCTCCAGGGGTGCCTCTGTGCTCTGTTGGGAGCGTTTGCTGGGAATGTGCCTCATCCCTGGGAGTGTCCCTTTGTCCCTGGGCTGGGGACAGAGCTTTGGGCTGGTCAGGCTCAGAGTTGCATTGCCAAAGGCACCAAGAGGGAGCAGGACAGGGAGGGTGCTCAGAGAGGGGCTGGCAGAGCCCAGCTGGCAGTGTGTGCTGGGTGCTGCAGGTGGGGCTGTGTGCACTGCAGGGAGTGAATGTCCCCTGCCCTAATCAGCCCTACAGATCCCAAGGGCTCCTAGAGCAGGATTTTATTCCTTACTTCCCTTTGTGGAAATTTCTTCTCCAAATTGCCATGAGCAATTCTTTGATTTCTCTAGGAGAAAACCTCCCAGCAGAGACAGATTGCAATGCAGGCCAGAGTTGTGTTTGGAGCAGGGAGTGCTGAGAGCTGCGTCTGCCTGTGCTGCCACAGCCTGACCACAGGCACATGGAACAGCCTGGGAAAAGGGATTGGGGGCATTTCTGATGCCCCAGTGAGAAGAACACAAACTCACAGCCATTCAGCCTGACAGTCCCCTCCACCCAGAGCTCAGCACACATCCTCAGAGGGAAGTCCAGCATCTGAAGGATAAAAAAAAAACACAGAAGAAAAAGGTGATTTATTTTGATTTAAAATTATTTGAAGTTCTTAAAGCCCAACCAACATTTGCTCTAGATTTTGGTTGGGTGAATAACGAGCAGTGGGCATAGATGATGCCATTCCTTTAGCTGAAAACCTGGTGTAATCTAGAGGGGATACAAGAACTGTTTGTGTAGGAAAATGTAATGTGAGGGGATGTCAGGGGAGTGAGGTGGCATTTTTGAGGGAATTGATGAGGTAATTGAAGGGAGACCAGCAGACAGTTTCCCTGGGAAATCCGAGGCCCCTCGGGCCCACAGCCAGGACTCTCCAGGGCTAGGGGGTCACACTTGAGACTCACTGTGTCCTCCTTCCTTGGCAGCAGCCAGCAGGGAAGGGAGAAGAGGATCCCTGTGGGATGAGACTGGAGAGAGCGAGCAGAGGAGCAGCCTCGGGCTGGAGAAAGGCAAAGGGACCAACATGGTGTCACCAGGGCACCTGTGAGGAACAGAATGGACACTTGGAGGCCACGTGGAGGTGAGGAGTGGATGGTTTGGGGCAAAATGTGAGTTAATCTCCAGAGAGATAAGTAGGGGATGTTTAGGAAGGAAAAGCTGAGGTGATGAGTTCACCCACCCTGGCACAAGGTGAGTTTGCACAGGCTGGGGCCAGAGGTGAAGGTCAATCCAAAGCCAGCCCTGCTCAACCTCTAAATGCCATGATAAGTTTTACAGGCTGCCCACTGAGGGATTAAAAATACATAAAAATGAAGCCAAGAGCATGAATGAGATTCCTGGGAATCCCATTAACTTGTTGTCAGAACTCCTAACACAGTTTTGAGCTTTGATGACAAGAATGCATTTCTTTATTTGGATTATTCACTGTGGGGGATATGGGATTTATTTGGATTTTAAAGCCCTCATGGTGGCCCTGACACTGCTCAGGAGCTGGCAGGAAAAGCAGAGTCAGAGCTCCTGGCAGGCACAGGGTGTTTTCCCCTGGAAAAGTAGTGGATTGTGGAGGAATTATCTGGGACCTGGATTGTCCCTCTGGGTGATGCCACTTGCTGTGATTTGTATAATTCCATTTATTTTGTTCCCAAAACTTCCCAGCCCAGGGGTTTGAGCTGACAGGGCAGGACAAAGATTGTTCTCTGTGTGGTGCCCAGATTTGGGGTTCCCTGTCAGCTGTGCTAGTTGTGATGAATTACACCCACAGCCCCAAATTCCCTGCTCCATTCCCGCTGCAGTAACCTCACAGTGCCCCATGGAGTGTGGGTGTTCCCATGCAGAGCTGCTGCCTTGGACAGCAGCTGTGCCAGGAGCCAGCAGAGCTTCCAAGGGAGCTCAGCAGCACAGGGACAAGGACAGGGTCATATTCCATAGAACTGGCTATTTAGAACCCTCACCCCCAATGGTGTCCCTGGGGTCACTGGACAGAGCTGCCTGGAACTGAGCTGATTTCACCCCCTGAGCTCCAGGATGGAGAACATCCAGTTGATGTTTTAAAGCAGGAGAAGGCAGTGGCCAGATGTGCTCCCAGCCTGTGCTGAGGCAGCCCCTGTGCCCAGGGGGGGACATCTCTCCCTGCAGGAGCTCAGCTCCTTTCAGAGCCTCAGCAGGGACCTCTACAAATTCTTTTCTCTCAGGAAAGGGATGGACATCTCTGTCTTCAGCACACCTCCACTGGGACCTACCTGTGAAAGCTTTCCTTCACTTCTGCAGTTGCAGCAGGATCCCTGAGAAACTCCAAACTCCATCCCACTGATTTTCAGGTATGTCTGAGGGCTGCTGCCTGGGATTTAATATCTGTGGGGGAAGATTGCCTTGGCTTTAATGCTGCTGCTGGATGATGGCCTCAGGCTGGGGAGGAGGGAAGGGATTTGGGGTGGCTGGGACATCCCTGGCAGCTGTGTGGGAGCTCTGAACCAGGAATTGCTGTGTGAGGCCCTCTGCAAATGGCCCCTGCCTCCATTCCCAGGTAATGCCAGCTGCTCCTTGGGGTCCTTCTGGGCTCTTGGTGCTCTCTGTCTGGGCTGAGGCATTTCCACGTGCCCAGTCAGAGCAGCCCCTGGCCGAGGAGCCACGGTGCAGGCACAGCTCCTCCCCTGCAGATGCCAAAGACACGAGGTGCTGCTTGCCTTTCAGGAGCTCCTGGCCTCCTCCTGCCCTGCGCTCCCAGCCAGCTGGGACACACCGAGGGAACACCGAGGAGCATCGCTGGCAGCGAGCAGGAGACACCGAGGCCTCTGGGCCAGAAGAACAGCCCTGGCCTCATCAGCCACCATCGCTTTGACCTGGCAACACTCACCTGCAGGAAACGCCCCCTGGCACTCTCCAGAAGAGCTTGGGCCACAGAGCAAGGTGACCCTCAGGACTTGTCTTGTTTGCTTCTTCCTGGGGAAACACAGGGACATTGCAGGAGCACATGTACAGCTGCTGGGTAAATCCTGGAGAGGGCAGAAAAATCAGGGTTATGGGGAAGAGTTGGTGCTGGCATGCTGAGTGCCAGCCAGTTCTGCCCTACAGCCATTGCAGGGGCTGGTGTGTAAAGCAGCATTAGCAGAAGGGAAGGAGCTGCATTTGTAGAGGAGTTCTCTTACTGGCAGCAGTCATTCCCATCCCACACAGGACCTTTGGAACAACCCTGGGATTGGCTCAGGTATTTGGAGCAGGGTGCTGAGAAGGCCAATATTCTGTGTTCAGTGTGCAGCTGGAGCAGTCATTTCTCAGCATTTGACTTGATGATCCTTGCGGTTCTGGGAATAAAGAACAAATAGTTTTCACAGACTTTTTCACACTACGGATTAAAAAAGTGTTTTCCTGGGGCTCCAATTCCACACCAGGCACAATGGGAGCGGGAGCAGCAACGCCTCGGCCCCAGCGGCCGTCCCAGAGCGGCTGCTCCCGGCCGGGGCGCTGCAGCCCCCGGGGGTGCGGACACGGAGAAGGGGCCGCGGGCGCTGTGGCTCGTCGGGGAGCGCGGGGCTCGTGGGGTTACCGGGCCGGGGGAGCTGCGGGGCGGCGCCGTGTCCGCCAGGGGGCGCCCCGCGGGGCGGGAGGCGGCGCTGAGCGAGCGGCGATGCCGATGGGGTTCCGGGGCCGGTACGGGCGGTCTCCGTGTCCTTCCCGCTTCCAGCCACGATCCAGCGGCTGCTCCCGGGAAGCGTGGTCCTCCTGGCGGGAATGGTAGTGGCACAGCACCGGTTCCCTGCCGCCGCAGCCAGAGCATACCTGGAGCCCCGGCGGGACCCAGCCCTGCACCGGCCGCAGCCGGAGGGCGCCCGGTCCGGCTCTCTTCCGGCCGCGGCGATGCCGGTTCCGATCCCAGCCCCAGTCCCCCATCGATCCTCCGGCGCCAGCACCCCTACCGTACCCTCCGAGAAAGAATCGGCTCAGCCCAGCTCCTACTGGAAATACTGGCAGGACCAGGACCCGGATCCCCGGGCCCAGATCCCAGTCCCGGTCCCACCTGAGCGCCTTGTATCCCGCGCAGCACCAGCAGCAGCCCCCGATCCGGATCTCGGCACAGCGCTCCGACCGACGCTCCCGCCGCATCCCGAGATGAGCATCCCCCGCAGAAAACGGGACAGGCGCGGATCCGCCGGGTTTTATGGGCGGGCGGGGGGCGGGGGGGAGGCGGGGCCCCGGGGGCGGGGCCGGCACAGGTGCGAGGGGCGGGGCCCGCACAGGTGTGAGGGATCCCAGTGCGGCTGCGCGGGGCGGGGCCTTGGGGGATTTAAGGCGCAGGGAGGGCCCGGCGGAGCCATTTGCTCCTCGGCGGTCGGTGGGGGAGGTTGCTGCCGGCCGGGCCCCTATATCTCTTTTTCTGTATGTTTTTCTTCTGCGTTTCTTTTCTTTTGTAGTTCTTTTTCTCTATACCTCTCCTTTCAACCCTCCCTTCCACCCCTCCCCCACCCCCTACACCCTCCCCCCCAAACCCCCCCTCCCTCTCCCCCCTAGCCCTCCCCTCCCTCCCCCCCTACGGCCGCCCCCGGCCCCCCCCCTATTCCCCTACCCTACCCTGCTCCTCTATTCTCTTCCTTCCCTTCCTAACCGGGCTCCCCCCCTGCCCCCTTTCTCTGCTTCCCTTCCCCCAGTCGCTCCCCACCCGCCCTCAATCCTGCTCCTTCTTCCACCCTGCCTTCCCCCCAGCCCCGTCCCCCGCTGCCCTGCACACCCCGAGCTCTCTCCACCTTCCCCTCACCTCTCCCTCCGCTCCCCTATTCTCGCTCTCCATTCCCCGCTCTCCTTCTTCCCTCGCAGCCGCGGGGCTCGGGGTGCCGGGCACTAATAAAGCCCAGAGGGCCGGAGCCCGGCGCCCCCGCCCTCGCTGGGGTCCCCACACGGGGCCGGACCCGCTCTGCGGGTCCCCCCATTGCAGTGCAACACAGCGCCCCACAGCGCCGGGGCTCCGGCTTTCCCGACATCACACTGGGGGGGCCCTGGGGTGGGGGGTCCGGGTTACAGGGGCCCCCTCATTAGGAGGGGGTCCCGGGGGGGAGGCGGGAGGGGGGGTTAGGAGGGGCCCCCTCCGGAGGAGGGGGTCCCTGGGGGGTCGGGGAGGCCCCTCCGGAGGGGGGGTCCGGGGAGGGGCGGGGCCTGGGGGGGTAACTCCCCTCCAGGCCCCGCCCCCTCCTCGGACCCCCTCCTCCGGACGGGGTCCGGCCCTCCCGGGGACCCCTCCGGCGGGGCCGGGGAGTAGGGGCGGGACCAGGGGGGACGGCCGTGTGTCTGACAATTTTTTGTTTCCTGTGTGTTCACGCTGGACGCTGACGCGCCCCCCCTCTGCTTCCCCCCCACCCCACCCGCCCCCCCCTCCCCCGGGCCCCGGTCCGGAGGGGGGGTCCGCGAGGGGGGGGGGGGGGGCCTGGAGGGGGGGGGGCCCCCAGGCCCCCGCCCCCTCCCCGGACCCCCTCCTCCGGAGGGGCCCTCCCCGACCCCCCCCAGGGACCCCCTCCTCCGGAGGGGGCCCCTCCTAACCCCCCCTCCCGCCTCCCCCCCGGGACCCCCCTCCCAATGAGGGGGCCCCTGTAACCCGGACCCCCCACCCCAGGGCCCCCCCAGTGTGATGTCGGGAAAGCCGGAGCCCCGGCGCTGTGGGGCGCTGTGTTGCACTGCAATGGGGGCACCCGCAGAGCGGGTCCGGCCCCGTGTGGGGACCCCAGCGAGGGCGGGGGCGCCGGGCTCCGGCCCTCTGGGCTTTATTAGTGCCCGGCACCCCGAGCCCCGCGGCTGCGAGGGAAGAAGGAGAGGGGAGGACGGGGAGACAGGAGAGATGGGGGTGGTGAGGACGGGGAGGGAGAGGGGTCGGAGTGAGGAGGGAAGCGGGAGAGGAAGGGAAAGGCCGAGGGGGGAGAAGAGGGACGGTGGAGGGAGGAGGAACAGAAGGGAGAAGCGGGGAAGGGACAGGACGGGAAGTATTGGGGCGGGGGGTCGGGTTTGGAGGGAGAGGAAAGGAGCGTTTCAGGGCGAGAGGGAAGGGGGAGAAAGAAAGGGAATACGCGGAGAAGGAAGGAGGGGTAGAGAGAGAGACAGGAGGGGAGGCCGAAGCCTCCGCGCCTTACCTGCGGAGCCCGCACAGGGAGCTCCCGTCCGCACTGTGCTCTGAGTGAGCAAATGGCGGCCCAGGCGATTTCCGGGGTCTAAATCACCTCGGCCCCGCCCCGCGCAGCCGCCCTGGGGCCCCGCGCACCTGAGCCACGCCCGCCTCTGGCCCCGCCCCTTGTGCCGCCTGGCCCCGCCCGCCCCTATTATATCAGGCCCGGCCCCCTGTGCCGTCCGGCCCCGTCCCCAGCCTCCCACTTCCCGGGATGGGGGCGGGGCCATCGCTCGCGGCCCCGCCCCCCACACCGGGGCCGCTCCGGGCGCGGAGCCCGGGGCTCCAAGGCGGGGCCGGGAATGGGACTGGGGCTTCTGGTTCAGCTCCTGTCGGTATCGGCCGGGGGTCCCGACTGAGAGCCGGGGCTGGGGCTGAGACACTCCACGGCCCGAGCCTCCCCGGGCCGCTGGGGACAGAAACTGCCACGGGTCGGGCAGGGAGTTCGGGGCCGAGGGGAAGCGGGGACCGTCCCGTCCCGGTGCTCGGGCCGGCGGGCCCCGGCGCTCCCGGCGGTTTCCTCTGGCGGAGGGTGGGGGACAGGCGGGAGGCTCCTCGTGGAGGAGTTTTTGGGGCGTCGGGGCCATGGCAGCCCTGGAGGAGTGCGGGCTGTGAGGGAGGGCTGTTCCCCTGGAAGCGGGTGTACCCGGCCGGGCTGTGTTCCCGGGAGGTGTTGCAGCTGAAATAAACCTGAATACAGCGATTCCCCACATCTGCCAGTGCTGCCCCACAGAGACACAGGACCGGGCACGGAGGGTGCCTCCATCCCAGGTCCCAAGCACTTCCCATAAACTGGATATGGGCTAGGGGGTGGGCAATACCCTTCCAGCTGCCCACTGCTACATCACACACGGGGTCACAAACAGAGCTGCAGTGCTGGAACATGCTGAGGGGATCCAGTTTGGAGCTCAGAAAGGGACAAAGTCCTGCATTTTTCACAGTGGAAAACAGAGACTAAATCCAGTAGGTTTGGGTCTAAAGGCAAAAATTTAGTCTTGTTTTCACCTTTTGAGAACAGAGACTAAATATTGCATTTTTTTGGCCTTGAAACCAAGCTCTGGGGGATGATTTTGGGTCCCAGATGCACAGCACGATGTTTGTGAAGCTCAGAAAAAGTAAAATAAGTCCTGCATTTTCTTTTCTTGAAAAGTGTCCAGTGTTTCTGGGACTCAGAAAAATGACCAAGTGGCACTTCCCAGAGACCTGGAAACAGCAGCTCAGCTGGCTGCTTTCAGCCCCCAAAGCAGAGGCTGGGGGAGGGCCTTTGGGTGGGAGGGCTGGGGATGAGGACCTCTCTGGAGGAGGGGGTCCGGTTGCCTTGGTCCCCAAACGTAGGGACACCAGCACGCCCCAGGCTGTTTCAAGGGTCTGAGATAGTCTCAGGAAAGAAAAGCACTCTTCAACCCCTTTTCCACATCCAACTGTTTATTGTGCACAACCACTACAACAGTTATGACTTCTACTTAAACAATAACTTTATGACAATAAATAGTTAATAGTTATAACAAAGTTAATAGTTATATGTAATTGATGACAGTGAGTCATGTACAACTTGGCCAAAAGCCCAGATAACTGCAATTAGCTGGAGCTTTAAAGTGGCTTGTAACAAAAAGCAGCAGTTATTAAGCCAGAGCTGGAAGGAACTGGAGCAGCCATCAACTGGAGCATCTCAATTCCAGAGCTGGAATGAAGATCATGCCACAGCCAGAGCTGGAGGTTCAGCAAGCTGGACTGGGTAACACCTGCAAATGAAACAAGCAGAAGGAACAGACATCACCTGGGCCCTCAGATATCCTGAGCAGTAAGTCAGCAGGGGTCCATCAGCAGGAGCTGTGAGCACCAGGAACAGCTCTTGTCCAGTGTCCATCAGCTGGAGCTGTAACAGGCACAGGCATCCCTGAGGGAGAGCTGAGCTCACCTGCAGCTGCAGCAGGAACGTCTCGTGGCTGGATCTGGAACTGGTGCACCCTGGATTCCCAGCCAGGCGCAGGCGTGGATGTCCCTAATCAGGAGCTCTGAGCAGCCTCTTCCCTCGGGGAGTGAAGCCAGGCCAGGTGCCACTCTCTGACTGCATGGAGGTGGCTCCCAGTCCCACTCCTGAGAGCAGAAGGGAGGCAGGGGCTCTCCTGGGGACGGGTGCAGCAGCATCTCCTCTGTCTCTGCAGAAAGGGGGTCAGTCAGCATCCCCAGGGTGCACAGCACAGCCCCACAGGAGATGCCTGTCCCCCTCCCAGGCAGGGGCAGCCCTTCCCTCCCGGCTGCCCCTGCTCTGGGCACAGACTGTGCACCGAGGACAGGGAGGCAGAAATCTCAATGGGAGAGCTCAGGGCTCAGCCCAAAAAATGCACGTTTCTGCCCAGAAGAGCAGAGGAGAAGGCACAGATTGCTGCAAGCCCTCTGCTCAGTGAGGGGCACTGTGGGAACCAGCCACCAAACAACACTGGGGCTGAGCCTGGCCTGGCCCAGCACCTTCCCCCGGCCACCCTCACCCTGCCCCAGAGCAGGACTGGCGAGCCACAGACTGTGCTGCCCATGCTGATAAACATCACTGAGCCAGGCACAGCACAACCCCAATCCCAGCCTGAACACGCCACAGGGCACGTCCCTCAAACAACGCTGAGCCAAGCCCAACACTAAGGAGCAAATGACACCGGCCACGAAGGGCCCCGAACAACCAGAAGCCCCCCGGGAGGGGGAGCAGGGCAGGATCGTCCCCAGCCCGACTGTGACCAGAAGCCAAAGCACCAGCAGCCCTGGGTGGTTGCTGATGGTGTGGGGAGAAGCCACTCCCGGGCAGCTCTGGTGCAGCCCCTTCTCCCAGCTCCCTTCACAGTGATGGCTCCCACAATTGTCAGGCACAGCTGAATCCCAGCCCCAGTTCCTGTCCCACTCCCCCTGCAGCCAGGGCCCTGTCCAGGAGCACTGCCAGTGCAGCCCCAAACCACACCACAACAGGACAGGCCACATAACCAGGAAACCACAAGCACAACCATGTTCTTCCCAAGGAACGGCCAAGCACAGTGCAGAGGCACAGCCACGACCCTGGCCCTGCTGCAGCCTGCTGCCAGCCCCAACGTGGCCCACAGCAGGGCCAGCACCAGAAGCAGCACAGCACATTCCCCTCAGCCATAGCCTGGCACAACTCCCTCAGGTCATGTGCATCGGGGCATTCCTTCCTTCCTGCTTGATCCCGCAACCTTCCCCAAAGCTGCCCGGGGCAGAGCACTCACCTGGGCTCATCCTCCTGTGCCAGTGTGCCCAGGGCTGCTCCTGCTGGGGCCGTGTCCCAGGCTGAGCCCCTCAGCCAGTCCCCTGTGCTGTTTCCTGCATGGAGACAGTCCCTGGTGAGGAAGAGGCTGCAGCTTTGCCTCTGGGAAGACAAAACTTTTGCCCCTCGGAAGACAAAGCTTTTGCCCCAGCAGGAGCTCCCAATGCACACCACAGGTCCCTGCAGGCAGCAAAACGCAGTGGTGAAAGCAGACCCTGCTTCTAAGGACTGCAGCCGACCCCTGCGGACCCTCACCTGCCCCTTTTCTCGCAGTGCTGCAGGGGCCGGGGCATCCCCCTGAGCCTCCCTGGAGCTCCTGAGCTTTCTGGACAAACACGAGCCCCCGGTGCCTCTCAGAAGCTTCTCCTGGGCCTGGGGCTGGTGTAGAGGCTTTGCCTCCTCTCCCTCCCCCTGAGCTCCCGGCACGGCTGCTCCTGCCCCCGGCTGGGAACCGCAGTTCGGGATAGCCCCGAGGTGGGAGAGCACGTACTCACCCTGGGCCCGAGCTCCGGAACGCCTCGTCCAAGCCCGCAGACACCCAAAGGTCTCCCCAAGCGCACAGTGCAGCCTGGAAAGGGCGCGGACCCCGGCCCCTTTGCCAGCAGCCAGCCCCGACCACACGGCCGAACAGCGTCAGGCTCCCCGTTACAGCCCAGTCACCGCCGCGGGGACCGCGCCCTTCTCCCCGAGGCGCTGTCAAACCACGGCCCCCGTCAGGGCCTCGCCGCCCTCCCAGAAAAGGCCGCGGGGAGCGCACGGCTCCGGCCCCGGGTGGGGCCTGCCTCCGGCGCTCCGCCCCCGGCGCTCCGCCCCCGCCCCGCAGCCCCCGCCGAGGCGCCCCCTGCGGGACGCGCACCGGTACTGCGGGCAGCGCCCGCCAAGCGCATCCCGCCGCAGCCGAGCCGGTGCTGCGGCCCCACGGCGGCACTTCCCGAGCTACAGCTCCCTGTGTCCCTGTAGGGCCCTGCCCGCTCCCGGAACGGGACCCGTGTCACCCACAGTGGTAGTCTGGTTTGGTCCCTGATCATTCCCGATGAGAAGCGATCCCAGCTCTTCCCCGCTCCCGAACGGCCGCTGCTGTCAGAGGCCCGGCGTGGAGAGGCGGCAGCGGGCTGCATTTCACATGAGCCCAGTTCCTGTCCAGAACCCAGCAGCAACACACGGGTGTCACACCCTGCAGCCCGCTGGGATGAAGAGGCTCATTCTGCAGCATGTTTTATTGCACAGGAACACGACCCTCGGTCGATGCTTGCCTGAAGAATCTTTATTTCTTCCTGTAAGCAGTTCAATGGAGCCAGAGGCCTGGGGCAGCTTTGCACAGAGCAGCCCTCCTCTGCCCCCGGCACAGCAATGCCTGCCTGCAGATGAGCAGAGGCCGACATGCCAGGCAAAGTCCAAGTGCTCCTTCTCGGGGAAACATCAGCAGCTCTTGCTGCCCCTGTGATGCTCCAGGAGAGGCTCTGGCAGAGCTGCTCTGCTCTGCACCTGCCCTGACAGGCTCGTATTTCTTCTCTTTGCTGAGGAGGCGATCTGAGCCAGGGAAGGGACTTGGTCCTGATCCCACAATGACCCACTCTATCCCAGACAGACACCCCTCATATGTGCTCCAGGCAGAGCACGCCCACTCCTTACTGGCTTCTGGCGGGGTGCAGTGGCCAGGAGGTCACACAACAGCCAAATGTGTGTCCTTGGTCCCTCAGGACAAATGTGGTGACTGCACACTGCCCAGAGCAGCCCTTGTGTAGCTGCACTTTGGGACTTGCTGGCTGTGAGGGCTGCATGGCAATATGGGCTCCTGTGGGCAGGGAACTCCTGCTCCTTGGTGCCCCGTTGGACCAGTTCTGGATTAACTACTTAGCCTCACCTCTCAGGGCACTCAGGGACTCCAGAGTTAGGGACAGGCATGCAATGAAGCCTGCACTGCAACACGGCAGCCAAGAGGAACATTGTGTCTGCATCTGCAAGAGCTGCTCTCAGCTTTAATTCCTACACACAGACACTGCACTTCCCACAGTTCCCACCCTTCCCAGGGGAATGGCAAGTGCTGCACCACTGTTACCAAGATGTCTCCTTTCAGCTCAGGCCCAGGGAACACCAGGCAGAGCACAAGCCAAAGGGACAATGACTTCCGAATCTGCTTTTCTTCCCCTTGGAAGAAGCCAAGCTTTAAGCAGACATCAATGGTTCTCCCAAGGATTATCAGGCAGCCTGCTATCTTCCTCTACCATGTCCAAAAAATCACCATTCCAAGCTGGAGTTCTCCATGACATGTAAAAGGCCAGCAGTCACTCTACTGCAAAGGCTGCTGTACAAGCACTGGGCTTTGTAAAGGTACCGGAGCATGGGCACTGCTAGGGAATGGGTGAGGCCTGTGCAGCCCCCAGCAGGTCACTGCTGTGTGACATCCCTCAGCTGGCCTGGCATTTCCTCTTACCTGCACTAAGGCTGTCACACCAGCTCCAATGCTGATGGAAGGTGCTCTTGAACAATCTGTAATACGCAAGACTTCGTGGCACGAGTGAAAGCAGGTCCTGGCTGACCCTGTGGAGTTTGAGATACCATTATCTCCTGCCCTTGCCCTCAGCCCCAGATAACATGAACTAGCACAATTTATCTCACAACTCAAGGCACCAAGGTCTGAATGCTGCAGGCCCTCATCACTGGCACAGGGGATCGTGTTTCTCTGGAGATCTCTGGAGATCAGCACATCTTGTAGCTGTGGAGGGTGCTCCTCTGAGTTTTTGGTGACTCTGGCTTTGGGATTTCTACAGGATCCACGTTTTTCATTCCAGTATTCAAGCTCACACGACTGTATTACTTTTCAGTCACTTCCTAACTGCCTTTTATCAGGAAACATTACAGGCAAGACATGCCCTCAACAAGATATAGACAACAGCAGCTAACAGGAACTTCAGAGATTCCATGATTCAGCCACACCTTATCTTTGAGCAGTGCAAGAATAACCCTTTTACCAACCTTTTTGGGTAACTGCCAACAAACACAAGAAGTAAAAAACCAGAAAATTGGGGGCAATCACTTCTGCACCATCAAAACTCAATGATACTACAGTGGAGAGTAAGCAACTCTAGTCTGTTTTTTTAAAGACAGCTCAGCTCAAATTCCTCCCAGCACCACTGCAATAACCATTTAAGCTGTATCCTGCAGCCAGATGCTGCAGCCTGGCAGGGTGTGGAGGAATCCTGGCTGGGACACGTCTGAGAGGAGTCCCAGAGGAGCTCACAGCCTCCCTGGGCCACACACACACACACCCCAAGGTGAGAGAAGCCACCAAAGTCAAACACTTGAAAGCACATGGTGCTGTGCTGCTGCAGCTTGCCACTGTCCCCGGCCAGGTCAGCAATGATGCTCTTACAATCTTTTCAGTGAGTGAGGGGTGCCAGGGCTCTACAGCCACCTGCATGCAAGAGAATTAGGGACATGGATAAATGCTGCAGACATCAGTAGTTTATTGGCATGTTTAGTCAAAACACATTCAGAATGGAAACTTAAAAGTAAAAATACTTTCCACCTGCAACAATGAAACTAGAATCTACTAGCATATAATGCTCGACAAGTTACAGCAATAAAGATGGTAATCCACTGTCTCCAATACCTACTAAAGTCAAGATGGTCAGCCAAGTTTGTTGAAGTAGAACTGTAATGACAAAATACTCCCACCATTCACAAATCAGCGACTAACAGTAATGGTCAGTGAATCCCTTCCTTTGCTCCAAGAGGTACATTTACTATTGAGAGGGTCAAGAACACGTAAGAGTCCACAGTACAGCAGGTGAACTATCACCATGTAAACTTCTCTGGATGATGTTCCAAGGGTTCGTGTCACTCAAACAAGAAGCAAGCCAGAAAAGCAGAATGGCTCAGGAGCTCTTTTTACTACTCCGTTTCTGTTGTCAACTATTTCCAGTACCATTTGCCATACAAATGGATTAGGTGGCAGCAGAACACCACAGCACTACAGAAGGAAAAAAGAACCTCCAGGCTACACAAACCACACTGGTGGCACACTGCTAACTGATGACAGCAATTTGTCTGAGGGCTTCAAACCTAAGGAGTGGAGTTGTGTGGTGAGCAGTTCAAGTACTACAGATTTCCAGGTAACAGCTGAAATGGCAAGACCTTCAACAAAAAAACTGAAATATGAAAATGCCAATTGCTAGAAATGTGTCCCAGAAAAGAAAGTGTATGAAAATAGTGCAAGACTTACCATGGAACACAGAAGACCTCAAGTCTGGGAGAGAACAGACACAGATGCCATTTCCCCAGACCTAGCATATCAGAAAAGATGAGCAAAATCCTCCACATTACTCCAAACCAGCAAACGATTGTATAATCCAGAGCCAGACTGCCAGGATGCCCTCCCTGCTTTTGCTGAAATTGCCTTTCTTCTTTAGCTTGAAGCCTTCTATGTTCAGCAGCAGCTGTTGGTGGTCCCACCTTTGCCCGGCCGCATGCACAGACACCCCTTTGCTCTGAGCCCGGAGCCATGGCTCAGCACAGGGCCCGCACTGGGCCTACCCCGCACTGCCTGCTGCAGCGGCGGCTTGTGGGAACGTGGAACATCAGCCACAACACCTCTCCACGGAGAACCCACCAGTCACACTGCACAAGAGCATGCCTCCTTTCTATCCATAGGGCCAGAGCCACATCAGTGTCAACTTCAGCTGAGAGTTATGTGCAAAATGAGTACAAGTTTTTCAAAAAGTGCAACTGGAAAATGCAAGAACATAAAAGCTGCTGTTTAGTTCTCTGAAAATTGCAGTATCCCCGTTTGATAAGCTCACCCTCACAAAGGATGCTTAGGTCTACCCATTATGAGCTGGCCAGAAGCGCCCACCATTCTCGACTGACTTCTGAAATTCAGGTCCAAGAGAGATTAGAACTCCACTTGCTTTAACTCTGATTAAAGAAAAGAGACAACCTGGAGACTACTAGGATGCCTTCATCCTCCCTTCCCCCCCACTGCAAAAAAAACAGGCAAACTTGTTAATTGAAGAGCAAGGTGGATGATCATTTTAGCAATGTTTACTCATTGAAAGATACTGCAATTTTTTTAATACAATTTTCCAATTATTTAAATGCTTTGCAGCCTCTTGGCTTTGCAGCACAGTACTTCATACACTATACTGTACAAAATCACCAGCAAGACTGGAATGATGTATTCATAGAAGGCACCATCATGCTTATTACATTACCAGAGAACTCAAATACAGTCAAGACAAGTTTCACTGTACAACGCTTCTCGAAGGGGGAAGGGGAAGGAGGAGTGTGTTGAGCAGCCATCCCTGCACTGAAGAGGGGCAGATAGAAAAATCTGATGTGAGCTATCAAACTTGTTGCATACTCAGGGCTACGACTTGGAAACTCTGGGTTCTGGTTACAGCTAACTGGATTCCTTCTGGAACAAAGGTGTAGTCTTATTAAGGTTTGTGTGTGTAGAGGTTGGTCACAGCAAGCAGAGCAGATGCCCGCATCGTTCCCCAAGCTATTCTGTCTGAGTAAGAGGATGAAGGTTTTCCCTCCGATGCCTCCTGCAGCTGTCAGTATAAATGAGTTCAGAGGACCCATTAGTGCATTTTGATGAGTGCGTAAACACGAGTTTGTTTGGAGCCGAGTGTTCTAAGAAGGAAAAAAAAAAGGCAAGCTTCTCCAATTGCACAAATTGCACTATTTGTGTTTCCAACAGTAGTAGGCAGAAACGGTAACACTTACACAAAATGTGCAGCAGAGGGTTTTTGACTGAAAGGACCTGAATTCTACTGGGCATGTCCTTTACTTCAACTTCTGTTGCAGATAGTTAACTGGTCTTTTCTTTTGTTTCATTTTCTTTTTTCTTTATTTTTTAGTCTTCAATTCTCCATGTATACATTTATAAATTAAGAGTGTGACTCCTGTTGTGAAACTGGGGAAAAAATGTCCACCTCAATTTAAACTGGAAACCAAAGGATGTTTTCACATCAAAGAAACGATCAGAAGGGCTGTGTCACATTCCAAAGCTAAAAAAAAAATTAACAAGAATGCAAACACGATGGGTAATGTACCACTGCCAAGACTGTCTGCCCACAGTGGAGACTTCAGCGACGCTGTCCAGTGAAACGGCCTTCCATCTGCCCGGTTCCTCGTCCAGAGCCAAGTTTCTGTGCCATGCCACCCCGTGGAGGAGGTCCTCTTCCGTCCCGGTCCCGCATCATGCCGCCGCCCACTATCCCGCGGGGTCCCCCTGGGCCTCTCTCATTGCGGCGGAGATCCCTGCGCTCGTCGCCGCCGCCGCGCGTCTCCCGCTCACGAGCGGCTCTGGTTTTTTTCTCTTCCACGTTCAGGCGCACCTCCCCGCGGAACATTATGGGCTTGTGGGGAAAAGCGGTCAGGCACACGTTAGTCACCACGGCACTAAGCCCACTCCATGCAAGGCACACGAACGCTCTGCACTGGCTGTGGGCACCAGCCTTCCTGCACGCGCATGCCCAACACAAACATGACCTTTTAGGGGCTCCCTGCAGCATGCAGCCTTAGCCCTGTGGAATGCCATTCTTACATTCACTCGGGCAGGCAAGGAATTAAAGTGCTTGTCTCAAGCAGAAGCAGTGTTGTCTTTAGCCTCTTCACTGCCAGCTTTAGTCTTTCCACTTCAGGGTCCAAGTTCCCGAAGAATTGCTCTACTAGGTCTCACTCCCACACCATGGAAATGAAAACTGCTGCTTTCTCCCCTCCAGCTCCTCAAAGCAAAACTGCAAGTAACCCTGCTCCCTCCTCTCAATCCCAGGGTGCAGAATTCAGAGATCCATGTGATGCTCTTTGAAAGGTTACCTGTTCCACTTTCAGCTAAAGGTTCTCTAAAAATAAGTTCTGAGCTTTCTGTGGAGCACTTGTGTAGAGGTAAAACCCCCAAATTCCACATGGTGCAGTTTGAGGAACACTGGCAAAGCTTTTAAAGCTACACAGAACTCCTGACAAAATGGCTATGCCAAAACTGTTTTTCTTTGAGCTGTTTTTGAATGCCAGAGCCAACAGCAATGCAAACTAGGATGGCCCACAATACTTGTTTAGGTTTAGGCCTTTTGGTCCATCCCTGGAAGAGGATACTCAGTACCCAATGCCAATACTTACTTTTGCAACTAAAATTCGCTGGACCGGTTCAGAATCGTCAAACACCACGAAACCAAAATTAGGCAGTTTTCCTCCCACTCCCTTAGTATTTATGCGAAGTTCTACAACATTTCCAAAGCCTGGAGAAACACAAGGGAAGAGACACTTTATTAAAACCCACAGTGCCAGCTCTACCCTCTGCTCGTTCCAGACATCTGTAGTGTGGCACTACGTCAAAGCTTACCCATGTAGTCCAAATCAGTGTTACCTGACTTTTAAACCCAGCTTTCCATCTTAGTCCCCGGAGCTGGAATCACTACTTACTCATGAAGAACTCTTTCAGTTCACTCTCATCAATGTCGTGTGGCAAGTTCCCAACAAAGAGCTGGTGGCTGTCTGGATAGCGAATTATCCGACGATTATCTGACTCATTCTGCTCCATGTCTCCCCTTCCTACCATCAACACAAAGAGGAAGGTAGAACCACTGAGGTTAAAAGATGTGTGTAAACCTGGATGAACACATCTAGGGGCAGCAACAAGCATATTCCCTCCAGCCAGCCTGGACTCCAAATCATGCTCCCTCATTTCTGGTTGAAGGCAGCAGGCACAGGCAGTTCATGATCAGCCAGGCAGACACAGGTACACACAAGGCCTCAGCAGACACCTCTCCTTCACCCTTCCCAAGTAGTCACACAAGTTCATCCACATTACCTGGCCGAGGTCCTCGTGGTGGAAAACCTGGTCTTTCCCTGGGACGCTGCTCACGAATGCGAGGAGGTTGAGACTGAGCTTCAGGTTTAGTTTCCACTCTTGGCTAAAAGAGGAGAATGTGCATTATTTAACTCTGGCCTGGTAAAAAAAAAAAAAACAACAAAAACCCCAAATTCACAAAAACCCCCACAACACAAGACATGGGTAAGTGGCATGCACAAAACAAACTCTGGAAGACAGACATCGGTGTCAATGTGTTTGAGAGTGGTTTTTTCACCTGTCTAAATTCCTCTGTACCAATCCAGGACTGCAGTGTTCATTCATCACTGTTGAAAGGCGCAAAGCAAACATCTCTCAATCAGAGCATCTCCCCCAAACATGGCTAAGGGGAATTTTCCATGTTTGACCAGGCATTGAGACCCCAACGTTCCATTATTCACAAATCCCTCAGCCTGACTTAAATTGTAGAGGGCATAAAGCTTCCTCAAGCCAAGCTCAAGCTTCATGGATTAGGAGGCAGTCCAAGATGAACACAGACGGACAAATCAAAGTTCTGTCTAAGTCCCCAAGGAATTATTTCCCTCCAATGCGGAACAGCTGTATGAAAACTATCAAAAAGAAAGAGGAGAACAAAAGCCCCTGGAAGTATTTCCTAAATGAGTTTCTACAGACTACCTCTTAGGATATGCTTCACCTTTCCTGATGTCAGGACCACGATGCTCAAAGTACACCCTTCATATTCAGGTACTAGAACACCCATTCCCATTTTTTGCAAGCTAAAAATTTGCTTTATGAGAAACAGACAGAACAATAAAAATGTTTCTATGCAGACTACTTGTCACTGAAGCAATTCGCAACATTTTTTAAATTCCATTTCTGTACAACAGTTAAGCAGCTGCTGGTTTGCTGGGTTCTTATCTCAGAAAAACAAAATTATCCTCAGGAGCACAAAAATACACAAGTAGCCTGCAAGTAAGATTAAACACAAGGTGAACAGCTATAGGCCCAGACTGCTGGAGAGAAGTAGTTTATATTAAACATCTCCTTATTTTCCTTTAAGGACTCAGGACAACTGGCAGCTCCAGACAGAGCACTTCCCAGGGGAAAAAACCCTGGATTTCACATGCAACACGCAAGTGTTACACACCCAACAAATGTCTTAAGCCCTCCTGTCACTTGTGCTTCTAGCTCACATGCAGCTAGGCATTAGTCTGTCCTTACAACACTTCTAGGATCACTTTTTAAGAACAAGCTTGGAAATCAGTCTTCCTGTTAAATCTTGCTCCCCTCTATTTTGTGAGACACTGGAGCTCCTCTGCCACCTTTCACTCACATATCTTGAGAACATCATAAATTACACCTCAAGAGCAAAACTTGATACCTCCAGACCCCCATTTCTTGGATACTCATGGCTATCAGGCTTAAACTCCTGCTAAGTCACTGATGTCCTGCTGTTAAATCCCAAGTATAACAGCGACCTTGAACCTGCCTGCTTTGTGTGTCACTGATCTTCTCAGCCAGCACACAAACAGCTGATCTCTCTGGTTGTTTTCTAAGGAGTCCCATCCTTTTCGATAGAAAAAGGCTGCCTCAGTGCCTCAAGAGGAAAGCCCTTGTACAGAACTCTGCTCCCCAAAACACTGCCACAACTGGCAGCACCACAAGACTTCAGATCAGGGCTGCCCTTTGCAGCCCAAGCAGCAGCTCGTTGCAACTCACATCTTCCAGCATGTCCCAGCAAGCACAGAGTGGATGGAAGGACACTGAGTAAGGAGTTCAGGAAACCCCAATTACCACAGGACCCAAGTATGCCACAAACCTCAGCCTAGCCGAGCTCTGACAGCCATTAAGGAAAAGGTGGCACTGTCTGTTCTCTTCAGGAGCTCACGTGGGGAGGGAAAGGGACTCTCCCCAAAAGACAAGAATCAGGCCCTGCCTACCTCCGCCCCTCTGCAGCCCTATGACAAACAATGCAGTAATAAAAATGGGAAGTGAAAGTAACTGAAAATGCTATAAGGAAAAGTCCTAGTTTATCAAAGTAGGCAGGCTGATTTCTAATCATCTACAATTAGAAAAAGAGCAAGAAATGCTGACCTGTTTCACTCCATAGCTGTAAGGAAACAGCCCTGAACCAGTTTGTATCCAGAACAGCACATGTGCAGTCCTTTGAGGAGTTAACACTACAGGGGCTGTATTTTTAACTTAATAGTGGTGGGGGGGGGGAAGAAACTGGAGTGATGCAGAGAAAAGAGTGAGCAGGGCATTTATTTCTCTGTAACATCACTGACACCAGCTACAACAGCATCTCAAAGGAGCCACTCACCCACCCACCAGGGTATCTTCTGTCCTTGTTTACATGCAGTGTCTGGCACTAATGGATCCCTGAAAACAGGAAAAAGCTGCTACTGATTTGCAGCTCCTTGTTCAGGTGCCTTTTATACCCGACTTCTACACACTGTGTCTAAAATACTTTCAAGAAAAGGAGCTCAGAATTGACTAATTCCAGCTACAGAAGAGCTGAAATTCCTGCCATGTCAGTATTGTTCAGAAACTTCCACACACCATTACTTAAAACACAAAGTCAAAGATAAAGAAATCAAAAGGCACAAAGCACAACAAGCAACAGAGGCAACACAGGGGAGTTTAAGGGGACATCTATAAACTATCTCCTGCTCTCTTGGACAGATAACCCGAAATTATTTTTGCAGCCACATTACAACCATCCACCTTTTCTGCGGCAAATAAATTAAAACCAATTTTGGCTTTGTGTAAGGAAAATCTATCCTGCACTAGAAAACCCAGTTTTTACAGGTTAAATACCACCTAGGTGTTCAAAGCTGATGAAGACAGACTTCCCAACTCATTCCATAGCCTTTATTTGATGTCCTTGATAGTCCCAGCAGACCAGAAGCAACACCACGTAGGGTGTTGGGGTTTTTTGGTTAATTTTCTTTCATTTTTCTCTTTTTCTTCCCTGTTTCCTTTTTAACATGCATTTAAAGCATGAAGGCTAGTCCTAGACAGAGATCTCTCTGTTACCACAAAATTGAGAAGAAACCAGTGCAAGAGGAACAGCTGCAGCAACGCAGCTATTCTACTGAAAATTGCAGCCTCACACAAAGGCTGGACAGGAGCAACTCAAGATATAGCACTCTAGCACACCCTGTCAATGCACGGGGTCAAGGACACATTTTCTGGTTTAAGCACTTTCATACAGATGGAGGAAGCTGAATTGAGAGTCTCAGAAGGTCTCACACCACCTTGGCATGAGCAGGACATGAGCTGTCACCGGGTCAAACTCGATCTCCTCTTTTCCCTCCTCACCCAGTCAACCTAGGAATGGGAAGATAGCATTGTCCAGGCAAGGAAATGTGAATCCTTCCATTCCTCACACAGTCATAAGTTGGTACAGGGTTCTGTGATAAGCTGATTATCCATAGATAATGACATCCAGCATAGTCCTCTGGATGTTAGCCTTACAAGGCAATTGTGCACCTCAGAAACGGTGCACTCTGTTTTTACTGCTGGGCCACTTCCACCAATGTCCTTTTCAAACACACTTCAGAAAAGTAACATTTTGTGGGGAATTGGTGTTTCCCCTTTAAGCCAAACCATTAAGTTAGGTAAAAAAACCCAGGAGTGATTTCCTGTTTCCACAAGGCCAGATTTTAACATTACCATCACCCAAAGTTCCACCAGTTACACGTTCGTGGCTTTACTTGGACAAGGAGGTGAGTGCATTAACATTTAAGACACAATTAATTTGTGCAATTTAAGTCAAACAAGTTGATCTGTTAATTTAAAAAACTGAAGCAGTTTGCAGAAGTAATGAGACAATCCAAGGTGTTCACAGATGGGTTACCTGTGAGACTGGTGCTTTAACATGGGGTGGAATTCCAGAGGAAGAAACAGTACCACTAGGAGGCAGGTTTTTACTGGTCACTGAAGCCCAAGAGAAAGCCTGCAGGAAATGCAACAAACCTAGGCTACTAATCACGGCAAACCACTGACATTCCTACAGGGAAACTTGGCTGCTAAAAACACACTTTTGGTTCATATCTGACTATCAAATAATGGTTGTGCAAGCATACAATGGAGGTACAGAAGGGTCTGCAGTCCCAGCTGTCTGTGGATTCCAATGGCATGGAACAAGTGTGTACCGTGCCCACTATCGCTACTGAGTGAGCCCAGTGCCCTCAGCATTCCCAGACAACTGCTTTTCATCATGTAACCAAACCGAGGGCTGAAAACCCTGTAGTGTTCAGTGTCTTTTGCATGAAGAAAGGAAGCGGATGCCTGAAGTTACAATCAAAAATGGAGAAGAGAAAAAGGACTGGAAAAAAAATGTGGGAGACATGCTGGAGCTAGAAAACGACCTGGCTCCAGCTCTCCCTGGCTGCCCCCAGCACTCTGCAAGCCCCCAGGGTTAACCACACCAGAGGATGTGCCGTGTGCACTCTGGTTTCTAAGATTAGGCATCCTGCCTCCAGGAGACACTCAGTGCCCCCACACTGGTTTTGAACCTAGGCTGCAGCAATTCTACAAGCATCAGTGTGTTCCATGTATTTTCAAGGAAAGAGCAGCGGTTCCCATTGTATGAGATTTTTGGCAGTGGTAGCCACAGGTGTTTTCTCAACATGTTAACTGCACAATTAAAAATGTCTACACATGCATATACCCACACGCACACTTTACAAGAAGAGCTTAAAATCTACCATAGGTGATGAGCAGCACTTAAAAATAACATTTCTATTTTAGTGAAACTTCATATTTTTACAAGTTCAAAGGTCAAGCCTAGTTATTCTTACAGCATGACACTAAAGAGAGGTACTAGTTTAGGCACCCAAAAAGGCAAAGTTTAAAGGCCAATCCAGTTTCCATCTGCACTTAGTAGCACAGATGTGACTTGTAACTAACCTTTGGTGGTTCTTGTGGTAGCGAAACAGGTTCTACAGGAGGTGGAGATGGAGATTTCTCTTCTAGTTCCTCAAGGGTCTTTTCTTCCACTTCAGCTTTCAGCTCCTCAGCTTTTGTTTCAGATTCCAATTCTGGCTCAGGTTCATGAGAAGATTCTTCCAGTGCCTCCTCTATCCCATTGCTAGAATAGCCAAATGCAATTGATGAGCTTATCAATTGCTTTGCATTTTGTCACATTTTGTAAGCTGTGCTATGGCAACAGCCCCGCTATGAAAAAGATGGCTGTGTCTCCATTTGCTACAACGGGGTCTTGTACATATACAATACAGTGGGAAGTGAAGCTGTACTCCCCTGCTGGGTACAAAACCAGATTTTACTTCTGCTGAAGCAAAGACATTTCTACAGTTCTTTGGAGAGAATCACACAGCCTTTTAACCCTGGAGAAGAGGTGCTCAACTCAAGCAGTGCTGCTTCTAAAAGAACACGAACACAGTGAGGACCAATGGACGATTAAGCTACACACATAACCAAAGCCAATTCTACTGTTCCTTTACCAAAATGCTACACAGCTTCCTTACCAAAGCAGCTGTGAGTCCCATTTACAGAAAATCACATGCAACTTCTGTGCCCTGTGTGGTTGAAAGGTAGGGGGTCTGAACATCTCCTCTCTCCAGCCACCCAGAATGCTAGCTTACCTCCAGTCACCTCTGTCTGCGCAGCTCCTGCTGCAGGCCACCACATGCCCAAGCAACTCTATGACGATCAATGCCTTTACAGCCCCTTTCCAAATGACACAGTAACCCCAAAACAAGACCTGACTTTGTGCTCTCAGGCATCCAAAACTTACTGCATTATCCTGAGCAAGCCCCTGCCAGAATTCCATTACTTTTCCATCACATTTCTCATAAGAAGCATTAAGTGACTTGTGTTTAGTGTTACCACTGATGCACTCAGCAGGTATTGATGTCATACATGTTTTTTTAACAGGGGAAGCAGAAAGTCAGTTCTGGCCCTCATTACACCACTCCTATGTTTCATGAAAAGCACAGGGTTTGGTGTTGTTTGTTTCTTTGTATTTGTGGGAGGTTATTTGGTTAGTTTTTGTATTTTTCTTACAAAATCATAAATATATTTTTTTCTTTGATCTGGCTTAGATTTGCAGACACTCAGGACAAAGACCTATTTTTCCAAGAAAGAGGAACAGCAGGCTCTCAAAAAGTACATCTTTCTCTCAGCTCCAAGTGACCCCCAAATTTGAGTAACATATCATGTTGCAGTGTGATGTATTACCCTGTCTCAGTATCCCAGTTCTTTACCCAGGTATGCCAATAACACCTCCCTTCCCCCTGCTAAGTGCTGTCCGTCAATCTTAACATTCCAGCAAGGGCATCATGTGATTGGCAGAGTTCAAAAGATGCCTCTCAGGCCTGGGGTCATTGGGCTATCCAGGTGTCATTTGTTCCCTGAGACTTCCCCTTTCTTACCTGGTTGGTGGGATCCCTACCCCTTCCCTCCCCCTCTCCCTGGGGTTAGAAAGACACTGCAACCACGCGGCCTCGTTTCTGTTGGAGCTGTTGCTGCATTCAGAGGCCTGTGTGACAGGAATAAAGCTCTGGATCGAAACCCTCCAGCAGAACCAGACTCCTTTTTCCTTCACTTCACCTAAAGCCTTTCTGCCAGAGGTAAACCTGAGTTCCTGCATGCCTGGACTTGTCCCAAGTGCCCAGCTGCAGCATCCACCTAGCCAAAGGTGTCTCTGAGGTGAAACCACCTCAGCTGCCGCCTCTGGTCAAGCAGCAAGAGCCAGACGAGCCCAGGCACGTTCCATCCAGCAATATTGGGATTTAATTCCAATAATATCAAGATATCCCTGCTCAGTGCAAGGGGTTGGACTAGATGACCTTTAAAAGGTCCCTTCCAACTCAAACTGGCCTGTGTTTCATCAACCATCCTTTTGTTAACGTACCTGTGACCTAAGTCACATCATACCAAACCTTCTGGTCCAAGTCTGGATTACAAAGAGTCCATTAAGTGTGTACATACATGGGGGTGGCTCCCTTTTCATCTCACTTTTGAGACCAGAAGTGAAAATAACTAACAAACATTAAAGAATACCCCATTTCTTCTCTTCAATAAAGAAGGAATGTCTCAAAATAATGTAATGTTAACACAGATCCCTATCAAGCTAAGTGAATTTTCCTAAACTACCTGTTAAATCACATACAGAACCTAAAGCCAAAGCAATTCTGTCTGTGGTTTTTATTAAGAAAGCAACTTCATATAATAAAAAGCATTTCTTACGTTACAGGATGGTTTTCATAATAAGTACTGCTTGCATTCTCTTGCACAGGTTCAGGTGATGGTTGTCTTTCCTCCTGCTCTTCTTCCACCTCTTCCTCAGATTCTGACACAAAAAAACCAACTTGTCATCTCTTATGGATCTCCACATGAGTACACAAGCCGCAGTTAAAATAAAAGCATATTAAGTCAGCAGCAATCAAAATAAAGCTTCACCAAGAAAACATGGTAAAATGAGCTGCAAAAAAAGATGGAAGAGGCTGCCTCTCAGTCAAGAGATTTTCACAAAAAGAGGAAGCCAGACATATTACTGCTAGGAAGTTCTGGGAGGAGGTTTTGAGGCTCTTGTAAAGCAGCGGGTGCTTTTCATATGGTGGCAGTGAAAGAGAAAGATTGCATTATTACCTCATAAATCTCAGTGCCTCAGACTCAGATGAACCTCAAATACAGGGATGATTGCCTAAAATGCTCTATTCCACAGAATTGAGATGAACAAATTCCAGAAACCACCCAGTGAATACATGTACACATGTTCTGGCTACACTGTGATTTGCTCTGTCTCATTGAACAGAGGGGGAAAAGCCCAACTCAGGTCCATTTCAGCCCTCAAGTAGCAATGAATTACTGAGTGTGAGGATGACATGAAAATGAACTATGTGTCATATCTGAAAACCAGTAAAGACTTTTCTTCAAATTGCATTCAAATTTGACTGATCACAGAACACAAGCGTGCCTGCTGCAGCCATGGCAGTAGAAGTTCTGCTGCTCACTGCTTCCATTCTCTGTCAAGCCTCACCCTCTGTGAGCCAGTTCAGCCCTTCAGGGAACACAGCACTACTACAGGACCTTCATTTTCCGGAACATTTTGGACCACAGAGCTTCAGTAACAACACCTCTGTGCTCCACAGCAGGCAACACAGTTTGCATTCCAACATCTCCACAAACACTTCTGGCAGCTCTGCACACAGAGAGAGGAACAAGAATGACACAAACCCTACACACACAGTCCTTCTCACCTTCATCAAGTTCTCCTTCTGAATCCCCAAATACTTCATCTTCGTATCTGAAGATATCATTATGGACGTAGAACTTGTTTGGAACAGATCCCTGTAAAAGAGGAACATGCAGTGGTTAGCATATATGGAGTATCAGCAGACAACCCAAGGATGGACCACGGACCTAAGTTTCGGCGTACACGCCGACGTTACACAATAGGATTATGTCACTGAAGTTATTTTCTGAGTTATTTTCTTTTTCTCTAGGCAAACAATTGAACAGTAGCTTCTGGCCAACTGAAAAAGGAAGTCTGAAGCAGAATAAAATCTGCTAATTTTGCTAAGTCACAGCAATCATAGATTTTAACTAAGTGTACAGCCCCTGAGTTTCATTGAGGAATTTCAATTTTCTCTACTACAAAAACTTTACAATGAAAACCCTGAACTTCCATGGGGTGGCCGTATGCTTACAGCACTGTGCAGGGAAACAATGAAGAAATTCAACATGAACCTAAAACATTAATCTCCAAGCACACGTTAGTTTGTGATGCTGCAGGGGGAAAGAAGTAGAAAGAACGCAAGACACCTTCTACCACAGCTTTGCTCTCACCAAGAGCTAAATGTGAGCAGTAACTTGTGCATCCTATACTCCCCGCTGCCATCAGACTTGAAACTACACAACTACAGCAGAGATTTGATCTACAGAGCTGAACCTTGTTATTCAAAAAAATTATTTGTGCCAATGGCAGCTCCCAAATGCAAGCTTCAATTTTCTTTGTATTACTGCTCTAACATTTCAAGTCCAAGGAAATAAAACAGCTCAGGATGGGTCCAATACACTAGCTTCTCTGCACTCACACACTGTGACACATTTAATGGTACTCTCCAGACCAAGTTTTAAAGCCAGATCCTATTTTTTTTAGATCCAGATCCTACTTAGTTTTTAAAGTCTATCCTATTTTTTGTCCCAGGATGACAAATGGTAGCTACAGGTGAGGTCAGTTTTTTCCACCATTATTTCAAGTGTGACACAATCGCACATATCCTTACTTCTGGAGCAAGCACAAAAGTCTGCATGAACTTCCTCATGGGCTGCCCGTTGTTGGACAGCTCTCCCATGACCTGCACGACCACCCCATCGCTCAGAGTGGCGTGGGCATCCACGTGACGGATCTTGGTGTGGCACTCACTGAACTGCAGGGACATCACCTTCTTGTGGATCTCCTACAAACAGACAGACACATTTCAGCTGCACTGAATTCTGTACAGAGCTTTACACCTTCTACCTCCCTGAGTCTCAACTAACCCCAAAAGAGCACTCCCCTGAGGCTCAAAAGATACATACAGGAACCAAGAAGTGTCTTTCACTGAGAACAGTCTTCCTGAGCTCTCTTAACTTCTAATCTGAACTTTTTCACTAGGATTCAACTATTTCTCAGAGTAGTCAAACAGCATACAACTGCTATCCAAGTTTTCCAGCTGCTTTAAAATCTATGATCTATTTTAAGGCTTTAATTCTTTTAAGGGCTTGTGAAAGGGACAGGATTTAGCTTGTGTTATATAAATAAAGAAAACCTCCAAAAATACCCAAAAACCAAAAAACACCAGCCCCAAAACAAAAAAACAAACAAACAAACAAAAAACCACAAACCCAAAAAAAACCCCAAACCATCCCTTTACACATCACTGAAGTAACCAAACATCACAGGAGTGGGGAACATCTGCACTGCTAAGATCTGTGTGCTGCAAATGACACTCTGCCAGTGAAGGGAGAAGAAACCAAGCCTGCCCTGGACAAAAAGCCACACTGCTCAAAGCTGTGGCTGCCACATGAAGAGATGTCCTAGGTGACAGAAAGTTCTGATAATGCAGTACAACCACAGCAATCCTCAATTCATTCATTTCTTCACATAGTTATGTTCCACTTCAACAAAACTCTGCTCACACAAGAATATCATGAAACTCACAAAGATCAGTCCTTTCCTGAAGAACTACTTCTAACTGAAACAAGATACATTTGTAGCCCAAATCTATAAGGACCCCTCAATTTTGTTTCCCTATTCTGAAGGTATATTCTGCAGCCCAGATGCAAAGCTGAAGAATCAAACACAAATGCCACTGAAGGCAGAAATAAGCAATCAAAACCCCTCAAGCTAACAAATTCCTACCTGTCTCTGAACAGGAAGCAGTATCACAATCCATTACTCACCAGGCAAGAAAGTCAAAGTCACTGGTGAAGAAAAAACCTTGTTTATTCTGAACATTAACAAGGATTACAGGACAAATTTTAATACTCACAGCTTGACCATACACTGCCTCTTGTGGTTTCCCACTGGCATCCAGTCCTCCATGAACATAAGAAGAATTCCTGCCATAAAACCTGCAAGCAAAGAGATGTAAAAATCACAGAAGTGAAAAAATAGAACCAAATCTAAAAAGAATTTTAGCCAAAAGTTGTAGAGCTCAGCACTTCACAAATTTCACAGATTCCAAAGGCTCCAAGAATACCGGAACAAACAAACTTAATACTCAGCAGTGCAGTTTGCCCAAGGTGTTGTAGCAAACTCCTACATCAACCTCAACCTTTGGCTTGCTTCCTTTAAGGAAGGTGGCCACTTTGGCTGGAAGGTTCCTCACCCTCAGAACCCCCTGCCTCGGACAGAGGCATCAGGCCAGCGAGGTACCACCCTCCTGCCACTCCTCTGAACGCTGTTCTCTGCACAGCCTTGGCCAGCACTGAGAGTGGTTTCGACATTTAACTACGTACACTCGCTCCCAGTATTTTTCATACATTTCAGAGATCCTTTGGCACTTTCATTCCACTTCCACATTTTGAGCCAACAACAGTCTGATTGCATTTGGATTGTTAGTGTCAGCTTATAAAGCAGGTGACAAATGTTTTATATTTTCAGTACATTTATATTAACAGAAAGAAACATTGTATCGCCCTGTGTTTTTATTTAGGAGCATGCTTTGCCTTGGGGGTGATAGCCATGAGATACAGATGCTAATATGCACCTTTATTATCCACCCTTGTACGGCATATATGAAATAAAGTTGTAATGAAGTACTTCTATGAACTCAGTGTCACACAAGAGTGGCAACAGTGGTTTATTCTACTGAACTTAGAAACTCTTTTTAGTTCTACTATTGTGGAAATAAAACTCCAAGACTTTTACTCCCTTGACTATGTCCAGGAAAGATTCTGGGAAATATTAGATTGTTTTCTTTGGTACCAACCACAAAATCATGACTTTGAGCACGGTCCAGCACTTCCTAACAGCAAGGAAATACAGAAACTTAGCTGAAGCAGAGTACAAGCAGATAGGAAAACATCTTTGCTCTAAAACATTTCCCTCTAAATTCCAAAGCAATCTCTCTGAAAGTCAGCAGTTCTTACCAAGGACCTTCACAGGGGACCAAGAGTTTTAACTTGTTTTTAAGGAACTGCTCAAACTCTCTGGATGGCAGAGCCCCCAATTAAATGGAATTAAAGACTTCTGGTTAAGGGGCCAGAAAAGCCTTACAAATTCAACTGAAATGCAACAGGCATTCAACCACATCGAGTAACATCCATTTAGAGGGCAAACTGATCTCTGCTGCTCCTGAGGCCTGGGCAAGCTTTAGATAATGACCAGCAACGGGATCCTCTGTGCTCTTCTCAAGCTTTTAGTACGATGAAACAATAACACTTGTTCTCCTAACTCCCTCACTGCTGCAAAGAGCACATCAAGCACCAGAACACCAGGGAAACCCAAATCCTTCTGTGGCAGAGAGCAAGCAGCTGTTGAGACTAACAGCAAGATAAAGAGGAAGCATAAGATGCCCTCTCTGGAGAATATCACTCAGAAGAAAGGTGCAGCCAAAGAACACATAGGCAAATATCCATATCTGAGCCTGACCCGAAGAAAGGGGCAGCAGTGGCAGAGACTGCAAGGGGCTAGAAAACATTTCATACAAGCAGCTCCAGAATTGGGTAAGATTAAGCCAAACCAAATCAAAACCTCTTGGACTCTTCTCTGCAGAGGTAGTTAAGAGAAATTCCACCGGTGCTGTTGTGAACGACACTTGTGCCACCTCTCAAGCGGACAGAGAATGCCCCTGAGCAGAGAGTAACACCTGCACCAGGGCAGACGCTCAAGAGTGTCTATCCAGCCTCTGCAGGTATTTTTGGGATCTGTCCACATTACCATTTTATAGCCTTAGAAGCAGCCCATTTTCCCACAAAATAAATATCTTGACAACATGCCATACATCCACATGATCTGACTTGGTTCTAGAGCCTAAGGAGTTAGCAGTAAGATGAAACAGTTTTCCAACCTCCCAGAAGTTAGCCAGGTCCCGTTTCTCCCATACTCAGAAACAAATGTCTGATTCCCATCAAACAGGACATGCTTTTGTTCCCAAACATTACCACTTGGGAGTGCTAGTGTTACCTGTGCAAGAAGTCAGGAGCTTTGTTTAGCAGGGTGTAGTACTGTCTCACAAACTCCCGCCCTACAAGCAGGGGACTTGGCTTCTCCATCACCATTTCTTTGGTATTCAGTGTCAAACGCTGTAAGTGAAAATATTCATGTTACTTGGAAGGCACCCCCATGAATCACAACTTCCCCATAAAAGGATAAACTTTGTGATATTAGGATTGAAACAATTAAGCATACAGGGCCTTAATTCACTAGAAAATACTCAACCAATTCAGGACAGCCTCTCCCACCTCTTTTGGGTAAATAAGAAAATTTCAGTCTATTCATGTATTAGCTTGATGAAAAGGGAACAATGGATACAAATCCCTTACAGAACAGGTGCTTTGAAAAACATAAAAAACCACCCAGAAATGAACAAACAAAAACCCTGTTAAAAATCTCCTGCACCATTTACTTATCCCTTTGGCTGATGAATGTTTTAAAAGCCCAGTTCAACAGCCCTGCAAAGCAAACAGGAACACACTTTCTCAAGGCACCTGGTACCTCTGCTTCCAAAGGTTACTGTCACATCTGTAGGATGAAGACAGAGTACCAATATGAAGTAACCAGGTGGGCTGGATTCACGCTCCATGAAGACAGGGAAGGGAAACCTCAGTGCCTCAGAGATGACCAAAGACTTAGGTACTGGTTGTCCAACCTAACTGCATTTCACTTTTGTCACAGCGTCTCCTAAGCTGGAAAGGACTTCCAGGGGGTCACGTGCTTCCACCTGCTATGCTCCTACTTATCCATACTGTCCTACAGATCATCCCTGTCATAAAATAATCCTCAGTACTCGAAAACACTTTTTAATAGCTTGCCAGTACCCAACATGTTGCTTTTGCCAGCTCACTTAAGACTACCACCGTCTGTGATCATGAAATTCTCTCCAGTTCTCACACAGGTACTTCATCTACTTTCTCTCTCCAAGAATTAATATGTATGCAAGGAAACAGGCAAAGGAGACCAAGTCAAAAATCTAAGTTTCCAACTTGGGAGATAATCCTAGAGTAAGATTTTTGGCTTTTTACCAAAATAACCTCGACCCATCAATCTGAACCAAAGGCCAAACAAAAGACTGTTTGCAATTACAGGCAGACAGCACATAAAGCACATGAAGTGAAACTGGAAGATGAACCTCAGCTTAAGAAGGGCCTCTAATAAAGGCAGAACACACACAGGAACAATACCATGAACGTGTCAGATCCTGCATCATAACGGAACTCAGAAGAAAAAAGCCCACATACTTGGCTCCAATAGTTTACACTTCATGGACAACCCAAATTACCTCAAGCCAGTAATCCAAGCCACAAGACAATACCTAGAAATGCCCCCAACTACAGTTAGTCAGGAATCACACCTGAAACAACAGTCTCAAAAACATGCAGGTAATGTAGAAGGCAAGGCCTGAAACACAAGTCTTGAACCTCCAGATGATAGGGTTATCCAAAATCCTATCACAATAGAGGGCTTTTAAACAAACCCTTTGATATAAATCACCAAGACTCTGGAACACAGTATTAGTTTTGCCTCACAGGAAGCCCCAGAGGAAGTAATTATGCTAATGAGACACAAAACCAAACGTCAAAATACTATGGGACATCAAAGATTTGAGCCCTGTGCATGGATACAAATCCCTTACAGAACAGGTGCTTTAAAAAACATAAAAAACCACCCTGAAATGAACTAACAAAAACCCTGGAGGTTTTTTGTGGGTTTTTTTTTCAAAGCAGGAGTAAAGGAAAGAAAACAAAGTATGAATTCTAAGAATTCTTAGAAACTAGCCTTAAAAAAAAGGACATCTCCATTTCTACAGGTGAGACTATGCTTTTTTTTGTTCCCTCGCCTCACAGGCAGATGATGAACACAAAACTGGTGACAGGACTTACATCCTGAGCACCTGGGAGAATACACAAAGATGAAGCCTCATCAGGATATTTTGAAGAACCTGTTAAAAAGCAGATGATGGCCACCACACGTTCTTATGAATATAGCAAGAAGCAAAGCATACTTGTTAGCAAATTTCTGGCATTCCTCAGTGAAGACTGAAAATGTCTCTGGGTACAAAACAAAATAATCTGTGACAAGCCATTACACTACAGGAGAGCTGTATCCCACTACATCTTTGCTTCATTGGAAGCTGTCCTATTTCCGCACCCAGCATCCCTTCCACATTTCACGCGACAGCACCGTGGTGCTTGACACACATGACACCATCACATAATTTTAGAGGATGTCTCAGTACAATCCTTCACTGGTCTCAGTGTTATTTCCTTTCATTATTTCCTGAAAGATCTCAACAGGGATAGCAGAGCCTTAATGAACTGTTCAGGTCTCCCAGGTCATTAAAAGGCAGTGAAATAAAATCAGAGGTACTCCTTGCTAGCAACATGGGTGCCATGAAACCAGGCTTTCAAAAGATTAAAATCTCCACGTGTCCCAGTTAGTACAGCACCTCCCTGAATGTCAAGGACCCGAGCCTTAGCAGGCCCAAGGGGTTTGGAGGTAAACACACCAGTGAAATTTAAGCCCAAAGTCAGGGCATGAACATCAGCAATTCAAACAGGCCAGATTTACAAGGAACAGTATGTCCATGGATTACCAGGCACCAAGGAAGTCCCATCGATATCAACACTCTATAAAAGCTCTACTTCCAGTTTCCACCAGCACACACTCAAGAGTCAGTGAACAGCAAACTAAGAAAGAAGACTCTGAGTGCTCTTCTCAGCTGAATGTAATGAGCCACACTCTTAGATCAGCCTGAGCAGCCATTGAGAGATGAGAACTTATGGCTCAAGGCACCCAGGCACACACTAGCCAGAAACAAAATACTGCTCTTAGTCTGAGATCCCAGCACTGAGGTGGCACCACCAGAAATCAAATACACTCATCTGCTGGCTCCTTTAAGGTACAACTGTACTGTTAAAATAATCCCTGCACCGTGCACAATGGCCAAAAACCATAAGCCACCTAGACAGGGTAACAGGAACAGCCATGCAGCTGCTGCTCAGCCACAGGCACTCCTACCTACATCCAGCTGACGTAATAACTCATGGACAAGATTCCATTTCCACCTCACGCACTACTTCTGATTCCTCTGTTACCAGGAAGGCACACTGGATTTCCAGCGCTTTCCTCAACCAAGGAGGATCAGGAGCCACACAAAATATTTTGCAGTACACTCACAAGCTGACAGGCACAATGCAACATGGAATCTCTTTCTTCCCAAGGCTCAGAGGTGAGGAACCTGATTCCAAAACTAAAGAACACACACACATGCCAGTGAAGTACTCCTTGCGACTTCAACTGGTGTGACTCAAGTTTATAACAGTAACTTCAGCCTACAGGCAGGATTTCTTTCAGGAGAACAAAAACAGTGAGAGAACTGGCACAGAAAGGAATTATTTGCTACGTGCAGGCAAAAATAAGCAAACAAACAAAAGCAGAAAAGATAATTTCCTCCAAAGAGCAACTGCATAGTACTGAAATTCACCTAACACCTTCCAATGGCCATGACAAATAAAGCAAGGAATCAGCCTTTGCGACAAGGCGAAACTGCTGAGGGCTAACGGGACAAGGTACAGCCCACACGGAGACAATTGTGTTGAAGCACGTGAGAACAAACTACAATCATTTCTCAAGTCCACACTCCAGCAAGAGCATGCAAAGTCATTCAACCTGTAATCATCTTTATACACAAAACTTTATTAAGCTGTGTTTGTCTCTTGTTCAACTGAATAAAAAAAAAAAAAAACCAAGGAGAAACCAAACCCAAATCATCATCCATTAGTTTGCACTTGGGCAAAAAGAAACAAAAAAAAAAAAACAAACCAGAACAAAGCTGAACTGAATTTTGACAGTAGCTGAAGAAAGCATCGCCTCAACTTGAACATAACCTCCATCAAGAGAAGCTCCTAAGCCTTGCAAGGGAGCTGTGGGCTTCACCAGCTGTTTAAAAAAAAAACTATAAGCAAATAAAATTTTGTTTTATTGGCAAGCAAATTTCATCCTCTGAACTGAGTCATCCATAGATCAATTTGTTCATAACTACAGGCACACAGACATCAAGCTATCATTTTATATAAATCAGCAACAGCATGGCTTGTTTGTACATCTATAAGCTTGCAACTCTTGTCCAAGTCGTTAATCAGGTTTGAATACACCACTTAACACGAAAATAAATTTGAGAAAAATGTTCTTGCAAATGAGGAAGATGTTCCCCACACAGCGGGCACACTAAGCAAAGCCACAAGGGACTCAGTGCCACCTCGCACACCTCTGGAGTTGAAGGACAACAGAAGGGAAGGGGACAGCAGCTTTCACAATCTTGGACACGTTTGTCCTGAACCCAGATTATCAGTTTTAATCCGTGTTTCTCACAAGTAGACAAGCAAAAAAGAATGCCATGCAGGGCGCACTTGCTCCTGCAATCCATAAGTGCACCTCTGAGAAACCATCGGTGCCACACCTGGAATAAAGCTGAAATTCCAAACTGATGGCCCAGCAGGCCCAAGGCAGGGCATCCCACACACAGCCCTGGCAGGTGCCCATGGACAGGCAAAGCAGCACAAACTGCAAGGGAAAAATCCTGCACGGGCAATGAGAAGTCCCAGAGCACACCCCAGTATTGCCAGTACCATCCCTGTGCCATGCTCTGCAAGGTCAGCACTCAGAGCATCCTCCATCTGCAGCCAGGACCAGGAACCCTGTGTCATCTACCAGAGTCCCTTTACTTTATGATCTCCTTTACCTCCGTTCTGCATTCTGAACTGGCTGAGCTGAAGGCACAGCATGCAGCTCTTTCAAAGCAAGCTCTCCTCAGAGGCTGCTTTAGTTTTGGTTTGTGATTGGGGTTTTGGGAGGAGTTTAATAGCACCCTGTATCTTAGGCACACAGCTGCCATAGGGGACCATCCTCTGGGCAATTTAGCTGTGCAGTCCAAAAGGGCCAAGCCCCACCCAAAGAGCAATAACAACAGTGATCTGCTCTGGGGGAGCCTTTCCACCTCTGTGTCATCACCCAAGACCAGGTTCAGCGCCTTTCTCCTAGTGTCTCATCAGATACGTCTATTAGTCTGACATACCCATCTTTTCATGTTACTTGAGTTGCAACACATTCTTTATTTGTAAAATGCTCTCAAAAGCAGTAGCATCCAGCACCACAACTACTACAGCAGTAGACTCAAATCCAACACTGTGCTTTAAGGTATGGTGGTTCCTCACTGTATTTTCAGTACTGTGAAATAATCTTAAGCGTGAGAATAGATGTTTAATTTGAATCCTCAGTTCCATATTCCTTTACATTCAGAAACACTCATATTGACATCAGCAGTTACATGGTTGATGGACATTTGGTTTTCTCTTCAGTTAAAGCTAGTTTTCAGAGAAAAGATTTATGAAAAAATCACCAAATACAGATCACAATTTCACACGGCAACCCCACATCTGCTAAGCACACGGTTCTAAGAACACTTCCAAAGGCAAACCAAGATGATGTTTCTGACATCCAAGCAACCAGGGTTCACAGGAAGAAGGAATCCTTCAGAATGACAAGCTTTCTAGGGGAGGCATGGCCCTGTACCCACACCCACACTGCATGCAGAAATGCCTCCCGCACGAGAAGTCAAGGCTGGAAGTACAGCGACACCAGTTTGTCAGCAACTGCTTCTCAGCTCCCAATCCAAGCTGACAAATCCTACACTCGCTTGCAGTGCTACAGTAACAGAGCCATGTTACATTCAGAAACTTCGGTAGGGATTGATATAACTTCCCCTACTTCTCAACTCTTCCCAAGTACCTGGGGCATCTTTACACTTCTTTCTGCAGGAAAGCAGATCATTTGTGCACTCAACTGAAGAACATACAGAAAGGCATTGGAGCTGCCAAACCAGCAACGGAAGGCCAAAATAACAACATCCATACAACTGACTAAGACTTTCTGGTTGAAATTAACAATAATGTCATATGCTCTCCTTCCCTCCTGTGATAGTCCTTTTATGCAGTGGTACCTGGAACCAAGATCAAGACCCAGGCTCACCCAGCTACCCAAGGGATTTAAAAGATTTGCTATGGACATGTTCCTGGGCACCCACACTGCAACTGCAGTGACCTCCGAGGTGAAGGGTGGCAGAAGCCTGAGAACCCAATGAGCTCAATTCAGGTGACAAACGAGAACAGCTCAGAAAAGATCTACTCAAGGTATCCAGCGCTGCAGAATAAAAGGAGCTCACAACAACTTCTGCAATATCACTCCATGTGCTAACAGAGCAGCCCAGGTTACGACTGAGGAAAGGGGAAGCGCAGAAAGGTGAGGTCTGCAGAGCTGGGGCAGCCCTTACAGCCAGGTTGCCACGGCTGTACTAACTTGTAGGAGAGCAGCGGGGCCCGCTGAACCGAGGGTGGGGAGCTAAGGGAGCTTCAGCAGCACGACCGAGGCCGGTGCAGCAGCACCCTGCCTATGCCAAATCCCGCGTACCTCTGGAGGCCCCTGCACAGGGATCGATCCATGAAATGAAACAGGAAGCGGCGACCGCAGGGCCCAACATCACAGCCAGCATCGCGTAACGCGGGGCCTGGGGGCGCTTTTCCCCGGCCTCCCCGCGCCGCCCGGGGCGAGGCGGAAGAGCCGCCAAGGTGACGGCGAACAAAAGCCGCCTCCCCCTCGCTCCAAGCAGAGCGGGGAGCCAGCGGCCGGGGCGGGCAGCGAAGGGCAAAGCCGGGCCCCAGGACGCTGCCCCGCTCAGCGCCTCAGCGCCGCTGCCCTCAGCCCCGCGCGCGCCGCTCCCCTCAGCCCCTCACGCGCCGTTCCCGCCACTCCCCTCAGCCCCTCACGCGCCGCTCCCTCAGGGCCGCTGAACGGCCGCCCCCGCCCCGCACACAAACACAGCCCGCGCCGGGGCCTACCCTGCCCCCCGCCCCCCACGCCGCTCACCTAAGGGACAAAAGTCTCGGTGCGCGGGGCCGGGGCGCGTTTTCGCCCACGCCGCCGGGAGCTGCGCGGAGCCGAGCGCGGCGAGCGTGTCCCTCGGGCGGCGCGTCCCGCGGCGCGGGCAGCACAGGGCGAGCGGGGCGCGGCGGCGGTAGTGGTGTCACAGCCGGGCGGGCGGGCGGAGGAGGGCGGGCGACCGCGGCTCCCGTGCGTGCCTGCGTCCGCGCGCGCGCCTGCGCAGAGCCGGGGGGGAGGGGGAGGGGGGGGCGGGCGGGGTAGCCATGGGAAGGGCGGGGCGTCCTCCGGCGCTCTCCGCCAATCAGCAGCGGGCTGGCGCGATGACGTCAGGGGCTGGCGCCTACTTACTATGGCCGGGATGGAGGCACAGTCCGAAGGGCGTCCGAGCGGCGGCGGCGGGAGGGCGGCAGCGGACAGGGCCGGCTCCGTTCTTTGTTCCTGCCGTGCCTGTTCTCCTTCTCCTTGAGCGTCCGTCAGTTAGCACTTTACAGCTTCTCGTGGAAAAATAGAAACGCTTCTGAGTTATGCTGGAATAAAGAACTATCCATGGTAGCAGGTTGAATACCAGGTAACTCCTTTACTGGGTGGCAGAATTTGCCCCTTCGAGTATATTGCATCTCCAAGAGGACAGTTTGAGTGTGTCAGACATTGCTTTTGGAAGCTGCTTACTTTGTTTCTTGGGGTTGTGTATGTGAGGATGCAAGTACTGAAATAAAATTTGGCTTGTGGAAGAACCTGGTGTTGGCTGTTTCCTGTTTTCTTGCCAAGGACCAGCATCTTGTTATGCCAACTTGAACGTGTCAGGCGAGTTCTGCTGTGTGTCTGCCCAGAATGGGCCTGGAATCATCACTGTGGGGACGGGGAGGAACCTTTCCTAACCTTTGAATATTGCAACACCTTCAGTTTCAGAGGACTTTTTTTCTTTTCTCTGCCTTGTTTTGCACCTGGTGGGCAATGAGGTGTAGGAGGATCTGGGCCTTTACAAGGGCTGTTGTGAGTGAGCTCCAGCTGGGTTTTGTAGCACTGGCATGCTGCTGGGCAGGCAAGTGGCCAGGGATGCACAGCCTGGGAATGCATGACTGCTCAGCAAAGCTCTGGCTGTGTGGTGACTGCAGGCTGGAGTTGCCCTCCTGTGCATCAGGAAACTGCTGACATGGCTATGGTTGCTGTAAGTGCCTCTTTATTTGGTGACCAAACCCTACTGAAGGGCTTTTTGTTGCCCAACAAGGTAAAAACTCTCTGGGCCACGTACTGGCTGGTTAATTTCATTCTGTAGTTGATAAGGAAAATAAAATTCTCGAAGCTCTTGATTTAAACTGTCATGTGAGAGGGCCTGTCTCCCTGGAATGAACTCATTTTTGGAACTGATAGTATTGGCACTTTCTGTGCCCATGTGCTGTGGCTGCAAGTAAAATTGCTTTGATTGGATATGTAGAATAAGCCAAACACCGCCAAACCCTACCAGAAACTATCAGGAGGGCACCATCAGACTGGCAGCTGGTGTGTGGGTGTGGTGCCTGAAGGGTTTTAGGTTCTGGTCCTTGGCTGTTGCAGCTCAGCAGGAATCCCAAATATGTTGCAGTAGCATCCAATGGGGGCATTCAGCATGTGGAAGCAACTAAAGAACTTGGCGGTGCTCTTGGACTTGAACCATCAGTCTTATCTAGGTAAGCTTCTGATTCTCACTGAGGTGACTCAGTTTCAGAAGTGCTTGGACCTTTTCTTCTTGTAGTTAAGGGTAGCTATCCCCTTGCTGTTTTTTCATTAGAAGTGAATGCAATTTCGGAGTTCCAAGCCTGAGCGTTTGCTTAGGGGTTGTTGTGGATGCACAGATGCAGGGGGAACTGTGTCCAAGTGGTGTGCTTTTTTTATTCTCGGTCAGGTTAACGCCCCCAGCCCGTGCGGATGTGCTGTTCGCTGCGCGCTGCCCCGCGGTTCGGGGCTGTTCGGGCCTGAGGAGGAAGGCGGGCGGCGCCGTGGGCCAGATCCCGGGCGCGCAGAGCACGGAACCCGGCGGGCCGAACTCCCCGTGCCCCCGAGCCGGGCCCCGCCCCGGCCCGGCCGTGCCACGTGGCAGCGCAGGCGCGGCGGCCGCTTCCTTCGGCGGGGAGAGCGGCAGCGCCGGCCGCCCGAGCCGCCATGAACTTCTTGCGGGGCGTCATGGGCGGCCCCAGCGCCGGCCCGCAGCCCTCGGGAGCCGACACGGTGAGCGGGGAACGCGGCCGGGCTGGGGCAGGGCCGGGCGGCCGCGACAGCCCGCGGCCGGGGCCGCCCTGTGGCCGGCGGCTGCGGCGCTGCCGCTGACAGGCCCGGGTGGTGCTCGGGGCTGGAGCGGGGCAGGAGCCGCTCTGCCGTGCGGCCCGGGCCGCAGGCGGGTGCCGGGAGACTCCCCTGCACCGCCCCGGCTTATCCCGTGTGTGTGTTGTGCGTACCCTTCCAGATTCAGAAGCTCTGTGACCGAGTCGCTTCATCCACGTTGCTGGATGACCGGAGGGATGCCGTACGTGCTCTCAAGTCTTTATCCAAGGTACGTGGCCAACTTCCTGAGCAGCAGCGTGAATTTGAAGTAGCTTTGTCAGGTGCTGTTAAAAAGGCTTTGTTTGGTGTTTGGGCTCGACCGTTAAGCGTTTGTCTGTTCTCCAAACAGAAATACCGGCTGGAGGTGGGCATCCAAGCCATGGAACACCTGATCCATGTTCTCCAGACAGACCGGTAAGCATCCTGCAGCTGCTCTGTGCTGCTGGCCTGACCCTGCTCTGCTGCTGACACAGCACATGCACACCTGCTGCCCTGTACTGACAGAACTGGGAGGGAGCCGGGTTTCTGACAACTCCTCTACTGCCTTGGCTTTTTATGCTGTTACATGTCCTCAGAGATTGTTTGGAGGTAAAAAGAACAGAATTCCAGGAACCAGGATGAGGGACAGAAAGTGAAGGTACTACCAAAGTATATCTTAATGCTTCTTAGGGCTATGTTTGCACTACTCCAGAGAGGTGAGTCCAAACAGATCCTGTTAACTAAATACATTGGTTGGAATAACCCAGATCAAGCTGTTGTTGGGCAAAAGGTGAGCTAGACAGAATTAAGAGAAAAAGAGTCAAGTCACCAGGGGTGTGATTTTGCTCATGTGTGTTAAAAAACAAGTTGGGCTCAGGCAAACAGGAGAGCAGGACTCTGAGGCTGCTGCTAGGGCAGATGGCATGAATCTTAGTGCTCTGTGTGGACTGGAATTTAATACTTATGCAATCCAGTGCTCGGAATGTCTTTGTCATCCATCCTTGCAATCACTGCTGTACCTGACAGTGCCCACATGTTGTACTGTGGAACCTGTTTGCAGTCCTTGGATTTAAGCCTCAAATACTGCACATACTTGGTATTTAGGTAGGCAGATGTAGGGGGATAGTCATTCAGTGTGGATTTGAACATCAGGCTGGTTAGTTGGTATGAGCCAGTTGTGAGCCTGTGAATACCTAGCTGTGTGTCCACTGCAAGGAGGAGCGTGTCCTTTGATGGCAGTGCTGAGGAGAATTAGGAAACCTGCAGTTCAGTGTCTGCAAGGCCTCCTGCCCCAGTTATGGATATAGGATGTGGAACTCTGCTGATGGAGGCCTTTCTTGCCTGGCCAGTTATGCCAGCTGGGAGGAAGGTCTTGAGGCTGCTGTCTAGGCAAGTCCCTGTTAGTCCTTTTCTGTGGGCTGGCTAGTTAAAATTGAATGTCTGACCTAGTGCAAACAGTGAAAGGGAAGGGTATAGGAGTAGCTGTCACAGATGTGGAGGGAAAGCCCTTAAAAAAACTAGGTTAAGGAGCCTACTTTCATCCACTTATCTGCTCTGAGGGCAGATTTGAACTTTGAGAGGGGAGGCGGGGCTCTACTGATCCAGTTGAGAAGGGCCGGAACTTGAGGCTTTTCAGTGCTTTTGGGGCTCCAGTTGATGCTTTGGAAATTGTGTGCTGGGGTTCTGTACACATTTTGTGTGACTCAGGCTGCAGTTGAAAGGAAATAATAAATAGATGGGGTTTTTTTTGAGTTTTCAGCTGAAGAAATGCTGGCTTTGGGGTATTGCTGGAGTCATTTGCCTATGCATGTTTGGTGGGGCAACACAGGAGCTGGGCCAGTTTTTGGTTGCTGTGGCTTCTTGGAGACAGAGTTGTAGTCTCTGTGTGTGATCAGTGCAGTATTACATGTTGGAGTTCCTGGTACTGTTTGCTGTCAGTAATGGTAGAGGTGAGCCTTCCTGGACTCTCTGAATGGAAATCCAGACCTGTTGAACTGATTCACTGGTTAATAAGTGAGTCACAGGCTCAGCTGTCCCTCAGCTGTCACCTAGTGTGGGAGGCTGTTGGTGTGACAGAGGCTGCTGTTTTGGTGTGTACCCGTAGGTCTGATCTTTGAACCTTTCCAATGTCCACCTGAAATGCCCTGAAGCTTTCTGCAGAAAGGGGAAATGCTCTTTTCTGCCTGTTGTGGTTTTTTTTTGGTTTTTGCCCCACAGCTGCTTAGGAAGAGAGGTGCCTTGTGCTGGAATGTTGCCTTGCACAAACGCTGCCTCTCATGGATGCCTGCGAAGTCTTGTTTCTTGAATGGTTTTTACTGTACAGTAAGAGCTGGGCAGTTCAGCATGAACAGAATAATCAATGGGATGTGGGATGTGCTGAACAGCAGATGGTGGCAAGGCAGTGAACAGCAGAGGTGGGATGCTCCTGTCCTCATTTTGTGCTGTCTTTCAAGCAGAGAAACAAGGCCTGCTTTTAATCATGTGTATGTTAAATGTGCTTATTCTTTTGGAGCTGCTGTCATTTCCCTACCCAGGGATGTTAAAGAACCCACCAAGCTGCAGCCTTGCTTTTCAGCTTTCCAAGGAAGGCTTTCTGTGTGTTTTCAGGTGTGGATCTGTATCATTTCTATGAAAAGGAAAGTGTAGACTTTGTGGTAATGTGTTGAAGAACTAAAATGGCAGTGAAGGGAAAGCATGAGCAGGCTGGAGGTGTGGTCATACCTGCTGGATGAGGCTGCTTCCATGGACTAAAAGGTTAGGTGGTTGTTCAGGCCTCTGCTCTAAACCAGCCTGGCAGCCTCATGAAATGCTCATTTATCTCTGCTGTGGAGGCCTTACTTGGAATGCCTTGGAGATCAGTGTGAGTAACTACTTAGAAGCTGGAGTGAGAGACTTTTTCACAGTCTTCAGATGCTTGACAGAGTCATGAAAATGCTGTGAGGTGTGTCCTTCTGCACTTGGATACACCTTTCTCTGTGTTTTAACCTTGATTTTCCCTTTTTTTCTAACCAACTGCTTTCTTTTTGTTTTAAGAGCAAGAAAGCAAGTAGCAGAAATGATGATATAGTCATATTTTGTGCTGTCTTGGTTGTAGCATAGGGTTTAGAGATGGTTCAGCCTTGGTAATGCGGAAGGAACAGGTATTTCCTGAGAGAAGTCTGGGTGTGAGCAAGTGAACTAATGCTTTGGGCTTCCCTGCACTCCCTGGGCATGCTGGAGCTCAAAACCCTGTAATAATTAGCTTTAGTGGGTTTGTTGACACAGAGGCCACCTGTTTGTCAGAATTCACAGCTGCTGCTGCATTCCCTGGAGCTCTGAGGTCTGGCTCTGAGATCTGACAGACGTGTAGCAGGGTGCAACTTCACTGGGTGTTCCTCTGGCAAGTTTGAAGTATTCCTAGGGATTTCTGCTGGAATAGGAACAGGCTGGAGGGAGTGACTTGGAAAATTAAAGATGCACCTACAGTGAAGAGTCCTGTGGTCATCTGGTTTCATCAGACTTCTGAGGCTCACCTGAGGGAATAGAACTGGTAAAAGGAGCTTGACCCTGTTCAGGGAGCAGATGGTTACGTGGCGCTGCAGTAAATCTGTGATGCTTACTTGGTCTAGTGCTGCAAGGGGAACTGCCTGGGCAGAAGAGCAATGTTGTAAGAGCAGATGGAAATAAGTCATTAAAGACAAGTGGTTCTTTCATTTGCAGTTCAGATTCTGAAATAATTGGCTATGCTTTGGACACACTCTACAATGTTATATCCAATGACCTAGAAGAGGAGGAGCAAGGTAAGCCCTTGTAGTAATAGTTGTGTTTAACTGTGGCACTTTCCTTAGTGCTTTGTGCAAGTTATCAGCTGTAAAACTGATTTACTAATGCTCACCTAGACCTGCTCTGTTATTGTATATAGCTCTTAGGATAACGCTAAAGATCTTGTATGCAGTTTGCATTAAAGTAACACTGGATCTCTTGCTTATTAATTAAAAAAGACTTTGTTCTCTGAACCTCAGCCAGGTTGGAGTGGGGTAACTTTTTTTTCTAGTTTGTAAGTCAAGAATCAAGTCCTCTGCTCTTGGGAAAGGACAGTTCTGGCTGTTACTACCAAATGAGACATTACCATCTCCTGATTTAACAAGGATTTTTAGATGTGAAATCCCAGGTACCTGCAATAAGGTGCCACATATAAGTGTGTAAACCTTTTTCAGCCCTGCTGTGGCAGTGGATAAAAAGACTTAGAAAGGTTCTACTTGTCTTTATACAGCTGGGCTGTGAAAATCCATGCCACTCCTACCTGTTTGATTTTTTGAAGGCCATTAAGCTGGTCTCCAAGGCCAGTGAATGTTATTCTAAGCCATGTTTCAAATTGTGCTTGGCTTTCTTTTCCATGTTCCTCCAGTTCCCCATCTTGATTAAAAAGGTTTAGAACAAGATCAGGGTTTCATAGTGCTGGTGAATTGATGTTTGTGGTAGAGGCCTTGATCATGGACTGGAGAAAAGTGTTGGCAAGTTTTTCCAAAGAGCTCAAACTTGTCCAGCTGAAGATGTGTGTGAGAGATGACCAGGGTTGTGAGGGTTATGGTGTGCCTCAGTTTGACCCCTTCTCTAAGAGCTTCCCACAGGAGTCCAGCTGCTGTAGGAAGCTGGGATGGCTGCTTTGCAAACCCAAGCTTATGCTGTAATTGGTTGTGCTGTGTGGAAAGCTGTTCAACTGGTAAACCTGTCTCTTGTTTCTTTTCATTTTATCTGCACTGCCAGATGACTCTGAAGGTAAAAGAACCTTTACTTGTATAAATATGGCACTTAGTTTTAGCCCTAGTCGCTGCTCCTGCTGGTAACACTTGCTGCTGTTTAAAAAGGACACTGTAGGAGCTTGCACTGGAGCTCAAGGAAGGCATTTGCCTTCTGTTCTATCCTTACTCTTTGGAGCTCAAGTGTGTTTCCAATTTGACTTCTCCAAACTGGTAGGATTGTAAGAGACCAAAGTTGGTGAACAGAGTTTTTGTTTGCCCTGGAGCTGGACACCAGTGCATCAGCTGCATGGGAGCATCCTTCACAGTGTCTCTTTTAAGCAATGCATGTTAAAATAGTCGCGGTATTTACTTCCACCCTAGGTTACCACTAATGCTTTGCATGTTCTCTTTTTGAAACTGATTTTATTTTTTAAACTAAATTCTAGTCTGCTGTGCTGCTTGGTAGTGAATTGATCGGATCTTACTAGATGGAAGCTGCTGGCTTGATTGGAGATAGCCCTGGGAATGTATAGATTTAAGGAACAATTAGGGGTAGAAGGCTGGTTGCAAGATCTCTGGTGTAAGTGGAAAATAGTTTCCCTTTGCTGTTTAGTTTTTTATTAAACCTACTAGAAGAAATACTTGAACAGGGGAAATGTGATTTGGCCCTTTCACAGAAGAATCCTGAGCTAGAGTAAGAGAAACCAACTACAGCCTGAGAGAGGCTGTGCAAGTTGTGTGTGCTGCTCAGGGGTTGCCTTAGCACTGGAGCTTGTGCAAGGGCAGCAGCTGGCAGCAAGATTCAAACACTTGCTGTTTGCAGCTGAGGGTGGGACAGGGATGTTCAGCTCATGGAAAAGTCAAAGTCAAGTATTTTGACTGAATTTTAACATCAAAATGTTTAGGTTTTCTGGCCTCTCTCCTTGGCCTGCAGCCAGCTACAGGATGTGCAATCCTTGTGTGATCGATTCCCAGCTGAGTTGCCTTTTATTCTATAGCAGCAAGTACAGGAGCTGAACTTGTGTTAACCATCATTTCTGTAAATGAATATGTGTTAGTTCAGGAATGGCCTAGAGTTAAGACCCTCAGCTTCAGACAGGTCACAATAGGACTTAGGTCCTGCTAGGTGCTGGGTGCCTGGGCTAGAGCTATTCTTGCACATGGTCAGTCTTCCTTTTTAACTGTTTTTGTAATATATTGTAATTTTTATAGCTAGAAATTTAAAGCAGAGTGGTTTTTGGAGGAGAAAATCCCAAGTCAGAAATTGAATTGCTTTACTGTTTTTCTATTTCTTTCTATTAAAACCAACACTTTCCCTTTGAATTAGAATTGCTCCTGCTCAGTTTTTCAGCTGACATTGCTTAATTATGTCAACCAGTAGTACCTACATGCCCCTGTTTTGTGGAGCAGTTATGTAAATTGACACTCAGCCTAGAAAAATAGCAATGGTACAGAGATGTTGCTTGCATGGGGTTTGTTGATTTTGTCGATGCTTTAGCCTTTGTTTTTTGTTCACGCAAGTGATTCATGAAAGAAATCTGTAAGACAACTCATGTGCTAGCCCAGTTCTCTGTAACTGTAGGGTGAAGAATGGGATGGCACTCAATTCTGGCACATTCAAAATCAATTCAGATTCCTAGACTGAGAGGCTGTGATGCTTACTTGTGTGTCTCTTCCTTTCCCTTCCTGATGTTCAGGTCTTTTTCCATTGCTAAACCCAATAGAGTAATTAAGATGTTTGGGCCAATTAGCTTTAGCTATTTATCTTCCTTACCTTTCAAGGCTCTTGGTGTGACATGGACTTTGCTTTTGCCTATCAGTGTAGGTACTCATGAAGGGCTGCTCTCTTGGCTTAGTGGAGCTATATGGGGATATAACTGCTGAGATTCAAAAGCTACCTTTAGAATAATGTAGGGGTTTTGTTTTGTGAAAAGCTTGTTTTGGTGTTTGTTTTGAGAATAATTCAATTAACATTTATAACAGTGACTCAAAATTTTATGGTCACCCATGGCCTTATTTTAGAAAGAATAAAAATCACAGCTGCTGATGTTGTTCTAGTTGTGTTGCAATATGTTGTTTTTTGTTGTTACAGAAGAAAACTCAACAAAACAAGTGGATGATTTGGGAAGTCAGTTCACAGAGATTTTCATTAAACAGCAAGAAAATGTCACTCTGCTGTTGACTCTGGTGGAGGTGAGTAACTGAGTCATGTTGAGGCTGCTAATGGAGAGAGCCATGGTTTTGTCCTGGTGAAGCTGGTGTCAGGGGTGACGTGTGCCAGCATCCAGTCAAGGTGAGGCTGGAGGTGAGTCAGGACTGACCTGGATGAACACCACTGGTGCAGCTTTTAAAGCAGGGGGACATGGAGGAGAATCACAGAACCATTTAGGTTGGAAAATGCCTCCAGGATCGTAGAGTCTAACTGCTAACCCAGCATCACTATGTTCACTGCTAAGCTATGTCCCGGAGTGCCGCATCCGTGATTCCTGAACACTTCCAAGGATGACTCCACTGCTGCTCTGCTCAGTCTTTGGAATGCCCAACCACCTTTTGAAATTTCCCTGAATAACTAATCTAAACTTGCCCTGGTGCACCTTGTGGCCATGTTCTCTCATACTGTTACTTGAGAAAGGGGTTTAGTTACTTAATTAGAAGGAATAAAAGTTATTGCTCCCCAAACAGCAGTGGTTGTCCCTTGCACAACAACTACTTTTCAGATGATGATTAAAGCATCAGGACACAGTTATGTCTGAGATGCAGTTCAAGTGGAAAGGATAACTGCTTTCCAGAAGCATGATATTTGACTCTTGTTCCACTGGGTTTGCCCTCATGGACTGCCTTTTTACTTGGAGCTGTTAAAATTTTTGTTCCCAAACTAAGAATATGATTGTGCTTGAGAGAGAACAATACAATACTCTCTTCTTTTTTTCCCTTTGCTTTGTAGTCCAACTTCAGTAAGAAACATGATATTCTACTTTTCCTGTGTGGAACTCATGTCATGCTTTGAGCAGTATGAAGGAACTGTCAGTGTATCTGAGTTAAATACTGAGGAGTTGGTCACCTAACGTGCTCCTTCCCATCCTTTCAGGAATTTGATTTCCATGTTCGCTGGCCTGGAGTGAAGCTGCTGACATCTCTGTTAAAGCAGCAGGGGCCTCAAGTGCAGCAGATCATTCTGGTCAGCCCCATGGGTGAGTGCTTGAATCCACTACTGATTCATTCAGAGCTTGATGCTCAGCAGACATGGCAGAGGCCTGGAGGGGTCTCAAGCAAGGTGTCCTGAAGACCTCAGCCTGGAAAAGCTGCACCCTTTCCTGTGTATATTTAGAAATGGTTCCTTGCAGGTGTGTCCCGCCTGATGGATTTGCTGGCAGACTCCAGGGAGGTGATCCGCAATGATGTGAGTGCAGGGGCTCTGCAGGGCCCTGGCATACTCTGTGTCAGTGCCTGGGGGGCTGCTGCCCATGGGGGTGTGCAGTGCTGAGCTGGGGGGTGTGGGGTGTGCCTCTGATTCTGGCTGAGGGTGTGCTGCATCCTCGGTGTCAGTGCCTGAGGAACTGCGGCCCGTGGGGGGTGTGCCTCTGATCCTGGCTGAGGATGATGCTGCTGATTCAGCATCCTCCCAGGAGCTGGGACTTGTGAAAAGCAATGGAGTTCTATTAAAACCCAGGTTTGATTTCTTTTCTCCTCCACCTGTCAAGGGAGTCCTGTTGTTACAGCAGTTGACCAAAAGCAATGCAGCCATACAGAAGATTGTTGCCTTTGAAAATGCCTTTGAGAGGCTTCTGGATATCATAACAGAGGAAGGAAACAGCGATGGAGGTACAGTAGAATCTAAGACTTAGTCTTGTGTTTCCGCAACTGTAAGCTGATGTTGCCAGGCTTACCTTAGTGGGTGGTTGGAGCTCGGTCAGTGGGTAAAAGGATCACAATTTACAGACTGGTTGAACAAAATAAGCAAGACCAGATTGACCAGGTAGCTGTGTTTCAGTGTCTTTTGAAAAGCTGGTGTACTTGGTTAAAACATCAGGTCACTCCTCTGAGGGTGTGTGCAGGAGTTAGTGGTTCTTGCTTGACCAAGGCCTGTGCCTGTATCTGCCTGGAATGGCAGTGTCACATGTGTGTGCTGCATTTGTCACTTACCCAGTTAAGCATCTGCATTCTTCCCATGAGATCCTTGGATGCTTGGAGTGGCTGGAAGTAACAGCTTGCTCAGTTCCTTCAGCTGCACCAAAGCTTCAATTTTCTGGTCAGCTTCTTGAGGAGTCAGTCACCTGTTGGGAGGAGAAAATAATTTTAAAAAGGAGAAAAAAACAATTCAGCACTTGAGGGCTTGGTTCTTTTACTAGCAATATGTGATGCATTTACTACAGTCTGTTTCAGTAGCATGACAGGTTGCTGTTCCATGACCTTTCTGTGGGTTGCAGGAGCAGTTACTGCTTCTCTCCCAGCTGTATTATTCCAGGTATGTTGGCATGGGAGTGTTCAGAAAACCTTTGATTTCAAGGTGCTATTTTTAGGCAGCTAATATTTTTAGGAGGCTTGTTATGTAAATTCCTATGTGCTAAGACTTCTCTGCTTTCCCCCCTGCTACTTATCTGTTCCTCTGATGGGAGGAGCCTTTATCTGAGTGTAATTTCAAAATGAAAAAGTAGATAGAAATAAACTGAAAATGGTAGCCAGTAATTGCAGAGAATGAGTATGTGAGCCAGTCTGATTCTCGAACAGGTGAACTTTGGGACACACAGTGATGGTGAGGTTTTGTTGGCAGTTTTTCCCACTTACCCACTTAACTGATGTGAGCTGTACGTGCTTTGGGAATTTGCTTTGGACTTGTGGAAGAAAAACAGCTATGGTTTCACAAGGTTCCTAGTTATTGATCTAAGCCTAATGTGTGTTAAGAGTGAAGAGTTCAGAAATGCGTGCTTTGTTCTGTCTAGAACACCCTCAGTGTATGGACAAGCTAATTTGTTTCCATGTGGTGTATTTTGATTCACTGTGTGATACTTTGTCTCCTCAGGCATTGTAGTAGAAGACTGTCTCCTCCTGTTGCAAAACTTGTTGAAGAACAATAATTCCAATCAGAATTTCTTCAAGGAAGGTTCCTACATCCAGCGTATGAAGCCTTGGTTTGAGGTTGGAGATGACAACTGTGGGTGGTCTGCACAAAAAGTCACTAATCTTCACCTGATGCTGCAGGTAAGGTGCTGTTACAGCTCCTAATTACTGCTGTCAGCTCTTGTGCAGTGCAAAGTGTCATGTCACAACTGTGAGATCCAGGTGTTCAGCTCAGAATTAGCTACCAGTGCTCTGGAGCTGTGCTGCTTTCAGCACAAGCCCTGTCACAGGTGAGTGTGTGATGGCTGGCATGTCACATAACTTGATGTCACCTGCGATGTAACAGATTTAAGCTAAGAACATAATTAGGGGTGTTCTATGTAAGGAATTTCCTGGTATAAAACTGAAAGCCAAGCAGCCATAGGTAGCAATGAGATAAACATTCTGTTCATTGTCTCCAGTGTCCATTTTTAGAAGCAATTCTGTTTGACAGTGAAACCCCAAATGAGTTAGGTTTTGCCTTCAGAAGGTGCCAGGTTCTGTTCACATGGCCCTGGTGTGTTTCCTCCTCTGCAGCTGGTGCGGGTCCTGGTGTCCCCCACGAACCCTCCTGGTGCCACCAGCAGCTGTCAGAAGGCCATGTTTCACTGTGGGCTCCTGCAGCAGCTCTGCACCATCCTCATGGCCACTGGCGTTCCTGCTGACATCCTCACGGAAGTAAGGGGCAGTGCTGGGAGGGAGGGACCAGGTGGGTGCTGCAGGGATCAGCGGCTGCTGCAGAGGCTCACTCAGTATTTGCTAAGCACCTCTTTCACATGCCAGAGGTGTCAGCTTCCTCTGTGGGCAGCCTAAATGAAGAGTCATTTATGTTGAATTTATGGTGTCCTGCAACCAGGAATGATTTAGATTTGCCTTTTTTGTTATCCTTTAGATTTCAGAATTTCCCAGAGCAGCTGAATTGATGAATGACTTTTCCTGGTTTGGGCATGGGTTTGTTGCTGTTTTAATTTTTTGGGAGAGTCTACAGATAGTCTAATTTGATAGGTTACCAGTGATGAGGGATTTTAGCTTCTAGAAAGCCCTGCTAGCAATGTCGGGTGAAGGTTTTTTCCCTTGATAAAACCATGTGCTTGGATTGAGCATGGACTCCTCTACTGCAGTTGATAATTCCTTAAAAGGTTTCAGCTTTTCACTTGTTAGAGTTGTGCAGTTTAGCTGTTATTTTGCTGTCATAGAAAAACTGATCTGGCATACAAAATTAAGATGGAGGCAACTGAGCTTTGTGTCCCTTAAGCTTTGCTCAGCATCTTTTACAGCTATTAAATGCCTTGATTTTGTGCACACTGGTTTTACTTAACTCTCGGAGCTGAGACGTTGTATGTGCTTTTCAGTACTGAACTGTCAGGGTAAACTGGAGTAGTTTTGAAAGCTCTAGGTGGTAGACCATGGCTCAGATTTAAACATGAATTTAACTTTCTTCTCTGCCCTTTCCCCAGACCATTAATACTGTGTCAGAGGTCATCCGAGGATGCCAGACAAATCAAGACTACTTTGCCTCTGTAAATGCACCTTCTAATCCACCAAGGTAGAGGAAGAAAAGTGTTTTAACTCTGTTAGGGGATAACGTAGTGGTATGGGAATCCACAAGATTTCTTTAATTCCACACTTGGAATCATGATCTGGAGTAACAGCTTCAAGTTCATGTAGGGTGTGTTGGCTACAGCATTAAGGTGTCGGGTATGTTTGCAGAGAGATGAGGCCTACAACTGGTGTTGTGTGGCACCTGAAAAACAAATGAACAATGACTGAAAAATTCCTTCATCAGGATGAGCTGCTGTTGCTGTCAGCCAGAGGACAGTCCAAAGAGGGCTTAGAGGCAAGGGAAATGAATAATCAATCTCTTATTTTGTGTATAAGTAACTGAAAAACTCTTAACACCTTGGGTTTTAATACCCTTGTTTGAAATAGTAATAGGTGCAGTGGTAGGCCACAGTAGCTTTCCTTATCCATGAAGTAGATCCATATTATGTACCTGCAGCAGTTTTCATTCTCAGTGCAGTTCTCAGCTTTTCCTTGCTGTCCCACAGGCCTGCCATTGTAGTGCTGCTGATGTCCATGGTGAACGAGAGGCAGCCCTTCGTGCTGCGCTGTGCTGTTCTCTACTGCTTCCAGTGCTTTCTGTACAAAAACCAAAAAGGACAAGGAGAAATAGTCTCCACACTCCTGCCATCCACTATTGACGGTAGGCCAGGGCACCATCTCTGCACAGGGTTCTGAGCTAGCACCTGGTGTCTTGTGAGGGATTATTTATCTGCTGTTCAGTGACTGGTCTGGGCAGGGTGACTTGGCTTAGATTCCTCTAAAATGTCGCTAGTTAGGTTTTTCTGTGTTTTAGCTGTGTTGTCTGAAATATTTTCTGTGGCTTGTGTTAACCCCCCTTGTTCCTCTTGGCCGCTCTGGTAGCTACAGGTAACTCAGTGTCGGCGGGCCAGCTGCTGTGCGGGGGCCTCTTCTCCACAGACTCACTGTCCAACTGGTGTGCGGCCGTGGCGCTGGCCCACGCCCTGCAGGAGAACGGCACGCTCAAGGAGCAGCTGCTGCGCGTGCAGCTGGCCACCAGCATCGGCAACCCGCCCGTGTCGCTGCTGCAGCAGTGCACCAACATCCTCTCACAGGTACTGCACTGCTGCCCGCTGCGGCTCTGGGGACAGGAACGGGGGCACTCATGGGCAGGGCATGGCATGGCAGGCGCACAGCTAGCGGCAAATCTTACTTTTCAGTCACATTACTCCTTGATGCTGCCTGTTCTCAGGTGGCTCCAAAGCATCCAGGTCTTAGCCTTGTCCTTCAAAGCAAGTTTAACTGGCAGAATCCTCACTCATATTTTTTGCTGAAGTAGTGCCTGTTTGGTGTTTAACCTGAACCTGCTAATTGGAAACATCATGAAAAAAACAGGCTGTCATGTATTGATGGTTGGCTTTGCTATGCAAAGACAAAACTTTTCTGAGCTTGTTCAGTATGTTAATACCTGGCTTGGGAAATGTTAAGTGAGTGAAGTTCACCTCCTGGCCTGTGCCTCCTTGTGCCATTAACCTATGTTAGAACCACTCAGGGAGAAAACCAGCTCCCTACTAGCAGGCTAACTCTGGTGGCAATTAGACTTTGTTGCAAGTGAAAATAACACTGGAGTTTTGAACTTGGTCCTATGACTTTTCTCCTCCTGTAGCTAAAAATAGCCAGTATTCATTTTTATCCTGTTCCTGGAATTTCTGTGTAAGGTAACTTTGAGGCAGTAGAAATGCTTGTGATTCTTCAGCACTGCATGACAAAAGGGACTCAGGTATGGGGGGATGTGTTTGAAGTGTTGCACTGGAAGGCTCTCAAGTAATCTGTGTGTAACTTGCAGGGTGATAAGATCGACAGACGGGTATGTATTTTTTGGCACAGCTTGTGCATTTTCCTGCCAAAAGCAGGCCTTTCCCTCTTGTCTGGGGTCTGCTGGGGAGAATTTCTTTAACTGCTTTTTGATGTGTTTCCACTTACAGCTTTGTGTTGCAGTGGTTTGGGTTTTCCCTGGCATAACAAACTCTTGGTGCCTCCAGGGGAATCTCTGGGGGTGCTCCCAAAACTATGGGATGTGTACCTTGGGCAGCACTGGTGCTTTCTTTCCTGGGGGGCAGACTAATGGACCATCTGTTCCCATAATAGGGGGGGTTCCTTCTAAGGTAAACTAAAACTGTTAGAAACAGTGTTTCCTGAAGGGCCTGTAGCAAACAAGGGTACCATCAGAAGGGGGATATGCTGCTGATGTCCTGATACTGGAGGAAAAGCCATTTAGCCTGCCTGATTGTGAATAGCAGGGATCTCATTATGAGCAGGTGATCCCTGCAGAGCTGTTTGGTTTCCAGGCCGTTAATTAAAACACAGCTGAGCTGGTTATTGGTAGCACAAAAAAAAGTATTTCTGCTGTGGAAATGTTATTTTACCCTGTTGATCACAGCTCAGTGTTGTTATCAGCTCTGAACTGTGGAACAGCAGCCATGGGGGGCTGTCGTCTAGAACATAGCCGGTTTTTAGAGAGGATGTTTTGGGCTGTCTGAAAATCCTTAGGCAGAGCCCATCGGTTTGACCTCTGAACAGCAGGCAGGCTGTAGAATAAATGTGGTTTGCAGCTGCTTCCAGCACATGGGTGTGCTGAAGTGTTGGGCTGCAGAAACAAAGCTCCCTGTTTCTCAGGAGGGAAGGGCCACAGGTAGCAAGGCTGGAGAAGGCTGAGGTACAGTCATGTGTCATAGGGCCACTGCCAGTTACAGGGGTTATTCGCAGTGTGCATGGGCTGGCAAATCCTGCTGGGACAGCTAGAGCCAGTGTGTGTAAGTGGGGGAGAGAACACTTTCCTTGGTTGCCATCTGAATGTTGATTGTTGGAAGAGATGGGTGCTTGTCTTAGCTCAGCTGGGCCCAAATACCTGCAGCTGAGACACAATTGGTAACAGCTGATTTGGAGATAATAACTAATTTTGTCTATCTAGGATAAATAAAAGGCTGCAGTTAGCATTTGCTGTGCTGGCTTAATGTACACGTAGTCTGAACCAAAGGCCATTACAGGACTATTGGTTTGGTACTCAAAATAATACTAGGAACACCTGGCAGTTTTAAAGTCAGCAGGCTAGGTCTTGGTGATGCATCTTCCAGGGAATCCTTGTGTGACTAAATGTACACCTTGTTCCTTCATGTCACCTTTGTATTAAAAATGCAGTACTAACAGGTTATAGTTTTATATCGGTGCTGATGTGCATTGAGTAATATTTCACACCTGTGTGGCTTGCTGGTTTGCGCTGAGAACAGTTCAATGTGACTGGTTTGATCCTTGTTTTATCCAAGCATTAAAGCTGTTCAGTATGACTAACAAACAGGTGTTTGGAAAGACATGACTTGCAGTTTATGAAAAAATAAGGTGGAAGTAGGTGAGTTCTTATCCAATACAACTTGGGTTTGTATTTTAGTCCTCTCTGTGGAAATGTAATGATAGGGGTGTTTATTCTTCACAGGGCAGCAAAGTACAGACCAGAGTTGGACTGCTGATGTTGCTTTGTACGTGGCTGAGCAACTGCTCCATTGCTGTCACCCACTTCCTTCACAACCCAGCCAATGTGCCTTTTGTATCCTTTGGCCTGCTGGCAGGGTGGAACCCCTGCTTAGCCACAGCTGGGTTATTCATGGTCAGCTTAAAGGTTTGTCTAGGTCACTTTGTGGGGGTTCTGCAAAACAGAAAATGCCCTGGGCCAAGAGACCAAATCAGCCTTTAGCTGCCAGTGCTCTGTGTACACTGACTTGTGTGTAAGATGCACATACCAAAGTAGTGTGAAAAACTGTCTCAGTCTGCCAGCTAAATGAGTTCTCAGTGCAACAAGCCTGTTGGTGTTGTTAGTGTGAATTAAACCTACACTCAAGAGGCAAGGAGAATGCTTTGTACTTCCATTAACTTCCCTGCTTACTTTTCAGGGAAAAACTAGTCAAGTGCATGAGCATATAAGGCTAAACTGGCACCTTTATCTGCACTGCAGGTGTGCTCTGGAACAAGTAAATCTCTCAGGTTAAACAGACAGCTACTGAGAAATTTATGGGAAACCACTGATCACCTGAGTCCTTCAAAAGAGGAGTTAACTTTGCAAGGGTTTTGTCAGCTCTTTTGTCTTGCTTCCTAACAAATCTTGGGTTGGCGTGTAAATAAAAGGGAATGTGTACAGGCAGAAGTGTTACATGTGTTGTGATTATGAACTATCTCCAATATCCTTATCAAGAGTTCCAGCTCACAGGGCAGATAGCTGAAAACCTTGGGGAAGAGGAGCAGCTTGTCCAAGGCCTGTGTGCACTTTTGCTTGGCATTTCCATCTACTACAATGACAATTCCCTTGAGAATTACAGGAAGTAAGTATGATGGAGAAGTAACAGAACTGCAGGGAAGGGTTCTGTGAAAGGCAGATGGTGGTTCAAGAGGCTTTGAAGGGTGACAGCAGGGGGATTAAGACTTGAGACAGATAATGAGTTCTTTGCAGAACCCACCTTGATACAATGATGGGTTCTGTTCTTGTCTTGTTGTTGCACTGGCATTGATTTGTCTGTTCCTTGTAGAGAGAAACTGAAGCAGCTGATTGAGAAGAGGATTGGCAGGGAGAACTTCATTGAGAAGCTTGGCTTCATTAGCAAGCATGAACTTTATTCCAGAGCTGCTCAGAAACCACAGCCTAGTTTCTCTAGTCCAGACCACATGATGTTTGACCATGAATTTACAAAGCTGGTGAAGGAATTGGAAGGTGAGATGTTATCCTCATTTCTCTAGGTTTTATCATGTACTGATGGATGAGCTACCCAACATGTTGTGTTACTCCTGAAAGTAGTTTGATAACACCAGGGGTTTATGGTAATAGCTGTAAGTAATCATATAACCAAGTTGCAGTTCAGGTGTTAAGTGAAAATACTCTAACTGGATTACCTGGTATTCTTCAGTGAGATGATGATCAATAGATTTTGTGAGTTAGCATACTGGCCTAGAGGTGTTGACCTGTGCTCACACAGAAACGAAAGCACTGAGCACATTCCATGGTCATAGGAGCTTTATTTGTTGAAGTACATAATCCAAACAGTTGCTGTTTCTAATTGATAAATTAAATAAATGCTGAAATTCTTGGCTTGATAGGAAATGGACACTTGCTTTAGTGTGTGCTTCATGATTGTCATCAATCTAACATCTGACTTGTGTCCTGTTTATTAATATTGCTCTAAACTTAAATCAGTCTAGAGAAAGAAAAATCCTTAAAGCAACAATGGTCAAGATGGATTTGCCCAAGCAGTTTCATCTGCATGTTGCTCTTGCAGACCAAGTCTTTAACTTATTTGCAGAATGATTTGGGCTGCAAATAAGCGGAGCCATAGTGCAAGTAGAACACAGCTTTTTTTCTTAGGAATTGCTCAAAACACCCATTTGCTTATCTGGGACAGAGAAAAGCAGTAAATGTGCACACTGCAATAAAGTCACCATTTCTGTTAAGCCTTTGTGACAATCCCTGTTTCAATGTGCAGGCTGAGTTTGTAATGCAGTGACCTCAGACTGTGAGACTGTTTTGAGGACAAAGATGTGAACTGAGCTCTAGCTGAAAGAAACTGTTTTTGACAGGTGTCATAAGTAAAGCAATTTACAAGTCCAGTGAGGAAGATAAAAAGGAAGAGGAGGTCAAGAAGACATTGGAACAGCATGACAACATTGTGACTCACTACAAAAAAGTCATTAGAGAGCAGGTAAGAGGGAGCACAGACATGTGCCTCTAAAAGCTGTTGGTTTTGTCTTCTGGAGGCACTGCAGTGCACTCCAATCCCCCTTGTTCCAAAACAAGTAACAGGGATTCTAGCAATGCAGAAATGCTTCTAACAACACTCTTGTCAAGATTCAGCTGATATGTCAGTGTTTGGAACACTGGTTAAGGTCCTTTTATTTTCCCTTGCACCACATGCTCTTACATGTCGTGGGGTGTTTTCATTTCAAATGAGGAATTGGAGAACTTGCAGCTCTTCAGGGATGCAATTCTGACTTCTGGGCTCTTACTTGGACAGATGAAATGGGGCTGAATGAAAAAATGGTTTGTTAGTGAAGTTTGGCTATACCTGCTGGGATTGGACTCTCAAAACCTTTTTCCAGGGGTAGTTAATTTGTGTGGTTGCTACAGCTTAGATGCAGAAGTAGAGGAACAAAGCTAATTAATTTAAACTGCAAATGGGAAACTGAAGCAGGTGCTCTGTGTTCAGAGATCAGAGCATGGGGTACATGAGGCATTAGGGATGCTTTGGAAGTACCAGAGGCTTTACTGAACATGTCATGTGTGTAGTTACCATGATTTCTTTCAAGACTCCTGAAGTAGTAGACAAAACAAATGCAGGCTTTTGTATGCTAGATAAAAATTACAATCAGCCACCTTCCCATCTTTCCATTTTTCCTCCTGTTATTGATGTGACAGGCTGCTGCTGTCTTTGCCAGGTGTTTTTTCTAGCATAGTTAGCTAGGTTTGCAGGAGGCTTTGCTGGGCAGTACTGAATGGTGGAGTTCAGGTTTTGGTGCTTTCCCTCACCTTCCTGACAGAATTGTATTAAAGAGTTTCTAGTATAACTATATATATGATTACTGTATGTATCTAGTATGGTGCCTCTTTTCTTTTGCAGGACCAGGAGCTTGAAGAACTAAAGCAGCGAATCAGCACTTTAACATCTCAGAATGAACAGCTCCAGGCTACAGTCACACAGCAAGTGTCCCAGATCCAACAGCATAAGGACCAGTACAATCTCCTCAAAGTACAGCTAGGTGGGCTGCATGAGTGACAATATAAAAATCATGCTTGTGCAGAGATGTGGCTTCTGGCAAACTGCAGCAGAGCTCCAGCAGAGACAGCCTTGCAGGTGTATGAGCTGACCCTTGCTGTGAGAACTGCTGGCTGCCAGGGATCTGCTGGGAGAGGCTGCCTCTGCCTTGGGGCAAGTCAATCCAAAGCAGTTACTGCCTGTCCAGGTCCAGAACATGACCAGATGGGCCCTGGAGTGGGCTGAAGTTTGGGTCTGGAATGCAAGCGTGAGCTGGGGAAGATGGTCTGGCTGATGTGCAAGATGAAGCCTGTTACTGTTACTAGAGAAATTGCTAATTTAGTGTGTAAATCAGGGCAGTATGTTCTCCTTATCCCAGGGTCAAAATGCCTGATAAGGTATATATGACATGATTAAAAATACCCAAACTGCCTTCATCATTACTTATGATTAAAAACATGTAAGGAATCAATTACCTTCAGAGTTTGTCCATGCCATTATATTTGATGAACAGAATGGCCGAAGCAGCAAGGCAGCACACATACCTAAAGGAATGGCAAGGAGGGCTTGTGGGGCAGGGGCAGGATGGGTAACAACTACTTTGATAGGTCTCCTGGAAACCAAGTTATGGAACTGCTTGTTTGACCTTGGTTGTTTCTTGCTGTTTAGGAAAGGACACCCAGCATCATAATTCCCATGGTGACACATTGCAGATGAATGGTGTTCAGACAGAAGAAGTGAGCAAGTTGAAAGAGGAACTGGAAGAGTGGAAAAACAAGCATGAGCTGCTGCAAGGGCAGTTAAAGGAAAAGGATTCTGTGATAGAAAAATTGGTAAGTGCTGCATTTGCACTGGTGAGAGTTCCTTCTGCACTTACCTCAGAGGACACAACCAGCTGCTCTCAGTAGAGAGCTTTGATGTGCATTGCTCAGCCTGCTTGTGGCTCCTCTGCTGGGAGTTTGGTAGTACAAGAACAGCTATGACTTTTTTGCCAACACGACTACATTTAGAATTCTAGTACTAAAGCTGATTTTTTCCCATTTTTCTTTCAGAATTCTTCGCAGCTGGAGATGGGAGCTACAGAGCAGCCTTTACAGACCAGCAGATTTGGTGGCTTGGAGCACAGTAATAATGAGCTACAGAAGGTGAACCTGTGGTATTTCAGTGCAGCTGAACAGGGGTGGCTTGAGTTGGGAAGAGAGCTTTAGTCTTCAGGGAAGAGCATGGATTCCTGAATGTGTTGCTGTTTTTCATCAGACATCTTTGTGATGATCCTAATCTTGGAGCATCAAGTTTATGCATCTAAAAAATAATTGGTTGTTTTCACTAAGCAGATTTGAGCCAGCAGAAGACACTTGCACTGACTTGCAAAATGGGTTTATCCAGTACAGAATGTATGTTTAAATGTTGATATGAGGGTTTGCAGGTATTAGATGTACAGCACAGAATAAAGAACTGGATTTCAGTTCTTTAAGGTAACTGTTGCTCAAGAAATACCTGTTAGAGTTCCTCGATTTGGAGAACTAACGGTGCCTGGATTACCCAGTCACCATGGGTTTATGCACTGAGAGGGGCAGTGCAGAGGACACCAGTGGCAGTGCAAGTGGTGTGAAACACCTTTATAGAAGTGACTGAGGCTCAGGCAGGTGCCTTGCTGGCCATTCCACAGAAGAGGGGCTGGAAAAGCAGGGTGGACAGTGCTGTGTGTTGCTGTCCAGCTTTGTCAATTAAGGGAAGAGCTGTTGTGGTCTCACTGAGGTACCTTTCCTGTTACATTTCCTGGTATGAAGCAGTTAGTCTGGGAGCATTTCACCTCAGGAAAATTTCATGTGAATATGTTGTTTTATCAAATTAACTGAGAAGTTTTGTCTCTGTTTCCCAAAGGAGTTAGAAATGCTCAGGAGCCAGACACAGCTACAGGCTGCGGAAATATCCAAGCTTCAGATGGAGAATCAAAAGCTACAAGTGATGGTACTGGTGAATTAGTTCTTTCTTCTGTCTATAGGAACTAAATCTTCAAGACTTGCCTTCCTGCTACTGTCTGTAGCTACTTTCCTAAACCAAGCTCCTTTTAAGTGCACACATCAGCAAGTGATTCCAACAGGGTTTCAAATTAATTTGAGTTACCCAGACAAGTCCTTCATGAGCTTAGAGGGGACTTTTAGTTAAGTTAGTTCTCTCTGATGGCACTGGTCCTTGGCATTTTTAAACAGTTATAAACTACTGGCTGTTCCAAGCTTAAGCTGTAATTAAAGTAATAGCCTTTGTGAGACACAACTGTGATACCATACACATAAGAGAGATCATTATTCTTACAGGCAGCTGAGGATAGTAATATGAAGGTTGATGTCTAGTTGAAGGGAAAATGATAGGGACATCTATCTGTGCAGGCCTCCAAATGCTGCAGAGGTTTTTTGGCTGTGGACTGAACTGATGAGGCAGTAAAGCCTTGTGGCTATGTAAATGTGACTGTCTTCAAAACTAATAAACTGCTTTAGAAAGGGAATGTTGGGCTGCAGAGCCTGAACAAGCTGTCTGAAAATGTTCCCCAGACAGTTCCACGGCAGAGCTAACAGCTAAATCCTGCTGCAGGAAGAGGGGCCCACAAGCAGCTGACAAACAAGTGTTCAATGTACACAGGGTCTGGGAGAGGCAGACTCAGCTGCTGGGAGGAAAGATGCCATTGCACACGTGCTGCCCATGTGTGCTTGTGATGGTGCCTTTGGAGGCAGAGGTGTGTCCTGGTGTCCCTCCAGCTGTCAGGCCACCTTATGGCCATCCTACATCCTGCTTATCCCTTTCTTAGAGGACTGGCTTAAGTGTGCTCCAGCTGGGAGGCATTGGTCTCAAATTCATGCCATGTGGCAGTTGTAGCTGACAGGCAGCTGCCACATTTTGGAAATGACTTTGTGTAGGGCTGACTGAGATGAAACTGTTACTATTTTTAGTAGCCTTATACAAAGAATTGCAACTTCAGCCTAATAAATTGGATGTTTAGCCTAATAAAAAGACTTCTGTGGCACTTGAATGCTATCAGAGCAAAGGTGGATTGCCTGTAATAGGATCTGCCTAGGAAAAAGACTCCCAAGTCTTTCAAGTGCAGCTGCTAGGAAATAAAGGTTTTGCTTTGTCTTCTTGTTGATGTGTCCATGTGTGTATGAAACTGAGACCCGAGGAAGCACAGATCTGTTTGCTGATGCCTTGCAGCATGGGGCGTATGTCATCAGCATACCTTGGCTATGCTGCAAAGAGAATATGCTTCTAAGAAACTGACTCTGTAATGTCCCAGCTTGCTGTCTTCCTATGTGCAACACTGAGAGGGAATTCTTTGTCCACAGAGCACAGCTGCAGATCCCATGTTAGGAGACAGTGGTGCACCAGCAGCCACAAGCTCAGAATTGGAGGCACGACTGGAGCAAGAAATCAAAGAGCTGAAGGTGGGTAGTGGGTGAACACCAAACACAGCCATTGGATACTCAGCCTTCCATTAGGAGGCCTCTGCAGTAGCCAGGGCTGGGGCAAGTGGTTTGTTTCCTCAGCATCCTCAGGCTCTGGAAGGGAAGCTGGATGTCTCCTTCATTTTTCACATGGGAAATCCAAATTTAAGGCCTTGATAACGACAGTCTAGGGTGTAGCTTTACTGTGACACAGACAGTCCAGTAACCACTGTTAATATTTGTTCCTGCTTTATCCAAGCTATAGTAGTTTGTGTAAGGATGTGTGTGTGTGGGAACGAGACCACAGGAACCAATGGTGGGCTGGAGCTGCTCAAGGTTGTGTACAGGATGTGTTTGAAGGACACAGGGCTTCAGCTTTACCTGTGCTTGTATTGTAATGTGATGTGGGATTTCCCCTGTTGCCAGAGTCAAGTCAAGGCCCTTTCTGAGGAGAAGGAATCACTGAAGCAGCAGCTGGACTCATCCACTAGCACAGTTGCTATATTGCAAGACAAGAACAGTAGGCTGGAGCGAGAAGTTGCAGAATCCAAGAAAGAACAGGATGATCTCCTGGTGCTGTTGGCTGACCAGGATCAGAAAATATCTGCACAGAAGATGAAACTGAAGGACTTTGGTGTAGCGGTAAGCCAAGGAATGGATCTAGGAAGTTCTTGGGTCTGAGACAGGCCTGGGCATGGTAATCCTCAATCCACAAAGTCTGGGGAGGCCCCTTTCTATAGAGGGAAGTTAAATCCATCAGTTACTTTATCAACTACTACTGGCAGCCATCAGAAAAAGCTGACCACTGCCTCTTGTCCCCAGTGGTCAGCCACTTCTCTCTTCAGCAGAGAAGTAAAGAACTATGGACATGGCAAGATGACAGTTGCATTTAATAAGCATTAATTGATGTGGCATAGTCGGTTTAGGTTATCTTTAAGCTTATTTGCACTGAGCATTTGTCTTGCCTTCAGTAGGTTGGATCAGAATAAGGGGTATGACTGCTTACAATAGATCTTGTATTTCAGGTTGAAGATGAAGATGATACTGAATCTGGAGACCAGGGGGATGAAGATGAGGATGGAGATGAAGAGGAACAAGATGAGAATGCTGCTGTGTGTTACCAAGAAAACTAGATTGCATTGTTTTTGGGGAGAAATCTATTACTGGTGTACAAAGGAAGACATCTGCTTATGGGAAGCAGATGGGGAAATGACAACCATGGGCCTAGTTCTAAGTTACTCAAGTGTTGGAAAATCCTTTGTACTAGGTAAAGCAAACAGAAATCACAGTTTCAGTTCTACATGAATACCCCAGGTTGTACTTGTTTAGAAGTTGCTTCAGACACTGTTTCAAGCAGGGAATGACAATGTTGCTGCCTTGGTTCATTGTCATTGATGGTTCTGTGCATTTGTCTATGGTTTTAACTTCCTTGAGCTCTTAACATAATTAAATACAAAAGTATTTGGTTTAACATCTCTCACATGGAGTCATTCCCCCTGCCTTCAGCATGGAGCTTCAATGTGGTTTGTGGCTTCCTCTCAGGAGCAGTGGGAGGCCCAAGGGTTGGCATGGCCTGTGCCAGCCCAGGGTCTGGCTCTGGGGGGGCCAGGGGCCCTGCACACAGCTGTGTGCCTGGACACTGCCCTGGCTGCACTTGGCCCCTCCTGGGGAGCCACAGACCTCTGCTAACACCGTGGCAGAGGTTTCATTGGAAGCTGTGCAAGAGATGTAGCCTTGGGGTGAACAATTGCTGTGGAAAACCAAGACCAGTACACTCAAAGAACTAAAGTGCTACTGCGTCAGCATAAATCCAAGCTAAAATCTTATTGACTACTTCAGTAAGGAAATGAAAACTATGATTTATATAACTTATTGGCTCTTTATGAGTAAATAAAAGATGAAATTTTAAAACAAAACACAATGGTAAATGCATCATTTTTTTTTTTTTTGGTAATAAAGAGAATGTGTCTACTTTGTTCTCATTTAATTCTCATGTCCTAAATTAACAGCATACATTTTAATATGTGTAAGAACATCTACAATCAGTCTACACTGATGGATTAAGGTAATAATACACCACATAGTGTTTACAAAGCAAAAGGCATGTGAGTGTTGCTCTGGCCTTACCTGTAGGGCACTGGTTCATCTGGCAGCCAGACCTGGACTCTGGTGCTCCTCCCAACAGATGGCACTCTGCAATGAAGTTTTTGTTGCCATCATCTCTGTGGTGTTATGCTTAGGAAATTCTTCCTTTTGGATGCAACTTCAAAATGTTTAAAATTTCAAGAAAGGAAGGAAGAGATAATGAGGTGGGGGGTAGGGAGTTCAGGAGACAGACAAACTGGTTTGAAACAGGTTGTAAAAAAGCCTGTTCTAAGTGCTTTTCCCAATTAGAAAACCTGTTCGGTGCATTATTTTATTGCACCATCCTAGTGGTCTGTCTTCCTGCTGGTAGGAGACGTGTCTGGTGATAGCTGTATTACTGTCAAAGGGAGGTATTCACTTGTCTGCATTCTTGGCTGTGTCATGCAAACCAGATTTATTTTTAGTTCTTTGGAGTCTTTTCTTGTCCCTTTGTGACTGGGCTATCACCAACACAGGGGCCTTTTCCACACTCTGTTCAGTGTTCAGATCCCTTGCACAGTCTCTGTCAAAGCAAGCAGCTGCTGCCAGCAGGAAGGGAAATCCGTCACAGATTTCTTCTTTGCTTGGTGCATGTGCTCACAGAGAAACAGAAGGAGGTGCTGAGCTGCAGAGAGCACCAGGAGAGAAGAGCAGGAGCAAGTAACTGATGAGGATGTGCCAACAGCACAGCTGGCGCCTTACATAGCAGTAAGGCAGTGCAGTCCCTTCACATCCACCCTTTCCATGATGGGTTTCCAGGAGCAGTCCTGTGCTGCTCAGTCTGAACATGGGAGGGCTTTTTCATTTCTTTAAGACAGGTGCTACACTGTTTTCTGGACCAGTTGTTTGCAAAATAGGGATTTCAGGAAAGCAAAAGCAGCCTGACCTGTGTTACCTGACCTGTGTTACTAGCTTCTTCCAGCTGCTGGTCTCCTGCAAGCTCAAAAACTGCCAAACCCTCTTTATTTGTGTGAAGTTTTCCCTAGAATTTATTTTCAACAAAGGGTTCAGCAGTACATACAAGCCTAACAGATAGTTATTTTTGTGAATACTTTACTAGAAAGATTGTCTCCCCTTCTTTAAACCATAGGAATGAGGACAAGGTTGAATGGGGAGAGACTGGAGACTAATTGAGGGGGAAACTGGTTGCCAGCCAATCAGCCCTGGCCTGTGTGGCACTGAGGTGAGGCAGGTGTGGGGGTCTGTAGAACACAGCTACCCACAACAGCCCTTGGGACATCTGTCAGTGCTATGAGTGGTAGTTGAGGGGGATTTAATGCTGGCAAACACCTCCTGGGATAGGTGAGGGGCCCCTGTACTCCTGCTGTGTCATTTGCCATTGTCCCTTTGCAGGGTTCCTCCCTTAGCCCCTAAGAGAGCTGGAGGAGAATCAGGACCTTTCCTGCTGTTCCTCATGAGTGCCCAAGTGTTCAGCAAGCAGCACCTCCTTTAAATAGCATGCTGACTGGGTTACCCCAGCTTTGTGCATTTATGTGCAGATGAACAGCAGCAGAAGGACAGCTGCCACCAAACAAGAGCAGAGCCCCTGTGAGGGCCCAGGTTTGCACTTTGCTTCTAAAGCCAAGCTCTGCTGTGGAAAGAGAAGTGCAATAGATTGCTCATTAGCTGCCTGCCCCTCTCAGCTGCTCCTGAAGGTGTGGCTGCCATGCCACTGGGCCCATTTGTACCTCACACCCATGTGGCATTGCTAGAACACGCGGCATGGAACAGCCTCAAAGTGTCCCTTTGCAGAAATGGCTGTGGGGAAGTGGTTCCTACAGCTCCAGTCCCCGTGCTCACCTGGTATGCTGAGCCAGCTAAAATGACTTCTGAAAACCCACAGGCCCTCTCTGTGGAGGCAGGTGGTGAATCTGTCACTAGACATGTGGTTGTGGTACTTCCAAGCTGCTCTTTGCTAATTTTATAGCTCCGCTGTGCAGGCTCTGGATTTTACTGTACATATCCAGCTCCTTTTCTCCATGAAGCAGGTGCTAGAACATGACATTTATTTGAAATGACATTTCAGAAACAAGAACTGGGTCTGAACAAGCTTGTGATCATGTCTCATCACTTCTATAAGAAACCAATAACCTTATGACACTGTTCCTGATAAAGGACATCCTACTGGGAGCAGATGGTGATGCAATGGCTTTGCAATGGCATCAGCTGAGGCTGATGTGAAGGTCAGGCCAAGGCTGAAAATACCATTGGTGCAGTGTTGTGCCTTGAGGCTCCAAGTGTCACTGCTGGGCAAGGAGGGGCAGTCAGGGGTCATTACCGCTGCTGGCAGGCAGCACTGTTGTAGCAGACCCCAGGGCAGCCAGCCCTCCTACCTGCAGGGAAATGCTGCAATCAGCAGTGCCAATCAAGAAGGGATGTGGCTCTTCGGGCTGCTGCCTCTACATACAGGAAGGCCCTTGAGAAAAACGTGCTCCGAGGTCAGTGTTACAGAGTGGCCTCACAGCAACCCTGGGACAGCAGTGACAGATGAGCTCAGCACCAAGGGAAATGAATGAGCCCTGCTCACAGTGAGACCTGAGTCACAGCACAGTGGGACCCCAGTCGTGTCAGCAGGTGCAGCCCCTGCAGCCAGATCCTATCTCTGTACGTGACAGACAGACAGACAGACAGACAGACGTGCTTCCCAGCGGCCAGGGCTGGCAGTGAGCACACAGCTCACAGCAGCAGCCCCACACTGCAGGAATGAGCCATTGCTGACTCCCCTCTTGCTGTGCCTCCATTTACACAAGGGCAGGACACCCTGGCTTTTGTGTGAGTCCCTGGCAGTGCCTCGAAATGTCCCCATGAAAATGAGCAGAGCAGCACAGGTATGTGCCTGGCTCTGCACTCCCTGCAACTCAGGGATGCTTGAGGGCGTCCAACAAAACACAAGAGGACTACACAGAATGAGAAGGCACTCATCTGAGTCCCATCACCAAAGAGGGACTCCCAGAGTTTCCCTGACAGCTTGTTAGGTGCAGCAGGGCTATAGGCAAGGCAGGAAATTCTAAACACCCTGTCTTACAACAGGGAGCCATGTGGTGAGCCCGAGGAAGGCAAGTTCAGCATCCACATCAGGAAACCAGCTTGCTCTTGGGTTTCTTGGCTCTGCACTGGAGCCATGCTGGGGCCAAAGACAGAGCTGGTGCTGGTGCCCTCCTCAATCATGCTGGCCCCAGATTTCCTAAACTTAGACCAGGCCAGCAGGTTTGCCCCAGGCTGCGTTCTTCTCCTGGTGGCTCGGGGACATGAGTGCAGCTAGGAGGGAGAAAGCTGCCAAGGTGATTATTTAGCCCCTGTTTATCCCCTGGCATGGCTCTGCATCCATCTCACCTGCCACTGACCCTGGCTGGGAACGGTTTGCTAGCAGGGGTCCTAGCTTGCCAAGCTCGAATGCGGCCACCAGATGTCAGATTTTACTCACGGCAGGATCAAATCCAGGCGGCTGCAGGCTGGAATTAAAGCCTTGGGATACAGAGGTCACATGAGTGGAATGGTTTCCAAGCAAACTAGATGGTTGCTTTTGGTTTTAAACAGGGCTGTCAGCAAACAGCTATAACACAACTTACTCTCTTGCTATCTAATACTGGTAATCCTCATCCTAAAATAGTTCTAGCAGCTGACTCAGTGTCAGGACATAAGTTTATTTAAAACAAAGGAAAACCATTTTCTGAGGTGGCTAAAGCAAAGAAGACCTGTTAGGATGCCTGGTGATGAGCAAAAGGGCAAAGGGCTTGTGTGGCCCGTCACAGCCACATGAGCACAGGAATATGAGGGGTTACCAAGGGTCTGACTTACTGCATCTGCTTGTGGTAGGAGACAGTTTTGGCCCAAAGCAGCAAGTGAAGACAGCAGGCAGGGCATGCCAAGGTGGCAGCAGCAAGATGCTCTCCATGGAGGTTACTTCTTCCCTGCTCCCTCCCACTGAGCTGCCCTGGAGGGGGCACAAGACCGGGGGCTGCTGCAGCAGAGGCAGGGACAGAGCAGGCTCTAACACAGTACTTTTAAGGGCAACTGCTCCTTTCTCACTAGAAGTGAATGAGGTTGTGTCAGCCTGCCAGATGTACAGGCATATGCCAAAGGTAGAGTGGAAACATGCCAGGCTCACTCATCGCTCCAGGAAATCCGCTTGGATAAGAACAAACTTTCTCTGTTGTTTTCTTTAAAACCTCTCAGACACCTACACTCCCCTTGTCATCAGCTGTCTGCAGCTGATGTTATCTCACACGCTATGTGCTCCACTGGGAACCATGGGGGCAATTGTTGGGCAAGTGATGCAAAGCTTCTGCTCTGAGCACCCTCAGCTGCAGGCACCCCATTGCTCCCTGCTCATGCTGGCAGCACGCAGCAAGATGCTCCCCTTCCTGTGAGCCGTGGGGGTAGCCACTTGCCATCATTTATTGTGTGCTCTGCAAGCCCACAGCAGTGTCTGGCCTCAGTGCAGCTCTGTCAGGTGCCCTTTAGCTGAAGCTGAGTACTGGTTGCGCACTCTGAGGCTGGTTGCATCATCCCTGCAATCCTGACCTGGCCACCCAAAGTCGAGTGCCCCTGCCCTGCACACAGAGCGTGTGAGGGCCTGAGCTGGGCCCATGCTCGGGGTGAAGTGCTCTGATGTCACTACTGTGGGAACTGAGACAATTTCCCAGCAACATTTCATGTACACTTGAGTCACTCTGCCCTTTGCTCCAGAATCTCCTGCTTTGACCTCAACAGAGGGCAGAAAAGAACAAGAGAGAAATTTCCCCCCCATTTCTGCTTTTACCCTTGCAATGCAGCATTTACAATGGGGTGGCTATGTGGAAATTTTCTTCAACCTTCAACTCCTGTTTGAATGTTCCTGGTGGTGCTCCCTGCTCCTCATTAGAGGAGCAGACTTCTGATTCAGCAGATAATGTGACTGTCATATTCCCTCTCCCCTTGTGCTTGGAAATGCAACAAGACATTAGCCAAAATATTCGCTTCTCAGGTACACACTGTTTGACCTGTCTACAAATACTTGTTACTTGCAGATTTTTATATTTCTTTTGGTTGTATTTCCCTGAAGAATGTCCCAAATGAAGTGTCAGGATAACAGGATGGATGATGTAGCACATCTGTCCACTTCTGAGAAGATGACAGAATGACAGCAGCTGTTTCCCAAAGCCCCTCCTAATGTGCAGCCCCTCCTAATGTGCAGTCCCCTCTGCCAGACTCCTCAGGAAAGAAAGAAAGCCATGAAAATCCCATTTCAGATGGCTTCTCTCTCAAAAAGGTGTCAGACCAAGAGACCAAGGGGCAAAGAGAACTCAAGAGGAATGCACGACTCTGCATGGCCTGCTGGCAGCTGAAACCTTGGAAGCTGCGCTTCCGTGTTGCTCCCTTTCCTTCTATTTGGTTTCCCTTTCTATATTCTCAAGGTAATTTTTGGCAAAACAAAACTGAGCAAACCCTCTGGCCTCACAGCAGGCAGAGGAAGGCACAGACAGACTCAGCTGCCAGGACAGATCCTGCCAGTTGCAGAAGGCAGGCCTCACTCCCCTGGTCATAAAATTAGAAACGAGTTAAACATGTAGCAGGTGTTAATGGGAGGCACGAACCAGCTGGCAAACCACAGGCCTTGGAAAAGGTACAAACCAAACGCAGACAGGAAATCCCCCACCCAGCCAGGACCTGGAAGCTGTCTACACCTGAAGGAAAAGCAACTGGATGATTTACTTTAGGTTGATTATTTGCAAATGACTGGATGTGAATGACGTTCATTCTTAGTTCTACAGTGGCATTATCAAATGAGTGAAGAACCAGCCCTTGCTATCTCCTGCCACCGGATTCCTCTGAGGAGTAGGTTCTCTGCAGACCTGCTCCTGACCCCCTGAGTCACTGCAGCATGACACAAGCGTCAAAGGAGCACTGCTGCCATCCAGCCTCTCTCTACAGCTGGGTCATAGTCTGACACAGGGCACTCTGGGCTGGCTGAGGGATGTGCTAAGGGAATTAAGTCCATGAGCTCCAAGGAAGGCTAAATTTATTGCTAGAACAAGACTGGGATGCCTCAAGGACTGCTGCTTACATAAAACATGTTTGCTCCCACCTTTACTATTCCTCCACATCTATCCAGAAGCTGGAAAGATTACAGGGCAACACCTAGAGGCAAATATGGACAAGGCTCACAAGGAGGAAGCTGGCTGGGACAACAGGCCCATGCTTTTCTCCCTGGCATGCCATTTCATTAGGCCTGAATCTCTGCTCGAGCAGCACAGCTTTTCTGAACCCCACTCATCACTTTGACTAGTCAATTTTTGATTTCCCTATTCCCACCCCTCTCCTGTCCCAGCATGCCCCCATTAGGTCACACTGGCTCCAGCCAACTCTACACATATTTATCTTGCAGAAACAATCCATCACTTACATTTTGTGGTTTATTGACCTTCTCCCATCTAGCACATGGCTCCATTAGGGTTTGTTGTGCTAAGTGACCTCTGCATCCTCATGGAGACAGTGCCATGGCTCCCAGCTCCAGAGCAGCACCAGCTTCCTCAGCTAGGCCCTCCAATACAGTAGGGAAGGACCTTGTCTCCCCACTGGCCAGCAACTCCTTGGATCCACAGGGATGCTTTTGTTGGGAAATGGGAACTCATTTTAACTGGGCTATGGAGCTCTTTGACTGGTGCTACAGATGGGACACTAAACTGGTCAGAGAGACACCCAGCATACACACTTCCACATGGCATTATTTCAGCTCAGAAACTACTCACTGTCAATGAAGGGAAAAGGATAACCCAAGGCCTTTGAGGGAGGCTCTGGCAGTGACAAGCTGTGCTCCTGAAAGAGCTATGAGTTTGTTATCTAATTCTTAGTGTACCAAGGGAGCATATTTACATTGCAAAGTGTTCCTCAATTAGTAAGTATTTTTGAAGCTTTCCAAATAAACTTCAAAGCAGGAGCACTTCCTTTTGGTAGGGAAGGGCTGGCTATGAGTGGGAGCTCTGAATGTCACCAACTAATCACTTCCTTCCTGACATCAGGACTCTCCCCACAGGTGGGCTTCTCTTTCCTTTGTTTCCTACCAGAAAAGCCTCATGAAATACAATGCTCTGGGCAGGGGGCTCAGAGTGGGCTGCTAATCACCTCTCTCCCAGTCAGTATGACTCCTTCCAGAAGCAGCACCACTACAAGCTGCAGGAAGCTTGGCAGCCTGAGAAAGCTGTGCTGCTTCCAAGGGCACAGCAGCAACGACAGGCAAGGAAAATCAGGCCTTAGGGAGGACACCCAGGGGCTCCTGGCCTGCTGTCCCTGTACCCACCACATTCCCCAGGGTCAGGCTCAGATTGCTGGGCACATCCAGGTTTAACTGCACACACAGTGCAGCTCAGAAACATGTGTCTTTTGGAAACATGATTGACCCTTGGAAACTGATGCACCATGAAGCTGAACTTAAGAAAAGCAACAATGCACTGTGAATATTTGGGCAATTTCCTCTTGGCACATAATTGCTTGTTTTGTGACCTGAACCCCAGTATTCCTTCCAGTCCTTCACAAGGGGACAGGTGACTTAAACTATTCAGAGATGCTTAGATCCTTTCTGCAATCAAGGTGGATCAACCAGACGTGACAGAATTCCTGATGCTGCCATCTTGAGCCATGCCTCATGTGACCTACTCCTCCTAGGTGCCGTGGGCACACGTTATCAGCTCCATCTATTGCAGACATCTCAGAGGTCCCTCCCTAGCACAGAGGATGCTTGGGAAATGCAGGATACCAGGCATGCTATGCCCTGTCATTGGCTGTTGAGGAGAAGGTGAGGGAAGTCCACCTCGGCAGTACTTTTCCACTTGCATTCCCACCCAGGAGCTGGTAACCAGGCTGATGGGACAGAGGTCAGATGTAGCTTGGAATGCCTCAATAGTTCAGTGATGGTAATGCTGAGTTATGCTCAGGTATGAGAGCTCTCAGGTGTTTCTTCCTTCCAGAAAGCACCTCCCATTATCTAGGGAATGATTTGTATCAATAGTCACTTGAGCCTCTTTTCAATCAGCAGTACTTTGTAGCTTTTTCCACGGTTGGGTAGGAGCAAAACTCCAGAGTGTCAATTTCCAATAGAAGAGGAATCCTAAAGAACATGAACTTGTTGTCTCGATGCAATTGCTTTGTTGCCATAACATGAACGTGTTTCAATTTGACAATGGTGACAATACCTTTTTTGTCAAAAGGCAGTAATGGTGTATTGCATATGAGATGGTTATAAACATAACTGTGAAACCAAATTTCAACACAAAGAAATCAATGAAAATTACAGGTATTCTTTGGAGTTATGATAAGGGAAAGGGAGTAGTCCCTCTGTAAAGGGAAACTGAAGGCAAGAAAGAGGGAGAATGCCCTGCACAAGAGTGTGGTTGGGAAGCCAAAAGGATGGCTGATAAGCAGATGCACCCAGCTTGGGCACCACTGGTGCTCAGGGCTGAGGATGTCAAGGATGTCTGGAGGCCTGGGACAAGCTGCAGGTTTTTTGGACTGTGACCTACTGGAACAAGCCAGTCAGATTTTGAAACCTGGAAAAGGCTCCTCTTGTTTAAATTTGTATCACACTGCAACAGCAAAGGTTAACTTGGAACTTCCCACACTGATCTTCAGCTCCTGAAATCTTAGCCTTTCAAAGTCAGCATTCCCATCTGACCCCCTTCCGTGGTACTATTATAAAGAACTTACAGTTACATATACAGGGAAATCACTCCATCCCCTGCCTAAGAAATTGTGACATATAAGCAAAAGAGCCTCCAAGCAGAGCATCTGAGTCAAACTTCACTAAGTGGCCTGTTCCTCAAAAATTCCATTTCTCATAAATATTTTCTCCTCTCATTTCCTGTGTGCCAGTTGTTACGTTAATTGTTTAAGCCAAATCACCGTGCGGCAATTGCTAAGATAGGGAAGCTGACTGTAACTGCCCCAGGAGCAAGTGGAATTCCGGGCATGAGAAGGACAAGTAAGTGAAAATGGAAATCACTGATATGGCAAAGTGCAAACTGGTAAAGCAATAAAAAGTCCTGTCCAACTGGCAATAGCTCACTTGGTTCAACTGGCCTTTAAATATGGATGAGAGACCTGCTCTAGGAAGAGTTTTTTAAAGACCAGAGGGCACAGGTTTGGACTGATGTGGCTGTCCATGACTCAGGGCCTCTGAGGTCATTCCTGCTACTGGCATGAAAGGAAAGAAAGGGTAGAAAGGTCACGTAGGACCAAGGCAGCTTCTCACTTAAAATGAGTGGGATGTCACCCACCGGACTGGAGGAAGGCAGTGGCATCCCAGTTGCCCCTGCATGCCTGCAAGCCAAGTTCAGGGGAGACACCATCTTTAAAGTCCCTCCTTTCCCTCTTGTCCCCAGGAGGTTAAGGGCTTCTTCTCTTGTCATGCCTGCTCCCAGTGATTTCCCTTCTCCCTTTTCCATGAAGCAGCATTTTGTCCTCAGCATCGACTCATCCTCTGCAGTCTGCACAGGCAGCATCAAAGAAACCTAGGGCAAGCTGTGGCCTGTCCCTGGAATGCCATGTACAGGCAGAAGAAGCAGAAGAAGCAGAGGGAGCAGCAGGAGGCACACAGACTGACCTGGCTGCTGGAGGCAGGGAATTGCAGAAGATAAAATGCACCTGTTTTATTGAAGGCGTGTTTACAGCAAGGATCAGATCCTGCCTTACTCTGCTAAAACCGTAAAGTGGAGTGGCTTTTCTGGAACAGCTCCCCAGTGGGCTTGTCCAAACAGCAGCCAGGGAACATCAAAAGGTAGAAGCGATCACCCACAGATAAGCACCCCAACTGTCTGATCCTGAGCTACCCCCAGGCATGGCTCAGCATCTTGTCTGCCCGCGACAAGCTCTCCCTACAGCCTGCCCTCGTACCAGAGCCTCTTCCCATGTGACTGCTCCATACACATGGCAGAGAGCTAACTGACTGCCAGTCAGCAAGTTCTGACTGCCAAAGAAAAGAAATCCCTGAGTGTGGAGCCCTTTGAGGAGAGAAGGATGGGTACACAGGATTGGGTCAGGGCTCGAGCAAGGGAGCCCTCGCTGCAGTGATCCAGCCGCGGTGGGAAGTGTGTTTGCACCAAGCATCGCTCAGTAATTATAGCAACAGATGACTCGAGATCAAAGTGCTTCTGCGAATGATGTGGCGAAGCAAATCGATGGAAATCTGAGCTTTGTTATCTTTGGATCTGTCTGTAATGCTGACTTTCTGTCCGGCTTTACCCTGCCCTGGGATAACATCTCTGCTCCGGTGCAGTGGCCCCGGCCCAGGCAGAGCCCTGCGCAGCGCCCGGCTCCATGCAGGCTCCTGCCTCTTGCCGGCAGGGACGGCAGCAGGCAGGGTGGCCCTGGGGACAGCCTTTGGGGCCCGGTCCCCACAGCGGCTCTCAGTGCAGAAGGGCAGTTTGCTGTCACGGTGAGTCAACAGAGCCAGGTGCCCGGCTGCTTTGCGCTGACATGCCGAGGTGCTGCTGCTGCCGCTTCCAGGGGCTGCCCCTCCCTTTATGAGCACCCAGCAGGCAGCTGCTCCTCTGCTGGATGCAGCCCAAGTGCTCCAGAGACGGCTTCTGATTCAACTGCTCCTGGCCTTGCCCACCCATAAAGACAGATCCTAAAGAGGGCTGGATAGGAAGGCCTTTTCATTCAGGGTGACACGGCCATTGAAACCAGGGCTGACCAGCACATGGAAATGGGACATTTGCCACCCCTCCAATTATATCCCACAAACACCCGTCACCTAGACTGCATCTGTCTTATCTGCTTTCTGTCACATAGGCTCCTATCAGCTTCTATCACATGTTTATCCTGAATTTTGGAAAGAGCTAATGACTTTACTAAGATGCTAAGCTCCAGCTGTTGCCACACCAAGTGTTCTCTTGGTGCCATGGATCGGTGAGTGCTCCATGGGTTCCACACACTGGTCTCCTGCGTGGTTGCACACTGGCTCCAGATATCTGTACTGCATGGTTCCTGGCTAAAGGTGTTTGAGCCATAAGGGGCAGAGTGTGGAGAGAAGGCCAGGGTGGCTCTGGGTTAGGTGAAGAGAACAAATCCTGACTTACAAAGTGTTCCTCAGGTGTCTCTGACACAGCCTTGATCTCTCTGGGGATCTATGTTGCTTTAATTTGCCGTTTTAATTCCACAGGCAGTGCCTCCTGCACAGTTATCACATGGCAAGGAGGTCCACATTGGATAAAGTTCCGAGCTGCCTCCTGGGACTAGGCACCAAGGCCATCTAAACATGGGATTTCCCAAATCACATCAATCATCTGGGTTTTTCCTGGCTTATGCTGAGAGGCTGTGCTGCTCCTACCTGCTTATTTCCCAACAGAGAAGAGAGGCTTAATTATTGGGTTGCAAAGTTCCCAAGGGTCTTATGAATATTGAATTGGAAAAGTGATGTATCATGACATACTACACCGTGATAAATTGTTATCCAAAAATTTGTTGTAATCCAGGGGAAGTCTGCCCCCCAAACCAGCTACCCGAAGTGCATTGTTTTGGTTGCTGTCATCAAAGTCTACAAGATGAACAGGCAATTCATTATCATTTTGAGTAGTGCTTTGAAAGTTATCATTTGAGCTTCTTAAAAGGTTAATCTTCTGTGCCTGGGATCCCCACAAGGAACAATTAGAGTATCCTGTGGTGAAACACTGGATGATTATTAATGAAACTTGTGCTGCCCTGGAGTTTTAATTGATTCAAGTGTTTAAACACATGCCTGACTTACAACATGTGGGCATTCTCATTCCTGCCACAGGAGCTACCAATGGTTTTCATGCAATAACAAGAAATGTTAACTGTTAAAACCATGTTTGACCATTTATTAACTTTAGTTCCTCACATGTCCTATCCAAAATCCCTCAACAGGGAGAGCTGGGCATTTAATGTGTCTGTGAGACAAAGCAGGGCTTTGAATACATTTTTCTTTCCAGTAGGACTTAAAGGAAGAAATGTCTGGATTCTGTCAGGGCAATAGGTACCCAGAATTTTTGGGTTTCTCCGAGCCACCTTCAGCTGGGGTCTGTAATATCAGGAACTATTTTTGCCAAAATTTTCAAGATGGGAGCTAAGCTTTGACGTTTTCACATGAAACTAAAATATCAGGATGTTTGGCAGTGCCCACAGCAGTGACAAGCTGTATGGGGACTTCCATCTTTTGCTCACATGCACAAGGCAAAGGGAAGTTTGCTGATTATTTACAGGAAGTCAGAGTTTGACATCAATCTGTTCCCTCATCATGCCCTTGCAATTCTCCTTTCCCTCTGCAAGCTGTCAGATGGAGACAGAGAGGTTTGAGGACCAGGCCTGGTGTGCTACCTGTGTGTATGACCAGGACCCAGCTGCATCTCAGCTCCTGCATGGAGATTCCCAACCACTCCCTCACTCCTGGCTGGATTTCCTGGGCTGTGTGTTGGAGCAGATGCAAACTTCTTGCACAGGAAGGCACAGACCTGGCTGGATTTGGATTTAGTGGGAGAAGGACTACAGGGAGCAAAGCACTGGATGCTGCCAATGGCTCTCAGTGAGGAGTGCTTCATGTAAGTCCCATCTGTGTCACTGCTCAATGTCATGATCTAGGAATGCAGCTACTGCTCAGGCAGTTGCCAGCTGGCCACAGCCACTGCAGGTGTGTATTTCTTTATTTGTTTATATATGTAAATCAAGCCCAATGTCTCAAATGATTAAGTCATGCAATGCAAGGCATGTGACAGAGTGGTTAATAGTGAGGGACAGACAAGGATGACAGGAGGAAAGCATTGCAAAGTGGCAGTTGTGAGGTAAATCATACTGGAATTGGGTAACCTGGTTTTAGGGGAGAGGTTGGAAAGAAAGGGCGTAGCACAGGGAGAGCTCTTTTTTTTTTTCCTCCCTGGGAAGGGCACGGATCCTCAGACTTGGGCCCTGATTTTTATTTTACATCTGCTGCTGTAGGGCTGATGTGTGCCCACCAACCTGAGTGGAGAGGGGCCTGACAGACACTAAGAGAAGCCTGAAGTTATTGGGGCTTGCTACAGATTTTGGGACATGTTCACAACACAAGCAGTGGCTCTCCCTCTCTCTCCTTCTCTCCCTCTCCCTCTCCCTCTCCTAGCCTCTCTGTGGCACATGAGAAAGGGCAGAGGGGTGAATGAAATGGACTTGTCTGCAGATGGGAGACTGTCTGCTGGACCCATGCTGGATCCCACAAGGAAGTCCTAACCTGAGTGGAAAATGTTCACTGGATGTGAACCTGTAATTACCTCTGCCAGCACGTGTCTCTGCAGCTGTGTGCATAAACAAATACCTTGTCCCTGCGCTGCTCCTTCCTCACAAAACACTCCTTGTTCCTGCTCTTTCAGAAAAGAATAAAACATCTGGTCTGATCCTCGTGGGGGAGTGTGGGGACCTCTGCAGGGACTTCCAGGAGAGCTGTACCCTGACTCACAACTAGCCCTGTGGCAGACATCAAATGCTGTTGCTCCCTAGCAGTCTGCTGATGTTATCACTGTTGCTTTGAGAAGTGAGAAACAACAAGATCCTACAACGACAAACCTCAATGTCTCTTGTGGTACATAGAGACAGGTAAAAAAAACAGCGCCACCAAAAAACAACAAAAAGAAACCTTCCCAAATAATTGCCAAAAAAAAGCAGTTCATGTCCTTTGTGTTCTCAGTACCAAGCATCTTACAGACAATTAGCTCATGATCTGCCAAACAAAGGGGACAAGGAACCATCATGAAAGACAGACATAAAGCAGCTAGAAAATCAGATCTGGAGAGGAGAACAGGACTGTTCAGGGGAATCATTACTCTTATACTCAAAACTCTAAATAAGAACCACATTTACTGAGCTTTCAGGCTCACAGTCCCAGGGGACAAGGAAAAGCTTATTTTACATTAATATAAATGTACATTGCAGGTTCTTGTTGGTGGCTGCTGTCACCCAGAGACTGTTTACAGCACAGCCTCATGCAAAGTACCACAACAGCCAGAAACTGTTTCACCTTCACCAACTATTAGCTTGGTAGAAATTAATGATTTTCATCTTTTTGCTATGAGTCTTTTTTCATTTCTGAAGTAATGAGGTTAATACAAAAACAGAATGAAGAACTGGAATGCAGTATCTGATAAGCATGAATGTCAAATTTTACAGGCTGTTGTGGCCTGTACAGCTTTGCTTTATTTGTTTGGTTTTTTTCCTGAAGGGATTTCCAAACTCTTAAGCTCAAATTTTCTGAGGTTCTGAGGTTTATTATGAGTACATAATAAACCAGCAAGGTGATGTGAAATATGTTAAGGACCAAACTTGTGTCCAAACCCAGTCCAACAGAGAGTAAGAGGTGTGCAGGCACTCAGCAGGGATGCACACTGACATCCTTATGTGATCCTTCAGCCAGGGAAGCTGGGGCAGGAAACTAAGTGCTGGAAACTGGAGCGTGATAAATGAATTAACTGGATTACATAAAATGTTAGTTTGCCATGCCAGTGCCTGGACTTGATGCACTGAATTACCTCCCAGTCCTGTATTCCTACACAAAAATACTTATTAAGTCCTCTATGAAAAGTGCTCCCTGATCTCCCCGGATGTTGCATGGATGTGGCACAGAGGGGAAAAACCAGACGGTCTGTATGCAAAGTTTACTCATTACATATTTACACTAACATCACAATTTACAGGACTGCTGTCTGTAGATGCTGACCTGCATTTTGAGGTTGGATTGAAGGCATTCACTCCAATAACCCATATTAGCTTGGCCATTTCCTTGCTAGATACCCTTGGCAAGTCTGCCCTAGAAAAGGAGCCACTCCAGATCTAGAAAGATGCCAAGAGGATTGAGCAATGTGCCCCTGGACTGCTGTGTCCTGTCATCAGGAGGCCATATATGATTCCATGCAATCACCAAGGCCTAACACCCTCGTGGCCCTTTGGACTGACAGAGGCCTTTTCCAGAGCTGTTAGACAGAGGGCAAAAGTATTTTTTCCAACTGGTGCTGTTTGTTTTTCCACTGTGAACTCCCCCAGCTCCCTGGTGTCAAAACACCTGGCAGGGCTGCCGTGTGGTGCTGCTTGTTTGTCCTGTTACTCCCATGCTGTGGCGGGTGGGAATTTGGCTGGCCTGGGGACGCGAGCCACATCAAACACGGGGATGGTGTGACTGCTCATTCCCTGCTGGCACTCAGACAGCTCGGGGCTCTGGGGGAGATCCTCCCAGGTGATGTCTCTGCACCAATGGGAATGGTGGGAAGGATGTCCATAAATGATATGGGGTTGATGTGGGGAGCACAGTGATTCTGGATAACAGCATCAGGGCAGGAGACACCCCAGCCCCTGGTACTGGCTGCACATGGGGTCCTACAAGTCAGCTGTGAGCCTGAGGGAAGAAATACCATGTAACTTTACAGGAGTGAAGCGCTACATCTACATCTGCATCACCAGGTTTGGTTGCCCTCTTTTCAGAAGGCCCACAAACTCAGCCAGCTCAGCTGCAGCCCCTACTACTGTACAGCCTCACATAGAGAAGCACCTGCAAATCCAGTTCAGTCCCTAGAAAAACGTGAGCGGAGCAGCGGTACAGACCATACTTCAGGGTGGAGACTCTTCTCCCCAAACCAGCTGCAATTGTTTGTTGTGTAATGGTGCCAATGAAGTTTTGTAACTCCCTCACACACTGGGAGGATTCAGTTGATCAAAAGAGCAATTTCACTTTTGGGCATCTACTATCCATCAGAAATTCCAGGCCAGAGCTTTAATGAGCAACTAATGACTTAGGATCTTATGACTGCTAAACATTTCAACTGAGGCACATCGGCAGGCATGCAGAGCCCTCCTCTCCAAACCTCTTCCTCAGAACAGACATCAAAACTGTGGGTCACCCCAAGAGCCCTACTGAGGCTGTGATGTAGAGTTAACAGTTGTTCAAGATGAGGCAAAAAAGGTCCTCCTGAACCAAAATGTCAGCTCTAACCCCCAGATGAAGATCCCTGCCCAGATCGCTTCAGGGATGCACCCTTCCCTCAGCTATGGGACCACATACAAGCTTTAGGCGCAGCGGTGCCACAGGCACGAGGGGCAGAGCCTAGGAATGCTCAAGGGCTGTGGCAGAGGCTACAAGTCCTGGCAGTGCTGACAGGCTTATGGCAACACCAAAGCACAGCCACTCGCAGCTTTGTGCCAGGCTCTGAAGCTCACACAGGGTTGAACAGTGAGGGTCTGATGGAAGCTGGTTCTGTTTTGGACATGCTTTGGACAAGACTGGGCTTTCTTTGTGGGATCCTGCAGATGGTCCCTGCAGGGCACACCTAACTAAGCAGCTCCAAGAACCTTCCATCCAGCAAGACTGACCCTGTTTGGGAAGTGTGATTCCAGTGAAGCTTGACAACTATTTTACTGTTTAAGTCTTTAGGTAAGCTCTGAAAACAGCATCCTACCTCCCCAGAGCCCATCTTGAACTCTGCCCTACACCAATCCCTAGCAAAATGGTACCTGCAGCTGTTCTACCAAGGCATACAATCAAACAGTGACTCACTGTCACAATCCTTATTCATGCATTTATTGCCCAGATAACTCTCATTAAGCTAATGAGTCATTCCTTTACGTCCACCAAATGCATAGTTTGAATACTGCTGATTTCTGCTATTCATAAATCGGAAGGACAAGAAGAACAGACAAGAGCCTTGATCCAGAAAATCTGCCTCTAGTGGCAAGCTCCAGGAATTCAAGGGTTTCCATGTATGTCAGCAGGAGCAAGCAAGGCTCCAGTACCTTCTCCAGACAAGCACTGGAGAGCTAATGCTGCTTGGTGAAGTACCTCACACCAATCTACTTCTAGAGCCTTTGCAGCTGGCAAGACTCTACTTCTAAAGGCTTTGCAGGCCTTGGGTGCCCAGGACTTGATGGCCATGTTTGAAGCAGCTTTGCTGAGATGAGCAGGCAGCTTTTTTCCAGGCATCACTAAATTTTAACTGGGGCAGGAAATAAAATATTTCGCATAGCATTAACTACATGGATGTACAATCCATGTAAACTTTTCCAAGGTATTAAACTAAGGACTTCCAGGTGTTGCTAGTTTGACAATATTTTGAATAATTTATCTTTTTACATGCCTGGTGTGGTCCATAACAGAAAGCTGTAGCTAAATGCTCTCTTTAACTCTTTCAGCAGTGCTTTGCAGCTAAGATGAGCTGCCTGAGCCTTGTAAATAAAACAGGTGACCAGAAAAGTTCCACTGGCTTTGTCTCTGGTTGGTGCAGCCAGCACAGGCCAGGAGTGTGAGAGCAGCCCTTGGTTTCACACTGACCTTCCCCCTGCCACAGCAGGGGTGCCCTCAGACAGGGCACTGACAGCTGCTCATGGCAACTACCAACTGGTTCAGCTTCTTGGGGCTTATCACCCTGTTTGCATAAACACTGGGATCAGAGCAAGAATGAAGGAAGCATGGCCTGAGCTTTAGAAAGGCTTTATCCTACAGTTTTCTTATCCGCTCTACTGTCTGTCTGTCCCCTCCAGGCCTCTTTAAAGGACTTGCTCCCCAGGAACTCAAGAGCCCAGGTTTCCTCTGGATTGGTGTCTAGAGCTGGAGCCTGCAGGCTCTCTGAAGTGAGCTTGCAGTCCTCTTGCAGCTCCATCCAATGTGGTTCCCTCTCTGGTCAGTTCAGCTTTGAATCCAAGGAGACTGTTCTGCAAGGGAGCAGGGAGTAAACCAGTCCATATGCACTTGTGAGGAGGCAGTTTTTGTGGCTCCCCTCTGCCTCTGGAACTCTAGACTCCTCACTGGACTGCTGGAGCTTTTGCAAATATTCCGTGTTTCTTCTTCTAAACAACTAGGCACATATTTAAATGCTGATCTCTTCTTGCTAGACACTGCTGCTAGTTCCCTGAACTTGCAGAGGATCCCAGGACTATCACCTCTGCTAAGCAAAAAAGCTCTCCCATCTGTTCAAAAGAGGAAGGATATAACATTGACCAATATTGAGAAATGTATTCTTCTGGTTTCAGAGGCAGTTATTGGAATGTGCTTGGTATTCAAACGATAACTTACACCTGTAGCAACTTGCTGAGTGATGTCTTGAATCACACTGTGATAAAGGGATGTGTTTGAAGTTTTTGAAGGCAGTACCTCACTATCAGTCCCTTTCAGTGCTGTCACTCAGAGCTCTGCAGCCTTGCCTGTGTCAGCAGGTAGTCAGACTAAACTTCCCATTCATCTGAATCTAAAACTCATCTGGGCATACTCAATCATTGATTAAAAATGGGCACTGGAGAGAACAAGGAACGCAATCTTTTCCTGAACACGTTATGTTAACACAAAGAACACTGGTGTGTGTTCCTCCATGAATGTGAGCTGCAGACCAAGACCCTTCCAGGCACCCTGTGAGCCCAGCGCTGGCCATGTCACCCAGATTTTGGGATGTTGGCTTCTCTCATTTCCAGGCTCTCCTACAGAGATGGGGTTTAATTGCTGCTGCCACCAAGCCTGACAGGGGAGCGCTAGCACACCCACTGGTTGTGAGCAGGCCTGTGACTGCACATCAAAGCAGATCCCACCCCAGAGCAGCAGCCAGGAGCACATTCCAGAGCAACAGAAGCCCTGCAAAGGTAGCCGGAGAACCCTGTGGCCTCCAAACTTCCCCACCCACTGCCGACTTCCATTAATTAATTCACTCTACAGCTTTGTTCCCTTATCATCATCCTCCCAGCAGCAGCACGAGAAATTGTACTTGCAACAGATACCTAAACGAGATGATCACAGGTCTTTGCAACTTGAATCAAAGGTGGGAAACTTGCAGCTTTGCGGTGATCTCCAATTCATTCATTATACAATCGGATCTTAATTGCTTTAAGAATGTGATTCTAGTAAATCTGGCCTCTAGTGCCACTCCTATTAGAGACTTCTGTTGCTAAATCTCTGCTTCTAAACACAGTCAGTCCATCCCTTAAAGTCTTTTTTTATTTCCATGGGCTCTGAAGTACTGAATTACCTGTAGAAATTAACACCATGTTCACCCACCCTATATTTACCCACTGAATGGACAGGTACCAAACCCAATTTAGTTGTTCCCAGCAGCAGCAGTTTTCAATAGCTCCTGGGGGAGCCCTATGCTATGAACAGATAATATAGAGAAACACCCTTGGGTTGCTTTTGAAGGTGATTCTTCATTAAAAGAAAACACTGCATGGAGTAAACTAATCCCAAAATCCTGCTATCCAAACACAATATGTCTAAATACAAATACAGGCAAAGAGATTGATGCCACTTGTGAAAACTTCAGATCCAAGGGACCCTGACTGAGATTCTCCCCTCCAGCAGTGTGCCAGCTGGGAAACCTCAAAGGCACAGCCAGGTGTCCCCAGAGCCAACTCTGGGGACTCAGTAGGTGGCAGTCTTCACCTTGGCTTTGCAGAGATCTGTCACCCTGAGAAAGGTGCTGGGGGATCGCTGGGCACAGAGGACACTGACCTCCTGGACAACTGAGAGGTGGGCTGGCTGCAGCTGACAGCCCAGGAGGTACTGCCTCTCTGACTCCAGTGTGCTCCAAAGGATCTCTGTGCACAACCAATGCAATTAAAGAGACAAAATGAATGCGTTTGGCAATTTGGAAGAGATTTGGATCAGCAGAATCACTGCTCATTCATAGGGTAAGCAAGAAGAGGGAGCAATGTAGTCTTTAGTCTTTCCCTATTTTTTAGGGGGCAGATTTGGTACAGGGATGAAAATGGAACCCAGGAGAGTTGTGTTTTGGGACAGAGACAGGTTGGGCAAAAAACAGAACCCAGCAGAGTTTTATGTGGATATAACTCACAAGCCCACAAAGAGGGGAACATTTTCACCATGCAAGTCAACATTCACTCTCTGAGGAAGTTGGAAGGAGAAACTAGGGGAGTGGGATCTGACCACAGAAGAGGTGAGACAGGCTCCTGACTGTGAAGGAAATTGCTGATTTCAGCCTGCCTCCTCCTAGAGCCAAGAACAGGGACCAGCCCCAAGGGAACAGTTTGGTGAGGACCAGCATCCTCCACCTGAGTAGGACAGGGCTGAGTGAGGGGGCGGCAGCCTCTTGACATGGTTCCTAAGCACTGTAGTTTTGAGCTATGATACTGGACTGCTTTCCCAGAGCTCTTACAGTTTCAGGCACTGTCAAGCTGAAAATGAGAGGAGGAGCCCCTGCTAATAGGAGAAAGCACTCTGGTTTCCTCAGTGGATACTGACAACACCTGCCTTAGTACTTGGCGTTATGCCCACTTGCCTTTTTCCTCCCTCTGAGTGAACTTCAAAGAAATAGCAAGCATATTTTCCCCTCTCACCCAAAGGCAGATGTATACTCATGCTCCAGCCATTCTCTCACAGCATCTTACATAATTTACCATTGTTTTTGGAGAGATGCCAAAACAAGTCTGAAGGAATGTGTACAAGATCTACCAGAACAGGGTTTCCTCGTGTTTCTGACACTATAATCCCCTTATTCAGAGCTAAACCAATAGGGTCAGACCTCCTAAACTGAAAGCTTTTGCCAACTCCATCCACTGCCTTTAAAAACAAACAAGGAAACACACAAGCTCATGCCCAGTTATTACCATGAAAGAGAAAACAAGAGACACAAAGCAAAAGAATTTGCCACATGCAGCTCAGTAAGTGCTCAGTCCATGAGTGAGGAGACACTCGTCTTTGTTCCGTGTAGTCAAACATGTCCTAATCTTTAAAACACCTTCACTCCAAAATTGCAGCTGATTGCTTACTCACAGGGCATTTGCTATTTAAGCAAGGGCCTTTGCTCAGGCCCAAAAGCCTGAGTGGTGATACTACTAGACCACACATTCAAGAAATGGGCAGGGTTTAGGGAAGAGACTTCTGTGAAGAGCTGCCTGAAGTTAACAGGGGTGGTAGGACTTGCATGGGATCCCTCTATTGCCACCACAGGTTGAAAAACTCAAAGCTGCAACTCAGGATAGGCTCCTCACAGTGAGTGCCAGGTATGGAAATCGTGGGGTGTCCACTAAATGCTTTGGCAATCAGCTTTGGGGAAGGTCGTGATGAAGGGCAGAATTCCCTCCATCCTTGCAGTGGTCCAGCCCTGACCCCCTCAACCAGAGCAGTTGGTGACACCAACAGTGACAGAATGTGGCTAAGGCTGACAACACATTTATAATAACAGCTAAGTATCTATCTGGAAAGACTACTATTAATAATAAAAGCCTCTGGTATGGCCTTATTATTATATCAGGAGCGCAGTCCCCAGGGGGATAGAGTCCCCAAGTTGCCAGGCTTAGCTCAGGACGACGCCACAAGGCTACCCGCTAGCAAGCAATGGTGGTTATCAGCTCTTATAGTGATTGCAAGCTCTCAGGATTTCAGCTCTGCTTGCTAGGCAGGGGTGAGCCCAGGCTGAGGCAGCAGCAGATGGAGAGAGAGGAGAAGGAGAGGCTCAGAGGTTCCACAGCAGTGATTTTATTGAGGAGATCTGCAAAGGGGTCCCGAGTCAGCTCTTCTTCTGAGGAATGGACTAAGATATGCCCCTTTTATGGGGTTCAGAGGGATCCAAATTTGACCAATAGTAAGGGTTAAAGTAACTTAGCCTATAGGGTTACAGGGATATGCTTTAGGGCGGGGGTCAAGGAGTCAGGAACTAAAGTTGCTGTCTCATCATTCCTATTATTCAATTTTCCAGGGAGCTCTGCTCAAGTCTGCAGAGACGGCTACAGACTATCACTGTAGGGCCTAAAGCAGGTCATTGGAGAAAGGCAGACCTGGGGGGCCATGCTTACATCTTGGCTTTTGGAAGATGTTTCTTCTAACCCAAGTGGAACAGCAAGAGGCAGTGGATAGACTCAGGGAGTCTCCTCTAAGCACCCCCTGCTACAGCATGATGTGGCAGACAGCCTTTTGTGAACCCCTGAGTGCCTAATGTGCTCTGGTGTTTCAAAGACTCCCCTGGCTATTCCTTCTTCCTTAAATCTCTACAGACATCCCAAAAGAGCCCAGGGTCTTTGGGTGGCACAGACCAAGTTATATGTACGCGGCTAAATGTGCTTCTGCTGTCTGGCTATGGAACAGGAATGCTCAGGCTTGCAAAACACCGTGAGAACGCGTGAATGAAGTCTGCAGACTTCTTCCTTGTTCCTAGTTTACTCTGGAATAATAGTTTACCCAAGCTCTTCCTGATACATATCCACAGATCAGCACTAGGCTCAGCACTGCAGCCTGGCATGCAGACAATGGGGCAATTTTCTCCTCAGCACCTCTCTCTGACAGCTGTGACAATGTCGTGGCTTCTCGATGCAAGACGGTGAATCCCAGGCTGGTACTGGCTTTGAGTCACTGCCTTTCAAGCTGGAGCATCTGGCCAGCTTTGGCCCCAAAAGTGCAATGCCATTTTCCAGAGCAAGCATGGCTGTTCTGTGGTTTCTGCTGTTTACATGCTTGAGAACCTCAGCTTCTATTTCCTGCTCTCGTGTCTGGCCCAAAGCATCCTGGGAATCTCCAGTGGCATCTTGCTGGTCCCAGCCACGGGGCTGGCCTGGGCTCCTGCCTGTGCCTGTTCACTGTGTGCCCCATGCACAGGCTGCCCCTCAGCCACAGGCTGCGTGCAAAGGAGTGACCCACCTCTGGGTGCCACCCAAGGCAAGGCTGTGCTCAGACACCCTGTCCTGATGCTAATCACTTGCCTTTGATCCGGCTGCCTTTCAACTGCACCTACCATCTTCTCCCTCTGCTCCTCCAGGCTCCCAAGGAAGCCCTGCACAGCTGCCAGGGAACACCACAGGAAGTGCCACATCCGAGCAGATCACAAATCTTAAGCCTTGGCCAGGATTTTCTATGAGTAATTGAGGGGGTTTGTGTTTTGCACCAGCAAAGTCAGTACCAGTTTGTGTGCTAAGTTCACAGCTGCATCACTGCCCAGTCTGGACATGCACATAGTCCTCGGCGAGAGCAAGCACAGCCTCTGGAGAGACAACACAAACCTGAGACCCAAACTTCATGCCTGCCAGCCCCAGATAAATGAGGTGTACTGTGCTAGCCCAAAAACAAGGAATAAATTCAGTCACTAGAAATCAATGCTAATTTCTTGACTTGACTGATCTATTAGAGACGGGTAAAGCTGCACTCACAGCCCCTGCGGATCTTTCTGCCTTCTTCTAAGTGTATTTTCTATTACCAGTATCAGAAGTATTAGTATTTGACAGTAATTTTCATTTTACTCAAAATAAGAATTTAATGAGGTTCCCATGGTAGGTTATCTTCATGGTCTGGGGATTAATTTTATTTTGATTTTTAGTTAGTAGGTTTTAAGTAGTTGCTTTTGTCCCCTTGATCCTTATATCAGGCTGGATATCAAACTCACAAGCATTTGGGAGACATTATTCCTAACCAGAATCCAAATTTTACTCCAGAGGCAGCTTTATTTTTTACTTTTGAAAACCAGAGCTGAAGACCAGAACCTTGTCTGGGTTTGGATCCAGGTATCTACCAGAAGACCAAAGTATAAAGGGCCTCTCTGCTCCATCTAACTCCACAAATTAATCCAAAGGAGTGCATCCCTGTGCAGGCTGTTTCTAGGAACAGTATCAGTATATGAGCCTTGTAACTCATTAATGCTAATAGCAGTTGCATAATGCACAGCTGAAATGTGGTTGTACAGCTAAGAACATATCCCAGCTACAAAAGCTAAAATTGCCAGGAAAAGTTTTTTATGGGCAGCTTTCCTTACCACCCCAGCTGAATTTATCTTTGATTATAAATGCTCTGGAGAGGCCAAATTTCCAGATATCAAAAAGTTGTGCTGCCAATTCTCTGCTTACATGCTGCATGAGCAGCCATGGTCTGGAAAGAGGCATGAGCTCACCTCGTCATTGCACTCTGTGCAAAACCTCAGGAGCAACACCTCAGGAGACGTCCAGAAGGGCCTCGGTCAGTCACTGCATCTAAGTGAAAGGGAGCTCAAGTATCAAGGACAGCACAATGTCTTCAAACCCTCAGGGAGCCCCAAGCATGGAGATACAACGGAAACCTCAACCTTTACAAAAACTGCTATAGCCTGGTGTGCTGTACACAGGTGCAGAGCTGCCTTCTTTCATATTCTGCAGCTTTGGTCAGTTCCCATCACTCAGAGCAGCTGTCTCATCCATAGCTGGCTTGCTATGAGAATATCAATATGCCTTTTTAAGGCCCTGTTTTTCCTCTTCTGCGATAGCCTCACTGAAATGCCCTCGACTGACTTTTGATACAGGAGCTTTGCACCATAGTTCAAATCCAAGGCCGGCTGTATCCCAGGGCCATAAGGTAACAGCCAGTGGAACTCTGTATGCACAAGCAGGACTTAGCCCTGAGTTTCTATAGCAATCAGCTTTCTACTGCCTGCTCCCTGCCAGCAAAGGCGTGGCTGGGACACAGAAGTGTGTCAGGAGACACTTGTCTGTGTCCTGACCCTTGAGCTGACCGTGCCAGCTCGACACAGTGCAGCAACTACACACAACACAGACTTGGCTGCTCCCTACCTTCCCCCTGTCTGGGGGGCTCTGATGCCACTGTGGTGCCCAGAGGGATGCGGGCTTTATCTTGCCCTCCACTCTGGCAGAGACTGCCCTGACTGTGGCCCTTGCAGGAGATTCTTTGGCTCTGATGCCACTGTGGTGCCCAGAGGGATGTGGGCTTTATCCTGCCCTCCACTCTGGGCAGAGCCTGCCCTGACTGTGGCCTTTGCAGGGGATTCTGCCACATATGTGCCCCTGAAATCAGGGCTCATCAGGAGGTGGTTCCCCAGCTTGCCAAGCCTTCCTGTTCTTACTCTCACTATCCTTTTGCTCCGGAGGCCAGGGTTTTGCCCAGAGCCATAGCAAATAGTGTTTGGCTGTGTTAAAGGTTGCTCCCTCACAGTTTCTGTGCCTTCTGCAGTGTCACTTCCATTTGGGAATGTGTCCTGATTGTAACTGAGTGAAATGAATGATGAGCTGAATTATGAAGATGTGGGGCTACAAATTTAAAGCAACAGAAAATATGAAATATATCTCAATTCCCTGCTGGCACATATAGGCAGTATGAAGAAACATTTTAACTATGTGAATAGTACACATATTCATCATATCCACATGCTGGGAGCTGGATCACTCTCTGAAACAGCAGGCAGAGGAGTCTGCTACTCTTCAATAGAGGGATGGTGCTTGGTAAATTATATAATTCTTTTAAAGTCACACTGTACAGTAACATCATTTTTGAAAACCATATTGTTTGGCCCTCCAAAGTGATTCCCAGAAGTTATTCCTGCGAGGAGCACACACCCAAGGCAGTCAGAATTTCTGGAATGACATTCCAGTTGCTCAACACCTGGTTATGCAGATAGACAAGAAAACAGAGCACACCTTAGCCAGTATAATAGATAAGGGTGTGAGAATCCAGCTTGCTGGCTAGCACATGAAAGTGTGAATGACCTAGCCTCACGTCCAGGATTACTCAAGCCAGAGGAGATGTCAGTATCAATACACACATCTGCCTTCATAGTCACAGGACTCTCCTCAGTGCTTGCTGCTGTCCTCAGATCTTAACCCCAGAACAGAGGGAAAGCACCGTGCCTGTTGAACAACAAGATTGCAAAATTCTTTGCTTCTGCAAACCGAATTCAGAGAAGGATTAAGGAAATTCTCTTTTATTATTCCATCTACTGGAAGGCCTTCAACCTCCTCAGATAAACTCACCTGCAATTAGAAGGAGGTCAAAGTAACGGGTCCTCCATTTTCTTCAAAATGAGACTCGTGGCTTCACGTTTCCAGTGGTCATGGGAACTGAGCATACCTGTTCTGTCCCATGGAATGACAGGGATACCCTCGCTAAATAGAAAGCAGCTCCTCTGGCTCAAAACCACTGAATGTATCCAACTTCTTTTTTTATTAAACACCTAATAGCTTGAAGTAAATACCATTTCCATCTGTGTCCCCAGTATCCATCAGGACTAGGCTGGTATCAATAGGACGGGATAGGTAGCCTAGGACTAGGTATCAATACACATATTTATTGGTTTTTATCTCAAAGTCAGTTATTGACTATTAACAGCCTTCCACAAGAAGGCTGTCACACCAAGCACTCCCAATTCATAATAAACCTTCCTTCTGCCTCCTTGCACATGTACCTCATGGAAGATCTCAAAGTATAGGCTACACCTGGTCATGCCCAGAACTTTCCTTCATCAGTTTGCTTTAATTGAAGCCAGTGACCAGTCTGTTCACACCATCAGCAGGTAAACATCAGTGAAGTCCACTAAGGGCTTCATTTGACTTTGTGCACAAAGTCTGTATTGATGGGTACAATTCATGTTAGATTAAAAAGAGAAAAGGAGGTGAGAACAAAAGATTTCTGTAACAGACAGATGTGAGACACTGACCAGCAAAGGAAACTCTCTTGGCCAGCACTAGAAAGCCCCACTGAGGTTTTTTAGTGTTCATCAGCCAGCTCTCTACCCAGAAAGCAGAGCAGGGGATTAGTGACCAAGGGTGTTCCTTTTATCAAACCTCTGCCACTGAGAAGAGATACATTACCAATTCCTTGGATTTAAAATGGAATAAAAGACATGAGGTCAATAAGAGGTTTGGGTTTACCTCAAAGCACTGCTGTGCCTGACAACTGAATGAATGAGCTTCCCTCCAGTATCACTTTGGTTCTATATGCTTTCTGGGAATGGCACTGGTTTCCAGGCCTTTCAGTATCTGCCTGCATGACCAATGTGTTTTCCCTCCTGTTCACGTGCACTGCTAATGTACTTTCCCCAGGAGATGGAATGTTTGCCATACCAAAATAGCAACTAAATGAATGAAAGTTCAAGCAGGGCTATAAATAGAAAGGGCACCAGCTTTTCACAGTGTACATATGAGCTACTTCACACCCACTTCCTTTTGTCTGCCATTAACTCTGAGATCTGAGGCAGAATGACCTTTCTGCACTTTGGAAGAATGAACAGCAGAACAAATAAGAGACCAATCTGCTATGAGGAAGTCATTGAAGTGCTGTGTAGAAAAAATGGACAGACTATTAGATAGATAGATAGATAGATAGATAGATAGATAGATAGATAGATAGATAGATAGATAGATAGATAGATAGATAGTGCTGTGCCCCACAACCAGAATTTCCAAATAGTAAATTTTAGCAAGACTTACAGGGAAATCCGGGGATGGCTGAATGAACTGCTTTGAGTGAAATTTCATTCCGCCTGTCCTTCTTTAGCCATCCTTCTCATGCATGATGTGTAGCAGAGCCAGAGCTCAGCAAAGGCACAGTGGCCCCTCCTGATGGAAGCCAGCTTCTGAGGCTGTGGATTGCAAGGGAGAGAGAAAAACATGCGATGAGGTGTAAAATAGGGCACAAAAGTTAAAAAAAGAAATTACTTTTTATTTTTTTAAAGGACAAAACCCACTTGCTTTTCCTACCAAAGGCAGAACACACTGGCACTATTCCAGTGCTGCTTTTCCATGTAAATACATGACTTCTCATATTGCCACAAGGTTTGTTTAGGACAACTATGGGTGGGAAGGAGGGGGTTACAAAAGCAGAAGGGGTGGGGAGGTGCTCCAAAAGGTTGTGTCAGCTCAGGTCTCAAAGTTCACAAGCCCTCACACTGCACTGCATTTCCCTGTGCTCACCCTGGACCTGGCTAGAAGTTGTCTTGTGGAAAGCTGTTAATGGTCAATAATTGACATGGAGTTAAAAACCAAACAGACCAGGAAGAAAGCACCTGAGTCACGCAAGGTTAGATTAGATGGCAATTTACTATTTCTAGTTTCAGCTATTGGACACCAAACACAATCTCACTAAAAAGAAACACCTGCCCCATATGTAAAATGTTACAAGTAACAATGTAACAAGTTCACAGGTTGGGTTTATTGTGGTTTCAGCGCGCAATATGAGAAGTGTATGGATAAAGGGAGCCTTTTCTCTGTTTATGGAGGTTCTTTGAAGTTTGCCATGAGAGACACTTGGCCTGTTGGGAGTTTCATGCTGTTTCTAGGTACAAATGCAACAACTGAGTAATAGAACAGAGTATCACAACATGTTTCAATGTGTGTCTCATCTGCTGAGAACTCCAGCTCCAGACCATTTCTGCACAGCTGTCTGAAGAGAGCTCCCAGCTGATCCTTATAATTTTGCTCCTTGCAATGGAGGTGTCTGTACCTTTTTTTTCCACTTTAAAAATGTTGAGGAAATGAGATGGAAATGCTGACAGACCAACTTCCTGCCTTTTCTTCTGAGCAACTGGACGTGCCAGATATTTGTGCACTGTGCTGAGGCTGGCTGGAGGGGGGTCTGTAGCTCTTCTGTGATCCCCTGCTGTATTACCACTTGTTATTCCTGGGCCTACATTTACCTAGTCAGATGCACTGCCAGCCTGTTTTCTCTTTGGGCCGCTCCAAAACACCCCTAAAGGGAAGGGCCTGCATGAGAAAGGATCTCCTGGTAGTGTTTAGAAAAGTGCTGCTGCACCAAGCTGCTTATGCCAGGAGTTGCACGTCTGTACACAATGTGAGCAAGGAAATAATCTGTCTGGGGAGATGCTGCTTCACATGAAAGCATCTGCCTGCAGCTAGATACCATCAAAGAGCAGATCTGTGGATTGATTTTCCCAGTATGACATGTTCCATCTGCAGAGCACTCAAAAGTTCTTTTATTAGCTCCGCCATTGTTCGAGGTTGAAGCAACAGGACAAAACAGCTCAGGAAAAGGCACTCATCTCCCAGAACTGCCCCAGAAGCACAGAAAGTGCCAGGATGGGGTGGTAGCAGAAGCAGAGCCATGGTGCAGGGGCAAAGGAGTACCTCAGGAAATGCTATGAGCACAGACAGTGGGAGTGGTGATGTCCAGCACTGGCAAGTGCATTTCCCAGTCTGTGTTTTTGTGGAAGTCCACCTCATGCTTTGGGGACCAAGCCCAAGGGTCACCCTATGCCCCCACAGCTCACCTGAGCATGGCACCAGGAGCGCTGCAGCTGCCAGCAGTGAAAGCTGGCACCTCCCTTTGCCCTTTCTGTCTCTGCACTTGGGCTATGCACATGCACAGGCTTGTTTTAATGCATTTTTATTTTATTTGCAATGATGTCAGAGGCAACCTTTTGATGACTTATGACCCACAGAAGGCTAGGTACCAGTGGCTTATGAAACAATGAAGGAAGAAGAAAGTCAGGAAGAAAGTTGGAATAACAGTAATTAAATAAACTCAGCAACCAAGAGGACAGAAGTGACACATAATTTCACAGTGAGCTGCCACAGATGTTTCAGGAGGGGCCAGTGAATAAGGGAAGCTTTCAGAGTACCTAAGAGATTTGGACCCAGCAGAGTATGTTCCCTAGAGCTGAGCCTGTATTGCTACATCAAACATTTTTGGACCATGGCACACAGCATGTCAGTTTGCCAGGGACTGGGCTCTGCCACAGGTATGTGAAGACTGCACAAGGTGGTCTCAATGAATCCTGGGAAGAACCACACAGATTTGTATATCCTTCTTCAGAAATGGATTTGACTAGATGGGCTGAACAATGTATTTGGTACAAATGTGCTTTTATGTCCCCAGCCTACCAGAAAGCCCCATTAGAACATTATGCTGTTGAAATGCAGTCCCTTACATGTCAGAGGGAAGCTCTTTCTGAGCCATTCCCTGCACTTTTAATTGACGGGAGAGGAATATGTTACTCCCCAAAAGCATTTCCTACTGATTCACTTCTCTTTATCATCTGATTTACAGGTCTGATCTTGACTTTTCACCACACCCAGATCTCCCATTGACTTCAAGGAACAGGGCTCTGTGGGGGCAGTGTGAAAGTCACCCAATAAAGGTTTTCAAAGGGAAGCTGCTGAATCCATTAACACTACAATTTACACAGGTCTAAAAGGTGCCAGCAGGTTCTCTGTGGCTGTGACAAGCTGTGTCAGTGGATGGAGCAGCAGGGCCCACGTGTTTGCAGTGACAATCCTTCCCCATCCTGGGCAGGGTACAGCACATCCACTGCCTGCTCTGCCTGCATCTCCTGCACTCCCAGGAGTGAAGGAGCTCTCAGAAACATTATTTGTGGCTCATGCCAAGTGTACAAGATCACTGCCCCCCTCCACAATGATACCAGAAGCCATCACCTCTAAGAGAAGCTGGAACACATTACAACGATTTCATTTTCTCGCTGAAGAATTTGCTACAGACACTTAGATAATCCTCAGCTCAGATCAGAGACCTCTTGTGTGAGATGCTCCATAATCACAGGAAGCACGAGCTCCCTTTGGAGAGCAACAAAACACAACACTTACAAAGGGCCATGATGCAGTGCAGACAACCACAGGCAATGCTGCAGCAAGGGAAAAGGTGACCCAGACCCCCTCTCCAGGCCTTGGTCTTGGAGAGGCACTGGGACACACTGAGGCTTTGCCAGCTGCACCCTCAGTACGTGGTACATCCACAGCAGAGTGGTCTTGTGCCTAGATAAATCTAATACTCCAGTGATTAATTATAAACACTGCTTCTGTAATATTTGGATGGGAAGAAATATTTTCCTTCTGCTAAGGAGAAAGAGAAATGACACCTTTGAACAGCATAATTTGTATAAATTACTGGGCTTTTTACCCAAGGCTCATCTGCCAAGTTCTCTTGTTTGGGAGGAGCCTGCATGTGTTTTGATGTGCAAACTAGGATAAAGGATTACCATTATTAAAGGGCTTACAAATTGGGCAGGCAAGCCCCGGGTGAGAGGTCACTCTGACTGTACAAATGAAAGTTTGAGCTGAGTGAGGAAGCTCGGGTTTGACTGAGAGGACAGGGAGAAGAGTTTTGTTCTGCAAGACTGCAGGTCTGTCTGTCTGCAGAGAAACCAGCCTCGGGCCCTTGGTTTTGTTGTTTCTCACTGCCCATTTGCAGAGGGTGCTGAGCATGTCTGACAACAGAACACATCCCGCCTCGTGCTCCTCAAAGTCTCTCTGCTACAGAGAGGAATTAGAAACAAACTCCTCATGCTGTGGGGCTGGAGAGGGGTCAGGAACAGCAGGACAGCTGTCTGAATGATCAGGGAAGCTTCAGCTGTCCTTCCCAGAGAGTGACATCTCCCTGGGATAGAGGTGGATCTGCAGCTTCATTTGCTCCAGGGAAGGAACCCTGGACAGACACATGCTTGCCCTGGGTATTGGGCTGAAGGCTGGTATCATAATGACAGTAACGACACTGGGTTAAAGTACATCCATGTGGCAGCCTAAAGGGATGCCCTTGGGAAAGGATCCATCCTCGTGCCAGAGAAGACAGACCTAGTGAACACAGACTGGGGTGCCTGCTTACCTGCTTGGAGCCTACTGCTGCTCCCCGCATCTCAGGCTGATACTGTCACCAGCTTCAGGGGGGGTGGAAAACACAGGTTCCAGACACAAAAGAGAAGTGTCATGAAACAAAATCAGAAAGAGGAATTGTGTTTCCCAGAAGGATGAAGAGGGGCCTAGCCCAGCACTTCCCAGAAAACAGTCTGCAGTGTCACTGGCTATGGCGACAGTGCTCTTAGAGCAATTCCTCCCTTTTACAGCTGCAACTCCAGCAATTATATGAGACTACCACTTCTCATTTTAAGGAAGGAAAGAAAGAAAAAGGAAATACCTTGGTAGCCCACAGGGTTTCAGAAAGATATTGAACTGCTTGACCCCTGAATTCTGAACGATTAGCAAATAAATGCAGTGCAAAATATTTAGTCTAAGACACCATGTTACATCAAGTTTATACCAAGCCTAAGGGGTTTTTGAGGGCTTTACTTGTGATTTCTGAGTATGAGGGTTTAGTTACACTGTGCTGTAAGACAGCCATGCTTGTTGTCCTAGAAATTTCCTATCAAATACACTTCATTTACAAGCAAAGAAATGCAAATGTAACTTGTGATTTGAGACTCCTGACTCCTTACCCTTTGGCCCAAGCTGTGCTCTGGCAGCAATAGTCTAGACAGGACAATTTGGGAGGGCAGCTTTTACTCAAGGCCTCTGAAGGAGCCTGAGGTACACTTGAGCTTTTGATTCCCATTCAAGCTCTTGTGTTCAGCCCCTACCTTAGCCCAAACCAAAGAGACTTCATTCAGTTTTTAACTCCTCCCCTTTGTCAATCTCACCCAAACGTCTTCCTAGAACAGAATTCCCTCTGCCCTTAGATACTGCTGTTCTCCAAGCTGCCAAAGCTTTGCCTGTTCTTCCTTTACAGTTTCATCAGACTGTGGCAGTAAACCCCAAAGATCTCCCTAGAACTGTGTAGCCTGGGTGCAGCATAAGTCTCCCTCCTCCTCCACAGTGTCCTGCAGAGGCCCAAAAGGCCAGGAGGAAAATAGGTATTAAGAAAACCCAGTTGTGCCACAATGTACTTTGATAATGGGGTACTATCTTGAATCCACTTGCAGTCTTACCCATCCCATTGCTCTTTTTTCCCTTCAGAACTAGGGAACTCTAAGGTGACACATTTTAAATGGCTGTAGCAGCAGGAGAGATGAGGCCCCTTTCACTTGAAAAGAAGCAACTGAAGGGAACATGCTGGGGATCTGCAGTGAAGCAAAGAATGTGAAGAGGGAATGATTTTTCAATTTGTCCTGTAATACAAGAAATAGGCAAAAAATAACTGTATTTATGAGACTGCAGGTGTGAAATGGAAGAGCTGTTTCACCCAGTGATGTGTTCTGAGGCTGCTGCCTGAATGAGGTCACTGGAGCCAGCATTTTTTCACCTTTTTTGTCCACCATTTGCCTGTGGAACTCACTGCCACTGTCCAAAGTGAAAATCAAAAGTATAAACTGGTCCAAAACCTACCTGAAAGAATTCAAAGACAGATCATCAAAGTCTAGAGGACACAGTGGTGTGAATGTAATGCTATTGTTTCTGTTTTCTCTTTTTTCCTAATTATTTTCCTTTCTTAAACCTATACACCATCTTCTGGGCCACAGAGGTTTTCTGTATTAGTCTTGGGCTCGAGGAGATGGCTCCTTTTCTTTGCCTTTCAGCAACAGGGTGCAACTACATTTCACTATAGTTAGGAGTTAACGCTGAGGTTTTAGGATGTGATGAGATGTTTTTCTCCAGAAAACAGGTTTCCAAGTACCAGAAAGCTTGGCAGGATCATGGACTGACAACAAATAGAGAGAATACATTGTCCCAAACAGGTGGGCTCAGCCCCAGAAGCGTTTCCTAGGGGTTGCAAGTTTTTCTTTGTTCATTGGATCCTTCAACTTTTCAACTTACTTGGATTTCAAGTACTGCAGATCACTATACAGGCATGTGACCTTGTCATTGGAATGTGCTTGGTTTTGGATCCATAAACTAATAAACATTTGACCACTGTCTCTGCACTGGAGAGGTCATTACCAGAAATGATCCACGGTACACATGACACCCATGTCCAGCCCAGGGGAGAGCTGCTATCTGCTGTGTGGCAACACGGCTTCCTATGCAGAAGAGGGCTCTCACAGACCCACCAAAACCAACAAGGATCTTTGTTAAGTTACTAACTTATCTCTGTTTCCAGCACCCCTACAGAGCGGTTTATAGTTTGTGAAATACTAAATAAACACTGAAAGACACTTTGGTTTTATGTCAGTGACAATTAACTCTTCTTCATCCTTTGCACCCCATCACTGTCCCATGGGTTTGCAGAGATGGACCTGGCTTCAGGAAGTGATAAGAGAGGGAGGAAAGCGCACAGGGAGATTACTTGCCCCAGGGCAAAACTCTAAATCCTCCAGACGGGACAAGGAAGTAGCATGCCAAAACCAAGAAAACTTCGTAAGACCCTCAAGTGTTTTGTGTGAGGCAGTGCTGGAAAGCAAAGCTGTTCTTTACCACAGCAGCAAGAGAAATGGGAGTGAGGGAAGAGCTTTCTGCCACAAATCAGCCACAGGAGCTTTGTGAAGGACCAGCAATGCCTGTCCTACTTGAAGAGCTCGATGCAGCAGAGAAACCTCATCAGTGAGAGGAGGGGACTCGATGCTGTTTCTCTCAGCTGCTGAAGGACAAAACAATCAGCACATTCACAGGGGGGTTGTGCCGTGGCCACGGGGGCAGCTGTGGGTACTGCAGCCCTACAGCACGGCTCAGTCACTTCACTACTGCAGCAAGAAGGTCCCACTGGCAGGAGAGAAAACACACACAGAGGTTTTTCTGCGGGGAAGCAGGTCCTGCAGTGCGGAGGACAAGCAAGAAAAGCAGGAGGTGCAGTACCAGGCTGGCTGTGCTGGGGCGCTGCTTCCCAGTACAAATCCAAAAGATCCTGGCAGAAGGCAGCGATCCCTCGGCGAGAGTCAATGGAGAAGGAGCAAAGGCAGCTGAAGGGTGCAACCTTCCTGTCAAGGTCTCGTGGCTCTCAGGTGAGCGTGAGCCTGCTCAGCCAGAAAGGTAGGGGGGAATTACAGAGTGCTTTTACTTTGCATTTGTTGAACAAAACATGCAAACCCTAAAATTATTGATTTATCCACAAAATGTGAGGTGTGAAAACAAAAGAAACTGCTTTGTTTTCAAGGCCAGTAGAGACCTCTGCACAAACAAACTTTCATGAAGTAATGCCAGATCTCTTTTTCTCTTAATTGCTATGTCACAGCCAAGATTATTACGGATATCTAGGAAGCTTCATTGATAACCTGGGTACTTTGCACCCAGTACCACAAGTTTGATGTCTAATTTATTCTACATATTCAATGCAAAACCTACATGTTGATCTGACAGGCGGTTTTGGTTGCTATGTATATCAATATATTTTGTTTATGCTCTGCCAGACTTCCCAAATGGTCACAGAGCTGTGTGGATCATGAAATACAATATAGAGAATATGGAGACTGCTGGACAGGTAGGAGGTTTCTGACAAAAGGTCACTTTGAAGCATCTTGGAGCACCAAGCACTTACTCTACCTCCTTCATCATCCTAAGCTACATTAGAGGGAATAAGAGATGTTGCTAGCAGAAGTCTAAAGAAGGATGGAAGACTAAAGTTCACGGTTTTGTCTCCCCTCATAGTTAAGCAGAGATCCCAAATATTTGTTTAATCGTTCCCTGGGTGCACTGTTCAAGGGCCTCTTCCTCCCTGTCAGGATGAAATAGCTGCCCTTGCTGCCCTGACAGCCCACAGGTGCTGGGAGTTGCAACACACTGCAGAAGCCAGCACTGAAACCCTGGCCCCTCTGATGGTATCACTGCACCAACAGAAGAGCTGGAGGTCACACAGAGGAAGGGCACCACAGCCTGGGAGGTCAGCAGCTCCATGACACTGAGAGGTGGCTCTGGGAGACATGAAACACTTGAGACCCAAAACCAGCAGAACAAGACTTGGAAGCAGTGCTTTATCTCAGGTAGGTGCCCAGATCAGTGGCCTGTAAACTGGGTCCTTTTCTCTCCCCTCAGACTCTTCTGATGGAGCTGCCCTTCCCCATAGGTGCCTAGTGGTCTATTTTACCTCTCTGCCTCCAGAGTCCAACAGAGCTGCCAGGAGCAGGACAGCCAACACTGTCCCTGCTCACTACAGGACAGGACCAACCTGCTCCTTTCACAGACGTGGCATTCTCAGGGGACTGTCTCCCAATCCAGCTGTTCTTCTCCACTAACACTGAGCTGAGCTGAGGGGAACACTTCAAATGCATGTGGCCCTGGTTTGAGGGAACATGGCACAGCTTGTTCTAACAAGTTGCCCTGGGGAGTGACCCCGAGCCTCTCTCAAATCTCACACAGCAGATGACACCAAAGCAGAAGCACCTCAACAGGAGAGAAGGAGATGTAGAAATGGCTCCTGCTGCCTTAACAGCCTGCAGACAAACATGTCCTCAGCAGGAACAGGAGGCAGCTCAGGCCTCAGTCTGCACCTCACCAAGGACACTTTCTTGAGGGCTGACTGACAATCCTTGCAGCCGCCACCTGTTGCCTAGAACATGTTGCTCCTGCTCGGCTGTACAGCACACTTGGTAGTGCATTGGAGACCAGTTACTACAGTGTGAAAAAGTGATATTAACTGAGATTAACCTAGAGGAACATCTGCTACAGCTGATATGATCCAGGCACACAGACTAGATTTAAGAACCAGTGGTTTGGAAGAAGCCTTTTCTAGGGCGGACCAAATTGATCCTGACACATCCTTTGACTAGTGTCCAGGCTTTTTCAGTTCTGTCCCCCTGGGACAAATCACAGCACTGCTAGACAAAGGTGTGACTACTTGAGGAATGGCTCAGCAGTCTGACACAAGCACCCTCACCCATAGTGTTCATTCCCACTATGTACAGACTGCCAAGCATACCCTAGACTCACCCCAGAGTTGGCTGTTCAAAAATCTGTCCAAAGAGGGCCCTTAAAGAGCAAGAAAGTTTCATTTATTTGGGTACCCTTTGGAAATAGCATGTCTGTACAGCCCTCATTTGGCTGTCCTGTGTGAATGTATTATGAAACAGACTCATTACAGACACAGATAAAAGACTTGCCAAATACACAGTTATCACAGGGGTGGAGGGCTCAGAAAAGCTCAAGAACCATCTCATCGGTTTAGTCTGCAGGGTACCACTTGAAGGGTGGGTTGCAGCAAGGCCTCAAGACACACTCACATGGAAAATGAGAGAACTTACACCAAAGCTGTGTGTTTCTCACTAGAGAATGAGAAGGAGAATCACTGGAGCATCACAGGCCTACAGACAGCCAGACCCACCTGCAATTTAGGTTGCTACAATAGCTGAGGAAGGGAGTGTTTTGTTTAACTGTAGCCAGGGTTACAGTCACCTATAACTGCACACATTTCCGTTGTGGAGCACTGCTGGGGTAACACAGGTCTCCTTGCTGCCACAGGCCTGTTAAAATGCAGTACAGTTATTTAGTGCATTGGTGACAGTGCTCTCTGGCACGGCAGGCCCTGTGTGGGCTAGTGTGCAAAGTGAAGTCACCAGAGGTTTATGGGAGCAAGGATTCCTGCTGTGCTCACCTACGTAGGAAGGGCATTGGGTAAGAGGTGCTTGGCTCTCAGTTGCCTAAGCACAAGGAGACCTACATTCCCCACGCATGGAAACAGCCAGCCCCGAGAGCCTCTGCGGAAAAACCCTGCAGAGCTGAGGGCAAAGCACCCAGTGCCTACAGCACTAAGCTCAGTTTCTCTTTTAAATGGGGAGTTGAATTTATTTTAGTTTGGCATCTTCAGCTGGAATTTCCTGAAGCCTTAAAAAACACAAGAAGATGACCAGCCTGGTTTGTGGCTTCTTCCTGGACTCTGGCCATGTTGAGGCTTGCTGCGGAGTTAAGGTGAGGTGAACTGCCAACGCACGGGGGTGAAGGATACACTAAGTAGAATATAACAACTTTATTACAGCAGTGATCCATCCAGGCAATGAAATTACTGCAAGTGGTTAGTTCTTTTCGGTGTCTTTAAAGGATCACTCCTTGAGCAGGTTCAAGAGAATGGGCGTAGGCTTTGCCCCACTGATGTCAGTAGGAACATCCAGTTTCTTTTGAAGCATCTCCTGTGTGGAAATGCTCCTCTGCTCCCCTCCTGGGAGCGTGTGAATTCTCAACAATCCAAGCAGCTGTTTAGCTGCAGAGGCGACTGATTTACACAAAACCGGATAGCAAGAACTTCCTGAGATGACCCTGTTCTGTGAGGAGATTCTAATCTCATGACAAGTTTGTCTAGCCAGATAATGACAGTAATTAGCCAGGAGGCAAGAAGGTGGATCTAGGTATTCTGCTTCATGAGTAAGAAGGATGTTTTATGGCAGTGGAATTAGGAGGACAATGGAAACTGCTAATATGCTCCAAAATGGAGCTGGAACAAACAGCACAGTGCAGAGGACTGCACTTGGGACTCCCCAGCCTGCTCTCCTCCCAGAGCAGAAAGGCTCAGTAAGGGAGAGGTCCTTTTCTGGAATAAGACAGTGCTGAGCCCATGCTGGCATTTGACGACAGCAGCATCACCTTTATCATTCCTCCTGCACAACCCAGGGTCTGAAACATGGAAAGTGGGACAAAGAGGAGCAGTGCAATCAATTAATGCCAGCATTTCAGATATTTGAATACAATTTGTAGTGGATCAATGAGCAAATAGAAGAGGCAGTCTCTCAGTAAACACCACACTCATTCTAGGATATGATAAGCTGAAATGTATCCCTGCAGTTCCGATTCTGCTTGCTAGGCGCTTGCCTGCTGCAGCAAGGGCAGACCTGTCTTATCTCTCATAATTTCCAGTCAAATATTTGCAAAGTGCTTACATATGGGGTAGATAAAAACCCACAGGAATGGAGAGAATAGAGTACTGAGTTCACAAGTGAATGCATTTTTTTTTCCCTAGAAAAAAGGGTCTTCATAAAGCAAAGGTGAGGTGTTCCTTGCAAACGGGTAGCTCTAGTGGTATCAAGTGATGTACTTTTGTCTTTCTGGGGTGCTGCCAGACACCCTGAAATTATAGAGTGGAGAGGAATGTGAGATTTCCCCCTTTCATCATAATGGTTACTTTGAAGCCTAATTACAGCCATTTAACCAGCAGCCTATTAGCCATGCTACTGCTGATGGCTGCACCGAAATGCACGGCCTGACGGGGAGCTGGCTGAGCTGGCAGCTCAGACATCCCACTGGAGTTTGGGATGGGCATGAAGCAGCAGCAGCAGGTATCCTGGGCCTGGCAGCCCGTGGCATGCCTGCCCCAGGGCACTGTGGGACACACTGCAGTGGGACCCACTGCGAGGTGATACCTGACATGCCACCAAGGCCAGAGCCTGGCAGGGACCCCAGGGGGCTTGGCCACATCACCTCAGAAACTCTGCAGCTCAGGATTGTGTCAAAGGATGGCTGCAAGAGAAAATAAAACCAAGAGGCAGCACATCAGTTGTGGCTCCTCCTGAAAGCACTAAGAGGCCCTGCTGATCCTCTGCTGCTGCAGGACACTGTACAGAGATCCCCACTGCTTCTGCGGCTGTGACAATCAAAGGCCTAGTGACACTTGGTGCTGCTTTTCTCTTGCAAGGCTGGCCCCCTCCATTTATGCTTTGCGTTTCTGTCTCTGTGCACTCCAAAAACCAGGCAGGTCAGCTTAGACCTTGAGTGTCCAAGCACTTTGCCCTTACCCAGGAGAACTAGAACTGGTATACCACCTCTAAAATAAAGGCCTAGCACAATGGTGTGCCTTCAACAGTGGTGAAGAAGCAGACAGCTGAGAACACTGACTCTCTCACAATCTCATCTTCCACTAGGAGTTACACCAACTAATTTCTGCATAGTTCCTCATGGTAGCTGTCACAGGTGGGCCACCCAGCACCAGATACTCACCTGGTGTAACTGGAATAGCTGTGTCTACTGGAAGTCTGAGAGGGATATTCATGAGCTGCAGATGTGACACCAATGAAGGTCCTGTGCCTCTGGTCACACTGTAAGGTCAGTGAAACCAGCAGGGTGCTACTTTAACCTGTTTGGCTATAAATTGTGGCAGTTCAGCTACTCTGTGACCGAGCGAGACACCCTTGCAGCAGAGGTGGGATCCTCTGAGGGCTGGAGCTGGGAGCTCGGGCAGGAATAACAACAGCTGTCCCAATACACAGTGCTCCCACTTGTGAATCAAAGTCCTTGCTAAGATCCTCTCATGTCCAGACATGTTCCATTCTTATTCTTGCAGACATAATATGAAGGCAAGGATCCATCTTTTCTCAAGTGCCTCTTTTTTTTTCGCCCCTCTTGCAATGGGAGAGGAAGACAAACTGAAACATGCACTTGCTGGAAGATTGGAAACAGGAAGGTCTGTTTCATTTGCACATTCCCTGTTCCTAATGAAAAGGAGGAAATACAGATCACAGTCTTTTATTTCAAATTTGGCATAAAACTTTGCCTTCGAGGCAATGTCAAATAACAGACTTCACACTCCTTGGAATTAGGCTGATGAGAAGTACAAGGCAAAGGCTCACTTCTGGAAGGATTTCATTTAGTTACAGGTCCCCATTCAAATCTCCTCTTTGAGAAGCCCACAAAAATAGCAGCAGCAAGACAATAAAGAATAACTATTTTACATAAATTTTACTTATAAAAATTATTTCACATAATTTTTACCTGTAAAACACATCTTCCCTCCTTCAGCCTCACATCATGGGGAACACATTAGTGTTGGGGAAAAGCAATTCATTGAAATATTTTTATGGAAAGAAAATAAGGTGGGTTTTTTTTAATTATTGTTTTCCCCTCTTTTGCTTTCCCCCCCTTATGTAATTTGGCCTCATTTTTAATCTTTTCTGGTCTTCTGTTATTTTCCTCTAGGAACAATTCTTGTTGTACTGGAATTTGAGACAAGGACACTCAGCTATAAAGAAAAAGTGTGAAGTGAGTTTACGTTTTGAATTTGAAAGAACAAAATCAACTTGAACTATCCAGTGCACAGTCATGGGCCTTCTAACAAACCTATTTGGCCCTATATCAGGTGTGTGCACAAAAGTTTTCTCGAAAGAAGTGTTTTTGTTAGAGATGTTACCTTATTCACTACAGTTATTCTGGTCAAAACTATCTTATTTATCTGACCCATCTACAGACACAGAGATAAAGGATTCTAGAGAAGATTACAGTTTCCACATCCAGTGGGAGGAAAAGAGGCTACATGGACTGGACTGAGAAATGAAAGGCTACAAGCTTGCAGGCAGTGACCATGTAGATCCCTCTTCATTTGCTGTGGGATCACAGCAAAAGTTTCACTCCACTCCTGCCTTGACAGCAGTTGTGCACAAGCAGCATAACTGACTCTGCTGCTCCCACAGGAGGATGTGATGACTCTTTGTCACTTTGTGAGCAGTGCTCTCTCTAGAGGGGACTGCTCCTGCCATGTGAAGTTAAACCCTTGCCTTATCCTCTGCAGATACACACCTGATATTTGTGCAGTGACCAACACTAACTGGACTTCACATAGACGCTGCAAATGTGTCATGCTGGCATTCAAAAGCAAGTACTTCACATTATTTCTGTTCAGTTTCCACTTCATGAGTGTCATAGTGTTGGCATATTTATTTGGGAATTTACAGAGCTACAGAAAGGGAAAAGGTCTAGAGACCTGATTGCCTGCTGTCATGGTAATGGCCATGGACAACTGCATGGTCCTGAGATGAAAAACTGCTCTGCAATGTGACCTGGACCTCCTCCTCGGGGCTGCAAGCTATTGGAAGCCTTGAGCCACAGAACCAAGTGTTTTGTTGTACATGAAGTGCTGTATTCTGGCTACTCTACTCACATCCAGAGGCATCTCACTTCAGCTGGCCTGTCCACGCCAAGGTCCCAGCCTTGGGAAGGGCTGGTCCCACGCCTGGGAGGGCAGGGCAGGGATGGCACCCTGGGGCAGGGATGCAGCTCAGCCACAACAGCCACTGCAGGGAGCAGCTCTGCAGCACTGCTCTGGGAATACTTGCTCCTTCCAAAGTGACAAAGAGGAATATTGCACTTGATCTGGAGGGATGGTGCCCATACAAGTTCTGTCTAACTACAAACAGCAGTCAGCATCAGCAGTTCCTAAAGACAAAATTGAGTTTGTGTGGCTGCACTATCCTGAGGACCAGACTAGATGTCCTTCCTGATGTTCCTCCTCTAATACCTCAGAGCACAACTCTCACAACTCTCCTCTCTGAAGGAGCTCATCAATTTTGATCTGATTTGGCTTCTCACAACTTAACAAACATCTAAGTGAAAACATGCTTTGGAAGGTAAACACAAATATCCCTGTCCAGCAAGCCGAAACAGAAAGATCCCCAGGATTTCAGTAAAATGTTGTGATAATCACCATATAATTGCAGGAAGGTTTAGACCCAGTGAAAGAGCATTTCCTGAGGTTAATTCCAAACAAGCTGTTATTTGAGCAAAGGAATTAATGAGTTCTTGCTCACCAAGTACCTATGTCCTTTGTCCCTTAATCTACCCACCACAAAAACCTCTGCCCCTGTGTCAAATGTAGATGAAATTAGTCAATGCCTTCAAAAGTTATTAAGAGGAGACTGATAAATGATGAGACAGATAATACACTCGTGCAGGCTCACCTCCTCCAGAATCCAGGCTCAAAATGACCCACACAGCTTCAGCCCAGCCTAGCAATTATCACTGCTCACAGTAAATAACAACACAATATAAACAACATAAATTCATTTGTATGTAAATATGACACTGGTATTCCATGCACAAGTATAATTCATGTTGTTGAGGCTATAATAATCCAATTATTGATTTTAATAACTATTCTTCCTAGTGATATAGGATTTAAGTCTGCAGGAAGACCTTCCAGCACCTACAAGGGCTCCAAGAGGGGAGAAAAGGGACTTTGGATGAGAGCATGGAGTGACAGGGCAAGAGGGAGCATCGCTGTCCATGGCAGGGAATTGGAACTGGATGGTCTTCAAGGCCCCTTCCACCCAAAATCATTCTGTGATTTTATGATATTTACTAAGCCTAGTAAAGATTCCAAAGAGGAAGCAGTGACCCAAAGTTTAGAATTAAACAACAGAAGAGTTCCTGTGCCTGGCCATCTGCAAATAACACAATGAAGCTCTTGTCACAAGTAGCACATGGACCTCCCCCTTGTACTTGGGCATTGTATGATGAGTTAAGTGACATGGAGTCACATATAAATTGTTCCCTCAATGAAATTTCAACTAAAAGAAACCCACCCAAAATGAGATATTTTTCTGAACAACTCCCATGCCTGAAACACCCAGATCATCAGCACTAGGATACGAGTATGTGGTTAGAGAGTAACTTCAATGATCTGGCTTGGCAGACCCACAAAAGGCCTCAACAGATCTGAAAATCTATCTCAATAGATCAGAATTTATCTGCTCCTACGCTACAATTGCAGCTCCTGGCTGTGAAACCACCCTTCTGTGTGTCTGCTCTACCACTGGTTGCTCAGAGGGCTTGTTTCACAGGATTTGTTGTAAAAAGCCTGCATGTTCATACCCCTCCCTTTTAACATGAATCTAGAAGCTCTCACTTATGCACTGCTATGGAAACGGTTGTCATGATGGGAGAATTGTGACTTCCAGAACGGAATACAAAGGAGCAGATGTCCATCAGTCTGGCCACTCCTGTAATCATCACATAAACAAATTTCTAAGAGTTATACCACAGTTTCAGAGTTCTCAATCAAGTGTTTATAGCTGAAGTTGCTGAATTGCGTATTGAGTGGGTTATTTAAAAGCACATTCCTAGCTCCAAATACATGTGCTCAGGAAAATGTCCCTGTTTGCACATAATCCATAAGAAGACCCTGGGGTTTTGTTCGACTTGACTCTAGCCGAAGGCTGGTACCACTAATCACCTCCCTGCTGCTCACGTTAACAGAAACTTCTGCCCAGGTACAAGTACAGGCAAACCTTGGGCAGTACACAGCACAGCTGGCCTTGGCCTTTACTGCTCTAAGTTCCTGCCATATGCTGCAATCAGGCCTGAGCCAAAGCCTTTCGACTAAGACAGGGTTTCTTGGGGCTTTCTGAGGCTTGCCTTTGGTGTGCTCCACCTGCCAAGGAGAATGCAAACAACATTTGATTCCCAGTAGCAGGTAATGCTGCCCTAACACAGATCAGCCTGTGTGCATTCAGAACTACAACAAATGGGGCTATTTGTCCTCCTCCAAGCCTTGTTTGCTGGCTTGGGTATTGTATTTCCCTTTTCCTGTCACCCATGCAAGTGTTCACTCTGGTGGCTTAAGTAAAGACAAGCAAGAGTAAAGGGCATGAACACTTCTGCATGAACTGCTCACAGTGCCCAGGTGAAAAGAGCCCCAAGTTCTCAAGAAGAGGAAGGTAAAGAAATATTAAGGCCAATCTAGAGAAAGATCACACAGTCAGGAATGCTGATGTGGGCCATTCTCCTGTGCAAGCACTTAGGTGTGTTTACAGAGGGGGAGACAGTCCTCCTAGGGCAAGAGAGCAAAAGGGGTAGTTCTTAGGGTATGGATATGAAACCAGCACCTGGCAGCACAGGGAATCTACTCCTGTGTCCCAGCACAGCCTCTGGGAGTAACTGCATCCTTGCTGCACAGCAGGTGTGTTACTCCAGCACCAACGCCTCTCTGCACTCTCATCCTTTTCCTCTTCCAGGAAAGAGCTTACAGGACAAAGATAATTAATCTCATTTTGCAGGCACAGAAACTGAGGCAACAAGGAAGCTGAAAGGAGTAATGAAACCTATGCCAGCCAGTGGGCCTGGCAGTTGTACTTCCCCTCCTCCAGAAGGTTTTTGTGCATGGAAAATCACAAGTATGAACAAGAAGCTTTCCTTCCTAGTCCCAGGAAAGAGGATGCTTGGATTTCTCACTCCCAGATGGTGGAGCAGCCCAAAAACACAGAGCCACAGAGACCCAGCAGTCTTTAGAAGAAGCCTAAGGAAGTTATTGGAGTCAGCTCTACCTGTGATCTTTATCTGAGTCGCTCTGATCTCCCCGCTCAGCCCTGTCTGCGGGGATGCCATGCGCCTCCGCCATGCCCTCCGGGAATGAGCCCCCAGCTGCCAGACAGCAGAGGGCAGGCAGCAGGAAAGGGGGCAGGTGTGTCTCTGGCACAGCTGGCCTCACTCCCTGGCCCAAATCAAACACCAAACCACGCTGCACTTGCAGCCATTATGAATGGAAACAGTTCCCAGGTCAGACTGCAAGGCATGAAGGCTGTAACATTCAGCTTCTCTCTGTTTTGCTTATTCTCCTCTGTTCAGAAATTCTTAGTGGTTATAAATGTAAAATCCTTAAGTTTTAGCAGCTGTCATTGCAAATGCAGTTTTCTGCAGATTCACAAGTCATTCTTCCACAAAAATCACAAACTGATGAGTTTGGAAAAAGAAAACAGGTTTTTTCCTTTTCTGAACTTCTACCCAACAGAGCAAACTAAGCCATTGGATTTTCTGCTGCACTTTGCTTTAACTGAATAACATGGCAAGTCCTCATTCCCCTCTCTGAACTCCATCATCCCTAATACACCTTGGAGGGCAACATTTCTGACTGTGCCCTGCCAATCCCTCTGCAAGGTACAGCATGGGAACATGTGGTTTTGGGGACCTTATGACTGCTGTGGTCAGGTGCCTTGGGATAACAAGGAGGCAAGCAAGGCACATAAAGCAGTGTACTGCTGTGGGAGAACCTGGCTTAATATTGACTTGCACTGAAGTGTGTCAGGTTGGGGTGAGTGAGACACAGCAGTCTGTGCCTAGAGAGGCAGTGCAGCTGAGAGAGAATGACTTGCCTCTAAAAGCTGCATCTGAAGGAGACAAGTGGATCTGTATAAATGGGCCTCCAAGAGATGATCTTCGTAAAAATATGAAATAGCACCTAACAGCTAGAAATACAAACACATGGGCAAGCACTTACGTAGTGACACAAGAGCTGATGGAAAAATCAAAGTGGAAAAATGCGGTTTCTTCAGGTTGAAGTGAGAGAGCAGCAGCTCTTGTCTTTCCTGTGCTAACAGTGCTGAGCTGTGCCTTACAGCATGTCCCAGCTGAGGATCCACAGAGCAGCTCAGCCAGCGTGCTTAACCAGATTTTCCACCACACCTTTGGGCTGCAGCACACTGTCATTATATCATGCATGCCTGAAATATCTCAGTAAGGACAGGATAAAGGAACCCAGGGACTTTGTTCACTGGAGCTAGCAACAGCTCTGCCAGGCTCCTGGGGGCTGTTCTGGAGGGGTGAGGCCAGCCAGTCCCCACACACCTCCCTGTTCATGCTCTGTAAAGCAAGGCCAGCATCTTGGCAAAGGAGGAGAACCGTGACAGGGCATGAAAGTGTCCATGCTGTTACAGGACACACAGGGCCTTTCCATCCCCAGGTTCAGCCTGTGACACAGACAAGTCATGGCTGCAGATACGTGAGGGAGAGTGCATGCAGGCATCCCGAGATACAGAGGTGCTGCTGCATGCAAATCCCTTGCAGACAGATTTCAGATTCAGAAAGAGAAAACAGCCTAAAAACTGGACAACTGCAGAGTCCTTGGCCAACACAGAATCTACTAGGATTGGGAAAGTTAAACAGCAACAAAACCCAAACATTACTTGCAAGTAACTTCAGCAAAGTGTACCTACCTGCACAGCTCAGGTAGGTCCCAGGAAGCCAAATTCCCCTACACAGACTTGCATTTAAACAGGATTCCATAGCCTGCCTGCTCCATCACCCACACTCCGAATGGCCTCTCACTTCACAAGATGTTTGAATAACTTAGGAAAAGTTTTGGGTTCTTCCCACTCATGTGGAAAGGGTTGAGGGTTTCACAGCTCGTTCTTTGCCTAGCCCCAGCCCCAATTACTAACTCATCTTATTCTTCCAAGACCCACACAACCTCTCCAATGGAAAAGTATGAGTCTTTCTATAGGATGGGCCCTGTCATTAATATTAGGAGATCATGGCTTACACTTTCCTCATTCCTTTCTTCTGAGTAAGACCTTCTTTTGCAAATAGACAAGGGAGGGAAAGAAGAAAAGGAAGTCAAACAACTGCTTCACTGCCTCACAATATGCTAATGTTCCCAGAATATTTGTTTGGGGTTAGTTTGAGCCAAATCAAATGGCTTTGCTTAACCAGGACCAAGGCCTTATTTCAACCTGTAGCTGGGCTGACACAGAGCCTTTGATGTCCTTCTTGCAGGACATTCAGACCACTCACAGCTGTCTGTTTGCAGCACTGTCAAAAACAGCCTGGCTGCATAGTTTAACCCTTAGAGCAGAGGAAGGTCAGGCAGCACCTCAGCGACATTGACACATCCAGTTAGTCCAGCAAAAACTGAATGCTTTGGCATATACAGGTAGAGCTTGCTTGTGCACAAAACACCTTTTCCTTCCACTTCCTAAGTTCAAGCCAGCACAAAAGCCCAACTTCTGGGCTGCACGAGAGCAGCCTTGCACTGGCAGGCAGAGGCATCACTCCTAACTGCCCATCTCTGCCATCTCCATCTCTCCACTACCTTACTTCTTTTCTGTGGGCTGGCCTTACAGTGCTTGTTTTTGCTCCACCTCAAATGGACTCGTCACGTGGCTTCACCAAGACCATACCAACTCTACTTCTGCTTTCCCTGCTTTTCAGTGGCACCCAGCCCTGGCTCAGTCTTGTTATATTTCCTCCACACCCAAACTCATGGCAGGTCCTCACTGTCTCCTGCTGAAACCAAGAGCTCATTACAGACTTCTCTGGTCCTCCCAGCCAGACTTGGTCCTCTCACTCACTGCATTCCTGAAGTACATCTTAAAACCCCATGGATTTGCACACAGACACAACCACAGGGGAAACAAAGAACAAACAAACATCAGGATGCAGTAGGCCGCAAAGTCTCCAAATGTGAGTGCAGTTATCTACCTGTATTTCCCTGCATCCCCAACAGAGAACAAGGACTTCATGAAGTGTTGCCAATATTTTTTAGTAAGAGCATGGGGCCCCTTCTGCAGCTATGCTGGACACTTGTTTCCCAATGGGTATCTGTTACGCACCTACACTGGAGGTGAGCAGAGCTGCCAGATTTTGCTGTCTCTTACAGTGGTGAAACATCAGTGAGTTCACAGGAGGTGATGGCACCAGATCCACAACTGCAGAGCAGCATTTTCAGAAGTCTTCAGCATGGGCCCAACTCTGCCCCGTGGAGATCAATGGGGAAACACCACAATTAGTGACTTCAGGGTGTGTTCCTGGCTTTGGAAAACCAAGTGTAGATTTCAGTAGGACTCCTTCTGTCATCCATGAAACTTGGACCAAATGAAGTGGTTACGCTGCACCTGTATTTTGCCTTAAAGGATCCCAAACTATTTATAGTCCCTTGCATTGTACTTTGAGGTGTGTTTGGGTGGGTAAGCAGCAATGATAAAGCCAGGCACCTAAGTCACCTCATTGCAAACAAAGATATCTTCATTAATGTGCAGAGCAGAGAGGACGAGCAGACAGGAACCTGTGTACACACAGGTGCCCTGTCTCCAGCGGGCATCATGGAGATCTCTCACCTCACAGTAGTTATTCTCTTGCGACCTTAGCCAAGTGAAAACACTCCCAAACACAAAACTCCAGGTCAAACAAAATGTTACCTTTCATTCAGAACAAATAATTCTGCCAGTGATTTTTTTTTCAATTTACATGAAATGAAAAATAACATTTAAAACCTAATCATTTAAAAAAATAATTACAAGATTTAGTATTGAAAAGACTGAGATTAGACCTTACTGCAACATTTCTTTTTCTTCTGGACTAACTTCCGAGATGTGCTAGACAGCTATTGTGATCAGATGAAAGGAAAGCAGCATGGTCCCCAACAAGCCTCTCACCTGTAATCACAATCAGACCAGCAGCCACTGGTACTTCACTAAAGCCAGGTACTTTACCAATAACCCTCACTGCTGATCCTAGGGCAGAATTTCCCCTGCAGTCTCCCCATGTGAGATTATGTGCTAATCATAATCAAAGACAAACAACGCAAACATTATGCTCTAAAACAAACACAGAAGCCTTCAGATCACACCCATTGTTTCACATACCTGAACCTTCTCACGTGAACTTCGCTGTCTCCCTCAGTCGCGTGTGCTGACAGCAGGGAGGTCACTTGGGGCCCTTGCTGCTAACCCTGAGCAGCACAGCACGCTGGCTCTGCTCCCTACAGGCCTTGTGGCTGCCATTTCTAATTTCGTGCCACGTCCCAAAACTGGAAAAGAAGAGAAAACCCAAATGGTACCTCTAATATTGTACAGCAAAGGGAAAACCAAACAAGAAGACCCCAAGCCCATCCCTCTCCACCACAGACTTTCCAGAGTGGTACCCAACCACCTCTGAGATCCCCCTACCTTCAACATCCAAACAGATGCTCTTGCAGCAAAGGCCATTCTGAAAGGTGCCTTGGATGTCAGACATGCTTCAATATGACAGTGGAAAGAGATTTTTTTGTTATTTATGCTAAAGGACTATGAAAAGCAGAAGAGGAAAAGCCACTTCTAGGTTAACTGAAGCAAAGTGAAACAGTCAGAGCAGATAGCGCACAGTAGGTGCCACTGATTCCCAGGGTTTCCAAAGTTTGTTCCTCCTCTTCTGCTGCAAAATGGTGTCCACACAGAATCTCAGGCCTCTGGATATTTGTCCAGGATTTCTAGATGTCCTACAGGTGAGTCAGGGCACTAGTTCTTCAGAAATCACAGCCATGTCTGTAACACACATACAGACCATCAGCAAAACTATCAGTTTCTCAGTCACAGTGAGAGACAGTACCTGTTTTATTTATGTGGCTCTCATTTGAGTGCTGGAGTCCCTTGGAAGCACAGTACTGAGGCCAAAAGAGAAGTCCAGGATCCCACCCCTAATGGTGCCTGAAAGGAAGGGGAACGGCACAGCACCAGTACAGAGCACCGGACGAAAGGGCCTACACCATTCAGCATCTGCCATTGTGTGTCTCAGGGTCATCTGTACTTTGATCTGTGCAGCTGCTGCCTTTTTCTGGAGTTCTCCTTTCAGTGGCTCTTTGATTTTAAAGCCATGCATATTCCAAGCCGATCCATACTAAAAATAGGATTCCTTACTAAGAATGGCAGTGGCATTAATCACTTTGTGCTCCGTTCTCATTTCATGCTACACTGCCACACCTCCAGCTGGAGGAGTGTGCTGCAGTAATCATCCACAACTATGTGCTTCTGTGAGCAAGTTTTGAACATTTGCCATCCTTTGGAAGCTCCCACTGTTTTTTCTTTCATGTGCTAATAGAGTTCAGTGGCTTATCTCCTTTCAAATCCTTGGGGCACACCTCTTTCAGACTGTACACTGACAACCCAACCAACTGGGAAAAACACATAGGAGATACAGCAGTCCCCTTCCTCCCCCTTGCAGCTCGAGCCAAAATGCAGCTCTCAGCTGAAAGAGATGCTGTTCTTACTTGCATCCAGGAGGAAACAATTTGCTCTACTGGGAAGTTACTGCATCCTTTGGCTTGGACCATCAGCTACACCCCTGCAAGTGCTCATCAGTTACTATCAAGGAGGCTTTCAGGCTTTCCTAGTGGGAGAGACAAATTTCCAGCTCAGTTTCAGCAGATGCTAAGCAAATGCAGGGTATCCCTCCTCCTCCTCAGTATGTCTGGAAAGCATTCAGGAGGTGGGACATATCTCTGGGTAGGTGTAGTTTCACAGTCAAATCTCTCTACATGGGTGTTTGAGGATTTTTTTCAGCTTTCTTTTGCAATTTGCACATCACTTCCAAGTGCAAGAACAGGTTTCCTCCTGGCCATCTATGACAGAGGTGCAGCCAGTGCCAGAGCTGACTGTCACTTGCTCTGATAAGGGGTTAAACACATACAGGCAAACCTGGGCGTATGTTCATAATGCAGGTGGCAGTGATACTTTAAAGGAGGCACCTTTCTTTGTTCCCTTAATGATTCATTCATTGGGAGTGTGGGAATTAACCTATATAAATTTTTGCTACTAAGTATATACACCTAGATCCTGAAATAGTGGATGGGTGAGAACCAGTTGCAGAGCCTCGACACATTGTCCTGGTAGCACGGAGAGAAACAAACCCACAGCAGCAGACTAGGAATAGATGACTGCATGGCATTTCTCAGAGCAAATTCCCTTTACCAGTGACTCATCAAAAATCCCACAGGGCTGCAGGAGAGCTGACTGAGACCTTCACCTGGGCTCTCTCTTCTGGGGGCTAAACTCTGGCAGCTGGGCCTTTGTAACAAATACAGCTCAGACAAGCAGGCAGCCACACTCTGGTTGCAGCAGCACTGGAAGGAAGGATTGCATCAGGAAGACAATATGAACAGGGAGGTCAGCTTCCCAAGCCTGGCTCAGTGCCTCCTTTGTACACTGCAGCTCACACCTCATCTGCTGGGAGGTGGAGAAGAAACCGTTCTGTATGGAAGGCATGTCACTAATGGAGAATTTGGCTCTCACCTGGCCAAAGGAGGATAGAAACCTTTCTGGGAGGCTGTGCAGAGCAGGGTCAAATCTCCAGACAAACTCCTGTACTCCTAGTATTTTCTGATTCTATGGGAAAAACCTTTAAGTCTCAATAGTCAATCAGCATAATACTGCTTAGAGGGGACAGATTAGTGCTGGTTTATGCACTGGAAGCTATAAATTCCATGGGCACCATGGAACCATGCAGAAGCACGAGGCAATGGTCATTGCCCTGCTGCTGGTTTCCTACAGCTTTGAAAGGAGGTCACAAAGCACTCCTGTTGCAGGTCTTCATTGCTCAACCTCTTCAAGAAAGGCTACACAGGGAGAAGTCTCAGACACTGCAAGACACTGTCTACACCTTGTTGGGACCTCCAGCCAAACACCCCTCACCACAACAGCCAAGAGCACATAGCTTTGGATAAAAAGCCAGGAATAGCTTTGAGAGCACTATCCTGAAGGAGACAGTAAAGAGGTCCTGGAGAGGCATCATCATCCCAGTGCAGTTGAGCCAGGACATGAGAGCAGTGCTGTTACACTTACAGGACTCTCAATGGCCACAAATTAATCACAGCAGTTAGAAATGTGCAAACAGACCTGAGGCTCATGGGATATCCTGCAAGTGCCAGGTCTTTGTGCCAGGGATGAATTCCCCACTCAGCTGCGCTGATTCTCTGGGAGAGCACAGCACATTTCATAGATCTGACAGGGGTGCTGAGAAAAAGAATGATTAGAAGTGTCAAGTATCACCAGTCTCAGCTTCTTAGGGAAGGGAAAGCAGAAGGTCAGGGTTCCTTAGGAAACACAGGGCACATGTATTGGGAGGAACAGCTATTCACACACACAGAGTGCCCACAGAGAGACACAGCAAGGAAAAACAAGAGGTACCAGGAGGCCACCCTCTAAGCAGACTGAAGCCTTCCTAGCAGAGCAGCAGAGAGAAAACCACCTCCAGTGCATTTTTTATGCCCAGCATCCCCGTGCCTGGTGCCCCCAGTGGCAATGGCCATGCCTCTGTGCTGTAGTGAGCCATGTGAGCCCGGCACTGGGGCTGAGGGCTGCCAGGCAGACACGCCACACCAGGTCATGCAGAAGGTGTGTGGGCACAGCAAGCCAATGCAAAGCACTCTCTTGTGTGGCATATCCTGTTTCTCCCCAAGACATGTACAAGCCGCGCTCAGTCGTGCTTGTGGGTGATACCATCTGTTTAATCACTGTTCTCTGCTACAAAGTCATCCCAGATGCTTTGCATTGGAGAGAGCTTTTCCAGCAGTCATTAGTGAGGTAGGGGGGTGAACAAGGAATTGTCACGCTTCTTTTTGCATAGGTCATGGCTTTAGTTAACAGCCTCCCCTCAAGCCCTGCTTCCTGCTCCCCTCTCCTCTGCTAACTGTGAGTCTCCCTGCACTTCACTTTGGGAGCTACTGTACAGGAATATTTCACAAACAGGCCTGAGGGTTTGTCTGCTGCCTGTCCTACTTCCTTCAGATATCAGCTGGGCTGGAATGTCAGCCCATATCCTGCTCCCGTGCTGCCTGGAAGAGAGACGGAAACTTTGCTGCTGCTGCTGACTTTTCATTCACGATCTCTGGTTCCCAGCTTAAGCCATGCTACAGCTGGCAGACAGACCTCCCAAATCATGACACTGACTCAAAATTAGGAGAGGAAATAAAGTTAAGTCTTGCTATTTTCTAAAGTCTTTATAGTAATATTTAGGCCATACACTGAACTCCATTGCCTCCATCCCTACTGGTCCTAGGGGCCATAAATGCCCTTGCTCCAAAGTATGTGAAACTTCAGGTTCCCAGGCCATGCCTCCATGCCAGAAGCCAGTCCTTGGTGTAAATAAGCATCATCTCCAGGTACTGGCCCCTGAAGGGAGTGCCTCACAATACCAGGCAACTGTACACACTCAGACCTGATGTGCACGAGGACAAGTAAAAAAAACCAAAACTTCAAGCTCCCTCAAAGCTTCACACCAAAACATTGTTCATATAAAAGACCAAAAGCTACAACTGTTTCCTCACTGAAGCACCACGGCTGATAGAAAGGTTCACAGTAAAGTCATGAGCACTGATAACCCTGCACAAAGCAGTCGGTCCGAGACAGCCCTTCTGAAAGGCTGGAGCGCTTTCCATAAAATTATCTGCAGCATCAGCTGTTAATCATCACAGACCAATTGATCTAATCTTCTACTAAACAAGGGCCTGGCTCATCCTTGTTTTGATAGATACTAGTCTGTGATAGTCTACAGTTAAGGCAGTATGGCTTGACAGCACTTTTGTGCTGCTTCACTTATCACTTCATGCTGTCCTCAACTTGGGAGCCCAAGGAAAGGTTAACCTTCTCTGCTTTTGCCAGGTAACAGCTGCTCTGCTTTCACGATGGTCAGATCACCCAGGTTTTGGTGAGCTAAGTGGTTGTCCTTGCAGGAGCTCTTGTGGGAGGAGCTTTGGAAAACCAGTTGGGCCAGATCCTGCCAGCCCTGGGAGCATTCCTGCTCCCATGCTGATGCAACTGGATCCAATCTCCTGGCAGACCAGCTGGCTGCTTTCCAGAGAGCTCCCTCCAGACTGGCTTGCACACCGAGCCCAGAGGATGGCTGTGATGAAATGTGAGCAAGGGGACAAGAGGCTTTCCACCTTCATTAAAGGTGGGAACATTTGATGAAGATCATGTTCTTATTAATTGGCTCCTCCCAAGAAAGCTGCCTTGTTCTGCTGCGAGTTTACCATTCTGTGGAGCATCTCCCCAGCACCAGCAAGGCCATGGATGTTGAATCATAGTGCTGAACCATAGTGCAATCACTTGGGATGTCTGAGTGGGATTCATTTGGAGACTCTTGTGCAACACTGGCGTGAGACAGAAAAGCACAGTTATTTCAGTGGCAACACTCACCCTACTCCCACTCAGGATTCAGTGTGTAACAGCTGTATATCACATGCTCTGCACCAGAACGGGAACTGAAACACATCCTGAAGATCAAACAGCCTAACAGCGAACACTGTTTAAGTACACACAGAACCAGGTAAAACCAGAAACGAGGTTTTAGCAGAGAGAAGGATGCAAATTCAAGCCATGTGCTCAAACAATATTCTCAAAGCACCAACAAGGTCTCAGTTACCTATGGATTCCTTCTGAATGAAAGGTCCTTTTGGCACAAGCCAAGATCATCTCAACAAAAAGAATTATTAAATGCTTTAGTCATGTCTTAAAGCAGATTTTTTCAGACCCCAGCAAAAAGATGAGATCCTCTGAACATGCTGTTTTCCTTGAGTTCCCACTAAATCCATGACAAAACCCAGGATGATGTTCCTAGGACCCAGGTGAGATAGGGCTGATGATGACCAAGTCCCCCACCATCACTGTTTGACCCCTGTACCCACTTCTTTGACAGTCTTGCTAACAGACAGCATTGTTGAGTCTTGCATTGGTTGCTCATTAGCATTGCAGTAAGTGATTTCTTATGTAAATCGTGTCAGCCCAGAGAAAAACCTGCTGAGATGGACATAGAACAGACGAGAAGTGCTGATGTTCTCTTTTCCTTTTTCTTTTTTAATAGAAAACCAAGGACCAAGCATAAAATCAATCATTGCCTGTCTTCCACTATAAGCAGAAAGACCTCTCACATCTGCAGAAAGACCTTCCCCCAAATACAAAATTCCACCATCTATCTTTTTGCAGGTACTGTCACCAAGATTCTGTGCACCTAATTAGAGGTTTGTGTTAGTGTTCCTTGCTATGCCTGTGGTAGGAGAGGAGTGGCTCAAATCCTGTCCTGATTCTGGCCCACTTTGCTCAACCCTGCTACCCTATCCTTGCACCTCACTCCTCTTTCCAGCTGAAATCCCAACTGCTGCTGTCTTTACCAGGCAACATGCTATAGTACTTCCCTGGAACACCTCACAGGACTGACACACGTCACTACTGTGCACGTCTTCGAAAAGCTTTCATCATAAATGAGGGGAACCAAGACCTGACAGAACATTTGTTGCCCTAAGCCCTGGTTTGGTTTGGCTGTGCTCTGCACCACCCAGGAGGTGTCTGCCTTTCATCCCCAACAGTAATCATCCCCAGGCATGAGGCAGGGAAGTGCCTTTTAACTGCAAGGAGCCAGATATGGTCTGAAAGCAATGCAGACAAGTATCAATGGGAGCCACACTAACTCTGTACCTACCCAAATTACACTTACAAGTTTCGTCTGAAACTCTTCACCTGCATTTGCTGTGGGCACCTCCAACAATTTCTGAACATAAATGACACTACTTAGAAATATGAGGGCAAACAATGCAAGAAAAGGGCAGTCTTACAGGTAAAACCTGGGACAGCTACCAGGTTCAGCCCCTGTTCAACCACCAACAATTCACATTACCATCCCAGCAGGGATGCAAGGAGAGGAAGGGAGACCTGACAAGACATTGGCCTGTGTGAGATTTTGCCGAGATGCTATGACCCTGTTGTCATCATATTGCAAAGCTCCCATAATTGGTAATTTCTCACAGGCAGCTTCCCACAGCACTGGTTCCTTCTTCACAGCACAGCCAACAAACTCCAACTCTCTTCACAACCACCTAACCCACCCTTTCGTAGCACTTGACTTCTTATTGGACACAGCTGTGGCCTATTAAGGGCAGGCCTGTTCCTAATCTTTGGTGATTAGTACAGCTGCAACTCCTCAGGTGCGAGACTACCTTCTGCACTATTTTCTTACATTCTATCCCCCCACATGACCCTGCACAGACAAGAGCTGTAATAGAAACATTTTAAAATATATTCCTCACTTTAAACTTCTAAAAGTAATTTCTGTTCCCGTTTTTTTTTTTTAACTGGTTACCTGCAGTGCTGAAAATTTTTCATTTCCTAAGCAAAAAGAATGTAACTAATGGCACAACATTAGCAGCACTTTTTTATCCTCTGCAAGAACAGCAGGTTTCCAGCACCAGCCACAAACCAATCCAGCCTCCGACTGCCGTCTGATGCCCAAATACAAATTCATTGCAGCAGTGTAAGGAAAAAGCACACCCAAAGAAGGAAACTATTTTCCAAGGTCTGGAACAAAGCATCAAAAGGCAGGAACCCAAATGCAGTTCGAAGTGATGACAGTGTTCTCTGACTTTGGGTGCATGGTGCTGGAATGAGGGTATCACATCTGGGTTAAGACATATTGGAAATGCTGGATTAGATCAGACTCCCAGGCTATTTAGCTTTGTTTTTTGTCCCAATATACAAAGAGAACAGACTGCATTATTTCAGTCAAAAAATGCTGAGCTGGCAATTGGTTTTCTGAACCATACGCAAGAAGATATATCTTAATGACACAAAAAACCTATAAATGAAAACTGGTTCTTTCTCAAAAAAGATGCACTGACAGTCCTTACTAGGAAAATGCATTTTGAAATTATTTCTCTACTTAGGACTTAGAATGTGCTACCTCTGAGGTCTTTGGCTGAAAAGGCACAAATCCTGCTTGCTCGGCTGTGAGCCTCTAGAGAAAGCAAACAATAGCTGTTTCCCTCTGACACTCTCAGGTGTAGCTGCCTCAGCTGAGCGACTCCCGAGTCATAGACAAAGCCAGACCTGCAGCAAATGAGGATTACTGGCTCAGGAAAGGTGTAACCAGCAGAGGAACGATAGGTATGTACATCTTTACTCACAAAATGAGAAGGCAGCTAGGTTTGCTTACTAAGGACTGCCTGACCCTTCTGCCCATTGATCTGTCCCATGTGAACAGTCCAAGAGCCACAGCAAAAAGCAGCCCTTGCTCCTTGCACGTGCTCACTCCCTGCATTCAGCAGTCACCAAGGACACACAGCCATGGCTCCCTATCCAAGAATGCCTCAAGAGCCAGGTGAGTGCAGCACTGTTCTCTGAAGCAGAACACACTGTTAGCACATCAAAAACCCCCTCCAAAGACAGACAAGCACCTGTCCCAGCTCACAGCTTTGCCTTCAGGCACGCTTGCTCAGGGAGTTTACTCAAGCATCAGTAGTCCTAGATAAGTATATTGCTACAAAAACACCCAAAGTCTTTTAAGGGCTCAAACCTTTACACCAGTTATTGGAAATGGCATCAAACAACTCAAATGTGGGTGAAGCAAACCACTGCACAGCTACCTGGGATTACTGACAGTACAAACTATGGCCTTTACAGATGTCCATGCACAACTGAATTTACCGAGGAAAACTTCTTAAGTTCAAACTAACATCTGCTCCATTAAGTGTACAATAGATAACACCCTGATGAGCTATCGTTCTTTCTACAATAGTCACAGAGAACAAAACGTTCAGGAGAGACAAAGGAATTGTGCAAGAAGGCATGACCATCACATTATGCCTGGATACTGATCTGGATATCAAAAATACCTTGCCAAATCAGCCCTGTGTGCAGAAAATTGTGCAAGCACATCAGGCTCCTCCCTCAGGTCCTACCTGAAGCAGCTACAAGTGAGAAGGAACAGATGCACTCCTCTCAAAGTAGCATTGTCAATGGAAGGCCAAGAAAAACCTGGAGGCATAACTTATTAATAACATGTGTGACCAGAAATCCAGGCATTCTCAGTGAAACCAAGGTAACTCCATCCTGAGGGCAGGAGGTCAAAAGCCAGATGATGCATGTCCTGAAGACTAGACCTGGCTGTGCAGGATCAAGAGTAAAAATTACCTTTGCCCTTGCCTTGGAGCAAATCAGATTTTCTTGTCACACAAGCACAGCATCCTTGGACAGCAAGAGACTTCCAGACACACAGCTCCACCCATTTATTGTGGGTTCTTTTAAGCAACAAACCCACTGGACACTGCAGGTCTGGATGGTGCTTGTGCATCACACTTCTATTCAGAAGCTTGTAGCAGGCTGTTATTAGCCAGGGCCATAGTAGAAAAAACACATAATTGCTGGCCAGAACTTGTAATTGATTAAAGCATAATGAAGGGAATTTTTACTTTCTTACATATATCAGTTCTGGATTTATAATTTCCCATGCCATTCATGGACAGTGAGATTTGCCCTCAGTTCCCTGCACTTTAGTTTCCCAAACACGGAAAACAGTTCTGAGTGCTCAACAAGCCACCACAGGGAACACTGGCAGCTCCCTGCCCTGCATGAGACAGCATCATCTCTCAGGCACAGCAAAGCTCTGCTAGCAAGAGCTACAACAATGCTGGATGTGACTGACCAAGAGCAAAGCACAAACAAGAACCCTGCAGTAGAGTTGCTGGCTGCACAACCTCTCAGAAAACCTGGCTGGAACCTAAATCCTTAGAGGACAAAGTCTTCATCTATGAAGTCTGACCTCTGCTGTTGCCTCTCCAGTTCCCAGCTCCTTACTTTCGGAAAATACTCTCCAGCCCACTCAGTAATCAGGGTATTAAAAGTACACAACAGATGGAATCTACAACTTACACTGGCAGCTTCACTCCTGTCAGGCTTAGAAGCTGGGCAGGAAAGAGGGAGAACAGCTCTGTTTCCCACACTAGTGCTGGTTTAGCTTAATAAGTAAACTTCTTACTTTCCCCAAAATGCAGACTAGAGAGAGAAAAGTTTCTGGAAAAGAGTCTAATGGCTCTTAAAAGGCAGTTATAATCCATCCCCAGTCTCACTAGGCCATGGCTTGGTTACCACTGAGATCAAGCTTGTTTACTCCAAAGCAAAAACATCTTGGCATGACTGACAGAAACAGCTTTTCTTGCCAGAGCTCTAATAGCAAATGTCTGTGGAAAAGCCACTTGGAGAAATGCTGTTTACTTTGGTAATGAAGCAAGTTCCCTGGAATGAAGTCTTGCAATCTTCCCAAGAGGTGTTGCAATACCTTACCTGTACCTCAGCCACATACCATATAGGCTGCTCTCAGAGCCTGAGAACTCCCTGGCGAGCTCAGGAGGCCAAGGCATCTCATCCAGGCAGGACTGAGCTCTAGTCCTACACTGGATACACCACCTGCATCCTAATTAAAACTGATGGCTGGGGTTTTTCTTCAGCTCTGCTTCAAGTTAAGTCCCAGCCATCAACACCTCTTGAAGATGCTTATGAAAAAAGGGCCCTAAAACCATCTTCTCCATCCCCTTCTTTTTAACTGTATAAAGCCAAACTCTCCTCCTTGAAACATTTTTTTTTACGCAACTCTGAACTTAGACCCCAGCTCACTGCTACAAGTGCTTAGAGGGAACATTAATATGTTAATACATAGTTGGACTAATAAACACCAAGGAAGAGAAGAAATTCCAAGCGGACAGTGGAGGCCAAGGCTCCCTTTCTGCTTAGGGAGTAACTGGCCTGAGGCGATGCTGCTTTTCCTCATTTCTTTAAGACCAGGTTTCAAGCCGCTGTCTGAATTCTCTCTGCACAGAGATGAAAGGCTCTTGCCATTCAATATTCCCACTCCTGACTCAAGTGCAAAGGGCTACATCTGCTCAAACCTCAGTTTGAAGTCTGGCTGCCAAGGAGATGGCTGACTTAGCTTCACCCTAATTCAGGAACTAGAAAATCCCTCGTAGCTGAATGAAATGGATTTCTTACCCAAACAGGTACTTGCATTTGTACATTTTGTTTACAAACAGTTTGTGCTCTTTTAAGGGCACCAAGCCCATGCCTGACACACGGCTGCAGTTCTTCACAGCAGTACTTAGTGCTCCCAAGTTGAAATTCTTGCTTTGAGGAGAAGCCAAGCTCTAATTTCAAGTGTTTACATGTACTCCTGAGAGCAAGAAAAAAATCTTACCATGATTAGGTTATGTAAAAAGTTTAATTATAAAATAAATAAGTTTGTTATGGAAACATTAAATATTAAATACAGTAATAAATATTTACACATTTACAGATACAACTTGACAATTAATGCTGTTTCTCTGCTACCAGAAGATTTCTGCTCTGTTTATACAGAACACAATCACTCTTCCAAGAAGAAACTGAACTCAAATAATATTCTCTGCTCAAAACTGCATAGACAGTTAAGAAACCAAGACCACCTGGGTCAGAAAAGACTGAGGTAAGATGAGTTCTTCACACCTGAACAAAGAGCACAAGAGACCACTGCTTGCAAAGCATCAGTGCCTGAATTAAATTCTTCAAAGGAACAGGTTCTTAGTCAAGTTAAACTGATGAGATCTGATGCGAAGTGTTTTACATATAAGCACTGCTTAAAGCAGCAACAAGTATCTGTTTAACAGAAGTAGCTTTGTGTTTAGAAGAGATGGGTCCAGCCTTATCAGTTGGTTGGAGCACGGACCTTTTCCTTTAGATGCAAACCTTCAGGTCTTGCATCCACTGTCTCAGCATCCTAGGAGACTAATTTGAACTCGGGCTAGCACACGTGCAAATGGATAGCTCCACTCACACCACGAGTCCCATGGAACTCAGAGGGATTACTTCCACACACACAGCAACAGAGCCCAGGTGTGGCTGACAAAGATCTGTCACCAACGCCCGGCAAGTCACAACTACAGATGAAGCTCTTGGAAGCCAATATGGACAGGGAGCACAGTGACAACAGAATTAGGTTTTTCATCCACTGAGGTCTAGGGAGAGAAGCCATCCCAACCTCTTTCCCTTTCTCACTTTTGTAGAGGGAAGGAAGGGAATTTCCTCCCTTCCATCCAGTCCTGAAAGCAGCAACAGGTTCTCCCCCTTAGCGTTAGAGCTGCCAAAGGAGACTTGCTAAGAGAACAAAGTCCATCCACACAACAGCCGAGACCGGAGCTCTAGCGCAGAGAGAGAAGGCTTAGCAGCAGTAGTCTCCAGCAGGTCTTGACAGCAGGTACTGTCCCCCAACGAGCCAGCTCCTTCTACATCGTTGTGCCAAGATGCAGTGATAACTGGTGTCCTCAGCAAGTGATTCAGCAGTAAGTGGCCTGTTGACATCTCCTTGCAGCAGCCTCTCTGGATGAATCAGGGCTTAGTGGCAACAGCTCCAGCCCACAGTGTCCAGGTGAATGTGACAGGTAGCCAGAGGTACCCTGCAGCTTGGCCATGGCCACTTCAGAATTGCTCTGTAATGGGCAGACCAGGCACATTAATCACTACCTGAGACACAAGCACCCTGTGCTAGCACCACGGCAAACCACCAAGCAAGGCAGGTAGCTGAAGGATGTGCACACACCTGAGGACACTGCCAGATACTCTTCAGCTTCAAGCAAGCTTTGAGCAAAACCCTCCAACTGTTACAGGACAAAGCTAGAAAATATCTATAGCTGACATGTGGCAAAGCAAAACTTGACAGGTCTGCTGGAATTTTGCAGGACTATCTTGTATGGTTTCCTCCTCAGCTTGTAGTGTAACTCCTTTGCAGTAATGGTCCTTAAGTCTGCTGTTACTTACACCTGGCCTCAGAAAAGACCAACTTGCCTGCCCAGTAAAATCCACTAGATCGCTCCCAGAAGCAATCCACATATGCCAAGGAGCTTTGGGCCTCAGTTGCTGTGACAGTATGCAACTTGACTGAGAGGCCATCTGTGGTGCTCACAGAACTCACAGGTTCCTTTTGGTCCACAGCTTCTGAGCACCAGAAACTTCCTGAAACGCTCCTTGCGGGAAAGATATGAAAATGCTCAGTACTTTTCTTCTAAGAGGTGATGATGCTGTGGCACCATCTTCCATGACTGAAGTCTACCACTGTTTCCTGCACTACATCTGCCTCTGTCCAGATATTCAGGACTTCTTCATAGCTCCACTTATCTCAGTACAGCTTCCCATCCTCACTTGGTCTTTAACACAGCCAGAAACTTAACAGCTGTTGAACAACTTGTACAACTCAAGGTGATTTTGAGAAACCAGAAAACCAAGCCAGCTGCTCACATGTAACCTGTGTGTTTCAAGACACTTGGAGCACAAAAAGCAAACACTAGCTTTGCAAAACAAGCATGCAATTCCCATATAGCCTGGAAGGACTGAGAGGTGTTTGAAGTCAGCATTCATACCTGCTTCCTCCCCATTTACACACCAACATTGCCATTTCTGTTTTCTTGTCGCAGTTTTTTCCTTTCTTCTTTCTCTTCATACTGAGGACACTTTTTCCTGACCCTGTGGAATTACGGCATGTTAGAGATAATTTTGAACCCCGAGGCACATCCGATTGTCACCAGCTTTCCCATCCTCTGCAGCATTTGGACTCATGTTCTGTGAATCCTCAAGCAACTCCTTGGCACCAGGGAGTTTCAAGCAAGACAAGTTTTTAAGCATTCAGCATCAAGCAGTATCTGCTGGTAAAATCAAGGAACCCCTGAACCAGATGTCAACACTTGTGCCTCACAGAGCCAGAGCTTCTTGACTTAAACCAGATTAGGGAGCAGGATGGAGAGAGGTTATTGCTGAGACTGAGAAAAGCAACAGGAGACATTCTGGGTGACAGATTTCCTAGCAGCTTGAGCTTATAGCTGCAGAGACCACACTGTCTTCCTCCTCTCCATAGCAGAGCCTTGCAGGCTTCAAATCTAGTCCCTGTCCCTTGAATACATAATAAGGAAGCCCCTTACTGATTTCTCCCAATTTCTCAAGGGTTTTTAGTGACTACTCCCAGCAGCTTCTCTGGATGAGGGTACAGATTAGCGTGCACCCACCTTGTGAGAGTTCAGAACATGAAGCAAATGCACTTCATCAACTACCAATAATCATGTGCTCTTAGAGTACTACAGAACTGGTTACCTCTCCTAGCAGCAAGGAATGAGGCAGTGTTCAGAGAAAAAGTGTTCATCCCAGCATTCCTCCAGTTCAGAGTTAAATATGAAGCAACACTGAAATGACAAAGCGTACCTTGTTTCCTGAATTGCAGGAAAAGGTACAGCATGTACCCAACTCAGATGATGTGCTTCATCAAGATCTAAAATTAGACTGAACCTTGGAGTTACTATAATATCCCAGGACCTACAGTGCTGGAGCTGCAGTGACAGAACTCCAGGACTGTTTCAATATTTTGTTTGTTATATGGTTTAAAACAGGTACCAAGAAAAGCTCTTTGAATTAATTCTCACCAGGACTCCAGATTCTGACAACCCACCACACTGAACTGCAGGAGCTGGTTCAGCTGAAATAGTGCTCCCTTCCTATTATTAACAGCAAGCAGACTTTGGGACCAGCAGCATTTGCCTCCCCACTTGCTTCCCCTCCAAGTGCAGGCATTTAAGCCCAGCAACATCCATTAACAAATGGACTCAGAGCACCATTTCGTACCCTCCACATTTGCATGCAGCTGCTGGCTAACAGCCATGCATGAGGCTATGACATTGCTGCTTGCAGGTTTCTCCACCAGGATTAGGGAAGGCAGTCCTGTGTCAGCATTAATGCTCCTCCTGGGCTTCCTGCTGTTGTTCTGCAGTACTCTAACCACCCTGGCTGCAGCAAGAGCCGGAAGGCTCTTGGTTTACAATGTAAGGGTCACAGACCTTGCTTCTACCCTCCAGACATAACCAAGCTGGGATAAGAACTCCTTTCCAGCTGCTTTTCACAAAGGTAACTCAGATGAGCCACACACATTCAGGTGTTATTGGGCACAGGCCCTGCTCACACTTAAGGAAGACAGACACCAAAGAGGGAAATACTTACTGCACTATCACAATGATAAGTACAGTAATGAAGCTGACGCTCGAGAGCAGCACAGCTACCACTACCAGCACAGTCTTTGAGTAGTCTGCCACATCATTCTTCCTTTGAGTCTTCATGAACTGTTCACCACAGCGCTCACCAAAAAAATCCTGATGACACCTGCAAGTAAATATTAACACAAGTTCTTATCAGCTCCTGTGCTGTCTGGAGCCAAGGACACCCACACATACTCAGACCTGACTTAGACATCTTCCGAGTTTCCCATGAATCTCAAGGTGCTCACTTCAGAGCAGGTTCGTGAAATGCAGTCACTGCTCTAGCACAAGGTTTGTCAGCATTTCAACAAGTCGAGATTAGTTTGGGTGTGATGTTCCAGAAAGACACGCCTTTTCATTCTTTTGGTTTGAGTTTATGACCAACTGATGAGTTCAGTGGCTTGTTATGCATCTCAGATTCCATCATCACTTAATTTACATGGCAGAAGGATTCTCAGTCAAAATACTGCAGGAGATGGACCTATACCAAGCTGATAGCTGATTTTTCCTCTGAGCCCTCAGATGCCACTGGCTCATAGCACTGACACCTAACTCACAAGCTGTAAGTAACTTACTTGCAGGTCACCATCTGGAGATGTTCTAGGTAAATGCATTCTCCATGGATGCAAAAGTTTTTGTATTCCATTTCACAGGGAGTCCCTTTCTTCTTGTTTTTCCCTCTGTTCTTCTTTCTTCTTGACTTGCCAGCATTCTTCTCTCCCCCTCTCTTTGCTGGCTTGGGTTTAACCACAGGTTCAACTGAAAAAAGGACATGATGACTTGGTATAAAAGTGCTAGAAAGCACAATTCTGAGAAAATTGAATTGAAGAATTTGATGATAGCCAGGAGGACCACCACCACAAGAGAATCTGTGACCAGGAAACACAGGATGCCAGTGAGAATACTGCTAGGCATCTCACACCCAGCACAAAGGCAGCAAGCTCAGCAGCTCATTGAAGCACAACTCTGCTACACTGAAGTCCTGTGCCATGCAGACCAGAGCCAGAAGAAGCAGATGAGCCAAGAGCCACCAACGATGAAGAGCAGCAGAGATGCAAGACTGCAGCATTTCATAGCATAAGACACTTGAGAGCAACAGCACAGTTTCAAGCAAAGGCCTGTAAAGAACAGGGAGTTCATGCTGAGCCCAGCCATGCTCTAGTGTTATGAGGGCTCAGGTACAAGGCTAATAGCTCCATGCCTCTAAACTCTCCATTTGCATCAGTGATGAAAGGCACTGGAACTCGCTAGATAGTCCTGGGCACTTGCCGAGGCAAAGCAGCTTGCTATCCTAGTTGGCATACTTGCTTCTCCTAAACAACCTGCAGTGCTGTCTTCAGGAGAGTGTTCCTTTACCAGTTCTCCTGCTTTGTGAGAGATGCTAAGCGCAGAGAAGGAGCGAAGGCCGAGTCCGCGACACTCAGACTATCTACTCTGCCGCTTACTGCTGCCCCTCATTATCTCAATTAACACAAACCTCTAGAAGAGTGTGGTTTAAAATCCTGGTGACTTAGTAGCCCTTGAATTTAGGCAAGGGCAATCACGTTCCTTTCACTGAGGAGAGCAGACCAGCCACTGACTGAGGGTCAGAAGCTCCAGAGCAGCCCCATGCAGCAATCCGAGTTCAACAGCACTAGTTTGGACTAACTTGGCACAGCAAGAGCCCACCCCCTGCACTGCTAGGCCTAAAGTGGCCCTGGCAGCGCAACACTGCTGCTCAGGAATAACAGTTACCCAGGGGATTTAAATAGGCCCTAGGAAACAGCAGAGCTATTTACAAGCTCCAGTTTTGCTCTTGTGTTCTGAAGCCCTAATGAAAATAATTTTTGGGTGATTAATATTTTACCCACAGCTCTATGCATACAGGCAATCACCACAATAGGGCACAACTGGATCTAACTACTTCCTAACCCTGTATTTCTGGTGCTGAGAGCGCATTCAAAGAAAGAAGGTGTAGCTCACTGTTGTCTAGACAGCTGATCATTTTCACTTCTAGAGCAACAAGCCTGGCTTGAAGTTACTTAAAAGCAAAAATGCCTTCAGCAACCAGAAGTCTGATTAAAACCGTATGAGCTATATTAATATGTAAACGAGGTGCACAGCTCCTGCAGCAAGGTTTCCTGTGCCTGGAAGTGTGAGCTCACTGCTAACAGTCAAAGGCCCCTGTTCTGTCCCGTCTGACTTGATCTTTAGGTTCGGGCTTTCATAATTGAGGCCACTTCCCTCCCTCCCTCCCTCTCCCAGGCTCAGCTTGTCAGCTCCATCTCAGTGTCCCTGTCTGCAGGCTGCACAGCCAGGAAAGCCATCCACAGCTGAATCATAACAGTTTCAAGGTTTAGCCACAGATAAACCTCACGCCAAGCAGAAGAGCTGGTCTACAAACCAACCACCTTAGGTAACAAGTCTGGTTTCTGTGCAGTTAAGACAGCACTTCAGTCACCAAGCCAGTAGTTTGACAGGCTAAACTGCTTGACAGCACCGACAGGCGCGTTTCCCCCAGAGATCTTCACAGGGAACTTAAGCACAAGTCCACCAGTTCCCTCAAGTGACCACACTGAGCATGGTCCCACTTAATTTAATAGGTCCTTTAGTCACAATCAAGTCTCAGAGTGCTTCTGCAGGAAAATCAGCAGTCAGATCCACCCCGGAGGCAACAGGACCAGCCTACTCACACCTACTGAGGTTCAAATCACTTGCAGATACCTGGCTTGTACTGCAACTAAACTCAGCCCAGAACCAACAAAATGCTCCTGTTCCCACAGTAAGGCAGACTGCTCAGATCTCCTCACAGCTCAGCAAGCAGGCAAATTACAATAAATATACACAACAGCTATTGACAGTGAAGCATTGGCCTAAAGATGCTTAACAAACTTTCCTGTGGCCACTTAAGGGATTTAAGTGCCTGCTTTCCCAACAAAATTTCAGTTGACTCCAACCCAAATAGGCCACCATCAGAAATTACCCAGAAAATTCTTGCAGCAAGACAGACAACTTGATGTAAAACAAACCTTTAGGGCCAAACAGCACCTAAATCTCCACTGATACTTCTACACTAAGCAGGTGGTTTCCACCTGACCCCAGCCCTCCTGTGAGGTTTATCAGGAAATAAAGCTATGCACAGCAAGCTACCGCTGGCCTGCAGCTTCCACACACCCCGGGCACATTCAAGCTAGGTTTCCACCCCGACAGCTATTTCTAAAGCAGCAGCTTCAAGCACAAGCACGTTTTTGCTCCATATTCCACGAGCTAAGCACAGCAACGTTTACAAGAAAGAAAAGGTGTGAGTTGGGACTCGCAAGTTGTGAGATCCCAGAGCCGCCGACCCACCTCGGATCAAGTCGTCCACGATGTACTGGTGGACGGGCGGCGCCTCCTCATACTCCTCCTCATCCTCCTCATAGTCAGGACCCGGCACGGGCTCGCCCTCAGGGCTCCCGGCCTCCCGCTCCTCGTGCCGCTGCGGCTCCGTGGCGTTGGGCGAGGACCCGGCGGCCGCACGGTTCGCTTTTGATGGAGGGGAAACGCCGCCGTAAGCAGGGGAGCAGAGGGGTCGCCACCGAGCGCGGAGTCCCTCAGCCGCCTCAGCGCTTTCCCGCCCACGGCCCCGGTGCGAGCCCCCCCCCCACCTCAGGCGCGAGCGCGGGCTCGGCCGAGTCCCGATCTCCCCCGTCCCGCCCTTCACGCACCTGCCAGCACGGCCAGCGCGGCCATCAGCACCACGGCGCGCATCGTCCGTACCCAGGGCGGGTGGCGACAGAGACACAGAGAGAATGAGGGCAAAAGGAGTCGCCGCAGCACAACAGGTGCCGGCAGCGCGCGCCTCTCCATGAGGAGCCGCCCGCCGCCGCCGCCCACTTTATGGGCGGCTGGAGCTGTGGGCGCGGACGTGGAGCGGCGTCAGAGGGGCGGTGCCGAGCGGGGCGGGATCGTGGAATCCCAGAATTACAGAATGACGGAGTCCCAGTGTGATAGAAACACACAATCTCCCAACGCTTTTTCGTTGCAAGGGACATTGAGTACCACCTCGTTCCACCCCCTGCCATGGACAAGGGGATCTTCTAAAATACCAGGTTGCTCCAAGCCCTGTCCAACCAGCCTGGCCTGGGACACCTCTAGGGATCGGGCACCCGCAGCCTCCCTGGGCAACCTGGATCCCGCGAGTCGGGAGCACGCCGGGTTGTTGAGGACACACCTGTCTGCTCCTTGCTCTCCCCGCATCTCCCTCAGGAGTTTTCCAGTGATAAACCCGGTCATCAACCCTCCCCTCGCCTCGCTGGCTACGTCTCCCTGAGCAGGGATGAGTAAGGGCTGAGTAAGCGTGGCACCCACCGGGCAGGGACAAATGTGCTCCTCGGGGGCACTTCGACTCACGGCTGCCCCGGAGACCTCCCCAGAGGGCACCTCCTCACGGCCACCTCTCCGGGCTGTTGTGGCACCTGCTGAAGAATCCCAGAATTACCAAGGTTGGAAGACACCTGTAAGACCACCAAGTCCAACCATCAATGCAGCACTGCCACTGTAACCCCTAAACCACTGAACCACATCGCCCAGAACCAGATCCACATGCTTCTTGAACATCTCCAGGGCTGGTGAGTCCACCACATCCCTGGGCAACCTATTCCAGTGCCTGAGCACCCAAACAGCGAAAAACATTTTTCTGGTATCTAATCCGAGTCTCCCTTGTCTCCTCTTAAGGCCGTTTCCTCTCGTACTCTCACTGCAGGCACAGCAGAAGAGACCAGGTACTCCACATCACTACAACCTCTTTTCAGGTAGTTGTAGAGGGAGCTGTTGCTTTGAGAGGAGAAGAACTGAGACAGCATGAGAACCCAGAGAAGACCAGAGGGTAGAGGATGAAGGGACTCGTATCCCTCTGCTCCAGTCCCACAGCACAGCAGGCTAGAAGGGCAGCTGCACTGGGAAAGGAGGATCTGGACCTTTTAACTGAGACAGGACAGCATGTTACTCACGGCTCAGGAAGCTGATGGAGCCTTTGCTCGAGGTGGCAGGGGTCCAAGTGGTTCAGTCATTGAACCTTCTCCCTTCTTCCACGGGCACACATGATATGTGGCTCCTGGTGCTTTTGCCATGTCATGCCAACCCTGAGAGGCAATGCCCAAGAAGTCTGGAAAAGAAGATGCTGAATCAGTCACTCAGATGTTATGCTGACACAGATAGCTCCAGCAAACCTTTGACAGCCCTTTTGTGCAATTGAAACTGTCTGAAACAGCTGGCACGAGCTGACAGCTTTACTTCTGGGGGTTTTGTTATGTTTCCCCTTTGCTGCCTGTCCTCAGAGGGACAGCAGAGAAAAGGCAAATCCTGCTCATCACTGCAACCCCATGTCAGAGAGCTCTGCACGCAGTCAACAAGCAGCTCCTAGGCTATCTGGGGGACAGCCAGGAGCTTCACAGGGCTCCTCCTTTCCCCCTTGGACTGGAGTTCCCTTCCTGCAAGACCTCCATAAGTCTCAGTGCCTGGAGTTCACAGAGACCATTTGCATGTGAGGGGAGTTTCTCCAGAGGCAGAGACTTTGGGGTTTGGGGTCTTTTCTGCTGAAACATGGGGTTGGTGATTTGAGAATGGCCAAAGCAAGGTTTGTCAGCCAGGAATCCTCCCTCTCTTCTTCCCTCCTTCTCTGCTCAAGGCTGGCTTCCTCAGCCAGGCACCACAGCTTCCCCCACAAATTTTCTTTTCTTCAGCTGTTAAAACAAAATATTTCTCCCATTTTTTTAAAATCAGAGATTCACTGGAAACATTTAAATAATTTTTTTTAAGTCCAGTCTGAGAAATATACTGAGCACTGAACACTCCTGTCCCGTTTGCTGCACTTGGCAAACTGCTGAGCAATTGGAGGAGGCTTAGCGGCGGGGGGAAAGGTTGCACGTCCCATCCCAAGTGCAATTGCCCGTGTTACCTGCTCTGTTTAGAGACCAAACACTGCATATCCAGCAGCTGACTCACCGTGTTCCCTCTCTTCTCCAGTCTCCAGCTGATAGCTCCATCTCACTGACCGCCAGCAGCCAGGAATTTGGCTTGCCATGCTTTGAATTGGTCATTTCATCAGCTTCCTCCTGCTAGTCCTCCCTGTGACCTTGAAGAAGAAGGGGCGGCCTGGCATCAACCAGCACAACTCCTCAGAGTCCAGAAAGTGCAGCAAGATGGTGATGGGCACCCAGTTAGTCATGGAGAGGTTCTGGTAGGGACATCAGGGGAGCTCTTCCCAAATGGCAGCCTCCTGGCCAAGCCCTGCTTGGCTGTTTCTTGGAGAGAACACCCTCCAGAGGCCACACAATTCAGGACATTCTGGATGGGATCTGCCACAAGCCCCAGCTTTTCTGTGTGCTGTGAGGGGAAAGGCACTAAGCCTGGCCACTGCTCTCTTCCAGGGCTGGAAGGACATTTGGATTCTGTTTCCAGGATGAACTTCCAGAAGGTATCCTCTGGCATGGTGCAAGGAGGAGAAGCCTTGAGGGGGCTGCAAGGCTCAGCCCCCTGGGCTGCCCTACTGCAGCAGGGCCTGGGGCCGAGTTGCTGGGGCTGCAAGGGCAGGGCTCCCCTTTGGGAAGCTGCTGGTTCCCTGTGGATGCAGAGTGCCACCTACTGAGCCACTGCTCGCTCCCGGCAGCACCCGGGGTTCTCTGGCAGGACACCCAGGCTGGAGCTGCTGCTCAGAGAGTCCTTGCCCTGGCTGTTCCATGGGGCTGGTGCCAGGGGACAGGGAACTGCCCCAAAGGCTGGTGAGCCCCAATGGGTGCAGCTTACACATGAGCAGGGAATCTGTGCAAGGGGCTGCATGCTCAGCACAGCTCTTGGCACCTGCCCTGAGCCAGACCTGGTTTTCCATAGGCTGGCAGTGAAGTGAGACAAGTTGGGCTCAAGAGCCTGGCCAGTCCTCCCTGGGCCTTGACAATCTTCAGCACAGACTGGGCTCAGACAGCAGCTGGCAGCACCCAGTGCAGGTGACATTGGTGGTGATATCTCTTTGTCCCTCAGATCCCTGTCCTTGTTTGTGGAACAGGGGGTGCCAGCACACAGCCATCACTTCCCAGCTGTGCCATGATGATCCAGGGCATAGGCATGGACTTGTGGAGGAGCAGTGCCACCCATGCTGACAGCTGCTGGGCCTTGTCCTTGGCACATCATTGCTTCCAGGAGAGTCTGAGTGCCTGCTGGGATCTTATTCACTCTCTTTACTTTTGATAAAACCCCCGAGAAATGCGTGAAGGGAAAGGGAGTACCTGAAATACCATCCTATTAATGTTCTTCACTGACATGAAATGTTTATTTTGCAGGGGCGGGCAGAGCTGACCTGGTGTTTGAACATGAGTTATCCTTTCTCATCCATCCAGCTGAGAACAGGTGGAAAAGGGTAATGACTCAAACCAGAGTGGTGTCTGTCTGGGAAGCTCACCAGACTTTCACTTCACTTGTGAGCTGCAGACACCACTATCTGCTGCTATCAGCAGCTCTCTCACAGGCAGGGAAGGAGCTTTGAAGTGAGGCATGTGTGACTCCGGTTCCTGCTGATGTAAATCAAGATTGCTCTAATAAAGAGCATGCAAGTGCATAGCCAGGGTGTTGGGGAGGGAAAGGCCTGGCTATTGCCTTTCTGGATATTGGTGGAGTTTGTTGGTCTCTGAGACACGCAGGCGTTGAGGTGGCTGTGCCTCTCTGCTGAGAAAGCCCTCAGCAAAGAATCATTTTCCTAAGATGGTGACTTCTCCCTGTGCTCCCCTCCTTCCCTGGAGACCTGACTGAATCAGGGGTCGCAAAACATGTCCAGAAATGGAAGAATTTATGCACTGTTCTCCCAGGAAAGTCTGCCCAGTGCTCTGTATTTTCCTTCACATTTGAGCATGTCTTTTGGAGCATGTCTAAGAAGAAAAAACAAAAAGAACAGAAACTGCTGGCCCTGTGATGACAAGATTTTGTGGAATTTTCTGTCACTTATATCAATACAAATGGAAAAATGGTGCCTTTTTCAGGTCCCTCCTGAAAATCAGGCAGACAACACCAACTCTAGGGACCCAGAGCACCCCTGCTTAATCTGATGAAACACGCAGCAGTGCTAAGGAGTGTGGCAGCAGTGCTAAGGAGTGTGATGCTGCCAAATGACAGCAGTGGGGAGCACAGCCTGATCATTTGCAAAATGCCCTGTGCCATGATGTGGCTGCAGTCATTGCCTCTCACTGGCACTAGGCAGAGTTCAGCAAGACATGCCCAGCGTAGTTTTGCTTCAGGGGTGCTGCAAGCCTGCTCAGGACAGCCATCCTGATGCCTGCTAGGAAGATTTTTGGCAAGTTGTCTGCTGTTAGCACACTGTCCTGGGCTTCAGCTGCTCTGTTTTTCACACAGTGTGCACTGAACAGCTCTCCTTTGACCAAACACATCCTCCAGCACTCACCCACTCGTTTTTGTGCAATAGGTGAGCCTGCAAATGCTCGGGGGCACATCCTGACCCCAGCAGTAATTTTAAGGGCCTGAAGCCAGGACGTGGGTGAGGCAATACTGGATTTACACTAGAATGGGGAGCTGCCCCTCAGCTAGCAATCTTCTTCTCTAAAATACCACATCCTGCCATGCTGCACTGAAAATTGCTGCCCTTTCTTCTATTTCCCTGAGGCAATTGGCAGGAATTGTCCCAGGACTCTCTGAAGAGGGCAGGCTCGTGGCTATCTCCACGTGCAGCCCAAGCCAGGCTCCTCAGTGGTACCCCAGTGCAAAGCCACCCTGCTGACACCCCTGGACAGAAGGGGGAAGATGCTTTAGATAGGAATCTCTGAGGACACAAAGGCTCAGCTGCTGTGGCTAGTGCCTACACTCATTTACTTGGCAACATTACTGTAGCCCTTCACCTTCAGAATGATACTGCTCCAGCTGCAGTGCACATTATTTTACATATTCAGCTTACCACACCATTGTTAGATGAGCAAAATCATCCAGTCATCTCTCTAACATCTCCATATTGCAGCCCAGAACAGTGCCTGGCAGAGGAGAGCACCCAGCTCATCACCTCCCAAAGGTGCATGGAACCACTGGATCATTCTGCAAGGGCTCAAGAGGTCCTCATTCTAAAGAGAAGAGAAAAAAAAAATGTTAAAATGTGAAGTGTGATCAAGGTAGCAGAAGCTGTGTGATGGCTGTTCATTGAGTTTGGAGATCTCCCAGCTCAATCCCAGGATGCAGTGACTTGGAGACCAAGTGTAGTTATGTGGGCAGGGTGGCTGCTGGAAAAATGATGCCTATACTTGGGAAAATAGAGGTGGTTTTTCCCTAGTGCCTTAGAGACTGACCTGAAAAAGAGCCAGAGCAGAAACCTTCAAATTAAGAGAAGCCTCCCCAAAGCAAACTGCCACTGTATGGTGGTAGAGATGGAGTGGCAACAACCTGGGCCAGCCTTTGAGGGTCTCAGCCATGGAAGTCTGGCTGACTTAAAGCGTGTTGATGCTGATGGGAGCTGCAGCAGGGATTCTGACTGAGTTTGTTATGTCCCTTTCCTCACCTTGGGGTATGAAGTCACCTGGGAGATGTCTATCATAGCTCATTTGAGAGCACAGACTGAGCAAATTATAGAGTACTGCCTGTTTTGGGGAATGCAACCTCACGTAAGGACTGGGAGCACATGACAGAGACTGTGATGTCTTCCCCCTGTATTGCACATTATTTCCAATTGTGTCCAGAGCAGCAGAGAAATAAAGGACATGTGAGGATTGTTTGGGAATTTTCTCCTGGAAGCAGAGCTTCTGTCTTAGTTTTTTGCTTTAAGATCCTCTTAGTGCCTTCCCACTGGGTGCATCAGATGGTGAATTTTCTTCACCTATTTGAAGTCATTTGGTATGTTGAGAAAGAATGAATCACAGGAGAAGCCTACAGCAATTAGCAACTCCTTTCCTCTCACCTTTGCCATAGCTAAGTTTTTTCTCTAGCACAAAGCCCAGGCAAGGCTTCCTACGCACAACAAGGATTACGTAGATCACTCTGGATTTTGATTTTTTTCACAGGCCATGAGCAAGCAAAGAAGCTCAGGAGAACACTCCATTTCACAGGCATGTTAGTTATGCTCCCTTGGAAATCCCATTGTTTGCTGCTGGTGCCTGCCTTTGCCAGTGCTGTGCCCTCGTGACTCCAGCTGCCTTGAACCGTGCCAGGGTGCCAGCAGAGGGGCATGAAACTTGGCAAAGGAGAAAGGTGCTGCTGGAATCAGTCAGTCCTGGCAGCTGGAGTGTTCATGGCAGCTCAGTGAGGGCTTTGGAAGCTGCTTCCCTCTGTCAGCAGAACCTGAGCAGGGAGAGCACCTGGTGCCCCCCTTCTCCACGTGTCACCTGGTGTCCCCCTCGCCCATGTGTCACGTGTGTCCTGGCAGCGTGGGGCCAGCATGTTCCCAGGATGGGGCTGCTGAGACACCCCGTGAGTAAGGGCTCATTTGCATAAAGACTGCACACTCATGCTGCCAAGGAGGTTTCCTAGGCACAGGCTCATTTCCTCCTATAGGTGGGTTTGCCTCCACACAGGAAAAACCCTATTCTTGAAGGCCTTGGACAGGGCCCAGGTTACACTGGCACGCCACGATGCCATCCTGGCATGTTTGGGTCCGCCCAAGCCCGACTGCAGGAGACACATTCTGCCCCTCTGGAGCAGAGCCCAGGATTTAAAGACATTTCATCTTAACATGCATGAAATAAGCATTGCAGCCAGACAGCCATTTTTCCCTCCCATTAGCAGAGTGGTGGCAAATAAAATGAAAAAATACTTAAAAGGAGCTGAACTGAAAAAAAATGCATAAGACTGTATGAAAATTCCAAAGTGGTCCTATAGTGACAACATAAGAATCACGTTTCAGTTATCCTGTCCCCTGTGAATGGCAAATTCTTCATTTCACAGGTATTAAGCACCACACATGAAGCCACAGAGGAATTAAACACTTTGGTTTGGAAGAAACTAAGAGGAGGAAAGCTGAGGCTGCTGAGGGCCCTCTTAGCCTTCAAAAAATGGCCTTGTGCTCAGCCTTAAAATGCCATCCCAAAAGGGATTTTCACACTGGCTCTGTCCCAGCCCCACTGCTGAGCACAGGGTCCCAGCGTGCCTGTGCCCGTAGCCCTGGGGGTATCCCTGCAGCCCTTCCCCAGAGCCCAGTGCTGGCTCTCAGAGGTTTTTCAGCCTGAAGAACTGTGCCTGTGGGCTGTACCCACCTCACTGCTGCTGTGCTCTGTGGCACTGCCAGTCTGGGCTGGTTCCCACCCAGCCATCCCAGACCTCTGGTGTGGCAAGCGGGACACAAAGGCAGCCTCTCCTCTGCTGCTGGAAGTGGTGACTCCACGTTGTACCAGGGGTAGAAACCTGCAAAGGAGACAGACAGACAATGCATCAGAGAGGGGAGGCCAGGGGACAGCCTTCTCTGACCAGATCTGAAGCCCGTGCCAGGAGAGACACAAGCTTCATTTCCTTGCCAGGAGAGACACAAGCTGCATTTCCTTGCCACCAGGACTGCCAGATGAGCCCCATGGCAGTCAGAGATCCAGATGTCCATTGGTGGGCTCAGTGCATCAGGGCTGGCTGAGCTCACTGCCCAAATCCTGGCAGGGGACGGTGGTGACTCCTGCATTCTCAGACCGTGAGCCTGAGCAGCTCCTTTGGGAGGTGATGAATTTGCAGGAAGGGCGGCTGTGGGGTGAATAAAATCCGTCACAGAGCTTGGCATGGCTTCCAGCCTCTGCCAAAGGCAGGCTGAGCTCAGGCCCCTGCAGAAGTCAGGGATGAGGCTGACAAATGCTCTCAGTGGCTGCACAGCTCTGAGACAGCTGATGCTCACCTTTGGTTTGCAAAGATAGGGACACTTTGCCATAAATGTCAGGAAACTGAGTCTGGCATTAGTGATTAATCACTCCAAGGACAGGTGACAACTTTCCAAAGAAACTCTGCATTTAAGATCAGGACTGACCAAGGCCATGCATGTGCCCCTTTGGGAAGTGTGGTTTTCCAGCTTCCATTTCTAATCCAAAACAGGGCATTATGCTAGAAACATTATTATTTTATCCATGTTGGGGGTGGTGGTGCTCCAAATTTTGTATTAAGAAAATGCAAATAATTTCCACCATAATTTCCACCATTTTTTGGATGCACACAAAAATATCAGTATTCCTAAGCTCAGAATGTTCTCTGCCTTTTTTAGGATGAGCATAAAGAGCTGCTTTTCTCCAGGAAATTTCCCAGCTTACTCCCCATGGCCTGCCATAAACAAGGCAGGGAGGCTGTGCTCCCACCCTCCTCCGTCCCGATGCCTGAGCCCCACGGCTGCCAGCAGGGGATGACGCTCCCGCCAAGACCTGGAGATCCGGGAGTGTATTCTTCCAGGCGGCCACTAGATGGGAACGAAAGCAGCGCTAGGAACGTCACGGGCCGCCGAACAGAACAGGAATACCAGCCGATGGACAGGTTTGTTTTTTTTTCCTCGTCTGTTTGATACGAATTCACTGAAACAAAACAACCTGGCTGAGTTGGGAAAAAAACAACAAGCTTTGACCAGTGATGAAGCAGCTGGAATGAAATACCCAAGCTGAGTTATCATAGCAGAAAGGGAATCTAAATAAATATGTGAATGTGCTGGGAGAAGAAACAACCCTGAGTCTGATCACCAGTCTGATTTCTGATATTTGCCCTTCCCTCTTTAAATGCTGCTCTCCTCCTGGTGAGTGTTCTCAGGGCCTGGATGAGCTGACCCCCAGTGAGCTCCATGTGTTTAGGAGGTCACAGGTGCTCTGATTTTGTGAGGTACTGAGTCCTGGTTCCTCCAGACTTGACTTCTGTATCCTTTTTGCTGTCAAAACCCTCACCATCCTTTCTTGCTCTCACTGAAACTCCATTCTCTGATTTTCTGTCCTCTTATTAAAACTCCTCATTCAGGTTTCCATTGTCCCCCTCTCAGCAGTGACCTGAAGGCTTATTCCCCTGTTGTTGTGTGAATCCAGATGGATATCCACTCCCAGCAGCCAGTTTTCTCTCCTACAATTAACCTCCATTTCCCTGTACCACACAAATGACAGCAGTTCTGGGAGAGGCAGCTGAACTGACTTCTCTTCCTCTTCATGTGGCTTTTCCAAGTTCTCCAGCTTCCCATTATAATGAAGGGCATCAATAACCAGCCCAAAAAACCAGACCAGAAAGAGCCACTGTCACAGGACCATTGGGAACAAATGTCCATGGACAAAAAGTGGTTCCAAATTGTGCCTGATGCCTGTTCACTACTGTATCTCATCTCCTAAATTCCAGCTGGATTTTCCTAAGAGGCTGAAGCCCTCTGGTGACTGGGTCAGAAGGATAAGACTACCATCCATCAAGGTAGGGCAGAGAGATGTCTCAATATTTTTTGATCAGTTTTCTTAATCTCCAAGTTTGCTGGGAATCTTTTAATCACATAGGATGGGATTATATCAAGGGAGTGTTGGGGTAATTTAGGTTTGGCACTGGCTTTATTAAAATAATGATGTCTATTTGTGCAAGACTAAAGTTCTACATTTACTGATGAAACACCTTCCATCTATCCTTTCTTACGTCTGTCCTTTCTTCCCTTCTCCCATCTGTTCATTGGTCTATCCACCCATCCTTTCTTCAGCGCAGACACAAAGGATGACTGCCACTGACCCGGGTCAGATATGTGATGAGTACATGACCCGTGAGTCTTCCCAGCCCACTTAAGCTCTTCTCTCCTCCCTGCGCCCCATCCCTGCCCTTCTCACGAGCAGCCCCGGGACAAGGTGCCAGATGCGCTGTGCAATCCGAGGCTTGCCTCAGCGGGGACAAGGACCATCTGTCCGAGCGCCCCCCGCCTGTGTGATGTAAGCGGGACAGTCAGCGAGGCTTCCTGAGCTCCGCGGCTGACGCACTCCCAGGAGAGCCGCTGCGGGATTGCCCAAGCCGGCCAGGCACGCCAGGGCAGCAGCCTTGGAGGCAGCAGGCTCGGCTCTGGAGCTGAGCACAGCTCTGCCCCGTGGGCTGCAGCTGCACAGAGCCCTGCCGGGGGGGCTTTGGAACCCTCGGGCAGCCAGAGACACCATGCCAATGGCAGTTCCACCTCTGGTGCTTGCCACGGCACTGCAAGCGTTTGTCCCTCAAGAAATGATGAGGTGGTGGGTGGCTTATGTTGCTGTGAGGACTCACACTCTGATCTCTGCAGTTCTGTGGTTGGTGGCTGCTTTTGGAAAGGTCTTTCTTCTAATGTCTTCTTAAAATAAGTCAGCCATGTGGTGACCAGGGGAAGCAACAGCGACGTCTGCATGAAGCCAGAGCATTTTGGAGGGTTTACAGTGAGCCTTCACACGAGCAGAATCCTTCCACAGGACACCAGGAAGAAGTTGCTGCTGTTGCTTTCTAGGTTAGACAGCCCCAGGCCTGAAAACAAGCATCAGCTGGCATTTGCCTGAATCCCAAGAGGCTGGAATGACTTTCAGATAAAACATACAGTCCTGTGGGCAGGAATCCCAGGGCAGGGTTACCAAGAGGGCATATCTGGGATGAGACAGGTTCGAAAAGGATGGGAGATGTCAAATGGAGCACCCCTGCAGCTATGGGAGCTGTGGTTGCTCATTCCTCCAAAGAGCTGCCAGCACAAATGTCCTGGGCAGAAACCCTGCACAGTGACTTGCTGGTGACCCTGAGGGCAGGCTGATGGCCACCTGTCACCCACCTGTGAGATGACAGGTCATAAGCTGGGTTTCTCCAGCAGCAGCCTCTAGTCCCTTTCCCCCCTCCCACACTCCCTGTGCTGTGAAGCAGTTTGTCACAGGCCGGGAAAAACTGGCCTGGCCTGTAATACTCATGCAGCAGGCAAAGCCATTGTGTCAGGAAGGCTTTGGCAGGGCCACCCGGGAGACACACCACGGGTGCTCTCACCGCAGGAAAGAGGCAGCCAAAGGTGACTCTGACAGTGGGTGGTGCAGGTGAGGAAGAGCTGCAGCAGAGGGACAGAGGTGGTGCCAGCAGAAACCATGGAAAGAATGAGGGAGGTTCATTCTCAGAGGCAAATTATTTGGGGTGTGTCCCCAGGACCCGGCTGTACGGTTGCTGGACCGGCAATCTCTGTCCAGCCAGCACAAGCTGTTGAGGTGGCAGGCTGGTATGTGGCCCTAAGTTCTGCAGTTTCTCAATCAGGAGTGAGAAAAACACAGGTGCTGGAAGGGCTGCTGTGGGCTGGGAGTCAGATGAGCAACAGGATAGGTGGAGAAAGCCCAAGCCAGATCAGGATAGTCAGCTGAAAGTCAAGACAGATAAAAAACTCCAAACAAATCCTGCACAGGCCTGAAATTGGACTGCTCCTGTTAGATGTGTCTGACCCAAAGTGTAGGGCACGATAAATGCCAGGCTGCTGCTGTTACTGCAACTTGTAACCTTCTGCAAGAGCAGCAAGGGGTGTGTGTGTTTGAGAAAGATTGATTTGCAGCTCCAGGGGCTGCTCAGGTCCCCTTCTGGGATTCTCCTGCCAAGCGGAGCAGAGGAGCAAAAAGGTCAGTGTTTGGGAGCCAGGCCTCTGGGCTGAGCCTCTCCAGGAGTCCTGGAAAAGTTTCTGGAGGATAAACAGGGACAGGCCAGAGCAGCTCACAGGCAGGCAGGGAAGCCTCAGGGGGGAAAGGATGTGTCACCACATATCCTAACTGGGTCACAGCAAGAATGGAAGGAGGCTCCAAGAATCGATTTTTGCCGCATCTTCCCACTGGGAAAGGCTGTGTAACAACGAGGCTGTGGCTGGGATTGCCATTAGCTGTCACCAGTTAGCCAGCAGAACAGGTTCCTGTGTCACAACCGGATTACAGGAGAAGGAGAGAGGAAGTGAAAAGCTGAAGGGCAGCTAATAAGGGCCCTGTGAGTTAACCCAGTTAACTGAGAATGACCAACAATCCTCCTCTAGTTCAATGCTGAGGGTCCAGAAGGAGCGGGGAAAACTTTGCACCAACTGAACTCATCTCAACCACTGATTGACCTGGACTGAGGGCTGGGCCAAGGCAAGCCTCTAGCACTGCCAACAATGAGCACTTAGGTCACCTCAGGAGGTGGCAGAAGGTAGCCACAGGCTACCTGCACAAACCCAGCAGGGTGAGCATAATCCCTACAGAACAACCCACTGTTGCACAAGCCAAGGGATCACCCATCTCACACCCACCAAAGCAGCCTGCCCAGATGTCTGGCAGTTACCAGGAATGACGTAAAGGTTGGGCTTTTTCTCACATCTTCTGAAAGTGTGAGAAGGGATGGGATTAGCAGGGATGATTCAGGTGCTGCAAGAATCCTTCCTGTTCACAGACAGCCAACACCCGGGGTTCAGCTAAACCTCAGCAGGCTACTTGATCACTGTTTTAGGCCAACAAAATATTTATGGCCAAACTCAAAAATTTTCCTTGCCCTGCTCCAAGCTGTACAACGGATGCTCTGGCAGAAACTCTGTGGGGAAGACTTGTGCTGGTTCCAAAGCACAAGTGTCCTGCTGTAGCTACACTCACACCCTGAGCTGCCACGTGTTCTTGTGCTCAGCTGCAGAGGCTCATCAGCTTGTGCTACTGTGCTACTCATCAGGCTTGTGCCTCCCTGCTGAAATCCAAATGCAGCCAACACAACCTTCCTGAGAGTATAGATGAGACAAGATCCCTGCTGCTGTCATGCAGTCCATGTTGGATATGCTGCACTAGGAGCTGTCCTCTGAGACTTCCTACAGCTGTGCCAGTTAAAACTATCCATTGGAACTAAGGTGCATTGATACACTTATTAATAGTACTGTGGTTTCTCTCTCCAAGAATAACTGCTGAGGCCTCTAGACACTGCTCAGTCAAGCCACGCTGGGTTTCACTCTGACATCACAGGGTCCAAGCACTAATCCAGCATTGCCAAACCCACCAATAACCCATCTCCCCAAGAGCCACATCACTGTGTCTGTTAAACCTCTCCAGGGATGGGGCCTCCACCACTGCCCTGCGCAGCCTCTGCCAGGGCTGGACAGCTCTTAGTGAATAAATTTTCCCCAGTATCCAATCAGTACCTCCCCAGGCAGAGCTTGAGGCCATTTTCTTTTGTCCTGCTTCTGTTCCCTGGAAGCAGATCCCCAGACCCACCCCTACTGTCAGGGAGTTGTGGAGAGACAGAAGGTTCCCTCCAGAGCCTCCTTTTCTCCAGGCTGGGCTCCTTCAGCTGCTCTTCCCCAGATGTGTGCTCCAGACCCTTCCCCATCTCCCTTCCCTGGATATGCTCCAGGCTCTCAATGTCCTTCCTTTCATGAGGGTTTGTTGATGAAGATACGGAACAGGACTGGTCCCAGGACTGAGCCCTGGGGAACATCCCCAGTGAGGGGCAGCCAGCTGGAGGTAACTCCATCCACCACCACTCGCTGGAATCAGCAGACATTTTGGCTTTGTCTAGAAGTTTTATTTCAAGGAATACAATTGCTTTGAGTATATTCACAAGAATAAATATAAAATTCTTCTCTCCAGAGCAAGAAGACGAGTTTTTATAAAAATATATCTCTATCCCAAAGAACCGCCTAGGTGGGATTCCCTTTAGGAAATATTATTTAATAAAAAAAATAAAACACTGAACATAAAATGCTTGACCTATGCTTACTGAATCACCAAACAATTGAAATTTTTTACAGGTTATAAATATTGTAAATATTATTAACAAAAATAACATTTAAATAGACATGTAGGTGCTGAGTCCATCCAGATGAACTGAACACTGCAGGAAGCCACAGCTTCTCCTATAGGGCACCAACTTCCTTGTATTCACTGGCATTTGTCTGTCTCCTCTTGCTGCGGTACCTGGAGTAGAAGAGAGAAATGTGAGTTCTGGAAGCCAGTTGCTTTTGGGGAGTGATGGGGAGTGGGGGCAAAGGAAAGAAGGAAAAAAGCTGTACCAGCTCCTCACATTTGTTTAAAATCTCTAGCAGCTGGGCTCTCTCTGTCTGTGCTCATTTCCAGGTCTGACATCACTTGAATGCAGTCTCCTTTCTTGACTCTTCACTGACAATTCCACATCTGCATTAAAGTCTTCCTGCTGGTACTAGGCTTGTCTTTGAGAAATCCTGCTGGTTACCATCTAGCTGCCTACCAGATCTGGGAAGCTGAGCTCTACTTCTGGACTTGTTCCATCTCCTCAGCTCTCTGACAAATGCTTACCATTAGTTTTTAGGCTGGAGAAGGATTCCTGCTGCTTTGGATGTGTTCATGGAGAAGAGTGCTGTCCCCCATGGTAAAGCTGATAAGGCAGTGCTCATGATATCACACTCACAATAACCTACCAGATCAACAAATCAGCTGATAGAAATTCAGTTGCTCTTCAGCCCCTGATGTCTGAGGGAATGGTATTACCAATGAAGGAACTAGAATTTCTCTACTCCCTGTCTCTCTCTCCTTGAGCTCAACACACCCTCTAAGCCAGACAGGAATCAGCCTACAGAGCCCCAGAGTGAGGGTGAACAGGCACTGGGAGTTGCTGCTGCCTGGCCTGTGCCATGCTGCCAGCACACTGCCTGTCCTGAGCGCCTGAGGCACAGCGGAGCAGGGCTGTGTGTGGAACTGCCCGGAGAGTGAGCTGCTCCAGGCTACCTGGCAGGCTCAGAGGATGCCTGCCCCCCCCAGCTGGCCCGGCTTCCTGAGGCACCAGGAGCATGAGTCTCACCTTCTGCAGATGTAGTAGGCAGCGAGGGAGAGGGCAGCGAGGAAGAGCAGGACCACTATGACAGTCAGCGCCACGTACTCCTTGCTGAGGGGCTGCCGCACCAGCTCCGAGTGCACGCAGCGCACCCCCGAGAAACCCACGTCACACCTGAGGGGGACAGAGGCATAGTCACACATGTGGCACCAGGGTTACACCTCAGTAGCTCACAGACCATCCCAGGCTGCTGGCCTGCTGTTTCCTCAGGAATCAGACACTTAAACTGATGTAACTCAAGGCCATGTGGCCCTAGAGACTGCTGCAAATTGTTCAGGTAAACGAGCAATACCCTTAAAAATGCCTAAAGCATCTTTATTTCATAGGTTGGATCAAAGGAGAGACCTTGGTGCTGTGCCTGAGCTCTGGATCTCATACTAGTATAAATACAGATGGACAGGGAAACACATCAGAAAGAATGTCCCAGGTCTAAGCTGGGTTGGTCACTAATTTCAGGTGTCTGAGACTCTCACAGAAATCACTGGAGGCAGCACATGTGCTTAACACTGCTTTAAATGCAGCTGAGCATTACAGATGTGGTGCTCCTCTTCACTTTCTTGTGAGTATTTAATACTTGGCTGGATTGGTGTTTCAGCTAAGTATCAATGGCAGCCAGAGCAAAGTTCACCTCAAAACCCACCCCAGGGAGACCTGCAGGGTGAGTGGGGCCTGTCCATACCTGCAGTAGTGCTCATCCAAGTCCACGATGTACACACACTGCCCATGGAAGCAGTAGTCCTTCATTTCAGGCTTGCATCTCGTTATCCCAACTTGGGCCACACGTGGGCTGTTTTCTGTCTGGACTGCAAAGATATTTCATTAGCACCTCAGGATGTGGGCAATGCTGCTCAGAGAAAAATGATTCCCAAGGACCCCTCAGTGAGGCTGCCAGCCCAAGGAAGATGGGAACCAAAGGCCTGGTATTTACACAGAGCTGTGCAGTACTTACTGAGTGCTGTTGTGCAGTTCTCCATTTCACCAGGCCCACATAACGGGATCACTGTTGTGCTCAGGATGGCTTGCAATAGGTAACCTAAAAGACAATAAAAACAACAGTCAAAACTAGATGCATTTTGAGTTAAGTGTTTAAGCTGCTGTAGTAATTAATGCAAGAAGAACAGAAGCTTCTCATCATGGTAGGAAAGACCTGAAGTTGAAAGCTGAAAAACTACAGGTCTGAGTGATGTGCTGCCTACATTATATACAGCAGCCCAAAGAAACATCTCTGAAATGCAAACTTATAATGCAGAACAAAAAGATTCAACAGCAACCTGGTGTCTGTGACCACCTCTTGCCCACACTGTGAGTGAAACTGGGCAGGAACAGGCTTGGAGAGATTATGGGGAGAGGCAGGAATTAGGCCATTTGATGATTATGTTAGGTTTCTGACTGGTCTGGCATGGCACCTGTGCAAGGGAAGTAGCCAGGCTTCCACAATTAGGCATGACAGTCCAGCACTCATCACAGGAGGAGTCCTTTTGCTGATCAAAATCAAGATATCCCTGACTCACAACAGCCCACAGGAAGAGAATTTCCTAGGAATCTGCAAGTCAGTGCAGCTGGTGATTCAGCACACCAGGTCAGTGCTGAGCCAGGCTCAGCACCCCACCACTGGCTTCAGAGAGCACAAACTGCTCCAGGTAGGCTTAACACAAAAGCTGCTCTTTACCAGCAAAGAACTTGCTCAGCCCTCTTCTCGCTGAAGACAGCTGAAGGGCTGGACAGTTCCTGCACTGACACCCACTCCTTTGGCAGTTCCTCGCTGAAAAGCCTGCTTGCAAAGCCACTAACATGAGATACCAAACACTCCTCATCTGCCCATGGGCTTGGAGAGGTTACTGACCACTTTATGGACCCTGGGCCACTGTTACCTAGCAGAACACCAGAAGAAACAGGCCCAGCTTTCAGCTGTTCCACTAGTTAAATGAACATTTGCAAGCAGGATAGGAAAGCCAGCACAGGTGCCTGTAGTTTCATGGCTAGTCCATGAGGAATAGTGAGTCTGCCCCAGCGGGCCATGAAATCCACCTGGGTAAAACTCTTGCTGTGGTCACAAATTAACCTGCTCATGAACTGCTTAGTCATCAGCCCCATTCCACGGAAGTCTGTAATTTGTGTCTTTGGGCTGTTTGCCTCTATTAACTGGTCAGGTCATGCATGTCTAATGGAGGGAGTGTGCCTCCATAATTTCCCGATCATTCTAATTCAACTCCAGTTATTAGAAAGTGTCATTACATCTCAGGGTTAAATCTAGCAGTGGTAATTTATGGGTTTCCGGCAGCTCATCTACTTCTGGGTGATAGGTAGGCTTCCTTTATCCTTCATTCCAGCTACACACCAAACCAGCAGGAACATCTAAGAGGGACAGGGCTTCTTCCTGTGTTTGCATTTTTAAAAACATCATTCCTCCTTCTTACCTCCCTCTGCAAAGCTAATAAACCAGATTTCCACCAAGCTCTAGAAGAAAGAACAAAGTCCAGGTCCCCCAGAGCCAGAGCAACAGTAACAGGTCCATGAGGCCAGCACCTGTACCAGCTGGAGACTCCTGCGCCTACTGGCATGACTCAGCAGGACCTGCCTTTCCCTCCAATGGGGCAGGACATGCAAGTTTACTTTCAGGGTGGGATTTTTTTTTTTTTAAGCAGCAGTGTGCTCACTGTAGATTGCCACAGCAGCAGCAGTTTAACATTTCTGTGAGGCCCATCTGAGTTGCTAAAACATAAGCTCAAGTGTGTGAAAGGAGAGACCACCAGCTGTCAGACAGGCAGCTCAGGGACCTGGGGTCCCAAAAGATGCTGGAAAAAGATTTAGTGAGCCAGTTCTTCTTCCCAGGAACTAGGGGGACATTTCAGGAGTGTTCCATGGACTAAGCTGCTCCCTTGGAAGGGAGGAGCTGTGGCACAGGACAGCAGTGTCTGACTAAGGACACATCACGTCACAGAAAGAATTAAGGACAGAAATGAAAAAAAGTCAAGGCTACACCTGCCAGAGGTATCCAAGATACCCACTTGTTAAGCAGATAGATTAAGCCAGCTGAGGATCTCATGCAGCCTACACATTTCTGTCACAGTTTGCTCGCTTCCTTGACCTGGGCATAACCCCAGCAGCTGCTTTTTAAGCTGGAGTTCTCAGTTGGAGACTTAGCAGAACTTGGCTTTCGCATTTGAGAAAACTCCAGCCAAAAGGTCCATGGAAGAGACAGATCAGCTCTCCTGTTGGCTCCAGAAAGAAGCATGGCTTTCCAGTTAAAGGCCACAACTCAGACATCTATGGGGGACAAATTAAAAATAACCTCCTCCTCCAACACTGCCCAAGGGCTTTCCCAGTCCCAGCCATGTGCAGGTGCCTCCTCCACCTGATTGCAGGCTCTCAGGGCTGGAAAGGCTGGACTGCAGGTGTGGATATTTGCTGACACCCAGCAGTATTTGCTGCTTTTGGGCAAAGTTCTTCCTGTTCTGCACTGCTCTGTTTTGCCCTTTCCCCCATGCACATATTTCCCCTCTGACATCACCTGGAGGATAAGGGATCCACACACAGCACTGGCAAAGGAGAGCCTTTCCCAGGATATTTATCAGATGATGCATATTAACACAGTACCTGGGAGAGGTTATATTTTTATTCCTTCACTGTTCATTAAGCAAACACAGGGTACAAGATAAGAGTAATGAGGTGGTGGATTTTCATCTGTGTCTTGCAGTAATGTGAGTGTTACATGTCGTATTCCTACATCATAATTCCATCCAGCTTCACAGGTATTCCTGCAAGGTTCACACTGACAGCACTTACTGGAACAGGAATAATGCTGCTGCTGCTTACTTGTCCTTCCATGAGGGAAGAAAGGAAAATGAGGGCCAGTGACCAACTGCCTTCGCTTCCTGCAGCCTCCATCAGAGATGACCTACAAGGCTTAATCATCAGTTTGCCCACTGTGAGCCAGCTGTAGTTTCCACTGGCAGGATGACTGCTAAGGATGAAGGATGCACAGGCAAGATACACTCAACTGAGGACTGCTCTTTGGAGGATTTACACTTGGGGAGCTGTCAAGTTTCTGAGAGCTCAAACATTATTTGAGTTGCCTTTGTCTGTCACTGACACTACCAGTCCTGTACTAATTCACCTGAATGGTGCTACCTCCCATTTGGCATCTCTGTGGTCTCTCTGCCACAGCAGCAGTGCCTACACCCTCCCCATGGGTTGCACTTCCAAAGCAGAGGTGCCCAGGTGACACACACCTGAAGGATCTCAGCCCATTTTAACTGCAAAGACAGACCAAGGTGCATCCCTACCACCTGATTTTGGACATCCAGGGGACGTCTTAACTGTCTTCTGTATTCTTTGGGCAAACCAAGTGGGAACATGGAAGTTACCCAGTCTGTCCCACTGGCTTTGTGAGCATCCCTAGTACTGCTGTTTAATTCCAGAATGGCAGACTCACAGCTGTGGATGTCCAGGATCAGGTCACAGCAGCTCTAAGGCAGCCCTGGAAACACCGGCCTATCATGGGAAGACTGGTGCTCCAAAACTGCTACAGGCCCACAGGATCATTTTCAGCATCCTGCCAGGACTTACCCTTGGGCAGAGGTAATGCAGTTATGTGCACCCCATCATCCCAGTAGTGCTCCCACCCCTCTGGAGACCTACACACCACTGATCTTACTAAGGTGCTGCCCCCGTGGCTTCACCATGCTGCTTCCCACCCCCTGCTCGGGGCTGAGGTCCCTATGACACAAAAGCAGCAATCCATTATGACTTCCAGCAAGACACACTGGCCACTAACACTTGCCCCATCCTCAGATGCAGCAGTCTTTATGCTAAGCCAGTTTGCTGAGAGCCAGGAGAATCTGACACAGGAAAACATAAGGACAGCAGGTCCTGGAACTGTCCAGTGAGTCCGAGGTCCAACTCCTGCCTTCCCCTCTGAGTGGGCATTACAGGGAGCACAAGGGGATCAGTGCCAAGGCTCCTGCAGCAACTCCCACAAAAGGCAGGTCCCCAGTTTGTCCCCACCACCACCACATCCACATGTGGCTGGCATAGCACCATGTCCCCTCAGGAGTGAGTGACATCTCTATCTTACCACTCCCTTGCTGCTGTCTCCAAGCCCACAATAGCCAGGCTATGAACCTGGCAAGGAGACTATCACTTCAGTAAGGCTTCAGACATTCAGCAGGGAACCTCCACCAGTCTGGCATAACACCAGTGCCAGTCTTCCCAGAAGCACCAAATTCTGCTTACACTCCTGCCCTGGGAGGGGAAGGCAGTAAAGTGCTCATAGCATTTGTTATGATGTCACCTAGCTATGACTAACCCACCCCTTACTATTAGATGTGCCTGCCCCGGAAACAAAGAAATTCATATACAGATCCGTGAAGACATACCAGTTCCTACCAGTGTCATTTTTGTACAAAGCACGGCTGACTCACAGACTACAAGATGTTTAGCCTGCTGTCCTGACAAGTGAGATGCTGTGCAGCAGCTGCTCCATCAATTGTTACGGAAAGACCCAGCTAAGAGGAAAGACACAAACTCATACTGCAGTGGGCTTAGAAGGTGAGGAAAACATCTGTCCCAAAAGATAAGTATTAGGAACTGCATTTATCCATCAACTACGACCTTGAGCCCAACATCCTGAGTGTGAGAACATGCTTTGTTATTAAAGCAAGGTGTGAGAGTGCCAGGTCTCAGGACTTGCTGCCCACGGAGCTCAAGTTGCCCAGCAGGGTCAGTTCTCAGCAGTTGCCACCTGTCACTGCCAGCACCCCATGGAGGTGTGTGACAAGGATCAGCTCTTGCATCACAGCACCACAGCACACCCAGGCCCCAGGACTCTTGATGCTCTAAGGATACACGTGTTCACTTGAGACTTTCAGGTAGCTTATGTCATACAATGGAGTAACACGCTCCCAGCGAGGAGGTGGAGAAGTGTCAAGCAGAAGGAGGCCACAACCTGTTTTGTTATGATCAGGAAGTCTCTGCTGCTGTGAGGATTCACCCACTGAGCTCACCCAGAGCATGGCCTGGGAGAAGGCAGCAGGACTGGGCTACAAACAGGACAGGTCAAGGTGAAAGAGAAAATACTGCACTGAGAGCAGAGCTGGTGAGAAGGGAAAGAAGGTCCACCTTCACTCAGTCACAAGACACACCTGGGCATCCCACAAGCAACAAAACATCCTGTAAGAACACACCACAATGTGTGCTGTATGCTCCACTCCTCAGCTCATGCAATCCACCTGGGTACACCTGTCAGCGCCCAGGACTTCATCTCGGAGAGAAACCCATCAGCCTCACCTGAAGGCAACCTGAACGTTATGCTCTGACGCAGATTTCCCAGCAGCCAAAGAATGCCCCTACCCCAGGACGCAGCACCCGATGCCCTCCCAGCCCTTGCCCACGGGAACGGGGACCTCGCCGCTTACCGAGGAAGAGCAGGAGGCTGCGGGCCCACAGGCAGCCGGCGTCCATCGCCCTCGGTGCCCGGGGAGCAGAGGAGGCGGCAGGAAAGGAGGCGGCAGCGCCAGGAGAGGAGCAGCGGTGCGCAATCACCCGGCCGACCGGCCGTACTTTTATGTGCCCACGGAGAGGCGGGGCCCGCCCGGCCGGGGCAGCGGCTCGGCTCGGCCTCCGCGCTTCCTGCCCCCCGCCCCCGGCCGCCCTCGGGCCGGGCCGCCCCGTGCTCTGCCCGCGGGCCATGCCCCGACAGTGGGCAGGGACAGCACCCCCGGCCCGGCTTGTCCCAGCCTTTCGCCCGGAGCAGGGGGCAGCTCTACCCCCTCCGGCCGTCGACTGGTGCCCGAGTACATTAGGTGTCCCTGGTTCCAGCAAGTAGCACTGCAAGTAGTACCTGGGGCCGTAAAATTACCCGAGCCCTCTGAGCAGTGTAGCCCATGCGCCGACTTCCTGGGGCTGTGGATGCCTATGGCACAACCTCGGGACCGCTGTCTCTGCTTGCTTTCAAAGCATCCATCCATGTGATGTGCAATGGCAAGAGGCCCTGCGGACCCAGAGCCAGCTGCCCAGGTAGCCCCTGCCAGCACACAAGCAACCACTGGCCCATTGCATTGCCATGAACACCACCTGTGCCTAAACCAAGGGTTGGGAAACACCCCAGGGTGGGCAGCTGGAAACTTGCTGGGCTAATCTCCCATCTCCTGGCATTTCTGAAGTGACCCTCAGCACACACATGCAGCTGGGCAGGGAGGCCCGGAGCTAGGGGCAGAAATGGCTTATTAGGTTACAGCACAGGTACCAGGAATGCCAGCACCTCACCTGGCACCTGGGCTGGCCGCAATGGTCTTGAGCTCAGGGGGTGTGTATGCCATGTTCCCCCTCCAACCCCCAGCCTCACCACAGCCCAGTAGCACAGGCAGTTCCTGGAAGCAACACCTTTAACAGTTATAAGATCCTTGAAAGAGCAGCCAACAGCTACTTTTAAAAAAATTCCTTTCAAGCATCCTGTTGAAGCCCACGCACTCTGTTGCTCTATTAGGCAAGACCTTGTTCAGCAGTTACATCCCACCATCAGATGAGTGAGGGATCCCATCCACCAAATCCCTACTACACACATTTGCCTAAAATGTGAAGTGTGTTTCATCTCAACAAGCTGCTCAGAGCAATGATGGTTTACTCTTTTTCCTTTTAAAGGACAAATCATCTTTCCCTGCCTTACCACTCACCATAAAGGCACATCGATACCCAGTTTATTGTGGCACTGATAAGCCTATCTCACATTGAAAGGAATCCGAGAATTGACACTGAGCTGCACTGCACCAGCTGATGACTTGAGTGTCCCTAGTTTCTCTAGGGGTAACTTCTCTCAGTTATTGATACTAGTATCAAAGAGAGGTAACTGCAGAAGATATACTGCAGATACTGCTGAATCCAGATATACTGGATACTGCAGAATTCCATATTCCACAACTCCGTGTTCAGAATGCAGTTCTAAGGAGTGAAGACATTAATTCAGGGGGCTGCAATAGATCTGGTACTTACTAATCATACTCCTTATTTTTGGATCATTTTCTTAGGTCTACAGTGGCATGGAGATGCTGAAGTGAAGAAAGGCAGCATGTTGCTACAGAATTGTGTGTCAGCACCACTTATTAATTACCTAAGTGGTATGAGAGTTGGCAAGATAAAGTAATAAAGCTTGGTTTGAAAGTAGCATTTAGAAGGATGCCCTCCACAGCAAGTGGGACATGATATAGCTGGAATCTTTTTCTAAGTCCCCTTTTTTTCCCCTCTAATGAGTCATGCCATGTAGATGGTGTCTTTTTTGATGCCGCATGACTGTTTTTGTTGCTTCCGTAATTTGTGCTGATCCCCCTTATTAAGGATTTTATTGTCTGCTCTTTCAGGGATCATAATGAGTAAAGGAAGGAATCGCAATTATTAGCAACCTGTTTCTGTGTGTGGACTTACAGATGCCTTAAAAAGCAGCATCACTGAAGAACTTCCACTTTATAATTAATTTTACCCTTAAATTCCTGCATGATTTATCCTCTGAAGGGCAACATTTAATTATAGTCCTGTACCGGTACCCAGATACCAAGTAACGCTGACACAATTGGAGCAATTCATTGGAATTTCCTCTTTCAGATCTGAATATGTGGAAAACAAGTATCACGGACACATCTTTCTGTAATGTGCTTTGTTTCACAGTGCCTGATTTCGCATCTGGCATCCCTGGGTGCGGCTTTCACCATCCCCTCCTCCACGTGGAGGATGCCTCCTAGGGTAAGGCTGGCACGCACCTTAAGAGCCAGTTTTCCAAGAGGCCTTGCAGCATCAATGGGGTCATTGTAAGGCAGGCTCGTTGCATCCCACAGGTGCCGGTAGGAGCAACAAGTCGGTGCAATGCTGGGAGGCAGCGCTGGTTGGGCAACAGAGCATCACGGGTGCATCGCCGCTGCTGCTGGCCTCAATTCCTGCCAGGGTGAACCGGCACGCCCAGGGCAAGGCACCCCGGGATCTGTGCCCCTTGGCACCCCACCAGTGTGGGGTGCATTCACCATCCCTGAATGCTTTGACATTTCAGGATTTTTTTCTTTACAAAGTGTAACAAGGATATGAGGAAGTACCGCAAGAATTTGTGCGAAAGAGTTGCTTGCTTTTATTACCTTGCACTGCCTTAATAACCACCTTTAAGGAAAATCTCTCTTTACAAAGTACAGAGGCTCAGCTGAGGTCCTTGCTTCAGCTTGCCTCAGTCCTTGCTATGTCTCAAGCATTCACCTCCCTCTCTGGGACAGAGCAGCAGATTCACAGCAGTGATTATTGCCCAGGTACAGACTGAGCCTTGTCTGTCAGTGTATCCATCAGCGATGAGGCACTGCACTTTCTATGAACAACATGCCCTTTTTGATTTAAAGAGGAAAAACCACAGATGAAATGTACATTTTTCTGTGGTGACTCACTGTAGAAGAATACATGTGTTCACAGCAATAAACAGCCACTTTATCTGTGTGTTTTTACATACCTAAAACCATACACGGTGAGTGTCTGTACCACTTACTTTAGGTGCCTTCTGTAGGGCTTGCATCTGGTTTCATGCATTGCTGCTGTGGTCATGGATCTGCCTTGGTTTCATCTCCTGAAAACAATACAAATTTGCAAAATCAACATGTTTTCTTGCTAGAAAGTATTTTTGCAATGGAAAGAAAATCATTCCTAGCCTTGCACTGATGCACTCACCACTGTTACATACGAAGTAACAAAAACCAGCAATTTTGTAAATTCTTGGGAAAATCATCCGGAATTTTTCAAACAGCATGAGTGCACGTCAGTATATCCGTAAGAAGACTTACATACAGCAAGCTTTCATTGCACAAAATGAGAGATGCTCAAGAAATACTCTCAGAAGGTCAGACATCAATTGGAATACACCTCAATCTTGACAGCACTTTCATTTGAACTACATAAGATTAATATAAAGTTCCCAAAGGGATATAAAAGACAAGTAGATGTGCCGTTGGAGTCACACTTCAGCGGTGGGCTTTGCAGTGCTGGGGGGAATGGTTGGACTCAGTGATCTTAGAGAACCTTTCCAATCCAAAAGACTCCATGATTTTGTGAAAATCATAAATGGTAAAAATCTCGAGACTCATGGGAATATGCTCTTAGGACAAATGCCCTAAGAAGGGAAAGTATTTTTAACTGGAATACGTAGACGCAACTGGCTGGAGGAAATGGGGTAGAGAAAAACCTTGATCCAAATTACTTCGTTTAAAGGTCAGATTCAAATTTGCCGTGAAGGCAAGGGATTAATTAAACAACCACTCTCTCCTATAAACTATGAGAGTTCAAAATCTGCACCGAGGGCTGAAAGTGGCCAATGCCTCTTCCTGTAAACATAGCACGAGGTCAAAGTTACTGGACAGCACAGATATTGTGCTATTAAAAATAAAGAACAATTCCCCATGTTCACTGACTTCTTTGCCAACTTCTTGGCTTGGCATTAACCAGCAATTTAAAAAAGAAAGGAAAAAAAAAACCCAAGCAGCTAACTCTCATCCATCTCAGAAGATGGCATTGAAAAGGGAGACAGGTCTCCCAGTTCATGCTGCATTCCTCCCTAAAGGGCAGTTTTTAAAACTTCATTCTCCTGGCTTGTATGACTTTGCCATTACTCTGCCCTGGGGAAATCCTGAATGCCTCAACACATCTCACGGGCAGCAAGAACTTCTTAATGCTCAGCTGGCGATTTCCCTTTCCTAATTACAGCCCAGTGCTCCATCCTGAGTGATTTCTTAGCCTCTGAGGGGTTGAAGCCTTTCTCATTTGTGGAGTCTTTCCATGGTTTCTGCCTTTACTTGGTGCTAAACAAACCCATGCCCTTGCTGAGAGTGGTATCAAGCCAAGTCCCTCCCATATCACTGTCCCTATATATATTAATTGTTTCTCCTTGTTTTGGCTGAACTGTTTACAACAATTACATAGAACAGAATAATAGAAGAACAAAGGCTGAAACAAAGGGGATTTCCCCACAGCATGCAGTAGGTTGCAAGCAAGCTGGGAGAACATCAGCCCCTTACCCATCAGTCCTGTGTGCTGTTCTGTCCATCAGCAGCTCTTTTGAGTTTATTAAGTCATCTGTTCCACAGAATTTCTTGTTCTCCAGGACAAGGATTAATCACTGAGAGGCAGAACACCTGCAGAGGTGAAGACTGCCTTCTCTGACAAGTCACCATGTGCACACAGGGGAGCATCATTCATGCCCCTGATTAGCAGCCAGTAGAATTGAAATTCCTACATGGCAAGGATGCCCCTGGTGGATGACTGTATGGCCCACCCAGAGTGGGCACTGGCCAGAGTGGGACATCCCCTTCAGGACAGTGAAATGATGGCAAGCCCACTGCAACAGGGAACTCACCAACTGCTCTCAGGTTTTCTGCACAGCAGTCTCTCCTGGCTGTGGGCTCTCCATCTCAAACTTCCATGCCTCTCCTGCACCTCCCATCGGGACAGCTGGTGCCAGCCTGGGGAAGACAAGAGGAAGACAAGAGGAAGACACCGTCAATGAGAAGCACACACCTGCTGTAGCACAGCACCAGCCTCTAAGGCCTGTGCTAAAGCCTGAGCAATATGCACTGCACACACACCATCAGTAGAGCCCCTGACTCTTCACTGCTCCATCTGGGAAGCCTGGCTGTCACAGGCCTCAGCTGCATTGGCTTCAATCCCTTTGGCAAGTTTATTTTGGCCCTTGATAAATATTTTGCTCTTATACCTCAAGCATATATGAGCCGAGGAAGGGCTGACCAGCAGGCTGTTCACTGCCTGCGCTGGGCCTGCTGAATCCAAAGCAGCACTGAGCTGTGACTCACCCCAGGCCCTGCTCCACCATTGGCACTTCAGTTGTCCACAGACTCCACAATTTGGCTGCAGCACAGCAGTGACTGTCACCTGCACGCCAGCCATGCACATGGGAGCTGGGACACCCTGGGCAGGAGCAATGTGTCATTAGGGATGATGGAGTAAACAGCAATCCACCTGAAACCAGCTCAGCCAGCACATGTTCCAGAAACCAAATCTAGGAAAGAGCCACGGGTCTCCGGTGTATTTGTTTGGCCTGGTAACCAGCACTAAGCACTGTAGCAGATGCACTTAGTGGAATTCCCCCATCCACTGGCATTATGGGACACTCCCACTACTGTTCTGATAATTACTGTTAATCATTACTATTACTGAAGTGACCAAAAAAAAAAGGAAAAAAAAAGGCCGTGAGGATGAGGCCTTTATTGTGCTGGCTGTGGTCACGCAGAGGTGATGAGACAGTCTGCCCCAGGGAGCCCATAAACACAGGTGCCCAATTCATCACTGTAGTCATGTTTCAAACTAGGACACTGTGGCCCCCAATGAAGCTCTCCTACAACTCCAGAAAAAATAATCCCTCCAGCTCACATCAGCTGGGAACCAGGCTGGATATTATGCTCTCTGCCTGCAGGCAGATGCAGGTAGAAAGGAAAGAAGCTGATCAGGAATACCTTGACGTAGCAACACCCAACAAGACATTTCCATTCGGTGTTTTCCCTGACTGGGCCCAACCTGCTATAAAATCCATATTCTTTGATCTCCAATGAATTCAGTACCACCAACACTTGAGAGCCCATGAGTCACATGGTATGTGGAAACCTCTGGGGTTTTGTTTGGGAATGACCAAGACTACGTGAAATCATCTTCTAGTCACGCTCTCCTCCCATCAATGATCTGAACATCATCTCAGGTATCCAAGTCTCCCTGGACACCGTTCCTAGGTTACACACAGAAGAAACGGATTAGCCAACTGGGTACTGACTGGAAGCCACAGGGAAGGACTGTAGGCCTCTGTGGGGCTGAGAAGGGCAGGGAGAGCTCCTGCACATGTGGAAACAATCTGCCTAAAAAAACTGATTTTTCCTCTCATTTATGCAGGTCAGGTTGCTGTCAGCTACCAGGAAATGAGACAGACCCCAGTTCTCTGGTCAGAGCTGGCCGTTCCCCAGCCTATCTCAAGAGTGCAGCCTGGATTCCTCCCACACTAAAAAGCAAAATAAAAGGTGTTCAGTGCCTGCATGTTTCTCTGCTCTCTCAGCAAGGAGCTCTGGGTTTGCCCAAGGGCCAAGAGGAGGCGAAGGCCCCAGCCCCAGGGAACTTGTCCATCTCTCCATCCACAGGTACAGGGGGTGCTGGTTGTTTGAGGTACAAGTAGGAGATGGAACAAGGCAGGAAGATGGAACAACGGGATGTCCTGGGGGGGAGGTGGCAGTGGCTGACTGTGCCACTTCCCGCATAACTCCTCAATGTGGTATCTACACATCCACCCCCTCGTCCTCGTTCCTGCAGCTTAGTGTTATTTAAGAGAGGCAAGAGATTTCCTTTATGACACCAGGAGCGCATGCGTGTAAATCAAGTGGGACAGGACAAAGGCCAGGGCTGGGCTCAATTAGATCAGTGATGCTATTAAATTAGCAACAGCACTGAGCTATGGCTGGCAGCTCTTGATTGATTCTCCTGCAGGCAGGGCCTGTGTCCTTCAGAGAGGAAATTAGGGCTAGGGAAAAAGGATGAATTGGCGGCCAACCACAAATTTGGTCTCTGAACCTCATTACACTTCTGAACAATAGTTTCTCTACAGGATTTTCAACAAGTACCCCTGAGAACCCCTTTTTCATGAGGCTGCACATCAGATGCTCAGGATGAGATACTTTTGGCCCCTGAGTTGCAGAATGCCTACAGCCGAGGTCACCCCCTCAAGCATCATACACTCCCTTTCCAGCTCCACACCCAGATTAAGCTCCCTGTCCAAACCTCCAAACCCATCACACGAGCAGCCTGACATCAGCCTGAAGCCCATTAAGCCAGCACAGGAGAAGATCTGTCTCAGGTGAAACATGACAGACCTGAGAGCTTGTCCAGAACACAGCCCCGCTCTTCTGTCTCCATCCTGCCTCCTCAACCCTTCCCCCTGTTTTGTTCCCGTAACATTCCCCTTTGTGAACCAGGAGGGAGATTTCCAGGAAGGGCTACAGTACACAAAGCTCATTACCCGTCTTTCCAAAGCAGCCGCTTTAAAGGGCACACAGGTTAATTAAACTAAACCAGAGGTCTCCCTGCAAGCCCCTTCCCAGCGTCTCAGGCTGCACATTATGCAAAGCGCTGTGCATCGCTGCGCGTGTTTAATTACAGCGCAGCAGCTTTGATTGCATTGCTGCACCATCACAGCGCCCGCTGCACTGCTCGTGTCAGAGCTGCCTTTTACGCACGTCTGAGTAACAGCGGAGCCTCTGGGCAACGGCCTTCAATTGTTTACATGGCTCCCATAAACAGGATATCACCCATTTGTAAATATCCTGTGAGAAGCCCCCCAGCTGCACTTGACTGGTCTGATGCATGCCTGTCTGCAGCAAGTCTGCCTCTCTCCCCTACAGCTTCACTGGTAATGTTGCAGAACCCCTACTGACCACACATTGCCTCTCGTGGTACATACCAGGACTTCTACCTCGTGGCTTCTACAAGTTGTTTGTAGACCTGGTGCACTTGGAGAGCGTTATCTAGGGAATTTTAAGTCAAAGGAATGATACGTTACTGTGGGCATTATTTCCCAGAGGCTTATGCTGTGTAGCTCTCACTCAGGTAGAGAAGGCATGGGAGTTACACTGGTGGAATGCTTGTTGCTACACTTTACCTCAAGGTAGGGTTTTTTTCTCTTTCATATAAACAATCCATTCCAGCTAAACAAAGAAAGTGACACACAGAGAAAAACCTAAATTTTCTTGTGAGTTTCTTCAGTGCTGCAAAATGGTTTTTTTTGATGGTCAATAATTAGATATGTGTCTGTAATCTGCAAATTTTCTGCAATAAATCCAAAGATATTTTTCAAAAAGAAGTCATAACACCTAACTCTTTTGTTTTGGCAGTGCATCTCAGGACAAAACCTCCTAGCAGAGCTAGAGAGAAACTCAAAGTTCCCTGTCAGTTAAATACTTTATTAAAAGCAATGCACACCTCTCCTGATTGGCTCATATTTGACAAACTGGGTAGCCAGCTCTGAGGGATGGAGGAATTGCTTTCATGCAGAGGGAAGCTCCAGCTTGGAAGAAAACAGAAGAGCAATACTAAGAGCTCTTGGTGTAGAAGGAGAAGCACCGAGCTGAGCCACTGCTCATTCGCATGTGAACAACCAACTACTAGGAGTATGCTGATAGTAGTCTGACAGGACATCCCTAGCTCCAAAAACAAGTGCCTTGAAAAACTGTAACTCCAGGCTACAATCATACTAGCATCAGGTCAGATGCCAGCAAAGCATTCAGCTACTTCCCCCTAACTTTGGCTAAAAGGACAAGACTTTTAATGCTATGTCACAAGCAAGAAAAAACTAGAACCAGTCTCATTTCAGTCTGATTCCCAGCATAACCTCAGTGGCGTTCCCAAAACCTTCCCAGACAGGACACTATTTTCTTCTCCTCTGCTCCTGTGAGTGGCACAGACTGCTCTGGTGACATCCCTACTGTCACCTACAAATGTCAGGCCTGTGTTACACCCCTCTAACGCGTCATTAGCACCACCGGAACAGCAACAGCCGCACCTACAATAGAAGTTTGCCGGAAAGGAAATTATCAGGAACTTGTTTAATTTAAAACAAGGGGCAAAGGAAGCAATGTCAAGTCCTGACCCCACTTGTTCTAAGGTGTATCACTGCATACTGCACTATGAACTCAGCTGGGATCCAGATTACTTTGCAGATAGAGCAGGAGGAAGCTGTAACTTACACCCACTACAAGTGTACCTACAGCCAAGGAGCAGATAACTAAATGCCCTTGGGGAGATATGAGAGGCATTTGAAGCATAAAGATTGCTTACCTTTCCCTCACCAGGTAGGCAGATAAACACAAATGTCTCTGTTCAATAGTGCCTGACAGTCTGATGCAAGCCCTCAAAAGCAAAGAAAATTAAGGTTTAGAGTAAAACATAGTGCAAGGATGTGCACCCCCAGTGACAGAACACGCCCCATCATCTCCAAAATAAGCAGTTCCAGAGAAGTGCGCGAGTTGGCAGAGGTTGTGGGCCCAGCAAGCGTGGGAGAGCACAGGCTGGTGCTTGTGTGCAGGACAGGGAGCCTGAGTGTTCCACACAGGCATTCCCAGCTTCCCAGGTGCTGCGCTGTGCTCCGACTTTCAGTCAGGTGGCTGCTGGGACACACACAGCTTACCGCATGCTAAGGGAGGGTGGGAGCAATTTGCTTTACTGCTCCTGCCAAAAGCCTCTATTACTGCAAGTTATGAAAGCTCTGGAGAGGCAAAACATTCCTAAAACCACTTTATTAAAATTAGTAACACCCGAAACTCCCCCCAGTTGTTTATGGATGGCAGGGCTGAAGGAGGCAAGGAGCAAAAGCAAAAGTAGAGGCAGAGAAGGCTCCGCTTTCTCTGCAGCGTGACAGGCCAAGGGAGGCTTTGGATCGGTTCAGCTGGATAATTTCAGCTGGCTACTGCAACACTGTCTGCTTCCCCCAGAGGTCACACTGGGAGCAAGACTGGATTTTCATCTACAGATGCAAAGCGTTAGGTATGGACTAAGTGCTGGTTTACCACGCCCCAGCATCTCTGAACTACCTCCAAAGGCTGTAAACAATTTCATCCCTGTGGCATCCTTGTAGCTATCTGGATATTTGTGTGACGGCAGCAGGGAGGCAAGCACAGGGTCTGCAACTTATCAAACGTGCAGAGGTAGGGATTCCTACCTCTGTCCCTGTGCTCCACTCCTGCCCTTCTCATGGATCACTTCTTCTGTGGATGCTGAGCCAGAGCAGCACTGCTGCCTCCCAGGCTCCTATTGCTGATGCTGCAGTCCTGATCCATACTGCAGGAGAAGGGAAAGTTAAATGTGACCACAGAGAGAGATTTCAGTGTGGAAAACCATCAGGTCATTATATTCCCATGCCATGACTGCTGTCCCCTGGACCTCCTTCCTCCAGGACAGGTCAGACCCTGTGCACGGCAGGCTCAGCCCAGCAATCTATGCCATTCCCTTTGCTCACCCTTAGCACAGGCTAAATCCATGTTTGCTCCTGCCAGGCACCCAGCTAGCTTCTTGCTTTACAAGCCACATTCAGTCCAGCCTCTGAACTAACAGGCCATCTGAAGCAGATCAAGCAGCTTTTGCACCATCTGACTCTTGGTGATGTGTGGAAACATCTGCTTGGACTTCTCTGGCAGTGGCTTGCATTAAATCAGATGGAAGTGTAATTTTGTCTTATTTATATTTATTGTAATTTCTATCAATTATCATTTTTGCATTCTGCACAGGACCATAAACCCAGGGGGAATTTCTGTGTGGAAAGGACTGGACAAAAGCTCTGGTGCAGAATAAGATTGAGCAGGCCCTGATCTGCACCTTTTCCATACAGACCTGTCCCTGTGCCAGGGCAGAGCCCCCACTCCAAACCATCCACGGGCCACAGGAGGGACAGGGGCTCCAACTCTACCTCACAGTGGTGGGGTTTGGGTTTCCCTGAGTTATTTGAAGGATAATGGAATGTTTTCTGCAGGACTTTCTGCACATGTACCGATCTGCATGAACCCAAGCTCTGGGTAACAAAGATTATTTTTATGAGAAATAAAGACAAACTTGCTGTTGAACATTACAGAACAACCTGACATCTACTAGGACAGAGCCTCAGCGCTTCATCAGCACAAGGTATGGTACACACATTAAAGTCTGAGATTTTTTATCAGAAACATACAGGGCACTTCCTGTCAATATTTGACCATGCTTTTCCATGTCACCTGGACACTGATCACAGAAAATGTCCTTTGGCATAATAGGAATTCAGCACACAGCTTAAGTGCTGAAGGAAGGATGTGCAAATAATGAAGCAATGCACAATCCTAAACAAATGTACTCCAATGTTTGGAAGACAAAAGGAACTCGTCTCCCATCTGTGTCATGCTTTCTTTCAATGCACATACACAGGACTACTTGTATTGACAGAAGCAGTCTCACTTCAATTCACTGAAATTATGGACAACGCACAGTCCCCAGAAACCCTGTGACAGCCCAGGACTTGAAGAGGTTTTACCCAAAATGTGCCTATGTACACACACACTGGGGCCAAGTGCCCCTGAGTTTCCTCCTCCACCCAGGGTTTCTAACCTTCAAGTAGCAGAGTACATGCTGTTACTGTTGTCACCTTGGCTGGTATCTCTCACCTTGTTCTTGATTATCATGGTGCTTCTCACTCAAGAAACCACCACAAACAAATAGAAATTTTTAAGAATCCCACAGCACTCAAAAGCCATAAACACCTAAATACCTGTGGACTGAAGGCAGTGCAAGTAGCCTGAGTCTGCACCTTTTGAAGGCAACAAATACTTTAGTACAGCCTGCAGCAGGGCTTGGAGTTAGGCCAGATCTGACTGGGAAAAACCACAGAGCCCTACTTTATGATTGTCTTGAAAAGCCTTCAGTGGAGCCATTCCACCAGTACATTTCACAAATGCTTCATGGTTTAAAAAGGAATCAAACCAACCCTTACTTGGAATCATCTTTACAACCCTTTTGAAGTCCTTTCAGGCTGCAGTTTGGATGTGGCACCTGAATTACACAAGGGCACCTGCTCCTGGCTGGGATGCACCTCTTTTGGGTAGGCCAGAAGGATGACCCTGAAAGGAACTCTGCTGGGCCAGAAGGAAAAGGTTAGGGAGGAATGCAAGGGGACACCCAACTGGGTCAAAGCACCCCAAATTCCTCACTGTCGTGCTGAGGTCATGGACACTTCTGTGCAGGTCTTGGAGTGTGTGTGTTGGTGTAAGGTCGTGCCCTTCCCCTGCGTCACTCTCTATTCGTCCTGGGAACAATCAGGAAGAAATCCGGGTGTTTCTTGGCTCCTGCACGCACTTTTCACGCACAGGGGAGCACCTAGCCCATAGAGAACATTTTTGTCCTGCTGTAATCTTGATGGAAAATGCTGTTAATGATGAAGAAAGGAATTCAGGAGACGGCTGAGAAGTGCCTGAGGGAGAACTTTCATATCTATTTGCACAAGACACGTCATGAACATGCCACCAAAGAAGTCAAGAGAAGCATTAACAAGGCAAGGGAAAGGGGCAAGAGAATTTCCTCCTTCAGCTCCTTGGGAGTCCTGCCTGTGTTTCAGGGCATTGGTTTGCTTTGGCAAACCTGGACGGCCTGAAAGGGCACTGCAGCAGTCACCCATCCTAAGACACAAGGCAGATTAAGCTCCTGAAGTACTATGTCAGAACTACAAAGACTTACACCCAAAAACTTGGCACCTGAGATGCCGAGTTTCCAAGAATCACACAGACAAGGCCACTTGGAGGCCCTCCTTGAGTTTGCCTGCCTGAAGAGCATCCCTCCAAGAACATGCAACATGAACATGCAATGCCCTAGCCACTTAAAAAGATAAGGAAAAGCAGAAAATTCTCAGCCCCATCTTACATGTTTTGGCATGGCCTGTAACCGAAGGTCCCCCTCCCAGCCAGTGTCCCTGACTCATCCAGCCCAGAGGCGGCAGACCAGGGATGCACTCAGCGGAAGTGCTCAGGTCCTCCCTGTGGCAAGGCTGCCACAGGTCCCTGCGAGGCCCCACTGTGGCCATCTTACTGAGAGGTTCCATACTGTTGTCTCTTTTATCACAAGTTCCATATCTTCTTGGTGTTTCTTGTGGGCTGCTCCTCAGAGCACTGACTCTTTCTTCTTCACAAAGCAGCCACCTGATTCCAGTTCCCTTCTCAACTAGCCACCCTACTCTTTTATAGACTCTTCGTCTCACTGGTTACACCTGTAGCCTGTTAAAGTCAGGCCTGCTCCTAATCTTTGATAACTGGCCCAGCTGCAACTCCTTAGGGGTAAAATTACTTTCTACCTTATCTTTATTTTCTTATATTCTATCCCCCTACATTGCCACACAGCCTCTGAATTCAGTGTTGGCACCTATTAAGGCAGCTCCTGGAACAGCGCTCCCGGCCAAACTCGCTGCCGGGCTCTGCTGAGCGGCCGGCACAGTCAATAAAATTCCATCCATCGCGGGATTTGCCATAACAATGGGACACAAACAGACAGCCTTACGTACTGAAATGATGTCAAACAAATTAGCTTTGCCCAAGTTACTCAGACATTCCTGCAAAACTCAGCCCTGTCCTCTGGTGTCTTGAGCCTGGCTGTACTGTTTGCCAGAGGGAGCTGTGGAGAGGCCTCTCTGCACAACAGCCTTGGAGAAGGAGGAAAAAGGAAAGTTCTTGTATTCCCTGTGCCCCCCCAAACAAAAAAAAAAACTGAATAACAGCTAAAAAAAAGGCAAAGAGTGTAACAGATTTATGCAAAGAGCATAACAGGGGCAATGCTGCCATGTGATACTTTGCTCAGTCCTAGCCAGGAAACACAGCTGGCATTTGAATATCAGGTATTGAAAATGCAGTACACTGTGTTTCTGCTTATTAAAGGACAAAACACCTTCATAAAGAAATGGCACTAGGGAATCTATACAAGGAAACTTCCTTGCCAATACTCACCAGATAAATTCAATAATAAGTTATGATTAAAAATTAGTATTTAAGTGACTTGGCCTTAGACATGGAATTGAAACCTCACCTTTGGATACCTTTAACCTTTTTATGAACTAGAAAACTGAGGCCAGAGTAAAGGCAGGTGACCATTCACAGATGGCCCTAATTCCACAATGGGGCAAAACCCCCAAACCATCAAATGGAAAATTCCCCCAGAATGGCTATACAAGACATACCTCGACTACCAATTTCAGCTCATGCCAAACTGCTCAAGGGAATAAGCATTTAGAGCAGTTTTAACCCTAATTTGTCTGTTGAAACTGTGTCTCATGGGCTATTTTTATGTTTATACTGATGCAAAATTGAATTAGAATTTTAATTTGACTTGAGCAACCTCTCATTTAGAGGTTTGCTTGCCCACAGACCATGGGCTTCATGCCAAGTCGAACCCTGCTCTCAACCAAACCCAGCCTGTGCCCCAACCCTGGCAGCCACAGAGAGGGAGCTCTTCCCACCTGCACAGCCAAGAGCCAAAGGGCCCGGAGTCGAAGAGCTCCCAGAGCAGCCCAGTGAACAGCTCCCTCTCGTGCACACCACCTCCAGCTCACCCAGGTCTGCTGCTCACAGAGCCTGCTCTCCCTTCCACTCAGTTCAGCGAGAGTAGGAGCAGCCCCAAGTCTAGTCATAGTACAAGATTTTATTGCTGTCATGATAATTAATGACTACTTACACTGAGATTTTAATGAGTACCTGCACTTTTTTGCCTTTGTTCCTCAACTGGGTCATAAAGGAGGAGTCCCAAGCAGTTTCCTGGATTTGCAGTACAATAGGGACATCTACAGGCGTTTCCCTGCTCCAAGCAAGGCTCAGGACAGGTAAGAGCAGCCACACCAGAGCTCTGTGATGCACAGACCACGGAGCAGCCTGCACTGGGTTGTGTAGCAGCATTCACTGAAATCAGCAGGGCTATGAAGACCCTGCCTTTGACAAGGCTGGAGCTGACTGAATCCAGCTCTGACTGAATCTGAACCCTTCAGATTATTTACCATGCACATTGCTTTCAAACACACGATACTTTTCAGGATAGCTCTAAAGAAGTTAAAACACAAATAGTAAATCTGCACTCATATCACACAAGACAGAACTGAAATGAATATTCAGAAAGAAATTCTAGCTGTTTACCATCAAACTTGCATGTTACCAAATCTGACCCATCTTTCCCCTCTCTTAACACTTACTGTGTTACTGATCTACCCAAGCACCATTTCTTAAAAGAACTCACAGAAGAATAATCTACTTTTTAAAAAGGTTTGAAGTCTGATGTCTCTCCATCATGTGGGTTTAATCCCTCTTTGCTTTAGTTCTTTACAGAACATCATTCTCAAAGCCTTGCTTCCTAGGGATGGTCTAAAGGCAATCCATTAAGAACTGCAACCTTCAGGGGTAACAGGAATTATTCTGAACTTAATTATGAAATCAATTGCATTACCAAATTAGCCTTCTCTTTCTGGGATGCTACAGTGTGTTTCATGGACCAGAAATGAAACAAAACATATAACAGGTATAAAGAATTACAAAGCTCTAAAACTTGGCCAAGAGGAATATGATTTTTTTGGCATTGATTTTGGTTTTGGGGTTTTGTTGGAGGTGGAGGGGAGAGTTGGGGTGGGTTATTTTGGGGGGGTCTTGTTTTGTTTTTTTTTTTTTTGCATGAAGTTGAGAGTCACTTACAAGTGATCAGTTTCACAGCTAGTTCTTAGTACGCAAACACAAGGTAGGGCTGCACTGCTGCAGCAGCACCAATGAGATTTGTACTTTTACTTTAAGTGGGATGGAGAACAAACCCTGGTGTGTCATTTTCCAAGTATACTGTGGGTTACTAAGAATAACAGAAAACCTCCAAGGAAAAACTGTCTCTTACCTGCATGCCAGCCACCAGTGTGCCCCAATCAGCAGGAGGGACAGGGACACTGTGCACTCAGAGCATCAATTCAGCTCCTTACACTTCCCTCCAACACCAAACCAAGTGTCTCTAAAGCCATCTTGTCCCCAGGCTTACATCTCACTGTTTACAACAGACCTTGCTGGGATCAGGGAAACTTGCAGGCCACCCACACAGCTGAACAGAAAATGGGAGTTGAATTCAGGGAAGATGTTCCAGTGGCAGCCCAGCACACCTGCACAGTGGCTGCAGATGCCAGTAGAGCAGGTTCAGAGCTGGGCGGCTTAAGGGCAACCCAGCGTGAGAGATGTGCTGCAGGAGAAGTCAGTGTGGTTCCACCAGCCTGGATCATTCACAGGGCAAGTGCTCTGTCCTTGAGAAAGGAATATCCTGGTCTTTGATGTCTCTGCTTGCCCCTGCTAAGCTGCTGCCTCCCACAGCTGAGGCAGCCCTGCCTAAAAGTCACACAAAGCAGAGGCTCCTCTTGAAATGACAGTTTTTGGCACGTGCAGCTGGAAAGGGAAGGAGAAGTTTACGACTCTTAATTATGCCACTACAGAAAGAGTCTGAGCCTGATAAATGAGCTAGGAAAGATGATCCTGATCCTCTGACAGGCCAGTTCTGCAGGAAATTCAGCACCGTAAGCAGCAGCACACCATTCCAGGCTGGCAGCATCTGTCACTTATCAAGGAAGGGCTCAGCAGGGCTGACTCCCTGCAGCAATGTGAGGCCATGCAGATTCCCTCAGCCCAAGTGCACCGTGAGTCAGTCAGGCAGCCATGCCTCACACGCAGCTGGGGCCTGCTCTGAGGCTGAGCTTCTGCAGGGTGGGCACACAGCACCCAGGGGGTGAGAAACCCTGTGCTGGAAGCTGTGACTCCACTTGGAAAAAGAGAACTAAAATAAAGCAAGCACCTTCTTTTCCTTCCTGCTTCGCCTTCTTCATCTTTCTATTTTATTTTCATGCTGTCCTGACACCAAGTCTCATTTTGCATAGCACAGGCTTACCTGGTGCTTCATCCTCCACTGGCAAAAAAATACCAGCAAACTCTCACTTCCAAAGCCTCCTTGGGCCTGAAAGCCAACTAGAAAAACATTTCACTGTGTAGTCTCCTGCTGAATTGTGGCCCTTAAATAGACCTTCCTTTTCACTTACGAGTAACCAAACTTGGAAAAAAAATCAAGTCAGAGTATGTTGCTGTAGGTACAAAATGGCTCACTGCAATGAGTAAATACCAGTGAAAAGGCACTTACACATCCTGCAGGGCACCTGCTTGCCCTCTGGTACACAAGGGGTGTAACAAACATCAGTAAGAGGACATGCAAACAAAATGCATCTCTCCAACAGTTCTCTTTGGGCAAGGTGAAGTCCAGATGTTCCAACTCATGCCCTTAGAACTTGTGTGCCAAGTGCACAGACCCCCTGAGGCAGTTGTGTAGGGTGTGTGTCTGCTCCAAGACAGCCTCTGCAATGGAGAAGGGCTGGTCCTTAGGAAGTGAATCCAACACCAGCAGTGTGAGCACAATAGACAACTCACTGGGGAGAGGCAGATTCACTCATGTGACAAAAACCCTGAGGCTTTTCATCCTTTGCATAGTCAGCTCCACCATTTTCTCCTCACACCAACAAGCAGGATCTCTCACCTGTGTTTTCCTAATGACATGCACATCTTCCATTTCCATGTGAGATGGGTGAAGGGTGTTTTGCATTCGTGAGGATGTGCAGACTGTAGTTTATATCTAATTGCCCTCTCACCACATATGTGTGACACAAAATGATAGGGCCACTACCAAAAGCTGACTTGAAGATAGTTATGAGCACAAGTTACCCAGCAGTGGAACCTAAGAAAAGGTCAGAAGAATGGAAAAAAGCAAGCAGTGCAAAGATTTGAAGATTTGACTGGAGATGAAGACGACAAAAAGGCTGAGGGATGAAAACACTGGTGTCAATGTGCAGAGGAGTGGTATCCATCCACTCCTCACCAGCAATCCTTTTTGTGTGTGCATATGCTGCTTGCTCCCTCTGTTACATGGGACTCCAAGCAGTGTGTGATGGTGCTGTTTTATTTACTGGTATCACAGAGCCAAGATGGCTCAGCTACTGATGAAGATGCCCACATGAGAAGCCCCTGAACTTCAGACCATTGATGTGCCACACACACCTTTACCCTTTCAAACCCCACCTTTCATACACATTTCAGCATTGTCACTGTAGTCTCACAAATACAGTTTTTTCAACCAACAAAATGCATCCCTCTTGTCAAAAATAGCTCACATAACCAAGAAACAGCTTTCAGCAGGACACCTGAATTTAGGAGCCAATATGACTCCACAAGACTTCAAAATACCAATTGCCTTTCTCTGGTAGATGGCTGAGCACAGCAGATGACTCTACAATGTGCAGCAGCTGAAATGAAAATCTCTGAGAGCCATCTCTAGTCACATCAGCACTGGCAAACACTCCAGCTGTCCGTGAGACATCCCAGTTAGTGCCATCATCTTCAGAACCAATTTTCTTCCCTTTTCCTTGAAGCAAATCTTTGTACCTTCCCAATTCTTTGTCGATAAGATGAATGGAACCAAGCATCCGATATGCAATCTGTTAGTCCAGGGTGGAACCGAATGCCTAAAATAATTTCTTATTTGCGTGGTCACATTGTTCCCATAATGTGCAAATGGAATACAGAAAGTCTGTTTCCTGGGAACAGCTGTAGTGAAGTTTCATGCAAAATTCTAGCTTCTCTAGCAATTCAAGTCTTGTGCAGGAATCAGGGTGCAGCAAGGCAATGTTCTGCCTGAAATTCCACGGAACTGAGGACCTGCTGTAGGATGTTTGGGAAGAGGACAGTTCTTTGTTACAAGCACACTCCATAATCCATTTTGAGACAGGCGTCCTGTTGCTTTGCTTATGAAAACAATAAGAACATGCCATGCCCAGAGGTGTCATGGTCTGATTTTCCAGGAATTGCTTAGTCTCTATATTTTAATTTAAGGATGGTTTTGAGAACCAGACACTTTCCTCAGTCCAAAGCATTTGCTGTCCTTTATGGCACCAGAAGCCCATACTTGGCCCAGAACACCAAGGGTAACCATTGGGTTGGGAGAGGACTGTTTATCCACACACACAGCCAGCAGACAACAAAATCAGAACCCAAATGATTAGTGGTCAGTGCATGATGTCCAGAACACAGCTCCACTATGAGGGAGGTGGTGCTTATCCTCCAGAGGAGAAAAAAAAGAAGAAACAAAACCAAACAGAACACACAAAAGACCAAAGCAGAACGCTGTACGAGTGCTTGAAATGACTGAAAACAGCTAAAACCAACCAGTCCTCCCCAGAGCAAACACTAGGCACAGGACAGTGCTGAGATGCCTGCCAGTGTCCTCAGCTGCTTGGGCCTGGGGACCATCCACCCTCACCCAAGAGAGGAAGTCTTTCTTCAACCACACCCAGAGCCTGTCAGTGCTGCAGGAGCTCCCTTGGTGCGCTCTTCTTCCGGTCCCTCGGGCTCATCTCCTCGGCAAGGCTGGGGCATCTGTCCCATGGCACGGGGGCCTTCCTCCTCAGCAGGCAAACTGGTGAGAGTTCCAGCACAGGGCTTCACAGCGCCGTCTCACCCACACACACCTTGTAGGGGGATTGCAGTTTCCTGCATCTAAAGCAGACACCAGCACGTGATTTGCATCAGCCAAACCTGAAACTGCAGCAGCCTGCACAGAACCAAGATCTAGCCCCCTAACTCACTTAGGCAGCCCAGAGGAGCCCCATGGTTCAGACAACTGCACCACTGGTAGATCAGAAATCAGAGGTATAGAGAGTTAGTTCCTTTAAAATCACATGACAGATTAGTAGCAGGCAAAGACAATCCCAGTGCCCCCAAAACTCTGCCCACTGAAATTCAGATCAATGTAATCAGAAGGCTCCAGATTTCCCATACCTCTTTCTTACATAGCAGTAGATGATGGCAAGTATTCCACTGGTCAGTATTCCTATCCCAATCCCCACAGCAATGTAGCGCTCATAAGAGTTATGTGCATATGAATTTAGTGTTAAATGTTCACACCTCTCTCCATTATAACCTGCAAGGCACCTACAAAATAAATACACATCATGCAAAAATCATTCAGAGCTTGTTTTGCCTTCTATTTCAAACACACATTAGTTTTCATCAGTTTCTAACAGATCACAAGAAGTCTAAACCAGGAGGGGCTGAACCTGGTGCTCACTCAGAACCTCTTCCCTCCACCAAGACTATCAGTTGTCCCAGTTTATCAAGGTTAAAGCTCACTTGAGTACTGCAGTCACAGCAGCAACACAGTCTGAACATCTGGTTGTGCAGGGTGTGGACCAAAAGCACTGTGCTCTGCTGATCCTCAGCTGCTGTAATGTCTCCAGAGGCCAAGGCTGCCCACTAAGCATCCTAGAGAATTGTAAGGACACCATGGTCCTGATTGTGGAATAAGGCAGCTGGAGTTGATATGTTGGAAGGTGCTGTTCCCTTCTTAGTACTCACTGTGAACATCTATTGATTCCTCTACTACTAACTCCAGTACCAGGTGTGATTTGAGATGGCACTGTGGCAATGACCTACAAAAGCTGTGAATTCCCCACTCCCTTCCTCAGTTTTACACTAGCACAGCACTGCAGCCTTGTTCGCAGTCCTGAGGCACCACAGCACTCATGTCTGTGACAAAGTATAATCCTGCAAATATCTGACTGACACTGTGAAGCTGCACATGCAGCACATGAAGAATCAATGCCAGTGCCATTTTTGAAGAAGGGTATAACAGGCAGCATTCCTTACTTGCATATGGGCTTCCTCAGTTCACTGTGGAAGGCACAGAGCCCATTGATACAATAGCTGTGGTGCTCCTCAAGGCAGGTCTGCATCAGCTTCAAGAGCTTTGGCTGCTCCATGTAATCTACTGTGAAACAGAACAAAGTCATGTTACTTTTAGGACAGAACATTGTTTGAACATATTTTCACACCTGGAGCAGAACAGACACTGTGCAGCAAGCACTCCATATGTCAATTTACTGTGCGGTGTCTCGTGAGCTGGTTCAGTCAGTACCGAACAGAGCAAGCTTCCCAGATGGTCCAGCACAGCTTGGAGAAAGCACTAACTGTAAATAAATCACCTGCTCTTGAGGAACATGCATAGAAGTGACTGTGGGAGATTCACACAGGGTAACATCAGCACTACCCAATCTGCAATGCAACCTGAAAAACCGTGCCAGCAACAGCAGGGATTTAGGACACAAGGAGAGCACTACATTATTCTCAGTATCCTTCCCAGTCTGGATTCAATTAATAGTTAATTTTTTCTTTTCCTTGTCCCAAGACAAACTATTGCACTTCTAGTGCTCCCGCCTGCCAGCTCCGCAGCCATGGGCAAGGATGAATGGTGGGACCCCTCCCTTCTCCACAGTTCAATGTTAGCTGAGTGTCCCAGGACACTTTTAAGCTGCCAAGACTGCCTGGATGGTTTTTGCACAGTCCATGGCCAGCAAGGTTGTTAACTTGTGCTGAATTCTCCATGACTGGGTCAGCAAGCACACTTCTCACACAGAAAATGCTACCTTATTCCCTTATTCATGGTGGTTCAAATGGGAATAAAGAAGTCACAGGAACAGGGGTGCAACAGGTGAGGAGAAAGCTCCAAAGCTTTGCCATCACTGCAGGCATCTGTTCCAACTGGTCTCTCTACCCAGTTCCAGGAATCACTGGTGGGGTGGGGTGTCCAAGCAATGACTTGCTATTTCAGGGGACTGCCCCAGTGACAGCTGAAGGTAATTTCCTAACAGAGGGCATGTCAACAGCAGCTTTCAGTTATGACCACAACAAAAATAACATCTTGCAGCAAGGTGACAAGGTCTGCCCAACAAAGGTGACTCAACAAAGGCACAGCAAGCAGAACCCTTCCTTTCTGACTAAGTGCTGAATCAAGGTCTGGAGATCATACAGTCATGGAACCATTGCCGTGCACAGAAGCCTCGAGCCTCCTTGAGGGCAACTTGTGAGCCCACCACACACTTCTCAGGATTAACAGCACCAACCCCCTAAATTCCCAGTCAAATTCCAGTCTGAGTTATTTACCAGCAGCAACCTCCTTTGTGTGCTCTTCTAAGTAGTTTTGGAGGTTTTTTCCTTCCTCCTCTCTGCTGCTTTATCAGAGGTGACAAGCAATGGCAAACAGCTGCTCTCGCTAGAGCAGCTCTCAACTTGAGCTGTGAATGATGTGGTTTGGACACCCAAAAGGCATGATGCTATCACTGACACTCAGATCAAACAATTCCTTTGAGAACAGTCTCTCTCAAACCTGACAGAGTAACCAGACTCCCAGCTTAGCATGAGACCTAGGGAGAACAAGTGACAATTCAAGTCTGCTTGAAAAAATGACACGTTGGCTTACTGCACTTCCTCAGAAAAGCTAGAGGTGGGAGAAGCATGTCTTGTTTCAGAATGAACTTCTAATGGCTGAGAAAAGGGCATCTTAGCCATCCTTTCATGGAGAAAAAGTTACCCACAAGTTTCTCTTCACACTGTGGGGCCTAGAAACACAACTAGCATTGTTGGAAGGAAGTTGGTACTGGCTAAACAGGAGTTTAATATCCAGCTCTGGCTCTTTTCAGGCTGCCTCTGGGAAGGTTGCTTACAATCTCTGGAGACAGGCTTGTTGGCTAAGAGCACAGTCAGCCAAGGACCAGGCCTTAGTGGGACAGACTTCAGGAAGGAGTTAAGAAAGGGCAGTTTTCAGGATGAAAAGACAGATTTTGGGACAAGAGATAGATGACCCTACTGGCTGCACAGGAGAACTGTACACTGCTCTCTGATGAGGAAAGCACAAAGGAAAGCATGTGGGCAGCAGAGCTGCAGGGCTCAGCATGCCAAGGAGATCCAGGGTGCCAGAGACTGTCAAAAGTCCACTCTGGTTAGGTCTAAAGTACCTGCAGAACAGCTACCTAAGCTCTGCAGGGAAGATTTTCAGAAAACAGACAATGGCACATGCATACTTTTCCCAGAAGCCTCCTCAAACACTCAGGCACCAACTGTTTTGAATCACCATTTCAGCACAAAGTGCACTGGAAAATCACTGAAAATATCCTTCAATGGGAGATTTTAGCCAGCATTTCCCACTGCCCAAAGCACTGCTCTCCTGCTAGGCCCTGAAAAGGTGTCTATTGCACAGGTTTAGTTTTTCATTTCCATCTCTTCCACAAGGGGAAGAAAGAAGATAAACATGAGGAAGGTAAAAATTCACACCCCAGAGGCACAAAATCCCCAGCCACTTCTACCCCAACTTCGACCAGATGGATTGCCACATCCCAAAATCTCTCCTTGCTCATGCCAGCTCTGCCGAGAGGTGGCAGACTTCCACCTACCCACACCTGCAGGAAACTTGGCTTTGCGCAGGTACAGGAACCCCTTTCCCTGAGTGCTGGTGTCATTAGAAACCCAGGTCAGTCTGGAGCAGCAGCCTGCCTAGAAAGCACTTGAGACAAACCAGCACATTCCTTCTTCACTGTCAGGAGGAACGGCTTGGTCCATTGTGGGTAACATCAGCTATTAAGTCTACACACAAAAATTCCGTGTGCTAATTATTTTGACATTGCAAAAGTACAAATTACCTCTGAAAGAACGAGTCTCAAAAACAAAAAGAATGATTTCTTAGCCTGCCCCAGAGCATTATGTTAATTCCTATCATACTGGCCGCCTAGATACTAAACAAGATGTGGAATAAACAGGTCCATGTGCCCTTTCATGTCACATGAGGAGAGAGAAACATGCCGTGTAAGCACTTGACAGCTGCCTGCAACTGAGTCATTCAAATAGATACACCCGGCAAGATCTGACATGAAATCAGGGTTACAGGTACTTGGAAGCCTGGGCTTGCCAAAACTAACAGACTGGCAACAAATGGAGTCAACCAGTAAGACCATGACAGCTCAGTCCACAAGTATGGTGCATCAGGGAGGAAAGGCAGTGGGAAGGAGGAGGCAGGGAAGGGCTCAGTCCCAGCTCCAGGGCCTCCTTTACTACCTTTGAGCAGAATTCTCTTAAAGGAAAATGCTGGTGCCCAGTTGACTAGCACAGCTCCAGTTGCCACAAAGGTTCACAGACTACTGCAGACATGGCTGTGACCCTGTAAAATAAGCCTCCTCTTTGTTGAAACATGACCCACTGCTCCTGCTTTCTAGAAACAACACTGACAGGGCACTTCACAAGCCACAAGGTATTTCCACTTCATTACCCTCCTGTTTGCTGTATGCAGCTCTGCAACAATCTTGTCACAGATAGACTAAACCAGACCACAGTGCTGCATTGATAAACCAAAGTACTGCGGTCAAAAATCAACACCTTACCGATCTCTCATGCATACAAGTGTGTGTATACATATTTTATGTGTATATATGTAAGGAACCCGCACATACAGTAAGTGTATGGATGAATGTATATATAACACTCTGCCACTATGAGATCAGAAATGAAAATAAAACAGCTGGACTTGTTATGAGAAAATAACAAAAAGCTTATGGATCTACAAAAAAAGGCTTGGAAAACATCCTGCGACGACTTTGAATAGACAGAAGATTATTTGTATGCAGGTTTATACGCCTTTCAAAGAACAGAGACACTAAAAAGTAACGCAGTTATATTCCTCTCCTCCTTTACTGACCTCCCAGACGGCACAGCTCTCCAAAAGCAATGACATCACCAGCATCTCAGGTAACATCAAGAACACAGCTGGCAGGATAAACACAGCTCTGCTCTCAGAGGTTGGCAGGTAAAACAGCCTGAGTTCACAGATCAGTCAGGAAAGAGAAAGGAAGAAGAGAGAGAGCCAGCACTCAGAGGAGGGCTGTGAAAGCCCAGACAGCCAAAAGCAAACCTGCAACAAACACAAACTACTGAGTAACAACTCATGACAGGCATTGCTCAAAGTTGTGCCTGATCATTCTCACTTCTGTGCATTGAGGTGTGTGCTGAAGACAGAGAGAAACCAAGCACCAGGTGAAAGTAACAGAAATTGGACATCAGTCTTAAAATGTATCCTTCAAATCATGACTGAACTTGAGTTAAATGATCCTCCAGCTGCTCATTGCTGAGCCTATCCCAGCTGGGTGGCAGCCCTTACTCCAGAGAATCTTCAAAGGCTCCATTAAGAAATCAGCTTGTCTCACAAATCCCACAGTGTGCAAAGGATGGAGCATCACAGATTTTGGTTTGTTGGTTGGATTTTTTTTCCCCTAATTGACAGATTAAAGGGGACAAACAGAACAAAAAACCAATACCTTCAGCGTTGTTTTTTGTCCAATTATTCCGTAAGTCCGTGCTGAGGGATGAAGCAGTAATAGCTGACTCTTCACTCAGTGCCCCCATTGCTGTGTAATGCAAATAGATGCTTACTGGAACAGAAAAGCTCAGTATATCTATTCAAGGTTCATTTCACCCAGAAAGCACATCATACAAGATGCACTTCAAACAAACCCCAGAGAAGGCAGCAATACAATAACAATTCATTTAAAACACTCTTGCCTCAGACTTCCTTTTGACACAGCATAATTATGATTGTGGGACAACAAACGATGGCTTGCAAATTCCCCAAAATACAAATCCATCCTGTTTTCCGTTCTATTATCCTGCACAATTTACAGCATAGATACATGCAACATAATACAACCTTACACCTACTTACCAGCTTAAGTAGCTTATTTTCAAAGAGTCTAAATTACACCCCATCAGTTAAAACTTCAACCAGGTTTCAAATGAAGTAGCTTCTGAAGTAGCTCTGCTTCCTACATCTCTGCACGCCTCCCACCCCCACCACCTATCTCAGAAGGAGAAAGGCTTTGTTTCTGTTTAACAAAGCCTGGCACCCTCACAACACAGAAAAGCCTCTTCCAAACCTACCTTTCAGCAAAATATAGATTAGCATTCCAAATGCCATGGCAGGCAGCTGCTTTAACACCTTCTCAGGTCTTCCTTCCAGGTGGCTTGCTTGCTGTGCTTATCTGTGCTCCCGGGTTTTCTCCTGCACTTATACGCCAGGAAGCGTCATCTCCTGTTCTCACCAATCAAGAAAAGGTGCATCTGGTAACAACCTAACCCCCGGGGCAACCACACATTTATTTAGGAAACTGCTATTATCTAGCAATGGCATCAGGTTTTCTTTTGAAACCCTGGTTTCCTATTACCTGTGGGCATAAAGGTGCAGTTTTAGAGCAAGACCCAGAATCTGACAGTGCAGAAGAACAAAAAAACAGCCAAACAAAGGTGAGCCAAACAAAACACAACGTGAAAGTGTCGTGTTTTTTTCTCCTCATAATGCAGGTCTTGTCTTACTTCCAGAAGGATATTCACCCTCAGGATGCTACGCTGGAGTTCAAGCGCAGAGACCAGTCCCTGCTCTGCTAATGTTCTTCCCCTGGTCCCCCCCCCCCGCCCCCCCCACGTCTCTCAGTCCCTGCCTTCCAGAAGAGGAACTGCGGGAACAGCTAATGCCGAGATTAGGAAGCGATCAGGCACAATGATAATGGATGGTGTTCTTCATCAGTGACTGCCAGCGGGAGGCCTTTGATCCCAGGCCCTGCAAGCCTGAGGGCTCTAGTAATCACTTTCCATTCAGCCTGGCTGTGCACAGCCCGGGAAGCAGCCCACTGGCCGGTGCCAGGCCTGGGATTGCCGGCTAGAGCTGCGGGGCACAAGTCCAGACCTGGCCAGGCACAAGCAGTGACAAAACACAGACTGAAAGAGCAGGTAAACTGCTGCCTCCGATAGCAGCAGATACCTTCATTTCTGCCAGAAAAGCCCATCTCTGCCTCTCCAAGAAGTGACTATGCTTAAATGCAAACACTCATACTTGTTACATAGTGTTTGCAGGGTCTCTAGAACAGACCTGTCGAACATGCTTCTCATACTAAACCACTCTCCACAACTCCAGACACTGTCCAGCTTCCTTGGTCACAAGCAGCTTGGAACAAGTAGGACTGGTCTCTCTGAAGGGTACTGATGTGCCCAGACTAGAGCAGTTAATTGGACAATCCCGGTTCAGTAACACACTGAGACATCAACAACCTGACTGACCAAAGGAGAGGTACGTAGCTCACCTCAGCAACAACTCTCACTTCCTTAACTGTGAGCTCCAAGCACCAAAAACATTTCACAATTTTTAGATTTTAAAACCCAAAGCCTTTTAATAAGTGCCTTGGTAACTCCAATCAGCTCACATCCTCCCTTCTCCATGGCATTCTCCTCAGTGATCTGTAGGACCACATCCAACCACTTCACGTGCTCAGGGAAAAACACCAGCTAGTTATGCATATTTTAATTATGCCTTTTCCTGCTCATGGACTGCATTCCAGGAGGCTTTTCCCTTCCTTTGCTATCCTGAATTACTGCATGCCTGCACACTGATTGAGTGCGACTTGCACACTCCCTGGATGGACAGGAGTGTTTATGCCTACCCGGATAACCTCTGCTATCAGTCCCAAGCAGGGATGAGGTTGGTGAGCCTTGCTTTCAACACTCAGCTGCACAATGGCAGTTTAATCAGGCCTGAATCCGAGGGCAGGCTTTGTCATGAGGCAGCACAGCGGGTGTGGTAGGCCTGGGACAAGGCTACAGTGGGCAAGGCCATGCTCTGTCTGCCACAGGGCATTTGTCCTTGGACAAACCTTGACCAGGTCAGGCACACCAGCCTGCTTTCTGGGTTGTCTAGTGGGCTCTTCCCTCTGGATGCTCCTTCTGAATGTTCTCCCAGCAGAGAGCTGGGAGAACATCTAGAACTCCCATGGAAGCCTCCAGCAGCTCTGCAGACAGCATGTAGTGGAGCCAAGCCCGGGCCCCACAGGCTGTGCTGTAATGCTAACCCAGCTCCCACAGGATCAAGGGAAAGGCTTGCCATGCACAGTGACCTGCTTGGAGGGCATGACACAGGCAGGCTCACGCAAGAAACACAAGCACAGTGCCTTAAATGGCTATTGTGCCAAAAATCACAGAGATGATCACAGTTAAACCAAAGAAAACAAACAGCAGTGCAAACAGATGGACACAGCAATGACTGAACACACAATAAACAAAGGAAGAACACAACCATGCCCCAAACCACATCAACACCCTCCAGCAAGACCATGGTAACAGCAAACAAGTTTTATTCCATCTTTCAGTCATGGGTTGATGAGTCCAAATACAGTCTCCATAGATGCCTTCATCCTCCTACCACTTATATTACCACCTACATTTAAAAAGACAAGCATCTGCACCATTGGCACTGTATATTTAGTAATAATCCTGTCAAACTTCTGCAAACACCATGCTAGAGCAAACTCAAAATCCATCAAAAGAACAGTCAGCATGGAAATGATGCTCCACCTTGACTTCTTTATCACAGTAAAGGCATTTTCCCCTTTAACAGCAAGGGAACTTAATGACAGTCTTTTTCCTTCCCCTTCCAAGTTAACTATAGCCCAATAGCAAACACCTATGGTGCCTGATGAAAATAAATCAGTAATCCCGGTGCAGATAAAAACATGTAGAAGCCCTAACTGTCTACCAGTGGGAATGTCACCGCGTGCACACACTCAGCTGAACTGGCATCTCAGCAGTAACTGTTCTAGATCCATCCAGGAAACAACTTCAGGAATAGAAGCACACTGATCTTATCCCGTGTGCTCTTCTCTAACCAGCAAAACATTGTGGCCATTGAATGCAAGGCTTACAATGTGGATTAAAAAAAGCCCTCTTTATGCAGTTTTGAAAAATAAGAGAATAATTAAATGGCTTAAAGTTCTAACACAAATATTTCATGAGGGATAAACCTTTGGTTTTCTCCTCCTCTTGATCTCCTGCTGCACTATATATGTTGTACATGTAGAGTAGTTTTAACTATGTTCCATTCAATTCCAATCAATTTCATTCCATTCCATTCAATTTCAATCAAATTCAGCCCAATCAACTGGCCAGGTTTGAGGGGTTTTTGTGAGATGGCAGTATTAAGCACCAAAGCAATTTGCCCAGACATGGAAAAAAAATAATTCCAGTCTCACTTCTAGCTACTTATTCACGCTTACCTCTTGCAGATGTTTCAAGTCAGAATTTCACCAGCATTCAAGCTTATTTGGCTCTTTTAAAACATTTACTGAACACTTGCATTCATGTCAACATTACTGCCTGGCCACTGCTGGCTCTACTTGTTCAACAAAAGTATTTAAAGACCCTGAACTACACCCAGAGTGCTTAGTGACCTCAGAACCCAAACCATGTATTTGAAAGATATTTAGCATGTCTTAGTTTTTATATTGTTTGAACAGGTCGCAAGTGTTTACAAGACCTTGATAACTACCCCAATACATAGGTGAAGTTGTAATTTATGTTTCATTCTCAAACACATAATTGGCCACCACCACCAACATACCTATGTAGGCTGCATTCTCCAAGTCGATTTTGCTCACAATAAGTCAGCAGGAGGAAAGACAAAGTATCTGAACATTTTATAAACCATCAGATTTAACATACCTGACATGAAAAAATAAATACAAGGTAGAAATAAATATATTTATAGCAAAAAATAAGTGTTTTGTGTATCAATAAATAGAACAACCCGGATTCTTCTTCCAAGGTAACCCACTTGCTCTAGTAAATGAGCTTTTTAGCGACCAGGAGTGTGTTCTTCAGAAGCATTGCAACAGTCATAGGTCCTACCCCTCCCGGCACCGGAGTGATAAAGGCAGCCTTCTTCTTCACTTCTAAGAGAAAAGAGAAAAAGGCATTGACTAGGAATGTTTCCAAACCTTTTTTCCCACATATGAAGGAAGAGCTGCGACTGGCAGGTACTGCAGGGAAGGGACCAGCCAGGGCAGGGATGGCACGTGGCCAGCATTGGGGCTGCGAGGCTTTTCTCCTAATGTGAATGTATCACCCAGGGCTAGTTCTGGGCCAGGGCTGCACAACCTGTTCCAGCTGATCTACCTGCAGCACCTTGCCCTCTCCCCATGGCAGCACAGGCACTCACACAGCCTGTGCTCAGACAGATGAAAGGTTAATCCCAAGGAATGCTTTTGGTAAGGGGCAATTTCTGCCCACGTGACACAGCTGACCAGCTGTCCCAGGAACATCTGTGTGACAGGAGGTCGGGATAAGCCCAGGAGAGCAGCATGGATGTGCATCACCCCCATCTGTCAGCTGGGACACTGCACCTCCAATATCTAGGAGAGCTATGGAAACTGGGGATGCCATTCTGTAGGTAAGGAGGTGACTCCCCCCCAACTCTGTGTTCCTGAGGAACAGCACACAGAGCAGGAGGTTGCTGGAACTACTGCCATCCACAGCAGAGCACCAGCAGCAGCCAAGTCACCTAGTCAGTCTCTGTCCCCTACGTGACAGAGGACACACAACTGACACCATGAACGGTTTCAAGCATCAGCATCTTTAAACTCCCCAGTACAACGTTTTCTACCCTGCTTCTCACATGCACAACACCTGTGTGGCCTTTTACTCCTTTGTGATTGGTCAATGCACCTCAGCATTCCCTGCTCATTTTCCTTTAATCATGTTCACCTGTTTTACAGAGCTGCACCCCATTAGGGATGAGGCTCAGCCACAGCCCCACTCCCTCTGTGTCCCATAATCTATTCTTCTACACCACAAACTATAAAGACACCCTGAGATCATAGAAAGAAACTTAAAACTGGAGAGGGAGAGAGTACACAATTGTCTGTTTGATTTGTTTTTCTGATTCACACTATAGACAAGGACAAGTGTTTTCTTCAAGAAAAAAAAACAATTCTAGCAGCAGAATTCCCATTGCAATTTCAGCCATAAACACTCAGTTCCTCTAGAAGACTTCTTATTTTTTTAACATCAGTTTTACTAGGGTGCCTAGGTTAAACCAGGATGCGAAGGGGCAGGTTCTTTGCAAAGTATCACAAAGGAAAATCTTACTGAAGTAGCTCCAACCATTAGCCATGTTAGACTATTCAAATTCAGTGTACACTTTGAGTGCATTTAAGTTAACCTGTTTGTATGAGGAATTCATATAACACCAGCAATAAATCCTGGCTTGATCTTCTTATCTACTGTGCAAAATGTCATTGATCAGAATTACAGGCTGTTGGCAAAGGAATTCCACTCAACTTTGTAGGAACTCACCTTGTTAATACTGAGAGTCAGGGGTTTTTTAGGGCACCACCATGAGAGGTTTTTTTGTTTGTTAGTTTGGGGCTTTTTTTGGCTTGCTTAGTAACAAGTTCTTGGTAAATCATTCCCCACTTACAGAAGCTCTGCTTTTTCAAAGACACACACACAGGAGACACCTAAGCAAGCATAACTGACAGAAACACATTCAATTTCACTGAAGGCCCTACAGAGCAGACTCTGCCTGCCTATCAGAAGAGATTAAGAGACTGAAAACTAGGCACCTGCTTTGGAACAAAAAAGATCACTTGCTACTGGTTTTAGTGTATTTATCTTGAATCTCTGGAATCTATGTGGTGCTTAACTGTCAGGAATAAGGTCTCAAAAAGAAATATTACAAAAGAATTTGAAAAATTGGACACTGGGGGTCTTGGGAAACTATATTCACTAGATTTGAGGAGGCAGACATAGATGAAATTAATAAAATGCTGTCTGAACCTCCCCCATGGCAGGGAACTCATGAGAGCATTTGCAAAGTTAACAGCAAATATCTCACTGAACTAAAGAACAGAAGATCAACTCTCATTGAGGAGAGCTGGTAAATGCAACCAGGAGGGTTTTAATTACCTTGCTGACTGGCACCACCTGATATACTCTTAAAATATATGGAAAGGAAATCAGGCTACAATGTGGTTTTTCTTCAGATGTAAAATTCAACAAATTTAATTAAGAGGTCATATGACAGTTACTTTTCAATATTCTCAAACATAATCAATTAACCTTTTTAATAGTCATACTATTTTGAAGTACCTACCATTTTAGAATGGTGCTTAGAGTTAATACAGTTACTATGAATTTTCAGATTAATGTCAATTATTGAAATGTACCCACATCTGAAGAAAACACAGCCATTCACACAGAAATTACTGTAGGCACTTTAAACTGAAATATGATGTTTTTCATGGCAATATTACCTACCTCTTTTTGCGGTGTTATTCAAACTACTCCTACCTCACCTACAAAGAGGACAACCCACAACCAGACCTTGTCTTTCTTCAAGAAAGGCTTTCAATGCCTGTCAGGTCACTGTCAGGTACAGCATGCATTGCCTGTGGTGTTAGTAACCCTACCCAGCAGGAAACACACAGTGCACTGTTTTCCCAAGTCGTTGGGGAATTCCTCTGCCCATATTATACCATTATGGAAATCCCTGTGGAGAGGCATGGCAGAAGCCAAATTTCTTGTCAGTTAGCATAAAACCACCCAGGATAGCTTATGCACAAAAGCTGATCCAGATTTTTGAACATACAACAGGCATCTGTGCTGGGGAAATTGCCATCTGATAAGTTTCCATTGGTAAGAGTAAATACAGATATGGTGAGCGCAATTTTCCAAGATGAATGCCAGCAACCAGAGGGGGAAGATAGCTTGGCCTCAAAAACATCAATAAACTTTCCTGGTCAAGTGAAATAGGCCCAAGCACAGTTCTCAGACATCATGTAAATGTGTGACTGATCTCATGTAGGCAGGTGAGCTGGTGTGCTGTCAGTTCCATCAGGTCCTGCTTCTGCTTCTCAGGAATGAATTAACTTTGTCCACAGCTTTTCTTCTGCTTTCTTCAGATGGGCCCCGGTCTCCCAGGCCTTCCCCTGACAATCTGGAAAATGCCAATCAGATACCTATGGGGGAGGAGCTGCTATTTTGCAGCTTCTGTAGAACCTTGAAATCTTCCTTTGATTCTTCAGAAGAAATGAAATGTAGATTGTTTCCTTGAAAAACAGGATCCACTGCTTTGGAGACAGCCCTTCATTCCTAGGTTCCTTTAAAGCTGAGGACATCAGACACCTAAATAGGGTTAATCACACAAACCAATGGCAAGTCTCAACCTGAAGGCAGTTCTGGGTCCTGTGCATCTGCATTAAGTGATGCAGAGTAATTCCTGCCTAAGCACTGTTTCCACACAGCTTTACAAGTCCCTGTAAAGCTACACCAGATCCCTGCATCCCTGCAGCACTGCCCAAGTGTGAAATCATGTGCTCAGCAGCCACATTAGATATCCCATGTTCTGCTCCACACATTCTGGGATTCTTCTCACTACACACTGTGGGATACCAACCAGCAAGCATCTACCCCATTTCTCAGAGTTCCTTCTTTTTCTCATCCTTGTTTCTCTTATTGTAGTTATTTTAACTGCAATATAAAGGAAAACTAAGGAATTCTGGTGCAGTGCTCTAATTCCAACAGTGTGTATCAGTGACACTGCTGAACAAGACCCTCTTCTGTGCAGGAGAACCTTGACAGGCCATGCAGCAGTTCACTGACCCCAGTTAGCCAGCAGCCTTCTGGCTTCTGTCACAGCCTAACACCAACCTTCTGATTCATTCCTTGCAGTCATGGAGCACAACAGGCAATGGTTCCCCTAAGGTCTGCAGGGCAGCAATATGGTGACGTGATCGCACAGACTGGGCTCTTCTCCATGGCAAAATAAATGCCAGATCTTTGAAATCAACTGAGAAAGAAACTAACTAAAGTTATAGCAAAAGCACATGGAACATGCACATTCTGTTTCCGTGACCACTGTTTGGGAAAGCTGCACAGGGAGCTAGTTTGGAAAAGATTCAAGGAGTGAGGAGCAGCCTATAGCCAGGCAGGTACCACAATGAACACGGAGAGGCAGCAAACACCGTCAGATGCAGTGGCTGTCACAGAGGCCAGGCTTCCTGCACACTGCTGCCAAGGCACACCTGAAGGACCACCACTTCCACTACTTAATTGGATTTGAAGACTGTGGTGGGTAATTCCATTCAGAGAAAATGCTCAATATAGACCCATCACCTCAGACCACATCAATCACTTGTTGGAGCTCTCTCTTCTGCTCTTCAGCGCTGGCAATCCCTCCCTGCTCATGGTGGCACCAATTCTCCACAATCTCTTTCACACTGTCCAGTCAGAAAGAACAGTTCTCATGTGTAAAGCCCTCCACTCATATCACAACTATATGACCTAACAAAGATCTCACACAAAGGATACCTTTTCTACATAGGCATCTAATCAAGACCGAACAATCAGCACTGCTGTTTGCCAAAAATCTGGAAGGAATTGTAAAGAAATACAAGCAACTTCGGTTTCATTGGTATGTCTAGTTCCACTTGCAAAGGTGAACCACTACTGTGGCATGTTACTAGCCTGCTCTACCAGTTACTCCTGGAAATGATGCTCCACCCAAAAGAGCTGTTTCAGCTAAATCTTCTGGGTAAGTTGTTGCTTTATTTCATGTTCCTCATCCTTGTAGCCCTCGTCCTCCTCCCTTGGCATTATAGTTGTGGCAACAAAAGCGTATAAAACGGGGCCAAGTGCACCCACACATGCACTAGGCTGCTCAGAGAAACAGATCTCCCTTTCTATCACTGAAACTTGCTGCCCAAAAACAGCTAAAATGGTGCTGGGGATCACACAGGGATGCCACTGCTTCTCCTCGTTCCTGGCACTTCACTCTTCCTTCCTGATGCCTCCAGAAGGCAGGACAGCCACTCCCCAGAGCACAGAATTAACATAAGCAGGGATTCTCCAAGTGCTGTGGTGGTTTTACATGGAGAGTAGCACATGCAGTTCCATTTATCCCTGCAGCATCAGGCTGGATATCTCAGTGCTTTGCAGCTGACATCCACATGCACAGTGTTCTCCGGTCTTGCTCTTTTAGATACCTGGGAACTGCACAATAAACTATTCTGGACCAAACAACTACTGGCTTTTGATGTGCACGTAGTTTGGAGTGTCAAAAAGAGGACATGTGGGGAAATGGGAAATCACAAATACTGTTTACTAAAGACATTCCATTAATTTCACAAATGTGTACACTGAATTTAACAATGAAAGACAGAAAAAAGAAGTTAAATACATCCTTTTGTTGTTAAAGAGATAAAAATAACTTCAACTCACTCACCTACCTTGCAGAGATTAGAAAATGGGATCCAAGTACTGGCAAGATAAGCAACTGAATCAAAACACCTTCCACCCACCTAATAAAATTAATTTCCACTACAGGAACATTTCAGCCAGATGACCTGGGGAAGGAAGACATTTCCATCTATTTTTTGTAAATGAAATTTGAACTCTGATTGCCCACTTAAACCTTTCTCTCTCTCCACTGCTGTTTTTTTTTCTCCTAAAGAAGTGGATGAAGAGACAATAGATACTGGCGGGCTATGTGATGTTACACAGGTGCCACATGTCAAGCCAGCCATTTTATGTGCCTGGCCTCAACCTGCAAAACCATTTTCACTCAGGCTTAAACAGAGATTCAGTCAAGTGATCAAACAGGGGAAAAGGATAAAATTATTTGCTACACAAACTTACTGGCTTGTTCCATTTCCTAACTGCCAGATCAAGTACTTGCCAAGGGTGGTTTATTTGCTAGTCTTCAGAACTGTATCAGAACTGTATACACTGGGATGTTTTTTGTTGTTGTTAAAGATTCAGTGAAACTTTCACCGATACCAATGAACCAACAACAGCTTCCCTTTGGCAATGCACAGAGAAATGCTACTTTTAACTGCAGTGGCATAATCCAAGCTGAAGTTCCTCCCTCTTTTTCGGATCTTCCCTCCCCGCAGGTGAAATCTCGAGAACAACCCACAGCAGACATGATGAGACAGATACAGCGCATTGCTGAAACTCTGAATCACGGCCTTGCCACTGAATCTACACCTTTATTGCAGGCACAAGGTCCCGTGTTTGAAGAGAAATAAACGAGAAGGATGCAGGTTCACGTGAAACGTTCCCAAAGTTACAGCTTTTGTACTCCCCTACCTGCTAAAGCTAACCAAACACCTGGAAATTCTCTGTACTTTAGTTCAGCTCTGAAAACAGAAAATAGAACCTTTTCTTTGTGATTCCACAAATCCAGGCAGGATAAGGGGAAAAAATTTTTTTTCAAGCTGTCCTCCAAAAGATTTCTTTTCCTGGAGCTCTGTTGCACGCATCCAGTTACACATTTCCAAACACATTCCAAGACAGTCGCTCAGCTATACTCATGCAGGTAGTTTCACAGACTTTAACAGACAGGTAACATGCATGATGAATAAAAGCAGCAGGGAACTAAGGGAGTGATGTAATTAGAAATACACACAGCTGGCTAAAACCACTCTGAATATAATTAAGCTTTCAAACATTATGCCAGCCAAGTTGTTAATAACTGTGGAAAAAAAAAACCTGTGGGTGATTTTCATACTTATCAAAACAAGGAACTGTTGAGAATCATTAATAATGTGGGTAAATGCTGTCTAAGCTTCCCACACTCAACTCTGCCCATAAGTGCAACAATCCGGCTATTCCAGTCTGGAGCTCCTCCAGAGCAGAGATATTTAATCAAGTTACATTGTGAACTTGCTCTGCAACAAGTTAAACATAAAAAGATCAATATGTAACAACAATTTTTATCTGTTAGGCTTGCCTGGACCAAGATGTTAAGCACTTTAGACGAGCCCACATTAAACTTTAGCATAAAGCATATTTCTAAAGCCAAGTTCATTTTCACAGACAAGTGTAGAGCATGAGAACAAAAGGAGGCTTTGAGAAGACGTGGTTTAATAATAGTTGCTATGAACAGCAGGAGACCCTATGCTTGAGAAAGAGCTGAAATTGTTTTCATTGATTACTTTTAAAACATTTCACAAACGCAAAAGATTAAAGGAACTGGACACAAGCACCTTCTACAACACTGCCAAAGAGCTCATCTGTGTCTCTTAGGGGTTGCTGGTGCCTGTAATTAAAAGTGACACTTTGTCTCCTAACTAACAAACAATTTCTTAAAAGCAGATAGATTTGTGTTCTTATTTAAGTAAATACATTATAAAAAATTCCTGAAAACATAGTCTCATTTGAACATTGCCTAGTCCAAAAACTTACCATGAGTGAATGCTTTGAACTTCAATGTATTTATCCAATGGATCTGTATAAAGAGTGTTTCACTAACCTTCAAAGTCCACATCCCCAACTAATTTGATTTTTCCTGTAATAGGATCGTGGATATGGTTGATGCCTACGTCAATCACAGCTGCACCTTCTTTGACCATATCAGCTGTAATCAACTTTGGGATACCTGGAATCATAAACACATATTTCACTACCCTGGCCAGGCAATCTGAGGTTATCACTTTTGAATGATATCAAGGAGTGTGCATGCACAAAATAGAAATCTACAACACTGAATATTTCTTGATACACACCACACTGAACACAACTATTTCTCAATTGCACGCTGTTTGTAACGAGTACTAGAGAAAAGAGGAAAAAAACCCACAAAAACATCCCACAAAAAGTTGTGCCATGGGATTGGTTTTGGGCCAAGAAACACACTCAACCAGTAGGCAATTTGAACTGTTACAGTAATCCCAGCAGACAATACTGATCTTCCACAGGGACAACAGACCATTTCTTGCTCTTTACAGCAATTTGGGAGACTTCTGCACTTGACCTGGGAGGCCCAGCCTGGGCACTGCACACTTCATGGGCTTCTTCATCTCTGTGTGGGGTCCTGGAGTAGGAGTATTTTGCTATTAAAAAATTCCAGCTGAAACAGCCACAACAAACCACCTCATCTTTTTTCATATGCACCATATTTCTCCATCACATTTAAATGTGAAGCTTCTTGATACTCATCACGAATATGTGCTTCAGTCAGGACCCAGAAAACCTATAAGGTCACTTCAAAGTCTAACTAATGAAATGTATCCATGGCCCTATGACTCCTGTCAAGAATTTCTTCCCTACCGTGCAACCTCCAACTTTCAGTAGCGGGAATTTCCAAACTAAATAATACAACTCACCTTGCTTCTTGAGCAATTCCATCAGCTTTTTGTTCTGAGAGGATTGTTAGACTACCTCCAAAAAGGGAGTCTAAACTCCCCTCTCCTCATCAAAGCAGCTTTCTCTCAGGTGGGGAGAAGGCAAAAAGGAAAAGAAACCAAAACCATACGGGTTGAAACTGCAGTTTTTTTGGAGGGAAGCGCTGGTGTACAAAGTTCTGGCTCCATGTGCAGTGCTGAAGCACTAACACAATCATTTGGATACAGACAGTACCAGGACACTCCTTGCTCTCCATTTCTCACTCCCCCATAAGATACCTGCTTGAAACCCTGCTTCTCATGTTGAGCAAGCCAAGATCTCAAACTCTTTCCTACCCTGTTTGATAACATCTCGCTGCATCTCCTTCATCCCCCTCTGATGTAATCCATGGCAACCTGGCTGGTAATTGGATAATGCCTCAGCCTTATGGGGGTAAATGATCTGTGTGTGATTGGGCTGGAAGTATATTAATGGAAGCTGCACAGTCACACGCTTGGTAAAATGGTTTGATAATAAGCCAAATACTTAATAGCAACAAATGAACTAACCCCCAAACCAAATGAGCATATCTAGCTACTTAAGCCTACTTTACATATCAGGTAGGAAGGGATAAACATTAGGGTAGGTTTTCCTAAAACGCACTGTCTGAAGAATATGGAAAAACCTTTCATTGGCAATTTTTGCAGAAAATAATGAATCCCATTTTAAACAAAGGAAAAACAAGGCCCCACCTAATCTGTGTTTAGGTGCAAGAACTGTGAATTTCCAAGGAAGCTAACCAGAATAGAAGGTCTGATCAACCAGCACTTCCGACACAAGAAGATCACAGATCATGTCCTGAGGGACAGCACAAGCAGTCCAAGCAGAAGTTCATCTGGAATTTGACAGAGTCACTACTTTTCCTGTTCATCCCCTCACAAACGTGGCAGGCAGATGAGCCCTGTTTCTCTCAGCAGACTGGAAAGCCCAGAAAGGAAGAGCAGCAAGCTGACTGGCTCCAGAGTCCTGCTACTTCCATCACAGCCTTGCCTCTCCTGAGGTGGCTCTAGGAGCACTGCTGGGTAAAGCTGCACTTCCACTGCTGCCATGGGGCTGGGCTGATGGCAAAAAGAACAGACTCCACGGGATGTCTGTACAGGCAGGGAGTGCAGGCCAAGAGGGGTAACCCCTGTGGCGAGATACGAAGTGTCCGGTGTGCTTAACAGGAAACACAATGCCTTAGATAGATATCCACAAGCTGTGTGGTATTTGAAAAAATTTTAGGGAGGGGTAGGCTGGACAAGAGCAGCCTGTTAGAATTTAAGATGCAAGGAGTTGGGTAGGAATTAGAAGGAATCAACTGCATGGAGAGTTGCAATCCAAATAATCAGGAAAATTGGTGCCCCAAGCCTGGGGGCAAATGAGAGCCAGCACACAGAGCCAGGTCTTACATTCAGGAGTAAGAAATGAAGCACCTGATTTGAAGTACCACCAAAACCATGAATGCAAGTGAACAGGAAAGCGCTCAGAGGTGGAACACCAGATCAGAAGGGACTCACTACAACAAGTCATCAATCAGGAGCCAGGATGCAGATGGCTCTTGTAAAAGTACCACACAGGAAAAGGAACCTTGGTCTTCCAATGCAGGCACACACAAAAAAGCTCTCTTCCTCTGCACATCTTCTGCAGTGGCCTGTAAAAGCAGCTGTTCCAACCTGGCAAGGTACAAGTTGCAAGAAAGGTAACACTCACACAAGTTGCAAGAAAGGTAACAGATCACCCGTTTCCGGGGAGTGTGTGATCCCAGAGGTAAAACGTGCACAGTTCTCATGTAACAAAAGGAAGCTTGGAGTGATTCCACCTTTCTAAAACACAACTTTTCCCAGAGCACACACCAGGGCAGGGCTGTGGGCTGTTTGCACAATCTAGCCCCAGGTTTTTTCATCATTCCAAGTATACCTCAAGTTGTGTAATGAGTCCTGTTACAAATTATAGAAGGAAAATAATGTGAAAGGTAAACATGGCTGAATGGCTACTGGACCACTTAGCTCCAAGCATAAACAATGACAAACCATGTTCAGCACAGAAATCAGAAGCAATGATTAAACTGGAAGCAGTGAATTTGGATGAAAAGTCACTGGTTTATTTCCAGGTAGCACACCATTGCTGTCTTTTATTCACAGTGGTGAATTCTGGTCAGGTCCACAGCTGAACAATTAGATGTGGGATAAATAAGTTGTTTCTTGATCCTGGCCTGCAAGCGAAATTACACCCTGAAGGCAAGGGCATCTCAATTCAACAGGATGCAACAAGTTTTAGACAGGTACCTGTCTGTCTTCATCTAGAAAATGATAGATAAGGAAGTCTTGGGTCTTCAGGATGAGAAAGAGGGGGAAAGGGAGCAGAAAAGAGGAAAGACAATCCTATTGTAGTCTAACAAAACAGTACAAGAGAAGGATGATACCCCTGAGCTGCAAAGGGACCCAGAATTTTACCAAGGTCATACTAAGTTGGGTCATTTGATTTTTTAAAATTAATTTGTAATTCTACTTCAAATACCTGTAAACAAATAAAGGCTGCTTAGAAGCAGAGTTCCACTTGTTTCTTTGGGACAGATTAGTTAAACTCCAAGTATTTCAGTTTACATTGCTTTAAGAGTACAGACACTGCTCTTTCAGTCCCCTTCCTCTAGGCAATTACCATTGTCTTTCTCTTGACATGATAATTATAGAAGAGAAAAAACCCCAGCCATTACTAACATAGGTTACCCAAACCTCCAGTTAATTAGGCAAGGTTGGCCTTAATTCTAACAGCAGTGGAATGATATCATGGGTTTATGAATGCAGGCTCCAGCTGATTTAAAGAAACCCTTCTGTCAAAATTTAAATGACTCATGATTTTTCCATGGCACAGAGAATGTTTTAATTTACATAATTACACCTGTGTAAACTATGCACTGACTGGTTCCCAATCTTGAGTTCACTCCGAAGTCTCCCTAAGGGAAAGGTGTCGCATGTGACGAGAAACAGTTTATGAGTCTGCAGATGTGAAGGGCAAGAACAAAGAGCCAAATCACTTGCCCTTGCTACAGTGACAAATCCTACCCACTGCAACACCCTCAGCAAGCACTGATTATTCAGTGAAATGTGAAACAGCCAGTGCCACAGACACAGACTGCAAAGTCCTCTTCTTGGAAGGTTTGAAATACTGCAATTGGAGCATCAACACTAACCAGTATTACCTGCAGCAACTATTACTATGTCAGCAAGCTGTGTATGGATCTTGAGCTGCTCTTTTGGGGTGTATCTGTGAGTAATGGTCACTGTAGCATCACCTGAAACAGAAGAGAAAAACGATGAATTGTCAGATATAAAATACTATAAAAAGCACAGCATTTACCCTCAGGTCCAAATGACTTACTTTGGTACATTAACAACAGAATAGATGATCAGATTTGTCTTGGGATGTGACTTTTAAATCAGCATAGGTAGAACACTCACAAGACTTCCTGCTCACACATATGAAAAAGCATTTGTTCTTAAAAATTGTCGCAGGATGAATTCATTTATATGCTGTGGACTCAACTCCCTTCCATGGGAAGGGAAAACCTTCCATGGCTTTGTTACGTTCAGTGGAACTCCACAAAGCAAATCCAGCACAGAACCCAGTGTGTTTTACCAAGCCCAGTGTGCAGAGGGTGCCACAAGACTCAGCTGTTTGCCACGCACAAAAGCTTCAATACAAGACCACCAGTAGAAGCACAAGCAGCACACATCCTTCTGCTCCTGCAGAATAAACTCTCCTGGTAAGACATGAAAAACCCTTGTGATGTTTGATGGAGATATTGAGGAGAGACCACAACATGAGCAGTCACAGAGAGGGGGTCCAATGCCTCCTAATTGCATCCAACAGCAGGTGTGGTATTCCCTTGAAGGCTACCCAAGCAAGCAGCAAAGAGAACAGCTCTCCAAGAAGACCACTTCCAACCCTCTCCATAATTATTTTTACTGCAGTGTTCAGGTGTTACAAAGCCTCATCTCTGTCTTCCACTCATCACAGACACCTAGGCCATATTATTTGCAATTAAACTAAAACCTTTTGCGCCTTCTCAGACATGACCATCACATCTGCTTCCTTTGGAATGTGTCTGACTGGTCTAATCTGGGCCTCTCATTAACTCTCTCAGGCATCTCATCTTCAACCTTTCTGTGCCCTAGCTTCACTGCTCTCTCCCCTCATTTTTTATCCCTCTTCTTCAGGCTCTACAGTGTACATCATCTCCCCAAAGACAAGCAGATCAAAACATTTGCAGATGACAAAACCAGAAAACTACAGGCTAAAAAAAAAAGAGGAGTCTTCCAATACCTGCTCTAAGCAAAAGAAGTATGTCTCACCCAAAACCACAATCATGACTCAGCATAAATGTTGAGAAAAATCAATGGATAAAAGCCAAAGTTACAAGATTATCACTGAGGAATAAAATTGGTGCTAGTTTGCCTGTAAGATTTTAGTATGGAATGTGTCTGTTGTCAGCTCCTGAAACCAAGTAACTGCCTTCACTACCAAAAATGGAAGGAGGAAAAAAAAGGGGAAAAAAAAAGCCCCTACCTTGAGAAGAGCAGTCCAGAAGCTTACAGACACCTCAGAAAGGGGAGGTTTTCCATTTATTTGTGATCATGCCCAAACAGAAAATAAACAACTATTTTTACACTGCTACTTCTGCTGAAAGAAGAGGAATATATTTGACAATTAAGATTCCACATCATACTCCCAAGCCATTTCCCTAGCTTACAAAACAGAGATAGTCTCTTGACCTGCCTACACAGAACAATATTTATTTTGGAAAGGGTTCACATAGCTTTTCCATCTGATCAGATATTGCCACCTGCAGGACATGAGTGCATCTATATATGAAACACCACAAATTATCACAATCCCCAACTTATCATTTTTGTTCATAATCTAGAAAGAAAACCAACCAAAATGCACAACAAAAAAAAAAAGAGTAGTACCATGTACACCCACCCCTTGCATCATTTCTCAATTTTAAAAAAATTAATCAAATCAGCCCAGTTGATGAAAAAATTCCTTCTTGACTGATAACCTGAGAAAGTTTTTTCAGCATCTGACTGTAGGTCTTCTATGGTCCCATCCTCCCGAGTTTCAAAAAGGAAAAAAAATCTGAAACCATGGCCTGGCCTCCCTTCCTTTTCACACGCCATCCAGGCCAATCTCTTGCTGCTCAAAGCAGAAATTAAACCCAAGTGCAGAAGATGAAGCAGATCTTCAAGGAGAGCCCCATCTGTGAGTCAGGGAGGAAAACTCCACCAGATCACCCCAAACACAGAATTATTTATCATAATGTACACAGCACATAGACACTTAATGCAGCTCATTATCAGAGGAGTACATGTTCCTTTGTTTTCTCATTGCCAGCTGTTTTATACTGTGTGCCAACACTCAGCAGACTGGAAAACTATGAAACTATCTGAGAAATAAATCCATTTCTTCAGATTAGGCAAAGAACTTCCATGAGTTAACTCTTTCTGTATCCAGGCTCCAGTGTCAGCAAGGGACTATGAAGATTCCTCTATCCCTGCACCGAATATGTGACATACCTAGAACCACTGGCAATGCCAGCAAGCAGGGTTTCAAGCAAAGTCTTCTGACATGTCAGGAACCACAACTTTGGCAGAAGACCATGAAGCACCACAAAAAATCTCATGGACTGAACCCCCAAAACAAGCTGCACTACCAGACAGTCAAACAGGAACTAGAAACCCAGGATACAAGACAACAAAACTGAGCCGTGGATCCAATCCACTCAAAAGCTGGAAGCTGCAAACAGTATTTAGTTACAGCTAGAAACTGCCCATGCAGCTGCTGAGGGTTTTGCAACAAGCTGATGAAAGCATCACAGGTCACCAGGTCTCCTCATTTCCAGGTGGGAAATATGTAAGTAGTTTGTAACATGCCCTTGTGTTCTACCAAGCCTACTTCAAACATCAGATGCTCTGCCAATAACAAATGTCACTCAATATTTGCAGTAAACTGCAAAAATGCTACTAATTTCTGTGGGAATGAGGATGAGACCAGAACTATGCAGCAATGGTAATTACAATCCAGGCACTGAGAGAAGTTCCAAATAGCAACTTTCCCACAGAGGCTGAATGGAAAAACCAACTGTATGATTAGTATAAAGCTTTTAGTGTTTTATTATATTAATAACAGATTTCACTCTGCTCCAATTAAACAGTCCAGGAATTAAATGTCCATGTTTACCTCATTTGTGGATACCACCACAGCAGTTTCTAACATCAAAATGAAGTGGCAAAAGGGCAGCATTCTATCTAAGTTATGTGTTTTAATTTCTACAGCACTACTACAGCAGCACATGTAGGCTTCTGTAATTAGGATTCCTTAAAAATATTTCCACCAAAGCACTCAATTTCCAGGGGGATATAAACTGCACTGCAGAAACATCCCCCAGGCCAACAAGTAATCATGGTACTCATGCTGTAGAGTTCCTTGGTTGGTCATTCAGGTACTTTTATAAGCAACACCTCACTGACCTAGCACAACTCAAGGGTCATGCCACACCTTTTTGTTTATTCATACTTAAATCTGTGTGCGTACATCTATACATACATGTACATGTGTGCTCACTGCTGTACGACCAACGAAATCAATATTGAACAAGCATGAGGATAAGGCATATAAACAGCTACATTGTAAAAACATCACCAGAGCCTCTGCAGTTCTTCAAGGCTACCCTCAAGGATCAGTTGAAATAGCAGCTGTTTCAAATGGAGGAAGAAGTGATGACTTAACACCAGAAAAAGTCAAGTCCAGAAACTGTTCTCCTGAGAATAAGGCAGGAAATGTGTTAGCAAATTTATTTGCTTGGTCTGGTTGAAAGTATTCACAAGTGTGGAAAGCTTGCTCTTAAATCTGAGTGCTCTAGCCAGCTTTATTTTCAGGACTTCACAAATGGAAACATTGGGATAACATTCCTGGACTTACCTCCAGGCCTTTCGTGCTCTCCATCTGTATGTAAAAGCATTGAAATAGGCATTCCAACATTTTTGGATCTTCCGGCTACAAGAACATTTTTTCCAAATGTTTGTATTCCTTGCAGGAAAAAAAAAAGTAAAACCTTATATTCCAGTATTTTGATATATCTAAACTCTTCTTCTCAATCCCCACGACAGAATTAGTTATGGTCGTGGACTGCTGACATCAACACAACTTGAAAATCCACAAGGCTGAATTTGAGGGATGAATCCACAAAACAACTTTCAGCTTTCACCTCGGAGAAAGAAAACTGACAGCTCATTCAGGGTACCTGAATCACCCTTAGCAAGGACTTAATTTCCTCGCTCCAGCCACAACAGGAAGTACTTATGTCTACCAGTAAGAACAAGTACATTGTAAATAAAAAATTACAAGTATTGAAAACATATGCATTTTTCCCCTTCCAGTACTGAATTAAGTGCTCCAATTTTTTGTTCTTGTTTTCCCCCCTTCTCTACAAGAACTTACACATCCCATCCTTTTATTTGACAAATAGAACAACAACAGCACAGAAAATTTCCTGCAAAACTATGAAATACAGAAAGTTACTGAAGTGTTCCACCAAATACTACTGTCTACACTTAAATAATAGCTGTGCTAATGGGCACGAGTGGCCATCTAGCTGGCAGCTCCTTATTCAGATTAATACTCTGTTTGTTCTTCAATCAGCCCAACGCACTTAGAGAACCTTGACCTTTTATCTCACACCTGAGCTGATCCCTTGTTCACCTCCCAGCATAAGAAGAGTTCCAGGAGAGGAGAGTCCCTTACCTGTCCGTTTTATGATCTCCCAGACAGCAGCAGCGGTGGCAGGGATTATGGAAGGCTGATCCAGACACAGCCGCCCAATGTTCATGATATGGAACCCATCCACATCCTTCTCAGGGGCAATGGCATTGCAGACTGTCCGTTCATCTATGTGATCTAGGAGACACACAGCCCTCAGCTACAGCTCCTTCCCTTGTCAGGTGCCATCACTGCATCATCACACAGCCCAGACCTGGCCAGGGTAATCAATTACTTGCTCTTGATTGAGCCAGCTACATTGCCCCTAAAGGCAGTTTTACCTTTTCAAACAAACAGTTTACTAAAGATTAGGTTAAGCCATTTGTCACAGTGTTGATACAACAGACTCTGTCAAAATATGAGAGTCCAGTATGCAGCTGAGAATGAGGACAGTAACTACTAGAAGAAATATTTAAGGAAGTCATTTCTGCAATGTAGAATTCTTAAACATGAAATGACTCAAAAAGCCCAACAAACCACAGGAGAACAGTTATATGCACTTTTCTGGTTTCTAAGCCCAGAGAGGACACATGAGCTAATTTTTAAACAAATTAATGGAAATCTCAAGCTGAAGTAACTTTGAAGGTCTAGCTTTCCTTCTCCAACAACACTTTTTTTTAGTCAACTGTTCATCAGTAGGACCAAAACATAGTGTACTTCATTAAAAAACCAAGAAGACACCAAACTGTTTGATATTGGTGATCTCAAAACACTGGATATGGCTTAAATGGCATTGCCTGCACATAATTTTGTATTCATATGTACTCATACCAAATATTTTTCATATGCACTGATGATACAGGACAGCTCTGTAACTGCTTAAAGCTTACACAGCATAAACATTAGTACTGATTATGAAAAATGTGTTTGCCAGACCTCTCCCTGCAGAGTTACAAACCCAAGCATAAACTTGGAATACATAACACCACAGAGGAACAGCTCCACAAAACATCCCATACTAACCCAAAAAGCAAACTCTGCTTAATGACTGACCCACGGCCTGCTGAGAGCCCCAAAATGGCACTGACTGACCCAGGGCCTGCAGTAACCCAGTCCTGTTGAAAGGTTTTGTTTGGGAGAAAGCCAAGCTGACCCCCAGAGTGGGTAAATGGGGCAAGAGCCACTTACCCTCCGAGTTAATGACCTGTTTGTTACTGAACCTCCTGGGAATTTTGTTGTTCCTCCCCAGCACCAGTAAGAGTGAACCAAAGTACTTTCCCCTAAACCTGACAAGTAGGTTGGGGGTTTATCATTTCCATCTTAGAGCAATTGCTTTTTGCACCCCCTACGTGACTCACAACCTGAACAGAATCCTGCAACTGTGTGGCAAAATGTCCCAGTGTTCAAGTCAGAGAGTACTACAGGAGGTTTAAAAAAACCAAATAAAGGAAAATAAGCATCAACAAGGAAATTCAGATGTTGCCAGTAAAATATTTTAGAGACATAAACAGGATGCTCTAATTTAGTAGGTTTTTCATTAAAAGGAGCTAGATAATTAAAAGATAAGCATGCTGTAGAACTTAAACCATGCTAATCTCCTGTTAAAAGATTTCCAATTAGAAAACCCCAGAGTTAAACCAGGCTGCTAAGATTTACAGTTTAATTCTCCACTTTATGATGAGAGCAAGTTTGCTTTTGAATTCCAATGAGAAAAGACTGCAGAAATTAAGACATTACATACATTGATGAAAGAGTCTCTCAGAACTGAAACTTGCCTCACAGAGACTGAAAGCAACCATAACCCTGTTTTTTATGTCAACTTGGGAATTAAAAAAGAAAACAAAACCAAGGAAGAAATTTGGAGTAACCTATTAAATGGCTTTTGCAAAAGAGAACTTGTTACCCTTAGGCAAGTCAGTTGCTCTTCCAACACAAACTTGGCAGCCATGCTTTTCCTTGTGCCTAGGATGAGCAGAACACTGCTCTGAAAAACACCTCCTCCACACTGTCTTTAGCTTCCCAAAACCAGACAGATAATGGACACAATTATGTCAAAGGAAAAAAAAAAAATTATGCTTTACATGGATATTTTCAACATTCAAAATTGATTTGCAGAATTCCAGAACAGGGTTTACAGTACTGGGAGGAAATGCTGCTGCACAACTGGGGACAAGTGAGCTGTGAGCCAGAGAAGAAGCTCCCACATGCCTTCTTAATTTCCAGAGGAACAAAATAATGTCTTAATTATCTTACTGTCAGTCTCATAAAACATAAGCTGATACCCATACAAATTTCCTTGCTGTCATTACAAGCCACTCCCCTGGCCAAGTTACTCCCTGCACTCCTCCTCTCCCTTTTTGGCTGAACTTGCAGGACTACACTGGGCATCACTGGCCAAGCATTTGCCCACAGAGAAACTCCTATTTACACAAAAACTGCATCTGGTGCTAGCACATGGAAAATAAAGACTGGTTTTCAAAAGGGAAGAGTATTGGAAATAATAACATAGCACAAAAGGCATTTGAAAAAATACTGCATGGATTTTCATCTTCTGTCCCAAATATATTAACATTTTGTGGCCCTCTCCCAGGCAACTCAAATCAATAAAAAGGGAAAATTTCTAGAAAACTATCACAAGAAATGCACTCAAAAGGTGCACAAAAAAGAATTTCTCCTGAGACAAAGATTACCATCCTCAAAGTAAAGTTGCTCCAGCTTACAATAGTGCAACAGAACAAAGCTATTTCCGATTCCCTTTTTAACCCAAAATTGATCAAAAGCCACACCTTATGTAATTTACTGCAAAAAAGCCCCAAACCCCACACCACAACCTCAGTTCTGCAATAAGCAGCCTCCACTGACAGAGTTTTCAGAACTTCTGGGCTTTGTCTCCTTCCATTACAAGGCAAATAAAATTTGGAAAACAAGCTAACTTAGCTTTTAACCCTTTAGTTTATTAAGTTCCTTCGAGGAAAAATCCACTTAACTGAGTTATATTGTTATGGAATAACAATATAACTCACGGAAAGAGCTTACTGAATATTTCCAGTTCATGACAAATTGCACATTTTACTTTACTATACAGACACTGCAATATTGACAAAGTTCTGCTATGGATTAAATTGTTTTAAAGCTTTTCCTACCACAAGCAACAGCTATGCCTGTCTGATAGGTTGGAGGGAGGAATCTCCAAACAATTTTAGGACTAATCCTTACTTAAGGACTTGAGCATTTCAGCAGAGAAGCATCAAACAGTTCAACTGACACAGCTAGAATTATCATCATGCTTTTTTTCTTTCCTCACATTGACCAGATTTAAATTCACTACATTTTGAGACTAAAAGAAGATCTGAACTGTGCACTGATGAAAGCAGACTTTAGTGACCTGATATTCTCCTCATAAATGCATTTCTATGAGTGGTACCTAACCATTCCCCTGAGTACCCTCACCAGCAAGACACATGACACCTCCCATTTTTAGAGAACACTGGGAGTCCAGTGTACAAGCCTGCTTCCTTTGCTACAGGCTTCAGACAGGATGATTCCCATCCCCAAGCTGCTGATGATTCATCTTCTGCAGTTCTCATGGCTGCAATTAAGGTTTGTTAATTATATCACCTGCTGCTGCAAATCTCTGTCATTGGGAGAGATGCTCCTCCAAAGGAAACTGTCCACATTCCATCAGCTCCTACCTTGAAGGCCAGGACGTGGTTCCTGACTTGTGTTTTACTCCCACCTTGTGGCAAATTTATTTCACTACATGGCCCATTCTGGGCAGCTTTCATGTACCACCAAGTGCAAACCTTCCTCGCCATGAGCACTGCTGTTTATTACAAATACAACCAAAGCAATTTTTCCTTCATAACACTCAGTTTGGCTGTTTTATAGATTAAAAAGATTTTCAGTTTAGTTCTTTATTTCTTTGCAAGTTTTATCACTGCAAAAATACCACTTGGCCAGCTACTCCCCAGTGATATTTCAGTGAGATTTTATTATAAATTAAGAGAAGGTAAATAAAAACCTTAAAAAATTTAGTCAAGGCTTTTAGGACCTTTGCACAATGTTCACCTGGAACATTAGGGCCAACAATGAAAACAAATGTTGAATGTTTAAGGCAAAACCTGGAATCACTATGAGAAAGGCCAGAGCATCATCTGCTACATATCACAATGTTGCATGATACAGAGGATGAAAGCATAAAATTCAAGGCAAACCAGTGCAAGTCTCAAAAATATAAAGATTAAACTGGATAAATTATGTGAAATGCCTTGAAACACCACTGTGACAGATCATTAAAAAAGGCAAGTCTTACATACGAAATTATTTTCTTTAAAATGAACTGCATATTCAACAAAAACCACCTCACCTAACCCTTCCTTATGCAGGTCCTTTTCAAGAGTTTCTTATGGCCCTAACGGACACTTACAACCCAAAACTATTCAACTCTTTCCTCTATATGGACCGTGTAATATGAGGAGCGGGACAAAGATGTCACACACCTGGGAGAGGTAGCTGAACTAATAAACCACTAACTCTGGAATCCTTGTTGAGTTTCGCTGTCATATCCAAGAGCTCTTCCTGTGAAATGTCTTTAGGCCTCAGTATGATCTCACTAGAAATGCCTGATAAAAACAAAAGACAGAGGACATGTCAGAATAAGGATACAAAGTGATCAGCTTAGTCATTTAGTCCAAAAATTAGTCTGATTCTTAAGAACTGTTTCCAAACACAAAATGAAACCTACAGCACCCACTCAAATCACATTAAAACTACTTTCTCCATACATCCATGCAATTCCTGAGGTCCGTCAGAGAACATGTGGAAGAAATCAGTGCAAAATTAAATTAAGACACTAAGGGGATTCCTCCTGCTTTATTTTTTTCTCTTTAAAGCTCACTAAATGGACACTTATATGACATACCCACAGCTGCAGCTGCCTTTATCTTGTTCCTGACATAGATGTGACTGGCTGGATTGTCTCCTACCAATATGACAGTGAGGTGAGGCCTCTGGTTCCCAGCAGATATCCACGATTCCACATCCCTTCGAACTTCTTTCAAAACCTGGTGTGCAAGCCTCGTCCCTGAGATAACAGTTGCTTCATCACTGTAAAGATAAAAAGGTACACAGTATTTAGGGCTAAAACTGCACCAGGAAGAAGGCACCTTCAAGTGTATACTCTACCATTTTCAACACTTCCAAATGTTTTGATTCATGTAGTGGTACTTCAAATATTACTTCAAAAACACTAAAACACTACAAACCTACACGGGAAAAGAAGTGCTTCCCCCCTTGTCACAGCTGAGATGGCCACAATACACAAAGAATCACCATACAATTTCAGGCTTTAAGCATTCACACATACAGAGTAACACCATACCTCTTCAGATGACTCCACGCACTTACCCACACAGAGTACCAGCACACCACTCCAGAAGGCTACAAGCCTCTGTTCTTTCTTGTTCAACCTTTTATACCCTCACATTCATGCACTGCACCCGTGTGCCCTCTGTTCCCTGTGGTGATTGGTCAGTGCCCCTGGGCACTCCATGGCTGTTACCTTCAACAAGGTTCACCTGCTGCTCACAGCTGGAGCCCATTGGGGATGAGGCTCAGCAGCAGCCCCACTCCCAATTCCACAAACTGTGTGTCCACATCCACTCTCTTACCTGAAGAGCGTGGATGTGCCATCAGTGCACTTGGAAGAGAAGCTCACCAGCTGCAACTCATTTCCCAACACACACAGCCAGCCACATAAATGTACATGAACCCATGCATTTTGGAATAAAATATGAGGATGGTCTTACTCCCTTAAGTTTTACTGGTTTAAGGAAGGTTACCCATTTCCCTCCTCAAATTTCCCTAAAATTGATTTGACGTAGCATTATTTACACTATTTTTTGTCCAAGCCTCAAAGATATAGTTCTCATATTTCATAGCTGATGGGAAGGGAGTCAGTACATAGCACTTCTCACATCTGTAAAATATAAAAATAGCAAATACTGATATATGTTGATGCTTCTTAGGTTTAGAACCTAGGTAAGTCCTTTGATGGATATATCACACAAGAACTGCATGAACAAATAAATCACTGCCTGTACAGAAAGCTTATACTGCAGCAGGCTATTCAAGACATTGAAACTAAGTCATGAATAATTATTATTGTAAATTTTACACAATTAAACATTGAGCAGGTATTGGTCAATGACAGGTTTAATGATAGATTTGTGACAGATTTCATGACCAAGTTAAATGACAGACTTAATATGCGTCACTGCACCATCCTGTCCCACTGTTATCCCACCTACCCAGGGATGCTCTTACGCTGAACCCACCACGGATTTACCACAGAAAATTCTTCTTGTTTATGAACCCAGTGACTTGCAGGCCATGATTCAAACTAAGATCTGCACTGCTATTTTAGATCAATTTGTACTCTAAAAGCCCAAGATCACATCCAGCATCACAACAGGACATGTCCCACACCCCATAAAAACCTCTGGAAAATTATTAGTGCAGGGACATCTACATTTTGCAAAACTGGAAAAAACAGTTACTAGCAATGTAGCCAGAAGTAGGATATGCACTGGTCCAGAAATACAGCTCTTTCTCCCAAAACTGACAGAATCAATACTCAATACACAGAACATCCAGGGGGTCAGATGCTTATTTCAATGGCTGTTCAGGTCACTGATCTTTTCATTCTTGAAATCACAAAGGCAGTGCTCTCAGCATTGGCACTTGTGATGCGCTGAACCTCTCTAGTCAGCTTTCAGGCAGGTCTTAACACAATTACATGTAAATGAAAAGGTTCATAAGCAGGAGCTCAAACAGACCCTCCCATGCACACCCAGACAAGAGCTCAGAGCTGCAGTGCTGCAAAACCAACACCAGAATCCCTTTGCAGACAGCACAATAAATTAAACACAAGGGATGATTATTGTCAGGACACTGATCCCCAGTGCACCAAAGCATGCCCTGTTTGCCACCAAACGACGAATATACACGGTAATTCTGTATAAATCCCCTGACAGGCTCTTTAAGGTATCAGGAGCAAGCAAACTCGCAGATTCCCCTCAGGGAGGGGGCAGAAAGGTCACATTGCGAGGGGTTCCTTCAATTTCAAGGACACCGCTTAAATCCCCAACGGATCACCAAGGCCAGGGCCACGGCCTGGTCGCCCCCCCGCTCTCCCGCTGCTTCTTCCCCGTTTCCCCGGGAAGAACCGCGGAACTCAGCAGGGATCGGAGGGTACCCGTCCCGAAGGGCGATCGCGGGGGGCCCGAGCCCGCTGATCCCTCAGGCGTTTCCCGCCCTTTGCACCCGCCGCGCCATGAGGGGTACGAGGATGAGGAGGATGAGAAGAAGGGAGGAGAATGACGAGGAAAAAAATCCGATCGGCGCAAGGTACCTGGCGGCACTGCGGGGGAAGCTGCTGGCGCTGCGACCGAGGGTTCGCCACCGCCTCAGGGGCGCCCAGCCCGGGCGCAGCAGCGCGGCAGAGGAGGAGGAGGCGGAGGAGAGGGACAAGGCTGTCGTGGCCGCCGCCATTTCTGTCGGTCCCCACTGACGGACGCGGCGCCGCAACCAAGAGACGCCAGGCGGGGCCACCGCCGGCACCGGGATCGCGGCCAGAGCGGGCGGAGCTCAGGGACGGGGGGAGCTGAGGGAGGGCAGATGCTGAGGAATCTGCGTGACAGGGATTTGGAGCCTCAGGGTACAGCAGGAGCCGCGCAAACGGTGCCCCAAACACGGCCTTGGCTGCAGTCTTTGGCTCCCGTGAGCTGCTGTTCCCGTCGCAATCTGGGGCGGGCAGACATAGAGCTCCACGGACAAGGATCGCTGCCCCTCATAGTTATTCCCCGCACCCCCGTGTTTTCTGAGGGGAAAACTCAGGGAATCGCTTGCAGCTTGCATATTGTTGACTTCTGTCACGTTCAATGGCAGATTTTATAGTAAAAAATCGCCTGTGCAGAGCGGAAGGAGTAAACAAACCAAAATCTGAAATAGCATATAAAAAGCATGCCAAAATAACAGCACTCTCACCAGACTACTGACAGGGAGAAAATTCCTTTATAAAGCTGGGAAAAGCTTTGGAAAGATGTGTCAACTTAGTGAGGCTTCATGTTCTGCTATGGTCCTGGCAAGGATTCTGACGAGTTAAATGTTTCCAAAAGCAATGTGGTTCAGGTGCTTCCACAGACAATGTGCATGCTGGGTTTTAATAGCTTGCCCTTTCTAAAATATTATTCTTATCTAATTATACCCTGAATAAAAACACGCCATTGTCCGCCCGTCCCTCAGCACCTCCCGTCCACCGCTCACCCAGTTCTGCTGCTTGTCCCTTCGTCCCATGGCTGCGACGTCCCTTCCACCTGTGGGGTCCGGCCGACATGGCTGCGGCCACCTCAGGGCTCTTCTCCTCCTGCTCCGCGCCGCTGCTCCCGGCCTGGGCGCCGCTGAGGCGCTGGCAAACCTTCCTTCACCTTCCTCCCGGCGCCCCGGGCCGGCTGCAGCGCCAGCAGCGCCCCTCGCAGCGCCGCCAGGTACGCGGCGCCCACCGGGGGAGTTTCCTCCTCGCTCCTTCCTCCTCACCCTCCTCGTCCCCTCACGCTGAGGCGGGAAGCGCGCGGCGGGCAAAAAGGGCGGGAAACGCCTGAGGGGACGGCGAGGAGCATTTGATCAGTGTTTGGTGAGGGACAGAACGTGGCACAAAGGTTCTGGTTTTGCTTTCAGAAGACACAAAAGTTCAGCCAGGGAAAGGTAGAGACTTTCAAATTTCAGACACAAGCTTTGTGCTGTTAAAAAAACTCCCAAAACCAAAAACCAAAAAACCAATCAGATCCAAAGAGTCGGAAACTCTGCAGCTGTGGGATATTAATGCTACAGTGTGTCTAATTCCCCACGAAGAGTATGGTAACATTGCGAAAGTATAGAAGGGAATACCAACTAATACGTGCATAACTCTTTGGAGTTTATGCAATTTTCAAGAGGCTTTGGGAAAATACACACACTTTCAATAAGGAAAATGCCACAGTCTTAGAGAGGCTTATATCACATCAGCAATGCAACACGTTTGCTGAACTTATAATATGAAAAGCACATTGAAAATTGTGACCTGACATAAAATTTCTGGGACTTTTTTTAGTTACGTGACTAACGTAGAGAGAAGTTAGTTTCTGGGATTGTCTATAAATGAGTATTATCCCAAATCTTTAAATCATCTGGTGAGTTCATCTATCAGAACCAAAGTCAGCTGAAGAATGGTGTGGCAAGTGACAAGAGGACAGACATAACAGGTATGAGGATTGCTGGAAATTTCGGTGTAGGTTTGATTTGTTTTAAATTCATAAAGACATCTTTTGTTGACTTCAGTAGCAGCGCTAATTTCATCTGCATACCCAAGTAAAAGCAACATAAAGTGCTGGATTTCTTTTGATGATTTGTTATCAGAGAAAAAGAACTTAAATGTGTGATTTTCTTCCCCCCTTTAATAAAATAAGCTTTAAGGTAAGATCCTAAGGAAGATCCCCTTACCACACAGAATTTGTAATGTGTGGTTAGACTACACGCTAGAATTCTTGGCAACATCTGTAATTCTTAATCATTCTTATAGAATAACCCAAAAGACAAGTTAAACCAAATTAGGATATGTCAATCCAGCTTAAGAGAAGCTGAAAATCCCTGTTCTCTTGCCTAATGATGAAAACCAGTGAAAAAGCCAAAATAGAACATACCTCTGGAAATATCTGACAGAATGTGGTGACTGTCACTATATAGAAAGAATTGTTACTACTTCTACTTATTATTGTCTATCACTTATTTTGCAATATGGAAACTACTATTTCAGATAAATCTGATTGTTTCTGCTTGAAAACATGCATGAAAAATGGATCTAAATGATCCAGTAATATTTGTGAATGGTCTTATAAATGTTTATCACTGTTTTAACTGTTATTACTTTCTAAAATCATTGCTCTTCTTATGCTATTTTCACTGTTATTACTTTGTAAAAGCAGTACCAGAACCTTTGTGCCACGTTCGGTCCCTCACCAAACACTGATCAAATGCTCCTCGCCGTCCCCTCAGGCGTTTCCCGCCCTTTTTGCCCGCCGCGCGCTTCCCGCCTCGGCGTGAGGGGGGTGAGGAGGGTGAGGAGGGTGAGGAGGAAGGAGCGAGGAGGAAACTCCCCCGGTGGGCGCCGCGTACCTGGCGGCGCTGCGAGGGGCGCTGCTGGCGCTGCAGCCGGCCCGGGGCGCCGGGAGGAAGGTGAAGGAAGGTTTGCCAGCGCCTCAGCGGCGCCCAGGCCGGGAGCAGCGGCGCGGAGCAGGAGGAGAAGAGCCCTGAGGTGGCCGCAGCCATGTCGGCCGGACCCCACAGGTGGAAGGGACGTCGCTTGGGGACAGGCAGAGAGATCCATGTGGCAGCTGAGGGACGGGAGGCGCGGGGGGACGGGCGGTGCTGAGGGGTGGGCGGAGCTGAGGGCGGGAGAAACTCATCCTTAAGGTAAATCTCCGCAGTTCGTAGGGGAGCTTTGAGAGAACCTGTCTGCTATTTCTTTTTCGCGCCAAGCCGTTTCTGCAGAGGGCAGAAGAACCTGCTTTTTATTTCTATGGAAACCCCTTTAAGTGTAGCGCCTTCATTTGAAATGTGTTCAGCCACTTTAATCAAATAGTAGTGGTGAAAATCCCCAAGCTCTATAATAATTGTTGCTGTCTTGGAGGGTGATAGCTTCTGAGTGTACTCTTTTTGTATGGAAGAGGATAGTGAGCTCAGGTCCATGAAACAAGATGTTTGGCTGTGTTTTTGCAGAAGCATTCCTCCATTTTTGATGTTAAATGGAATATATTTTTCAAGGACTTTTCCTGCCTTCCTAGAGAGGTCTTTACAAACGACTGACATGTTATTCAGATGGTGACAATCATAATTTTTGATTGTCATAATTTTACCCTTGCAGAGTAGGCATGTTTACTTCCTCCAAGAAAGCATTTTGTTCCATGGTCTGCAGCTATTGAGAACTAAGCAATTTCCCAGTCATTCCTTCAAATATTTTATAAGTGTTTTCATTTCATCAAGCTCATTACCAGTTAGCACAAAATATGCTATTTACTCCAAGCTGGAACTTTACATGGAAACTAAACTCTCTTTTCAATTCCAGGGGGAAAAAACAAACAAACAACCAAAAAACCCAAACCAACCAAGCAAAACAAAACAAAAACCCAAACAATTTGAAGTGTTAAATGTAGTTTTAAGCTACAATGATAGGCTTACTGTGACTTTGTACATTTGACTTATCTACAGGCACTTATGTGAATCCCTTAGGGTGCTGTGAAGATTAACTTTATTCATGCTTAATACCTTGACAATTTCAAAGAATGGATGATAACAATTCCTGGGCCCCATGAAGACTTTAAAAACCTGGGAGGCTTTTGATGTGTCCTGTTTTACTAGCATTTTTCTTGGGCAATGTACTTTCCTGCTGAAACCAGGGTGGGAGGCAAAAGTCCGGAGTTGCACAAGATATTTCCATCGCTGTTTTAGTCGATTAACTTGCATGTGAAGAAAAAACATATGGCATAGAGCAGAAGGGAAGAACTGTAGAAGTTTTTACTGAGCCATGGTTTTCAAAAAGAGCATATTAAATAGGCATCTGTTGCTGCTGATAAATTATCCTTTTCAGTTTTTGAAAGAATCTGGTTATTGTTAGTGTTTTAGTCACGGTCTTTGGTGTGTACTAGGCAGGGAAAGTGAAAAATCTGCCCTGGGATTTTGCAAATATCTGCTGCTCTGGTAAAGTGAAGTTGCATGTATCTCTGTCTGGGCTGTTCCTGAGACAGACATAGTGTAACAGGGCAATGTGGTCATTTCAGACAGACACCATTCCCGGGGGAAAGCCATTATGTGTGCAGACACACTGGAGTTTGTTGAGAGGTGGCCAGGCAGGCAGGACTTTCTCAAGGTTCTGAAGAGGGAGCAACAGTCTCAGGTCACCTTTAAATGGCAGGGGGAAAAAAAATCACAATTTTTTTTACAAGGAAAAAAATGTACAAGGAAATTCACAAGGAAACGGAAGAACATTTCATGCTCTCTACTCATGGGTGTGTAAAGGAGACAGATTTCCATATTACCTTCATTTGTCTGTCCCATGTTCTGGGGATGAGCCAGCTTTCCTCAGGTGTCACAGGAGAACACTCATGACTCCCCTATGTCAGCAAGGCCAGGATGTGGGTGTGCTTTCAGATAAGGTTTTGTCGGATTTCATGTGGATTTCGTTTCATTTCATCTCATTAGATTTGTCTGTCACTCAACCAGTACCATGTACCTAGTGACAGAAGAGGTTGTTTGTCCTAGAAAAGTACACTGAGGAATCCCGACAAGGGGGTTCTTGGCTTTCAGAAGCGCCAGAGATCCTTGTTACAGCTGGGACCCGAACCATTTCTCTTCTGGAAACAAATTTACTGTTGCAAACTTTTACTGTTTCTTACCATAGCAAACTGTTACTCCTTCCCACCCAGCAAAATGCGTTTAAACACAGCCCTCCTCAAGGTGGGCTGGAGAATAGTAAGAATAGAAATTCCTGCAGATTGCAGGGGTGTGCCTGGGTTCCATACATCCATCCTGGGGTTAATCTCTCTTCATACCAGCAGCTCAGATCAGCTTCACATCAGAGGGTTTAAGTAATGTGCCTCTGAATATAGAAACATGTTTGCTTGGCACAACGTGCCCCTGACACTTCAGAGAGAACTGGTCTGCAGGTGTGTCCAGGAATCCCTGGGTACACAGAGGTCACTGCTTCCCTGCATCCCACTAGCCCAACTGATGCAGGTACACAGCTCCATTTAACATGGAATTCACAAAAACCTGGGATGTTTTTCAACAGGAAAACATTTTTATTGCATTATACATTTCATTACATTATCATGAGAAATCCACCTCTTTACATACAATATTCCAAAGCAGAATAATGAATATTAGTTATTCTTTATGAGTTATGACACTATGTCATACAAGTAGACATAAAATGTCTAAGTCTCTCCAGAACATTTACTGTTCCTTTAGATCTTGTGCATAGATACCAAATATTGTAATGTAAACTCATTTAAAAACAAACCAGCTAACCAACCTCAACATTATCTGGTTAAAACCCAAACCAGTCATGGCAACAAACCCCCACAATTTCATAGAAATTATTAAATCCTTCTAAGTATTGAATAGGGGAAAAAGACTTCAGGGGCAAAATTCGTGATTTCATTAGAAAATACATTGTGCAAAAAGGTCCAAGGCATTCTGCATTAAAGGCTGGAGAGTTGGAGTAGGAAAAAGAGATTCAGCAAAACATTCTGGCCTGAACCAGGTTTTATTCCCATGTAATCCTGGACAGGCACTGAAATGTTAAGTGCCAGCCAGCAGTCCTGTTATTCCTGATGGAAGGATTATCCCCAAATATCAGCACAATGCATTCAGACTTCTCCTGTCATACTCTCTGCAGACATTTACAAAATCATCTTCATGATGCACTCATCTTCTTTTCAGATATTAATATTTTATAGGAACTTATTGGCAAACAGAATTTGGCAAGAAGGAGTTTGCACAAAGGTGGAGCAAGTTCTGAGAAGGCTGCTGAGAGGTATCCAGCAAAGCTTCCACTGTCTCATCAAAAGGATTCAATCACTTTGTCTCAATCAATAAAACCATACAGAGGATTAGGCAATAACAAATATGAGGAGAGGGAATGAAACATAGAACATCTGATCTACAAACACATCAAAACTTGAGAGTTGAGCTATTGTGTCCTCATAGCATCTGTTTCCTGGGATCTTGTGGCAAACTGGTAGCTTCATTCCAAGGTGTTCCTTCCCTCGCTCACAGCTTGTTGGCTGAACTGCAATAGGCAAAATTCAAATTGTAAAGCCAGCCATGAAGTTTTTCCATAAGTTTTCTTGCATACACCAGATAATAAATCCCATAGGAGGTGTGGAGAAGATGCCTGATGGTGATGATGGAACGTACTGTGGCTAGATTTGCAATTAATCAGGCATTTGCTGTGGATACTCTCCCTGACAACCTGCTGGGTTTCTCTTCCCCAGCACAGAAGCCACTTTCTGGACACATTTTTGGTGTAACTAACCAGATTTCCTTACAGGAATCAATAACAGAATGTGGCTTTGGGTTTAAACCCCTCCAAAAGGTAAGTTTGGTCCCAAGTTCTGGTGACAGCTGGCCCGGCACGTACCTGCGGAGGATCCTGGTGACCAGGAGCTTGACCCAGGGAGCGATGGGGTCCAGGCAGATCATCTGTCCCTGCTTCATTGTGGCTCTGCAGGTGAGACAGTGAGGGGGTGAGGCCGGGCCCGGTTCGGCGGGCCGGGGCCAGGGCCGGGGCCGGGGCCGGGCACTTACATGACCTCGGGCACGGCGCAGTGCGGCCCCTCGGCGAGGAACTCCAGGCGGGCCAGGCGCCGCGGCGGGATCACCTCGGACACGGTCCGCACACAGCGGCAGCGCAGCTCGCCGGCCAGCGGCGCACCTGGCAGGCGGGAAGAGCCCTCTGAGCCTCGGCTCCGGGGTCCCCCGAAACCCCCCGACCCCCCGCGCAACCGACCGCTGACGGATGGGTAACCCCGGCTCGGTCGCTTACCCTGGCATAGAGCGGCGGCGGCCAGGAGGAGGAGGAGGCGGAGATGCGGGTTCATGGCTGGTGCTGGCAGCAGAGAGGGTGCAGGAGCCGGCGAGGCGGCCCCCTTTCCCTCCCGTGCTTTTATTCCCTGCCGGGAGCTGCCGGGGAATTTCCCGGAGTGCAGCCGGGGGGCAGTGCCCCGTTGGCCCCTTTCCACCAGTGGGTGTGCGCCGCTAAAGGAGCAGGGCGGAGAGAGGAGAGCGGCCGCTCCCTGCGCAGCTCCTTCAGGTCCGGGAGAGAGGGAAGTGTGGAACTGCACCGTCCCGAGAACCGCCCAGGGTCTGCTGGGACCCCATTCTCTGAAAGGAGCGGCGGCTTTTTGTGGGGGGTTTCCGTTATCTTTCAGGGTGCAGGGTGCTGAGCCAAAGGGGAATTTGGGTTCTGGAGCTTGCCTTGCTGCCAAACCGTGTGCAACCACACACTCTTACTCAGTGGGCATTGCTCTCCTGAGCATCCCTTCATTCACCTAGATATTGAAAACAGGAAATCTTTTTTTCCTCCGATTTCCATGTACACTCCACTACTGAAAGCCACCTGTTCCACTCCTTCACACACAGAGGTCACTCTCTTTCTTCATTCCTCTCAAATAATTTTGCTAAGTTCAGTTATAAAGAAGCAAAATAGCAGTTTTCTATGAGCTTTTAATGAAAATGAGATGCATGTTTTCTACACGTTTGATTTACACATAGGTTTAGATCAGTTATGGTCAGCCCGCTTAAACCAAGTCAGGGCCCAAACCAGATAAGATACAGTGTGTAAAGCAGTCCTAAAAAGGGATTAAGGAGATAGCAAGCTGATGGGACAAAAAGGCTCTCATTCCTGGGCTCCATCATCTACAGCTCAGCTGCTTCATACAGCTGCTGACTTAGCCCCTCAGGAGATCAGCCCTGCAGGAAGATTTTATGTCACAAGCAAATGGTGATTGCCCCATGTTATCAGGAAATAGCTAATGACTAATTTGGACCCCTTTCCAGATGCAGCTTTGTAACGACATCCTTGGGAGCATCTGGCTTTTAGCTTGGTCTTAAAAGGAGGCTACGTGGTCAGCTTAGGGGCAGCCACTAATTAGAAACCTTCACTGAGATCCCTTGAGATGATGGAGGTGGAATCACCATTCCCTCCAGGTTATAGCCACACAAGCCTTGGACTGCAAGTTCCCCATATGGTTGTCCCAAGGAAGTGCCATGTTCTTTGCAGGAAGAAGGATTTGCCCAGCTGCAGCAAACTGAGGCAACAAGCAGGTAGGATGGTGCACAATCTGCTCCAGGTCATTGCAATTATTGTTGGCAGATCCAGCTCAGAGTGATGTGGGGAGAAGATCCCTCATTGTCACTCGTGCGCAGTCAGATTACACACTGCTCTTGGACAGTACACATGAGTAAGGACAGCTTACGTGACAGCACTTGGCTTTATGCTTGCATGACTGCTCACAAGAACTGACCCAACAGACTCATTCCACAGTGGTTACTGCTGAGGAAATTCCAGATGTCTCCTGGGGTCTGGAGTGTGAGGCTGTTTTTAGACATGGAGCAGCAATGTGTGAAACTCTGTGGCCAGCTCTCCCTCAGAGCAGCAGTCAGGTCATGGACATGCTGTGGTACAGCAGATCGTACAGAGCCTGGTCCTCTGAGTCAGGGCTTGCACAAACAGACCTGGAACAAGGGAAATGGGTGTCTTTGGGGTATTTCAACATGCAAGACCATCTGCCTGAGCAAGGCTTTGTACCTACTGACTTCAGATTTCTTCTAGCTCCCTTCTGTGGGAATGTGAGTTAGGTCTCTTCAGCCCAGATGACAGCAGCAACAAGGCTGAGCTGTGGAGTAATTATCTTCAATTGTAACCTTTGCCCTGTTTCCCTTCACCACCTTTGACAAAATGCCTTTAGTAAGTACAGAAAAGATAGGGAACAGACAGCATCACTTTAGAAAGCTGAGTTTTTCCCTGCCTGCTGCCCTCTTTCATTATAGAAAAGTTTGCCATGCACTGAGTGCAGGTGGAACAGATAGAATCATGAAATGGCTTGGATTTGAAAGAGACCTTGAAGGTAATTTTGAGTTCAGTTTAAATTAGTTATTTTAAGTGGTGGTGTCAGTGTAGCTGGGGCAGAGCTCACCACAAGGTTTGTATTTGCCTCACTGAAGTTCCCGTTCACCCAGCACTTTAGCAGAAGCTGCTGTGTGAAGATACGCCAGGATTCTGTGATTCTGTGAAATCTCTCAGTGTCCTTAGCCTGGGTCTCGGGGTTACTGGGACACAGAAAGCACTCCCAGCTCAGGCAGGCCCTGAATATGTACATAAAGACAATAAACCTTATGGCTCAACTGCCTTCACATTATGCAGTCCTTAATTCATTACATGCAGGAAATTATTTGGCTTCTTTGTTTCAGACTTTAGCTGTGTGCTTTTCCACAACAGGTATTTATTTGGCTTGGCACCTGTAGTGGGAGCCATTCACTGGCAGCAGGCCCAGGAGAGCTACAAGACAATTAAACAAGAGATGTCTCACTTCAACAAGTGAGGACTTCTCCTAAGTGCATGAGAATTACCTTGGAGGATATGTCCCAGATACAAGTGTAAGGTGAACTTCAATCATGGCCTAGAAACCATTTAACATGCCCAGTCTCTGAAAGAGCAGTCTTATTTCCTCCAGGGTTTTTATTACTAATGATTTATGTTCTGATCTGTAAAATGTCAAGTCACTGCTACCTAGTATAGACTGAAGTCAGAGGGTATGGACTGCTGATATCCTCTCGTCTTCATTATGTTACCTTTTTTACCTATACCACTATGCTTCATAGTATTCCCTGTCTATATGAGGTGCTGCTCCCTAGCACCTATAACTCCTCCTGTGGATCCAGGTCTGTCATGAAGTACAAACATATCTACTGGAGGCAGAAACCATATTTCAAGCTGCAGTTTTGTGCAAGGTAAGTTTTATATCTATCAGATGTTTTATTTCCTTCAATTTCCCTGTGTGTTTCTCAAGTTTTGAAATGTTTTCAGTCCATATGCCCTTGAAAACAATACTAGAAGATGTAAGAGATAGAAATGTCCTGGTGTTCACCTTGTGTCATGGAGAATCCCAACTCCATTTTGCCAGCTGCATTGTGGCACACATCACATGTTGTTGTGTGCTCCTTTCTGTAATACCTTTTGAATGAAAATTCACATTTAAAATAATGATCTATAGCAAATGAAGCTCAGTGTCTTCCTGCCTGCCTTCCTGCATCTTCACCTAAATTTAACATTCAGGAGCCCTCAGGTTTTTTTTTTTTCCCTTCCCCAGAGTTAGAGGTTTTTCACCCGTGCCCACTGCTGGGAATCAGAGCATGAACAAACACATACACACTGTTGATAGCTGAAAGGAATGTGCTTGTATTACTCAGGCATTACCTTGGCAAATAGAACCTGTTGGCTCTGAAATCTGTGTGTTTGGCCATCATTTCTCTGTTTTTCAGTTTCAGGTGCCAGCTGACCTTTTCTGAGGTCATTGATGGGACTGCAGAGACTGTGGTTTCACTGTCACCTTACTAAGTGGGGCTCCTGGACACACAACAATTCCCAAAAAGTGAGTGACTGGTGGTGGATTTACTGGTTCTGGTATTTTACACCTAACATATAAGGAGACAGAAGGGGCTTTATTTTGGGTTTGGGACCTAACTCTTTAAGCAATTTGATCTCACCTCTGCTGAGGGGGAAAAATCTCCTAGCTTTTTAGTAGCAGGCATGATCCTGGACAAAGATTTCAACTGTGTGACTCCTTCCACCCCCACAGAGTTGTTCAATTGTTAATCCTTTGAGGTCATCACAGCTTCTGAAAGGCAGAAAGAGCTCCTCTTGGCCTTACCAGGAGCAGAAAATGCTCTTCATCCTACTGATTGCCTGCAGGCTTTTGTCCTTGGATCTGTGTGAACTTCATAATAAAGATTTCAGTCAACTTAGAAATGATCTGTTTGGAAATAAATACAATAGAATTTGTTCCATCTGCAGAGAGTTGCAAGTAAAGAAAGAATGAGTCGCTTTAAAAAATGAGCTATTCAACCCAAAAAAACCCCAATCCAAGGTCCCAGAATCAACATTCCCTCCAACATGGCTTAAGGCAATTTAAGTTTTCAGACTCAGTGGAGCTCAGTAATTTTTGGGAGTGTGCTTTGAATAGTTGTGGTCTTTTGGTTAAAGTGATGGCATCACTTGGGAAAACAGTGACACGAGACATCTGACCACAAGAAAATGGGAACACTCTTTGGAATAATCACAAAATGTTTGAAGTCTTCTCTCATGACACCCAGACTTCAGTCCTGTCTGTTACTTTCATTGCTTGTGTTGCAATGAAGGAAAAATGAAGAAGTCATCCTTGACTTACACCCTAGGAGACACTGAAGCTGCCATCTCAGGGAATGCTTCCTTACAGCCCTTTGGGTGCCAAGTGCAGGTTTAGTCTCCATTGTACTTGAGACTCTGTAGTAAAATGAGTTAGATTGTTCCTGGCAACAAAAAAAGGCTGCTATTTGTTGGAAGGAAGGAAAAATAATACCAATGAATTTGCTTAATTGTTACTGAATTATCCAAAATAGCCTACGAAGCAGCAAGAGGGACATGCATCCTTTCAGCTTGTTATAGGGAGGTATTTAGAGAATGAGGTGTTTGGAGGAAACATTGGTAAGAGTTTTGGTAAATGTGATCACCAATGAGTTTACTGTCAATGGTTTTCTTCCCCATTATCTTGTATTTCTTTCTTTTTTCCCTTCCTTTTTTAAAATTTCCAGATAGTGTGACTCCAAATTGCTTCAGTACATACAGGGTACAGGACTATGCCGAGACATTGTGCTAAAAGCTGTGGCAACAAACATGAGCAAAGCATTTTTTCTTTATTAAGAACTGAGAAATTAAAATTGCTAGTGAGTGCTGCTGTCAGGAGTAAACTGAGGTGGCGAGAGAATAAGCAAGCTAGGAGCATTCCATGGAAAACAGGCTACTGAAAAAAACCAACATTTGATTTAATTGAAATGCAGCATTTTTACCTTTGGTTTTCTTCTAAACAGAGAAAGTCCCCATAAAATGAAATTGATCAGGACATTGATTGAAAATAATAATTTCACTTAGCTCCAAATACTATTTTGCTGTGAGCTAAGGTTAGTTTAATTTAGATGAACGTTGCCCATAGCTCTTGAGTACAAGCTTGAATTTGACAAAATCATTCCTTTCTAATGAGGTTTTTCTGGTTTGTTCAAATCCTCATTTTTCTAGGGGAGCACTGTTCCACCAGCAGCCTTTCCATCTGGATGGCCCTGGCTTGTATTCCTGGTACACACCATTTGAAACAAATCACACAGGGTACTTTTCATGCATTTTCTTCTTTTTTTGGTCATTTTAGTATCAGAAGACCTTGCATGCTCTCCCTCATCCTTTCCTCTAAGCAAGAATAGTATTGTGAGGACTTTTCAACATGGAAATGACTCCAGCATTTGGCCTGCCAACAGGTCAGGTGTGTGCAGGTGGATTAACAGCTCTTTCCCATGTTCCTTCCTCAGCTGAGTCTCCTGCTGACCTTGGTGAAAGATCGGTGTATGCAAAAACCTCTTGGGTTTTCCTTGGTGGTAACAAGGAGTGGGTGAAGCTGCAGTGTTCAACGCGGACCAGCTACAGCAGAGCCTGTTTTCTTTGGCTCTTCTCATTGAGATTGCGCTCAGGGTGAGCAGTGCTGACGTCAATTGCTTCTCTTTTGCAGGATGACGGGCTTTGCTCTCAGAGGTGAAGCACCAAACAGAAGAAAGCAGAAAATGAGGAACTGATGGAATTTTTGACTACAGGGGTGCAGTAGGTCAGCAAACCTAGATTTATTTGCTTTGTTACTGGTCTGCTGCTGGCAATGTCTGGCTCAGTAATGAACCAGCTGGGTGGCTGTGCATTCCTTCATTGGTTATTGATAAGTCAAACACAAAGCTTTCAAAGAGTCAGGATTTTTGACAAGTCACTTGCTCTTCACTGTTTGTATTGAGTGACTAAGTTCCTTTCACACAAAGGTCTGACACCCGCATGGACAAACTCTTACTTTTCAGCAATAGCAATAAAATGCAGGGGGTGTTCCAAGTTCAGCTCTTTGGTCCTTTTCTGGGCTTAGTATATCTTGCTTCTCCTGTACTTTTTACACACATTCTCATTCCTTTAAGAAGTTCTGCATCAAGTAAAAAAGAAGCCCATGTGGTCCATGCTCTCATTCCCATGTCCTGTCTCACTCTTCATGAGATCTGCCACTGATGCTTTAGACACACTTCACACAGAAATGGTGTTTTAAGCTTTTGCAATTTTATTGACATTTTGGCTTTAGCATAACAGTTGAATTCTGATTCTCCTGTCTGCTTGCAAACTTGTAAAAAGTGTGACCTTGAAAACAGAAGAGGAAAAGAAGAATTGTCAGTATTTTGGAAATTTCCTTATTTCAGTGCAAATGTTATAAATGTCTTTAAAAAAACAATCAGGCTAAGAGAGTGGACTTATTAATTTGCTTCTCTTATGAGCTATGAAGCTTTCATCATTCTGGAAAATTATTTCAAGGAAAAAGCTATAAATTGTGACTCTTAGGAGTGCAGCAAGAATGTTACTTCATGCTTAAAAATTATTTTTGTATTTAGCTGAGTCAGAAAAGCTGCTTAACTCTCCTTCTCAAAAACTAAAGGCTCTTTTGGAGGTAAGTTGATTCAAATATGCTCTCAAGCCACTTGCCTAATGACTTCTTATTTCCACAGATTTTTATAGGGTGTCTATGTATCAAAAAGTTTTCTACAAAAGATAAAAATATTAGAATTTTCCCAGTTCATCTGTCCTCTAGTAAGAATAGGAGAAATGGACAGACTGATACGGGAGTTGCCAATGTGCACTTTGGGTGGTGCAGTCTTAGCTTCACTTTTCTGCTAGTGTCCTTGGCTGTGTTGGCAGAGATGGGTTCTGGGAAACCTAGTGCAACCCTTTTCTTTCAAAAAAATGTTGATCACGTTCCTCATGAATTTGAACTTCCTTGGAATAAGATAATTGGGTGTATCAGAGGTTGATGCTTGTTAAAATAAATGGTATTTGTTAGTGATGAAAAGTTATTCAGCATAGCTATGTTGAAATCTGCCCACAGAAGCTTGTAGAGATGTCACGCTGCTGCCTTGTTCATGAAAGGGCAGAGGAAACAGTATCAGTGAGCCTGGTTATACCTATAACCTTCCAGATTCTTCCACAGAATCTCCCTCACCAGAATTCCACAGGGATTGTGTCTTTGCACTGACTGACACCAATGATTGTTACTAGAAGTAATTTAACTGCAGGTAATATGAAAGCCAATTTTCATGACATTTTTCAACAGCAGAGATCTCAGGCTTATTTTTATAGGTGGCAAAATTCTTGTTTCACCTGTGCACTCAGAAACAAAATGCCTGTTTTCTGACCCCAAAGATTCCATGTGAGTTTGTGTAATTTCCAAAGGATTCATTTCCTGTAAAGTTGCTCATGACATCTTGTTATAAACAAAAATAAATTCCTGAAACAAATCTGCAATTTAAGTCCAACCTATGCATAATTTTCCTGGAAAAATGGGGTTTTCCCTTGTTATGTGATAAGAGCATAAGAAAAACAATCATTTTAGAATGGGAAGCAGTCCATAATCAAAAGCAAGTTAAGCATGTTTGTCACCTAACACAAAACCAGAATGTTTATGTTAGCCAACATTATGTTTATGTTAGCCAATATTCAGCACAGACAGAGAAACTGAGGACGAGAAACCCATGTTTGCATTCCCTGTACTTCTAAGGAAGAGTTAGGAGTATTTTTCAGGGACTTTCCAGTATTTCTCCCCATTACTTCCTCTATAGTTTGCAGTGTTTATACATTTGAGAGAAATATACTTTCATTATTGCAAGGACAGCAATCACAGACACTTGAGGAGACAAATTGCAGTTCTCCATACAAGAGCAGAACTCCAGCAGCCAGGCATGGGAAGGGGAGTTTGAGGAAAGGGAAATGACAGGATGTCATGGCTTGGTCAGTTGATAGTTGCCACTTCTCTTGCCCCCCAAATTAACCTGTTGGTGCAAGAAAAAAATAAAAGTGGTTTGAAAGGAAGGTGAAGTAAAGGGGCCAAGAGAATAACAGAGGACAGAAAGGATTTGTAAACACCTCTGCTGCATTTCATGATGTGGAAGGCGCTGAAATGAAAGGGAGGTGATGAATGCACACAGCAGCTGTAAAGTGGAGTGGTCTTCTGACAGTCTCGTAGAAAGACAGTTTAGATGCTAAGTGAAGTGACCAAGGGGAGCAGAAACTTTCATGGGATTGGGAAAAGGAAGAGATGGACAAGAGCATGTAGTTAGCTGCAGTGAAATCTCAGGGTCCATCCTTTCCCTGTGGTGCAATCATCCTGACCCTTAATCACCCTCTGGCCAGCTGCCTGCTGCGTTACACAGACGTGCACATGCACCCACACAGACACTGACTGCAGGCCCTGCATGTCTCCAAAGTGTGCACTTCTCCCCCGTGGCTTCTGCATGGCCTGATAGCTGGAGGGCTACCGGGCACATTGTTTAAAGTGGCAGAACTCTTCTAGCTGATGCCAAAATAACAGTGGTGAAGGAGATGACCGGCATCAAGCTTACTGAGAAGGGTCTTCAAGAAAAAGCAAGCCAGAGACAGCTGTCTTAATTTATGATCACAAAGTTACTCAGCAAAAATCCTTCTGCTGTTTTATTACTATCTAGATTGTAGATAAAAGTGAAATAAGAGTGTGCATCCCTCAAATAAGCAGTTATACTCTAGTTATAAACAATGGTCTTTAAACTTATGCCCTTTCTCTCTCATTCCCTGTTCCCTTCTGGGAAGTTTTTAAGAGAGGAAGGAATCATGTGTTCATCACACTGCATATCAGGGACCAGAATAGGAAGCAGTTGTTACACCAGGACAAGTGCTTGCTCTTTGAGTACCCAAAGTAAAGGTGACAAATTCCCGTTTTGTTGGTCAGACAGTGGCCTTTTGTTGTAGTAAAGATTTACAAGTGTGAGGCTGAAGTGGACACTTAGTGGTGTTTAGGCATCTGGGGGTAAAACCCTTTTATCTGCAAGGGAATTAAGGAAGGGGCCTTGCCCTAGATCCTACCAGTCCCCATGGATTGGGAACACCCTGAAGAGAGGAGAGTGAGCTACTTAGCCCACCTTAAGAGTCTGTGTTAGTGTAGTCAGGAGTGCCAGGCTACCATAACAGGGAAAGTTATGGCACCGTGGACTTAAAAATTTTCATTTCAGTTCCAGAAATCAGGCTGGCAAAAATAAAGCAGAATTTTCAAATAAAGCAAATGAAAATTTAAAAGATCAAGCAGAAAACCGATTTTTTTAATATTTAAAACTTTTAATAGTACATTTTTTGGAATAATTACACTCTCATAATCAAACTCTAGGTATGTAAAATACATTTTTTTCCATTAGCTGATGGAGTAGCTAATTAGACATACAATCAAGTACAGAGTAATGAGATTGTGAATATTTCTCCACAAACAGCAGGAATGAAAAATCCAGTAAAAATTAAATAAATTATAACTATTTTCTTTCTTACATAGAAACTGCTCAATAAATACATTTATAAATACCACGGAAATCACAATGCATAAATACCAAATAGAGCGTTACACATTCTGTAGGTTAGGTTTTTCAAGTGAGACATTACAGTTCACAGTCTGGCCACAGGCTGACCATGGCTCAGGAAGCTGTTGTTGACACAACATACTGGTGCGCTCCAGGGGAGCAGGACGATTCGTCAGTTTGCCGGTGAAATAGCAAAATGATCAGGCTTAGTGTGAGTAAGCTGTGCTGCAGGTGCATTGCACCTCACTGCATATGTTTGGCTCAAGTGGCTGCTGAGGGTTTTCCACATCCTTCAGCAAACCACTTTTCCTTCAATGTCAGGGCAGCACGTCCCATTGACGACACTGACCAAAGCGAGACTTCCTTAAATACACACAGTTAAATAAATAGAGAAATAAATAAAACCATCCAGCATTACCATCATAACACTGATGCAGCATGTGGAAGATTGTGCATTGCTTGAATGATGCTCTTGCCAAATATTTCTCTTGACAGAGGAGCAGAAGCAGTTCCCAGATTTTTTCCGTCCTGGTGTTTCTTAGAGAGGAGAGTCAGAATTTTTTTGAGCCCTGTTAAGAGGTGAGAGAAGAGGATAATTTAAAAGAATGTTCAAGTTACCACTGCTTAGCATTGCACAAACAGTTTAGGGTGCGGGGTCTCTTTCCCATTCTTTGTGCTATCTTGAAGCACAGGGAGAATAAAGTTGATGTTTCAAAAGCAATTGCTGAAATCCCACTGTGTGCATGCCTGGTGTCCAGCTGGGAAAGCTCTGCAGCACAAGCTTCTGCAGTTCCTCACAGCAAGAACCACACTAGCTCAAAAATAGCAACTAAGTAAGGGGAAGATTACTTTTTTAAAGCCTTATTTTTCAAAGGGAGAAAAACACTTCTGTGCTTCCCTGCAGACAGAGTGGCTGGTAGTCAGAGGTTTAGTACTGACATACCTTCTTGAGCACGGACCCTGAAGCACAGCCAGAAAAACTAAGACTGATTCTATCATTAAGCAGGAAGCTTCCCTGTTCTTTAAATCTGGTTAAGAAAGAATGGGAAGTATTGCTATGGAATCCTACAAACTGGCTTTTTCTGGAAGATTTGCCGCTCAGCTGCCCAGACAGAAAGGTAATGGGACTTACCTGGCCATAATTGCCTTTACAATCAGCTGTACCCAGGGAGCAGTGGGCTCCAAGCACACCTCTTTGCCAGTCTTCAGAGTAGCTCTGCAAAACAGGGATTAAAGAAAAGTCAGGAAATTACTACATTGATTTGTTTTACGCACAGAATGTAATCTTGCATTTTTAGATCAGATAGTATCAATTCATCCCAAGTACTCTAGGTTAGACTTGGCTGTTTTGCTTTATACCACTGAAGAGACCAGAACCATCCAGAATTGTGTGAGTCTCTGTGTCTGCTCTCAAAGCAGACACACATTCCCAAAAATCTTCCCCTCTATATATGAATACCTGTTTTGGATGTATTTATGTTACTAAAGATTTCTTACACAATTATTGAAACCTACAGTGGTGAAAAGGTTTGTTTGAGCAGAATAAGAATTTTAACATTTTAGTTCCTTTGTGCTGTTCAGACCAGGTTAGGTTGGTTCACTGTTTCCCTAAGTCTGCTTACTGGAACTTTGTTTTTCTTCTTGAGTCTGCCTGCCTATTAAATGCAGGATTCAAACTACATCATTTCCTTGTGTACTAAAAGCTGACAAGTCCATGAAATTCACACTTTACTACTAGAAATATTTCGTATGTCCCCTGACAGCTGAACAATGGTCAGTTCAGGGATATGTAAGGTCACAGAGATGGTGAAAAACAAGGTGTTTCACTTAAAAACATCCCTCCCAAAATAAAAGCCAAGTCTGGCTGCATGAGGTCAGCATGCTGACTGTGATGCTTGTGCAGCCTAAAAGCCCAGCAGCAGCAGCAGTAGGGCAGGGGGAGAGGAGGGAACCTCTTGCAGAGCTACTTACATGACTTCAACGTTCTTGCAGTGAGGGCCGCTCTGTGTCAGCTTCACATCCTGAATGGTTTTCGGGGAAATGAACCCGGAATGAGTGGCTATGCACTGGCACCGGAGCTCAGTTCCCATCCTTGCCAGGGTTCTACCTGTGAGCACAAAAGGCACATAGGGGTTTGACAGGTGCTCTTATGGTCCATGTATCAGACATAAAGCACAGCTGCTCTATTGTAACAACATTCTCAGTTAAAACACTGCATTTGTCCAAGCTGCCTAAATCCTCATCTTATGGGGAGGGTTACTTGGGTTCCAGGGGAACTGATGCCCAAGTGCCTTGGAAACTAAATTAAGAAAACTTTTTAAAATGAACGCACATATTTTGCAGTTACTAACCACACTGACTGCACAGTATGGTTAATGGCATTGTTTTAATATCTGGATAAAAAAACTTGGCCACTCTGCAGAAGACAGAGCCCTAGATTTGTTCATTAGTTGGAGGTTTGCCCATGTTCTGCGTTCAAATCCTTTGCTCTCCCTTTCCAACTATGTATTACTTGCTTGAGGCAGCATGGTCGCTAAGCAACAGATATGAAATGATAAACTGCTATTTGTGTGGGAAGGGAGAGAAACATTAAAGCACTCCAGAACAAAAATCTGTCTCCAGCCACAGAAGAACCTGTCTCTAGCCACATACACTTCAATAGAAACAGAAATAAAGCAAATGCAAGTTGCACCCTTAAAATATTTCCCACAAGATGTCAGTAACTCTTCGGTCTGAGGTCTACATGGTAGATTTCTGACTGAAGAGAGGTGCTGAAAATCTCTCAAAAGAGACTAATTTAGTGAGACAAATAGAAAGCTACCCTGCAAGGACAAGCATCTCAGTTGATGCCTCGGCAAAACTGCGGCCAGGGTGGCTTTGGGAAGCTTTACTTACCTTGAGACACAGCTGCTGAGATCAGGAAAAGAGCCAGGACAGCTATGAGTTTGCCGTTCATGGTTGGACAGGAGTTTCTCGCTGGCCTGTTTAGGTCTGGTTCTGTGAGCTGGAGTCCCAAAGGATTGTTGATTCCTGCTGTGTGTGAGGACTGTTGATTCCTGCTTATATACCATTTTGTGCCCAGCCTCTGTACTCTGCTGGCACGGAGATTGCGTTAGAGGAATTTCCCAGATGCAGTAAAAATGAGTCACATGACTATTGTGAAACTTCTTCCTAGATGACGAGGAATTATTCTGCAAATACAATTAATACAATGCATTAATTTATTAAAATATGTCTATGATAGTCGCACATTCCAATTATTTTGGTAGACCTGCAAACTTTGTGCTTTTTCTAAAGCATATACTTATTTAATAATACAACTTTAGAATTGTTTCAGTCACATTTATCATAATAATGTAATAAGTTAATATATAATATAATAATAATAAGTTGTCCCTTATTATTATTTTCTTCAGGGTTATAACTGTTCTTTGTAGATGCATCAGGCCTTTACTTGAGCTACTGAATTTCTTATTCCCACTTATGGTGACAGCTTCTTCTTACCTGATACAAGCCACCAGAGTGGAATTCAGGCAGTGCTGAAATTACTGAGAAGCTCTTTACTTGGTCATGATTTTACCTCAGCATTATTTTGACATAAAAGATTTTCATCTTAGTTATTTCTTCCTCTGTTCAAGGAGCATGATACAAAGTAAATTCATCACAAATTCTTTGTGTCTAATATAGGCTGCAGTATTCAAAGCTTTCTGCAGGAAGCAGATGCTGAATTCTGAATGGATTTGAAAATCATGCCTGTACTTTTCATGTTGCACATGTTAATGGATGATAAACAGAGGAAGCTTTATGTGCAAACTAAACAGCATGACCTGCTGAACACAGCTGATTTTGTTTCCTCCATAATTCCAGACATTTTTAATGAGTATTTTCTGGAATCTTTTCAGTGACAGGAACCCTAGGTCCTAGCAAAGGGACGCAAGAGTGAGAGCTATGGTACTGTACAGAGTTTTCTGTTAGGGATCCTTGTTGAATGAATGCTGGGCTTCTGTTTGCTGTGGCTGGGGATAATAGCTTGCAAGGGAGAAAATTCCAAGGGAGGAAGGGGTTAAATGCTGTACTTTTGCTTGAATTAAGATCTGTATTTTCAAACCCAGCTGGAATGTGTGTGATTAGGAGAAAGCATTCTGTTTCAGTGCAGTAAAAACACCGTCCTTTTGACATGATGACTTTTGCTGCTTGTAGTCTTCAGACTAGAAGCTTTGTGGTTTTGGGATCTGTGGATTGAATGAGGTACTTCTCCCCAGATCTGGCGAGCTCATAAAAACTCAATCATCTTTAGCAGGTAAAGCATTGCAGTTTATTTACAGTAAGAATGGAGTAGTTTGCCCATAATTTATTGTAGTTTCCTGTGTACCACTTATCATTAACTTGATAAGAGGAACTTTGTGATAAAAATTGTTTCCTATCACTGCTTGGGCTGTCCCAGGAAAAGATCCAGCAGCTTTGTCTCTCTTAACTCTTACTGAGTATTAAGTTGACAAAAGATACTGACTCTTGATGGTGCTGCTCCTTAGCTGTATCTCTTAGACAACTTCCATGAAAAGTACATTTACTTCTCTGAAGGTGTGAATCGGGAGAGGAGTTTGCTAGGAACTTAGGGTTATGTTTTATTGTTTATGTTCTAGCATGATGTATATGTTGTGTTATATTAATGTGTGGTTTTACTGGTGCCAGATTGTAGATGTTGGAGTTTTAACCAGTGCACTTTAAAGGTTTTACTGTTTTTTTTCTTTTGAGTTCTCTCTGTATCTCTACATATGTATGCACACACACAGAGGTTAAATTAACATTTGATTAGAGATCACACTTTTCTTAGTTACTACTTGCAGCCTTAGTATATAATTTTGGTGTGTGCTGAAATGTTATTAATATCTGAGGAAATAAAAGAGAATTCCCCTTCAAATCCCCAGGTGAAATCAAAAAGTGCTTGTGCTCCTGACCACCAGGCTCAGTTATTTCCTGTGTGTGGCAGTAATGGATCTGCAGAAATTCCCAGGGCAGAAGTGAAGCCAAGAGCCTGCTCCACCTATCATGAGCCCTGCCCTGAACTAAGAGTGAGTATCTGTCTAAAAGAGCAGGATGTTTGTAATGGAATATAAATCCCTGCACCCTTTCACCAAAGTTACAGTTTCATTGGGACTGTGTGGAGGGGGAGTAAGAGAGACAATATGAGGTGTGAAAACATCGAGGCATGAGATCAAGCCCAAAGGCCAGGCACTCCTGAGCTGTGTTTCTGGGAATGCCATGTTTTGCCCAAGCTCTCCCTACATCTCTTCAGCGCTGTGCCCAGGATTTCATCCAGACTTTTGTCATGGCAACTGCAAATCCATTCTGGGATTGTGGCAGCTCATTTCCCTGCCAGCCATCAGAGATGACTTGTGCAAATGGAATTGCTGCTCCTTTGGAAGGATGGCGTCACTGAGTGAGCTGATACTGCCGCGAGCAGAGACCTTCCTTCCATGCTAAACCCTGTAAAAACCACGCTGGCAGGGAACAAAACAGCTCTTACACAACAGTCTGACTACTGAAAGACTGCTGAAAAGGAAGCAAATACCTCCCATGCCTATGTTCTAAGGCAGGATATAGCTTGTGTTCCCCATGTTGCAGGATGGAAACTAGTGGTTTGTTGTGACTCATCAGCTTGTCTAATAAGCACAAAAGTCAAAAGGGCATCTTTAGGATCTTGACTGGGACCCGTTAATCTTTGCATGTAGCAAAGGATGCCCCTGCACAAGGGACACACTAAGGGGGATTCAGGTGTACTGAGGCTGGGCTTCAGTCCATAACTGTTTGAGTCACTCCAGGTTCAGAGGAACGCTCAAGCTCCTGAGCTGACAAATTTACCCTGAGAAAATTAAGAGTCTGTCTTGTTTTAGGCAAATTCCATCCTCTCCCTTGAGAAGTTGTGCAAACAGACCCAGAGGCCCAGGAGGCCTCATTTTGCTGGAAGGAGGTTTCAGCTGGTCTGTCAGCTCCTGCCTCCTGTGTGTCTTCTGTTCCAGCTACTCTTGTACCCAGGAAAAATCTCACTCTGGCCTCTGAAACCACCTCCTTTTGCCCACAAGGGCCTTGGCATTCAGCTGCCATTCTACTTGAGCTGCAGAGGGCTGAAGGGACAAATACAGGAGCTGGGAAACAATCACTTCCGCTGCTCAGAAACTGTGCCCAGTGTTGTGCAAACATTTGTGGAAGTCTGCAATGAGGCAAAGGTTAGGGAACAGACATGCAAAAAGCAAATATCTGCTAGACATCAGAATTGCTATAGGGGGAAGTGCTAGCAAGGAAAGGAGAAAGGCTTAGGTCAGCTTGTGGGGTTTTTTCAAACTTCAGTGTTTAAATATAGATGGTTATGTAGCCTTAGTCAGATCACAGCAAGTGTTGGACTTTCCTGAATCCCTCTGGAATCACAAAGTAGCAGTACAGCTTTTAGGTTGATTTGCCTTTTAATGTATGTATTTATAAAAACAGTAGTATGTTACTGCATATTAATTTTTAATATGTATTTCAGCTCTGCTTGAAAAGACTCAATTCTGTGTTGTAACTTCCACTTAAAAAATTGTTGTGGATTCAATGAAATGTTTCATTTGCTCCAACTCAACATGAAAACACATTGAAAATATTAATATAAGGTATAAAGTAATACAAGAAAAGGATGCATTAGTATCACCTGTAGTGTTAACATAAAATACTAGAAAATATTAACAAATATACCTACTACAAATAAAATTTATCTACATGCTATGAACAGAAGAGATACTAAGTCCACCTAGAGAATTGTTAGGCACCAGCACCTGGGCTTTACCTGCCCTATAAGGCTGCATTTATTGCTTATCTTGCATCTGCCTCTTATCAGCTGGGCCAGAGGCATTTTCTGACTATGCAAGTAGGACCGGGAAGGGCCAGGAGGAAACACATGGCGAGTTCGAAGAAGTTTGTGCCAGGAACTTTTGATTAAATTAGAGGTGGTCAGTGGCCATAACACACATCACATCCTCATCTCTGACTCTCATAACTGAGATCTGTTTGGTGTAAAAGTTGTAATACGTAAATTTGATGATCCAATGGATCTCAGGCTGATGGACAGGTAAAACCTTGCTGCTCACCAAAGCCTGGTGGTGCAGCTGCAGGAAGGAACAGTGGAGGTGTTCAGTCAGCTCATGGATTCACATCTGAGCATCACCCTGAGATCTCTCTCCTGTATGCTGAAGGTCAGCCTAGAATGTTTTACTTCTGTAGGATCTCTGTAATTTTTTTCCTATGTCAATCACTTTGGCCACTTCCCGGAGGGGATTTCACCTGGTAGTTTGTTGCCTAATTAGTGGCTCTCCCGAGGTCCTTCTGCAGTTCGTCATAGATAAGCTTTGTTTTCACATCATCATTTCGCATCACCAAAGTGCTTCAGCTCATGGCAAATGACCTTCCCAGATCCTGTGTGGGATGGCCAAACCAGCAGGACCCCACACAAGATGGTGTAAGAATCCATGGGTGATGTCCCTTCATCAATGAAAATTGATAAATTGATCTTTTTATTCTGCCCTTCATCTCCATGTATTCACCTGTTACATATCCATTTCCAAGACATGTTTCTTTGCCTCATTATTTCCAATGTTTAGTGAGGGCTGTGAAAGCATTTCAGAAAGGCAGTTTGGCTCTGCCTGTGAGACCTGCCATATCTGTCCATGCTGTCTTGTTTTCATCTTCAAACAACCGCAACAAGTGTGTGAGAGATGACTTCCTTCAAAGCTACACAGATGCTTCTTTATTATGTGTTTATTCATGTGTTTGCTAATTGTATCCATTCTGTTTCTGTTTCAGTCAGGCCATTTAGGGGTAACTAACTTCATCTTGTTTATTCTCATCCTTACAACACTTAAACACTTTCATTAACCTTGGGCTTCTTGATCTATCACAGACAGAAGTTAAGAGAGAGCGACAGCAAAGAAAATAGCATGAATCAGCAACCATCTCAGGGAAAGAAAAATAATCAACTGTAGTGATGAGGCAGAGGGGGCATTCTCATCAGAAATTATGGCATTCTCAGCAGCAATGTTTTCTCTCATTTCATATCCTTGCAGAAATCCAAGGTTTATTCTTCCTTTACTTTTCTTTGACTGGTGACTCAACATTGTCGCTGGCCCTGTAATTAGATTAAGTATAAAGTAAATTCAGAAATTAAAGAAGCAATTACTATTAATCCAAGCTAAAGGAGAGCACAAAGTGCTCACCAATCATTAATTACTTATTTTTACTGTACCAACCAATGGACATTTGTGCAAAGAAAAAAAAAAACCTAAAACCAAAACTGTTCCTGCATGAACTGCTCCCACAGAAAGAACTTTCATCTGCCTGTGTGCAAAGTAGGGATTTGATTGTCTCTGTCTTCAGCAGTGAAAGCTCTTGGAAATGCCAGGTGTCTGTCTGAATTATACCCAGAAAGAAGAAGTGAGTTTTTGAGACCTTGATTTTTGGAGGTGTCAAACACACAAAATGTGCTGTCGGTCAGCAGAGGTTTAGGGGCATCATAGCCATGGTCTTTTGGGTTGTTTAACACACCAGGAAGATATCAAAGGAAACGGTTTCACTCCTCAGGCATGTAGAAATATTGCTTTAGAGAGAACTGATGGAAAGAATTACTTATGCCTGAAGAGGGTGAACATTTGCATGACAAGAATTTAAGTAGCCTTCTAAAATGAGCTTTTAGGTGCAGGTGTTCCAGGAAAGGGAACAGCTCACCTGGCCAGAAGAGTCTTTACAGCGAGCTGGATCCAGGGCGCAGCGGGCTCCACGCACACTTCCCTGCCATCTCTCAGCGTAGCTCTGCCAGGAAAGGAGCACAGGAGTTAGGGCCAGGTGTATCCCTCACACTTCTGCTAATGGCTGCAAATTTCTCTTAGCAAGTAGATGAAGGACTTGTTTGGTTTTGTCTTATGTGTTTGGGGGTTTTTATGAATGATGTCAGTACAGGTGTTTATGCTATAATCTTATGATGAGCCTAATGAATTTTCTATTTGGTTTCAGTTCTCTGTCTGGCCATTCTTTAGCAGATCTTTCAGGAACTTAATTATCTTTAGAAATATTTCTTTTAACCAAGCCTGGCTTAAATTACCAATGCCTAGTGAGGTGGAACAGGATGCCATGCAGTGCTGCACAGAGGGTATAATTGTATAACCATTATTTGCTTAAGAAACCATAGTGAAAGCATAAAAGCCTGACAGAGCCTTTCTGTTTACTGAATGCACTGCCTTGGTTCCTGTGAATAGTTCCAGGAGTGGTTTTAAATGAAGCTTACTGTATCTTTTGTTTCATGCCCACATGGAGTATAATCCAAATTCCCCACTCCTCAAACAGGGAAATGCTCCATGTGAAATTCTGACAGAAGAAATAACTTGGGGCCTTTCAAACTTTGCCACATGCAGAGGAAACTGTTTTAATTCATGTCAAGAGGATCAAGCTTGTATCTTTTATTGATTCTTCATGTCTAAGTTATTAATTGTGCTCGGTGTTGTGGGAATCTGATTCTCCCCTCTGATGTTGCTCATAAGTAAGATGACAGAAAGAGAATTAAAATACTGTCTGGAAGCTGCTTGTAACACTGGCTGGGAAATAGCTTATTCCTTTGGACATAAGGCCTCATTCCTGATACTTGATGTCTCTGAGGCTTGCTAGGGAAACATCCTGCTGCTCAAAGTACTTGAGTAAAAAGGATGAGAAATGCTGGGTTGTTTCCTCCTGTAGGAAGCAAGGTGCTATTGAAGGAAAGTGCTCACATGATTTCCACATGTTTGCAGTGAGGTCCTCTTTGGCTTAATCTCACATCCTGAATAGTCTTGGGAGGGATGAACTTGGAATGAGTGCTTATGCACTGGCATTGGGAGCCTCTTTCATCTGTCTTCTCCAGGGCCTTATCTGTGGAACAAAATTCTGTTATCTCTGGGTACATGAACAGTGTTTTTATTTGCCTCCCTGTAAAGCAAACTGCATTCTCTCCTGTAGCCTCATTGTTGTTTCTCAGACACTCTAATTTGCTGCATGCTAAGATAAAAGTAATTGCATCTGCACAACACAGCAGCTGCATTTTCAGAGCTGTTGATGTGCAGGTGCGTTTGAATTTAAATTTGGATTGCTGAGGTTCTGCCATGATCATCTGCTCATGGCAGATAAGAATAAGATATTCCTTATTCTTTCTTGCAAACGGGATAATTCTTGCTCTGTCATCAACCTGCCTACTAAGAATAAAATTACAGAAAGGATAAAATTGTCATTTGTAAAAAAAGATCTTTATTGACATATTTAGGGAAAAAGATCCTTTTTAATTCAAGCACTTATTAAAATCTAGAGACAAGCATATATTGTGGCATAGGAATAAATTCATTTGCAGACAGAAGCATATTTTACTCCTGGAAACATCCACAGCATCCTAACAGGTACAAATGATCCTTTTTACTTCTGAATGACAGTTTACTGAGGATGCACTTCTCTTGCAAAAAGCCATCATGGACATAGCATAAGCCCACTTGCATTTGCATGTGTATACTGATTAATTGCTTACATGATTTTTAATAAATAATTTTCTTACCTTCTGACCCTGCCATTGAGACCAAGTAGAGAACCAAAGTGACAGCAAAAGTTTTGCCATCTATTGCTGTGCAGATTTTCCTCTTGACAGAGGTCCTGCTCTGGTGCTGTTTCTCATCAGGTTTTATACCTGAAAGGTGCACTCCCAGCAGCCTGAGTGCTGAGAGGTGGGTTCTGCACATGCAGGTTTCCTAACACAGGAGAGTGTTGCATAAGAAACCCAAACTTCTGTAGAGTCCATTCAGTGGCACTTCAAACCTTCCTGCCTTTTGCTGCGGTATATTTTCAATTATTCTTTAAATTGTTGTTGTTATCCATCACTTTCTGTTTGCACTTCTTCATGGAATATTGGCATTAGCCAACAACGCTAAGCTTGCACTTGGAAATCAATACATTACCAGACATCTCTCCGAGCCAAAATAAAGAGACTTTTCCCCTCCTCTGTGAATATAGAACTTCTGTTCAGCTCTTTGCATCATGCTGAAGTGCCTTGTGCACAAACATTTACTCAGCGCAATTACAAGAACTTTTCATCCTAATCTTGCACACTATATTTTGATATGAATTGGATGAAGTTATTTAGTCAGTGTTTTATGAAGACAAGACTCAACTAGTTTCTCCTGCTCTCTGAAATGATTTTGTCTTTTTCAATTTGGCTAAAGGGATTTAGATGCTTTATTCTGTACTGAGAAGTCTCTCTAGTCATTAAGCAGGAAATGATGAGCTTAAAATGACTGAGGCATCATCACCAAAGTCACTTAAGCTCTTCTGAAACTTTAATCTGTTCATAATATGAAAGGAGAAAGTATCTGGCAGTAAGGGCTGTAATGATACTTGGTTAAAATAAACACTTAGCAAGTTGCTTGTTTTTCTTTCTAACCTCATGCATTTAGAATAATCACAGGTGTTTAAGACAGCAGATAAACACATGTCATAAGTCACTTCTACTGACAAGGAAGAGCAGCCCAGTCCGGTGAAGGTAGACATGAAGTCAGAAGAGCCACAGTGCTTCACTCAGCAGTCTCCAAGAGCACCAAAACACATCTTTGGAAGCATGAGAGTGGTTGTTGTGCTTCCAAGGAAGGTATTCTGTGACTGCACACAGAACAGAGATGTGATATGTTGGGATTTTAACCCTTGGAATAGCATCTCATCCATGAGCCTGTGGAGGAAGGTGCAGATGCCCTGCCCAGGGTCCTACAAGTGCAGCCACTGCTGACATTTTGGACAGAAGAACTGATGAGAAAAGCCCTTTCTCAGCTGTGGTTCAGCTCCCAGTAACTTGACTGGGATTTTGCTGGTGGCAAAGGTTATGCCTCTCTGTATTACACTAAAACTGATGCCAGTCCTTCAGGATACACCTGGATTTTTATGGCTGTGCAGATCAAGTGGTCTTTCCCAACCTCTCCCCATTCTTGGCTGATACTTGAGACATCCTTATCTCCAAATTACATCTCTGAAAAAAGATATCTTATAAAAATCCCTCAGGATTATTTACAGGAAGGCTTAGACTTGAAAGACAAGTCTGAACAAAACCTGTCTCCTTGAGAAACCTTGACTCCTTCCCATGCTGAGGACTAGCAGGCTGTACAATGCCATGCAGTAGGACAGGGGCAAATATGGGGACAGGGAGGAAAGTGTGGTCAGAACAGTTGTCCTCTTGCACAAGAACTTGCTCAAACACTGCCAAAAACTCCCTTTTTATCTTGCACCATGAGCAAACATGAGCTGAATGTGCAGAATGCGGAGTGGCTCCTCATTGGAAAAGACCAAACCTAAAGAAATATCAAAATATTTGCTCAACTTTCCCACTTCACAAGTGTTTGCTGCTTGAATTTCAGCATTCCTCTGTAAATTGCTCTGTTACAGGTAGATATAAGGCCATATAATTGGAGCTCTCTTTCTTAGGATTTCCCCTGATGTAGTCCTCCCTCCTAACTGGAGTTAGGGAGGATGCTCAGTGACTCCCTTGATGTTTGTCAGATTTCCCTGTTTCTTTAAGCTAATGAAAACCCTTGTTCACTGCCATGTTCTCAGGTGCTGTGCTGTCAGAGCACCACACTGCTATGGCCTTGTGATTTCTGTGACTACCCAGTATGTGGTCATTACTATCTGGGAATTTTATCGTCCAGACTTCTGAAAACACTGACAGGAAAGAGGAAGACAGTAGATAACTTTCATAATTCGTCTCATTATATACACTTTACAGAGGCAGCAATATGCTGTTTCAATTTTCTGGCTCCCACAACTCAGATCCTCCCCTTGCCTTTCTTGGAACCCCATATGTGATACAAACTGAAAAAAAGGCTTCCTCTTTTTTTCAGTTCTCTGTTCCAACAAGGAAATTAATAACAAGCAATATCGAAGTGAAAACATTTCAACAAGCATTTATTAGGTAGGTAAACATAAAAGTCTTAAATAAATAAATAAATAAATAAATAAATAAATATCCTTCTATAAATAAATAAATAAATAAAAAATGGTTTTTTTCTAGCCAAAAGATGGCATTAAGATATATGTCTATAACTTCACAACACTCATTCACAATAAATAATATCTTGAAAATGATGACACAAAACCTGATGTACAAGAATTTTGACGTGTTAATTCTGGAAGCTCCCCTCTTCAGCCAGTAGCCCACTGTGAGTGGTAGTGATCCAGCTGCAGTTGAAGCTACTTGTCCATGCTTTGCTGGGGAGAAATTGTTGCTGGTCTTTTCCTAACTGTTAGCACAAAAGGAATGAGTCATTTAGTGGAAGTTCCACTGGACACACATTGCACTGTTCCAGCTGTGTTTAGCAAAAATTATTCCAGAATCATCTCCATATTCCTTCATAAGCCATTTTTCCTGCCTTCTTGTTGAGGAGGCAGTTTCTTTCCTACATAATGAGACCAGTTTAAAAGACTAAAAGTATTGTTGTCAACTACAAACCAGGGAATCCATATTCTAAATGCTGTGACATTGTGAATGTAGGAGGCAGGAGGAGGTGAACTGTCAGAAGCTGGATGAATGTCTTCCCTATTTTTGCCTTGCTGGAGAAGTCAGGACATTTTTCTTTGTTTTAGGACTCTGTCTCAGGTTTGGTGTTGGCCCTAGAAAGAAAGAAGATGGAAAAGGAAGCTATTAAAAATCAACCATACAACAGGTAAGACTTGCTGATGTCAGCTGAAATCCACCACTCTGCTTCTGTACCCAAGACCCTGAAAAGCTGTGACAGAACCCAATGGACACTAGTACGTCATAACATTCCCAGAATGATTCAACAGCAGTGAATTTCCATAATTTGCTGCTTCACTTGACAACTGGAGCTTGTTTTTCCCCCCACTTATCTATGTGCCAGCTGTTTGAAAAACAGATTGCTGCGTTCTGCTGCTGCAAGCATGAGAAAACCAGTCAGTTAATGCTTGGATTCTCTGAGTACTTGTGCTGCAGGTTTCCAAAATGCTTCTGCCTTGGGGGAGAGGAAGGTAACCTTCCCAGTGACATGTAGCGCAGTAAGTCTTCAATAGCTAATGCTGTAATTAAGGCTCAAAGCAATCACAGTGTTTGTCACAATTAGTGAACACACAAGGTAATAACTGCCCGAGGAGACAGAATTTTGGAGCACTTCACACCCATCTGTGTTTGGTAGTTCAATTAAAATACTGGTTTTCAATAAGTTGTGCTTATTAAGGAGAAATTACTCACTTGTCCAGAATTGCTTTGATGATCAGCTTCACCCAGGGAGCACTGGGCTCCAGGCACACTTCTCTGCCATTTCTCAGGGTAGCTCTGCAACAGGGAAGAAAGGAAGGGAAAAGGGCTTTTCAGTGAAATCCAAAGCAATATCTCCTTTCTCTCATAATAACATCATTCTAAGCATACACTGACATGTTCCACTTTAAGCTGTATAAACTGAGGCTGTAGCCTAACATAAAGGGATCATTTTCACTGGTTTAGTGTCTTCTCATATCTATTTGATGCATTAAATCACCTGCAGGACTCTCCCTCTTTTCAAAACTGCCTTTTTCCCCCAACTGGCTTGGTGTCAGTCTTTCACTGAAGAGTTAAATCTTTCCATCTTGATTCAGAAATTGTACCACCCAGTCCAGAAGAACTACCAGTCCATAGGAACTTGGTTACTTACAGAAAAAGTTCTGGAATGCAACTGGAACGATTTGTATGCTAATGGTAGTTTTTTTCATTGACTTGAGCAGAGGTGCGATAATTTCTTTGACCTAGCCCTTAAAAAGTATGTTTTTATCTCTTGCTCAGCATGGTTCCATGCATTTTCACAAGCCAGTGGAATTCAGAGTTTTAGAAAGTTATTTGCTGCCTGATGACTGCGAATTCAGGTCAAAATATTGCATGTGTTCAAAAAGTAGAGATTGGCAAAACAACACCCAGTTCCCAACACGTAGCACATCATCTGTAGGAGCAGGGAATGTAGGAGCAGGGAATGTTGCTGTCCTGCTTTCTGAGCAGCTGCTTCTGCTGGCTGCTCACACCGCTCACAGAACACTTGCACCCTATCAAGAGCAAAATCTGCTTCCTTCTTGTTAAGTAATCAGGAAGGTTTTGCAAACACTTACATGACTTCAACATTCTTGCAGTGAGGTCCGCTGGGGGTGAGGTTCACGTTTTGGATGAACTTGGGATGGATGAACTTGGAATGGGTGCTTATGCACTGGCACCGGAGTTCGATGGCTGAGCGTGGCACCGCCTCGCCTGGAAAACAAAAGCAGTGGAGTGGTTTGCTGTTTTCACAGGAAGCACAACATGGGGGTTTTTGCTGACAGCGTTGGGAGAGCCCTTTGCTGCGCTGGTAAGACATCACAGTGTCTCCCCACCAGCATTTGCTCTGGCCATTAGTCAGCAGAGCTCGAGGAAAGGTTTTTTTTACCTTGTGTTCCAAGTGCTGAGATCAGGAGCAGGATCAGCACAGCAGCCACAGTCCTGGCAATCATGATGCAAGAGAGTGTCTTCCTGGTGTGGCCTGGGCCTGGTTGTGTGGTGGAGTGAGCTCTGGCAGATCCCAGGGTGACAAGTGCCTGTGCTCTGGGGCAAGCTGGATTTATATCCTGCCTGGGCCAGCCAGGGCACTCCAGCATCACGGGGGGTCATACCTGGGAAACTCCGAACCTGCGAGATGCTGCTGAGCTCTGAGTCACAGGTGAGTGGGTAAGCCCCTTTCCCTCGGTGACCACAAAGCTGCTTCTCACTCATAGAAAGCACTTTATGAAGTAAAGACATGTAGAGTTTCCCTGTACTGAGCTGTGTGGAGCCTGCAGAGAGTTTGTAATTTCTTGGAATAATTTTTATGTGTACTTGTGTCTTCCTTTTGACCTTCTACCACAGCTCAAAGGCATTTGCTCTGTGATTTTCTATCTCTGTGTCTTTGGACTTCAATTTTAATTTTTTCTGTTTTAAGACATGACAGAAGTAGGAACCAATAATTCTAAAAATTATAGATACTAGCTCTCCATGTCCTGATATTCATGTACATTTAAAAAAACCTTTTTTATATGCTGAACTTTACCAGAAATATTTACAGTGTTCTTTTGATGAATTCAAATCTAGTTTCACTGAAATAAGCAATAGTACCACTGAGACTCTGTAGAACCATTGAGAACACAAAGAATATGTAAATATGATACAATGAGTTCCTTTGCCTAACCTAAGGTGGATTTTGTTTTTTGAGGATGACTGCTTCTTCTGAAGCAAAGGTTCTTAGTTATTTGCTGCTTTGAATTTGGGCAACGGAAAATCCTAAAAGCTGCTGTAGGATTCTGCTTCTGAAATAAAGTGAGGCACATTTGCAAATTTAAATTTGACCCTGTAAAGAGAAGATTTCTTCTGATTATGACAAAAATAAAGAAAACTGAAGATGAGATCATGAAGAAGGATTATTCTGACAATGTCAGAGGTGTTCAACCATTTCTTTCAACAGTAGAGACAAATAATATAATACAACTAGGCCTTATTTAGGCTAAACATTAAGGACTCTCATTACTGTTCTTCTGCCAGATAATGGGGAAGTCAAAGGAATAAAACATAGGGCCAAATGTGAATGAATGAAGGTTATTTTTCTCTGACTGATCATCATCAGAGATTTACATATGCCAGACTGAATTCCAGTTCCTATTACCATGTCTATCACTGTCTGTAGTTTATAAATTGCCTTAGAGCACATGATCTGAACACTAGCTATTCCAGAAGCTATGGAATTAAGCACCTGGTTTCCCTGTCACTCTACTGCTTGCAGAAAACACAGCTGGATTAGCTAAGAGATAAACAGAAAAACTCCTCATCACAGCCCTTGCTTGTCTGACCTGAGATCTGCCTGGGGATTTTCTTCTTCAACCATGGCAATCAGCAGGTGTCTGCTAGGAATATGCAAGAAAAGACTGTCTTTGAGACTTATCCCCAGCAGCCTGATTCTGGTTTCATTTGCTGCCTCCTGACTCTTTTACAGGATTACAAGACGTAGATATTGATCCTTATCCTTGATTTCCACTGGCTTCATACTTCTGTAGGCCTTTATCATGTCTCCAGGTTAACCTCTTTTTACCAAGTGTTGTCCTGTCCAACAGACTGGATTGTTTGTTCCTATCTCTGGACTTTTTCTTTTCCCCTCCCACTCTATTTCCATGCAGAGCAAGCTGTTTACAGAAATGCACGCTAGAGCACCAATGGAAAAGTCTTCTGGCCTGCATACAAGCAGAAAATGGAAGGATGAATTGCAGGGCCTAAGGAGTGGGGATTTTTTTCCCAAATATTTCCAACAAACTGTTATTCCTCTTTAATTTCACAAATTATTTTCTGTATCCCAAGTAAGAAGTTATTCTTTCTGGACTCTATATGCAATCAAGCTTTTATCCTTCATCCTCTTTGTGCAAAACCTTCTGCCTGTTTGGTTTTAAGGAAATGCCATTTCTGCTTTCTTGGTCCAGACAGAGCAGATGTTTGTGGCTCTGTGTATTTTACTCAAATATAAAGAAAGGGCTTAGGTGTTTTACATCTATCAGAGACAACATCATGACTACAGCGTAACAAATCTTCATATGGAGCAGTGAGACAACTGAGCACTGTTCTGGAGGCTGTGCTTTGACTTGTAAGCTATGTTGTAGGGAGCAGAGTGCTCAGGAGTGGCCTGCAAAAACTCACGGTCCACAAAGATAAAATCTCTCCTGTGATTACAGAGAGAAGTCAGAAGAGATGAACTCTGAATGAAAAGGTCAAATGTTTATTGTAAACTGTGTGATTTGGGTCAAAGAAAGCGGCTGCTGTTCTAATTGATTTAAAAGGACCTTGTTTTGGAGCGTGAGGTGGGTGAATTAAGAGCTGCTGGAATCTAGTTCACACACACTCTGACTGAAGAGAGCCATTGCTAAGCCTTAAATATGGGCGTCATAAATGATATCTGATATCCTCCAGCTGTATAAACACATTTTTGTCATAAGGGTCATGAATACAGCTATTGAGAAGCTTCCTCTTTCTTGGCAGGAGAGTGCCTTAACAGCTACCAAGTGATAAGATTTCTGAGTACCGATGCTTATCAGCAGTATATGACACACAGGCTGTCCTGTGTCAACTTCTGACACTGGTGTGTGGTCCAAGAGTCCCTGTCCAAATCACATGGCAAACTGGTACATGTAGGGTTAGTTCAGATCAAACTGGAGGTGCTACAGTAGGCATAGGATTCAGTAATTCCACTAATCAAGGCTTCCACATCAGTTATACTATAGAAAACAAAGGGCAGGAGAGAGGCTGAGGTACCCAATTGAAAATACTGCAGTTCTCAGATAATTTTCTGTGTGCTCCTGCCCTTCTACAACTCGAGTGCCCAGGAAATTTACATTTCCTTATGCCCACATGAACAGTGAGGAATTTCTTTCCCCTGGGGGGATCCTTGCAGTGCCCTGTCCTCATTTCCCTTAATGACTGTTCGCTACTATCTTTAGTAATTCTGCCTCATGCCTGGAATTTTACATCCAAACATGCAAAAGATGATTTTAAAATTGCTGAGCAGCTGAGTCAGTCCCTGTGACCTGATGGGGTTTTTTGAAAGAGTGTTAGGTTCCACAGGAAAGGGTAGTCCTCTTTTGCTTTACATTTCCTTTAGGCAAACTCTTCCTCTTAATTTCTTACACTTCTGTGACCCATGAAGAGATGCAAAATCTCTTCATATTTTTGATCTGCAATAGGAAAATACTTCAACATCTTTGTGGTTTTTTTCCTGGCATTTGGGATCTTTAGTTTCATCTGTGTTTTAGCAGTGAGATGGTCTCTACTGTGAACCTTTCCTTGGCTGACTTGAGAGAGCCAAACAGAGAATTATAGTTACAAACGCCATAACTCTGTCTTTCCCCACTACTATTCCTTAATTAGATATCAGCAAACTCCACAAGATTTTAAGTTTGCCAGCTTTCTCACTGAATGACTTTTACATGAAAAATATAGAATAAAGGGTTAATTAGAAATGTAACCATGAGATTCACTTTTAATATCTGTCTTCTATGAGCTTCTGCAATGTCTGATCAGTCCTGTGCAAAAATATTAATTCTCTTTTGTTTAGTTAATGTGCAATTCTGCAAGCCCAACTTATTTTGCTGAGCCCTCCATCTCAGGAGAGGCTATCTGAAATTTGTGTGGCTGCCTCCCCACTTGCTGAAACTGCTTGTGTTTGATATTTACCTTCATTTTAAAAAAATGGAAATAGCATTTGTTCATTTCTAGAAGTGCTGGGTATGGAGTGGAGGGTCTTTGCCAAATCAGTCCTGCACTAGGCAGGTGTTACAAAGGTCACTGTGCAAGCGGTTTAAGAAAGGAGTATTAATTAGTCATAAATTGCACGGTCTTCTGAGAACAAGGATGAGAGGCAGAGTTCTGCTGGACCACAGCACTACTTCCTCAGACCACAGGAGATGATGATCCCTATTCCTGTATTTTCCGTGCAGCCCGTGATTCTTGCTGCAGAGAAGCACAGTTGCAACATCTCAGCTGGTGAATGGTTTTTTCCACCTGCCCTGCTGATGAGATCTCTGGTTCAGAGGCAGGTGAGGCACCTTGGAGCTCTCTCTCAAGAGCACACGGAACGTGGATGTCCCTGCTGCACAAGCAGCTGCTTCAGGAATACACAATCATATCACACACCTAAATTCATTGCTAGCACTTCTCTCTCTCTCCTGAATTTTCTGTCAGCTGGCTTGATTTCCCAGTGTTCATCCTGCTGGCTCTTCTAGGTCCTGGTGCTGTGCATTTAATACTCCACGCTTGCAGCTGCACATCTAAAATTCACTAATGGAGATGTTGAGCCTTGTTTCAGCACTCCCTGAGCTTCCAGCAGAATAATTGTGGTTGACTCAGAACTTGATTCACATTTTTCAGCACTTTGAAGGATTCCAGAATTGCAGTTCTTCCTTTCTGTGCCCTTTGTCAGATTCACAATACAACAAAAGCCATTTACTGATCAAGTTTGATGGAAAATATCTGTCTTTGTGTATCCTGGGTTTTCCCCATGTATGTAGTAACTGCATAGGAAATTAAATCATCTCCAGAAGGGGAAGTAGTACTGGGGAAAAAAAAAAAAAGAAAAAGAAGAAATGGACAGGATGCTGCCTGAAACACTGTCAGGGTATTCAGGCTACTCAGCAACTTTTTCAAAGAACAAAAGAGATAAATTTAATTGCATTAATTGCATTTTTAAGGAAAAAACTAATTGCAGTAGGATTACTCAGGGACTTTCCAGTATTGCAGTATTGCAATACATGGTATCACCATGTATTGTCTTTCCTATTAGATAGATACCTTTTTTCATTAATCATCATATGTAACTGAAAACCTATTACAAAGCATAAACAAAAGAGTTACTCAGAAAAATATTTTATTCAGTGTGACAAAGCCAAGACTTCCAGGACTGAGCAAGAAGAGTAGTTGAGACTAGGGAAAGGACTGGAGAAGATCTTTGGGAGTAGCACTTGCTTATGCTCCCTTCCTTACCCGCCAGCCTCCTCTTTGGCAGCCTGTATCCCCTCAGCTGTCCCAAATCTAGAAGCCTGTGTTCTAGGGTTTACCTGCCTGGGAGGGAAGGATAAAATAATGACAGCTTTTCCAAAGGTATCTTTTCAAGAATTTAAGCAAAGAAGAATTAGCAACCCCATGGCACATTCCATGGGCATTGCAGTTCTAATCACCCCCTTCTGGTGTAAATCGGGAATAAATTAAAATCAATGGAGTCACACCTCAGCACTGGATGTAGATCCAAAGAGAACGAGGTCCTGAACTCAGAGGCACTGAGATGGTGCAAAGCACAATAGCTATGACGAGACAAAGAGAGTGCATTGGCCTCAAATTCCAGCATCTATTTTCCCTGCTTGGGAACACTGTGTTGGAAGGTAATGATTTACAGGGAAATTAAACTGATTTTTCTTGTCACTGGATTTTCCTCTTTCCTTCATTTCATGTTGTTTCATTCCCATGTGAAATGAAAAGGGAATAATTTACATTATATTGATTTGTTGGGAATTCCTGCCATAGAGAACTTCCTTTAACTCCAGTGAATTTTGTAACATTGATCATGAGTTAGCAACAGGTCAAACAAATGCTTCAAGTATGACCTGTTTGCCCTCTCCCATTCCTCACAGATATGTAACAGCAAACCAGAATACTTGTGTGACGGGGAGAGTTTGGGAACTTGCACCTTGGATTTTTCCAAGCACTCACAAGTAGCTCTCTAGATTTTTAAAGGCCCAGTGGTACAAAGACAGAATTCATATTGTTTTAAGCCTCTGTATCTTGCCTGAAGAATTACAGCACTTTTGGAAAGCAACACTATATGGGTATAAAGCATCTTGGATTTTGTGAACTTAACATTTAAAATACCATTGTTCAGGAGTGTAGATCTCTGCCTAACTCTCTTGGTATTTATACACTGAATCATATCTTCTCTGCACACTAACTTCCTAGTGCACTTGCAATTCACCCTGGTGTTTTGGGAGAAAAGGATGAAGCTAATCTTTAACTCTTCAGAAGAAAGTGACTGGACATTTTGAAGTAGTGATTTGTAATCACTTCCCACCCAGATCAATCTTCTTCCTCAGAGGAAGATCCTTTCTCTGTATGTCTGACTCATGTCCCTGGGCCTGAGGTTTACCAAACCACCAACAGCCAAGATCTCAGCTGTCTTGGACAGTCACAGCTAGAACTCCAAGTGGGTTTATACCTTTAGCAATTCCTAAGGTGTGTTCTGAACTTGGAAAAGTTCTACTCTCCTTCTGTTATTCCCACCCTACCCTCTCTTCAGTACTGGGGCTCAGTGTTTGTTATTTCTGGGCTTGGATTCTCTTTGCATTAAAGTTATATCCTCCTCTTCATTTGAGGAAAAGTATTTGTCATTTGTATTAAATCAAATGTGGAAATTACTCTTGTAAAACACTGTTTCTCCTACTTTCAGCACAAAGCTGATTTCCTCTTAGAGGAAGGAATGTGATTAGAAGTCAGGAATTGACCCCCTTTTATTTAGCATGAAGAGCTGCATTGCTGTGTGACACACATCATCAGTGGTCGATACCAAACTCAGACTTCTGAATATCTAATGTAGATCACGGATATAAATCTGCAGCAGGCAGTTTGATTTTCCCCAGCACCTTTTTCCCGGAGGTCTGACAATACCTGTTTGTTAGGTCCAACCAGCTGAGGTATCCAATCCCAGCACAATTAATCAGGAAACCATCCATTATGAGCACAGGGCATGGAGACGAATGTTTAATCACCCACAGAAAACCATGTCCCTTCCCCATTCCACTGAAGTGCAATAACCACCAGAGGGCTTGGAAACTGCTAGGAGTCATTATGGGCTTTGATGGCAGCCACTGTTTTATCATTTTCGTTTCTGAAGTGGCATACATGACTGCAAGCCAGCTGGCAGCCTTTCATAAGGTTCATCCCACCAATCACACATATTCTTCAGAGAACATTTCTATTTCTCCTGCAAAACCCCCATTATTTCAGCAGCTTTAGAGGACAGAAACTCCTTGGCTGATAAGATGTCCTCCAGAAGAGTTTCTCATAGACTGTCAGAGAGTAAATATGAAATGCAAGACACCTAGGAACAGTTCTTCTTGATTAGACTTCATGCTTCATCTACTTTTTGGCTTATATGAGGTTTTAAAGATTCCCTCCTCAAAAGGTTTCCCCATGCGTTCTAGTTTTACTGTTCTACTTGAGCCATTTGGCCAAGTTCTGTCCCACCAAATCCAGTAAGACTCTCACAGCACATTGACACAGTGGCTGCAACTCTTCTCCTACTGCACAGGAGCTTTATTGTTACTCTTGTAACAATAGTTGAGTGCACATTTGTTGCTGATTGCACGTGGAGTGTGACAAGTGACAAAAGTCTGCACGAGCATTGCAGGGCTAGGAAGCTCCTAGAGCTCCTAGAGAGTTTTCAGGCAATAGTGTCATAAACAGCAATTACCAGGCCTGTAGCAGCGGTGGTGCATAATAATTGGTACATCCAAATTTGGTTTGCACTTTAGTGAGAGATGTGTGACAGTGGTTTTGATCAAAGAACAGTTACTTAACTAAAGTTTGAAAACAATTTCCTTCCAGCTTGTGTTGCAAGATGAGCAGGATGTTCACTTATTGGCTTGAACGTCACTGTTCACCTTTCACACAAGTTCCCGAAGTGCATTATGGAGGTGTGGGAAATAGCTACAGACCACACTTCAGCTTGCAGTCCTCCTTATTATAAACTTCAAGTAATAAAGCTTCAGTTTCAAGGTACAGAATTGGACAGGAAGCAGAAAATTAGTTCTGGAGTGTGTTTATGCTTCCTCATTAAATTTTTTTGTCTTTTATGTCCGCTTTCAAGATAGGCTCCATTTATCCACCTTCAAAACCCTGAAATGCACACTCAGAATGAAAAAGCTGCTGTATTCTTTGTTGCTCTGGTCTAAACAGTCTTGCCATGATGGACAGTCAGATCCTGTCCAAAGCTCTCTGTCACAGTAGAATTTTTTATCATGCACTTTCTGGATTGGGTGTTTTGTGATCCCTGTTTACAAAGTTGTGTGTCATGGTCTGAACTCATCCCAGAGCACTCTGAAAGTAATCCTTGCAATCCTGTATAAGCCACTGCATGTCCTATCCTTTTCACAGCCCATTCCTAAAGGAAATGCCAAACATAATGGTAATCATTTACCAAAAGAAATTGCAGATGAAAAGCATATGTCTGGAGCAGAAGGCATAAGAGCAAAGCAATTTGATTTTTAAACACATTTTTGAGTACTTATGTGATTTTTTGACAGTAGGAAACATAAGCCAAGTGGCAGAAGTTCAGACCACTAATTGCCTCCCTTCTGAAGATACCAAAAATCACATTTTATTCTTTAAGCAGAGCATTAAGGGAAGTTATGTTACACATTGAGAGCTCCTTGGAGTCCTCCTTTATTTGCTTGTCTTTATTTCTTCTCTGAATCAAAGATAGTTCCCAATCTACATCTATTGTGCTGTTTTACTATGTTTTCAACAGATAACCCAGAAAGGAATAGTGATTCTCCTTAATATGCAGTTACAGTGGATTTTCAGTGGAGGACTTTTGGGACTGACTTTGAGCCCTGGGAATAGGACAGGCTGAGATTTCTGGGGTGCTTGTCATTGCAGACAGGTTTCCTTCATTTCAGGGCTGGTCGTTTTACTTTTAGTGTGATTCTTCTTCTTTTGAGGGGGTCCATTTTATAACCTGACTCTAGGACACCAGTGGTTAAATAACTGAGGAGATGGTGCAAAAGCTGTACTGCAAAGGTGGAAAGAAGAGGCCGGGACTGGAAAAGAAATAAAAACATCTGAGTGGCTTCCTCAAAACTGTATGTCTCAGTGTAACAGCACAGCCTGGAAAATTATTTACTGTGATCCATTGCATGAAGCATCAGAGACACTGTATTAGCTGGCAGAAAATAGCTGAAGGATTAGTGGCAATGGCTCTACAGCCTTTATGAACCAAGGCACCATGAATTTAAATTATACAACACAATGGAACTTCAAGGCACAATGCCATTTTTATCACAGAACTAGCCTTACTAACATATAGGTCACTTCATTTCGCGACAAGTTGGGTCACGTTTGCTCTTCCTGCTAGGAGCAGTGGGTGTAAATTAAAGTGCTGGATATCTCTGACAGCATGCTGGATCCCTGAGCCTCAGCAGCAGCCAGTGAGGGTATAGAGCACTCAGTGCTGCTCAGGAAGCAGTCAGACCATACTGGGATGACTTGCAGTGCACATCTTCTATCCCAGCTGGAGCACTGCAACTGGAGCATGGTGCTGCCTGCAACTGTGATGGGACAACAAGCAGAGGGAGAACAAGCAGGCTGGAGGCACAGGAGCAGTTGTTGCCCAGGGGAATTGCAAAAGGCCACTACATTGCACCTTTGCTGCTTTTCAGGGCCTCATCCTCAAACCTGTGAGCCAGGCATCACCCATTTCAAAGTGATTCATTGCTGGGACATCCGAAGGGCATTTTCATGTCATTCCTGTTCTTGGAGGCAGGAACTTGGTAATGAGTTGAGCAAGACAATCAAATCCTCTCCACATCATGTTGCAATGTTCTGGTACTGCAGTGTCATCCTGGGAGCCCTGTGTGTGCTGTCACCTCTGCCCTGGTGGCACGCACGCAAGGACAGTGCCATTTTGGAAGAGGTGTGGTGGCCCCTCTCTCTGGAGAGCAGAGCATCATCCTGCCCAGGAGCAGGAATTTTCCCTAATGCTCAGCTCAAGGATATGAAATCACTTTGTGATGTGCCTGTTTTCTGGATGTGTAGAATGTGAGGCTAATTTTCCTCAGGCAAGTTAACAGGCTGGCCTTTCACATTTATTCAATGGTACAGTTTAAAGCTGTACCATTGAATAAATGGCCTGATTTTCACATTTTTAATTACAGTTGAAGTCTTTGGGTATCTGGGAAAGCAGTAATCAAGAGAACTTCAGTATTTTGCTTTCCAAGTGTGCCTGTGAAAGGACACTGCAGTGGATGCAGTCCTTGCAATGCAATGTACTGCATGGACCCATTAGGAATTTTCAGCTTTAGGCAAGTCTGTTGTGAAAGAAAATTGTAAGGACTATCCAAGAAAAATTCAGCAAGTAAATTATATTTATTGCATGCACATGATTTGAAAGATGGATAGATTTAGAGAAAAGACAACCACATGCCTAAAGTGTTAACCTGGAACTGCAGAGATTTCATTGAAGCTCTTGGCTTTGGAGCAGAGGTTTGTGACTCTGGGATAGTTGATTAAGCCAGGATTTGCCAAGTCCTCATCAAAGATTAGACTGTCATCCTCAAAGGTACTGCCAGAGCAAATTAATTACTGCTGAAGATCAAAGTTTTATTTCTTTGTGCCTGACTTCTCCTCAACACAATTACACGGCTGCACAGATTTAAGGTGCCTGTCTACCAGGTGATGAGTTTGAGTTACTGAGGCTTTCAGAATAATTTCTAGAGGTTCAGAAAAAGAAACACTAAAATATACAATATGGAGAAAAGTTAGTGGCCTTGAGAATTTCATTATTAGTATTTTAATATTTATATACATATATATGCATTTTAAAAAACAGGAGTAGGGGATTGCCATGGATTACATGGATAAGGAGCACAAGGAATTGGCACAATTCTCAAACACAAGTAGCACAGACCTTGGACAATGTAAGTGATACTGGGCTTTCTTTCTTTCAGAAGTAGGGTTTGGGAGTTACCAAGCATACTTGGAAGTGTGGACTTAGAACACCTCTGAAAGAAACATCAACTTTATTCTGTATGTTTTGTGTGAAACAATACAAATCATGGGTACATAATCTTATCTTTAGTGTTTCAGGCACTTTAACTCTTTGAAAAGAAATCATGTAAATCTGTGACTCAGAAAAATAGTGTCTTGCTTTCTTTGTTTCTGGGACAGATCTGCTTTATAATCCTTTGCAAAGGACTCAAGCAATGTATTTCATCCTCACATGTTTCATAAACAAATAAACTATCACAGGATAAAGGATTTGAGGTGGATTATCATTTCGTTCCACACCTCAGAGCCAGGAAATTCAGCCACCAGTGACACACTGGTTTCAACGCAGCCCATTTTGTTTTCCTAGTAGTGCCTGTTACAGACACCACCTGAAAGCTGAACTTCCTGCTTGAAGCTGACACAGGTATCAGTCCTTAAATGAAGGATTTGCATGATTTATTTCTCTTCTCTTCTGCATTATTTGTCCTAACACATTGTTGGGGATTGCAAGGGTCTTATTCACCCCATTGAAGTCACTGAGGTGATTTCCCTGTCCCACTTTCCTCTTCTGTAATCTGATAATTTTCCTCCCATCTCACATGCATTAACAAGATCCCTGAAGTAAAAAACAATGTCAAGACTTCCTGTTGGCATGTGAGGCATTCCTTTCTTGTGGGCATCCTTCACCACTCTTTGGCTTCAAAGGTTTAATGGCTCTGTTTCAGAAGGTGTGAAATATAATAAGCATCTGATCATTTAATATTTCACTTCAAAAGGTCCAGGATGAAGCATTAGATGGCCAGACACCAGTAAGAAGGGGATGCTATCACAGGGTGCCAACTGAGAATGTTGCTACTTGCAGCAGAACTGAACTCAGAGCATCCACTTGAAAGCATCTTTATGTGTCTCCCCTGCTCTTACATAAATAATAATACTTACAATTTTCCACATTTATTTTCAGTTGATTTTACACCTTCAGTGAGAGAACACCCAGGAAATACTACCAGCAGTCAGTGCTCAGGTTTGCAGCAAGTGGGCAAGTTCTGGCAGGTGGATATTGGGGTCCAGGAGGTACCAGCAGCTCCCTAAGGAACGGGGAGCCAAGCACCCAAACCCAGCAGGCTGGGCAGTCACCTCACTGGCCCTGCTCCTTCCCACAGAGCCTGAGCAAGGAGATCCTGGCACTTCTGGATCCAACCAAGAGCCCACATCAGCAGCAAGTTCAGGGCAATGAGGCCAGTCCCAGGTGAAGCCAGAAAACCAAGTGACAGGGCAGGCACCCGGGTCAGTGCCATCCACGGCCAGGAAAACTCGAAGCTGAGGCTGAGCCCAGCACAAGCACTCCTCCAACCAAGTTCAAAAGCAGGAAAATTGCCAAAGCCCAAGCTTAAATGAGCCTCTGGGCCTGTGGGCAAGAGGGGATGCGTGGAGAGGTCCCAGGACTATGAAGGTAAATTGCTAGAGGAGTTTGACAGGTCATGAAAGGATTTAGCTGGAAATACTGAGGGAAGAAAAGACTCGATGGACTTTTCTCCTTCAACTTCCTTCAGCTACAGACTGCAAACAAGCTTCAGCTTGTGATACCTTCTGTGACCTTTCTGCATGTCTGATTTTTTCCTAAGTCCTCTGAACAGAAATAAAACTCAAGCATTTCTGAAACAGCAAAGGTAAAATACAGAAGCTTTCCTTCAAGTTACAGCACATCAGAAAACCCTTTTCTGGATCTTCTGGCCTTCCATCTTTAAATGACAGCTGAGTTTTAGACATTTATCTCTGATTTTTTTTTAATTGTCTTGAATGCATGCCTCAGTGGAAACCGGCCTCTACTACTTTCCTATGTGAGGTTCCTTGATCAGTGAGAAACTGAACAATTCTAAATCACATGTGCTTGCTCTAGGCTGGATCTTCTGTCCCTTGGCAATGGTGGCAGAAATTACCTAGTGTGCTTCCTGGTCCAATTGTTGGCTGCAAATGATTTTGGCTTTTCTGAAAGCCTGGATGTGATGTGATTTTCAGAGTGAGCCTTCTCTTCTTTTTATAAACCAGGTATATTTGAATCTGGATTACTCAAAGTCATGTCAGTGTTTGGAAAAATCCTTGTCCATGAATCTCACTGTTTTTTAGGTTTTTAATAATAATGCTTCAGTCACTAATGGGGAACTTTTAGATTAAATTTCTTCATCTTCCCAAGTAACAGGTGTTACATAGAGGCAACTCTTTACTATTAATAGCTACTGCACATTCTTTCCCTGGGAAATTGCTTTTTCTACTCTAGCAAAAAAAGAATGAAGAAGTAGTTCCTCCTGATGTCACACACAATGAGATTAAATGTTTTCCCATACATTTTGGTCTGGCTTTTATTTTTGAACTAGATACAACACAATAGCAGGGCACATTGATAACCACCAGAAGGGTTGTCAGTGAAATGCATGAGACATGTATAAAAACACCCAAAATAAAATGGTTGCATCCTGTAAAAGCTTTGAACTGCATATCTAAAAGCTTTCCTATTGATTTTTTAGGTTCTGCCCCAACAGTGTCCAAACATGGACTTGAATTAGGTTCTTGAGGATTGCGTTTTCCAGAAATAGAACAAACTGCTGCCCATGTGACTTTCAGAAATGATGACAAAGAGATACTCATGTTTTATTTTATGAGAAACAGATTAATTTCTGAAGCTACCCTGGAAGTAACCTGCAGCAGCAAGTCCCTGCGTGCACACACAAACCACCCAGGAAATAGCAAGCTGCTGACTGCCCAAGTGGGCCTTTTCTCTTGAAGACAAGTGCTGCGTTGTATTGTTAGTCTGAGTTTTGTGCTCGTAACATTTTGCTGTGTCAGTTTCAGACGCATCAGCCCGAACCCAGAATTTGTCCGGTTATCCTGATGGGTCATAACTAAGTCAGAAGCTTACAATCTTTAATGAGGTGCCATTCAGCAGCCAATGCAAACAGTGTCCATCAGACAGGCAGAGCAGCAGCTGGGATAAAAAACAGTTCCTACACTTCCTGCAGGTGATCCAATGCTGGTATGCCTCCCAACACCAGTGTCTCAAACATTTTAGATCCAGTTGACAGGATCCCTGTTTATGTGATTGCAGTGTTTGATGGGAGGAGACAATGTTTCCTGTCTAGGAACTCACAAATCTGCAAGCTAGAAGAAAGGATCTTTTCCAGTTCACAACAAGGGCAGAAGCAGCATCTTGCCCTTAGGACAGGCCACACTGGCCGTGTCCATTTCTTGTTTTGTCCAGGACTCAGCACTTTTGGTACAGATTTTTTCCTTTAATAGTATTGGTCTTTTCTAGGAATATTGGGATTTCTCTTTCAAGTGCTTCTTTAACACCTTCAGCCAAGCAGGAGCCTGTAGTACCGTATTGTCCAGGACCAGTTATTTTTCCTGTCATTGACCCACTGTCGAGTTTGTAACCAAAACTGAATCTTTCATGTTCCAGTATCCCTGAGGATGGATTCCTTTTTTAGGTTCCACATCCACTCCTGCAGCCCCAGAGCCTACAGGGGCAGCCCTTTGGCAGGGAAACCCTGGTGTGGGTGTTCAGCATGTGCCACGCAGTGTGCTGAGGGCAGTTGCACGTCCGTCCGTCCTTCTCTCTTCTGCCGCGGGTCGCTGCATAAAGTGCAGCACAATAAAATGCAACAGCAGCGCTTCTTAGGGCGGGCTAGTTGGGAAGGCAGGTTGTCCCCGTGTGTGATTGAGCGAGGAGGTGTACGACAGAGCTGAGAGGCAGCGGTATCCACGCTCGGAACACGCTGCTCCCGGGAATACTGAAGCTTATCCCTCGGGCGCAGCGGGAGGGATCCGGAGCCCGTTAGGCGGGGGAGCAGCGGCCCGTCGTGTCCATCTACGCTCGGAGCACGCTGCTCCCGGTGAGGCCCTCAGTGGGATCCGGGGGCGAGCAGCACCCCCCCGTGGCCGCGGTCAGGCACGGCACCGCGCCCCGCCGTGGTACAGACTGTCCAACAGCAGAGCCAAAATCTGCCTGTCTGGCTGGACCCGGTCACGCACACCAAGTTCACGCCACCCGAGCTGTGTACGTACGTGAAGGTTTTGCTCTCACCTGGAAGCTACCGCTGACATTTACTGCTCAATGCAGTTCGTGTTTCTGCAACAACTTAAGTATAACATTTCATGCCTGAAACTGTGTCTGTTCCTGCACCGGTTAGAACCTGTGCTCTGTGCACAGACCAGGGTGAGCACAGCTTCCAGATAACAGTCCTACGGACCCTCTGCAGCTTTTTTAGCTGACTGACCATCCTCTTGTTGGAGATGGGCTCTGTCAGCCAGCATCCTGTGGTTTCCTGTGTGCTTCTTAAAAGCTAGGGCAGCATCAACTCCGAGGCTGACTCTGCATTCCCAGCGTGTTCAGATTCTTCACTTGTAAGGACATGTGTACTGGCTAGGATCAAGGTTTTGCCCATGGGGCTGAGAATGACAGTTTCAGACAGATCAGATTCCAAATTAGAAGACACACCCTCCAAAAAAACTGCACAGGGAAGAATATTTCCAGAATTTCAGCACCTCCCAAACAGCTATTGACTTATTTATATGGCCTTACACAGGCACAGGCAGAGCTCGTAGTCCAAATCAGATAGTGGTTTGATACTCCACCACGTTCCATGGCCCTCTCATCTGGATTCGTTTTTCCAAAGCCCCTCTATGCCAGAAAGACATTCAGATGTCCTCGACAATCAAATGAAAGTTTAGCCCCCTTAATTCCCATAAAGCCTAGCATAGTTTGGTAAATGTGTGAGCCAAGCATGAAAGAAGGTTTGGCCCTTCAAATTAGAGACTCTATTGTTTCCTCCAATGCTGCTGAAATGCCACCGCCTCTGCCCTGGAGGGGACATATAAATGCCACCATAAGCTCCAGGACCCTAAGAATTTGGGCCTTGAATATCCAAATGAGAGGAAAAATGTGATCCATACAATCAGACACTTGGGAGAAGGACATGAATTTGATGCAGTAAGTATATAAACAAATTTTTTCTTGGTAAAATGTGCTCAACAGCACAATGCTCCAAGGGGTTATTTGATCCTGTAAGGGAAAAGCAGCATTATGGAAGGCCAGGAGTGACGAGAGGGGCAACTGCAGTGTCTGAGGGGTGATTTCCAGTGAGAAGACTGAGCTGAGTTGAGCAGTGTCTGTGTCAGAGCATGAACTTGCTCAGAGAGGCGTCACAATGGTCCCCTCAACACAGCCAGCTCAGGGCAGGACCTCAGTGAGTCAGCCTGATCTGTTCTGCTTTGCACTTTCTCCTCCCCAGTGCCCTCTGGGCTCATGTTTTCAAGACCAAATTAATAAATAAGTGCCACGGATGCTTCTGGGTCATCTGCTCTACCTCTGTATAGATCTCTAATGCACAGATATTACATAGTTGTCTCCATGAAGAATTTTTCTAGTGCTTCAGGGCTGTTGCTTGCCAATATTCACTACAGGGACATTTTTTAGGTGTCAGATGCGGCTGGTTTCACAGCTTCCCAGCAGTCTGAGGTGTCAGTGGGGGGATTTGTGCTCAGCAGCACACAGTGCAGAGCTGTGTGCCCTGCAGAAACGTGAAGAATGCCTGCAGAGCACAGGGACTGTGAGGGCAGGAGCGTGGGCTGCTCAGGCACACTGCCACTGCTGCCATTGCCCAGTGCCCACCAGCCTCTGATCCCCTGCTGCTCAGGCAGAGCTACAACAAGAGACAGCTGTTTATCACCCTTTTATTGCACTAATTGGTACCAATTTAAGGAATACTGACACTTATTTCAGTATGTTTTGCTGCAGGGACAAACTGTCCTCTTGTCTGTACAGGAGAAGCTTTGGTGTGTAACACCTTTCACATTGAAAATGCATATTTGTACCTCATCTGAATGGAAGTATCAGGAAAAATGACAGGCTCTTTTGGAAGGATGTCCCAGCTGTAGCAGGCGAAGTCTGTCCTTCCAGGAGTGATGGTAACAATTTCAGTTCAGGATTAAGATCTGAATCTTCCCCAGAACTCTAGGAAGTGACTGTTCAGTTGAGGGGAGCTCTGGACAGACATTTTTTAAAGAAATAAAAAATAGGAGACAGTTCACATCATGACTCACCTGCCTTAAGGAAAAATTGAAGAAAAGTCATTGTAAATGGGAAAAGGGAGTCAGGGGATACAGTCACATGGCCTCCTCCTGGTCAGAGGAGTGACTGAGTATAAAAGGATCCTGTAATGCATCGGTGGGTGGTTGTTGTGTGGGGATTGGGAGGGTCTTGATAGCACCTGTCAAAAGTAAGGGAGACCAAGGGTTTTGTATTTTGCAGACAGAAAAATCCATATATATAGCATGACCTACAGAAAAAGAAAATGGATAAATTATGTTTTATGGGCCTAAGAAAACTGCACATCTGAAAACCTTGATTGTGCCAAGTCACAGTTTTTAAGGGCTGTGCAAGGTGGCTGCGTGTGATGTGGTGATTTTACTCCTGCCTGAGCTCTAGTGGGCGTGACAAGCTGTATTTCTGTAGCTGTCTGGGACAGGGCAGTCCCCTCTGGGTCTGCCCTCTCTGGTATTTTGTAGCTCCAGGCAGTAAAAATCTGGGTGTACCTCTATGAAATCCTGTACTATTAAATGGGTGACTTCCTGGGTGTGGGTAGGCAGTGACAGCCACGAGGCATGACTAAAGGTGCTGCAGATGCTTAGGTCAGACCTGCCCATCCAGCAGTGCCTCATGAGGATAATAACAGTGACATCTGCAAGCTGCTTTCCATGCAGGCAAAGGTCAGTGTTTGGTAAGCTCCAGCTCTTGATGTGATATTTAAAAACATAGACTTTAGTTGGTGTGCTGCTGCCAACTTCAGCTCTGCTTTTCTATTCTCTAAAACCTTGTGGCCCTCAAATCCACCAAATGGTGTGTGTGAGGGATTATGGCCTATGGGAGAGCACAAGCCTTTGTGTGCTTTTCATTTCTGTGATATATTTCAGTCTCTGAGCTAGCATCTGTTACCCAGTTTCTGCTTTCTGTGCTTATCAGTCATGGCTCCAGAACATGTCCTGGCATACAAGTACTGCTGTTGGCACTTGGTTCTGATGACAGAAAATAATCTTGCTAAGGAGTGGGAGGCCCTCTGTAGCCTAAATTCAGGTTTTAATTCCTCGATTTGCTCCTGTGATCATGCCACCCCTCTGGTAGCATTTGTAATGAGAATGAAAGGATTGATCACTTGTTTTTGAGTTAAATTCAGGTCTTTTCAGATGAGGCTCTCCTTTTGCATTAGAGTAGCTAGCTCAGAAAATCCTGGAAGAATTTTCTGTGCTTGAAGCTAATGAACTGTCTAGAAAGAGGTGTTTGCAAACAGGATTGGGGATTTTCCTTCTCACTGTGAAACAAAGGAATACTTTGTGTTTATCCAAGTCCTTCCACTGAAGTGCAGCACGTGTGTGTGATGCTGCCATGGCAGCCTGCTTATTGTGATTGTCTACTACAAAAATAGAACAGGAATCTCTGTTTTCTCGTTAGAGGTTCTCTCCTGTCTTCAGCAGCGTGTTTGTTAATGGTTGGAGGCCAAGTTATGAAGTAGCTCAACTCCAACTTCCAATTACTTATTAACCTAAAATTACTTAGTTATTAATCATGCAAGGAGCGGAAGCGTAACAAAGTCTGTAAAGACTCCAGGATCATCACATTCCCTGCCTGCTTTAAAGAAATTATTGTTACCCTTTCACTCAAGAGGTGAAACAGTATTAACCAAGCTGTGACTTGTTCATAGATTTCCAGGGCATGCAAACCATGCTGATTATGAAAGACGAAAAAATAATTGTCTCTGTGCATTGATGATTGAATTTCTATGAAAGGGATCAAAGCCTTCTGTTTCTTGGAGGTGACAGTAAAGTAGTTCCTACTCTGTGGCCTGAGGACCTGTTTCCCCTCCCCATATCCGCTCCCAGCCTGCACTGACCAGTCTTTCCCAAGTACTCACCAGGTAATTTTGTGTGACTCAGATGAGGTCAGAACTTGCCCAGTTGGTAGGAATAGTTCAAGGGTGAGAGAGAACTAGAAACAAAGCAGAGCCACGTTGCCCAGGCCAAGGTAAGGACAAACACACCTGGTGTTACTGGAAATGGGAACTGCAGTTTTTTTACTAAATTAGAGGTCTCTTTGCTTTATAGTATTAGTTTCTTACTGAGACATCTTTGCATGAATCTAAGTACTTTAAGCATTGGGTTTTCAAAACTTGGTTATAAACTTAAAAAAAAAAACCAAAGGAAAAAGAAAAGAGCTATCCCTAGAAACCTGAGGTTTTGCTTGCTTTTTAAGTTGAAAAGTTTGGGGTCAGGATGAAGCCTGATTTATCCTTGGGGGAAGGGGGAGGGTTAACATCACATTTTGCTGTTGCAAGCCAATTGTCTTCAGTCATAAAAATACCCAGGTACCTCCTGGTGCCAAACAGCTTCACAGTGTGAGTGTCCAGCAGGGTGGCAGACTTGTTAAAAACAGGTATTTGACATTATCTTGGGTTAGAGACTTGAAGGAGTCAGGCTGCTATTGCTCTCTGCTACAGCTCTCTGATCCCAGAGCATCAGGCAGCACGCTCAAGTACCTGAAGCTGGGAGAGGCAAAACCAAACCTCTGGTTTTACAGCAGCTGGGAAGCTGTGTGGGTTTGTGCTAAGCTGTCCCACTTGAGATAGAGCAGCTCCAGAGACTGAGCTTGGCACAAAGCTGCAAGCCCCAGCACAGAGCTTCTATGCTCTTGTGAGCTGAGTTAAAAAACCTCGCGTGCTGCCTCCCTCCTGTTTTCAGCGATTCTCAATGTTGTAAATAGCAATTAAGTCCTTGTGTCAATATTTTCAAGGTGCAAAGCCAGAAACTGCAAGACAAACTTTAATCCCAAACACCAGGCTTGCTGTGATGTGTGTTTGGCAGTGTGTCCATCTCTGGACAGAAGTATGCCACAGGACAGGATGTGATCAGGAATCAAACATTTCAGTATTTGAGTCTGGTCTGCCTCTCCCTAACATCAAATTATATAAAGCAAAAGGAACTTGATATGAATCAGTGCAATAAGATGGGTGTGAAGGCAAAATCTGCCTTTTCGTGCTCCTCTCTGTGGCCCAATAACTTCTGCTTTTGGGGTTGATCTGGTGAATGAATTATTTGCTAGAAACAGATGGGCAAACAGTAGGAATGGTGAAGGTGTGTCTTGGTTCAATTCTTTTTTCTAGCTTAAGCATCTGCTTATGCAATTTACTGCTGAGCAATTAAAGTAAGAGGCCATGCTTTCCTTCTTACAGATGCAGCTGTGGCCCAGTAATGTTCATAAGGGTATTATACAGTTCAGCAAAAAGAACTGTGCGGGGTTAAGGGATCAAGCTGTGCTGTTACAATTTGTCATAACATTCTAAATCTGTGTATCTACACTGGGGCACGATATGATGGGTTGTACCAGTTATTCCCCCAAACACTGAGGATGGGCATGTATGTATCTGAGGGAAAGCCTGCTTTATCCGATGGATTAGGAAACAGAACGAGCCTAACAAGTGCTTTGGGCACAGGACGTTTCACGGCGTGTCACCAGAAGATTCCAAGGAGCCGGCAGGTTGCCTCCCTTGGTCAAGTTAGTGATTAAAGCGTTAACCGGAGCCTCCTGGAGGTGGAACCGTGACTAAGGGCGGGCTCCTGTCAGCGCTTGGAGAAAGGAAAGTGGTAGGTAAATATTCCCGACGTGCACCGAGGTGCGGGGAGTGTCCTGGGCTTCCAGCATTCCCAGTTTGTTAAGCAAAACAATAATTACCAGCCCGGTGTGTCCCGAGCAGCAGCGGCGGAGGCGGCTGTCCGCCCTGGCCATGCTGCCATGCCCCGTTCGGGGCTCAGGGAAAGGCGTGTGAGACTCCCGCTGCGCTTCTCCTGCTCGGATCGCCCGGCCAGGTGAGTGCCAAGGGCGGCTGGGGCAGTTCCGCTGCGCTCTCGGGGGAAGAGAGGTGTGCTTGCAGCCGCCCGAACTCCGGGCGCACTCCTCTGGGGCATGGGGGTGCCGGGGGAAGGAGAAATGCCCAAAGGCTGTGTGAGAGCCAGCCGAGGTTGGGCGGGTGGTCACAGGTAGTGCCGCTCCTCCTGTGCCCGTGGCCAGGAGCACGCCGTGCCCTTCATTCGCTCCGAGAGTGACCGGGGAGCGACACGGGTGACCTTGTGCGCTCTTTTCGGCGGCTGGAAACGGCCCGTGCCGCTCAGCTGCGGGCGCAAAGTAACTTCTCCTAAAATGGGGGAACACAGTGTTTGAAGGGATGTGTGCGAGCCCCGCTCTGGCAATACCCGAGGGGAGGGAGCGTGTGCGCGTCCTGCGGTGTACCTGGGAAAGTTAAGGGGCCATATTCACATAATCCAATTTACTGTTGGTTTTGTCAAATCCCATTCCGAGCCTGCCTGAGCAGAGGGCTTATGCTGTGATTTGTACTCAAGGAGTGCACTTAATGCTCTATACTGAGCAGTTAATTATTAAAATAAGGTGTGAAGAAATCTGAAAGCCCGAGAAAAAAAAACAAAGCCCCTTTATTTTAGTGGGGAAAACACAGTTGTTCAGAATAAGTACTTTTTTTTAAACTACCACCTCTTTCTTTGGTGGTGGGGACATCTAACGTAAACAAAAAGAACAAAAAAGGGAACGTGAAGTCCCATAACTAGACTATGTGACTAGTAAATTTATTCTGCTGATACTGAGTTTATCTATCGGAACAAATCTTAAATTCATCTTTATAGAAACCAATCAGGATCAAAAAATTTGCTAAGTACCAGCCACCTGTGAGTTTAGAAGATGACTCAGCTGGACATGATGTTGTGCCTGTGTACAAAACATTCTATGTGCATGTAGTATGTAGCTGAGTTAACAGGCAGCTGAGCCCTGTGGTTTCTGTAAAAGAAATGGAAGAGATTTGCCCTATCCTGACTTCCTGTGGGTTTGGAAGAGCTTTGGGGAGCACTGGATTAAAATACCTAGGGGTCTTTGCTGAGCTTTGGGGTTTCAGTTTCTCTAGCAGGGGCAGAGGCTCTGTGCAGCGCACTGCACTCTGCGGGCCTGTGTTCATATATGGGTGCACCAGAAAGCACATCCAGGCTCTTCCACAATCTGAGCTGCTGCCTTGCTGCTCCTGCTTGGCTGAGTTCTGGATCCTGGATGTCCCTCTCCTTCCTGTCCTCCTCTGCCGCTGCCTTTTTTAATCCTTGTCTAAAAATCTGTGTAGCCATTGCTCTTAACTTCTGCTTTGTCATTCTTGCACTCTACTGTCCCTGGTCTGTCCCCTTAAGTAATGACTTAGATATCATCGTACTGAATAAAAGAGAACAGGTCCTCTTATTTGCCTCTGCACTGACACTTGGACTTTTTCTTTGGGGGAAAAAAGCCCCATTTCAGGTAAGATATGAGTCTTACAGACAAGTACAGCTCATTACCTTTGTGACATTTGTCTTGTGCCCTCATGCTCTTGCAGTTTTGAAATGTGCACTTGTCTATTTTTCCTTTGCTTTTCCTAGACTCCTTCAATAGATGCAGTCCTCCTCTAGAGATACTCAGTTTGCGGCTCCCCCAGTTTTCATGTCCTCCTGACTTTCCCTTTGCTTTCCTTTCTTTCCTTCACTACGTATTTCAGGCTTCAGTCAGTCTTCCTCCAAGCATTTAGGTTTCTACTTGGCTGAGTCTCAGGCCTGCAGTTTAGTCCAGCCAAGATCCCACTTGCCAGGTGTAACCTGTCTGAGGGAATTCTGCCCTTCTAGTCCAGTTTAACATAATGGTAAAGACACCTGTGTGATACCAAGTAAGTCAGGAGATGGCTTTGACTATGTGGCACAGGCAGATATGGCTGGAGTGGCTGGAAAATCAGCATGGTTTGGTTAGTTCAAATCAAAGGGAGCAGTAGAAAAGGCATTTCACTTCTGTTTGCTTCCTCAAAAGGACTACAGGGAAGTGGCATGGAAAGCAGCAGGATAGCAGGAGGTGATGGGAAATGTCCCAGCTTTGTGGATTTAAGGAGTGCCAGTGCAAACATCCTGGCATCTGTTGTGTCAGGTACTGCTGCTGGGGAAGGCACTGTGCTGTGGCAGCCCACAGGTTCAGGTCTTGGCTAAAAATAAGCCAGAATGTGCCCGTGGGAAGGGGCCAGGGAGAAGACGTTCACATCTGCAGTGGGCTGGTGCTGTGGAAGTGTTTGGTACAAAGCTGATAAGCACAGCAGGTCACATAACTGAGGAGAACAGTGAGAATTGTGCTTCTCCCCCAGCCACAGGAGAGAAGGCTCTGTCCTGGATATTGCAGCTGTGAGGGAAACAGAAAGGCATTGGTGAAGAATTGTCCCCATCACCACCCACTCTTCCAGTTAGCTTTATTTTCAGCATTTTAATGGCACCTGGCTGATTTAAAATCTGTTTGAGGTGTTGAAGGCAAATAATTTACTAGGAGCCATTCAGTGCGTAGCAAAACACAGTGTTCATCTCTTTTGTGGGTGTGTGTGTAAAGGTCACTTCTCTCCATGTGCAGAGATCAGCTTTTTCCTTCAGATGAATCATTTTAAGGCCAAACAGTGTAGAAAGGAGTGCAGCCACAAGCAGTGAAGTGGTGCTGGAGCTCTCCAGTGTCACTGCTCTACAGTCAATAGAGGTGACTTGGCTATCCACTGCCCTTAACATGTTGTTTCTTGACAGGTGCCAGGAAGCTGAGGTGTATGTTCAGTTATTCAGGTGCCAAAGTACATAAACTCCTCTGCATCCTGTAAAAAGGGCTTGAAATTACACTGACACAGGCAGCTGCTTCACTTAGAGATCTTAAGTAAATCCCATAAAATCAGATTTCAAGGTGTGGCCAGTGGTTACTGAAAGTCACTTCAGAGGGAAAACCCAAGCAGTGGTATACATCAGTGTATTCCTCACACAGAAACTCATGTCTGTACAGAAGTCCCTGGACTTGTTTGGCTTGCAGGTATGTTTTTGTCTTGGTGGATGTCACCCAAAGGACAAAGGGAGTGCTACTCCTTCCAGTGAGCTCCTGACAGAGCACTGGTAGAAACACCAGCTGCTCAGGTAAAGCTCATTTTGATAGTGCGCTCTGGTTTTATGGGTTATGAAATAACTTCCTATATTTTGTAGGGTGAAGGTCATGGGTTTTATATGCAAAACTTCTCACTTGTCCACATATGTTGTTTTTTAGAAACTATCTATGATTTTGGAAAATAGGTGGCATCTAAAAAAGCAGCTCAGTAGTGCAGTACACAGAGGTGAGGTGTTTACTCTTTGCCCAGCCATGATCTGTTCAAGGTTGAATGTTCCCTAAATCAGTTTTTGGAAGGCTGTTTGTCATGGGGACTATAGACAATCAACCACTTTGCAGACATCTTTGACCAGGCCCTGTCCAATGCAGTCTGAAATCATATTCAAGTCAATCCCCTGGCATAAGGGACAATGGACATCGAGTGCTGTGAGACAAATTCCTCTGTCATCATACCCAAATAAGAGAAATGGAAGTGGAATGATCAACTTCCAGTGCAGTCTTTCAAGATGTTACTGCTTTCCATGTGAGATGACACTTGTTCAGTTAACTCCTCAGTCTTCCTTTTATTCTAGTACCTGAGGGTAAAGGGAAGAGCCTAGACTCCATAATTAAGTTTATTGAGGAATGCATTGTTGAAGTCTCGTGGCTCTGTATCCTTGCCTGCATAACAGGCTTGAATCCCTGTGTGTAAATCTGTAAATTGTATTGCTACCTCCCTGAAATTACTGTCTTGTTCTCTCTTTGCTATTCCACCTGCTTCCTGTGCTGCAGGACACTGCTGACCATCACCACTCCTTCCCTTGCCTAGTTTTAGGAATCTGGATGGGGTGCTTGGCAGAGTCACAGTGGTCATGCTCTGGCCATAGTGGACACATGGATCCTGGCCAGTAGCTGGGCTGCTGTCTTGGACTGCTGACAACTCCAGCATAATCCGGGAGTTGAACAAGTCCTAAAACTGCTTGAGAAAGTCCTGGCAGATGTAGTGCTTGGGATTTAAGGTACTGTTATATACTTGATGGGAATGGCTTATGGCTTTTTTATCAGGAGTGGGAAATACTTGGGTATTAAGGCTAAGTATGAAGGAGTCAAAATATGGTGTAGTGAGCCCTCAGCTTGACTGTCCCAGCCTGTGTCACTTAACAAACTAAAGCTTCGTGCTTGATTACTGTTCCATCTTGGAAACGCCCCCTGGCACTCTCCTCCAGAAGAGCTTGGGCCACAGAGCAAGCAGGACCCTCAGGGTTTGTCTTGTTTGTTTTCCTGGGAAACACAGGGACATGCCTGTAGTAGGAGCACATGTGCCAGCTGCTGGGTAAACTTGAGAGAGGGCAGAAAAAATCAGGTTATGTGGGGAAGAGTGGTGCTGGCATGCTGAGTGCCAGCCAAGTTCTGCCCTACAGCCATTGCAGGGGCTGGTGTAGTAAAGCAGCATTAGCAGAAGGGAAGGAGCTGCATTTGTAGAGGAGTGCCCTACTGGCAGTGTAGCCTGGCTCCCATCCCACACAGGACCCTTGGAACCCTGATTGGCTCAGGTATTGGAGCAGGGTGCTGAGAAGGCCAATATTCTGTGTTCAGGTGTGCAACTGGAGCAGTCATTTCTCAGTATTTGACTTGATGATCCTTGCGGTTCTGGAAATAAAACAAATAGTTTTCACAGACTTTTTCACACCACTCACGGATTAAAAAGTAGTTTTTCTGGGGCTCCAGTCCCCACCAGGCACAATGGGATGGAGCAGTTAACGCCGGCTCTAGTATGTCCCAGAGCGGTTGCCCCTGCCGGCGCGCTGCATACCCCGGGGTGCGGACACGGAGAAGGGTCGCGGGCGCTGTGCTCTCGTGTGTCGGGAGCGCTCGTGGGGTTTGGCCACGGGGAGCTGCGGGGCGGCGCCGTGTCTCAGGTTTCCGCGGGCGGGGAGGCGGCGGTGTAGCGAGCGGCGATGCCGATGTAATCGGCCGGTACGGGCGGCTCCTCTCGGTGTTCTTCCCGCTTCCAGCCACGATCCAGCGGCTGCTCCCGGAAGCGTAGTCCTCCTGGCGGGAATGGTGTAGTGGCACAGCGCGCTCAGCTTCCCCGCCGCCGCAGCCAGAGTTACCTGGAGCCCTCGCGGGACCCAGGCCCCGCACCGGCCGCAGCCGGAGTGGCAGCGCCTGCCTGCAGCTGCTCTTCCGCGGCGATGCCGGTTCCGATCCCCAGCCCCAGTCCCCCCCTCGATCCTCCGGCCCCAGCAGCAATCCCTACCGTACCTTCCGAGAAAGAATCGGTCGGCCCAGCTCCGCTACTGGAAATAGGCTGGCAGACCAGACCCGGATCCCCGTCCCAGATCCGTCCCGGTCCCACCCGAGCACCTTGTATCCCGCGCAGCACCAGCAGCAGCTCCCCGATCCGGGATCTCCGCACAGTGCTCCGACCGACGCCCTGCCGCATCCCGAGATGAGTCCCCGCAGAAAACGGGACAGGCGTGATCCGGGGTTTTGGTGGGCGGGCGGGGGGTGGGGAGGTGGGGCCCCGGGGCGGGGCCGGTCAGGTGCGAGGGCGGGCCGGCAATGCAGGTGAGGTGGGATCCCAGCAGCGCAAGCTGCGTGGGCGGGGCCTGGGGATTTAAGGCGTGGGGAGGCCCGGCAGAGCCGTGTAGCTCCTCGGTGGTGGTAGTCGGTGGGGGAGGCTGTTGCCGGCCGGGCCCCTATATCTCTTTTTCTGTATGTTTTTCTTCTTGCATTTCTTTCTTTTGTAGTTCTTTTTCTATACCTCCTTTCAACCCTCCTTTCCACCCTCCCCACCCCTTACACCCTCCCCCCAAACCCCCTCCCTCTCCCCCCTATCTCCCTCCTCCCTTCTACGGCCGCCCCCGGCCCCCCACTCCCCCTACCGTATCCCACCCTGCTCCTCCATTTCTTCCTTCCCTTCCCAACCTGCCCCCTTTCTCTGCTTTCCTTTCCTTCCCCCAGCGCTCCCCTACCCGCCCCCTCAACTTGCTCTCCTTTCTTCCACCCGCCTTCCCCCAGCCCCGCTGTTCCCTGTTGCCCTGTGCACACCCCGAGCTCCCTTTCCTTCCCTCACCTCCTGCTCCCCTATTCTCGCTCCATTCCCAAGCTTCTCCTTCTTCCCCAGCAGCCGCGTGGGGCTCGGGGTGCCGGCACCAATAAAGCCCAGAGGGCCGTGGAAGCTCGGCGCCCCCGCCCCCTCGCTGTCCCCTACCACGGGGGCCGTGGACCCGCCTGCGGGTCCCCCCATTGCAGTGCAACACAAAGGGCCCACAGCGCCGGGGCTCCGGCTTTCCCGACATCACACTGGGGCCCTGGGGGTGGGGGGTCTGTTATGAGCCCCTCATTAGGAGGGGGTCCCGGGGAGGCGGAGGGGGTTAGTGGGGCCCCTCCGAGGAGGGGGTCCCTGGGGGTCAGCCCCTCCGGAGTGAGGGGTCTGGGGAGGGGCGGGGCCTGGGGTACCTCCTCCGCCCCGCCCCTCGACCCCCGTCCTCCGACGGGGTCCGGTCCCCGGCGCCTCCCCGGGGAGGGGGAGGGGCAGGACCAGGGGAGACTGGCGTGCGTCTGGCTTAAAGTTGTTTTTCATGTGCCTGTTCACGCCACGCTGCAAGTGCCGGGCCCCTCTGTTCCCCCACCCACCCCTTCCCCTCCTCCCCCCGGCCCCGTCCGAGGAGGGGGTCCCCGGGAGGGCCCGGGCAGGTTCCGTCCAGGAGGGGGGGTCTCGAGGAGGGGCGGGGCCTGAGGGGAGGTACCTCTCCCAGGGCCCCGCTCCTCCCCGGACCCTCCGGAGGGGCCCTCCCCACCCCCGGGACCCCCCTCCGGAGGGGGCCCCCTCTTTCCCCTCCCGCCTCCCCCGGGACCCCTCCTCAATGAGGGGGCCCCTGTAACCTCGGACCCCCAGCCCCCAGGCCCCCAGTGTGATGTCGGAAAGCCGGAGCCCCGGCGCTGTGGGGCGCTGTGTTGCACTGTGCGAGGGGGGTTGACCCGCAGAGCGGGTCCGGCCCCTGTGGGGACCCCAGCGAGGCGGGGGCGCCGGGCTCGGCCTCTGGGCTTTATTAGTGCCCGGCACCCCAGCCTCCCAAGGCGGCTGCGAGGGAAGAAGGAGAGGGGAGGACGGGGAGACAGGAGATGGGGGGTGGTGAGGACGGGGAGGGAGAGGGTCGGAGTGAGGAGGGAAGCGGAGAGGAAGGGAAAGGCCGAGGGGGGAGAAGAGGGACGGTGGAGAGAGGAGGAATAGAAGTGAGAAGCGGGGAAGGGACAGGACGGGAAGGAGTGCGGGGGGGTCGGGTTTGGAGGGAGAGGAAAGGAGCGTTTCAGGGCAGGAGGGACGGGGGAGAAAAGAAAGGAATACGCGGAGAAGGAAGGAGGGGTAGAGAGAGAGACAGGAGGGGAGGCCGAAGCCTCCCGCGCCTTACTACTCGGAGCCCGCACACGGAGCTCCCGTCCGTACTGTGCTCGGTGAGCAAATGGCGGCCCAGGCAAATTCCGGGGTCTAAATCACCTCGGCCCCGCCCCCGCCCTGCAGCCGCCCTGGGGCCCCGCGCACCCGAGCCACGCCCGCCTCTGGCCCCGCCCCTTGTGCCGCCAGCCCCCGCCCCTGGCCCCGCCCCTATTATATCAGGCCCGGCCCCCTGTGCCGTCCGGCCCCGTCCCCAGCCTCCCACTTCCCGGGATGGGGCGGGGCCATCGCTTCGGCCCCGCCCCCACACCGGGGCCGCTCCGGGCGCAGAGCCCGGGGCTCCAAGGGGCGGGCCGGGAATGGGACTGGGGGCTTCTGGTTCAGCTCCTGTCGGTATCGGCCGGGGGTCCCGACTGAGAGCCGGGGCTGGGGCTGAGGCACTCCACGGCCCGAGCCTCCCCGGGCCGCTGGGGACAGAAACTGCCACGGTCGGGCAGGGAGTTCGGGGCCGAGGGAAGCGGGGACCGTCCCGTCCCGGTGCTCGGGCCGGCGGGCCCGGCGCTCCCGGCGGTTTCCTCTGGCGGAGGTGGGGGACAGGCGGGAGGCTCCTCGTGGAGGAGTTTTGGGGCGTCAGGGGCCATGGCAGCCCTGGAGGAGTGCGGGCTGTGAGGGAGGGCTGTTCCCCCTGGAAGCGGGTGTACCCGGCCGGGCTGTGTTCCCGGGAGGTGTTGCAGCTGAAATAAACCTGAATACAGCGATTCCCCACATCTGCCAGTGCTGCCCCACAGAGACACAGGACCGGGCACGGAGGGGTGCCTCCATCCCAGGTCCCAAGCACTTCCCATAAACTGGATATGGGCTAGGGGGTGGGCAATACCCTTCCAGCTGCCCACTGCTACATCACACACGGGGTCACAAACAGAGCTGCAGTGCTGGAACATGCTGAGGGGATCCCGGTTTGGAGCTCAGAAAGGGACAAAAGTCCTGCATTTTTCACAGTGGAAAACAGAGACTAAATCCAGTAGGTTTGGGTCTAAAGGCAAAAATTTAGTCTTGTTTTCACCTTTTGAGAACAGAGACTAAATATTGCATTTTTTTGGCCTTGAAACCAAGCTCTGGGGGATGATTTTGGTCCCAGATGCACAGCACGATGTTTGTGAAGCTCAGAAAAAGTAAAATAAGTCCTGCATTTTCTTTTCTTGAAAAGTGTCCAGTGTTTCTGGGACTCAGAAAAATGACCAAGTGGCACTTCCCAGAGACCTGGAAACAGCAGCTTAGCTGGCTGCTTTCAGCCCCCAAAGCAGAGAGCTGGGGAGGGCCTTTGGGGGGAGGGCTGGGGATGAGGACCTCTCTGGAGGAGGGGGTCCGGTTGCCTTGGTCCCCAAACGTAGGGACAGCAGCACGCCCCAGGCTGTTTCAAGGGTCTGAGATAAGTCTCAGGAAAGAAAAGCACTCTTCAACCCCTTTTCCACATCCAACTGTTTATTGTGCACAACCACTACAACAGTTATGACTTCTATTTAAACAATAACTTTATGACAATAAATAGTTAATAGTTATAACAAAGTTAATAGTTATATGTAATTGATGACAGTGAGTCATGTACAACTTGGCCAAAAGCCCAGATAACTGCAATTAGCTGGAGCTTTAAAGTGGCTTTGTAACAAAAAGCAGCAGTTATTAAGCCAGAGCTGGAAGGAACTGGAGCAGCCATCAACTGGAGCATCTCAATTCCAGAGCTGGAATGAAGATCACGCCACAGCCAGAGCTGGAGGTTCAGCAAGCTGGACTGGGTAACACCTGCAAATGAAACAAGCAGAAGGAACAGACATCACCTGGGCCCTCAGACATCCTGAGCAGTAAGTCAGCAGGGGTCCATCAGCAGGAGCTGTGAGCACCAGGAACAGCTCTTGTCCAGTGTCCATCAGCTGGAGCTGTAACAGGCACAGGCATCCCTGAGGGAGAGCTGAGCTCACCTGCAGCTGCAGCAGGAACGTCTCGTGGCTGGATCTGGAACTGGTGCACCCTGGATTCCCAGCCAGGCGCAGGCGTGGATGTCCCTAATCAGGAGCTCTGAGCAGCCTCTTCCCTCGGGGAGTGAAGCCAGGCCAGGTGCCACTCTCTGACTGCACGGAGGTGGCTCCCAGTCCCACTCCTGAGAGCAGAAGGGAGGCAGGGGCTCTCCTGGGGACGGGTGCAGCAGCATCTCCTCTGTCTCTGCAGAAAGGGGGTCAGTCAGCATCCCCAGGGTGCACAGCACAGCCCCACAGGAGATGCCTGTCCCCCTCCCAGGCAGGGGCAGCCCTTCCCTCCCGGCTGCCCCTGCTCTGGGCACAGACTGTGCACCGAGGACAGGGAGGCAGAAATCTCAATGGGAGAGCTCAGGGCTCAGCCCAAAAAATGCACGTTTCTGCCCAGAAGAGCAGAGGAGAAGGCACAGATTGCTGCAAGCCCTCTGCTCAGTGAGGGGCACTGTGGGAACCAGCCACCAAACAACACTGGGGCTGAGCCTGGCCTGGCCCAGCACCTTCCCCCGGCCACCCTCACCCTGCCCCAGAGCAGGACTGGCGAGCCACAGACTGTGCTGCCCATGCTGATAAACATCACTGAGCCAGGCACAGCACAACCCCAATCCCAGCCTGAACACGCCACAGGGCACGTCCCTCAAACAACGCTGAGCCAAGCCCAACACTAAGGAGCAAATGACACCGGCCACGAAGGGCCCCGAACAACCAGAAGCCCCCGGGGCGGGGAGCAGGGCAGGATCGCCCCCAGCCCGACTGTGACCAGAAGCCAAAGCACCAGCAGCCCTGGGTGGTTGCTGATGGTGTGGGGAGAAGCCACCCCCGGGCAGCTCTGGTGCAGCCCCTTCTCCCAGCTCCCTTCACAGTGATGGCTCCCACAATTGTCAGGCACAGCTGAATCCCAGCCCCAGTTCCTGTCCCACTCCCCCTGCAGCCAGGGCCCTGTCCAGGAGCACTGCCAGTGCAGCCCCAAACCACACCACAACAGGACAGGCCACATAACCAGGAAACCACAAGCACAACCATGTTCTTCCCAAGGAACGGCCAAGCACAGTGCAGAGGCACAGCCACGACCCTGGCCCCTGCTGCAGCCTGCTGCCAGCCCCAACGTGGCCCACAGCAGGGGCCAGCACCAGAAGCAGCACAGCACATTCCCCTCAGCCATAGCCTGGCACAACTCCCTCAGGTCATGTGCATCGGGGCATTCCTTCCTTCCTGCTTGATCCCGCAACCTTCCCCAAAGCTGCCCGGGGCAGAGCACTCACCTGGGCTCATCCTCCTGTGCCAGTGTGCCCAGGGCTGCTCCTGCTGGGGCCGTGTCCCAGGCTGAGCCCCTCAGCCAGTCCCCTGTGCTGTTTCCTGCATGGAGACAGTCCCTGGTGAGGAAGAGGCTGCAGCTTTGCCTCTGGGAAGACAAAACTTTTGCCCCTCGGAAGACAAAGCTTTTACCCCAGCAGGGCTCCCAATGCACACCACAGGTCCCTGCAGGCAGCAAAACGCAGTGGTGAAAGCAGACCCCTGCTTCTAAGGACTGCAGCCGACCCCTGCGGACCCTCACCTGCCCCTTTTCTCGCAGTGCTGCAGGGGCCGGGGCACCCCCCTGAGCCTCCCTGGAGCTCCTGAGCTTTCTGGACAAACACGAGCCCCCGGTGCCTCTCAGAAGCTTCTCCTGGGCCTGGGGCTGGTGTAGAGGCTTTGCCTCCTCTCCCTCCCCCTGAGCTCCCGGCACGGCTGCTCCTGCCCCCGGCTGGAACCGCAGTTCGGGATAGCCCCGAGGTGGGAGAGCACGTACTCACCCTGGGCCCGAGCTCCGGAACGCCTCGTCCAAGCCCGCAGACACCCAAAGGTCTCCCCAAGCGCACAGTGCAGCCTGGAAAGGGCGCGGACCCCGGCCCCTTTGCCAGCAGCCAGCCCCGACCACACGGCCGAACAGCGTCAGGCTCCCCGTTACAGCCCAGTCACCGCCGCGGGGACCGCGCCCTTCTCCCCGAGGCGCTGTCAAACCACGGCCCCCGTCAGGGCCTCGCCGCCCTCCCAGAAAAGGCCGCGGGGAGCGCACGGCTCCGGCCCCGGGTGGGGCCTGCCTCCGGCGCTCCGCCCCCGGCGCTCCGCCCCCGGCTCTCCGCCCCCGGCGCTCCGCCCTCGCCGAGGCGCCCCCTGCGGGACGCGCACCGGTACTGCGGGCAGCGCCCGCCAAGCGCATCCCGCCGCAGCCGAGCCGGTGCTGCGGCCCCACGGCGGCACTTCCCGAGCTACGGCTCCCTGTGTCCCTGTAGGGCCCTGCCCGCTCCCGGAACGGGACCCGTGTCACCCACAGTGGCAGCCAGGTTTGGTCCCTGATCATTCCCGGTGGGAAGCGATCCCAGCTCTTCCCCATTCCCGAATGGCCGCTGCTGTCAGAGGCCTGGCGTGGAGAGGCGGCAGCCGGGTCGCATTTCACACGAGCCCAGTTCGTGGTCCGAAGCTGATCCGAATCAAGCCCTGCTCAGCCGAACTGAGCTGAACTGAATCGAGCTGGGCCGAACCCAGCCTCCCGCTCTCATGCCCGTTAATGAGTGCTTGTGATGGACTTTTGGATCAAAGCATTTTCCCTGTTGATTTCCCTGCCTGTTTCCCTCTTGCCTTCCCTGTGCTGTCTCAGCCCGATGAACTTCTTACCCCAAAACCGCCTTGGCTCCCCTTTACCCTCCAGTAAATCCCATCTTCCCTACTTCTCTCACGTTCCTCTCTTTACTGCATTCCTTAACTTAACAAACCATCCCTGACCCGTAAGCTTTGGTTTCAGCTAGATTCGGCTTGGTTCGGCTGAAGTCGGAGCCGCTCGCTGCCTTAGGCTGAGCTCATTTTGGTTCGGCTGAACTCAGCTTGGTTTGGCCCAGTTCGGAGCTGCTCGTGGCTTCGGCCAGACTCGGCTTGGCTCGGCCCAACTTGGACCAGCTCTTGGCTCGCTTCGGCCGAACTCGGAGCCGCTCTGTGTGTTCGGCGCAGCTTGGTTCGGCTCGGCTCCCTGAGGGCGGGAAAGTGGCGCCGCCTCACGTTAAACTCGCACAGCTCGGGGCTCTCCTGCTGCCGCGTCCCGCGGGCGGCCTGGCCATTGCACGGACACGGACAGCAGAGCGGGGTCGGGCAGGAGCTCATTAGGCTGTGACCGCACTCGCGCTAATTAGCGGGCACGAGAGCAGCAGGCCGGGTTCGGCCAAGCTCGGTTCGGCTGAATTCAGTTCGGTTCTGCCATGCTTGGTTCACTCACCATTCCATATGAGAGGCATCACTGCTCTTCTCTGCTGCTTGGAATGGAACATCAGCCGGACACAAGCCTTGGAAAAAGCCTCAGGAACAAGTGTCCCCATAAGACAGTCATCGGGTGCTGGGAGCAAGAACCACCATACCTGGGGTGGTTACATCTTGTGGGGACAAGAGTTACCCCAGGCAAAGCCTCACCGTCACACCCCGGGCGTGAGGGAGCTTGACCACAGCACATCTGGGGACACATGGATGGACCTCCCCGCTAAACTCCCAGAATGGGGATCCCCTAGGGACCTGCACTGCAGAAACTGCAACAGGAACCAAAGCAATCACCAAGCTAACACTAACAAATCTAGAAACACAAGCAAACAGATAAACCCAAACAAATATAAAAAAAGGCTGGAGGAAAACACAAATGTCCTGGCAGGCACAGACCAAACTGACAGGTCAGAGTTTCCCTCATCACAGTGCCCCGAGCTGCGCCAGCTTCCCCAGCTTCAGAGAGGGAAGCGTGCCAGGGCTGCCTGCAAGGAGCCTTCTGCAGCAGGCACCAGGAGAGAAGGGCAGGCAGGGCACCTGGCATCGCAGAGATGAGGGAAGCCAGGCCCCACCAGGCAACAGTTATGAGCTGGGCAAAATCTTCCTCCTGGAGGGTCAAAGATTCTCTGGAAAACATGGAGCTAATCCAGAGCAATCCATCCAAGAGATAAGAAGGAGTGGGCAACCACATGGGAAATGGGGAGCAAGTGGGAAGTGTGCGTGTGTCAGCTCCTGCCTCGTTCACGGGTCCTGGCAGTGGCAGTGTCACAGACAAAGGTACAAACGTGGCTGCCAAAGCCCTGCTGTCCACAGCAGCTGCCCACGGCTCACTGCAACAACTAAGAGGGGAAGCTCAGAGCCAAAGGGGAAAAGTCCTGTGTGAAGGACTGTGTGCCCTGCACATCTCCAGGAAGCCACTCACCAGCTGCCTGAGCACCCATGGCTCTGCTGCATCCCAGCCAGCGCAGCAGAAAGGAACTTGGTGTGGCCATGCCAGGGTTGTATGTGCATCTCCACAGCCTGCAAAGAAATCAGAAACACAAGAGAACATATCACTATTCCAGCCCTTCAAAAAGAAAGGAAACTCATTCACGTGATTGAGGGACAGCCACTTAGTCCTGGAGGGTGCAAGTGTTTTAATTACAGCTGTGCACGTTTAGTATTCCGTGTAGCTGAGACCTGGGTGTTTCTCCCTGGCTCAGCCCCAAAGTCCAGCTGGAAGCAAGGCCACATCCCTGCCACGCACAAGGAGGCATATGCCTGAGCATCAGCTGGAGCATCAGCCTCCTCACTGCTCACCACAGGGCACTACAAAGCAGAAATCCACCCCTCTAATGACAGCTGCAGCTGTGGACCAGTTTGGACTGATGGATATGGTGCTGGAGAATATTATGAACTTGTTGGCAAGAAGCTGCTGTTGATGTTAAAAAAACCTCTATATGGAATTGGACATGGTTACCTGAAACCGGGGTGATTTTACCATCTTGCCGAGGTGGTGTGTGGCACCCAGTCACAGGAAATCTCTGTTTCTCTGACCATTCTCTGAGACAGGCAGTCCCTAAAATCTCTGGCAGCCAGAAAGCGCAGGCAGGAAAGGAGCAGCCAGAGCCCAGTGGCTGTCTGCGGTTTCTGTTTCCCCCTCTCCCAACCCGCTGGAGACCTGAGAAGCATCTTCTAGCCGGGCATCCCGTAAGCTGTCAGCCAGGTCTGCATCAGCTCCCAAAAGCTCTGCAAACACAAAGGTGCCTGTGACCGAGGGCTCCCTGACTGACACGAGCCCGAACTTTATTTCAGTCCCCGGAGCGCGGCAGGACCGTCCCGCTGGCCACGCCGCACGCCGCGCCCGGGGACTCGCTGTCTGACCCGAGCGGTCCCTGTCCCGTGCAGCCCCGCTTCGCCGCCCAAGGACTAGTGTCCTCTGCTGGCTCACTCCCTTCCTTCGCTGCCGGCTCCTTTCCTCCGCGGCCGGCTCCCTTCCTTCTCTCCCGGCTCCCGTTCTTCGCTCCCGGCTCCCGTTCTTCTCTCCCGGCTCCCGTCCATCCCGGCTGGCTCGCTGCCGAGCACCTGCTCCCGGTGGGAGGGGCCCGTCCGGCTTTGGCGCGCCCTCCCGCCCGCGGTGCCACCACTCCGAGACACCTCGGCTCGGGCGGGTTTTGCTGCTGTTAAAAGCTGTGCTCTCGCCGCTTCACCTCGGTGATGCTAAGTTGCAGTGATTAGGTCGGGTAGCCATGTACGAGACGGCAACGACTTCCCCCGCTCCAAACTCTCTGCAAGCTCTGCAGCGTCTAGAGTGTTGGCTTTGTTGCCCCGTTCGACAGCCCGGCAAAGCCACAGCTCCCGTTTCTGCTCTCCTCTGCAGCGTCTGCCGAGGGAGACCCGAAGGAAACAGTCCTGAGGATAAAATGTCCGTGCTTGTACACAAATAATCGGTCTCTGCATCAGGACCCCCGTGCAGCCGAGGGAGGGAAGGCAGCACTGCTGGCTGCACCTCCCCTGTGACTGAGCAGAGATTTGAGATAGCCAAAGCTGACAGGCAGCAATAGAAGTCTCACTGTGTGTGCTAGAAATCTTTCAGTGCTAAATGCACACTGAACCAGCCTACTTGTCATGTTTCTTCTAGTGAAGCATTAGCATTAGTGTCAAAGCTTGTTAATGCAATACAGACATCATCCAGTGAATATAAATATATATTCCAGCTCAGTTTGGGTGTGTTGCTGTACTGAATAACGTGGGAGGGAACGGTGGCTGTCACTTCTCCTTATGCTGCTGTTAAACATGATCACTGAAGGGCCTGGGCTGGCCTACCTTGCTAGGAGTACTCTGGGGGGAGTGACAGAATGCTCAAAGCAATGAAATACTGGCATGACAGTATTATTTCCAAGTATCTATTTCTGACACGCTTGTTGGGGTAATTACCCTGGGTATTATTTTTTACTTCAGGCAGTAAGTTAGGTGTATCAGCTTCATCCTGAGCAGGTGTCAGCACATTCCCAGAAGGAATGTTAGCTGCTGTCCAACCCGCTACAGAGGCCAGCAGGAACGGCGCTGGTGCACATCTGAAATGAAGCATACTTTTACTCAGACTGCTTTGTGAAATTTTTGTTGAGATGTTTCTGCACACCTTCTTGTGACATGTTGAATTTAGAGATGAGCTGATAAAGGCAGGAACACTGTTCTGTCATCACTGTCTGAGTTTTTTGAAGATTTCAAACCCCTGCATATTAAGTCCTAAAATTTTGACCATTACTTATGACATGGATGACACTACATTAATTTCTTTAAGGAAGCCCATGATGCACAGATGCTGCAAACCCACTTCAGACACTGATGAAGTATTCAAGTCCCCTTCTTCCCTCAAGAGTTTGGCATCACTGCATTTATTCCAAGTGCTGTACGCTCAGATCAGGATTTATTTGGATATTCTGCAAATTATATGTACATATGTACATAAGCAGCTTTTATGTTAGCTACAAATATCCTCCAATGAAACTCTCCATCATGAATCACATTTTCCAAAAGGAAGTTGGCCCTGCTAAAATAATGAAGCTAAATTCAGATGGCCTGGGGCAAACCCTTTGGCAGATATGTGTTTTTATTCCTGCAGTAAATGAGAATCTTTTCAGGGTAATCTAAAAATATCCCTGGGCTCAACTTCCTTAGAAGAGAAATTGCACTTGGTACCATAATGACCTTTGGAAACAAAGCTTCATTTAAACTTAAAAAGCGTCAGCCACAATTAAGGCACGGCTTCATTTTGCTAGGATCTGTTTAAACCACTGCCAGTTAAAACCATAACAGGGGCCACTGACCTTATGTTTCTAACAAGCAATTAACACTAGCATGCTTCCAAAAAATTTAGTCCTTTAGTAAATTAGAAAAAACCCCCACAAAACAAAACACCCCCCAAAAAACAACAAAAGAAAACCCCCAACTCCATAACAAACAATCAATCAATCAATCAAACAAACAAACAAACAAAACCCCCCAAAAAACAAAAAAAACCCCACCCTCCAATAGGTGACTCTGAGCAGGTTCATTCTAGAGCACCATCTTTCATTATTATGAATTCCACTGAACTAATTGCAATCATCTTCCACCCAACTCTCATCCCTCAACCCAAGAACTTTTTTTAAACAAGTATCTCTACCTCCACGCATCAATTTTTTGGTCAAAAATCCCAAAACCGAGGGGTTCCAGGTTAACAGCAGCAAAAAACTGATATTTAGAACAACAGCTGTTGTTGCAGTACCTGACAGAAATGCCCCCCAAGCTTTACTGTCTGGTGGTTCCACTTGTTCTCCCTCTGGGGCAGTCTCACGCTTCTGAGCTGCACATGGCCCCAGTGCTGACAAGCTCTAAGGAGGCACCTGAAGGCAAGCACTAAATAAACACAAGACTTACATTACCCCAGTTTGCTGTCATTTGCCTTGAAGAGCGCTTAAATGTTTCAGTAAGAGTAAAATTGCAACACTCTAACTGCTGTCTCATTAAGCATCAGAATAAACAGCTGCTTATTTTAATGGCTTTCTTCAGGCAGTTGCTAACAGTTCTTTTGCCATACGCTGTGGTCTGTGCTTAAATATTATCAGAGGCTGGTTCTGCCAAATGCAGTCTGTGGCTGCCTACAAGGTAAAAGCATCTCTGAAAGCACCACCAGCCCTACAGCAGCTGTATGGCGGTAAAGAAATGTGACATAACTTTGGGACCCTGAAATGGTAAAGCTGCCTCCAATCCCAATTTCCTAGCTGAGTTTTGCCAGCAAACAGCCTAGACCTTGGATTCTTCTCCAAGAAATCCACTGATATCTGAGTATGACATTTTGTTTCTGCTTGCTTATGTGTTTGCTTCATGTTAGGAAGTACCAGTCACATTTCACCAGTCCTGGAGACCCAGTTGGACATTTAAAGACAAGTTTCCAGATTGTCCCAATATCTATTATTGGAGCAAAAGGAGATGCCAAACCTTACAGAGATTGTGAAACTGCAGGTAGAAGACATAACAAACTGGCAAGCAAATGGCAAAGCATTGCTCTATCCAACATAAATCAAAGACCATGGAAATGTAGTAAAACTGCCCACACAATTCTGTCTTTGCTCACAGAGCAGCTCCCAGGACCCAGCTGAGATGAGGGCAGGTTTTTGTTTCTCATGTGGACCTGTCCTCTCATGGCTGAAGATTCTGCATGGTCACTTCCACTTAAGCTTGGGTGTTTATGCTCACAAAAATTCTCTAGAAATAACAATAGTTTTTCAGAGCTTCTTCATTGCCTGTTTTTTTATAGCAAGCTTGAGTGTCTGTTTCTGATTTTTATGCCTCACTGTTTTTTTAAGTTGCTGCTACACTGATTGTTTTTCTCTAGCAGTTAAGGATGTAGCCTGTAAAGGCCCTTTCAATAATGTGTTCCAGAAAACCCCTAAATCTACCAGGTTACCACAAAGGAAATACCTGTTACTGTGGTGGGAGGGGCATTAGACTTGTGGGTTTTTTCTGTTGTTGTATCTTTTGTTTTGTTTTGTTATGGGGTTTTGTTTGGGTTTTGTTGTTTTATTTGTTTTGTTTTGTTTTTGTTAGTGGGCTTTTTATGTTTGGTTGTTTGGGTTTTGTTGTTTGTTTTGGGGTTTTTAAAGTCTTTTGCAGCTGCAATAAGAAGTCATGAAGTCTTCCACACCTTCCCACTTTCTCCCCACCCTTGGCATGATTTTATATCTCTGGGATTAGGGAGACAGTTGTCTCCCCTTTGCTGGTGACCTTATGACCTTCTACAAAAAGTACCAGGCCAGGCACAGAGCAGAGGTACTTGCTTTCTCATCTCCCAGTTGATAAAATCTGGTGCGGGATTTCCTGAAGGCACTCCAGCACACCTATACAAACCCATACTCTGTGTGTCAACCTTGCCACCCAGCCATGGGCCCTGCTAAGAGAAACTTCGAGGTCCTTGATGCCTGAATTTTGGGCCTGTCCCAGCTTTGGTGCACTGCCAGCACAGGCTCTCAGCAGGTGCCTGTATCCAGGGAGAAAAGGAGGTAGCTTTGCAGGCTGGCACCACGTGGTGTCACCTCCCCAGCAGAAACATGCTGGGAATGCAACACAGAGCACTGCATTGAAGTGGGACAAACAGCTAGCTGCCTGCCAAGCTCCACAATACTCCTAGATCAGGTTCCAGTTTCTCTCCCAGGGGAGCTGCTGCCACCACCATGTGCCCACCCTAGACCATAGGGAAGCCAGATTACAGAGCTCATGCCTACCACACCAGATAAGAAAGGGATCAGTACTGCTGTGACTCTAAATCCAGCGCCAAACCAAAGCACTTACCTAGAAACATGGGCAGTAGAAGCTTGTGTAGCCATTTTCTCAATGAAAGGCTGCTTAGGGAACTTCCATCACTTTCTAAGCTCCCGACCTAGGCAGAGGTATTCTTGGTTCAGAGGTGGTTTTCCAACAGAGCTGGGGGTGCTCAGGGTTGTCTAGATGTTACTCGGGTTACTCTGTGTGTTCCCAGGGGTGCTGTTAGCAGTCCTGTAAACTCCTCTTGAACTAAAGAGCAGCGGGGCACCAGCCATGATATATTTGGACCCGTAGAGCCCTTTTAAAGTGTAGGCCTGCATCTGCAGGTACACAGCTGGGAAGCCCCTCACAGCATTCCATAAAATATTCCCAGCAGGGGCCAGGAAAGCCTTGCTGGGGCAGGTACCTGTTTGGGCCACGGGAAAGCTGCTGGCACGGGTGACACATTAATGGCCACACTGGCCAGTGCAGGGCTCAATCCACCCCTCCTGTTACAGCATGCGCCTTGCTCCGTGGGGTGGCCTTTAAGTAAAATCATAACATCTTCCAGATCACTTTTATTAGAGGTACATCTCCACTAAGTTCCCTACAGACCGGGTCTGTAGAGCTAATACATTCCCTTGTAGCAAGGGCTCCTGTATTTAATGCTGCACAGGATTTAATAAAAACAAAATAAGCCTCACTTGAAAAAATCAGTGACTGGTCTGGCTTCCTTGACAAAAATCCTTCCATACAGGGGATAGATTAAAGTAACCACTGGGTAGAAATTGGCAGAAATCGATATGAACTTAATAGGTGGGAAGATAAATTAACTTACACTGCCTGCATTTTCCTGGGGCAACTTGTTGGTTGTGCAGTGCAACAGGGTATCCTTTCCACAGTTTGAGGTGTGATTTGGTTTCTCCCTATGTACATTCCCTACTGGGCAATAGATTGGCTACCAGTATTGTCAATTAACTTCCAGCTCACAGAACTCAAGTGTAAAATGCTCATAGAAGAAGAGGCATGAAGGCCATGCACTAGGCACAGCTGCACAGAAGCCAAGAGGTATACAGCAAGTCTCAGACTATTTAAAAACCTCCACGCCTCCTGCTGCTTTATTGCCTATACCTCTAAATGTTCACCAACAGCTGTCTTTTAGGCAGTGTTTATCAGAACACTGGTTACATATATTTTTATATTTTCTAGCAAGCTCACTTAGAACCAGCTGCAATGCACTATAAAAGCAGTTACCTGGATTTATCAGAGGCACCAGGATGCAGCACCCAGTTTTTACTCCTGAACAGACTCCAGTGTTACGGCATTTTGCAACTGTGTGACACTCCAGCGGAATGCACTCATGGAATGATCTAGAGTGAAAGCCAAGTGCTGTAGAAGATTACAGATGAAGAATCATGCTAGCTAGCCTGCTTCAGGGTAAAAAGAGTTTCATAACAATAAGATATGATGATATTCTCAAGCAAATAAATTCTCCAATACTTTGCAAACAAATAAATCCCAAACCTTCCCCCATCCCTTAAGCTTTTTGACTGCTGACAGCCTCTCACAACAAATGCTTTCTCACAGCAAAGCACCCACAAACTGTGTCACTCTTAATTGAATACACCAGATTTCAAGAAACTTTGGCCTGTGAGGGTAAAATGAATCAAATTCCCCCTTTTAGAATACTTGGCGAAACAGAAGCTTGATGCCATTACGGGTGCCTGTCAGCAACTTGTGATGAGCCCTTTAATAAGATGCAGAGCTTCCTGCTACTGTTCAGCATAGTGTGTTCTGTTCTCACAAGGTGAGGGAATTTAGTGAATTCATCACGAAAAAAGGGGAATTATTCTGCTTAGTAAAATACTTTTGCTCCCTGTAGCCCAACATGGATTGTATTATCACTGAAGCCAAACCACTTCACAGATTAGGCCTAGAAAAACATAAGGGAGCTACCAGATGGATGTGTTTTGCAATCCTCTGCTATGGTGTCAGCTTCAGAATTTGTGCAAATCATGTATTCTGAATGTCACAGACAACCTTTAAGTAGATAATATCAAGTAATTTTCCACGGTACTTTCTTTCCATAAGTCATCTGCTGTTTTATAGCTCACACTAGGGACATACAGCCTATCAATAAAACAGAACAACCCACCAGCCCCAATTAATACAGTTACCACCATGTTTGCTCAATCACATGACTTATCAGGCTCATGCATGCAAAGCTTTAAATGAAATAAATCAAGGGACTAAGTGAAACTTATTGCACCAAAACAGAACTGTGAATTAAAAGCTTTAAATATGTAAGAAGCAGGACAGCTAAGTCCTCTGCAGTGATTACGAACTCATGTTGGATGTAGCAGTCACCAAAGTGTGATGACAATTTACAGAGCAATCAAAACCTGCTGTAGGCTGAACCTAAGTGCAGTATGTTGGTACATACAGTGGTACCTGGCACTTGAAGCCCAGGACACCCTGGCTCTCAGGGTTTTTACTGAAGCCCTCTGTAACACCATTCCATATGAGAGGCATCACTGCTCTTCTCTGCTGCTTGAATGGAACATCAGCGGGACACAAGCCTTGGAAAAGCCTCAGGAACAAGTGTCCCCATAAGACAGTCATCGGGTGCTGGGAGCAAGAACCACCATACCTGGGGTGGTTACATCTTGTGGGGACAAGAGTTACCCCAGGCAAAGCCTCACCGTCACACCCCGGCGTGAGGGAGCTTTGACCACAGCACATCTGGGGACACATGGATGGACCTCCCCGCTAAACTCCCAGAATGGGGATCCCCTAGGGACCTGCACTGCAGAAACTGCAACAGGAACCAAAGCAATCACCAAGCTAACACTAACAAATCTAGAAACACAAGCAAACAGATAAACCCAAACAAATATAAAAAAAGGCTGGAGGAAAACACAAATGTCCTGGCAGGCACAGACCAAACTGACAGGTCAGAGTTTCCCTCATCACAGTGCCCCGAGCTGCCGCCAGCTTCCCCAGCTTCAGAGGGAAGCGTGCCAGGGCTGCCTGCAAGGAGCCTTCTGCAGCAGGCACCAGGAGAGAAGGGCAGGCAGGGCACCTGGCATCGCAGAGATGAGGGAAGCCAGGCCCCACCAGGCAACAGTTATGAGCTGGGCAAAATCTTCCTCCTGGAGGGTCAAAGATTCTCTGGAAAACATGGAGCTAATCCAGAGCAATCCATCCAAGAGATAAGAAGGAGTGGGCAACCACATGGGAAATGGGGAGCAAGTGGGAAGTGTGCGTGTGTCAGCTCCTGCCTGCGTTCACGGGTCCTGGCAGTGGCAGTGTCACAGACAAAGGTACAAACGTGGCTGCCAAAGCCCTGCTGTCCACAGCAGCTGCCCACGGCTCACTGCAACAACTAAGAGGGGAAGCTCAGAGCCAAAGGGGAAAAGTCCTGTGTGAAGGACTGTGTGCCCTGCACATCTCCAGGAAGCCACTCACCAGCTGCCTGAGCACCCATGGCTCTGCTGCATCCCAGCCAGCGCAGCAGAAAGGAACTTGGTGTGGCCATGCCAGGTTTGTATGTGCATCTCCACAGCCTGCAAAGAAATCAGAAACACAAGAGAACATATCACTATTCCAGCCCTTCAAAAAGAAAGGAAACTCATTCACGTGATTGAGGGACAGCCACTTAGTCCTGGAGGGTGCAAGTGTTTTAATTACAGCTGTGCACGTTTAGTATTCCGTGTAGCTGAGACCTGGGTGTTTCTCCCTGGCTCAGCCCCAAAGTCCAGCTGGAAGCAAGGCCACATCCCTGCCACGCACAAGGAGGCATATGCCTGAGCATCAGCTGGAGCATCAGCCTCCTCACTGCTCACCACAGGGCACTACAAAGCAGAAATCCACCCCTCTAATGACAGCTGCAGCTGTGGACCAGTTTGGACTGATGGATATGGTGCTGGAGAATATTATGAACTTGTTGGCAAGAAGCTGCTGTTGATGTTAAAAAAACCTCTATATGGAATTGGACATGGTTACCTGAAACCGGGGTGATTTTACCATCTTGCCGAGGTGGTGTGTGGCACCCAGTCACAGGAAATCTCTGTTTCTCTGACCATTCTCTGAGACAGGCAGTCCCTAAAATCTCTGGCAGCCAGAAAGCGCAGGCAGGAAAGGAGCAGCCAGAGCCCAGTGGCTGTCTGCGGTTTCTGTTTCCCCCTCTCCCAACCCGCTGGAGACCTGAGAAGCATCTTCTAGCCGGGCATCCCGTAAGCTGTCAGCCAGGTCTGCATCAGCTCCCAAAAGCTCTGCAAACACAAAGGTGCCTGTGACCGAGGGCTCCCTGACTGACACGAGCCCGAACTTTATTTCAGTCCCCGGAGCGCGGCAGGACCGTCCCGCTGGCCACGCCGCACGCCGCGCCCGGGGACTCGCTGTCTGACCCGAGCGGTCCCTGTCCCGTGCAGCCCCGCTTCGCCGCCCAAGGACTAGTGTCCTCTGCTGGCTCACTCCCTTCCTTCGCTGCCGGCTCCTTTCCTCCGCGGCCGGCTCCCTTCCTTCTCTCCCGGCTCCCGTTCTTCGCTCCCGGCTCCCGTTCTTCTCTCCCGGCTCCCGTCCATCCCGGCTGGCTCGCTGCCGAGCACCTGCTCCCGGTGGGAGGGGCCCGTCCGGCTTTGGCGCGCCCTCCCGCCCGCGGTGCCACCACTCCGAGACACCTCGGCTCGGGCGGGTTTTGCTGCTGTTAAAAGCTGTGCTCTCGCCGCTTCACCTCGGTGATGCTAAGTTGCAGTGATTAGGTCGGGTAGCCATGTACGAGACGGCAACGACTTCCCCCGCTCCAAACTCTCTGCAAGCTCTGCAGCGTCTAGAGTGTTGGCTTTGTTGCCCCGTTCGACAGCCCGGCAAAGCCACAGCTCCCGTTTCTGCTCTCCTCTGCAGCGTCTGCCGAGGGAGACCCGAAGGAAACAGTCCTGAGGATAAAATGTCCGTGCTTGTACACAAATAATCGGTCTCTGCATCAGGACCCCCGTGCAGCCGAGGGAGGGAAGGCAGCACTGCTGGCTGCACCTCCCCTGTGACTGAGCAGAGATTTGAGATAGCCAAAGCTGACAGGCAGCAATAGAAGTCTCACTGTGTGTGCTAGAAATCTTTCAGTGCTAAATGCACACTGAACCAGCCTACTTGTCATGTTTCTTCTAGTGAAGCATTAGCATTAGTGTCAAAGCTTGTTAATGCAATACAGACATCATCCAGTGAATATAAATATATATTCCAGCTCAGTTTGGGTGTGTTGCTGTACTGAATAACGTGGGAGGGAACGGTGGCTGTCACTTCTCCTTATGCTGCTGTTAAACATGATCACTGAAGGGCCTGGGCTGGCCTACCTTGCTAGGAGTACTCTGGGGGGAGTGACAGAATGCTCAAAGCAATGAAATACTGGCATGACAGTATTATTTCCAAGTATCTATTTCTGACACGCTTGTTGGGGTAATTACCCTGGGTATTATTTTTTACTTCAGGCAGTAAGTTAGGTGTATCAGCTTCATCCTGAGCAGGTGTCAGCACATTCCCAGAAGGAATGTTAGCTGCTGTCCAACCCGCTACAGAGGCCAGCAGGAACGGCGCTGGTGCACATCTGAAATGAAGCATACTTTTACTCAGACTGCTTTGTGAAATTTTTGTTGAGATGTTTCTGCACACCTTCTTGTGACATGTTGAATTTAGAGATGAGCTGATAAAGGCAGGAACACTGTTCTGTCATCACTGTCTGAGTTTTTGAAGATTTCAAACCCCTGCATATTAAGTCCTAAAATTTTGACCATTACTTATGACATGGATGACACTACATTAATTTCTTTAAGGAAGCCCATGATGCACAGATGCTGCAAACCCACTTCAGACACTGATGAAGTATTCAAGTCCCCTTCTTCCCTCAAGAGTTTGGCATCACTGCATTTATTCCAAGTGCTGTACGCTCAGATCAGGATTTATTTGGATATTCTGCAAATTATATGTACATATGTACATAAGCAGCTTTTATGTTAGCTACAAATATCCTCCAATGAAACTCTCCATCATGAATCACATTTCCCAAAGGAAGTTGGCCCTGCTAAAATAATGAAGCTAAATTCAGATGGCCTGGGGCAAACCCTTTGGCAGATATGTGTTTTTATTCCTGCAGTAAATGAGAATCTTTTCAGGGTAATCTAAAATATCCCTGGGCTCAACTTCCTTAGAAGAGAAATTGCACTTGGTACCATAATGACCTTTGGAAACAAAGCTTCATTTAAACTTAAAAGCGTCAGCCACAATTAAGGCACGGCTTCATTTTGCTAGGATCTGTTTAAACCACTGCCAGTTAAACCATAACAGGGGCCACTGACCTTATGTTTCTAACAAGCAATTAACACTAGCATGCTTCCAAAAAATTTAGTCCTTTAGTAAATTAGAAAAAACCCCACCAAAACAAAACACCCCCCCCAAAAAACAACAAAGAAAACCCCCAACTCCATAACAAACAATCAATCAATCAATCAAACAAACAAACAAACAAAACCCCCCAAAAAACAAAAAAAACCCCACCCTCCAATAGGTGACTCTGAGCAGGTTCATTCTAGAGCACCATCTTTCATTATTATGAATTCCACTGAACTAATTGCAATCATCTTCCACCCAACTCTCATCCCTCAACCCAAGAACTTTTTTTTATTAAAGCAAGTATCTCTACCTCCACGCATCAATTTTTTGGTCAAAAAATCCCAAAACCGAGGGGTTCCAGGTTAACAGCAGCAAAAACTGATATTTAGAACAACAGCTGTTGTTGCAGTACCTGACAGAAATGCCCCCCAAGCTTTACTGTCTGGTGGTTCCACTTGTTCTCCCTCTGGGGCAGTCTCACGCTTCTGAGCTGCACATGGCCCCAGTGCTGACAAGCTCTAAGGAGGCACCTGAAGGCAAGCACTAAATAAACACAAGACTTACATTACCCCAGTTTGCTGTCATTTGCCTTGAAGAGCGCTTAAATGTTTCAGTAAGAGTAAAATTGCAACACTCTAACTGCTGTCTCATTAAGCATCAGAATAAACAGCTGCTTATTTTAATGGCTTTCTTCAGGCAGTTGCTAACAGTTCTTTTGCCATACGCTGTGGTCTGTGCTTAAATATTATCAGAGGCTGGTTCTGCCAAATGCAGTCTGTGGCTGCCTACAAGGTAAAAGCATCTCTGAAAGCACCACCAGCCCTACAGCAGCTGTATGGCAGTAAAGAAATGTGACATAACTTTGGAGCCCCTGAAATGGTAAAGCTGCCTCCAATCCCAATTTCCTAGCTGAGTTTTGCCAGCAAACAGCCTAGACCTTGGATTCTTCTCCAAGAAATCCACTGATATCTGAGTATGACATTTTGTTTCTGCTTGCTTATGTGTTTGCTTCATGTTAGGAAGTACCAGTCACATTTCACCAGTCCTGGAGACCCAGTTGGACATTTAAAGACAAGTTTCCAGATTGTCCCAATATCTATTATTGGAGCAAAAGGAGATGCCAAACCTTACAGAGATTGTGAAACTGCAGGTAGAAGACATAACAAACTGGCAAGCAAATGGCAAAGCATTGCTCTATCCAACATAAATCAAAGACCATGGAAATGTAGTAAAACTGCCCACAATTCTGTCTTTGCTCACAGAGCAGCTCCCCAGGACCCAGCTGAAGATGAGGGCAGGTTTTTGTTTCTCTCATGTGGACCTGTCCTCTCATGGCTGAAGATTCTGCATGGTCACTTCCACTTAAGCTTGGGTGTTTATGCTCACAAAAATTCTCTAGAAATAACAATAGTTTTCAGAGCTTCTTCATTGCCTGTTTTTATAGCAAGCTTGAGTGTCTGTTTCTGATTTTATGCCTCACTGTTTTTTAAGTTGCTGCTACACTGATTGTTTTCTCTAGCAGTTAAGGATGTAGCCTGTAAAGGAGCCCTTTCCAATAATGTGTTCCAGAAAACCCCTAAATCTACCAGGTTACCACAAAAGGGAAATACCTGTTACTGTGGTGGGAGGGCATTAGACTTGTGGGTTTTTTCTGTTGTTGTTCTTTTGTTTTGTTTTGTTATGGGGTTTTTGTTTGGGTTTTTTGTTGTTTTATTTGTTTTGTTTTGTTTTTGTTAGTGGGCTTTTATGTTTGGTTGTTTGGGTTTTGTTTTGTTTTTGGGGTTTTTTAAAGTCTTTTGCAGCTGCAATAAGAAGTCATGAAGTCTTCCACACCTTCCCACTTTCTCCCCACCCTTGGCATGATTTTATATCTCTGGGATTAGGAGACAGTTGTCTCCCCTTTGCTGGTGACCTTATGACCTTCTACAAAGTACCAGGCCAGGCACAGAGCAGAGGAGTACTTGCTTTCTCATCTCCCAGTTGATAAATCTGGTCGGGATTTCCTGAAGGCACTCAGCACACCTATACAAACCCATACTCTGTGTGCAACCTTGCCACCCAGCCATGGGCCCACTGCTAAGAGAAACTCGAGTCCTTGATGCCTGAATTTCCCTGTCCCAGCTTTAGTGCACTGCCAGCACAGGCTCTCAGCAGGTGCCTGTATCCAGGGAGAAAAGGAGGTAGCTTTGCAGGCTGGCACCACGTGGTGTCACCTCCCCAGCAGAAACATGCTGGGAATGCAACACAAGGCACTGCATTGAATGGGACAAACAGCTAGCTGCCTGCCAAGCTCCACAATACTCCTAGATCCAGGTTCCAGTTTCTCTCCCAGGGGAGCTGCTGCCACCACCATGTGCCCACCCTAGACCATAGAAGCCAGTTACAGAGCTCATGCCTACCACACCAGATAAGAAAAGGGATCAGCACTGCTGTGACTCCTAAATCAACGCCAAACCAAAGCACTTACCTAGAAACACGGGCAGTAGAAGCTTGTCTAGCCATTTTCTCAATGAAAGGCTGCTTAGGGAACTTCCATCACTTTCTCAGCTCCACCTAGGCAGCAGAGTATTCTTGGTTCTGGTGGTTTTCCAGCAGAGCTGGGGTGCTCAGGGTTGCACAGATGTTACTCGGGTTACTCTGATGTGTCCCCAGAGTGCTGCTGGCAGGTCCTGTAAGCTCCTCTTGAACATAAAGAGCAGCAGGGCACCAGCCATGACATTTTGGACACGTAGAGCCCTTTTAAGTGTAGGCCTGTCTGCAGGTACACAGCTGGGAAGCCCCTCACAGCATTCCATAAAATATTCCCAGCAGGAGCCAGGAAAGCCTTGCTGGGGCAGGTACCTGTTTGGGCCAGGAAACTGCTGGCACAGGATGACACATTAATGGCCACACTGGCCAGTGCAGGGCTCAATCCACACCCTCCTGTTACAGCATGCGCCTTGCTCCGTGGGGTGGCCTTTCAATTAAATCATGGCATCCTTCCAGATCCTTTTTATTAAAAGTCATCTCCACTAAGTTCCCTACAGACCGGGTCTGTAAAACTATTACCTTCCCTTGTAGCAAGGGCTCCTGTATTTAATGCTGCACAGGATTTAATAAAACAAAATAAGCCTCTTGAAAAATCAGTGACTGGTCTGGCTTCCTTGACAAAAATCCTTCCATACAGGGAATAGATTAAAAGTAACCACTGGGTAGAAATTGGCTGAAATCGATAGACAATAGGTGGGAAGATAAATTAACACACTGCCTGCATTTTCCTGGGGCAACTTGTTGGTTGTAGTGCAACAGAGATATCCTTTCCACAGTTTGAGTGTGATTTGGATTTCTCCCTATGTGCATTCCCTACTGGGGCAATAGATTTGGCTACCAGTATTGTCAATTAACTTCAGCTCACAGAACTCAAGATAACAATGCTCATAGAAGAGCCATGAAAGGCAGCATGCACTGAGCTAGCTGCACAGAAGCCAAGAGGTCTACAGCAAGTCTCAGACTATTTAAAAAACCTTCCACTCCTGCTGCTTTATTGCCTATGCCTCTAAATGTTCACCAACAGCTGTCTTTTGAGCAGTGTTCCTCCAGCAACACAGGTCTATATACTTCCATATTTTCTATAGCAAGCTCCACTTAGAACCAGCTGCAATGCACTGTCAAAGAAGCAGTTACCTGGATTATCAGGGCACCAGGATGCAGCACCCAGTTTCACTCCTGAACAGACTCAGTGTTACAGCATTTACAACTGTGTAAACATCAGCAGAATGCACTCATGGAATGATCTAGAGTGAAAGCCAAGTGCTGTAGAAAGATTACAGATGAAGAATCATGCTAGCTAGCCTGCTTCAGGGTAAAAAGGAGTTTCCTTAACAATAAGATATGATATTCTCCAAGCAAATAAATTCTCCAATACTTTGCAAACAAATAAATCCCAAACCTTCCCCCCATCCCTTAAGCACTGACTGCTGACAGCCTCTCACAGCAAATGCTTTCTCACAGCAAAGCACCCCAGCTTGTGTCCTCTTAGTGAATACACCAGATTTCAAGAAACTTTGGCCTGTGAGGTAAAATGAATCCAAATTCCCCCTTTAGAATACTTGGCAAAAACAAAGCTTGATGCCATTACCGGGTGCCTGTCAGCAACTTGTATAAGTGAGCCCTTTAATAAGATGCAGAGCTTCCTGCTACTGTTCAGCATAGTGTGTTCTGTTCTCACAAGGTGAGGGGAATTTAGTGAATTCATCACAGAAAAAAAAGGGGAATTATTCTGCTTAGTAAATACTTTTGCTCCCTGTAGCCCAACATCTGGATTGTATTATCACTGAAGCCAAACCACTTCACAGATTAGGCCTAGAAAAACATAAGGGAGCTACCAGATGGATGTGTTTTGCAATCCTCTGCTATGGTGTCAGCTTCAGAATTTGTGCAAATCATGTATTCTGAATGTCACAGACAACCTTTACGTAGATAATATCCGTAATTTTCCACAAATTTTCTTTCCATAAGTCATCTGCTGTTTATAGCTCACACTAAGGGACATACAGCCTATCAATAAACAGAACAACCCACCAGCTAGTGCTCTGATTCTCACCATGTTGCTCAATCACATGACTTATCAGGCTCATGCATACAGCTTTAAATGAAATAAATCAAGGGACTAAGTGAAAAAAATTTATTGCACCAAACAGAACTGTGAATTAAAAAGCTTTAAATATGTAAGAAGCAACAGGACAGCTAAGTCCTCTGCAGTGATTACAGACTCATGTTGGATGTAGCAGTCACCAAAGTGTGATGACAATTTACAGAGCAATCAAAACCTGCCTTGGAGCTGAACCTAGGCGTGCAGTATGTTGGTACATACAGTGGTACCTGGCACTTGGCGCCCAGGACACCCTGGCTCTCAGGGTTTTACTGAAGCCCTCTGCTGTTAGCCCTTGCAGGGAGGGTGGCAGGTCAGCACTCAGCACACCTGCCCAAAGGAGCAGCAGCAGCAGCAGGGGAGCTGGGCTGTCCAGCCCCATCCACAGGCAGCAGCTGAGCTGGGATATCCAGCTCCCCCATCCACAGGCAGCAGCTGAGCTGGGATATCCAGCTCCCCATCCACAGGCAGCAGCTGAGCTGGGATGTCCAGCTCCCCATCCACAGGCAGCAGCTGAGCTGGGATGTCCAGCTCCCCATCCACAGGCACGGCCGTGCCCCAGGCATGGGCAAAGCCCACAGGGTGCCAGAGAGCAGGCCCAGGGCACAGCAGCCTTGTGAAGGTAGCTGTGGTACCCAAACTGCGCCAGGCCATTCCACAGCAGTCAGACAGACCCTGAGGTAGAGCCAGGACAGCAGGACAGGGAGTAATAACACTGAACCAACTGCACAGCACCTACAGGAGAAGCCAATGCCTGAACCAAAGTAGGACTGCTGGGCCTATGGGCAGAGAGTGGTTAGGGACCCAGGGGTACCTGGTGCCCTCAGTGCTCTGAGAGCTTTCATGTCAGTGTTCTAATGTCAATTGTTATTTTACTTATGTCTTGGTTTGGAAAGACAGGAGTCTGCTAAGGAAGGCAGGAGCCTCCCCTGAAATTGAGAATGTAAACCCTCCCCACCCCTCCGAATTGCTACAATTTTAAATTAAGGGGCTCTCAGGCAAAGATATGGGAGCAGGCAATAACAGTTCTTTAATAGGGAAGAAATAAAAAGAATAAAATAAACAATACAGTCCACTGGAACAACACTGACAGAGTCAGAACCCAACCTGACACCCTGTTGGTCAGGGTGCTGGTGGCAGTCCGATTGAAAATGTGGCTGCAGTCCTCTGAAGTATCAGGTGTGGTTCTGTTGGAGCAAGGGGGTTCTGTAGAGAAGGATGTAGTCTTCCTCTGAAGATCCAGGAGGAAAAGGTAGCTGCTGTTCCTCTGGGGAATCTCGTGGAGAAAATAATCTGAAACTGCAATTTCAGAATCTTGGAGTATATGGGGTAGCAGTGCTTGGCTCCTCCCTCTGGGCGGAGCATCTCACAATGGGATGTTATAGTTCTTATCAGTCATGCACTGATATTCAATAGTCTGTTATCAGCGGAGGTCCCCTCCCGAGGAAGGTGTGAATGTGGTCATTCAAAGAGAGAGATAAAGCAAACTGCTCACTTGACAAGGTAATCAGCCATACAGATGGTAATGGAAAACATCTTGCATGCAATCTTCAACATTATCCACCCCTTTTCCTATTTCCATCTGTATCACAAAAAAAAACAAACAAACAAAACCCAAACCTTACACACAGTCCTCACTGAAGACTAGGTTTCCCTGTGGTACACAACGGCTTTCTCCATCTTTCTGCATTACCCACCAAGTGCAACCAGGTCCTTGAGCAAAAACAATTCCACGGATGGGTTTATCTTTGCCTGAGGTGGGAGTAATCCAAACAGTCTTTCCTAAAATACCTTTCATGTGTACAACAGGGACTTTATCTCCATCCACTGTGTGCAGTGGTTCAGACTGGGCAGGACCAGCTCGATTTATGGACCCTCTGGTGTTGACCATCCAGGTGGCTTTTGCTAGGTTCATTTCCCAATTTCTAAAAGTCCCCCCGAAGTGCTTTCAGGGTAGTTTTAAGTAGTCCATTGCACCGTTCAACTTTCCCGGCAGCTGGTGCATGATAGGGGATATGATATATCCATTCAATGCCATGTTCCCTGGCCCAGGTGTTGATAAGGCCATTCTTGAAATGAGTCCCATTATCTGACTCAATTCTCTCAGGGGTGCCATGTCTCCACAGGATTTGCTTTTCCAGGCCCAGGATGGTGTTCCTGGCAGTGGCATGAGGCACAGGGTGGGTCTCCAACCATCCAGTGGTGGCTTCCACCATGGTCAGCACGTAGCGCTTGCCCTGGCGTGTCTGGGGCAGTGTGATGTAGTCAATCTGCCAGGCCTCCCCATACTTGTACTTGGACCACCGCCCACCATACCAGAGGGGCTTCACTCGCTTGGCCTGTTTGATGGCAGCGCATGTCTCACAGTCATGGATAACCTGAGAAATGCTGTCCATGGTTAGATCCACCCCTCGGTCTCGTGCCCACTTATAGGTGGCATCTCTACCCTGATGACCTGAGGCATCATGGGCCCATCGAGCTAAGAACAACTCCCCCCTATGTTGCCAATCTAAGTCTATCTTTGACACCTCTATTTTTGCTGCCAGATCTACCTGCTCATTGTTTCGGTGTTCCTCATTAGCCCGACTCTTGGGGACATGGGCATCAACATGACGGACTTTCACAGGTAGCTTCTCTAACCGAGCGGCAATGTCTTTCCATTCATCAGCAGCCCAGATCGGTTTTCCCCTACGCTGCCAGTTGGCCTTTTTCCACCTCTCTAGCCATCCCCACAGAGCATTGGCTACCATCCATGAATCAGTGTAAAGGTAGAGCTTTGGCCACTTCTCTCTCTCAGCAATGTCCAGGGCCAGCTGAACAGCTTTGAGTTCAGCAAGTTGGCTTGACCCACCTTCTCCATCGGTAGCTTGTGCAACTTGTGCGTGTGGGGCTCCATACAGCTGCTTTCCACTTCCGGTTCATCCCTACGATGCGACAGGAACCATCAGTGAAAAGAGCGTGGCGCATTTCCTCTGGGGGCAGCTGGTTATATGGAGGAGCTTCTTCAGCCCGTGTCACTGGTTCTTGTTCCTCTTCATCAGTCAGACCAAAGTTCTCACCTTCCGGCCAGTTTGTAATTATTTCCAGAATCCCAGGGCGATTCGGGTTTCCAATATGGGCGCTGTGTGTGATAAGAGCAATCCACTTGCTCCATGTAGTGTCAGTGGCGTGGTGGGTGGTGGGAACCTTCCCTTTAAACATCCACCCCAGTACCGGTAGTCGGGGTGCCAGGAGGAGTTGTGCTTCCGTGCCAATCACCTCTGAGGCAGCCTGGACTCCTTCATAGGCAGCCAAGATTTCCTTCTCTGTGGGAGTGTAGTTGGCTTCAGACCCTCTGTAACTCGGCTCCAAAATCCCAGGGGTCGGCCTCGAGTCTCCCCAGGCGCCTTCTGCCAAAGGCTCCAGGACAAGCCATGGTTCCCGGCTGCAGAGTAGAGCACGTTCTTCACCTCTGGTCCTGTCCTGACTGGGCCAAGGGCAACCGCATGAGCGATTTCCTGCTTGATCTGGGCAAAGGCTTGTTGCTGCTCTGGGCCCCAGTGGAACTCGTTCTTCTTGCGGGTGACCAGGTAGAGAGGGCTCACAATCTGACTGTATTCGGGAATGTGCATCCTCCAAAAGCCTATGGCACCCAGAAAAGCTTGCGTTTCCTTCTTGCTAGTTGGTGGAGACATCGCGGTGATTTTGTTGATGACTTCAGTGGGAATCTGACGCCTTCCGTCTTGCCACTTAACTCCCAGGAACTGGATCTCTCGGGCAGGTCCCTTGACTTTGCTCTTCTTGATAGCGAAGCCGGCTTCTAGCAGAATCCTGATGATCCTCTCTCCTTTCTCAAATACTTCCATTGCCGTGTTTCCCCACACAATGATGTCATCGATGTACTGCAAGTGCTCTGGAGCCTCACCCTTTTCCAGTGCAGTCTGGATCAGTCCATGGCAGATGGTGGGACTGTGCTTCCACCCCTGGGGCAGTCGGTTCCAGGTGTACTGCACGCCCCTCCAGGTGAAAGCAAACTGAGGCCTGCATTCTGCTGCCAAAGGAATGGAGAAAAATGCGTTAGCAATGTCTATAGTGGCATACCACTTTGCTGCCTTGGACTCCAGCTCGTACTGGAGCTCCAGCATGTCCGGCACAGCAGCGCTCAGCGGTGGAGTCACTTCATTCAAGCCACGGTAGTCCACAGTCAATCTCCATTCTTTGTCAGACTTGCGCACAGGCCAGATGGGACTGTTGAAGGGTGAGTGAGTCTTGCTGACCACCCCTTGGCTCTCCAGCTCACGGATCATTTTGTGGATGGGGATCACAGCATCTCGATTTGTCCATACTGCCGGGCGGTGCACTGTTAAGGTGGCAATTGGCACTCGTTGCTCTTCCACTTTCAGGAGACCTACTGCGGATGGACTTTCTGATAGTCCAGGCAAAGTGTTCAACTGCTTGATGTTTTCTGCCTCCACAGCAGCTATGCCAAAAGCCCATCTGAGTCCCTTTGGGTCTTTGTAATAGCCGTTCGGAGGAAATCTATGCCCAGAATACACGGGGCCTCTGGGCCAGTCACAATAGGATGTTTTTTCCACTCTTTCCCAGTCAGGCTCACCTCGGCTTCTAACAGGGTCAATTGCTGTGATCCCCCGTCACCCCGGCAATGGAAATGGGTTCTGCCCCCACATGTCCCGATGGTATTAGGGTACACTGCGCACCAGTATCAACTAAGGCATTGTACTTTCGTGGTTCTGATGTGCCAGGCCATCGGATCCACACCGTCCAGAAAATCCGGTTTTCCCCGTACCTCTCCTGGCTAGAGGCAGGGCCCCTCTAACCCTGGGTATACATGGTAGAGGTACCTTCCAGGGGATCTGACAGATCATACTCAGCAGCTCGGTCATGGGAGGTTGAGGCTACCTTCACTTTACTGGAGTTCCCTCGATTAGTGTTTCCCTCCTTGAGTTGGCGCACTCGTGCTGCCAGGACAGAAGTGGGTTTTCTATCCCACCTTCCCATGTCTTCCCCATGATCACGCAGGAAAAACCACAGGTCAGCTCGTGGGGTGTACCCTCTCTCTGTAGTTGGGGAACGTTGGACTCTGACTCTGGGGCCTGTGACTCGCACTGGTGCCATATGGGAACTGTTCCTCCTCACCTCCTCCCTCATCTCCCTCATCTCCTCTCTGAGTTCTTGGACTACGGCAGAGACATGAGCCTGCATCGGGCCATTAATCATACTTTCATAATTCCTAAGCTTGTTGGCCACAGAACCCACTGTCTCTCGGTTGGTGTCAGCATTAATTGTTGCAATAAAGGTGGTGTATTGGGATGGCCCTAGATTTGCCAGGGTCCACAACATTTGCCCTGTGCACCTGACTTTGTCGGGGTCATTATCATGCTGTCCATCCCTCCCAAAAAGTACCTCCAACACTGCCACTTCTCTCAGCTGTTGGATCCCTTCCTCAAAAGGTCTTCCAGCGCATTCTATGGTGCTGCTCCTGCATTCTTTCCCTGTGAACAAACCTCTCTCTGACACTTATTAAAAGCCGCTCCCAGAGGAAAGGGACCCTGGCTCCCTTACAAAAATCTGATTGATACCTGAGTCCTGGGTCAAGGGTCCCAAATTCCTTGCCTCACCACCATCCAGCTGGACACCTGTACCCATAAGATCCCAGACCGAAGTAGCCAGGTTGTATAAGCCTCACGTCCCCGTCGTACAATGTCTTTGTGCAGATTACGGAGACTTTCGTGCGTCAGGGACTTCGGTGATGATCGCAACCTCTGGTTCCCCTGTGGCTTGTGAGGGCCCTCCCCTATCTGGGTGCTCTGCTTTCATCTTAGATCTCCTTGTTTCTACAGGGGCAACTGCTGCTGGCTGTGATTGCCTTTGCAATTCAGCTGGAGCCTGGACAGTTGTAACATCTGTGGGTTCTGCTGCTGCTGCACTGTTAGACTCTCCCTCTTCAGGGGTGGGGGGAAGGCCTCTCACCAGCTGGGGAAGTGTATTCCTTCAGCATCTGGCCTATCTCCTTCACCAAACCCCCCACCCAATCTGGGTAGTTCACAACTGGAGTGGGTTGTGGGGCAGGGTCAGGCTCTGGGGCAGCAGCATCCCTAGCTGGGGTGGACTGTGGGGAAGGGGCAGGCTCTGGGGCAGCAGCATCCCTAGACTCTGGAGGCGTATTAGGTTCTGGGGTAGGTGTCATGGTAGTTATCCAGGTTAGTCTCCCCTTCTCTCTGAATGCTAAATAGAGCAGGCCTATCAGCAACACCAGCCACTGTATCATATCATTAATATTTAAAGTGGATCTGAACCCTTCAAAAACTGGTGGGGTGGACCCAAAGAAATGGCTAAAGGGTTGGGAGAAGATTTCGCCTGGGGTCATTTCCTTACAGCAGGTTCCATTATTAAAGTAACCCCAAAAACACACACTTAATGTGTGATAGCTGTGAATCCATGTGCCTGCTTTCCAGAGGAAGTTAAAAATCCATGAATTCCTCACCTTATTCACCCATAACACAAACCGGATAACTGACACAGTAGCCTTGGTTATAGGACCCATGTTTAGATAAGGGCCTATAAATGGGAGAAATACAGCCACGATCACGTGCCACCCAAACCAGGGCAAGTTGGACCACATGGTGTCGCTTAATGAGGTTTCTATAGCCACACACACAAGTTAGATTACTCAAGAACTGTTATTCCCTTTTGGTTTCTGTGCCCTCGAGCCCCACGTTGGGCGCCAAAATCTGTCTTGGTTTGGAAAGACAGGAGTCTGCTAAGGAAGGCAGGAGCCTCCCCTGAAATTGAGAATGTAAACCCTCCCCACCCCTCCGAATTGCTACAATTTTAAATTAAGGGGCTCTCAGGCAAAGATATGGGAGCAGGCAATAACAGTTCTTTAATAGGGAAGAAATAAAAAGAATAAAATAAACAATACAGTCCACTGGAACAACACTGACAGAGTCAGAACCCAACCTGACACCCTGTTGGTCAGGGTGCTGGTGGCAGTCCGATTGAAAATGTGGCTGCAGTCCTCTGAAGTATCAGGTGTGGTTCTGTTGGAGCAAGGGGGTTCTGTAGAGAAGGATGTAGTCTTCCTCTGAAGATCCAGGAGGAAAAGGTAGCTGCTGTTCCTCTGGGGAATCTCGTGGAGAAAATAAACTGAAACTGCAATTTCAGAATCTTGGAGTATATGGGGTAGCAGTGCTTGGCTCCTCCCTCTGGGCGGAGCATCTCACAATGGGATGTTATAGTTCTTATCAGTCATGCACTGATATTCAATAGTCTGTTATCAGCGGAGGTCCCCTCCCGAGGAAGGTGTGAATGTGGTCATTCAAAGAGAGAGATAAAGCAAACTGCTCACTTGACAAGGTAATCAGCCATACAGATGGTAATGGAAAACATCTTGCATGCAATCTTCAACAACTTATGAATAGGAATGGAAATACGGAGATGTGAACTTGAATCAAACCATCTGACCCAGACAAACGCTTCCTGTACCCTAACAGTGTGCTACAGAACTCTGATGTGCCATTCTCCATGCTTCCTGTGGGAAGGCAGCCCCAAAGTACAGCAGATATACTGCTCTAGCCCTATAATTTAGCCATGCTTCAGGAAAGAAACAACAGGGCTGCTGAGCTGCAGTCCAGAAGAATGGAGTAATATTTGCCTCTGTGGAGTTTGTGATGTTCTTCAATGCCTGTCAAGTATTCACTGTGTGGAAGTAGCCCTTGATTTTTCACTAAAAAGAGATGAAAATGTCTTTATGTATCTTTATATCATCATTAAGCTGCTACATTTAGCAAAAGATTTTTCCAAAGCACCTCAGAGGATTGGGAGATTCAGTTTCTCTTGGTTTAATTGAGTAGTCAAATCCCCAGCCACCTTTCAAAATTGTGTCTTTAAAGCTCCAATCATGCATAGGTGACTCAGCTAAAGAAATGTAACACTTTCTGAACTTAGGAAAAGAAATTACTCTATTCAAACCTCACTGGCAACCCCCTGGGATGAGAAAGGAAGCACAACCTTGTCTAAGTATGAAAAGAGGAAAGGTCTATGTAAAGAACACCAAAAAGCTACAAATGGCAGAGCACAGCAATCACAGATTTCTCTTTAAAATCTACAAGTGTAATGCATTTCCATACAACTCAGACTTCATTCATGAACCTCCTCTTCAGATTCCGCCTCAAAAACAGAGCAAAACCATTTGTGGAGCTTCTCTTTTATATTCTTGCTTTAGACATGCAGTGGGTGTTCTTGCTTTTTCACCAGGGAAAGGAAGGTTTGCCTAATATCCCAAATAAGAAAGTGATAATAACATCAACAATTAAATAAAACAGACACACAGTGTTTTGTTCCAAGATTTACAGAATGAAAAAGAATGAAAAGAATGTGTCCTTTCCTCTTCTGTCTTAAAAGCAAAATGAAAGTGACAGAGGTGAGATTCCCCTGTGAATGAGACAAGGCACCAGAAAGACAAATAAGTGGAGGCTGGAATCAATCAAAGGATGGATGTCCTTTTAGCTCCTGCATTTATTTATCTGACTAGAACATGGCATGACCTCAAGCTAACCACATTCTCAGTAATAAGGAACACAAATATCTACTTGAGCGTGGGAACACCTTCCAGGTGGCTCCAGGAACTGCCTACAAGGCTACCCAAGGGTGTGTGGGGTTCTCTGCACCATGCTGGCTGCACCTCCCTTTTGGGCTCAGGCAGCAGCCATAACCAAGCTGCACCTTTTGCTGGGGAAAGTCATCTCTCTTGCACACAAGCTGGGCACACTCAGGTAGTTCTGTTCCTAGATGAAAGTGTGCACAGACTTCCTCTACGCCTTGCTGACATGCAGGCCCTGGACAGAAGCTAAAAGCTATCTGAAGTGCCCAACGTGACAGTGCTGTGCTCTCGGGTCTCAATGGCTCCCCAGAATCCCCTTCAGATCTGTTCTTACACAGAGGAAGCTTTCTGTGACTCACATCATGTTCTTTCATTTCCTTTTTTCTAAAGGAAATCCTTACTGTCAGTATTTAAGCAGTTTGATAGCGCTCTGCTCCACTCAGGAGGGCTAACAACTTTACAACAAAGATTTATTATTTGGAAGTCACAGATTAATGGAAGGAAAATTTTGTGCGGGAGGGTTTCTGTGACTAGAAGGATTTGTTCATCACCAGAAGAAAATGCTTCCATCTTGTATTTGGGAACCCGCACTTTCTTTGATCACAAATGAGAGGGTATTAAAAAAGCAGAGCATGGTCAGGATATTTCAGTGTTGATAAAACATGCGGTTTTAGTAGTCTTCAAAGTGCTTTCTACCCCCTGCCACTAAGCCAGCTGCTAAAGGAGCCAGCTGTGCACTGCCTGCCCTGCTCCCTTGGCTGTCTACCCTTGCACAGTGTGAATGCCCTTTCCTCACTGTCCCCCAGCCTGCTTGGTTCTGTTTGGCCTGGATGTCTTACTGGGTGCCTTTAGTGCCATTCTGTAGCTAACTTGTGGCAGTGGTTCTCTTTTCCAATACCAGATCATTGCCCCATAGCTCTGGGAAATAAATAACTGGGTTTAGGGGATGTGAGCTTTCCAGCACTGTCAGATATTTCAGCCTTCCTAAAAACTCGGAAGTCACCAGCAGTGTAGCACATGGAAAGAACTCTTTAACAGTGGATCCTGTTCTGCCAGTGCAGAGTCACTTGTCAAGGACAATAGCTCTTGGCTGAGCATTAATATGACAGAGTTGGGCGTGCTGCCAAGGAAAACACTCCTTTGTGGTCTACGCAATGTTCGCTGGCCTGTCATTTTGAGATCACCACTGACAGCGAACTGAAAACTGCCTTTCACCATTATTAGAATGAAAAAGAAGACTACTCAGCAAAATGGATAACAGACTTTGCTGAAGCCCCAGAGCAACAAAAGCAGTTTGGGTAGATGATGTGTGTGTGTGTGTGTACGTGTGTGTCTGGGCATGTGTGAGCCTTGCAGCAGCTGCCCTCTGTGCTGGAGGAGCCCTGCACAGGAGGGAAGAAAGCTTTACCCTCTACAGAACGGAGGCTGGAGGGAGCCTCTTTACACCGGCTTCTGAGAAAATTCAGAGATGATGCTGGGTGCACAACACAAAGAGTCTTTCAGCTGCAGAGATGTTGACTACAGGGCTATCTTTGTACTCGGAAATTCTGCCTGTTTGTTGTGCCATGGATCATGGGATTATCTAAATTGGCTTTAAGAGGCTGACTTGCTTTTGCACAAGAGGCGTCCTGGCATCTAACAAACTAAGTGGGAAGTTACAACTGAGGTCCATGAGGTTTCAATTGTTTCTTGAGAAGTCAGAATCAGGAGGAACAGTGCTCATTGATTCTCATCTTGTCATTCGTGGGGAGTACCCTCAAATGCTCAGAGAAAGGCTGTCTGAGGGCATAAAGATTGTTATTCACAGAAGGAAGGAGCTGTGTGGTTGCCACCATGCAGGGCGTTAGTGGTATTTGTGACTTACCTGACGCCACAACCTGATACACAAGCATTGTTTTGTTTCTAGACACTTGCCACTTCTGGCCTTTTCTTACTGCTCACACTTTCCATCTCCTAGCCCTTAAAAAGGAGTCTGCTTCCTCTCTAGTTACACAGGCTCTAAAATGAGGTAAAGCAGATAAGCAGTATACTACTTCTAATTGGGACTGTTCAGAGAGGTTCATGTGATCCCATTGATCCATTTTCCCTTAAAACCTATACATCAGAAGACTTTCTGAGAGTCCTGGGGAAACTAACATGCTGATGAAGTGTTGCTGAGGCTTTTGAGGCTGCTGCTGAACCACACTCCCCTGTGTGGGATCCCAACAGCCAAAACCAGACTGGGAATGATGCTGCATGATGTAGCTGTCTGGTCACCAGACAAGCTGCTTCTAAAGTAGAAGGTCACGTGCTATTGAAGGATTATGAGCATGCCTAATCTACTTCTAGAAACCACCTGAAAGGACACAAGCAGCCTGCACACACGAAATGGAAGTGTCTGTGTTCAGGCTGCTCCTTGGGAGCCTGGTTCCTCTCTCCAGCTGCTTGTATAGGGACAGGGACAACAGCCTGTGTGTGGCAGGTTGTGAGCTTCAGACTGCTGAATCTGCAGAAAGCTGCTTTTCTTTCACCTCTCTACAGCTGCATGGAGCGTCATAGCAAAATGTTTTTAAGATAGCATTGAAGCATTTCCTCTTCAGCAGGAACTTCCTGTTTTGCCTACGTGGTCTGTCTCCATGCTTCTCACTGCCCCCTCCTTTCCCTTCTCTGTCTGGAATGGATCTTGCTTTTTGCACCTCTGGTGCCCATGTGCTCAGTGCATGAAGGGAAATGCAACTTCCTCTCTGTCATCACCCCAAAAAAGCCTCTCTCAAACACTGCATTCTCTGCATGGTTAAATATCAATGTGGTTTCAAAGGATGAAAATAAAAATTTTCTGTAGCTTCCAGCAGATTTTAAGATTTTGTTGTCAAGCCATTATTTCCAGATATTTGATTAGATATGGGAAATGTATCAATATGAAGAGGACTTACTGAGACAAGCAGGTGTTTGTGTCTCTCAGTGCATGTGTACAGAGAGACTCTGAGTTCAGAAAGCATGAAACATCCTTCACCCATGCTTAACTGGAAAACTCTGCTTTCAGAGTAAGTTAAAACACCACTGGATGAGACATAACATGCTAACCTGTGTAACCAGAAGACTGCCAGTGAGGTTGTGCTGGACACTTTGTTTAGCCATGTCCTGTACACAAAACATACCAAAACCTTAGAAGTGAAGATTGTATCACAGTCATAAAGAAAGCTTTGCTGCTCCAATCCACACTATGGCTCAAGAAAGGTGGCTCCCTACGGGATGGAGCCCCAGTTCTGGGGAGGAATCACTTAACTTTGGCTACAGCTGCCTGTTCTTTAGCACAAGCACCCTGCACCCAGTAACCTGTACACAACAGCACTTGGGACATCCAGCAAACTGTTATGGAGGGATGAAAGATAAGGATTTTGTACTGAGAGCCAAGAGCTCCAGGAATGAGAGCAGCTGGGACTATCAGTTATACAAGTGTGTTACACTAGGGGGGCTCAGTGATGCGTTCAGATCTGTTCCAAATCATTAAAAAGAATGCGATTCTCCAGAGAAGAACTCATTTGGGGGAGCACTGCACCTCGAGATTAGTGAGGTGACACCCCAGCCATGGGCTGGGTGACTTGTACTTCCCAGCAGGGTGGCTGTTCATGCTTAGAAGAGATTATGGCATGCTGTTCCCTCCAGGCTCCAGGCAGGACTTTGCTGTAACTTTTCTCTGGCAGAGGGACAGCCAGACTGCACCTAATACACGAGGTAGAGATTTCCCTGAAGGACTTATGTAAGTGGGGAGCAAATGACTCGCACTTCAAAGTAACAATGCTTCAGGGACAAAGCTAAAGGAGCTCAGAGAGGCAATTGGAGAGTTAATTACACCTTTGATGTACCCTTATCTTATCAGGATATGCAGATAAAAGGCTTCTGAGAGGCTGGCCAAGTGGTAAATTTTTGGTTGTGTAAACATGGAGTCGATGGGCCTTGGTTCCTTAAGGTGAGCAAGTCCTTGAGGACTTTAACCTAGAGCAATAAAAAATTAAAATGACATTTCAAACTATAAACTGTTAACTAACTCCCCCATAAAGCAGCAGACACAAGCAGAGGCTTGGGATACACACATGTTGCATCCCTGGGGATATTTCAAGTCCTCCCAGCTTCTGAGGTTCAATGTCACTGTTTCCAAACTCAAGTGGCTGCTCTTTGTAAACAAGATCCTGATCCGCTTGCTTCAGCTCCTATGGGAGAGCCAGCTCTGGGGCTGCCTGCCTGCATTATACTATGCTGGAATTCAGCAAAGCACTTTTTCAGTACAGGGAGGCTTGTCTTGTTGTGTCAGGAGGCATGAGCCCTTGCATCTGTTTGCTTGTTTCAGCCCTCCCAGGAAGAAGTGTTTAATGGGGAGATAACCACTGGAAGGCTTGAAGGCTTTACTCTTTTTTTTTCATTCCCTCTAAATTATCTGCTTAGCAGCTGAAACGAGGAGGTACTGTCTACCTCTGTAGCTTGGAGATGTTGCCACTCAATCTGAGCCCAGAGATGGGCATTGTGAGCTTAACTGCCACAGAAGCCATCTGCCAAAAGTATAATTTTGACAAATATTAAGGGTTTGGCAGCCTCATGTGCAAGGTGCTATCACTTGCTCTCAGACTTCCTACTTGAGGAAAAGAAAGGATGACTGAGCAGAGCACATGTAAAAAGAGAATGTCCTGGTTGTCTGCATTCTTTCAGATCAGCTTAATCTTCCAAGTGCCCTGCAAAGATAGCCCAAGTGACTCTAAAAACAACTGTGTGATCAAGTCCTGAGAGCATACAGTGCTTTCTCCAGCTTCCTTGACCCTTGGCAGCTGAACTGGACCGACAGCTATCAGTTCTCCTGGGCACTGTGTTCTTGGCAAATCACTAAGCCCAACCAGTTATGGTTATATGGGGAGCTGAGAGCAGAGGGAAGGGCTCGATTCCTGTTGCAGTGCAAGGTACAGAGTCCCTGCTTCACAGCCTCTAATTTCAAGATTTCTCAGCCTGTCAGCTCAGGCTACCAATGAGATTCACTAATTTAATTTCACCCCTTTAAATGATAAGGGAAAAGGCCTTTCCTTCCAGTTTGCTGGAGCGGTACAGGCCAAACGGGTGGCACGGTACATGGGTGGTTAACTGACTTGTTTTCCCATCTGCAGGGGAAAACGACTGTTCCTCTACAGCTATTGCTGTGTGCAACAGGCTGCTGTCCTTCCTGACTCTGCATCCAGCAGCAACTTCCTCCCTTCAGATAAAGTGAAGTTTATCTACAGAATTCTAAGCAACTGGAGGAACAAGCTAGAGGGGCAATCATGATATCTGCTGATAGGAAGCTGAGCATGCCTTCCTTCACAGGGCCCACAAGAACAATTTCCCCTTCTGAATGGCAAATCAGCGTTCTAGCACACAAGGCTGGCATGCAAAGGAGCTTAAAGCAGCCCATTAAATGCAATACAGCAGCAATGTTAACAGGGCACTCAGCCTTGGCTTGTGTACTGATGGTGGGATAAACAAATAAAGAACTTTGGGGCTTATGTTCTGCTTATTACATTTGAATTTTGTGACACATTGTATAGTACTTGAACTGCATTACTTTAACTACATATACAAACTACATACACATGAACCGTGCACTCAGTATCCAGGCCCACTCTTTGGTCAGGAGTCAAAGATCAGGGTTCTGCATGATGGGACAAATTTAGCTTTCAATTATGCTCTCAAAGACTTTCCTCTGTGTGTGTGTCTATTCAGAGGCATTTCAGCACTAGGTAAAGAACACTGGCCTTTTCCCCTTCCCTCAGAAAGGAAAAATCTGAAATGGAAACCAGTTTTGAAATGCTACATAAGTAGGATAAATTGGAAAATGGATTAGAGAGTTTCTGAATCCACCTTTCTGACTGAACAGTGAAGCTAGCAAGCACCTGTTCATGTGGAGTTCATACAACACTGATGTCTTTAGGAGTAAGACTTTAGGCCTCACTAAGCCAGGAATTTCAGTTTGGTTCTGTATTTCTAGAATCACTGTGCTCTCTTTGCAGATCTTTAACCTATCTTATGTCATTTAGTACCAAACTGATTCTGCCACCCTGTGAAGACTTGAGATGACAGTCCTTGGGACAGCTGTTTCTTCTGCTGTGCTAGAGCCTCAATGTCCTTCTAAAGTAGTAGTAAAAGTTGTCTTGAAAAAGGTAACATAGTTTACTTGATGGAAAGAGGATTTAAATCCACCACTTAGTGGCATTCTGGCTTTACTTTGTCTGTCTAACAGAAAATGAGTGGCTTTGTTCTGACAATAGAGTGCTCTGATACTCATTTTCTGAGACTGGGATCAAGAGTTGTACATGACATTGCTGTTGTGCAGTGGACAATCAGTCTCTGCTGCATCAGGTGCTCCACAAGGCAAAAAAGTAATTAAGTAGTAAATAGCTCTGAGATTCCTGTGGCTGTGCTCCAACACTATCAAGTGTCTGCTGCTCTCCAGTGTCTGGCAAGCTGAGAGCACTTGCTGGGGACTGTGAAAGGGTCACTCTTCACTGCTCCTAACTGTAACACAAGTGCAGGACCCTAAGGTCTTTGGGACACCTGGAGGTGTGAGTTCACCTTTTGAGCCATGTTTCATAAGGACCTTACCTCTGCTGCCAGTCGGAGAAGGGCCCCTGAGGAGGCCAGTGTCAATTCAAAGTGGGAAGGAATCTAACAAGGAGCTTAGCACTTGTTCTTTCTGTCCCTAGGTAAGATATCCTGAGTTATGGGAGAGGGAGGGGGAGGAGGTAAGACATGCAAGCAGCTCTAACCAGCTGGAACTAGATCTCTCCTAGCTGGACAGTTACAATTTGTCAAACAGAAACAATGCCCAACTGTTCTCCCTGTGAGTAAACAGGACCGGAACAAAGCCTCAGCTGTATGTGTGTGTGCTTGTGAACCTCCTTGCACTTATTTGCTGGCTGTCCACGTGCTGGTCAGTCAGTGTGTGGCTTGTACCTTTAATCAAGGACAAAAGGAGAGGGATGGGCAGGCAGTGACAGGCAAACATAACCCTTCCACACACCGAGGGACCTGCAGTTTGTTTGCACCAGGCCTATGGTCTGCCTCTGGTGTATCTGAAAGATCTCAGTCTGTAGTTCCACATGTTCCTAAAAGCAGAGTTGGAAAGTAAGTTCACATGAACCAGGACAAGCTACAATTACCTCATGGAGCTCTCCAAACAAAACATCTATAAGTGAGGCTTATAAGCACAGCTAATTTGGTTTACTAATATGGTCATTAGGACTGCATGGTAAGAGAGGGTGAAATGAGCAGCTTGGCGCTCCCCACGCAGCTTAAGTGCACCACAACACTGGTCAGCTGCACTGTGTCACCTGGCACTCTGGAGAGTCACCCTGCTGCCACAGTACTCTGAAATTCCCCTCCCGTTTTGTACAAGGGAACCTCTCAACTATTTATCTTCAGCTAGCAAGGCATGGAGCTAGGATTGCTGATAGGCAATCCACTCCTGTGCTCTTGGATCACAAGACAGCTCCTCTGTTCAGATTGTGAAAGCTGGAAACAGTGAGGCTGATGCTTTATTTTCCAATGTCCTTTTCAACTGTGGAGTCTCAGAAGAGCAACAAGATGTAACTCATTTGTCACTGCTCCTAGCGATGGGAAGGAAAAATGAGGGGAATGTGTCCCATGGTGCCAGAGTGAATTGGAAATGGAACAGTGAAATTCTGATGAAATGAAATACATTAGTCTAATTAGCCTGTCCACTTAATTAAAATTATTTTCTTTGTGTCAGCTTGTCTGTGTTAAATGATATGGAGGGGGAGAGCTGATGTGTGTCTGTTTAAGAGCATCTGGAAATCTCTAACATTAGGAGGGAAAAGAGGTGGGATGGTGAAGCATTGGACAGAGAAAAGGAATGCTGGAATTAGAAAAAGTATTGGAGTGATAGAGATTGGACACTCAGTTTAATTTACTTGCAGACAGTGAAGGATTTCTCATCCAGGTAGACACATGATGATGCTTCAGTCTGGATGCAGCACCAAGAATAACAGGCAAAGGAATTGCCCTCCCCACAGGCACAGGGACAGGCTGTGTCATTAAGTCCCTGCAAAGAGCACATTAAAATCCCTGCTCATTTTCTGTCTGCTTTCCAAGGTCCTTGAGGAAGCTGAAGTACTGCATTCTCTAGTTACACCCTGGCCACACTGTTCTCTTGGAGCCTTTCAGCGCCGAGGTCTCTGTCACAGCAGCAGTCTCCTCCTCAGCTGCCACCTTTCAGTTTGTTCTGACCACGGAAGATGATGCCACGTGGCAGCATAAACTGATCCTTGGCTCACAGTATTTGGCAAACCAACCCTGGAACTGATTAGCCTTTAACTTCACTTATCTGCTTAGCAGCCCAGCTCTCTGAAGCAAGCGACTGGCACTGGCAGCAGCAGACTTGGGAAGGTGACGCTGTATTGGCCCGTACCGAGTCTATACTCAAAAGGTTTCCTTAGGGGTGTAAGGGAAATGCCTCAGGAAGGCTGAAGAATGAATGGCTTGTTTTCTGATGTGCATGGGACTAAGTTTGCCAGTATCCAAAGGGAAGAGAGGTTTCTGAGGCCCTATATGATCAAAAACAGTCTGGGAACATTTAAATAGCCAAGGGCATGCTTTAATGGACTACAGAAAGTTGCCAGCACAAGTGAGACTAAATGGAACTTGTGCACCCTAACCAGGCACCCAAACTTAATACCCTGGACTTAATACATGGACTTAATACCAAGGTGCTCATGCAGCAAACAAGTGGTCTTCACCATGCAAATCCTCCTTTAGATCAGCCCTACCCTCTAAGGCACTCGTGTCCCTTTTCCAGCCTACATGTCGCAAGCCTGGAGTTGTGCAGACTGGGGATTTGCTCAGTTAATCACTGCAGAGAAACCAAAAAGCTTTTGAAAACTTTCAAATTAAAATAAGTTATTGTGTCAGAACTGAGAAACAGAGCACTGCCAGGCTTCTGTTATTGGAAAGAGCAAGAGCAAGACAGGGGAGGAGGGGGACACAAAGAGACAGCACAATGGCAGCCAGTGGCGAGTCCTCCTGTGGAGCAAGACCGTCTCCTGGCAACGTGTGGCAATTGGTGGACGGAGCAAAAGGAGCCTGAATGAGGCGCCAGGGTCCATTTCAAGTGTTTTGAAGAAATTTGCTATTCACTTATTGCCGACCTGCCTAGCTTATTAATAATGCCTTCTTCTGCTGTAACCCTGGCTGCTACAGAAGCACTGACAAGATGGGTATGCAGGGCACAGATCTGCCCGTGGAAGAGCTGGGCAGTGCTTTTTGCTTGGCCCTCTTCTGGACCCATTCCTTGGCCTTTTGTTGCCAAGCATTTGGTTGCCATGCCAACTTTTTAGCATTAAATCATAATCTAAGCACAGCAGGAGGCCAAAAGCCTTCCCAGGTTTAGCTCCTGTCCTCTCCCCTGTGACTGTACAACTGGTTGTGTGAGCAGGATTGGCTAAATGCTTTGATGGCTTGTCTGCAACAGCCCGGATGAAAACTTACCAACAGGGAAATGACAGTTCCCTTTGGAAACGGGTACAGAGGTTAATGGGAGTTATGCTTGGAAGATTTCTGCCTTCCCAGCTCCGCCACCTGTCTGAAACCAAGCCCTGTGTGTCACTCAACTTGCAGTGCTCTGCTGGCACAAGGTGCTGGTGAGCTGGAGCAGGCTTTCGTGTTTCAGGCTTGCTTTGCACTGCCTCATTCCCCTCACAGCAGGACTGTTTCTGCGCTATTAAAGACATACTTCAGACTGTCAGGATCAAGGTATTAAAACAAGAAATATGCTGGTGATAACAATGTGTATTAGCTCATTAAAGTGGTGAAATATGTTGAGTGCACCGACCATGTGTATTATCCTCCCTTAATAGGTCAAAACCAAAGCATATACTGATGCTGAAATGGCTCAAAGTAAAAAGTATGATTACTAAGGCTGTGTTCTGCAGAGAAGAGATGAGGCCTGAGTTCTCCCCCACAACTGCTTAAACTGTTTTGCAGTAGAAAGCTTTTTGTTTGTCCCTTCAGTAAAGCTGAATATCCACAGCTCGCAAATTATCATTACATGAGAACACAGGCCAGAAAAATGGAAACAGAGTTTTGGACCAGTTTTATCAGGAGAAGCAACTTGACTGATCCTGCCTAAGCCTTAGGATTCCCATCTGGGATGTCAAACATCACTGGGGAGCAGCACTGCATACAAAGTCTATATTCTTTAAACACTTCAAATCTCACCCTTAAGGTTGGTGGAGGTTTTCCATAGTTTCAAAAATAAATGCAAAACTTCTCTTTGCCTCCCTCTGGCACTGCAACACTGGTGTGAAGAGCATCCCAACAATACAATTACGTTAAGTTTTAAATTTTGCTGTAGAGGTTCCTGCTAGTCAAACATGGCTTGGGCTGTTCTTTACCTGCAGCAAAGGGCGAAAGAGCAGCTCTGCTTGCTGCTTTCCTGTTTGCTGCAATGCAGTTCAGTAACAATCAACATGATTCCCATGTCACTATGGTGTACAGTTTACCTGATTTATCACTTCAATTACTTTGCTCAAACTGGATTCCTGTGTGGATCCAAAGACACTGCTCAGCACTGCCTGTGCAAGAAAGAGCAAGAGTTAGTTTTTCTGGCATTCAAGGAATTTTCTTGTTGGTTCCAAGACAGATGAGCTCTTGGGTAATGATATGAGCTCTTGTGTAGTGAGGGAGCCTGCTAATGTTGCTGAACCAAGCAGATCAACTTAAGGCTGTGTCCCTTTCTGTAAATGGCAGAGGGAAAGCTATCCTACAGCTCAGGTGTCCTGAGAAAATTTCTGTGTGCTTACTGATTTTTTGGCATTCACAGGGCACATGTACATGATGCAGCCCAGAGCTGATGGCATTTGTTTCGGTTACAGATTATGAGCCATACACCTGACCTGCCACCCCATCTCCTGCTGTCCTTGTAGCTGGCTCAAAGAGGGGGCACAAAGCACTTGGGCTGCTCTGTGCTCCTCTTGAGCCACAGTGAAGACAACTGTCTTTCCCTGGCACGGTGGAAAGCAATGAAAAATCTGGCCCTTGTGTTGCAGAGAATAATGATCTTTTCTTCAGCTCTCTTGTCCGAAACGTCATGTTAGATGTAAACTGAGAACAAGAGAAGAAAAAGGACTGACGACTATGTAGGACAGAAGGGTTAAGTGAGTGCATGTTACCGCTTTGATCTGGATAAACCTTCTCGTCTCTGTGCGCTGGTATAAATGACTGTACAAAGACACTAGGGGACAAACCTGTTAAATAGACATACTTATGGAAGCCCAATATTTAAGGTCAAATGCAAACTGATAACTTTTTGACCTGGTCTGCTTCCCCTGGCCACTGCATTCATGCCATGTTTGCAATTAACACTGGACTTGCTCCCACATTCCAATTCTGTTCCAGAATACTCCAGCAACTGCTTCATAGAAACACGGAGCTGTGTTGCAGGTCCCAAAGGAAAGGGAGCCCAGCAATGTGTCTTTTCTAAATGGCACCTTTTATCTAAGGTACTGGTAATGCAAGGGTTCCATCTGCCCCTAAAAAGGACATAATCCAGAGCTGTCTAAAAAGCAGGATCCTCTGCATAATAATTCCCACAACAGTAGGTGACAGTGCAGGAGTTGGTTTTCTTTAAAAGACAAACATCACGTCAGTTTACAGGAGCTCTGGTTGTCAACCAAGACCTGTTCTACCGGCTGCTACACTAACACAGAATACAGGCAGTGCTTTGAGTGTCCAAATTCTCTTTGGTTTTGATTCTATAAATACCTAATCAAAGGTTCCAAAGATGCTCCCACTTTAAAACACATGTTCTTAAAGAAAGTACTAGTTTTGTGGTGGATGTTAACTGTAAAGGCACATGTCAGGAAGCTCTGATTTCATGCTTTCTAGATAAGTTCAGTTCAGCAGCTTGGACACAGCTTGTTCCTTTCAGAAACAGAAGCAGTCTAGTGAAGCATAAACAGCAAAAGGATTTGGTAGTTTGATCATAATTGGAAGCAAAAGCTTGCATGCTAGCTGTTCCTGTATTTTTATCTCCCTTGGCTTTCATCCGATGTACAGAGGGTCTCAAGTAAAACAGTAATTTCTGTTTGATTCTGTTTTCCACCTGTACTTTTATACTGTTAATCCTGACACATGGGAAACACTTCTGAATTTTTATTAATGTTGTCTGACCAATGTCTTCAATGATAGTGTTCTGAAAGGTACATGAATGTACTGGCAGCACATGAATACCAGTCCCTGGAAGAGACAGCCTGGAGTTTTGCCACAGCTTTTGGCATTGCCAAGTCAGCTCTTGGCAATGGGTGACTCCTCAGGACCAGGTTTCCTCCCTGACTTCATTAATTATTTTTCAGTTATTGAGCAGTACAATACGGTACTGGAAATGTAGTGAGAAATCAAGGAAATATCTGCAACATGGGTAATTGCTGCAATACAAAGGTAGAGACTGTAGAGAAGGAGGTGCGGGGCTTTTCTTGCTGTACAGAAATAGAAGTCAGCAAGCAAAAATTCCATCAGAGGAAAAAGGCAAGTGAGAGAGATCACCTTTACGCAACAGCTCTGTTGCTCTGTTTTGCAGAGATGTTGGCATGATTACACAAGTGTAAGGAGGATCAAAGAGGCAGTCTCGCAGATGACAGCAGCTCTTGCCAAATACTACTTCTTTATAGCCTCTGCTTCAGGGAATTCTGACAGCCGTGCTAAAGCTCTCTACTTATCGGGTGGTAGGTTAAAGGAAAACTTGTCTTGCAGGCTTCACATGGTAAATGCAAGTGCTTTCTTTGCATGGGGAGTATGCTGTCTGCCTTAAAGATTATACGCTATTGTACACCTGATTACAGGGACAACTTAAATAGATTTTCCTGGAGGATTAGAGCTCCTGGTACATGGGACCTTCAGGAGAAACAAATGACAAGTGAGAGACTAGAGGAAGCAGAAGAACCCCGTGGGACTGGGCTATTTGAATGGTCAGTCACTGATAATCCATCACCAACATTAGCTTCAGGAAAAGTTTCCATATATTCTGGGGGCAGAGCCAGGCGGACCTGGCATGAGCTTTAGCTATAAATTATCATAATCCTCCATGTGTGAACAGAAGCATGAACAGAAATGCCACGTCAGTAAGGAATCATGGCTAACCTGGCTCTCCCTATCTTGGTGAGTGGAGAGGACTGGAACTGTTTAGTTTCTCACCTATCCTGGAATGAGTCAGAAGGCCTTGGTCAAAGAGGCCCCAGGAGCTGAGCAGCAGTGTTACACCTTGCATTACTAACAAGGGTCTGTTACCAGTTGGAGGGATGGGGGTTTTGCTGAAACATCCACTGTTATGAAACAGTTGGACTACGTGGAGAGGGGATTGATTTTTGTTTTGTCAGGCAATGTGGCTGAAAAAAGACTGTCTCTAGCTGGGTACAAAGTGTTTGCTGTGCATTAAGCTCCAGAAGGCTTTTTGGATAGCAGCTGTTGGAACATGCACCCATTTTTTCTTTTGTGCTTCCCACTGTGTTTGGTAGCAGCTGTCAGTAAAGCCATGATCAGGTACTGGACACAGCCGGACCACAGAACACTAAAAAGGGGCAGCTTCCAGGGCAGGAAACAGACACACTGAAAACCACCAACAGACTGTCAGCAATACTCACTTAGCAAAGAGGAAGCTGTCCTTGGGCAAGGCTGTGTACTCAGGCTCTGGCTGCTGAGCCGGGATTCTAGTCTGGTTTTCAGCCCTTGCAGAATGCTGCATGCAATTGTCCTGATCAAATCAGGTGGGAGCGGGAGCACAGCGTCGGTGTTGCTGGTCTAGGTTCTAGGCAAGCCATGTGATGTGGAGCAGGTTACACCTTTATTAGTGAACTAGTATCAGTGGACAGGTAATATTTCAGTGGTAAGGCACACAAGGTTGTGTTCCAGTCCTACACAGAAGCAGTAAATTCCAAATCCAAGCAAGTTGCCCAGAATTGCACAGGATATGTAACCTGTCAGGCCCTCTGAAGGTAGCTAGCGTAGGTGGGGTGCTAACAAAGTAGTTAAATCCACAGGGAATCAGTGGGAGAGCCCTGGGAAAAGAGACTGCCTGGAGAATAACTAAAAACTAATACACTTGCTCTTGAGCACCTTTTGTTTAGGCTGCTCCTCATTGTGCTGGAAACACCACCATCTGCCCTGGCCACTCATTCAATGCTTAATTGTCCTTGCAGCTACACAACTTGTCCATGATTTTTAACCTAAATTTCATTTGGTATGATTCAGGTATCCCTATCTCTGCCCTGGTTAAAGGGAAGGTGACTGTGCAGAATGATCCCTTCCCATTTGCTATTTTTTGTCACTAAGAGGCTGACTCTTTTCTGGGACAAACAACTCCTCCCACTTCATGTTCACTCACAGGCCATGCAGCTTCCAGACATCTTATGGTTCTCACTGATACCACCTCATTTTGAAGGGCAGTGTGCCCCTCAAACACAGCACTCCTTTGGATATGGAATGGAAGGGTTACCTCACATCTCTTGGATCCTCTATTTGTGTTTTCAAGCCATAATTAAACCTAGTTCTGCTATTCTGTGGTACAAGCAGGCCTTCTGGCCAGCGTCAGGAGTTAGAAGCATGACCTCTAATTTTCTTTTTCCCCAGGAAGCTGTGACTTTAGCCACACAGTGCATTATAATGTGGTAGACATTTTCTGGTAGACAGAGGTGCCTTCTGTAGCAAGCCTACGTTAAGATAATCTAGGCTCTGTATTCTCCCATGTCTTAAAGCATTTTATGTGCAAAGCAGAGAGTTCACAAATGCAAGCAGAATCTTCTCAGAAGGAGTTAAGGCTGGCAGAAGCCCAGCTAGAGATTTTGTACCTTTATCTATGGAATTATGTATTCCCAGCTGAACACACATTACAAAAAAAGATATTTAAGCACAGATGCTACTGTCAGTAAGGACCTCTTGCTGATGGAGACAACCAGGAGGATATTTAAGAAGGTCCTGCTTTCTTAGGTCACAGTGTTTTTCATTTCCATGTAACTCCAGAGTTATTAACTGCAAAGTGTCTGGCTTCATTGTGACAGTGAGGCTTGAAAACGCTTTTGGAAATGACACTTACTGAATCAACAAATTCAAACTAAATGAAGCACAACTGAGACATTTTTTCTCATTTCCTGAAGTGTATCAAACATGAGAAAGCTAAGAAAAAAACAACATTATTTCCCTCAACAGAAGACAACAGGTTTTGCTTTTAAATAAATGGACTGGTTTTTTTTGAAAAAATGTTTACATCTTAATACTGCTTAAAAATTCTAGCACACACGGGTATGTATTCTGCAGACAGATGAGCTCTTAGGTAAACCAGAGGATTTACATAACAATATCAGACTATACTGCAATGTGAAGTATAACTTGGTAACTGACACTGACTCATCCAGGCTTTGAACGTGCATCACACCAGATGCCAAAAAGGAAAAAGTATACAGCAGATATCGAAAGAGTAAGGGGCAGATATCGAAAGAGTAAGGGCACCTTTTCCATCACCTGGAATGAAGCACTAACGTTAATACTGCACTTTAATGACTGAATAATTAATCAACCCGCTTGAGGTAATTGTGAGTCTTGTTAGTATCAAAGTAGATGTCTCCTTTGCATCTACCTGAGCTATTAAGCTCCATGACCTTAGTGGCAAAGGGCTCTACAGGTTAGTCCAGTATTATATACATAGATAAAACTGTTCCTATATATATTTATGTCTATCTGCTGTTGTATCTTTTTCCCAGAGGCAGTTCAAATTGTCTTTTGGGTTTAATTAGCCATCTTTTTTTTTTTTAATACAAATACAGAGCAGACTAAATAAATAATTTTATCTTATTCATGTTTTACATGTCAATATCAGGGTCATGGCCTTATCAACATTGTCCAGTACAATCTTTACCAGATTTCCTCCTCCAGCCTTTTATTGGGGTTTCATATTGCAATGCTAACAGATAGTAGCTTAACAGATAAGGCTGCCTTAGATCTGTAAGTGGGACTTGGCTGATTTATTTTCTAAACAGTCGAGTCTGATACAGGGCAGGATAGCAACAAATAAACATGAATGCCCTGCTACACTCCAGGGATACCCAGGGCACACAGACAGCAGGGAGAAATGATCTCTTTGATCACAGATGAAGCACTTAAGCAACAGTTTGAATAAAGACTCTGCCCTGATGGATTTAATTACATCAGTTTAGAAACTGCTTGAGCGGTGTGCACACGGCAGTGATTTAATTAAGCTATGTCTGAACCGGTCCTGCTACGCTGGAGTGAACGTGAGCCCCAGAGTTTAATCACTACAGGCAGTGGCAAATATCTGAGGCATCAGCTGATGTGTACCGCGTTCTCATCTCTGCCAGATCTCACTGCCAAACCTGGACTTGGCACGGTGCACAGCTGCGCTGTCCCTCAAACCGTGCCCTTGCTCCCACAGGACAATCAGCTCTACCAAACCTCCACCAACTCTCTCCTTCCTTCCTGTCTGTGCTGATGTCCCTCTGGTGGTGCACATGGATTGGGAGTCTGTAGGAATCCCTCAGGAATGATGAATCCCTCACCCTGGACAGCCAGGCCTGCTGGGTGCAGCATCAAGTGCTCCTGCCTTGTCAGCAGCAACCACATTTACAGGGGCAGTGCCCAGGTTTTGTTCAAGGCTCACTGGATTGCTTTTACTCATCTCCTCTCAAGGACACTGCAAGTCTGAATTCGTAAACATTATCAGCATTACTATTGTTTGTGACAGCTCTGTTTAAACAGCACTGACTAGGTGTAGGCATTTCCTACAGACTAATCAAAGGCTAGAAGGAAGTGATAAGCCAGAGTCCTGCAGGGAAGTTGTTACTGCAATTGCAAACTGAGAAAAAAACCAGGAAAAATGCAAAAAGGATCTTTTTTAAACTGATTACACAATTTTATAGGCAAAACCAATACAATTGGAAAGCCAATGCATGCTCTGAAAAAAAAAGTATGTCTTGAAGGCTTGTCAGATTGTTTCAATCATCTTTCAACTTCCCAGCCAACTTAAAAAGTGAACTTGGAAAACATTTTACAATCTTGCTGGGTTTAGCTCAGTCCCTTTTCCCAAATATATCCTGTCACAAACCCAGATTAATGGCCCTATGCAGGTCCTTCTGCCGCACAAGTAGTTTTTTCTTTTACTGATACATCTAGTTTTCATGTGCTTTGTAAGCTAACCTATACTGTTTCATTGACTTTGCAACAAAACTTGAAATAATGTCTACAGTAAATTCCACATTATAGCAGCTTGAAGGCCCATTCCAATCAAGCACAGATGAACAGGAGAGTAAAAGAAAGCAGCCAGCACATTGTGGGCTGGAACCACTAAGTCTAAAGCTCATAACATCTCTGTTACAGGTCACATCAAGTTCCAGTGAGTCACAGCATTTCCTTGTCATGAATGCATATGTATAAATACTGAGTTCAAATGAACCTACTCAGCTCCACTATGTGTGCCCACAATTCAACTTCAACCTTCTCTGAACAAACATTTATCTATCAAGCCTTTAAAGAGAATCAATAGAACACGGAAAAATTTAAAGCTTTCACCACCTTTTTGATGGGGATACTGCATTTAATGAGTTTTCTTCTATTGATTCCTTACATTCTAATTACAGGAAAGGTTTTCTCACTGTCTAGTTTAAATTTTCTCTCCTGTAGATTAAGACTAATTATTCCTGTCTTCCTAGTAGTAAACACTGACAAACACTGACCAATTTCTCCTATGTAACAGCCCTTACATCAAAGGAAATGAACAGACATCCAACATAGTTCTTCCCCTCAGGACCATCTCTCCTATCCAGGACAGAAAGTTACTTCCGTCTTGTGCCCGAGACTCCCTCGTGCCATTTAATGTGCACTTGGGCCCAAGTATTTATAACTGTATTTATAAGTGGGACTTTAAAGGTAGGAGTCAGCCAGCAGTGACATCTGTAGTCAGTATGGTTTCACGTGCAGCAGCACACAGTGTTCACTTGTGACCCAAAAGACATTTTTTCTTCCCAGGCTCAGTTCCAGGGAGCTTTTTCCCCTCTCTGGATGCTTGTAAGACTATATCAAGAACTAAGAATTTTTAGCATAAGGACTAATGACCAGAGATATTACTGCAGCTCTCTACAACTCAAAAAATCCATGGAGGGAGGGAGGGAGGGAAAAGGCCATGCTCATTTTATAGAACAATTCTCAACAGTAAAATCTACCTCTGCAAACAGTAAAAGGATTTGAAATAAAATTATTTCTTGAACCTCAATGCCTGTGGCTCTTCCAAGACTTTTTCACTGCTACAAGTAATTCCAGGATGTATCAATGCCTGTGGAGGTCTTCAGTGACACTTGTATACTGTTCATGAAGTAATGCATTTAGTTCTCAAAAGTACTTAAACAAAGGATGCTACAGTGAAATTTGTATGCTGCTGGAAGTAGGATACCATTCAGGCTAATCACTTGTGCTTGACCTTCACCTTTTGTCCTTTTTATCTCAAAAGCAGTTGTAGAAGCAGCAAAGCAGTATTAGCGTTGGAATTTGGGCACTTCAGTTTTCTTGTAACAAAGTTTAGCTTTCAGGAAGGGAACACTCTGCCCCCCACCCCCAGATCTGTGAGTACTGTCAGCAGGCCTTTTATGAAGCGTATACCAGGATTAAGAACTGCTGAGAAAGGCCACGTGTTTCAGTCACGTGAGTAACATTTTCAAGGAAGAGAACAACTTTGTAAGACTTACTCATGAAATAAGCTGGGATGGCAGCCTTCCTTAAAAAGGCTGCACAGGCCACACTGCATTTCTATAAAATAAATTCCTTAGACATTTTTAGGACTGCAAAAGTAAGCAGTTAAAGCAAGGGGAAGATCAGGCCTTGCTTCTAAGTAAGAATGAAAGTAAATAGGCTGATGGTGAGCTGGAAAATGGAAGGCAAAGAGCTCAACTGCAGGAGGCCAAATCCAGGGATCTCAGAAGGCTTTCACACAGCGAGCAGGAACATGTTACCCTATCAAATGAAGCCAGAGGCCTGGTCATCAGCACAAACACAGGAGACTGCTCTGCTCCAGAAAGGAAACAGACTATTATTAACGTAAAGCAATTTACCAGGTCAGATGCAAACGTTTCTGAGCCCCTCAGAAGCTCTTTACAATTCCTTCCCTTCAGATTTCTACCAAGGACTCTTACCAGCACATTTGCCTTTGTTTCCCCGACTTTGCCTCACTGAATGGGCCAGGGGTTGTCATCTCAACAAGGAGTTTATATTTTGTTTGGTACCAACACTGGCTGCAGTACAGATGACTGAATCTCGTGTTGCAATAAAAGACTCTTGACCTCAGTGTCAATGAGAGCTGTGCTGGGTGTCACCACAGCTGATGTCAGCTATTTGCACCTTGAATATTTTCACCAGCTGGCTCCTCAGTTTGTTTCCATTTTAAAGATGGAAATCAGCAGCTTAGTTTTTTTCCACAGCTCCATTTGTTTCTGTCCTGATCAGAAGAGATGATAGAAACTGAAAGGAATGAAAATTTGTCTCTCTTCACAAGGTCACCACAAAGCCTCCAGGGCTGCTCAGACCTTCTGAACCAAAGCAGCCTTCAGAGGATGCACTTGCTTTCTGACTGATTTGTGCCACCCCTCTGCTCCAAGTGATTCCACTCCTTTTCTTTGCTTTTTATTCCCCCCCACATCCATATTTTCCATGCCAAGATATTTCACAACATGCCAAACTCTTTCTGCAATTTTGTATATATAATTTTATATTTATAATAAAGCAAAGCAAAAGAGCCTTTCATGACTACTCCTGGCTTTAAGATGTGGAGCTGGGATATGACTTCATCCTAGAAAAAATGCAAACCCAAGCCCAAACCAGTTGTCTCCTGGGGTTTTCATAGCTTTTAGCTCATCATGAACATTTTGTGTGGTTTCAGTAACCGTGCCTAAACCAGACTGCATGAGGGTCAGCAGTACAAAACTAAGACACAGGATTTACTGAGATAGAAAGTTTGCACAGCTACTTAAATGTGTAAAATGATGTTTCTCGTGGCTGTCAGGGAACCAGAAGCAAAACAGCAGAACAATGAAGCACTAAGAGGGGAAAATGAATTAGAAGAGCTTATTGGGCAAACCCACTCTCTGACAGTGTTTTGCTCGCACTGACTGAATTATTACAAAATAGAAAATAAGCCTCACATACCCACCTAAGACAAAAAGCCAATTTGCTGCAGTAATTGCTGAACACTTGATATCCTCTATTACAAATTTCTTTCAAAGTTTTAATACATAAAGGACATATTTCTATAAAATGAGATTTTTTTCCATTTGTTTCTGACACTCAGTTTGGGTAATTAGAATGAAAAGAGTTTATCCAGAAGCAGCAAGAGACATTTCCAAAACAACACCCACACAAAGGAAGTTTTCTACTTCTCTTTTGCCGTAATAAATACTTTCTGTAATGGATTTTCAATATTTTTGCAGGAAGTTGTTTTATCCTCATGGGATTGATTTAAAACAAATTCATGTACTCTACAGAGGAAAGAGTTATGAGAAGGGAGAGATGTGAGGAAAGAAACACTCAATAAACAGTAATCAAGGTGCCAGCATTTGAACTATTCAGTTTAAAGAGGATTAAACCATCACATTTCACACTCCAAGCGCACGTGAAATATCTGGTGTTTCATGTTCACACAGCGTTTTCAGCTAGAGCTTTCCTCCACAAACCCTTAAAGGTTTCACAGCAGTCTAGCTAAACACAGCACTGTTTTATAGATGGCAAAGTGCTTCACACATGGAGGTGACTCCCTCTGCTCCAAGCTGCCTCACTGTGCTCCCAGAGACAGGACAGCTGCTCAAGCTCTGAGGAGAGGCAGGTGCCCAAGGCTGCGGAACCGAGGTTTCCAGGGCTGGGAAATAAATAAAGTTATGGATATGCTCTCTGACACAAGCAGTGCCTCTCGCAGTCTGCACATGGAGAGCAGTTACTGCTGGACTAAAATCCCCTCCAGACCTGCTCCTGTGACACTAAGTGGGACAGAACCTTTGTGCCAAACAGGGCCAGGAAGTGGGTCATTTATATGCCACATAGATCTGCCACTACACAACTACTGAAAGTGAAGGAATGTATCTACATTTTAGACCCCAAGCAGTAAAAGGAAGGAAGAAGCAAAACTTTCCAATATTGTGGTGGAGACATACACAACAGGTGACCAGCACTTTGTTTTCATGCAGTGAAAGTTCAGTATTGGCTCCACTGTCATATTGTTTTGGGGGTTTTTCAAATGAAATCTGAGTACCTCCTATGATTTCATGATTCATCAAGTTGACAGTTTAAGAAAAAAAAACATTACAAAGGCCATCATCATTCCCCCCTGAATGATCGCTCCTAAATTCAGGATTTGTATTTCTGATTTTTGTTCTTTATCATCAGATTTTTCTTCAGCCCATCTACTGTTTTACACCAACCAGAAAATATCTGCTTGTGAGTGCTTTCAAGGTATTAAAACTTGTTTTGTTTGTTCTTTAAGTAGTGCAAACACCTTCCTGATGTGTTTGTCACACTGCCAAACATGTTGCATGAAATAGGTGGAGTTTGCTGCACACTTTGCAGATGCAGGAGACCAAAGCATCCCCGCTGTGACTGAACCAAAGGAGAGGTTTCACCTCAGTACAGGGGGAGCAAAGTTTACTTTGGGTTTCATACCTTCAGTGAAAGACAACTCACAACTCCTCATTTCTGGACATTAATATAGCTTCTAGAAATATCACTCTGTTGCTCTACTCAGGTGAGGATTTAAACAAAAGAGAGGGGGCCTATTCACAAATGTAAAATTATCACTCAGTTACCTGCTTGGAGGGCCTGTATTTTTAAGTAAGTTGTCAAAATCCTCCCTATTATTGAACTTCCTTGATCTATACTTAAATAAAAGGGACTCCTTAACATGAAGACATGCTGGCATCTCACAGGAAAAGCCCATTTGGTGCTAAGGCTGAGGCGAAAGGTGCTGTGGAACACTGTGAGGCAGTGGAGATTCCTGCCAGGAGACCAGCCAGCCCTGCAGCCACTACAGGCTCAGCAGTGCAGCCCAGTGTGCACTGCTGACACACTCATTTGCCAGCTATGCCCAGGAGGGGACCTCTGTGTTCTCCAGGATGCCAAGACAGAGATTAGCAGCGTTAATCCCAGTGTAACAAGAGGGCTCATTTTCTCTGGCCCATAAATAACTCCTGCAATAATTCAGCCTCTTACTTTAAAAATAACAAGAACACATGGGTGGGGATGGGGACACCAAAGCCAAATAAAACCTTACCAGGTAACCTAAAAGCCAGTTGTACTCTCAAAGTCACAGTGGCTTTTAGCAAATACATTATTTTTTCTGAGCAGCACCAAAATCATAGCGGTCAGTGGCACCAAATGTACATGCTTGTAACCTAGGTACATTTTTTTCTCAAAGAGATCATTAAATGTCTAAGAGGCATAGGCATATCTCTCGTAGGAATGCCCTCATTAACACAACACTCCTGCTTATGTCATCCCACTTACAGAACTCTGCTCCTTTCCTCTGCACTGAAAATTCCTTTCTCTCCCAAGGAAAACTACAAATTAATCTCTGTATGCTGTTGAAAAACAGATCTGCTGTTACTGAGAGGACAGCAGTGACCTCAGAAAGGGGACTGCCCATGCAAACAGCTTATCAGTGCCTTCCATACATGACAGGTTGTCCCTTCAGTACAGACACATTGTCATTTTCTTACCCACTAAGATTGTGGCAACATGGTTAAGTTGAAACTAATTTAGTTACCAAAACATCATCCCAAAGATTTGCACTTCGGACCTCTCTGTTTTTACTGAACCAGTGGCTGTGAGTGATATCCATCCAAAACTTACCTGTTCAGCAGGAAAGGTTGTTTTGTTAAATTACCACTGCCAATGTCAAAAACTCAGCTTCATTCATTCCTATGAGAGACTGATTGTGGGGGAATAGAATGTAAGAAAATAGTGCAGAAGGTAGTCTCACACCTGACAAGTTGCAGCTGTACTAATCACTAAAGACTAGGAACGGGCCTGCCTTTAATAGCCACAGCTTTGTCCAATAAGAAGATGAGTGCTACAAAAGGGTGGGTTAGGAGAGAGTTGGAGTTTGTTGGCTGTGCTGTGAAGAAGATGGAGTCAGTGCTATGAGGAGCTGCCCATGAGAAATCACCGAGAAGCTATGAGAGATTTAAAATAAGATGACAGCAACTGATAAAATGTTCTTTACCAGTTGTGGTCTTATTGCATATGTTTTCATTTAGGAAACAAAACAGCCACATAAGTGCCACATTTTTATTTGTACGGGGGTGGGGAGAGGGACTCCCATGTGAAATCAGCCTGTGAATCAGTGATGGTAAATTCCCTGGTTTGTTTTGTCAATGTCAGTATATTTCAACAGAGGGGAAATGTACGTATTAAATTTCATTGCTGATAGTTACCTGTTCAGACCCATCATTTCAGCCCTGTCCCACCTCTTCTTTTCAGTCACCCTCACACCTCTGCACAGAGTATACGTGGAGACGCACCACTGGAATTTGTACCTGTCATCAACACTTTTCCCACATATTTCCCAGATAAAGAGATTTTTAGGTTAGGTTTGTGAGGGACCTCTCGAGATCATCCAGTCAAGCTCCCCTGCCAGGGTCGGGTCACCTCGAGCAGGTGACACAGGAAGCAGCCACGTGAGGAGAGAAGGGGACTCCACCACCCCCCTGAGCTTTCCCTTCGAAGCACTCCACAGACCCAAGAGGCTCTACAGGCCCGGGTGTGGAGAGCCATTTTTACCACCGCGATCCTTACCACACTGTCTCCACACCGCTTTGCTTCCCGCAGACTCCTTCCCGAGGGCACGTCCCGGTCCGGGATGGGTCGGCGGAGCACGACGGACGCCGTGAGGGTGGCGAAGGCCCAGCCTTGAGGGTAGGTTTTGAGCCGTGCGTGTGCCCCTCAGCGCCTCCCGCCATTTCCCCTGGGGGAGCGCGCGGCGCCCCGCGAGCGGGAAACCCGGGGGGCGGGCGGGGGGCTCGCGCCTCGCTCCCGCGGCACGTGCAGCGCCGGCCGCACTTCCGGCCGGGCGGGTACTTTCGTGAGGGGCAGGGCCGCGCCTGCGCCGTCAAGCCGCGCGCCGGCGGGGCGGCCGCTCCCGGCACAGCGCGCGGCGTCCCCTCAGCCGCCCCGGCCGCCCGGAGCTGTGGCTGCTCCTTCCTCCTTCCCCCTCCTCCTTCTTCCTCCTCCCCTTCGGGAGACGGTGGCGGGCGAGGAGAAGCGAGTGTCGCGGTCGGCATGTGAAGTGGGGCACCCCCTGGCCGCCGCTTGCCTCCGGTTCCTGCCCGGTTCTTCCTGGGGCTCCGCTCGCCATGAAGAAGTTTTCTCGCATGCCCAAGTCCGAGGGGAGCGGCGGCGGCGGCGGGACGGCGTGCAGTGGCTCCGGGAGCGGCGTGGCCCTGGGCAGGGCGCTGGCGGTGGGGCGGTACCAGGTGACCCCCGAGGAGCCGCTTGCCGAAGGTAAGAGCGGGCCGGGGGCGGCGCGGACGGGCCGGAGCCGGGCCCTCCCGGCCCCGCGGAGTCGCTCGCCCGCGGGGAGCGGCTTGCGGGGCTTTGAGCTGGGCTGCTTCGGCCGCTCCCTGGGCCAGGGGCTCGTCGGGGCGCTCGGAGTTCCCCGGCTCGGTGCCTTGGGTGAGTGAGGCGCCGTGAGGTGTCAGCGGCGCCTCCGTCAGCCAGCGTGTTTTGCTTTTGCCCCCTACGGTGAGGGAAAAAAAAAAACCGCAAACAAACCCGACAAAATAAAATTCTTGTTCTTTCTTGGTGTAAGGCAGCAGATTGGTGTCACGGTCACGAGTGGAAGTGCAATGCTGGCAGGTTGGGCTGTGGAGCCTCTCCCCTCGATGCAGGGTGCTCGGCTTGTGCTCCTTGTGGTGAGCTTGCACTTGGTGTCGTCGGACTGCCCCTGGGACCGAAGGAAGAGTTGTGTGTGTTTTTGTAGCCATGGGATTGGCTGGACTTTCTCAGCTGTACTGCTTCACTAGGTGCTGGCATGGGACACCATCAGAGGAGCCATTTTTGAGTTTTGCGCTGTGTGTGGGAAACAGTGTGGTGTTCGTCTTCCAGAGCTGGTAATTGATGTGGTGTGTAAAGGGTAATTCGCTTCCCAGGTCACTGAGTTTAGGGCTAGTTCTGTATATTTCATAGTTACTGAATGTTTACAATGCACTGCTTAGGATGATGTGGGTGAAATAATATATCTCTGTCAATTTCATCGGCGTGTCGCTTAGACTATGTATATTTATGTGTAAGTATACTAGTTAACTGCCACTGATTTTTTTGCATTTCTTGGTGGAGATTTAAGATGTGGTTTTAGCAAGTGCATGCAGATAATATCACTAATTGGCATGGGAGCACAAAAGTGGTACTTAGCTTTTCATTGCTGTCTAGGAATGAGTGTCATAGAAAAGTGGATTTGGTATGCACTTTCGTATTGGGGGTGTGAAGATGATGTCAGGAATTAGCCACCTGCATACCTGGTCGGCCTCGCTGGGAGCTACTTCCAAGTCAGTGGAAGATCTGACTGCAGGTCATGTCTTGGCTGGGCTGATAGCAAGATAGAGACTTTTTAAAAAAAAGACAGTAGGTTCTTGAACAAATTGAGGTAGTGTCACAGAAAACGTATGTAGTGGAGAGGAGAGAAATTTTATAGTGCTTTGTTTAGTGTAGCACATCGTTAAAAGTTTTCTCATAATGTTCTGTATTTAGAGTCACTACAGATTATGGGGTTTTTTTTTCCTTCCTGTTGCTGACAGAAACAAATTGACACCCCTTGGGGGCCAGGGGAAGTCCAAATTTTAACATGTGACTGTTGTGTGAATTAACTTCCTACTTTCGAGTCTGAAAGATGTTTTCTACTACTTTTTTTGTTCTTCAGATTTTATGTGGTGTTTTGAGTATAGATGCTTAGGACGAGAATTGATAAGGGTTGGGGCAGTGCAAATTTGCTGCATCCTGAGAAAAGTCTCCAAGCTGTCCCTGGAGCGGGTCAGTAGGGAGGAGCCGGAGGGGCCTGGAGGATAAGAAAAGAACAGGTGGCACAAGTGGAGGGTTGGGGAAATAGGAGGGGCCGGGCTCTCCCAGCTCCTCTGCCTGCCGGGGAGCAGCTCGCCTGTGACAGGGGGTGTGTGTGTGTGCTGCAGGTGTGGGCCGGGGGGAAGGGCTCTCTGATTGAGTGTCCGGGTGGCACTCGGGTGCTCCTAACTGACACCAGGCTTTGTGGCTCAGGAGATAGCTTTTTATCCTGGAATAAGTCGTTGAGGATCGATCCCTTGCCTCAGTAGCAATTAATAGGAAGAACTGTGTGTCACTGCTGTTACATTAGTTATACTGCTACCTGTAACTAATGCTGAACACTTTGCAAATCCCCTGGTTAATAATCTTTCTCAGGTGAGGGCAGAGGAGAAAACTTTTTTTTCCTGTCCTCTTTGCACAAGGCATTTTTTTCTTTCAGTTTCTGAAACTGAGTTTAACTGAAGCTTGTAAACTTGTCAGGTCGTTTCTATTACTCATGCTGATGAAATAGCATTTAAGATGTTAATAGTCCTCCAAGTTAGAGCTTGTGTTATGAGGCATTAATGATAGATCCAGTTAATGAATCTAAAGATCTTAACAAATCTATTTAAAAGGAGATACAGTGTTCTGTTAGCAGAGGTGTGGTATATTGTGTTTTTATTAGCTATTAGAATTAATAGCATGATATGTCTGTTTTATGCAAGCTGTTTAACCCCCTACCCTCTTTCCAGCTTTTGCTCTGAGTAATCTTAGGAAGACAGCTCCTGGCATTGTGGAGGATTGAGGCTCCTGGGAGCTGGAGGACTGGCAGTAGTGATACTGAAAAGCTGGGGTTGTAATGATCTTCCTGGGTTGCAGGGCTGGATCTTGGGGTAGATTTCCCATGTTGGTGCAGGTGTTGCCCTCCAGATGCTTTTCTGTAGCCTTTGACAAAATGGTTTTATTGCAGTGTTCTAAAGGCAGAAGTGTGGAGCATTATTATCCAGTTGTTCTGAATAAAGCATAATGCTATCTAAAGGAAATGCATCTTTTTGACTAAAGAGGGTGTGAAGTTGAAGAGCTGTAGGTGTTAGGCTGTTAGATGGTTTGTTTTGCTCTAAACACACCTGTTCTGTGATGACTTCTTGGCCTCCATAACCTAGAGGTCAGTATGCTGTTTGATGGAGGTATGTGTTTTTACTTTTTATTTCTCAGAGATGGGGGAGAAAGCAGTTAATTTGGCTTAAGGTTTGATGTAGAAAATTAATTCCTGTCCATTTTGAGGATAAGGTAGAAATATGTGGAATAAATGCCTGATACAGAGTGAAGGCCTTGTCTGTCTTTTTGTTGAAGCAGAGTATTTGCAATGCAGCTCAAGTTGGGAAAGTGAAATCTAATAAAAATACAGGGAGTTATCTGTTGAAAGTTCGAGGTGGTGTTTGGGGAGCTGCAGTTATGGGAACTCCAGTATTGAAAAAGACTTTATACTTCAGAAATTGCAGCAAAATGGAAGTGGTGAGGTATGAAACATGCTTAAAAATTTATCTTAAATGTCAATGCAGAACAGCTTATGTTGTGAAGAGTGAAAATGAAACTTAAAATTAGCAAGTTGTCAAAATATTGTCTTATATGGGGAGGAGATGGGAAGTTGTGGCTGGACGTAGTGATACTACTGAGTTAGTTGTTTGTCTTGACTTGGACTTCACTAAGTCCTTTTTGCTTAATAACTGCAGTAAAAGTGATTTTTCTGCCTGCTATAAAGGTAGACATTGCAAGATGCTCATTTGTCTTACTGTCTTGATTGCTTGGCAGGGCTTGAGGTGGTGAAACTGAATAAATAAAGGCTTTGCCAGGCTCTAAGTTGTCTTTGTACCAGGAGCAGACCAAAGAGGTTATGGGAAGTGTTCTAATTGAATATATGGGTACGTTTTTAGCAAGTGCAGCTGAAGCAAGAAAGAGGCAGTTACAGCTGTTAAAGAAAAGGCCAGAGGACTCCCCAGCTTACTTCTCAAAATTGACTAGATTGGTTTGGAAGCTGATTTGTGGATGGGGGAAGATAGTCATCATCTGCTTTTTGTTTTCATTCAGAATTGGTTAATGGAGTTGTGGGGTATATGGTGTTGCATCTTACCAAAATAAAGCAGTGCTGTGTAGTGTTCCCCTGCAGTGGTTCACACTCTGTCCAGCCAGTGGATTGCTTAGGAGCGTGGAGGTGAGATGCCAGGCTCTCCTTGAAGGAGACCTGGGTAGTTCTGCGTGCCCCAACTCTCAGAGGTACCTAGAGGGGATGCAAAGCAGCTCTTCCGCTCTGGACAGCAAAGAGTGAACATGACACTTGGCTGGTCTCGTGCTCTGACTTTGCTTTGCCCTGGGGTGTGTGGAAAGAAGTGGTGTGCTAGTGGGTACAGTGGTTTATTTTTGTTTTCCAGGCTGATAAAGCGGTGAGTCCAGGGCTGTGTGGTGCTGGGCCTCTGCGGCTGTGGCTTGGGAAAGTGTTGCTTTTCCAAGTGATCTTGTGTCTAGGACCAGAGAGGCAGGGGAAAGGCCACTGAAGTGGTGTAAAGTTCATCTGTTAGGTACTTCATTAAGTACTTACAAGTTGATTTGTTCATGTTTGTGTAATAGAATGTTTGCTTTTTTTAGTAAACATGGTGGTTAAAGCACAGTTTTCTGTGAAAGGGGGCCTCTTAATAGGGAAGGTAGCTTGATTCCTTCTAGGTGGTGTGCAGAGAAGCAACCAAATTCCCAGGAGGTTCAGTGACAAACTGGTCATCAACCCACAGAGGGTCAGCTGCTCTCTCCCCATCTACCCGCTCTGGGGGTCAGCTTGCCTTTCTTCCAGACAAAACCTTTCAACAGGTCTGGGTTGCTGCAGGCCGTGGGTCAGTTGCCGCCATTTTGGGTGTGGCCGTGGGTCAGTTGCCGCCATTTTGGGGCAGGGAGGGAGTCAGTCAGACCATTATAGTGTGGGGCAGGGGAGGAGCAGTGGCTGTCTCAGCCTGCAGAGCTCACCCTGTTAGCCCACACAGTTCCCACCTGGCTATTTTGAGCCAGTCAACTGTTCCTCCAGTGTCTTACACCAGTGAAGGAATGAGCTGCTTGTGAGTTCTGCTATCCCACTTGGTGTGTAGTCGTTGTAAGTAATTGATAACTGTTATGATTTGGTTGGCCTCTTACATTCATACTGTTCTAGTTCAGGCCTAAGAAAAATGTAGCCTTAATTGTGAGGAATCCAGGTCCTGTTTTGTGAGCTCTTGTGCTGTGTATTTGTAGGTAGTCATGCTGTTTATTTAAGTTCTTCCAAACCGCTTTTGAAATTGGCGTAGTCTTGAATGTTCTGTTGTGGTTGTTTTTTCTACCTTATGTCTCAGCAATAGCAGTTCAGTTGGTAGTCCAAATAAACTTTGTGTTGTGCATAAGTTTCTGTTGGCCTTTGTTTACCCCCACCTCAATTAACCTCTTACACCATCATTTTTGGTCCCCAGAGCAAGGTATTGTGAGGATTTGCAGCTCCAGCAGCTTCTGTAAGTTTGGAAGGAGGCTGCTGTACGGCTGACACTGCTTCATCTCCTCTCAAGGTGGGGCTTGTTTGTTGTTCTTTTTTCTGGAGAGGTAAATAGAGAGAGATGCCATTGTAATGGATCTGTGGACTTTAGTACTTCCAAGTGTTTCCACGAGGTGTGGTCCCAGTTTTTAACTCTGGGAGAGCTTATTTCTCTGGCAGGTGTTATGAATATGCTATACCTAGTGCAGGGCTACTTCTGCTGGGGTGTGCTGGTGTTCTCCTATGAGACAAGGTGACATGTACAGTACTGGTTTTGGTTAGTTTGCGACTTGCTGCTCTGTGGAAGCTGCTGTTTTATTTTCAGCTGTTATCTAGTTCAGTTGTTTAAGTGGATTATGAGCTGGAAGGCTGTCTGGAAAGCTAACTTGTGGCATTTGAGTTGGTTTGGTCATGTCGATTTTTTTTTTTCCAGAGTGAAACATTTCTGAATCTGTTTGCACATGACTGTAAAGGTCAAGCCTGTTATTCTGTCTCAAACAGTTTTGCTTTGCTAATAATGGAGTACCAGATATGGTTTGTTCTAGTTCAAGATAGAAGGGAGAAAAAGAGTGAGTACTTGAAACTGACTTTTGTTTTGGCTGAAAGCATAATACAGTACATGTGAAGCTCTTCTACACTCCCCAAAATAGTCACAGCTGCCTTACATCAAGTGTATCTGCAGACTGGCAGGTGCTGAGATCCTAGACCAGCTTTTGATTTCTGCGTAGTGAAAGATGGGGAGCCTGTGTTGTGTGGGGGGGGATTTTCTTGTGACCTCCTGAGCCTCATGAAGGCAGCTCACATGGAAAAAAAAAGAGCGTTGTTTGGCTAGCACAGCATGGAGCTGTGCTCTGTGTAATGAGTACACAAACCAAAAGCAGTTTGGGGATTTGTGTGTCATCCTTGTGTTACACATTCCCTTGTCATGCGGGAAAATGTCTGTTTTCATATAATGTAGCACACAGAATGAAGCTCCAACTCAGTCAGTCACACATCTGGAGTGCTGAGCACTGTGGTGGCGCTTGGGCAGAGCAGTTGCTCTTGCTGTGCTCTTCAGAGCTGCTGTGTGCCTCTGGGACACAGGTGGAGAAAGGAACAGGTTGGGAAACATCTGTAGGCCAACAAAGGCATCTATTGTACAGCCAGGGCCAAGTTCAGCTCTTAGGGCACGTGGTCTAATGCTCTCTGATTATCCAGTTATTAGTCCTTGCATGCCCTGCGGACACTCCTTCCTGCATCGTGTGTATATGGACGGGTGGTGTTACACCTTTGTTAACTGCACACAGTTATGGTCTTTTTTTGAGGATGTTATCCCTTTAATTTTTGTGTGGCCTGCAGTAGTTAAGTGAAGAGGAAGTACTTGGGAATCTAGTAATTCCAAGCTAAGTTTTCAGGCTAGTGGCTGAGAGTCAGATGGTTACAGGAGAAGGAACTCGGTTTGTAGCAGTGTCATGTTAATATCACACAAATACTCAAGCCATCTTTCCTTTGCCAAATTTTGAGGAAAAACAGATGTGCCAATGTGTGTGCCATCTACTTGCCTTCTTCCTTGCAGACGCATTTTGATAAAGAATGTTAATGTTACACATACCCTCCTAAGGGGAGGGTATGTGTGCAGATGTGCTGCTGGAGAAAGCTCTTGGACACTCACAGGATAAGGCAGCATGGGAGAATGGAGGCTGTGTTAGCTGTGTCTGAGAAGGACATGGCGTACCTTTTAAAAAGGCTATGCAAGATCTTAAATTTTTTGTGTGTGTGTTTTACTGGTTTAACGGACTTTTAAATTAAATCTCAGTGTCTGGCAGGTCAGCATGGAAAAGAAAACTGGTTTGATAAAAGCAGTAGAACTCCTTTTCAGACCTAAGTTAACTAGGAGCCAGTAATTGTTGGAAGAGAGTATGTGTTTCTCTGGGCTGTCAGTGTGGTAGCAGAGCTGTCAGTCAGTAACCCTTATGTTACCCACGGGGAAGGGTTCCTGAAGTGGTTCTGTGCATGGAGAACAGAAGTTAACACCAGGGATGGGCTCAGTGTCCAGGGAGCAGCACAGTCACTGGCACACTTGGCTTTGGCAGCAGGGAAAAAAGAATGAGCGTGTCGTATTGCATAAGCATGTTAACCAAGTGAGCTCAGCTGCCTTTCCAGCTGTGGAAGTTGGTTGGCTCTGTAAACGTGCACATATGCTCTCTGGATGTCATCTCTGGTTCAGAGGAGAGGTGTTGGAGGTGCTGAGTTGGGTTGTGCTGCTTGTCTCTGGCATTGCTTTCTTTGGTTTACAGTGTTTTGTTTGTCTTCATTCTCCTAATTCCTTAACCTTGTGCTATATTTTGCTTGCTGTAGCTATTTTTTGCCTCTGTAATGTTCTAGCTAAGCAGGCTGCCGCAGTTGAAGGAATTGGTTTGTAAGCTGAGCCGTGTTAACTGACACTATGAATGCTTTGTGCCTGCCAAAGGGCAGTGTGAGAGTTGGGTGGTGCCTTGGGGACTAACCCAGAGCACAGGCAGGATCAGTCACTAACCTGATTGTGTCAGATGTCGTCCTTTTCCTAAGAAACCGTTAGATTTGCAAGCATCTGTTAGGGATGCTTGCATCCTCTTTTCCTCATTTGTGTTCATGGGCTTAGTTTAAAAACTGTTCATGTGCTGGATGAACAGCTGCTTCCTGATGTGTTTGGGATATTTGCCTGTTAGTGATGCCTGGAGCTGGCAGTCTGAGGGTGGTGGCAGGTCCCAGTGGTGCCAAGCAGCAGTGCCCTGGTGCAGGTCACGTCATCGCTGCTCGGTTGTTGTGCTGAGGCAGAGATGACTTGCCCTGCGTGTTCTCCTCCATCGGATGGAGATGTGCAGCGATCCTGAAACCCCTGCTCTCCTCCAAGAGGAGTCTGTGTTTCTCTGCATCACTATCTAGCTGCTGACGAGAAAGGAGCATGAATTGCTCTGCTCCTGCTTCCCTGGTTGTCTTGGGAATGGATTTCAGTCTCCTTCAGTGTTTGTCTCCTGGTTAAGGAGGTAGGAAACTTTCCTTTCCTCTCCACATTTGCATGTTCCTTGCTCACGCTTGTCTGGGTTGGTTACTTTTTTCTGGTTCCAGTGGGATGTCTTGGGTATGGGTGGGTTCATCTGTGAAACTGGGTCTCTGAACAGAGGCAGTGTGGAGGAAAGTAGACAAATGAAGGTTGCCAACTGGAAATAAAAAAACCCCAGCTTTGATCCTAGGTGGCTGTCACAATGAAATAAGGAATGCTTATTTTGGTTTGGTAGCAGAGAAACATGCTACTTTGTCCTTGAGCATCGCTGTTAAAGCACTCTTGTCTAGTGGAACTGAAAATTGGCACATTTGGGAGTGTTCTCCCTGTAAAGGTAGAAGAGTCTTCCCTTAGTCTTGCTGATCATTAGGTCTCCTTTGCTTCTGAGACTAGTGGTGAAAGTACTGAACAGCTGATTATAGAGACTCGGGTGAGGGTGAACATCTCTGAGCAGTCTTTATTTGCTCTTCAAGAGGTATCAAAGCTGGTATTGCTGCAAAGAGCATCACTTGGCTCTTGGAAAGCCATTACTCCAGAGATGGAGAAAAAAGATGAAGGGATTTGCCTTGAGTCATATGAGTCTGTACAAGAGATACAGGTAGAGTTTGGAACGTCCTGGCTCTGTGATGGCTTCTTCCTCATCCCTTCTGTAACATGCTGTGCCTTAATTGCCACATGCAAAACTAAGATAGGAATTCTGATGTTACAGGCTTCAGGAGATTTTATTCAGAGTCATGGGTATGTTTGGCTTCCTTCCAAACTTGCATGTTATTTAAATGGGTGGATTTGTTCCTGTGGTGCCTAGAAACTTCAATAGGCAAGTCTACCAATCATGTGCCAAAACATAGGGATGGTCCAGTTCCTGGTTTGTTTCAGTTCTGTTGAACTGACTCATTTTTAAAAATTTGTTACTCTGGCTGTGATTTTTATCTGTGCATCTTGTCTTTCAGTAGCAGTTGTAATGAGTAATTGTTGCAGCGTTTTGCTTCTTATGAAACAAAAATAGCTTTGGAAGTGAGTGATTAATATGACATTTTCTTATGTTCTTCTGCAATTCCTGCAGGTTGAAAAACTGAATGTGCTTTTATTTAGAGAAATTGTTGCTGAACAAGTTTTTTCTTGTTCTGGATGATTAACTTGCATATAACTATAAGAGTGGTGCAGAGCAAATAGATCATTAAAGAATGTAAGGCACTAAATTCTACTCTGCTGATATGTCTGTATAAGAACCTGACCTGAATACAATGTGTGTTGATGAGACTAGAATAGGAAGAGTGAATGAAATTTAGTGTGTCAGCATTAGGCATGGGGGTCAGGTCTGGTTTGTGTGATGTGCAGGAAAATTAATTGTTTGGAGAAAAGCAAATGAAATAATGGTTTTCTTTGGGCCTTGCTGTTGTGTCTCAGTAGAGCTCAGTAGCACAGTCTGCATCTATTGAGTTGAGAACTTTAACTTGCCCGGAGTTTAGGTGAATTGTCACTTGGCTTTTACATCATGAGAACTTGTGTAGGCAACAGGAGGAGTATTTGATCCCAGAAGAGCTATCCAGAGTTGTCTTAGGCAATCTGAAGATAGAAAAGCAAGTTTATGTTGTTTTGGCAACTCAAAAGTAGTAGTTTGCTGCATTTTATTTGGCCTAGTCTTGTAGTCTTTGAGTTCCATCCATCTTGGTGTGACTTTACAGTATTATCCTCCCAGCTTTGTGCTTTTCTTCAAGTATTTGCTTTCTCCATTAAACATGCTTTTCTCATGATTTGCTGTTTTGTTAAACTGACATCAAATTGTATGGCTGTGTTTTTAAGAGGAGGCTTTTGCTCAAGGACATACTTGAGTTTAGGTGGTAGTTGAGTCCTAACACTTGCATTTTCTGAGATTTCCCCAAACCCATGAGTTCCAGATCAGTCCATTTAATAAATGTGTTGTTCTGAGTTACCACTGTTGACTAGCTTCTCGAAACATGGGAATTGTATGAGAGATACTAAATGATTTTGATCATCTTGATTCTGCTATTTGTAATCCTGTTGCCATTGCAGCCTAGCTTGTTGATTTAAAATTATCAAGCTGCTTAGACTGTTGTGAAATTAGTGTATTGGTTTTTTAAAATTGTCATGTATTACAGTGTGAAGTTTGAAATCCCAAGCACAGAAGTGCTGCAAGGTCTTGAGAGATGCTTTATAAGCAATTTGGAGTGTTCAAATATATTCAGCATGTACCAGGTAGACATTCAAGAACTGCCTGTCCCCATGCAGGTGCCAAGCAAATACTATTGCCTAAAATGGCTTATAATTCTGTTAATTGGCGTAAGCAGGTCGGATCTCAGGTATTGTGCTGTTACAGGTTACTGGTCCCCTGTTGTTCTTAGGCTGGCTAAGTCTGTATCTCAGCATACACCTTTGGTATGCTAGAGTTTAAACATGCCACCAGTATTTGCAAACAGCTAAAGACTGTGAGGTAAGATAATGAAAATCCTTCTTAGTTATTCATATTGGGTGTTTTAGCTCTAATTCTAGTCATGCTCCTGGAAGAAATGGTCAGTGAATTATGCTCTGATGTGGAGGTGAGTGAGACTGTAGGCTCTTGCTGGTGGGGAAGAGATGGGCTTCATCTTGCTCATTTGTATGTGTAAGATGCCTTGGAAAAGGAGGAAAGCAGAGACTCTTGCAGTGACATCTGCCTCAGTCTGAAGTGCCGCAGGCGTTACAAACGGCTTGGTTTGCGTCTGCGTGGCCTGGTGGCTCTTGTCTTTGTGTGGCAGCCAGAGGTGGCACCGGTCCAGGGCGCCGCGAACCAGCCGCTGGGCCGGAGCCGGGCTCTGTGTGCCGGGCTTTGTTCCCGTGCCGCGGCGGCTCGGGGGCATTCAGTGCGCTCTTAGGCGTGTGGGGGAGGTTGGAGAGCCCTGCTTGGCTGGGCATTCCTGGCCCTCCACATGGAAATCACAATCCCAGCAGTGATTGCAAGGAAAATGAAAGGCCAGCTAGAGAGTAAGTTAGTGTTTGGTAGAGATAAGCTGTTTGTTTTCTTAACAAACTTTAAGTTACTGGTTGGTAACTATGGTATGGCAATTAAGTTCAGTTCCAGAAAAGTCATGCATATTGTATTTGCATATTGGCTATGGATTATCTACCTGCAGATTTAACTAATTTGTAACTATATTTGATTTTTTGGTTTTACTGGACCTGAAATCAAGCTTTATGAAAAAAATTAGCAAATGACATTTGGAATTCATCTAGGAAACAAAATGAGTTCATGCTCTTAACCTCACCATTGTAGAATGGTGAATTCTGTCAAGCCTGTATGCACAGATCATGTCCTTGTTGTGGTTTTTCAGCTCACTGTTTTCAAGTCAGACTAAACTACAGCTGGAGCTGAGTTCAGTGAACAAAGAAGATGGGGAAGACATGCAAAAGATAAAACTGCTGTTCAAATTTTTCAGGTTTTGTGATTTTTTTTTGTAAACTGTGCTACTGGATGCTCATTGTAGGTGTCTTATCCATGTCTTGGGTGAGTTTAAAAGCTTTCTCATGAAAAGCACAGGTGAGTAAGTAGATGTTAACAGTAATTTTCATAGAAAATAAATTGAACTATTGGTGATCTGCTGGCAGCCTTCCTTTCCTTGCAGACAGGAAGGAAGTATTACTTGACTTACATACAGGCTTCTGTTAAACATAGTTGCAGAGTTAAATGCATTAGTTGATTTTTTTTTTTTTTCCCCAGTGAACAGAAGGAGGTCGTGATGGTGTAATACATAAAAGTAGTGCAGTGGTTGTGACTAACTCTCAAGCAGCTTGATTGAAGATGGAAATATGGGGAGGTTTTTGGTCTTTTTCCAGTCAGGTATGAGAAGGCATCAGCTTTACCCTAAGAAATAAAATACTTTGTCTTGAGTGCATAAGATGCATTCCTTGCAGGGTGTAGCAAATGCTTGGGTTTTTAGGTTTTGTCTGTTTATTTTTTAAAAGCATGCATTAAGTGAGCTTTGCAGTCCATCTGCTTTGATCTTCCTTAAACTTAGGTTACTGCAGGAATTGCAAGTGTGTTAGGGAATTTATCTGCTTTAGGAAATTGGTGGTTTTTGTTTCTCTAGCAGCCAAGTAGCCAAGGCTGTCAAGCAGGGGATGCCATGGAAGCAGTAGTCAGACATGCTAGCAAGTCACCTGGATGTGGAGAGGCAGGTGGGGTGATGTTGGGCTGTACTGCAGGACACAAAGCTCTGTTCCTTTCGCTGTTTGCTGTGCTGAGTCTTAAGCATCTCAGGGTTGGCCCTTGGGTGTGTCTGGTGCATGGGTGCTAATAAATACAGAAACTTTTTACAAAGGTCTGTAGCAGACCTTAATTCAGCTTTCCCATCTTGCTCAGTAACTTAAGTGTCTTGGATCCCCCAGGCAGTCGCTGGTGCTTCTGTCAGAGCTTTTTTGTGAGGTTGGCCTGCAGCTGATGCTGGGAGAAGTGTTATCCAGACACGCAAGCCTGTGGCAGGGTAGCAGTGCCATTAGCAGAGGTGTGCGTGGCGGACCTGCCTGCTGTGGCTGCACAGTGTTGTCCTGCTGGGATGTGATTCACAGCTGCTGCTGGAGGAGCAGATGCAGATTTGAGAAAAACAGTGCTACTTGTCTAAACTAGCCCTGATAGTCAGCTTGTTACATGGTGGGAATTTGTGTGGGCAGTGGGAAAGGGAGCAGTGGTATGGCCCTTGGAATGCATTGTCTGCCTGCTTAAAATAAAGTGGAGAAATACTGAACTCTGAAATGTGTATGTAGAAATGGAGTATTTTAGAAGTAGGGAGCTATTTCTGCTCTTGGTTTGGCAAATGCTGAGCTCTTGAGCTTGGGAGCAGCATCTGTCAAATCTTCAGGGTGGAGCTGTGTCTGAGAGCCTTGTGCTCATGACTGAGGCTTGTGGGGTAAGCTTCACTGAGAATATCCATGCCCATGTGCATGCTCACGAAACTTACAGATGTACATGTAGGGAAAGGTGGATGTGTATCTATGATTGGTGTTTGTTAATGCTGCCTTTATTGAGCTTTCAGCCTCATCTTCTCATGTAGAGGTGCTTCAGGAATGGGCAGACAGAACTGTTGTCTCCTCCTCTGGTGGAACTTGTGACAAAACCTAAACATTTCATCAGAAATTTCTCATAAGGCTTGAAAAAGGCATTTTAAGTTTCTGTTAAAGGTTGCTCCCTCAACAATCACATGGTGTTTGGAATCTGATGAGAAATTCAGATGTTGGAGTTCTGTGCATTTTTAAAGGTTTTGCTGTCAAAAACAGATGGAAAGCTGCACAGCTTTAAGAATTAAATTAATAGTTTCTATGCAAAACTCAGGTGCTTTTTGTGTATACTTTTAGTCTGCTACCCCTGCAAGTGCCCACAATACAGCATCTGTGCTGACTGACAGAAGGCAGTGCCTCTGGAGGGAAGGACTGCCATCCTTGTGGGGAGGAGAGAGGTTCTGGAAATTGGTACAAGTGAACCTATCCCAGCAGGATGCCAGTGGACGTACAGAGTTATGGATGTTGTGGCAGTACACCACCAGGGAAATGGAGCAGCAGCATGGAAGAGGGGGTTCTGTGGTGCTGGAGCAATTGTGGAAGGACTCTTGAGAGCCTAAGTGCTGGTGTGTGTTCTACACACCATGAAGGTGGGAATCAAAACTGTGCTGCAGGAAATGGCTCTTGGCATGGGTTTGCCTGCAACTCTGTCAGAAAGGAGTGGACTCCAAATTCCTGGTAAAATAGAACATGGTTATATTGTTTGATGCAGGTTGAAAAAGGGCCTTTTTCAGTCTTCCGTACAAAAGGGGATGGGATATGAAGAGCTGTTTTTCTTGAGGTAGTGCTTTGTTTTGTGGAGAAAGACTAGTTCTTTTTAGGCTTTCTTCCTAATGTCCTTTGATTTTGGATGCTGGTTTCTTTTGTGTTGGAGTACCACAGAAGCTATAGAGGTTAGAGTTGGGGGGGAAGGGAGGATGTTTGGGGTTATTTTTTTGTTTGGTGGTTTTGTGTTGTTTTTTTTTTTTTTTAAAGTTTGTTGGTTTTTGTTTTATTTTTGGTGGGACTTTTTGTGGGTGTTTTGGTTTTGTGGGGTATTTTTCTCTTGTGGAAGAAAGATGATTAAAACATTTAATAAGGTCATACTGTTCTCTGTCATGGTGGACTTTTGCAGTAAGGTTTTATTTATTTGTATTGCTGGGAGCTGTTTCAAGGCATTTGTGCTTGAACTGGTCTTATTCTGTATTTTGCGTAGATTCCTAGTCCATAAAATGGTTCTTTCCAGTGTGTTGGGCTTGCAGCTCCAGTGCTTGGAAGGCTGTGCAGTCCTGGGAGTGTGTCACTTCTGGAGTGAGTTGGCTCTGGCTGCAGGTCAGCCTGAACTTCAAGATCTGTCTCTGGAACTGACAGGGAGCAAACCTGCACAAGTGACCCAGGCATCAAGTGATTCTCCTAGTAAGTTAGCAGTGAAAGTGTTGTTGAGTGAAGAAATTTATTCAGGGCACAGATAAATGTACTGAAATAATCATTGGAGGGGCGAAGTATCTGGAATGCCAGAGAGGCAGACCTGGAATTTTCAAGGAAATTAGTATGTGGATGGGTAGCCTCTTCTTGCAAAACTGGGGAAGAAGAGGGTATGTGTGGGTAGATGGGTCGCAGGGAGATAATTGCACTTGAACCTGTTTCTCTCTCTTTGTGGAGAGGGACACAAGGCTACCTCCTTGACCAAGGTCATGTGAGGCTGAGGGTCTGTCTTGGCAGTGGGTTTCAAATTAGAAATAACCTATCCTTTTGGTTGTTGTTGGGCTTTCTTAACAACAGCTTTACACTCAACTTTATTAAGAACAGCTTTCCACAGGGAGTGTAAAGCTGCTGTGATGGAGTCAGTCAGGTTGGCCTTGGAACCCCTCTTAGGGCTCACAGCTCCAAGGCTTCATGTCTTCAAAAACTGTGCTCCTGAACCCAAGATCATACTGAGTTATTGAGGAAGTTCCTAAATACGTGTCTGCATTGCATAGGCACATGAGAGCAACTAGGATCTGTTGGTGTACATGTCTATTTCTTCTTTAATTTCAGGTTATGAAATGTACAGAAAAAACATGTAAATACTGTAACTGAAAATATACTTTTGTATACTCATTAGCTTTATCAAGACTTATTTTTGAGGATTTACTTGTCTGAATAGAAATGTATGCTAAAAATGCAGTCACCTCTCCAAAACATCCAAGTTTTAATGGATTTGTAAGGAACCATTTACAGTGTAGTAGCTGCTATATAATATAATTCCTGCTTCAGCTTTTACAGATGTGACTAGTGATTGCTGTTTGTTACTGTAGAGGTAAAATCCTTCTGTGCCAGAAGTTCTGTACTGTTTGTCTGAGATTTGAATACATAGTCAAGGGTTTCACTACTTGGAGAAACAACATTTGGTGCTTTTGTGTGTTTCAAAAAAAATCTGTATGATGTAAAAAAAGGTGTTGTCTATATATACACATAATTTGTGTAACAGTCTGAAAGATGGTAAAGTAGCTGGAAGATTTTTCAGCCTTATTTTGTTCTACCTGAGTAAGCAAATAGGGTGCTTAGAATTCTGACAGCTCCACTGTTTCCTGGTTCGAGTTTCAGGAATGTAACATGATAAAGTGTAAATGGCATGTTGAGGCCTGTGAAATTACTCAAGGTTGACCTTAAATACACATAGGAAAAAACCAAATGCATGTGGCTGATGTAGAATTTCATTAAAAACAAACAAACAAAACAACTAGCCCAGAAAAAAAGCCCCAGTCATTGCTGGCTAGCTGGTAAGATGATCCCAAAAGTGCATAGTTATGGTGCCACAAAGATAGTTCAAGTAAAGAAAGGTACGAAAGATGTGCGAGCTTTTTAAAGAGTTTAATTGTACTAAGTATCTATTGGCTTATGTAACTATAGATTCTTTAGAAAGGCTTTTTATGAAGCATTCCAGGGAAAAGTGCTGTGTGGCTGTCCTTGGGAGGATTTAAACTTCGAGTGACTTTGGAGGAAATGAGACTGAAAGAGATGAAGCTCCTTGTTGTGTTGAGCACCAGAGAGCAGCTGAGCCCCACACTGCCCCGGTGGGAGGGGAGAGAGAACAGGAAGGGGAGCAGTGAGGAAACCTGTCAGCTGGAGCAGGACAGGTCACCTAGCCTTGCTCAGGGTTTGTGCCCCTTTCACTCTTGCAGGAAAGGGTTTTTATAGCGGTGCTATTTACTGATGGCAGACCATTCAAGGTCAGGGATCTGCTGCTTGCCAAACCAGGACCAGGTCTGCTTTTTCAGTCCCTCGGGTTCAACTGCTGGCTGATACCGCCACCTGATGGCAAGAGCAGCCCTAGGCTCGGCATTTAAGATTCTACTGCTTTCCACTGATGGTTTTTCTACCTAGGCCTGTCTGCTCCAGCTACATCGGAACAGTTGTCAGGGAGACTTGAAACACGGAGCTCTCTTTTGTCTTCCTGCTAGGCAGAGAGAATTTCAAGGCTGTAAAACTGGCTTAAAACGTCAGGAAGTGATTATTACCCTTCTAATCATGAGTCTTTTGCTTTACCTGACTACTGCTTTATATTTTTGGTCAGATATTGGTGCTTAAAACCAGGTAGTTTTGTTGTGAGGATAGTACAAAAACTCTTCCGCTGATGAAGGTCTTGCGCGTCACTCTGGCAGAGCTCCAGGCTGGAGCCCTCTAGGGTCATTTCAGTGCCAGCTGGAGTTGAGTGTTGAGAACTTGAACTGTTAAGAGTGGGTGTCCTGTGAATTTTTTAGGAAGGCCCTATGTGAACTAGGATGAGGCTGTTGAATTAAATTTGTGGTAATTCTGCTTTGACAGCCTACCATCTCATTTGACTAAATGAGAATTAAGTCAAAAATTAAATACTTAGTCTTCAAGAGGAATTGTTTAATATAAAGTAGCTTCTTGAGTGGCAGTGATTATGTGCTTCTTTGCTCAAGCACATGAGACTTGCATCAAATGAGGTGCACTATACTTAAGCAACATGACTTGCAGGTGCTACTGGGTACCATGAAATGTGTACATTTGAAGTGACTGCCTGATTATTGGAGTAGTTACTTGTTTTAATTTACTTACTTGTGTCCTGGTGGTGTACCCAAGCTCCTGCCCTAGTACAGAGTTCCTGTGGTGCTGGTTGGCTTTGGATCAGACAGCGCTTCAGGAAAGCAGGGCTTGACATGGGCTCTGCTGCGAGGTGGATTTCCTCTAAGTGTGGGAAAGCTGTGCGTGTGAGCCTTGAGGTGATGCCAGTGTGCCTCCTTGAGCAGCAAGCAGGACTAACAGGAGGCAGGTAAAACAGCCTGCTGGGTTTCACTTTGGTGTCCTGAGCATTGGGAAGTACCTCCTGTGGAGGTTGTTTCACTTGTGTATTTCCTGCCTCCTTGATTCTTCTCTACCAGTGAAGAGAGGAAAAAACCCTCAAAAAACCCTTCTGGGGAATGGGCTCGACTGTGTGGGTCCCAATTCATGCCACTGTTGGATAAGAATGTTTCCAGTGGGAGTGGTTTTAAGAAAATGCTTAATTCCAGTGTGCACATTGAGTGTGGTTTAAATAAAAACACTTCTCTAGGGCAGGCTGCTTGTGCTGTCCGGGGCTTCAGGGAGGCTGTTGAGGTTAGTCTGAAAAGTCACATCACTTCTTCAGTGTCTCTCAAGACTTTTGCTAAATATTTTTATATATTAGAATGTGGGTTTAGGGAATTAATGTACCTTGACTTGATTCAGGTTTTTGAATGATTAAGTACTGCAGGGTTGATGTCTCAATACATGGTTGTTCTGTGCTTTATGAATTCATTTGAATGTGCAAGTGCTTTTCTAATGTTTTCATGTGACGTTGTAAGACAGTAGTAAGACTTGAATGGTTTTGGTTTTGTCATGAGTATTTGATTTAAAAGAAATGGGTTGAGGTAACAAAGATTTAACTTCTGAAGTGTTTGTTACTAGTCACTCAATGACCGATGTAGTCTTTGTTGCTCATCCTTAGGATGTAGTGATGTTGAGTAGAGGTGTACAAGAAGCTCAGGCAGCTGCTTCTTTTTTCACTTGTGCTCTCCAGGTGGCTTCTCCACGGTGTTCCTGGTGCGCACACCCAGTGGGACGCGCTGCGCACTGAAGAGGATGTGTGTGAATAATGTGCCAGACCTCAACATCTGCAAGAGGGAAATCACCATCATGGTAAGAAGGCCGTTGCTCAGAACTGGAGAAAGTGTCAGTTTGTAGTGTACACCCAGCAAATGCCTCTCCAGTGTTTCTAGGCACCTTTTGCTTTTGATGCTGTGCTCCTGATTTTCCACCAGTACTTACAGAAACTAATGCTGGCTTTAGGGTTGGTGCATTATTAATTTCTCAAGGAATTATTTGAGTATGTATTTGATACCTCACATGAAATGTGTATATTCCATTTGGTCAGTATGTCTGGTTCCCAAGCAAAAGGACTTTCTTCCAGTGCTGTAGTGGCAACTGAAAATTGCTCTTCATTTTCTCAGTACTGAAGTGTAATATCCATTTTCTTTTTCAGAAAGAATTGTCTGGGCACAAGAACATAGTGAGTTATTTGGATTGTGCTGTAAACTCACTAAGTGATAACGTGTGGGAGGTGCTCATCCTCATGGAGTACTGTCGAGGTAAGAGCCTAGGTATACAGAGGATAAGGTTTGTACTATCACCTGTGATTTGGATTAAAGCTATTCCCTTGATATAGGAGGTTAACATGTATGTGTCAGCTGGAATCCAGGTAGTCAGTTTCACTTTTCTGCTGGCATGGCTACCTAGGCACTGGCCAAAATATAAGTTTCGCAAAGCTTTGTAATTAGATACGGTTACAAACAGGGAAATGAATTCTCTATATATGAAGTGCAGTTGTGCTGTTCAGCTGGTGGTGCTAGGCAACAGGTGTCTGGAATGTAACTCAATAGGAAAGATTAGCAAATTTTCACCACTTTGCTCCCTCTGCTATTTTTGTTCTAGATGACAACATTGAAGAAGCTTCACCTGACAGGTGATTTCCTACAAACAGGTGTAGTAAAGTTCAGGTTGATAGTGCTGTCCAAAAAGATGTTAGCCACGTGTTCCTGCTTGACAATGTAACTTTTTTTGAAACAATACCTAAGTCAGGGACTGTCTGTTTTGGAGTTCTGTTCCCCTCAGTTCACATATGTAGAGTATAAACTTGCCAATGAGTTTAACTTGTGAGGTTTGTCTAAAATCTAGGGAGACTGGGTGCTGGCCTCCTAGTACGAGGTGGTGGTTAACCCAAGTAATTGGTGATACTCTGCAACAAGTGCTGCAGCACAAAGTAAATACTCCTGGAAAGAAGCCTCCCTGGTCTGGACTGCTTGACCAATACTTTGAGCTGAGGTATATGTGGGTTATATTTGCAGTATAAGCAGTGAGCCTTACAGTCTGTGCAATCTGTACCATAAGGAGCCAAAGACCATGTAGATTAATGTAGATTTTGGGGAATGGATTAAGGAGAACTTGAAAACAAATGGCGACATTTTTGGCCCTTTACCCTACTTGTATGGATGAACTTCTGTACCATTCTGGGAGCTCAGTTCTGACTCACTGTTGGTAGTACTGTTTCCCTAATGGTCCTGGTACATAACCCCATGGATGTCAGCTGTCAGACAACTTGACAGTGGTAGGCTTCCTGTGTTGTAAGCATCCTTGTTTGACAGAATGCCCACCAAGGACCTGCTGTGTTTCTGCAAGAATCCTTCATATCTGTGTGCAGTGAGCGTTTTGATAGGAAGAGCTTAGTGGTATCTGGTACAATTACTGCAAGGAACAGGGAAGTATTGATTGCCAGTCTTTAAAGAAACCTATAGAAAGGGAGGTCTTCTTCCTTGGAGGATGAGTTCAGGGCTTTGTTTCCCTCTTTCCCTGCTTCCACTTTCTTCTTCCTTTGTCTCCCAGAAAGACAGAGAGGGTGTTCAGAGAATGAATTCATGATCTCACTTGACAGCGTTTGGGTTATGGATCCTAATGCAAGAGGTAGTTTTGAGGTGACATATTGGTGTGATGGTTTTTTTTTTTGTGTTTGCAGCAACTGGTTTCAAACACATTTCAGCCTCAGGGACTGGATTGTTTTCATTTGAGCCAATAATTTTTCTCTTTAGGGTAGTACAAGAGTGTGCAGTTGGGAAACAAGGTTTATTTTGTTCAAATACCGTAGCTGAGGAAGACTTTCTTGCATCATATTTGTGGACTTCAAGCATATAACTCTTTACTTCTGTACCTGATAGGAATTACTTGAAAGAGATTTCTCCTGTTTCTTTAGCTGGGCAAGTTGTGAACCAGATGAACCAGCGTCTGCAGACAGGTTTCACGGAGCCAGAAGTAATGAGGATATTTTGTGACACCTGTGAAGCTGTTGCCCGGTTGCATCAGTGCAAAACACCTATAGTTCACCGGGATCTCAAGGTATGACCTTCACTGTAAGAAATTCCAGGCTAAAATCAGGGATCTGCTTGAAGAGGATTGAGGATATGGGAGAGATTTCTGTAAGACAGGTTTCTAGTTGGGAGCTTGCTGTTGGTGAAACTATAAACAGACATTACCTATAGGACATCATCTATTGCTAAAACAAAGTTTAGGAGTTGATTTTTGGGAAAACTTCCTGTTTGTGTGTGAGAACATGGAGTAACGCTTAACCTAGAAGTTCATGCTTTTATGTTAACCTACCTTTTGTGTCTTGGTTTTCTTTGAAGGTGGAGAATCTGTTGTTAAATGATAATGGGAACTACGTTCTCTGTGACTTTGGCAGTGCCACTAACAAATACCTGAACCCTCAAAAAGATGGTGTTAATATGGTTGAAGAAGAAATTAAAAAGTAAGTTCACTTTTAGGTGATCTGTCATAAGCAATGACTGTGCTGCCAGGAAACTCCATGTATTATAGTGTGGTGTGCATGTATCACTAATGAATTGAAATTAATATCTGATCTTGAATTAATTTTGGCATAAATACAGTAAAAGACTGCAAGTATTTGATACGATTTCCTCCATTTATTCAGATTGTTTTTCAAAACTGTGATTCTTAAAAATAAAGGTGTTGGAAAAAAAACAACATGTTGTTGTGAAAGTGAATTGTTCAAAAATATAGGTCTGGCTCCTGGCCATTTTAGGAGTTGGATATTTTTCATTTGTGCTTTTTTAATACTGCTAAGCAAATACTTGCTAAGATACCAAGAACTGATGTAAAGAAGCACTGCAATGCATTTATGCTGAGTCTCATTTGCAGAGTATGGTCCATGTCCATTCTCCTGAGACTGATCAGAAAACTATTTCAACTTTTCTTAGACACACTTGTGAAAACATGTATTATTTTGATTTTGCCCTTCTGGCCTAACTTCTGCAGAGGGGTAAATACAGGCTGCTTGTTTTCAAGTCATGAAGTGATAGAGGCTTTTTCCATCTCTGAAGTATTTGAACTACCACCTGAGTTGTTTTGGGGTGTTAGTGTTCTGAAGTCTGTGTTCTGCATGTTTCAGTGTGGGATAGGGAGAGCCCTTGTAGGACTCAGCAGTTGTTCCCCTCAGGCTGTGTATGCACAGTCACTCTGGCAAAAGTCTGCTTTGGGGCAATAACACTAAAAGCCAACTTAACCTGACTTAATGCTTATTTTTGTGTATGATGGGTCATACTGCTGCTCCAGATATTATTTGTGATGCTGCAATACACCAATGATGTACATCATGCAAGACAATTCTAGGCACATGTCTGAGACTTGTGTGGTTGGTGTGTGCATGGTGGATCAGGAAAACACCCTCTCACTTGTGATACTAGATTTTTAACTATGTCCTCTCTATTTTATGTTTCCAGGTACACTACACTATCATACAGAGCTCCTGAGATGATCAATCTATATGGAGGAAAGCCTATTACTACCAAGGCAGATATCTGGGTAAGCAAAAAATTGGATAGTGTGATCTATGGGACTGATAGAGGAAGGGGGAATTAAAACCAGAACTGACTGACTGAAAAACGAATTTTTGGAAAATGAAACACGTTGGGCAGCTATAGAACACAGAATAGTAGAAGTGTCTTGGGTAGTTAGGTTTTTGTAAATAAAATGAATCCCATGTTTTTTGTTTGGTTTTTTTTTTAATTTAAAGGAAGGGGGATGTGATTTAGAACATCTCTTCTTATGTTGGCTCTGGTTTCTCCTTGATAACCCCCAGTGATTTCTTATGGAAACCTGTTGCCAGCATGATCAAGAAAGGTATTTTTAGTAGTTGATGAGCAGACAAGGAATAAGATAAGACATTTAGTGCAAAGAGTCGTGATATGATGCTGAGAATGCAGCGCTTGGTGTGCTCTGGTTTGTACTGGGTGTGCTACAGGAATCGGAGCAAGAGCAAGTGTTGTTAGAGCAGCTTTGATCCATCAGCTGGGCACATCAGCTGTGTTCCAAAGTGCAGCTCCCACACAGCATGTGAACATCTCTGCGGCCAGGGGGCAGCGTTATTAGGGCTGCCCTGTGGTAGCAAGGGCTTGTTCTCATCCCCTGACAGGGCTTGTGTTTCTTTTACAGGCACTGGGCTGCTTGCTGTATAAGCTGTGCTTCTTTTCCCTTCCCTTTGGAGAAAGTCAGGTGGCCATTTGTGATGGGAACTTCACCATCCCGGATGGCTCGCGGTACTCGCACAGCGTGCACTGCTTGATCAGTAAGTACACAGGCGCTGCAGCAGCTCCTCCAGCTCACCAAGCCAGCAAAGCACAGCTCTGAGCTGCTGCTCAGCACGTCTGCTTCAAACCCTGCCACCTCCAGCTGTGCCTCTCAACTCCCCAAGAGCCCTTGAAGCTCAAGGGAACTCTTTGGTTTCTCTGGGACTCAGGAATGATTTTTTTTTCTTTAGGTGTCCCAGAGGAATAGGGGGAATGCCAAGACTGCTTCTCTTTGTTTAGCTCTGTTTGTTAATATTTTTTACGCTTAAGTGTGTGTTTTCTGTGGAATGTCAGACTTTTCTGTCCAAGTTGTGCTTAGATAAATTTGAAGTGCCACTTTAGCATAGCAACATCAGTGTGCTGAGATTAATTGCACTGGGGACAATTTTAATAGTAGTTGCATGGTTTATACTGGAACAAAAACCTGGGAAGCTTTGTGCAACCCCCAGTGTCAGATCTGAGCTCTGGCAGCAGTTTGGAAGCACTAAGTGTGTTAAGGAAAATTTTGGACATGAAGCAGTTCTGAGGCTTGTGATTCATCTGTTACCCAGACACAGATGTGGGAACTAATATTTACAGTAATCATCAGTATTGTCCTTGTTTTCAGCTTAGAGTAGGCTCCCTTGAAAGAGTGAGATGGACAGCCTATGAAAAATTAAAAGGGTTTGAATAGGAGCTCTTATAACTCTAAGCTATGGTTGTGTTGACCACATAGCTTATGCTTTTATGTAATAAGCAATACCAAATCCAAACCACTTTTTTGAGTGCACATTCATAATTGAGAAACAGCAGTAATGACAGTAAGCACTTGCCTTCTGCCAGTACTGACAAAATGAGATGAGTTTTCAAAGGACTTAAGTAGTTTTCTGTCACTGTGTTACTTTTTTTTAAGAAAAGTATGGGTTTTAATCCTTTCTCCTAGGTATGAATGCAGATTTTTTAAATTCAATGAATGGCTGTGCCAAGATGAGCAGTACTGATGTGGAATATATCTGGGTGAGGCAGAATGTCCTTATGTAAACTTCCCTTCTTTCTATTTGGAGTGGAAGTCATAAAAAGCTGCACTTGGTTATAAAAGGTATTTCAGGGACTGTGGCTTCATCTGAGCTCTTTTACAAGACAGTGACTGGGGAGGAAGAAGCTGAAGGTGCCCCACCCCATGAGTTTAACATTTCAGAATCAAGTGACAGGAGTTGCTTCAGTGAGTGTTCTAATACCATGTCATGGTGCTGCAGCTGAGTGCTGGAATCTGTTATTTTGTAAAATCTCTTAAAAATTAAACTTGCAGTGAACTGTACAGGACATGAAATAATGACTTTGTGTAAAATTCTAGGATCTGTCTGATATTATTTTTCAACCTATGGAGGATTTTTGTAAAATGACATGTTAGGTTGGCTGTTCTACTGAGCATTTGTGCAAGTGTACTTCTCTTTGTTCATCAGAAGTGAGAAGTTACATTTTCATAGTGTTGATTTACTTCATAGCAGAACATATTTTTAGAGGTCTAGGTTTTTTAGAAAGTGTTTTTGACTGTTTATTTATGCTCTCTGGTTATCTAGGCAAGATTGCTCGATTATATATACTGTGTTATATTTGATTTCTTGGAAAAACAACAAACCTTTTAATTTGGGAAGCAAGTGTTTAAGAGAGAACATAAGGAATTTTGTCTTGTCAGGGAAAGGTCCTTTTATTCATGAAACTGTATTTTTTTGTATGCAGAATTGTTCATAGTCAATGAAACCTACAGAGAAAAGCCTGATGTAGTAAGATGTGTCAATCTTGTTTTAGCTACATTGAATTTTGTGTTAATCCTGGAAAATGTTAGTGCAGTGAGTTGGTTTTGTGCTGTTTCTCTCTGCAGTTACTAATTCCTACTTCAATTAAGTTCCCTTTTGCACAGCTGTGTCAGCTTATTGAGCAGCATGCATGTTCTGCAATTGATTTTGACGCTGTAAACTATTTGACTTGACAAAAAGTATTTAAACAAGTCCCCCACACCCAAGATAACAGTGCAAATGACTCTTGGTGGTAAGCTGATTTGGTGCAACTGCTGGATTTTTTCCTTGCTGGTAGCTGTCTCAACAGCTTTTTATATCTCAACAGGCTTTTTGTGATCTAGCAGTGATAAGTCTTATCAATTTTGCAGGATATATGCTTGAACCAGATCAAGAGAAGAGACCTGATATCTTTCAAGTATCTTTCTTTGCCTTTAAAATTGCCAAAAAGGAGTGTCCAGTGTCCAATATAAATGTAAGTACTCTTGACTTTCCTTGTATTTTCAGTGTGTTATGTAGGTAATACTGAGAAGTCAGTGAGAGGAGCTGAGAGATCACATCAGTTCTGTCACATGCCTGGTTCCTGAATGTAGCACAGAGCAGAGAACATGTCAAGCTCATGTTGTGTACACGCAGTATGAGTAAATAAAATATAAATTTAAAAATCTCTATAAATAAAATATGCTCATAATTGTGGGGGCATAGCTCTGTGGGCTATATTGATACCATTCCAATACCTGGCTTAGGATTTTTGCCATTAGTAATCTCTTAACACAGTCAATGTGAAATAGGCAGATATTAAACCTTGTTGACAGTAGAAGGCTGAATGCTGTAAGTGGACTGTCAAGAGCATGTATGCTTGCTCTTGGATAAACCCTTTGCTTAGGCATCCTTAGCAATTGTGGTAGTCCATTGGAAGGACTCCAGGGAGCTGGAAAGCAAACAGAGCAGTGCTTGAGTCAGCCTGCCTTCTTAGCCTTGCTTTCTGTGGGGGTCTGAGCTTGATCTCCAAGATCACTTGCTTCACAGATATAATTATGTCTGTACTACAATGGAATTTGGGGACTTTATCTAATGTTGAATATTATAAAGTGGCTCTCAAGGCAAGCATCAGGAAAAATCCATCTCAAAATTGAGTTTGCAACAAATACGGGTTGTAGCAATCTCTGTCTTCAGAGGCAGACCAGTGAGTTTTCCAAGATCCCTTTGAATTACTTTTTTCCTTTATCATTGTAGAAGGATGTCCTCAGTAAATTTGAATGTTGCCTTTTGGCAACACAGATTAAAATAAACCAGGAAGTCTTGAAATATTTGATAATTAACTGTCTCTATTTGTGGCCAGATTTAGATTTGTGTTTGTTATGTGCATTTGTCATGAGAGAGGATTGGTTGTCCTCCTTTGCCCCAAACTGGCATATTTCTCATAAAACAGTCTAGGTGATGTGGGATTAATTCAGCAGTGTGTTTCAGGTGGGGGTAGCGTAAAAAGCCCATTGAAGCTTTGGTGCTGTATGGTGTTCTGGAATTTGTGTTGTGGTGGAAGAGCAGCATGTGCTAAAAACAGTTTCCTCCAAAGATTGGTCTTTGCTTTAGAGCATGAGGCTGAAGTGAGTCTCTGTGCAGTCACACAAAGTGCTTGGAGACCACGTTGCACTTTATTGTTGGTAGCTGGCAGTGTACCTGAAGTGAAGCAGCTGACAGAAGAGTCAGACCAGTCAGGTGCTGCTTTACTTCTGCCACACACTGAGGGGATGTAGAGATAACTGTTAAGGTAAACCCTTTTCCAGCTACAGCTCTGAGTTCTGCATGGAGCCTTGGCACGTGGAGGTCTTGATACATTTTCAAGAGGAATATTGGGATTCAATTTTTTTTTCAGGATTTTGGTTTTTTTAATTTATTCAAATTTGTTTTTCCCAAGAATTCTCCTGTCCCCTCAAGTCTTCCTGAACCCATGACAGCTAGTGAGGCAGCTGCTAGAAAAAGCCAAATAAAAGCAAGGTGAGCAGGGGATGTGACTTTTCTTTATCCTAATGTTGTTAAGCTACATGTTTGTTTAAGATCTGTTTTCATACAATTGTGAATAAATGAAGTATTACCTCAGTAGAAGTCATTAGATAAACTTGTGTTTCTAAGAGCTTCAAGTCTGTTTGGATTCCACACCTTTGCTTTTTTCATTATATTGAGAATCCATGGAGGGAAACTGATGTTTTGAAGGTAGATGGGTTTTGGTTTTGAGAAATTGAAATTTTTATGGGAAAATATTCACTTTTTTGGTCCTTGTTAATAAAAACAAACCCAAAACCATGGTAATTCCTCTCCATGCTTCTGTTTTCCTGCCATGATCTAGTGTGTATGCACATAAGGCTGATGCTGGGTAAATCCTTTACCCTTTCTTTCCTTGTTAATGGAAGGTATTTGGATTTGAATCTGCCAGCCATGTGTGACTCAGATATTTCTACATTCAGTTATAATTATCAACTTCATTTGCAAAAAAAAGAGGAACAAAAACAGAAGAAATTTGTAGCAGTAGAAATAATTTGACCTAACACATAATGCTTTCCTTTCTCTTATTTCTGGTACATATGAACAGTAGTCCTGTTTCTAATTGTAGTGTTGTGGACTCAAGCACAGGACTGGAGTTTTAGGGAATGAGTTTTAAGGTACTTACTTGCAGTGCTGAAGTAGAGTAGCACATTATTGAGACATAACTCAGCTGTTAAGAGATCTACTGTGTCAAATTTGAAGTAGAAATATTTATCTTTTCATCAAGTATCTTACATGGGAAAATTGTCCCTTCAGAATAACAGATGCTGTTGGACCAACAGAAACCTCAATTGCACCACGACAAAGACCAAAGGCCAACTCGAGCACTGCCCCTTCCAGTGTGCTGGCGATCCAGAGCTCAGCAACTCCTGTCAAAGTACAAGTTCCTGGGGAATTTGCTAATTGTGGGCAAAAAGGTAACTTCAAGTCTGAGGATGGACCAAAATAAGGAAGCAACTCTGCCTCTCTTCTTCTTGCTCTACCAGGGATAACATTTACAACTCAGTTTTATCAGTCTTTTTTTACATACCAAAAAACAAATTTTCATTTCTGAAAGATTCTGACTGTGTGAGTTGTAAATTTGAGGTGCCACAGAAACTATATTCAGACAGAGAAGTGCAAGTGTTTTTTCCTTGTGCTTAACACCGGTTTTTCAATGAACTTGCCCACTGTAGACAAAGGTTCACACTTGTTTTGACTTGTGAATAATTCACAAAAAGTACAGAACCCTTCTGTATCAAACTGGGTTTTTTATAGCAGGAAAAATATTCTCCTGTGCCTCAAAAAGTCATGAGATACCACCAACCTATTGGTCCTATTTGTAGGCTGGAAACAGGTCTCTTCTTTCATGACTGACAGGTTCATTCCACATGGCACTGTGGATGCAGTGGGAATTAGGGAAGACTCATTCAAGTGAAATGGGTTTTTGCAAAATCCTTGTTCTTTTTCTCATTCAGAAAGAGTTATGGCTGTGATAAGTATTCACTGAAATAGTTGACATTTATACCTAGAGCACTTTCTAATTGCATTTTATGCTGTTGTGTGCCTGCTGCAGAAAAGGAAAGAGTAGTTTCAGGGATGGTATTGGAAAAGTCTCAAAAGGCCTCTGAGAATGTTTGTGTCCCAGGTATAAGTACTTTTTAGTGGGTGGGATCGATGTAACATCCAGCTTGAAAAGCTTTATCTCTTACGACAAGGAACAGATCATTCACAGGCACTTCAGAATGTAAAACACATTGTGGCAGAGAGAAATTTATGGTAGTACCTGTCTCTTAAAAGGTGCAAAAGCAATTGAGTGGCAAAATTCATCAGGTGTTCTGTTTAAGGGAGTTTAATGGATGAGCTAATAGTTTCCTTAGGGGAGAAAAAAAACCAACAACCCTCTGTGTTGAATGCATACAAAGCTGCATGCTTTGAGATAAGGGTTTGAGATCCTGCAGTGTGTAACTTAAATGCTGGTAAAGCAGAAGTCTGGAACCCAGCTTGCTGTCATGAGATCAGATGAAGCTTCCAGCGTCTTGCACGTAGAAATGGTTCATTTGCAGGCCTGGAATTACTTGTAAAGAAGTCAACTTGGTATCTGCCAGGTGTCCTGGTTGTCAGACTGGGAAGAGGTGTTGACAGACAGTGTCATCTTGAGATGAAAACCAGTCAGGGAGAGCTCTGGCTGAAGCTGGAAGCTCTGGATGTCATTAGCGTTGTCTGTCACAGGAGCCACTCGACCAGGGAATGGACAAGACATCTCACAGTCCCAAGGGACCACCCCCCAGCAGCACAGGGTCCTCCAGCAGCTGCAGCAGGGAGACTGGAGACTGCAGCAGCTGCACCACTTGCAGCACCAGCCCACCATGCAGGATGCTTATATCCAGCAGGTACAGTCAGAGCTGTTAGACAGGTGTTGGAGACTCATTGTGTGTGTTCATAACCCTTGGGATCATTCAACAATTCTGCTGTTGCTGCCTGTACTTTTCCAGCTAAAACAGCTCCTGTTCCTTCTTGCTTTTGCTTTGTTCCCTCATTGGCCCTGTAATGTTTGTCTAAAAAGTTGCTTGCCTTGTGCTGTGTTCTTGCAGTTTGACTCTGTATTCCATCTTGCTTGGCATCACCACTGTGTGATTTCAAGGCTTTATCCATGTGTAAAGGAGCTTGGGATAAATGTTAGGAGTGATTATGGGTGATATTGTGCTTGCAGTAGATAGCTGTACATGCACCAGTGCTGAATATATTGTCTGATTTTTTTTTAAGAATTGGCTGGGGAGTGGAGGAAGGAAAAAGCTTCCAAACAGAGTGATTCAAGTGCAGTGACTGAATTGCGAGCTGGTTCTTGATTATATGATATCTAATTAAAAAATGCTGTGCAGTCATAGATGTGATAGTCAGAAGAAACATTAATTAAAATACCTGCTTATTTCTGAGGGGGCATCATTACTTTCTAAAGCTGTTTTTTGTCTTTCCAGTATCACCAAGCAGTGCACCAGCAGATGGTCCAGCAGCAGCTGTTGCTGCAATCTGTGTACCAGCAGCAGCCTGCCCAGTCACAGTATCCTGCCATGGTAAGTCACAGAGATGGTACAATCTTAAAATATGGCCTGTGCTTGTAAATCTACTCTTGTGTAGATGCAGTAAGAAAAGTTATACTGAGCTGTGGACATGGTAAATAGCATGTGGTTTGGTATCTAAAATAATAATTAGTTGGTGGGAAGTTAATCCAAACCAGCTTGTCTGGAGTTTCACTTGTGTATTAATAATAGGATGGGATCTATCCCAAGTTTCATAAGGTCTGTCTGTGCTCATTTGAAATGTACTTGGTTGATGTCTCCAGTACTAGCCACAGCAGCAAATACATGTTACACAACAGAGTGACTGAAGATGGTGACATCCAATTCTTACTTGAAAAGCAAAAGAGCTAACTGCCATAGCCTGTTTTGTAAAGATCAGGAGAAATTGTCCAGAAATCTTGTATTAAGATTTAAGAATAGAGGATGATGAGCATGTAGTTAGCAGTGCTGCAGTGGCATATATTTGAGTTGCACTAATGACAGAAATGTAAGTGGCAATAGGCTGGAAAAGAGAAGCAGTCTCCCTGAGTTGTTGGAGTGGTTTCTCTGCACCCGTGTGTTCTAGAAGGGCGGTGGTGGCGACTGTGTGTGGCTGCAAGAGCAGTGCTGATAGTTGGCAGAAGAGTTTCAGCCAGCCCATGCATGTTGTGGTAACACAGCCCTGATCTCCCAGGTACAGCAGTACCAGCAGGCTCTCCTGCAGCAGCAGATGCTGGCTCAGCAGCAGGCACAGCAGGTGCAGTCCCCTGAGTATATCACTTCTCCACAAGACTTTGCACCAGCCTTAATCTCCTACCCCAGGTCGCTCCCAGTGCATGGTGGAACAGTGGCAGATCCTCCCTACCCTACAAACAGGTGAGAATTGTGGCTCAGCTGAGCCTGGGGGTTACTCCTGGTTTACATTGCTAGTTGTGGTGAGCACTGCCAAATCCTTTTCTTAGAAGTTACTTGCTTTGGTAGTAAGAGATTACTTAGAGCAGTTGGACAGTGGGTGTTCAGTGGTAAAGGATATTTTGGGAGCAAAGGGAGACAGTTTGTTAACAGATGAGCCTGGTATAATTTTTAAAACAATTTCTTCCAGTATTTCTTGTTCACAGATTTAATCCAGGGACTCAGTGCTAATTACTTCACTTGGGGTGGTCAGTGGTCTATGTTGAATGAGGTTATGTGCATCTGAAAGGAGTTCCAAACACCCTGTTGAGAGCAGCTTTGTAGTTGGCCTTGGTGTGCTAGGACTGCCAACTCCTGTGCTCAGAGGTGTGATCTGAGTATGCAACACCAAGTACACATTAGAAGAGATACAGTCCCTGAGGAGTGGCCCTCAGACCTGCCTTTGCATAATAAATGGTAATAAATTATGACTTTGGCATTAATTCTTGTGAACAGCAGTGTATGTAATAAAAAATCCCCTTCCTTTCTGACTTAAAAGAACCTAGAGATCTGTCCAGTTTCACTGATGTTAGAAACCAGGTTATATATGTGTCTAGGCTCCTATTAGGCTTCTTTTAAATCAGCCTTCAGCTTTTTTGGGATGAGCCCTTAATTGCTTGTGTGTAGGACTTGGCATCATGAAGCATGTCTCAGATTTTGACCCTGATAACCAATCCTATCATGTTTTTCTTTATTTGCTTCCTTGAACTGACTCTACAGGTCAGGCATTCCTGATGCTGAAGCAATTGCCAGTTACCCCAAGCAGAACATCAGTAACCCACCTGATATGTCAGGGTGGAACCCATTTGGAGAGGACAATTTTTCCAAGTTGACAGAGGAGGAGCTGCTGGACAGAGAGTTTGACCTGCTAAGATCAAGTAAGGGACGCTTGAAGGCTTACTTTGCTTCCCAGTAAATGAGGGCTCTGTGGTTGCTCAGCAGTTCCAGCACTTACCTGTCCAAGGACCGTGCAGGCTGTGTACAGAACCTTCTTTCTGAGCATTTGAGGGCGCGGTTGGGCCTGTCTTCCTTTCCTTTTCCTTTTTGAAAACACGTGCAATAGGAACTCACCGTCTGAAACTGGTAGTTACTGGCTCAATTACTGCAAAAATGATAGTATCTTAGCTCTTCTACACTGCTTGTGTCACCTGCATTGCCAAGAGGCTCTCAACAGCAGAGGTATGTTGTCAGATGGGAAGAGAATTTTGGCTGCTTGCTTTATTCCTTTCCAGCTTTTTTCTTGCACACCAGAGCAGAAGATTGTGTGGGTCTGATATGTCCTTTGAAAATGCCTGAAAGAAAATTGATATATTACATTATGTTAATGTTTTGTACTGTCCTTTTTGAGTGGCTACATGTAAGGGCTGGTTTATTGTACTAATATGGCAATAGTTGAATAAACTTTTTCCTTGTGAAGTCAGTTATCTCCATGGTTTTTACTTGGAATTACCTTCTGTTCTTAATTGCTGAACACATGCTTGTTAGTTGCTCTTCCTATAACTGGCTTTGTTGACATCAGATTTATTAGTGGGACTTGGAAGATGTGGCAATGTTAAAAAACAGATTGTATATGCTTGGATGTCTATCAGCAAGTTTCTTGCAATTAAAAGTACAGTAAAGTTGATTTTTGAGTAACTGGAAAAAATACCTTTGCCTTCAGTTGAGTGTTTTTCCTATTGGATGTGCACTTTACCCATTAATCCTTTAGGAAAGTGACTGGGGTGGGTTTGTTTGTGAGACTCTGGTTGTTAGTTTTGCCTTGTATCCTGTGTGGATTGAATCAGATTCCTGTTTTTGAGTTGAGAATGTAGCCTGCACACATTTTACAGTCAAATGTGTCTCTGGTAGCTGGGAAAAATGCCTTATGTACTAGCTGAAACTTAGCATTCCTTCCAAGTCCAAGTTAAGGATTGGATTCAGTAGTAGAATAGAATATCTGTAAGCAAGCTCCTTCCAAATGTGGCCCTTAGTTTTTTGCACTTGGGAATCTGGAGCAGGTCATTTTGTACCAAAGGTCAGCACAAGGCCACCCACTTTCAGAATCTGTATTCTGAATTCAGGACTGCTGGCACTGCTTATACAAGTTGGATGAGATTGATTTGGTTAAGCCACAAGTTTTGAACAAATGCAAGGACCAAAGAAGGTACATTTTGGGCTCAGCTCTTCAAGTTAATTCAGTGCAAAAGAGAGCTGAGTGTGATAACACACCTGATATGCTGTATCTGAAAAGTAAACCAAACCCAACAGCACAGCTCTGCTCAGTAGTAACCAGCATTAGGGATTTTAGTTGCTCACATATAGAAAATGCAGAAATAACCCCGAGTCACTCCCTTGCCAGCAGCACACTAGATGGCAGCCTTGTCTGTAGGGATGGGCTGCCTTGCAGCTGCTCTGAGCTCCTGGGGCTTGGTGTCCCTCGGGAGGGGGGAGCACTGCTGGTTTGTGTCTGGCTGTGCATGCAGGTACACATGTCGCAGCCTTCAGAAACCTTTTAACCTGGCTTTTTGTTACCGAGAGTGTTGTGCCAAAGATCATGTGGACATACTTGGCAGTGTTAATGCCTTTGCTGCAATCAAAGCAGGAATAATTATGCTCCATGTTGTCTACTGGTGCTTTCTCAGACTTGGCTGGAATAATGGGAGATCAGGAGATTCATTGTAAAATTAAGTCTTGTATCTATAAAATTGTTTCTAACCATGTGAGACTTAGTGGAAGTTCCTTAGATATGCATTAAGGTTGAAGACCGAGTTCTCTTTAGGTGTAGGTTATCTCCTATGTGGGAAAAAGGCTGTTGAGTACTAAGTAACTTCTTTGCCATCTGGAGAAAAGAGAATTGTGGATGCAGATTTGATCAGTGGTTCTTTTTTTCTTTTACTAAAGCCAGCTGCTGTTCTGCACTTTATAACTCACATACAGTGGTGTATAAGTTGGTGGTGCTCACTAGTGTTCAAAACACGAATCCTTTCTTTCTCTTCTCAGAAGCCTAGTTTGTATTGTTGAGCTGATGCTTTATGCGTAAATTAAAGATCATTCTAAATCTGACAAATACTTTTAAAGCTTGCATGTTTATGACAGTAACGCCTAAGTAAATACGTAAAGCCTTTGTCAGAGGATGAAGATGTTGCCACAATTTGTCAGGCTGGCATTACCATCAGATTTCATGTGTTGAGGGGCTTAATGTCTGTGTGTGCAGTGATGGGTATTGCTGGGGTGATTAATCACTTGTCTCATAAAAGGGGATCCAGTTCCCAGGACAGAACACATTGCTTATACTTGGTGAGGGTTTTCCTAGTACAATGGTGCTGGTTGCAGTAAGAGGTAATGTGCAGTTGGATGGATTTGTGAACCAAGCACCTTTGTGGAGAGCTGTGACACAGAGTGGCAGCTTGGAGCTCCTGGCTCTTGTTGTTTCTCTGTTGTTGGTGTTGCTGTGATCATGGGTTAGTGATGGGCCAGAAGTGACATCTGATGCTGCGTTTCTGACAGCACTGTGAAGAAGTAGATTTCTTAAACAGCCCCTATAACCACTTAATCATCTGTGCAGAATTGGGAGCCAAGAAAGTGAGTCTGCTTCCTTGCTGAGAAAGAACCACTAGCCCATCTTCCATAGCATTGCACAAAGGCTTGGGATCACCCTGATACTCCTGCCAGAGACAGGTGTGGGTGCAGAGCCTCTCAGGCACTCTGCCTGTCTCCTTGCAGTAGGAAGGAGCTACCCAGACCAGCTGTGCAGGCAGGAGCTGTGCTTCTTACAAGCATACAAGATACTCCTCCCTCACCCTGTACAGTGCATAGCTTTACATAGGTGTAAGTCCTTCCCTTTTTATTTTATTTTACTTTATTTTTTTTTTGTTCTGTTCCATTTTGTTTTTTACAGACAGGCTGGTGGACAGGAGAGCATCTTCAGATAAGAGTGTGGAGCCACATGCTGCTCCACAGACAAGTCCTGCTGAAGATCCCTTTGGTTCTGTTCCTTTCATTTCTCAGCAAGGCAAGTTCCATCTGTGACATGATTACCTCGTAGCTGTATGCATACGCACCTCTAGGTGTATGTATCTGCTGAAGTATGCACAGCGGTTCAGTGACCAAAGAATGGCCAAGGGGCTCTGCTGCCTCCTGACAGCACTTGGGTTGAAGGGATGTGTTGGTGTGTTCATTACCTCCAATTAAAATCACCTGTGCATCCAGCTCCTGGTGCCTGTGGAGCTTTGGGACCAACTGCATAGGGTGTGGTTCTCTTGAGCCAGAGCAGTGGGCATCACCTGGGCAGAACCACAAGGGCTTTTGCTGAAGGGAAATTGCTTGCTAAGGCCAAATTTTGTTACTTCCCTGTAGTCTGCTTCTGACTCACACTGTTTCTGTAGTTCAGTTGTCCAGCCAAGTGAAGACAGTGAGCTTCTATGCATTTAATGCACAGTTTTGGTACAAGTTGAGTCAAATGCAAACATTTTACATTGTCTGTACATGGGGAGGGTGGGCATTCATTGTTGCTTTTCAGTTCAGCTTTGACTATGTTTACCTTGAATGGAAGTAAAAATAATGTGTTATGTGGGCATTGTGAGTGGGAAACTGCATCACCCTGCAACTTAAGCAACAGTTTTAACATTTGGTTGATCAGCACTTTAGTATTTATTTTGGGACCTTTGACAAAGCAAAGCCTGTGTGGTGGTTGAATGGTAAAAGGAGGATCAGTCGCTTCTGGAGCCACTTGGGTTTTGTTGTGAATTCTTATGTGATAAAGGTGCCTTAGTATAACATGTACAGACTGTTCTTATGGAACTTCAAAAGCTCAGGTAACATGCCTTAAAATAAATCAGCTGGGGTCAACCTAAGGTAGTATCTGTGTTTTCTTTCACTTCGGTCCTGCATTCTTGGAGATGCTCTGGTAGGGCTGCAAGTGCTCATAAGGGCTCTGGTGCTCCACGTGGTGAAGGGTGGGCAGGGTAATGCTCTTGTCTTCTGCAGAGCCTTTGGTGAAAATCCCTGTGCCTGTGGCTGCTCCTGTCCCTGGACCTGCATTCATTCTCCTTGCTGTAGGACTGTGTTCTTAGCTTGTGCTGGTGTTTTGCTCTCTCAGGACAAGTTTGCTTTCTGTCACCTTGTTCATGGTCAGTAGTTCAGTGCCATGTGAAAGCCATTTAATGAAGAAGGGTTTGCTCTGCAGGTGCTATTGGGAAAGGTTTCTCTAGCATCTTCATTCCAGAGGTTGCTTTGACTTAGAGGTAAACCTGAATTCACATGCAAAACAAACAGAAAATAGCTTAAACTCTATTTAAGATGGGGGCCATCAGGTACTTTGTATTCATACCCTTGTGTCCAGAGGTTATTGTATTGCCTTCCTCACCTGCCATCCTGGAAGTGCATTTGATTGTTGGCTGCCTTTTTTAGATGGTTATAATATAGCTTTAGATTGTAACAAATGTCTTCACTGTGTTTTTTCATGTGCTTTATTTTTGTTGCTTGGAATCCAAGCTCTAATTCTTGACACACTGAAAAAAAAGTTGCTTCTATTAAGAGGCGGAAAAATCCCCTGAAATTCAGTCACAACTGAAAAACCAGGCTGTTTGAGACATGTTGAGCTGGTTGTATAATGTTAGCCGTGCCACTGGAAAAAAATTGTGCACTTTTCTATAGCCTTTTTTCCTGTGGACTTTTTACTGGCATTTAAACAAGACTGAATATTGGCTTGGTTTCAAGAAAGGTACTGTTAATTATGTGTTAACTGTGAGTTGCGCTTAGTAAACAAATCAGGTAGGAAAAATATTTAAATGTTAATATTGATCTTCTAAAAGCTTGTTTATGTTCTCCACTGAACTATTCTTGGTAATGTCTTGAAAAGAGGAGTTTCAAGACAGATAAGAAATGTAGAAAGCTGTTGATTTTGATGTATTTAATTTCTAGCTGAGGGCTTTCTGGGGCCATCTTGACAAATGTCCCTCCCTGATATTTTGATTTCTGCTTGTACTTAACACTGTTGTGTGACATGTTCTTTCTGATTTGTTCTTTCTGATTCTGTTCCTTGTGATTGTGAAACGTGTAACTGAGCAGTAAACCACCTGTGTCCCTTTCTCAGGGCATCCAAGGGCAGGTGATTGCTTGGCAAGTGGAACAGAGGATTAATACCTTGAGTGCAATTCCCATGTTTGCAAGAGAGACTCTGGGATCTTGTTCAAGCACAAGTTTCATTTCCTTATTTTAATGTGTCTCGGGCCAAATGGGAATTGTGCAACACTGTTTGCCCAGGGCTCTGGCCACTGAATTCTGACTTGTTGAATTGAAATGGTGACCTTATAAACATGGGGTCTTTAAAGTAAATAAAACTGACTTTCTTGAAGAGTGACAGTTCTTACTGAAGTTGTGTTCTACTGTAGTGGCCACAGTTCCATCTCAAAGGTTGGGTTTTTTTCTGCTTGGTTTTCCTTGCTCTGGCATAGGTCTGATGTATAAATGGTGGGTGTGGGCTGTGGCTGAGTAGAGTCACCCAGAGGATCACTCCTGTTTTGGAGGCCCAAGAGTTCTCTGCTGAAAGCAGTCTTCACTCCGTAATTAACTGACTCGGGTCACCTCCTGGGAGAGAGCAGCAAGATGGTGAATGTTGTCATCTTTGGACCCACCAACATCAACTGCTGGTAATCTGGCTGAGCAGGTGTCACCAGGTATGTTCACCTCTGTCTGGGAAGGTGAGGCAAAGGAGCAGCAGAGGCTGGAACTGGAAGCCTTTGACCATCGCTGGGGAAGTCTGTGGGCTGCTGTGACTTGGGGTATTTCCTGTGGAGCTGAGAGTGCATTTCAGGCTGGCACTGATGCAAGGGTCACCAGGAGAAGAAGCCTGCAACTGGATGGACTGTAGCTGCTTGTCTGTTAGACCTTCTGTGCTTATTTTTGTCCAGTGGCAATGGAGAGCCAGCGACAACACTTCTGTCCCTTGGTGTGCACAGAGGGAAAGGGCTTGAGATGAGCTAACAGGTGTTGGGTTCCTCTTAGTTTGGGGAATAGGGAACCACTGTGGAAGCTCTTGGTGTCTCTCACCCTTGGTGTGTATCCTACTAAAAGTATTCTCACAAGTAAACTTGCTACACACACTACTTTATGCCTGAATTATTGTGGACAATAGTAGTGCCTTGAGACCTGAGATGACTGGAAAATAAACTTGGCCTGGGAAAGAATTCCAGTGCTTGATCTGATAGAAACACACCCTCCATTGCTAACTTCTTAATGAAAGAGAGAATTAAATGGCCAGCACTGGGGCACTTAAGCACTTCACATGTGGAAAACAGGTCTTGGTTCTGGAATCTCTGAACTGTATGGTGACAGTGGAAAAACATCATCTGTGGCCAGCAATTTGGAATGGAAGTGTTTGATTCAAGTGTGTTAACCAGCTTGTGTTGTAATCCCCTTTGTTATTATCAAGTGTTTCAGAAGCTTGGGAGAAAGATGCTTTGATGTACTCTCAAATGTAAGAAGGAAATGTCATGAATATAGTACAGCTGGCTGGTGAGCTGTACTTGGTGCCTTTGGCCATCTTGCATTTATTCACACTAATGATTTGTGGGATGAAGCTGGGCTAGGATGGCCTTTTGCTTCCCTCAACTTAATACTGCAACTCCCAGAAGGAACACAAGAATTGAGCTAACACTCCAAGTTTCATGGATGTGCTGTGTGATAAGTGGAGATGTTGGGCAGTGTTGCCTGAAGCTGTTTCAGGCATTTGGCTCCTGTGGAAGAATCTCCGTGAGCTGTCGCCTTGGATCTCAGGATGGGGTTCTGGTTCAGGTCATCTCATTAACAGTTGTGCTGAATGTTGTACAGATTGTGTGTGCTGTAGATGTGATTAAGTCACTTGGTTTTTGTGTCTCTCTGGTAACCCCTTCCGAGCCACTGCAGGCCTGTTCTCTGTGCAGAGACTGAATAAAAGCAAGTGCAGTTCTGTAGCAACTTCCTTCTGACTTCCAGACTTCCCACACTTGGCAACCTGGTGGTGTCTTCCAATGGTGGCTGCAGGTGTCTGCCTTGGAATAGGAGGGGCTGTGTGGTGTGGCCTGTGTTGTCCCAGCTCTGTGGATCTTGCAGCAAACCAGCTGGCTGTGTGCCAGATGCAGTGCCATGGGAGTCATCTGGAGCCTTGGACAATCCCTGGGAATGCCCTGCTGCAGTAGGTGCTGCTGGATGTGCGCAGCATCACAGCGGACGTGTGATGTCCTAGCAGGAGCAGACATGGGGGATGATGATTCATTTAGTGGTTTTTTGTGTACTGTTTCCAACAGGGTTTCAAACCTCTGCAAGTTCTGTACCGCAGCTGTGGAGCCCTGGGACCACTGTGCAGTCTGGGCCTTTCAGTGAGACACAGAACTTAAGAAGAAATTAATAATACCAGACCAGAAGAAGCAAAAAAGACTTGAACTGCTTTTAGAACTTGAAAAACTCTCATGGCAATAGTTCATGTTTTTTTGGCAACTGATGTTGATGGTTTAAAGGTGCCCAGCCCCGTGTGCAGTGATCTGGGTGTTGTAAAGTGTTTCAGGTTTAGGTAACTTGGCAGAGTACATTCTTGTCAATATCTGTACTCATTGAAAGCTTCACTGATGTTATTCTGTACCTTCTTGGCTGTAGTTTCAGTTATTCATAGTGCTTGCTGATTGCAGGTTCAGGATATTTCCCTGTATCAAGATCATCTAAAACTTCAGCTATTCTAGATACCCCTTCCAAAGTAACCTGAAATTGTTTACCTATCCAAAGTATAAATGGTATGTCTGAGTTCTGCCAAGGGTCTGCCTTTTCTCTCCAAAACTATTTACTGGGGTTTTTTTCAAGATTTTTCAAATCTTGCAGCAGTCATGGGCACGTTGCACTATTTTTTTACATTGCTCATTAATCTCTGGAATAATTATTTAAAAACATGTCAGCAATAGTGCCAGGCACAAGCGTGGTATTCTTCCATTTTTGTTGCTCTTGAAAATAGAGGTGGTAAGATGTGTAAATCCATTACAGTGTTGAGCAGCTGCTGCCCTGGCTGTTGTCAGAGAACTGGTGCAGATTTAGTTGCAACCTGCCGCTAATCCTTGGGCTGACATGTGGCAAATTGTTATGAAATGATGGTGGCAGTATGTTCCCAATTCCAAGGGAGCTTAAAGCTCTTATGCCCCACTCTTGGGCTACCCCCACGATACCCTAAAAAGAAGAACCAGCAGAAGGCATGTAATTACTGCAGTTGTTAGAGGGAATTCATCCTCTTATAATCCTGTGTCTCGAAAAAGAACATCGGAACAGAAAATTTCCTTGAAGATTGGGATCTTCTTATATGATTAAAGATGTTCCACCTGGCTCACATTTGAGGCAAGAACAATTGTTCCCTACAAGCTGGAAACCTGATTAGAAGTGTGGTAATCTGAGCAGCACATTGCAAACAGATGTTGCCCCCGGTGTGCAGGAGTGCTGTATAAATGTGTATCTGAATGTCTCTGCAGTGGTGTAGCCTGACAAGATTGCATGAAATCAATGTGACACAACACTTGAGCCTGGAGATCTGTTTGGCCAGAGCATCCAATGGTCATTAAGCAGGAGCTTTTCCCTTTTGGGGGATTGCTTGTGTGTAGTTCTGTTTCATTTGCTGATTTCATTAGCAGTGAAACAGGGGCAACTGTAGCGTAGGAATAGTTTGGTTTTCTATCTTGGTTTAAAATATGGTAGTTCTAGTGAGGTTATTTTTGTTTGTTTGGATTGGTTTTGGTTCTTGTCTGATGCAGTTTGATCCCTGTTCCTGGGATTAACATGAGACCACTGCAGCTGCAAAGGTGGGTGCAGAGGTGGTTTGTTCCCTCAGAGTTGGCCAGGTAGGGCTAGAAGTGTGCTAGATGAGCATCTTAGAGTAGTTTCTGCTTGGAGCAGGTGGCTCTGGTTGTTTCTATCCTCAGCACACACAGAAGGATAAAGGAAGATACTTGTTCTCTCCTGACACATTCCAGTGTGGGAGCAGTGATATCACTGTTCTGGAAATCCTCCTTGGAGTACAGTTCTCTTCAAACCCACATATCAGGAGCAGTTGCTGTTCACAGCGTCATCTGTGTGCCACCTGCTTTCCAGGTGACAGTGGTCCATGTAGGGTCATACCTGCTGGCTCTGCAACTCTGATAATAGTGAACTCCTAGTGGGGGCTTTGAGTTTGTACTCACTGTTGGGTAATTCTCAGTCTGTACTTAATACCTAGACACTGGATTTGTGCTGCAATAACCAAGTCACGTTGTTAACTCCCGCAAGGAGACTGGACAAGGAGCAATCTCAGTTGAAGAGGTAGAAATTTGGAAGCCTTCTTCAGAAACCACTGAGCTGAGATGCAGTTATTGACTGTGCTGTGGTGCTGTTAGAACAGGAAAAAGTCTTCTTGCTGTGTCTTTGAGTGGCCTTAAAATTAAGCTATTTTGGACCATGCTTTCTCATGTGCAGGGACAGATGTTTACAAACCTGCACCTAAGGCTGCCCTTTCCTGTGGACTGCCTCATTCTGGTGTGTGCTATGTCCAGTGTGCCATGGCATTGCCCTCAGTGGAGCAAGAGCCCACAGAGCTGACCAGAGCCAGGACACACTGCTGTGGGCAAAGTAAAAATCAACATGTACATCAAACTTCTCATTGCTATTCAAGAACTTCCCCTGTGTCTGCCTCTGTCAGCCAAGAAGGTGCTCAGCATTTCCTTGAAGAGAGGTTCAGAGCTCCAAGTACAGGAGGAAAGCAGCTGGCTTCTGTGTTGCTGTGGATGCATGTCTCCAGCAAGAGGGATGGCTCGGTCAGTTGTTCCCGGCTTCATCAGAGTTCCTCTGGGGGTTGTGCTTGTTAGACTGAAGAGAGGAAACCTTAGGGTGAAAGGCTGGGTTGTCTTGATGCCCAATTCCCAAGATGATTTGCTGTGTGTTGCCAGCAAGAATTGCAGTTGTGAGTAGCAGGTGGGTGTGTTGGGATGCTGGAGCAGCTGAGGTGCCTGTGCATGGAGTGTGCTGTGGGAAATGTCCTCTTTGCTGTGCTGTCTGTCTGGAGAGCTCTGGGGCTAGGAGCTGCACCCTGTGTGCCTCACACAGCCCTCGGGCAGCTCAGCTGCTCGGGGGAGGGGTTGTCCTCTGTCTCGTCAGTGCCTGTTTCAGTCTGTTTTCTAGGGTCTCTGACTGTGGCAGCACTTCACCAATAATACTTAAACCTGCTGGGAAGTCAGGTGTATTAGGTAACACTGTGATTCAGTTCTTCATTGAAAAAAAAAAGCTGTATTGGTTGTTTACTGCATATTGAGATGAAGTGCAAAGGTCTAACTATTCCGTGGGACTGTAAACTCTTGTGGATATGGACACAGACAAAAGGTCTGGGCCTTTTGTTGTGGATGTGGTATTAACATCTAACCTAGAAGTAGTCCCTTTTTCTTCTTTTAAATCTATTTGCATTTATGCTAACATTAATGTTCCAGTAAATATTGAAAACAGCAGGATTTGGAGGCTGGGTGGGTTATTTAGTGCAATGTGAAGGCTGTACCTTGGGGAAATCTAAAGTAAGCAGCAGAATAATCCAGATTCTAATTTAGTGGGTAAAGCAAATATGTAGCATTTAAAATTACAGTCGATAAGAAGCAATCTGACACTAGAAGGCAAGAAGAAACAGCTCAAAGCCCTAATCACCTGATGGTTTTAGTCATTCTGGTCATCTTGGTTTTAAATCCTTACATAAATTGTATTACTGCTGAATTTTGATTATTTTAAGTGTAGCTGCAAAGGAGTGAGGAAGCTGATGGATGAGGAAATTGCTGTTAATTCCCCTTAAAAATGGAGGAAATGGCTCTTGTAAAACTGGAGCATAGAAAGTAAAGATTCTGACTTGACCTAGAAGTTGCACACTAGTTTCTCTGTGAAAGAAGGAATTAGCTGAGAAAATATTTGGTATATTGCAAGAACAAGAGTTATGAGGTGGATTCTGGATGAAGATGATTTTTGGAGAAGTAGCGGATGCCTGTAGCCATCCCTGGCGTTTTCCATCCTTCGAACACATGGTGTGGGTTAAAATGTCAGTGTTTGTGTAACAAAGCCCTAAGTGGAAGACATCAGTTTTGTTTGGGTGAGGTCAGGGGTGCAGTGCAGTGCTCTGGGTAGAGTTCTCTAATAGCTGCTTCTGCAGGAGCAGCCCTGGCCCCAGCTGCTGTCGGGTGCTGGAGACGTGAGAAGCTTGTCCCCAGTGCCAGGGTGCCCGACAGCCTCTCTGGGCAGTGGCACACAGCTTTTGGGCACCCAGGCTGTGGGCAGTGCTCTGGGCCTGCCAGGAGGTGAATTTTTGCTGCTGTTGCTGGCATTGCATCTGACATTATGCACCCTGTCTGTGGCCAAGAGGACATTGCAAGGGCAAGTGTTCTTCACCTAGTAGAGACTTGAGTGTTTGGATTTTCCTCCTGCTCTTTCCCTTCACCTAGAAATCACAGTCAGTTACACTCCTGAAAACATCTCCCCACATCATGGGGCTCTTACACAGGGAGAAACTGGGTGTGCTTAGTGATGAGAGCCGTGCCACTGCCACTGTGCAGCCTCCCCTGCTCTGGGGAGTGGTGCCACTGCCACTGTGCAGCCTCCCCTGCTCTGCCTGCTCTTGCCATCTCTTTTTTGTACTGCTGCAAAATTTTTACTGCTTCCAGTGTTCCCAAGGCAACCACACCACAAAAGACTCATCATGAATTGTTCTTTCAGTTCTAGTTGTCAGTGACTAGTAGGGAGAAAGCTGGCAGAGGGAAACAAGTAGATATAGATTTCCTTGCCATAAAGAAGCTGAGCTGACAAGTTGCATTTAGGCACAAAGCAGAAAGCATTGGTCTCAAACTTGAGGAAAATCAAGAGCTTTTGTGCCTCAGTTTCTACAGAAGTTAGAAGGAGCTGCTCTCCTGACTAGAGCATTGTTTGTCAGAGCAGACTATCAAAGCAGAAGCACATCAAAAAATAGCTTGTCTGCTTAAAAAAAAAAACCAGAAAATTAGTGTGGAAATCCTGCTGCCTCCTGTTTCCCTGGAGGAGAGTGGATGCGTAATGACTGGGTTTGAAAAGCTGTCTCTAGAGATCGTTGTGTCCATTGGCCCCTTCTGTGTGCCCCCCAAATACTGGTACTGTATGTCCAGGCACCTTGTGCTTTAGAAGTCAAGCTGGCAGCTCTGTCTGTTGATTGTACGTGTGTTGTTTGAAATGTCAGATGAAATTTTTAACTTGTTTCCCTCCCTAAGTACAGGATATATGTTTGCATCAGCTCCTGGAGTGTGTGGCTGTGGAGTGTGTGGAGAAAGTTTTGCCTTTCTATGTTTCAAGTTTTCATTTGCTTTTTTCTTTGGACCCGCAGGTTCCCCTGGAAAACAAGTGGATAACTCAGCCAGCAATCAAGGAAATAACTTAGGGACCCCAGCAAAGGCTGGAAAACTGAGCCATGCATTTAGAGATCCCCGGACAGGGAGGAAAAGTGCAGAGGGACATGTGACAAAAGGTGGTGAGGAGTCAGAGAGTGATTTTGAATCAGATCCTCCTTCTCCCAAGAGCAGTGAGGAAGAAGAAGAACAGGAGGATGAAGAAGTCTTGCATGGAGAGAATGGGGACTTCAATGATGACAATGATACAGAACCAGAGAATTTGGGCCACCGACCTCTGCTCATGGATTCTGAGGAAGAGGTGGAAGAAGAGGAGGAAGAAAAGCAGAGCTCTGATTCTGATTGTGACCGAACCAAGCAAAAATGTGTGGAAGGGCTCCTGGGCACTCGGTTCAGAGATGGTGTGAGCAGCAGTGAAATCACAGAGCCCAGTTCAGTGCCTAGGTCCCCGCCTGAGGTGCCAAGCACTCTGATTAACTCTGGCCAAGAATTTGATGTGTTTGGAGCTGTGCCCTTTTTCACACTGCAGCCTCAGGCAAGAGAGAAAGTGGACAAAGATGTTTCTTCTCAGGTGGCTTTTCCCAGCCTAAGCCAAGAGCAGGATGACTTTGATGTTTTCATCAAAGCTCCTTTCAGTAAAAAGGCGCCGCAGCGAGATGGGCAGGGGTCAGGGATGGAGCCTCTGCTCTCCCCCAGCTCTCCACGGAGCGTGGATATCTTTGGTTGCACCCCATTTCAGCCATCCCTCGTCCCCAAGTCTGCTGGGAGCAGGCAGGACCTGTTTGGGCTGGTTCCTTTTGAGGAGATCACAGGTGGCCAGCAGCAGAAGGTGAAGCAGCAGCGCAACCTGCAGAAGCTGTCTTCCCGCCAGAGGCGCATGAAGCAGGAGGTGCCCAAGAACAATGGGAAGCGCCACCACGGCACCCCCACCAGCGCCAAGAAGGGGCTGAAACCCAGCTACCGCACCCCGGAGCGTGCCCGCCGGCACAGGAAGGCCGGCCGCAGGGACTCGCAGAGCAGCAACGAGTTCCTGACCATCTCGGACTCCAAGGAGAACATCAGCGTGGCCCTGACCGACAGCAAGGATCGAGCCAACCCGCTGCAGCCGGACGAGGCGCTGCTGGATCCCTTCGGCGCCAAACCCTTCCACCCGCCAGAGCTGATGCGCCATGCCCAGCACCAGGGCTTTGGGGATAGCCGCGGGGACCACGGCACAGTCGTCGTGGCTGGCAGGCCCAGGCAGAGTTCCTTGCATGGCGCTGTTCACAGCGGGGACGGGCTGAAAACAGATGACTTTGGTGCTGTGCCCTTCACAGAGCTGGTGGTGCAGAGCACACAGAGCCAACCACAGCAGGCACTGGAGTTAGATCCCTTTGGAGCAGCTCCGTTCCCTTCTAAACAGTAGAGGCTTCCAGTGGGTTCCCCCCACTATACCTCTCCAAGTCCCTTAGTAAAGGTTTAGTGGAGTCATTTACGTGGTTGAAATGCCAGGGGCCTGGGTTGTACAGCTTGTTCAGGGTGAGGAGGCAGTGGCCTGCATGTGTGGTGGAGTTGCAAATAATGGCTAATTCTGATTTGGATCTTTTTGAGAAAAAGAGGAAAAAAATCAGAAGTGTTGTTTCCTTATGGCAGATGGCTCCCAGAATGTAATGAGGAATTGGATATGAATCCCTGTCACTGACTTGGGGCCCTGGGACATACTGTTGTTTGTGCACTTTGGTCTTGCCTTTCCATCCCTGTGCCATGTGCCCCGTTGGAGTGGAAGAGGCGGGGAGCACATGGAAAATGCTTCCCACATACAGGAGGCTGATGAACTGCAGTGCTTCTTCGTGTCTCTGCAGACCTAAGAACCAAGACATACTGATATCCAGATTATGTGCTGGAAATAGCCAAGTCTTTGCTTCCTAGGTGAAAACTACCTTTATTAATCATAAAAATAAAGCAGCCACATCCTCAAGGGGCTGTTGCCCAGAATTCCAGAGCACAGCTATGGCTTGGGACCTTGCAGACATCTATGCAGCTGCAGAGATGAAAGGCAGATTTTTTTTTAATGTGCCTAAATGGTCAATTTTGAATTATTTTTTAATAGTAAGTGCCATTAATGTAAAGTAGCAAACTGGAATTGTAGAGTCAAAACTAAAGAAGCAGGTGATTGACTGATCTGTGAGAATGTGTGGGGGTGTGAACCAGCAGTGACATGGCTGGGATTGCAGCACTTTGGGAGACTCCTCAGCACACTGGAAGAGGGGCTGTCCTTGGGCACATGGAGTGCTTCAGATGACTTGTGGAGTTGACTGTGAGGTACAACCATTGGATTGGTTTGATTACACCTTGGGATTTGTGTCTGTTTTCCTCTTGGATTTTGATTGAAAAGAAAATGTGTCCTCTCTGTTGTTTTTTTACAATAGTTTTATGAAATGACTGTAACCTGATGCTCTTTTAAGGGTCGCTAAATGCACTGAGCTTTGGAGACACTTCCTGCCTCGGCTGTGTTCCAGCAGGAGCTGCTGGCTGCTGGACCACTGAGCTGCGTTTCACCCCTCGGAGCCTTTCAGGAAGGAGCCCTGTCCTGCTGCCCAGGAGCGCCGTGCGGCGCCTCGGGTGATGGCAGGAGGTGTGACCACTGCCTAGCACAGTGTGTGCTTCCTGTGGTGTGGGAGGTGCTGGTGTGTGCAGAGACAATGCCCCTCGGGACAGCCCAGCCTGAGTTCCATGGCTGTCCTCACGGGGACACGGAAGGAGGGGTGGCTCCTCAGCTTGTCCCACCTTTCTGTCCTGCTCCACTGGAGGCTGAGGAGTGGGTAGCTGGGTGTTTGCACATGGGGGACATCCCTGTTTGTGGCCGGGGGTTCTCACGTGCCCCACTGTCACAAGCGAAGTGAAATATTCAGGGTTGTGAGCTTTTTTCCCCCTGATGCCTCCTGCTGGATATTCAGGAGGTGATGGGAGCATTTGGTCCCTTTCAATATTCACTGAAAACACACTGAAAACAAATCGCAAGACTCTTTTGGGATCAGTCGAATAAAATGCCCCCTGGGATGTATGTGTCATTGCTTTCCTTAGCTCTGGAATCTTAACATAGCTCATAGTGATGGTGTACCTTCACCTTCCTCAGTTTCATTTCTCACAGGGTCTAAGTGGGATATTCCAGCTGTGCCTGCTTCAGTGTGCCTTTTCTAGGCTTAGGAGTTAAGCCCTTAGGAGATTGAGTAGAAATGTTTCAACACAGGACTTTCCAAGCTTTATTACTGCTCTTCTCACCTGTTTGGTGCCAAAGGCTGCAAGAAGCACATGCCAATTTTTGTAGCATTTCTGACACTCAGGTTAACAGTCCTTTTCCCTTTTTTTAATCTCTGTGCATGCTTATGAGCTGCCCTTCTCAATGTCTTTCAGAGCTGTTACCTGCCCGAAAAGCCCTTGGAGCAAGATGACAAATGTGGCAGTGAGGTGGACTCAAAGTGAGATGAAAACTGTGGTCCTAAGTGTGGCTGGTCCTCACCAAAGCCAGGCTGTTGCTGTCTTCCCAGTAGGAAGGGTTAACAATGCACATGGCCCTGGGGCTTGGCTCCAGGGCCCAGGAGGAGAGGTGGGGGCTGTTGTACATGCAGGGAGGAGGGTGAGCACCAGCAGACCCAGTGTGGGCAGAAGCCATCAGGTAAATTACAGATAGGAAATGTGTTCAGTACTGTTGGTTTACCCCGGGGCTCCAGGCTGAGGAGGGCTGCAGGGGGCTTGGGCAGAGGGTCTCTATGCACTTACACTGCAGCACAGCCAAGCTGGAGGGAGAGACAAGGCACAGGCAAGCTGCAGACCCCACTGACTCTAGAGCTGGCATGAGTTATGGCCCACGATATTTGCCTCCTAATGGCCTTAACAAACCTGGTTCTTCACACTCGAGACACCAATCAGGTTTTTGATTAAATTTCACTTTTTTTCTTTAGAGTTAGTTATTTTATTCTTTCTCGTGGTTGATGTGAGATCGGTGCACCCTGCTAAGCTGACTTTTCCTGGTATGTAGTTTATACACGACTGAACCCAAGCTTGGGGTTGTTTTCAGCCACTATCCACTATTGAAAGGAGGTGAAATGTGTGACTGTCAGGGAATGGGGTATCCTTTGCCTTTTTTCAGGGTGTGTGGAGTGCAACGTGACCTTAGTAGAAATCAGGAAAGGCCTTTTTGCAGTAGTCACGTACATGCTGCCTGTGGTAGCAAGAGGGCAAGGTAAGGGGTTGACACTTCCCTTCCAGACAGAAATCCCGATGGGTTTTTACAGCTTCTCCCTCTGCATGCTGAGGGACTGAAGCACAGGCCTTGTAGGATGAGCTGCTGGAGAGAGTGTCTGCCCCAAAGTGCTAAGAAGCACAACCTCTTTTAAGTGGTTGTGGTGATGGAAGGAAAAACCAGGTAGTTGTGTTTGCCTGTGGACTCAAAGAGCCCTTAGGTGTGTAATTAATGCTGTGGTGGGGGGCTCTGTGAGCACCAGTGTTGGAGGAAAAAGCTTATAATCATTCTGGGTGTCCCAGTTAGTAAAAAAACCAAGTACTGTGAAAATAAGTTGATATATTTGCTACTGTGAGAAAAAATTTATCTGGAATTTTTTATACTATATGGTGTATTTTTATATATCTAAGGAGTATATATAAAATATACACATGCTTGCACACATCACGTACCCCTTGGAGTTGCTGTGGTGTTGGTAACCCAGCAGCCACAGTCATGTTTGTGACTTGAGTGAATATGAGTTAAGCATCAAGGGTGGCTGCTGTGCTACTGTTCCATAGGGCTTATTTTGAAAGGAAAACAAGGAGATGGTGTGTATGGTAAAGTTGTGACTGAGGCATCACCTACTATTAAAGAGCATAAAAACTGTTTTAAAATTGCTGGCATTCAGCTTTTAAGTGCACTTGCCTGAACTACACTTCCATTTCTTGTTAGACTTGGAGTTTCTAAAGCTTTTTTGTGTACTACTAAAGCCAGAACTTTTAACTTTTTTTGTGAAGCTGATGTATATCATAAAACCCTTGGAGTTGTTAAATAAAGGAACCTGGTAAAAGTGCCTTTTCAGGTCTCTTCAACACTGCATGGTGAAGTATTTCTGTGTAGGCTTTCATTTACTTTTTATAAGCGCTGCTGCTGCTCAGTGATTTTTGCAGCTGTCATGTACCTGTGACTCTCATAAAACTGTTTTAACTAATTGTACTTGCTGCTCGATCATCCTGCTGTGTCCAACTGGTTGAAAATCCTTTGGTTCAGTGTTACTCTTTACAGCCTTTCTGCAGAAGGGTCATGTATGGGTCCCAATGGCACTGGACTGAGCTCTGCACTTCTGGACAGAACTATAAAGTGGTGTGAGCCCCTTCCTGCAGTTGTTTACTGGAGCAGGTTGTTTGGATGCTCCTTGTATTGATTTTATTCTCGGGTGAGCTGAAGTAAGAATGGAAATGGTCAAGAACAGATAAAACAGCAGCAGCAGGACTCCGTTAATAAAGAGTACTGGTAGTAGGCTGAAAAGATGAGTTCATCAGCAAATTCAACTAGGGAGTCTCCCTCAAAAATCCCTGTCTGTGGCACAAGTTCCGTGGCTGAGCCATTGACATCAATTGTTTTGCTGCATGAGCTGCAGGAATAATGTTACTTCAAGGAAAAAGCCAATGAACTTGGATTTATTTGTAAGTTCAGTATGTACATCAAAGATCATCATGCAGCTTGATAAATTGTGTCAGGTAAAAATGCACAGCTTGGCAATCAGTTTCCTTATCTGATGAAAACTGCTGGAGAAGTTAAGGGTTTCCATTATAAAAATACATTAGCAAATGCTCAAGTCAGTAATATTACAGACACATTATTGGGGTATTACTGTACACATAACACTGGAAACAGACTTTTACACTTGCAAGTTCCTTTTCAGGCTTCAGTAGTAGTAATTAGTGCACTTGAAACTTGCTTGGCTGTCAAGTTAAAAAATCATAAAAAAATCAGTGTTTACACTGAAAGGCTGAAAGCTCTGGGAGCTGAATCATTAATGCACAGTCCGTTTTGCCAATAATTGTTTCTGGAGTTAAAAAAGACCAACAGAAAAGCACCAAAACCACCCTCTGACACAGACAGCATCCCTGTCCAGCACAGCAGGAGGAGTTCCCATCCTGCCTTCTCTCTGCCTGAGGAGTGCAGGTGCCTGTCTGTAAGTTTCCACCTCCATACCATGTCTCCTTGGCACGCCCTGACCAGAAACCAAGTCCTGCTCCTCTGCCTTAGGCCCGAGGGAGGCAGCTTTGGGCAACCAACAGAGCCTGCCTGCCCTGGGGTAGTCACTGCACAGAGCCAGCCTCTCCCAGTGCATTGGGGGAAGCCCTCTCCACAAGGATGTAGCCACTTAGCATCCTTGCCTCTAACTCAGAAGTCCGAAGGATTTCGATGCTGTTTGGAAGACTGGCACCCCTGGAGCTTAATGGTGCTGGGCAGCAGCTGTGCAATAACCAGTGTATTCCATGGCTCCCTGGTGTTCATTTCATAAGGGAAGGTTCTGCAACACATCCTGAAACTCCAAGCAGCCTTGGCACAGTGGCAGGATTGTGAAAGCAAGTCATTTTGGACAGCAGTGTGTGTGAGTGCAGTATCATCCTGCACATAGGGAAAGGCTGAAAGTCAGGAATCTGCAGCCCCAGCAGGTTCCCTGATTGCAAAACAACAACAGACATGGACATGCAGCCTTAGTGCTACTCCTGGAATATTCTGGAATACTGATTCCAGATTACTGAAGGGATCTAGAGAAATTTCTTCAAGCAATGGCACAACTATGCCCCTCCTTGGGGCAGGCTATTTTTAAGATCTGCAATGAAGATCTAGGTGTGCAGGACATCATGTTATCTCCCAGGGACTGGGAAAGAGATCATCCAGAGCAGGACAGAAATCCACTGAATTCCAGTTCATGCTGCCATTCAGTCATTCCAGTTCCTGTGCCAATGCTGAAGTGTAATACATCTTCCCCGCAAAGGCTGAAGGATGCACCACCCACAGGGCTGTGGTTTGGATCCAGGACCAGCTCCCACAGTTCCTCCAATTTTACAGGCATGCTGCCAGGAGTATTCTCCTAACTGTGCACACCAGCTGAAAACCTGGTGTCCAGGCCTGAGTACCCTTGGCTAAGCCATTCATGTCTGCCAAGCAACAAAACATCCTGCTGGGATCTGTGTGCCGAGTGAGCTCAGCCTCCTGCTGTCCTGCTCCAGGAGGAGCTGTTTGGTGCTTGACTGCAGGGCAGGAACTGGCTGAGAAGGAAATGCTCCTCCAACCCAGGCAGTGCTGCTGTGTTTATCAAAGCTTGCAGTAACACTCTGTCCCAGCAAGGGGGTAACAGACCAGGAGTCAGCAAAGGAACTGCCTCAGTCCTTGATAGCACAGCTCTTCACGTGAGGCCCCCAGTCTCACCAATCCTCTCATGCTGCCTCTGAAACAGAGCAGGGAAACGAGTTAAATCACTGTGCACATGTAACTGACAACTCATCTGATTTCCACAACATCCAGATCAATGCTAAGCAGACTGAAAACCTGACAAAAGCCTGAGGAAGATGCTACTTAAGGACAAGTACTGATGATGGTTTGAGACTACTCAGATTGTGACACAGAGCTGGAAGGGATCTGGCAGGACTAAGTCCAGCCTGCTCTAAAACTGCTCAAGGGCACAGCAGCTCCCCCAGACCCTCGTCCAATGCAGCAGCAGAGGTGAGCAGAGTGGCTGGAATCACATCCCTGCTTTTTATTGACACCAGTCAGGACCCAGTCTGGGACAGCGACCTGAGGTTCAGGCCAGCATTCCCAAAGCCTGTGGTTGGACTATCCTGTTCCCCGAGAATGGCAGCAGCCGTACCTTGGCTCACAGGTCTGCGCTGTACTCGGGGCAGGGCTTGCTGTGTCGGTACTGCATGATGTACACTGTGGACTGGTGCCACCAGTACAGCATCACCACTGCCAGGATGTGCCACACTTGGTGGCTCGAGCCGAGGTAGTTCAGCTGGCCTGGGGAGAACAGGGACATGGAGTTCAGCTGTTAAATTCCACCACAATTCCACACTGTGCAGTGCAATCAGCAATCAGTCTCCTGCAGAGCTCCGCCACACCCTGCCCTTCAGTGGTAACAGGGAAAGTTCTTTAACGAACTTGATGGAAGTTGTCTGCCTCTTCCCACTCTTTTACTCTATATGGGAACATGCCATGGGGAACATGGTCAGCCTGTTCTCTCCCAGGAAGTTCAGAACCCACAGCAAGGACTGTGACACTGTAGGAAGCTTAACTGCAGAAAAGAAAACAGCCAGAAGAGAATTTCCTACCTGGGAAGTATCTTTCTGGAACTTTGGAAATATAGAAGAGAAAAGCTACAGCAGCGATGAAGTACATGACAAATACCCGCGGAGCAAACTCCTGCAAAAGAAAAGCAAGCTCTCCTATTCTGTTAGAAGGCAAAACCAGAAAAAAATGTCCCTAAAGATAAAAAAGGAAAAGGCATGACAGCACCGAATCTTCCTTCCCTGCCTTTGTTAGCTATGCACAAATCCAATGGGGACACACATGCCAAACTCTGGGAAAGCCTGAGTGGAAAGAAACCTCTTTTATTCCAGCCTCTTGCTTCTACATGCAAAATTCTCTGTTCAGCAGGCACAGCATGTGTCTGTGCAAGGTCACCTGCCACTCCCCTGAGCCTGCACAGAGCAGCCAGGGTGAGGGACACTGCACTGCACATCCCACTTAGGCTGGGACCACAGCAGCTGCACACAGGACTGCTCACAGTGGGGGATCAACAACCAGCAACTCAGCCACCAGGTGCATCTTGTTAGCAGAATGTTTTGTTGCCAAAAGTGGGCCCTTTTCCTGAAGTATGGAAACAGAATGTGTACCCTAGACATGATCCTGCTATCCCAGGGGAAGCCAGAAGGGGAAGTGTGGGGGCACAACTGCTACTGATGATTTTTAGAGGGCCAGTGTGAAATGTCCTGTATAAAGGCCACATCTATTTCCAAGTGGTGCTCTGCCACATTCCACAGCAGCTCTGGACCTGGCTGAACCCTCACCCCATGGACAGCCATCCATCCAGGTCAGCCCAGGTGTGTGCAGTTTGTGCTCACTATGAAAAGGAAATGTTTCTTTCAGCACCATCAGGTGTTACTGGCTAACTGTACTGATTTCAGGGTGGTTCACACCGGGGCACGCCAGACTGCCTTTGGCTGTACTGGGCTGCTGCTGTCACAATGTAATTCCAAGGAGTGAAACAAACAGGAAAATAGTAACATGAAAGAGCTGTTAGAGGAGGATTGTGTAGGAGACAGAGGGCTGAGCAGGGAAATGCAGATTTCTGCTGCTATCCTAGGGAACAGAGGAGGAGACAGGTAATCATCCCAATGTCTCCTGGTTGCCCTCTGGAGCTGTGGAGATGGCCAGCCCTAAGCACTCCTGCAGCCTGACAGGCTCAATCCTGCTCCACAGGCACCTCAGCTCCTGCCCCAGGCCCTGGTGAGGGTGTGGTCTGCCCACATAGGGTGCTCCGTGCTCAGGCACAGACACAGGTAGATCCTGCTCTCCTTCCCACCGTGCAGCTTTAGGGCAGCACAGCACAATGAAACTTCCCAAGCTGTCTATCCCCTCTCAACACAGTTCTCAGTGTTCCCATTTGGATCGTATTGACCAAAAGAATTCTGTCCTTAGAGGAATTGTAACTCCTCCTGCTTCCCCATTTTTTCCCAAGTGTAAGAGAACTCAAGGAAAATGGCAAATGAAAAGCAAAAGGGAATCTTATTTCCTTTTTTTTTTTGTTTACCTGTACAATGGATGCCCCAACGCCTCCATTGAGCCAAACCCAGTGGATGGTGGGAATGATTCCATAACCAGACACGGAGCAGAAGATCATGGAGCGCAGCCTGTGCCACTGCTGTGTGAGGTAACTGGGGTGGATCTGAGCAAAAAACACTGCCAGGATCATGGCCAGCACAGTGATCAAATACACCTGGCGCCAGTACTGAGGGCACAAAGAAACAAAGGCAAGTTTGTGGCATGAAGAAGTCAGCTCTGGGCAGGAGGTTTCAGTGACTGAGCACAGCAGTGCTTCACCCTGTCCCTGCTGTGGGCACCAGCTGTGGGTCTGAGTGCAGGGCCCTGTGCTTGTCAGCTGGCACTGAGGGGAGGGAACTGCTCCTGGGGGGCACCTGGCACTACATCCTTCATTCCAAGCACTTCCTGCACCAAATGTTTTCAATACACCTGTGTCTCACCTGTCCAGCTCAGCTCCTGGACAGCCATGTCCAGGGCAGGCCTTGAGAGGGAACTCATTTACTCATCCTCTGTTAGAAGGAGGGAAAACAAGGTTGTTTCTGCCTCACAGCAGCTACCTCGTGGGCAATACTGTTTGAATAAAGTACCTGTGATGGGACACATCCCATGACCAGCCTCGGGCACTGGATACAGGTAGGACCTGTAAAGTTTCCCTACCTTGAGAGAAATTTAAATATTTTCCTGAGGCTTGTGCAATCAACAGCTGGAAAGGAAAGCATGCATTTTCCTGTCTCTTCAGCCAGCACAGTTCTGCTCAGATTAGAGGGACATGTTCCAGTTCCCATCCCTGGCTCCCCGCTCCTGTTCTCTTTGGACACCTGCACAGAACCCCCTTCCTGCAGCCCAGAAACTGCAGTGAGAGCACAGGAACCAAGCCCTGCAAGGACATTGCTCCCCACTCACATTACTGCAGTAGAAGGCGTAGAACACGCCTGACACGTAGCAGCCCAGGATCCCAATGGAAATGCCCGCGTAATCCAGTGCCATCCAGCGCCGGCTGGTCTTCTCAGAGCGGTGGCAGCAGAACAGGTGGTATCCTACTGAGCAAAGCATACACACCTACGCAGAGTGACAGAGGAGGAGGGTTAGTTCCTGACAAAGGAGCAGGGAGCACAGCCAGCCCCAGCCCTGCAGCTGTGCTGTGCAGTGCACCCCAGTGCAGGCACTTGTGATCCCTGCCAGCCGGCCATAAAGCTTCTCTGGCACGGGGGAGGAGGAGCAGGACACTGCAAACCATGGTAACCAGTTGTACAAGTAGCAAAAGCGGGCTCCTGAGGCCAGAGACCTGGCAGTGCTCCAGGGAAACACATCCGCACCAGTACAGGGGAGAGCCCAAAGCCCAGATCTGCCCTGAGTGCCCAGCACTCACTGTGTGCCTTGACTGAGGGAACACACAGAAATTTAACTCTTAGGCACAGGCTCCCTGTTTGCTCCTAGGCTGCCTTAAAATCTTTTCCCTGAGAAGTGTTTGGTTCTCTGTGGCCTTCTGCAGGGGCAGGGAAGAGCACTAGAGCCACTTGTGGCTGTACAAAGGCATCCTGTACCCTGCAGAGAACACCAACGGTGCCTTTAGCTCTCTGTGCTCTCACAAGGTGCAGGGACCCACCACCGGAGACAGGCCTCAAGTCTGCTGTGCAAACACATTCCTCTGACAAGGAAGAAGTGAGGCCACCAGCCCTCCTGCCCTTCCCGACCATCGGGCCGCGGCTGATCCCTGGGATCCCAGGGTGCTCGGCCCTGTCCAGCAGCACCTGGAGCCGCGTCAGGCCCCCTTTAAGCTGCGGCAGCTCTGAGACACGGCCCGGACAAATGCACCCTATCACAGACTCTCTCCTGTGCCAGCTGCGTTCGGCTTTTACCCCGCGGAGCGATGCCGCCGGGCCCGCGCTGTGCCCGCACCGCGGGAGGGCTCAGCGCCGCCGGCAGCCGGCGCCCACCTGGAAGCAGAAGAGGCAGACGGAGCAGATGACGAAGTCCTCGCGGGAGGCGCCGGCGGCCGGCAGTACGGCGGTCAGGTCGTAGATGCCGAGCGTGAAGAAGAGCAGGAAGCCGAGCAGGTGGCTCCAGATGTTGACGGTCTCGTTGGAGAGGATGAAGAGGCTGAGCGAGAGGAGACACAAGGCGGGGCAGGGGTGAGCGGCGGCGGGGCCGGGGGGCGCCCGGGGCCGCGGGGCGCGCTCACCTCTTGATGCACAGGCGGGAGGGCAGGTATGCGCGGTATCCATCGGTGATGTAGGGGTTGTCCTTCAGGAACACTGGGATCTGCTCGTACGTGTAGAGCCGGATGCCGCGGGGCACCAGCACCGGCCAGTACTGGTAGCTGCCCAGCTCGATGTAGTGCGCGCTGCGCAGCAGCTTCTGGTGCATCCTGCCCGCCGCCGCATCGGACCGCCCCAAGCCGCCCTCAAGGGCCGGGGCCGGGATAGGGATCGGGAGCGGCGCTGGGAACGACCGTGATGACGTCACAGCGCGGCGCGCGCCGTTGGCGTCACGGCGCGGCTCCGCTCCGTCCTGCGCCGGCAGTGAGCGCTAGGGGGCGCCCAAGAGCCGCCTCAGCTCCCTCAGCGCTCCGGAGCCCTCAGAGCGCCCCGGGCTCCTCCGATCTCCGGGACACCTCAGCGGCCTTAGACCCGCCGGAGCGCCCCTGGGCGCCTCACAGCCCCCCTCCCAGCCGTCCGACTCCCGGGACCCCCGCAGGACCTCTCAGACCTCTGGGATCCTCCGAGGCGCCTTGGAGTCCCAAGTTCCCCGCGGTGCCTCAGAGCTCTCAGGTCTCTGGGACCCCTTAACACCCCCGGAACCCTTCAGGCCCCTGCGACCTCTCGGAGCCCTCAGACTCCGGGACCCCCCGGGGCACCTTGGACTCCTCAGACCTTTGAGGTGTCATAAGAGCCCTCAGACCCGCGCAACCCCCTGAGGTGCCTCAGACTCCCAGGACCCCTCAGAGCCCTCAGACCTGCTGGAACCTCCAAAGGCCCCTCAAACTCCTTAGACCCTGAGGTGCCTCAGACTCTTTAGACTTCCTGGTGTCCTCAGAGTCCCTCAGACCTTCAGAACCCCCGCAGGGCCCCTCAGAGCCCTCAGACCTCCGGGACCCCCTGAGGTGCCTTGGACGCCTCAGAGCCCTGGGGTGCCTCAGACCCCTCAGATCTGACAGGACCCCCCAGGGCATCTCAGACTCCCGGGGCCCCTCTGGGCTCTCAGACCGTCACGACCCTCTGAGACACACTGGGGTGCCTCAATCCCTCTGGGACCCCTCAGACTTCCAGGATCCCTTGAGGTACTTGGACTCCTCAAAGCCCTGAGGTGCCTCAGACCTTCCAGAACCCTCCAGGACTCCTCAGAACCTCTGAACACACGGGGACTCCTTGGGGCCCCCCTGGACCCTTCAGCCGTCTGAAACAACAGAGATGTGCCTTTGTGCCAGTCAGGCATTCCTCTCAGGTAGGCCTGAGGCTGCAAACCTCAGTGAGAGAGGCCAGGAACCACACCTGTCAGGTCAAACAACCCTGAGGGCTGTCATTCTCCGTGGGAATTGCAATTGCACTGTGCAAGAGGAACGCCTGGTTAATTGAGATCATGGTTACTAGCATTTTGGGGGCTCTCCTGTGTACTCTGGGAAGTAACAAAAAAGTCTTAGTAGTGAGAAAGACTTCCAAAAGTTTGCAGGGCCTCAGTAAGAAAAGTTGTATGGTGTTTACTGGTTGCTTTTAATTTTTTTTTTCTAATTAAAAAAAAAGAAAGAAAGAAAGAAAAGAAAGAAAGAAAAAAAATGCAGTGAGGGTAAAGCATTGATTCCCCAGGTATAACAGTAAGAGTTTTGGTTTCAAAGGTGCAGGCAAGTGTGCCACAGGGGAATGCTCGTTCACTTGGCCCTCCTGGCCAGACCTGTTCTGGGAAGGCTCCTGCAAAGGTCCTTGGTCTCTTTAAACCAAACGGTGTGAAGAGTGTGCGGGGCTGTCCCATGGCAGAGATGTGTCACGTGAAGTAAAAGATGGGGATGAAGGGAGGTTAAAATCCACCCTGACAGTCAGGGCCAGGTGTTCAGCAGAACCAGCTGTGCTGTGTCACTCCGAGATTTGTGTTATGCCATTTGGTTCCCCAAATTAAGTTGGTCAGCAGCAGCTCTTGAATATTTGTACCGATCAATCACTCACTGAGATTTCTCCCCGTTAGTGTCCTTGGAGCTCTGTTGCTCCTGCCCCTGCAGATCTTCTTCCTCCCTCCTGCTCAGCTGCTCTGTGTGCTGAGTACCTTTTCCCCTCATGTAACCCCAGGAATTTCTCAGAGGAATCCTGTCCACAATAATGATTGAGCAGGCTTAGCTTTAAGATGCTTGCATTTCAGCTTCCCGGGATGTATTTGGAGCCTGACTCGGAATGGTTCATTCCTGTTTTACTTAGTTTCTGTTTCCTGCTCCGTACTGCTGCTCTGGTTCAGGATTTCCCATTCACCCAAGCTTTCTCTAATGAGGTTAGTAAGGCTAATTCAGGAGAGAAGCACAGAGAGAAGGCGTTCTGTGGGGGGACCCTCTTTGCGCTCCTGCCAGCTCCCGCTGACACACCCAGGGACTCCTTGTTTGCTCCTGCGACAGACCGCTTTCACCGAGCCAAAGGGCAGTCAGAAAGTTGATACCGAGTTAAAAACCTTAATTAATCCTAATTGTCCATTGTCTCATTAGCTTACTGGGAACAGTATACCTGCAAAAAGTACTTTGGTTCTAAGCCTGGTGCAATTTAAATGAACTCCCAAGTGCTTCAAGGGGCTCCGTCAGAAGAAATCGGCGCTGACAGCACTTTTTTTTTTTCCTAAAGAAGCTTTAATTGGCTGTTAAGTTAGAGCTTTGAAGCTTTGATAGGGGGAGTGTTATAGGTTAAACTAATAGGGGAAATTGAGAAACAATTAGGGCAGCTTTAAATTAATTACACTATTTATTTCGAGTTTATTGAACAATTGTGCTGTATGTGTAAGGGATTGAAATTAGCCATCTGTGTGTGGTAGCTTTGACCGAAATTGACCTTCCCGGGTAAGTAAGTAGTTTGCCCTAATTCCTACACTGGATCTCGAATTTTACTGGCAGATAAGATTAATTGGGAGGAAAGATGAAAGCGCTTGAGAGGCTCCATACTTTTGTGTTGGGACTGGAATCAACCGTGCAGACAGAGGTAGGGAAGGCTTCCAGAGAGGTGGCTGAGGAGATCACCCAGGAACCGAACTGAGGAGCACATTGAGAGCAAGGAGCTCAGGAGGCGGCTGCAGGTTGTGCCCAGGGCGGAGGAACGGACAGCGCCCCCAGCAAGGAGCTGTGACGTGGCCCCGGGCCTGGCCAAGGGCTCGGGGCTCCGCACGGATGACCCGGCGCTCCCCGGCAGCAAGAGCCGATGGCTCAGCAGGGAGCTCCCAGACTCGGGGCGCTCAGCCGGGGAGCTGACAAACGCCGGGGAATCCTTTGTCCCCGGAGGTTCCCGAGGCACCGGCCCAAGCTTCTACTGTGTGCCTGCACCACATTTAAATTATTTAAGGAACAAGCGGTGTGGGGCCTCTGCCGCTGGAAAACTGGAGCCGATCTAGTAAGGAAGCCTGGTCAGACTGTGTGGGATCCCAGGATCTGTTCGTGCCCTGCTCCACTTATGCTCTGGTTTTCCAGGGAGCAACCGGGGGAAGAACAATGATCCCAACCAAATATCACAAATGTTGATGGCAGAATGTGAGCAAATCCCAAAGTGGTTCAATTTTAAAACTGAAAGAGTGGCAATATTTTCGGTGCTGATTTTTGAGGCATTGAAACGGTTTTTTCCGCCCCGCTCACGCCTGGCTCTCCCTGCAGGTGTCAGCCTTGCTCCACGTAGCGCCCGTCCTGCCGCGGCACCTGGGCCTGCCTCCCGCCGGCTGCTCGACGTCCTTACCCTCATTCCATAGAGTTCGGGGCTCTCTCCGTCGGGGTGGTGCTAATGTTCCTAAAGTTGCCGTGCCTCCCAGTTTGGCCCTCTTCTGAAGTGCCCGGCAAAATGCTTCCTCCCGAGTTTTGTTCGGGGACTTTCCACGTTATAAGTAAGGAGATGGGAAGTGCTCTGGAACTCCTTTCCCCACTGCTGGAATCGACTGCTCTGGGAGAATTCAGTTTACTCTGAGTTTCCCAAAAAAGACAGATTAGTGCCCAGGAATTAAACCTTATATCAGGCTGCCTAGGTTAGGAAAACGCACCTGGGGAGTGTTGACAGAACACACTGCATGTCTTCCTTCACATTGTGCCTACAGCAGTGTTGGTGGATAGCTCAGGGTTTCTTTGCCTGTGATAAACACAGTTGTGTTTTCCCTGGGGACAGGAAGCAGGAGGGATATACTGGCATGCTGTGTGCAGCAATTTGGCAAAACTTAGGGAAGAAGTACAGGCTCTGCTCTAGGGCCACAGAGACCATGTAGCTGTTTGTGTACACAGAGTGTCCATGTGCACTGGGCCATGTGTGACATCGGGAGGGGAGGTATTAGAGCCCCTTGTCATGTACAACACAGGAATCCTGTCTCCAGTTCTTGGGAGCAGCCACAGCAGCTGTGCAGGGGATTCCTGACTGTGGAATCACATATAAGGAACTAAGACTTGTAGCCTTATAGGAGTCAAAGAGGCTTTCACAGAGGAAGTGTGTGTGTGTGTGTGTGCAAGAATAGAAATCCCAGACAGCCCTGCTCCAGCAATTCCCTTCATGAGACAACACTGGGAATGCATGTATCTTGTGTTTGATAATGACTTTAATACCAAGAAATCTTGATTTCAAGGTCCTCTTCCCTGAAAGTCTTCTCTGCTCCCACTGTCCCCACTAGGAATTTTGTGTCCAAGTTCTCCGTGGTTTCCTGCAGCTCTTTGGTTTAGCACTGAGCAGCTTCCAAGAGTGCTGCAGACAGACCTGCAGACATCTGCGTGGGGGCTTGGCTCTGTCTTTCCTCTCCCCATGGAGAGATGCCATGTGATGTGTGCACTGAAGTGACTTGGTTTGGGAGGGCTCTTCCTATATATATTTTTTTTTAATTATTTTTTTTCAAGGGGTGTTTTTATTTTTTGAATCAATCCCTTTGGCTTTCAGCTCCAGCTTCTGAATCTCAGCATCTGTCAGTGGTGCGATAAATTCTCTTTGGTGATAAGAGAACAACTGCCAATAGCAAGAACAGGGATGGCATTTGGGGTTTTTCCTGCTGCGTGAGCCCTTGCAGTCAGCAGAACCGCCCTGTGCACACAATGGAGAAGGCACCTCTCCTGCCCAGCCCACTGTTCTGCTGCCAATTTAGCAACATCTTTTCCCTCCACGTTAAGCAGATGCACATGAACAATTGTGCAGCATAATAGAGTCCTGAACTGAAAGAACTGGAAGTAGTTGACAAATGGCTTTTTTTCTGGATACATTCTGAAGGTGGAAGTGATATGGGGACAATAAAGAAATTTTTTGGAGAACTTAAGGGATTTTCAGGGAAAGAGAGAAGCTGCTTTGGAAAGATTCTTAATCATATGGGTGGTGTTTCCTAGCACAACAGTCTACTTCCAGTGAAATTGATAGAGGAAAAAAAATTGGTAGAGGAAAACAGTCCTCCACTTCTGTGGAGTCCTGAATTTTAGATGCATCAGATTTGAGTTTTTTGTTTTTCATATTTAAAGGTCTCTTTAACTCCAGTCTGCCTATAAAATTTTATCACAGCTGGAATTCATGCCACAACAGAAGGCATTTCTAGACCAATTATTTTGACTGAGATGTTTTGCTTCTCTAGCTGGGGTACGTTTAGTTGATGCATTTATAGTGAGAGTGAAACTCCAGGAATTGTGGACAACTTTGTTCCATAAGGTAATTTTGGAGAAGTACATGGTTTGGGACTTGGAAGGAAGGAAGGAAGGAAGGAAGGAAGGAAGGAAGGAAGGAAGGAAGGAAGGAAGGAAGGAAGGAAGGAAGGAACCAACCAAACTGTTCCCTCTGGAAGTCTGGGGCTCCTCTCACCTGGTTGGAGTTTGGCAGCAAATTTACCAAAGGGGATTGTGTTTCTAAGGCACTTAAAAGTCAAACCAGCCTTTTTGTAAAGTCAGACTGTGGGTTTTGCTGTAAAGCCTCACTGGTGCTGACGGATATCTCCAGGTATTTGAGTGTTGCTGTAAGTAGGACCACAGACACACGTTCTCATTTGGTTCTGATGAGGATTTCTATGCTGAAATCAATTGGGCCTTTTCCAAAAGTCCTTCCAGAATTTTAGTGGGCCTTTTAATCTGGTCTATGAAGCACTGCTTTAATCCCAAACAAGGCCTGGGTATTGACATTTGGGATGATATCACTGCACTTCCTTTTGGCTTGTTTTTTCGTCATCTGCCAAGATGAACACATGCGCATCATGTTTTTTTCCTGTGTTGCTAAATGCCACAATCTCTGCTAAGCAGCAGTGGTGTAGTTTGAGAACTGGTGATATCAAAATGAAGATTTGCCTTGCATCCAAAAATGGTCCAGAAAGATCCAGGAAATGGGGAGGAAATGATTGTTTTGTTTGGCTCACTGCACCTTGGATATTACCTGCCTGCCAGATTGGGGTTTTGCCCTTGCTACTTAATTTGTCTTCAGATAGGTTTTCCTCAGTGCTTTTGATTACTAAAATTGGAATTCCATTATCTTCTGAACATACGCAGGTCATTTTCCCTCTCTTATCCTCATCCTCTGTATAGCTTCATTAAATCATGGAGACTTTTAAGTGCTGAGGTGGAGGCCATGTATTAGGAAGTGCTGGAAGTTGGTGAAGAGCCAAGTACAGTATAACAAGCCCTGCAATTGCTTTTAATCCCTCATTTGTAAGGTCATGTGTTTGTCCACCTTTCATGCTAGTAGATGCCCCAGTCCCATCTACTTGTGGGCCTGGGAGACCTGGAATGCTCCTTTTCAGCTATTACTTGGACTAAAAACTCTGCAGAGAAGAGAGAGAAGGGAATCAGTAACCTGCTTTCCTACCTAATTTTTCGCTTTTGTCATAAAATTATTTGACTATTTAATCTATTACTTCCGCATATTTAAGCTAATGTGTTGATTTTTTAAAGTTGTCAAACATTAAGCAAGGTCCACAGAAGATTGTTTCCCAGTCTTAGAAGCAAGTATTGGAATTTTCCTCTGTTCTCCAGTTGCTCCCTCCTTGCCATTTCCTTTCACAAATCATGCTGTGTACTGTGTCTCATCAGTCATACAAAACTCACCAGCATGTCCCACAAGTGGCTGCAGAGCACTTGGATTTGGCCAGCCTTGAGAATTCTGTTCTGCCTCTGCTCCTCTTTTCTCTGTGACCTTAGAATGACAGTAACCCAGTGTTCTGAGAAAACGAGGCAGTGATTGAACTCCCTGTCTGTGCTGTGCACGCTGAGCCATGAGGAGTTAGAATTCTGCTACTCTTGCCCAAAGCCCCTCTTGACTCTGTTTCCTGTTTTCCTACAGTCTGCTAAGCTGATGGATGCCTTGTGACGGTGTTCTGCCGTCGGAGTGACTGTTGGAATGAGAGCTTTGTGCCTCGCGGAAGGCACGGTGCTGGAGCCGCAGTTGTGTCAGCCTGTGCTGTGTCACTGGGAACTGATCTTACCAACATGTGAAGTGTGCTCTTCCCCCGCTGAAATCTGATTCCCGCCGACGTGCTGAATGGCAGGAGTGACTCCTGAAAGCCTGCAGATGATCCACGCCGCCGGGGAGGGGTTTGGAGTGGGAATCCGAGAGCGGCGTGGGGATGTGGAGCTGTTCGCAGCTCCCTTGCCTGTGCTAGGGCCACGTGTCACGGGGAGCCATCGGGCTGGGCTGCTCCGGGTATTTCTGGCAACTGGGACTTTGTTTAGCAGCCTCGCAAGGAGCTGAATGGCCGCAGATGCTTCCTCCTGACTGGAGCTGGGAGTTTGAAGGGCAGCTGAATTTGCTAATGTTGGTGCTTTGATGCAGAGTGTGAGAAATGGTGATGAGGCATGAGGCAGAACAGCTTGCTCGATTGCTGCTGGAGTGACTCCGCAGTGCTGACAGTAGTTAAAAACATGGCTTTGGTGCATAGGCTTAGTTAATATATAGAACTTGGAAGGCTGCTCAGAACAGCTACGGGCTCTCTCTGTCTGTCTCTTTTTAATAGAGTCGCTTCCCTGCCCAGAACTGCACTTTAATTTTCAGTCTCTTTAGGGTCATTAGAGAAGACTGACATTTTGGGAACAGTTGTACAGTACAAGTACGAATAACAGTAATCCATGCTTTTTCCTGCAAAGGGATGTGCAATGCAGTCAGGGTTATTTTCCTGGTTGTTAGCAGTGGTGGCATACTTGCAAGTATAAAAACACGGTGTTCTTTTTGCTGGAGAGTTAGTCCAAAGCAAAGACTCAGCCAGGACTAGAACCAGGACATACTATACAGGCTATGCTTCCTGGGGACTACAGGACATGATTGGGTTAACTTCCCAGAAGAATCTCTCCTGCAGTAGGAAAGTGACTTTAACAGCTTGGCCCTCTCTTCTGCACATCGAGTCGGAAGAGCAGGTAACTCTGCCCCCTGTGAGGAGTCTGGCTGGGCCTGACAGGACAAAGACCTCACTGAACATGATTGACTCCTCACATCCAGGGTATGATCCTTCTTGTGCTGAGGCAACCCGGTCTGCCCTCATCCTCACCTCCTTGGCTATCCAGAAACTGTGCTAGTGGTTCAGGGAGGGAGACCTTTTAGTTCCTGCCTGGCCTTGTTGGTCCTGCTGCTGCAGGAAGCAAAATCCCGAAGGAAGCATGTCTTGCAGGCAGCTGGGAAGGGCTGTGGTTCCTCATGTCACAATGAGCCCTGCTGCTGCCAGCCGGAGTGAGAGGGAGCTGCAGGATGGGCAGCGACAAGCCGGGAGAACAGATGACCTTGACTGCACATCCATCTCTCCATATCTCTGAGTCCTTTCCACTTTTTCAAAGCTTTTCAGATCATTTTCTCAATTAACGATTGAAATGCCAGCTGTTTTAGAGGTGGGATCAGGGGGGGAGCTTGGTCACTCATGTTGGCAATCGGTCCCTCTGTAGGTGATCCCGCTGACTCCAGTGGGAGTACTCACTGGGGAGGGAGATTCACCCTGGGCAAGGGGATCCTTGCTGTGCAGTGCCAGCAGCTCTCCTTACAGAGAGAGTACAGGTGGGGAAATGCTCAAAGAGACAGCAATCTGGAGTTTTGTTTAGCCTCCGAGTATTCATCCTTGTGTTCTCCAGGTTAAGACATGCATCAGCTCATGGAAGTGGATGCCAAATGCCCCTGGAGTTGCTGAAAGAATATTATCAACATTTCTCTCTTCACCACATTTCATTAAAAAAAAACAAACCCCAAACCAAAAAACTGCAACAAAACCCAAATAAAACCTGCAGCCTCATTATTATTTCAGTGTAACTTGTGCCATGAGGAGATCAAGCAAGCATGTCGGTGTGTGACTGTCAGCGTGAAGAGACCAACTGTGGCTCTGTGTGTGAGCGAGTTCTGGGCATGCTACTTCAGGGGCAGTGGTGAGTTTCTTTCAGGCTGCTGGAATGCTTTTTTTAGGGGTTTTTGTTTGCAGGGTTTTTTTTTTTTGTTTCTTTGGTTTTTTTTTTTTTGATGGACTAGTTTGTTATTAGGATGTGGTCTTGTCAAACAGGCTTGCCAGGTTTTCAGCTGTCATCCCAAGTGGACTGCCTAAAAAAGGGCTGGCACTGCATCACATGGAATGACCGATGATATGTCATATATTTTTAATGGGCAAAATGTTTTAATAAACATTCTCCCTCCTAAAATACTGGATTTTAAAATAGGTTTTAGCCTTGAGCCATGTAGCTACCCAGCTGTGAATTTTATAAGGCAACAATCTCCACACCATTAGATGTTATGACTGATATGCCAGTGATGGCAATAGCAAGTATTTCCACACATTAAAAAAGTTTCCAGTGGCAGTTAAAGGAAGTATGGCTCTACTTGGAAGATTTTCTCAGTTCAAAATTAAAGCAATTTAATAAAATTATTAAGTCAGCCATGTACTGTCTTCTAGTGAGGTGCAAGTTCTGTGTATTGAAGCCATGCTGATTGCTGTGCCTGACAGCTTTAATCACTTCGCCTGACGCTTTTGAACATCAACATTATTTTCTTTTTGTGTGATTTCTACAGCCTTAGCTACTCAAATTCAGCTGAAAGGCTGCACAATGGGGCTGATGAGACCGCAGCGTGATCTTCCACAGTTGTCTTGGTTTGTAGGAAATCCTGCTTGTGTTGTTTGGTTTTTTTTCTGGGTTGCAGCAGTTACCTTGCTTTATTTAGAAGTGTTTGGGACCACGTCTCAGGTTGAAAGGTGATCCAGGGATCCCTCTTGGGGTAACCCAAGTCCCTCCTGTACAGTGACTTTTGTGCAGTGATCATTGAATCATGCAGCCTGTTGGAGATCTGTTTTCTTCAGCCCAAAGCTACCAGCAAGGCAAACACTGTCCCTCTTGAAAATGTCTCACCTCTTATCCACCACAGAGAGTGAAATCTGGGTGTTTGTGTGTGTCTAAAAGAGACAGGTGATAGTTGTGAGCTCCTGCTCTTTGTTGTTCTTTCTTGCCTCCCATGTGAGCTGTAGTGATCCTTTACTTACACACAGGATAGAAGAGTTTATAAAGTTGAAAACAAGTGTTGTCATTTATGGGCTCTTTGCTGTCTGGGGTGGGATAAAGCAGATGTGGTTTTTGTGATTAATTTTAATTTAAGTTTGGCACCGGGGCATTTATTTACTTTACAGAAAATCCCCTTTTTTTCAAACCCAGAGGTATTGGTTAAAATTCCAGTAGTCATTCAGAAATTTTGCACAAAGTAATTCTTTTAATAGTTTACAATTAGTTTCAAGCTGTAGAAGGTGACAGCAGGCTTTCTGTCATGATCCTGTAGGACAGAAATAGAAGCACAAACACGGCTTGAAAAATCTGATGAGAACTGATAGCAGGGTGGTGTTAATCCTTTGCAGCCTGCACAGCTCCATCCAGCATTGGTGCTGCCAGCTCTCTGGTGAGCTGATAGAGCTGTAGCAAACAGTCCAATGGCTCAGCTGTGTCCTGTCTGGTTTTTTTCTTCTGGTGTCACTAAAAGGTACTCACATTTCTAGCAATGTAGGAAGGAACTTTTCATTGCTGCTCATGCAGAGATTTGTTTCACCTGCAAATAGTGATCCTATATAATTAGACTTTTCAGATTTGGTATGCCTCTGGTTTTGGTGGCTGAACCAGAAGACTCTTTAAGAGAAGTATAGAAAGTGCCTGTGCAGTTTGACATGTTTTTTGCATTTAGATAGATGGTGGCATTCCTTGCACACATGAATGAGTTGCTGTTGCTCCACAGCTTTGTCATTGTCTGTTGGTGATGGCCATGGAGAAGAGAACCCAGAGGTCCTGACTACTGTGAGGGTAAATGACACCAAGCAGCCTCTATCCCCCTGGGCTTTTTGGTCCAGAAGATCCATCACAACAAAGAAATTAAAATAACTCAGACAAAGTCACTGAACCAGGTCCCCACTCAGGAGACTGTTGGGTTCACCTGGTGGTCTTGTGGTGCTCTTAGCAAAGGAATGAAAATAACTTTTGCCTGATGCTCTGGTATAGGATAAGGCTTTGGAAAGGCACATCCAGATGCACCTTTTGGTGTCCATTTCTCTTGCAGGTAATTCCTGTTCTCATTCTTCAGAACAAGTGGCAGCACATCGCCAGCTCTGAAGTTCCTGGTGGTGCTTATAACTCTCCCAGGGATTTGTGCAGCCTTATCACCTGCACTCCTGAGCAGGCTTAGGGATCTGCAGGACAGGATTTGGCAGTGAGCAGGATAAAGCCTTCCTGCAGGTTATCTCTTGTGAGGGGATCTTGTTTCCTGACACTAGCCACGTGTCACTCACACCCATACCACTCCTCTCCCTGTTCCTCCCGTGATGTCTGTAAGGAGCAGTTAGTTAAATGGCAAATAAATCTGATTCCTCTTGGATGAAAAATCGATTCAGGTAAGTTGCTGCTTGTTTTGCTTTGACTGCTGTGTCTATTAGGCAGTGATTTCTGGCATTTTCTCCTTGCTGCTGTCACCCGTCATAAACTCCATTCCCAGGGGCCTGACAAAATTGTGTGGCACTGGAGAGCAGCACGGCCTCCCTGCCGAGGGATGTGTTCCTGCCCCAGCTGCCCGGCTTCCCCCTGGAGCTTGGGGCCGGGGGAGAGCTGCAGAGCTGGGTGCTCTGCTCTGGCATCGCAGGGACGGCCGCAGCAGGTGCTGGGGATCAGAGAGAGGCTGGGGCTCTGCCTCTATCCCGTTCGTGCCCAGCCGGGGGTGGAGGTGGAGCAGGAGGAGGCAGCACAGTGACCTCACTCCGTGTTTCTCTGTGCACCAGGTGTCCCTGCGGGCTGGGAAGAGCCCTTTGGTCATGAGGACAGGGGCAGAGGGACCCCGCGTGTGTGGTAAGTGTCATCAACCACCGTCTCCTCCTCCCCAGCAGGCTGAGAAGGGGCAGGTAATTCGCTTCCTTCCCGGGGGAAGAGCGGCCCGTCCGTTCCGTGTGACAGCGCACGGACCCCCCGTGTCCCGGTGCCCCCGGGAAGCGCCGCTGCAACAGCTGGAGGGCAGCGCCGCACGCCCAGCACAGCGCTGGCACGGCCTGCGCGGGGATCTGGTTAAGTCTTGAAAGACTTTGTGGGTTATGACATTCCCCTAAATGTGCTGAGCTTTCTTTAACCTTTCATAAAACATTGTGATCTTTATGGACTGTATCATATTGTGCAGTAATGTGCTTTATTGTCCACAGAATAAGCTTTTCTTAAAGATAATTGGAAAGCTGGAAATGGCTGCTATCGGCTGATTTTTTTTTTTAACACATTATTTCTGAAATGGGCCTGGTGTAATAATGACCCTATCTGTTCAAGATTTAAGATTTGTCTTGGCAGAGAAAATTGATCCATTTCACCTTTGTCTAATGGAAATTTTTATCTGGGATTATCTGTTTATGTAAATGAATGTTCCTCTGAAAAGAGAACTTGAGGGGGCTGTAAATCTCAGTGACACTTTAGTTTCATGGGGGGAAAATTGGAAAGGATTCTAGTATTTATCTGACTGAAATTGGTTATAAAAACAGAATTATCTTCGTGTACCTGCTGCATCTGATGTTTCCTGGAATTTCATTACCTTTTTGAATAATGCAGCATCACACTGTATACAGGATTCACTGTGATTAGCCCCGAAATTGTTGGGGGGGGTGTTTGCCAGCGCTGTAATTACCAGGAAAAGGCAGCATGTTTGGGGCAGTGGGATTCTGATTCCTGCCCTAATGGGTACCAATTAGCACAGTCACATTATTCAGAGGCTCTGAGGAGAGCAGGGAATATATACCACATGACTGTTTTTCCTTACAAGTTATGTGGGGCTTTTTTAAACTGAGGAGTGAACCTAATTACAGAGGAAAATGTCTTCGGGTAATCAGCTTTTGTTTACAGTTTGCAGAACAGGACTGTGAATGTAGCATTTAAACTAATATTTTAAACATCATCTTTAAAAGCAGTTTTGCCATTAAAGAGACAGCCTAGGTTTTTTTTGCCAAGTTTCCTCTTGAGCTCTAGATGACACATCCTGGCCGGGCTAGATCATGGCTGGGATTGCCATACCAAACACAATGTTTGGCTTGTGCCTGCTAACCATTTAAATGTCTGTCTGAGATTGCTGCTGGAAGCACTGCCTCTTCTCTGGCACTCCGTGGCACTGACCAGGAATGCACAGTGGGGGTGATGGACCTATTAGTCTGTTTAAAGAGCTGTTATGCAAGAAGATGCAACTTTTAGGATTATGTTAAAATTAACCAAGATGAAAACCCCATGTGTTTTCACATGAAGCAAGGCTGCTTTGTACACTTGACTACTTTGTGATCCTTGCCCTCTGTGGCAAACCAAAAAGGATTTTTTTCATAGCTATAATGACATGATGGTGTCCTTTGTCTGTGTCCAGATGGTGCATACACACACAGAAGAATACACATCAGACATAAACACGCATTTAACAGGTGAAACTTTTGGTTGCTATTGCTTAGCATGAAATTCCTGCTCATCTGGAGCAGAGGAAGAGTGGTTTGCATCTAGGAGCCATCAAAGAATGCACTTCAAGGTACTGAACATTGCCTCTTATTTGTACATCTAATTAAGTGGCCTAATTTTCAAGCATCTTGCAAAGCTTCTGGTTGCTCAGAGCTTTCTGAAGTCACCCCCCTGGCCTAGCTGCCCGAGTGGAGAATAGGAGCCTGATTTGGGGGCTGGATCATCCAAGTCTTCCTGGGCTGATTGCAATGGGAATTACACCTAAGGAGGATTTCCCCTCTGCAGTTAAAAATCACAGCTCCAACTGATGCTGTGCAGAGGTGTACCAAGACTTGTTCAGCCTAACACAACAGTAAGCACTAAAAATATTTTTTAAGAACTATTGAAAACAGAAAATCAACACTTAACCATGGCTTTCACTCTGTTATAGTTCCAGGTCTTATTGTTGCTCAATTTATTTCCATAAAACTTCAGACAGCAACATTCCCTGCCCAAGTTCTTTACTTTTGTGACTTTCTGCTCCACATTTCAGGCAGTCATTTCAGTTGGAAATATACATTATTACCAGCTCATTAAATCCAAAATAAATGAAGTGGAAAATTACAGAACTCCATGGATTACAGTGCACCCAACTCAAAATAGAAGTGTGTGATTAAAAACAAAATGGTCTGCATTTTAAAAATGGATTAATAGTTTTGGGCCCAGCTGGCAAAGTATCACATGAAATGTGTTTTCAGACTAGGAGTAATGTAAAATAAATGTCACTAACATTGCTCAAGGTGGGCCTGTTACAAGCACAGGACTTTGCAATAAACAGGCTCAAAAAAGGAAAAAAGGAAGAAATAGATATATTTGTAGTGTAAAGGACTGAAATACAGGAAAGGCACTTGAACAACGTAGGGAGGACAGGGCTTTGCTTTGCTTCAGCTGAAGTGTAAAAGCACTTGTAACTCATGCAGAACTGGAGCATGGTTAGGCTCTGCACCCTTGCTTGTTTGCTTAGAAGGTAACAGTGGTGATAACCATGAAAAATAACCACAGTTACTCTCCTAGGCAAAAGAACAACCACAAATACATTCCTAGACAAAAGCCCTAGGGCTTGAGAACAGCTTGGTTAGCAGCATCAACAGCCCAGCATTAGGTAGCATTGTGTAGGTAAATTACCCCCTCCTTGCAGCACAGGCAGTTGAAAGTAGTGAGTCTATGTACAAACAGTTGTCTCTTTACTCTCTGCTGTTTGTTTCATTTCTACTGGTCTGGGTCCTGTTTCACTAGAGGCTAAGAGAAATGAGACTAAATGAGTGGTGAAACAGCTCTTTTTTATCTCCTGTCGCTGTTTAGTAATGAAGTAGAAAATGAAGAGTTAGGAATGAGGCAATGTGAGAAAAGACAGGTAGATATTTTGCAGCAGAAATAAAAGTGGATTTCCTCATAGCATTTTCCCAGGCTTTGGAACTATTCCCAGGTTGAGGTAAGTCTTATTGTTCCTCATAAGGTGTGGAAGAAGAGCATACTTTGCAATGTCTGGCATAAACTATATTAAACACTAAAGGAAGAATCAAGTTTGCACAGTTAAAAGCTCAGCAGGATTTTTTCCTGGTTTGTCCTATAACAGCGTTTAACTGTTGCTCTTGGGCTGTGCTTTGTGTGCGAGCCAGACCTGGAGAAAGGGACTTTTGGCTGCGCAGTGGACAGTTTGCAGGTTCAGAATTGGGGTTTCCTTGCTTGTGTTGAATTTAATGTCTGTCTGGCTTGTGTGGCAGAGCACAGCAATTCTGCATCCCTGCCTCTGTTCTGCAGCCTCCAAGAGCTGTTCTACACAATGGAAAAGGGAGGAAGGGGAAAAAAAAAGGGCCATCTGTAGCTGCAGATGGGGATTTGTGGACGGGGTACAAGTTGCAGTCACTGAGTAAGCAGAGATGCCCAAAATATGTCACCTAAATTGACCAATCAGGCTGGGAAAGAGAGCATTAGCCTGTTTGGATGCGTGGTCGGACAGACCCACCCCAGCAACTGTGCAGCACACACAGGCAGCCAGGCGCTCCATCAGGTTCCCGCTGCGCTCCGCAGCCGGAGAGACGAGCTGCTTTTACCTGGCATCTTGGCTCAGACCTCCTCCCACTAGCAGGTGGCATTGGGCTTGTTCAGAATGTGTTGCAAGAAATCTTTTCCTTTTTATGGGTAGGGTTTTTAAAGGGATGAGGTGAGATCTTTTATACTGTTTGTGAGCTCTGAGATGCAGTTTGGTGACCAAGTATTGTGATGCTGGAGTTGGTGAATGGATTGTGTTTTGTTTGACCAGGTGACAACTAGACTTGCTCCAATTATCTATGTTTCAGTTCTAGGAGATGACAAATCCCCTACAGTGCTGCATTTACTGGGGAGATTAATTCTAAGGAGAAAAGTTCCTCTATCCTGTTCTTGGAGAAAGATTTTCTTAGGGTGGAAGCCATATGCATTGCTGTACACCATATCTGCTCAATATTATTGCAAGCTGGTGAACCTTTTCTTTGCATTTCCTTCCAAAAGAGCTTATCAAACCTGGCCTGCTGTCCATAGAAGGGGGTTTTTAAACTTCTGTTGAGTGTTCCGGGTTGCTGTTGTCCTGCTTCAGGAGAGGGTAGTGCTGCAAGTCTGGGAGGTGGTGGTTTGGCAGAGCTTTCTCTCAAAGCAGGCTGGCCAGTGCTGAAGGGACAGGTGGGTTCCCTGTACACTGTTGGACTAGTCTGGATAGGCAGATGGAAATTAGGTAAAAGGAGGACTTAACTGTGGCAGTATGAGTTCTCTCTATGAGGAGAACCTCAGTGAGGGTGATGAGCTCATGGAGTGGTCTCTGAGGTGGAAATTTTGCAGCTAGGATCTTTTGAAGCCAGGGAACTTCCCATGAGATTCAGACATGTCTCCCTTGGCACATCTTTCATGCTGATATGCTTGCCGTAGCTTATGCTCATGTCAAAAAAGCCAAGCTGTGTTCCCTCAGAGAATGTTCTGAGGCGGCCATTGAGTGCTGCCCAGACTTGCTGGACTGGAGGTGGGACAAGGCTTGGAGCTCCGAAGAGCACTGTGTAGGGCTGTTGGTTGGTCACTGCATCAAAGTATGTGTCAGCTGGTCATGTCTAGCCAAGCCTGATGGCAGCCCTGTCAGTTCTGCAGTGAGGGATCCGCATCTACTAAAATGGAGTAGCTCGAGACCTCCAGGAGCACAGCTAAGGTCACAGGTGCTCTTGGCAGGCCATAAAACACAGTAACTTGTCTGGCCAGTCCAATGCACTGCTCGCTGCTCCTCCCCTGGAGGATTTTAGGATGTCAGTGTATGCTACCTTTCCTAGTGACCTGTTGAGATCACTGTAAGAGTTGGTGTGGAGCGGAGAGGGGGAGAGCAGAGCAACTGCTTCGGCTGCCTTTCCTTGGAAGCAGTGGCAGACAGGTGCCACATGCAGCTGTAAAGCAGGAGCAAGGGGAGGTTCAGCCACAGGCTTGGGGTCTCTCAGAGCAGCTTTCCTTCAGCTGGGGGCTGAGAATCAAAGTGCCATGACTGCTGCTGAAGGTGCATTTGGGGTTCCAGACTTCAGCCGACAGGCTGCATGCACTTTGGCACACTGCATTTGTTTGCCAAGGAGCCAGAGCCAGGTTTTATTTCAGAGAGGGCAGTTGTGACCATGGCGGTTCAGCCTCGCCAGCATTTTCTTCATCTGTATTTCATGACACTTGTTCTTTGATATGGGCCTGGTGTTTTGTGAGCTGTGAAGTGTAGTGAGCCTGCTTACACAGGACCACAAAGCAACAAGCCTTCTGGTAATGCCTTTGAGGATGGCTCCATTATTAACAGTGTCATTGAAAATACTCCCTTTTACTTAGGGGAGAGTACAGTCTGTTTCACAAATCATCCAGATAAAAGCTGTATGCACAGGGGGCAGCATACCCCTGCTACCTTTAAAATTAACACCTCCCCGCTCTTCGCTGTTTGGGAAGCTGGCACAGGAGACTGGTGTGGGTTCCTGGCTGCTCCCATGTTTGACAGCAGAAGTATCTGTGTTTCTGTGGTTAATACTGAAACTGTATGACCTAGAGTCATTGAAACTTTATCCCTCAGTAATGTAGGAGCAATGGAAAGAGAAACTCAGGTACCAATGTGCTTGACAAAAGAGGTCAGGGTGACAGTACCTTCAGTCATGTTGGTATTGCTGTCTGAACACAGAGAATAAGGGCCTTAACTGAAATGCATGTCAGGGTTGCCAGGCAGCTCTCTCCTTTCCTTTCCTGGAGGCTTTTCTGTTTTCACAGGACCTGTAATTCCTGAGAGCTGGCACACAGCTGCCACCAAACTGCCTGCCCCAGCTATCTTTGGCCCCGTTGTCCATTCTTGGCGCACTGACTGGAAGTGGAGGTTCCTCCTCCCAGGCCTGCTCTGACTCTGGCTCCCTGCAGTCACTACGTGTCTTTGCCTCTCTGCAGCCTTTGGCTGTGGGCCCTGTTCTGCATCAGCCAAAGGGTGCATCAGCTTCTGGGTGTTGCTGTCCCCTCCCACTCTTTCCTTTTCCTGTACTCCTTGCTACAAGTTCCCCACACCTCCTCCAAAGTCCCCCTCCACTTTCTCCCCCTTCCCCTCCGTCACCCAACAAAGTCTTAGGTTGTTCCCGCTTGTAATTTGTCGCTAATCAGCTGTCAGTGTCGGAGCAATGATGAGAGGTTCATCTCTTGCTGAGGGTAATGGCCTTAAAAGTCACCGAGTCAATGTCAATGGGATCGCTCCAATTCAATCAGAGCCCTGGATGAGGAATGGCCCCCGCTGACATTAGCACTCATTTTGAGCCCAAGCATCTGGGCCCTAGTAAATAACCATCAGTGGGTGGGTCCGGGGGACAGGTCATTAGCCCCACGAAAAATAAATATCGTTTCCCTTGATGGCTGCGAGTAATTTAGCTCAGACGAGGAAATTTCACCCTAGATTAAGTATGATGAGCCAATATCAGTCAGAGGAGGCCAAACAGTGAGAGCTTGATGAGATAGAAGGAAATTTATATGCAGCTGGCTGAATGCAAGATGAGTTTAAAGAAATGGTGTTCTCTTCTGCTCCTTGTCCATGGGCAATGCCAGGTACTGTGTTCCCGTGGCTGACACCTCCCCACGCCCTTGGGGTCCCCCAGTGCTCAGGCACGCGTCTGTGGGCTGCCAGGCACACCCACCCAGTGCCATCCCTGCCCTCCCCAGCAGCAGCAGCCCCTGCTCTCGAGGCTCTGATGTCGATGGCTTTCATTGCCCTGCCTGTTCCACGACACCGAGGGGCTCTATGGCGCCTGCTCCTTCCCTCCTGGCTCCCCCTGCATGCTTGCTGTGTGTGCTTTTTTTGTTTGTTACTTATTTAACCCATCAGTCCTGCACACGATATGCTCGGCAGCTATTAATTCCACCCCTCCAGCCCTCTTTATTGGGAGCACACACTGGGACTTGTGTTTTATGTCTGCTGGAAACAGTAAGCAGACAGCTTCTCTCCCTCATTGGCCCATCTCTGTATCCTGGAGCTGTGGCTGGAGGCAGGCTGGGGTCTGTGCCCCAGCTGTGGCTCAGAATACAGATCAGGCATGCTGCAGTAACCCGTGCAGCTCTTCCTCTTTGCCAGGGGGGACTGGGACACGAGTGCAAGATGACACCCCATGAGCTGGAATGCCAGAGGAAAACCGAAGCAGAACAAGAGCAGACAGACACCAACAGAAGGGACATGGAGAAGCAGGTTATTTTGCAGAGGCATGAAGGAGGGAATTAGGAGTGGAAGGAAGCAAGAGGCCTTCTACCACTAGTGCAGGATTTGGCTGTCTCTTGGGGGCCAGTTTCTTTGTGTTAGAGCTCATTAACTGTGCTAAGAACAGAATTCAGGCTAATTATGTGATACAGTTTGGTATCTTTTTCCTTGATTTTCACCTACCTGGTGCCTTTCCTTGTGCCTGAATAGTCATCTGGTTTCACTTACATTTTCTGTAGGCCCAGTGAAATATGTTAGTCAGGAAAGACCAAGTATTTAGCCTGTCTGAGAGAGAAAAAACTTTTTGATATAGATTGGAAGTAAGTATTTAATTTTGGAAAATGTTCTGAGATCTAAGATTTTATCCCAAACCAGTATAAAAAGATGTCCATCTCTCTGTTAATTTTTCTTTCTATCTGACTGTTAATATATTTAAATACTGGAAGTTCCTGAGACATGAAAAATCAGGGTTTTTTTCTGGTGATATGATATTGTTAGCTGAAGAGTGAAGCTGCTCATTGTGAAGGGAGTGCAGATGATTTTTTTTTATGGAGGTGAAGCAGTAAAACCAAGAAAAGTAACTGCAGTGACTGACCTGACATCTGTTTTCAAAGGTGTGAAAAATCTTTGTGTCCTTCTACCAGAACACAGAGGACATGGTTTTGGCATACAGTGGTTCTTGGTGATGGAGTGAAGGTGAGCCTCTCTCCTCTCTAAAGTTTGTTTTCCACGTTCTCTGCCCCATCTCTTGAACTTCTCCAGTTCTTGGTGTAGCAGACTTGCAGGTTCTCTTCCTATCACAGTAAAAAATAGAAGAGATAAAAATAGGTGTAGTTTATATACAATGTTTTTTCCCAGCCTTGTCCCTGTTTTGAAAAAAATTGGTTGACAGGACCAATCTAATCTGGGCCTGAGCACAGATCCCTTTGGAGGGTGAGGGTCTGTGTTTGGAATGACTGACACCATCTCTGTCTGTCCCAGGGGTGGGTCTGGCTGTGCCTGGGGTGGGTGGGGAGCAGTGTACGGTAGGTAGAGGTGTGGCTGTCAGCTCTCAAAGGGGCCAAAATTGTACCTTCTCTGCAGCAGGACATGTGGAGCGGAATTTGGAGTTCTTTGCTGCATTTTCCTACGACAAATGGACTTTTCCTTACTACTGGCTCTTGCTGGGGTGTTTCAATTTTAAATATTTTCTTTGTGCATTAAGTTCCAGCAAACCCCAGTGGGCTAAATTCTGACCTGCATGAGCAAGTGCAAAGTTAGCAGAGTTACAGCCCTTGGGCTAGCCCTGCTTTTGGCCCTGGGCCTACCCTGCTGCCTTGCCAAAGCAGAAATTGCTAGTCCTGGGGTTTTTTTCCTTTATTAAAATCCTTTTTTCCTTCTGTGTGATCATTCTCTCTGACACAGTATCGGTCTCCTGATCTCATGTGTTGTTGCATGAGCAAATTGATGAGCAAACCAGTGACAAAGTCCTGATGGTGGAGGGGCTGATGATGAATTGGGGGCCATTACAGAAGGTATTGTGCACATTCTACCAGCTGACACCAAACTTCCCTCCTAATGCCAGTTTCCTTCTATCTGGGAAATGGGTTGGATGCCGGCTTCTTCCAAATAAAGCCAGTGAGGTCATATACATCCTAATTACAGGCTAGCCTTTTGTGTCTAGATGTGACAAACATGTGCTTGGGAAATTGCTTTTAATGCCTAAGTAAACACGAGCAACTCCATGGCAGATTTGAATCGCAATTGGAAGTGCTCAGCCTCTGGAGTGCTGGGCTGACGAGGTGACAGCCACTTGTGCAGCTGACCCCTGCTTGGCATCTTTGTTCCTGGCACAGCACTGCCACTTTGTGTGGGGGCCCTCACTTACCCTTCCCCTTGCTCTGGACAGGGCTGTTTCACAAACATATGCAGCAGGATCGCTCAAGAGAGCGATACAGCTCTCCTGTTAGAGGAGGAGAGGACTGGGACAGAGACAAATTGAGTTTACACCAACAGCAGGGGTGCATGAACAAGGAGATCTAAGATAAATCCACAGTAAACTACAGGATGGTTGCACATGGACTTGGAGTACTCTTGAGGAATCACAAGTGACTGCCGTCACCATCCAGGCTGGGGATGTCTCCACATGGGCAAATTCTGCTCCCAGGTACTTAGGGAGAAATCTGGACCGTTTCCAGACAAGCAAAACCAGTCACTCCTCATTCAGACCACAGGCATAATGTTGCCCTACTGCATGAAAGCTTTGAACACAAGGGGATAAGATCTGTGTAGATATTCAGGAAGAATCTTTTGGGGATATCTGCATGTTAAATAATACACTTAACACTGGACCAAAGGCAATGTAAGTGTTGTGCTTTATTTGACACTGGAGGCAAAATGCTCCGTTTCCGGGCAGCTTGCTCTCACTTGCATATGTATTAGTTTCTATTGGTAGCATTCCCTGCAGGATTGTTTAAACTGGCTAAAACCTTTTTTGCTATTTTCCTGTATTTTATAGTGGTTGGCGATACTCAGTGCTCACCAGCAGTCCACACATACCTGCTGTGCCTGGCTCTTCTCATTTGTTCCCTAGGGCAAAGCTTGTGTCTGAAGGTTGGAGCCTGAGTAAGGAAACTGCAGTTATGTGTGAAAATCAGTAACCCTGTTTGTGGTGTCCAAAATAGTGGTGCTGTTGCAGAACAAGTATGGAGGAATGGTGACCATAGGCACACCTTGTCCTTGAGCTCTCATGATTCCTGGTCATGATTCACCCAGGCACTTAGGTGTGTTTCAGGCTGTAGTATGATAGGAGATGTGCTTGAAGCTCGGCCTGTGAGGATGTGCCTTGCTGTTGTAGCACCTGAACTCTCTGAACCAGGTTAGACTGACATCCCACAAAACCCTGAAGCTTTACCTCAAAGAAGCTGCGCAGTCTCATTGGATCCCTTCAAAGCCAGTGATCCTAAAGTGCTTCCCAGGTCCCAGGCACAGGCAAATGCCCTGCCCATGTGTCTGTTGGAAGGGGACCTGAGCACACACTTGTCTCCCACCCTGATTTTCCAGTAACATGTCTTGCTCAGTGTGTGCATGCCACCAATGGTGTCACCAGAATCGCGCGGGTACTTTGAGTTAAACCTCAACAAAAAGATTTTTGTCACGGCACAGTGGGCTCTTGGGGTTTTAAAGTGTGAGGAACATCCAAAAGCCAAGGGTTTCTGTCAGGTTAGAGCCCATAAAAAATCTTTAAGGACAAAGAACTTTATTTAAGGAATGACTTATGTTTATCTTGCCCTCTAAGCCATGCTTAGATCAGGAAAGGCTTAGCTCAGGGATGTGGGTGCCCCCATGAGGGCTTGTATCCCAAATTTTTAGTGTCCAGTTACCACATGAGCCTTCAGGACTGTACCCTGTTTGACAAGTGCCATATATTTGCTGGTTTTCAATAACAATCTAACCAAGACTCCTGTTGATCAGAAGTAAGCAGCCTTCCCTTGGGATAGGGGAGAGAGGTTTTAAAATCAGTGCAGTTGGTAGTGGGCAATGGGCATGGTGGCATTTGTGGTGCAGGGCAGACTGGGCCCCAGGCTGGCTTGGGTCAGGAATGCCATTTGGGCTGCTTCAAGGGCTGTGACAAGGCAGAGGCTGGCAGAGCCTGGTTTAGCTTGCCCTCGTGGATGAACACAGCCTAAGTATGTGCATAAATTGAAATTGCAAGCAGCTTTCTTCAAGTGGGTGCTCGAGGTTATGTGCTGGCATAGGCACCCAGCTGGACTGAGACTCATCCTGACAGATACTTTCCCATGGAACAGATCAGCATATCTGCCTGTGCGTCATGGCCCAAATCCTTTACTGCTGCCTGAGCAGAGAGTGCTGTCTGCCTGCTCTGTGGTGGGGCAAGCGCCCTGATGCAGGGCCAGAACGATTCCCTTGGCAAGCTGTATTTTCTCCTTTGAACTGACGGGTGTCAAACCTACACTGGTGTCAAGACAGATGTGAAGTGCTCAGGGCTCATGGTAATGTATCATGCCCTGTTGTTTTATGTTGATAGCACACTGGCACAATTTACGTCAGCTATTCTCCCTTACCTTGAACTGTAAGGCACAGCAGCTGTTGAGTTTATATTTACAGCACTCTAAGTGTTTAGGCCATGCTTCTGACAAAGCACACACATATTTCATGATGCTCTGCAGCCTCATGGGCTCTGACAGACCCTTCACATGGACGGATGGTGAAGCACTGAGTGAGGGGTCTGCCCTGAAGATGGGCTGTAAATTGCTGCTGAAGTAAGATGTTTGTTCTCTCCAACAAGCCACCTATTTTCATGGTCCTTGCAGGAACTGAACTGTCTTAAAATGTGTCAGTGCTCTCTCAGGTTTGGTTACAGCAGACTGGTCTGTACAAAAGTTACCAGAGAAGTGGAAAGTACAGAGTCTGAATGGGTTTTACCTTCCTTTTCCCTTTAAGCCTTCCTTTCCTTTTCCCTCCCTTTGAATTCTGCTTTTAAACAGTGTTAAGAGGTAAAAATGTGAATAAATCTGGGAGCATTCATAGCAAGACTAGGTGGGAGCTGTTGTGGAGTCAGAGCTGTGCCTGGCTAGGTTGCTGAATCTCAGCCTCAGCCCAGGTGACCTGAAGCGTGAAATGAAGCCTTTATTACCCCAGGATGCATGCTATGTCCTGGCACAGGAGAGGGCTGTTGGTTGCAGCTCTGCAGAGGTTTTCTGTCCTCTGCAAAAGATGTGACATCAAGGCCGTTTATTTGGCACAAGGTGGGGATATTAGAGGAATAAACAGGTCTTGCCAGTAAGAGCTTCATTCCTGGGGTGATATGTAATAGCATCAACCAATCCATTTTAAATGACCTGGCTCCCACAGGCATGGGGCTTTCTCGAAGATGAGGAGTGCTCGGGCAGCCAGAATAACAGCTCTGAGCTGTCTCTAACTTCTTGGGAGGCTGCAGGAATGCCCTGCAGGTGCAGGCTGCTCCTGTCTGTGGTGTGTGCATTTGTCTTGGCAGCACTGAGACTAACATTTCCCAGAGAACATGGGAGGTAAGTCTGTCCTGCTGCAGGCTCCTGGTGTGAGTTTGAGGTAGGTCAAAAACCTTGGATGCGTTTGCACTTTGACTCCCAAGTGATATCCTGACGTTGAAGTGTCTCAAACAGTGTGGGTCCTGCTCTCTGGCTTCACAGATACTTTGCCCTGTCACATTCAAGATCTATGCAGGCAAACCTGTTTCATCTGCAAAGACTGTTTTCTCCTCCCTCGTCAGGGTGTTGTGAGGATAAACACAGCAGAGATTGCCAAGTTCTTATTGATAATAGGAGCCATATAACTACCTGACATGGACATGCTGCTCTTTTGTTCATGTGCCTGGTAAGAAAAATATTATTTATCCCTGCAGCATCCTCTGAGAACGGAGAGCTCCCTCTGGGCTGCACCTGATGCCTTCAGGCTGATCACTGCTGTCCCTGCCATCATCCTCTTCCTTATTCCCACACCCTGTAACTTACCCATTAGCTCTTTTCTTCACTAGAATTCATTTACAGTGGGCACAACCTCTGCCTTGTGCTTAGGACCCTTCTCTCTCCCTCTGCAGAGCCTTATTGCACAAAAGCAAGTTCCTGGTAGGAATTTGCTGTTCCTTTTCTGTCCAGATGGCCCTTCTGAGCCCCACTCATCCTCTCACAAACAGGCTCTGGACTCAGAAGCAGGAATTAGCCAGCTTCATACTCTACTTCACCACAAACTGTGAAGAGCTTGGGCAGGAGGTTGGCTTCAGGGGGAGGCAGTATATCGGAACACATTGGAGAAGCCACTTCATGCAGGAAAATGTGGGGAAGCAAAGGAGTGATTGCTGTCATGCCTGGAGCTGGGACTCGCTTTCCAGCAGGGCTGGGGGGGCCCAGAGACCCCTGCTGAAACAGAGAACTCCCTCAGGTGTCTGGTGGAAATGTTCATCCCAGGGCTGAATGTCCCTTGTCACCATGGCTGCTTTGGCACTGTTTTGGCCAGTCCCTTTTCACTGTGGCTGTTTTGTCTGTGCCAGCAGTGGCTGCTGGTGATGGCCATGGCAGGGACGGAACCATGATGGGGAGGGTGGCGCTGGCTAGGTGACAAAAGCACACAGTTGAAGTTTTAGCAACAGAGGCCAAACCTGGCCTGTAACAACATGTGCAGATTTGGTTGTAATAACAGCCTCATGTGCAGGGGTTGAGTGGTCTGTAAGCTCTTCCAGCCTGGTAAGACTTTGAGACTGGACTCCTTGGAGCATCCCTAAATGGTGACAGAGAAAAGTCATTACTGGCACTGCCAGCGCTGTGTGGGTGCTGGAGTAGCTTCCAGTAATTCTACTGAATTAGTGTAATGTTACGTTATGGTTGGGTGTTTATCTATTTAGTTTCTCTATTTTCTCCTGTAATAAGTCTTTCAGTTCTGGAAAACTAAGACAAAATCAAAAAATGTAAGGAGTTGTACAGTAGCCTAAAATGCGTGGTCACTTTGTAGTCCTTTGTGCCTCTTGTTATCTTTTTTTTTTCTTTTTTTTTTTGTCTCAGTGACAAAGAAAATATTTAGATTTTTTAAATATTAGAAAAATATTATCTTGCTATTTCTATAAATATAGTATTTTGCTCACAGTTACATTATTTCAGCCCTGGTTCTGTGCTGCTGGAGGCAGCTAGGAGGCAGTTTCTATTTGCTAATTTCTTTCATCATAGTACAGTTGGGTCTTGCCATATCTAGTTTTCTTCCTCTTGCTTGATGACTGTTCACCTCAGCAAATCTTCATCAGCACAAAGTTTTGAAATTAACACTGCAGAGTCTACTGTTGCTTTTAGGGCATCCAGTTCCAGTGACATCTCTGTGGAATGCTTATCACTGTAAACAGCAAGGTTTCCAGTAGGTGTGGGTGTAAATCCCGAATTTGACCAGTTTCCCCCTAAATCTCTGGGTTGGAGTCAGGTACAAACTGTTTATGGAGCTGTACCTGCTATGGTTCTCAGGCCGAGGTTTTACCTGAGCAGGTGCTACTAAACTCTGAGGGTTTCAGCCCTTGGCCCTACACTGGTAGCACTCTCAGAGTGCAGGTTATCCAGCACAAGGCAAAAGCTTCAGAGCAGCCATCCCTGGATTTCCAATGTCACTCTCAGCCAGGCAGGATGGCAGGCAGTGCTGCCTGTGTATCAGCTGTAGGAGGACCGTGCCTGACCCTGAGTCGCCGTCCAACAGAACAGCGAGATCATCCTGTTTGTGAAATGATGGCATTTTAATTCACTGGAAAAAGCAGCTTGAGCTGGCCAAGTTCCTCTTCTTTCTCCCCCTTTTTTCCTCCCCTTTCCAGCTCTCATTCACTGCAGCTAAACTGTGGCCAGAAAGACTTTGCAGAGTGCGGTTTCAGCAATATTCTCTCCAGAACTACTGAGACATCCTCTGCTTTTTACTTCTGCCAGCAGCAAATTTTGAGGAGTGATTTATAAAGTTCAGGGCCTGGGGGCTTTGTAATGGAGACATTGACAGACCCTTAACTGGAGCATTGTGGAATGCAATACAAGAATACATCAAATAATATTCATGAATCTGCCATAATGCTGGATATTATCACTCATTATCATTGTAAGAAAGGGGTGATTAAACTAATAGTTACTGAGAGACATGTCTGGTGACAGGAGGCAATGATGAGAATGAACTGACCTCAGTATACATTTAGAACTGGGAATAATGGGAAGTGGCAGGAAGCCAATAAGTGAACATGGCCCACAGCTCGGATCAATGAATTACTTTTTTTCTGCTTTACAGCAGTACATGGTGTTTAATGAAAAATCAATAGCCCCCTGTAACTCAGAGCTGTAATCAATCGTTTGACCTGAAGCTTTCCCTTTTTTCTTTTTCCCTTTCCTCCCTCCCTCCCAGGGAAGGTGTCCTGCGCTGATGACACAATTCAGTTGTGAGGGGCAGTACTTCACCAGGCTCACAGAGGGAACATGACAAAGCCCTGCTGCAATTGATACCAGCAGCAACATAGATATTTATATGGAAAATCTGGGAATGGACTTGGCCAGCTGTTGCTGCTGCCTTTTGCAGAGAAGTCAAAGCTATGCTTATGGCAGGTAGGTCATGTCACCAGGCCTCAGGTCCCTGGTGCCTGCCAAGGATGTACAAGGGAGTTGTTTGAACATCAGGGAAGGGAGAACATCAGTGTTGGAAATTGGTGGGAAATCCACCCCAGCTAGCAGTGCCTGTTGACTTAAGAAGGATCCATAATGCTAGGTGTTGGGGTGTAGTCTGTGATGTATTCCAGGAAGAAGTTGCTGTTTGAGTTTTGCAGTGAAGGTGAGGAGATGCTGCTGGTAGTGCTGCAGGGTCTCTGCAGGGTCTTCCTGGGCTGCACGGACAGCAGGTGTGATGTGGGGCTCATGTGTGATTGCTCCTGAGGACAGGAAGAAAAATCAGTAATAAACCCCTGCTCTCAGCAAGTCCCTGGAAAGGTCTCATTTTGGAAGCTAGGGCTTTAAGAGCTACTTGATTGGAGGTTTGATTGGCTGAGGTTTTTTTTGGTTGTTTGGTTTTGGGTTTTTCATGTCTTTCATCTCCCTTGCTGGTTCCTCGCTCTAGTCTTGTCACCAGCTACCAGAACCTAAGAAGGTCTCCAAGGGAAGGAAGTGTTGACAATGACGAGGACCTGTTTGCTGCAGAATTGTTCCCAACAGCCTGTTCCTGATGGTTTTACTCAGTCTCCTTCTGAATACCTCAGAGAAAAAAGGGCATCTTTTGCCACGGCAAGGCAGCTCTTAAGTGGGAAGGTTTTTGTTCATAACCTGAGCTCTAAGACACCATCTCAGTTTGTTGGTTTTGGTCTGTCTTGAAGCACTGGCTAAGCAGTTTTCTTTTTTGATGCATTGGAAAGAGAAATGGTTTAAGCTAACATTTCCAGGATCTCGCTGCCTCCTCACTCGCCCAGCCCCCTGCTCCTGTTGTAGCGCGGGAGGAGAAGAGAACAAGCGTGTCTCTGGGGTCTGACGGCTCCCTTCTGCTCTCCGTGTCCATGCTGCTGCTGTGCCTGCTGCCTGCACGGCTGATTTCCTGGCACCGTCACAGCGCAGGCCCTTGGCGGGGAGCGCAGCTCACGCAGGATTGCCAAGCTACTCTTTCCAGGGATTGTGTGTGCCACGACTCTTGCTTGGTGTCACATGCTGCATGCAGCCTTCTGAGTTCTCTTTCCATGTGGCTAAAATGCGGGAGTCAGGGGGTATGATGGGGCCTGGCCAGGCTGGGGAAATGCTGGGGTGGAGATGGCAGGTTTCCCGGGGGGCATGGAGTTAGTCATGCGTGTTTTGGTCTGTTTTAGAGCTTTGGGTGGAAACTGGATGGGAAAAGAATGTTCCATGTCAGAGCTGCACGCATGCCTGTATCCTTCTCTCCACTGCTGGGACAGTGTCTGTCAGTGCCCTCTCCAACCCTCAGCTGGACAGGCCTTGTTGGCCCCAAGGCTGGCTGACCTCAGGGGAAGCCATGTGCTCTGAGCAGATCTCCACAGCAGTGATGGGCATTCCCACTCCTTCTCCTTCATTCTCTCACCAGTGCTTTGCCTTTAGTGACTGGTCTTCCCTGTGTGACGTCCTGCTGACCTCTTTGCTTGGAAAACACAGTTTGGGATTGAGGACAAGCTCCTTGTACTTCTAGACTGTTCCTGAGAGGTACTGAGGGAGGAAAAGGCCTTACTGTACTGTTAGAAATGTGTGTGGGTCTTGAAATTCTCTGTTCCAGAAGGATTTACAAGATAATTCCTTGCCCTGTCCTACAGCTATTGAGATTTGGAACAAAGGGAGTGGGTTTCATCCAGAAAGAACATGTTCTGGGGTAGCTGAGCAGTGGTAATTTTGGGGTTGCTCCGTAACTGTTCCCGAATTGGGAGAGAGAACTGGACACAGCACTCAGAACATTTGCACTGGTTTTGTATGTCACGTTTGGCTCTGAAGGCACATTTATTGCTTTTATTCCCCTGTGATCCCAGTTGTGACACTGTTGTGCTGCTGTGGGTGCAAGCCAAGCAGTCTTCACCATTCTCATTTTCTGAGAACAGAAATTCACCTGGTCTGAAAAGAGGACTGTCTGAGGGCTTTGGGAATTGACTTCAGGACAGATGATCCCTTAAGTGCAAGGAAAATGGAAAGTGAAACTCTTTGCTGGAGAACTTGCTTGCTCCCCACTGCCACATCTGTGGCTCTGAACTGCCTCCCTGGTTGCTGGCACGCTGGGTGCAGCAGGAAGCAAAAATGCTGCTGGTAACAGTGCTGGGAGTCAGAGGGCCCATGAAACTCTCAGTCTGGCTGATGCAAACCTCCTCCTGCCAGTGGAGTGAGTGAATCCACAATAACCCTGGATTGCTGCAATGGCAGCTTGGCAGGTGGCTGCGGAGCAACGAGGAGCTCTCAAGCTGTGGTAAAACACTGCATGGCAATGATGTAACAGCCACATCCCACCCGAGCCTGTGTGCTGAACAAAAAGGACCAGCTTCTCCACGGGTGTAAATTTGGGGAGCAGCACCAACCAGGGTGGCTGAGGCCTCAGCCCTGAGGCTGCTCACCCAAGTCTCACCATCAATCTTTGCAGATGGAGATGAACCTGTATTTTTACCTTCTGCTGCTTGTCTTAATTGATTTCTATTTTTTTAAAAATACTGTTTGTTAATTCACGTTGTGTCTTTGGCCGAGCAATTATATGCATGGCCATATTGTGTGACTGCAGCAGTCTGGTGCGGCGCAAGGAGCGCCACATCATGTGAGACGTTTCATCTCCACTAGTAACCTCGGCACTGTGGCAAATGAATACATGGATACAGCACAGCCAGGAGAGATGGAACACATTGACCGCTGCCCCTGCTCACCACACAAATGTCATTCTTTTGGAATTTTTTTCCCCCCTTTCTTGTTTTCCCGACACATTTTGGTCTCCTCTTTGCTTCTCCCCTTTTCCCTTAAGTAGAGATGACACAGATCAATACCTTTGATGGAAAGTAATAATCAGGCCTATTAAGTGACAAAGGTTTACTCTGTAACAGCTGTGCTGGCGGGAGAGGAGAGCTTGTCTGACTAATGAATCATGAAACAATCAGGCAGTAGCCATTTGTGTTTAGATCTGTAAATATGGTGTGGTTCAAGTGCCAGACCATCTCCAGCACTCCAGCTGGGGGCACAGATGGTCCACATTCAGCACAGCACAAGTGTAAAGAAAAGCCTCCCTCCTTCCCCCTCTCCTGCCTGTCCCACAGTGCCCCTCCCAAAGGAGACAGCAGCCAGCTTGGGGATGGACTCGGGCTGTGGGCAGGAGTCCTGAAGTTGCCCTTCCACACTCACCAGCTCCCAGCAAAATGTCTGCTCCTTGCTTGTCCAAGACACAGAAAAAAACCAGGAAACCCCTCAAAATCTATGTGCTGTGTAAGGGCTCCTATGTTTTGGACTAAAACACTGGAGTGTATTCCTTCCTTTCTATTCCTTGGATTTCTTCCTTATGTTCTGCTGATACCTTTCCTTCAGTAAGGCATCATGATGTCCACTTGTTAGTCCTGAAAGGCAAGTGAGTGACACAGCAGGAATTCACAGCTAAAACACAGAGCAGACCCTGGTGAGAGAGGGAAGGAAATAAAGTCGTCAGGGTTTTCAGGCTCTTTCCACTCTCTTGAGTGGAGCTGGGAGTGCTATTCCGGGTACTGGGGGTTGAGGCAGCCCCTTCCTCAGCCTCCTATGGGAGACTGGCTGTCCAAGGCACAGGAGTGCCAAAGGCAGGAAGAGCTGGGTGTGCAGGTAACCCATTGCCTGGAGTTGGTGCTTTTGGGGCAGTGAGGCTGTGCTGCTGAGACATATTTTGTTTGCAATATATGTATATTTCTGTCTTTACCCTGCTAGAATTACAGGATGTACTTGAAAGCATTTAAGAAATGCTTTGTTGTGTTTTAGTCTCCTGATAGGGAGGTGGTTGTGGGACACCATTATCTGGATTGGTCCATGGGAGGAAATGATGGATTATTAGCACTGTGATCTGCTTTCCAAACCCCTCCAAAGAAAGCAGTACTGCCAGAAGCAGGGGAAAGACTTGCCATTCTTATTTTGGTATTTATGTCTCCTAGGCCTATCCAGTTAGCTACCATCTCTGCTCCTTGTTGTTGATTTCTTTTAGAGATTGTTATTCCCTCAGTAGCCTCCCACCTTCAAGAAATGCTCTGTCCAGTGGTTCTGGCCTGAGGCTCCAGCTCAGTCCTCTGGGGTTTTGTGCTGCACCTTCTGTGCTGGTCCCTGCTCACACAGCAATGCACTGCAAATGAGAGTCAGGGAATTCATTTCACCGCTTGGTAATTTATGCTCATGTCACTCTTGCTGTATAAATAACTCTACAGGACACCAGCCAGTGAAGAGGCACATCCCCAGTTTATGGGAAGCACAGGTAGGTTTCTGTGCCTCCACTACCTGCTTCAGACTCCTGCAAGGGCCCAGAAACGTATAAACCTTGCTCAGGACAAATGATGTAAAATATTGTGGGATTCCCTAATACTTGCACTCTGTGAGTTGAATTATGCTAAAAGACTATATAGAGACCTGTTAGAATTTCAGAGGTGTCAACAGGAGAGAGTCAAGGTTGGCTTTGCTTGTGGTGGTTTTAACTCTGATCCTTTCTTTCTTTCTTTCTCTCTCTCTCTCTCTCTCTCTATGAAAAGGGCTTTGGGATTGAGGTTACAGACCAGCACAGCTCAGTGCAGTCCATTGACCAAAAGTTCCTGAATCTAGAAGCAAATATCTAGTTTTTATGTCTCAATGAATTTGGAGAGGTGTGTAAAGCACTGGAGAAACTACTTGAATTCAGATGACTTTCAAAAGAAAACTATAAAGTGTAGAATGAGGCCAAGGTGAGCAAAAAGCTCAGAAAAGGCAGGTGAAGTCTGCCTGAGTGCCATAGCTCAGCCCTCCAGTGTCTGTGGGCTGCTGGGGTGCCTGCAGTGCAGGAGAGGATGAGCTTCCAGTGCCCTGAGGGCTCAGTGCATGGCATTCACCTTGCTGGGCTTTTCACAAGAGTTCTGAAGCCCTCAGCCTGGGTAACTCGGGATGACACAGTCTGAAACAGGGAGAAAGGACAAAGAGTGGAGGGAGCAGACTTTTTCATTCACCTTTCATTTGTTAAGCCTTTATTTGCGCAGACAAAAGAATAAGTTTGCCAAAACCCTAAGAAATACAGAGTTTTTCAGACTTCAGCAATAGTACCATTCTTGCCAAAAATCACATTATGTCCCACCTGGTTTGAGCTGTGGAATGTTTATGTCATGCAAAAAGGTGAGTGAGGGAGAAAAGCTCCCAAACTCTTCCAGTTCAATCAGAGCAATCAGTAAACCTCACAAAGGTAATTATTCTCTGATTTAAGTCCTGCTTCTATGTTTGCAGTGTTATTTGCTTGCAGTGACCAAAATGCCTTTGAGAACTTTGAGAAATTTAAACGCATGTAATAATGTCTTCATCCCTCTCCTGTCCAACATCTTCCTTTCCCTTTTTTTCGTTTCTGGGGAGTAGATTTTTTTTTTCCTCAGAAGCTAGGCTGAATTTTGATTTTTGAAGGCATCTTAGAAAAAGCAATTGGGATTGTGCACAGCTGGCTCTTGAATATGGAGTTTCTACTGAAACTTCCCTGCTATTATCTTGACAATGTTATTATTATCAAAGCCTGTCAGTATTAGGTATGACAGTGAGTGCTCATGGCAGGGAGGAGCACAGCCTGGTCAGCAGAGGAAGGGGGCCACTCACAGTTGTGCACCCTGTTGCAAAAGCCATAATAATTTAATCTTCTCATACTGGGATCTGCATTTCCTCTGGCCTGTGTAGAGCTGCTGAGTGCCCAGTTTGCTTTGGCCGAATCACAGGCACCATTCCTTGAGCATTTGCAAGACTTCAAATACAAGATCATGCTGGTAATGTCTTCAGGGTAGGATTGGGGGTTATGTTTTTTTGGGTTTTTTTTTTTGTCCTGGAAATAAATTATTTAACTACTAATATAAGGCAGGCTTCTGGCTTTTGATTGTAATTTAGTTCAATGTTGTGTTAAATATGTTGGTAGATAAACCACTGTCCTTCTTTGCCAACCTGCTTAGCAGAAACCAGGGAAGGCCGATCAGCTCATTGTTGACTCGGTGGATATGAATAACACATACTGTAGTCATTAACTACCAGCTGCATTATCCAGGTATGGATTTTACTTTCTAGCACTGTGTTTGTTCTCCAATCCATCAGCATATAGCAGGATATGTTACCTGTCTCACTGTAAAGACAACTAACTTGGCAAATTGGTCTACGAGGTGTTCTCATTTCTTTGCACAAATCTGCTTGGTCATAGAGAAGTCAGGACTTCCATCTTCCTGGAAGACTGGCCCTTCCAAACCAGTTGTTACATAACACTCTCTGAGTCCTGTTGGGATGTGCAGAGGAGGAGCTGTACAAGGTGAGCTGGTCAAAGTTGGCTGCTGAGCATGAATTCTCTGGAGCATGCGAGTTGCTCCCAGCCAACAGAAAGCACTTTACTGTGTTTAAGCAGAACACAGGAAACAGAGCCCTGGGCCTAAGCTGCTGTCTTCACCAAGGCACAGATTTGCCTGCTTGTAGTTTGAAGAGGCTCAGTAGCAAGTTTTGGTTTACCAGCTGAACTAAAGAAATACATGAAAAATCACAAGCAGTGGCTGCTCATGCAAAATCTGCTCTGAGGCATTCTGCCTTCCTCTCTTTGTGCTCACATGTCTGTATCCAGAGTGAGAATATCTTGCAGAGAGGTGTACACCTGTAAGTGTTAGAGCCAGCTTTGGCCAAGCTCACTGACAGTGTGAATTTTAAAAGCAGGCTGGAGATTCCCAAGACCACAGGGGTCCTGCCCTTGTTTAGCAGCCTGGTGGTCTGAGGCATCGGGGTCAGAGTGCGTCTCTGGGGCTGTGTGTCTATTGTCTGTCCTTCCAGCTTGGGCTGGAGAGAGGGACAATGGAGTCTGACCAGTCCCTGCTGCTGAGCCCTTGCTGCTGGCTGTGCCTGGTCATGAATTATCACAGAGAGCTGTGACATTGGGTGGCCACCCAGGAGCAAGAGAGGCCTCTCCCTTGGAACCTCGGGACTGGCAACAAGGTTTGGGTTGAGCCAGCTGCAGTGGCAGGGTTAACACCCTTGATCTTCCTTTGTTGGAAGCTGTATTTTTGGCAAGAGGAAAACCAGGGATGGGAAATCCTGCATTTCCCCGGGGCTGATCAGGGTCCTGGCAGCAGGGACACCAGCCCCTGTGTGTACAAGTTTGGCAGTCATTTTTATCAGGAAGGTAGGAGGTGTTCTGCTGCCTCAGGTACATATCACATGGACAGTGGGGAACACAGACGGGCAGAACAAAGGGAGATGGAGAACATGGGGAGAAGTAGTCACAGAGATTTGTCTCTTTGATATGCCTGTTGTCGTGGAGACCGGCAAAATATTTTGCTGTTTTTCTTGTGAGTTGCTGCAGTCATCCATTCCTGTTTTCCTTTGGAAGCTGGTAAAGCTACAGCTGGGTACAGCTGGAGAAGAGAACAGAACAGCATGGGTTGTTGCAGCCGAATAAGGGGCTGCTTGAGGAAATTGAAAAGCCATATATTGCTTACAGAAAAAAGAGATGATATGCTCTTTTGTACCACTGATCTCAAGCCCTTTCTACAGTCTGAAAACAGGGCTGCAGGCAGAAGGCAGTTTTTAGCTACAGATGTTTAAGGTAGCTCCAGTGCAGTCTCTGTGGCTGCAGTATCCCCATATTGCCCTGTTCCACCCCCAGCAGAGCGGTGTTTTGGGGTTTGTAGCTGTGTGCAAGCTGTTCATAATTCAGCGCAGGCTCCTTCTGAGGACAGGCTTCTGTTGACAGCCATCACAAGGGACACCCGTACCTTGTGAACCCATTGTTTCTCACTGCTGTGCTTGGCAGAACAGCAGGCTAAGGGGGCTGCTGCTCACTACCTGGAACAGCAGGTTAAACTCACAATGAACTTCCTCCAGAGGCTGGCAGACTTGGCATTGACCATGTGCCTTGCCCAGGTACATGAGAGGTAGCTGCATTCCTGTTGCTGCCTTTGCAGATCCCAGTTCTGGGAAGGCTGAGCAGGGTCTTCATACTCTCTGGTATTTCCTGTGGCTTTATGCTGAGCTGCTGCTTTCTGAGCAGCTGCCTAACGTGCTGCTGGCATGGTGGGGGTTAACGGGGACATCAGCTCCTGGTCCCACTAATTGTGCTCATTTGCCATGCTGTGGCTTCCAGCACCATTTCAGACGCTGGAGGATGTGAAAAAGATGGAGCGAAACCAATGCAAAGTGGGCTTGAAGTGGCTGCTCTCCTAAATGTCAGCTGCCCAACTAAATATAACCCCGAGAGTAGAATTTATGCTTTGCACTCCTTCGCTTTTTATTGTGGGGAGAAAAAAGCCAGGAGCTCAACGGGCTGTAACTTTAATAGGTCATTCCAGCCAGTGCTTACCTTTACAAAATCCTGCTAACGTTGGGAAGACAATACAGTGATCAAAAGCAGTGATGAGATTTTTTAGCAGCATTAACCGTCATGACCTAGCAAAATGAAAGAAAATGGTTTAACAGAACTGTCAGATCCAATATAGCTAATAAAGGCATGGATAAATGTTTATTACGTACCGGAGACAGATCATTTCTGTACAGAAATTGAGGATGACCTTTACTGATAACTCTTATCTGCCTGATATCCTGAATAAGAAAAAGAGAGGGGGAGAGAGGGCTGTGCTATTGCTGGTGTTTATGAAAGGTGGAGAAAAATTACCATTTGCAGATGATGGTTTTTAGACAAGGCCTCTCCGTAAAATAAAGATATGGAACTGTTCATTCTGTGCAAGGGACTCCAGGCTCTGACCTGGCTGCATCAAATTTAATGAGTGTGTCCAACTGGGACACTTTATGGAGACTTGATTTTCATACATTTTATGTATGTGCATACACACATTCTTGTATGTTTGTGTATGAGTCCGTGTTTAGGGCTGCCCTGAGCCACCTTCCCTCTGGCTGGGTTTCTGTGCTGAACACCAGTAGCTGAAAGCAGACTTCCAAGGAAGGCCAGTTCCCAAAAACTCCTGCTGAAACTCAGCAGCCAGACCTCTGGAAGAAATGAGAAATGGACGTCATTTATTTTGAACTGTAAATGGCATGTAGGCTTCTGGAGGCAATCTGCCTTCTCTGTTCCCATTCCCTACAAAGCAGCGCATGAGGCTTTGAAACACGGATAATTGCCAGTGCTGAACCTGTCAAGTGAGGCTGCAGCAGTCCCACCTGACCTGACAGCCAGGTAAACATGGTGGTAAAGGAGCAGACAGGTCAGCAGGCTGCCTGAAGCAACAGGAGTGGACTAACAGAGTTCTGCTGTCAGGCAATCAAAGAACAAGTTAAATGCAGACTTTTTCCCCCTCAGCCTAGAGTTCAAGCCCCAAACCCCTTGCTTTCCTGGTGTTCTCAGTGTGATGTAGAATTGATATGCTAAAAACACAGTTGTAGCCACGAGAGTGAGCCTCTTCCAGAAGGGAAACATCACCAGCTACCTGTCAAACAACTGCCTGGAATGAGATGTGAGGGAAATCGGAATCAGGCCTACTACATGCAGTTAATCATAAATAATGCTGTCTCGGTAATGGCTGCAATTAGTTATGAACTTCAATCATTGCTACCGTTTCCATGTTGGCCAATTATGCTGCAGGAATTACCAAGTAACCCATAGCACATTAGCTCTCTGTACTGCCATTGTGGGGAGGGCTCAGGTCACCGGCTCCTCGCAGGATGAATTAGCACAGCTCTCCCTGCACAATAGTGCTGGGCTGATTTACAGGGCTGGAGGCTGCCCCTTTGTCTGCTGGGGGTGTAGCAGCAGCACACTGGAATCACAGCTTTGCAGGGGAGACTTACCCAGCCTTACAGGAACAATGGGAAGTGCCTTTTCCCTGGCTGTGCATGTGACTTACTAGATGCTGCCAGTGATTCTTAGGTCTGGGGGTGGTTCAGCAATAAGCTGGAATCAGACTTTAAATGGTGCGGTTTGAAGCTGGGAAGAGAAACACAAATAATGGGCTAACCTGACTCTAAAGCATAAAAGATAAGCACTTTCTTAAACTAGTGCCAATGAGAGGCTTAAAAGTTCCATAGGCACCTGCCCTATGGCTGATGGAATGCCTTTTGTTTTGGTTTGCAGAGATGTGTAGGACTGCTGAATTCTGAGGGCCGGAGTCCTATTGCTGTGGGGCATCATCTGGCTGTAAGCCTTGGCCAAACAAGGCAGAACAGTTTGTTCCTGCTCACACGGTCTTTGCCTTGATGCTCTTGGTGCTCTGTCACTTGATTTCTCCAGAGAACAACTGTCTTGGCTCTTTATGAGAACTTTTGTTCGTCAAGTTGTATGGAAAATACTATCCTTGACTGCTGAAAGGCATTTCTGTGTTGGCAACCATAAATCCATGGTAGCTGAAGTGTTTGAATACTTGAAAGCTTCCAGACCAGGCCCACAGCCACAGTGCATTGTTTTGGGTGAGAACAGCACTCTAAAGGCTCTTCTTGATGAGCTCTCAAGGTTTGAGATCTGTTACTCTCATAGATGCAAAGCCTGTAGTTTGAAGATCTTATACCTGGGGTGCTCTGGAGTTTAGCAGGAATTACTTAAAATCTTGGGGAAATTAGTTGCAGTTTTAAAACAGAATATTTTGTCAAAATCAAATTTATTTCAACGAGGAGCAATCACTCTAATGGCCGAGAAGAATGCAAAGATTCAATGAGGTATGAATAGCTGTAAGATGGTACAATTACCACCTCAGAAACAATATATTTGTAAAGTTAATTCCTCTTGAACATGAACAATCTCCTTACACTTGACCCCTCTCTATTGCCTCTTCCATGCTTGAACTCTCCTTGAACTTTGTAGATCCATCTTGAGAGTATGATATGGCCATCTCTTTTGCATCTGGTTATTTTAGCTCCAATTTGCAGCCCTAAAATGGCAATTATGGTGATATATTGCTCAAGTCACCCGACATGGATGAGTATCGGGATCAGTGCGTTTATGCACAGGAGTAGTGAATGGAGATTACAGCTATGATTTTAAATGACTTGATTAATTCTGAAACAACACTTCAAAGTCCATTACATCCAGCAGGTGTTGGGGTTCAGGCTGCACTCCCATTGCATATTCAGGCTGCCTTCCCTCAAACAGCACAAGCATGTCATCTTTATTGCCCCCTCTTTTTTTGTGTGTGTGTCCAGCATTCCTTTCCTCCCCCTTGCTCCTCCTTTCAAATCTTCCCTGACTTTTACAGCAGGACAGAAGGGGCAGGTTTGGGCTAGAAGTGTCCCTGCTAAGGCTGCTGGCCTCTGTCAGTCTGTCCCTTGTCCCGTGGGCAGTACTGCCCAGGAGGGAGAAAACAAGAGCAAAGCACAGAAATCATCTCAGCTTCAGGGCTGACTGGATCCGGATAAAGCAGGGAGCACCAGGCTGAAAACTCTTGCCATACATCACTCTGTAAGGACAGCCTTTTGTAAGGATCAGTTGTCAGGGGGCTTTATTATGTGCTTGTTGCCTTTATTGGAGTCTTTGTGGCCCAATCCTGATGCGCTCTGTGTCTTGTTTCAGCCAGAATAATTGCTGCAGTTTGGGGAGTTCAGCCCAGCAGGGCTGTGGGCTCTGACAGAGAAACAAGACCCTATTCAGGGAGAGCACTTCAACGACTGCTCCGTGGCCAGGGTGCTCCTTCCCATGAATAAGGGGACAAAAGTCTGGGGCTAATGAGAAACGCGACGTTGGAGTGTTTGTTTTAAAGACAGTGCCTCATTCTGCAGGCTGTGCTCTAGAGGCAAGGGAAATTCTGTCTGGGGTCAGGAGTCTCCCAAAGGAAGGGGGTCCTGTTTGCCCTGAATGTGTAGCTCTTCCCAGCAGAGGTGACAGCGCATGAACCTGCTCTGGAGTCCATGGAAATCCCTGGGAGCCTGTCTGCATCATGGAATGTGCCCTAATAGGACAAGCACAACGCTTGGCTGAGCTGTATGGGAGGATCTACTCAAGACGTTCATGGGGGATGCAAGGGGTGCAGGGCTTGCCCTAAGGCTCTGCTGGAAAGCATTCCCAGCTCAGACCCACTTGAGGGAGCGGAGGGATGATCTGTACAGCGCTCTGTAGAAAGCTTCTCAGGGATCAGATGAGAATAGTCCTGGACGTCCTGGGGGCGGGGAGCACATAAGTAGTTCTGTAGTTCTTTGCCCTAATTAGAGTTCAGACCTCTGAACCCCAGAGCCTGTCACGGTAATATCTGACATGGCCTAGAAATACAAAGGATTGAGTTTGAGGAGTTGTGGGATTTGGGTTCCATTGCTTTGGGAAAATACCTAGTTTTTTCTATCTTTTTCTCCCCTTAGTGCTTCATCAGACTTGTATTTCATTTTTAGGGTAGATGGAAAATAGAGTGCCAGCCAGCAGCAGAGGTGACTGACAGGACTGTCTGTCCAGACCCTGCTCTGTGCAGGGAGAACCATTCCTTGGGAAGCTGTTCCTGCCCCAGGGAATGGTTCTGTGCAGTCTCCCTACTCTGCACAGCCACCTCTCCTCCCACCCATGCCATCAAGGAGGCTCCTGCACAGGGGCTCAGGCAACTGCGAGCATTCGCTGCAGCATCCAAAGCAGGGGTTATTTATATTCCAAATCCCATTTTTCAGCACTGTCAATTTCTCCCTTACGGGCAAGCGAAAAGACAGTTAAAGGGACTTTTGGTGACATCCCCCCTGTTTAATGAAGCTTGGAGTTATGGGCAAGTGACTTGAAGTGCCGTTATTATCTGCATGAGCGGGCGAGGCCGAGGGTCCAGCGGTGTGCACAGAGCTCCCACAAATGTGCACATTGATCATGGCTAATCAGAGCACCCGGGTCAGGGGGGCTGCAGGGATGGAGAGTGCTGGAAAAGCTGACAAATGAAGCAGCAGAGCTTTGGGTTAATGTGATATTCAAACAGAATGAGCTATTCAGTTTCTTAGGAGCTTGTCACTTTTCTTTTCCTCTGACATTTTGCTGGAGACTGCAATGGGGAGATGAGGGGAGAGTGAGAGTGCATGAGAGAGCAGTGTCCTAACTGGGGGGGCAGGAGGAAGTTCTTCAAGTGGTTCTAAAGACCAGAAGGAAAAGGCATGAGGAAATTCTATTCTCCTGTGCCCTCCTCACTTTGCCAGTGCTTCACACTCTAATTTTAGAGTAGAACACTTTTCAGTTGTTTTTTTCAAAAGGTGATTCTACTTTGGAACCTTTGTAATTTCTGCAGCCACCTGTTACTCTGCAAAAAACCTGATCAGGCTGGAGCATAGCTAAAGAGGAGATATTTGGGATGCTTCTCAGGCCAGAAGTGCTCTCCCCAGGGCTAAGTTCAGCACTGTAAGAGGTGAGGAGCTGTGTGCGATACTGATGTGGTTGATTGGTTGGTTGTTTTTTCAGAACCACTGCATTGAAGGCTGCAGGCAAAATGTGTGTGTCAGATGCAGCATTATTGCCTTACTTGGGCTTCTCAGGACTTTCTGGTTTCTTAATAATAAATGCCTCACCTGAGGGCTTCTAAATATCTGTTAAAAATTCCCTGTATTAGCTTTGCATGCTGGAAGCCCAGCTAGTAAGGCACAACAATTGTACTTTAAGTGGCATAAATGGTATCTGCCAGCTCCTGTGTGGAACTGTACAGACCAGACCACAGGTTTGGGGGTTTGCTCCTGTCACCCCTGCAGGGCAGCAGGGGGGCTGGAGGTCCCTGCTGTCAGCTCTAGGCTTTCACCAGAGGAGGGGTCAGGTAATAGTACAGTTGAGGCTGGTGTACTCTGAAATAGCACCTCATGCTCCAGGGAACTCTTAGCAAGAGCCTGCCTGGAATTAACAACTGGAGAGATTTATTTGGTGCTCTTTAGGTTAGAGGGACATAATGCTCTAAGGAGTGAGAGAGGTTTGAGGAATTTAGGGTCAGAGCTCCTGGAAGACCTTTGCCGATTCAGTAATCCTGTGGGCATGCAGTGCTGAGCTCAGCTCCTGGGAGGGGACTGGCCCAGGAGAGAGGAGATCCTGGGAAGTGCTGCAAAGCTTCCCAGGGAAAGTGCAGCAAAGGACCACACACTTGTGCTTGACAACTTGGGCTATCCCTTCTCTGTGCAGCTGTTGATCAGGAAATCATCCTTGAAAAATCCATCAGATTTTGCTTTTTAGTGGAGTTTCATGCCTCTCAGACAACTTTGATTTCTCATGTTTTACTTTTGTTCTCCCTACTGTTTCCTAAGCATTTTCTTCTTCTTGGAAAGTCTGGAAGTTATTTTTTTCCTAACTTGCAGTTACTTAAGCATTTACAGGGAGTTCTGAAATGGTTTTGCTATTCCAGATGCAAATAACTCGTGAGTGCCCCAACAGACATTGCAGGGCTTGACCAGGAGGGTGTGTGAGGTTGGCAAGAAGAAAACCGTGTCATACCTGCACTGGAGGGAGCAAGGAATTTGTCTTTTCAGGCTGCTCCCTGGAACAGCGTCACAATGAAGTTGGAAGGAGAAAGGCAGAGTGAGAGGAGGAGAGGAAGCACATGGCTGTTTGCCTGGTACTTTTGGAGTGCATGACAGCTCTGGTGAGAGCAGCCCAGTAGTGTGACCAGGCTGGAGGCTCCATCCTCTAAAGCTTGGGACAGCACAGCTCACATGGAGCTGACAGGAATGTGTGAGAGCAACAATGCGTAACATAGCAAAGTCCTGGATTTCTTTTTCCCCACACACTGCAAAAAGCAAAACAGATGGGAGGAACACCTTGGGGAAGCAGTCATGGAGCTGGGGCTCAGGACATGGGAGTTCAGCCACTGAGGTGGTACAAGACCAGGGGTAAGCAGATGATCTGCCTCTCCTTTGTTTTGCAGATTATTTCAAGATGTTTTTCTTTTTCCCTGTCTGTTTTTACTCTCAGTTCTTCAGGGCTGGCACAGTTTCATATTATCTCCCTTTTAGAGAGGGGCTTTCTTCCAGCACAAACCTGTCCTGAAGTACAGAAGAACAATACAGACTATTTGTTAATGCCAACAGCAGAATTATTTAATCTTCCTCTGCTCTAATCAGTCCTGCAGTCTGCTGCTGCCTGCCGTGTGAGGTACTTGGCAACATTCTTCTACAACAAGCTCTTTCCTCATCAAGCTCCTGTCTCAGAGATGCATGTGAAGCATTTCAGTTTTTTCACCCTTTAATCAGATGCCTGACCTGCTCTGAACAGTTCTCAGCTTATGACCTCTTCCCAATAAACAAGTTTCAAACAAGCTGCCACATCAGATTTTGTGCAGGAACGACTGTGAGACAGCAAGGAGAGCTGTTCATGCCAAATAGCGCTCTTTGGGCCAGACCTCGCTCTCCTTCCCTGCAGGAATTAATTTACATTTTTGGAAAGGCACAACCATCTCACTGAAAAGAAAATATATAATTTCTCCAGCACCAAAAGATTCCTGTTCTGTGGAGAATGGAGTGTATTTAATTATGCAAAATATTTCTAGTGAGTTGTCCTGGAAGGAACACTGTCCAGGGCACTTGGTTTTGCTGGAGTTACACATCATTTCAAATGTGAAGAAAACACCAGAGCCACCTGGGCCACAGGTCCTTTGGTCAAGGAGAATGTCACAAACTCCCTGACATTCTGCCAGCACTGTAATGCTGGAGTCTCAGAATGAGGCAGTGTGCAAGTCTTGCTGGGGAGCTCACTAGCTTAGAGCTGGGTCTTGGTGTTGAAAGGTCTCAGTGTTGAAATTATTTTGGTTCAGGTTTATTTTTCCTTTTCTTTCTTCCTTTAATCATAATAATCAGTGGAACTGAAAGAGTGAAGAAAATGGTGATTTTTTTTTTTGTGAACTCAGTTATTCTGACCAAAACTGTTACCATCTTTGAGACACTTGCTGGCAGCTTCAGCAAGAGATGCTGAAATGAATGATTGGGTGAGTGAATGATTGGGTGACACTCACTGTGTGGGTAATGGGTGCAAATGCAGGTACACAGACAGGATCCTGTGCCCAGTGTTCCCTCCTCAGCCCTCAATCTCTGTTTCTAATAACTCCTTTCACTGCTGCTGAATGCACGTTGCCCCATTTTCCCTGGCAAAGTGGGAAAGCATCCTGAAGTTTTGCTGTTCTCTGGAAGGGTGGCGTGCCCAAACAAGGCACCTGGGTGCCAGCTTGGGGCAAGATGTTGAAAATATTGTCCACCAGAATCCCAGTTCCCAGGTGTTTGAACACAGGCACTTGCCTGGAATGTTCTCCCCTAGCTGAGCTGACAACTGTGCAAGTACCTGCGTTGCCTTGGCCTGGGAAGGGCAGGAAAACTGGAAGGATATAGGATTATCTCCAGGTGTGTCACAGCTGGGTGTTGGCATCACTGTGCAGCTGAGCTCTGTGCACACTGCAGGGACCCGTGACAAACAGTGACAAGGCTTTATCCCTCAGCTCCATAACCCAGTCTCCAGGACACTGCATTTGCTGATCAATGTGGTTTTTCAAACTTCATTTCCTATGGCTCTGTTCCCTCATGTTTTTGAGAGAGGTGTTCAAACTGGTTTAGCCCTGAAGTGCCATCACAAATGCTCTCAAGCAAGTGATGTAATTGTTCTTGTGTAGCTGTGGCCTCAACGGCACGTGGATCTTGTCCACTTGTGACAGTCAGTGCCAATAAACATGGCTTTGCTTTCCTTCTACCCCCTTTAGATTGAACAATCTTCCAAGATGATTGCTAATAGCTGAACTTGGACCTTTCCTCTGGTTCCTTCCTTGAGGGAGTCAGAAGAGTGAAAATGTGATTTTTGAGTGAGTACATTTGGTCCTGGTTTGTCCCGATTGGAGGCAGTTGTGGAAGTTGGAGTGCATCCTGTGACTCCTGGGCAGTACCTTGTAGGACAGCCAGCAAACAGGCAGAGGAAAAGGAGGAGTTGTGTATTGTGTAAAGTGGAGAGAGGACCAGCCTGGGCAAAATGTCCCAGCTCCAGCATTCCTATTTTGGCAAGTTTCTGCAGAGGAGGAAGTCTGCAATGTTCACATAATGCTCAGCACACTCAGGCTCTCCAGACACTCCACGGTCACAATAATATTCTAAACACAACTTGATTTTTTAAATTAGCCATGAGTACTTGGTGGGTGGGTCTTGAACATAGGCTGTATTTGCTGTTGGTAAGAGTAGAATAGGATAAAACAATTCTTTCAGACTTCACAGGATTTAAGAAGACTTGGTCTGTAGTGTCCCTTCCCTGGACTTGTGAGCTTAAAGGAGGGAAAATGCTCCCAACGATCTTTCCCTGAGTCATAAATATTTTCCCATCACTTCAGTGTCATTATCTCTCATTATTTCTCTCAAGAGAAATAATATTCAGCAGTAAAAGCCAGGGCCAAGCCCTTTGCTGAGAGGTCAGGGCCTATTAAGAGCAGCATCCCTTGAAACAGAATCTGAGGCAGGAGACCAGGATACAGCAGTGTTTGCTCAGTTTTCTTTTTTTTTTTTTTTTTTTTTGTGTGTGTGTGAAATGGCTCAGCACCAGTTTATGCTTAATGTGAAATATTTACTGTTGTCTTATTTACAGGAATTTTAAAAGCTTGATCAGAAATATGATCTCTATTTGTATGCATAATTTCCAGTAACCCAATTAAACCCCAGATGCTCTGCAGGAGAGAGTGAGGGTGAGTCAGATCCTTTTTCTGAGGACTGTTCTTTATAGATTGCTCTTGTGCCCTCTTTGAGTGGTCAGAATTTAATTACATGGAAGGAAAATAAAAAAAAATCTAACACTTTGCTTGGGGATGGAAAAATCTAAGAATTCTTATGATTTCCCAGAAATGTTTAGGACCCAATCCTGCTCTCAGTTGATGGAACAGCAGTTTTGGTGTGCAGTTCAGTGGGGCACCAGGCTTTACCCTTCTTCCTCCCCTTTCCTCAGATAATGATGGAAGTTATCTGGAAACCTGATTGTCAGCAGGCCAAAGGAAGTAAACTCCTGCATGCCTTTTGATTGTACAGCTTGTGACTGTTCAAATCCCTGGACTTCAAGACTCTAATGATTTTTCCAAAGCTGTTTTGAATAACTATTTAATTCTAGCATTAAAGAACAAAATTGTTGGTCAAGTGAAATATTAGTTCATGTAAGATTGACATCTTCATCCGGATTGTTTTTTAATTTTTATTTTTTAAATATTTGGACAGGATTAGGCAGTGGGCATTGGAATGTCTGGAATGCACAGTTGAAACTACATCATATGGCATTAGTGCTCAAGTCTCAATCCTAATTCTGATGATTTTAATAAAGGGAATTCACGCTGTCACTTCTGTCCTTTTAGGAAAATCCTGGATAATTTTTAAGGTGAAAAAACAGTCTTCTGATAAAATTTAAGGCTGCTTCATTGCAGTGAACCCAAAGCAAACTTAATCTACATAACTAGGATATAAGCCAGCTATGTAAATTCAGCCTTTGTGGCCAGCCTGCAGGATGGGATAAGGTTTAGAGGAATGCCTCAGCAGAGGGGGTTGCTGTGTTTTGAGACCTGGGCGCTCTTGGACAGCCTTGGATTGACATTCCCTGTGCTGCTCTTTTCCCCCAGATAATCTGCAGGGAGTCACTTGGGCTGTTTAAAGAGGAAGCCCTTGGGAGGATCAAAAAGCCAAGGTGACAAACAGTGTGTTTGATGTAATGGGCCCTAAATTAGAAAGCTGAAACCAGAGATGCACATTCAGATTAGGGGTTCAGAGGTGAAGTAGCTGGTGGAGCTGATGACATTGCTCACATGAACTTGCTGTGCAGCACGTGGTGCTGCCATGTCCATCCCTTCCCTTGGCTCCATTGGTCTCGGCATGACCACTGCTGTCTGCATTTCCACCAGCCCTGGCACCCTGCTGCTGCCAGAGTGCCAGCCTGGCTCGGATGCGCTGCAGTCAGTCACACAGCTTGGCACGGCCAGGCACACCCTAACATCCATCATCTGCTCCTCCCACAAGGTTTGGATCTGTGCTGGCTCCTGAGACTGCTCTGCTCCAGAGCCCCAATGCTGATCCAGCAGCTGCAGGCACGGAATGTGCGATGTGCTTCAGTGCCTTAGGGGTTACAGTGGCAGCCCTGCATGGATGGTTGGACCTAGTGGTCTTACAGGTCCCTTCCAGCCTTGGTGATTCTAGGATTGTATGACTGTATCTCTTGCTCAGTCCTTTTACAAAACCCTTTCATGAGGGTTCTCCTGGCTGAGGCTGGTGCAGAACCTTGCAGGGCAGGAGGCTCCAGCAGTGTGGACAGTGCAAGGAGTGGCATCCCACCAGCCTGTCATGAGCAGCTTGTCCTCAAACACTGGGCCAGAGGCTGGCTCGGCTCCTGGAGCAGAAGCCTGTCCTGGATCCTGATATTCGTTACTTGAATATTTGGTTTACAGCACTGTCAGAGTCACCTTGCAAATGCTTTCTGCACTTTTTTCAATAAGCAGTGTGAGGAGGTACATTTCAATCACTTGAAATGCTGTTTGTGAGAACAGAAATGCCACTTTCCCATGGTTCTGCTCTCTTTTATTAGTGAAATTTTAAGATTGGCAAGTATTGAGAATTTCCTCAATTTTAAGATTCATCATCTGAAGCCAGAAGAATATTGGATAAATATGTAGTAGTTTCTTGCCTTCTACTTGATGCATAATATCTTGCTTTTTAATTCCGTTTGTGAATCCAAGCCTTAGAGCTTCAAGGCATTCTTAGGCTCCCCTCGTGTCAGTTTCTGTACTGCCTTCAGTGGGTTTATTGATCTGAATCAATATGTGGTGCGCTGGTTCGTTTGTAGTCTCACGTATTAGGATGAGGAGAACGCTGGGTATTTTATCCCATTTCCCGGTCCGGCACTCGGCGCGCATCGCGGCGGGAGTGACCAGCAGGGGGCGGCCATTCCTGCCTCGTGAGTTGGGGCCCTCGCGCGCCCCTCATGTGGCCCTCGCGCACCCCTCACGTGGCCCTCACGCCGCCTTCGGACCGCGGCGCGAGCAGCTCCCCTCAGGAGGGAACGGCGGGAAATTGCTCCCCTCAGGCGCGAGCCGCTCCCCTCAGGGCGCGGCGTGAGGCGCTGGTTCCGCACATCCCGTCGTCCCTGCGAGTCCAGCTAAATTCTTTCGGTAAGAAGACTTTACTTGCTTGGGCGGGGATTGTTCCCCGGCATTTTGGCTGCCGAGGGGTGCCTGGCCAGGGCTGCGGGTGCCCTCTGGATGGGAGTGCGAGTCACAGTTCTTTAGGCCCAAGTGATGGTCCTGTAACCTTCCTGCTGCTCCCAGTCTCACCGGCTGGGTTTGAGGAAAACGGGTTTTGGCTGTGTTGGGAAACAGGTGGGTTTGTGTCCGAAGGACAGCGCAAGGGTTGCAGGCTCTGTCCCAGGCTGGAAGCCTGTCTCACTATCGAGCTGGGAAAAAATTGGATTTCTATCCTGTGGAGTAATTTTCAAAGCAGGTGTGTTATGCCCTGTATTGTGCTAAGAGGTTTAAGTCTCAGTTTCTGGAGTAGTATGTTTTTTGTTTGTATTTGTTTCTTGTGCCTTTGGTGATGTTTGTGTTCAGGAACATTTCCTCTAATGTGCTCTTCAGATATTTCTGCGTTACTAACTGGATTTTTCCCTTATTTTTTGTTCTGTTCATCAATATTATGTGTGCAAGTGTGCCGGGGAGGGGTTTTCTACCGTGTGTTCTATTCCAGTGTTACTGTTAAGGCAGTGGTGACTCAGTGATACAAATTCGGGGCAAGTGTGTGTAGTAACAAATTAATGCTACATTAAGTCTACCGGGTTTGCAACTTGTCTATGAAGCCTATTGTGCTGTGCTATCTGAAGAAAAGTAGTAGTTCATGCGTTTTTGTTGGTGGATATATAAGTTGTTGAGACTCTTGGGTTTTTCCTGTTTTGGAGGGGGTTTTGTGTTGTTTTTTTTCTTGTTTTTTTAACTTTTGGTTTTGTTTGTATTTTTGGTGGGGGGTTGGGGTTTTTTGTTTGTTTGGTTGGTTTTTTGTTATGTGGCTTTGTGGTTACTCATGTGGCAGATGGATTAAGTGGAGGTCTGATAGCAGAGTGTGTGTGGAGCACAAGCCGTGTTCTGTGCTAACCATTCCCCTCGGCTGTGCCCCATCGGTGTCTGTGGCGGCCATGCTGGAGGTGAGCACAGCAGCGCTGCAGGGCTGAGAGCTCCCCCGGCTGCCCGGAGCCCGTGTAAGGGCATTGTGTGAAGGGATGCACCCGTGGGAGCCATCTATCCCAGGCCATTTGCAGGTGTCCCTGCTTGTTGTAGTGTGTGTGTAATGTACTCTAACCAGCTCTTAATTGATAATAACCTGCATCTTACCTGTGCCACAACTTGGTTTCAAGGAGGATCAATAACTTTAAACATGTGAGGGTTTACTGAACAGAAAACCCAACACCCTAGAACAGAAAAACATCAAACCTGCAATAAGACCCCAACAAACAACAGAACCTAACTTTACCCTGAAAGTACAGCATCTGGTTCTAGGTGCTTGTAGTCTCCAAGGATGGTGCTTTGCATGCTCTCAGCTGTTTAAAAAGAATTGGTTTCTGGCTCACACTGAAAGGAGCAAATGTTCGGGGTTTGATGGTTTACTTTTGGCTTGTTAGTTTCTGGTTTCTTTCTTGTTTGTGTGGTGGGGTACAAGAAAACAAAGAAATGGAAGCCCGGGGAGTGCAGGGCTTTTGGGGGATCCTGAGTAAAAGGAGCCGGTGCAGGTTGTAAAGTTTGTAACAAGCTCTAAAGATTGGGAAACAGTTGCAGGTGTTCCTCAAAGGTCAGGCCTTCAGCTGGAAGGGTTCTTTTACTGCCTCAGTGTCTCCACATAAGGAATGTTTGTGGTCTGGGAAGAGTTACGTTATTGGGATGGGGTTGCAGCACTGGTTCTTTACTGGCAGGGAAGCAGAGGCCTGGGGAGACAGATAGCAGCATGTTTTGATACTGAGCTTTGGAGCAAGGAAATAATTATGACTTTATCAGTTAAGTGTCAGTCATTCTGTCTCTTGCTGTTTTGACATGTTCAATTCTAGTGACTGGTGGTAAAAGAGATGAGAGTGTTAGGGGGGTTTGAAGGGAAAATTTTAATGGAGGGAAGCAAGGGGAGAAAAAAACCTGTCGAAGACAATTTCTGGCAGGCAGTTGGGTTCCTGGTGCAGACAGATTGGCTGATGTTGATTGTTGACAGCTTCTGCAGCTTGCTAATTACAACTGTAAAAAATTCAGGTGAATGACAGGAACTTGAAATGTTAATTCTGCTTTTATTATTTTGCAGCTGCAACTGTTAGTTGGCTCTTGCTGTAATTGATGGACACTGCCAGTTGCTTAGACAGATGGGAATTTATACCGGTGTTCCCATTAGAACTCATCATCACAGTCACGCTGGCTGTGCACTGGCTTGATGGTGCAAAAGAGTGCATGTGGAAGGAGCAAGCGTGGTTCCTGCCTGCAGTACTTGCATTCCAGGGTGTTGGCGTCATCCATCCAACACAGAGCAAATGAGCTTCTTGCCAGGTTAGTACATGCAAAAACAGGCCCTCTGTTTGCCTTGAACTTCTGGAAAAGGTTACATGTTGATAAATGCTGCCATAATAACATGGGTGTCTTAAGACTTGTGTTAAGTTGTTCTGATTGTTCCTCATCAGAAATGCAGCTATCATCTTGGCTGGTGTCTCTTGCTGGTAGTCACTTGCACACCATGTGAATTGGGAACTATAGTGCTGGTTCAAAGCAAAATGCTAGAGGCAGGGTAAGTAAAGCAGTTAATAATGTCAAGTAGTAGAGGAAAGTAACAACAGGTCAGGGTTTTTCCAAAGCAGAGGTGTGATCTTCTAGGGGGAAGAAACGATTAAGAGAATTGTAGTTGTTTGACTGATCTGCCAGCGGGCCTGCTTTGCATAAAGGTAATATCCTGGTCTCTGAGTATGGATTTGCTTCAGCCTTGCAGGGTTGGGTTGCTGAGGGAAGAAGTGGCTCAGTTTGTCCCCCTGAGGACTTGTTCCTTTGCAGAGGTTCAGTCTGTGGGAGTGAAGCAAGTCAGCATATGCTGACTTTCATATGGGGAGAGAGCCCTTCTTATAGGGAGGGAGCTGCAGAAGTGTCAGTCCAGGTTGCTGAAACCTTGGCTGGTTTTTGACCAGCAAGGTGAGTCCATCAATTCCAAGTTCTCAGAACCTTGCTTTTTTTTTTTTTTTTTTAGCAGCTTGCAGAGAACACATAGCTTTGAGGTGGTGTGGAAAATGCTTCTTTCCTGGATGCTGAGAGATTGTGGTGAGTGGGACTCTCATCCCCAGAGGCGTTTGTGAGCTGTGTATACAGGTAGGCTGACAGAACACACAGCAGCTCAGGTGGAGGTGCCAATGTCCCTTCATGCAGGTTTGTTGGTTCTATGCAGGGCAGGTCGTACACACGCAGTGCCCTCTCCTCCTCCCAAGTGTCCTGCCATCAAATCCATGCCTGATGCTCAGACCCAGCAGGTCTGGCTGCTTGCTCAGCCAAGGCGCTGAGGTGTGAGCAGTGCATGGCAGCCCCTCCCCAAACCCAGCCGCAGAGCTGTGGTGTGTGTGGCCATGCACTCACACGCAGCACAGGAGATATTTGACGCTCAAGGTACGAGCGTGTTACCCACTGCTATGCCAATTACTGGATATTAATGGCAGGATAGCATGCATATGCCTAAACTGGGAAGCAGAAGGTTAATAGACGAACAGCACCAGAAGATCCCATTTATCAGTTTCTATTTATCTCTCCTTGGGAGGTGGCAGGTTTACAGTAAATACCTTCTGTCCTCCTAATTTCCTAATGATGGGGATAATGATGGAGAATGGTGAAGTCATTAACTGGGACAGCCTCTGTGCATCACTCTGTCAACCACATCTCTCCAAGACCTGCAATGAAAAGTGATAGGCCCCAGCTGTTCACCAGATTCTGTTCCCTTCCCCCTTCCCCATGCTCAACCCCAATTGCAGGCTTAGCGATTAGAAAACAAGGGGAAAAAATGAGACCCAAGACCTGAAAGACACAAGCCAGTCCCTTTTTATGCTATGGCAATGATAGCCTAGTGCTCTGCACTTGGGTGTGGGTTGGCCCTCATTCCAATGCTCCCAGTTAAATGCAGTGCTGTCCCTGGGCTGGGTGGTGTTATTTAGGCCAGGTGTGCAGTTCTGGAGGGAGGAATATGGGCTGGTGTGAGTGGAAGCTGGAAGAAGATTGTGCTACTGGAGCACGGGCACTGGGTTTCCTTGGTCCTGCCTCCTATTCCTGCCTTCTGTGGAAGAACCTGTTCAATGCCTGTAAAAACGGCACCAGTTCTCTGTCTGACTCTTGTGTCTTGGGGTACTGATGGATTTTGGGGCTTACCAATGGTCATGTGGAACTGTGGGGAGCACAGGGGATGGGCTCTGGTTCTAGATCCCACTGCTTGAAGTTCACAGGACAAAGAACTGTTCCTGAAAGATGAACTGAAGTTCAAATGAAGATGCACGTAAGTAAATTATTGCTTTGAAAAGATTGTCTTTTTTTTCCCATTATGACATTTCTATGTAAATGACTCTTGTGATTTTTTTATATTTGTTTCACATTTAGACAGTGACTGGGAGTTGATGACTGTTTCCAGGGAGTTAAGAGTGGTTTGACATTTATAGCAGCCATGCGTTCATCCAGTGAGGGCCTGTGATTATGGCCAGCCCTATTTTGAGCAGGCTGTAGCCTGAAGTACCATGTGGCAGAGCCACACAGCCATCCTGCGGGTGGTGCTTTTTGGGCCTTTTTGCTGTACCTGAGAGTCTGACCTTCTGCCTGGGTGCGCTCTGAAAAGAGAGGCCTGCCTGAAGTGAGGTTTTCCTGTGCATCCACCGTGTGCTGGGCTCATAAAAGAGCTCTTGAGCTGTGGGAGCTTTGTGGTAGAAGGGTTCATTAACTTTCAAATGTTTCAATTGAGAAATTTCAGAGCTCTCAGCACAGACCAGGGTGGCCGGCTCAGCCAAGAGTGTCCCCTGACAGTCAGGTACAGATGTGATTGCTAGTCAGAGCACTGTAAGAAACCTAATAGTGTCCCAGCAAATGTCATACTTGAGCTGGAAAGGATTAAACCAGATAGCCCGGAGAGGCTGTAAATAATTTTTATTGGGCTTTAAGAACTAGGGAGACAAGAGGAGCCTTTACGTTGTAGCTTGCTAGGAATTGTGGGGTGTGTGCAGCAGTGAAAGAAAGGGTTCTGGGACTGGTCTTAATCTGAGCAGGTACTTAACTGTGTTCTGAAGTACCTTGGAGTGGGGTAGATCATGGTGGTACAAAGAGGTGTTTTTCTGACTGATGTCTCTGGTGTCTGAGCCCTGAGACATGAGAAATACAAGGCAATGGAAGGCTTTGCCATTTGAGAGATGTGATGTTAGCTAGTTAGCACATGAGGCAAATGGAGTGTAAGTGTTCCCTAAACACTTCCTTCTGCTTTATTTTCAAATTCTAGATTTCTTTGCTGTTCAAACCTACTAAGTTTGGGTTTTGGTTGGGGGTTGTTTTTTTTTGTTGTTGTTGTTTGGTTTTTTTTTTGTTTGGTTTTTTTTTTTTTTTTGGTTTTTGGGTGTTTTGTTTTGTTTTTAATTCATGCTAGTCTTTTAGCTGTATGCTAAAAGAGTCTTCTCCCAAGGGAGGGGAGTTCAGTTAAACACCTCTAGTATCACTTGATTAATAACTTTGTGCCTCTGTTCACAAATTTTGAGGCTGGGCAAAGAGGAGTTAGATTTCATGTGTGATCATTCAGGACCCTCTGTTTGACCTCATTAGCTTGGCACAGGGTTAGGGCTGATGTTTGACCCTAAGTCTGTCCTCCAGCTTTGTTTTAGACATGTGAGGATGTGCCAGTTCACTGGATTCCAGCCACTCCTAGGACAAGCTGCAGGGACTCTTTGATGGTTTTTCAATGTTGTGACTCTTGCTGGGTTGTTTCTGGCCAGCTGGCCTTGCCTGGGTTCTCCTCAAGAAAGGTTAGCCCTGTGCTCCCAGTGAGGCCAAGCCTTGTAGATTGCAACCCTCCAGTGTTGCAATGGTTCCTGTAGGAGCCCCTAGCCAAAAGTTAGAATGTTGTTGGTTGTTAATGTCTTAACTGGCTCTGGTCTGTCTATTGCAAGCCCAGTGGTCCAGGGGTGAACTCCATGCTTTTTTTTCTGTGGCCAGCCTGTGTGCTTTTGACGGCTCAAGCTTGACAGAAACCAGCCTGAATAGAACACGTGATATTACACAGCTGTTGGCTTCTAAATAAGGAAAATCGTATTAGTACTTCCATAAGCAATCTGTATGGTAATTTCAGGAAAGCATGAGGTGGCTGTTCTCCCTGGGAAGAAAGAGCTGACAGATCTTATACATAAACTAACTGTAGGGAAGACTTAAGAGCCTAGTAAGGAGGAAAGTTTTACTTCCTTGAGTAATGTTTGATGTGGAAAATAAAGGCAGGACCAATCGCCTACCACTGTGGAAATTTGTTTGGGTAGGACAATATCTACAGCACCAAATCTTGAGGATGGCTGCTGTTAGAGATATTGCTGGTCAAGTGAAAGAAATGTCACTGGAGCATTGTAATAGCTATCTGAAATAATTTTCTCAATTATGTGTAACATACAGCAGTCTGTGACTTAAAGAATTATCCTATCTGACAGGACAAAGGCAGAAAAAATGTTAGATATAAGATGATTTTTAAAGGTGCAGGATGCACATGCTAACCCTCTGGCTATTGAGGGTTGAAAGGAAACAGTAGTGGCTGTTGGCAATGAGCATTTAGCTCTTTATGGCTTGCCTGACTACATCTGGTTCTGGCTGCTACACACAGCTACGGCTTCCAGAGGGAAGTGTAGCAGTGCTTCTGCAGGACATTATGGATAAACTTAAGGTTTTGCATGGATTTCAGTGGACTCTGGCTTCCAGAAGAATGGTGTAAAAGGAAGCTGTCAGTGGTGTTTTACTTGAGTAACTAAATTGTTCCTGCTTCTGCTGGACGAGGTACTGAAGTTTGGATTCAGTAGGAGGCACATGCTCCAAGTGGCAGTGCTTATTGGGGCTGCTCTGTACTGCTCAAATATGGGAGCACTCATGGACAGCTGTGGAGAAATGTGAAATAAAGGAGGAGGCTGTTAAATAAGATGATGATGGCTGTTTTAAGGAGAAGGCAGCTGGGTATCCAGTGTATACCACTGACAGCCTCAGCTCAAAAGTGGTGTCCAGTGCTGCATTTGCTATGGCCCTAGGGTGTTTAAAGGGAATTCCAAGAGCTGTAGAGGGTCCCAGCTATCCACCACTTCTCTCTTCCAGAAGAGCTGTTGTGATTTGTCGTGATATGAAGGAACCTTCTACTCACTGGTCTCAGAACCTGCGCGGTGTGAATCTGCCCCTGTTGCCCTTGATACTGACTCCTGAAAGTCCTATGGTAAAGAGTTACTAACATCTGGTAAAGACTTAGGCTTTCACTAAGTTGTATTTAATTTGTAATTTTTACCTTTGATATGATATTTTCCTTATTCTGTGTGCATCTTTCCCCTTTCCATCTTTGCTCCTGCTAGCAGAGGAAACCTCTGCAGTTCTGTCTTGCTCCCATTTTTCAGATAAACCATCCATGATACAGGGAGCTCAAAGCTCAATGGGCTGTGCATGCAGTGTTGTTGGGGTAAGCCCTATAAGAAATAGGCAGCACTGTGGTGCAGAGCTCTGCCTGTCTGTTCCCAGGGCTCTCCATCATGGAGTGTGTGCTCACATACTCCATCAGCTGCTGTTGGCTTGCCTGCCTACACAGGCTAAATGTAAGGCCCCCAATGAACATTTCTGTCACTTTTGCTGTTCTGGCCACTTTGCTTAATCAAAGAGCTGGAAGGAAAGCTCTCATTAGAGAGGCTTCCTCAGTGGTACAGAAGCCTCTGCTTGGCTAATTGAGGCTTTAGAGAGCTCGTGGTTCTGGTTGGGGTTGTTCTGCTTGATGTGATCTGGGCCTGAGGCAGAATGAAGTGAGCAGACTTAAATGATGTCTGAGCTAACATGATAGCTGGAGATGAACAGATAACAGTGTTCTGTTAAGGCTGTTGCTGAGAGACTACAGAGTTTCTTGCTGAAGGAGTAAACTGCTGGAATGTGCTGTGGCTGGAGAGGTAGTTGGGAATATGTAGGTGAGAGTCTGCATTAATTAGGGTGAATTAATCACTTTCTACTTCCATGTTCAGTGGTTGGAGCTCAGGCTCCTCATATCACGTGTTGGAGGAAATAAGGGTGCAAGGCAAGCTGGGCTGCAGAGCCTGCAGTCTGAATGAAGGAAGCAGGTAAATGCCAGGGAAAAAGGTGTAAAGAGTAGGGGGACAGAGCTAAGGACTCTAGCTAATGTATCTTTAGTGCTCGAGGCTCTTACGCTCCTGGAGCGGTGTAGCCTAGTCCATTTTGTATGGACTAGACTAAAATACAGACTCTGTATTTTATTACATTTTTTTTTGTGTAGTACTTGAATTCAAGATCCTAAAAGTTGCCACCTGAGAATGAGTGAACAAGAAGAATTATTCCAAAGGACTTGTTTTAAATTAGATCAATAGAACTTATAGCCTTAATAGTTAGTGTCCTAGAGAAGAAGTGTGATGGACGAGCTGAAAAAGAGCACTTACTCTTTCAGGGTATAGGAATTCTTCCTCTGTGGTCAGTGACTTGAGTGAATCACACCTGAGTAGGGTTTCTCTATTGTGGGCCAAAGGCAGTGGTTTTAATGACCATGCAAAATGTGAAGTTGCCAGGCTTGGTTTGGAGGGCCCTGGCTTGTAGGTGGGTGTACCCTGGATGTTTTGGTTGGTGAAGAACTGGAACAACAGGAGGCTTAAGGTCACGTGTTCAGCTGCTGGTGCTGAAAGCCAGTCTCCCTCCCGCTGTTCAGTGCCTTCTGCAGCTTTTGGAGAATTGTATGCAAAGGATTTAGCTGTAGTTGAAAGAGTTGGAGGGAGCAGTTGCTGCTGTTTGGGAGGCATTGATCCTGGTGCCTGGGCAGATAGGCTCCCTGCTGTCTGAGCAGTGTCTCTGGTTATGTGGCAGGGTCCTCCTTTCCTGTGGGAAAGGAAATGGACCAGCTACCAAGTGCCTAGAATTAGAAATTAAGCTGCCCAGAGGAAGGATGCAACTGTAGTGCAGGTCAGTTACTGAGTAGGGTAAAGATGGAATCCATTTCCAAGTGGAGATGGAGAGAAGGAAAAAGGGGAAGGGTCAGTGGGGTGTCCATTGGATCTTTATCAAACTCCCATGCAGTATTCGTCATTGGGCAGGCCTCGTTAGATGTATCTCAGTAGGTCTGGCCTGTCAGGAATCAGCACAGAGACAAAGAGACAGATGGGGAAAGGAGACAGGATATACAGGAATGTACATGATGTCACCCAAGGGACATGTTAACTATGAGTTTCTTTGTTACCACTTTGATGGTGTATTAGTGCCTGACCTTGCAGTGAGGATTTGGCCATTCTCTCCTCCTCCCCACTTCTTTGGCTGTTTGCTTTTTATCTTCTGGCAAAGCAATAAAGATGCTGAAATATGGAGAGTTCCTATGGGAGTTGAATTCTTCAGATACAGCATTGCTCTGTGAAGAGAGATGCAGGAAGTTGAGAGGGTAGGAACGAGGAGGTTTGTCAGGAAAGCTTGGGCGAGGAGCTGAGATGACTGTGAGACGGCACAGTTGGGAACAGCGCTGGGTAGTTGCTTTGCTCGTGTTGTGTCACAATCTTCCCACGCCACGGCAGGTTCCAAATGTGTGACAGAACTGTGCCTAAGACTGAAGGATTCTCTGTCATACATCTGCTGTCTGTCTCCCACATATGGAGGGGACAGGGACCTTTGTTTTGGTGGCAGAGGATCCTCAGGCGAGCTGTCTGTACTGATCTGAACATATGATTTGGTGTGCCAGAGATGAAGGTGTGGCTGAGCAGTGAGGCAGCCAGGAGGGCTCCAGGGAGCAGAGTGCAGGTTTGCTGACTGGTCTGACTTGGCTGAATGATGGCTTGTCAGGCAGGGGTGGAGTCTGAATGAGTGCAAAATAGAAACTTGGGGATGATTGTTAAACAGAGGAAAGCCATCCTGAGCTCAGGTAGTCCCAGAGGCACACATTGTTAAGGGACTGGGTGTGTGTCCTGAATGAGTGTCCCCGTGGGCCTGCTATATTCTGTGTCCCTTGTCAAGCTGTGTGCTGCTGGTTTCTGTCATAGTGTGCTAGGCTGGATGGTTCTTTGGTGTGGGCTACAGCTGATGTTCTTCTGAAAGAAGCTACTGCAGAAATGGTGTAAAACAAAGGAAGCTTAGAATTCTTGAAAGTACATCAATGACTTGTTACTGTCTGAGCTAAATTTGCCTGGCTCACTGGTTGTCGAAAGCAAGCAGAGGAAGCTCTCTGGTCTTTGGGCTTTAGAGAAGAGGGGCAGATGACTTTTTCCCTGACTTTTAAGGATCCTGGACCCATGGCAGTGGTAAATCAAGGTGGTCTCAAGACAGAGCAGTCTAGTGGAGTTAGTGGATGACTCTAGCAGTATGCAGAAGCTCATAAATATATTTGAGCTAGCCATGAATGAAATGTGTCATGTTTTGATTCCCTAAATGACTCTGAAAAGCTTGATTCAAGACTTTGCTCTTACATTGTAATTATGGCTTTGTCCCCAGCTTTGCAGTGGTCTTTCATTGCTCACCTTTCTGATGAGAGCTGTCTTCTCCCTAGATGAATTGATCTGTAGTGCCATGAGCCCCAGAGGAGTAGGTGTGGCCATGTCTGTCCGTGGAGTCCTGCTCTGACATACACATTACATGTGCTTGGTGAATTATGTGGGTGTACTGGTTGCAGCTTTGTGTATTCCTTGTTACCTAAACACTTGGTTCAGAGCCTGGCATTCTCCAAGGGGCAGGCTGCACTAGTCACAACTGTGGGAAAGTGAGGAAGCCATGGGCAGTCTTGGGTTGGTCTGGATGGAGCTGCCATTGTTGTCATCATTTCGCTCATGTCTAGGTGAAACTTTTGTACCTAGAGTAGGACATGGTCTGTCCTTTGTGAAACCTTGTGTGCACCCTGCCCCCGTGGTGCTTTCAAGCCAGAAAAAGGGTATGTGATAGTTTTGTATCGTGCAGCCAACAGGAAGGAAAATAGTGTCTTAAATGACAGCCATTAAATCCACTAAGGAGACAATTTATCATGGCTGTGGAGTCATCTTTCCTGTCATCTGGGACTTTGAAAAGGTGCTCATGGTAATGCTTGCTTAAAATATGTTTCATGTTCCTAAGGATGTTTGGGAATTTTTTTTTCCCAGCTGGAGATCTCTGTGTTACAAAGGTACACTGGAATTTAACATATTAAGAGCAGTCAGCTAATCCTAGGACTTGCCTCTGGCATTTGAATGTATGGTTATGTAAGTAACTATATATACTGAAAGTGAGGGTGTGTAGTAAATTATGGAGAGCTTCAAGAGCAAACTGACCAAGGTTGTGTAGAAGTGATGAAGTGGGGAAAATAACTAATGAAATAGAAAAAAACCAGCTGCCTAAATAATCATCTTCTGGGCCAATATTGTTTTTCTATGGATATTCACTGAACTGCAGTAAGTATAGTGGGTTTGGAAGGAGGTGAATTCTCCAGCCAAGATAGGCAAGACATGTTTAATAAAGAAATATAGTTTGGAAACTCCTTGAGATCTGAAATATGAGGTTCAGTATAGGAGTTAAAATTCTAATCCATATCAACATGTGGAGTTACTTTTCTGTAGAAGAGTATTCAACCCTTATATACCTGGAAGTTAGACTGGGGAGAAAAGGTGAGGGTCAGAATTTTTTGAGGTCTATCTGAATATGCCCAATAGCCAAAGCATGTGTCAGCCTCTGTATAGCTTACAGGGAGATGCAGTGTGACCTGAAGGATCTGACCTGGCCCATCCTTAGATTTCCCGCCTGCTCTGTGGTGAGGTAAAGCAGCAGTGCTGGAACATTGTCCATGTATTGGTCAGGAGTTTCGAGCTCCCCATGAATGCCTTTGGAGCTTAGTGCAGCTGAGTTTGCATCATTGTAAATTAAGCTGCTGCTGAGGTCAGAGGGCAGGAGCTAATCTGTAAATGAACATTCCTCAAACTCTAGTTATGCATTGGACCTTTGAGATCAGCTCTAACAAGCGTAATGCAAACTGGATTAGTTTGTTGTATGCCACTGGGAAATTAAATGTGTCTTCCAAGTTCTTGTCACTTAAAATTTGCTGTGACATTTACTGTGTTTGACAAAATGCAGGAAAAAGAGGTTCCAATTAACCAGGACATCAAATGGTGTGGATGGTGCAGTTTATTTTGGAGGCACGATACTCAAAAGGTCAGTCTCTCAGTCAGCTGACCTCAGTTGTTTGTGGTGTTGGCTGTGGCTAATGAGTACTCAGCTCAGTCCATAATGGGAGCTTTATGGAGGGCAAATCCAGATAATGGGTGCGTGTGGGCAAACTGGCTCTTTCTGGTAGCTGTGTGCTGGGGGGGAGGGATGTGCAAACTCTCTCTAACACAGAGAAGAAGGGACTTAATGCAAAGTTTAAGAGCCAGGAGTGTCACGATGAAGTCAGTGCCATCACACCTGAGTGGAAATTGTTGCTATTTAGGGCTTCTGCTTGGCCTTGTGAATGGCACAGAGCCATGTGTAACTGGGTGGTCGTTTCAAGCTGGAGCAGAGCAGTAATTCCTTGGGTACGGTAAATAGAAATGTATTGCTGTGTCCACACATAACAGTCAGTGGTGACACCATCTTGGAGGGAAGGTGGCTAAGTCTCCTGATAGGCTGTTGTTTTTCAGCCGCTTTAAATGTTGGTATCAATCAGTTGCAAGTAACTCATTACTTGTACTAGATTTCATGGCAGCTGCTGGCCCTTTATGTGGGCTGTTTTCAGTGTTGGCACTAGGCTGTAGTATGTCAGCCTGAAAAAAATTTACAGTTTGAAAATTAGACATTTGGGTAGAGCTTCTGTAAATGATGCTGAATTTATACTGAATTGACCCCCAAGAGACCCTTAACATTAAGCTGGCCAGGCAGCCTCCCTTTCTGCTCAAAGCTTTGGGTGTTCAGGTTAAAAATGTGTTGTTTTCCTGTGTCCCAGCAAAACCACATTTTACCTAAGTTTTTAAATGCACTGCAGCAGGATTTTATTCTACTGCTGTTAAGTGAAGCCTGATAGGACAGTGCTGGTTGGCAAGTGGCAGCTCTTGGAGGTTGTCAGCCTTAATGCAGCCCATAGATTTGTACACCGCTGGGGCTGGCCAAGTGCTTGGGAATGCCCATTTGAAAGAAATGAAAAATAATTCAATATGCTGCTGAGATCTCTCTGAAGTTTACTTATTTAAGAGATAAGGATAAACACATTCTTTGCTAGATATTCCTGCTTATTAATACTGTGTTTGTTTTCCGTCATTGAACTAGATTCCATGTATGCACTGTTTCAGAGTGTCCGGCAAGTACCTGGGATATACTGTGCTGTGAGCGAGGCAATCTCTAGGCAACCTCTAGGATTTACCTTGTCTGTTTTCCACTGGGCTCTGTTGAATTCAGTGGGAGTGGGAATCCAACTTCCCTACTGGAGTTGGGAGAGGGGAGGAAACAGTGAGAGTAAGAGGGCTGGGAGAAAGCTTGGACTATTGTAAGTTGGTGGCAGTAGGGTCACGGGCCAGAGCAAGAATAAGATAGTTGCCTTGAATTTCTGGAGGAAATAAAAACTTGGAATGGTCGATTGTGATACTGTCAGGCTTTTGGCTGAAGCAGACTTCCTGAGGCACAGTATGAAAGAAATAATTTCTCAAATTAAATAGAACTCCCTGCATAACTGAAGTCATAGCAACAAAATGACCTCACTGCAACTTTACTCCCCCCTCCTTGTAGTTGTTTCTTTAATTTCGTACAATATGTTATTCTTGTTGTTTGGAATCGTGGGGAGGAGGGAGAGAGGGAAAACCAACCTGTGTAAAAATTAGCTTTGAGTTATTCCATCTGTGGACTCTTAATTTTGTCATGAAAACAGAGAAGCCTGGCAGGAAGCAAGCTTGTGACTGGCTCCATGTATCCTCTTGTCTGGAGCTGGGTAAGAAGTGTGGCATTTAGAATGAAAGCAAAAGCTTCATTTCTGGAACTCTGAGTGTTTGCCCAATTCTTTGACCATCTGTTTTTGTTGACAACCACCTCTTTGTGTTGTGCCAAAGTTATTTTGGCTTTTATAATTTGTAGATGCATGTGTGTGTGTGTATATGGTGGAGTGGTTGCATGTGTCTGTGTGTGGATCATTAGGGTGCTGCTGACTGGGTCAGACTGGGGGAAGTGGAATGTGTAGAAGTAGGTATTCTGTGAGGATTGAATTACCAGGAGAAATACAGAGAGTAATCCTGGCTTCTCTTAGAGACACTTGAGTCCTATCTGTGTTACCCTGTCAAAAGCTGCCAGCTTCTAGTGGCTGTCCTTAAGTAACTTTGGTTGCATCACAGCCATTCAGAGTACACAAGTACTTGCCTCAAAAATGACTGATGGGATGAACAGTCCTGATGGAGAGCCCAGCAGCTGACTGAAGGTGGATAGCAGCTGGGTCCCTGTGCTCCATGGTGCTGGCAGGGAGGTGCTCAACCACCTTAGCCTCTCGAGCTGTGCTACTCTTCCATTCTTGCTGTCAGTTAGGGGGTAGTTACTCATTCACTGTATCCTTCATATGATAATTTTATCCCCAACCAGTATGATTGGAGATGTGCTGGAGCAGCTGATGTTGAGAATTCTATTGTAGAACTGCAAAAGGACTGGGAAATTCAGCCTCAAAACCTAGCATGAGATACCTTTTTGAGCTTATATGTGTGTTTCTAAACCTGCGTTTTCTCTACCTTGTAATAGAATGTCTTTATTTTCTTCTGAAAGCTGTATAGGGAAGCTGAGCGCTTTCTGTGCTGCTTTCCACAGTGAGTTTTTCCTGCAGTGCCTTCTGAACTCTTGTTGGCATGAGGGTAGGCCGGAGTAACATCTACAGCCCATGACAGCAGCAAAATGAGGCTAACAAATATCCTTCTGAGGATGCAGCGTGACAGCTTCATCCATCCCGCTGCATTTGCATCGGGAGTGTGGAATGGCTGCGTGTCATGGGCCACTGCCACTGCACACAGTCATTTATTTAATAACTCGTGCACAGGCATTAAAGGGGAGCCTGCAAGACATCAGTGTGGTGGAGACAAATAAGAAATTGAGAGATGGCAGCGTTTAGAAAAGTCTGGTTTGTGCTATTCCATCATTGTAACTTTTGTTCAGCAGTGCTTTAGGTATAAAGTGAATGGGGTTTTTATGGACAGTAGCAAGGCATGCACTGTGGTGTGGCACAGTGGCTTCCCTGTGTTTTTTGCTATGCTCTGAATTTGAGGGTGGCCTTTTCCAAAGGTAAGCTTTTCCCCTTGCCAATATAAAGTGTTAGAGTTAATTATGCAGCTTGCACAAGATGTTTCTGGCGTGTGAACCAGGTAGATTAAAACTGCTTCAGATCTGGATGATTACTTATTTTTCTCCAGAGCATCATTAATTCACATGAAATTGAGTGTCTTTTCTAGTCAAGATTTTTCTAGGAATACCAAGTGCTGCAATTCCATCCTGGGGAGAACTGATTTAAAGTGGAGTGCCTTGAAATCCAGCTTTTTAAATACTTACCTGGAGTGAAAAATGGAGAAACTGAAACACATGGAATCAGTAGTCACTTCTGAAAATCTGTTTGTAAGCATAAAATGGAAATCCTTCTGTGATTTTAGATGCTTTTTCAGGGGTTGCCTTCCAGTCCTGTGTTTCTGTGTGCAAATGAGGTGTCTGAGGTCTTTGGGATGTGTTGACTTGTACAGATGCTTCTGGTGAGGGCTGGTTTGGTTGGCTATGAACATGTTGCCTCAGAAACCAAATTGGAGTAATAGTAAGTAGACCAGGACTGAATTTGGGTGGGGACAGTATGTCATGCTGAAAAAAGGGAACAGTGAAGGTTCTCTGCCTGTATAAATAGATGGTGTTGTTTCTGTGAAAAATACAAAGCAGGTTTTTAAATGGCAGAGTCCAGATGCAAAACTCCTAAACCCTGTGCAGGCACTTAAAATGGATGTTTTTTGCTGCAGTGGGAAGGAAGAGTCCTTAATTTTTCTGATTGGTGGGAGCCCTATTATAACAGTGTAAAAAAGATTTCATGTTGTCTGCTCTAAGAGTAAGTCATCAGACTAACTAGAGAGTAACACCAGAGGTTGTCAGTCCCCCTTAGCATCAGCTGTGTCTTCCTCACAGCCAGGCTAGTTCTAACCCTTCAGTTCTCATTTGCAGAACTTGTTGTGTGCAAGAAATGTCTCTTGGGTAGCTTTGCTTAATAGCAGTTAAGAATAAAGGGCCTCGGAAGTGTAGTGTTCAAAGCATTTTTGTTCTCAGAAGGCTGGAGAAAAAGATGTTTGAAAAATAAAAAATGCCAAGGGCAGAACCTGCGTGGAAGAGTAGAAAAAAGGCTCAGGCATGAGGGATGACTATTCTGTTGTGTTCTCACTGACCTAGCACCCTGTATTTCCTATGTTGTTGTTAGTAATATTGCTGCCACTGCAGTAGAGGATGGCTGCAGAGGTTATGGCTGCCTGCCTGATAGGGGAGCGAGTGTCTCAGTCTTGTCTAGAAACTGGGGTAACTCAGCATCTGTATGTGTGTGCAGCTGGAGAGAAAGCGGAGCTCTTGAGCTAGGTGTGGGGAAAGGTCACCTGTCTGTGCATGTCAGACATCTGAGGTGGGTTCTACTGTTGGCACGCTGCTGAGCAGTGGCACATTGAGGGCTGAACTGCAGTGTTCTGTGTGTCTGCAGTCACTTGCTTGGGCTGCTTGCAAACACTGGTGTGAAGAAAAACATGCAAGCAGGGTTGGCCACTTGTGCCCTCTCCATACTTGAAACACATGGGTCATAGAGAGCCTGTCCCGCAGTGCTGGGAACCCATACTTAGCCATTACTCAAGCTATCTGTAGGTATAAATGAATGCCACCTCATGGATTTCATCTGTGAAAGCAAGCAGAGGGTGCCAGTGTCAGAGAGGGCATGTAACAAAACCAAAAGGTTCCTGTGGATTTGTGTGTAGTTTGTGGTGTTGCCTTCTGCTGATATTTAGAGAAGACTGATAATGTAGGACCTTGTGTGTTTTCTAGATGGCTAAGTAGTTAAAAAAGGAAATACCAGAAGAACAAGAAAGGCACCATGTACTCAGTGGACAACAAAAAGCCTGTGCTTAAAACAAAGCCACGTGTAAATTCTGAGTTCTGCTCACTAGACTAATAGTTCATTTATGTTGCAGTGGCAGACGGTTTCCAGAGTTGATTTCAAAGCAGAGAGCAGTGCAGAGGGAAAGGATGAAGGCTCTGTCTGCCCATCAGTCTGGGGTGATGGGTGGTGATCCAGTTTAGCACTGGTACGCAGGACCTGCTTCTCTGACTGCTCATTTATAGTTTTGTGGTACCCTGTTTTCCAGGCTGTTGTTTTGGGCAAGTTGTCTAGTTTTCAGCATTATCATGAGACTACTGGTAACAGCTGAGCACAGCTGATAGCTTATTACTGCTGTTGCTACTTGGAACTAATAAATACCTAGTTTGGAAAGCACATGGATTCAGTGGAGTATGAGTTGCTTTCATAAGATGCAGTGGATTCTTGAAAGGCTTTTTTTATGGCTGTTGGGATGTGTTTGATGTTACAGCTCCTGCTTACCTAACAGCTGCAGTATGGAATATGGAATATTTCAGATCTTAATGGGTTGGTTTGTTTCTCAGTTGCTGTTCAGACTCCTTCCCATGGCTGGAGTGGGTGGAAAACCAGGCCTTTTTCTCTTGCTGATATTGGCATCTACCCAGACTTTCCAAAGTTGGAGGCAGAAGCTAATGCTAAATACTGGAATTATAGTAGTTCTTTGGACGTATGTGGTACCATCTTTTGTCAGAAGGAGTTTAAAGTGCAGAAAACTCTGCTTTGAAAGAGGGTGAGGTGAAAGGTCCTCCCAAGCTTAATTTCAGCTGTAATTCTTGGGATTCATTAGTCTTATTTGAAGCATTCTTTGTCACTAAGGAAGTATTGGAGACTATTGCTAATTCTGGCCAGAAATCTTGTTTTGGTAAGCAGAAATCTTGTCTGGCATTTGCTAGATGCTTGGTGATGTATGGGAGAGGCTGATTGTTTATCAAGGAACACTTCAGGACTTGAAATACAAACCCCAGTTTCTTCCAGAAGGAATAGAATCCTCCCAGTGTGTGATGACCTTGATAATTTTGATGAGAATTCTACATTACAACTGTCTAATCTTGTTAGTGTGGGTTTGTAGGGTTTTTTTCCCCCAGTATGTTTTAAACCTGATTTAGATGAGATTGAGTAGATAAATTGTGGCAGGTCTAATAACTACTGCTCAGTTCTGGAAGCTGTAGAGCACTTAAGTGAGGTGGTGTCCTTAGAGGTGTGAGTAGCTTATTGGATCAGGTGGGACTGTTGATGGCCATACTGTGTGTCCAGCTGAGAAAAAGACAGCAGTCTGGGAGTTATGGGTGGGATGAGGCACTGTGGGTTAGACAAGGAGAATAGAGGCAGAAGGTCATCTATGAAAAGCAGCGGCAGCAAAAGACAAAAGCCTATGTATTGTCTTTGACTGCATAAGGCATTGATGGAGTAATCTCTGTTCACTGTGTTAATTCTGGATGAGTGCTGGGTGTGTGACAAGAGAAAGCAGAGGAGTGGATGAACTGCTTCGTGAAGCATTTTGGGTTTCTATGCAGGTGAACAGCCTGACTGGGCAGAGAGTATGATTTGGTGCAGTTCTACTGCTAAAAAAAGACTGCCTGTGTATGCCACTGGGGCATGATGTAGTGGTTAAAATGCAGCTTACTTTGTAGTTCCAAAGGGGTTAACACCATTTGAGGTGGAACACTAGATTGGCAGGGTTTGATTAAATTAAAAAAAAAAAAAAAAACAGAGGGGAATATTTGAGCATGTGGATAAGAAAAAATGCTCTTTTGTTTCCTTTTTTTTCATGCTTCTTAATGTGAAGAGTGGTATAGAAAAAATGCTAGGTTTCTGTGATGTGCTCATGCTCCACATCCCTTAAATCCATCTGTGGCTGTGGAGCTGTTGCCACACACAGGCTCTGTGTGCTGTGTATTTTGCAAACAGCTGCACCTACTTGAAGGCTGCACGAGGCATTTGGGCTGGGATTGCCAGGCTGCTGGATGTGCTGGGAGCCCACAGGCGGTGAAATGCATCATTCCAACTTGAGTCACTGTTTTGTCTGAATGCGGGCATCAGAATATTCTCCCGCAGTGGGGGCAGGGGCAGCATGCTCTGTGTCTGACTGGAAGGTTTAATGGGGAAGGGTTAATGAAGTCGCAAGGCAGCAACAGTGAAACTGCAGTGCAGGGTTCTCTCTGGGCACGGGGGTGTGCACGGGGATGGATGGAGGCAGGTGTAAACTCTGCTAGGAGAAATCAGAGCTCTCCATCTATGCCATGTCCTATTGGAATATTTGTCTGGTTCATTCTGGCTTCCCCACCGTGGATGTGTTGTAAGAGTAACTGTGTTCCCCACCCTCCCTCCCTCCTCTTCCTTCTCTCCCCTCCCCCCCCCCCAACAAGCTGGAGGGCCAGAAGGTGGGGTGGTACCTCAGGATAATGGTAGCAGAAGGCGAAGGAGGCAGACAGCTGGCAAGTTCTGCCCCAATATGCTTCTCTGAAAGAGGCAAGGAAAATGCAGAAGATGTGATGCCTGAATGGCTCACTTTGCAGCAAAAGAGAAGATTAAAAGTAAAATTAGTTAACATCTTGCTCATTTCAAACCACCACACGCCATCTTTTTGCTTCCCTCCCCTCCAGCCATTTCTCTGTGGCTTTATATTCTGAGGGAATGAGGGAAAAGTCCCAAGCAATCCTGGGACTTAGCAGAAATCTATGTAGTGAGCAGCACTATGTAGTGAGCAGTAAAAAGACTGAGCTCTCATTGTAGCCCTTGTGTTATCTCCCTGTCATTTGTACGAGCCTGGGCAGCTGGAGCAGACAGGCAGCCACAGGCCTCTGCCGGGAGCTTCTGTTCACTGTACTGACACAACGGTACAGGAGTGTGCAAAGGCAGAGGGTAGGGATGGAGGCTGGGGGTCCTGCAGTGGTTCAGTCTGGGAGGGGAGTTCCAGAGGTGGGGTGTGGGTGCTCCTGGGGGACTCTGGGACCCTAGAGATTTTGAGTGAGAAAGAAGTTGCTGCTGTCTGCAGCTGCTAAATGGAAAGGTGAGAGAAAGCAGAGCCAAATGCTCCTGGAGATTCCCTGTGAGAGGGACAAATGGAGCACTGGGAAATCCCAGCTAGATGGAAGGGGGAAATTAATTCCATGGGAGCATGGTGAAGCATTTGAACAGGGGACTGGAACTAAAATGAACAATACTTTATGCTAAAAGGTTTTTATTTCATCAGGTACTGCTGCTTTGGACCATCTGACCAGCACAGCCCTTGCTGGCAGGGAGCTGCAGATGTGTGGTGGGCTGGATGTGCTGGTACTGCTGGGAACAGCGCTGATTCAGAACAGGATTTCCTTGTGCCTGTTATGTAGGGGATGGGTCCCAGTGATCTGAGGGTCCGATGTCTTTGTTGTGTGGGCATCTGTGTTTTGAAGAGGTTTTTGGTCCAGCCAAGCAAAACGCTGTGGAATGTCATGGTGGTTGGTTTTATGTAATGCTGTTCAAGCAGAACCTGGGCCCTCAGTGAAGCAGATGGCAGCTTATTGAGCAGCCGTGAGCAGAGGCTGGATATTCACTAGACCCCTCTAGCAGCAGCACTGTGGGCTTTACTCTGACACCTGACTTTGCCTAGTAGTCAAGTGAAGCTTGTACCTGTGGCGTAAGACTGGAACAGTGGAGATTTGTCTCTGAGTGGTTACTGGTCACCAGCAGTCTGCAAAGCAATGGAGAGGAATTGGGAAAATTATCATGTTTAATCCTTCCATCTCCACTAGGATTACTAACTAACCAGCCTTAAATGTGTGCAAAGCACTCCTTCTGTAGAAACTTAGTGAAAGTTCAGGTAAATGATCATGCCATTATTATAGAAACATAATTTTTAGTACACTTGATATATTTGAGGATAATTCCTTTGGGTAAATGTTGCTGTTGGTTAATGGAACAGAAACAGATAAATGCCAGTGCAGACCGCTTTTGAAAATTCCTTTTTTAGAAGCACCTCAAATCCCGTGTATTGCTGTTTTCAGTACAAACCAGCTATGTCAGCAGTTGGAATTGGGGAAAAGCACCTTCCAAAAGCTGTTTGTTGGTTACTGTTCATGGCAGAATTTCTCACACTGACTCCTGAGCTATGTGCTCTGTATTGCTGTTGCAGATTAGATTCTGTTCCAGCTGGAATGTAACTCTCATCCTGCTTGCTGATTCTTGCACTGGACAGGAGTCCTGTGGGAAAGATAAAAAACAAGGAGGTTAATTTTTTTTGCTGGTTTAGGGGCCTAGGTCTCTGGAGTGCTTGTCATTCTAGCAATGCCTTTATAGGTGAGGGATGATGCTCCTTTATGTCCGCCTGATTTCTACTGTAGCCTAGGGGTGCTGCTTAGTCAGCACTTTTCATGCTCATGGCTCTAAGTGCTTTGGGGTGCTAAGCAGAGTTCATACCTAGGAGCTCTTGTTCTTAAACATTCCCCTGCAGCAGTGGTTCATTAACTGCTTTTCTCTCTCAATCTCTTATTTACAAAACAGACCCAAATGATTGGTGGCCCTAAGGGAATGCCTGAGATGCCTCTAGTGAGGCTTCCTGTCTACCTTGTCTGAGCAGACAGGACCTAAATTCCCTGGGCTGTGTCCTTGTGGCATTTTCACCGTCAGTATTCAAGTATCCCATCCCTAGTTTTCAGACCTTGTGGCCGTTTTTATGATGACTCAAGTGATGTGTCTCAGGTTACTGTAAGCAGTGAGTTTTTACTGTGGTGTTTGCATGGCTGTTGACATCAGGATGATTGAAAGAAAAGGCTTGTCACTTGCAGGCTACCCAAGGTGTTAGAAGTGGCTTTGGAGTACCAAGTTCCTTGGCTGCATATGTATTTTTTATATATCATATATATGCCTGTATACATCTAATGGGGTGGAAAAGAAACTATGGTAACGATGGCAAGTTATTTAGTGCTGCATGGAGTTAATTGCTTCTAATCACTGCTAACACCCGTCTGATTTTATAGGAGACAACAAGCCTTCTTTGGATGTGCTCATTAGCCATCCTGTAAATCAGGGATGCTCTGGCATCTCCCGTATTGTGTGCCCATTTGCTGTGTTTTGTTTCCATGTAGCCGTGAGAAAGGAATGGTATGCACTGGGATGGAGATGGATTTGAGCCTCCACTTAAGGTCCCTTGTAAAAATTTGCAGGTGAAAGTTGTTTCCCAGTTGGCCACTTAAGCCTTGATGAGGGACTTCCCTGGCTATGTTGAGTTCTGTGAGAGCGAATGAGGTGTCAGGAGCTGCTTTCCCAGCAGATGTGAAAATGCTGCTCAGGGTGGCATGGTCATTGTATTAATACACAGTGTCAAAGTGGAGTCCCTCATCCTGGGGGAGTCTCTGAGGGTCACCCCATACTTAAAAAGAACTTCAAAAACTCAATGCAAAGGAGCTTTTCCTTTTTGTCAAAATAAGCAAGTTGTGTCAAAGAATCTGGGTTCTTTGCATGTCTTGATAAGACCTCAGTAGTGCTGGTGAGAGGTTTTGGCTCCTCGATTCTAGGGCCAAGTTAAATAATGAGCTGGAGAACCTGCCTTTTGCAGCTGCAGAGGTGCCCTGTCCCCAGGCGTCGCGGAGCCCTGCCAGGCCCCGTATGTGCTGCAGCATGATGGATATGTATGGGGTGATGAATTGCATGTGCCTGGGCACCCATTAGAGCTCAGGCACTGCAGGAAGATTAATTGGATCGGGTTGTGCCGGCATCTTTCAGGGCTCAACATACTGGACATTTATCTATCCATCTTCCACATCAGTCACTGCACTGTGTGCTCAAGTCAAGAAACCTTTGGGTGAGTTAGAGCTGTGTGCAGATAGAGGGGGGCTGTGGCTGTCTGCTGCAGCTCCTGCTGCCTGGGCATCGTGAGCTCAACACAGGTGGAAAAGGGGTCTGCAGGAGCGTTCCTCTTGGATAGAAACTCAGCTGCTACATTCCTGGTAATTGTTAGTCTTTTCCCTTAAATCTCTCTACTCCCAGCTCTCTCACCAGGTAGCAGCCTCCAGCATGCCACACTGGGAGCCTGGGGACGTAGGAATCTGAGCCTGGATTATAAATCAGGACAAGAAGGAGGGGAAAAATTCCAAAACTTAAGCCAGTGTCTGCTTCTGGAGTTTTTAAATGTTTGTGTTTTTCAAAGTTTTTCAGAAGCTGCCAGCAGGAGAACAACTTGTTGGGGTTTCTTTTATTATTACTTTTTTTCCCCCTAATTCTTCAAAATGCCATTGGGAACAGTTTTACTGTCCGGTGATTGTAGAAGCCAATGTATACAGCATCGATGTACATTGCCTGCATCTCTTGAGTCTCCACTGAGTGGAGGCGCAGCTCTGCTCATTTCTTCAGCAAGTCTGTGAGTGTAGAATTATGGTATGAGTTGGGATAGGGTGGTTGAGGTATGCTGGAGACAGTGAAAAATGGGAAAGCAAAAGGAAGCAGTGCCCAACAGCAATATGTTTGATATAAAAAGTCACAACAAGAGGGAGAAGAGGATGAGGGTAGGGTGCAGGGAGCACACTGCCTGGATAAAGCAGGTGAGGAAGCTAATCCAGTCACCAACCATTGAGGATTCCCAGGGGAATTGAGAGCTTAAGGAAGTGACAGTTCATTGTGTTCTGCATGCCTCAAGGGTTTAGCTCTATCTTTATAATTGATTAGCTGCCAAAAAATGTGCATGGACAGTTGAGTTTGCTCTTGTATCAGCTCTGATTACTTGGCTGATCTGGGATTGCTTAGAGCCTCAGCAACAGAAGTAAAGCAAAAGGCAGGAATCCTAAATCCAGATCTCACCTCCTTTGTTGGATGTATGGGAAGCCAACAGGTTGGTAGGGCTCTAGGTAATTGTACTATGAAGTGTAAGTCCATGTAGGCGTGAAGAAAATACCTAGTTTGGTTCCAAGCGAGGCAGCCTGAGAGAGAAGTGATGGAAGTATAGGAGATGGTAGTAACCATTTTGGAAGAATTGGAGCTTCTAGCCTAACTGTGAAGGTGTAGGGCTTGCAGGCTCAGATGACAGCACTATCTAAAGAGTGCACCCCTGTGCTCTGGGTCCAGTGGATGTATTCACTTGTTTGTATTCACAGGTAGAAGGTTTGCCTTTCTAGCTTGGCCTAGGAGGATCATGTGGCCACACATACGGAAAAACTTTTTCTGGGAGTGAACCCTTCGGAAAATAAACTATTTATGTAGTTGCCTTTTTAGGAAATGACTGTTGGGAAGGATCTGTGTGCCTAATGGAGTTAGTGTGTTGGTCCATAATCCAGAGTAGGGCACGGCAAGATGGAAAGTTGGGGCATCAAAGGTTTACAAATAATGCTGTGGCTTCTGTATCTGGATTTTTCTAGCCAAGCTCGCTCTCCCAGCCAAAAGCATTCAATATTAACATCTCTCCTGAGCTGCTGGGTTTAGCAAAGCTCTGGAGTTTCTTTTTTTTCCATGTTTTTTTTTTCCTGCCCGCCTGTCAGGCAGTCTGGATGCTTGGAGTGAATTCCTGTGCCTGTGTGTGCAGAGCTGCTAAGAGATGACTGCCTACACTGCTGCGATGTCCCTGTCCCCTGCTCCTATTACATGCGTTTGCAGTTTAGTAATTGCATGTGGATGGCAGAGTCAGTGCCAAGCCCTGCATATCCAAAGTCGTTTGGTGAAGAAGTCCATTATGCTAGTGACTCGCAATGATAAATTCCCTGTGATGGTGGCAGCTCACAGCAGCCTCCTCTCGTAATGGCATTCTGCTCCTGTTGGCAGCCTTCCCTGGGCAGCAGACACTGCCCTGAAATAGCACAAGCGATGAGAACAACAATGGCTGCACAACTCTGGGAGACCAAAACATGGAGCAATCAGTAATTCCTTTCCTGGGATTGCTGTGTTTAAGGAAACTTGCAGAGGAGATGGCAGCCAGGCATTTGGATGCTCCCAAGGCAAAAAGCCACGATGGACTAACCCAGGAGAGCCGTTGCTGAGCCTGAGGGGCTGAATACAGTTCTCAAAAGTAGCTCAAAGGGTCCTGTGTGTCCTACTGCAGTAACTTCACAGAAGAACCTGTTGGAACTTGTTTTTAAGATGTAAAGGATGGAGCAGGGGTCGGCTTGCGATCTGGGAGGGGGACAGAGGTGACACATCTGAAATACAAGCAGCTTCCGTATTATGTACCCTGGCCAAATCCTTTTGGTTTTGGTGTATTGACCTTGGGAATAGCACCCCGGCCCTTTGATGGATTTGTGCCCCATTGATCCTAATCTAATTAAAGCCGCACTTGCTGCTCAGCATGGGCCAAACTGCAGCGGGGTCAAGTGTATGTCAGTAATTTAAGGATTTAGTTAGGCTGTAAAATGATAATCAAGAAAGCTGTCTCTAGTGGAAACAGTTCAGTGCAATGGGTAAAACACTGTTGGAAGAAGATCCTGATACACCAGTGCTGTTGCCAGAGACATTTGATATATTCTGCAAGGGATTTATACATGAGAAAGAGTTCCCAGGGAGTGACTGGAGGAGGGAGGGGTTTATGCATGGACCAAAACAGTTGGTGGAGGACTTATGTTCTTTCCTCTCCTTTCCTGAGAAGTCAGCCTGGTTATCCTAGATTCAAGGGTAGAAATCCTCTTGCATTTGGGCAAGCAGGTTTTGTTTGCAGAGGTGTGGTCTTAGAGCTCTGTGAGGCAAATGATAATGCAGCTTTAATAATCTGGAAATGGTTAATACTGCTGAACTCATTAGATACCAGTCACTTGTCGGGTGTTAAGCTGTTTCCTAATTGTTAATGTTAATTGGCTGCTTATCTACTTGTATGGGGTAAGTGGTGGGGAGCCCCTGCCACAGACCCAGGCCCCCAGCTGTGAAGGGCTGGAAAAGGACAGTCCCTCCTGCCTAGATGGGCTGGTGTGAGGAAAATGAGTTCATGGCCTGTGCCAGCCTTGGAAAAGGTAGCTTGAGTCAGTGAAGGCACCAGTGAGTTCCTGTGCTGACCATTTTGTGTGGGCCCCTTACCTGGGCCCTGGTTGAGGTACAAGAGAGCTGCAAAATTAAACCCACTGTCAGCTACTTGGGGTGATTTTAAAGGCTGTTCTGCACACAGATATGTGCAAAGCAGACACACTTTTTTGCTACCCACGTTATTGCAAGCGTGGGTATTTCTTTTACTGGGTTATTAGCAAGTCCCTGGCTCCTGTCATTTGCCCTTGACTGTGGTATAACTGTAAAACATTTACTGCAAGGCCATGAAGAATCCATATGTCCGTGTGATCTGTCAGGCCACCAAGATGCCAGGGCTTGTGGGGTAGCATAAGGATATCTGAAGGTGACACATGCTGTCATTTGATGAACAGAGATGCAGAAGGGGTTTCTGGCAGCCACTACCTTGGCCTTGACAACTTGTGATGGTGACCAGGTGGGGTGTGTTATCTTAATAGTCTAGAGCTCTTGTGAATTATTTGCTGATAGATGTAAACAGCTGTTATTCTTGGTAATGGAAAGCAATTAGAAACATCTGTACTCTTGGCGATGAGTAATGCCTCCCATCTTCACTGCTCCCCAGTGCCAATTGGAAATAACTACATCATCAGGATGGGCTGGCAACCCTCACTGCATTATGGCCTGGTTCATACTGAGCTGTGAAGAACAAGAGGTGAAGCACGGTGGAATGAGGGTTTGTTGAGTTTGTTTCCCCCTTCAGGATGAGCGGAGGGAAGCCAGGTGCTCCATAGCTCCCTGTCAGCCTACAGGTAACTCAGTGTTCAGGAGCTTTGGGCTGGTATGACTTCTGGAGCTGGAAGTCTGTGATGGCACTTTGTGCCCAGATACCATCTTAGATGGAACTGCAGCTATCCCTGAGGCCTCAGTCAGGCATGTAAGTCCATATCAGGGCTTGCTGACAGCTGGAATGAGGTCTTGGTTTGGAGGCTCTTGAGTAAAGGAAGCACCAGGAGAAGCCCAAGAGCTTGGAATCTAGCAGCTCTATGCTCAGAAGGCCGTGGTGACAAACATTAACCTAGTGACAATGAAGTGTATTGTGCATAGAGGCTGGTTTGGGCCCTCAGTACCCTCTGAGGTGTGTTGTTGTAGAAGACATGAACTGGAGTCTTACCAGTTGTCTTTAATCCTCCTTGTAAATTACAGAAAACTCATTGTGGCTTTCTGTGCCTTCTGAATGACAGAATGACACCCCTGATGTCCTCAACTGGGATGAAATGAGTTGTATTTAAAAACAAAAAAATTGGGATAATTTAATATAAAATCCTTAGCATTCAATTTTTTTAGTGTGTGATTTTTATTCATAGTTTTCCAGTAGCTCTGGGAAAGAGAAGCTAAAAAGACCCTAGAGTATTGATATACAGAGTATCTGCTTTAATCCTTTGAGAGCAAGACCTTCTTTTGGTAGGAAGGGTTGTTAGCAATACTTCTGAAGTATTTGTGAGGAAAAGGGACTGACGGAGCTTTATGGGTTGGTAGTGTTTGGTCTGTGATGGATTTTTTTTTTGGTGCTTTTAGTTGACTATTTGTTATTTCAAAATAAAATTTAAAAGGGTACATCAGACAGCACTTCACTATTTGTTAATTGTATAGATGTCTTTTACTTCCTGACAGTTCCTCTTGGTTTTTTTCTGGAGTCAGTGTTAACTTGTTTTCTGTCATTGTTTTCATTGTGCTGGAGTGCATCATTTTAAGGCTTTCACATGGTTTTAAAACAAAGAAATGCTGTTTTCTGACTGTAGCTTCTCTGTAGCACTCTGATTAATAAATTGCAGGCTGCTGTCAGAATGGGATGGATCTGTTTAGTTCCTGAACTGTAGTTTATAAGTGGAGAAGAAATACTAGATGGGCAAAAGTCTCTGAAATGGACAATAGAGGTGTACAGCAGGTTTCTTGCTGTATTAGTTCTTTCTTACAGGCTACGTGGGTTAATTCCCCCACCAAATGAAGAAAAGCAGGGAAGTAATTAACACACAAGACAGAAAATATGAACTGTGATTCTTTGCAGAGGCATTTCATGCTTTATTGGCTTCATGAGAAGGCTGAGGTGCCAGATCAATAATTAATATATTGAAAGAAGACAAAATAGATAAATTATGCAAGGGCAGGGCATTTGTTGGCTTTGGAGGAGGGAGAATTGTACTGAAGCATGTGGTACTTGCAACACACAGAAGCCAGTAGCTGGGCTGTTATACTCCCTTGGTGTGGGGTGGATGGCTGCAGGGATGCAGGTATATGGATGATGTTGGAACAGGCTCTTACCCTGATGCTGATAGGGCCTGATAGAGCAGCTGCTTTCCTGTGGCTGCTGCTGCGGGGGGCATTTCAGAAGGACTCTCAAGTGTAGGAAAGGCCATGCTTGGAAATGAGTACTGAAGAGGTTCATACAGGCACAGTCTAAATTCTGGTTAGACCATGAGTGCTTGTTGTACTGGAACCCCTCCTGGATTCCAGTAAAATCAGAATAAGTAAAACTTGTGTGTGCTGCATCTCCATGCACAGCAGAGTGAAATTCCCTTGTGATGCTTTGCAGTCCTAAGCTGCCCACGTGGAGATGTTTCAGATCATGGTGAATCAAGTAAAAGGTGATTTCTCGGTTTCAGATTATCTGCAAGGAAGAGGGAAACATTCAGGTTTCCTTGTCCTTTGGTGCTTTGGAGGTAGGTGCGTGCAGAGTTCGTATCCATGCCATGTTCCCAAGCGTTCCTTGAGGTTTCAGTGGAAGCTAGCAAAAGGTCTCACTTTTGTGTGACTTAATGAAAAGGGGAGAGTGGAGGAGGTGGAGCTGACCCTTTAAGTAGGGATCTTGAAGCAGTACCTGTGGGTGTCCTTTGATTAGTCTCTGGAGTGCCACTGGCCGTGGTATCCTTGCACGATGGGATGTGCGCTAATGGAGAGAGCAGGTGGGCGCTGGGTACGGGCAAGAGAACTTAAATGCCACCCCTGGCTGTCAGCTGGGTTGGAAAAGTTGGGAAGCTGATGAGCAGTTTTGGGGGAAGAGCACAAATTGTGTGGATCGATGTAGCTGTCCCAAGGACTGGGGTTTGATCAGTACGACCGTGATTGTATGCCAAGGACAGCTGCTGGATGAAGGATTAGGATGGGCTCTGATTGCTAGGGTTTACTTTACAGATGTCATGAAAAGGCTTTCTTCAAACCTGTTCATTCCTCCAGTGCTTCTTTTCCAGATGGGAATTATAAAGTAAGATTCAGTGAAATCTGCTTCTCTGTTATTTAACAGAAAAGAATTACAGTAACCTTTTCTAATCCTTTCATTTCAGGTTTGATTTACCTGCTATACTTTGATCAGAAATTTGTGTAGTTTTACAGGATTAGGTATTTTCATGTCCAGTTGTGGAATGACTGTAGTGTATAAAAAATTTTATGATTATTGTATGTTGAAAGCTGGGATTAACCTGTGATTCTTGATTAAAAAGATACTGTACAGGATGGGGTTGGGTACTGAAATTGTTGCTTAGCTTGTGTCCCTTCTTGTTTGGAAGAAAGAAAAACTGAAGATGTTTTCCAGGAAGTTTGCTACCAGAGTAGAGAAATTTGGAATTAGGGGAGGTAGAGTTGTGTTTGCCTCCTTGAACACTTGAGAGTTTCCTTGTGAACAAACAGAATGCTTGGTAGCAACTAGGCCTTTGCTTACTGTGTCTGATACTGGAGTATGGCAGTGCTGAATCTGTGTCTGCTCTCGTGGTTTGTAGCTCTTGCTGAGGGTGGCATCAGCCTCTTCCAGATCAGGGACTTCAATATCCAATGGAAAGCCTCTCATTAAGGCTGAAGCTGATTGATGTTCAGCAAGTCTCAACAAAAAGCTAGGTTGGAGCAAGCTGATTTTTTCTGTCTTGGTGCAAAATGGCAGCCAAGGCAGTTCTTAAGGCAGCCCTTAGACACAGGTGGAAGAAAGGTGCCATGAGGGACAGCATTACCTGCCACTGAATGTGGGGTACAGAGATGCCTGCCTCCCACAGACTGAAAGGATGGTTTGGAATCATGTAGATAGCAGGAATACTTCCATATGTGTGTTTAATATACAAATACATTTTAAAAGCCTAAGGATTTATATTGTACATGGCATTGTCTTCAACCTAGTAGAGAAGTGTTGGGACTGCTGTGTATATATTTTACATATAAATAAAGAATAAATCCATATAATGTGCTCTATTTCAATTGAAATCCACCTAAAAGTCTTCTTTGGTTCTGCTGCTGTTCCCAGCTTGAGTAGGTGGAAAGTAAGTAGTATGGGTCTGCTTTGCCTGAGAGTGTTGTAGGAATTTGGGTGACATGATGTCGTGGTGGCTTTCCATGGCTGTGTGAGGGCTGGATTTGTTCTTGGTCACCCTTTTTAGAGAACAACCAGCATTTATGAGGGAGAAGGTTTTTGCAGGTTTGTAGATGAACAAAGGGCAGTCCTGCCTTCAAGATGAAGGCACTGCCTAGTGCAACGGGAAGGAAAGCTGCTGTGACTGCTGGGCAGCTTGTTGAGAAAAGGGCTCCAGTGGGTAGGTTTCCCTTGAGCAGCTACGTGCTTTTTCTCCCCGTAAAGCTGTTGTCCGAGTAGTGCTGCTAACCACAGATAACATGGTCCTGTTGTGGATGCAGGAGTCAAGGGGCTAACAAGGAATTGCTTTTCTCCATGCTGGGCATGAAAGATGTGGTCTCATGAAATCCTTCAGGAGAAAAACAGGGATTGAGGGCAGGCTGAAGTTGTGTGCTACCAAATGATACAGTCCTGGCTGAGCTGGAGCACAGCGTGCAAAATGAGAGCCGAAGTTCCAAGTGGCAATTATCAGGCAGCTTGTTTAACTCTGTTTTCCCTAGGAAATCACTCTCAGGATTATGTGGTCTCAGGAAAGATTAGCAAAGCTGACGAATCTTCAGGTTGATAAATAGGAAGATTAGATGGAAGCAGTGGGAAAGCTACTTAGTACTGAAGTCTTTGCCCTGAGAGCCAAAAGAAAAGCTTTTAACTAAGCGCATTTGGAAGGAGCAAGCCTGAAATTGCAAGAAAAGATGGCATAAGGAGGCAAGATGACAGCTGGATCCCAAAGGAGCTTTTAGTTGCTTTTCCTTGCAATTGATGGCAACTTCACAGGACCTAGTACCAGGAACAGACAGTGCACCATAACCCCGACTGCTGCTGTAACTGAGACTATGCACAGGCTAAGCCCCTGTGGTACGAGGCTCTAGGGATTAGGGCAAGGAAAGGACCAAACCTGGGCTGGACTGGAAGCTGTGGGTACTGAATCATACAACCCAGATCCCTGATATAGCAAGAGAAGTGTTTCTGTTCTCTATTCACAATGGCAGCCTGCTTGCACGGGTGTTCTGGGCAGTAAGTCTTGGTAAAACCTGTGAAAAGCATCATTTCAGCTGAAATGAGTTTTTTAGTTTGATTGCCACAAACAGTGCACAGATAAGAACAAGAAATAGTTTGTGGTGAGAGCTAGTTTGGTGTTTTAACGTTTTCCAGGAAGTTAGTGTATTAAATGGTTTTCTTGGGGCCATGGACTTTTCCAACCTCCATTGATGACAAGTTGTGGCGAGGCATCCATTCATCTGAAATTTGAGCTGGGCAAATGGAAGGCCTGTTGTTTCTCCCTGAACAACTGTCTCTTTCTGGAGAGTTATGTGAGGTCAAGACCAACTTCCCAGTTGGAGTTGAGCTGGAAGAGCTGAGGTGATCTGGAGATGAACTGCTGCCAGGACTCCGTGTACCATGTGTCCCCAGGGCACACTCCCAGCTCTGTGCCAGTGCTCACTTTGCTGCCTTGCTGAGGGATGTGCTTGGATCCCTGGGGCTCTGGGATGTCACTAAGGATAGAGCTCAGGGCTGGGTTGTAGCTCGTAAGTGGTGTGATGGTCCTAAGGAGAAGTGCAAGCAGAGAAGCCAGGAAATATTTTTGTGTTCCTGTATCTTTTCTTGGTACGAAGTTAAAAATGGTTGGAAATGACAGGAACATTGGGAGCCTGTGAAATACTGCGTAAAACTGATAGAAAATGGATCTTTTCTCACAAATAAGGAGTTTTCCCTTCTGTCCACTGAATGAGAGACCAGTGCTCATTATGAAAGGAGTTCTGTTTCTCCCCTGGATCTCCACTGCTTGCTTTGTAGTTTATAGATGCTTTTTTAACTTGTTCATTTAACATCACTGGTGATCCATGTATACCTGGATATAGCAGTGTGATAAAATTAATGTCTTGGAAGTGTCATATGTTTTGTATACTTGTGCTGTCAGGAAGTAATGCAGCAGAAACATGAGAACATTACACTGAATGATGTGGCAATCCTCTAACTTCTTTCTGGTGATAAGCAGCCGAGATATTCCAGGGAAAAATTAAAAAGGGAAAAAAAAAAAAAAAATCCAGAATCGGCATTTGCCAAGTGACCAAGGCAGAGTGGTAAAACCAATTGTGGCCATGTTTGATATGTGATGATAGGTGGCTATTTTTAAAGATAAAGTCTTGCTTATGGCACCTGTCTGAGATGGAAATATATGTTATTGTCTTGGTTTTATTATAAGAACAAAGCTGGATACAATGAGTTTGAAGGACAAACAGCAAAAATACAAAAAAGGATTTTCATCCTGAATTTGTGTGCCTGCCTTTCAACTTTGCTGAGTGTAATCATCTCCATCATTTTCTGAAATGATTGTGTCATTAAAGGAAAAAAACCAAATCTGAGCCCCTTAATAGGGCACCTGTGCTTACGTTTGTGTTTGGAGCCAGGTTTCAGTATGACTTTCAGCACACTTCTGTGTTCTTTGTCTGTACCATTACAGGGACAGGTTCCTTGTCCTGCTGTCCCAAAAACTGTGGCTGACTTCTCAGTTCTGCTGTAGTCTCTGCCTGGGATTTGGCACAGGAGCATTGACATTACTGGTCCCAGTGCTCATTACGTACTGCTATAATTGTTCTGTCTTTCATCTATTCTGTGCTCCTCCAAGTCCTCTATAGGTTGGACTAATCCAAATGAGTTGGTATTATCTGCATAGGTCGTCACCTCATTTCTCAGCTTCTTCTCTAAATCATGACTAATGACTGGAAGTAACTCTGGTCTTACTGTCTTGGGGCACCTCCTTGTTAATCTTGAGCCATTATGTTAATTGACTGTTTGATCCTCATCTCTGCCCTGCCCCTCCCTCTGACTAACTTGCAGCCAGAATTGTCTGTCTGTTTACAACTGCCTGATTTTTTCAGAAGGCTTGATGAGACGCTTGGAGGCTCTTTGGGAGCCCAGAATAAGATGTCATCACACACATCTTGATCTCCTGCTTTGATGCAATTGCATTATCTGGCAGGATTTTCCACACTCTTTCCAGGCTCGCTGGTGATTCATTGTCCCACAGCTGCTGCTGCTGCTCCTTTGGGTGTCCTGTTGACTCTCCAGAGGCAAGGATTGAGGTGGGGAAAGAACTTGGAGAGATGTATGTGGTAGAGGAGGAGGAGGAACAGGGGAAGGCAACAAGCTCTTTGTCCGACTTGCTAACGCAGTATTTCTGCCAGCATGTCACTGTGTCATCTCAGAAAGAAAAGTGGAAGTGGGAATTGATTTAAGGTATTCCTGACTGAAATAAAAATAAGAAATTTACTCTGTAAGATTATGTACAAGTCAGTCAGACTCTCCTCTGTTATTCAGTCACCATTTTGCTATCAAGCAGGTTGTAAAACCTGGTTTTGCCCATTCTGTGTTTCACAGTTGCTGCATATTGGGGAGTGGAAGGAGAAGTTTGGTGTTTTGTTTTTCTCTGTCTCAGCACCAGTAGGCCATGTGGTAAAGACTTAGACTGTGGGATATCTGCATAAAGAAATATAAATCTTTTTGGCATTTCAGGTCTCCCCTGGAGATCTTGTTTTGATGGTCAGGTGCTGGGGAGTTCTGGGAGCTCCTTTGGTTATTGCTGCCTTTATGAAAGCAGCTGTTCCATCAGTGATGTGGTTTTGGTACTAAGCAGGAAGGTAGAGGAGTACAGGCGACAGCTACTGCAATCCCGTGCTTGTGTAAACTGCCTGTTAGTGATGGAATAGATCCGTTCCAGGGCAGTCAGTCACTACTGATGGCCGTGTGGCTCGGCACTATTAGGGAAGTAGTTGCTCTCTGTGTGTGCAAACCCTCTGCAACAGAGCTGCTGAGGAGATCAGTGCTCTGTTCTTGGACCGACAACTGGTCTGTCATAGTCCCATCTCACTTGTATTTTCCTCTCTTGCTCCTGAAGAAAGAGGTGATGGAGGCAGGAAAAACAACTGAACTCTGCAGAAGAAAAAGCAGAGTTGCCAAACAATTTCTAGTGAATTGGGGCAGAGACTAAATGCTGGGGTGAGGAGCCAGATGATCCATTTCACTGGTGTCGTAGTTGTGTTAAGTGAGCACTTGGAGAAGCCATAGCTTGGAGTCCCCATATCTCAGGGGCCAGGAATTCGACCTGGATGTTAATAGGCGAGAAGTTTATAGGTGTATTGTGGATGCACCTTGCTGGATGAAATGTTACATTGAGTCTCTTCTGCTCTTGGGTCATTGTTGAGATTTTTTTGGTGGGGAAATGATAGATAAATGTGAAGATGGAAGACAGATGGATAGACAGAAAGACACGATCAGATAGTAGATGAGTTACAGTTGTAGCCTAATGCATGTGCTGTCTTAATACTGCAATATTAGCACAGCATCAGAGTCCCTGTACATCTGCCCCCCTTCCTCCAACTGTACCGATTTATATGAAAATTAAGATTACAAATTAAAACCAGGCTATCCTGGAGTTTTCCAGTTCATCAGCCATCCAATAAAAATGATGTTGAGCTTGTGTGCATAATACCCAGAAGATTACTTTGTCCTTACAGCTAAGCTCTGTCCCTGATATAAAAGATCTCTATCCAGTTTTATTGAAATAAAGAACTAACATCATAATCCCAATATTGAGGTATAATCTTCATTATCTCCTGACCCTCTTGAGATTTTTTTTTTCTCCCACCCCCATTCTATCCTGATTCAGATTTATTTCATTTATAATCCCTATGTGTTTACCTTTATTCAGATAGGATTATAAACCAAATAAATAAAAACCCTCCCCCAGCATGTCCTAACATACAGCAAATACCCTTCAGCTGAGCTCTCATTCTGTGATGTGTTGGGCTGAGCTGTGGCACGCTGGGCTCAGCTCCTGCAGGCTCTGTACCTGGGGTTCCCCACAGCAGCACTGCCCACACACCCCTGGACCTGCTCCTTGGGGCAGGGGCTGGCTCTGGACCCCCGTGCTGGCAGGCATGGCAGGGACACTGTAAATGTCCGTGGAGATGCAGACAGGTGCACTGGCCTGTGGTGGAATGCTGCCGCTGCTGAGTGCCCTTCCTCCTTACAGTACTTCCAAGCACTTTGTGGTGCTTGAGTTTGTTTCTATGCTGAATGCACAGCTGAGGCCAGGAGTTAGAATGAAATGACAGGCATTTTGCGATTTGGCCAAAACCTCTGTTGAGCTGATACAAAGAATGGCTTCTCTTTTCACAGACACTTTCTGGCTGCAGGCTGTGCCCTGGACTGGTGCCTGTGTTAGTGCTCAGGAAATGAGGGTCACAGTGTTGCTCAGATGGGGACTTTTTTGGGTGCAGAGCAGTGTTTCTGTGCTGTAGGAATAGCCAAGTGGTAAAGGTGAGACCTATCCCTGCCTCCTTTTAGTCACACGCAGCTGGTCTGGTGATGGGTAATGTCACAGTCAAGTGTCTTTGGTAACGTCAGAGGGCTAACACGAAGCCTACCTCTGGAAAAGGGGAAGGAAGGCTTTTGGAGGCTGTGTTCCATAGTGGTGAGGTAGTATTAAGGAAACCTCTTTGCTTATTATAATCACTGGAGTGTTTACCTTCATGGAGAAGAGAGGAACCTCTAAAACATGAAGTGGGAAAAGTGGTGGGTTTTTTGGGTATGTGCATTGTACAGCGTTGCAGTAGGTCGGACATCCCAGAGGTGTCTCGGTGGCATTTCTTTATAAATGTAAGGAACAGTCACCTGGATGAGAGCTGTGGAGATCAACAGTATCAGTGGGGTCGAGTATGGGAAAAGGAGGTGCAGTTCCTGGCTAGGCAGGTGGCTTTTCTCATGGTCCCAGTGCCTCCCTGAGTTATTCAGTCTGCATGAAAGGTTGGAAATACTAAGTTTCAGTGAGAAGAACTTGGAGATTCTGAGAGGAAGATGGCAGTGCAATAGGGCATACATGGCGTTAGAGGGGGGAATTTAGTTTGCTACAGAGATAGATCATGTTGCATTGCTAAAGTAACTGTGAGTCTTGTCCTGGAGTAAAATAAGTATGTACTTAAGAAAAAATCACCCAGGTAAGCTGAGGTTATTCCTTCTGTCTCCATCTGCTAAGCTGATAACACAGAGACATATTGATGAGGGCTCAAGGAAAACATGAAATATTTCATCAGTAAGATTACACCACACAGAGACAGATGTTGGGAAGCTGTAACATTTAAAAATAAAGAGATAAACACATGCTTGTAGGAGGGATGGAAAGATTATTGTGGGTTGTTGTTTTGGGGTTTTGGTTTTTGGTTTTATTTTTTTTGCTCTATGGGCTGAGTGGGAGGAGGGAAGGGAGAACAAGGTGCTGAGAGAGGGAGAGGCTGTATCAGAACATAAAGGAGTTACTACCTGATGGCAGACTGAAGAGGTGAAGGCTGCTGCCTTGGGATAAGCAGCTTTTGTGGAAGTAAGGGAGGAAAGTGAGTTTAGCCAGGTTTATAACTTGTCTCTTCTTATATGGACCAGCCATGCAGCTACTCATGGCAGATTATGTTTTAGTTGTTAATTGTAAAACTTTACTTCTGAACTAGTCTGATCTAGGAGATGGGTAGTGCTTGACTTAGGGGTGTCAGTGAACAGGAGGCCCACTGTCTGCTACAGGTAGTGTATGTCTGATTGTGTAATACTTGCATGTAGGTGTCAGTCAGGTGAGTCTTTGGCCTTGCCTGTTGCTGCTATGGTGTGTGACAGGCACTGCTGGCATTCTCCTTTGGAAGAGTTCCATGAACCCTGGCATTGTGCTGCTCTGCAGCAGCTTTTCCAGCCTTGCTGTTCAGCTGACCCTCACATGGCCCTTAGCTGCTATGAGTCATGCATTGAGCAAGCTGCGTGTTATCCATGAGCGATGTTTAACAGCTGGAAACATTTCTTCTGGGCTGGGGCTGTCCAGCTGCAACTGTAGAGGTGTTTCTGCAGTCCTCAGTAGGTTGGCACTGTGGGGGCTCTGTGGGGGGCTCTGTGTAATAAAATGGAAGTTTTCAGCAGAAATACTTCAAAGGAATTTTGGGTATCAGTAAGCTCACGTATGTAGTGCCTGGTGAGGAAGAAAAGTGTCTTCATCCTTTTCTGAGGGTGTGAGAGCCTGTCAGTGGCTCCTGTCTGTAACAAAACTGGCAGCACCTTGGAGGCACCTTTGGTGCCAAAGGAGGGCCCTACTGGCACAGGTTCATGGCTCTGTAGGTCACAGTGGTGGACCAGGCACTTGCACTGATCCACATCTCCTGTTGAATTCTGCAGGGGTACAGGGCCCCACTAGGCAGTGACCAGCTGCAGCTTCCTTGTGTCACCCCAGTGCTCTTGGGCTGGGGAGCCGTTGACCCCAGCCCCCCACTGACAGGGTTTCCTGTGGATATGTGGCAGTTGCACAGAGTTCCTGGGGTCAGGAAACAGCACTTAGCTTCTCAGCCCATTCCAGTGTCTGAGACAGTCAATCAACACAGTGGCCATCAGCTAAGGGACGTGCCTTCCTCTTGTCAGAGAGGGTTCTGTGAGGAGTAGATGACGAGTCTGTAATGGGAAAGTCATTCTGTTGGAGGTATACTGCTGCTGCTTTCAGGGGTTGTCCTGATGATCCCTGGGCTTGCTGAGTGCTGGGAGAGTACGTCTTGGCCAAGTACAGAGTTTGACTGCTTTGCCACCAGGAAGGATTCCTTCATAGCTTTCTCACTTTGATCCTGTGATGGATGACAGTGCCAGGGACATCCTTAACGCTGTAAAACCTCTGAAGTTCCCTAAAGGTGATATACATCATGTGTAAACGTTGCCATCTGCAGAATGCTGCTTTATTAAGGACTTCCAACTCTGCCTTAAGTGGGAGGCTGGAGTGACAAAGTGATGGTGTCACTTTGCAACTGGCCCTTGAAAGATGGTCCATTCCCTTCGGGAACCATCTGTGTAGCCCTTTGTGCCTGATGGAATGTTTATTGTGTTTGGCTGAAATAAAGAAAATCATCTTTCTGTTCCTGGTGCTGTGATTTTCAGGGAGTTTATAAGCTTTCTGAAAGATTGTTCCCTTTTGTCCCAAGGACATTTAAGTTTGGAGCTGGAGCACAGGCTGAAGGTATAGCTTTGGTGGAAGTTTTGTGAAACCCAAGCTTCACAAAGAGGAGTTGATACAGATTTCCTTCCTCCTCGGCATGGGAACTAGCCTTCTGTTTGCTTGTGATTAATCAATTTACATAGCAGGTGGGGATAGCAAATTACCTACTTAGCTACGAGCAGGAGTGGGTTTAAAGGGGTGGAAACATCTGAAAAATGTTTGAAAAAAGAAGTTGTGAAGTTGTGTGAGGTCAGTGGCCAGCTGTTGATAGGAGGGGTGTCTGAGCAGCAGCTGGCCATAGATTATCACCTTAATGATGATCGTTTGATTGCCCTGTCACTCTGGCTTGGCCAATTCTTCACTCCCCCTTGTGTCAGCATTCTTCCCTGAGGTTCTTGGAGAGGCTGCAAATATACATGAAGATGTTCTGAGCTGAGCTTAGTACGATAATGCTTATCCACAGGTGCCCAGGTACTGGTTGGGTTCCAGTATTTTCCGCCGTTGGTGCAACCATGTACCTGGAATGGGCTGAGAAAACAGCGTGAGGGTGCTTACACCTAGAAATGCTGCCGCTCTTGTGTGGCGGATCTGCAGCACTCTGGCTCTCTTTACAGAGGTGTCTTACATCAAATAACTTAAAAGCTATTTCTTCTTTTAGTATAAATACTGTTGAAAAGGTTTAGAAAAGTGCTGAAATTCAGCCCTACTGCTTTCCATCTAGTTCCCTTAGGTTGTTTTGATTTGGTGGTGGTGGTGGTGATTTTTGGTGTGGGGCGTTGCAGGGTTTTTTTTGTTTCTGTTTGGTTTTGGGGGGCATTGCTTTTTTTATTAATGTCTAGTTTTGTTATTTTGCTATTTCGCATAAAGGCCAGGAAACGCTGTTCAAGGCACAGAAAAGATGATGGCAACAGGGACAGATGAGTGAAGAAGGTAGCAATGCCCATCTCAAGAGGCAAGGCTGGAAAGAGCAGCTTGGTTAGCTGTGTGTGATGGCATCTGTTGGTAGTATGTCAGAGCTGTTGGAGCTGAGAGATGGAATGGGCACACAGGGAGATGTGCATAAACCACTCACAGTTAGAAAAATTCCCTGGAACGCAGGAGATGGGCTCTGCTGTTCAGATAACCAGGCTTGGGCAAGGGGTGTATCATTGGTGTTAGAACATTGCACTGACCCACCTGCCCTGTGCAGCTGTCCTGGGATGCATGGGGGCTCTGACACTGCTCACCCAGGCAAGCTGTATGTGTCACTAAGATGGTTCCTCAGCTGGGAATACCGAACAGCTGAATCTGTATGTGGCATGGCAAACTGAACTTGTCTCCATTCCTATCTTTCCTTCTTGCCTGGGGTTTTTGGTCTCCAAGCAAATCTGGGTGATTGTCTTCAGAGCCCAGAACCACTGGCTCTGATGCCTGTGTGTCCCTGTCCCAGCTGATGCCTGGTTCTGCCTAAGTGCTTCTAACAGCTCTTCCAGTGTGGGTGAGAAGGCACCTTGATCTACTGAGTCCCAGTTTTTCCAACTGCAGTGTGGGCAAATGGATTTCCTAATTTCTCATTTTATGTGAATAGACAGGAGAACAGCTGCATGATTCTGGTAATGGCAATGGGAATTGAAATTGCACGGATCTGTACATGTCTGTAAGTCTTTGGGTTCTTGACTAAAATAGGTTCAAGCAATTTCCAAGAAATTTATTTTTCTTGCTCTAACATTGCTAGAAAAATCTAACTATAGGACTTGGGCTGTTTAGAACAGTCTATAGTAAATAGTAATGAACTGACTGCTTGCTTAAAACCCTAGCATTTCACTAAACGTGGCTGTGGGGGTTTTTCTTGCAGATCAGCCAGTAAGGGACATGGGTTTGGCTTCTAGATGTCCCAGAGCTGACATTGGTTTAACTGGGAGGAAATAGGCAAGACAGTCAAGTATCAGGATTTGAGGTGCAGGCATCAGGCTAAATGTGTCCATAGTGTGTGAACTCTTTATGAAAAATGTAGCTACATGTAAGCATAGGCGGTGTGTCCCATTTGGAAAGTTGGCTCACAAACAGCACCGTGCCAACTGCAAACTGGGAAGAAGTGGTGCCTGGATGGAATATTGGCTTTTTGGACCCGTTTGATGGCCATCATCTCTCTTGGGTGTGTGTGCTGTCTGAGCTGCACACTCAGCAGCACAGTCGGAATGGCAATGTACAACATCCAGCAGTGGGAACAGAGGTGGCGTGGTGGTCACCACTCTCTTGCCTCACCTGGTACACGTAGCAGAACTGCCACTTCTCAGGAAGGTCAGAAGGGGGCTACTCTGCACTCTCTGGATATGTTTGTTGGACTTGTTGACTGTAATGAGAGGTGTGAGCATGTGCTCAAGAAGTTTCTTCAGGCAAAAGGGTGTGGGTTATTCAGATGGGCCCAGGTCAGGAGAGATGTCTGGGAGAGGAATATTGCAGGGCAGCAGTGAGGCATCCAGAGAATTTGAGCAGTTCTCTGCAAGATGCATTTGTCTACAAAGTCTGTCAAGGCTTCTAATTAAGGTTCCTTGGACAAAATAAATCTGCTGCCTTCCCTGTTGACAAGAACGCAAGTTGAAAGATGTGGCAGTGAGCAGGGTAGCAGTACCCACCCTCAGGGCCAAGGACACGGGTGGAGCTGCACGACCTGGACAGAAGGCTGAAGGGATTCCATCTTGCACCTGACTTAGCAGGTGGGAGGCTGAGGTGCACAGCCTGGCCCATAGCCCCATTCTTTGAAGGTGTGTGAATGAAAACATCCAGAAGAGGGCTGGCTTGGAGCACTTTATTACGATCAGTGCCTTAGTAATGTTCACACTTTGTCATTGCTCACTTTTATGGGGGGGCTGGCTTCAAATGCAGTATATTATGCAATGGTTTTGTCATGTATCAGTGATGATATTAACAGTCTAATGCTAAACAGGTTCTGAGGAAATGAGGAGGAAAAAAAAATGACTTACTATATTTACCCTGAAACAAGATTCAATCTGCCACTGTATTTAATGCTATATTTTTCATTATCTCACAAGCATATGTTGGAACTGCTACAGATGATGAAGTTAGCTGCTGGGCAGAGCTATCATCAGTGCTTTCCATCTTTATTTTAATAAGAGGAACGAGCAAATTGTTTGTGACCTTTGTCAAGGGCTTCCTGGAAGACAAGAAACCTAGCTGCAACAGAATCGCTAGCCTGGAGCTCTGCTGAATATTCAACACTTGAGCCCTGCCTGAAACGTGATGTAACAAAGCCATTGTGTCTGATGGAGCTATGTCTGCCACAAAGGAACTTTAGCTAACAGCTAAAGTTAAACCTTTCCTTTCTTCTCCTCACACTCCTGGAACAATGTGGCAATATGCTGTTTTGTTCAACCTACTTGCAGGGCAGGAAGCTGAAAATGGTATCTCCCTGACAGCTGGCTCATCACGCATATGCTGCTGTGGAGAGAAAAAAAAAGTGGGCTTTTGGTTTTTTTCGGAAGTAAAAAGCTGACATATGTGCTGTTGGTATGTGTCACATGAAGGCCATGTCCTCTATGGCTGGCAGCACTGAGGAGTATGGAGATGCTGTTTTGAGATACCCCACACAAAGAGAACCTTGTGAGACTCCCAGCACATCACCGTATAGAGCAAACAAGAATGCCTAGGCAGGGATGGTTGCAGAATGCATTCCTGGCATGGAGGGGGTTCCTGCAGAATCCCCTCGCCCATGTGAGAGTACCAGAGCACCAAATGTCATCACCACCCCTACACAAGAAAATGGCATCCTGAGGCATTGCTCCAGTCTGTAGGCAAACTGGGGCAGGGGTGGCCAGTCCTGGGACTGGAATCGCTTTCTCACCTGCAATGGCTTTGGCATTTTCACTTGTGCAGCTCTTAACAGTTTGTGGAGATGGAGATTGTTCCTGATGCTGTCTGTTGGTGCAGGTGTAGGCTTTGCAGGTGACCTCAGATAAAACACTTCATTGTGGGTGCTTATTTAAGCTTCCAGGCATCATTTCATATATAGGGAGACAGAAAAGTGCAGTAGAAGTGATAATACACCCCTGTCTGTTATCTCCCCTTGTGGTAACTGTGTTTACACTGCCATACCATGGTGCAAGAAGGTGATCTGGGAACCAGGTTTGTAGTGGTGTGATTTTATTTTGTCATCAGCTGTTTATAGTTCTCTGAAATCTCAGTATCTTACTCTGGTGCATTTTGCTGACTCTGGTATCCTCAAAACTTGGAGGGAAATACCTTGTGATTATCTGAGGAAGTTCAGTTATCAATGTAAATTTCATCAAGCTTTTGTGGAGCCCGCAACACTGCAGCTTGCAAACATCATTCCAGAATTGGTATTTGGTTATCCTTGTGTGGGTGTAATGGCTGTACATGAGATGAGGAACCTGCCCTTAACTCACCTTGAAAAACAAACGAGCAGTGGTCTGGAATGGCAAAGATCTAAAGTCACCTTTTGGTACCTTTGACACTTTTTTCTAAAGACTTCAGACCATTCATTGCTCCTTTGACTTGGTGGTGCCATTTATCAGGATTCTTTTTACATCGGAGCCTTCTGAAAACCGGGTGTACAGTGATTCCTGGCATTAATGCTTCTGTGCAAAACCATCTGGTGGAAGCTTGGAGTGCTGAACGAAAGGTGTAAACCTGGATTAGTGTGGATATGGTTCTCTATTGCCTTTGGCTCATTCACATCTCACTGGATGTTTTCCAGGTTCCCTTGGAAGAGCCAAGATTGCCATCATACAGTGCAATGCCATATGTTTAGATTCATATGACATATTACCTAAAAGTCATAAATTATTATACTGTGTCTCTTTACAGGGCTGTGATTAGAAATGTTTATGTAAATGCACCTTCCCAAGAAAAATGGCACATGATGTTAAACAACAGTATGCATGGCAGCTCTAATGAGGTACTTTGACTCAGCTAGGATGTTGCCTTGAAAACCATCTGATCAGAGTATAATGAGGAGTTAATGTCCTTTTTTAAATGCACTGATCTTAGATGAGGTTTCTGCTGGCACTAACATTGCTGGGGAAGAATATGATTGAGACACAGACATGTAGAACACACTGCTCTGTGAACTGGGAATACCTGGCCCTAGAGTCCAGCTTGTGGTCCTGGCATTGTGTCTGTGTCACTTGACCGAAATCCAATATGTACATGCCTGTATGGAGATCTGTTCTCACATATGACTGAGACAGGTTTCGCTTGGGCTTTTAAGTTGCTGCCATAAAAGTGAAAAGGTTACCTCTTCCTTAAACTCTCCTTTTTCTGGTGTAAGTCAGCTCATCTCAAGTTCTGCCAATGATAGAACGTGTAATATTACCACTTAAGTTAGATGTAGATTGGCTTAACTGCTGCTTTAAACACAGATACAGAAATCCATCCAGCAAAGAGAAACAGACCTAGAAAGCTGACCTAAGTGAGCTCTGTATCTCTGTATGTGGGAAAACAAATAACAAAAACCAACAATAGCGAAACAAAAACCCAAAAAGCACAAACAAAACAAACCAAAATCCCCCCTCACCATAAAAAAATTAATTGGGTGGCTATCTTAAATATCCAAGCAGAGGACATGGAACAATTTGGATGAGGCGCTGGAGTAAAACAGGAAGGATTTAATGCTGAGAAGAATGTGCTTTTTTTGTCTAACAACAATAGATTCTTGAAACAAGATGAAGAGATCCAATCATTCTAATTAGCACTGATTCACTTTCTCTCCCAGAGGGATTATATCTGAGCTCTGTGGTGGGTACAACTGCAATTTGCTCTCTCCTGTCGGTGGCTGAGACATTGGAGCAGGCCAATACAACATGAAATGGGACAGACCCAAATGGAGGTGGTGAATCAATTAGAAATCGGAGCATTCAAGAAGCAGGAAAAAAACAGAGGAAACAACTGGCTTGTTTTGAAGCATATGTGAACTTGCAGGGCTTGCACAAGTCATCAGAGTGACTTGGACTTGTCTTTCCTGTAGGGTGTGTGTGACATGGCCCCTCAGTGGCACCTGCAGCCCACAGCAGCTATTTTGGCCTCTCCACAGCGTGTGATGGGTGTGAGATGTGCAGTGCTGCTACACGAGCGCTGGTGTGTTTTCAGACGCAGGTGTTGTACGTGGCTGTGTCTGCCTGCTCTTGTCATCCCTCCCATCAGCACCACAGGCGGGTTCCAAGGCTCAGTGTTGCCACGGGATCAGCTCTCCCATGATTATGTGAGGGATCAGCGTGATCGGCTGTCACTGATTTCACTGACATCTGTCCCCACAGCGAGACAAGCTGCAACATGAATTATTGAAGACATACACATGCAGATCTGTGTCGTGATTACGCCAAACAATGCGCTTTGCCACCCTCCGGAGAGCACAGAGAGCCGCGGACAGCTGCTTTAACCCTTTCTGACAATCTGTTACCAGCTTCCCAGCTCAGGAACTTTGCAGAGGTCTGGGGCACTTGGGCAGCCTCAGTCCTCGCTCCTCATGCTGAGCTGCTACTGCAGATTTACTGTCTGGAGAAGTTTCCCTCTCTGCAAGGCTTTGCAAAACAAGGTGTTGGAATCTTGATGGGAAAGCTTGGTCTCACAACAGGCAGAGAATGCCAGACCTGATTCAGAAAATGAAGGAGGGCTTAAAACCTCATCATTAAGCATGACTGAGACTTGAAGAACTTTGGGGCTCCAAGTGCTTTGGACGCCGCATGGCAGTCTGAGGAAGGGGGTTAGGAAGCAGTCTTAGGAAACAATAATGGACTTGCTGAATTTAATCACTGCATGGGTTTCAAACCTGTGCTACATCACAGCCATTTATGTTTGCTTGGTTTAACAGTGTGTATGATTAATCACCTGATTAATCAATCAGGTCCTTTTGTCAATAGACATTTGAGTCTCAAACCTCCTATCCTGTCAAAAATGCTTTGAGTCAAGCTGGCTTTTGTATCCCATAGCTGAGTAAACAGCTTCTGAATCTGGGTAACTTTACAGTCAAGATGAAGCCTTTTTCCATTTTAGTGCAACTTCAGCACAGATTTAAGTGAAGCAGACACATAAAGGCCCGCTCTGCTGACCTTGGAGGTCGAGGGGGGGCTGCTGTGGGATCCAAGTGCCTCTGCTCCATTGACCTTCTCAGTGAGCTTCATAATTTGAGGGCTCTTTGCAGCTGGCATTCCAACACTTTTCATCACCATATCTGATGAACCTTTTCTCTGCTGGTTTTGTTTTACAGAAATGAACCATATTGATGGGTTTTGTTGTCTGCTCAGTGTGGGTTATTCTGCATTGGTTTGTAATGACTGGACTTGTTTGGATGAGTTTTTTTTAATCTCACTGTTTTCTGCTCCTGCACAATAGATATTGATTCAGCAAAGACTTAATATGTCTCGAACACTGTCAGAAGGGAGGATGAGCTCTCCTAAAGGGCTTAGCAGGAGTCAGATGTGGCCTTCACCTTGTTGGACAAGTAATTATAATACAGACCCTTGGTCAGGGCCATGCATCCACAGCCATGAATGTTTGGAGCTTTAGGGGAATGGATTATTTGCTCTAAATATACTCCAAGTAATTGTATAGCTCATATCCAGCAGGTCAGGATTACAAATTTCATTACAGATTTCAGAGATTGAAGCCTTTGTACAATTACTCTAAGTCCAACTAAGAGGTAAAATCATTCCTTCGAGATGGACTAGAAGAGGGATACTGATCTGATATGACTTTCCCTAGGCTTCAATTTAATTAGGAAAATAAGAATCCTTTTTCATTTCATCTGGGTTTGATATGCCCTCAGACATAAGGCATATCAGGTGTGATGTATGGTTGGAGCCTTTTCTTCCTCCTGTCTTAAAGCTGTACAGGTCAATATCCTTTGGGTCTCTCCTTGCTTATTTCTAAACAACTTTGTAACTGCTGGCTAAGGGTGTCCCTTGTGAAAAGCCTTGTGAGGCTGGGGAAATGCTGCAGGCAAGTTGCAACAGGATCTTTGTACGTGAGACTACATTGTCAGAGGGTGGCCTAGGAGGTGAGGGTTGACACAAGAAGGTGTTAAATACTGATGCTAACTCAGAAACAACTGGTTTTACCTACACACAGGTCAGTCAGTGTTTATGTATGTGCAACAGGTTATTGATTTTCTGCTTGGCAAAAAGAAAATAACAGACACTATAAAGCTAGTTCCACTTAGTGCTGAGACAGAAGACCCAGAAGGGTGGTAGAGAGGAATAAATCACAAGATCTGCAGGTTGACTATAGGTTGGAAAGGTGTGAGCAGGAGGTAACTCTGGGTGCTCTGGGTGGGCTGTGGCTGGGTGTGACTTGAGTGCTGTACTGAGGTGCTGGAGGATGAACGTGGGCCCCAGTGCTCTGTGGAATTGGGGCTCACCTGGGTGAGAATTGAGATGGGGAGGTATGCACAGCACTTCCTATGCTGCCATGGGCATGAGCCAAATAGCACACAGGGTTTAACTATCAGAGAGATATTGCTGCAGCACCATGTCTTCTTAGCCACATCTGTGGCCCTCATCTTCCCTTCCTGTGGCAGAGCACAGGATGGTGACAATGAATTCCATAAGGTGAGTGAGCAGGATTGTATGCTTCCCATCAAAAGAGCAGCATCTGTTGTTTTTAGCACTTCTTGGAATCATGAGTGTCTTTAATCAAAGTAACAGTACATTAAGGTTGTTTGAGGTATTAATACTCCATATTTCTAGGGATTGTCTGTTTGTTTCTTTGGTTTTTGTGTTTTGGTGGTTTTTTTTTCTTTTTTTAGTTTTTTAATAAAAGAACCTTGCCTTTAGTGTTTCAGGCTTCCTATAGCTGGTGTTACTTTCCAAAGCAGCAACTTAGTGCTGTTGTTTTCTCACTGCCTTGCTGGTGTCACATGGGCGTTTGTTTAAAAGCAGAGCTGCACTGGAACAAAAATTTGTGTGTGTGAGTGGACATACGGAGAACCTGTGGGTCAAATTCACTGTTCCTGGCTGCTGTAGTAATTTCAGCCTAAAACATGTTATTAGCCTTTGGCTTTGGGAAGCCATATGGCCAACAAATCTGGCCAGAAGCAGACTGAATCCAATTCACAGAAAGCTGGTAAACCTGGATTTGTTGCTGAGAATGTCCAAATGTTGTCTTTAGTCAGCCAAGAAAATACTTGCAGCCAAACTATTATGATAAAGTAAGACTGATTGTTGTGTTTTCACCTGACAAACACAGGTGATGGATGCAAGGAGTGACAGCATCTCTGTCAGGCAGTGCAAGTTCATAGCCACTCATTCCATAGTGCGGCTCGGGTTCCACTGTAGTATCAGTGTTATGCTGGTGAGGCTTTGGCTGCCATCCTCTTCCTTCTGGTACCTGCCTGAGAGGAGGAAAACAGGCTCAGATTGGATGCTCAGTGCTCTGCCCGAGCAAAGGAGGAACAGAGGGGACTTGGGCATCACCTCTCTTAATATTTACAGCAGCTTCGCCCAGTGGATTTTGTGTTCTGGGACATGCCTGGAACTGGATTGCAGTTGTTTTTCAGTTTTGTAATGAGGCAGATGTAACTGTTATTACATGTAAATCCAACATGTTTAGCTCCACGAGAGAGGGGGCAATTTTTATTATCTTTCTCTGGTAAGAGTTACTCGTTTAAGAAGCTTTCAAAATATTACTCAGTCACTGAAGGTTCTTTAAGAAAAATATGACTGCTCGTGTAAACAATTAATGGTTGTTAAGCGTGGCAGTGTATATTATGACAAACAACACATGCTACATTATGCCAGCTGGTGTAATGATGTGATAATGTCTGACTCATTAACTCTGGCACACAGTTTACGATGCCCTTCTATGACAGGATTAATTGATTCACACATACATTAAAACAAAAATAACTAAACTGAAATTCAGCTGGAAGCCTGGCTTCTCATTTGTCATCAGCCCTGTTGGTGGCTGCAGCCAGTCTGGGCCCAGTGCAGAGCCAGCTGAGGTTTGTCCCCTGACCTCTGTTTTGGCCAACACCGTGAGTATCTGGTGAGAAGGGAGGGAGTGATGAGGGCCGATACCAGACTGAAGGGCCCCTGCAAGGACTTTCAGGTATTCTGGGACTGTTTGGATCAAGTAATTAAGTTGAAAGGTGAAAATACCCCAAAGCTGCAAAGCCCTTTTTGACTGAGTAAAGCCACGAATGCATGGCCTGTTGTTTGTTGACTGTACGGAGCTGAGAGCTAGTTAATATATTTGTGTCAGAGCACCAAGATAAGCTGTTGCTGGGGAATCTTCCCTCAAACCAGAAACTTAAACACAAGGAAAAAGTGCTGAAGGATGGCTGAAAGTTGTCCAGGCAGTAGGAAAACTGAATTGGAAACAATGCTATAAAAAAGAAACAAACCAAATTAATTTAAAATGGAAATGAAAAAGCTTGTGGTGATGTGACATCTGGCTTACCTGCCTTGTGGTCTGGTGCCAGTGAGGAGCCCAAAGTGTCTCTGCTGTAGACACTGAAGCTATATTGTCACTGGGCTTAGAGAAGAAATGTAATCTACATCTTCCCATTTGACAGGGAAAGAAAGAACAAGTTAATTGTTCATACTAAGAAATCTTCACAGTTGTCTTGCTGAATGACAGAACTGTTTGAAAGCTTGAAAGAAGCTACAGGTGGAATTGAAAGTTTATTTCAACCTGTGGCTTCTTCTGGCTTTCCAAAAGGCAAAGAAGCTGCTAAAGTAAAGAACTTTGGGATCTAAGAGACTACTACTCAAATGCCAGATAGTGAAAAAGTTCTAAGGAAGAAGTGACATTGTCCAATTAGTAGACTTCACAGCACTTAAGAAATAGACGTGGCTGAATTTGAATGTTCAGTATGTTCTTAATGTTCACATTTTAAATAGGTTCTCTTTGTGGTATGACTTCCATAAGTGGATAATTCCTGCAGCATGGAGCAGAATGTGAAGAAGCTCGCTTTGGGCAGAGAGATCTGTTCTAGGGGGAACAGCCCAGTGCAAGTACCTGGAGTAGGTGCTTTAACTTTGCTACTGGAAGCTGGGATTTGAACGAGACCTGGGATGTGAGTCAGACCTGGCTGCCCCAGCTGCTATGTTTCACTCTTGATAAACATATGCAGCAGTCACTGAAACTCTTGGAAAGCTTAAAAATAGGTCCTGGCTCCAGAGGAGATTCCTGCCTCACAGGCTTGCTGGATAGTAGAATTATACTGTGGCAAAGAATAATCTAGAAGTGAGTATAATAGACAATCTCTGTTACAGGCATTTCTGTGCAAAAATGTTTCTGAGTGAAACAGTATCATGAAAAGCCTTTTCCTTCTACTGAATACTTAGGGTTGGGGTTTTCCTCTAGTCCTCTCTCTGAAAAATAGACAATGTTTTAGGTATCATCCACCTTCCCTGCCTCCAGTTTCCTCTGAAAATAGAATCTTTTGTTTGGGGCGAGTTTATTTCATGTGCTTTTTCCAGCTGGAATCCTGGTGTGACAGTATTCGTGGTGCTAGACTGCCAGCCTTGGCCTAATAAGGCAACTGGTGATCCTTAGAAATGTTTTCAGTCAGGGTTCTGACTCAATGGAGGTGGTTGGGAACATGGAGCACTGATATTCCATCTGAAATGAAGCACTGCTGCGGTGTGTTGGAACAAAGCTAGCTCAGGCTTTTTCCAGGGTATGTGCACTGAAACTTTGTGCATGGAGGACCTGTCACAGCATCCTCTCTTTGTTTTGGGTTTACAATTATGGTGCCCTGCCTACAACTGGGCAGTGTCCCAGTAGGAAGGATAATCATACTTGATTTATGATGGTGAAGATAAATGGAATAGTAATTATAGGCAGTATTTTGGCTGGTTTAAATTATGTTGGGCACATTATGAGTAATTTCACGTGTCCTAACTTTCCCTGCCAGTGGCTGTGGATACCTGAGGGGGTTTTCAGGTGTTCCGGCCACATGCTCTGGCCTGAACTCTAGGCGCGTACACAGGGAGGTGAAATCTATGCTCAAACATGATTGTTTCCTGTGGCTTTGAGTTTTGCTCCCCTCTCTCTCCAGTCATTTCCTCTTTGGAAGGCTCTCCTGTGAAAGTGTGCCTCAGGTGTACCTCTCCATCTCACTGTGGGGAGAGCCCTGACTGGCCTCAGGGTGGGCTCAGGTTGGGTTTGCTGGAGTTTCTCCAGGCAAGGGTAGCACTGAGGTACTGCTGAGTTTCCAGCCTAAGCTTACTGAGCTCAGAGCTGGGGCTGTGTGCTCAGCTGGCATCACAGTCACCTGGGGGGACATGGGGACTGTGACAGATGGATCTTATCCTTGAGCTCAATGCACTCTTCTGGAGATTTTACATTTCCTGCATTGAACTTCTCAGTCAGACTTTTTTAAAATCAAGTATGGTAATTGTCCAACTTGGAAACCCAGTTCAGATCAAGTCCTTACAATGCTTAAGTGCACTGTGAAAATCTTTTCTGCCCTAAAGAGCTTGCAGTAAGCAGGTGAGGAGAAAAAGAGTATTTTATGTCAAATAATTCCTGAGAGTCTGGCATAGACAAGGATTCAAGATACTGTCTGTAATTGATACATCTTGAACTGGTATTTAAAAGAAGAAATTAGGTGTTTGGCCAAAAAAATGCTGCATTGGTCTGTGTGAACCTTGGCTGTAAGGGTTTGCATTTGGCTTATCATGAGGTGTACCAATCTCAGTGGGCTGATAAATCAGGGGCTATGCTTCTCTTTGGAGTTCAGATAGCGTAATTGATTGCATGCGGTTTTCAGAAGAAAGAAGAAATTATGACAAAAATAAATTATAAATATTGCCTGAGTGGGGGATGGATGCCTGCACATACACTGTACAGATTGTGTAGCATGCCTGTACAGCGTTGCTGGTAACAGAAGTGTGCATCCTGCCTCATGCAATCTCCTAATGGCCAAGGATGTTTTAATGGCCACCTTAAGTAAAGTCTCCCCCTGTGCATGGAGCTTGTGTCCTTTGAGCCCTGTGGTGTGCACACAGCTCTGAGGGGGTCCCTAGCTACTGCCAAGGGAACAGCATTTCTGGGGCTTGTGATGATGGTGCAGAGGCTGAATTTCAGCTGAAGGCAGCACCCGATGATGAGGAAAGATAACAATCAGTTCCAGAGGGATAATAGATGGCATAATTATCTGCACTCAGACTTTGCTTCCTCCTGATGTGAAGTTCGTAGTTTAGGTAGAGTTACTTTCAGAAACCCTGGAAGCCATTGGCTGGGAACTTGTCAGAGGTTTCTCTGTTGTTTGTGTCCTGGATAAGTGTGTATGACTAATAAGAAATAGCCTGTAGAGCTGCTGGGACAGTAAGGACTGTAATGCATGCTAAACACAGAGGCCAAGCACTGGAGGCAATTCCTCCAGGTCTCCTCTAAACCACCTGGTAAAATTTTTGCTGCAAACTCAAGTAGTTATTGAAATATTCCTCAGGTTAAGTTTTTTCATTTTGTTTTAATTAAAACCATTGGGACAAATGGTGTGGCACTAGTTTCAGCGGGAGGTTCAAGTGGGTGACTGACCAAGTTGAGAGTGTATTTACTCCAGCCTCAGCAGAGAGATTACTCATGGGGATCTTACTGGGCTACATGATTAAAATAGAAAAAACAACAAAACAAAAAGCAGCAGCAACAAATTTTCAATATCTAACACATAAAGTGGCTGCATAATGTTGCTTTTAGATGGATGATAGTTTAATTTAATGTTTAGTCTGATGCATGGTCTTACTCAGACAAACAATTGCTTTCTCCCAGGGGATTATGGGCATTAATATCAGTGATAACACAAGCATCACAGCCATGCTCAAACAGAGGGCTGGAGGATTCAAAGCAGACTGGCCCTCACAGGACCTGATTTGTTTGGTTGATTTCACTGTGACTTTTTGAGAGGCTGGAACTGCTGCAGCATTACCTGTCCCTGCAAATGAGAGGGAACTCCTGCAGCAGTTCCTCATGGGATGTGCACGAGACACCTTGTCCTTGAACCGCGTTGAGGAATTGCAGCCCTGGCTGTGCTCACATCTCCAGTCTGCACTTCAGTGGGTGCTCCTGTCTTTCCCACCCTGCCCCTGGTGACCCTGCTTGCTTCAGCCACCAGCTCCGACTGGTTAAACACAGGAAGAGCAGCCCAGAGAAGTGTCCTAGGCAAAGCAAGGTCCTACCCTTGGTCCTGCCTTGGGTGTGTGTAGGCAACACACTGGTCATCACGATAGCTTGGTGTCTCACAATGAGCATGTAAGTAGTTCAGCTTAGTGGCAGTGCAGAGAAATTATTAATTAACCAATTTGGTAATAGAACATACAGAAGTGATGTAGCTGCCTAAAGGAGGATCAGAGGGCTGTAATTTCCTGCTATCGCTTGAATTGTATTATGGAAATGAGCTTCAAAAACTGCAGGAAAGTAGAGTTAAAAAATATGGCTGTAATGGGCTTGGGTTGTTTTTCAGTTGCCTTTTTTTCTGATTTGCTAATGATTATTGTATGTCCATCCTTAAAGTCATTTGTGATGTGTCCCATGCTGAGAATTATGACCAGCAGCAAGAAATGAGAAATTAATTTGTTTTAAATGATACTGCACATTATCAGGAGAGAGGCTGCATTTTCAGCCACCAAAATGATTCCTAATGACAAGCTTAATCCTTCCATCAGACCCAGCTGCACAGAGTGCTGCACGTTGGCTGCTGGGTGCCAGGGTAAAGCACAGGGTGGATCGTCTGGCTCAGTTGTTTGAACCAGTAAGTAAATGTGGCACAAAGATGCTCTGGGTGACAGAGCACTCCTGCTGAGAACACAGTAAAGAGGGAAGTGCGGAGATGAAGCTGTGTGATTAGCAAAAGCACACGTCCCTGATGGGAGTTCCTCTGGCTGTAAAGGTCTGGAGCTTACACAAATCAGGCAGTGAGGAACACGTGCCCCACCAGTGATGGTTCCCAGCACTCCTGCAGGGCCTTTCATTAGCGCTGGAGCCAGGAAGGAGCTCCAGATCTAACTTCCTGGCCACTAGGTGGTTAAATGAATGAACAGGTCATGACATACGGACTTCCTTACAGAAGTGCTTGTGTTTCTCTATAATTGAAGCCCACCTTGCTGGGAGTTTTTAGGCTGCATTTTTGGCACAGTGTAATGTTCCTCTCTCTGTCTTATTCAACTGAAAATTTTTCCCCCAGTTTTCAGCCAGCTTGGACTTTGAGCAATACACAAGTGGAGAATGGAATTGTTAAGCTGGAATTGTTTCAGCTGTTGTGCTGAAGGCACAAGTTGCAGGCTGCTGCTCGTGTAATGAGATTTACAAGTAGTGAGGTACAGGTTGATGGAACAGCAAGTCTGGTACAAAGTACAGTTTGCCTAAGTTTGGAGGTCAGTGGCTCAGAGGAAGAAGCTGTTTTCTAGGTTTGAGAAGTACCGAGTCAAGGATGCCAGGCTATGGATAGAGCAGCTACAGCTGCAATCTACAGTCACCATGATGCATTTGTTGATGAGAACAGTCACCTGTTGGCAGGCTCCAGTGCAACCTTCTGTGCCTGGTGTTTTAATATCATTCTCATGTGTTTTTGTCAATAACGCTTGTTTGAACAGCTCCAGATCTGTAACAACTTCAAAATCTCTGAAGGTTTTGTTTAGGCTGGAAATACTGATGCACTTAGAGAATTTCCCTCAATTTTTGCTTCTGAATGACATGGGAACACATTGAAGGAAGTAGTGATGTTTGTTATGCCAGTCATCTCTCCAGCTGTGTGCCTGGGCTTCCCCAAGCTGGTGTTTGTCCTTGCATGAGATGTTGGGTGCCTTGGAGTGGTGTTTTCAGGAAGAATTGTTTTATGCTTTGGCATATGTTGGTATGGTTGTTCCCAACTGGCCAGGGTCCAGGACTTTGCTGTGCCTAAGGCAGTCAAAGCACGATGGGTGTGGAAGAAGTGGGCCATTGGAAGAGGTGTCTGAATGCGGTCCTGTGTGGGATGGAGCCTCCCTGTGCGTGTCACACCTGCTGCGTGTGCCGAGCACTGGAGAGGGGCTGCTAGGGCTCATCAGCCAGAGCTGTTTATTTGGTGTAGCCCACAGCTGGCTGTGGAGTCTGGGCTCGTGACTGACAAACCAATGAGTTCACCCTTCATCTTCTGAAAGTGATACCGAGATTCTCTGCATCCCGTATTTTAATTTTTTTGTCCTTCTTTGTCATTTTCCCAATGAAAATTACCGCAGCACTGATCTCAATGTTAATGTATTCCTGCTTACATTTGACTTCTGAATATGTTACAGCTAATTATCATTACACAGGACGAGAGATCAGAGCCCTGACTGAGGTGCTCAGTGTGGGAACAAAAGGAGGCCAATGCTGCGCCTTGGCTCGAGGCCCAAAAATGGTGACGGAGCATCTTGAAACTGGTGGAGTCTGGGGAGGGAGCTTATTGGCTTTTTTCTCTCTTAGTTTCATTTTATTATTTTTTATGAACTGGGGGAGGGGCCAAGATGGGGGCTAAAATTTCCCCTTGAACATGATGTCAATATGTTGGCATGTCTCCTTTTATTAAGATGCCATCCAACTGATAACAAGTCCTGCTGTGTTTTACCAACATAAAAAATTAGACTGGAGACCAGGGAGCGGCAGGTGGCTTTTGGCACCAAGAAATAATCACACTTGATGTGGAAAGTAAAGTAAAAGGAGCCATCTGTTCACTGCAGGAGGACGTGAAAAATCACATTAACATATTGTCACTAACATCATGAAATACACAGTTAATAATAAATTTAGTTATCATGGCAAGCTGCATTGGGTGCTTCCTTAGAACAGGTATTGTGTGGAAGATGTGCTTGCGCACACACCCTTGTTGAGCTCTGTCCTGGCTGCTGTGGCAGCCCGAGCCCTCTGGTTTGATGCTACTGGGTTGAGCAGACATGCCTGTCTCTGCCAGGAGCAGGGACAGTGTGTCAGAGCTCCTCTCCTGCCTCTGCCTTTTCATCTGCTCTGCCTGGACCTATCCTTGTCTTCTGATTGCCAGGCAAGCACACAAGATGGTTGAAAAGGAGGAACTAGAAATCTGATGGAGGGAAGGGAATGAAAAGCCTAGAAAACAAGAGAAGTAATGAGTCAGGCCTATACGCAGCGAGTCCCAAAGTCCACTCCCATGTCCGCTTAAGTCCTTGGGAGGCTGTTTTAGGATCACTGGATTTGTTGGGTGTTTGGGGGTGGTGCCTGTGTTAGCTGACAGTGCTGGGTGCAGCCTGTTCCCTCACTCTCACTGCCTGCATTTCCCAGGGATCCCAGGACTGTAAGCGCTGATAGATTGATCCTCACAGCCCTCCGTGAAGTGAGACTGAAGGGTGTGCTCATCTATAAAAGATGAGGATTGAAGCCTGCAAAGGCAAGCAACACCCACACACAGGCAGGCTGGGGCAGAAACAAGCATTGGATATAATTAATGTCAATCAACTTGGCCTTATGGAAAAGAGATCTTGTCAAATGAACTTGATATCTTTTTTGATGAGATTATGAATCTGGCTGATAAACTTCTCTTGGTACTGAATGAGATTTTGATTAAGAAACTGAAATGATACAAAGTTATCACCCATCACCAGATTAAAAACTTGCTAACTGCCGAGTCTTGAAATACAGCTATAGCCAGGTTCTCAGTGTTGAGCATGTGTGATTGTACTGATACCCTGCAGGTGTAGCTTTAGTCCTGCACTGTTACGCTTCACAGTTTTCTGTTACTGGCATTGAAGAAAATGCACTGTGGCTCTCAGCAAGGGCACAGAGGTGTCTGGGATGTTGTGTAGCAGCAGGGACATTGCTAAAGGTGCTATTGCAGCTCTAGAACAGTATTAAGGAGTTAACAGTGAGAGGACTGAAGTGCTTCCATGCCCCTGGGGGCTTGTGACTGGTGTTTTCAAGGCTGTGTTTAGTCCTGGGGCTGCCTGTTCTGGCAGTCCAGTGGAACTTGAGAGAATGTGAAGAAGACTGTGAAAAAGATGGAGAAATTGGATTAGCTCTCTTCTGGGAAAGTTGCATGGTCACTCTGTTGAAATGAAGGCATGGATAAAGCTGAGGAGGTTGGAGTAGCAGCCAGGGGCTCTGGAACTTGACATGAAGTCACATCCTCCCAGATTGCTTTCTTCTGTTTGCCATTGTTTACGCTTTTTGGGCCTGAAACTGCAATGGTGTCCTTGGTTCTCAGGCTGTAAAAGGATTGTTTTGTCTCACTAAACTATGAAGAGAACTTGCTAACACTTTATATGAAGTTCAGAGTCACATACCAATGCAGTACAGAATCTGAAAAACATAAATCTAAAACTTAAGGCATCGGGATAATAAAAAGCTCTTCGGTAAAAAGACATAAACTTGCAATAAAAAGGCCATTTGGTAAGAGACCGTGTCTGGAAGCTGGAACAATTTTCTGCTTGCAGGTGCAAGTTTTCTGGTAAAAGGGGAGCTCGGTTTTTCATGGCTTGAGGTCTTGGTAGAAAAAGTAACAAATCTGTGTTTTCAGCGAGGAAGCAAAACCTGAAAAGTAGACTTGAATATCCTTGTTTTACTTAGTAATCCATGTTTTGGCCCTTCTTGAGAGGCCTTTCTGCCTCCCTTGAAACCCCTAAACAGAAACCTTTGCTGCTTGTGAAAGTGAGTTGCCTGGAGTAGAGTAAAATTATGGACTTGGCAGAATGTTTGGCTGCTGACAGTTCATTTTACAAGTAAAATGTCACTTGAGGGGAAAAAGCCATATCTATTGACAGCCTTTGTGTGTTCTGACAGGCCTTTCTAGTTTAGCTCCTTCGTTTTGTACCTGACGGACCTCTCCGGCTGTGGACGCTGAGGCAGATGGGCTCCACAGGCAGCCTGAGGGCACAGGAGGAGGGAGGGACCAGAACTCTGGAGTGCCCGGAGCTTTTTGCTTTTTATCATAGCACTGAGGGGACCCACAGAGGCTGACAGCACTGCAGGGGCTCCGGGAGGAGCTATCTGTTCCCAGGGACAGGGGGCAGTCCCCTGTCAGGCCATACGGATATTTTAGCACAGGCATGGGCACTGGGAGAAGGTTGTGCCTGTGCGGCCACGAGCACTCATGCTTCATGATAGATTCCAGGCTTCTCTCCCCTGGCTTGCTTGTCACCTTTCCCTGCTTGTCTTTTCCTTTCTGATGTACAGACATCCCTCTCCGTGCACAGGGGTCCCACCTGTTTGCAGCAGGCAGGGAGTCAGCTCCTCCCAGCTGATGGCATCTTGCAAAAATAAAACAAAATACGGCCTTTGGGGCCCCTCTAATGACTGTTAGCTGCAGGGGTCAGGTTATTTGGTGCTGGAAGTGCCTCCAGAAGCCAGTGCTGTTTGCAGAAGAGGGTTTGCTGGACTTTATGGTTTGGCAAGTTTTTGTACATCTAATGTCCATGCACAGCTTGCAGTCTGCCACTGCCAGAGGTGTCCAGCCAGCTCCCAGGGATATTCCCCTTGGTGGAGTGCAGTGTTTTAAAGGACAAGAATGTTTTCCTTCCTTTCCCAAAACATTGCCAGCACCCAAACAAAGCCCTTTCAGGATGCATCCTGCTATGGAATGGAAATGGAATTGGAAGGAAGCATTGCCATAGGTATTGTGGTATGTTCATATACACTTGCAATCTGGTAGTAAGAGCAGTGTGCTGTATTATGTTCTCATTTACATAACTAATTGGAGCACAGTCCTTATTATTTTGATGATGAGTCTTCATAATAGAAATCTCCTTAAACCCCAGTAGGAGACAGGGGAGATAAATACCTTTGAGGTTCAGTCCTGTGCTTCCTTCAGTACTGCAGCATGCTTGAAGTGATGCTAAAGATTTCAGAACATCTGGCAGGAGCAGGTGGTGGTTTACCTTTCAATATGTTATTTAAATGACAATTTAGTTAAGCCTGCAAATAATAATAGTCATAAAAATAGTCTCACATATATTTTTGTCTTAAAGGAGCTTTCTGAGCTGAGCTATCAAGCCCTTTTATGTTCCAGGCAAGGCCTGTGCCCCTCTCTCTGTGGTGCTGAGCAGATTTTCTATCAATGTTTGTGCTGAATATTTTTTCTTTACTTTCATGTCTAAAATGAACCATCGTATTGAATTAAGGTATGAGGTCTAAAATGAACCATCATATGAAGGTGTGAGTGCAGAGACAGCTGGAAATGTCGGCCAGGAACAGTTGTCATGTCTGAATATTCTGTTACCTCTTGTATCCCATCCCCAGAGAGAACCTCTGGTGCCTCAGATAGTGACTTAGGCTGAATTAGTGTCTTCCCGTGTCCAAGGTGTCAGTCACCAGCATGTATGATCCTTTGGAAGTGGTGATCTTTACTGTTGGCCTCTGATAAATGCCCTCAGAGCAAGAGCAGCACCTCCCTGTGTTTCTGTGCTCTGTGTTGGATCCTCCCTGTTCCACAGACTTTGCTTCATTTCACCACATCAGCACTGTGACTGCTTAGCATGGGTAGCACTGAGTGGTAATAAGAGTCTGATGAGTACAGAGAGGCCCTGCTTCCTTAGTTTATTAATTGGCTAATGATATTAGAGGTCTTATTTACAGACAGAAAGCTGACCGTAGCTGTAAACGTGCTGATAGAGCGCTGGGGCCACAGGAGATACAAGACAAGACAGAGAAGGGGATGAATAAGATATGTTTTCTGTTGGAAAACTCAGAGACACGGATGTAAGCATGTTTGACCAGTAAGGTGATGGCTGCAATTTTCATTGTTCAAGAAAGGATTTTCACTCTGTATTAGTGCATAAGTGTAGTTTGGTGAGATATTAATGGAGATAATGCTTTCTCTTGGCTCAGGTTACTGGCTTTGAAAACAGACTGATTTGCAGAAGAGAGAGACCATTACAAAAAAAAAAAAAAAAGAGGATACAGCCACTCTTTTCTCCTTGGTGATGGTTGTGAGTGTAGGTGAGCCTGGAAAGAGTACTTCCATGGTCACGGCAGTGGGACTGAACACCGTGCAGAGATATAAGGAACCAGGTTTTGTCAAATATTTCCTTTCTGGTACTGCTTCATTACCTCCTCTCTATAATTAATTGTGACACGTAGAAGGAGGTTGATTGCTCCCCATCTCTATGAATGTGCAGGTCTCATTTACCTGGAGCAGGCTTTTCAGTGGGAATGGAGTCAGAGCTACATTGTTGCCTGTTACAGTCCAGTTAAAATGCAGCTTGAACCTAATGCTAGGTTGATTATTAGTTGTCTAGAAGGCCTTTTTCCTTCTGTGCCTTTAACCAGGATTTCCCATTACAGCCTCATCCAGAGGGATGCAGGGCTGAGAGCTGTGCGCAGCACTGGGAGCTGTGCTGTGGGCAGGGCTCCGGACCTGCGCACGGAGAGCAGGTGTGGTGCAAGCACTTCTGAGTCCACCTTCTGCAGTGACAGAAGACTGGCCATGTCCCACCTGGGGGTTCTCGCCTTGGACCTTCAGCTGAAGGCTTTTGAGGTTGGAGTTGAGTGTGCCATTAGTTGGTTGCAAAACAACTCCTTGTTTACTTGTTTACACCTTTGTGTAGTGTTGGAAACAGTTAGAAGTGCAGGCTTACAGGGCCTCTTGAAGAACACAGTTGTGTCTCCAGGGGTACAGTGGGAACGGGACTGGAAATTTTTGGGCTTGCTTGCTTTCTGTATGAATCTCTTTGGTATTTAATCACTGAGAGGGGGATTAGTGGAAAGGACTTCAGAGGAAGGTGTCTTAAGTGGAACTCTGTGTGGTGAAATGCCTGGTTTAACCCGACTGGTGCAGCACAATGCAGAGTATCTTGTAAAGGTATTGCCTGGGGCCAAAGGTGCCCCAGGCTGGGGTTTGTTTTGAGAGGGAATGGCTCACTCTCACATATTGTGCAGTAGGAAACCTTCTGCCTTGCAGCTCCCGAGTGATTTATTGGAGGTGTTTAGCCAAGGACTTAAATGGGTTAGTAGACTAGCACCTTCAGGGAAGTTGCTCTTTATAATTTAACTTTGAGAGAGCAGGTTATAGTGCTCTCAAACAGTCGTGTCAAAGACCCAGCAAAAATTAATGGCTCAGAACTAATGGCAAGCTTTCCAGGATGCTGCTCTGATTTATTGAGTGGTGCTAAGCTCCAGCATCCTTGTGTGGAGAGCACTTGCCTTCCTGTAAGGGGGCTAATATTACCTCAAGCTGTTGTCAGTTGACTTGGTGGATTGCTGAGATGCTGCTCCGGTGTAGGTAGCTGGTGGTGATTACTCTGAAGCATTCAGGGAGCAGAAACCCTGGGGAAAGGCTGATGAGCTGCCCGGGAGGATGATGTTCCAGCCATGTAAACAAACTCCTGCCGTCTCCTGGCCATAATGAGGACCAGGCCCCAGTGACAGAGCCCACTTTGCTCTGTGCTGCTGCATCGGAGCTGAGCAATTTGCAGGAGAAAGTGATTGGAGGCAGGCCCTGGGATGCACGTAATCCACTAATCACCGCTCGGAGATTCCTGGTGCTCAGGAACAGCAGGAGGGAATTGGCTTTTATGAGCTGAAGGAGATGCTGGCATATGTTGTTGAGGAGAGGGGGAGGAGGGACTGCTTAAATATTTATAGATTAAGGGTACATTGGGATCCCTTCTGTCTTCTTGTGTGCCTGGTTCCCCTACTTTCTCCTGGGGATAGCAAGACACAGTCTCCTCAGCCTTGCCTGTGGTTTAACTGGGAAGCATGCAGTCTTGACCCTCCTTCCAGCCCTTGTGCTTGCACTATTGGACTAGGTGCATGTGGAGCCTTGTCACCACCCATCTCACTGGGCCGGCTCTGTCTTCCTCAGAAAATAACACAGCTGAAAAAACTCAGGCCATGGCAGCCTGGATTCTTATGGAAAATGAGGATGGAAGAGAAACAAAAACCAGGTTAGTAGCAGGCAGAGAACAGCTTCCATCAGAAAGCTCGCCATGACACTGTCCTGCGCATCTACCCCAGTCATCCCAGGCAGAACCTGCAGAGTGGAGCTCTGAGGTTCCTTCCCACCCCTGATTTCAATATAAAGATTTGTCTTCTTGGAAACCAAAACAAGGTGGCCTGTGCATCGGAAGGCTCCTCCTTCAGTGATGACTTCTCATGTGTGAGTTCCCCTTTCCTAGAGGAGGGTGTGTAATGTTGTACACAGTCACAGAGGTGCAAGTGACATAAGCTGTCATGCGCATAGTGCTTTGCTCAGTCCTACCTATGGAACCTATGAGGGAGACAGGAAAGGCTAAGGAAGAAGGAGCCTTTGGCCACCTCCTCCTGTTCAGTTGGAGGAGGTGCCAACGTGGGCACAGCAGTAAAGGAACAGTGCTCCACGAAGGAGCCTGAGGGTGGAGGAGATGCAATGAGATGGATGTCAGCAAGCAAAGTACGTGGAGGAGCCCTTCCTGTGTGGACAATGACTGTGGTACTGAACCCGAGGAGCTGTGTGTTCCCTTGCTCCAGCCTGGTGAAAGTTGTAGGACTTTGGTTTGGGTTTTCCTGCTTTTGCTGTGCAGTAGTAAATTAGTTTCTCAGCAAGATGCGCATATTTTTCTCAAGTGTTGCTCTTTTCATCAGTGCTCCTGGAGGATATTTGAGGGAATAGAAATACCACGGGAGCCATTTCAGAGGTGCTGGCTATGATTAGAATCACTGAGAGCCACCCCACGTGTTACTAGTACAGGCAGAGCTGATCCCCGTGTGCTCATACCCCAAGTGCAGAGGCCTGTCTGCTGCGCTCCTTGTTTGCTACAGCTAGAATACAGTGAGAGAGGCTCGGAGAAATTCTGCCAGTTACCTGTTTTCTGAAGACCCCACAAAGCTGTGAATAAGCTGTAGTTGGTGTTTGCAGAGCAAGATAACCCAGTTTTATGTTTTTGCACATCCTGAAATCACTTGCATCATTGAACTGGTTCCATGTGCTGTTTGGCTCTTTTTCAGGATTTGGTGCATGAATATATTCTATCCTATCCAGGTTAACAGCTCTTTTAAGACCTGATAAAACCTGTACTTATATAAATCACATATTAAATGGCTTAATATTGGATATTAAATTGCATAAATCAGTTCTAATTACTTAAAACTGTAGCTGCAATGAAGATCTGCCCCTCAAATCCAGTGTTGTGCACCAGTGCTTGACAATGCCTGTGCAGCTGGCCTGAATGCTTTGCAGCAGCTCAGCTGATGTGCTGAAGGGACTGCTGGAAACAGCAACACAAACTGGGCATTGGAAGTGTTCCAGGATGGTCCTGGACAGCACTGACAGTGTGCAGCTCCATGATGGAACTTAGGTGGTTCTTCTGGTGGTTGTGGCTTTGGTGATGCATCTGGAGGCACAGAGGTAGCGGGCCACAGGAGTGTTACTTTTGGCTTTGCAAGTGTAGAAGAGCTGCTGCTGGGGTGAATGAGGACCTGCTAGAGCAGGTTAAGGAGTGTTTCTGTCCAGCTGCAACATAAACCCTTCATAAGTGAATTTTAAGCCTCGTGCAGCTTTAATGTTGTGTTCAGGGGAATTGTTTACAGCCCAGTCTCCAAGCTTGGGTCAAAGTTAATGCTCCATCTGTGATGTCTGTTCTGGCAAATTCTGACCTGAGTTGCTTCACTGGCTGGGTAGTCTGGAGCTGTTACCTGTAATCTGGAGATAGGTGCACCGTTCAGTCATCAAGCCTCCCAGGTCACTGGCATTTTACTGGGACTGTGCTGCTGTGGCTTTGCCAGTGGAAATACTGGAACCTTGTCTGGAACTAGTAGCCACTGCACTTCTTGTGTTTAGCCAATGGTGTCACTGCTGCTCCACAAGATTGGTGTTTTCCTGTGGATTTGAGGAACACGCAGTCAGTGGTGCTCGGTATTCCAGGGGCTGGTGGCTGCTGTGCTCCCCAGGAAGGAGTCTGGGCAGGTGAAGGGAGCCCTGAAGAACTGGGAGGAGAGTGGGCACTTTGTTTTCCCGTCAAGCTTTCAAGATGGCTATGAGAGTAGATGTCGTGGGTTTACTGAGAATGGCAACTTTGACATCCTTGGGGTTGTTGAAGCTCCCAGCCACTGCCACAGAGAAAGCAGAAGTGAACCCAGAGAAGCCCTCAGACTTTGTTGATGAACTCCGGAGAGCCTCAGGCTTGTCCTGTCCTGCTTTGCCAGTGCTGGTTCCCTACTTAAGTGGAAGCTATTGTTGTTCTGACGGCTTTTGATACCCGGGATGCTGTGTTGCTCCTGACAAAGAGCTGACAGCGTGTCAGCAGAGTGTGTGCCGGCTTTGACAGAACTGCCAATGCATGCAGCTCATATTTTTTATAAATGCCAGCTATGGGTTCAACAATAGGATGGCACCCTGCAGTGAGGTTGGAGCTGAGGGGAAAACACCAATCCACTCCTGTTGTAGGGGAGAAAGGGAAAATCCTGTAAACTAATTAGCTCATTTGGCTCAGATGTCATTTCTGATCAAGCCACTTAGTGCTGCTCTCAGTGGCAGATTGGATGTCTTCTGCATTAAATGCCATTCAGCTGGACCCAAAATGTCTGGGGCACCTGTCATCTGCTCAGTGGGGATGCTGGGGACACGATTAACGATGGCAGAGAAACTTCCTCAGATTTAGTTCAGCCACCAGAGTAGAGTTTGTTCTGTCAAAGGGCATTTCAGCGCAGTCAACCAGATGTCAACGAGCTTCAGAGTTCCATCTTGAGCCTGCTTACTGGGAATTTCCGGGGAACAACCTTTGTCCGAGAGGCAAAACTTAATGGAAGAGCATGATGGTACTGTTTGAACTGTGCTGGTGGACCTTGGACTCTTCCTTACACATTCCAGGAGCCAAGAAGCAGCTATGTCAGTGTGGGGCAAGGAGGCTGCATGATGCACGACAGGAACAGTCCCTAAAACTGTGGTTTCTGTGCTGCAATGGTCATTAAAAGGGACTGATAAACAAGGAGGATGGGCTTTGAACAATGGATAAATAAAATCCTCACCAGTGACTTAGAGAGCATTCAGGGCATTTGTGTGATTCAAGTGTGTTGACATTTGACTTGGAATGACATGGAGTAAAACCATGTGGTTCAATTTTTGCTTTTTCCTCATCTTTATACTGAGGAACCATTTCTTGTTCCAGGTTTCTTTTCACTGTTTACAGTGAAAAGGGTTTAAGAGAATAGGCAAAAATCAATTATCAAGTGAGGCGTTATTTGGTCTCTGGTTTGAGATTATTTATTTTCATTTCGGTAGTTATTAGGGATTGCAGGTTGGCTGGCATGTGTGCTTAAAAGAGCACGTGAGCCATGGGGTTACTCCACCCAGAGTCAGTAGTTGTTTTATTGTGATAGGGGAACAATTTGGAAAGAATAGCGTAGAGATGAATTTCTCGGAAGGGCGCTGAGGAGACCAGCTGCAGACTGATGCAGTGCTTGCCTAACCACTGTTGCTTGTTTGTACCAATGCTTCTGAGATGGCTGCAGATGGAGGAGCACAGGAATGATGACATCCCGCTAAAGGCAGGAGAATCCCTGCAGAAATTGGTCCAAATCTGGGAAGCTCTTCTTGTCCCCTACCTGAGTGGCCTTAAGCTTTCCCAAAGGTTTCTCAGAGAACTTAGAAAAGGAATATGGCCTCTCTAAAGGCCAAAGTGTGTGTAAAACAGCCTCACGACAAAGTGTCCATGTGCAGTTGATGCTGGGTGTGACAGCAAGCGTGGGGTGTCATGCAAGGGACGGGAGGGCCAAAGTTCTTCAGTGGTGTAAATTTGGCATCGTTCCAGTGATGCCAGAGGTGTTAATGCTGGCTTACACTAACTGAAAATATGGTCCAGGTGATCTTCATGAGAGGGAAGTATCATGAGCACAGTGTTTTTCATTGTATTGGACTTTGTCATGGTTTCACACCTGTGAAAATTGGCACAGGATCAAAATGGAGGTTCATAGGGATGGATACACACGCACAAGTGCAGAGCACTGGAAAGAGGAGCCTGGTGGTATCTGGGCTACCATTTTTCCCAGAGGTAACTGCATTTTGGTGTGTCCAGGCCAAAGCACAAGTTCATGGCTTTGTATATTCCCTATCTGTCTTTGGGTAATTACAGTAACAGCATCTTGTGTACCAAAGATAATCTGTACTGGAAGCAGTGTCTGCAGGAGTGGTTAAGGATAAATATGACAAGAATGTCGTTGCTTGAGTGACAAACTCAGTGAGCTTTGTTTGACAGTGTCATGTCAGATCCCACGCTAGGATAAAATATGTGTAACTTGTGTCTTCATAAACATATGGTACGTGTAGTGGGGAAGGTGATTTTCTGACACGTCTACCTGTGGTGCGCTTTAGTAACGTGTGGTGGAAGTACTGGAAATATACTTGCTTGTGGTCTCTGCAGACACTGCAAAAGATAAGTACCACTTGTCTAACCCTCCTAATTCAGATTTTGGATTCAGAAAGAGGAACAACACTATTTTGTGCTTATCCAGTTCTTCCCTCTACCTGTGGCTGATCTGATCCTCCCTGATGAAATTGCTCATGTTGTTCCTGCTGAGATTACTGGAACTGGCTGAGCACTGGTCAGCAGAGGGTGGGGGTGTATTAGAGTGGGGGGGAGAACTTGGATTTAACTTGATCATTACAGCTGCAGGGTGTTGGGCTGCACGTTAGGAAGATGTCCCTTCCTGGCACTCAGGTGCAGCTTTGGTGGTAGATGGCACTAGGAGAGGTGACTGGGGAACAGTGGCAGCAGTTTCTGAGCTCACCAGGAATAACTGTGCTGGTGGTCAGGGCATCAGAGAAGGGCTGTTCAAACAGGGTGCACTTGGAAACCTCTGGCATCCGTAGGACTGGACAGGCAGGATCTGCTGCCAAACACCAAGATCTGACCTCTGGCAGTTACTGGGCAGTGTTTTCTTCTTTGAAAAATAGAGAGGGAGGTTTGCATCTCAATATGAGCGGTCAAGCGTAACACAGTGAGAAAGGTGTCAGGATGCATTTCATCTAATACAACGGGATGCTGTAGGCAACACTTTGAAATTTGTTGAAAAGCAGGTGACAGCCACCCATGTAGAGAGTCTCACTTCCCTGAAGTGTGTTATGCTGGGCTGTTTCTAATAATTTCACAGGCTCTGCCTGTGAGCGGGGATTGAATGAGTGATGCAATGTTGGTACCCAGAGCCACCTCAGCCTTGGAGGTTCCTGGGCTAGTTAAACATTCCATGTAATCCACTTAATTCCATGCATGAGTTTGTTAGAAGAACTGCCAGCAAAAGCAGACCAAGGATGTGCTCAGAGGTGTGTGTGGAGAACAAACTGTGTGGTCAATTACCATGGTGTGTTACTGTTCTTCAAAGTTCAGAGGCAGCTTTAATTCCAATCTGATTAGAACAGTTGCTGCTGGATCTTAGTATAAATCAAGTCAGGTGTAGCAGGAAGCATCCAGTTGGAATGATCAGCCGTGGGACAGCAAAATATCCGAGGTGTAGTGTAGGGCTGGCAGCCTCACCCCTCAGACCCAGCTGGGGTTGCATGGGGGAAGTCACATTGCAACTGTCCACACTTGGCACCATTTCTACCATTGTTTGGTTTTCTATCTCCCTGTCACAGTGTCAGGGATGCGAAGTACAGGTGGAAGTAGCAGAATTGCTCAGGTGCTGATCATCTTCAGCACTGCACATAGGTCAGGCATGTGCAAACACATTGCTCCCTGCTGCCCAGGTCTTAGCAGAATGATAGCACATCCGTTCCCAAAAACTGTGTGGAATGAGGAGATGTTTTGTGGTGTGTCAGCCTCTCCCGTACAAGCCAAGCACAGTGACTGCTACTCAACAGGCTTCAGAAGGGGCTGGTTTGGGACTTGGAAAGGCCAAACAAAGCTCAACTCCTCATTCACATTCAATTCTCATCATTAAGTTGGAATTCTGAGTTCCTTTATGCAAACTCCAGAAGCAGTAACAAGTCAAGTCACTGAGAAGGAAGTAGTGTGTTTTCAGCATCAGTTTCTTGTCTGGTTGTTGGTATAACCCTTGTGCTTTGTCCTGTCATACTGTTGAGTTTGTAGGGGTCCAAGGACTTCATTTACTGTGTTTGCGAAACCTCTCTGCTAGAAGTGAGACACTCTGTTTGTGCTGGCTCATCTAATGAACCTCCACAGCTGAAGAGTATTATTCCTGCAGAGAGAGAATTGGCTTTGTAGCCTAGAGTGTGTCAGAGGTGTCTGAAGCCCCACTATAAACTATTCAGGTAGCAGAAAGTAGCCAGAGGTGCCTGTCAGGTTTGTGAACTGCCTCAGCATTGCTGCATGCCGTGCCAGTTTGTCTATTCTAAATGGAGAAGAAGTTGCTGGGGTGGTTGCTGAGATGGTTGAACCCCGTGCCATGTCTCCAGCTACTCTCCTTCTACTCTCTGAATGCTCAGTGGCAGGGTTCCCCACCCTCTTGCTCTTGACTTTTGGGTACGAGTGGGCAGTATCAGAGAAGCTGATGCCTCACTGGAGCGCACATGGAAACCTGGATCAATGAGTGCATTGGAAATTCTGTCCCTTGGTACTGTTTGTAATCAAGCTAATGAAATGAACCCAAATTGCTGCATTGGAGACCAGGCCAGGATGTGTCCATCCCTTGTGGTGTGTGTGCCAAGCACCATGATTCTCATGCTCCAGGCCTGGAATGCAGCTGTCACTCCAGTGTGAAGAACAGAAAATTTAATTTGTTGGGTGGAAAGAGTTAAATGAACTTTAACTGAAAAGCTCTATCTCTCCCTCTCAGGGTAGAAAATAGCCAAGGGCAACAGCGGATGACTAATGTGTAGAATATTGCAATTAGTATAGCAAGGTACTTACAGGGATCAAATTAAAAAATTCATTAACGTACGCACTTAATTAAGAAACACTTTTCGGTTTACATGATAAATTATGACACCTATTAAATCTTCTAGTACAAGCTGTAATGGTTTCTTTGCTCCTGGGCAGAGAACTATTGCCTTTGAGGTCCCCTGAGCTCCCCCAAGGACCACAGCAATGGTTCCTTGGGTGTCACAAACAACACTGGTCCCTGGAAGGTGCAGGCCTAGCTTTGCTGGAACTCACTGAAAGTCAAAGAACCAGCCAGGGGATGAGAGGTGCAGAATGCATGATCAGATATACAAGAGATGACCTTGAGAGTAAAGAAAGGACTAAGAGAGCAAAGTGCTGAGCAGGGTCCCAGCCAGGCAGCAGGACTCAGTGAGGAGCTGGTCCCTGGACATGTATGTATGTCCCTGTGTGCCTGGGCTTGAGTCTGCCTGTCCTGGCTGGTGATGTCAGGAGTATGGGAGGGTTTTCCAAGGCAGGAGCCTCAGCTGCACCTGTCCCTTCCTGCTCGGGGTATTCTTTGCAGTTTTGGGGCACAACGACACTAGGGTGGGAACTGGGCTGTTGTGCTACACTGGGAATGTGACGGATCAAAGGGACATTTAGGGAACTTTTTTACATTCTGGAACAGAGCAAACTTGCAATTCCCAAGGCACCTGTTACTGTAATTTGAGGGGGAAGTCCAACTCATGGAAACTTGTATTTTGGCTTTATTTTTGCACAGCTTTGAAGTAAATCCAGAGGACCAGTTTAAAGCAAACTGAGAACACTCTGATCTTTAGGAGAAAGGCGTTTTCCACTTCATTTTCATAAACCTTCTAGGCTTTTACTTTTGATTAGTCTGTGCTTTGCTCATCCAAGATTTCTCTCTAGCATTGGCCAGAGGAGATTGTGGTGCTAGCAATGTGGGCTGACCTCAGGGACACTGGAGGCTGGTACCCAGGGATCTGGGGAACTACTCCAGAGTTGTCAGGTGATGGTTTGTCCTAGCAGAGATGTCTTTTATGGGTTTTTTAGTTATTCCAAAACCTGTCAGGTAGATGTAGTTGCCTCCTGTGGTTGTTATTCTATTTATTTGGTTTTAGTTTCACTTGGCCCATAATCCGCTCTTGTTTTTGGCTCTGTACAGTAATAGGTGAGGAGCACTTGTGCAGCAGGTGAGCATGAAACTATGGCCCAGATGTGGAATTCCACACATGCTCTGATCCTTTGGAAAATCGTTTTAGATTCCTGAGCCAAACCTCCAATAACTTAAGATGCCTTCAGTCTTCTGCTCTGAACACCTCACACTGCTTAGGTTCATCTCAAGAGTGCTTGGTGTCTAGCATCTCTCTAGCATTTCAGGCACTTCAAGTGCCCATGTTACAGTTTCAGACTCATGTGCTTTCATATTCTGTGTTTCATTTTCAGGTTCTAAAATTAAACTCTTGAATATCAGACTCTGCTTATTGTCCAGAATGCTTCAGTCAGCCTGAACCTGTGTTGTGCTGCCAGGGCCTTTCTGGGAGTGGAAGCCATCTTTCTGGCAGACTGATGCGGATTTTTTCATAAATGAGTTTGAGTTTTGAATAAGGTTGATGAAATGCCCTCAGTTTATTAACCAGAGCAATTCTAAGTAGTCTAAAGATTTACTGTTCATTAGCAAATGTTTGAGTAAACCTGAAATGAGAACAGGGCAGGAGAAGCAGGAATGATGGCCTAATTGTTAGAGGCACATAAATAGAGTTCAAAATTGAGGTGTTTCTCAAGCCCCTAACTGCCTTGGATTTGTGATGGAGCTGGGCAGGGTGGATACAGTTGGGCTGTGCCTCACTTGTGCAGCTTTTTGAGTGGAGACATGAGACTCTGATGCTCTTTGTGTTGGTTGTTTTCTTGCTGGTTGAGTTCTGATTGTTTTCCTTTGCTCTTGGCGAGCTCTGGGCTGGTAGTAGGTTTTCCGCTTGCATCTTCTCGCTGGTGTTCCCAGAGATGAACCCGGACCTGAAATTCCTTTTGGGAGCCATGGGACTGTTGCAGGTCAGTGCCAGGGGGACAGGGCTCTGTTGTCCTCAAGAGCACGTCTGCACTCTCTGTGCACCCCTCCTGCCTGGGCAGGATCAGGATTCTGTTGAGCACTTGCACAGACGTCTGCCCTTTCCCTTAATTATACAGAGTGCAGTAATCTCTAGCATTCACAGTATTTTATCAACAGTGACAGGTCTGCATAAATAAATAAAAATCTTACTTTATGCAGTGAAATATCTTGTTGCTTTTTAATAAATCAATAACCAGAGGTGACATGAGAAAAGCATCTTGAAAACAATTTCTGAGGTGATATGGAAGGCACTAGATTATCTGAAACAGTGATTTTCTTTGCATATTGTTTGGTTTGAAAGGAGTTCCCTGCTGAGTTCTCCAGAACAGCCTAGAACGGCTGCTAATCACTTGGTTTGTCAGCATTTACAGCCTTAGATCTTCCTTGAAGTGCACGAGGTGCCTTACATGTTCAAGAGCTAGCAGTGAAAATCACTACCAAATAAATATTCTGGTCCCATTTCAGCTGACTGCATGTTTCTGTTTATGACAGAGGGGAAGGGTTGTTCTGAGCTGGGAAGAAGCAGCTCAGATTTCTCACTGCAGTTTTGCACTCCTCCGGGGTTTTTTTCACACAGTGCCAGCACTTGTGTGCACGCTACCTGTGATCCCGTGTGAGAGCTGTGGTACACAGTACAGGTATGAGTCCTTTACTGGTGACCAGGTGAAGCTCTGCCTAGAAGCCAGGGCTCTCTGAATGCACGTGGAGCTGTCAGGCTGAGAGGGCAGACCCCAGATGGTGAAAGGAAGACCTGGGCAGCATCACACCATGGTTTGTTCTGACATTTCTCTCTTGTTGTGTCCCTCAGAGAAGGTACAGAGGGAATGCTGCTGCGTGGACCCGTGCACCTGATCCAGCTGAGCTCAGCCTCACCCCATGTGTGCGGCAGGATGTGTGCTCGGCCCTGTGCCTGGGGTGGTATCTCCCAGGGGCTGGTGTCCAGTCCTGTGCAGAGGGAACTTGCTCTGCTTGGGGCGAGGGCTCCTGTGGGGCTCTGTCAGAAGGGTTCTGGGGTACCCTGGGATGTTGAGCCCAAGGGGGGCCTTTCAAAGAGCTTGTTGCTCTATTTGGAATGGCAGTTTTTCCTGTTAGCAATCTTCCTGGAACACAGAGACAGGTGAAAAATCTACATGCGTTGGCCTGCAGGGACCATTAAGCAGAGAATGAAGGGAAATTTCTTCAATACTCATGCGCACAGTCACACAGACTGAGCATGTGGTGCCTCAGTTGCTGTTCTGCAAGTATGCAATGCCTTGGTTATATTGCTGTGATTTTTTTCTGTCCTCTACTGCAGGGTTTGGTGTGGGTCTGAGCAGCTCCTGCCAAAGGGAGTGCTGAGGACTTGGGAGCTCCTGTGGCCAGGTGTGGTTTAGGCCTGGGGGCTGTCCCCAGTCATGATAATCTACATGTGACTGTGTCCCCTGCTCACTGAAACAGGCCTTGGAAATGTGCCCAGAACCCTGATGCAAAGGGGCATTTGAGACTGCTGAGCTCTTCCATTCCCTCTGATGGTTGTGACACCCTTGCCTGATGGGAATGGCTGTGAGTGTGCTGCTGGTGCCGTGCGCAGTCCTGCCCTTGGCACTGTCATGTGCCACACCAGGGAGCATTCACCCAACGCCAGGAATCCATTCCTGCTTGTCTCTGTTGCTTTCAGCTCCTTCTAACCTTCATTGGATTTCTCCCTGTCTCTCCTCTCTGGTTTGTTTCCTTCATCTCGTATGCACTGGCATGGAATACTGATGAGGAAATATTTGGTCTAAAGCCAACTAGTCAATTTTGGTTAATTAATTGGAATGGTGATTGGCAAAACCCCAGCCCAAATTTTTGTAGGTAATTTATAGCCTAGGTAATCGTTTACTCGTGGATAATTATCTCTACCTGTAGGTAGCAGAAGGTAATGGTTATGGAGATCCAGATGCATCTCTAACAAACGCAGGCTGAGAAAATTGCAAACACTTAGTCTGAGTTATCTATTTAATTACTAGAGCTGTGCACTAACCCCATCCTTCTTGGATTCCTGCACCTCGGGCCAGGTGAGCAGAAGTAAGGGGGAAATGATTTACTCTTCCTGGGAAGTCAGTGTTCCTATCTGGGCTTGCCTGTTAGCTAGCACAGATGTGCTGGCTCCTGGGATGTCCTAATTTGCTTCATATGAAGCAGCAATAAATCCCTGCAGCTCTGCAGGGTGTGTGAGGCAGTGGATGAAGGGTGATGAGAGAGAGCAGAGTGCTTTGGGTTGTAACCTCTCATGGGATGCAGATCATGTGTGGGTGTGGGGCAGCCTTTGGCTAGGTGCTTGACTCTTGGGAAGGGATGAGCTCATTGAGCAGGGGCATGGAGTACCTGCTCTAGAGCTCCCTAGTGCCAGTATGCCTGCCCGTGCAGATGTTTCTGCAGTGCTTGTGGGCCAGGAACACTGTCCCTTGGTGTGTAGCACTCTTGGACCTGGCTTTCAGTGTCACATTCTGCTCTGCGGATTACTTCCTCCTACCATGGATGTAGGAGGTTTATTTTGGAGGGTCATGCCAAGTTGGTGTCACTCTCTACAGGACAGGGGATATCTTTTGTCTGCAATGACAGTGCTGTGCCCTCTCTTGCAGACAAGAGAGAGGAATGTGTAATCTCTTGCTTTGGCACTACTGGAAAATTTCTGTTGGTGTGTTCAAGTGTTTGAAATCCCCCTCTGCTACAAACATACCAGAGTTTGGAACAAAGGAGCAGCATATCACAGTGCATGCTTAGTACTTAAAAGTGACAGCTACACGAGAGGAAGACCAACCAACTACTAGGATTCCAGACAGCTGTTCCCTTCCTCTGTGAATAGGCTGGACCTGTTTCTTTGTTTGCCTGAAGCTGCTTGTTGTGCCTGTGGACTCTGCTCAAGTTTCTGTTCCTTGCTGCAGTGTGAAGCAGAGCCCTAGTACCATCCTGCTGCAGCAGTGGGCTGAAGGGTTGTTTTTTCCCTTGTAAAATCCTTTGAGTACATGGTGTCATTCCCAGAAGGGAGCAGGCTGGATGGTGACATGCCTTGGAATAAGAAGCAGGTCTCCATGCTGTCAGTCTAATTTTGCATTAGTGACAGTATGATTTTCAGCTCTGCCCCTCAAGAAGAGAGCAGAGGCTTCTCCAAAAAGAGGAGAGAAAACCCTTCCATTTTGCCTAGCAACAGAGCAATATCTCAGTTTTGAAAACCAGATTCTACAAGTCCTGTTGGGTTTTTAGCACACTGGCTTTTCAGTTTGGCTGCCTTGCTGAGGGGGTCGGAAGGGACCCCAGGGGATGTGTGCTCAGGTTGGGATGAGGGCTGATACTGCCCCCCCAAGCTGTGTCACACCTGCCAGGTCTCCTTTGGTGCTCAGGGAATATCCCCCACCAGCCCCTCCAGGCCTGGTGCAAGGGGGCCCTGTGTCAGCAATGACCCAGCAGTGCTGCTGGGCACCCAGAGCCCTTGGGGATCACACATAGAGAGTACCACCAAGTCTGTGCAAACAGATTGACATCCCGGGTTTGGTACAGCCAATGGGATTTCTATGGATTTATAGCAGCCACCAAGTTGGGTCTATAGGAAAGCTGCTGGTTTGAGGGGATTGCATATGGCCCAGGAGAGCAAGGAGAATGGGAAACATATGCTTGGCACCCACAGGTACTGCAGAACCAAGTGAGTGTGAATTGCTAAAGCGTAGTTTACATAATCTGGTCAATAATATGCACAGATGGAGCCTGAATGTATCACATGAATCAGGAGATGCTGAGCGCCGTAAGGGATGGCACAGCAGCAAACTGGAACTTTGAGGGTAAATTGAGAAATTATTTTCTATTCACTGGAGTAGAGGGTAAGAAACCCAATAGAATTAGGAGGTGTTTGCTGTGGACAGCAGCGCTGGCTATTGATGTGCGTGAAATGGGTCATGTTGGGAAATGCTGGTATAAAACCAGTTGGGGTGGGCACTGTGCCCAGTCTGCAGAATTGTCTCACACTGCCTCTGGACTTGAGTGGTTGGGGGGGTTCAGTTGACAGAAATGGTGCTTGCATATAGAGTGGGATGGATGGGAAGTCTTCTGTCCCTTTATCTACCAGTCAATTTTGGTGAACTTTGAGTTAGAGCAGAGCTCTTTCCTTGGTATTGCTGATCCCAAATTTGCTTTGCTCGGCTTGAAGGTGTTTCTTGTCAGGGTTGGCCTGTGATGTCACCTGGATGGAAGGCAAAAATGTGTGTTAAAGCTTGGACTAGAGCTGTGATAAAAACACATTTCCCCCAGTTGTTGGACACCTGTGCTTTTGCGAGTAGAACAACACATTTCCCCCAGTTGTTGGACACCTGTGCTTTTGCCAGTAGAACAATCAGATGTGCAGTGGATAAGTGAAAGGTGCTTTTGGGGCAGAGAGCCTTTAACTTGAAGCAGCGTTTGGCTGCCCGCTCTATTAGTGATTCACAGTAGTGTGGGTGACAAGGATCAACTCTAGCCTGGTGGGTGGAAAGGACCATTGGGCACTAGCACAGGAACCACTGGTATGTTTGTGGTGTGTGGAGGGTCAGGAGTCCATCAGAAATTGAAATAGGAGACCTTGTGTGTGCAATTCCTTGCTAACATCTCAGCAGAGATGGAAGTTGGCACATACAGAGTCTTTGCTTGGATCTTTTGTTTTTATATGCTTTGCCAAAATTTAGTTTGGCTATTTTCATTTTATGTAAGTGTGAAAAATGTTATCTGTTTAAGTTGCTTCTTTGCACTTGTATGAATAAAAAATGGCTTTAATTAAATTAGGGAAGAGCTTTGACAAGTGATTTGTCTATAATACGTACTTATGGTTTGTGGCATTTCAAAGAATAAATAACCAAGATGTTGAGGCTTAAACATTGGCTGCTGCACATGTTCTGTCATTCCTTCATGGAGAGAGAAGTGGTTTGAGTGTGGATTTAGGTCCCCATCCTGCAGATCTTGCATGCTAGGTCTCCCCTTTCCTTCAGAGATAGGAAAGGTGCCTGTTAATGACATGGGGAGGGAATTGAACTGGAAGCAACCCAAAGGCAAGGCTAGGCAAGGCTCAGATTGCAGCTCTGTGGCCCTGCAGGAGAATCAACAACAGTAGGAAACTCGGTGAACTCATATGCAAATAAAGCCAAATAACCTTCAGAAGGCTGGAAGGAATTGCAACTCTGGAGAGACTTTGCCACACCCCCAGTGGCACATCAGGTGCAGGGAGACAGGAAAGTAGGTGGAGGGTTGGGGAAGGAGAGGAGGGAGATTCGGAAAAAGAGGTGATGGGTTAACAATGCTCAGTTCAAAAGGAGAGCTCCTGAAGAAAAATGCCTTCCAGAATTATTGCTTGTGATGGGATTTTTGCTTTGCCTTCCTTAGCATTTGCTTTACTTGGAAAAGACGGGAAAGCCAGGAGAATGGAAGGATCAGGTCGCCTCACCCTGTTGTTTTAGTGGCTGCATTGACATCGTGGGCATTGGCAAGTCCCAGCTCTGGGCACAGAGGAGCCGAGGCAAGGTGACCTGTCCAGCAGAGCAGGACTGTGGGGCCGGCCGAGAGCCTCTGACCCGGGCTGTGCATGGAGCAGCTCTGGCAGCCCCGGGCCCGGGCCTCTGTGGTATCTGTCAGCTGCAGCTCTGCGGGGGCACAGCCCACCCTTTTATTTATTTGTAGCTTTTCTCCCTGACTCTTTGACACCCACCACCTCCCTGCCAGCCTGGTGTGGCTGATCAAGCTGTTCAAACAACTGGAAGACATCAGAAGTTAAACACTCATTATTTTAATTTGATGCTAATCATGTGTTAATGAGACTAATCCTTGCAATGATTCAGGTAATTTGCTTAATGGCTGCCCAGAGTACAGATTACAGCAATCAGTCACATCTGATAAGATGTCTGTTGTGGAGGAGCCTGTCAGGCTGTCAGGTGAATGAGGTGGGAAAAGACTAAGGAGCAAGATCTGATCCGGTGTAAGTCGGCAACCTTCCTGTTGGGAAGGGCATACGAAGGGGCAAGTCCCCCTGCGCAGCTAGGTTTGTGGCAGCCAGGGAAAAGCACCTCAAATCTCTGTGCTTCAGGGCTGTTCCATCTGGGATCCGGTCCTCTCCTGTCTGGAGAAGGACTCACACAGCCGTGTGCATGGGATGCTGTGTTCTTGAGGTCATTTGGGTCATGTCAGAGCCTTCGGGTGTGAGAGACACCCAACTGATCCCACGGGGTAGTCCTCTACCATAATTACAAGCCCCTGTCTCAGTTATTGTCTTTGTGGCAGATCCCTTCAGCATGGCTTCTGTTGGCAGTGAAGCTGAGGTAGCTCTGGAAAGCTGTCGTAGCCACCTGTCTTCCAGCAGGTCTTGGCTGGACAAAGTGAGGTTCAACAGAAATACTTACCTGGGGTGTAAAACCAGTTCTAATTTAGAGAGAGCTAAGCCTGGATTTAAACGAGAGAGTGCAGGTACCCAGTAGTGCCATTGGTGGGATGTTGCTTGGGTGCTTGTCAGCACAGCCCCTGTCCCTGCAGGCACATTAATCCAAAACCTCCACTTGCCGGGCCTCAGCACCTGACCCTTCAGAGCTGCACTGGCTCAACCCCCCCAAGAAAACACAAGTGGAGACAATCTCTCATGTGGGAGATGTGAGCCCAACAGGTACCTCTGAACTAGGGGTTGGGGTTTGCTCTGTAACCCCCAGCAGCAGGATTTTGTGTGATTCCTAAAATAAAGACTATGATAGCTTTAAAAAACTTAGGTTGAAAATAGCCATTAATCATGTTCCTGTCTGCAGACTCAGGAATGGAAAAATGTCTTTGGCTTGTCCTCCTGATGCGTGGCAGAAATTACTGTTTGTTCACTGGTATTTGGATTCCGCCATTTGTGGCAAAATATGCTGGGATTTAATCAATTTGCATCTCTGCTTAAGGCCCAAATTGTTACAGGCTTTAGGGGGATGACATTGTCCTAAAGCACTCATTTAATGATTTAGAGCAAACAGATGGTTTTATTTTTTCCCATTAGAACCTTTCAGCTTTTCTAGTTACATAGAGATATAATTATTATCTCTCCCTTTGATTAAAATGCACAGTATTAATGCCTTACTCTGTCGGGTTCCAATTGCATTATTCTCTGTGGGTTTATTAAGTGCTGTTGAGTTGACATCATGTCCAACACAGTGTGCTGCATGAGTCTCTGGAAATCAGCTGACAGGGAATACCAGGCGCTCGGCATCCTGGCAGGGCTGCCAATGTGTGAGCACACGTTTGGGGTGTTAGAGCAGGAGGCTGGGCAGGGCTGGGCTGGGCTGGCTGCTGGCGGGGAGCTGCGTCCTGTGCAGGGGGGGTTGGTAGCCGGCAGTAACTGGTAATGGTGGCTGCTGTGACACAGGCCAGTGTGGCATGGCTTGGAAGGTGCAGAAGGTTCTGTCCTTTTGGAGCAGGGCACACAATAGCAAAATGCTGAGCACACAGAATTTGGGTTGGGAATTAAGCAGGAATTTGTTACGGTCTTGAATATTGGTTTTTTTTAAACTTGATGGCTGAACAGAAATGTTAATTCTGTGTCATAGTGGGTGGAGCTGAGGCATGAAAATCTTTTTAACAGCTCAGAGGTTTTGGCTTAGGAACACTGTGCAGAAACATCAGCCCTGGGACACATGCAAAAAAAAGCCCATATGGTTTATTTACAGTGTATGCTGAGTGAGTGGCAGACTGTTTGTATGTTTTATGTCTTGTGCTGGGTAGTTTTATATGTTGGTCACTCAGTGATCACTTGACCTGTCATTTTTCAGTTATTTGTGAACACTTTACATTTATCAATTACTTTCCCAGGCTATAAGTTACCTTTTTTGAGGGCATAATTTGTTTATAATATATGTTTTAACAGCATGATTTGTTTCACGTTTGTAATTAATTTTGAGCTTTGAGACTAAAATTGCATGAGAAATCATTATGGAGAGAGCTATTACCTCAAATATTGCTGCTAAGGACTCATAATATACTGGGACTCTGTCTCTTTTATTACTGACTTGATTTTAGTGGTCTTGGAACTGGGATTTAGGATGTTTCTGTGGTGTCAGTGCTTTCCCTTTCTGAAAAGTGGTTGAAAGCTCCGCTGTGTTCTTCTGGCACAGCATGAAGGATTTAGGGAATCCTAATTCCAACTTAATTCAGAATAGCAAAGGAGCTGCTCTGCCTGACAATATTTTCTTACACATTGTTCCTGGAACACTGAGCAAAGCCCTCAGAACAACACAGTCAATGTAGGAAATGGGCATTTCTTCCATTAATATCAGGTTTTCTCTCTTGTTGTCTTCTTTTCAAAGACAACCAACTTTCCCTGAGATGACTGAAAGTTTCTTTTTCCTGGAAAGACAAAGATTCCTTTTTTTTCTTTCCTTTGTTGTTGTTGTTGTTGTTGTTGTACTATCTAGCAAGCCCAAGGAAATACTGAAAAAAATGACAGTTTCAAACATGTGCTGGACATGCCCAGAAATATGGTATTTCTCAATGACACTCTGTGAGGCTTAAAGCCTTTTTTAAAAGCGGGTTTATCTGTGGTGGGGATGACTTGAGGGAGGCTCATAAGTGGGAGTCTTTGTGAAGGATTTCATGAAGAAGGTGAAAGATGGCAAAATTGTGTTTCAAGTTAAGTACTTAAAAATGTAACAGCTGTTTTCTGCTTGAGAACATAAAAATCCTTTTCCAGGTAGAACTGGGATGGAAAGCTTTGCTTCACATGGTGTTTTAAGCAAGTTCTGCACAGTAAGTGGCATTTTCGAACAAAAATGGACATTGTTAACAAAGGCGTATCTGGAGGCAGTGTCTGTACTGTGAAATTAGTGTCTCTAAGACAAAGTTGAAGGCAGGCAGCTTGATGAAAAGCATTGATAGATACATATTTTGGGTTTAACATTCTCAGCAGTGCTGTAGGTGGACGTGGGGCCTAAAGAGCCAGAGGATCTGCTGTCTTCTTTCTGTGCATTTGTGCATGTTTGCTGGTACTAGTTGAAGGTAACATGAATTGCAAAACTTCTCTATAAGAAGACTTGATATTTTTATTAAAATTTCATTACTTACCTTTAGCTTTGCAGTACCTTAATTTGCTGGGATCATATCCCAGGGCTGTGGGAGTACATAGAAGTGGGAGTTGCAGATTATGTTATGGTTTGTCCTCTACTTCTGAGGTAGATCTTCCACTAACTTGTGTTTGGAAAAGCACACATTTGGAATGTTTGTGTAATGTAAACTATTATCCCTCTAATTCCTTGTCCATCTGTAGGACAAACGTTTAGGCTGTGTGCAAACTATACCAAGTGTATATCATCCATAATGTATGCCTGTATATGAGAATGTGCCACCAATGTCAATTTTTATTTTATTAAATATAAGCTGCTCTCCCATCTGCGCATTGGCGACCCCATATATTGTTTGCCAAAAAAAAAAAAAAGGCACCATTTCCAAGCATTCAATAATTTAGCATTGAACGATACGGAATGCCTCAGTTTCTTCTCTCCCTTACATTGATAGAACTCCTTGAGTTTTGATTCCTCATGGCTACTTGTTCCTTGCTGTGTGAGAGCAGTGCCCTGCTGGCCAAGCAGCCACGCGGGCTCCACCTGGTTCGCCGGCCAGAGCTGCCCTCTGGCCCATCCGTGGCTGCCGTGATGCCACCGGCTGCAGAGCTGCAGCTGTGCTGCAGACAGCTGCAGTTATGTCTTCCCTCCCAAGCCTTCTCCCACCACCATCCAGAACTCCAGCCATGACAAGGCCTTTAAATGAGCAAGGAGACAAATGTTTGCTCTTCATGCTCTGGCAGATGAGCTGCTGGGACCTTTAGTTGGCACCTCTCTGTGGTTCCAAAGGAGGCAACCTTGTCACGGCTGCCTTCTTCCCTTTTTTCCCACTGTAGGGATCTCGCACTGTATGTGTGTGTAAGAGCCTGAATGTCTGTGTGGCTTGTGATACCCCGCAACAGAGATTGACAGGAACCAGAAGCCAGGTTCATCAAAGGCACAGATTTCTGATCCAGAATTGCAGTGACTGATCTGTGCCAACACAGACCTAGACTGGCCAGATAGACTGAACAGGAGGAAAACGCAATGCCAAAAGAAAGAAGCTGAAACCTAATTAATCAGAAACAAATAAGTCATCCTAATGGCAGCACAGAAGTGGTACCAATTTAATTGGAGAGTACCCTATGTTCTGTGAGGATGACACTGTGCAGCAATTCCACTGCCAGTTACTGCCGTCACAAGTGCTGAGTAGTGAGAACCGAGTGAGTTAGTGGCTCACATGGGCTGGATTCTGCTCATTTCAGTTCAAGCCCCTTGGGACTGGAAGTTCAAATCCTACTTATGGATTTTGACCTCTTTTTCTCTGGGTATGACATCCAGATCATGAGGCCCTCTCATGATCTCATTTGAGAGGGCCTCATGCATGGTTTAGAATAAATGAATTGGTTTCAGAGAAATTAGATGGATGTGATGGCGTGATAATGAGGTGTGTTCACCAGGCAAACAGGATGGGGGCTGGCTGCTGTCTGAGGCACACCTCAGAAATTTGGGGTATGGCAGGAACTGAAAATAGGTGCTTTTTCACCACAGAAGGGGAGGAGGTGTGTGAAGCATGAGAGCAAGTCACCAAAGGTCCCAGTGAAAAGGAGATGAGGGGAGTGTCAGTTCACTCTCTCTGCGGGTCCAGCAGCATCCTTCACTCACACCACACTGTGCTCAGCAGCTGCAGCGAATGGGGCACCTGGGGCTGGGAGGATCCCTGCCTTCTGTGTCCAGGAGATTAGTCCCCCTCAGGGCTTGGAGAATGCTAACCAAGAGGAACCCCATGCAGAAATGGCACAGCTGTTGTTTCAGGCCAGTGGAGTTAGATTGGCTTGTCATGAGGAGCAGAGCCAGGCTGGGACAGCATAGCAGGACTCCTTTGCTGTTCCTCTGGGTTTGCCATAAGCTCTTCAAGCTACTGTCTTGGAGAAAGGCACTTAAAAAGGGACAGAACCCTTCTGAAAGAATCAGTGCAGATGTCGTGGCTAGGAGGGCAGTGGCCAAAGCCCATGGCTACCAGGTATCTGTTTACTGAAAGTGCATGAGCCTTTCCATGTTCATATTATCCTGAGGAACTGTGACAGTGTGTCATATCATTGGATAGTGTGTCCTGCTTGGGAGCAGCAGGTAATGAGATAGCACTGTCTGGGAGAGCTTGGACTTGAAATGCTTATGGTAGGAAGTGTGGGAGAGGGCAGTCACAGGTGCTGGATAAAGGTAAAGAAAGGAGACTGGCGTCCTCCTGCTGTGTCGGGAGTGCTGGCTTTCTCTGGATGAAATTTGGCACTCATTTTTCAACAGCTATTAGACCCCACAGATTTAGAAAACCCAACCCTTAACAGAAAATGTTGGATGAGAGAGAAAAATCACTTCTGTTTCCTTGGTTACAGAAGAACATGAATAAATTATATGGGGAAAAAAAAATCAGTACATTTTAAGTGGTCATTTGTGACAACTGGTCCTGTGAGCACTTGGGAGGAAGAAGCAAGAGCTCTTCCTCTCTGGAATGGCCCCTGTGTATGGTGTGCAAAGCTGGACAGCTCACCTCTGTGGGCAGCCAGGCTGGCTGGGCCAGTGCTGGGGCAGGGGAAGGTGAGGGACCCCTGCCACTGGCAGGGAACTCAGGCAGGGGGAGAGGCTCTGGGACCCCATGTCACACTTCAGTTCTAGTCCAAGTGAACCCTGCGTATCAAGCTCAAATTTCAGTGAGTTGAGGTCTGCAACCTGATTCATAGATCACCTAATTTCCTGCTAGCTGGGTTTGCAGAGCCTGTGTGTGACTTGGGTATTTCCATATGGAACTGTTTTACCAAGACGAGGTGTGAATTTAAAGTGCCCTCTAGGAACATTATCTTCTAGAGTACGTTATTTTCACAGAAAAATACTTTCTTTGCAATTTAGTTGATGTCACTTTAGAAATTGTTTGAAGGATGCCAGAAAGCTATTCTTAGTGTAGAATAAGGGATCCTTTTGGATAGCTGTGCCTATTTAATGATCTGTGTTTATTATGGACATGGACTGGTAACCTTCATTCAGTTCAGGAGGATTATGGATGTCTGGGTGCCAAACTTGCTTTGGAAATGGGTCTTGGAATCTGTTAGCTTTGATTTTTCCTAAGCCCCAGTCCTGTCTCCGTTCTAAAGAAGCTGTTCTCCTACAAAGCTGGGTCTGATTTCCTGTTGGATTACCTTCAGATGCTTGTGGGCAGAAGCTCTTGGTGATGCTACTTTGCTTGTACAGAATGCTTTTCATTCCAGAGGAGAGTTTACCTGTATGTACAGCTTCTACTCTGGAGGCTGGGCTAAAGGTCATCCTTTTCAGGATGGTGATCTCAGGCGTGTCATGTGTAGAGGATTGCTTTAACCTTGTTCATGACTGCATTCTGTGAACAGTGTCAGAGTGTTTGGAGGATTCTCTACATGGGATACCATAGAGCTCTTGCAGTAAGGGTGTCTGGCAGGCCCCGCAGCCCCCAGGCAGCAGGAGAAAAGGCTGTGAGAGGGTTAACTTTTCAGTACGTTCTGGATGGTGAACAAGGGGTCACTGGTCTGAGAATGGAATCACTGAGGATTCCTTCCAGAAACAAGAGGCAGTTCTCCAATGTGACACTACAGGAAACCCAAGCATGCTGTCCTACAGCAGTGGCCTCAGGGTCCTCTCCAAGTAAGGGATGGGTAGGGAGAGTGGGATGGACTGCAGCAGCCAAAGCCTATTCTATGGGGATCCTCTGCCATATAGAAGCTTCTTGGAGCCCTTGGGTAGGCAGCAGAACTCGCTCTAGGCTGGGCATGGCAGATTCTAGCATCAGGGCCAGCTGTTCCCAACCCCCACTGCCTCTGTGGATCCAGCAGCGTCCCCTCACTGTGCTCAGCAGCTGCAGCAAATGGGGTACCTGGGGCTGGAGCTGGGAACAGGGGCTGGGAGGATCCCTGCCTTCAGTTCTGCCATTTACAATTCTGAGATAGGAAAAGTTAACACACTTTGGAAGAGTTTTTTTCTTTTTTTCTGGCACTTACAAGTTCAGCATGCTTTTGTGCATTCCAAGCAGTCCTGCCCAGATCGACCACCTGTTCCCTAATTCTGGGTATAGGCAGGCTATAGTTCTTTTCCATATGGGCAGTGTAATTCCATTAAGTAGCAATCCAGCACTCTTTTTTTAACATTAAACCTCGAGAGTTAATCATCCATCTGTGTGTAATCATTGATTCCATTAAGCCTTATGGCCTTGTCAGATTATCAAACATTTTAAACAGCACTTTTTTCTTTTTTCCTTACTCGACAGCAAAAGCATTTGTTGGGGGCACGATTCAAGTGAAGTTTTCAAGCCATACCCCAATCTTAGAGACATTTACATTTCCCAAATCCTCTCCCTGTTCCCAGACACAGAGCTAGCCTGCATGGGGTCATTTGTGTCACACACTGGGTCATTCAGGTGTTCTTGACAGGCAATGCCAAGATGTTTACTTGATGTTGACAACTCCCCCACTCCTGTAAAACTGATAAATCAACACAAAACCCAACAAAAACACCCAAACAACCCCCACACATGCTTTTTTCCCTGATTATTTAACACTCAGGGCATACTCACATCGCCTCGAATTTGGGGATATTACGGTACTTGTGCTGCAGTCAGAACAGCCCCTCAGACTGATGGATGCATCTGACCCTTATTTTTGTAGGAACAGGGCAACCTGTTGTGCGATGGCACGTAGAGTTTTTAGTATGCAAACAGAACCAAAAAGCTGTTTCTCCCACGCAGGATTTGAAAAATAAGGACATGATATTCCTGGAATTAACCGTGTTCTCAAGAGATTTCCTAAGTGTGACAGTATAACTTTGCATAAGCATGTAATTACAGCCTGGTTATTGTCCAGAAATTCCTGAAATTGGAGCTCAATGGTGGGTCTGTTGGATGAAGAGGAAGGAGATGGTTCAGAGCTGCTCGCAAAATCCAGAGCCAAGAGGGTGGTGGGTCACTATGGCAGGTAACAGGTGAGGGGTTAATGGCAGGAGGCGCAGTTTTTTCTTCAGGCTTTTCCTTCCTCACATACTCGTCTCCCTTAATTGCATTTAGTGTCACCTCTGAGCCAGGAATGCAGTTGCCCCAGACACTGGTGGTTCTGTTGTGCCTGTCTGGAAAAGCAGAGGGTTTCTGTGTCGCTGGAGACACACGTCTTGCAGCTGAAAAGCCTTCTCAAATCTTTGATAAAAGCTGCTGAAACAGAGTGAAAGATCTTGGTACAAGGCATGCCAGTAATTTTGGGGTTTGGGCCTGGATTACATTTGCCCTGTGCTTGGGTCAGATAATTTATCCTATGAAAGTACGTATTTCAGCTGGGCTTTTGATGACACTGTTTACTCAAAACTTTTTAAATGAAGAATCTGTGAAGATACTAAGGTGACTTGGGAGTTGAAGAAAAGAAGTGGCCAGAGAAGTGGGGAGGTTTTGATTTTGGACTATTCCATGAATTTCAGAATCTGTGAAGTGCTGGCAAAGAATCCAAATACCATGTCTGATTCCAACCAAACCACTGTGATTACTACTGAACCTGATTTAAAACCCAACAAAAATAGCAAGCCGGGGGCAGCCGTGGGGGGTTCGTTTCTTAGTTCCTTGTTAATTGCATTAGTTTCTTTTTTTCGGAAAAATATTAGAGTGATAATTAGGCCACACATCATGTGTGGTTGGATAAATACTAGTTACATGTTGAGAAAAGGGGCAGAAAATTGTATCTAATGAAAGGAACTGGTGCCAAATAGTATAGAGATTTGCGTTTGTCTTGGAGAAATGCCGTGCGTTCACCTCGGCTGAAAGAGGAGGTCGTCGGGAGCACTGACAGAGGCTGGGGACTGTTCCGCTGGCAAATGGGTCACCAGCTGGGCTCTGGGTAGCACAATGGCTGTTCTGCAAGCAGTATCTTTGGGAATGTTTGAGTTGAGGTGTCAGTTCCTGCGCTTTGTACAAAGCTGAGGCCTGCTGTTCTCAGCCGTAGGCTGCAGATACAAGGCCTCTGGGGTGGGATGAGGGCTCACTATCTAGGAACCAACAGGAATATATATATACAGGATAAAAGCCTGGTGTTTCTGCTGTGAGCGCCTGGTTTTGGTGGGGCTTTTGTGTGCTCTGGAGGTTGTGACCAGTCTGGCCCCCAGGGCCACCGATAGCAACACCGCAGTTGGCATGAGGGAAATCACTGAGCCATGTGAGCAGGCATCTGGAAACTCAGTGTATTGTGAATTCTGAGTGGAATTTCATGTGCTCGTGCATCTGAACTGGAGCAGCATGAGGCAGTGCCTGTTAGGATGAAATGGGAGGTGTTGGGGTGTTTCAGACAGTCCCACGGAGTTCAATATGGTGACTTCTGGCCTAGTGGGAAGCTTGATGCTTTGGCTTAATGGATAACTTAGGCAGCAGCTTGATACATTCTAAGTCGAAAGTTATAAAAATGAGTAAGTGCTGAATGTTGCAGTTAAGAAAATTGATAATTGCATCAGTGAGCTGTCTGGCTAAGGGACTTAGTAGAAATGCCTTTAGCCCTCAATTTCAAAATTGCTGATATTTTTTCCCCCCCAGTTTCAAAAGTACAAGAGGGGAAGCAAGTTGAATTGCTGTTTGTCTCGCAGCATTTCCCTTGAGCAGATAGAAGGTACTTGAAAAGAATTTTTAGTGGGCTTTCCCATGCTTTAAATCATGCCATAAATGTTAGGTCTTATGGTGATCAAGTAATTACCACACACAGTACACGTGTGGTAGGAAAAGCTGTCCAGTTTGTTTATACCCAAAATCTGCACTGGGCCCTTCTCTGTGTGTTGTAGAGGCGGGATTTCCTTGTGCCAGCTCGAGTGAGGGCAGAGCCACCCAGTCCTGTTTGGAGCAATTAGAAAAGTTGCCTTTCTCCAATCAAAGAGAGGTATTAGCAAAATGAATGGGACTAATTAAATCTAATTTAGTCATGTAAATGAGTTTAATTAAAAGAAATCTACCCTTTAATAACTTGAGGGGGAAAGGCGCTCCGCATGGAGTTTGGAGTTTGGTTAAGCTAACGAGACACAATAGCTGAGCTGATGAGCCCATGCTGTTGTCACCTGCCATGTGCCCAGAGGGCTCGGGGGGCCAAGGCCTTGGGGTGGGCACCCTGGGAGTGACGGCTCTTCCTTTGGCCTTGGAGTCCCACCTACTGACATTTGTCATACTTGAGGAATTTGCAGAGAAAATCCTCCAATGATTTTGGGTAAGAATTGGCACATGAGTTGAGGTATGGCATTTTGGGAAAAGGATCCTTGAGCTGCTTAGCTGCTCCCCTGTGTTGCATCCTACAAGATGCATCCTGCTCCCCTGTGTTGCATCCTTTTTGTATGAAGCAGTATTAATTCCTTAAATATCTAGTCATCAGCAATAAGCTTTTACTGCTTACTGATGAATCCAAAGTACAGGAGCAGTGTGGGGAATGGTGCCAGGAGAGCTCCCCGTTTTCCAGGAGTGGCTGTGTGAGCCATGTGACTCCTTCCTGGCAGCCTGACCTCATTTTTCCATCTCTTGGAGGGTGCTGCTGCCAAGGGGTATCATTTGAGGCCCTTCCTGACAGGTGTGGCCATGGGGTGTTCTGGGGCAGGACAGGGGCACAGAGGTGAGGCTGGCCATGGGGGGGAAGAGTTCTGCTTCCAGGAAAGTGTCATCTTCCTCCTAGGAGAGCAGCTGTCCATCCCCTACAAGTTGTTTCTGAGTGTATCACTTGGAGCTTTGACCTTTATTCCTTGTGGTGAATTGAAAGTAATTTTACTTGCCGTATCACTGTGCAGTGCAGTGCTGCTGGCAGCACTGTGTAGGAGGAGTTCTTTGTTCTTCTTAGTATAATGAGGGGACTGACAAAGAGGACTGAGGCCTTGTGCTTTCCACCTGGGAAATGCCAAGGTGTGTTAGAGCATCAGGAAGGGCTGGGGCTGATAAATGCTGGACAAATGCCTGATGCTATGTGCCGTGGAGGCTGCTCAGAAGGCGGGTGGCCCTCTTCTCCCATCTGGGATTCCTGAGCATTACAGAGTGCATGTCCAGTGGCAGCCCAGGGCCTTCCAGCTTGGGAACTGGGCCTCTCATTTGGCCAGGACACAGCAGCCTGCCACATCCACTTTCTCTGGAAACAAGTAATTCTGGTGAATCATTCCTTCAGAGTCATTGGTGCTGTGTGTGTTGTCAGGGACTGGGATTCAAAGGCCAGAGGCAAGTTAGACCAATGAACCCAAACAGCAGCTGAAGGGAGCTGAGAGGTGGGGAAGAGGGACAGGGGCTGGTTTCAGCTCCCTGCCCACATCTGGTTCTGGTTTGCTAAGATTCACTGAGATTGTTAAAATTATCTGGTTTTATGTTCTTGCCCTGTCCAAAGCCTGATGTGCACTGCACGGAGCTCTCTGTGCCAGGGAATGCCGCTGACTGGGTTGAGTGTTCCTCAGGGATGTGGGCAGGGGTGCTGGAAGGGCCGCATCAAACAGGCTGCTTGGAAAAAACTCATGAGAGCAGCAGCTCCCATCAACATAGCTGGCAAGTTCTTCCATTCCGGAGGCTTGTAGATTTGTGTGTTTATTTTTATGGCTTAATTTACACCAGTTGGGACATGTTTGGCCATTAGTTTCTGTTACCCCTTGCCTGTTGAAGAACCCTGGCTAAATGATGTTCTTGTGACTTTATGCAGAACAGTTGTCTTGTGCTTGGTGTCACCACTTCACCCTGGTAATGTGCATGGTGTGGAAGGATTTTATATGTAGATCAGTTGTGTAGCTAAAAATTACTTCAGTAAGCCTAACTGTATGTATCAGACCCAACTATAGCCTTTAAGTGACTTTTAAATTTCTATTTTTCCTTTGAATGTAGCTTTTTGACAACAGTTGGCAACTGCACCATCCTATTGTATGTTTTCTCTTTCATGGTCTTTCAATTTTCTGAAAGTAGTCTCTCTCATAAAACACTTCATTTCTTCTTCAATAATAGTGAGCATTCTGCAGCTGGAATTTCAAGTGCTGGTTCAGATCAGCATGTACATTTTGATGGGATGAAGCAACTTCTAAAGAGTTAGTGTGGGATTTCAAAAACCAGTGCTTGGGTTCAGCTCCTCTGCTGATGCCGTCTGCTGGATTTCCTTTCCCCAACAGGCAAATCCTTGTCCAGGTGGACACTTCCACCACCTAAATCTCCTCCCAGCCAGCTGCAGAGTCTCTTTTTAAAGCAAAGGAAATTAAATACTTGAAAATATAAGTCTGATTTGGGTTGAGCAAGATGGAGGTGCTCACAAAAAAAAAAAAATTACTGAATTTGGAGTCCTCCCTTCCTCCCCTTCTCTTTGATACCTCCTCTCTGGTATCAAAGCAGTTTTTTTAGAAATTGCTGTTTTGAAGACTAAATTAAATTCAGACAGCTTTGTTAATGGTGCCCTGCACTGGTTATTTGCTTTGACTTGGCTGAAATTAAAACTTTTTTTCTCTGCAAATTATTTGCTTCTTCAGGGTTTTGTCCAAGCTGGTTCATCAGCAGAGCAAAAGCAGTTTGAGCTGTCACAGCTCCACTGGATTTACTCAGGTTTGCCAGCCTGAAAGAAATCAGCCAAACCATCAAAGTAAAATTAAAATAAAAACTTGGGAACCAAGGTACTGGAATCAGTTGCTAGGAAGAGGGCTAAGCTGTGGGACTCAACAGGCTTTTGTAGGCATTGTCCTGTGTGGTGTATTGATATCATCCTGTTCTGGTGGCTGGATTGGTGCTGGAAATGCAGGGGCAGTGCTCTGCAGCACCCAAGGAGCTGCTGGAACAGGGCTTTGCCAAAAGAACCTGGAAACTGCGTGGAAATGTGCATGGACATTGCTCATGCTTGTGTCCATCCTGAGCTCTTTTGCTCCTTGCCAGGAGGCCAGACCCTCAGCAGCCAGGGAACAGGGCATGCACAGGCTCTCCAGGTGGTGTCTGCTGCAGGGCTCAGTGCTGCCATTGATGTTGCTTCTCTGAGGTATCCTCCATCCTGGGCAGCAGTGCCTGCAGCTGCCCCGGGCAGAGCTGCCCTGGCCTTGTTGGATGCCATAGGGTGTGGGGGCTGCCCTGGGATGCTCCAGGAACAGCCATCCCTGTGGATACGGAGATGGATGGGCACTGGCTTTGGCTGTGCTGGTTCTGAGAGCTGCCTCCTTCCTCCCAGCTGCTGAGTGCTTCTTTCAGACACCACATGTGTGGTAAAGGCAGAGTTGGACAGTGATGGCAGCAGCCACAGAAGGCTATAAAATGAGACTGAAGCAGGAAGTAGTATTTCAGCAGGGGGAAAAAAGTCAAATTGCTGTTATTTACACCTGCTGTAACAGGGATTAAATCCCATAATGAACTGCACTACTCTGGATTGACACCAGAGAGCAAAATTTATCCTGCTAACTGGGTGTCCCTCAGATTCCGTCAGACTGCACTGGCTTGCTGATGATAGAGGGCTCTGAGCTTTGCTGCTGTTCCTCAGTCTGTGCACTGCCTGCCTGACCCTGAGGCTGCCAGAGCCCTGCAGGGTCCCTGCTCGGGCCCTGGGCTGTGCACAGCGGGCTGGGGGAAGCTGGCACAGGCAGGCAGGGACCCTCCTGTGTGCTCACAGCATGTGGGCCTATCAGTCGCATCTTTGGGGCCGCCAGGGTTTGTAAGTAAGCCCTGCTCCCCCTCCTGCCACTGCCCAGGACATCGGTGGAGCCGTGTGCTGGAGCAGAGGATGCGTAATTGAGCACGGCTGTATCCCAGTGTGTTCAGGGTGCAAAACATCCCTGTGCACGAACAGCGTTTGTGTGTTAATGTGCTTTTCCTTCATGCAGGCCTGGTTCTATTAGGAAGGGAGGCATTGTGTAATATAATAGACATGATTAACTTTAATTGCACTTCTTTGTTGGGAAAATAGACATGTAATTAAAAACCTGACACGCGTTGTACTTTTTTTTCTCCAACAATTTACTTGCTGGCATGTCTTCAAGCGGATATTCCGCAAGGCCTTTGCTACTTACTCATGCACGTATCTCCAAGTCCAACTCCTATCTTTCTGAAACCCCGGTGTCTGATGCCCAGACTGAACTGGCTAGCTAGCATATCCTAGCTAGCTGGTCATTCCCTTCTTTCCCAAGAGAAAAAGAGCTGCGGGTCTTAAAATGCTGCTCATTTTGTGGGATAATTTGGGGTATTGATTTACTGGAAAATGAGATGCTCTTTACCTTCTCGCTGCTGAGGAACATTGCCAGTTCTTGCTCAGAGTTTAGTGTCCATAGAGGGTGAGGCATTGTCGCAGACATCCTTTTCACTAAAATCCTTTCTTTAGGATTTTTTCCTTCTGGGAAGCTGAGGCCCCAGAAACAAAAGGTAAACAATAATTATCTGCTGCTGTGGAATGCAACAGGGTGACCCGTGATTGGTCTCGTGTGGATGTTTTAATTCAGTGACCAGTCACAGCAGAGCTAGCTCTCGCAGTCTGTCAAGGCTAGCTCGTGTGTTATCATTCTTTACTTTTCTTTCTTAGCTTAAAAGCTTCTGGAAATCTCTCCTTCCTTTTCTTTTAGTATAGTTATAGTATATGTATATATGTTAAAATAATAAATCAAGTCTTCTGATCATGGAGTCAAGGATCTCGTCTCTTCCTTCACCCAAGAACCCTTGTGACAACCGTCACAAGGCATGACTCAGGCCAGGCTTCAGTTTTACCTATTAAATCATAATTCTGGTTTGTCTGGAGTCCAGACCCCTTTTCCAGAGTCACTTCTGTGTATGCTGCAAAAATATTTTGGGGTTTCTTAGCACCATTCTTATTTCCCAGGAAAAAAAGGGGAAGTTCAGATAGCCCCAGCCAGGCAGTGTTACCTACAGCTGATTTTAGTCCTCTGGCAGAGTCCTTTCCCTTTGGGAATTCCTGTCTGTTTTTCCTGCTGAGGTCCCCAGGACAGGGCTGAGTTACTGAACTGAACTGTTGTACCCTGGCTCCAGGGTACTGGAGCGATACGGGTCCCTTTGCCTGGCAGCACAAGGACGTAGGTAAAAACCCGAGATGGTCTCACCTACCAAACACCTCTGAGTGCTACAGAGCACTACTCAGCCTTACAGGAGCAGATGACCAGACACCTAGCACCGGAGTTGTACACTTGGGCTGGGCTCCAGGGTTGTAGCTATCTGCCAGGGACACTGCTCACACAGGACAAACTCCAGCAGAGATCTGCCACGAGAGCTTGGGAAATGTGTGGGCCTTCTGTGTTCCTTTAGCTGGGCTGCACTGTGGTCTGGACAAAATTCCTGCTGTCCTGGAAGACACTGTTGCTGTGCTGATGATTTGTGCTCAGCTGTTCCCAGCCTCTGGGAAGGCGGGGTTTTATGGACCCCTCATTCCATTTGTTCTGTTTATCTCTGCCACACTTTATTTTGTCCATCTTTCTATGGTCTGTGTTGTTTTCTGGTTCTTTTATTGTCATTATTCAAAACATGAATAGAAGTGAATATCCTCTAAGTTATGAATGTAATCAATTTTGAGTCTTTAATTGTAATTTTTTTTCCATAAAATTCTTTTAATTTAGTCTAATATAATGGCACATCAAGCAGTAATGGGTACATTAAATTGAATCATGATGTTCATATACACATTTTATGACACAATCAAATATCCCAATGCATTAATTCATGTCAATCAGTTAATAAAATCAAATAGGAAACATTTCTCTAGTGCTGTTAACTGTGCTTCTCCCATTTGGAGGGTGACAAGATGGTGAGGGCCTCTATATCTTGCCTAGTTGGTGTTTTCTTGGCTGTGTTGGAGTCAATATTTTACATACTTGATGAGTACAAATCATGTCAGTTCCTGTGGCCCCCCACCAAAATCCAGTAACGGGGACCACAAGGCCCCACCTTTACCTTGTCCTACCCCAGTTCTGTTGGTACAGTCCTGCCCCCAGAGACTCCCCTAAATAAGAAAGGAATATCAGCTGTGAACTTGGGGGATAACTTCTCTTTAAAGATGTCTCCCTTCTGATGTTGGCATTCAAGGACAAAGAGCTGCGGCGAGTTTACTGCACACTCTTCTGAGGAAAGAGAAAAAGAAATTTCCTTCCTTACCAGCTGGCATTGGAGCCAGCAGTTTTTTGGGCTTCTCATCTGCTGCATTTCCAGGGTGGGTGCCAGCTGGACTGCAGAGGGTGCTGAACCTGCAGTAGGTCTCTTTCCCTCCTTCACTTGTAAGCACAAGTTTGCTTTCTACTAACCCTGTTCCTTTGCCTTGCTAATAGCCTTCTGACAGGTGTTTAACCTTTGGTGTACAGTACTGGATGGAGAATGGACCTTTTGTGCAGCAGTTACTCAGCATGCATTAAAAGTGGACTGTAACAAAAGCAGTGAGATAAAAGCCTTATGGGCTCTCCACATCCTGGGCTGAGGCAGCAGAGTGTAGGTGGTAGCAGCTCTTCCTTCTCGTGTAAAGAAAGGACTCATGTCAATAAGCAGCTGAGTAGCTGAATGAGTTGTGTCTGGATAACCCAGCAAGTGTTCCTGAACTGACATTCCCAGCCCACATGTGGATAAGGTTTGCTGGAGCTGTTTCCTCTATGATGCTTAAAAAGTTTATTTCTTTGGGTTTTATTTTCCTTTGTTTTATGCCTATGTGCAGGCCTCCTAAATATCATGTCTGATCTCAGAGTGAGAGCCATGATATGGCAACCAAAAGGGGAATTTCTGGCTCCAGGGAAAGGGTCTGGCTGTGATTTTATTATTTTATCAAAAATTCAGTCTCTTCGTTACAGAACTTTGAGCAAAGGCTAGAGATGTGCATGGCAATTAACCTGAACACTGACAGCTGAGTGTTCACCAGGGCAGCTGAGTCTCAGAAGTCAGGGGTGGGGTTGTAGGGATGTGTTTAACTCGGTGACATTGGCTGGAGAGAACTCTCCATCGGTTGGCCGTTAATTGCTCTCCGGCTCCTTGTTCCCTCATAATCCTGTATGTCACAGACACCATTTGTGTTGGGAAGGAAATGGGGGAAGAAAGCACTGTTGTCTGCATCCTGTCTGTCTGTGGTGGTAAACAGCAGAGTGTCAGGGCATCTCTCAAATGTGCCAGGCACAAGCTGTGCCAAAGGGCTGGAACAGCTGCTTTGGGGCACAGTCCTTGTAACCCCAAGGATTGTGCCCAGTACCCGTACCCTCTGTGGAATTAGAACCTGGCCAGGCTCACTGGCAAGTGTATGTGAAGAGGATGTCTCTTGCTGGCTGCTTATTTCTGCCTGACTTGTCGCTGGTGCCTGACTCAAGGTGTGCTGAGCTTGGGTTCCTGCTCTTCAGTACCTCTGATGTTGCTAGTAAGGAGTAGCCACTGTGGAAATGCAAATGAGAGTGGAACTGGGAGATGAAAATAAACAAAGCCCGAGACTTACCAAGGACAGGAAATGTTGAAGGCAGCTGTGATATTCCAAGGTGTGAAATATCTGTAAGCACACAGCGTTTGGACACCCATTTTTCTGCTGAGTGGGTTGAAATCCTCCAAGCCCTTGTGTTCTGATATCATCTGATATTATAGTTGGTTTGAGAACAATGAGGAATGACAGCATCATGCATCTGGATCCATGTGAGTGTGTGTGAGCAGGGAAGGGAAGGGCTGGGCTGCGCTGGTAGGCTGGCAGAAGTGAAGGGGCTCTCTGCTGATGGCGCCACATGCCCAGCAGTCCCCAGCGAGTATTTGCTTTTTTCCCCCTTCCCTCCCCATAACATTACATGAAAGAAGGATTTTTAGGACGGTTGATCTACAGCCTAGGTGGAAGCAGTAGATTAAGTTTAAGCTCAAACACTGACTCATGACGGTCACCCTGCTCTGTGCTGTGCCTGTTGGGGTGAAGGTGCTTTCAGAGCAGGATAAAATTCCTTCTAAATAAATAGTTTTGACATTTCCTTTTCTGTATAGTGCCTGTGAGGAATGGTACCAGTGGCATCTTGGTAGGGACAGCTCTGTTAGGCCATTTCATGGCCCTGTGGTGTCCCTGGAGTCATGTCAGCTGTGGGAAGGAATCAGCACCTCTGGTTTGTCATCTCAGAAGTGTCTGTAGGCTGATGGCTCAGCGCATTTCCCAGGTCTGCTCTGCCTAATGCAGGAGAAGATGTTTAGTCAGCAGAAACAGAGCACAGTTCATTGGCTATTGGCATTTTATTCCACACACCGCAGTATTTGTTTGCAGGATTGTCACAAACCCAACAAATCTGTTGGAGGTGCCTGCTGTCAGAGGACGTTTCAGAACTGTCTGTTTCTGTACAGCTGGGACTGTGCTCCATGCTCCGCTCTACCTCTGTGCTGGAGGGTGTGGGGGAACCTTTGAGAAGAGCTCAGATACCCTTCTCTAGAGAGCCAAACTGGTTTCCCTGTCAGGAGGGAGACTTAAAGCCTGGGAGGAAGAGTGGCAGGTGGAAGGAGCTGAGGGACAGGCCTGGCCTGTGCAGTGCTGGGGCTGGGTGGGATTTTGGAGGAGAACACAGGCAAGAGCAGGCAGTGAAAGCCCTCCAAGCTGAAGCTACAGGGAGAAATTTGGTTTAGGGAAGGAGGTTCCTTGTTTTATTTGTCCAGGTGACACTGCAGGTGTGTAAGTAAGAGATAGTCCAAGGCATTGGGTAAACCCTGAGACAGAGCAAAGTCAGGCTCTTCTGAAAGCAGGTGCTGCTGCTGCCTTGGTTGAAAGCTCATGAGGAGGGACCAGGGCTGGGGGGAGGGAACAGAATTTGCTCATAAAAGGTTTCTGTTTCTCCATCCCCGTTGCAATGTCCCTGCCTGTGCAGGATGGATCCCAGGAGAGCTGGAGGGAAGGATGTGCAGAAAGGGAACAAGTGTCTGAGTGGGACAGGAGGGCTGGGAGGTCCCTGCTCTCAGAAGTCTCTTTCCAGAGCACAGACAGATGCTACTGGGTTTGTGCCGCATGCGTTTTGGAGTCCAATTCCCAGCTAGGGCTCCCCTTGGCAATGGAGTGGAGGGTTGTGGAGGCAGGAATAGCAGTCCTCCCACATCTACGGAGGAGATAAACAGCTGCCATGGGGGCTGGGCAGAGCTTTTTGCCTCAGGCTCGGACCCGTCAGGCATTTTGTGGGAGTGTGCCAGCATCCGCATTTGACAAGGCAGTGGGTTGAGGTGCTTTCCCTTCCTGGCTGTCCCTCCCCACTGCCCCTGGACTTAAAATATTTAAGGAGCCGCATTGCCCTCCCTGGGCAGCATGAAAAGGCAGAGATGGTTTTGTTGGCAGTGGCGGTACCAGGAACAAGATGTGGCTCTGCAGGCCCATCCCCTCAGGTTCCAGCAGCTCCATTTGGGCCTCTGGGTCTGACCACAGCTCCACGGCAGCTGGAGTGGCTGGGAGCAGAGCACAGCATTGCACCTCTGGCTCTGACAGCCCTGTCAGCCCTTCTCCAGGTGTGCAAGGGACCCTGGCTGTGACAGGTCTGTCAGTCTGTCTCCAGGTGTGCAAGGGGAGCCTTTTTAAAGGAAAGCCTTGCCCGAGATGCAAAGTGCATATCCATTTCTGCCTGTAACCTAAATTCACAGCCTGCGGGGTGGCTCCAGCAGGAGAATGGGCCCATCTTCTCTCCCCTGCTATGGTCTCCAAGAGCAGCATTTCCTTCCTTCTGCTTTCACTTCTGGAAGTGGGGACTCTGAGTAGGCGCTACATAGAGCTGTGGTGGCTCGGGCTTTGGGAGCCAAGGACTGGAACACTCCTCTTGGTGTCTGTCTCCGAGCATTGCAGAGGCTTTGAGCTGATGGAAAAAGAATATTGTGATTAACAGGTGCTTATTATGTGCCATCTTTTCTACCTTCCAGCTCACCTGAGATTGTGAAGACCAAACTGAAAAGGTTTCCAAGACAATCCCTTCTTTCTTTCTTTCTTGGCATGGCATGGCATTATGGCTGTCATTTGTGCAGTGGTAGATAAACTTAGTATCAAGCCTGTAAGATCAGTGAGGCACAACTTCCAGGGCCATCATTCCTCTGTAGACTGAAGCTGAGGTTCCTCTTGTCTCAGCTCAAACCTCAACTTTTTGGTGTGATTAGTACATGTTCCTTGTTGTTAAAATCTGTGGGTTACCAGGAAAGAAGCCCTCCCAAAGCACTTTGGATCCAGACCTTCTGTGATTGCACTGAAGTGCCTTTAGGACAAAACTAGTTATTTTCTAAGAAGCATCTCTGAAAATAGTAGTTAAGGAAAAAATTGAAATTATGTGCCCTTGAATGGAAGAGATGAGGTGAGGAGTTCCTTCCTAGATGCAGGGTCTTTCTGTAGGGTCTTTCCATTTTGTCTCTGGCTTCCCATGAAGAGCAGGATCACTTGGCACCAAAGTTAGGGAGTGTTTCCTTTACAGTATCCATCATGGTGTGTGTGGAATACTGAGGAAGGAGGGCCATCTCCAAAGACATCACTAATGAAAATATTCGTTCTGAGTGAGAGAAAGGGTTCTAATCAGTCTGCCTCATTTTAGGTTATTAATGTAATTGAAAACACAGTCTACCTAAATCATGCAAATTATATGCAGGGTGAGGATTTTTTTCTGCTATCATAATGATAATCTAAATAAAATGTGGGTTGTAAGTGGAGTTGTGAAAGACTGGATCTGAGATTAATATGAAATGCAAAGATTAAAAAAAGATACGCGTAGTGTAGAGCTGCAACTCTGCTTTTATGACATTTGAAACCCTGATTTATGACCATTGTAACCAGGTTTTTAACTGTATGGAAAATGGAATGAGGTTAAACTTCTTCCTATTAGCATTAGAGTTACAATCACAACACATTACAATGGACTAATAAATGTGACTTTTTGAGTAATGAAATTGCCATCAAGGTCCCATTAAGTGGAATGAGGTTGTAATTGGAGTTGGGCTGTACAGGGATGGGCAGAGGCTACCAGAGCACCCACACCATGCCAGACACCACGGGCAGTCCTGGCTCCAGTCTCTACCTATGGAGTGCTCCCTTAATACCTGAGAACACCCAGATCTGCCAATGACTCCCATGGAGCCAGAGCAGCCTGGAATCATTGTTCCAAGTTGTCTAAGATCTTCTGGGAAGTGGATATAGATTGTGTGTTAAGAGGCCCAGGACAGAGCCTAGCAATATCTCTGTGCCGTCGGCAGAAATTTTGGGTTCTCACCACGTTGGATTTGGTTTCAGATTTTATTCCTGCAGGGAAAGGGGCTGAATTGTCAAACTCAGTGGGGATCAGGTGTCCTGCAGCAACTGGAAGTCCCTGAAAATACCTATGGCTTAAACAGAAATAACTCCCAGTTCATTCCTCAGCAGCTCCAGCACAAGGGATCATGGAGTATCATGGTGAGCTCCCTGCATTTCCCTACTGTGTCCTGTGGCTGGAGCTTTGAGGGACACAGGAGGTATCCAGGACCTCAGAGATGGAGTGCTGCAGGTGCCCACAGCACCTGTAATTCCATCACAGCCTCTGGAAGGAAAGTGTTCACAAATATCCATGTAAGAGGATCCATTCTGCGGCTGTTCAGGGACACAGGTATTAATTCCCATGCATGTCCGTGTATGGGAAGTTATTTAAAATGCTGGAGAGTGCAAAGGGACCTTTGTCCTGGGAACAGCAGAGACCTGGCACTGTCTGACAACTGGGTCCTGCTTGGTGAAGGTCTGTAGGCACACACAGTTTGTGGAATTGGGGGTGGGGCTGCTGCTGAGCCTCATCTCCAATGGGCTCCAGCTGTGAGCAGCAGGTGAACCTTGTTGAAGGTAACAGCCATGGAGTGCCCAGGGGCACTGACCAATCACCACAGGGAACAGAGGGCACACAGGTGCAGTGCATGAACGTGAGGGTATAAAAAGTGGGGCTAAAGAGCAAGGAGGACAGATGCCTACGGCCTTCTGAAGTGGCATGATGTTATTCTGTATGGGTTGAAGTTTTCTGAGATCCTATGGTGACATGTTTATGATGGCCATCTCGACTGCAACATATGCTGTGACAAAGGTCTTGGTTCCTGTTCCTTCCCTCATTGTGACCATAGCTCTGGCCTGCTCCGTGCTGGGTTGTCCAGGTGAGAAGGGAATGAGGGAAGGTTGGTTGTGTTCTAAGTCATCCCTGGATTTTTTCCCAATTTTCCATTGGCTGGATGTAGTGGAATCAGACCATTAGATGGTGGTGGCCTGTTGTGTTCAGCCAGCACTTGAGCAGATAAAAAGTTAATTAGATGTCAGTTACAATTTTCAGAGGTAATTACATTAATTCTGATAAATTTTCTCAGCCTTTATCCCGGGACGTCTCATAGTGGGTGCATAGCTTGGTACCAGGCAGGGATGACTTAACTTGGAAAACGGCTCTGCCAAGCTCTGTCCAGCAGAACCAGGGTCCCTGGGGGCTGCAGGGAGCCCGACTGCACTGGGCACGGGCAGCCAAGGCACCTGGGGGTGTGAGAAGCAGAGGGTGAAGTCTTGTCATCATAAACCAGAGAGTCACTGCTCTCATGCCTGGACTGTCACCGTGGCCTTTTCCATGGGTCCTGGTCACTAACCCCTGGTGTTCTGACAGTAGTTTGCATCCAGGCAAGCGCAAACCACCCCCAGCTCCGGCACAAGCCCGGCACTGCCATGGTAACGCAGCAAGCTCCAGCTCCTTGGAAGATGCAGACTGTTATTGCTTGTGCTTGAATGGGACTGAGCTCAAACCAGAGCACTGACAAACTTCATGGGAAGCATCAGATAGAATTTAGTAGTCCAGGCTGCTAAGATTTCAGCATGTGAAATAGAGGTTTAATGAGAATAAACTACTTAGCTGGACAAAAAAGGAAATACTCTGGCAAATAAGGGGTTTAAGGCCATGAAGACTTGTCTGCCCTTGCAGGCAGATGTGCTGGTATGGTGGAGGATGCTGTGTGGTTTTTCTCAGAGACTCACCGTATCCGCAACTGTAGGTTAGGACATGACCAAGGATATTCCAAATTAATTTCTTCAGGAGCACTTCTTTGTGTGCGTCAGATATTGCTCTTTGGACTAATGTCATGGCTTCTGTTATGGAGGGAGGCTGGTGGCTGCTTCCACATGGCTTCTCTCCTTTTAAAAATGTTTTCACTACAAGGTGTTTGAAGGTTATAAATAAAATGCAACCCAAATTGTTTTCATATACAGATCTGCCTTGCTGCATTGATGTCAGTGCTGCTGGTCCAGCCTGCTGGGCACTGCGTCCCTCACAGTGGAGCCACAACTTAGCTCCCAGAAAAGATTTGCCCCCAGGAATTCATTGTATTCCTAATTCTTTCCCCCAGGAGCCCTGTGGTGAGGAGTGGTGTCACAGTGCACCAGATGGCTGGCCAGGCCTGGGAAAAGGCTACGGGAGCATGTGGAGAATGAAGAGTAGCGTGTAGCATCCCCAGGTCCTTAGAGGTCTTTCCAGGAAAATAAATATCTAACCCTGAGTTACAGGGAGGAGCAGCACATTGCTGTTCCTGTCTTACATGTGCCAGTGGTTTCACTGTCTCCCAATTAATAGCAAAGACACTAAATTTCCTCCCAGCTTGGCTCCCTTTAATTCCCACACTGGCTCCCATTATGTTAGGAAGAGCTGAATTGAATTCTAGTGCAAGAAGTTATTCCTGCCATGGAGGGTGGACTTCATTCTGCAGTTTGTCCTTGCTGCATGGCACTGTCAGTCTCGGCTGTAATGAGCTTCTAGCATTCATGGATGCATCTGAGGGTCACAGACCTGGGGGACTCTGGCTCCATCAGAGGCGGAGGATGTTGAGTTTGTGTCTCTCCTGATTTTTTTTCCCTAGATGTTGTGGTTCCTGAGGGTTGTGTAACACTCATCAGGACTGAACTTCTGACTTATTAGAATCAAAGGAAGTGGTTTGATCCACTGCTGCTGTTTGATGCTCATCTCTGTGTCCCTTCCCTGGGTTTTTCTGAATGAATGTCTTTTACAGGCATGTCAGAAATGAGCATTTTATGGGTAATCATTTTGATATCTCCATCAGAGTATTCGTACCCTCTTCCCATTCCTATGGACAACGCCTAAATGGTGGTTTGTTTGGTTTTTTCAGAAATGCTATTAATTTACTTTGCAGTTGCCCTTCTAGATCAGCATCAGGATGCTAAATTAGATCTGACCATACAGAGGTTTTGTTTAACCCTTTTGCTCTCTGTTTTCTCCACAAACACAAGCCAGTGCAGTTGGTGCCCTGTGTTCACATGGAGCTGGCTCTTCTATGGGGAGCAAGGCAGGTATCTTACATAAACCAGAACCTCCTCTCCCTGCCTTTGTGTGTTACAGAGCAAATGGCCCACGCACCTGACAAAATTGTGCTGTTTAGTTGCAAACGCAGTCACTTCCTGTCCAGAACCTGGTGGTACCGAAGGTCAAAAGGAGATGGTTCTCTGTAGCTGTATTTCCCCTGGACAGATGCAGAAGTGAACATCTGAAGCAGGATGGCACTTGGTGCCCCTTCCCCCTGTGGCCCAGACTCACCACAATGCAGGCTGGCCAGGACAGCGTGGCATCACTGCACACAGGCAGGAGGAGCAGGCTTTGTGTGCTCCTGGGCTTCTCCTGGCACTCCCTGTGGCACCCTTGCTGCCTTCCCGACTCAGCTGCTGCCGCCGCTCTTGCTGGAGGTCACTGTTGGCCGCTGAGCCTGGCTCTTTGTCACTTCCACTCTCCAGGCAGAGCCTGATGCACTGCTCACAAGGAGCAGCCTCTCCTGACAGCCAAGCTCGCTGTGCTGCTCCCTTTGGACAGGTGATTGATTCCTCTGTAATAGTCTTAAATGGGAGCTGTATTGGGATCCAGGGCCATCTCTGGATCAGAGAGACAAGGTCTTTAGCAGTAATTGGGCCACCCTGTGTCAGGTGAACTGCCCTGCTTATGGGCCAAATGCAGATGTCACTTGGTGTCACTGTTGGTGGGGACGAGCGCGGCTGTGAGAGAATCGCCGGTTTGTGGCACAGGTTCCAGCCCCACGCCTGGGAGAGCAGATCGTGCCAGCAGTGCTGAAATCATTGCTTGTGACACCGCTGGTCACAGATTATCAGAGCTCACAGGCAGCAATGTGGGCGTTTTTTTGTCATATGTTAATATCCAGCTGTGCTCTGAAAGGTGTGGGGCCTCCTGGATTCCTTGTTCTGGTGGCTCTGCCTGTGGAAGAGCCCGACAGGTGCTCTAGTGGCAGCCCTGGCCTGGGTCTGACACAGCCACACTGCAGTCGAATGTACAGCAGCTTTTTAATGGTATTCATCCTTTTAATAAGTGTTCCACTAAGTGATAAGTGACAACAAGAGGACACTGTGAAGTGGAAACAGTGGTGCCATTGGGAGAGGTGCTGGTTTTCAGGAATAGTGGCTTTGCAGAGTTTTGGGGTTGTGTCTGCACCAAGGACATGTCCCTGTAGCCCTTTGTGGGATGTGCTGCTGTAGAAACCTTCCCAGATGTCTTTGTCCAAGACACCTGAGCTGGCTGTCACCCTGGCTGGCTGAATTTGGGTCTATCTGTGTGTACGCAAGTGTAGTTACTTCTGCATGTATGCAGAGTGACATAAATTCATCATGTTATCTCATATTCCAGTCTGAAGAATAAAGTTTTCTGGCTTCTCTGGTGGGTGCTGATGGTCACTGTAGAATCTTACTACAGTCAGTCTAGGCTGAAATCCTGGGACTGATGAACTTTATTCCCTTTGATCCCAGGATAGTCCTAAAATCCTGCTTCGTTTTGCTTAGCTAAAAGTCTTCCGACCCAGAAGTAAAACAAACACCTGACTCATGGAAATAGAGGGCTCTGGGCTTCGGTGTGATGATGTACCCCAAGCAGATCTGTGGGGTTTAAGTGGTTTGTTATGGCATGATGATAACTATTTATACAGAGGCTTATGAAAGTATTTTAGTAGTTAGGTCCCAGGAGCTGCCCTCCCCTGGTTCATCCATTCAAAAAATAAATCCTCTTGGTTTCAGCTTCCCAGGAAAGTACTCAGTGATCCTCACCTGCTCCTGCCCTACGCCTTTTCCTTGTTGTTTGCCCACTGCATCACCCCCTTATCCTTTGTTATCCACACTGCTCTCTCTTCTCTGGATCCATCCACCAAGGTCTCTTAGGGCTTGCCTGCTGCACGTGCTGCACACACTCAGATGGATGCTGGAGCTGTTTACTCCCATTATTCCTTTGCCAGTTGTGGTGATTTTTTCAGCTCCTCTCATGGCTGACAGGCCGAGCCTCTGTCAGTTCAGGAGTGTGACATAGATAGTGCAAATGGTACTAATGAGGGGAAGTCCTCATCAGCTGGAGCTCTGATGCTCTCTGGTCACTTGTTCCTTGGGCTGTAGGCAAGGCCAGTAAGTAAAATATACCTTGGAGACAGGTTTTGCCGTACCATAGCTGGCATTCCAAGTGCTTCCCTCTGAGGCCTGGGAGCACTCTTCTAGCCACAGCACCGGGTGGGCAGCAGGCTCCCATTGAGCACACGTACTGCTCTGGGCATTCCTGGCACCCTCCCCGGGCCCTGTCTGCCCTTCCCAGTGGCAGCAGGCTCTGGAGCACCCGAGTAATCCTCTTGAGCTGACAGACACCTGATCAGCGGGTCCAGGGGGTTTTTACGCAGGCTTATATCCGATGAAATCTCCCAGTTTTACTTTAATTGCTGTTGGCAACATGTGGTCTCTGATAAAAAACATATTTTCTGTCGAGATTGCATTCATCAGTTGGGCTAATTTTTCCTGGCCCTCCACCCATCAGAGCTTCTTTGGAAAGGGAAACAGCAGCTTGTGGGTTAGCGGATGCCAGGCAACTGAACAAAAAGAGAGAGAGTGAGAGGGGGAAAAGCAGCTCCGTGCCTGCTGCAGAGTGTTTGCACAGAAAGCCCTGGAAGGGTTTCTGTTGCCCGGAGCCCTGCCGATCCGGTGCACGCTCAGGTGGCAGGATAGGGAGCGTGTGGTCCACGGGCCCCGTGGCCAGTGTGGACCCACACTCAGAGCCTGGGAGGCCCGTCGGGAGCCGCTGTGCAGACAGCTTGCGTGCCTGACACGCTGCCAGCACCAGAAGCTCGCCGGGTATTTCTGTCTTGGCAGATGCACGTTCTGTTGTAAAGGTCTGTTCAGCTCGTGCCTGCTGCATTCCCAGGTAATGCTCAGCACAGGCTTGCAGCAGGATTTTGCAGCAGGAGCTTTTCCTTGACACCGGGAAAAAAGAGGGGAACTGTGTGTGATACAGCTCTGGGTTGAATTGCTGTCAGGATGTGGTTTCCCAGATGTGCAGCTCCCAGCTCTCCATGCCAGCAGCTCCCAGGCTCTTGTGGGAATGCTGTGGGTGACCCTGTGTCTGCACATGTTTAAAAAATAAGACAAGAGGAAGAATGTTTGGTGGGCAGGCACACTGCTACTTGCTGAGAGTTGCTGTGTTGGCTTAAACTACCCCCTGGATTCTTGAGAACTCACTCCAGAGGTAGTGGAAGGAAGTTTCTTTTCTTCCCAGTGGGGGGAAGAAAAGAAATTTAAAAAATGGATTAGCATTAGTTTTGAAGCAAAGCTGAAATGTTTGCAGGGTTTGCATGCTGGTCTCCATATGTCTCTTTTCAATTGCATGTGCTGGAAGAAAAAATGGCAACGTGTAAAGGGATCTGTTAAAATGGAGAGAGGGAAGCACCATGTGCTCAGAGGCTGCAGGAAAGAGCAGGCACCACCCAGCCCTTCCCTTCGAGGAAAATGCATGTTGTTCTGAAGTCCCTAACTTGGGACTAATGGCTATTGGTTTCATGTGAAGCAGCATTCCTGTGCTTTCCCATGTCTGAGGAATGGAGGAGCAGAGTATTGTAGCCGTCTACTCCCTAGCCCCATCTGCATCATCCAGACCGTTCAGTGAGGAGCTGGGAGACAAATAGCAGACTTCTTCCTTCAGGGATGGCTCCCACAGCCCTGCCTGCCTGTTCTTCCAATGTTTTTCATTCCTAGATGCAGACTGACTCAGCCCTATGCTAATAAAGGCCCCTTTCTGCCCAAATGCAGGCTTCCAACGTGTGCAGGGGATGGTAGCGCTCCCGCTGACTCTGGGGAGGGCAGGCCTGGGCCATCTGCCGCTCCCAGAGCCATGCACACACCACATCCCGCATATCCCTCCCACAAACCAGTGCCACTCCATACAGCAGTGTCTGTGGTTCCTGAATGGATTTATAATCCATCCAATACGGTACATTCGGAATGTGTTACAAAAAGGACAGATTTACAGGAGACAATCTGCCTTCATGATGATTGCATATTGTGGCATTTCTAGTCCATATGGATCAGTAAGACTTGGATAGCAGGCATTTGACCTTCAAAATCATGCAAATGTGAAACCAGACTTCCATTTTTTACAGCTGGGAAAGTCACAGTGTAGCTTCTTCATCTGATTTGGGAGGCATTGATTAAAACACAGTTTGACTTCAGAAATTACTGTGATTTTCATACTGCCTTTTTGCAAAGCCGTGGCTCTAGATCTTTCTCCTTCCTTCCTCACCCCTCCTGGCTAAGCCTGACTCATTAACGCCTGTGACTCAATTGATCATTTCAGAGAGAAGTTGCTAATTTGGAGCCACGGGCTAACTCTAAACAAGACTTTAAACCTTTTTGCTCCCGCCATAGTTAATCTGTGATAATAACTCCTGAGAATCTCTGAAAAGGTCTGAGTGTGGCTTTCTGTCAACAGCATTAGGGAGCTGTACATTTTCTCACTGAGAAACCTTGGCCATGCCAGATCCAATCAGGATGTTGGGAGCAGCATTAGCCTCCTGGTTTGCAGAAGAGCTCCCTGGGTTGCAGAGAGGTTCTGCTGAGGCTTTAGGATGGTTTCATCTGGGCTCACAGTTCTTGTGTTGCTGTCATGGTTTGCTGAGCTGGGCTGGGAAGGAAGGACTCTTGACTCTGCCCAGTTTAAGCCCCATGTACCCAGCCTGGGCAGGGCTGCTGCGTTTGCCTGCTTTCACCACCCCTGCACCTGCATGCTTTGTCTTGCTGGTGGTGTATCCTCACAAGAAATCCTGCCCAAGCCCCTTCATTGAAATCATTACGTTTGCCCAGTTCCTCCTTTGTCGAGTTGAAAAACCCAAACCCAAGACAGCTTATCTTTCACAGTATTTTGGCTAGAGCCTGAAGATGCAATTTACTTGTACCACATGGTTCCACAGAGCTGTCTCATGCACTCCAGAAGGAACGTGTTCGGGCTGACATGAGAATCTATCCTGGCACAGGGCAAAGGGAGACACGGAGATGCCCAAAGCATGTGTGGCTTTAGTTTGTCATATTTTCCAGTCACTCTGTGGGTTTGGATTGTTAATTCTGTGAGTTTTCTTTTTTGATGTTTTCCCCTTTTTCCCCCTAGTTCCTCCCTAGTCTTGATGCATCTACAGAACTTTATGCCAACTATATATGCTTCACACCCTTGTACGGGGACAGCCATGGTAGGGCTGGTTCTGCAACTGAGGAGAGAGTGTGTCCAAGGCTGGGAAAAGAGGGAAGGGTTTTATGTGGTCTAGTGAAGTGTTTAAAAAAAAAATGTTTCTTCAGTTTTAAAATTAACTCATGGACAGAAGTTTCTGAAGTTTCAGTAATTTAGTGGCCATATGCCACAGAACTGTTTCCTGCTGTGAAATCTGTCATGGACAAAGAATTGAAAACAGAAGGAAAACCTACACTAATATCACCAGCTCTGTGGAGAAGAAAGAATGAGTCCTAGGCTCTGGACACTGGCAGTCCAAAGCAGTAATTAAGGGTCAATGTCTGCCTTTATCAGTAAAGCAGCACTTGAAGGAAATGTCTTTCCCCAGCAGAAGCAGGGGGTCCAGATATTGCTGTCAGCTGGTTGTTCCCCACAAACAGAACCAGTGTAGTTCAGGGTACACTCTGCCGAAAGGGCAGCAATACCTAAGGCACGTGTACTGCACTGATCTAAGCAGGCCTGGGGATCTCGGCTGCTCCTTGAGCTTCGCCCAACACAGTCTTGGCAAATTAAAAGGAAGAGATTCCCCCAAGACTCTGCAGACTTTATCCCAGCACTCATTTACCTGGATTTACCTTGCTTTATGTTCTTAACAACAGACTTCTCCTCTGGGTCTAAATAATTCTGACAATGAGTTGGAGAAGGTTTGGGTTGATGGGTTTTCTTTTTCTTTCTTTCTGTGAAGTCTCCTTTTTAGAAGAATCGACCAGGGTATGACTGGACAAAAAATTATAAAATAATTTTCTTCTGCATTTTCTTATTTCTGTCACATTTTGAATGGCACAATCTATTTTTTGTCATGGATTGAAGCAAGCGGTTGTTTTTTTTCTTAGTTCTGCCTGTGAGCTGGCAAGTGCCACCATGCCATGCTCTCTGTTTCTGCCTCCAGGGTTCCAGTCTGGTGCTGCCAGGAGGGACTGGTTTGCCTGGCACCAGAGCCTGGGAAGCCTTTGCCCAGCTCATCAGCACCAGCCCCGGGCAGAACAGGGAGCTGGCGGCTCCTGCTCCTCTGCACTGAGCTTCAAATGGGGGGTAAAACCAGGGGTGGGGAGCTGGCGTAGGCCTCCTGTGGCCCCACAGAGGGGGTGTTGGGCAGGCAGTGTCTGCCTTCCCATTCGCGTGGCACTGACTCATGGGTTGGGCATTCAGCTGGTCATTGTGAGAGAGCAAGTAAATCAGGGCTTTTACAGGGAATATTCTGTCCTCAGCCATTCACTCTCGTAGTGTCTGTTGTTATCAGCTACCGCTGACTGGTAAAGCAACAGACCTTAAAGATAATGATATTTGCTGGAACGTGTTTGTCAGGCAGCCAGCTTTCCTCTTACAGCGGCTTTTATTCTCCCTAAAGCACTACTTGTGCTTAACTCCTGCTGCTCCTGCTCTCCCAGAGCTGTTCCGATTCCCACAGCCCCTGTCAGTGTCAGCACAGCAGACCTGGCAAAGCTGGGCCGGGCTGGAGGAGTCCTGCAAACAGCCTTTCCAAAAGCTGAGGCCAAGTGGACATGCCAAGTGCTGTGTCTCATAGTCATAGGAGTTGTTGGTTGCAGTGTTTATTCAATACACAGGTATCAGCTTTTATGGGAAGAAGTATTTGGATACCTGATGAAATTTACTGAAACCCTGTAAACAGAAACTTGATTTTATTCTCCCTCTGTGTCCGGGAGAATCAAATCTTTGGCTTTTGTCTGCCTCTTATACACACACAGAGATCCATCTATTTTGGGGCTCTCAGCAGGCTGTGGCTCAGTCACTACCATTTTGTGTAAGGACATGGGTCAGTCACTGCCATTTTGGGGCAGGCTGTGAGTCGCTGCCATTTTGTGGCACTCAGCAGGCTGTGGGTCAGTCACCACCATTTTGGGGCCCTCAGCAGGCTGTGGGTCAGTCACAGCCATTTTGGGGCCCTCAGCAGGCTGTGGGTCAGCAGCCGCCATTTTGGGGCCCTCAGCAGGCTGTGGGTCAGCAGCCGCCATTTTGGGGCCCTCAGCAGGCTGTGGGTCAGCAGCCGCCATTTTGGGGCCCTCAGCAGGCTGTGGGTCAGTCACTGCCATTTTGGGGCCCTCAGCAGTCTGTGGGTCAGTTGCCGCCATTTTGGGGCTCTTGGCAGGCTGTGGGTCAGTTGCTGCCATTTTGTGGCCCTCAGCAGGCTGTGGGTCAGTGACCACCATTTTGGGGCAGGCCATGGGTTGGCCACTGAAGCAGTGGAGATGTGGAAAGAGGATGTGAAGATGTCAGCAGCGGAACAGGGTGGAGTGTGGCGTCAGTCTCAAGCTGCAAACAGTGACAGGTACTTCAAACTGAGCACCTCCGAAATATTGTGCAGATTCAGGTAGGTTTCTCATTTCTTAGCACATCAGGCTGTCTGCCTGTCCCCTTTTCCAGGGCACACATATCACACTTTTTAAGCTGTCCTGTATATATGTTGTCAAGAGAGCTACTCTGCTAGGGCAGCAGTGAAATCTAATCTAGCTCTTCAGTTGGAATTTTGGCTTTTGTTTCCTCTGAAAACCTGCTCTATCTCTCTCAAAACTCTCCTTGGGCATCCAAACATTCTTCTAAGTACAGTGGAAAAGGGATTCTTTGAGAAGAGTTCCCTGGGCTGTGATTCTCTGGAGGAGTGTTGCTGGCACTGTTTTCCACACTGGTACCAGCACACATCCAGTTGGCATCCCTCACAGTGTTGGGGAACACTGAGAGCCAGGATCAGTCTCAGGGAGAGAAACTGAGCTGCTGGTGTGGATAGAGATTAACCTTTGGGTTAATGTAGTGTCTGGGCCATGCTGGGGAGGGAAAAAACAGTAATTTTTTTCAGTGCTTAACTCCCTTCTGCTGGGCAAAATCTACCTTGGCAGATTCTGACTACTTCTGGCTTCACAAGTGTGTGTACATTTTGAGTGGCTGAGTTTCCATGGAAATTCAGTGCACCCATCAGGTTCTGAAATGGCTTCACGTGCAGTCTGGATTTGAGAGCAATTGTTAGCTTGTGGGTTTTTTTAATGCCACCTTTTGATAGAATTGGCCCGTTCTCCTTGTAAGTTGTGGAGGAGCAGTTTGCTAAGTAAGCAGACTCCAGAAGTATCTGCTCTCCACACAGGTACATTTACAGGCGTTGTAGAAGTCACTGTGGGAGAAGCTGCAGGACTTCAGGGTTGGTAATGGGGACACTTCCAAGTGTTCATGTCTGTTTCTGAATAGCTTCAGAGGAGCTGTTTGGTTCCAGTGGGTGAATCATCTGCATTTTTAGAAGAACCTTAGTATATATTTATGTAATCTGCCTTTTAACAAATTCTTAATGTTGTATTTATGTGACAGATCATAACAGCACCAAAGGAGCAATTTTTTTTTTAATTATCTACTTTGTCACTCCTAGTAGACTTCCATGAGGGATATTTTCCTGCTTCAGGTTGGTGTTTGTGCATCTGAAAGTGAAGGGACCAGCAGTGAGGCTCTCAGTACAGTCAAGACCACTACACCAAAGCTGGGCAGGGAAGGGCTCCTCCTCCTCCTCTCCCTGGCTGTGCGAAGCTGCTGTGCAGGCAGACGGGGTGTCTTGAACCAACCCTTGCTGCTGGGTTGGGTTTGAGATGTCTGGGCTGTTCTGCTGGAGCCTGGGCAGGGCCAGGGCTGTGTCACTGTGGGTTAAAGCCCATCCTGCGAGGACCCCCCTTCCCAGGCCTCATTCCCTGTTCTCCTGCCTATTACCTCCTAAGCATTGTAATAACTCGGGTAAACTGCCGGGACAACAACGCCGTCTGGAGATCCTGCATCTGCCTGCCTTAATCAGCTTCCTCCCTTGAACAAGAATTTAAATAATGAGTCAATTAATGTTCTCAAATGCCAATGAGATGCAGAAGAGATGGGTGGAGGTGGGAGCAGTGTGAGCCGTTCCAGCACTGGATTTTATGAGGAGTCACACACTAGAGCACCCAGCTGATTATGTGTCCCACACAGATGTGCCCACCTGGCAGTGCTCCTGCTCCCCATGCCTGGCTCAACAGAAAAGCCCCCTTTTGCACAGGACTATGCACCTTTCTGCACAGGGCAGACTTATCACACACCCACAGGCAGCCAGATGGTCTTTCCATAGGGCATAGCAGCTTTGTTTACTAATGGAGGCCTTAAAAATGCAAAAGAAAGCCCAACCTCAATTCTGCTTCCTTCATACTGAGGATTATTTAATTCATCCCTGCAACCTGCACAGATTATTTTGGCAAGCACCTAATCTCTTGTTTGTTGCTTTGATTTCACCTGTGCTCAGGCAGCATTTGAACTCTTCTTACCACATTTTGCTTATTCTGAACAGTAGCAATAATTAATAATAACTAAATCAGCACCATAACTTGTGAGATTTCCTTTTATTTCACAAACTAAATGCAGGCTGGTAGGGCTGAGAAGGGATCTGATCTATAAAAATGGCTGGAAGGAAAAGAATGGTCCCTAAATTTTAGGTATTAACATTTCAGTTCCTCCTCTTCCTCTCTTCTCCACAAAAATAATTTTGGTTGCTTTTTGTCCTGGAGAGGATTTATGTAATTTGTAATCCTATCTTGAGCAGAACCAGACAGGTAGTGTGGAGCACATGTTGTTTGTGCTTCTCTGACTCGCTGTTTTGTTATTGATGTAGCAGTGCCTGATGAGGTAAAGGCCAGGGGATGGAGCTGTACATCGTGACTGCTCCATCAGGTCCCAGCAAACCTCCCCTTCAATTATTCCTCTGCTGGTGACTTAGAGAAGCCCAGTGCAGAGTTATTCCACCTGACAGCAGCAACAGAGCATCCAGGTAAATAAAGATCACAGCCTGGTTGAGAAATGAAGCTGGACCTCAGTCAGATCTAATCAGGGTTAGCTCACCTAGAAACTTACCTGTCAGTGTGTGCAGGACTCGGATACTTTCCCTCTTCCTGGTAAGTTGTGAGCAAGGATGTGAGGCTTTGGTGGGGGCTTGGATGAGGATTTGCTGCCGTGCAGAGTTGTGATGGGGCCAGTCCCTTCAGAGGAGTCCCTCCCTGGGTCTGTGGGAGAAACAGGAACACACCAGGGCCTCCAGTACTTGGGTTTATTGGTATCCAATGGCTTGTGAAAGCACAGACCTTGCCAGCTTCCTCTCTAGTAAGTAACAACCTGTATGTGGAACACATTATCCCTGTCTGTCAGGAGCCCTGCCTAATTGCAATGGGAAATGTAACGTTATCCTTTAACTTCCCATTTATGAAGCAATTTGCAGTGGAAATGGGGACTGTGTGATGGCCTTTCAGAAAGGAGCTGCAGATCTGGAAAACACACACAATTTAATAACTGACACATCCAATTGTGAGGCAGAGGAGGAGCACTTGTTAAATATTCCCTCATTTGCTTGTCCTGTGCATGGAATATGCTGCTGTGGAATAGGCATCAGTTGTTACTGCAGCCTTTGAACTCATAGGGCAGGTGAAGCCTGGGTGCCCCAGCAGCTCTGCCAGGGAGCCTGGTTACAGCAAAGAGAGGCAAATTGCTCTGGCTTGGATATTTGTGTTTGGTCTGAAACGTGTTCAAGCATGCAGGGCTTGCTTCTAGAGTAGATTATAATAGAATGAACTCCTGATGAAGGCTAGAGGAGCCAAGCATGCCCACAGGTTGGTCAGGCTGCCCCAAGGCCGTAAGCTGGGCTCTGTGCTCTGCAGTGGGAGCATGGAGCTCATCTAGGATTTCCAGTACCACTTCCTGAGCAGAAAATGCCAGATGGATTTCCTACAGTTAGGCAAAGCAGGGTGCTTACTCAGGTTCTGGTCAGCAGAGATAGAGGCTGGACAAGCTGGGAGTGCCGAGAGCATCTGCAGGGTTGATGACCTGTTAACATTTGTGCCCTCGGTCTTTGTCCACGTTTTCCATCCTGCTCAGCATTTCCCATTAAAGGGGAGTTGGACATCGCTATGAAACTGCCAGTGACCAAATATAGCTATGTGGTGCTTTTCTCTCACCTGTCTGTTTCACCCTCACAGTGGCTCAGCTTTTGCTGCCTCCCTTGCTTATCTCAATCATTTGTGAATGATTTGAGGCTTTCAGAAATGCACTTTGCATAGCCAGTAGCCAGAGGTGTTATTTCTACCAGGATAGATTTTCTGTCTCTTTTTCCCCTTTGTCTCCATGTGTCATTCCAAGGCAGAGTGAGTGATACACTGTGCCACAGCTCGGTGGATTTGTCACTGACCTTTTGCTGGGGGATTCTCTGATGTAGCCTCAGTTCACAATGGAAGTGCAGCCGCTTCTGTGCCCGCCAGTGAGTGCAGGAGCTGGCAGACTCCTGACAAGTTTCCATGTACCCTTCTGGGGATCTCTGCTCTTTGTCCATGGCCTTGGGTCCACATTTTTACTAAGTGTTGGGGTTGCTGAGGCAGACAGGGTGCAGGAGGCTGATGCTGGGAATGTTGGGAGGGGCGGGATTGGTTCGGTTAGGACTTACGGAGCCCTGCTGCTCTGCTTTGGTCACTGGCACTGCACTGCCAGTGGCAGCCCAGAGCGCTGGGCTGCACGTGACAAGGTGTTTCTCTGCAGCTACGAGTCCTGCTGGCCAGGGGATCTGAGTGTCTTTTGAGGAGTAAGAGAACAACTCAGATGCAATCAGAATAACCTGCCTTATCATGCAGCTTTTTTTTCCTTCATTCAGAGGCTTAAGATAAACCCTTGCAAGAAGTAAACATGAAAGCCATATTCTTGAATGCAGGCTTAGGGGCTGTTGCTGTGCTTGTGTGGCATTTCCATTGTTTTGTCGCTGCACAGGAATGTGTGGAAAAATCCACTTGTTTACCTGAAGCCAAGTGAAAAAGTTGGCACGAGTTCCCTGTGGGATTTGAGGAGAAGAAAGGAGAGCTATAGTGGAGAACCTGTTGCCAGAAGGTGGGCGTCCATCACTAAACCAAAGTCTTGTGCTCCAGAGTGTCCCTGTTGCAGCGCAGGACAGGCCAGTGCTGAGCTGCACTCCCACAGCCTTAGGGCAGGAGGCATGGAATTCATGTGAGCTTGATGGGGAGGGCAGACATGGAGAGTGGCATGGGGCTGCTTGGACTACCGCCTATGTGCAATGTCACTGGGGTCCTGGAAACCAGAAACAACCCCAGCAGCATCTGCAGGAGTCTTTAAGGAGCATCTTTCTGTTTCCTGTTGAAGTACAGCATAAATTCGATGCAGGCTTCCTGGCCTTTTCTTCAGAATGGTTTGTGAATGATGTGTTCCTGTGGCTGTCCAATACATTGTTAATTAGCCATATATATCCATAGTGACATGTGCAAAAGCTTTTTGTGAATTGAAAATACACCTCTCACTGGCTGCCTAAGTCACATAGGCATTTTGCAAATATCTCCCAAAATATTTTCTGAGCATCTCTTCCAAAGGGAGGTTGGGCATTGGATTTGCTCCCTTTGAGGAGGAGCTGCTGGAACTGTGATTTATGGACTGTGCCTCCTGGAGTCCAGGGATCAGGAACACACTTGAGAGGTGGAAGGACAGGAGCAGAGGGCAGGCCTGACCATCAGGTGCATTAATGGAGGGCAGTCTGTCATGTCACTAATGATGGCAGTGGCACTTCATTATGCTGCTGTAGTACCTGTAGCTGGTGCTGAGGGAGGAGATGTTCTTTGATGTGTCAGTGTAACCTCTGTGCCACAGTGCTCTCAGGATGCCTCACTTAGCTGAGAACACGATTTTCCCCTGAGTATTGGTCCTCTCTTCACTGATTTGGGTTACCCTTGTGGCTTAGACAACTGCAGGTATTGAAGGGCCGTTCAAATTAAATGAGGTTCAGCTAGCTGGAGGGGCCTTTGGAAAACTGGGACAAGCAAGAGGAAGCTGGGAGTCCCTGTCAGCTGGCAGCAGCACAGACTGCAGAGCCAGGGGTGAGTTTCTCCACTGGTGGAAGAGGTTGCATGGCATCAGGAACCTGAGTCCTGTGGCTGTAGGCTTACAAGTCCCAGGGGCTGCTGTGCTTTTGGAAAACCTGGGTAGAAGATCCTGGTGCTGGGGTGAAATAGGGCAGCTGGCTTAGCTGTAAAATAGTTACAATGCAAATATATCTCAGGTGAGCTGTTGGAGATCTGCAGGTACTGGAAGTGTCCTTTGTGCATGGCTTGGGGTACCATATGCCATTCAGTAAGGGCACAGTTGGTGTGCTGGTGACTCACATCCAAGGTGGAGGGTATGGAATGAACAGGTGACAGTGATTGGGGTCCTGTCTCTCCATGTCCTTGTGTTATCTGCCCTCTTGGTGAGACATTCTATCTGCAATTCTACTAAAGGTACAGATATGCCCGCATCTCTTGCTCTTTCTGTGCCCCTTGTTGTTGACCCTATTCAGGAGTTAGTTTTTAAACAGAGCGGACCCATATACTCCTTTTCCTATTCAAAGAGGACTTGGAGTTAATGGTGCTTTATGGTTATTAATAGTGAATCAACAGTGTTTACCTCAGCAGGTTCAACTTCCTTTTACTACCTGACATTATTTTGGTAGGAGAGCTTAGGCCGGTAAAAGGCAAAGAGTGGCTGCCTTAAAGGGAATGGTTTAGAAACCCCTCAGATGCCAAAATGGTGGCTGTGTAAGAAGCTGCCCAAGAGCAGCCTGGCGGATCCCTGGCTGATGGGCTCTAGTTCTGTGTTGTCTCCTGTCCCTCTCGTGGCTGGTGAGCTCCAGCTGTGTGCCTAACTCTGTCCCAGGGCTGGTGTCACGACTTGCTGTTGGGTATTGCCTGAGAGCTCCATCACTGCTGGGCTCAGCTTTGGGCTCTAGAAATGTGCTGATGGTCTGGCTGGGTCAAATGTTAGCATTCAGCTGAAATCCAAGGGAACAGCCTGGCTCATGCCTTGCTTGCTGTGTTTCCTTTTCTCTGCAGAGATCTGTGTGGGCAGGTTTCACATTTGTGTGCTCTGTGCCTCTGGGCTGAGACCTGGGCTCTCCATCCCCCCTGAAATCAGCCCGTGCAGATAGCAGATTTATAGGGGAGCTCTCCCAAGCTGAGCTGGGGTGTTTGAGGTTTTACTGTCCCCTTTGGCTGCTTGTCTCGTGCTATGTGGAGGGGCATATAAAGACTGGAGATTAAAAAAAGGAAAAAAGTTACCATTTCTGTGTAGGAATAAATCCAGAGGCAAGTGCTCCTGGTGTGTGGGAGAAGGGCACGGCCAGGTGGGCCACAGGAGCTACAGCGCTGAGGGGAGCAGGGCTGCCCTCCTGGCCTGGGAACACAGCATCAATGGACCATAAGTGCTCCTGCAATGGCACTGGATCCGTGGCAGCTGTTTGTTCAATGTTTCATGCTTTTAGCCACATCTGTTCCAAATGAGTGTTAATATTGCAGTGGCATCCACTAAGGATGGGCTCTGTCAGCTCTGCTGAGCGTCAGGCTGACCCTGGTGACAAGGAAAGAGCAGTTCAGCCCACAGTGCTCCCTCTCCCTCCACCCCCCCCCCGTATCCATCTTGCCTGGCTGTGCTCCATCAGAACGCCTTTCCTCCCCACCAAGGGGGGGGGAAAGAAAAGGGAAAACTAAGGCAGTGATTCTCAAGGAGAAAGATTGCATTTATTCCTAGCACCCTGTCCAGCAATGTCAGATAACAGTTTATTCATCCCCTGGCCCCTGTATGACATTGAAGCATATCAACAGTGACAAAAGTATATTGAATAATTATCTTGAAATTAATACATTATCCCAAACTTAAATAAATGTCATCTGATCAATATATCTTGGAATGGAAAGGGAAGAGAATGTGAAGGGCATCGCTTCATTATTCATTAATTTTAGAGTAATGTAGGCAGATGAAATGGTTATTTCAGAGCACTGCTATTATACTCACTGGCATTTTAAATAACTCCCAAGATTTAACAGTATATATTCCCTTGTCGAAGCAGCTTACACTTGTTAACACTGTGGGTTCCAGATTTCTCTGCTTGACGGTGCCAGAAAAGACCAGAAATACTGTCCTAGCCCCATTTTGGTTTGTTTTTTTTATTTCTGGTTGGGATTTTTTTTCCTTTACCCTTTCTGTTTCTTCCATGGTTTAAGAGATCTAGTTCCACCCTCACCAGGAACAGCACACGCTGGGATCAGTCCAGCTGAAACATCTGGGCATGACTGTTGAATTCCTGGGAATGAGAGGTGACCCCATTTCATCCATATGTATGGCTCTGGCTCAAAATCAAGCTGCTGGTTGCAGATTTCTCTGAGAGGAGAAAATTGAAGCAATCTTGTGCCTCCTGGAATCAGGATCAATTGTTTGGACTCTGGCTGGCTTTCCCCAGGAGCAGGCAAGGTGACATCCTCCCATGTGGCCTCACATGGGTCAGACAGGTGCTCGCCACAGACGTGCCCAGGGACCTGGCTCTGGCCTTTTCCCCTTTCAGGGGCTACTGCAGAGCTACAGGGACCAGCAGGAGCCAGGCCAGGGCACACATCTGTAGGATTATAACAAAACCAGTAAACTGCATTGGCAGCTGCTGTAAAACTGCTTAACAGAGTTGAGTTTATTAACTGAGAATTCTCAGCTGAGAATCCAGCCTGGTGGAGCGTAGTACCTGTGCTGGCACATGCAGAGCATAGCTAGCACATTGTTTTGGTTGGAAGTTACAGCTATTTGGGAATGGTAGGGATTGGATGACAGGGCCTTAGTGAAGTGAGAGGAGAGGCCACAGGCAGCCCCGAGTCTGTACTTAACTCAGGCACCTGTGTGTCACAGCTCTGCCAAGCCCAGTCCCATGTGGAATTCTCCTGGCCACAAAGGCCAGAACATCACAAAGACCATCTTAGATCAGTGTGACAAAAGCCCCAGCCATGCTGATGCCTCCTTCCTGCATTGGTGCTGCTTTCACACTTGCCATGAGTGTTTTCCCCTGCTGTGCACCCTTCCTCCCACCCCTCGTGGGCTGCAGTGCCAGGTGCACACAGGTTGTGTGAAGCTGGGGCAGATTTGAACTGTGCCCTGCCTCTGCCTCACACCAACAAATGTCCTCTCCTGCTGTGCCTAGGGACAAGCATGGCACTTAATGACACCTAGCGAGGTCTGCAGTGCCAAATGAACTGGGATTCTGGGAATATCAGTGCCCAGGTCAGAGGTACTGGAAATGCATTATCCAGTGTCTCAGGCTCATGGCTTGGAGTGGGGCTGGGAGAAGAATGCACTGTCAATAATTTACTTCATATATTTAACCTTCCAGTGCATTTAGAATAAATCTTCACAAGTGACCTGCACGTCACACACCCTGTTATGATTTTGAAGTTACTCAGTGACCTTTTCTATGTTTCTCCTTGCCTCATCTGTGGCTGATTTCATGCAAATTTACAGTCAAGTTCACAACTGAATATGCTGGAAATTCCAGCTGTTGCTTGGTTTAGGGTAGTCACCTCTGCGGTTGGTGTTTTATTTCCCACATGTGGGTCTATGTAGGGGAATCACCTTGTTCGTCCTCTAGCAGAAATCAACCCTTTTTTCTTTTTTCCCCCTATGGCTTCAGCTGATCGTCGATCTAGCCAACATAAATATTTTCTCTACCAGGAAATACTAACTATATTTTTCTCTAGGAAAATAGTAAAGCAAGGTGTAAAGTTGAGAGGTGCCATAGTGTGTGTGTGCATGTGCTTGTGCAGGGGTGTGTGTGTGTGTGTGTGTGTACACTGGCAGAACGTTCCAGCAACCTGCATGCTGTACTTAGAAGAACTGAGGCATATTCCTGTGTGTGAAAGGAGAGAAAATTATTTGTTTCTGTGGGGAACAGAGTGAGGGGATTAAGGAAACAATTGCAGTGACACGGCAGAGTGGTGCCTGAGATGCTGATAAATCGGGGCCTTTTGGAAACATTGAGGCACACATGGAGCGCCTGTGTCACCAAGGCGTGCCAGGCCCAAGAGTATGCTGAGCCAATGTGAGTGTGTTTCAGGACAGAATATCCAGGGACAAATAGAGTGAAGAGCAGAGCAGATGAGGCCCCAGAGTGGGATGCACCCTCTGCGTGACGCACAGAGCAGTGGATGCTGTGGTGTGTGCGGAGCAGCAGCAGAGCACCCAGAGCCCTGCTTCCCAAAGCCCTTGCTTTGCCTGGCCCTGCCTGGGAGCTGCAGTCACTGCTGGAACATCTGTGTTTATTTTGCATGACAAACTTGTTCCTGGACTCTGACAAAATGCGTGCTGGTCTGGGACTGGGGTTTGGGCTCCTCGGCAGGGCTGTGCCGTAGTGCGCGTCTGGCCCTGCGCTGCTCTATAATACATATTACATTACTTCATCCATAGTTAATGACAAGTGTGCTATATTTTTAATCTTTATAGCTTTATTGTGTGCAAGTGGTTTTAATAATTGGTGCTGCAGGATGGTTACTTCCCAGAATTACCCTGCAAAATTGCTGTGTTTTCAGCCTTCAGTCGCGCAGGTTGTAAATTATAAACTTGGTTAGTAATAAACTTGGCTCCCTCTCACTGCTCTGTGGAGATGCCAACCTCTAACAGCAGCAAAAAGATAGATGCTGGCAAAAATTCCTCCCTGAAGCTATCCTCATCCTATGCGCATGGCCTGTGGGGCAAGGAGGCCCTCTGGTAACCCCTGCTTATGCTTTGTGTGTGTGACCATGAGCAGGAAAATAACTGCAATGAGACAGGGATAGTGGTAAGGAGCAAAGGGGCTTGGGGACTCCCTGAACCCCCCCACCTCCTCCAAGACATTCCTCAGTCTCCTGCCCACATGGAGCATGAGCACTTCTGCCAGAATTGTGATAAACAAGGCATGTGGTGTCCAAATTCCTCTGTTGGTGTCCTGAGCCTGCACATCCCTGAACTGAGGCTCTGGAACGGGGTTGCATATGACTGATGCTGGGACTGTAGCCTTGTCTCATGTAGAGTGTCTGCTCATCCCATCTGAGGGCTGAGATTAGGGTGCTGCCCACCAGTGCAAAACATATACTGTAGAGCCTTGGGCAAGCAGAACATTTTTATTTAAGAAAAAGAACAGAAAACTGGGTGAAGGTGTTCTGGAGGCTTCCTGTTCAGCTGGCTCATTCTGTTTGGCATTTCTCAAATCTCTTTTTCTGGGCATGTCCCCAGCAGGATGATGGTAGTGCCTCGCCTTCCCCTGCACACTGGGGTGGTGAGGACTGTGTCCCTCCCTCCTGCGCTGCCTTGGCTCCCAGTTTCCACCCCCGAGAGCCAGGGGCCCAGGTTCTGGGGCAGCCCCCCAAGCCCCACACACAGACAGTCCCCAGCATCCTGAGGAGCGCTGTGAGCACAGCAAACACACAGCGTCTCTCCGGAGGCGCAGCTCTGGGATGGCCTCAGGTAACAGCAGCTCCTTTGATCGGGCTTGTTGCCTTCAGCCTCCAGCTGCTGGCGACGTTCCGCTGCCTCTGAAACCCTGTTCACCCGTGGGCAATATCCACCTGCTGCCATCCTGGAAGCCAGGCAGGGGATGTGAAATGTGCTCCTGGAGTGCCTGCAGGAGTTACTGGAATAGCTGATGATCAGCCTGCAGGAAGATGGGAGTCTGGGGGAGGGTGTCAAGGGCCCGGCAGCACTTTGAGCAACCATACAGCCTGCAGAAGTGAGCAGTCCTCAGCTGGGGACAGGCTCTAGTCCTACCAGCCAGCTCTGCTTTAAAGCAGCACCAAGACCTCCCTTAAATTACTGGGTTTCCTATATTTTGGCTTGAGATGAAACTCTGTGTCATTGTCAATGGCATTTTTAAGCCCTACATGGACACAATTAAGTATTAATAGCTGTAGCAACACGAGACCTAAAGAGGTAATTCATAACAAACAAATCACTTCATGCCTTAAACTTCTTCACTTCCCTCAGAAACACTGAAGACATGTGGGATTCGTAATAAAAACATGTATCTTTAAGTCCCCAGGAAATAATGGGTGCAAACATTTTTCATTAGTTCCTGAGCTTTGAGGTGCAAACATTTGGTTTTCGCTCTTCACTCTGTGTGTGGCTGGTCAGCCTCTAGTTGCTGGGAAGTGACTGGCTTTGCAGGGGGCTGTGCATTTCCAGGGTGCTTGTCCTCTGTGGATACAAGGGAATTGGGGAATCTTGATTGTTTGACCAAGGTGCTTCAGCACATGTTTAGCTTGTGTCTTTGGGGCTCAGGCACCTGTTGAATGAAAGATTTTTCCTCGTGAAATGTTTGAGTATTTTCCTGTGACTTGGCTAACTCTGCACCATCCTTTTGCTGACATTGCAGTGCCTTGTGGCCCAGCTGTCTCCTCTGGGTCTCTGGTGACCCGACACAGCCACAGTGGACCTGCCAGGTGACAACCATGAGACACAGCAGGAGGTGAAGGCTAAGGTAGGAGATGTTCAGTCTTATTTACATACTAAAGACATTGAAAGACAGATTACCCCTGAAGCACACAAACACACACTGAGTGAAGCACAAAAACACATGCAAACACTGTGAATCCAAGTGCATTCAGGGACATCCACCTTTCCTCCGATGGCTGGCGCAGAACAGCGATCCTGTTTGAGCAGTGTTGGACTGAAGAAATTAAGGTAGGAGGGAGGGGGTTTAAAAAGAAGTAAAGCAGCTTTTTTTTCTGCACGTGTGCCTTTGTTGTCTCCTTTTGGATGCTGTGATTTCCATTTTACTTTGTGTCTATTGCCAGTTCTGCAGAGCACAGGTTCACTGTGAGCACTTGTCGCAATGTGTGTGATTTCTTACTGATGGTGTCCAGTTTGTTTCAGTTAACATATTTGTGGGCAAAGATTTCATTCAGATGTGTGTTCAAAACCACCTGATTTGATAGAGGCTTTGAGCAGGGTTTAATCTGCCTTGTGGAGCACGTTGGGGGGTGCCAGGCTGGGTGGGGAGGTGCCTGTGCCCATGCTGCGCTCAGCCAAGAGCTGCTCTGCTGAAGGCTTTGAGGGAGTTCTCCTCATTAATTAGTCATCCTGTCTGAAACAAATAAGATTATCACTACTTTTTGTTGAATGTTGAAATCCCAATTATGGCTATGCTTGATGGAGGGGAGAGCAAGTTCAACGATCCTTGTTTCCACTGTTCAAGTGTTCACTTTAACACAAGCTATTGCGTGTTTGAAAATCAGCGTGTTAATGCTGTGTGTGCCTCACTCCCCTGAAAGCAGCTGCAGTGCCTTTTTCAACCAGTGCACAGTGTTCCTGGAACTGGGACTTCTTTGTGACATGAGGGGTTTGGACCCCACACCCTGTAGGCTTGTGACAGTCCTCCTAACAGTCTGTGTGGGTGTGGTGTCTGGGAGAGGAGACCTTGGTAAATGCCTCTTAGGAAAAGCCCTGCTGCTGTTAGTGAGGTGCTGAATCACACAGGGGAATTGTGCAGGTAAGGCTGGAGGTATCCCCGTGTGGGGCAGGGGCACAGCCTGAGCACAGGCTGTTGGGAGCTGAATGTGCTGAGCTCAGGACAGGACTGTGGCACCTGCTGGGCTTTCTAAATCAGGGGTCGTGTCTCATTTGCCTTTTGCAAAGAGTGTAAAGAGACAGAACTGAACAAGGTCCCTCCTAAAGGGAGGGTGTATCAACTTAACCCCAAAGTCAGCTGTGAGGTGAATCTGATCTCAAATACTGGGACACCACAAAGCATTGTCCTTAGAAAGTACACTTTTCCTCTGACAGAATGCAAATTAGTTAATAGTTTCCAGCAACCAAAAATGTACTAAAGCATGATTTGAGCAGGAAGGAAGCCACCAGCAGTGCTGCCACCTCTTTGACAGCTCTTCTAATCACCATAGCTTTATCAAGAAGTGTTAAGTTGTATTTTTTTATTGATATTTAAGAATAAATTCTTACAACATCATCTCTATAAAAGGTTCATCACAGACCAAATACTACTCTAACCTTTTAAGCTTCTACAGTAAAAACTGTCGTCTTTATTTATCTAAGTTTGGGAGCGATACAAATGTAATCATAACCCCCAAGGCAAAATTTTATGGCAGTTTTCAGAACTCCTCTCTATAAAAACTACTCAAAGCTACCAACATAAAAGCTCCCAATAAAATTTGCTTTAGATCCTAGTCGTAAAACATTAATTTTTTTCCCTGGTCCTGGAACTACAGGTGTCCAATTGGCAGCGCTGGTCGCTGCCAGATCTCCTGGCAATGTCAGGCTCCATGTATCTGCTGGGTCAGGTGGGCAAGGAGGGGCTGCTACCCCTGAGCTCTGCCTTGGCTCATCCCAGCACAGCCTGTGGGTGCCTGGTGCTGTGCCTGGTGGCAAGCGTGGGCACAGGAGGTGTGGTTAGATTGTGGCTGGGGCAATTCTGAAAGTGAGCAAAATCTTTGGGTATGTGAAGAACTGTACAATAAAAAGCTGAAAAAGAATATCGCAGGCAGTAATGTAGAACACGTGACTCTTTCCTCTGTTGCTTGGCTTTTTAAACATTGGGGATCTGCACTTGTTCACAAGACTGGTGGCCCTCCAGGTCTTACTTTGGTGACATAGGAATCCGTGCACCAGAGGTTGCCTTAATTAAAGATTCTTTACTGTTATTTGCACATACAATGTTAGCAGTAAGTAGAAAGCCCCTTATTTAGCTGAGAAACCTAATCTGGACCCGTGTGCCGTGAGGTTGGGCTGGGGGGACCCAGGCTGGCTGTGCTCTTGAAATGCAGTGCAGGAATAAATCTCTACAGGCTTTAGTGGATTCCTGGCAACTAAAGGGTCACACTTTATCAGCCTAGAGTAATTTGCTTTTGCTGTGCAGAGTGGATTTAACCCTGCTACCTCACTCTGGATGTTTTCTGTTCAGAGACCCGAACCTGTTCTTCTGACTGCAATTAGGAGAAAATCTAACACAGCACAAAGCTGCTGCTGGTAAAGGAGAGCAGAGACAATTCCTAGATGTGAAATAAAAAGCACAGCTGCCTTCTTTGGGGTACACACCTCAAAGCATCCCAGAAATGTTATGATAAGTAAGAACAACATGATATAAAAGTGTGCTTGGATGCAAGTATTTTTCTGAGGCAAAAATACTATTATGTTGATTCCTAAAGCTGCTTTTTTCGGGAGGTTGGAGGTGGGCCAGAGAGCCTCTACATGGCAGCCCACATCTTGTGTTTGTAGGCCTTGGCCTTGCTTGTCATTCTAAGCCCCCGCCGCATGCTCTGACTGTTCTATAGCTGGGAAACATTAAGTGGTTGCTCGTCTCAGCTGATGGTCCTTGTGAGGAGGGTGGGAAGCCCGCAGCCCCATCTTCTGGGAAGTTTCCTTCCCATGGTGCTTCCCAAGGGCTTTTTCCTCCTGACTCTGTGTGCCCCTCTGCAGAGACGTCCTTGGGAGCTCTAGGGCTGCCAGGAAAGGGCAGTCAGGGAAATCAGGCAGATACAATAGTTGCATAACATGTATAAAGCTGTGATTAATGACAGGGCTTTTCTGTTTACTTTACAGTAGACTTAAATTACAAATCTGTCTTCCCAATTGTGTGTGATGTTAGGAATTGGCTCTCAGAGCATTCCCAAGCTGGCTGTTAGAGCTGTGTTCCTATCTCCCTGTCTTTGCTCCATTGGAGAGGCTGCTGGGTACTTCCCTGTCTGCTGGGTCTGTGATTACTGGTTAGTTCTGCTTTGTGGATGCTGTCTGACACAGGAACTTCTCCCCAGTGCCCATCTGAGTTATCAGTTAGCTTAGGGCTGTTGAGTCTTTGCTGTGTCCAGCTAAGAAAAGCTGTACTGAGTGTATGTTGGTGAGAAAGGTCAGAGAAAGGACATTTTTTCTTGTCTGAAGCACTGACAGACTGATAGCTTCTCTGGTTGCATGGGCAAAACTACACAGCAGCCACCAGCTCTTCTTTGCCTCCCTTCTTCCTGACAGTCCTGAGGGAGCCTGAAGCATAGAGTATGCCGTGAGTCCTCAATGGCCTTCAACAGCCATGTCCTCACAAAGCCATGTCCTGACAAAGAAGTTAAAAATCTGTACTAAACTAATGAGACTGTTCCTTGTAGTGGCAACCAACCATAGACTCCCTCTTATGGCACCTTTTAATTATTGTTACTGATGATAGAGGGTTTGGGTCACTGCTTTTGGAAAGACGCAAACCAGGAAAGTTGTTTCTCCTAGAAACAGGCATTCCAAGCTTTGGAGGCACAGACTCAGAGGGCACAGGAGATACAGGGCTCTTTGGCTGCTGCAGTTTGGGGACCCGGGGCTGTGTTGACTCTGTGTTTTGTTGATAAACACAGCCATTCATTCCCTGTGCCTTTGTACCTGTTCCCTCTCATGAGCTCCAAAGGCATTTATTTTCCTTCAGTTTTGGCATGGGATCAGAGGGTGGCTCTCTGCCTCTGATCTAAGTAAAATAGTCATGATTTGAAGTAGGTGCTGTTCACATTATTCATCGCTCCTGGCAAAACAAATGTTGGTTTTAAAATATGGCCATTAATATTTTGAGGAAGTATTGAAGCCACTTGGATTTTGGGCAGAGCCAGGCTGCTGGATGGGGGCCTGATAGCTCCCAGACCCAGACAAGGAGGCCCAGTGATAGCAGGTGAGACTGCACAGCAGCATTCCCAGCCTGAAAGGTGGACGTGCAGGTGGATTGTCACCACCCTCTATGTCCTGTTCAGCTGCTGCTCAAGGGAGAGTGGCAAGGTCCCAGCCCCAGGTGCTCCTGGACAGCAACAGGCCTTTAATGGTTTTGATTTCTCTTGTGAAAATAAGTGTGTTTGTAGCAGAGTGTAAGGTGGTTGACTCTTGTGGGCATTTATCCTCAAAGATTAGGGAAAGGGAGGAAGAAGCTGTTGCCAGTCTGTGCTTGCACTAATAGAGGTTTCTGTGTGAGACTTCCGCAGCTATTGATGGCCTGAGCTCCCCATATCTCTGCCTTACACGGGGCTGTCAGGCACCTTTTGTGAAGGCTTGACAGCATCGTCAATACTGGCGTTAGAGCTCCTTGTACAGCTTATGAGGATGGGATGGGTGTGATGGATTTGGAGCCATGTGAGAAATTGGGTGAGGTCACTGCCATTTTTTTCCTGGCTTTCACAGAGGCCACGTTTGCTTCCCTGAGTTCTCACACAGGGACATGAATTGATTGGTGCTGCTGCGAGTCACTTGGCAGGATGAGTCGGGAACCCCCAGGGGCTCTGCCAGATGGACAGATTGAGTGGGTCTGAACAGAGCTCTGAGACTGCTGGGCCATCAGGGTTTGGATGCAGGGAACCCCTTTGAAGGCTATCTCTGGGGATAGACACTCTGTGTGCTCTGTGAGGTGGAATTGTCTGACAAATTGTAGTGCAGAATTTGCAGAAATTGGACTGTTTTGTCTGTGCTCTCATCTCCGGTTTCATTTTCCTTTGCTACTGCTGCCTCTGGCTGTGGGAACAGAAGAGGCTTCTTCCCCAAATGTCTCCCAGTTGGCACCTGGAACTCATGCAGTTTTTCCAGATCCTCATACTGCCCTCAGAGCTTGGCTGGAGCCTGAGGAGAGAGGCTGTGTGGATGCTGGTTGAGGGGCTGTACCAGTGCACTCATGGGGCAGTGAGAGTGGGGTGAGCAACCATATTGCAACTCCCAGAGTCTCTGTGGCTCCCTTGCTGCTCCAGCTGGGAAATAATCTGCACCAGACTTGTTTCCTGGCACCAACCAGCTTCCTTGGTGCCAGCTCCAATGTGTAGGCTGGCACATTGCAGGAACAGGGAATGTGTGTGTGGGGCAAAAGAAGTGGAAACAGTCCTGGCTCCGTCACCTCTGTTCTGACCTGCCATGGCCCCTGATGGCCTTGCCTTCATGGGGTGGAAAAACATTCAGGACAAGACATCCCTCTTTCCTCTTTCCTGGTTTACACCATTTCCTCCTATTTACTTTACTGATGGTGCTTTCAGGCACAGAATCCACCACGTTCCAGAATAAGTGCAAATTATTCCCATTCTGCCAAGGACGGTTTATACCAGAAGCGGGAAGTTGCTTCCACTGATCTGTCTGTGAAATAACCCCCAAAGCAGCTCCAGTTGGGAAGAGCTAGATGGTTAGATTTGGCTGGTTTTTGTTAGATTTGGCCATGTTCCTCACAAGCCAGTGGAGGTGCAGCAGCCTGCACGGCTGCTGGAGCCGAGGCTGCCACAGGGACCTGACATGGGAGTGAGTTCCCATGCTTGTTTTACAGTAGAGGCTGGCTTGGTGCTGCTCCACGTGTGAAAGCTCCATGGGATTTGCCTTGAGCAGCTCTCAGACATTAAGGTGCTGGGGCTGTCCTTCAGCAGGATGGTGAGCTTGTGGGAAACAGCCTTTTGCAAAATATTTCCACAAGGTTTTTAATGCTCCCATTCTTTCCAAATGTGCCCTGGTTGACCTGAGGCACAGGATAGGCAGCAGCTGCAAGGATGGCATTAGAGTGGGACGTTCCCACTGCACCAGAGCTGGGCTGTCTGCCACAGAGAGGAGGTGGGATGCTGCCTTATCCTATTAACTGTGGGACCTTCTACCTGGAGATGAAAGAACAAAAGCCTGGGCAGACAGTTAATTATAGCTTCAGCTTCACAAGCAGAGTTAATGAATTTTAACGTGCCTCAATTAATAACTAATTGGGTTTTGCGCCTCGGCTGTGAGTGGAACTGGAGGGGTGTCCAGGAAAAAAATGGCCTAAAGATGAGAGATTTTAATTGAAATACTGTAGGATTCTTGTACAGGGAAATGGTTCCTGGTGTTATTGTATGGTTTGAATGCAGAGGGAAATTAAAGGGGAAGTTGTTTCCGAGAGAAAACAAGTGGCAGCCTCAGAGTGCCAACAAGACACGGCATTATTGTGTCACCTGTAGTGTGCAGTTTGGAGAGCCCTCTATTAACACCATTATTGTGCCACAGAGAAGTGGGTCCTGCAGGCACACCGGGATGTTCTACCTCAGAGTTCCAGGAGTCAGAGAATTTAGGTAGAAAGAAATTATACGTAACATAATTTTTTTTATACTCTAGGCTGGAATATGCCTGGTAGTGCTATTGGTCTAATGAGATATTTTATGTCTGTTTCTGTGGAAAGAGGATTATTTTTTAAGCCTACAGTTAGGAGAATGTCCAGTGTTTTGCTGTGATTAGCATTAATTCAGGCTCTGGTGGGCCAAAGGAAATGACCAGAAGTAAAGGTAGCAAAGGTTAAATTGTGTTTCCTGTAGTTTAAAAGAGCGATAAATCCTGGAGAGTGCAGAAATAGAGGAACACTCTGCATCTCAAGCAGCAGAAAATTGTCGTCTTTTGAATTTGATGCTCTGAGTGTGAAGGAAGAAAGGAAAATATATCTATATGCCATTTCCTCCTTCAGTACCATTTCCAGGGAATATTTATCAGCAGCCTCAGCCACCAGGCAGGAAAACACCCAGAAGCCAAAGTGCAGATTTAGTTTGTTTTGTTTTACTCTTTCATTTTTCTGGCTGTATTCAAACCCCCTCGGAGAGAATGTGGAGTAATAAGAAAAAGAAAAGAAATTAATTTATTCAATGCAGCATTGTCAGGCACCGACCCTCCACCGATGACTATTTACGCTGGGCTGCTCATCATGCCCTTCACAACTGCTGCACAATAAATAATAAAAGATTAAAACCTTAAACCTGGAAAACTTAGGAAAAAAATATTAGAAAATTTTATTTCGGATTATAAAAATCCGTGAATGATTTACTTTAAGGGACAATTTCATTGCTGCCATGTGCAGGAACTAATGATCATGGAGGGCTCCGGATTGGTGAGGAGGCTGCTTGGGAAACATAGTCATGGGTAGGTGATAAAGTCACCTTGCTCCCGCGCTGCCTCACTGTCACCGCAGTGGCTTTCACCATTTGTTACAAGAAAATGATGGTCCATGTACATATTTATATGTGGATGGCAATAACATTGGCAATAACCCTCCCTGAGCCAGCTACCTTGTTTTAGGGAGCCCGGCTCATTTCCCCGTGCCAGCAGCCCTGGCCCGGTGTGCGGGGAGGTGAATGGAGCTTGGGCGATGGATGTTTGCTATGGCAACTGTTCTTTGTCATGAAGAATGTTGCTTAAACTGGCAGCAGGTGCCAGGTATGCCACATTCCCCCCAAGTGCTCCCATGGCACTCCCTTGGTGAGGAGATGGGTCTGTAAGGGCCTTCCAGTTCGCTCCAGAGAACAGCATTGTCTGCTGGTACTTGGGTGGATGGAGTGTGCCTAGCTGAGCATTGCCCTCATGTCAAAGTGGGTTTGTGCTGGCTGGGAGAAAGGCTGCTGGATGCAGCGCTGGTTCAGCAGCGAACCATTGTTTGAGTTTTATTTTGTATTTTTAAACACCTGCACACACTGCACAATTACCACATTCTTGTCCAGGCTGTTGTTGGGCAAGGCTGTCAAATGGAGCAGTAACTGTGATGCCAAAGCCTAGGAAAAATACAACTAAAAGCAAACGACAGTATAGGGTACAGAATACAACTGGCTGTGCTTTGGGGCACAGAGGAGATACTTATGCTGGTGAATCGAGGTAGCTGGGACGTTTAAGTAAATCCCATTTGGAAACTTTCTCTGTGTGTCCCAACCCTCTGCCTTGTCTGTGTCTTGCTGCATTTATTTAGTTTAGCATATACTAATTCTTTGCTCCATATTCAGGATTTGCCATTTTTGTGCCTTGATTTCAGGCGTTTGCCATGTTTTACCCCAGTCTCTCTGTGTCCAATGGCAGTTCCCTGGCTTATTAGAGTGTGCAGTTCTGGCTAGGGTGCCTTCTTGCCTTTTGTCTTGGCCTCATGGTCAGGAGGCTACTGAAACCTTTCTGGTTCTTCACTATCACCTTCTGTTAAAAAAAAAAACAAACAGTGTGAAATGGTAGGAAAGAGGTTATGAACTTGATGCTACTGATAAGCGAGTTCCTTCCATGGGGTGAGGAGACAGCAGATGGAGGTGTTGGGAGTCAGTCCTGGTAGCCCACAGGCTCTGGTGCAGCCCAGTTCCACCTTCCCCTCACCTTCTGAAGCGCATGCAGGCTGGGCAGCATTTTGGCACCTGCCTGTGGCTGCACAGAAGGGGCTGGGAGCAGAGCCTGCCAAGTGCTGGGCCCTGGAGGAGCTGCCAGCCTGAGTCCCACAGGTCACCAGCCATGCATGCACAGCGCCTGCTCCCTGAGCGTGTCCAACTCCGTGTCTCGCAGCCCAGTCCTGGCTGGTATCCCTGCTCCGCGTGCCTCCTCCCGAGGGGGCTGCAGCCAGAGGACAGCAGCAAGGTCACAGCCGCTGCAGGGTTGTCAGGTTTGCAGGCTGTGGGAGGGGACCAGGCTGGCTGGGCTCTCCGAAGCCATGGGAGCCTGCGTCAGGGAGGTGTCACGGCGTGTGCCTCCTGCGCCTGGAGTGGCAGCGTTTGCACTCAGAGGGGTGTGAAGTGCCCCTCGAGAACCTCTGATTTTCTGCATGGCTCTGGCTGCTGCTTCTCACACCTCGGAGGTGACTGGACCATGGGGAGGGCGGGCAGGGGTGATGGGCACAGCCCAGGGGAGCTCGGCTGTCGTAGGTAGGGAGCCAGAGTAGTGCACCGTGGCCACCGTGCCTGTCACTGGAGCCTGCTGGTGCCCTTGATTCCATGGCCAGATCAGCACGGGCATGCTCCTCTTGGGAAGCACACACAGATTCTGGGCCAAGGCACAAGAGTAAAGGCATCTCGAAACAGCCACGGTCAGGCATGGCTGCCCTAGGAGATGCTGCTACTTGTCTTGAAATAAGTGAAGTAGTGGGGGAGACCCCTCCCTCAGCCTGCTGGCCACACACAAATTGCTTACAGAAGGTTTTAAATTTCAGTTGAGAACTGCTTGTGGCACGGCTTGTGTTTCTGCTGGTCTTAATGAATCAGTGCTGACTTAATTTATCCATGTTAAATGTTTGTTTCTCATTTGGAAGTTGGATGTGAGTGAGAATTTAAGGCCGGCATTCCGTGTTTTCTTAAAGCAAGGCTCCACATCTGCTTTCACAGGAAGTAAACATGCAAGGTCCTTTCTGTGCCCAAACTGCAAATGGCATTTACAGCCAAACCAATATGCATTTTGGTGCACCAGAAGCATTTCTTCTGCTTCACTTAACACCTGCCAGCCATTTCATGAGAGGCCCTTGGTCAGATCAAACAATTCTTTGTGGGCCACCAAGCATCCTTCCCTGTCAGTTGCTGTCCAAACCTCCATCCCAGTGCTGCCCTCCCCACAGTCCCCCCAAACCACTCACCCTTGGTTACCTGCAGAGCTGGCAGCTGAATGTGCTGTGCCCCTGTCAGCATAGGGAGGCTTTCTGCTTCTGTCGTTCCTTTAAAGCCACTCTTCTCTTACTGGCACTGGTGGCTTTGCCTCACAGTCCCTGGCTGAGTGAGCTGCTGCAGGCAGGGGCGCCCTGCACTAGATCAGATACGAGTATCAGTGGTAGAAAGGTGTGATTCAGACAAGGGCAGCCCTGGTATAAAACTGGCGTTCTTGTATCTTACCGCTCTGGTGGAGAAACTCTCAGGGGCACTTATTATAACCATGTGTAGTGGTTACTCACGTAACTTGGTCTGATCCTGTGGGGATTTGAGCTGTATTTGACATGAAGTGAAATGGATTCCCATTCACCCATACAGACGCAGCAGTTTAACCAGCTCCGTTTCCAAAGTAGTTTTAGGGCATCTCAGGCACAGCTGGGGAGATAGGGAAGTGGGGGGGAGCTGTGGTGGGTGAGGAGCCCAGAGGTGAGAGCCCCATAAAAGGGATGGTGCAGGTATCTGGGTGCCCTGTCCAGCATAGCTGGCAGGTGCTTATCAGAGCCCAGCTTTCCTGAGAGGAATTTAGGGCTGTTCCTGCACCCTGGGGTGGGCCAGCACACTCCATGCTCAAAGCGCAGCAAATGGGAATATTCTGCCTAAAGCACTTTAGGTCCTTCATGTTGTTACAGCTCTGATACTGAGCAGAGATTTACGAGGTACTCCAAGGTGGTGATTGAATATATCTGTGCTTCAGGACCTAATCATGTAAGCAGGAATTAAGAAGGGGATTTTTAAGAGGAAGTGTTTGCCACAGTTGTTGGGGATTCTACCAAAGCCCACAGTGGAGCTGCATTTATTTCATTTATTTTGATATCCAAGTTTACCTGGGGAAGGAAATGAGTAAGATTAAATATTTATAAAAGAGAAACTGGAGAAAAGATGTGCAAGTTTTCCACCCTCAGAAAGATACTGCATTGGCTGTAAAAAGAGTTCCCAGGGTATTCCATATTTTACTCCCCTGTGTCATTCCTGCTCTGTGCAGAAAGAATCTCTCCTGTGTCTATGTCAGGAGGGTGACAAGCCAAAATTGCCATCAGTGCCTGTGGAGAGAGAGAGGTGACTGGTCAGCACTTCCCAGCATGGGGAATCCCAGTGAATGGGATTGGGTTTAAGATAGGAACCACGTTCTGTACCTACTAGCAGGAGGCAGGGCTTTATTGCTCATTGATGAATACCCCAAGCTAGTACAGTTTGTAACCCATGAGAGAAAGGCACTGCCTTTGCTGCTTCTGTTTGCTGTCTGGTGTAAAGTCAGTGGATGACTTGGAGTGCCCACAGAAGCCTTCCAGATGTGAGATTCCCCTGTGGGTGACTCAAATGTAACTTCTGTTTCTTTCCAGTTTTGGTGGGATTTTCCTTGTGGAATCAGAGCTCTCCTTCAATCCATGTCCTTCTTGTTGGCTTTCCCAGGGGAGATCTCCTTCCACAGCCCCTTAGAAAGGAGAGAGCCTGAGCTTTTCTGTCTTACCAGGGCCAGAAAACACATGGGGTGTCTGCCAAAGCCAGACACGTGTCACTATCCCCTCTCCCAGCACGTCGCATCCATCCCACTTCCCCTGGAACAGAAGGAGATGGGAGTGAGGAGCAACAGAGCATGAACCACTTGCTAGGAGCCCCCCACACCCATGACAGAAGCTTTTGAGGTGTGGGCTGTACCACTGCCATGTAGTCCCTTCTCACAGAGCAGATCTCCAGTCCTGCTGCCACTGTTGCATCTTGGGAAAGGGGATCTCTTTTTAGATCTGTGAGCTGGGAATTCCCTTTCTAAAGGTGTTCTTGACTTCCAGTTCAAAACACTTCAGAGCACATTTCCCATTGCCATTTCTCAGCATCTTGCCACCAGTTTTATTAGCACTGGGTTTAAGAGCAGCAGCTTTCATATAGGCGTGAGTTAGATTTGGGTTTTGCTAAAGGCTGTAGGGAGACATCCCATTCCTTCCTGTCATTCCATGTACACTTTGAAGAGCTGTGCTAATTGTTCCTTTCGAACAGTCACCCCAAACTTCTGAAGCACCACTTCCTTGCCAAAAGCACTGCCAGATCTGCCCACAGATTGCTAAAGCAGGTGCTCATGTTCCATGGTAAGTCATTCAGGCATTACAAACCTCCAGAATGTAGGTGTGGAGGCCAGTTTCTGGGTGCAAGTTAGAGGTGACCCTGGGTGTAGTAAGTGCTGCGTAACCCCATACGGAGTGTAGCCACTGCCTGGCTCTCTGGGTGATCTCAGAGCTGGCTCCAAGCTTGTGGCTACAGCTCACTACAAGCTTGGAACCAAACTAGAAGTCCAGCAAACTGGAGGAGTTTCAGGCAAGGTCCCCGCTTGGCCTGGCTGAGCAATAAAGTTGTTTCAGCTTTTCTCTTGCTCCACGGCCTCTTAATCTGGAACCAAAACCCAGGAGCAAAGGAGAAAGGTGTTTGGGTCCCATGGGGGGTCTGAGCAGCCTCAAAAAGCAGAGTTGCTGTGTTGTCTCAGTGCTGTGCTGGCAGCCACTGCTGGGCTCTGCAGAGCGTTTTCCACAAGGTCCCTGCATATGGCACTGACTCACTGCAGCCACAGCCCCTGGAGCATGAACAGCTGGAGCAATTTCCAGCCCAGAGTTTTCCAAATTATGAATGTTCGTGAAAGGAGAAACAGCGCTGAAGGTTTTTAAGGATTTGGTTTCGTAAAAGACATCTGGGTTGGAGGTTTGTGTTACCTCATAAGCATCTGTGTGTTTCGTGTGCTGGTATTTCACTGCATCACCTGGCTCTGTCTTTGTGTTCGGATTTCTCTCCCATATGCCTTCATTCTTGTCCTTTTTTTACTGAGCCTTCAGCTTTCCTGAAGGAAGAACAGTTCCTAGCCTTTGCAAGCACCCTTAAATGTTCCCCACCTCCTCCCAGCTGCTCTGTTCTCTTTTGGCTCTGCTTTAGGAATGTTTTGGAGGAGTTAGGAGATGGGATCTTGTAGGAGTTACAGGCAGATAAGCTCTGTGCACAGAAGCCCTTTTCCGCAGAGGTGGAAAAGAGCAGCTTCCCTACCTGGAGGTGGGAGGAAACAAATCCCAACTTTCAGCAAGGTCCTAAAAAAATCCCAAGCAGCTTCCATCAAACCAGTGACACTGGCTTTTCTCTCATGCCTGTTCCTGAGAATGATCAAGTGCCATAAGAAACCAGTTCTTTGAAAGGCAGACTGTGTTAATGTACTGGGATTCTTTGTGCCGAGCACAACTCCGGCCATGATGTCACCTTGTGGTCTCACCACTGGTGACTGGCAGGAATCCCTCGCCACTGACTGCAGCCATAATCCACTATGTGCCAGCCAAAATCCCAGCCTGGCAGCAACCCCCTGCTTTCCATCATGGAGGCCCAAGGATGGAAGGAACCAAACCTGCTGCATTTGATTTACGGAGCTGGTCATTACCAGAGCCCAGCTCTGGTGATTAATGCAGTGCAGTGCTGGTGCGGGGCCCGATACAAATAAAAGGTGTTTGCAGTTATAATGAGATATTCATGCATGGCAGCGCTGGGTATAAACTCAGCTGTTCCTGTGTGCTTAGCTATGGGAAATGGAGCAAAGCAGGGCTGAACTCGTTGCATCCCACCTCGGCTGCATCTCACAAATAATGGCCATGAGCACCCTCGTCAGGAAGGCCATTTCCTGTGGCTGCGGAGGCAGTTCCCAGGCCAGGTGTCCTCTGCACAGACAGGCCAGCCAGGGGTGACATGGTGCAGTGGGGAACAGTTGTGAAGTATTCATATATCCTGTTTATGGGAATGCTGATGGTGACAAGGCGATAATGGGTGTCTCGAACTTTTTGTCCCAGCCAAGGGAGGGGTGCTCTGTGTGGGGAGGCTGTGGTGTGCTGGAGATGGGGAAACTGAGGCATCATGTGACCAAAGCCTTGTATGTTGTGCAACAGAGTTTGGAGCACCCAGGAAGCCATGGCAAGGGAAGAGCAAGGCTGGATAGTACCTGGTGATGTTTCCCCAGCCTCACAGTGTGCCTAGTGGGAAATGGGGGGCTGAAGCCGGTGCTCATATAAGAGAGACCAGACAAGGGAGGGTGACAGCCTTGTTGCTTTGTTTCTAATGTTTGCAGGTGACATCCCTCAGACCTCCCTGACTCAGAGACTTCTTCTGATATTTTATTGGGGTTTGGGGTGGATGTGAGGCACAGGAATTAATTTTTCAGCTGAATTTACAGCATAGAGCCTGACATCTTCCACACCATTTTCCTGCTGGAGTCCCTTGCAGACTGAAGAGCCCTCTCTGAAAGGCTGGATGCTTTGGCACTGCTTCTATTAGATAAAGCTAGAGGTTTGCTGCTGATAATCCTGCCACAAATTCAGAATTAATCACAGCATAATGGAATCTGGTAGTGCTGGTTGTTAATTCTCTATTGAGTCTGCATTCCTGTGTTTGTTCTCATTTGTTCTGATCAGGGCCATTGTCTCTAATATTGCTGCATAAAGGGTAGGAAATAAATCAGCGGTGTTTAGCTTTCCTAACCATCTGCTCTGGCTCCCATCCCAAACTCAGTTTTTAAGTTGGGCACAGTTTGTGTGATTTTGCCTTGTGACAGAGAACATCTCTTGGGAGAGGAGGAAAAAGTGACTCCTTATCTCACCTCAGGGATCGATCATTCCAGGGACCCTGCACTTGAACTCACCAGGTTTTTGTTGTCATGCCCGTGATTAGGCTGAGCTTTGGCAGAGATGCTGAAAGGAGCTTCTTTCTCTCTGGTATAATGAGATTAATGCTTTTAACAGCAGTGTGGGTACTTGGAGGTGTAAAGCACTTGGTTTGGCCATGGAGTTTGTGTGCTTGGATGGCATTCGGTCCCAGCAAGGTCAGTCTCCAACCTGTGTACACTGTGATGCACCCCTTGGGTTGTTACTGAGCCTTCCTGTGGAGCGCAGCCAGTTGGTTTTAAGAGGTGTTGTCAATGTGGTGAAATTCAGGGCATTTGGGAGCTGCTGCATCGTCACAGATGGGACATACATCTTGTAAACTATAAATTTTTAAAAATTATTTAGCATCTCCATTGCTGTGTGGGCCATGTGGCAGCGAGCATTGGATAATTCTTCAGCTTTCATTAGAGCACACATCAAACATTTAAGGTCCACGGGTGGTGTTTTCAGGAACTATTATAATAATTAGGAAAGGAGAATGGGTTTAATAAGAGTTGTAAACAGTGATCAGCAGCCAGACCCCATCCCTCCCCGCAGACCCATCTGCATGGCACATCTGGGCACATGGAGCAGGGAGCAGCATGTTCCATCCCACCTGCCCTGACTCTGAAGGAAGGTGTGGGGGGTCTGGGGTCACTCTGGGACACAGCAGTGACAAACTTGAGGAGAAAAATCTGTAAAATACACAGAAAAGCCTAGCCATACCCTTCCAGTAGACACTTGTGCTCAGTCTCTTGACAGCTGTCACTGGGTGCTCATGGCTCACAGGCACAGAGCCCTGCAGGCCCTGGGCTCTGCTGGGTGGGCACAAAGGGATGTCCCTGCCAGCGTGGGGCCAGGTCTGGCAGCCAGTGGGATGCAGCATGGCTCCACCCTTCTCAGGGACCTGGACAAAGGGCCTGAGCCAGGCTCTGGAAGTCAGGCCCTGCTGACCCTCTGGAGACCAGCAGATAGAAGTGTGCAGTTTTTTGGTGCATTTCAGCTGTCAAGGTGAGACATGAGAGGTAAAATCATGAACTCTTCCTTAAAAGTCATAATCGGCACTCTAATCTACTTAATCATGCCGAGCAGTGTAATCCCTAGGAGCAACTCCTTGCAATGGGATACATTGTGGTCTGGAGGGAAGCTCCGACAGCTGGAAATCCAGTCAGGCTACGTGGATTGCGGGCATCTTCTAATCCCAAATTATACCTAGTGGAGGAATATTCTGGAAAGCAGGTTCCCATGACTTAAGTTTGATATTCCATGCACAACAGCCATAGTCAGGATTGCTTCCTGTTCCTATGGGGCAGTTTGGGATGCTTGTGCTCAACCATTCTGGTCCCTGTTCCCTGGTGCTCTCTGCAGACCTTTGGAGTTTCCTGGTGACAGGCAGCGGCTTTGTTTAAGGTGATGGAGGTCCTCATGTAAGATACTGTGGAGGGGAAGGATGGTTCCAGTGCAGCAGTGAAGAAGCTGTTGAATAATTAGCTGCTTGCTGCAGCTGCATTGTGTGTCCTGCTGCGTGTTAAATGGGCAGTGCTCAAGTCAGCAGATCTGTTATGTCATTCCATGTTCTGTGTGAGTTCAGGCTCTTGAGAAAGCAGCCAAGGTGCAGATCTGGGAGCCACAGGCTGGCTTTGAGCACTTTTGCACTGGATAGCCCCCACCTAGGAAAGGCCCTGGTTCAGGTGATGCTTCTAGCTGAGCTGTCCTTTACCTCCCTGAGCACATCCTTCCCTGGCCCAGGGACACAGAAACACAGCTGTGGTGACTTGCCAGTCACCTGGCCACCTTCTGGACAGGCCACCAGCCAGGTCTCAGCAGGGAGCTCTGCTTTAGCCACCGGGGGCTGTCACCGTGCTCTGCCACACCCCAAGGCGCACTGGCAGGCAGGGGTCACCGTGGGATGGGGGGAAGGCACTCCCTCTTTGGCTCTGAGCTAAGGGCCCCTCACGGAGCGTGGCAGCCAGGCTCTGGATCCCAGGAACAGTATGGTCTCACCTGCCCCACAGAGGGTGAGCCCCACCACAGGGGCGGACACCCATGGCTGGGGTCCCCTCCGTGTGTGCCCCCACAGCCAGCCCAGCCCTCCAGCCTGGCATGGGGCAGCTCTTGTCCACTGACCTAAATTGAGGCTGAGCAAAGAGAGCAAGCAGCTGCCCCACTGCTGCTGCTCTGTTTTCAGCACGGCTCGAGCCTCCCTAATCCCTCGGATTTTGTATCTACCAAAACAGCTTGGGCCCATCAGTAAATTGCAGTGGCATATGGTCCAGGTTTATGAGTAATCTGGCACACGCTGAAGGCAAGGAGGACGTCATCCTTCAGCAAATACAGAAAATATTGGGGGGGAGGTTATGACTGTATTTAATATAGTTGATGAGAAAGCTGTGAGAAATGTTTACCTTTGAAGCCAGTCCTGTTTCAACTTCAGCTGCTGGGAGAAGCCGCTGTGTAACAGAAAACAAATAGAAGTAACAGGGGAGTCTCATTGGTCCCATGAAGGTTTTGTCACTTAAACTGATCCCATGGGGCTGTGAGGGGTTGGAGGGAAAAGCAGGCAGCTGGTGCCACCAGCCACCCTGTATACAACCAGTACCACAGTTGAAATAGTCCTCATCACCTCCCTTCAGGTGAAGTTCCTCTAGCTGGTACATATGTCAGAGGCATAGCTTCATTTCTGCAGAGAAAAGGGAAGTGCGGTTTTAGCAGCTCTGGGAGGAGGACCCTGGTCATGGACACCTTGGTGGGCCTGGCCTTGTAGTGGCAGTGGATGTCCCAGCATGGTGTCCAGATGTTCTGAGGACATAAGAAACACCTCCCAGTGTCAGTGTACTCGCATTGGCTTCATCAGGGCAATTCACCTGAGGAATGTCCAGGTCCTGGTCGAGGAACTCTGTGCAGTCCTGTCTGGGCAGGGAATGAAGCTGTGGATGTTTTGAGCTGTACCAGACAGCATGATGGCCCTTCCCTAAGGGCTGGGGGCATCCCTGGGCTCAGCTGACATCCCCAGAGACATCTGTGTGAGGACTGGGACATCTCTGAGAGCAGGAGGACATGGAGATTGGAAGGGACTGTGTTGGGTACAATGCTGCAGCAGCACTGAGAGGGTTTTTCCTTGGCCCCTGATTGCTCTCTGTGGCTCAGACCAGCAACACTGCTTTTCCCTCCAGCTGGGATGAGAGCTAACAATTTCTCTTCTCTCCTCCCTGCTCAACTGCTGTGGGCTCTGGAGCCCCATTCCACAGAGGGCTTGAACTTCCTTTCTCTTACCAAAATCCATGTTTCCTCAGTGTGTTTGGAAGCCCAGCTACAGGAACCTCACTCTCTCACAGCCTCCCTATGCTGTGTAATGCTTTGGCAACACTACATGTTTTCTTTAGTTGCATAGACGTGGCTGTGACATTCAAGGAGGAGTCACCTCCAAGAGACGCATGTGTCCTGTCCTGTGGCCTGGTCGGCAGCACAGGGAAGGAGAACACAGTTGGCTCTGAGTGCCACTCTTTTCTTGCTGCCAACTGCTGCTTGGAAACACCCCAAACTTCAAGGAAGGCTTTGCCTCTTTAATCCAAGAAAAGGCCTCAAACAGCTCACAAATAACTTAAACCTTGGGCTTTTAAAATTTTAAACAGAGCCTTTGGGACCATATTTGTTCCAATCTTACCGTATCTCGGTGGCTTGGATTTTTAGCCCTTTGCTGCAAGCTTTGAGGCAACACAGTGTGCAGTTTAAAAGGAGTTTTGCTTTTTAAGTGGGAGCTGATTTTTTAAGGCTGGGAATTGTGTGTTTTGCGTCTTTGTTTTGCATAGTCCAATTTTGCACTCTGGAAACTAAAGGAAATATCTTGTGTAAAAGGGTGGGATGCAGACCATGTGATCTCAGCAGCAAGCTGGAGCAGGGTGCATTGTTCCAGTGGGTGTGGTGTCTTCTGTGGGACCGTGCTGAGACATTCTGCCACTGCTGGGGCAAGTTGCTGGAGCCAGGAGCAGAAGTTTCCTGCAGTGCCTGGAAATCCAAGGGTGTCAGCTCACAGTTCTTATTTTAAGTGTATGTTGACAGGACCTTCACGTGCTCTGTTGCTTTGCTGCGGTGGTGTGCGTGTGCTCAGATGGATCAGGGACAAGTTCCCCCTGCCCCTCCAGGTCGCCCTGGTACAGCAAAGGCCCTGCTTGGTGCCAGGGACAAGGGCATCTCAGGATCCTGTGTCAGTCCGTGCCTGGGAATGCTGAGCTGCATGCCATGCCTGGAAAACAGGCCCCACAGTGTCCTGTCATGCTGCCACTGGCATGAGGGAGGGCACGGCTCCCAAGAGGAGCCCACTGGGATTTTTCAAAGCAGTTTGGGGAAGGGCTGAGCCTTAGGTGTACAGCAGAGCTGTGGTCTGCAGTTGTCCCTGCAATTCCCCTCTGCTTTCATGTAGCTGGGAGATCACCACCCAGGTGATCTTTCCAGTTGTGATGACAGGACATCTCAGATGTTTCCTCTTCAAGACGTAGCAGTGAGTGGTGGTGACTCAGAGTCTGCATTTGTAGCCGTGCACAGGCGATGTCCTGGTGTCTGTCTGCTGCTGCAGGACACACACTAGGCCCTGAGAGCCGAAGGAGTTAAACTGCTTCCAAATAGGCCTCTTCATGCTAATAAAGTACCTTGGAGCTCGTCCAGCAGGCAGACACCTGGGTATTATCCAAGCATCTGACACCCCTAGAGAACCAGAGCCTTGATGAGCTTTGTACACACTCAGAAATCTTGGAGAAGAAAGGAGGCTTTCCATGGAAAATGGATTTTCAGGGCCAGCTGAAGGGCATGATGTTCAAGATCATTGCTTTAAAATAATTTCAGCTGCAGTTAATGTGAAGCAAAGAAGAAAAGAAAACCCAAGACAGTGAAAGGATAATTAATTCTGAGTTGGAGCTGCAATTTGGAAGGGCTGTATTGTGAAGTGACCCTTTTCCAAATGATACCTGCACTGGATTTTCTTGGAGAGCCCTTTGCAGTGAAATGTTGTGTTGTTTTACTTTTACACTGTACATTTATTCTCCCCTGGTGTTACAGAGTGACCTTGAGTTCAGCCTTGCAGAGAAGGGCCCAGTGTAGTGAGGAGGTTCTGCAGGGAGCCCCCGCACAGGCTGGGCTGAGCAGACCCCTCTGGGGCCAGCTCTCCATGCTGTGGCAGGATGGTGCCTGGCTGTCCCCTGGGCTTGTAGCACCCTGCCATCCCTCCTGCTTTGTTCCTCTCGTCTCCCTAACCACCACAGCATGCACCCTAATGAAGAGAGGCTCTGCAGAGCCCCCTCTAGGACGATGGAGCATCCCCTTGGAGGGGCACAGTGTCCCTACTCCCAGGGTCTCACCCCACGATGCTCTAAGGGAACTTGGGTCAGTGGATCACCCTATCTGGCATTGACCTCCTCTTGCTGGTGCATCTCCTCCATTCCTAGCACATGTTGTACTGAATTTCTTCAGAAGATGAGAGATGCTTTTTATGAGGAGCTGTTCCAGGGATTGAAGCCTGTACAGAATATGATGTTTATTACTGCCATTCCAATGTAATTTGAAATATATTTATTCCTGGCCTACTTGGTCTTCCTCAGCTTACAGAGAAACAAGAAAAAAGCGTCGAGGCCAGAGCTCTAATGAGATTCACATTTTGGACATCAGATCAGTACAATAATGCATTTCACACTGTTGTTTCCTAATTTGCCTAATCAAATAAAAGGAGATGAAGCATCACAGAGCCCAACCTCCCCGTTCCAACAAGGCAGCACTGAACCCATCACTTGGCGCTCAAATTAATTTTCCCCACACAGGTTGGCCAAAGCACATAATTTAATCAGCATCTTGCAGCTCTGTCAGTAGGCACCATCTATCCCAGGGGATGGCAATCCCAGGCAGCTGTCCCAAGGAGCCACAGGGTGCATGGATAGCCTGGAGAGGTTTGAGGAAAGAGGGGGAGGCGTCTCGGGCCGCTGCAGCCCACCCATGCTGTTGCAGCAGATATCAAGCAGTCAGGTTCTGTGCTGTGCTAAATCCCAGGGAAATCCTTGCTCCAGTGCCACAGGTGGAGCAGATGGGTCTCTCTGTGCCCTCAGGAGATTTTCCAGGGAAGTGAAGGCTGTTGTTGGAGCTTGGGCAGGTGCTCGGGGCCAAGGTGGGGCTTGAGTTAATGCTAAAACCAGTGGTGTGGTCAGGGAGGCATTTCTCAGTGACTTAGTCTTGTCTTGTTACATCCTGAAATGGGCAGGCCTTGTGCTCCAGGTACATCCATGTCCCTGAAGGCAGCTTAAGAAGCAGCGTGCTGTCTGGGACAAGTTTTCCTAAGTGTCCTGCTGAGCAGAGCTGCAGGGAGCTGGGAGCTTTTGGGTACTGCCCAATTCACCACCCAGAACAAAGCAGTTCCACTTAGAGAACCTGAATGCTGAGACCTGGGACCCCTCTCCTGGCTGTGGAGCAGACCTGGGAACCCCAGGGAACAAATGCTGCAGGATTGGTGCCATTGCAGATGCTTTCTCCTACAATGTGTTGGAGAATTTGGCAGAATTTGAGACTGTGCTTTTAAAGGAGAACTAATCAATGGGATGGGTTTGGGGTTTTGTTATGATTCACTGGAAGTCAGGAATGTTATTTTGGTGCTGGTGACATCAGAGCAGACCTAAAAATGGTACTCAAACCCCCCAAAGTATAAAACCATGTTTGAGTTCTGTTTCTCAGATCTGTCCTGGGCTCGGCTGTGCTGTAGACACATCCAGCTTTGCAAGTGGGGTGTTTGTCTCAGAAGGTGGTTTGTTTCCAGTACCAGTGAGGACAGCTGTGGTTTGTTGCAGTGGGCCCCTGGGCACTACTGGTACATCCCAGAGCTCCCCAGAAGGCAGCAGCAGCCTCAGGCCCCAGCTGAGCAATCCTGTGCATTCCCGTCTGGGAAATTAGGTTCATTTACAAAATCAGGCAGAGCAAGCAAATTAAAAAAAAATCGTGTGAATTAAATAATACAATTTTGATGCAAACATGGAAATCAAATTTTGCTTTTCCATGGGCTGTGGAGCCATCCTTGTAGCACAGGAAGAACCATTGTGAGTTCACTGCCAAAACCCAAAAAAGTTATCAAGTAAAAGCAGTTTCTTGCATCCAAAGTCCCTCATTATATTAAAAAAAATATTGCAGCACAAAATTTACAAGTGCATCACAGGACCCAATTGCACTGTTAAACAGATGGCACCTACACAGGACCCAAAAATATATAACAATTTTAATTGAGCCAATGGAAAACAGATTTGTGAAGTAAAATAGGACATGCCAGGTCTAATAAGGCCCTGCCTAGAAATTGTGACATTAGTTTTGTAAGGGCACAAGAGGTGCTTAGAAGCTGCTCTTTAGCAGATGAAGCACTGTCTTGACTTGCTCACTGCAGCCTCTGAAGTTTCTGCTCAGCACGCTGCCCCTGCTGTGGCTTTTCCTGGGAGTGCTGGGCCAGCCCCCTTGGCCACGTGAGGCCGTTTGCCCCATGTCCTGCTCTGGTGCAGCTCCCTGGGCCACAGCCCTGGCTCTGGGTGAGGACAACAGCCAAGCCCCTCGCTTTGGCACGCAGGAAGGGGACATTGCTCTGACCACACCTGAGCTTGGTGTCTGCAGCATGTGAACTGTCACCTGTGCCCATCCTGCTCCCAGGGCCACACTGCCATGCCTGTTTTGGATGCAGCAGCACATAGAGGGGAGGTTAGAGATGGGTCCTGCCTCCCAGCACTGCAGAGCTGAGCTCCCAAATTTCCCCTCAGTGTCTCCTCTGGTCAAGGAGGGGTTCCCTAAGCTGAACTCTGAAGGCAGGTGGTGCTGGTGCCTTTGCTGTTTCCCAGTGAAGTAAGGAAAACACCTGTCCTGCAGCAGAGCAGGGTTCCTGTAGTGATGATGCACCACTCAATGAGAGAGAATGGAATGGGGATTTCTCCCTCATTGATAGCACTGGGTTTCTTTCACGTTTCCCTGCAGTCTGAATTGTGACCAATAAAAAAGCCACTTCTTCCACAGCTGGAAAGGGAGGTTTGGTTTGAAATGACATAATATAGAATTCCCAAGTTCCTCCTGCACGTGCAGGAGAAACAGCAGAAAGGAAAAACAAAACCTCCCCTACTCCAAACTTTGACCTTTGTTTTTTCCCTGGAGTATGTCAGTATGATCCGAACCATGAGGACATGGTAAGGTGCCAACAGTGATCAGGGCAGTCTGTGTCCTGGGAGTTTGTGAGAATCCCAGGAAAGAGATGCAAACCCATGATGACCTGCATGAGGTGCCATTGCTGAGAGGGGTCAAAGATGAAGTTATCTTTGCCACTAAACCCCAGCACCTCCAGGAGTGGGAATGCACCCCTGTGTGGGAGCATTCCAGTGTGATAAGGCTGAGTCAAGTGTGTCAAACAAACTGCAGTGTGGGAAATGCAGAGCTGTGGTGTCGCCTTAGGGATGATGAGAAGAAGAGGGATGCAGCTCAGAAATTTCCTGCAGGAAAATCCCCAACAGGAATTAGTACCAGTCAGCCAGGACTGTCCTGCAGTGCCTAGGGCTTGGGATGAGCCTGCATCACAGCACTCAGAATTCCCTTCCATTTTGCCTTGGATCAGGCTGACCCAGCTCCCCTGGGTTACACACAGCAGGTTCATGCCTGATGAATGCTGTAGTTCTTGTTAAATCAAAAAACTGAAAGGGAACATGGCAAAATTAATGTTTAGTTCATATTAACTCCAGCCAATTCATTTCTGCTGTTATGAAAATGTATAAAATAAACATAGCCTTGTTATACTGGGGATCTTCTTGTTCCCATGAGTTTTCCCTTGCCTCACTGGTGAGAGGAGCTCTTCGGGTTTGCTTGGTGGCATTGTTGGGCTCTTTGTACACAGCTCTTTAGAGTTCTCTGAGGCATCCTGAGCACTCCTGCCAAGGAAGTCTCACTTGTGTCATCTGAATCAGTGGATCTTATATCACCCTACGCCTCTTGCCCCCCAAATTATTTGTGATGGACATTTCCACACTGTGTAATAAGGAAACTCTCAGGTATTATCTGCACCAAAATGCCAAGTGTAAGGTGCTGTGCTATTGTGCCAGTTAGAAGGGAAAATCCATGTAGGGACTCAAAATGCAGTTTTGCTTGGGATCAGCCTTTCTGTGAAGAACTGCTCGTTTCATGGTTTTCAATGGGCACAGGCAGAAAGGACAAAGAGTGATTAGTGGATTTCTACTTCGGTGTCTCCGTTGGTTACAAATATTCTTTGAGAGGCAGCAGAAAAACATGAGGGAAAAACCGTCTTCATCTGCACGTTGTCCTGTTACACAGCACAGCTCAGAACACGAGCCAGCGCTCCAGTGATACCTTGGAATGTGTCATGTGTACATGGAAAAGGAAGGAAAAGTGAGAGGGAGCCGATTGTGTTTTAACGTAGTATCTGCTGAGCTCAGTGCTTCCAGCTGTGCCGCCTCGGTGCCTTGAGGAGCACTGCAGGACCTCACCTGTGTCCTGGCACACCTGCCCAGCACTCGCTCTTGGTCCTGCGTTGGGCTGGAGACTGCACAGAGATTTAGTCAGGTGCTTCAACTCTGTCAAGGGCTCGCTGGCTGGGCTCTGTGGGTCAGACGTCCCCAGCCCAGGGCCAGTGCTACCCAAGCTGTGGTGCTGCAGTGACAGGGCGTCACTGCAGGCACTTGGTTCTGGTTGTGTGGCTGATGTTCCACAAGGCATGAGCAGCATCCTTGAGGTGTTGGAAGGGTTCTCCCCAGCCCTGGGTAGCCAGGACCCCTGGGTGCAACGTTGTGCAAAGCAAAGTGGGCTGCCTCTGGAAGTCAGTACCATGGGTCACCATGGCACTGGAAAACAGAGGTCTGAGCTGTGGGAATGATGGGGAGCCTATGGGGGAGTAGAAGACGGAAATAATGACTGAAACTTAGATAATAATTTTATTTATAGTCTAATGTGCAGACATGGTTGTTGCTGATGAGGCTACCAGTGACATAAATAAACTCAAGCAGAAGATGTAAGCGAGTGGATAAATGTGAAGGCATCTTTGGGCAGTGCCACAAATTTGGACATGGACCAAGAGAATTATTTCTGTCCCTTGCGATTCCAATGAAGAGCACAAAGGAGATAATTAGCCCAGGATGCTCTGCATTGCTCTTTCCATCTTGTGCACATTCATGCCCACCAAATGTGAAATGTTCGCCTTTTCCCCTCCAACGTGATGGTTGTTGAACTTATTTTTAGTGTCATTTGATAAGCCTCCCTGCTCGCAGAGAGACATCCCACTGACCCAGCCACTGGTCATTGTCTATACCAGTTCCCATCAAAGCGGGCGCGCTTTGTCAGGTTTCGACTCGAATATCCATTCTGCCTCTGAAGTACAGTATCGAAAGTGACTGGATCATTTGAGCCTTTTTCTTCAGCTGCTCCCTCCTTCCTCCCCCACAGTGTTTCCGCTCACGCTAACATAATTTGGCATCGTCGACGTGACACGACACTGGTTTTTCTAAAAAATTATAATACATACATTGTCAATGTTTGGTGATGGCCGGCGCTCCCATAAATTTAATTTCCGAATTGATGGAAAGAGGTCTTTCCCACTCGGACTCGTACTCAACGTTCGGCGCCCCCTCCGCCACTGAGGAACGCACATACAGTAATAGGTCATTCAATGTCAAAAGGCATAAAAAAGATGAGCAAAATCTTCACAGGCTGCTGCTTGCTGTTGCCTTTAATTATATTAATTAAACTTTGAAATTCTCATGCAAAGAGGGTTGCTGGCTTGTGACGCTGAAGAGCCCTTGGAGATTTGCGGGGGGAAAAAACCCTGAGATACCAGCGTAGTGGCTACTGCTTTTTTTAATCTAAAAAAAAAATACACAAGCCTACAACTGCTAGGTATGTTTATAGATGATGATGTTTTATGCACTACTGAACTGTGAATGCAGGAAAGGGGAAAAAACCACCAGCCACAGTGTCAAGGTCTTGAAGCATCAGTCCCTCCAACTCGGCTCGAGATCTCTGCTTACAGGCTGTCTTCCCACGGAATAACGCTCTAGTAATTCCTTGCTGTCCCGGGTGCATAATGAAAGAAAGGTGTCTTCAAAAACTAAAGGGCAAAGTCTTTCTCGCTACTGATACCTCGAGGCATCCTGTCTACATTTTGTCATGTGTGTGCACTTTTCAGTGTTAGAGTGACAAGATTTCCAGTCAGAAGGTTCCCGTAAGGCACGACGGAGGGAGCTGGCAAGGGTTGGGGATCTGACATGGCTCTGAGGCACTTGGCTCTGCGCCTGCTTAGCCTGGTGGGAATTGTTATCCTGTGCCCGTGGCGAGTAGTCCCTGTGTAAATACCACGTGCCTCCGGTGCAGCTGAGGAACGCTGTGTTGCCGCTAAAAGCACATTGCGTCCTGAGAATCTGTAGTCCTTAAAAAAACAGCAAATAACAAAAAATAGAAAAGCATTCTCATCTTTGGTGTCTGTGCTGTCCCTTCGGTGGTGCACAGAGCCAGGCACACATAGCAGTGCTGCTCTCCGGGGCGCGGGTAGAGCACCAGTGCAGAGTTAGAACGTGGGCTCCCGGAGCAGGGATGCAGGAGCCTGTGGAGCTTGGGCTGCAAGATGGTCCAAGGGATGTGAGGAAGGGCTCGGTTCTCTCAGCTGGGTAGGACAGTGGCAGTGTGGCTGTCTCTCCTCCTGGTATCCGCTTCTTCTCCTCTACTGAGAGGGAACTCGGGTGAAGTTGATACAGCGGCCCTGAGGGAAGAGAGAAGCTGTTACTGGTGGAGTAGCACACAGACAGAGGTTGCTGGATGCTAGAAGGAGGCTGTTGAAATTCAGATGTTTGGGAAAATAACAAACCCATGAAAAACCTTTTAAGAATTAATGGAAATTACCCAGAGTGAGGCACCACATTTGCCTTACAAATGCAGGCTCTAGGCAAGCACGAGGACACGGGCGACACATTCTGACACTCCCAGGCCTTCTGTAAGCATAATTCACAAATTCTGTCAAGCTGCAGTGAGCAAACCCAAACCCATCTGACTGTGGGGAGGGAAGAGCATGCCCCCAAATCTCCCCTAAGCCAGGTCCTCACGCAGTAACATGGATAGATGTGACTGTTAGTTAGCAGAGCTGCTGCTGATCTGAAACTGCATTTTATTAGCAAAAACCCTAGCTCTGCACCTACAGACTCTGTACTTAGGATCTGTAAATTGCTGTGCACAGAAGGAAAAGGGGTTTCTTGTGATGCCATATCCATAAAGGGGTCCAGGTGAATCCTGACAGCTTTCAGTGTAGCTGAAATGAAACGATTCCAACAGCAAAATCTTCAACCTTTTTTATTCATTTGGAACTCTTTTAAATGCCTGAACTCTTACAGGGTCATGGGGTGTTGGAGCAGGGTGTGCTGCCTCAAAGCAGCTCTCTAGCACAGCAGCAATTCCTTCCCTTTGGTCACGGGCATTTGTCAAGGATGGTGCCACGTGAAAAGTGCTGGCTTTGGAGCAGGCAGCATTGCTTGTGCTCTGAATCCTTATTTCTGCTTTAAGAGATGCGCTCCTGGAGGGAAATTACTGCTTTCTGCTCCAACCTGGGAGATTATGGAATTGCCAAATTAAATTTGGGCTGAGTTTCATATTCCTGTCATTCATTGAGTTTGATCTCCAGTTTTTCTGGGTGTCAAGGAGGGTGATGGCACACAGTTATCTGGCATGACTCAGGTGGGTCTTGGCTGGCACGAGAGGGGCAGTGTTCTCATCAGGGGGTCTCCTAATGTTTCAGTTCTGTTTCTGTCAGCTGTTTAAGAAATATAAAATGGGTGAAAAGGTGGGGACAGGAACTGTAGGAACTTCTGGCTGCCACCATCTGTATTATAAATGTAGAAGAGATGCAGAGAGATAAATCATGGAATCCTTTAGGCTAGAAAAGCTCTTAAAATCACCTAGTTCAACCATTCCTTCATCACTGTCAAGGCCACCACTGTGTCCCCAAGTGCCATATCCACATGGCTTTTCTGCCAGGATGAGTGGTTCTAGGCAGAGCAGGGAGACAGGAGAACCTTAAACAAGCACTGCCCTTTCTGGTTCCCCTCTTCTCTCCCATATCTCTGGCCCCACCTTCTTTATTCCATGACTCATGGAGAAGGGAGGAGAGAAAGAAGTTGTGTGGTCAGGCAGACTGTTGCCCCTGTCACTGGCAGGGAAAACACCCTGAGCTGGGAAATCTCAGAGCCCTAAGAAAGACCAGCTCTCCAAATACTGTCAGCATCAGACATGTAACATGTAATAACAAACAGACTGTCAGTTTAAGTGGGAAGTTCAACCATTTGCATTCTAGATGGGCAGACTGAGGCAAGCAGAAGATGAAAGGCTGATGTTCACTTGTTAGGGGTTTATCACTTCAGACCAATACGAGCTTCTGGTTTTTGTTACTAGAAACTCAGTGATGTGACCAACAGCACTGTCTCCTGCAAACTGGTGTGGAGAAAAAGCTCTGGACCTCATGCAAGTCCTTCCTCGAAAGGCATCCAAAACCTCCCATGCAGCAATATCTGTGTCATCATTGAGACCAGCTTTTAGAAACAGAATATTAAATTCTTCTTCTGATTAATCTGACCTTTACAGAGACAACTATTTACTTAAGTAGAAGCACTATTTACTAAACATTAGTCTCACCAGTCTGGTTTCGGACTTCCCAATTAAAACAAGCATGTTCCATGTAACCAGTTTCACCAGTGCATTCTCATCCTGGTGGCATTGCCAGGATACCCCAGTATGGGGAGTTACTGTTACACTCGTGTCCCTGTGTTCAATTAAATCATCAATCCAACCAATTTGAGTTCTGACGTACCATGCCTTGTAAATCACTGGCTCATAAACCTTAACAATACCAACATGTAGTCCGTATGAAATTGCACTAAATTAGTGGTTTAGCACGAAAGTAATTAAAAAATGAGTTATGCATGCATTCTGTGATCTTTGCAGGGAATATAAGATCTGTCTCCATGCACCAGATCCAACAGGAAAAACCTCACTCTTCATGCTCACAGATACACCAGAGGTACTGCAGGGTAACAATGTGGCAGGTCTCTATCAGCAAGAAAAAACAGGAAAGAGATCTATGCCAAGGGGGTTTACCTAAGAAGGAACTTTTTCATATGACATCAAAGCCATTTCTTTAGTTGTTGAATTTCTTACTGAATCTAAGTTACAGGACAGGCTGGAAATTGTCACAGGGCAGGGGATCTCAGGGAGTGGGTGCTCACACCAAACCCCAGGTTAGCCCCTCACCTGGCAATGTCCAAAACAAGGCACCAGGAGGGGCCTGCAGGAGCAGCTCTCCCCATCGTGTCCCTCTCCAAGCCGTAAGGTTCTGTGGGCAGTGCTGAGGGCAAGGGGGACGGAGAGATCACTTTGGGACAGTGTCTACCCTGGGCCTGGAGCTGGCCCTTGACTGCGGCGAGGCAGGTGTGACGAGCACTTTGGGGTGTCTGTGTGTGTGTGAGCAGACACATGGTGCTGTCCTGCCATCCCAGTGGAATTCTGGGCTCCTTTGGAGCAGGGGCAGGAGAACATGTTATGGGCTCCTTTGGAGCCCTTCCAATATTCATCAGGAATTCAGGAAGGGCAGGTGAAGCAGGCTGGATCTGGGATGGGATGTGACCACACTGAGCCTCCAGGCTGAGCTGCTCTGCCTGGTCTCGGGTACTTCTCCTTGCATGTTTCCTTTAGCATGCTGAGTAGTTGTATCTGTGGGAAAAATTTCCATGGGTGGCATTGCTGATGTGTTCAGCATCTGGCTCAGGACTAAGAACTGCTTTTCCCAGGGGAGCACTTGACAGTACTGTCCTGCCTGGACAGTCGTTGCTCCGTGTGATACCCAATGTCCTAAAAGCTTGGCTTCTCCTGGCCTTGGAGGACTGAGATCCCCATTGCCCATTGCTGAGACTCATGTGCTCCTACCTCGGCTGCAGTGTCTCATGAGGAGCACATGCCCTTTTGGGATTTGGCAATGATCCTGCTCTTTGTGTGTCATCAGTGCTTGCAAAGCCACGAGGAAGGACAGGGCTTCATAATAATGTCCCTCCCAAGACGCACATTGAACACTGTTGTGTCGTTTCTGTTGCCCCATCGCCACAGCACTACCAGAGCATCTTCCATCCCCCATGGGCACATCCCGGTGAACACAGCCTGTCCCTGGGAAGCAGTCTGCTCCCAACAGCTCTCCAGGACAGCCTACTCAGGCTGCTGCTGCAGTGTGGGTCAGCAGGCAAGAACCTGCTTTATCTGATTCTGTTTCTTCTCACATACACCCTGTGGCCCAGCCTGCACTTGGCCTCCCTCTAAGGATCCAAGTTGAGGGCAGTGGGTTCTTCCCTGTAGCCCTTGCACAGACAGGACTGTGTGCACCTCTTCCTCTTTGGTAATGCAAGGAAACAGGCCATTTCCAGCTTTCCACACCTCTTCAGAGTCATTACCTCCCTATCTGCTGCTCACTGGGATAAGACTTGTGTGCAATGGTGACAGTAAAAAGGAATTCTGAGGGAGTAAAGCTGGGAGGGATTCAAACTGGGCACTGAGGTGCCAGTGCCTGGCAGCACGTGCCTTGGAGTCCTGTTTCCTTGCTGAATTGATCCTGGCACTTCCCCTGGGCAGTGGGAGCAGAACCAGAGCGCCTGTGTGGGGCCAAACCCTGCTGTCTGGCAGGGCCCTCAATGACCTTCCTGTTCCAGCGGTGGCAGAAGCATTACCTACAGCTTGTGTCACGTGGCCCATGTGGGCACTAAAATCCCTCTGGCATTAAATCTGACCGCTCCTTCCTGGCTCCGCTGCCTGGAATGTATTTCGGTTCCAACACTCCATTGCCCCATAAATACCCACTGACAAGTGTACAGCTGAAGGGACGTTTATTTTATTTTTTTTTTAGATCACTCTTTACTGTCGAGAAGGGCTGCTAACCCACCCCATCCTGTGCAGCTCTGAACAGCCCTCAGGGACTAGGTGCTGGCATCATCTCCCTCCCCTTTTCTCTTTGTCCCCCACAATGTGGTCATCCCTTGTCCCAGCCCCCTGAGAAGATCAGGGTGTTGTGGGCATTTGAAACTGGTTTCCCATCCTGCTGACACCAATCCCAGGGCTGTGCTGCCAGGCTCTAAGCACTCAGACTTCCTCTGTGCCCAGGTGTGCTGCCACAGGCAAATCCATTGCCAGTTGTTCCTGTCACCTGCGGCAGAGCCTGCATGCTGCCATTGTGCAGGTGGCACCTGCAGAGGTCCTGTTGGGCACCCCTAAGCCATGGTGTGGGAGCAGGACTTTAACCCCTGGAGAGCTGCCTCCCAGCACGACCTGCTGCTGGACGGACTGTTTGTCACACAATTCATCAGCAGTAACTCCTTAGAGGAGTGCTCCTGAACCACTGTTACTGCTGCAGGCACCAGGATCTGCTCCTGGGGCTCCTTGAGGCAGCTTTTTCCCAGAATTCCTGAACTGCTGCCTGAAACACCTGTGACAGAGCTGAGGTGAGCTCTGAGAACACCACAGGGTGGGCTCAAAGGCCTCCTAAAGTAACACAACATCATGAAAAGAAATAAACTACAACTGAGTGGTGCTATTTGGGCCCTAGCAAGAATTTGTTTTTTCACTTCAACAAATTTTACCAGCAGCTTCAGTGGAAAGAGATGTTCATTTGTGTATTTTCCTCAGATTTATGTAATGTAGCTTCCATAGCATGCATGAACCTCATGATCTTTCCCAGCAATCCCACAGTCCTGGACGTCAACTTCCAAAGGTCACAAGGTCTGGGGTCCAGGAACTGATTTCCCAAGGAAACCCAAAAAAAGGTTGCACAGTTACAGGTACCTCACAGGCACCTTCCACCCCTTGGACCTGCTTTAGCTGCAGGAAAAAAAGGGCAGGAAGATAGGACTAAGTTGTTTTAAAAAGTAGTTCCTATGTTTCGCACCTGATAAATGCTGTATTTTGGAGCACAGGCCAACAAACCAAACCTGCCAGGGAGAGGTTCCAAAGAGGTAGTTTAAAGATGCTAGGTTGGAAGATTTTATTTTTCAGTGCTTGTGATTTAGACGTGTGCTTGGAGTACACACTGAGAAGGGCAGGGCATGTTTTGTGTGAAATGCTGCTGTTGGCATGTGGGGTGGCTCATATCCCCTTGGTACTCGCTGCATGGATGGCACTGCACACAGCTGGTGCTGCCCTGAGAGCCAAGGGTGTCTTTAGTGTGCTGGCATCTGGGAGGAAATGCCATTAGAGCAGCTTTTTACCCATGAGCAGCACTTACTTGGGAACTGGGCATATGGGCAAGTCAGCACAGTTGCTCCGTCTTGGCAGAGCATGTCACCAGGGCTGTATCCCTGCGGGACCTGGGTGCAGGGGCTCTGCAGCTCCCTGTGTCTGTGGCCACCTGCACTTGGCCTGTGTGCCGGTGCCCTGCACCCTGTCGTGGGCAAGGCAGAATGGAGACAGCACAAGGCTGTGGGCAGCCAGGGAGTGGGCAGGAATGGGCGCTGGGCTGGCGTCAGCACTGACAGGTTTGGGTAGCGAGAAAAGGGAGGGATTTCTTTCCTTTGCCAAGTTTTCCATGACTGCTGTATTCAGCAGTTGGCCAAATAAACTCCTGCCTTGACCGAGAGTGGTTGTGACAAGCTGCCTCTCCTGTGAGCCGGCCTTCCAGGGCTGGAAGGAGGGAGTGCTGAGCTGCTGAGCCGGCCCGTGGGCCTTGGGGGAGGATAAAACTGGCTGCGTTTGTAGCATCTGCTTCAAAAGGAGGTTGTGGCAAATATTTTATTCAGCAGAGCTGGAGGTCTCCTGTCTCTAGAGGGCAGAAGTTTGTTGTTTTCCTCATGCAAGGCAAGCATTGCTTATGCAAAAGGAAAGGATGCGGAAATGGCCTGCAGAGTCCCTGTTTTTCCAGCACAGATCCTTTGGAGCGAGGGCCCTAGCTCACTCTTCCTGACTCTTGGCAGTGAGCCTCCCTCACTCCCAGCGCTGCTGCCTCCCTGGAAGTACCCCCCTGACCTGGCAGGGCGTGACCCTTTCCTGAAGAGCACGTTCTCAGTTCTATTGCAGGTGCCTGCCAATGGAGGGCTCTTCTCCTTCAGCTCTCCTTAGTCCTTGGAAGGCAGTGCGAGGCCGTGTCACTGCCCGAGGGAAGGTGCTCTGTGTCCTGGCGCTGGCCCAGCGCACACCTTGCCCAGCACCGACACTCAGCCGCTCGTGCACGTGCTGCCAAAACCAGGACACAGCTCCTGCCATCTCCACAGTGACGTGCAACGCTGTCCCTGGGACAGCTCCCTCTCCTCCCGTGGGACACTGGGGGGTCAGACTGTGATTCATGCTTCCAGGTGAAGCTCCAAGAGCCACACGTGCAGCACTGCGGCGTGTGGGGAAGAACAGGGGAGAGGTTTTCTCTGAGACATGTCTCAGTTCTTTGAGCTCTTCCCAAATCTTCTGGGACAAATCCCTGCTGTGAATGGGGACCCCATTTATCTTATAGGGTGTCTCTAGACAGACTGACACCAGGCCGGATCTCTAGTGCCAGTTTCCTCATGTCAGCATCCTAAACAACTTCCTGAGTTTGGTATGTCTTTTTTAGGAAGAAAAGAAAGATAATCTGCTACTATAGAGGCATCACACTTCAAGTCTCATAGAATCAAGAACTGGCCTGGTGAAACCATAAATTAGCATATCCTAGTGCTTCGGGACCTTTTTTTATCTATGAGGACAAAGCATGTCAGAAATACGGAGTTCTAGGGATGGCACCTCTAAAGCACAAGTTAAATATTCCCATTACTCTTCCTTCTTCCCCTCTGTGAAACCACTGTGAGAAGAAAGCAATTTATCCTTCTCTGAATCAGGTGTAGGAACAGATAAACCAGAAATGTCAGAAGACCCGTTCTCCTTAAACTCCCCTTCTGCTCTATCATGACCTCAGCTCAGGCCTCTCCTAAAATCCCTTTCCTTTAGGAATACTTCCCAGTGTTCTTTTCCTGATCAGCTCTCTAACCTGAGCCTTTCTGAAGAGAGACTCTCCTCTTCAGATGGCCCAGAGATTTAAGACTCAGGTGCTCTATGGCTTTAGGTGTATAAGTCATCCAGGCACATGTTGTGAGCCCATAACAGAGCAGTGGTGGCACAGCATTCGGATCCTGGCCCATATATAAAGCATCTGACTGGCATGTGGCAATTGCTTGTAAGGAGAGAAGGCAGCCCAGTTCTGTGGTATTTAGGACACTATGGAAATAATTTTAAGCTAGTTATCATACAAATACTATAACAAAAAAATCCACTTCAGCAACTCTGTGGGAAGATGCCAATCTGTTTGATGCAGCAGGCAGGCTTTAAGTGGGGGCTCCTAGGAGGAAGACTAGCAAGGCTGCGGCAGGAGGGGCAGCTCCCCGAGGCTGTGCCCACTTGGCTGGGGCTGGCTCTGGCCCTGCAGATGGGAAGGGAGAGCCCAGCAGGACCCTTGTTCTGCACACACACAGTGCACATGGCAGCCCTCTAGATGCCACTGTCACCCAGCTGTCCCAGCCCTACAGTGGTGACAATTCCGTGCCACTGACACCAAGCACTGGGGCCAGGAAGGACATGGTGCCAGGCTGTTCCCCACTCCTCAGCCACATCAGCTTCTCTGATACCACAAGAGTAAATTCTTCTTCCTGCAGACAAACCCTCAGCACATTTTTAGGCTTTGGTTGGAATGCCAAAGGGATTAGTAATTCACACTTTCCAGGTATTGGGGCATCCCACTCCCCAGCAGCATTCTCTGATTTTGTACTGCCGAGGCATTTGCTACAACTCCCCTGTAGGTGCCAATGTCACTAAGTTAGTAGCTCTGTTAATTTTTAGGCTCTGCTTCTTCTGTGCACCTTGCTGAAAATGAGGAATAGTTTCTTTAAAGGCAGCTGCGTAAGGCTCATGGCACAGGGATGTGGAGGATCCCTGGACTGGGCAGTGACAAGCTGCAGTCTGTCAGGGGCTCCTTCCTGGCCCCCCAGGCTAGCCTGTCACACACTGTGCTGGGAGCCCCCAGTGTGGGTGCACTGGGATGTCCTCTCTTCCTGCCTTGGGAAGGGGGCCTGGCAGTACAGGCTGTATTCCCTGAGATGTTTTTTCCTCACTAGAAGTCACTGCTACAGATGTGCCAATGGAGATGCCCCTGTTCTCTAGCCAGTTAGGAGAGGTGACCTGTAGAAACACCATCAGGCTGAGTTTACTCCTTTCCCTGTGCATTCTTCCTAAATGTCCATTACCAGTGACTACAGGAAAAAGGGATTTGGTGGGGTGTTTGTGTGCTCCGAGTGCTGAGCAGGGAAAGGGTATTTATGGAATTTACTCCATTGCTGCCACACCCTGTTCAGATGCCCTGACTCCCAACCCCTCAGTGCTGTGTTTCAAACATGGGAATCAGAGCAGAGTGGTGAGTTTGTTCTGATTTTCAGTTCCCACCTTTGCCTTTTTCCCTTTTTTCCTTTGCTCAGTTTAATTTGTGTAATGAGTGAGGGCTTTGGAGGGGCTTTGTTACACATAAACCCAGAGACGGTGGCATTAAGTGCATTTGCTAAATTAATAAAGAAATCTGTGCGTTTGCTGTAGGGTTCTGTTGTTGATTTGGGAACAGTGAGCTCTTGCAAATCTCAGCTTTCACCTTGCCAATCCCCGTATCCCTCTAAGTGCACTGCAGCTCCTTGGAACCTGTGGGGGGTTGGTGCTGGCATCCCTTCACTAGATCACATTTATGCATTAGTGCCATCTGTGCCTGCTGCACCTTCTGTGAGCCAGCCCGGCCAAGTGACTGGCAGTTATCTGGGACTGCACACAAAAGGAGAGGGGAGAGAAAGGGGGAAGGAGGAAGAGTCAGTAAGGATGGCACCTGAAGCCTCCTGTGTGCTGGGGGGTCTGGGGAGCACAGACCTGCACTGGGGCCCCTCCCTGCCACTGCTGGGTCCTTTCTCTCTAAGTAACAGAGAATACCTGTCTTGTGGCATTCAAGCCAGTTCTCCCTGTCCTTGTGCTCTGGAGGAGAGACAAAGTGCTGGGACACGGGGAAAGAAGCTGCTGCAGTCTGGGGACAGTTTGGGGACAATGCTGGGCTTTGCATTGTGCAGTGTTTCCCTCAGGGCAGGGCTGGACCCGAGTGGTGCCGTGGTTCTGTGAGCAGGGGGCAGGAGGGAATGCAGGGGTGGCCGTGCTGGTTTATCCATTTGCCTTCTGTTCGGGGTCTCTGCTGGTAAAAAACCCTCATGTGTGAAATGGCCTCTGAGGAGTTCTCCCCGTCAATAACGAGAGAGGGGAGCGTTTGCTGCTGTTCCTGTGCAGGGAGCTGAACTGCTCCCAGCACCCAGGCCCATGTGGATGGAGTCTGGGCACTTAGAGATCATGAACTCCCAGCTGAAAGTATGGATTGATCTGTCCTACACAGGCAGGTACAAAGTACAAGAGCAGATAGAAATACAGATGCAAGAGTTCTTACACTGAACATAACTGTGTGCCAAGAATTTAGAAGTGAATTATCTGGTTTAGAAATTAATTAAATCTTGCAGTGTCAGTCTGTCCAGACAAATAAGGTACCTTACCCAGCCTAGCTTTCATCAGGGAAGGAGCAGACGACCTCCTGGCAGGGGTGGTGAGCAGCCTCCTGAGCTGAGCACCCTTCCTAACAAGGCTGGGGAGTCATACCTTCCTCTCAAAGCAGGACTTACCTCTGTGTGTGCCTGGTCCCAGAGTGAGGGACCTTTCCTCCTCGTAACTGAGTTTATAAGTATTAACATATAATAAGTACATCTTCCTGATTATTTTTTCTGAATGACCACTTTCACACTGTGGTGTCTTTTCCACTTAGAATACGATACTTGGAATTCAAGATTTGCTTTTTCATTCTTTCCATATGTTCTGTGTTAAACATATGCTATACTTTATATTTAAAAACTAGCAGCAGCAGACTGAAAAAAAATTGCCCACACCACACCACACCACAAAAATATGTTTGCTTCATTATCCAAAGCTTCTGGGCTTCTGTAGTTTTTTACCAGGCAGGGGGAAGCACCCTTGAGGCCAGTGTCAGAATGGGAGATAACTCAGAGGAGCTGTGGAGAGAGAGGAACATCTGGTCCTCACTAAAGCGTGGGTAAGGCTGGCCAGAGCTTAGAGCTGTACGCAGACGGGTTGAGGTGGTGATGGAGTTGTCAGCTTTGGAATTAAGGAAGGAAGCTCCTCCAGGTCATTGAGGAATCGGCCTTGAGTACTTGGGTAGTACTTGAGCCAGCCTCTCCTGAGAAGCTGCACTGATGCCAAAGGAAAAGGAGCAGCATGTGGCTGGGTGTTTAGGTCCCTGCCCAGTGCCCTTCCCCTCCCACCTGGGCTGACCCAGATTTGCTCCTGGGCATGGAAGTGCAGATGGCTTGGCTTGGGGGGGCACACACCTGGGCACAGCACAGGGCCAGGCCAGGATGGGCATCCATCCAGCAGTGCTGAACACCAAGGAATGCACTCCCCACTGTTTGAGATCTGCCTGGCCTGGAAGGCTGGCTGCGGCTGGGGGATGGCACTGCCAGGGACAGTGTGCTCGGGGGCATTCCCAGAGCCTGGGGCAAGGCTGGGGGCTGCTCCCAGAGGCCATCCTGAGCCCTGGCTGTGAGGAAGGGCACAGTCAGATCTCCCCAAAGGAGCTGCGCACCCTCCAGAGGGTGTGTGGGCACAGCACAACCCCCCTCAGTGTCACTGGGAGCCTTGCTCTGAGCTGCCTCCTGCCTGAGGAGACACTTGGGAATGCCACCAGGAGGAGGACACTGGAGTTCTAAAGGATTTGACAAAAATTCGAATTATCCCACCCTGAGAGAGTCAAGCTGCCTGAGGGATCAGATTGGTTTGATTGGACAAAGGAAAGGAACAGCTCCCACAAAAATCCCTGTGTGAGAGCTGGGAAATGGCTGGGAACGGTTAACTGGAGGTAAAGTGTAGGAATGCCGTGATAAATGGTGAATTTGGGAAAGGTGTCGGGGTTTGTCACAGCTATTACAGAGCCGAATGAAGCGTGGTTGCCATGGCAATGCCGTGTTTGTTGTACACAGAACTGAGCCGTGGGCTGCCCAGCACCCTGCTCCCCCCGGGTTTGGGGCTTTTCCAGGACTCTTGGACTCACAGTCTGGGAGACAGGAGGCAATGCCCCAGCATCCTCCTGCTAGGTATGGATATTTTAAACTTTATGAAATCACTGATAATTTAGACCTTGTCTCTGGAATTACCTGGTAAATTACCACAGCAGCATTCAGAACTAAAAAGCAATGAGGTGTGCACAATTACCTTCCAAAGCTGCAGCCACACATGGACTGAAGCCTGAATTTAATTGCAACACGGGTAGATCGGTGCCTTTTCTACATCCTTTCACTGACGAGCATGTCAGCTCTTTGGAGTTGAAAGCACAACAGAACCAAAGCCTGCACTGACAAATCAGAAACTTCTATATAAAAATTCTCTGGCAAAAATGAAACACAGGTTCAACTATTGTAATTAATTGCATATTTCAAATTATACTTTCAAACAGGTGTAGATGAATGAGTAAAAATAGCTTTGTGAACTGTCCTCAGATGGTTTACATGCATTTAACTGCAGTTAATGAAGGGCTGATTGAAGCTAAATGATTTCTAAAATTTTAAATGACCCATGCATGTTGTAAGGAGCCTTGTACCAGTTGTAATAAAATTCAATCCAGCTGGTCTGTCCTTGGCCCTTGCAAGGCCTTACTGACATAAACGGGACTTTTAAGCCCACTTTGCTTGTGTAAAACCCCCTGGTTCAAATTGTACCTTCACATGAACCAGAGGAGGTTTCAGAACCTGTGAATTACATCTGCCAAACAAGTACACAAATTCAAGCCCTTATTTTCCTGGACTGATCCCAGGGCTCAGTTCACACAGGAAGGTGCACAAAATCCAGCAGTGTCATGTAATTCTCCATTAGAACATGTGAAATGTAAAGATACTGGGAAATACTGTTAGGAAATACACTTATAAAATCTAGCCAAACAATCAGGATAAAAAATTCAAAATTCAACAAACTAAAATCCAACAAACCAAAAATCCCAGCAGGAGCAGCTGGAATGTGGTCAGTGTCTGCACTGATTCCAGTCGGATTCCAGAGCAAAGTCTTTCTAAAGTAAAGGCTGTTCCAGCAGTGCTGCAGCCCTGCTACCACAGCATTATAAATTAATGCCAGAGATGCCAAAAGGCCCCTTAAGTAGAAAATGTCAACATGCAAATGTTGAGCAGGAGATTCAAGGAGCACTGGGAGCCTCCAGGTCCCCCTGGGACAGTTCCCGCCCCATGAAGCCCTGGGAAAGCCTGAGCCCCCAGCCCTGCCACAGCAGCTTTGCTGGTGGAAGCACATTCCCCTGCAAACCAGGGGAACTCCTGGAATGGCCACTTCCCTGCCACAGGCCCTGTGGGGCAGTGTGTGGAAGAAAAATCTTCCACCCTGCGGAGGAGCATACAAACTCAGACAGGGCTGCCACACAAAGAACCAGATTGCGCCTGTGCAAAGCTGCCGCCTTTGGAGAGGCTGGCTGGGGAGGAAGGAACAGAAAACACGGAAAGAGGAGCACACGAAAATCCCTTTGCTGCTAGAAGTGAGGGACTTACACTTAATTGATGGCAGCATTTGGTAAGTTAGGAGAGCTTAGTACAAACCTCTAATGTGCTCAGGGCATAGCCTGTGTGATCTATGTACGGTTTGCTGTAGGTGGAACATGAGCAGGACGGACAAGTGATGCTTCTCTGTGAAGTGTTCCAAGGCCTGTGCATGTGGTACTTGGGGACTTGGGTCAGTGGTGGCCTTGGCAGTGCTGGGCAGGTGGGCAGACTTGATGATCTGAGAGGGTTTTCAATGTGACTGCACGAAAAACTCAGCACTGTAATGGGTCATTTCCTGGTGTCTTAGTGAAGTGAGGACTGTAGAAGTTAGGTGTGAAATGACAACAGGAAACACTCAGGGAAAGCATTTCTGTGGAAGACTGAGGTTTCCTGTACCACAGCACTGGCTGTGCTGTGTTACCTGTCCAGCCCTGTGGTACCTCTTTGGGAGCACATTCTCACCATGCCTTCATTAATACAACTAAGAACAGAAAAAAGTGTTGCTGCTCTTTATCTTTTTCTTTCTCCTTCCCCCAGATAAGTGATTTGGCTGTTCCTAATTAAATAGAAGGAAAAAGTGGCATAAGCTTAATTAAGATTTTAATTCAGTTAGAGCCTGTAGGAATAAATCACTGTAGACTTGGTAGTGACAATCAGAAAATACAGTTCCTCCTCTGTCACAGAGATGGTATAAATGATGGGAAATCCTGAGACAGGGATGCAAGAGCTTACAAGTGCAGGTGTGTCTGTAACCCAGGTAATAACCCTGTGGATCATAGAGCAGGGAAACTGGCTTTCCCAAATATGAGTAATATTCCCAACTCTGGTGCTGGATTTTTTGGTGGGATTTTAGGACATGGACCCATTCTTTGGAAGCATGGGTGAGAAACTGCAAAACATGTGAAGCACTGTGTTTTTCCTAAGCAAAATGATGCTTTCCTTAGGATTAAGTAGTGGTGGTGAGCACAAGAACAAAACACAAACACCTCTCAGCTGATGGCCTGACCATGGCAGGCGGGGTGAAAATGGACAGAAATGAGGCCCAGGTAGCCTCTCCTCCTGAATCCGCAGAGAAATCCTGGTTTTACTGTGCTCACAGAATAAACCTAATGAAGATCCCCTGACACAGACAGCGTTCCTTCAAGCAGCACTTCAGACTGTACAAATTATGTGCATTTTAAAACTAAAAACTGCAGTAATTTTAGCAGTTCTATGATTTTTTTAATGTAGGACTGTATCTTCGCTCCTTGGCTAGTAGATTCTCTCCAACAACTCTTATTCTCAGACTTTTAGTATAAGTTTTCAATTCCAAATCAGGAATTCCTTCAAATTCCTTCCAAGAAATTACCAGCACGTTATGAAGGAGAAGGGACTGCTGGTTTTACAAGACTTAAGAATACAGAAAATGCATCACAGGATGTTGAATAGGCACAGGACACGTGCACTGCATTTTTCTTGACTGGGAACTGGGCTCCTCCCTCAGCTGCTAAGTGTTCAAGTCCCCGTCTGAGCGCCGTGAGCACCTCTGCCCCTCACAGGACCCCTTCCAGAGGTGCCATCCCAGCGCCTCCTGGGACAGGGACGGGCCCCAGCCGGCTCCCAGGGCCACGGGGCTGTTGTAGCAAAGTGTGCAGTTGCGTTTTCACTGTAATTAGGTGCCTAATTGTGCGCCTGGGCTGGGCTGCTGTATTTGCATGTGGACTTAATGATGATTTATCGAGGAGCTCTCTGGCCACACCTCACTCTCCAGCCTGGCAGAGGCAGCCACAGGGTGAGAGGTGAGCCTGAGTTCTGGCTTCTCCCCAGCTTTTATTTTAAATTGAATGCCTGTTTCTCTTGGGGTTTTTAAACCACTGGAGCAAAGGGAGAAGTCCAACTCCCAGTGTCACTGAGAGACAAGCACACTGCTGCACTAACAGCTGGGAAAAAGAGAAATTCCAGGGAAAAGGCCAGGGCCAGGTTAATAAATGACATTTCCATGTGAGGCGTCCAAACAGTGCTGATGTTGAACTTGTTCAGTGGTGTGCTGTCAGGCAACAACCTATACCAGCCAAGGTCAAAAAGGATCTTCTTTCAAGAGAGATAAATTTTTAAGTGTCCTCTCTCAGGATCATCCAGCTGCCTTTTAACTCAGAACTGCCTGAACTCCAGCACTGGAATTATCAGGGCCAGCTCAGCTGCACAGCCACGCAGTTGGACGCTTAATAGACACAGCACTGTGAAAATGTCTATTATTTCCCTTCAGTGAAACACTTTTTAACTACAGCATCCAATCACTCTTTATGGCGTATGATGTCAAAAACACTTACTGCACAAGCAGAGATCTGTGTTTCTTTTGCCACAGACAATAAATCTTTAGTGTCTTCTCTTGCCACGCATCACTCCACTTGCTCTCAGGAGGCACCATACGCCTCTCTTTCCCTCTGCCTCTTCTAGCAAGGTCACTTTCCAGTGATGAAACAACTTTTCCAGAAGGTATAGTGTTCAATAATTAATACCTACTGATAATAGCTTCCCACAGCAGTGCTTTAAAGCTCTAATGCTCATCACAGACTTGCAGTGGGAAGAACCCTTAAAATAGATCTGAGTAGCACATCTGAAAATACCAGCCTCAGGAAGCTGGGGTGCATGTGACTAAACTTGCACCATGGAAACAGACAGACCTGTAGCCCTGGTGCCAAAGGGAGCCCAGCCCTTCCTCTCACACCAGACGTACTGTACTGCAGTACTCACGGCTGTACTGCAGGTGTGAGCAGGTCAGGTCACCCCTGTGCAGTGCTCCGGTGTCACCTCCCAAGCAGGCACATCTCCTGCTGCTCCTGCAGGTTCTGTGGGAACAGGGTCCCCAGTGGGAGGACGCTCAGGAAGGTGCCCAGCTGCAGATGCTGAGGGCTCTGTGGGTGCTCAGGCCTTGTCAGACAGGCTGGGGACAGACCCTAATCCCAGAGTGGCAACGAGCTCAGAGCACCATTCCCGCCACTGTGGTGGAGTTCCCTTCTCCCAGCCGTCTCAGTAGCACCAACCTGGCCTTCCCAGGCCATCTCCAGTGACAGCAGCCTTTGGCATGCATGGCAAACGCTGTTCCTGAGCATGCACTGGACAAACCAGGGGATCAGTGGTGTCAGTGTTTCTCCTGGCTGACAGGGGGTGCCACGTGGCTCAGCCTGAACTGCTCAGTAGCTGAAGCAGTTATTCATAAAACTGCTCTTCAGAGCCATCTCAAGAACAAAGCCTCTGTGCCACAACTTCCTACCTAAGCAGTGCAGTCCTTGATAGATGCAGGGGCTTTGTGTAGCTCATTCTAGACTGGTGTAAGATCTGACTTGGCTTGGCTTGTGTCTATGTACGAGGCGAAATCTCTGCGCCCTAAGCTCCGCAATGAGTGTATTCATGGGAGAAAACCTGTTTTATGTTGCTCCACTTTGGCCCCAAATACCCTTGTCACTGTTTTTACAGTGTGACTCTCCCATTTTCACCCCCTAAAAATGCAGTGTGAACCCCTTTGACTACATCAACGACCCTCTGCTTCCAGCTGGTACTCAAGGCTCACCAGGGGCATCTCTCCTTCCCCCTTCTGGCCATGGGCTTGTTTCATTACGTGGGGCTCACATCAGCTCTGCTCATGTGCCTCAGTTCCCCTTGTCCCTCAGGAGAGCCCTGCTGCTCTGCCCAGAGGACACACTGCATTTAGGGATGTATGGCCAGGGCCCAGTGGGAAGGCATGTCCTCCCTGCTGGGGGGGGGACACAGCACACTGCGTTACTCCTGACTTCTTCGAGCCAAAACCTAGTATTACTCTCCTCTCTCTCAGCAGAGCATTTATGGGTTTATAAATCAGGACAGACTGACATCAAACATGCCCTGAGAGTGCCTTGGAGCATTCACAGAGTGCCAGCTGGGCATGTGGCTGGCTTGGGAGGGAAGGGCCTTAATTACAACCAGCATAGGAAAAATTTAAGGAAGGAGGAAGAGTTCTTTCAGAGAATTCTCACAGTTCTAATGCACAGATTCCTAAGTATAATGGAAAAATGACATCCATTATATTCCCCTAATCCTTCAAACACCTTTCCTTTTTATTGTAAATGTTGGTATCAGAGGAAAAAACCTTACTGAGCTGCAGTAATCATGGAGCAGATTGGCCCCGATGACCTATAACCACCTGCTGGGGCACAGCCATGTCACCAGAGGGGACCAATGGCTGTTCCACTGTGGGAGCAGGTGGGCTGGGAGGGGTATTCCCAGCATTCCTATCACTGCCCATGCCACTTCACTGGGGAGCCTTTGTCTAGAGATGTTGTTTTAGTAAAGGCATGGCAGCAAATGGCCTGTGACTGTTGTGGCTGGGCTGTGGGAGATACTCCAGGTTCAAGGCAGGCACCCACAGCTCCCCAGGGGGGCAAACAGAGATGGGAACAGCGCAGCCAAGCAGTCCTGAGAGGCAGGGAAGCAGCCCTTGGAAGAGGGGGTGCCCTCAGACATCCTCTCTGTCTCCTGGGCGAGCAGGGGGGCACTACTCAGAGTTTCTGGGGGATTCCCAAATTCAGGGGTGCTCAGCTGGGCTGGGAACATCCTTCCCAGAATGGACTGATATTCTCAGAGCCCTTGGGCACTGCTCTGAATGTTCAACTCTAAATAACCATTTTCTTTTGGATCATAATATGCTTATTCTGCTGATCATTTTACAGCCTTTCCAGATTTTAGTAAGTTCAATGTTTTACTATAATGTAAAATAAAGTATCATCCATCTACCTAGGTACAGAAAGATACAAAACATGCTACAAGCTCCTGTGTGCTTTGCACCCTCACTTCCTCTCTGCTCAGACAGGCACAGTTTGCATCCAGAAATGGAACTTCTATTTCACACTAGTAAAGAATTTCTGTTCTTTCACTGGAAAAAGGAGATAATGAACTCCAAGAAAATCTACCCTTTTTTCATTGGATCAAACTGTTTTACACTGCTGTGTGTGGCCTGCTGACTAACAAATAAAGACAGGGCAAGGCTGTGGGAGAAAACTGCAGACAGAAATGTGTCTGAGGAACAACCATTACCTAGGAAGCAGCATTACTGAGCCCCAGATCACCCACGAAGCTGCAGCAGGGAAGTCACCCCATCCCCAAGGTTGTGTTCACAGCCAGATGTGTCACCTGTCCTGAGGCTGCAGGCCAGGGACACTGCTCCCCTTCCTTGGTCACCTGTCCAGCAAGGCTTGGAGCCTGGCAGGAGCTGAGCCCACCTGAACTGCAGTGGTTGATCTCATGTAGCATTTGCCCATCAGTTCCTAGAAGTTACAGAATTCTTTCTGGAGTGACTGGGAGGGGACAGACCTGTGTGCACCACAAACCCTCTGTGACAGAGAGCAGCATTGGTAACCACTGCTGTGCATTGCATTGCCTTCCTTGGAGCCTGTGCTTAAATTGCAGAAGGCTGTGGCACAGCCAGTGGTCAGGAAATGTTCTGGCTGGGGAACACCCGCCCAGTTTAAAATGCAAACAACTGAAGTGCTACGGGGGTTTTTATTTTAACACTTAATGGATCTGTAGGTCAGAATGCACTTAAACATGCAAAAACTGATTTCAGAACAAAAGTAATTTTGAATTATGGGAATGTACTAATAAGACTGGAGGCAATAACTGTAATTTTGGATCACTTTTCCTCTCCCTCTCCCCACTGTCTGCCTCTCCCATGCAGCAGTCACATCCAGCAGCATGTGCACTGTAGTTCTTCCCAACTTTTGAAGAGCTGTAGAGGAAAACAGCTCCCTCCCCCTGCCTTCTTTTGGATAATGTTGTGCACAAAAGGATTAATGTGTGCAACTGCTTACAGGCTTTAGAGCCCTGGGTTGGCAGGGCTTGGGTGGGTGCATCTGAGCATCCCCTGAACCCCAGTAGCTGCAGTTTACCACAGGTTTGTAACAACTCACCTTGGGTGACTGAACGAGCTCGGGCTGCCACAGCTATGGCCAGTGATATTACACCTACCAGGTGAGACAGAAACTCACTTTATAGAAACAGCTTTTCCAAGGTGTTTTCACATGCCTTTGCTGTTGGTTAGAGGAGTGAAGTTAGAGGCCAGTGAAGTGACAGGGAAACCAGCCTAGTTCTGTTCACCTCATTCTGTCACCACCTCCCATCTCAGAGCCTCTCTGGCTCTGGTCACTATTTCCAGCATCACATGACTCTGTTCTATCAAGTATTTGTGCTGATCTCCTCCAAAATGGCAGTGGAACCACAGCCTGGACTTTTTAAAATGTACCATGTCACTGTGGAAGAACACTGGGACCTCTCACTTAAATCTGCCAAACCAAGAATGCCATTTGAATGCTAATCTAGATAAATGGCACATAAAATTGATCTGGATTAATACACATATCAATATAAACAGAGGTATGGGAGTTCAGAGTGTGGGAATGTAACCTTTGAGCGAGGTGTTTTTTCATTTCTATCCCCTTTTGCTGAAGACTGTGTGAATGCAAACGCTTCCTCGGCGCTGCGTGCGCGTTACCCGTGCGAGCAGCTCCCATACAGCGATGTATGTATGTGTAAATTGTGTGAATGTAAATATAGATAGGCCATATGTCCCCAAAGTCCCAAAAGAGCATCTGATGTTGATATGTAGACAGTGTGTTAAGGACCTTCCTAATTAATAAGCCAGATTAAAAACCTCTTGGCAATCAATTAAGATTAATGACAGAAGTCATTCTGTCTCCCCCTCCGCCCGCGTCTCGGGCTGTGAAAACCCTGGGTTGGGAAACTTTAATCCTGTTATCTGCTGCCTCCTTCATCTGCAAAGCCTGGAGATTAGCTCAGCGGCCATTCCTGAATCCCGGCCAGCCGCTCGGACAGCTGCCCTGCGCCGCCAGCTCACAGGGGAGGAATAATCTGGCCAGGGGAACAGGCCTGCTGCATCACTCTACTGCAGCTCACTCCATGGGAAAGGTGTCGTGAAGATGAGGAAAACAAATGTGCTTGTTCCTTGGGAATCCTGTGCAGTGAAACACTCTGTGATTACCAGCCCCTGTCCTGCCCAGGGAAAGGTTTCCTTTGGCTTGGCTTGGGGGGCTGCTCTGCTCGTGTGCTGGCAGGGAAGCTGTGGGACACCTATGGCACATCCGTGCTGCCCCCAGCACTGGCATTCCTTCCTCCACGGCTGCCATCCCATGCCACATGGCCTTGGAACTGACAGGCAGGTTGGCTTCTTCCTGCTTTCTCATTCCTACCACTGCTCACAGAGGGATGAGTCCCCAAGGCTTGTTCAAGAGAGCAGCAGACTCATCTGCACCAAGGGAGGCAGTGCCAAGAACTGCTGCCTACATAGTTGGGAAGATATCCCTGTTTCTCCTGACACCAGCACAACATCCTCTCTTCAGCAAGATGGTCCCTCCTGCTCCCACTGACTGACAGCAAATCCGACTGCCAGGAGAGCCACTCTAGTTGGGATGGGCACCTGCCAGGCAGCCAGCCAGACCCTCCTGAAAGCATCTCAGGCTACAGGGAGAGGGCATGACTCCGGTGACCAGGAGCTTTCTTTTGGAGGGAGCACTGCTAGCCACATCTTGCACGTGCAGACTGTATTACTTTTGTATTATGCAGAGACGCTCAAAAGTAACAGTTTAAACAGATGTTTGTGGTAACTCTGCAGCCATTATTAGAAAAGACCTTTGAAGCAGGAAAAAACTAACAGGCTTAAAAACAAGTACCAGTGTCTTCCTGTTTAAAAGGCTGGTTTGTATATGGAAGTACAAGCTGGAAGCATTCTATATTCTCCTCTCTTCTGATGCTCCTAGAATGAAGTACAGTCTTTCTCTTCCTTTACCACTGACTCCTATTTCCATCCTGATAGGGCAAAATCTTCACTACAAGTGCCATAGGCTATTTGTGGACTTAAAGATGTTTGTGTGCATAAATGCACACAGGATCAGAGTCTCAGCCACCATCACATTGCAGCAAACTCAGACAAAGAATCCAAACTGCTGATGATCACCTTGTGGTGCTAAACTGTGACTTGGAAAACAAACACAAGGATTTAGAGGAAAAGCTAGGCCCCTGAGGCTGGTGCTGTGCCCCTGTGCCAGGCTGTGTTCTGGGCAGCCCCAGACTCCTGGCAAAAGAAGTTCAGTACAGATCCTTGGACACTGAACTGGTTATCAGAGCAGCCCAGACGGCTGTGGCTCAGTCTTCTTTGCCCCTTTAATAAAAAAAAAAGAAGGAAGTCTAGCTAGGAGCACAGACACAGGGTAATGCATCATTTATAAATTACCTTGTTAGTGCAGAAAACACCACATGGCTCTGCAGCCGAAATCTCCTGCTGCGGACTTGCTCTGTTTGATGGGAGCCCTTCAAAAGCGCTCGTGGCTTAATGGAGGCAGTTTGTGGGGCCCTCGATCCATACCTGCTGTCCTCATCCCTCACTGGGAGCCCAGCGCAGCTGCCGCAGCGTGCAGCTGTCTCTGAAGTGGCTGCGTGTCCTCGGCCCCCAGCACAGCCAGCCCGCGTTGGATCTCTGGATTTGTGCCTGAGGCGAGCCGGGGAGCAGCTGTGTCCAAGCCGTGCTACCTTCAGTGCTGCAGCCCCCGGGCCCCACGTGCCCCGGCCTGCCCCGCGCTCCCGTGGCCGCCGCACAGCTGTGCCCGCAGCCTGCTCGGTGTGCCCACACCTGGGCGCGGCTCCCGCGGCTCCGGCCTCCCCGGCAGCCTCCTGCTAAGGCCCTCCTGGCACCGCCTGCCGCACAGCCAGGACAGTGCAGGGATGCACCAACTGCTCACTCTGCTTTGATACCGCATGCCCAAATTTCAACTGCCTCATCAAGCACTCCAATTCAGCAGTGAGATCTTTTACAAATGGAACTAACAAGTTCCTAAACAGTAACAGAAAGGTGATGAACAACTCCACGGCTCTGTGTGTGTATATGTATGTGTGTGTCTGTGTGTGTGTCTGTGTGTGTGTCTCCCTGTGCACACTCGTGCACTGACACACCCCAGGGGCCCACCATGGGATCTCTACCCAGTGTGTTAGGAACAAGGAAAAAGATACCATTTTTTCCCCAAGACGGCAAACACTGTGCAGACAGAAGTGGCACTCTGCAGTGACACAGGTCACATCTGACCCACCATTCCTTTTCCCTTGAGCTGCCGCTCTGTTTTTCACAAGCTGAGGTGCTGGCCAGTGTTGCTTCTGTCAGACCCAGGGAAGGAGGGTATCTGACTGCACAATGGCTCAGCAAAGCCTGCCCCCACGGCAATCCTTACAGTAACTCCCTGCCTTTAGGGGCAGAAATCCCCAAAACAGGCCCTGATTGACGCTTTTTTAGCCTTTTAAGGCACCACTTCTATCTTCCTGTTTACATTGCATTTACCTGTTAAACTGTATTGTGCCATGTATTTTGTGTGTAGATCGCCATTGTTATTGCTGCTCCATGTCACATGCATCATTCATGCAAACAGTGACTAACCTGCCACGGTAACAATGCTAACAGCTGTATCCAGCGGTGCTCTCCACCTGCAGCACGGCACTTGGCCATTCTGCTGTTTCCAACACTTGCCTTACCTTAGTCTCACCTCTTCATCCTTTTGAACAGCACCAAACTTCATCCCGGGAAAATAATCAAAATTCCCGTTACCTCCCACTCTACGACATGCAACTCCCTCCCCTTCAGCCCTCTCATCCTTTTATGTGGCCTTCATGTTGCATGGTGCACAGACAGTTCCCTGGAGTTCGTGAGACTGTGACCTGCTGCCATCCTGTTTAAAGTAAAGCATTTGCTCCCGTGGCTCTTCCCAAGTGCCACAGACAGGAAGCTGAGTGGATGCAGGAGATAAATGCTGACAATCAAAGTGATATTTTCCTGAGGAGCAGCAATCAAAAATATTTGATCTGGTTTCACTATCAGAGGTGCAAACAGCAGCTCTGCATCCTCAGCAGCATTTGGGGGAGAGGCCCCTTTTTCAGTGGCCAGAGATGTTCCAGGAGAAAGGATTGTCCGAGAAACATATTTCCTCACCTTCTTCTTCTGTGAAAGGTGTCATTGGTGTGCAAGTGCAAAGCTCTAGGAAGCAACTTGCATGGACATTATTGCCAGCCTCTGCTGTTACAAACAGCTGGGTCTGAGAGCGATGTGTGTGCCTGTGACAAGAGTTTACCCTGCACGAGGCTGTGTTCCTGCTCTCCACCTGAGCACACACCACATCCAGTACCCCTCCCTCCGCCTCCGCCAGCCCTGTGCCAGTGCTGCGCATCCAGGCTGGTGCCACGCCCCTTTCGCCACCCGGATCGCCCGGTGTGTCGCCCTTCCCGCCGTGCCACTCTGGTGTCGCTCTGCTCCCCCCCAGGCCGTGTCCCGGCCCCTGGCCGGCCGTGCGCCACACACCCACCTGGTCTCCTTGCTGAGGCCGCATCAACGAGACTCTGTCATACTGGCGCCGCAGCAGCGCCCACAGCGCATCCAGCCGGCCCTGCGGGGACACGGGGGCTCAGTCAGAGGCAGCAGCACCCCCACCCGCACGGGGGCTTGCCCTGGAGCCAGGCAAGCAGAGCTAAGGCTGGCCTGCATCCCCTGCAACCACTGCGGTGCTGCTCCTGCCCACCTGGAGTGCCCGGGGAGCAGAGCCAGTTAGGAGCATCCCACACTGCACAGATGGCTCCAGACCTTGCCTGTGTGTCTGGACATCACGGCTTCAGGGCTTTCTGGGGGTCAGAAAGGAGTGGCAGGCACTTGGGAAGACAGCAGTGTCCAGTGTCCCAGCTACACCTGGGTGTTTGCAGCTCTTAACACCTCAAGGCAAGGTATTTACAGACCTACCTTCTGCCTGTAGGCAGTGCTTGTGCTCTCCTGGCAGGTGACTCAGAGCACCATCCATATGAGCCAGATAGAACAATTTGCTTTTTATCAGAATTCTTGCATTACATTGGTTTATGTAATTTTTTGCTTTTCTTGGTTTGTCATGACAATGTGTGTTTAAAACTTAATGTAGCAGCTATAAACTGTGCAGTTTTGGGTTTAATTAGCTCTACTAAGCCAACAAAGCCCCCATAGATTTTAATGCTCTCACTGTACAATATGTCCCTTTTTAAGGGGAGGCAAACAGAACGTGGCAGTAATGATCAAGTATTGCATTTAGGGCTACAAACTGCTCCTGCCATTCCTGCTGAGTAGGTGTTCCCTTCGAGAATAGCACATTACACTTGAATGGCAACACTTGGAAAGTAAGGCACAGCTCAGCCTGTGTAAGGCACAAAGAACCCAGCCCTTAGTAACAAATTGTACCAAAGACTGAACAGATACCTTGATTGGTGTGTACCACTTCTGCTGTATGGCTGGTGAGGTAGGCTTTCGTTTAGGTGGTTTAGGGTGAAAAGGTTCTTCTGGTTCTTCTGGGAGTTTCACCACAGCATTCTTTGCTTTTTCCAACCTGGCCCCTTCTTCTGTGGAGCCTTTGTCGCCCCAGCGCACCTGAGGAAAGGCAGAGTTCAGGTGTGAGTGCACCTCAGGGCAGGGAAACTGCTGCAAACAACAGAGAGTAAATCTGGAAGAGGTGCTGGATAAACAAGAGAGGAAGTACTGAGTAGAACACTACCTCTTCAGTCTTAGGTAAATGTCTGTAAATAAGTCTCAGTACTGAAAAATCTTGTCTTGCTTCACACGGGTGACAGGGGATCTGTGAAATCTTCTCTAAGTAATGATATAAAAATATAATTTCTACTTCTTATTTATCCTAAAATACCGGACCTTAACCTGCACCCATGAAAGGTAAGATTTCTGAACCCAGGTCTCCTAGCCCAGAAAGTTTTCAAGAACCCCAGTGTAGATTTAATGTGATGCCTAGGGAGGTTTAAGCAGAAGCTCCCTGAACCTGCTCAGGTTTCCATGTTGTCCTGCAGGAAGATACATGCTGGAGAAGTGCAGGTGAAACTGTCTACCCTGCCTAAGTGCATGCAGAACATGTGGCACTGTGTATGATAACGTTAAATGTGTTACACTGCTCCAAGTGTATAAAATATATAGAGAGCTGAAAGAGAAGGAAACCAGGGTTATCACTGCCAGGGAGACACATATTCCCACTTCCATACAGGCAGTACTTACTATGCTCTGGAGATTAAATACATGGAAAAACCTCCCTGCTAAGAGGGATAATTCACCTTGCTGCAGGAATCCTGTTTCACCTGCAACTGGAAGCACCATGCAGCAATCTGAGCAGGGGTGTTTGCTGTACTGCGCACAGAAACAAGCCTGGGCAAGGCTGTTCCCCTCTCATCCAAAAAGGAACAGCTGAAAGTTTGAGAGTTCTTAGTGAAAGTGGCCTGGACCATTTCAGCAAGACTTGCCATAATCATGCCATTTGCTGAGATGTGGCCTGCCAGGAGGCCCCTGTACACCTGTGTCTTTCACTGTGATCGGTGGTACTTTTACAGAGCTTGTCATGTGGCTGCTAACATGTATTTTAAACACTGTTAAAACCATTAGCTGGTGCATCTCTCACTGAAAAAAATATGAATCAGGCTGCTGAAGGAATGGCAGAAGAAAAAAAGCCAGAGAAGCAATAAAAACTAGATGACTGCACTGCCACATGGACTGCAAACGTGGAAGAAATGTCATGACTGGGCCAGCAAGTTTGTCACTGGCCATGGCACAGAAACCACCTTTACCTGCCAGGTAAGGAACAACCTCCCTTTGACTATTTTCTCTCGCTTCTTCCCCAACTCCCCAAAGGAGCAGCGTGCTCTTCTGAGCCAGAGAGAGCTGTGAGGCCTGTCCTGCTCTCCCTACAGCCTAAGCCCATCTTCCCAGCCTGTCCCAGACACAGCAGGGCCAGAGGCACTGACCATCGGTGCCCAGCCACACCTGTCACTGCTCTGGGGTCTCAGGGACAGACAGAGCCACACAGCCCCAGACAAGGGGGGCTTTTTTCTAGGGCCCATGATTATGCTGGCAAGAATTTCAGTTGGTTAACTTCTTTAGCCCTTAGTCCTGCACAAAATTCCTACCACAGACGAAAAGGTTTTCTAACCTAATCATCAGTTTCTACCCTCGTTTGCATTTTTGCCATGGGCTGAACATGTCTTTCTTTGTGGTCCTGATGTCACTTGTGTTCACGAGCTTTCTGCTCCATTGTGCATGATCCCATTTGGGAGCCCCTCCTGGAGGCTATCATAGTTTCCCTCAAATCCAGGCTTGTAATTCTTGATGTTGGGAAGCATTTCTTAGTTTGCTTCTGAAAAACACTGCACAAAATGTTTGCTTTTTGTGAAATCTGAAGCTCTTCTAAATTAGCAATTCTGAACTGCTGAAGAAAATGCATATAAGTGACACAGCTTCAAACCTGCATATTCTGCCTCTGCATTTAAAAAGTACTCGAGCAAAGCTGATTAGGCCAATACCTTTAAAGTTTCATCAAGACACCTCAGTATGGCCTAGGTGGGTGTTTCAGACAGAGACAGCTTCCTGGACTGCAGTTAGGAACTGCTTTGCACATTCCATATAGGCTGACTTGACTACAAAACCTGCCATAAGGATGTGCCCATAAGGATGCACATTCTTCATTCTGTTTTAATTAACATGATGCTATCGTGTCTCTTCAAAGACAGGCTCTGTTGTCGCTGCGAGTCCCTCTGGGATCAAGCCTCTCCTCAGCGTCACCATTGTCAGCGCATTTGGCTGGCCCACACTTGGGGGACTTATGTTTCACTGTAATTCCTTCCAAAACACACAGAAAAGGCTCTCACTCTCTCTTTCTCATTAGCGTGATGGAAAGAGCATGTCTTGAGGCAGCTATTTAAAGTCCCAGTCAAATGGAACTACTGAAAGCTGTTCTTTCAGAGGCAAGGTCAGAATTGTTCGATATGGTAACGAATTTTCCAAGGCTTATGCCAGTGGGAAGACAAGCACACATTATGGCCTTGTATTTTCAGTGCACTGTCAAGTCTTTGTTTCCACACTTGCAGCCTCAGAGAGCTCGTGCTTGAAGGAACTGCCATCTCCAAATCATACCAACCTCCATCCTCTTAATTCCCCCAACTCCTCGCCCACCGTAGTAGGAAGCATCCACCGTGGGCCACTTCTTGGAAGGCAAGGGCTCCTGTTCTTCTTCCTGTAAGTACATTCAAATGGTGTTTACTTTTAAAAGATGCTTCCACACCCACACACTGAATGTCTTTTCCGTGTATTTCACTGGAGTTCCCGGAGCGTACCCTGTTGGTTGTGAAAGGGGTGCAAACACTGAGGACAGCAGAGCCTCCAGTGTGTTACTGCCTGTAAGAGGGAGAGGAATTCCCTTGTAAGGGGGATTCCTCAGTGTCTGGAATGACAGAGCAGGGGGAAAACACTGCCTAAGTCCTACATGAATCTTTAGATGTTGGACAAGGGCTATTCAAGCTTTCTGCTTTCAGTGCAGAATGTGGAAAACAAAGCTGTCTTGGAATAAAGGCCCTAAGTGTTTCTGCAGATCTGGGCTTAATTCAGGCCACACTGAGCTGAGGCCTGTGGAGAGAGCCACACATCCAGATCTGTGAGAGCAGAGATCTGGACTTTAGGAACCCTGTTCTCCAGTGAAGGCACCCCCCAGGGCAGTCCTTTCTCCGGCAGCACTCGGACAAGGAGCCAGACATGCAGTACGCAGGGAAGCACGGGACTGGTTCCATGCGAGGGCACCATACCTCTTTTGGGGCTGGTGGAGGTGGAGGGGGATCCTTGATGACCTGAAAGAGCCAAACACAGGAAAGAATAAGATGCTGCACTGGCAGCAGCCCAAGGCAACAGACCACGGTAAGAGTGACCTGTTTCCACCCGAGCCCCCACAAGGGCCAGCAAGCTGGCAGCCTGTGCTGCCCGCTCCCCTGAGCATCCATCAGCGAGGCCTTCTGGAAATGAGCACCATCCGTCTGCCAGAGCTGCCATCCCCAGCCTGCAGACACTCTGGGCAGACGTGTCTGTCACTGCGCTTCCTGGACGGATGAGTCTCAGCCACTGTGAGGAACAGCCAGTGCCGAGATCCCCCAGAGTCCGTCAGCAATCCCGGAGGAAAAGCGTCTGAGGCCTGTGTGAGGTCCTGCACAGCCGTGGGCCGAGCTGCCGCTGCTGCTGGGGAGTCTCTGGCCCAGTGACAAGTGTGAAATGCCTTCTGGCAGCTCAGGCTTCACCTCTGGATGTCCAGGACACTTCCGCAGCCCTCTCATTTCCCACCTCCCAGCTCCATGACTGTGCAGTGCCTGCACTGCAGTCACACTCCCACACTTCTGACACTGCTCCGGGTGAAGCCCACTCCCAGGAGAATTTCTTACACCTCTATTTAAATCTCCTTACAGTCTCTTCCCATTCCCTTTGTCACATCCACACTGTAAAGCTGAGAGAATGCCCAGCACTGACAGTCCCAGCCGGAGAGGGGCAGGCAAGGGACCCTCTTCACTGATTCAGCTGAAAACTGAATGCACAGGCGTTCCTCCACAAGAAAAGCAGGTTTGCAAGCTAACCTTGGTAAGTTTTTTGGTAAAACTGGGCCATGTTTTGGGCTTGGGTATTGCCTGGAAATGACTAAAAAATACACCATGAATATCAAGGAGTCTGTTCTTGCTATGCCTTGATATTACACAAACATATCCAAAACTGTGCATGTTGACAAACAATTCAATCTAATACAGGTTTTAAGTAACTTAATTGAAATATGCCTTACTTTATTCACTCTGTGCTGTTTAATTTTAGTACTTTCATTAAACACTGCCTATGAAAAATACCACTGCAGACAGTCAGCATAATACATGAAAGAAACATATTTTTCTGATCAGTAGAGTTTGCCGTCTTGATTTATATTTCAGTTATCAGTCCCACCCAGATAGTTACTACTGACTGCCTAAACAGGCTGTGGACTTTCAGCAGTGCATAAAGGAATTCGGCCCAATAGGATAAATAACTTATGGCACCCCTGGAGCCAGTTTTCCACAGCCCTCCAGGTTTAAATTATGGAATGGCTCATGTCAAGCTCAGAGTGCTTTAGGTAGATTGGAAAGTAACCTGTGGATTTCAACTTTGAGACATCCCTTTGCTGTTAGGAAGTTGCAAAACCATGCCAGACGTTACTTTCTTTAAACAGCTCTGAACACTTCTTCTTCCCAGTCATCAGGAGTTTCCAGCATACTTAACAGAAAGTAATTATTTAATTAAAAACTCCTGAGAGCGACACTGGAATCATTACCCTAACTTTACATGAAACAGCAACACAGAGGGATCGTGGGACAGATGCTGAGAGATACTTGGATGCTGAGTAGGATTTGCCAAAGCCTGGAGATATTTAATTCTCGCTGAAAGCAATTAGGAGACTGGAAACAGTAGAGCAGTGCTTTCTCTCAATGAAGGGATACCTTATTTAATTTCTGTCCTTATTCCATTTCACCTGTCCCTAACCATCATCCCAAAACAGTCTCTGTCTCTGTCAAGCCTGCCAGCTGTACAGGAGAAAGTGCTCCTAGGTGGGTCTGTATGAACCCATATGAAATGGCACTGCCCTTCCCCATCTATAGCTGTGCCACTCTGAAGCCTCACATCTGTCTGAGCACAGACAGCTTTGCCCAGCAAACCTCTCCGCGATGAGGGATGGAATTCCTGCGGGCCCTAAGCCCATTGGGGATGTAGGAATCACAACTCCCACCCCGGACAATCAAGGGAAACCTGACTTGTTTGAGCTTTCTGTGGCTTCCCAAGGCAATAGTCGATGGCAGCTTTTGCTCATCTTGTCAGTGGAGGATCTAATCCTGTGCCAGCTCCTGAACTCGCTGAAGTTTGAGGGGAAATTCAGTTTAAAGCCAAGCAATCCATTAATTAGCTGTTATTTCTAATGGCTTCAGAAAATGAAACTTGTTTTAAAAGTGACAGTGGTGTGAGAAAATAATCTGCTTTGAGTAGCAGCTCCTCACCCTGCTGACAGCACTGGAATGTCAATGCCTGCATCCTTATGCTTCCACAGGCTCTCACACTCACACACTCGAATCACACGTGCACACACAAGGATTCTTTTCAATTGTGTGATATTCCAAGTGAAATAAGTAGAAAGCTGTTTATGAAAAAGAGAAATCCAAGGCACACGTGCAGCTTTGCATGGAGCAGCACACAGAACTGCAGAGAGGAAGACCTGAGTATTGTAAATTAACTTTCCCCGAGCTGGATTCAGATTGTTTCAATGAGGAAGCCTCTGAATAATAATGCTGTCTTATTATCCTCATGGAGAGATGGGCTGCTTCCTCAGTTTGTTTGGTTTTATCATCAGCCTCTCCGGGCAAAGCTCCATGTCATTTAGCAAGTTGCAAAGAATGAAGGTTTGAGTTTGGAGATGAGCTGATTTCTTAAAAAAAAAATCATTAAAAAAAAGAAGTTGGTGCTTGAGGCAGCAGTGCCTCTGATCCACTCATTAACACTTCTCTGCTGCTCCATGATGTGGGCATTAGGAGATGTCAGCACAGAGCCTACAGCCAGCTTGTTGCAATCACATGTTCCACAGCAAGGGACAAGTGACAGAACTGTCACAGTGAAATCCTTGGAAGTGGGGGACAAGGAAGGAAAAGGAAGAGGACTTCCCCTGCCCCACCCTCTGAGTGTCCATGGGACTCACACCACGGAATGCTGTGAGACCGAGCCCCAGGCAGGATGGAGCTGGGCCCGTGGGCAGGGGGAATCCCACCTGCCTGACTACGGACACTTGTTCTGCCCACAACACCCTGGACCTCTCTTTTCCATAGGGACCTGACTCCTGTGCTCCTGCTCCTTGTTCTAGGAAACCAGAGAAGCAGAGCCAGAGGAAGGGAAGAGCAGGCCCTGCCTGGCCCTAATGCTGCCTCTCTCCTCAGGGATGCTACTGAGCCAGAAGTGACCCTTCCAAGTGATGCATGTCCAAGCCTCATGGGCAGGAGAGAAAGGTAGGAACTGAGGGACAGCAAAACCAGAAGGAAGGCTCGGTGCTCTGCAGTAGGTTCAGTGCAACAGCGTGTGAGCTTGGAACGCAGGGATGCTGTAGCAAAGAGGCCTAAGGTTACCTTTTCTTTTGAAGTAACAAAATAGTATCCACAGGAGGTAGGAGGAAACACAAAGGGCACAAACATTTGAAGAACTATGGCTTTTATAAGGCTGAAAATTGATAATATAGAACTATTCACTGGACTGCTTCATGTAGGAATTTTAACTTATGAAGCTGGTTTATGAATCAAGGTTAGGGTTTTTTATAATAAGTAAACCAGGGGCTTGCTTTTTACTGATTTACAATGTTCTTTTTCCACAGGGAGGCTCACCATATGAAACGAAGTGGAGGTAAGGTGATTAAGAGGAAGCTCCCTGGATTTCTCTTGGGCCTGTGCTGTGGAGAATGAGAACAAGAGAGGCTTTTTGTTCTCACCTTAGGAAGCCTAGACTGTGAGGGTGCAGATGGAGGCTGAGATTTCCTGCCCTTGGACAGACAGGGGCCCGATGGACCCTCTGGGTCACAAGGGCTGCAGCACAGTCAGGTGAGAAGCCCACTTCCTCTCTGCCCCACATTCCACAAGCCCCAGACAGGAACAGGAACCCAGACCAGGGAAGCAATCTCCATTTCCCAAGTCCTCTATGCTGTCCTTGAGCTGCATGAATAATAAACTTTCCTGCTCCCCCAGAAAGGAATGGCAGGAGGCAAGTGACCAACAGCACTGCTGCTGGGATGGGGATAGAGAGCACACTCAGATAAAGAGATGGATGTGTGCAGGGATTATGAAAAAAAATAGGGATTTCAACCTGAGAGCCCATAATGGACTACAAATACCAATTTTCCTGAGAGCAGTTTTAAAGTGGTCCTTGATTTCAGGGCAACATCTGTACACCATTAAGGCCACCCCACTCCCAGTAAGAGCACCGTGCTGGAGCTGGTTCCTGTGTGTATAACTCAGACAGGTGGGGCTGTGCCCAGAGGAGCCCCAGTGCTGGAGCTGCTCTCCCCAGCCCTTTCCTGCCTGTCACAGGCCCCCCAGAGCTGCCTCCCCATCACTTCACCCATCTCCTGCAGGATCTGTTTCCCACCCGTGCCTCAGGGTGCAGGGGCTGTTCCCAGGGTCTGTACTCACCACTTTGCAGCAGAGGGGCCAGAACCACCAGAGCAGGCCAAGCGCCACCAGCAGCAGGAGCACGAGGACAGCAATGAGCGCTCCCACGCCACTGGACTGCGGAGACAGCAGGGACAGCATCAGTGCTGCCCCACCCACTTGCCCCACAAGCCAGCGACCGTTCTGCTCAGCTCGGGGCCTTCCTTCTGATGTAAAACTTGTACAGCTGACAGCCCTGAGATCACAGTGAGGCCCAGCCTGAGGAAAGAGAGTCCACTGCCTGCTAGGGAATGAGCCATCAGACACCGACAGGGGAAGTCTCATCCTAAGCCTGTGGATAACACAGAGGCGCCCTTCTCCTCCATGAGGACCCAGGTTTCACACATGGACTGGGGAGCACGCAGGGAGGTTTTACGGCATCTCTACGAACAGTACACCTGTGAGGCTTTGATGCTGATTGCCCACACTCCTGCACAGACTGTGGCATGCTGACTCCCTGCAGCCATCCTGTGGGAACCTGAAACTGAAGGAGGGAGTGTTCCTGCTTCCAGCGACACTTGAACTACAGCCCACCTCCCACACCTCCAACCCACTTCCTGGGGGTGTCTTTATTCCTACACTTTAGGCTTTTAGAACAACACTGACAGAAACACAACAGCACCTCTAGGAAAATAAAAGTTATTCAGACTTCAGCTGGGAAAGAAAGGAAAGGAGAGATCCAGAAGACCACTGAGACTGGAATACTGTGTGAGCAGTCCTGACCCAGAGGTGCTCCACTGCACATGGGAGTGGAACAGAGCCATATCCCAGGTGCAGTGAGGCCCACAGGTACAGTGGTGCCTGGGTGCCTAATGCCGTGTGATTTTGTTTGTTTTCACTGCAGTAACGTGTGTTTGTTGGGAGGCTGTAACTTGTAACTCATGTCCCAGTCAGCCATCACCTGCTCAGCTCCCAGAATTAGTGAGCAGTTCTAGCAGTGACCCATTTCTTGAGGTGCCCATCTGCTACTATGGAAACAGCAGTTCTTGTGCGGAGTTGCCTTTGCTGCAGCACAGGCCAAGAGCAGAAACCAGAAAGAGACAAAAAAGGCTGCTGAGAAGCTCTTCCTCCTGCTGTGCACATCTGTAGCTCTCTGCTTCCTGCCAGGACAGGCTGTGAGCACAGAGCAGCAGAGCTGCCATGCGGCTCAGTGAGAAGGCCATGCCCAGCACCTCGCTCCGAGCTGCTTTGTGTCAGGGCTTTTCTGTTCCTGTCTGTGCACTCCTGGCAGCTCCTACAGTGGCACCATGTGCTGCCTTCTCTGCAAGGGCTGAGGTGCAGCAGGCTGCAGCTGGGCTGCAGCAGCTCCTGTGCTGCACAGCCCTCAGCCACCCTGCCTGGGCGTACGGCTGGCATGCTGCCGACTGACAGAGGCCCTGGAACACAGAACTGTGATTTAGGCTCTGGGTGTTCCTTCGGCTCCCAGCCCAGTCAGGCTTCCCTCCTCAAGGATAACTGATCCCTACAGCTGCACAAATGGTGAGGTTTTAAATGAATAGAATAAAAATGTCATTTTTTTCTCTTTTCAGTTAGTGATCTATGAGCAAAGAAATCCTGTTAGGAGCGATGTGTGGTGATGGGCAAAAGAGATTCTCTCTGTGCTCCACGCCCAATGGAAAAGCTGCTCTCCAGTCATATGTGAGGTAAGACACATTTAAAGACGCACGTGCACAGCATGTGCTCAACAGCGTGGGCTCATATCTCCCTCCACAAATTCCAGCTGTCCTGTGTAATACAAAAGGAATTAAAGGACAGCAAAAATGTGAGAGTAGAAAATATATATGTTAAGTTAGATCAGTCACTGGCTGCACAAGTGTGTGGTCTCTTCCAGAAGCAGTTTTTATCTCTTCTATAACCTGTGATCAGACTGAGCAGGATGTTCACACTGCCTGACTCCCAGGTGTAAGTGGGACACTCTGGCCTCTGCTTGGACAGGCTGTCTCCCCGGATGAAAGAGAGCTGGGAGCCTACACTCCTCACTCAGGCCCCAGAGTTAGAGAGCATTAGCCCCTCTGCAGGCTGTAACCTCTCTCCACACACAGGCTCAAGGGCCAAGCTTGTGCCCATCTGCTCCCTCCAGTCCTAGTAAGGGAACAGCCATGCCGCAATGGCACCCAGTTGACTGTCACACCTGGCCCTCAGGACAGGTCTCTGAGGGCAGGAAAGCCTCCCAGTACTTGCAAAGACACAGCTTTGCACAGCAAAGTGGAAGCAGAGGCTCGCTGCTCTGACGCCTTGCAATGGCAAAGTCCAAAGAGAAACAGGGTGCGGGGATTTTACAAGGAGTGACAGAAGTCATTCACTTACACACTCGGAAGCAGTGATGGTTAATGAGCTGGACATGAAAGACTGGCCTTCATTCAAACTCACCAAAACCTCCAGGGTTCTGCCAAGAGACAAAGAAGAAACATGAGCAGCCATGGAAGGGCCAAGAAGGGCTCATACCTGCTGTGCAGGCCCTTGTACCTACAGCCTCTGCTCCACAGGGAGTGTCCTCAGAGGGGAAATGGAAGCCTGTGCTTATTCCTATTTGGGAATAAGTTTGGTCTCCTTGACAAGGAGCTGTCCAAGTAGAGAATACCCCTTCCCCATTCCACAGAGCAGAAAGTACTCCCAGAAGTTTTCCATAAAATAAATTGAAGTTCAGCTGTAAAAGTAGCATTGTTTTGTCTGTTCCATAACCATCTCCTTAGTCACACACAGACATTATGGTTAAAGATGTCGGATAATTATAAATGGTCAGGACTTGCTATAAATAGCCCCGAACACTGCATACAAATAGTATGTGGTTTACATTTTACAAATTAACCCTACAAGAAAACAACACATGGTAGATGTTAAACAGAATAAGACTCCTCAGCTTCTCTGGCTTGGATTCCCAGGATTCAGACAGTTTATGTTATGCATAGATGTAATTAAATAAAAATGTAGATATCCATGAACTAAAATGATTAATCATTTACACTATTCTTACATGTCATGAGTTTTTATTCTGGCACAAACACTGTAGTCAATATGGAGTTCAAAACCATTTTAGCTAATTTGGCTCATTTCTTCTTCAGTTTTAGCAAAAATGAAGTGAGTTGCTTCCACTAAACTCATTTTTACATGATCTCTGTTCTGAATAATTGATCCAACAGAAAGAATAACTCTAATCTCCTTCTAATTGGAATTCACTGGAATAAGTGAATCAGAACCAATAAAAAAACCAAACCTATTTGATTCCCTTGCAGAGCAATAAATCAAACCACAGTGAAACTCTGGTCAATGATAACTTTTTAAAAGATGTGGTGCTTTTTATTATTTTTAATTCCAATTACTTGTTTTGGCATTGTCATGATGAATGCTGGGGGAAATCGCAGCATGAGGATTCTGCTCAGGTTTGGCCAAATACTCCTGGAACTGCAGGGCAGGAGGGCTTCCTGCCTCCCCTGGGGGAGAGGAGGACCCCCAGGCTGAGCTGCTTACACACTCCTGCAGCTGCCCCACCAGCCCTGTGGAGCTCTCTGAGTCCTGCCTGGAATGCCACTAGTGAGGAATGAGGCTGTTTTGGGAGATGGTCTTTGCTAGCAGATGAAGCAAAACAGGGACACAAAACACACCTGGATAAAACACATAAGCCACACTAAATCAAATTATATTCCCTGGCATCCTGGGGACCTTGGCATGTTCTTGAGCTCACTGGGTTGTATGAAACATTCTGTAAAATAGCAAAGATTTCCCAGCGGGCTGGAGCCCATAGTACCCCTTGCTGTTTGCAACACAGTACCAGTTCCTGCCTGTACTAGGTACCAGCCAGGATTGCATTTCCCAGCCCACGCCGTGCCCGCAGCTCTGCAGCCCCGCTGCCGCTGTCAGCCCACTGACAGATCCCAGGGAGCAGGCTCACTGAGCAATCAGCTCCAGCACGGACACAGTTCCACCCTGATACACCGCTGCAGGGATGAGCCACTGGAGATGTCACTGGAGCTGATCATAGCCATTCTGTTCTGGAAGCCACAGAGTGAACTCACACAGATAATTACCTCATCTTCAAAAGGATGAACCTGTCAACACATTAAAGCACTCCTTCCCTGAGACTGTCATGGCTGTTGGGGATACTCAGTATGTCCTTTCATTTCTTGAGCAGCCACCTGTTTGCTGGGCTGTGGGTACTTGTGATTCATACAAACACTGCCCCCTAAACCGGGAGTCCCAGAAAGAGGTGTCCTGTTTCTGCTGCTCCTTCACACATGGCTCGGAGACAGACACATACACAAACACATCCCAGTGTTTACCAGCAACCAGCCACATGTGTGAGGCTTTCAGCTTGGCATTCTGCCGAAACTGAAAATATTCTGAGATTAAAATGACAAGCAGCAGCCATCCCATTTCTCGGGCCCCTGCTTTTCCCACTGGTGACTGTCTCTGCTGTGTGAGGGCTGAGTCCGTGGAGCTCAGAACAGCCCAGTCAAGAGAACATTCCTGTCCCTGCAGCAGGGACACAGCCCTGGTTCACCAGAGAAGAGTGAGGCTGTACTACTTTTGTCCCAGCACAGATACCAGTTGAGGGCTGAGCTCTGGAAAGCTGCCACAGAGTGGGATATGTCCTCAGGGCCCCTCAAATGAACCCCCTCTAGAGTCGGGCAGTGTTGTTGCCACAGCCCCCTGGGGCCATCCCACAGGCCAGGCTCCAGGGAAAGGCAGCGGAGCCCTGCTCACACCTCCTCACAAGCCCGGCACTGCCCACAGACCATGGCTTTCCAGAGCTTTGAGGCAGGGTGCTCATTCCCATCCTCTGCTCCCTCCTGACACCGCACCTGAGCAAGATGGAAGCAGAGAGCTGGCAAAGGAGCAGGAGTAGTGACAGCGGTGTGCAGCACAAACCCTACTGCTCTGCCTCTACCTCAGCCCTAACGTGTGCACCTTCCCAGCAGTCTGTACTTCCAACCCGCCTCACTGTACTAGGAAAAACTGCCTTCCATTTACAGTTCATGGCCCTTCCTCCACGTGGAAGGGATTTTCCTATCCTTTGTCTGTGCAGTATCACTTTCTGGATGGGAACCAATCCTGGAAAACTTAAGTCTGAAAAGAGCTTTTTAAAAATGTTCTGATTATTGACCAAAGGTAACCACAAGACTCTTGCAACTTGAAGCTGCCTCGGTCCTGGCCCACTGCCCGTCCTAATACACAATTTACCCAAAAATGTAACTTGAGGAGACCAAACAGTTGCAATTCCTTCCCTCATGCCCACTGCTGGTTTATTGTGACAGCAGAGGGATGTGGCCCAGTGCCATATGTCCCTGCAACTCTGGTCTAAAGCCTCCCATTCCCTGCGAAATACAGCTGACGTTTCCATCTACGGTAACCTATTTGCAAAGTATTCATTTGCTCCTTACTTTATGGGAAGCTACTAAAAGACTGCTATTTTATGACCCATTAAAAAAGATGAAAAAATTAAATACAATTGTGAAAGACATTTGCTGTAAGTAATAAATAATTTACCTCCAATTTTCACACACTGAAAATTAAACTGGCAACTGCTCAAAAAGTTACTAAAATTACGGTGACAAAGGTACTTCAGAATCAAATGCCTGCACTAAAATAGCAAAAATGCTGTACATAGGAGGAAGGCAAAAAATAGGTCTGTGTATTTAAAGGGCACTTTCCCTTCTAACTCTGCCTTCATGAAATAAGGGATAGCTTTATAATACAAGCTCCATTTGACCAACCTCACTCTGATGTCTTTAGGGACTGCTTGCTGGGGTGCAATTAACATTTACCCCTCCATTCTCCCTGACCCAGTCATTCCCTGGGCTCTGCTAACAAACACTCCTGGACCACAATGATGACTCTGCATCCAGGGACTCATCCCTGCCCCAGGAGGAGGCAACACACAGAGGAAGGGATTTCCAGCCCGGGCTTCTGGGTGTAGTGCTCTTCACAGACAGCAGCTACAGCTGCACAAAGACAGGGACAGCTCTCCTGGAGCAGGGTTCCAGCCCTGCCTGTCCTGTTTGGTGCAGTGCCACTATGCCACAGGCCAGCCGTGCCCAGGGAGCACTGCAATCATTCACTCAGTGGGAACTGAGTGCTGGGGGCAGGACATAGCCTGCAGTTAGGAGAAGTGGGCAGAAGTGTTTTCCTCCCATCAGACACAGGCATAAAAAGGAGCACTGAGTATTTTCCTGAGGATAGCGAGACCCACTCATCCTGAAATTCATTATAGTGTTTGGGGACTCTGGTAAAGAATGAGTACAAACTCATCCCCCTGCCCTTCTTGGTGTAGCTTAGCACTGATATAAATTCAGATGATGGTTCTTTAGGACTCCCTCTTGTTAGCTCAGAACCCTCTAGCTTTTCCAGCCACATGTCCACATGTCCGGGCTTGATTTTCCACGGAACAAGACACAAACTTTCACTGCTGGGAACTCCTAGGGAATGTGAGAGAACTGGAAGGCAGCGAGGAACTAGCTCTGATATTGAGGAATCATGGGAACCTGCAGTAGCAGGATATGAAACGTCATTATTCTGTTAAAGTAGATCATTAATTCAGCTCGGGATCCTATGGCCACTGCATGATGTGCAGCACTTAGTTCTGCTCACGCAGTCCTCGCTAATGCTCTGGGAACACTGCGTGCCCTAGGAGGGACATGAAGGACTGTGCCAGAAATTACTACTGATCTTAACACCACATCCATATGGCTGAGGGGCCTGTTAGCCTGTACAATTCATTGAGGATGTTTCCATCTGTGAATAGGTCCCATTACACCCTAATTGTGTCAGACTAAATGTATTTCTAAAATATTTGCAGAAGTTAATATTTATGACAGACATTAAGCCTACTCCAGCCCTATTTCTGGCTTCCCCCCCACCTGAGTTGATTTCCCTGGCTATTCTGGAGGGGGGAGGTTGTCCCACGTGAGCACCAGACACATAAGAACTATGTCCCATGGGAGCACCAGACACTGGGAACCATACTGTCTCTTATTTTTGTGGGAATAAAATGTTGTGTAGGGAAATAAAAGACAATGCCTACATTAAACACTTCACCTCAGTGAGTTTGCAACAGGAAGAATCTGTGCAGGTGGGAGCAGTTCTGACCCCCTAGCTGCCTGCCCAGGGCTGCAGGGGAAGCCTAGCTGTTTGCAATGAGGGGTAATGCCAATATCCTGCCCAGGTCTGGACTGGCCATGGGCACAGCAGCAATCTGGGGCTATTGCCTTCACCTGAGCACAGGGGCTCTGCAACGCTGAAAACAACAGTGAACAGGTGAAAACAGCCTGACCTGGAGCTGGCATCCTACCAATTGCTAAGCAGCAGGAAGTCAAAAGGGAGAAGCACAGGGACTTCCTTTTTGGCTGGTGATGGGAATGGCTGCAACTCCCATGTCAGAGAGCTGCTGGCAAGGCTGGAAGAGGACTGAGCAGCTGAGAGAGCCCAGAGTTCATCCTGGGGATTGGGAACTCCTGCAGCAGCAGGCTGCCTGCTCTCCTCTGTTCAGTGTGTCTCAAAGGACAGCTGGCTTCTGAGAGGTAACTGGGCTCTTTGTGCTTTTGCCTTCTCACACTAGCGACCAGTGTTATGTGGAATGGGAAATATTTTAGTCAACAAGCTGCCTCTTAACTTGCCAATCTTATCGAATTCTCCTTTTAATTGGTTCCCTTGTCTGTGAACAATGTTTTTTTCCAAGTGGTATGTGGTCGCCATGTAGGTTTCAGACTGAGGATGAGGCTTGGAAAATTGGTCCTTTAACCCATGCCTGCATGCTGACACCAGCTGCCAAGCTTTCGAGTGGCTCAGCACTCAACACAAGCACTGCCCCTTACATCAGTGAGTAATTCAGCTCTGTGGCCAAATGGCACCCCTATCTGCACTGCCACAAAGGCTGTGCTAAGGGTAGTGAGTGAACAGCACTACAGAAAGAGCTCAGTGTCACTTGTTAGTTAGAGAGAGAACAGAAATCCTCAACACAGCCACAGGATATTAATCTTTTCTTGAGTGACCCTGAATGACATGCGAGACTGAGCTGCAGCTTGCAAACTCTGCCTTTGCTGACAACAGCTTTTCTAAATTTTTACCTTTCTCAGCAGAAGAAAAAGTGACAAAACAAAAGTAACAGTAGTAAAGGTAGCCATAGTAAGCAACAGCTCTCCTCACTCTGGTTTTCAGCCACTCACTTCCATGTTATCAGAAAACTCACTTAAGTTCCACACACCTTTCTCAGCACTTGTTCAGACAGGCAAAGGGATGTTTTTCACAATTCCATGACCCTGACCAAGTTCTGGCCTTGTCTGACTAAACAGATGATGACATGTGTGTGTACCTGTGTGCACTGGAAATCACGAGGATTTGTGTACTTCAATATTTGTGGGTGAAACACCTGGGGAGTTGTCAGGGGCATCTTTTAAATGTGAGTTTGGACTTTGTGGTAAGACAGATTGTCTCAGGTTACTGCTGTTGTTTGTCCATGTGGTAGAACATGGTGAGATAAACGTGAGGTGTAACCTGCAGGTGTGCCTGAGGTACCAAGTAACCTGGCGTTGCAGAGGGGTGTTGGGTGAGTACCCAGCGAGTTCCAGAGTTAGATGTGTGTGAGGGCAGTGGGACTGCTGGGTGAATCCAGCTGGGAGAGGTGTGGCTGGGCTGTGCTGCCAACACTGGGCCAGTAAGGTGTGACACTGGCTGCTAGGTCAGGTGTAATTACGAGCTCGTGGCCTGCTTGCTTTTGAGGCTTGCACTGTTAGAGGGAGGTACAACTGTGCCATGCTAACATGAGACACTGGCACTTGGTGTGGGAATGTCAGTGTGTCAGCCCCAGCACTGAAGTGCATCCTCTGAGAGCATTAATGGTGCCGGATCGGCTTGCATGCTATTCAGATATTTATTTTGTGTTTGCTTGAAGAATCAGGCCAATGTTTTTGAAAGCACATTTAACTATACCATATGCCTACTTAAATCATCCCCATCAAACAAGTTGTGGGTTGCTGCTCTGGTTCATTCTGTTCTGTTTTCCCTCCCTTCCCAATGTGTTTATGTGTATTTATCCCATTTGCTCTGTTCCTCATGCCAAATGGCAGGTCTGAGATCCCAGCCAGGCAGGGGCAGCTGTGCTATTGTTGGTGTCTGACAAAACAGAGGTCATGGGCTGGGCCTGCAGCTCTAGTTCTGATGACAGCTTGTGCGGGACATTATGGGACAGTTACAATGTAATCAGGGTTCCTGTGCCCTCAGAACTAGGAATAAACCTTAACTTGCCCCTTGGAAACTTACAACTTAAGTCTCACTTTTAAGATGTAATTCCTGCCAAATTAGCCTCTTGCAAAATATTCTGCTGCTTGTTTACTTCATTGTCATAACTCCTTCCTCTGTCTGGAAAACACCCAACTTTAAACAGCCCCACCACAAAAAGCCAAGACCTGAAAAACCAGGCAACAGCCTCAGTGGAAGAAAGGGTCTCTCCTGCATGAAACCAATCCTAGCTGTTCTTGTTTCAAAGACTGATGAGAGTTATGAGCTCTGCAAACCTAGGCAGTAACTGCCCATAGAAAGGAGAAGGCTTTTGTCCTCCATGGGAGGACTCTTCCTGCCCTGGAAGGTTGTTCCAAGCCCAGCCCACCAGTTCCATGCAGTGACACAGCAAGGCATGATCATTCCCAGTGTCCGCTGTTCAGCAAAAGATCAATCTGCAGGGCTAGGGAATTCTAAACTCTGTGCTCCTTGGGTGGCCTGACACTTTATGCCCTTTTCCTGCTGCCTTTCAGCCCAGCAGGCAGGAGTCTCTAAGCTATTGGGAAGGGTGTTCCTTGGAGCTGCACGCCAGTTCTGAGGCACCAGAGCAGGCTGCAGTGGCTGGGCAGCAGAGGAGAGGAGGCACAAGTCCCTGGAGCCACTCGGGGAGTGCGCAGCTGCCGCGAGGCTGCCTGGCTCCAGCACTGCCATGCTGCTCGGCATGGAAAAGGGAGCGCTGGGGAAACAGCACATCTGTCACCCACACACAGCCACAGCCTCCACTCAGGGCAGCACCAGATGTGTTTATTTGGAGCATGTACTAACTAGCTACTTAATGACTTAGAATTATTAGCCACAAGTTAATTAGGCAAACATAGTCACCATCAGTCACCTCACAAAGCATCGCTTCTTCAACACTGCTTTTACTTCCTGAGTGCCTTTATCAAGCACAGGAAACAGGAGGGGAATACTACCAATTCCATAAAGGAGCTGCAGCAAGAAATAAATGTGTGAAAGGGGTCCACAGGGTCTTAATGAATGCTGGAGTGCACAGGTAATGCCTTAGCTGAGTGCCTATCCATGCTGCCAGCACAGTGCCACAGGGGAGGAAGCAGTGAGACTCAAGAGGCTGCAGCTGATGGGGAAGAAAAGGGAAGTAACAGTGGAAAAAAATATTCCTTGGTATAGTTAAGTCAAATTTGCAAAGATTGGCTTCCCTGCTGCTCTGTGTACTGGGTATGTGCCTGGGGGTGCATGTGCTTGCTTGGCATCCTGCCTGCACAATGGATTTGGGACCACCACTGTCCCAAGGGAACAGGCTCTGGTTCCTCAAGATGTGAGACACAAAAGCAGTTGGTCAGTTCCTGACTCCCAGGTCACAGGCAGCAGTGCATGGAGTCAGGGCAGAAGAGGATCTGTCTTTGGGTACTGGGAACAGTCAGGATCCCTGGTAAGGAGCCTGCCATGACAACCATTCCATAGAGCACCTTCCAGCTGCTCTCCAAAGGGACAGCTGTCTAGAAACCCAGTGAGGTCATCTGAAAGATGGAGCCCACAATCTGTTCATCTTCTCTGTGTCTGTTTGCTTTCGTGTGTCCATGCTCTTCCCCTTAAATCTGGTGCTAGTATTAATTAAAATGGCACTTAGAAAATGGGAAGCAAGATTCAAGGGAGCCCTGTTCCACTGTCATGGAAACATGTTGCACCTAGAAATCCTAGAGCCCCTAGAGCTGAATGTGAGGCATGTGAGGGGTAACCTCATTTTGCAGATTACCTCCTGCATTGCTGTGTGCTTTGTGCCAAGTGAGGTGCCCCAGACTCCATCAGCTCCTTGGAAACTGCAGGTAACCGAGAATTTGACAATGCAGTAGTCATTTTCCTTCCTACCACCCAGCAAATAACTCCTATTGAATCTTTGCTCTTTAAGTGCCACCAGCTGTTTGTGTTGGACAGGATGTAGGAAGCAATAAATGGAAGCTGAAGACAGCAGGGTTTGAATAGAGGGCAAATAAGGTCATTAATAGCAGCAGTGTGGACTGTCCTACCTTGGCATGCAAGCTGAGGTACCTGTGAGAAAAGTTTCACTTACACTCAGGTTTAGGCTGGGATTTTTTTTTTTTTGGCTCTGTTATTCCTTAAGCTTCTGAGCCCAAGGAGAAGGGTGCTGCATTCTCCTGTCCTAGCAAAACCTGAGTTCAAGTGCAGGATGCACAAAGATGGAAGCTGGCCAGCACTGCAGCTGCATGAAAAAACAGCCTTCTGTAGTTCCCTGAACTATTTTAAGAACAATGACAATTCCTCAGCCTGTTGGTTCAGTTTGAATAATCCACTGCCTGGCCTACGTCCATCCTTTCTTGCCTGGCTTAGAGGAGAGTCTGCACAAGATTGGATGTTTGCAGTAGGCACCATCAGTACCAAAATGTTATTGTGATATTCCAGTGAGAAATGAGAGTTCAAATAGACTGAGATAAGTAGTAGTCATATAACTATTGAGTAGAAGCATTCCAGTGTTTGGTTGTGCTAGTTTGAACTGCATTTATTGTCACCCACTCACCTAATAAAAGCGAATTTGTAAGTGTTCAGGCAGTGCAAGAAATGCTGGTTTTCCCACTGGCATTTCCATGCAAGGCACAGGGGGTTTCACCAATGGCTCACCCGAGCAGAAGCCAGCTGGAGGTGAAGCCAAGCCTACAGACAGATTGTTCTGAATGCAAACTCACAGAGCTTAGGGCAGTGAGAGAGCAGAAGTGAAACTAGCAGGGAATGTAGACTTGTAAATATCACTGTTTTTCCTGTACTAGTGTTCAGGGCTAGTGATCACTAGCAGTCTCTTGAAAGAGACAAGGGCTCTGGTTGCCCTCGGAGGCAGAATGGCTACAGAAAGATGTACAGTAAGGGAGAGGTCACAGCCACCTCTGGCTTGGTTTGATTCTCTCAAGCTGTGGCAGGACAACAAATCCAAGTCTCTGCTAAAAAGGAGAACTGATTTTCTCAAAATATTCTGAGCCCTTCAAAATGTGACTTTTAAACGGGCAGTGCAGTAGAATCAGAGTTCTGTTTACTAACCAGCTTGACTGTGTTGTTGCACCTGCCATCACAGTGCAGAGGTGATCTCTCAAAGCAATTCAGCCTGGGTTAGCCTCCTCACCTTCCTGCCAGGTGTATGTGTACTTTCCCTTTCTGCTTTAGTTCAAATTTGTAATGTGTTTTATAAGGCATGGGGTGCTTTTGTGAAAATCGTGAATAATTGTCAGCTGTTAGCTGATCAGGAGCCTTGTAAGTGGGCTGGGTTTGTAAGCAGACTATGGAATTTTGCACTTTAGAAGCAGCATGACAAGAAGGGATTTTAAATGGCACAGGCAGCACAGTCATGTTGTCACCCAACCTAAGGATGATACATCCATCTGCTACAAGGGTACTGTGGAAAAGCAGACTGAAAAAAATGCTTGGTTTAATCTACAGCTGGCACTTGGGAAGTTCCAGACTCAATGTAGCCAACAGCTGGGAAGGAAGCAGAAACACACCATGGCCCAATTCCAGGAGAGTAGGGGCTCACCATCCCAACATCCTGAATACTTTGGCATTTTATCTATTTCACACAGCTTAGTATTGCTCTGCATGTGAAAACTGCTAATTCATCAGGCAACAAGAAGTGTCTCCAATTAGGGAAAAATACAATGAAACCTGTTACGTGAGTCTTGACTGTTCACCCAGAAACTAAGCTTGCTGTGTGGCTTTTAAACCTGCAGCTAACTCAGACTTGCTTGTGTTCTCTTAAATCCACCCAAAAGAGCACTAGAAAAGAACAGAGCAGTTGTTGCTACATTAGTGACTAATATTAGCTCCACTACATGAGGAATTACTGGGAGATATCCAGAACTAGTCTAGGCTGTGCCAATGGGAAGTCAAGAGTTCAAGTACGTACATATCTTTCATAGCTGTCAGTCTTCTGCACAGTAAACTGCTCAGCTCTGGGGCAGAGCTCCAACTCTTTCAATAGTATGTCAGGGAACTGTGTTTCACATGGTAACTTGGGAAAAGGTGTTTTCCTGTGAACCTGTAGAACTCCAACTGCATTGTGCTGAGGTGCAGTATCCACATTGCAGTTCCAGGGTGGCAGTTGTCTGGTTCAGTACCACTCCACAGTGTAAGGAAAAATGCAGAATGTGCAACTAACTTCCATGGCTTTAACCTATGCAGACATGTCATGCACTTCACATGCCTTTGGCAGGACTGGCTGTTTATGTACTCTGGGACAAACTGTGTGTGGAAAAGCCGTTACAGCATCACCTTTTGGGGAGCTTCATACTGGGATTGTATGTCATGCATGCTTCATACTGGGAGTGTATGTGGTTTGCTACTGCTCTTCTGTTGTACAGTAACTGCCCTGAAATACCTGGCCTGGGGAGGAGGGGTTTAAACCTGACTGATTGGCATTGTCCTGATGACAAAATCAGTTCCCTTACAACTGTGGTGGTGCTGACTGGTTTTAGCTGAGCCAGAGGCTGCAGAGCTGCAGCACTGTGGGATGCACAGGCCGCTCAGCAGGCACAGGGGTCTGACACCCTGCTGCATGTGGCACAAGATGCATTTGTCACACAGCCATGTAAAAGCAGCATCAGGAAACAGATCAGTATTGAGTCCCTCACCCTCCCTCTGCTCTGCATGTAGCTCTGCTCTATGCCTGTTCTCCCTGCCAGCCATGACACAGCTCGGGAGGCAGACCCTCTGGCCCCAGCCGCCCACTGGGGTCAGGCACTGAACGTTCTTGCTCCACGGCTTTCCAGCTTCCCTCCCCTAGCCTGCTGTCCAACACACAAACCAGATGTGCTTCTGGAGCTTTGCTGTCCATCTGACAGCACAACTGAGGCGGCTGATTGTTGCTCAAGTCAGAAATGCAGCTACAGACCAGCCATCTATACAACACACTTACTTCTTCAGCTCCTGAAGTGCCACAGATCAAGGCCAATGCAGAGCTGCTATGCTTCCCATTGGATTAGCACTAGCCTCATGCCTAGTAAGTCTCTGGGAATAACTACTTGACAAGCAGGGAGGAAGCCAACAGCCAAAGCCTTGGCCCTCCCACAGGACCCAGATCTGATGTGCAGTTTTCTGATTTCAGGTTAGCCTAGGGTCTTCAGAAATGTGCACAATGAAGTCCAAGTGATCATAAGGCCCTGAGGCACCTTTGAGTTGGAGAGGAGTAGGGAAGGATTAATTCTCCAAGGTCCGGAAGTAATGTGCAGCCCTGGCCGGTGACACTGAGAATAAGGCCAGAGCTGCAGTTTAGCCCCAGTGCTGGAGCTGTTAACTCACTGGATCAGGATGTGTGGAGCAGGGATACATGTCCTGGCACCTAATTTTAATAATAGCTTGTAAGTGTCAGTGGTAATGTCATCTCTTTAACAGTGGGCCTGGAGATGATCTGGACGAGAGCATATTATGCCCTGTTAAAACAGCTAATCTGCATAGAACTTATGACAAGCCAGATCTTTTCAGTATTTCATAAACTGGCTGAATATTTATTTTTAAGGCACTGTCCAAATGGGTTTGATCACAGATGACTACTCTAAGTCCACTCCAAAGCTGGCATATACACCAGGGAAATAACACAAGAAGGGGAGGAAAAATGCAGCAACAAACTACCCCCTGTAAAAGCAACCAAATATTGCCTTCAGCCAAACCCCTCCCAGTTAATGTCAGCTATAATGGTGCCAAATTCCAGCAAAACATGTGCTCGCATTTGGTTCAGTACTTACTGGCCACTTTTGTACAGGATTGGTGCAGGGCAGAGCAAAAAATCAGATTCTACTGTTTTAGGCCTTTCATCTGAAAAACAAAAATCACATGAGCTTACTATGCTGTGCAGCTTAGGTGAGGATCTGCCATGCTGTGAGCTCCCTCCGTTCCCATGCTCCTTACTAGTCTGTTCTGGCTGAAACTGGCAGCAAAGAAGGCCCAAGGTAAGGAACAGTGAGCCCCAGAGCCAGCTGTAAATGCCAGGTGAGCCCACGTTACAGTGCTTATTGGAGCTACTCAAGTCAGCTCATGCTCTTCCAGAGAGAACACTTCCTAGAATCAACACCGTCTTTGTGGAGAGTGAGAACACTATTAGTAGTTTCCTGGTAGCTGGAAGATGAAGGTTTGTTTCTAGTTGGCTCCATCCCTGTGCGTTGCATTGCAGGACTGTTTTATTAGCTGTGACTTGAGTCTTTTTCTCCAGTGTTTCTTCTGTTTTTGAGTCTGTGTGATTGGCAAACCTCTTACATTACAAAGCACCTATCTGTAGAGCACATGAAGCACTTACTTGTAGAGTCTTGTGCCCAGTACAGCATTTCTGTTCTACAGATGTGAGGAAGGGAGGATAGAGCTTTTTTGCCTCACGTGTTTGGTAAGCTGGGGAAAATCCAGCTCCTGTGTGCAGCACCATTAGCCTGTACTTCCCCATGACAGGACTGGTGATTTCTGTGCAAGGACTATTTCCTGACTGTGGGGTGAGAGCAGATAACTGATCTGCCAGATCAACTTGGCGATGACTCTGTCCTGCATTTCAGGAACAGGCAGACAGACAAGCAGTTCAGGGGCAGCTGAAGGAGGAGCTGTTGGCATAAATGAGATTTTCATATGTGCTATAATCTGCACTGACTGCTTGGCCTAGATTTGGGGCTAGTTGTGAGGTGGGGAAGAGGGATTAGCACATTGCCATATGTTTTTGTCTTAATGGTATGTTTCATAGATTATTTTTCTATCCCACAGCTCCATTTGGCAGGTTTCCTTTCTAGCATTTGGTAATGGTTCTTTATAAATGCAGAATGAGAAAGATGCCAAATGCATCCTTTAAAAGCTGGGGAGCTGACACAGTAAGGGTGTGCTCAGAGGCTGGTCCCAGAGAGAGCCCACGCTCTCAGTGAGGGCAACTCCAACACCAGCAGATCCTTGCCCGAGTGCCCTCACATACTGAGGGTTCTGCAGAGGGACTGCCAGTCTTATGTAGAGGAGACTGCAATGACATGACGATGGTTGTCCTTCTCTTGGGACCATCTCCTTCCTCCTGCTACTGCTCCAAGTGCCCTCCCCGTCTTCCTGTTCATCCTGGCTCCACTGGCCCCCTTTAGGCTTCCTCTGAACCAGGCATTCAGAGTCCAGCACAGAGCTGTAGAGAATGACCTCGTGTACTGTGGGAAGGACCACTTGGAATGTCCCACTTAAAATGTCCCTGCCTTCTTCCTGTACTACTCTCCAGCAGCTCGCTGTTGTCCATTGCTGAAGACGTGGACCAGGGGGATGTAGCAGGCCCTGGCAAGACCCCATAGAGCAGATTGTGTTTTCGTAATCAATACATCACTGTGCCATTCTCCTACCCTCATGTGCTTCAGCACACCCCTTCTGAAGCCAAGAAAAAACAAGCAGCCCAGAGCTGTAGTTGGCAATTCTCACATCAGATGGTAGCACGTGTTTGTGGGCAATGGGAAGCAGAGGTGACAATTGTAATGGAAACTGAAGGGGAATTTATACAAGCGGAATTGACTTACAAAGGCTGCCTGCGTCCCGAACTACTGGGTTACCCTGTTATTCTGCCAAATTATTGTAGCTATTTAACAGGCAGGAGAAACTGGCAACCCATTGCAGTATATACAATATCCAGGGTAAGGAAGAAACTGCACTGGAAAAACAAATTCGATTGTGAAGGAATTTAAGACAGGCTAATACAGAAATCAGACAGTAGGCAGGGAAAAATCAGTTGTAGTTTTTCCTTCAACTTCTTTTTTGGTTTTTTTCCAGTCTAGCTAGCTTCTATGGAATTCTGTTTAGAGCTAGGGGTTTGATGTACTTATCCTAGCCATCCATTTGAACTTCTGGATACAAAAAAGCAAACTCACGTATAAGCTAGAGGGAACTGCCAGTACAAGGTGTCGTGGTCACATCTGAAACAGAATTGCTTTGCACTATGGCTGCAGTCAGCCCTGATGCTGGGCAGACAGAGCTCATGGACCAGGACAAAATACACCACTGCTCTGACCTGGCCTTTCTCTGTGCTGTTGCAGGAGGAGGACTGACGCGCCCCTGAACCCCACAGCACACCTGGCACACCACCCAGGACCAGCACAGACCTTGCAAAAAACAAGGTAAGTGCCTCTGGGAATTGCAATGAGATGTCTTGGCCAGGATTATTGTGCAGAAAGGGACCTCAGTCAGTACACTGCAGCCACGGGTTGGTTCATCAGCAAACATCTGCTTGCCCAAACATCAGGAGCCAAACACTTCTCACCATGCTAATGCCCACTCACAGCTGAAGGCACCTGGTAGCAAATTGAAACCATTGAGCAGAGTGTGAAACAGCTTTCCTCCCTCTACTAATCCTCAGAGCTTTCCTGCTCTCCTCCTCTTGGCTATTTTTCTCTTTGAGTTGTCATGAGCTGAGGTAACTGCAGGGCTACAGAGGCAGGAGATGGCAAATGCCTGCACTTACAGATTGTTGTTCCGTTCACTTGATAGGTACAGGTCACACTGTCACTTCTCCCACCAAGGGTTAAGCCGCTTCCTCTGAGAACAACCTGAAACTCCTCTGGAGGGGAAAGCAAACACACAAAATCACCAAACTGCAGTGCACTGCAGAAAGCTACACTTAGACCAGGGCAATTTCATTTAGTTTGCAATAAACAAAGCACACCATAGTAATGCTTCCAACTTAGTGAGATCTCCTTTTTCCTGAACCCTTGTACTGAATTCTCCTTATAAATTGGCAGAGGCACAATTTGTTCCCAAATCTTTACTGAGACAGCCCTCTGAAACTGGAAGCAGATTCAGGCTATCAGCATGATCCGGGGCTCAGCTGCACAGTAAGACACAGTCTCTCAGTGAATGAGAAATGGGGGAGTCAGAACAAGGAGACTCCCCAAACCCAGATCAGGCTCACTGGAAGTACCAGATGAAGAAAACATTTCTCCTTAGTACTATTTCTCTGCAAGTTGCCTAAGGGCCACACTATCTGTGAGCTGTGCAGAGGAGGAGTGAAGAGTTTTTTTACCAGGGCCACTGACTTCATCCAGAGCATCCACATTTTCATAAAAATATCCAAGTAATGTTTTGCAGCTACCTTATTTTGATTGATCTCCAACTATGCATAGATTATGAAGCTTAGAAAGAAGACAAGACTTTAAAATTCCATGCAGCTCTTCTATTTCATTAATATATTTCTCTTGCTGCCCAAAAATGCAGTCATGTGGTTTGTTCTTACACGCCACAGATTTTGGGGCAGATATGAGACAAGTGCAGAGCAGACTCATGGGAGAGGGGCAAGTAAATGCTCTCCAACTTCCATGTGCATTACCCAAGCTATGGAAGCAGGCCCTGGTGGTCAGCTCCTCTGAGGAGAACAAGAAGGCAACAGAGAAATCTCATGTTTCTTTAACTTCTTGAGGACTTGAATTAGAAATGCTTTATTCTAGAGACATGCAGTTTTCCTTTGGATAAAACAGGGGGAAACAATAGTCCTATAATAATTGAATAGTATATTAAAATTATAAAACCTTACCTCCTACACAGACACTGGATGGCTCCAAATATAAAATCTCAGTGCACGATTGTTTCAAAACCTATTGCAAAGGAGGAAATAGTCACAAATAGCTTTCACAGAACTATTTCAATGAGCAATCTTAGTTTAAAACAAATGCTTTTCCCTAGAACACACATACAGCTATAAGTTTGGTTTGCTAAGTCTGACTTTGCAGGACATTGCCTGGAGCATGAGCAGCTCCTGCACACCTGCACAGTCAAGTCTAGGAGTTCCTAAGGCTTGGATTAGTTTGTTAAACCCCGAGAGCCTTTAGAATATAATTATGTCCAGATCCCTATCCTGATTTTCCATGAACCCCAATCCTAATGTGTAAGCCAAAAATGAATCACAAGGAGCCTGATCCAAAACCTAATTCAGTGAAAAGCAGTGTTCCAGCAATGGAACCTGGTCCAGCCAAGTGCACATTACTGTGATTGCTGGCACCTTGCCCTGCGTGGAGAGGCACAGTGACAGCGGTGTTCCTGACTGCACTGCCTGCCCTTGGACAGGGATCTCACTTCAGCTCTCCCTGCTGTATGTGGTATTTTTAGCAAGCATTCCTAAACATTCCATGGCATCAGTTCAGCGCCCTGCAATCACGTGCACGACGGAGAGTCCTGTTACCGTCCCCTCTCTGTCTCCACTTGCCAGGTGTGTGCCTGCTGCTGAGCTGCCCCAGACTTCCTAGGCATGTCCACTCTTAACTCCTGCCTTCCTCTCAGTAGGACTCCTTACACTCTGTGATGTTTCCCAGTGGTTCCTGTTGCTGTATACCCAGGCCCAGCAGAAACAATCATGTGGGCACTGTTCTGACAAGAAGCACGCCAAGCTCCAAGAAAGAGAGCATCTTGCCTCACCGAACACTTCCCGTGCTGCCTCTCTCCCCAAAAACTGTTGTGCCCAAATTCATCTTTTAGTGCTTTAAAACCCATGTTAAAAATTAAGTGGTATTTTAAAAAATGGAGACGTGCATTTGGATGAGATGCAGCAACAGAGATCTTAGGAAAGAATGTAGCCCAGAGTTCGCTGCAAGCCAAGCAGTTCACATTAGCTGAGGATCTTGCTTCCAAAAAAGGGCTTTAGCCTCTTGATGCCTATTGCAGTGTGGAGAGAAGCTATCCATGGCTTGTTTGAGGGCTGGGGAATATTTTGTATAGCGTTTTATTCCTTTGCTGTAAAAGCGTGTTCAGTTGTTTTTACTGAAGAGTCAGATAAATAGCTCAAGTGAAGCTGAGACTAGAGGCCAGCTTTATGTGAAGCACAGATCCAGCAGGTGGCACAGAATTCAGTAATTTTGTTTTTAGAGGGAGAACTTTCCAACCCCTGTCCTGGCCCCATTTGCCTAGTGTTTGAGGAATGGTCACTGGTATGACCTGGAGGCTGCGGAGAGGGGAAGACAGTGTGGGACTTCCTTTGCAAAGCAGTAGTTCTCTGGTTTCATTACATCCCAGGGTGAATTTTCTAACACTGTGCTTCCAAATGCAATATAAATCAGGAAAAAACCTACCTGGATATATTTAACTACCTTTGGATTTAGGAACAAACTGGGAGGGGCAGACATGACAACTCCAATTGAGCTGAAATACGGTGTAGATAAAATGATGACAAATCATGAACAAAAGCAAATTTCAATGCAGGGGTCAGGATACACTGACTTCCTGCATGGAATCCATTTTCATGCATGCTCTTGGCTAAAGCAGAAAATACCAGATGTTAATACTGATCTAGAAATAACTGCTTCAACAATAGTTTTTCATCATTTTTATTACTGCTGTTCTTTGCTTAGCTTAAGCAAGCTGTACTGTTTAGAGACCATCTCTTTGCAAGCTTGGTGGCCTAATTCTACCATTCCCCCCCAGACAAATTTTCTACTGGGGTGAAAAAACCTCTGAGACTACTCAAATTTGGCTTTGTAAATTTGTCAGATTGTTTGCTATCCTTCAAAAAGCCTCATGATAGTCCACACTTGGGGAAAAAAAAAAGATAATGGTAGAGAAATGTGCCTTGTCCCCAAAAGCCCCTCCCCTCAAGGACTAAGTTAGCTTAAAAAGCAGACATCAAAGCTCGTCAAGGACTAAGTAGATTCAGGTGGAGCCCTTTAGAAGCTCATAGATCTGGTTCTTTGCTTAACCTCTGCTGCTGCTCTGGGTTCTCCTTAACACTCCCCCTAAGCAACACTGAAACACTGCTCAGAACTGAGTTTCCCCAGAGTTAAACAGGAGCCATCGCACTCTCTGCAGGGTCCAAGCCCATGAGCTGTCCTGAGCACCAGCCCTGGGTAGGGTTTGGCTGACAAGGATTCTGCCACCACCATGGGAAACTGAGGATATTTTCACAGTACAGCAATTGCCACATGTGCTTTCATGTGTGGGGGAAATGAACGTATTTGCACGTCTTAGGAGAAGGTACAGAAACTTAACACCTTTCATTGTTCCCACTCACTATTTTCTGCCTGTTTCAATCTTTTTTCCCTTTCCACACAAGCTATTCCTTCCAGCCAGCACAGTGCACTCCAGCACTCCAATAGTAACTTTTTTTCCCTTGGGGAGAAATCATGTGAAGGCATTTTACCCATTTCCCTTATGATCCATGTGCATTATTTAACATGCCTTCACACCCCTGTCCTTTAGAATTTAAAACTAACTTTAAACTATCCTGATGTGGAAACCTGGGCTGCAAAGTCAGCAAGACCAAAACAAACTCCACAAAAATCTATACAATGCTCCCTCTTTTCCAGTTCAGGATAACCCAAGACACTGCAAATTCATTATTTAGAAACCTACTGCCCACAAGAAAAGTTGAAATAATAACTTTATAAGGCCATCCTTGGATAGGATAGTTAAGCACTCTGCTGACATAAATTCAAATAAGACAAATTGTCTTACTTTAACAGCATGCAAGGAGAGATTCTGAGAATTGATGTCATCCACTTTGTCTCCAGAGGTCCTCACCAAATATAGGACTCTGCTCCCAGGCTCACAAAGGCTTTTCTCTCATTCCCTGCCCTCCCCCTCCTCCCAGGGCTGGCTTTACCAGAGAGAACCAATTCCCCACAACCCCAAGTGCAAAATAGAGTAGAAACCTGTCAGCCTTTGTCCTGCTGTCCTGCAGCTTCAGCAGTGGAGAGCTGTGTTAAGACTAGAGGTTGTTCATGGCCTTCTGATGTGACCTGTGCAGTGTGCGAATGGTGCCAGCTGGAACCTGAGTCTATCAGGAAAAGTGGCCACAGCTGTGACTCGTTAGCAAAGGTGTGGCTGCTGGGACAGGAGAAGGCGCTGCAATTCTGTTCTTAGGCAGGCAGTCTCTTGGACTGTACAAAAATGAGACATGGAATCCATGCCCCAAACATCCACTTGTTCAACAGCAACACAACAGACTGCTGAGGAAATTATTCTGTAGCTTCTCCATGTTGAGGACTTGTTACATTGCTGCCACACTGCAGCAGCAGCAACCAAGGACCTTATGTTTTAAACCCTGGTGTTTTTTAGGGCCAGTTCTTAGAGCAGCCAGCACCAGAACCAGTGGCACAAATGCAGCTTGTGCTCCACACTGACTCTGATGGATGCATGCAGGGCAGCCTCTGACCCACCCCTTCAGTGAAATCCCTTCTTACAGCTCTTGAGTGGGCCCTGTGCAGTTCCTATAGCATCTCTCAGTAAAGCAAGTTGATCATTTCAGAACACTTCTGAGAGGAGAAGTTACCGGAAGAGAGGCACCCAAGACACCTGGGGACACCCTCAAGCCAACTCACCCTCGATGCAAGCTCGCTGACACACCTTGGGTCCTACCTGCCCAAACAAGCTTTTCTTTGCTGAAAGGGTCACCTGTCAATCAGCTGCTGGGCTGCCCAGCTCCTCTGGGAACAGCACGGCCATCCCAGCTGTGGCTGTGGAGCTTTAAACCACCTGTCTCCAGGCTATTTCAGTGGTTTACAAGCAAGCATACATGTCAATCTTCCTAAAACAGTTATAGGAAGTCCATTTATCAGGTCCACTTACCATTACCAAAAGCTTTACCAGCTTTTCCATGTGACCCCATTTTCACCTAGTGCATTTTTCCCAGACTTTCCTGATTGCTAAGGAATACTTAAAATCCATATCTGTCCTCATGGCTTTCTACATGCTTCGCACTAGAAGGTTCCTGAAGGCTCACAGAAACTTCAGTGCACCATTTCTGAAGCAGTAGACTCCCATTTCTGTCATTACTAACACATTTCCTCCCACCACAGCTGTTGGAGAAACTCTGCCTGTTTCTGACCTGCAGGTGTCTGAACTTGACCGCACACTGGGGTGTTGTCAGCCCCTAGCTGCAGAAACATCCACACCCAAATTCTGACATCAGCACTGAAAGGGCAGATGTCCCTGCAGCACACTGCACAAAGGCAGCCAACTAACAGGCTGACATCAAGCTCCCCACTGCTCATGGTCTTTGCAAACTCCACCTCTGTTTATCCATTCTGCCTTGCCAGTGATCTTTCCCCTGCTTTAGGCAACATTTCTTCTTGTGGAAAATGTGCTTTCTGGACCTTCCAAGACCTCTTTAGCCTGTCAGAGACCAGGCGTGACTCTGCCTGGACTCTCTTTTCACCCTCACTGCTGCCTCTTCCAAGTTCTCAGTGTTTAACAGCAAAGTAGGATGGCTTCTGCAGCTTTTCGAGTATTTAGCCTGCCATTCTCTCAGCACATGCTGTGGAACAGAGCTGTACCAGGTGGCACAGTGTTACACAAACAACTTTCCCTTCCAGAACACTAATGAAGGTTGTGTTCCATGAAATAGTGAGAACAATGCACTAGTAACAAGCCATGAGCAGCCCAACCATACAGAGATAATTAACAAAATACGCTAAGTGTCAATTTGTCTTGCAACCTTGCTCAGTTTCGTTTAGCCCTGTATGCAGTTCAAAAGTTTTTGGCAGCAGGAAGCACCATAAATCATAACTTGCATGGCATCTGTTCCTGCCCAGAACTGTAAACTGCATTCAGGGTTTGGGTAGGTCATCATCACAGCTGGATTCTTCACTGAACCACTGTAATGGTTCCAAGTCTTGAAAGTGCTCTATGGCTGTGTAAAGCATTTGCTTCCTGGGACAGAGGTCAGAATAACCAGGAACTGCTGGAAGGAGACAGCTGCTGACACATTTTGGTCAGACCTGGCATGCTATCAACTCTGAATAAATAAGGATTTCTAGGGCCACCAGTGGCCTTTCCTCCCTGTGGATCTGTTCAAACTTGCACCTCTGTTTACATCAGTGCTCACCAGAAGCTGACCACAAATCAGGCTGCTGTGATTTTTGGAGAAAGGCAGCCTGAGTCTCTGAACCAAGTGTACGTCCCGTAACAGAGCAAATGCATCCAACTTGCTATTTCCAGAACCTGTTTTTAAAGAAGAGGAAATGTTCACCTTTACAAGCTCATCTTTGTTCTACTGCTGTATGGCAAGGCTTGTGCAAAACCCCTGACAGCACAACAGGATGGCTTCCACACTTTGTGTGTGCACAGATTACATCCCTGCAGCTTTGTCCCCTGGTGGGCGCATGAAGGCATCCTGGAGTGCAGTCCATGGACACACTGCCAGCCAGTGTGCACAAGCCAGAGATGGCAGCACAGCCCTGAAAGCACCCTTGCACGGCAACCTCAGCTACTACTGCCTGCAGCTCTTTTCTGTGGAGATTCCTTTTCTTTCCTCACTCCCTCCCAAACATGGGGTTTTCTCTAGGGATGCTACAAGCAGAACAGCTGGTGAACAAAATTGTAAGCTCAAGAAAAACAGAGCTAGAAAATAAACACTGTTGATGGTGTGACAGGCTATGAGGATGTACTTCTTGTACTGTGTCAAGCTCCTCCCTCAGGTAACCACAAAACCAGCCTCATCAAGAACTGCATCTCTCATCAGGATACATATTTCAAGACACAGCGGTAAGCATGTATCTCATATACTTGTCACTGCAACACATGGATTGTCAGTGTCATAAAGTTATGGCAAGTGGGGGGCAGTAATGGAAGGTGATGTCTGAGAGGGCCCTGATAACATAAAGAGTGTTTAAATCTATGTTGAGCATTCCATGCCTCAGCTGGATCTGTGCATGCAGGCCAAGCCTCAATGACTGTGAGCTGTGGGCCTTTTCTTGATGAGGAATTGCCTGCACCTTTGGGCTCCCAGTTTAGCTGCTCAGAAATGCCACTGGATGTGGGGGCAGCTATTTAAATAGTAGGGAACAGCAGGGCTCCTGCCTAAACAGGTGGAGAAGGGCATGTCAATGGGGCCCAGAAGCCCGGATCAGAGCTGGAGAAGGCTGTTCCAGCCTACAGAACACTGCTCCTGAGCAAGACCGTTCTCTGGTGAGTCAATGCCTTCCGGAGCCCCATCCCAGCTCGGGGCTGTGGAGCTCCTCAGAGCAATGGATGGTGAAGGCAGCATTGTCCTGGTGCTGGGTTAACTGTGTCCAATTGAGCTCATCCAGGTGCTTAGTTCAGTTCCTACAACTATTCTGCTTCATTCCTTCCGATTGGCTGCAGCAGGACTGGGCTTACCCCATGTTTCCATGTATGTTTGTTTTTCTATGAGTCACTTAGAAGTATTACTGGCAGTTTGCTTCCTTTTTTTTCTTTTTAACTCAAACCTTTTTTTTTCCCACTACTGCTAAGACAGTAAAAAGGAAAGAAAAGTAAAGCAAGAGGTGTATAATTGGTTTGCTGGACTCACTGGTTTTGTTCTAGAGAATGAAATGCTGACTGTGCATTGGGCAGGATTTTTTGTGCTGAATTCAGTGACTCTTATAGCATGTAAAGTCAACGTGTGTGAAATGAGAGTGATGAAGAATTTAAGGTGTATGTAGGCTGGCATTGTTACAGATTTCTCATTCATGAGCTGTTGCTTTTTTTATGTAAATAGGATTTGTGCCCCCCCCCCCCACCACTGCAGTGTGGTAGAATTAAGTTTTTTAAAAAAAGAGATCTAGAGTAGGTTATAAGAGGAAATAAATTTAAGTAGAGCTCTTGATTTCTGTGATTACACTCGAGAAACCTTTATCAGACTTTTTAAGTGAGAAGGACCTTTGCAGCCCAATTTAGGCTCTGGACAGACCAGCCTGTCCATGTAGCAATTAATGCTTGAACTCCCTGAAATTAACTGTTTCCAAAGTGCAGCCTTTCACTCTTTCTTGTGTTGGTTTCACATCACATGCCTCTGCTGTGTTCAAGCAAGCTCTGTCATTTATCTCCCCAGCACCGATCTGTGCAGAAAGGCATGAGGCAGCAGGACCACCTCACACTAGAGGGAAGGCAATCAATTCAGGGTGACTTGGAATGAAACACATGCTTTTCAAGGAAACACCATTTTGGTGCTTCTCTCCCACAAAGTGAGAGCAGGAACTGCAGCAGTTAATATCTCATGGCTCCTACCTCTCTCTGCTGCCAAACATCTGTGCCTGTGACTACACCTCGCTGCCAAGCCCAGCCTGCTCCCTGACACTGCTTGGCAGTGCCGTGGACAAAGAGCGAAGGGAAGGGGAAGGCTGCTACCCTGTCCCCTATCTAAGTGAAAAAAATCCCTGAGACATATGGTCTTGCATAAAATCACCACCCGAGAGAAGCCTGGCGCGGCGTTAGGTTAGTGAGAATATTCTAATTACACCAAGGCTGAGCAGCACCTCATTGGCAGCCACTGAGGAAAGCAAATGGAGATGACAAAACTGTGGGTCATGAGATGAGTATTTTAACAGCATTGGAACCTTTACCCCCAAATTACTAAAAACAACCCTAAAACTATTACTTATCAAGTAATGTAACTAGGAATCAAGACAAACTGTTACTTTCCATGACAGGAAAAAAAGTTGTTTGGGCTATTTATTTTTTTTCTAATTAGAAAGAAAAATCTGGCTCAAAGAAACTTCCTCACTAAGGAGTGGCTGGATTTCACTTGGACCTGTGGCTGCTTCCTTTGGAGCCAGTTGTGCAGCATCCCTTATGTAAGAGAGCTGCCAGGCGTGCAGGGCTGGCTGACAAGTCCCATCCCAATCACCGGGCACAGGCACGCTCACTCTAACTGGAGCCATGTCAGTGCCGGTGCTGGCTTATCAAGCTCACTGTGCTCCAGGAGAACATTATATGGTTTGTAATATGTCAGAGAATGTCAAACTGAGGGCTGCATGGCAGTGAAGGGTAGAGCAGAAAGCATTCTATTCCAGGCCATTGATTCCTTTTAACAACTACATGCAGTAATTCCCAAAACTATCTCCTCAGTCTCAATCACATGGAAAACATAGCACAGCGTTAGTTCTGAACCTTGCACTCAGTGCAGCTTGAAGATTAGACCATCCAAGGGGATTAAATAAGATGACTGATTTAATCAGAATAATTCTTTTAATGATAACTCGCTGCATTTCTCCTCCCCCCACCTCCTTAAAGGTCTAATAGTTTGCTTCCTGGATTCCCAGTGCATAAACCGAGCATATTTTCTTCCTACAGGAAATGATCCAATTAAGTTGATGTATAATTGATAATGAACTGTTTAAGCTGATTTTGGCCTTGAAAAATCTTAACCGTGTCCAGTCAGCTGGCTGACCCCCCTTCATCCATGGTGGAGGGACAGCACTTGGGGAAAGGGAGGGAGCAGGCTGAGCACGCTGCCCAAGGAAGTGCAGGGAGGCAGCCTAGCTCGAGGGGGCTGCACAGCAGCAGGGATTACTTGAACATCATGTAGTCCCGGATTGCTGCTCAGTACCCCAAGCTGCAGCCTGGATCCTGGGTTTGGGCAGCAGAGCTTGGTAAGCAGCCAGGTTAGAGACATGGAACCAGCATTCTCCAGTGTCTGATCCTGGAGCACCACTGAGGCAGTGGGAAGTTTCCCACCCTCCCTAAACAAAAATTCTGTTGCCTTACAGCAAGTACCAGTGGGAGATGCTGTTGGACTCCTGGGAGTTCGTTAATTCACCCTCCCGCAGTGCCAAAGCCAGGTCAGCCTGAGGAAGTGCTGCTGACAGCACAGCTGGAAAAGAAGGCATCAGATTCATGGAGAGAGGCTGGAGCATATCTTTGGGAACCCAGTGCAGTAAGTTTTATCAACATAAAGGCTAAAATTGTTCCTCACATGAATACCTCTTGCCTACCTCAACAAAACTGACTCCCTCTCACGAACCTTTGATTTTGTCCCTGCCTGGGCAGCGCTGAGCGCACCGCTGCCACGCATGGTTTGTGCAGCAGCTCCCCACGGGCCCTGCCACGCGGGCTGTCACCGAGCCATGTAACTCCAACGCTGCCATGCACAGCCAGTGACACAGGAACCATCCAGCTGACATGGAAACCCCCAGGATATTCCATAGATACCCTTCGCTGGTGTCCAAAGGGATCGGAATGCCAGAGGGATTTTGCTGACTGCACTTTGCAACAGGAGCAGACTTCTCTCCATCACCCATAGAGTTTAACTGGAGAGAATTTATATGTTTATGGCAAACAATTTACTTTTTTATAGCACTCCCTGCTTATACCCCTTTAGCCAGAGTCTGACACTGGGTGAATCTAGTTTTCTTTAAGGACCTTGTGTGCATTTAATCCTGTGTTTGGCCTCACTGGTCCCAGGTGCACTCCTTGGATGGGTCTAAGTCACTCCATGTCAGCCTGGGAGCTCAGCTTGCACCCTGAAAACCCTGAGATCTCCTCTCCCCTGGTCACCCCTTCACCAGGAGGCAGATCCTCAAGTATCCCAATTTGCAATTTTTCCTGGACAAACTGACAGCTTTATGCTGAGGCATAGGGCTTTTTCCCAAGAGGCTCAGCCAACTTGGAGAGAATTTTGCTTCAATTGACAATGCAACTACTCAGTTCACGTGACTTGATCTATTTTTTTGTGTCCATTATGTTTAACAGTAAGTTTCCCATGTAAAATTAACCAAAAAAACCCCACAAAAACCTCTGAGCACCTGTAAAATGAACAAGCAGAAGAAGAGAGTACCAATTCTATTTCTAATCCTTTCCAGGTAGAATTTTTAAGAAATTTTGGAACATTGCAAGATAAAACAAGTCTAGGCTGACCCTATTTTGACCTACTTCCTCTAAAGTTCTGCATGTATCAGTTCCTGTAGTCTTATCTGGTAAGTTTTTGTGATGTTTCCTAAGAACAAAATATATTTTAACTTCCTGTATTAAGTGCTGTCAACTTACTTCAGTATAAAAATGTGTTTGTCTAGTTAGAGCTGTCATACACTGATAATGTTGCTTAAGTGAGTTCCCTTAATGTAACTTTTCAAGGTACCAGCCTTGTCCAATTCTGCCTGCAGAGACAACCAGACAACTTTCACTCACAAATCAGCAGAACTTGAGTTTAATTAAGGGTTTCATTTCCTTATCTAGTACTGATCTGCGGCATGGTGACAGAAGCTGTGCCCCCCCCAAAGCCTTCACCCTGTCCTAGCTTGCTCACAAGGCTATACTCTGTGTAACAATCAGCCAAACCCCATCAGTGACTGTTCCTCAGAGTGCAGTAACTTGCCTTCAGCATTTTGCTTTTAAGCTCTAGAGTTTTGCTCAGATTTATTCACACTGACAATGCTGCTTAGTTATGACCTTGTAAGCTAGGTATGAGCAAAGCTGGCAGGGCAGGAAACTTTGCAAAGCACCCCCCTCTTCACAGGTCTGCACAGACTTTCAGGAGTGGATGTTAGTAGTGTAGTTGGATGCAGTTAGTAGTGTAGTAGTGGATGTTATTCAGCAGAAACAATGGCATGGAGGTGTGTCAACCCTTCTCACTTCCCTAGGATTTTATCAGAACTAATGTCGAAACATGGCACAAGCTCTCTGGCACTTAAGCTGAGGTTAGTTCATCTCAACTGTCCTGAATGTTAATCCCTGGTCATGATTAAACAGACACTGTGTAAATGTCCAGACAAAATAAACTGGAGTAGTTGCTTATGCTGAAAGCATAAGGAGGAGGTATGACAGTCTGTGCTAGAATTCATCACTTTTTTTTTAACACTAAAAAACATAGAATAAGTGCTCAGCTCTCCTGGAATACAGTGCAAAAGTAACAGGATAGCAGCCAAATAGTCTCATACCTGTAGAGATAATGTAGTTGAGGGTCCTGCATCCCCTCCTCAGCAGTTCTGGGCTGTAGTTTTGCTCAGGGGTTTTAATTGCTGGGTTGCTACCATTTCTGAAGACAATGTTTTTTCTGAACAGAAATTGTTCAGCAACATTGACAGAGGGTTTCACAACTGCACCTTTGACTCTGTACTTTGAGCAACACTGCTGCATGTTTGTGACCTATCTCCTTTTCATCTGGTTCAAAATTAGCTTTCCCCTTTAGATCAGTGTCTCTGAGTCTGTATTCTCTAGCTAACTTGAAAACTGAAATGAATTTATAATAGTGACTAAAAAGGAAAACTGACTATTTCATGCTCAATTAGATCTACTTATCAGTGCTATAATGTTATGAGAATTAATTGTCACAATCACTCCACACCCCTGCAAAGAAAAGTATTAATTACAACATACCAAATATCCTATTAATACTGCCACTACACACGCACTACAAAAAAAGCGCGCACACACACACACAAAATCCAAACCAACTAGAAACCCTACTATGGATGCTTCCATTCCTGCTCTGTGGAAAAAGCCGTGTGTTGACATGTCTGGTGGCTGGGCTGTAAATAAAGCCTGAACCAACTCAGGAGCTCAGTCTGCAGAAGCAGACCTTACATGTAAGCTGTTGAACAGTGTGCATCAGTTTGCTTTTCCTGTCACTGCTGTTACCTTGAAACAATGAGCTGCCATTCTGTGTGTTTGGTTCTGTTCTACAGCTGAGATATGCCCAAATCTGGGATTTTTAGAGATGGGTTTTTTCTAAGTATCAGAAGCAGCTGGATTGAGGCTTTTGCAAACGCCATCAGGCATATCTTATCAGAAAAGCCCCCTCCCTGCTGACACAGAAGTGAAGGTTCTTTAAAGTTCTGGGAGGTTTGGATGCAGCAGGCTGGCACTGCTGCTAGCCAGAGACTGCCCAAAACCACCTTGGGTAATGGGACACCATACAGCTTACGTTAACCTTCCATGTGTGTGAGATTTTCAATACTAAAGGCAGTACCACATGTCCTGCCCTATCTTTTCAGGAGAACAACCGTCAATGCATCAAAAGATGGATTAATTTTCTTTAGAAAGTTCAAGGAAGATTGTGGAACTACATTTATTTTAAGTAACAAGGAAAATAAGTTGCTGCATTGTGGCATTCACAAAAACCACACTGCTCAAAGGAAGTGATAAATTCGTGACTGTGTAGTATCCTGTATGTGAGTAGTATCCTCTTGTTATTTAAAAAAAAGGAAAGGGAAATGAATGATAGTGGGCTCTCTCAGTAAAAGGATTTCATTATTTCTTTTGACATCTGCCAGTAAGCCTGTTTGCACTGCCTGTTTGCGCTGCCTACATGCAGCAGCAACACTGTTAACCCTGCATAAAAGATACAGCCTTCAGTCTAAAATGAGACAAATAAATTTGGTGTTCACAACCACAGGTGTCTTAACACACAGCTGAAACAGTGTCAAGCCACTGATCACAACCAAAATGTTTCTCTTTGATCACTTCCTGAAAACCATGGTAATCAGCTGAATGGCGTCATCTCACCGACAGGAGTTTCTCATGCCATGCTGAAAACTGGAACTGAGTCTTACCACTTATTGGGATAACAAGGGGTTAAAGTCATGGATTTAAAATGCTTCTGTCTGTAAGTAAAGGTTAATTCCTAAATTGCACTTATTCCCCAGATTTTAAGCAGTTGTTTATTCTCAAGTCTCCCAGAGTAACAGTCTCCATTTTTTCCAGACTAAACCCAAAGCAATCATTTATCAGAGCATCCGCTGAACTTCACACATGAACTCTCCTCTCCTTGTGAAGAGTCCTCAAATTCCACACAAGGTGTGAGCATGAATAACTGCAGGAGGCGCAAGCAGTGTTCATTTACAGAACTGCCTCTCTAAGGTAATGGGGAGGGAACTTCATCTACTGCAATTCCTGCCTTAGGAACCAGTTCTGCCTGGGAGTGGGACTGGAGAGTATGCTCTAATCTTGAGGAAAGGTAAAACTTATTGCCTGGTACTCACAGAATTGATTATCCCCTTAAGTGCTTGGAATCCTCCAGTGACAGGGAAGACTTGCTCTTTCACATCAGCAATTCTTTCCAGCTTTGGAGAGAAAATGCATGCAAACACATGAATCATCTGGCAAACTAAATTCCTCACAGTCCTCTACACCCTTAAAATTTAAATGGATGTCTAAAAGCAACCCTCATCAATTCTGAGAAGAGACGGAAACTTCAGAGCTCTCTCACAGCTAACTAAGAGTTTTCTGAACTGTAGGCCTTAGCACAGCTGACTGCAGCTAACAAAATGCTCGCTAGTCATTGTGGCAAGCATCACACTGAAGAAGCTTTTCAGGGCCTGCATATTGGCAGTGATTTTGTACCTTTGTCCAGAATTACTTCCCCTGTTTGCTCTGCCTTTCACTAAAAACCCTTTCTCTGCATCTTCTGCAGGAAGGAGCCTTTCATGTACCTCTCCTTGAAGCCACTTTGACCGAACAGGAGTAGCTACAGTGTTCACTGAGACACAGTAACTCTGGAACAGCTTTCCAGTGAAGGACATGAATCCCACCTTCTTTTCCTTATCTCAAGACTCTTACATATACACTGCTTGAATCTTGTCTACAGCTCCTCTGTTTACCAGTACCCTGATCTGGTTGCCATTCCAGTGAGAGGGGCTTGCCTGCACCCTCTCGTTGGCAGCTCCCAGCTAACAAGGGTATTTCCAACGGGTCTCCTTGGCAGTGAGCACGACACCCACACGTTCTATTTACGTCTACGTACACATCAGAGTGTGTTTCCTGAGCCAGAGAAGACATTACGCTGCCTAATGTAAGTAAAATTAAATTTCTGTACTACTTAACATTAACTCTGTAAAACTCTGGGTTGAGGTACTGCCTAGGACTCTATAATAGTTAGGGTCTTTTTCTTACCTGTTCCTGTTCAAAATCCAGGACACCGACACAGTAAACTCTCGCTCCCAGCTCTCTGGATTTCCTTGCCTGTAGCATCACAGAACAGAGCAATAAGCATTTCGTTATTCAACAAGGCAGCACCCAAACTCTGCAGAGCATGACATTTCTAGCTCATGCTCACCTCCTTCTCTGCATACAGGGGAATCTGTCCATCCAGCTTGCCATCAGTCAGCGCAATGATGATACTAGAGAACCTTGAGGCTCCTTGCTTCGCAATTTGCGCATTGGCCTGAAAACAACAAAATTATTTATCCAGCTTAAAATTACATCCAAACTTTTAACCATGATGCATCTTCTAAGCATCTAATGCAACATCTTTCTCATGACAATCCTCTGCCTCCCTTGAACTCACTACCAGCAGGGAAACCCATCATTGGTCCTTTCCAGCCACCCATCTCCAAAGCACTGGGATCACTGACCCATCAACCCTTGCCAACACGCACTTCTTCCAGGACAGATCTCTTCAAATCCACTGCCAGGATTTCCTTTGCTACCCCCCAGATTTCAAACAGTCAGTAGTTTCCAAGATATTTAAAAATGGCTTAAAACTTTTTTTTTTTAATAGCAACAAAATCCCCTTTGCCCAGCTTTTCATTGCACAGATCCTGGTTACAAACATGGTTCTACAGTTGCAGGGGAAGAACTGACTTGTCTGTAACAGTGAAAGCTTAGATGCTCACCTTCAGGGCCAGGGCTTTCATCAAAACTGCATTATTTGAACAAAGAAGAATATAAGTGGCTGGGAACTCTAATTAAGACAGCCCAAAGTGAGGAGCATTTGTCTCTGGGTTGCTGCTGCATGTGGCTGTTTACAGTGTCACTGGGATGCTGGCTGAGCTCTGAGATCCACCCCACAGACCCCTGCTCCCTGAGAAGGAGCAAGTCAGGGAAATTCCACACGGCAGATTGCTGTGATGGCTAGTCATCCTCTGCATGGGGTTTGGACAGTGTCTGGGCAACCCTGGGACCACTCAGGCAACCAGACAGATGTGAGCATAACAGACCAATAAAACATAAATCTATTTATGTTACAGGTTGTTATCCAAAGAGTGAGAACAGAGGATGTGTTGATTAAAAGAAGATGAGCAAAACCTACCTGTTTTAGTCCTTCATGTATGTATGTCTCACCTGCTGGTGTCACCTCCTCCAGATCCTTTAGACCTTTCTTGATTTTCTCTCTGCGAACGAAAAACGGATAAGAACCTGCTTGTGTGACCTGAAGTGTGAAAAGGGTGTAATTTATCAATTGAAAAAAGGTATTTGTCCTCAAGGAGAATTGAAATGAAAAGCTGTAAATTAGAGCCTTTAGCTAGGATCCCACGTGGAGGCAGACTGTGTGTTCATGACAGAAGTGGCGCTGTGGTAACAGGTATTTCAGACCTATCTAACAAAATATGCTTCAGTGAGTCAAAAAGCTGGAATCAAGGAAAATGTCCAGGCGGAGCAGATATTGCAAAGAGGTGGCAAAGCCTCAGCATTACATAGCCCAGTGGAAACTATGTTGTATTAGGTCTATTTTGCTACTTTAAACCAACTTTGCTTCTAATCACACTGCAGAGAAGAAATCCCCTAAAACAGTGGTTTTATTTCAGCAGAAATCTTCCAGACCAATATGTATGAATTTATCACATAGAATTGAACTTCAATAATTAAAGCCTTTGCCCTGAAGAAAATATCAATAGGCAAACACAGCATTTGCAAGATACCTTTTCTTCCCATGGGAAAAGAGCAGGATTGAGGACAGATTTAAATTTTGACTGTTACAACCTCTTCATGTGGCCTTTCACAGCACATCCCACACACGTCCACAGCTCACTTAGATTTAATGGGGGAATGCATCTGCACCATGATTTTTCACGAGTAGTACAGCAGATCCACCTGCAAGATGCTCATTAACTATGGGGCTGAAAGGGGAGAAGTTGACAGACTGCACCTCAGGAATTATTTCCAGTGAAATCAGCACAACTGGCGGGAACAAAGGCAGAGAGACTACTGAAAGAATCAAATCCAGAGGGTCTTCATTCTTCTGCAAGCACAGTTTCAGCCAAGTCCATGGAAAGTCATGCTAGGGAAGGATGAGTAAAAACTAAGAAGGGGCAAAATTTGGGCCAGAATATATAGAACACTGTGACAAATCTAGGTGAGAAAGAGGAACCCAGCAGGGGTGAGGAGATGGAGGGAAAATACATCGCGGGATGCGTGAAAGCTTTCCTTAGGCCAGACCAAATGAGAAAGAATGCATATGCCACACTGCCTGAATGCCACCCACTCGTCATTTGTTCCACGGATGGGCTTCCTCTATGTTTAGCAGCTCTGTTCCAAAGTACAATCCATAGCTGGAATAAGCTCCCCGTCACAGGATCCACTGATACGATCACAGAGGGGAGGGAGTAGAAGAGATATGTGGCATTGAATGTATGGAAAGGAACAAGTTATGTAAGATAATACAATCTGTTTGATCCAAATATTTTACATTCAGCATCTATAGAAACAACTTGCAAGTGATTATGTACGAACGCAGATTATAAACCACAGAGTTGGTGCTTGCCAGAAATGAGTGGCAGCACATCACAGGCGTTAGTGCTCTGCTGCCAAGAAACAAGCAGCAACTCAAGTCCCAGTTTTCTGAAACAGATTTCATTTTGCAAAAATAGCTTTTGTACAATCAGTTCGGTTTTATTTATCTGCAATGTCTTGTGACCCGGTCGCACAGCAATCTCTGGTGCTGCTAGGCCTCTGCCTACAAGGGGTTCCAGGAAAATCTTTGGCAGCATGAGCTCTTTTAGCTGCGTTTAATCAGGCAGCATCTCTTGCCCGCAGGGCACAGCTGCACTAGACAGACCCAGCCAGATGTCAACTAGCTCCCCGCATTCTCCAAGCTGGTCAAGTGCAAGCAAGTCCTGGTCTGGATGTCAGAATGCCAGTGTGGATGCAGGATTCGGGGCCCCAGAACCAACAGGAGAGGTAGGCTCCATCACTCTAAACCCCACCCCTGCCTGGTTTGAAGGCCAGGCATGGGGGTTCATGCCTGCCTGCACTGTCCTGATAATGAATGGGACTCAGCAGTCAACCAGCCACAGCAGCCAGGACCCCCATTCCTGCTCCTCAGTGCTCTCACCACTTCCCTTTCTCTAGTTTCTGTAAGGCTGCTTGGTGGCCACGGAAGTCCCCAGGGAAGTTCTGGTTGTATAACTCATCTGTACCATGACAGCAGAGCCCTCAGCCTGGGTGCCTGGACATCCCACAGCATAGCTTGGGAACACTAACAAAGGCTGAGGGCCATTGGCTTTGTGGTGCAAGTCAGAAAAGGGACGGAGGTGGAAGAGGCAAAACAGAGCCAGCAACTTGCAGCCTGTCTGTGTTTGGGCTGAATAAGTACAAATTTAATATCTTTTACCCACTCAGCATATGTGCTGCAGCCCATTTCTGTGTTTAAGCACAGGCACAACTAATTTTTAATAGCTACCCCGTCTGTTCTCTCTCTAAGCTGTGTAACTGCCTCAGACAGTTCCTCCAGCAGCAGTCAGGCAACACAGCTGCTAATATCCACGCAGATTCCAGAATGGGTGTTCTTAGCTCCTCTGAGTGGGGGACAGCACTCTGTATGTTTCTTCCATGTTGCATTCCAGCTATTGAAGTGCTGGAATCTTGAATTATCTCAATGTGATGAGCATATGAGTACTGGAAGGAGATGGTGGCTCTTACTGAGCATATATTTCTGGTGAGAAATGAGGCTGTGTGCTGCAAGGCAACGGCCTCATCCCTAACAAAGGAAGGCAAACAAAACAGGTACTTGGGGTTTGCTGCTAAGAAGGATGTGCAGTAAACAGGAAAACACACACACATGTCAGTGAAACCAAGAGGAGAAGTGTTCTTTGACAAAAAGAGGGAGGGCTCCATCTCTGATGAGGCAACCTGTCATAGTGGGGCAAGAAAACCCAGCATGAGCCTCCCCAGATGTATCATTTGGAAGAGGCTTATGCTTTCTAGGCCTCTTAAATACTACAAAGGGCCAATTCACTTAAAATAATTAGTCTGCTTCAAACCTGAGGCCTCCTGCACAGGCTCCAGATGAAAACCACGTCAGTGGCCAGCTCTGCTGTACTTGATACATGCAGCAGAACGCACTCTCTGCAGATGAGTCTGTTCTGGCAAGCTGCCTTGGACCCACGTGCAGGGGCAGCTCACGTGACCAAGGCCCCAAATGTGTCCATGTCTTACACATCCCTGTGAAACCAGGAGCAGTCAGCTGGACTAGGGACAAGGACAGGATAGTTGGTCATGTAACCAGGTACTCAAGTGTCCTACTTTTCCACCTTCACTAACACCATCTCTGTTGATCTCCAGCAGGAGTTTCACCCAGGCAGAGGCAGCAGAGCTCATCCTGGCCACTGGCACTGGTCAAGGCTGCCAAAGCCGGCTCACAGAAACCTGGACTGCTGCTGGCCAGGACAGCTGGCCAAAAGAGAACAAAGGCAACATCGTGCCAGCTGTATGGTATTCCTGAAGGTATCCACTGTCCCAAACCACGTGCTTTCCAGCAACGAGCCCTGAAGGTGAGTGCATCAATCTTTGTTTACCACTTACTGTGCAGTTTCCAGCTCAACTTCACAAATGTGTGTGTTTCAAATGGGCTTTAACCAGTGTGAGAAGGCTGTTCCACTGGGTGCTGTTGTTATTATATGGATTTATTGTAGCATTGTGTGTACTATGATTAACAATGAGTTCTCTTTACAGAGTTAGTCACAGCACTGCCCACACTCACAAAATATTAGGGAATGTGGGGGCTTTGGTGCTATGCTGTGGCTTTCTTTATATCCACAGCTTTATTGTGCAGTAAACCCAGCAAGAACATTGTGCAAACAATCAGAAGCCTAAAGCTCTCCAAACAAAAAATTCTGCCCTACTTTGATCTAACTGCTGGGAAGAAATTGTGGTTTCCTGACATTTGGGAATTAGCAAGTAAGCCAGGGCAAAAACATGCCTGCAAGTCCAAAGTGCATGTAACAAACCAAGGCCATAATATCCTATAATCACCCTCACAAACACCCATCCCCAGAACTGCAGTGTGCTTAGTTAGCATCCTCATCTTCTGTTGGGAACAATGGGGGCCAGACAGTCTCAGCATTTTTCCTCTGCTGACTTCTTTAATATCTAAAAGGACAGCTGCTCCAGCTGTATCTATCTGTCCTTACCTGTGTACATGTGGTCACAGTCACCAATCTCCTCCTCCCTTCTCCTTATTATTCCCCCTGAACAAGAATGGTGGCACTTTGTTTCACCTGACACACACACAAGTTCGGCCAACCCTGAACAAGAGCCAAGCCCCTCGAGGGAGCCCACTGGATCTGAAGAGGTTCTTCCTGTGCTTTACACAAGAAAAACACGATTCTGTCCCTGGCTCTAAGTGTGCCAGCAATGAAAAAGGCGCTTGTGTCCCGGTGGCGGGCTTCCAGCGCCCTGCCCAGCATTTCAAGTGGTCTGTGTGCTATCAGTGCTGCCTCTCAGGCCTGATAAGGAACAGGCCACTGACAGCCCACTGAAATTGAGAGAAAGGACCTCATTGACTTCAGCAGGCCTCAGAACAGGCTCAAGTGTCCTCTCCTGACCCCTCTACAGCCATCTGGAAAAATGACTTATAAGCCTCTCTCTGCCCACAGAGAGCAGATCCAATATCCGAGTCCGGATGGGGGGAAGCGGCTGTTTTCATGTCAGGCCACTCTTTAAGTGCTAAAACAGGAGGGGCTCGGAATTGAGTTTTTAGACATCTCAGATGTCAGCTACATTTCTGCCTGTTGCCAGCGGCAGGTCTTTTCAGGAGGTCTCATACTTGTTATGTATTGTTTAAAACAAACCCACAGCAGAGCTAACTAACTACACCACACCAACTACAGCTCCCTACTAACAGGAGCAGAAAGGATGGACCACCTTACTTCCACCCTGCCACAGGTTTGTGGAGTGATTCCTAAATGGTTTATCCACAGGTTCAAAACCCAGAAGGGTGTGCACGGCGGTAGCTTCTGGACAGAAGGGAGAGCGCAGAGGTTGTGTTGGTTTTGAGAAAGCTGAGAGGACATCAAAGGACTCTGACAGCAGTGCCACTGTCCTCTGTTGGGAGCACTCGTTCCACATGACCATCTCCAATTTCTGTGAGTTCAGTAATTATTTCTACAATATTTTCTTCTCTGCCTGTTTCTCCTCCTTCTGTTTCCCCCCACCCATCCTTAAGATATCCTAGCTGCAAATCCTCACTTGCTTTAGAAATCAGAGTGAGCAGCCTTGAATTCCATCCCCTGAAAGTTCAGGCACACCTGTACATCACCGCACCGTCAGGAAGATCTCACACCCTTCAAGTGGCACCAACCCCACTGTCTAAAACAGGCCCTGAAGTCCAGATTAGGAAATACAAACCAAAATACCTACCATATGTGAGAATATGAGAAACATTTATTTACCATTTTATGCTTCTCCTAGACCTGAAAAAATCCTGATAACCATTCCATGGAGGCTGCTTTACAAAAGCAAATGGAAGAATCATTCTCGCACTGTGCCAAGCGAGATGCAGAGTCACACAGAGATGAAAGCATTAGTGCTAGTTTTTCTGCAAAGCAGTGGCAGAGGTAACATCAAGGATTTGTTTCCCATCATTCCTCTCCTTCCTTTTTTATGAAGCTATCCAGGGATATGGCCACAAAATTAAATCAGCTCTGCAGGGTGGCTTCACGACTGGCCAGCACTTAGAGGTATCGGTCGTTGTCGTGTTCCTGTTACTGCTGCTCTGATTCAGTAAGGGCAGAGGCAGGGAGGGGGAGAATTTAGAAAGCAGAGCACTGACCTGTCTCCAGTTAGCGGCATAATGACATGTGCCTGGGTGGAAAACACGATAAATGACAGCCTCATCTTGGGGCTGTGGAAAAGGGAAAGAAAGCAAAAACACATTTCAGAGAAACACATAGATGCACAGCCTTTCATTCACTTGTTCAGGTTTCATCCATGTGATCTTTACCCTCCAGCCTCCTAGGAATGTACTTTTGAACTACAAACCCAAAATGAGAGGAGTGAAAGCATTTTTGCCCATCCTCTCCTTGCCCAGATGCTTTGGGAACAAAGCAGCAGGATTATTACTCTCTCCCTCATGACTAGTCTCTGATGATGTGCCCACCCCACGCACATCCTTTGGAATTGCCAGGGCCACTGGTATAACACCAAGACAGGGACACCACTCAGTTCCCTCTTGCTCCCGTGGGTACTAACCAGACACACTTCCCATCTTTGAAACTGACCCTGCCAATTTCCCCTTTTCTTTCAGGATGACACAATGCCAATTTCCAACTCTGCTTTTTGTTTATGTTTATCAAATCCTCCCAGTGCCCACTGACTGCCTCAGCCCTGAGAAAGCATGCAGGGTCTTCCAGAGAGAGACTGGGCTTGTTTCTCCAACCAGAGAGTTGTGAGACTTGAAAACTTCTTCCCTAAAAGCATCCAGGGAAATATCATGGTAAAAAGCAATGCTGTATGAATTGATTTTATTGAGGAATTCAATCTTTTTTTTTTATTTTAACTTTAGGAAGGTCACTTGTCTCTTTGCACAAGGTTGCAGGGGATCACATCTAATTAGCAGTGGAAAGCACTTAGGAGTTGCCTGATGCTTTGGAGGCCCAAGACAGGAATTTTCCCAAGGTAAGCTGTAAAATCTCTCCTGCATGATTTTACATTTTATTCATCACAATTTTAATATATTCACTAACTTCGTAACGTACTGTACATGAGTATCAGCATTAATTAATCAGGTTACGGTTAGTCAGGACTTAACACTTGAAAAGCTGAATGACCGTATGTTTTCAGTCCACTGATGTCACTGATGCAGCTTAAAACTATTGACATCAAGGGAATATAAGTACTTTTCTTCTTTTCTTTGTTTTTTTTGTGTAATTCCAGAGAAAACAACAAAACAACTTTCCAAAGTTTCTGTCGCCCCCTGGACAGAAGTTTTACGTAAGTTTACAGAAGATTTTCTTTTGACAAGAAGACAATGAGCTATATTTACTTATAAAAGCCTAATTGGATCATCCTTTTCTTAGCAAGCCAAGATTACAACTGCACTCTGCGCTTGGTTTTCCTCAGCAAAACCTACCACACCACCTCTCCCTGTGTGTGGTGAAGGATTCGTTAGGTTTATTCTGGGTTTTGTGGTAGGGTTTTTTAAAGCAAAGCACTGCAATCCTCAGCTGTTTGTACAGAGCAGTCAGCCAGGATTTGCAGCAGCTATTTCAAGAGGAGCTGGGCTTGCCCGACAACACTGCTGACAGAACAAAGTTGATTATATGTAAGTACAACAAAGGCACTGTTACATGGCATGGGCTTCCTCTGAGTTTGAGCTTTAACATTGCTCCCTTCCTTCTGACCTGCACTATATATTAACGCATATGTTTATATGTGTTCAAGACTGTTTCTTTATACAGATCTCCAAACACGGACTTTGAGCAGTACTCCATCAGAAACTAAGCACACGGTATATTGAAAAACAAGTTTAACAAAAACTTCAAATCACATCTGATGGTCATTTAAGAAAGTGAGTATTTAAAGGCACATATTGTCACCTTTTTTGCTCAGTTCCAAGCACAAGAAAATAAATTCAAAGTTTCCAATATTTTCCTGCAGTTTGGGTCTTAGAAGCCAAACTTTTAATGTGTTTGTGGAACACATCCCCTGAGCTTGCAAAAGCAGGGGGACGGGGGGTTAACACAGCCCAGAATTACTCCAGCACCACCTCGGCTGTCACAAGCAGCACCACGCACCTCACAAATCTTTCCGTCAGCTGATTTACAAAATCAAATATCTCTCGCCAGTTCGTCGCCACGCTCCCAGACCTACAAGGGAAAACCAGAGCACATCGGCAGCCTGATCCGGGCTGACATTTCGAGCAGAAACTGACCATATTCGCGGTTCCAGACAGCTCGCTAGTAAGTTAGTCGCCCGGGCCCCGCTCCCTCCTCGCCCTGAGGGCGACCGCGGCCGCCGAACTTCCCCACAAAAGCCCGGCCGCCGCGGCGGGGCCGATGCTGCTGCCGCCGCTCGCTCTCCTCCCAACCCCTCCGGCCGCAAACGCACCTCCGCTGGGAGAACTTCCACGGAGGCCCCTCTGCACACCCCCTCAGGGAGGTCCCGGCAGGATTCCCGAACTTCCCTCAAGACGCCGTTCCCGCCGAGCCCCTCACGATGCTCTTCCCGCCGTTTTCCCTCACGGCCGCCCCCCTCTCTTCGCGCGTGCGGCCCCTCACAGCCGCCCCCCACCCCCCCGCGAGCGCGCGGCCCCTCACGGCGCCCCCCCATCCCCGCGCGCGCGGCCCCTCAGCCCCACGCAGCGCCCGAACAAAAGCGGCGGCGCCGCCGCCCCGATGCCCGATGGTGGCGATTCCCCCATCCCCGCCCGCGTCTCGCCTCGCCGCTTACTTGTCCAAGACGAAGTACATATCGAAGGCTCCGTGGCACGACGGCTCGCCCGCAGCCGGCGCGGCGCCGACGGGCAGCGGCGGCAGCAGCAGCGGCAGCAGCAGCAAGGGCACGGCCCCGGCCATGGAGGCTGCGGGGAGCGCAGGCGGGCGCTGCTGTCCTGCCGCTCGCCGGAGTGGCCGCCCCTCGCCGCCGCCACCGCGGCTCGCCCGGCCCGGCCCGGCCCTCCCTCCCCACAGCAGCGGCGGCGGCGGGCGGCTGGGGCGGGGGACAGGGCGGGCGGGCTCGCACCGCCCCCGCTTGCCCGGCCCCTGCGTCCCCCTTGCGTCCCGTCTGCCGCGTCGCTCCGGCCCGCGGTGCTGCCGGCGTTGCGCGTGTGCCAGGGAGTGAGACCCAAATAAATTTAATGTCCAGGGGGCTGGGGATTGCACCAACACCTCAGAGTTGGAATTTTGAAACAAACAAAAAAAGCCACGTCCTAACAGTGATCATGTGTCTCCCACAGGCTGGGGAGGTGATTCAGACTGCAAAGAGGATCTTGCTTTTTTCCCTCCGCTGGAGGAGATGGGGAAGTCACAGTCATCCTGCTGGAGAGTTTTCCTCTCATCTCACTTCAGCCCCATTCCTGCTGTCTCTGGACGGTTTGCTGTAGCCACAGCACTCTGACCTGACACATCTGTGTCACGGTGCCTTCTCCACACCAATCCCAACCCCAAGCCGACCCTCCCTATGATGCAAGTTGGAAATTTCACCAAAGCCCGCGGACCAGCAGTGGATAACGTGAGCCAGAGATCTGGCTCATGAAGTTTTTAATGCCTTTGAGCTAGGAAGGCCAAAGGGTAAGCAAGCGGTGTTTTACAGTCTCCGTGGATACACAAAACATGGAAGATTAAGGACAGAGCAGCCTGGGCTTTGCCAGAGACCCAGCCAAAAGAACGGCCGGGCAGAGGCTTGTGAGACAACAGAGGAAGCTTGCAGAGCTTCGCAAAACCAGCTGCACTCCAGCTTTCCAAGCTGCACGAGTCCGCCCCAAGCCCCAGGAGCACTCGCCTTGCCTGGGAGTACGTGTCATGTTATCCAGATGTTGGAAATCTTGCTTCAAGCGCATGTGACCCTGTGTGTTTGGAACAAGCCTCCACTGCCAGTTCACTCTTTACTTGTTTCCAAGTGTGTGAATTCCTCTTTTAGCCTGTGGTTTCTGCTGAAGAAGCAGATAAATCATGGCTGTTTTGCTGGAATGGCTGGATGAGAGGGAGATAGGCATGTAGGACTTACAGGGCAGTGGCTCATGGCTGTTTGGCCTCATTCACACAAGGGCTCCAGCCTCCTTTCCCAGTTCCCAGAACTCGTTTGCTGATGCCTGGCTCTCTCCCAACCCTCTTCCAGTGCCACAGTGCTGCACAGCCCCATCAGGACAGGTGTTCCTCCCTGTGTGCATACAAACCCTCAGGAAAGCAGCCTCCTGACCTGGTATCTCCATGATATCCCAGGAGCCAGATGGGGCATCAGCAGCTTGCCAAAACAAGCCATGTTGCAGCAGCAGGAGGGGACCTTGGCTCTTGGCTGCACCAACGGACCCAGGCCAGCTGCAGACCTCTGCCCAAGCCCAGTTGGAGCAGGCACAGCCTGTCCTCACTCCCCATCCTGCTCGTCTAGAATCCAGGTCACTTGCACCAGGACCTCCTTTACACTGGCTCCTTGTGCCTGGAGGCTGGGACAGCAGGGAAACCAAGGGTCCAGGGAGAAACCACCCTCAGTGATGGAAAACAGATCTCTCAAAAAAATACAGCTACAAAGTAACCCAGCCCTAGAAGCAGAAGTTTTGATGTGGATGGTCGATGTGCCATCAAACTCAAGTTTACTGCCAAGCTTTACTGCAGAGAAAAGTAGTAAACAGAGCAGCTTACAGCACCTTTGGGATTATACAGTTCCCTTCTTCATCTCCAGCACTTGCAGATGATTTCCCCACATGCTGTCCTTTAACATCCACCCACTCCCACCTTCTTTTTGGCCCAGGCTGGTTAGGAAGACCTCAGGCAAACGGCGCCAAGCGAACTTGTATCTGGGGATGAGCAGCTGGAAGGAAAATCACCCTTGCTGTAACCTGGCTGTGAGCCTAGCCCTGCCTGTGGGTCCCCAGGAATGCTGCAGCAGAAAGGTGGGGCCTGGGGGGGAAGCCCTTCGGTGCTGTGGTGAGATGACCTCAGGACTGGAGTCAAGCAGTGGCTTGGTGGCCACACAGGCTGCCTTTTGCATAGGCTACAGAGGGTCAGGAGGGCTTTGCTGCTTGATAAATCCAGCTTGGGTCCAGGATACCTCTGCCCAACAGCTGTGAGCCAGCCTGCTTTCTTCAGGATGCTCAGTGATTGCCAGCATTTGGAGAAATCAAACTTGGGTTTGTCTGTGATTGCGGCTGCCATGCTGATTAATTAAATCCCCTGTCTGACTCAGGTCTGGGATTGCCCTTCTGCCACATGATCCAGGGGCAGCATGGAACAGGACAGCTCCACAGCCAGCGCTTCCAGACACCCTGAGCTGTGCAAACCCAGTGACAGGTGATGATGATGATGGGGAGCCTTGAGCCGGGGTAGCTCACAGGAAAATATTTTTCTTCTTCTCTCACAGGATATGAACCACACATGGAAGTCTCATGCTTTGTAAAAGGAAAGAGAAACCAGAGGGGCTCCAGCAGTTATACAACACGCAGGAACTGTTTGAGAGCTGCCTCCTGAAGGATTAGGTACAAATCCTTGTTCCCTTCACAGCTGTAGCCTTGTGTCTGTGCGCATCCTGTAAAGCAGTGTAGGAATGAATAAATAAAAAGGACAGCATTAAGTAACACAGGAACTCTCGTGTTCATGTGGTACTGCCTGCATCATCCAGATGGAAAGTATCTGTCTAGACAAATCTGGGAATTATGCAAGCTCGAAATTCCTGAATAGCTCTTCCTTTCCAACATTACGAACCATTTGCAGTGCCCACCGAAAATACTCACAGAAATAGAGGGGGGAAAGAAATCCTTCAATTCCAGCAGCCAGGAAACCTAAACACTGGCAGTATGTTGGATTAGAGAAGGTCTAAGTGCAGGAATATGGAGCAGTGTCTCTGCTGTGTGCACGCTGACTCATCCCCGAGGAGCCAGGATGATCCCTGGTGCTCACTCCTGTCTCAGCAGAAGTGGAGCAGGCTCCCTCAAGCTTCTTGTGGTTCTCTGCTGCCTGATACCCTGGACAAGGCACAGAGCTGCTTGTTTCCACTTTTCCAGAGCTGTTTGTTTCCACGGTGCTCAGGCAAGCAGAAGGAATGAAAAAAAGAGGGAAAGATGGTCTGTCCTGGTGCAAACCACAACAGCATAAAAATAAATCACTCTGCCTGGGAGAGCCAAAAGAAAAGGCAGGACAGAAAACATGGAAATCCCACTCTGGCCCAGGAGCTGCTGCTGCTGGCTCTGAGCAGCGCCCAGGGATCACTGGGGCTGGGAACTCAGCACAACTCTAGAGTTGCAGTGACCCTTTTTGGTGTTCTTGGGAAACAACGGCCCGGCCAGAGGAGACAGCAGAATGGAGCAGCCAGGAACTCTGCCTGCAGAACAGTGCAGCCCAGGGCAAGGATGACACAATTCTCAATATTGTATGGAGAAAAGTAATTTTTAAAAAAGCACAGGTCGTGATCCAGCAGTCATCCAGTTTGTGGCAGTTTTATCACTGACTCCAGGGGGGCAGGTTCAAACCTTCCAAGGGCGCATCCAAACAGAAACATCACTTGTGGTCAGTTTGGGGTCACACTGGAGGAAAAGGGGCTGATGTTTATCCATCTGGCCTGGCCCCTTCAGTGCTGCAGAGGAGAGCGAGAGAGAGCATTGTGTCAGTTCTGTCCTCCCAGGTCCAGGAGAGAAAGAGTAAAGAGCAACTGGAAGGCTGAGAGATAAAACAACTGCTTGTACCGCTGTTTGGGGGCAATCAGAGCAGTATTTATGCAGGGCCAGGGGGCTGCAGCAGGACATCACATCGTGCCTGAGCCACCGTTGGATCAGCAGCCCGGAAAGCAGATGTGCCAATTTCCTGTCCTTGATGATGATGGGCCCTAATTACGCCAGAGCTGTGGCAATGTCCTTTCTTGTGTATGACCCCTAATTCGGTTTCATGAAGTCATCTGTGCCAGGTTCTTCCGGCTGCAAGGCTGGGGCGAGTGACAGTCACGAAGAGCCCTGTGTTCTGTGTGCCCAAACACCTGGCCCGTGCTTTGAACCAACAAAATTTGACTGGGAACAAACAAAATTCAGGCAACCCACTGGGAACTGGGTCAGTTGCTTGGCTTGCTTTACCTCATGCTGGTTATCATGCCTGCTGTGTGTTGGGGGGAACATTCCAAGACAGGTGTAGGCACTCAGCAGAGACCAGCACTTAAGAGAGGCTGTTCTCTTGTGGGGGGATGAATTTTGGAACTGGGGGGAAAAACACTCCCCTTTGTTTTTCCACCAGGGAGATTCCCTTGCTGGCATTGCTGCTGACGCTTTTTTCAACTTTTCACTATTCCTTTCCATGGTTTTTGCCAGTTTATTTGGGGCTTTTATTCAATTTTTCCCCCATTTTCTGTCTCACTCATAATTTGAGGAGTTCCCCAATTTTGAAGATTGCCAGCAGAGCATATTTTTTTAGTTTATGTATTTAAACAGAGGCTTTTATAAGTTTGGGAGAGGCTTTTTGGATGGTATTGTGGGAGGTTTTTCAACTTTTTTCTTGTGCGACATTTTGAGGAAGCTTCTTAGGGTTTAGAATTTTTATTTTTATTTTTTCTTCCCTTCTTTTCCTCAGGAGCTCTTTGTGGAATTAGATTTGTCTTTTCGTGTAGATCCTGCTTTGCATGGGTGGAGTCACTGCTCCTGAGCCCAGCCACACCCCCCAGGAGCTGTTTGTTGTTCCCTGATTGTGTGACTCTGATTATTGTTTATTGATTATTGCGCTGATTACCAGTAGCTCCCATCTCTGGGATCCCCAAGCCTAGGCATCACCCGGGCTTGCTGCTGCTGGAAGAGGATGATGCTTGGGTGTTTGGCACAGAGGTGCCATGGAGGTTTGCAGGGCAGTGAAAGGAAGAGACTGCTCCCAGGACATCAGAGATGCACAGCAGGGGCTTGGTGGCCACGTGGCACTTGCTTCTTCCTATGGCCCACATAGGGATGGAACCCACAATCCTGGCATTTTAAGCACCAGGCTCTCAAGAACTGAGCTAATTTGGTGTTAGCTCTCTTCGCGGTTTTAAGGCCTGACTAGATTTTTGATCTGGTCTGGTGTTGGCAGGAGGTAAACCCATCCAAGATACTTTCCAACCTGACTGGGTGATTTTCCTTCTTGCCTACAGCCCCTGTGCTTGGCTGCAACACTGTTCCTCTGCCCTGTGTAATCTCAGGTTAGTGAAGATTTGTACACCAAACTCCACGTCTAGAGGATGTGTTTGGGGAAGCACCACTTTGAGAAGGTAGGATGAGGTTTCCATTGCCGTCAGCTCCTGGTTCTGCTGCTGTCACACCGCAGGGCAGGAAGGATGCATGTGGGGGTGTTTGCTGGCTGACTCACGGCCCTGCCTGGTTATTCACCAGCCAGATCACACTGCTGACTTGGCATGCATCAGCCTTGCCCTGTTCATGTGAGCTGCTCCCCTGGCTGCCTGGATGGCAAGTGTTTTTGATCACCAGTGTGACTGTGCTGGCCTTAAGACAGGAGTGAAGTGTCTGGGATGTGTCTTATCTGACTGGTGTTTACATCTGTGTGACTCTGAATTACCTTTTCCTCAATTTCTCCACATGTAAGAAGTTTACCTTATATGCACTCATGTCCTGTTGTCTGCCATACAATGTTTTATCCTTTTCTCTTCTTCCTATGTCTGGGCAGTTAAGATGGGTGGAGGTGGAGCAGTGCTGATTGGGTTGCAGGCCTCATTTTCTGCAGTGGCATTGGCAGAGCAGCAAATGCTACAAGGGCGGGAAGGGTCATGTCTCTTCCTCCAGGGACAAGCTGGTGAAGCAGCTTGTTAAGGACCTCATATGTTTTCATGGATCAGATTAGCAGGGTGCAGAGGATGGTGTGCTTGGCATTGCTTTTGGGGAACAGGTAGAGTTACCTGGCAATAGCCACAGGAAGAGAGCAGGGATATTAAACTTTCATCCCCCATGGGGCAGTATTTTCATGGGCCTGTTGAATTCTTGTGCCTGTAAGAAGGCCTTTTAAAGGGAATGTTTGCTCAGCAAAGCTAACCAAGAAGCAGAATAGCTCATGGTACAATGGTACCATGGCACCATAGCCCAAGACACCTGTAGTGACACATGTTGAGCAGGGAGGGCCTTCAGTCCCTGCTGAGGATATGCAAAGACTGGTTTACTTCCTTGGAAAACTCATTTCCTGAGTTGGAGATGGTGATGAGTCAGTGTGTGTTCACCTGGGCAGCTCATCTCGTGGCACAGACAAGCCATGGTGCGTAAGCTCCTCGGTAGCTCCCTGCCAGCCCTGTGCTCTCCCCCTTCCTCTACTCAGGGGCACTTACTTGTTTTGCTTGCTATTCCAAGAACTGTTGGAAGCAGCTGCACTTCAGAGAATGAGCCAGAGTCACCATGAGCTTGGAAAGGTACTGGGTGCACAGAGAGCAAAAGAAATGGGAGGTGGTGTCAGCTGCAGTGAGTGAGCAGATGTTCCATGTTATGGAACCAGGCTGGTGCTCTGCAATGAGAGTTATGCTCTTAGAAATCAAGTTTACTTGGGAACTCAGTGTGCCAGCAATGCTTGTCCCCCTCAGGATTTGCAATCTCAGCCTGTGTTCTCAGCACCTTCCCCGTTACCTGCCTGCCGCCCAGGTGCTGGCTCAGGCTGGAAGCATGGGAAATGGCAGTCAGTTCTCCACAGTTTGGCTGGGAGAGGTGAACAATGTGCTTGCTGTACTCAGCATGTTTTGTCCCATTTGTTTTGGAGCTGCTTTGCAGGCGCCAAGTGCAAGGTTGGCCACAGGCAGGTGTTACAGAGAGGGCACAGCTAGTCTGAGCTAGAAACATGGCAACTGTTGATCAGCACTGTCTGTGCTTATCTGCAGGAAGTAAGGAATAGCCCCCATAAATCCTGTCCCGTAAATCAAACCCTCCTGAGCTCAGCTCTTACGAGCCACGCCGCAGATCCTGGATGAGCAGCAGGGAAAGGTGCAGCTGAGTCACCAGCAGGGAGGGACTCAACACCTTGCTGCCTCAGGGGAGTTGTTTGCACACACAAAGATCAGCCTGCTCTGTCCTTGTCCTCAGGCACACCGTACACACTTTCCCAGATGGGCAGGTGACATTAGTGCAAGGTATGACCTTGGATGTGCACGTTAGTATAACGTGTGAGTGGGAATGCTGAGGGAGGGCTGGTGTTGTCTGAGGAATCAGCAGGAGAGATCCAAGTCCCTTAGAGATTGCTAGCCAGTGTGGGCGTGTGTTAGCAAGGCTGAGTGGCCACAGCTGAGGCACTGGTTCCTTGCAGCCAGGGCAGCAAACCTTGGGGGTTAATATCCACTTTTCCAGTTTCACTTTTACTGGAGTATAACCCTTACCGGGAACTGGGAGCCAGTATAAAAATAATGGCAATTTTCTCTGGGGCTTTGGCTGGGGTCCTTCCCCCTGTCCTGCCTTAACAGAAATAATGTGCCATCTCTGCTGCTCTGTGGTGACAGTTCCCATCCTCAGGTGGAGATTTTAGGGGTGTGCAAGAAGGCTCAACTTTCTGTGCCTCGTTTGTAAAGTTCCTAGGCATCCTGGAATAAGATGCATAACAAGAATCACACAACAGAACACTGAAAACACCTAAATAAAACCCAAGCAAAACAGGCAAAAAAAACCCCTCCAAACCAGTTTTTCAGCTGCTGTGCTGAGGGAATTTTCATTCAGCATCTTGTAGGCAGTGTTTCATGTCTTGCAGAATGAAAGTTACTGAATGTAACTCATCAAGGCAGAATGCTGTGATATAATTTAGAAGCTCATTAGAGATCATAATCACAGTGACAGATGTTGGTGGGAAGTAGGAACCATCACAAAGAAAAATAGAGAGCTGTTTGTCATGAGGGTACTAGATCATATGGGGGCAACATTTTCTGGGATATCTAAGGGATTTGATTATCACTTGGAGGTTTCCATCTAGATTTCTTAGTGTATAAATCACTTGAAAAATAAGACTGAAGCACTCAAATATTGAAAGGCCTTTTCAAGACTTTGCTTGCAAGAGCCATAAATTGGAGTTGTGTCTGGTAACCCATGTTGGAGGAGGGCATGCCCTTTTCTTGGGTGAGCTATGCATACCACAGCCTCTCTGAGTGTCAAATGCTGTGGGATGGGAGCTGGCTGTGAGGTGGGAGAGCTGTACCTGGGTAAGGAGCAGTGGAAGCAGCTGAATTGTGCAGGTAGCTTGAGCATGGGCTTGTGGCATGTGCTGCAGAGAAAAAGGCTTTTAAGGGTGACCAAAAGGTGTTATTTGGCCTGTTACCAGGGTGAGCACGAAATCATCACCAGATCTGGAGATGTGCACTCTTCCTTTGTGCCACCCACTTCCTCCGGGTTGCACCATCAGGGTTGAGACAGACTCTGCAGACCCTGTGCACGAGAAGTGACTCGGATGTGGCTGCCAGCGCGAGAGGCTCCATGGGGATGGAGCGGAAATCCTGGCCTGGCAGAAATCCTCAGTTGCAGGGCCACAGCAGGGGTTGAGCCCCCAGTCTTAATGCTCCTGTGTGGTTTGGAAGGGCAGAGATGGAAAGGGAGGGCAGCCTTGGGAGGTGGAACTGCAGGGCCTCAGTAGTGGAAGTAGGTTAACAGAATCATCATTGGACTCTGCTGGCATGTGGGCTCACTGGGGTGTGAAGTCACCTGATGGAAGCAATGCCCAATAACAGAAATACCCTAGCAGAAAATGAGCTTTTGTTGCTGCAGTGCTGTTCTTCTGAGGTGTTCCATCTGCTTTACAAAGAGTGTCTGACTGAGCCCAGCAACGCTTCCATGAGAACAGCATCTCTAGTGACAGCTTCCAGCTGTCTGGCAGATGAGAGCACCCAGGTGTCGTGGCAAATGGGGAGGGAATTATAACCATCCCATTTCACTGAGAGAAGGATGCTCCTGCAAGACAAAAAGGGACCACCTAGTTTGTCTGCTAGACAGCCGAATGTCCTTAAGTAGGCACTAAAAATGAAGGCGTGGAGCGTGCTGTAAGCTCATACAAGGAAATAAAAGAGAATAAGTCAAAATAGTTGGATTAATTTTGTCTTTGGAATGTGGGCTAGGCAATTTTAGACAGTTACTTCGAATGATCTTTAAACTTTTGTGTTAAAAAGAGGAGAACCCAGCAGAAGCACCTCGGGGCTCTGCCTGTCACAGCCGTCCGACTCTCGGTGGCCCTGGCAGGGCAGGAGGGGCTGCCATGTGCCATGGGGCACAGAATGCAGTCAGAGCCCTGGGCTGGTGCTGTGGCACAGATGATCTCCACAAACTGTGATGACATTAATCTAATGTATGCGTTTTCCTACGAATGTGAATACCAACAAATACAAATCCCATGCAAATCAGGCACTCACGCAGTATGTGCAAGTGGCTGAACATCTGAGGACTCAAATATTATATCAGAAGTTGTTTGCAGACGTGCCCGTTCCAAAATTTGCTGTTACGCCGCCCTTCTGTGTTCCCGTGGGAACTCTCAGGTGAGGGAGAAATGTGCTCCCTGCTCCCGTTCAGCTAAAAGAAGTTTGTGAAGTAAAACCTGGCTTCCCTGCTGCATTCCTCCTCCTTCCCCAAGCCTGCAGCTCCTTCAGATGCCCGGCTGCCAGGAAAGACTCCCCCAGCCTCTGTGGTTTCCCCTTGGGGTGGGGGAAAGGTGGATGTTAAGCCTTCCTCAGAAAAGGAAGCGGTACCCTCTGCCAACTGGCAAGGAGCAAGTGCTGGCACCAACTGCAGGAGAGAAATTATTCACTCATTCTGCAGGAGCGTGCATTGGGAATCCCTCTTCCAGTCCTTGCCTGGCTCTTCCAGCTGTGCCTGCCGCAGCCCAGGTGCTTGAAGGGACCTGGGGGGGTGTGTCCCCAAGGGGCTGGGAAGCTCCCTGGGATGGTGTCTCTCGGGTGAGAAATCTTGGCATCTCTCAACCGAACCAAAAGGGAAGCTGACAGCTTTGCCAGAGGCTGCAGGAAGGGAAGGAGGCAGTGAATTTACTGCCCCTCATCCAGCACCATGGGGAATTCAGGCTGCAACAGGAAAAGGAAAAGGTGGGAACAAGGGCGAACTGTGCAAGAACACCAAGTGTAAAACCCCTTAGTCCAGGTTTTGGGGTTGTTTTGGTTTTATTTTTTTAGTTGCTGTGGAAAGCTCAAGAGTTTCAAAATGGTGCTGGATCTTGTAAAATGAAGTCTGATGGATTCAGCAGGGTTTGCAGAAACACCCCAGGAAGAATGGGGGGAAGGTAACCCAGCAGCTCATGTACAGGCAGTCAGAGGTGATGCCATCCAGGTGGAGGGACTGGGGTGCAGAGACATGGGCCTCAATGAAAACAAGTAATAGGGGAGGCAGAAGGATATGTTGTTGTAAATACCCAGTTGCTCAGGTTATTTTTTCCTCAGGAAACTATAGTTGCTTGTGCAATCAGGATAGGATTTAGGAGAGGGAGCAAGCCTGCCCAGGGGGTTATATCCCACGTGAAGACTGTTCTCCCTTAAAAGGGGCCAGATTTTGTGGTGGCACAGGGAGATTGCTGATGGGAGCTGTGAATGGCCGTGCCAGGAGAGGGGCCTGTCCTGGCAGTGGCAGTGGGTGCTTGCCTGGCTCCAGAAAGGGGGTGCCTCTGGAGCACAGGAGTACAGCTTGGAGGGGTGGTTGGGTTTTCCCTGCTCATCCAGAGCTCATGGATATGATGAACAACATACCATAAAACCCCTTCCAGCTTTCCCCTCACTATCCCCTCTGTGTACTCAGCTGATCAGAGGGTTTCAGGGAACTGCTGACTTCTGTGCTGAGAGAAAATAATCTGGTATCTCTTAGGCAGTGGCAAATTGTGTGGGCTGAGATCACATTTACTCTTAGCCACAGCCTGCAAGTATTCCATGCATAGCCCCCCTTAGTGAAAAGCCCCAACCTCTGCCAGCAGGTTAAGAGTTAGGGCCAGCAACCCCTGGCATGCCGATAAATCTTCCTCCTGAGCTCATCAAATCCCCAGCCTGCCTGTTCAAGAGGGATTCACAAGAGGCAATACCAGACTGACCTTTGTGCTGCCATAAATGCGGGTGCACGTGAGCCAGCTCAGTCAGCAGGCTCTTATTTTTGTCTCCCTTCACTCAGGGTAGTTTGTCTCACCCAGCAGCTACAGGATTACTGCAGCATCCTGACAGCACGGTGTGAGGTGCTTACCTTTCTCTGTCCCCTCCTTTGTCAGCTCCTTCAGGTGGCTTTTCCCAGGCCTCCCCTTTTGGACCCTGTGGGACTGTTTTTCCCTCTCCCCATGACTGCCTGTCTTTCAAAATACTTTGTAGTTTTGACAATGTTGATTTTTACTGCAGTAAGGGAAAAACGTGGCCTTTTTTGATAGCCAGATTGCATGTTTGTTTGTTCTTTTATTTTTGGCTTCTTAGAGCTTTTTGCCATTTTTCACTTTCTAATTGTCTCTTTTTCTGATCCAGGCACTTATGCTCAAAGCCAACATTTCTTATGGCAATTTTTTATCACCTGCTGGCTAGAACAGAATAGGAAAAAAACTAATTCTGGCTGAAGGATGTACAAAAGCAGGATAACATAAAGGCTTGAAGGATTTGATATTTGAAGGATCTCTTCTGTGATAGAATAGAAAAAATCTGTTTAGAGGTGAAAGACCTGGCTGCAGGCAGAGGTCTGGCTTAAGCTTTAGAACAGAGTATCTCTGTAACTTGAGGGGACCAAAGTGGATCCCAGTTTATGTCACAGGGGGAAAAGCCTACCAAAAAGGAATTGCTTGGGCACCCAGATGGTTTGCAGCTCAGGATAATGCCTTGGGGGCTGGCAGCAGACAGGAGGTAATGAGCAGGTCTGATGTGCAGGGGAAGTCAAGCAGAGGCAGTGGTGGGCACGGGACCCTGTTGAGGGAGGTTGTGCTTGCTGAAATAGGGTGCTGCAGTGCAAGACTGGCAAGGAAAGGAGCAGCACACCTCGGTCTCTTGGGAAAACGGTATCTGTGTGTCTTGAATAACACTGTCATGTCTGGAGATAGCTGAATTTTTTCAGGACCCTGTAGGGTGACTGTATTTCGCTGAGACTGTGTGCAGGGAGTCCTGAGTTTGTTGCTGTTTTTAACATTAGGTAAGCAATAAACTGGAAAAGCTACGTGTTTCTTGGAGGCACTGGTATCTCTCCCTTCCTCTCGAGATTTGCCTGGTCCCCTGGTGTTGCCAGGAGCTCTGGGGATGTCAGGAGCCGAGCTTCCAAGGCAGGAGCAAACTGCAGAGTGACCTGTGAATAGGCTTGCTCACTCCCACAATTTCAGCCTCTGTGGACACTGACAAGCCAAAAGACAGAGGCAATGGTGGCAACAGGTAATGTTAAATGTTGGTTGTGAATGGGAGGCTTAATGCTAAACAGCAGTATTCTGGAATCCTTCAGCACAGCAAGATCCCAGGCAGAGATGACAAGCTTTTTCTGCAGATGAGAGGAGCACCAGGAGTAGCACTGTCAGAGGTGGGTCATGGAACTGGATGTTGATTGCTGTGTACCTGCTGGTGCTGGCTCTGGAAGGAGGGCTTCTGCCTTGGCTGGTGGGGTCTGGAGCCTTTAGTAACGCACAGGTGCTCCATGTGAGCCCTGTGCAATGCTCCGCCACCTCAGTGTTGGTGCTGCCAGCCCTTCTGGGAACGGCTGCTACCATGGACCATCCCCTTTGTCTCAGCCCTGGCTCACCAGGACCGATCCCAGCCCAGGTCAGAGTTTGGCAGCCGCCATCCACGTTGGGCCACGTGTCTGGAATCCTCTCTTTCCACCCCAGCTATTGTTTCTGAGGGCCTGTTCACAAAAGCTTTGTCCGCCCGCTTGCTTTGCAGTAGCCCCTGAGCAGGGCCAACCCACCTGTGTTCCCTGGGAGGTTATTCCTGGCTGAACAAGCTTTGCTCCATGCAGCTGATCTGCTTAAGTGCACTTCCCTGCCTTGCTTTCATTCCACTAGTCAGGCTGCAGAGATAACGTCTGTCTTTGTTCTGATGCGAGACCCTTGCTTAGGTACACAATCTTCCCCATAGTGTGTGCTTCAAAATAGATGAAATGCCTTTTCTGAATTGCAGCTTAGATGGATTTTGATAGAGAGGATGGAGGAATCATATACAGAAGGAAAAATCTTTTAAAACGAGAACGGAAGCAAATATAGTTTAGTAGTATACTCGTTACAGAATGAACAGCATATTGTATGTGCTGTGTTAGAGGTATGTTATGAATAACAAAAGCACTGGAGCATTTACATATTTGTTTTCAGAAATCCTGGCAGTTGGATTTCACCATTCTGCGCCTCTTTGCCAGAATCACTAAACAGTGGTACATATGGCTTCTGAAGTACCATATGCCGTGGAAAACGTTAGCTGATGCCTATACTGATGCGACACGCTATAGTCTTTATTTAGATTTTCTTGCAGTTTTGAACAAAGAATATTAGATCATGCAAAACATTGTGCAAGCAGTATGGAGTAGTACATACAGGAAAACATAATGCATTGTGCCCAGAGAAAAGCCGGCTAAGAAAAGGGGAAGAAAGGGTGGTGTCGGGAATTAGAATGTGCACGTGCCAAGAAATGCATCAAAGGGTGGGATGGGGCTTTGTGCGGCCAAGGCAGGAGGTTTTGCAGTGCTTGAAGCAGAGTCAAGAGCCAGAGCTCCGTGGATGTGCAGGTTTTGAATCAAGTCCTGTTTCTAAGAGGTGCTCCCTGTTAACAAAAAGTAGCACTCAGGCTTAAATCTAAGTACGTGCTTGAAATCCTCGGAGAGCAAAGGAAACCACGTGCATAAGTGCTTTCCTAGAGCCCTCCTTGTAGGAGAGGGGATAACTGCTCTCTCTCCCGTATCATTGTCTGAAAATAATGATGATGAGCACAATGAGATTGGTGAGAAGCGTCTTGAAAAACAAAATATAGTTTCCAACACTGTGACCGCAGAGCCCAAGCTGGCATTAAAAAATGAATCCAGGCTTTTGTTTTGACAAGTTTTTAAAGCAATTCCCCCGGCCTGCTTCATCTCACACTCACATCAGCCAAACGCCGAGGGGAGCTTGATGGTGAGGCTGTCGGGAGTAGCCAGAGGAGAAGGTAAGCCTGAGGAAAAGGAGGGCAGGGAGGTGTTTCTTGCCACCGTGGCTCCCTGCCGGAGCAGTGCCTCGCTCTCCCCTTTCCCTTTTCTCCTGGCTCCTCCATATGCAGACTGCTCTGTGAACACTTAATAGGCTTAGCTTTAAGCACCGGAGTAGGTCCAGTGGGATTACTCAAGTATTTAAACGAAGGTATAATGTTTGGACAGGAAGGAGAAGCATCACGTCTCTGTCTCTTGATGTGGCTCCCGCTCTTGCAGCCACGCAGTTCTAGTGTCTGAGGATGGGGGGTTATGGGGTTCACACTGCCTCTGCCAGAAGGGTTTTGGGGTGTATGTGGTGCAGCGAGTGTTAAACCACCAAAAGTAGGAAATTGGGGAAATCTCTTATAATGTGCAGACATTCCTTGGTTGAGGCTGACCAGCTAACCAGAACAGAGACAAACCCAGCACAGAAACAGAAGGTGGATGAGGCTGAGTCCAGAATGCAGCCGGAGCAGAACGACTTCCTGGGGAGGCGAGAGCAGAAGGAAAGGGCTCACAGCTGAGCTGTGCCGCAGATGGCCAGGCAGAGGATGCCGGGCAAGCCGCTGCCTGTGGGAAGAGCACGTGTGGTGTCGGAGATGGGCTCCACCACAGAACACTTGTACTGACCCGGGAGGGCTCTTGGTGTGCATGTACATTTAATAGCACAGGTAATGGCAGAGAGGCTGGTGCTGGGGGGGGGAAGCCTGTAATCCCCTGCCTGGCTGAAAGCAGCGTGAAGGGCGCTGCAAGCTGCCAGTGGCCTTTCATGGTGCAAGCAGAAGTACTGGAACATGTAAGAAACTGAGGCTGTCACAGGAATCATCTGTGAGGTGAAAGCTGTGTGTGTAGGTAAGTAGCATCTCACACACTTGATGAACCACTACCTGAATGGATGTGGACAGAAACAGAAGTCAGAATGGGAAAACAGAGTTGAGGGGAGCTTTCACTGAGCATCTATTTGAGGTTGCCTCCCAGGCTCCCTGGAAAGCACATAGTGGCTCAAAATCAAGCTTCATTATGTGGTTGTAAATTTGTTAAATTAATAAGAGGGGAAGATTGATGTCTTTACATCTATCTCTGATCGAGGTGTTTTAATTCCTTTGTAGGAACAAGTACTTTCCAAGAGCTTCTGAGCAGAGGAAAATGGAGCCTCTCCTCCCTGAGAGTGATATTTGTAGCAGTGCCAAGCAGATGCTCCTTCCTTCCACCTCTGGTCCCCACATCTCTCGCAGGGCAGGGCAGGGAGTGCCCAGCCTGCCCTGGGTGTGCAGCTGCCCCTTTGGGCTGTGAACCAAGCTGTCAGGGCCAGCACTGAGGCCACTCTGTCATGAGCAGGGCGGCTGTCTGGGCTGCAGCAGGTAGACCCCCAGAGGGGCAGCACATCTGAGCCAGGCTGCCCCCGAGCAGGTCGGTGCAGCTCCCTCCCCTGGCCTGGGTGGTTTTCCCGGCTGGCCTGGCACCGATCTCCCTGCGTTGTTCTGTGTGTCCTCCATGAGCACAAGCAAGCCATTTGCTGCATTAGCCTCATTATGCTTCCTTTCCAAAAAGCGCCCACCACTGTCTGCCTTGTGGTTTGGAAAGGGGTTAACGCTTTCCCCTCCCAAACCTCAGCTCACCAGCACATCTCCCTTGTGCTCCAATTATTGAATGACACTTCACAACTTCATCTCCTCTCCTGTTACATCTGCTTGCTGCTCCCATGTGCAACCTTGCTCACATCTCAAACATCTAAATGCATTGTTTCCTCTGTTTCTCCTGCCAGCATGGAAAGGAGCCATCCCTGAAGCAGGATTGCCTTTGAGCTGGCAGCAGATGAGTGATTGGCATTGGGCAGCGCTGCTGAGACTCTGGCAGGCCGTTTAGCAGAGAACCTTGGCTAATGAATGTCATCCACACCTAGCAGATGTGCCACTGCCTGCCATGCCAGATTTTTGACATAATACAGGGCTGCTGGACACGACAGTGCTCGGGAAAAGCCAGGGAGCGACTCGTTCCTTCAATGTGGCGTTTGGTCCTGCTCGTGCTCTGCGAGAGAAACTAAACCTGCGGAGGGGAGGGAGGCACAGCCGCGTCTCCCGGCCCTCCACCCTGGTTTTATTGGTGCATAAATCCTATTTGTATCACTTTCACTCCTGTGCCAGGCAATCTTAAAAGGAAAACCACCACCTTTTCCTTTTGGTCCCCTGTGCTTCCAGCCCCGGGCTCCTGCTGGGCCCTCCCACCGGGTCCCAAGCTGGGGAACTGAGCAGGGGGGCTCAGTGCCCCCCGGGAGCTGGGATGGCTGCGGGCAGGTGCCTGGCACCTGCATCTTGCCGCCGGCAGCATCCCGGGCTTCGTCTTTCCTCTCCTGCCCTCCATCGGAGGGAAGCAGCATTCGCCGGGCACAGCGGGGGGCCGGGAGGGGAGACCGGCCCTCGGGGCGCCCCGAGGCCCTCCGGGTTTCTGGGACTCCCCCTCACCCCGCCCGGCGCGGGAGTGGGGACGGGGCCGCCTCCTAATCCCGGCGTAATCCCGGAGAGCGGCAGCAGAGCGGGCGGCCGCTAATCCCGGCCCGCCGCCGCTAATCCCGGCCCGTGGCCATGGGTCCCTGCCCGCGTCCCCGCGGGCTGGAGGCGATGTCCCCTCCCCAGAGCGTGCGGTGGGGTCCCGGGTCGAAGCCCCGGCTCTCAGGGGACGTAAATCTGTTAATGACCTAACTCGGTCATTAACCCGCTGCTTGCCTGGCGGGCGGCGGCGCGGGAAGGGGCGGGGGCCGCTCTCGGGTGGGCGCTGCCCTCCGGGTGCTCCCGCAGCCCCCCCAGGCTTCTGCACCCCCTCTCCGGTCCGCCACCCTCGCACCTCCGCGCCTCTTTTTTGGGGTGACCTCGTTGCCGGCTTTTTCTGTACTCCCGGGAGCAGCGCGGCCGGCGGTGCCTTGAAGAGGGGTCCCCTCAAACACCCTCCAGAGAAGGCTGGGGCGGCTTGCGGGACGTGTCCTGCATCACGGGGAGCTCCGGGGGGGGCGCCTGGGGGTTGTTCCCTCCCAGCCGGCTGCAAGCGAAGTTCAGTGCGGGGTGGCGGGGGAGAGCGTAATGGGGGGTCGGTCCCGCCAATATCGTACCCCAGTCAGCAATGTCCGGCTCGCTGGCTGCCAGAGCTCAGCTGCCGATGCACCGTGTAACGCGGGTCGCTTTGCCACTTTCTCCGGTTTTTTTGGTGTTTTTTGGTTTGGGTTTTTTTGTTTGTTTTGGTTTGGTTTTTTTTTTTTTTTTTGCGTGTGTGTGTTTTTTGTGGTTTTTTTTTTTGTTGTTTTGTTTTTGGTTTTGTTGGGTTTTTTTGTTTTTTGTTTTTGTTTTTTGTTGTTTTGTTTTGCTCGTGCTCTTTATCTTTTAATTGCAAAGCAATTATAGGTTTGTATGAATCTGCGAGCATCCCTCCCCGCGGGGCCCTCTGATGCCCGCTGTATTGCCCTTTAGATGCCTCTTCCTTTTTTTGTTTTACAATTGTTGTATCAATATAATGCTTCCTTTCTTCCTCTGTCTCTATAGATACAGATATACAAGGCAAACCAAAGGTTTCGGCTGCTATTCAGTGCCTCCTCATTTGTCCCAGAGCCGTAACAGTGGTGCCCTTTCTCTTCTGGCTGCTTTTCCCTGCTTCTGGAGCAGCAGTTATGGGAGAAGCAGATGGCTACTGATTGGGTGAGCTTTGTGGCTTTAATACTGAATACTTTATGGAAAAGGACTTTATCATGCTTGGTTGGTCAGAGGAACAACGGGATGAGATTTATGACTAGAGAAAATAAATCTTTTTAAGTTTCAGGCTCCTTCACACACCCCACGTCAAGTTGCTGCAGCAGAGCTGGAGCTGAAATCCTCTGCATCTTTATTTTTTCCCTCCCCCCCGCCCCGTCTGTCTGTCCTTTCACTGCTCTCCCCACCCCCTCTGCGCCAGGCTTTAGCAAACCTTTGCTAACTTTACGGACTGTCACTCGCTGCAGAGGCCAAGGCCTCCAGAGCCCCTGGGCAGCAGCAGGAGGGGAGAGGCCATCCCTGCAGGAGGATTATCCACCTGCGGGAATATGCTGGGCACTCAGCTCTTGCCGTGCACAACTCAGCGGCCACCCAGGGTCTGGTGGGGAGCTGTGAGTGATGTCCTCATGGACCCAACAGCAGAGAACTCCTGTGGCCACCAAAAAGACGTGCAGCCCACCGATCTGAGCTCAGGTGTCCTGAGGAGATGGAGCCCAGCACTGCCCGACCCTACACCGGTCCCAGCGTGGGACATGCTGGTGGCACACAGGGACAGAAGGGCCCCAGGGTGTACAGCAGGCAGAGGCAGATTTCAGTCCTGCAAGGATTCCCCTTCTTCCATTTCTCTCCCTTTTCTGTCCTTCGTAGCCAATCATGTCTTCTGTCAGGCTGTTAAATGTTTGAAGGAAGGTGAAGCTAGGTGAAAGCTTTCCAGGTTTTAAACCTTGATGCTGCTGTCAGGCCAAGAAAGGAGGAGAAGCAGAAAGCCTGAGAAAAATAATTCTGAAATAGAAAGTCAGCAGTGATAGAGGGCTATGTATGAACCGTTTAACCAGCCACCTGTATTATGTTCGGTGGTCTAGGTAATAAAAAGAATTCCTGTGACCCTTTGGTGAATATGCAAATTAATATTTCTAACCAGACTCTGTGTTTGCTCGGAAGGAAGTAGAAGGGAAGTTTGGGCACAATCAGGGATGAGGAAAGAGCCAAGATGCCTGTGGTGTGTCTGAACCATGAGAAAGCAGGTAGGGAAAGTATGTCAGCTTTCTGGGGAGCAGGAGCATTGGCTCCTTGGGGTGAACCACAGCTAAAGGTGGTATCTGGCCCTTTTTAGGGATTTGTGGCATTACAGTGACCTGATCCAGGAGTCCAGCACCGGTGAGGTGGGGCTGAAGGGTCAGAGGGAATAGGAAGGGACAGGCACCCTCAGGTGTGTTTGGGAGCTGGGCTGGAAACAAGAGAGAACACTGGTGGTGTGCCTCAGCCCTGGCAGGGACCCGGAGGTAGGCAAATGTTCATCTGGTTGTGGGTCTGAGGACTCCCAGTGGGCTCCCCATGCAGAATGAGCAGTGGGGGAAGTACTGCTCCTCTCTGCCATGTCTGTAGTGCGATGGGATGTCTCTGGTACCCCAGCACAGGGCTTCCCCAGGAAAGGCGCCATCCACAAGCCTGGTGACAAGCAGAAAGGATGGTTTCAGTCATTCAGCTGAGGCCCTGATTTATTTCCACTACAGAGGCCTGTCTGTCTCCAGGGAAGGGAACCATTCTGGTTGCATTTCTCCAGGCACCAGGAAAGCTTGTGGCTCCACATTTCGTTTTAAGTGGATTTTCCATTCCACCTGGTGTGCACCTCCCGGGGACCACAGCTGGCCTTGCCCCTGGCAGCAGCAGGCAGAGAGAGTAGCAGGGCAGTTCAGAGCATCCCTTCGTGCCCCCTCCTCACAGTGTCCTGGCCCCGCAGGAGTGAGTGTGGCTGGGCTCGTGTGCCTCTGGGAACTCGTGTGTTCTCTCGGTGATTTTATTTTATGAGTGATTTTATTGCAGTCACCTGGGAGCTGACTCTCAGCTGTGTATGTATCTCCTCACAGGAGTAACCACACACCCGTAGGCCTGGCGCATGCCACGACTCAGGCAGTGTTTCCCAAAGGATGCAGGAGTGTTTCTGAGCACAGGTTGAGCAGCCTTTCCTGGGCCCTCTCCTCTCCCCTTCCTGCGTGAAGGTCATGGAGCAAAGAGAAAACTGACGCTCCTGGGAGCAGGTTCTCTGTCCCTTGCAGCCGTCCCCACACGAACTCATCACGGTCAGAAGAGGGTTAGCATCCTGGTTAGTGATAACCGTGTCCAAGCATCCAGGCATCCCCACTCTGCCAGCCCTGCAGCCACTTGAATCCCCACCAGGTCCCCACCCTGGCTTCTGCGGAGATTTGGCCAGCCCAGCCCCTTCTGAGCTCAGGTCCTGGGCTTGTCCGCTGCTCCTGGGGCTTCCCTCGCCCGGGAGCTGGTCCGTGCCGCGCTGATGCAGTCGAGAGGGGCTCGGCAGAGCAGGGGCTGCGCTTTTGGAGGACGGGGAGTGGCGCGGGTTTGCCGGCTCCGGGTGTCCCTGGGAAAGCGGCCGGAACTCCTCAGCCCGGGTTGTCCCTGGCTCTCCGCAAGAGATTTTCTGGAAAAATAAGCGAATAAGAAATACATGGATGTACCGAGATAGATAGGAGCGTGCGGCAGCCGGGCGGCGGCGGGCAGCGATCGCACGGCCCCGCTGGGTGACACCGCGCTCGCTGGCAGCGCGGCGGGGACCGGATCGGGCCCGGAGCACCTGCCCCGTGTCTCCCAGAAATCCCGGTGATGCATTTCCAGGACGCCGGGAGAGCGCCGCCGGCGCCAGGCTTTGCGGGGTTTGCGGTGGGCGCACCCCCTAGCAGAAACTCCAAAAGAAAGAGCCCGCGTCCGTCCCAAAGCCGTTCTGCAGGTCGAAGGACGTTGTTCCCTGGGATCCCCTTTTAGAGTGGCATCAGAGACTGGATACAAGCTCGGAAATTCCTCCGCGGTCCTTTCCAGTCCCAGGGAATTTCGGTAGCTCGGATCACGCCAAAGCGATTTCGAGATCGTATATGTGCTGTGGTGTCCCTTAAAATTCTCGCGAATAAAATCAGCGCGTAGGTTTTCTTTTCCCCCACTAATGACAGTCATTCGGACAATTTATATCTTACAGCGAGAGCTGCAGCACTGACGAAAAAAGAAAAAAGAAAAAAAAAACAGGAATAGGGGAAAAAAACCAACACCACATTTGAAGCAGGAATTGACATCCAAATTTTTAGACTCCCATATTTTTAATGTTATGAGAATCTCCCTTTTAGGAGACGCTGCGTTTTGTCGAATTAATAAGATAAATGTTGAAAGCATATTATATGCAGCCTTTAATCCTAATGCAAGGAAAATCGTAATTATGTGGAGGATAAGTGAATTTGAAAGCCAAACATCAGCCCACTCTCTACAAACCCCGCTCCGTTCGCCCCTGGAAAACGCTTTGTCTCTCCCTCTCTCTCTCTTTTTTTTTTTTTTTTTTTTTTTTTTTTTAGTTTAGGTTTCAAATTCTATTTTTAATTTTTTTTTTTTTTTTAATCTGTTTTGTCTGAAATGACGACGATCAGGGAGGGACCGGTAAACACTTTTCCACGCGATAAACCCCTTATTTCGGCGCAGAGCATCCGCGCCTCTCTGTTCCCTGAAGCTGCGCGCGTGTCGGTGAACGCGGGAGCCCCGGGTGAGCAGGGGGAGAGCCCGTGGCCGCCCCCCGCCCCGGACCGGCTCGGAATGGGCAGGGGACTCCGGCCGGAGCTGCCCCTGCCCCGCTCCGGCGGGGAGCGCGGGGCTGCCCGGTGCCGCTTCTCCGTACGCCGGGCCTTCGCCGGCCGCCGGCAGCGCAGGAGGGCCGCTCCACTCCGCGGAGCCGGGCACGGGCATCCCCACTCGGCTCCGTCCCGCCGAGGAGGTTTTTTTCCTGCGTGTCCGATTGCCCCTACCTGGCAGGTGCGGGGACAGGGCGGGAAGCCGCCGCCGGGATCCCGGCGCCGGGCGGAGCGGCCGTCGGGCACCCCAGCTCCCCGCCCCGCACCCCCGCCGGGCCGAAGCGGAGCCGCGGCCCCAAACACGCTCCCTGCCCCGGCAGAGGGTCGGTGGGGAAAGGCGGCCCGCGTTTCCCACCCCCTTCCCTGGCGGTGCCCTGTGGCGGCGGGTCCAGGTGAGGGGCGAGCGGGCGGCGAGCGGGCAGCCCCGAAGGGGTTAACGGGAGGGACGTGGGCTGTCACGCGTCATTGGGCAGATTATGTGCAGCAAACAAAAAGTGTGTGTCTGCGTGCCAGCCCCTCACTGCACCGGGTCCGTCTGCACCGCGCGCCTCCCGCTTCGCCGCCCGCACGGCCCGGCCCGGCATGGAGCGGCGCTGAGAGCCCGAGGCAGCCAGCCCGAAGCCGCCTTTGTGCCACTGTCGGGGCGAGGATTATCCCCACCGTCCCTGGTGAGTACCGGCGGAGGGGCCCCGCCGCCCCCCGCCGCCCCGGAGCGGGAACAATGCCGGGGATGGCCGTGCTGCCGGCGGGCCTGCCCGGGCTGCGGGGACCGGCGGGGGAGCCTCCGGGAGCGGCCCCGGCGCCGCCCGGCCCGGACAAAGGGCGGCCGGGGGGAGGCAGCGCCGCGGGGCCGGGGGCGGCCCGGGGACCCGGGGAGATGCGGCGCCGTGGGGAGCCGTAAGGGGCTCGCCGCCGCCGGGAGGAAAGTTCGGCGGGGGCCCCTCGCCGCCGGTGGTTTCGTTTGGTGAAATCGTTCCTTCGGGGAAGGGATGCGCCGGGCAGCGGCGGAGCGGGGAGGGCACCGGGGAGGCGGCCGGAGCGCCTTCCCCCCGGCCTCCGTTCCCGGGGAGGGGCCGGGACCCCCGCCGCCGCTCCGGGAGGGGGTGAAGTTCCCGGCGGTGCGGGTCGTACCCCGAAATCGCGGGGGGAGCGGCGGCTCGGCGGAGCCGTGCCCGGTGCGAGCGGCGGCAGCCGTCAGCAGGCGCACCGGGAGGAGCACCGGTCTTTTCCCGAGCCAGCCCCAAATGACGGATTTCGATGGCAGATGGGGCGGGGGGAGGCAGCCGTGCGCTAATCTGGTCGGGAAGGGCTAGGGCACCGCAGCCGGGCGCGATGCTCCCTCCCCGGTCTCGGCGGCGCCGCCGGCCCCGCACCCTGCCCGCTGCCCGCGCCCCGCCAGCTGCCCGCCGCCCGCATCCCTCCCCTCGTAACGCGCGGCAGCCGGGGCTCTCACCCTGCTCCATAAATAAGCGTGTCGAGGTAAAAATAATTACCTCTGCTTGCTGCTTTTAATTAAAGTCTCGGAGGGAAAGTGCTGGATTATGATAATGAGCAGCCATACGTTCCCCTTGTCGCGCGGAGCGGGAGGTGAGCTGACACGCAATCGGCGACAATGACAAGCCGCTGGAACCCACCCGCTCCCCCGGCGTAGCCCGCAGCCCGGCCCGGCGCCGGGGATTGCGCGAGGGAGACCAGGCGCCTGCTCGGGACAGGACCTGGCCGGTGGGATTCTCGGGTCCCTGCTCAGAACCAGCTCCGCCGCGATATCTAAAAAAAAAAATAAATCGGAGCGGCAGAGTCCCCGCACCCCGCCTCTGTTCGCAGCTCCGAGCCTGCTTTAAATTTTTTTTCAAACCGGAGAAACTGCTCGCCTGCTTTTTTTTGTCTTTCTATCTTTCTATCTAATTTTAAAAAATATTTTTGGAGGTTTTTTCGTAATGTTTTATTTATTAATTCAAGTCGATTTTATTTTGTTTTCCGGGGCATCCTGGTGTACCGCTGAGCGGGACCCGCTGCGGTAACGGGGCCCTTCTCTACCCCTCTCTCCGCCCGCAGGGATGGAGGACGCCGGCGTCCAGCGGGGAATATGGGACGGGGATGCCAAGACGGTCCAGCAGTGCTTGACTGACATTTTCACCAGCGTTTACACCACCTGCGACATCCCGGAAAATGCCATTTTCGGCCCCTGCGTCCTGAGCCACACGTCCTTGTATGACAGCATCGCCTTTATCGCCCTCAAGTCCACCGACAAGCGCACCGTCCCCTACATATTCCGGGTAAGAGCCGCTCGTCCCCGGGCCCAGCCGCCCGCCACGTCGGCCGGTGCCCGCACGCGTCCCCGCCGGGGAGCGCAGGTCGGCCCGGGGAGCCCCCGCCGCCGGGAGGCCGTCCCCTAGGGCAGAGCCCCGCCGCAGCCGCCACTCCCACTGCTGCCTGGCCCCGTGCTGTCGGTCGGTCGGTCTGTCTTTCGGTCCGGTGGATTGATTACCGCGGGGTTTCAGGTGGACACGTCGGCGGCCAACGGCTCGTCGGAGGGGCTGATGTGGCTGCGGCTGGTGCAGTCGGCGCGGGAGCGGGAGGAGCAGAACCTGGAGGCCTACATCAAGAGCGGGCAGCTCTTTTATCGCTCCCTACGCCGCATCGCCAAGGACGAGGAGCTGCTGGTGTGGTACGGCAAGGAGCTCACCGAGCTGCTGCTGCTCGGCCCGGCCCGGGCCCCCGCCCGCACCAACGGTGGGTGCCCCGGGCGGGAGGAAGGAGGGGGATCCCTGCCGCCGGGGGGAATCGGGAGGCGGCGGGGGGCTTCGGGATCCCCCGCTCCCGATCCCCAAACTCTCGGCGGACATCCCGTCGGTGGCCCCGGCTGACGGTGCTGTCTCTCTCCCTCTCTGTGTCTGTCTGTCGTGCCCACCCGGCGCAGGCTCGCCGCCCTTCGCCTGCCCCGAGTGCAGCCAGCGCTTCCAGTTCGAACTACCCTTCGCCGCACACCTCCGGTTCCGCTGCCCTAAGAGGCTGCACGGCCCCGACATCGGCCCCGCCGCCGAGGCCGCCGCCGCCAAGGACGGCGCCGGCAAGGAGCAGGAGCCCGGCAAGTTCGGGAAGCCCGGCGGGCCGCCGCACCACCCCTTTTCCGGGCCTGACGGCGGCCCCGCCGCCAGCACCAAGCCCTCCACGGACTTCCACAACCTGGCGCGGGAGCTGGAGAACTCCCGTGGCGGGCGCGCCGGCTCCCCGGGGCGGCCGCCGCCCCCCGAGGGCGGCCCTGAGGCGGCGGCCGGGAAGGCGAAGCGGCGCTTCCCCGAGGAGGAGGAGCGCGGGCCCGGCGCGGCGCGGGGCCGCTTCCCGGCGGAGCGGCCGGGGCTGCCGGCGGCGCCCAAGGAGGAGCCGGGCTGCGCCCCACAGCAGCAGTACCGCGCCGCGGGCTCCTACTGCGGGCTGGAGGAGGGCGGGCGCCTCTTCGCACCGCCCAGCCCGGAGACCGGCGAGGCCAAGCGCAGCGCCTTCGTGGAGGTGAAGAAGGCGGCCCGCGGCCCCGAGCCCGACGGCGGCCCCGAAGAGGGCCCGGAGCGCGGCTCGCCAGGCGCGGGCGGCGCGGAGCCGGGGCTGTGCCCCCGCGGCGGCGCGGGGGGCCCGCTGGCCGCCCGCCTGGACGGCGGCAGCCCGGCGCGGGGGAGCGCCTTCAGCACGGTGCCGCAGCTCGGGCCTGGCCCTGGCGGGCCCGCCGGCGGCGGCGGCGGCGCCGACGAGAGGAAAAGCGCCTTCTCGCAGCCCGCCCGCTCCTTCCCGCACGTCCCGCCGCTGGTGCTGGGTCCCAAACTGGGGGGCTGGGCGAGCCCTGCCCCGACGGCGCCGCCGCCCCCGCCCGCCTGTACGCCGCCGAGGCGCTGGCCGCCAAGCTGCCGGGCGGCGGGGAGGCGGCGGGCGGCGGCGGCGGCGGGGGGCTGCCCAAGCAGAGCCCCTTCCTCTACACCACGGCCTTCTGGCCCAAGAGCTCGGCGGCGGCGGCGGTGGCGGCGGCGGCGGCGGGGCCGCTGCAGCTGCAGCTGCCGTCGGCGCTGACGCTGCTGCCGCCGTCGTTCACCTCGCTGTGCCTGCCGGCTCAGAACTGGTGCGCCAAGTGCAACGCGTCCTTCCGCATGACCTCAGACCTGGTCTACCACATGCGCTCTCACCACAAGAAGGAATACGCGCTGGAGCCCCTCGTCAAGCGCCGCCGCGAGGAGAAGCTCAAGTGCCCCATCTGCAACGAGTCCTTCCGCGAGCGCCACCACCTCTCCCGCCACATGACCTCCCACAACTAGCGGGGACACCCCCGTCCCGGCCCCGGGAACCCGCCCGGGACCCCCGCGCCGGGGACACCCGCGCCGCCCGCCTCTCCCACCCTTTCCCTTCGATGCACGCGTTTCCACAGTCCGGGGAGGGGCGGGGAGGGGCGGGGAGGGCAGCGGGTGAGAAGGATGAGGAGGCGAAGAAGACGAAGCAGAAAAATGAAGGTAAAAGAAAAAAAAAAAAAAAAGAGAGAGAGAAAAGAGAAGCACCGGGAAAAAGAAAAAAAAATGACTTAAAAATACATTTTTTAAAATGTCATATATTGCAACATATTGATGCATTTGTCATACGTTTCTACTTAAATTATTAAGCACTTATGGTTTAGATGTAATAATAATTCTATGTCAGGGTAAATTTTTATTTTGGATATGAAGATAAGGGCGAGGGGAGCGCGGCGGGGCCGGCGGGCGGCGGGCCGGGGTCCTGCATGCACCGGGCGCTACCCCTATCCGGCCCCGCCGCCCGCGCCCCTTCCCCCCGAGTGTCACTGGTGCCCGTGGAATGGAGTCTCGGTAGTTCCGTGTTTACCTTCCCTTTCCCGTTTGGGTTTGGTTTTTTTTTTTTTTTTTTTTTCCTCGCCCCTCTGGAAAAAAAAAAAAAGATTTATTAAACTTTATAGTTTATCCGGGTATGTTGGATGCTTTGACAATAAATGACTTTATTTTCTTCAAAGCACCTGGACGTTAATCGATGCGGGGGAGCGGGCGGTGACGAAGGGGTGGCGAAGGGATGGCAATGGTGTTCCCGGCCGCACCGGGCCGCAGGGAAGGGCAGGAAAGCCCGACCACGCCGCCTGTTCTCTGTGCTCTCCTTCCCTGCTCCCCTGCCTCCCTCCATTCGGCCCCTCCGACATCTGTCCGTCCTTCCTCTTTGCGTCTTTGCTTTCGTCCGGCATTTTATTCAGCCTTTATCTCTCTCCTTCATCCTGTTTTTCCCTTCCTTTCCTCTCCCCTTCGTCTTTTGGTTGTCTTTATTTCATTTTACCTTTCTTTCTGTCTTTCTGTGTTTTGCTATTTTCCCACCTACCCTCTTCCAGCAGCCCGTATTGCTCCCCACCCTTGCCACGGCTGTGGGTGGTCGCGGGCTTGCAGGATGGGCACAGCCACGGAGGTGGCCCGGAGGTTGTCTGGGGTGACAGGACCCAGGGGAGCCCCCAGCCTACAGTGTCGTGGGGTAGGGAGCGCTTGAAGGGGCCAGGGGTGGGTCCCCTCTGTCCTGGTGCATTACCGGGGTGGTGGCATCGCAGCCAGGGGCGCCCGGGAGGGCCAAGACAAGGGGGACACTCCCGGGCACGGGTGCACAGCCTGCAGCGGGCGCGTTCAGTGCCAGCCCCGCTTTGGGGGGCACGGGAGGGCACCGGGGCACGCACAGCCCGGGGATGTTCAGGAAACCCATTTCCACACACAGGCTGCCATCATCCCGGCACCGACGCTGTGCCAGGTCACTGGTAGGGACAATATCCCAAAGCTGCCGGAGCTGTGCAAGGCTGGAGCCCACAATGTCACATCAATGGGGTCCAGGTGCCACCGGCGTCGGCGGCCGTGGGGTTTGGGGTTTGCACGGGGTACCCGTGATGCAGCTTCCCGCTGATGTTGCTCGCTCTCAGCGCGCTGACCCCGGCACGCCGGTACCAATGACCCCCAAGGCACGCCAGGATCCGGAGCGGCCCCCTGCTCTCATTCCTTGCCTCTGGAATACACATAGCCTCGCCTGCCGCCGTTAATTGCGGGGGCGAGACACTGATCATCCCGTGGATTTTCCTTAAAAAGCAGTGCCACCCCGGCTCGTCCCGCTTTTGAGGGTTCCCCGGGATGCTCCCCGGGCTCCGGGGGATGCGGGCGGGCTGCGGGAATGCCGTGGGCGGCAGAGGCGGGCGGGCACCGCCACCTAGCGGGGCCGCCGCGGGGCTAGCGGCTACGCTCCGGGCCCCGGCGGGCTCCTTCCCCCGGGGATGGTGCTCAGGACTCCTCTGCCGCCGCAGCTTCGCCTCTCCGACAGCCCCGGGCCGGCTTTGGGGCCGGCTCCCTCCCGCAGCCGGGGAGGTTCACAGCGGCGGCGTTAGTTATGTTCTGCCTGGCTCCCTGCGCTTGTCCGGGTGCTGCTACTGGAGGGATGGTGCTTCCGCTGCACGAAGGTGCACTCGGGAACCCAGCACACGCCCGCAGGTTTCACAGTCTCCTCCATCTACCCCAAATATTGTATGGCTTTTCACAGCCGTGGGGTGTGCTGTGCCCCTGCCCTGGCAGCCTCCTGCAGCAGCATGCTTTCTGTGTGTTCCTTGGGACTCTCTCAGAAGGCATTCTGCTAAACCCCAGGACTTCTCCCACTGGGGTTGGATCAGGGGTTGCAGTCAGCCCTCTAAAAGCACTGTTAGACAGGGCACACGTGGTGCAGCAGGTGCCTGCATTGTTACTGCCACACAAAGCTCACGCTGTTTCTGTCTAAAAGCACAAAAATCTACAGGCTAGGGAATTTAATCCAAAACTTTGTTTTGGTGAAATCAGATATCGAACTCCAAAGTGATAAATCAAACTCCAACTGATGCTTCCTGCACAAGCAGAACATGCTGTAATAAGGGCAGGCAGTGCCCATGATCCTGAGGAGTTGGCTGTTGTATGGAGAGGGTTCACAGAGGTTCCCCTTGGGCCTTTTGGGATCAGGGCTTGGCCACAGCACATCCCTCATTCCCCAGAGGGTTGCTGGCTCTCCTCAGGTCAGCAAGGGTACCATTGCCACATACTGCTCCTTTGTCATCATTTCTGCTGCTTAGGAAACAGGAAGAGAATTTTTTTTATTTTCATTTTTTTCCTTATTTTTTTTTTCTTTAGATGTCTTTCCCTGTCTGCGGTTGATGCTGTGCTGTGTCTCTGCACAGCACAGAAGCTGACTGGGCTGTGGCACCAGCTGGCTTTCCCCCATGCAGGGTCCTCACCTGACATCACAGACCAGAAAATTCCCTTCTGGGGCATTTCTCTGGGACAGAGCTGCCCTTGTAAGCCTCTGCCAGAGCCCACAGATGCATTTGCCTCTGAAACCCACCGACAAGGGGCATCTTTGATGTGCTGCAGAGGAAGAGCAAGTAGGAGCTGGGAATAAGGACAAGCAGCCTTCAGATTTGGGGAGCCCCTTCCCTATGCCCTGCGGCACTTAGACTGCTCCACATTCCCTGTAGCTGGGCCACACTGCAAATCACAGTGATAATAATTCAACAAATCCTGATTTTAATGCTGCTCCTGGGGAGCAGAAGACAGCTTTGCACCCACAGAGGTTTCTGTTTGAAGGCAGCCTTGGGCAGCAGACCCACAGGCTGTGCACTTTGGGCTGGAGCTGGGGCTAGCTGCCTGCCTGGGGGCCTGATCCCCTCCTGCCCAAGCCAGCAGGAGCTGTGCCTGTGTAGGTTTGGGAATGGATTAGCACTGGGCACCTGAACTGCTCCCCAGTGTGGGCACGGGCTGTACAGAATGTCACATAGATTCTGTCCCCTAGGTATGGAGAGAGGTGTACAGGCGAGGCTCTCACAACCTCTGAAAATCCTCACAGCCTTCCTGAGGCCACCCCAAAATCTGTGTGTTGGGTTTTGTGCTGTGTGTGAAGGTGCCAAGCAGCGTGCTGGACGGATGGACATCTGCTGCCACTGCTGCGAGGAGGCCGAGCTCCTCTGTGTGCAGTGCCTATCTCCAGTTAACCTCTCACTGGTTACATTTGGAAAATCAGCTACTAGGATTTCACTGCAACACCCAGCTCTGGAAAACGCGTTGTTCAGCTGTGGATGTCTAAGAAAGGCTGAAGTGGTTCCCTTGTTTGAAAATCCCATGAACTGTATGGTATTCCTTCCCTGCTTTCCCTGCTGCTAAGGACTGATTTGGAGTGGGGAAAGACCTGGCCCAGTACAGAACGTGTTGATTGTGTGCTTAGAACAAAGACAAACAAAAACCAAAACACAGGGGGGGATATTTCTGTGAGATACACTGCTGTCCTGCAGAATACTGGAATGCCTCGAGTGCTCTGAGTTTTATTTAAAGACATAGTGCTTTTCACTTGTTAGAATTTTTTTCTTTCCTTATCCCGGTGGCTTGTGAGGTGGCTTCTGAGTGATCTCAGTGACATTCGTGCCTGTGGGGCATGTTAACCACTTGCACCTGTGCTTTCCCCACCACCTGAAGGTAATAATCATCTTAATTATGTAAGAGGAGGACAATCATCTCAATTGAATTCACCTGTTCTAATGCACATCCTCCCTCCTGGTAACAGGTTTGGACAATCATCCTAATCAAATTAACCTTTTTCAATGCACCTCCTCCTGGTGGAGCGTTTGGTTCTGCAAAGCTCCTGGAGCAGCTGTGGTTCTCTGTGTTTCAGGAGAGGAGATACTTCCAGAGGGATGTGCAGGGGGACCTGGGGACCAGCCATCCCCCTTTGACTGTGGTGAGTCTCCTTCAGGCACATCCTTGTTGCAGGGGTTTTGTTTCCAGGCTCTGCTGGCTGCTCTCATGTCTCCCCATGCTTTGCCTGGTGTATTTTTAAGTGGCAATTTAGCAGCACCAGGCTGACATTGGGAGGGGGGAGCGTTCCTGTGGCGCAGCTCGCAGGCCCGGTGCTCTGCAGCAGATCAAACAGGCTCAGAAGAGTCCTTCTCATCTTCAGTCAGGGAATTTTACACTTGAAACACAACTTTGCCTTCCCATTTGCCGACTTTTCTCTGTAACCGAGCCCTGAATAATTTAAATAACATAACATCAGCATTAGGCTTCCGAAGCTGCTGGTGTGTGTGAGTGAGGGTTGCTACTGCCAAAGGCAATTACACACAATTGCTCTGGGAAGTTCACTATTACATCTGCTTATTTATTTAGGTTTAAACCTCATGTTTGGTTTGTTGTTACATTGGTGTTCTTTGGGGCTTTTTTTGAGCTGTGATGCAGGAGTGCCTGGAGTATTTGAAAAGGATGTGTTAGGCAGGGGAAGAATTAGGAAGCACCCAGAACCACACAGCACTGTTTGTGAGCTCTGAAGTGTCACGGTGAGGATGAAAACACACCTTATGCTATGGGGACTTGTGTCAGTCACATCTCCACAGTGAGGGTGGTTGGGTGTTGCTCTGAGGGGCGCAAGGGAGTCCCCAGAGAAGGGGGGTGCTGTCCTGCAGCTGTCCTATTCCACAACAAAGGAAAGAGGAGTCCAGGCAATCAGTGAACCCCCAAGGGCTCTGCTGCCTCACTGGGCCCTCCCCCAGAAAGGGCCAGGAATGTTCACTGCAGTGGGGGTCCTTCCAAAAGCAGGTCTTGGGGACCAGCCTGGGCAAGAACACCTGGCTGGTGTGACTTCTTGGTGGCCACCCTCCCTCGGAGGTTTGAGATGTCTGGGAATTCTTCAGGGGGGAAATAACAGCAGTGTGAGTGAGCAGAGGATGCCTGGCAGCCAGGGTGGGGCCAGGAGTGCTGTTGGAAACTGTGAGGGTGCACAATAGGGTGGAAGCTGAGGGGGCTGGACTTGCTGGTGAACCTCTGGCCACAGATGATTTCCAAAGGTGAGTATCCCTGGCCTGGGCAGGCAGGTGCCTCCTTTCTGCTCCTGGGCTGCTGCTGTGCCTGCTCACCCCCAGGATGGTAACTGTGAACATTTTTGAATTTGCTTTTTACTTTCAGGGGCAGAAGTGGTTTCTGCTGCCTCAGATGGAGAACAGGGATTTTGCTGCCGTGATCCTGTACCAGCTGCAGCCTTTACACCAAGATGCCCAAGAGGAAATCCTCCTGGAGCAAGGTGGCCTTCTCTCCTCAGCTGTGCTGCTACCGGAAGTCTTGCACAAACACCGCTCAAGAGGTGAGGAAGTCCTGCAGCTCCTCATGCTTCTCAGGGATCCGGATTGGGGATCAGCATGTGCGTGTAATTCAAGAGGAGGTGGGTAAGTGGAAGTCATGGCTTTTACCAGGCTAACCACTACAGCTGGGAGAAGTAAACAAGGTTTAAGCGCCCTGACCTTCCTGCAGGTATGTGCATCTATATATAGGGCAGTCTATGTATACACGTCTATATATAACACTTGTGCATATAGCTCTGTGGATATAGATATCTGCTGAGAAATGGTTTGAAATGGCAGCAATGCTGTGAGATCATCTGCTCGCGCCAGCCTGTGCCAGGTGTCACCCAGGCTGGATGCAGCTCCTCGAGCCTGTGTCCCTCCCTCCGTGTGCCCCCGACCTTCAGCTTCCTCGGAAGGCGGAGGTCACCCTCCGGCGTGCCACCGGCTCTGCCTCCTTCCTGCTGAACCTGATCCCTGCCTGGACGAGCCCTCCAGCCAGCAGCACCCCTGGGCAGGCCGAGGGGCAGCTCCTGGTGGGGTTTGGGAGCAGCCCCGGCTGGCGGGAGCGCTGAGGGCACACAGGGGCGGAGTGGGGGCTGCGGGCTGGGCAGGGCGTGTCTGGCCCTGTTGGCTTTGGGCGAGGTGAGGTTTCTCCAGTAGCTTTGAGGACATGGAGCGCCCCTAGGAGCTGAGGAAAGCCTAATCCACGCAGAGCTGTGCCAGGAGGATGGATGGGCTGTTGTTGCGGGGTCTCCTCCTGCGCGGCGATGCTGTGCGGTCGGTGTGTTTGTGTTTGGGGAGGAGCTTGGCCGATGGTGCTGGGGGACACTGGGCACGTGTGCTGTCACCTTGACGGTGGCGGGAGGCTGGGGCTGTGTACCCCTTGCCTAGGAACCGAGGAGGATGATGTGGATCGATAAGGGCCACCACCACTTCTCTGCAGGCTGTGAGATGCCATCGGGGGGTCGTGATGGGGCCCCCCCGTTATCCCCGAGGGCCGAGTGGGGCCCCGTGAGTGAGGGAGAGCGGGTTTGAGGTTCGGGGGCTGCCCCGAGCCCCCTGCCCGCGGGTGGGCTGAGTGCGCAGCTGCCGCGTCACCCCCCGAACCCCGGGCGGGGGGCTGCAACCCGAGCCTGTCCCCAGGGTCCTGCAGCCCCGCGGCCTCGTCCCGGCGAGGAGGACAAGTTAATTCCCAGAGAGATGCACCCCGAGCCCCGCATCTGCCGCGGGCACGGGGGGTGGGGGGGTGTGGGGCCGGGCACAGGTGCGGGGCCGCCGCCCGGTTATAAATAGCGGGGAGGGGCGGCCCGGCTCCCCCCGTGCTCGGTTCCCCCCTCCAGGGCTCGGAGCGGAGCGGGATGCGGCGCCCTCCCTCCCTCCCTCCTCCCGCCCGCCGGCAGCATGAGCCCGTCCTTCCTCCTCCTCCTCCTCCTCCTCGCCTTGCCCGCCCGCGCCCGGCGAGAGCAGGTGCCCGGCGGGGCGCAGCGGGGCCGCAACGCCCCCGCGTCTTCCTCCTCCTCCTCTTCCTCCTCCCCGGCGGCGGGGCCGAGCCGCTTCCCGCGGAGCCGCCCGGATCGGCGGCGGGGCCGGCTGTACTGCCGGGTGGGCATCGGCTTCCACCTCCAGCTGCACCCCGACGGCCGCGTGGACGGCGCCCACGACGCGAGTCCGCTCAGTGAGTGGGGAATGGGAGCTCTGGGGGGCTGCCGGGGCTGAGCATCCCCGTCCTTGCGGGCTTCCCATCCCCGCGGGGCTCACGGAGCCCCTCACTCCTGTCGCCCTCGCCTGGGGTGAGCTGCAGCCCCGGCGGGCCCGGGAAAGGGGCATTTGGGGTGCTGGAGGGGCTGTGCTCTGTGGGATACGTGGGAGATGCCTGTGTTCCTCAGGGAAGCGCCACCCGAGGGTTTGCCCAGCCCGAGGGGATGGTGTGAGAGCCTAAGGGCTGCACTGCCACTCCAGCCCCTTGCCAGGCACCTGGGGGAGGAGGAGATGCTGCCCCTTTTTGGTCCTTTCCCAGTGGGACTTTTCCATCCCTCTCGCTGCATTCTCATTCTCCCAGCACAGTGATAGGATATATTCAGTTTAAAAATAGGACTGAGGCTGACGTTCCTCTGAGAGAAAGCTGTGCTAACTCACGGCTTATCCTCTGGTCGGAGTTGCCATGATATCCTGCTGGAGGGAATGAAATGGCAGGTGGGGATGAAAAATCCCCTCAGAAGCCCGGGGGCTCGGGCCCGAGGTGACCCTGGCAGTGGCTCAGCTGTTGGGAGCACTCACGCAGCAGCCACCACATCTGCCCAGGACCAAAGGATTTGGGGCCCAGACTGTGCCGTGGCTCCAGGAGGGAGAGCAGCCCCTGGGCAGGAATGCCAGGAGCCCAGGAGCTCTGCTCAGTGTTTGGCGGGCACAGCAGGACACGTGGCCTGGAGGGGTTTAGGGGATGGATAGGAAAAGGGGCCCCCACTCCATGGCTGTTTTGGGAGACACGGGTTTGGAAGGGCTGGTAGAGGTTTGGTGCTACAGCTGTCCTGCAGAGACCTGAATTATGTGCAGTTCCTTCCTCCTTAAGCTGAGCTATCCCCCCCCGGAAAGGCCACAGGGACACCAGCTCCGCACGTGGGAGCAGAGCCAGCCCCAGCTGGTGACAGGGGGGCAGTGCTGGGCTGTGGCACTCAGGAGGCCCTTGGGAGGAAGAGGATGGCTTTTGGCAGGGACACCTGGGCTTTGACCTCTGGGAAACGGGGCTTGACCCTGGGCAACCCCAACAAACAGGAGTGTGTCTGCCATGGCAGCAGGGCCACCCCCAAAGGGCAGGAGGGTTTGGGGTGCCCTTGGGGACAGGCAGGTGTTTGACAAGGGACTTGCCCTGCTCCAGTGGGGCAGTCGAGCCCCATGGCCTGTGGCATGAGGGGTGTGGCAGCTTGTAACCCCCCCAAAGTGCCCCAGGCCCTTGGTGCTGGGACTGGGGTGCCTCAGGGGCGATGTGAGGGAGCTTCAGAGGTGCCTCCAGTCCCAGCTGGCTTGTGGGACCCTGACTTCCCGAGTGCAGAGTCTGTGGGATGAGCATGGGCAGCTCTGATCCCAGCAGGCTGGTGTAGGTGGTTTCCCTAGGGATGAACTTGTTCCACCACAGCCTAGCCAGAAGTTATGCCCCAAGATGCAATTAAAAAAAAAAACCGATCCCACAAGTCCCACCTAGCAGCCCGTATCCCTCCCAGAGTGGATGGAGGCAGAGGGATGGAGCAGGAGCTGGGTGGAGCCAGGCAGCTGAGGAAGGAGCAGGGACGTGGGAGAGGAAATGCAAACCTGTCAGACTAAGTTGTATTTATTTTTTTCTCTGTCACGCCGATGTGAAAAGAACTGTGATTTATTCTGGGATTTCTGTCATCCTAGGTATTTTGGAAATATTTGCTGTGTCTCAGGGGATTGTAGGAATACGAGGAGTTTTCAGCAACAAATTTTTAGCGATGTCAAAAAAAGGAAAACTCCATGCAAGTGTAAGTAACCCCCCATCCTACCAGTATGTGTGGTGTATTTTTAAAGGCTCTGTGACACCTCCCAAGCGCCGGCACAGCGGCGCCGGCGCCACCAGACACAGAGGGGACAGGTGGAGCTGCAGCCCCCCGAGCCCACCTTCCTGCTCGGGGCTTTAAAGTGTGAGGCGTGCGCCTTTGGGAGAGCGCTCGGTGTGGTTTGCATCAGCAGAGCCTGCTCCCCGAGCACGGCCGGGTTATTTTTAGCTGCCGCAGATCGCGCAGAAGGGTTTGGCCAAATGTCTCCTCCCGGCGGGCAGCACGCGTGGCGCCGGCAGCGCCGCGGCTCGGCTGGCTCTGCCCTTGGCGACTGGGAATTCGGGCAGGTGAGGGCCGGGCTGCGGCCAGGGTGGGAAAATCCCGGTCACTTTCCTCTGCAGAATGTTTTCATGAAGGCTGAGGTTTGCTGCAGGTCTCATGACGCTTTTCCCAGCTCTCTGTGTCGAAGGAATCCATAAGCTGATTTCGCTGCTGGCTCCAACCTCGGGATGCTGCTTCCCTGTTTCTTGCTGTCAGCTCCAGGGACCGTTTAAGCAAACACAGTGAGCCCCTGTGCTTGCACCCAAGTCGGTGCCTCTGAAAGGTGTGTGTGCATGTAGGGGCATTTGTAAGGCAGCATTTCATCCCTGAGGGTGCTTCCCAGAGAGGCCAGCCAGGACTGGGGAAAAGGAAAAGGCTGTTACCCACCCCACAGCTTTGAGACAAACTTCCCGGTGCCAGGGGGATGTCATGGATGTGCCTGCACTGCCCGAGGCTGCAGATCACCTCCAGGGAGATTTCTGGACTCACCTCTTTCTCCCTTAAACCTTTCTGGTGTGTTGCTCCTGCAGGCTACTGATGCTTAAGGAGTGAGCCGGTGCTTGCTTCTTTTAATAAATCACCTAGGAGCATGAATGGGATCTAAGGGAGAAGGGGAATGGTTCTGTGGAGAAAAAAACATGAGGTGAGAGCAGAGGGGCAGAGCAGGAAGAGAGGGAAAGGATGGAGAGGAGATTGCTGGACCCTCCAGAGCCTTCCCCTCTGGTGTACAATGGGCCTCTTATCTGAGCAGCAGCCTTGATTTATGCCCTGGCACAGGCAGAAATTAAATCAAGCCTCTTTGGGGCACGGTTAATTGTTGACACACAAAGGGCAGGGCCAGAGAGGGACCTCAGTCGGAGGGTCAGGGCAGGGGTGAGGACACGCGATGCCCCGCTCGGGTGGGAGCTGCAGATTTGTGGAAACTTGACCCAAATGTCTCGAGATTGCTGGGCTGAACAATGCCAATAATGCAAACCCAGCATCTGTTGTTCTTTGCTGCGCTGGCAGGACGGGGGTTATTTCATGGCCTAATGAGTGCTGAGCAGCACAAAGCACGTCCTGTGCCCGTCACTCAGGGCAGAGCCTTGATATGGGAGTCAGGCTGGGGGCTCCATGCTGAACCGCAGGCAAAACTCATTCCTGCAGGAAACTGGGCTCCTCCAGAACTCACTCTCGGGCTCTGCTCCATCCCAGCTCAGTGTTTCACAGGTGCTCTCCTCCTCTTCTTTCTTTTCTTTTCTTTTTTCTTTTTTTTTCATGCCAGCTTAATTAAATTACTGAGTGGTTCATTTTTAGAGGCGCCAGCTTCGGAAGATGACAGTTATCCCAGCAATTATCAGTTGCGTGCACAGATGGCTTTTTCCTCGTTGGTAAACGCTCGCTCTCCTGTTTGGCCATTTTTAGCACAGAGAGGGTGGGAGGGGTTGTGTGCCTGTCCAGCACGGACCCCGGGGAGACAGATTTGTCCAGGTAATTCTCCTTTCCTAGGAGCTGGCACATTCCTCACTGGGCCAAATCTCTGCTCAGCTAGGTTTGGAAATTTGACTTCAGGACTGCTCTGGAGCTCTGCAGAGCAAGCCGTGTGCTGTGATTGCCACCCCTGCCCTATGTGGGGAAAAAAAAAGGGTTTTCCAGGCTGGAGCGGTGCAGTGATAAGCTGAGAGGCTGGGATGTGGGCAAGCCTGACAGGATCATGCTGAGGCAGCTGCTGATGCACTTCCCAGGGCAGGGCAGAGGCTTCCCAGGTATGTGGGATGTCCTGCCTGAGTACTGGGGCTTCAGGCAGCACCAAGGGTTGGCAATGCCTTGCTGGGAAAGGTAGAGGCCTGTGCACAGGGCAGACAGCAGGGAGGGTGTATGGAAGATGGGGAGAGCAGAAATGAGTCACAGAGGTGGTGTCCCTCGGGATCAGCAAGCTGAAGAAGGCCTAAATCTAAGTGCTATGAGGCAAAATATGCGTGGCAGGTTGTGGGCTCTGTCACTTGTGCTGTAAGGCTCAGATTCTTGGGTTAAATCTGGGCTTTTGAACATTTTCCTTGTGCTTACAAAGCCCTGCTGGGGGTTGGGCCTTGCTCTGGATGGCTGGTTTGGGAGCTGCATAGCTCAGCATCTCCTCCATGTCCGTGGTTTGGAGGTGTTGCTGTGGAATGGAGCTGGGAAAGCTCTTGGACCACCGGGTACCATGCCCACCATCATCCTTAAAGCATGGCAGAGCATTTGGGAGGGGCTGCCAGGTGCTACAGATGGGGATTCCAGGGCTGTGGGCACACAGGTGCAGTGCTGGGCTCTGCTGTTTGGTTTTGGGACGTTTTTCCCCAGGAAAGCCCAAACCTGAGTGGAAAGCAGCTCCTCAAGTACCTCCACCGGGGGTTTTCCAGTCAGGTGCCTGGTGCTCCGTGTTTCCAGCCGCTCCCTAGGGCCGGCTTTGGGGAGGCAGCCCAGCCAGGGAGCGCTGGGGCTGGGGCACGGCTGCCCCCCGGCGCTTGCGAGCGGTGTCCCCCGTGTGTCCCCGCAGGCTCGCTTCACTGTGGACTGCCATTTCCGGGAGCGCTTCCAGGAGAACAGCTACAACACCTACGCCTCGGCCGTGCACCGCAGCCCCCGCTCGGGCCGCCCGTGGTACGTGGCGCTCAACAAGCGCGGCAAAGCCAAGCGCGGCTGCAGCCCCCGCGCCCGGCCCCAGCACGTCTCCACGCACTTCCTGCCCCGCTTCGGGCAGCCGCAGCCCCCCGAGCTCGCCTTCACCGTGGCCCTGCCCGACAAGAAACCCCCGCCGCCCAAGGCCAAGCCCGCCCCGGCCCCGCCGCGCAGGAACCCCGGCCCCGCCAGGTACCGGCTCAAGTTCCGCTTCGGGTAGAGCCGCACCGGGCAGCTCGGGGGGTGACCCCACCGCGGGGACCCGTGTCTCCCTCCGCACATGGACACCGGGACGCTCCCGGGCGGCCGGGCCGGGATCGGGGTCGTCTCTTCACCGCACGGACCGGGCGGCATCCCCGGAGGCGTGCCAAGGAGAATTTCTGCCATGAATTCCTGCTCCTCCTGGGAGCACTGGACGGGACCTTGGGTGAGCGTTCTGTTGTTGGGACCTTGAGTAGGAAGGTACCTCTACAGCGAACATGTTTGCTTGTTTTCACTAGTGACTCCTTCGACAATCATTTTCACACGAGAGAGATGTTCAGAGCCAAGTGGTTTTGTTTGTTTTTCTCGCATCTCCTTCTTGCTGCACTTTTTCCTCCGACCATACCTCAGGCACCGTGCATCCAGGTCTGTCCCTCTGCCTTCTCTCGGAAGCCAGCTCTTCCCTTTCCACAGGTTAAGCCCAGAGACCAAGCCCTGCGAACTCTGCCGCCTTACCTGTGGTGCGGGGTGCTCTCCAAACCCTTTGTTGGCAATAATGGATGTGTGGATGTATTTTGTGGGGGTCGCAGGCTGGGGGAGGGTGGCTGCTTGCAGCCCGCCCCTGGCGGTCTCTCCCGTTCTTCCCTGGACAGCTGGAGGAGTGAGACTCTTCCTGTCTGTCCAAGCACGGATTGGATGCCTGCTTTGAAATACCTCTGCCCCAGTGCTGGGGCATTCCCGCTCCCTGGAGGAGCCCCCCCGCAGGTATCCCCACGGGATAGGGATGCCTGTGGCCCCCAGGTGCCCACCGGTTTCGTCCAACCTTTTTTGCTGCTGATTTATTTTATCACTCTCAATACATTTGCAGAGGTTTTTGTTTTTCAGCGAGCGTGGCGATGTGGCAATAAGTGCTGTTACAGCTGCTGGTCCCCTGGGGAGTGTTTCCCCACCCTGGCGGCCCTGATGTAGAATTGTTTCTCCATCGTGGTGGTAGCAGTGCACACAGGAGTTTGCAGTGGATGTTTAGCCGTGTTGCTGTTCGTGCAGGCACTGGTAGCATCGAACCTCACCGGTGAAGCCTTAATAGGAGCCCAGGTGGGCTCAGGTTGGCAGAGCCCCTCAGGACATGAGCCCTGCCAGCATCCGGCAGCAATAATCAGCCTCCCCTCCACATCTGAGTGTGGTACAAATGGCTGTGTCCTTTGGAATCGTGGTTCTTTGCCTTTGGCATCCCTCTGGCAGCCCCTGGCCAGACATGTGTGCTCCATGGGACGGGGACGCTGGAATAAAACTGTTGTGTTTCATTTTGTAACCCAATTGTGCGATCTCTTGCCTTGTCTGTGCCTTCTTCCCTTCTCCTGAAGGAAAAAACAAGTGGTGATGGGGTGGAGCAGAGCAGAAGGGATGGGTGTGCTCCCTTTGCTGTGCCCTCCAAACTGTGCCCTGGGGCATCCCAGCTCTGGGGCAGGTGTGTCCTGCGCTCTCCTCACTTGCAGCTGGGCTGTCTGGCTGTGCAGGGACAGAATCCCAGTGATTTGTGCTCAGTTCATCTCCGTGAGCTGATGGAATTGTAGCCTTTGCAGGCGCTGCCCCAGCCCAGACAGGTAACAGAGGAGCAAATGTGCTGGTCTTGGTGCCCCTGCATGCCCTCAGAGGAAACAAGGTATTGATTTCATCTTTTTGGGGAAAAAACCCTCAAAAGCTGGTGTTTTGCTGTTGTGGTAATAATTAAAACACAGTCGTGCAATTGAAACAGGGAGCAGGGAGAGCAGGATTGGGGAATCCAGCAGACACTGCCCGTTCCTGTCAGACACTCCTCTTTAAGGGAATTCACGGGGCTTGCTCAGCAGCAGGGGACTAAAGGCCTGAGAATGTGGTCAATATTTACTTTAAACTTAAAATCTGATTTTTTTTTGGGGAGTATTTTTCCTGTTTCTGTTTTCCTGTTCAACCACCTCAGAGGTACTGCTGCAGTGCTGGAGAGAACAAGTCAGAAACCCGAGAGGATGAAGAGGATTCTTAAGTTCCTTTCCAGGCAATTTCCGCCTTCAGAGGAGGTGCAAATCCACGTGGAGCTGAGAAGGGCAATGTGAGGAGTGCAGTGAGCTGGCACTGCCCCCAGCTCCCTGGTTTGGAGACATCCATTGACCTTGTGAGAGGAAAAAAGCCTTCCCATCCATTTTCACCCTGCAGTCACCCCTACCAGAGGCGTATGCCTTGTTCCACATCCCCCAGGAGGATTTGTGTGTGTCCTGCACTCCCAAATCCATGGCTTGGAAGGAGCGTCCTTTAGCAGGAGCGAGAGGAAGAGAATTTCCTATGGAGCTGGCAAGTCTGAGCACATGAGGAAAGAAAAATGAACAAATGTCAGAGCTGAAGGGTCCCTTAGGGTGCTTCAGGGATCTCAGGGACGGATGGAGGGAGGAGGTGCCGGGCTGGAGTCCGTCAGCAGCAGAGCATCCAGGGACACTGGGGCAGACACAGGGTGTGTCCCCCCTGCCACTGAGGGTCAAATAATTTGGCACAAACACTGTCTGGAGGTGTGAGCTGGGCTGGTAGTGGGGCTGGCTCGGGTGGGCAAAGGCAGCCTTTAGCAGCTCCTGGCCCAGAAAGGTGAAGGAGATCCTGTGCAGGGATTGTGGAGTAGGATTTGGGTGCTGAGTCGCTCCCAGGGACGATCTGCTCGAACAAGCTGCATCACAGCGACATCCCAAGGCTCCCAAACGCTGGAATTCGCATCTCCGAAGTGCCAGTGTGCCCTGCTGGGAGCCAGCTCTAGGGGGAGCGGGATGCCCACAGGCAATCTCGGTGGCAGGGCCGGTCACTTGCAGGTGTGCTCCGGGGGACGAAGGGAGTGAAGCCAAGTGCCCGTTTGGCTGTGGGTGCTGTCACAGGGTACGTGCTCCTCTACTCGGGATGTTTTGTGTTGTTATGGTGTGTTCCTGCTCCTTCAACTCGCCTTGGAAAAGCCTTGGAGCTTGTATTGATGCACTCCCCGAAGGTCTCTGGTGAGGGCAGCTCAGGCAGAGCTTATGCAGTTTTGGGCTTTTTTTTTTTTTAGCTGTGCCTTCTCACACTTGCAGCAGGCAGCGTGCGCTTGCTGTGAAAGCTGAGCCTGCCTCGGGAATTCCGGGCTTTGCAGTCATGCATTTTTGTGTCCTGTGTCTGGTTCCCTCTGATTTTTGTTCCTGCCCTTGCTTCTCTCTGATTCCCTGGTGTGTACATCTTCAAACACTTATGGGTGTGCTTTCCTGGCCTCTTGAGGAAAATACATTAACAACTACCATAAATAGTAGTTTGGGGGGGACCTTGCTACGAGGAGCTAAAAACATTTTTATAGCACTTAGGTTGTCAGCATAGCTGGTGAACGGTAGAGCCACAGAGTAGCTTCCTTGTCCTGTGTGATTTTCCCCTTTTTGTGGTGTTGTGAGATGATTATGGCATAATTTACTAGCACGTGTCAAACGTCTTTGGTAGCATTTGTGGGCCAGGAGCACGTGTGCTGCATATTTCAGCCATTGCCATATCTCATGTGCGATCCTATTTCATGTTCCTAATTCAGGCAAAAACTCACCTTTTTTTTTTAAATGCCTTTTTAATTAATTTTTTTATTATTATTATGCAGGATTGACTCTTCACAGAATCATAGAATCCCAGAATGGTTTTGCTTGAGAAGAACCTTAAAATTCATCTCATTCCACGCCCTTGCCATAACAACTTCCACTGGACTGGGTTGCTCCTAGTGCTGTCTAATCTGGCCCTGAACGTACCCAAGGAAAATAATAGGAGTCTTTTAGTCCACAGCTGGGACACAGGACCACAGGTTGTTAATCCAGGAGAGGTTTCTTGGGTCCAAACAGAGAGGTTTGCTCCTGAAATCCCAGATGGAACTGATCCAAACTAAACCTGGGTTTGAGTTCCATCAGCCAGAGGTGGGAATGAGCCCTGGTGCCAGCCATCCTGGGGGTGCCACACAGCTCTTAGCATTTCTCTACTGTCATTTGCTTTGTGTGATTCTCCCTTGATTAGAGAGGGCAGAAAAAGTGGCAGGAAGGGGAGCTCATTTTGTTTCTGTGAACTCCGGGCTTGGGGCAGCTGCAGAGAGCTTTGGGTTCAAACAATCCTGCCCAAATATGGTCAGCTTGAACCTCTCTTGGGCACTTTTGGATCCCTCTGTGCCACTCTTCCTCTGATCCTTTAGCTGCGAGGTGTGGGCTCAGAAACACCTGCCCCTACTGTATGCACTTTCACACATATAAATTTAGATTATTAGGAAAGTAATCAGGTCTAATGAAAACATGTTCCGTTTAGAAAACACACAGAAAGCAGGTGTTTTGGCACACTTGTTAACAGTAGGTCTTGTACTTTGTTTCTACTGTTTTTTAATCCTGTTTTTAGGGGGACCACTAAATTAGAAAATTAAAAGTGAGGGAGAAAATGTTGCTTTTCATTTTTTATGTTTTGCATTGGGTGTTATGTCAAGTGATTCCACAGAAATATAAACTGAATAATTGACCTTCAGGCCTCTGCAGTTCATTCTTTTACTGTGTTTCAGTGGCTGGAGGCACTAGAAACACCAAATCCCAAAGCATTCCTACATCTGTAGCATGAAGTGCAGCATCTTTAAACTCAAGTGCTCAGTGTGGGCTTTCCAGGTGGGTGCAGATGGTCCGTTCTGGCTTTTCTTCTTCTTTCTGTCCATCACTGGGTGGAATATTAAGGTGATGCTGCCCTAATCCCTTTATTTTGTGTTTGTTTTTCCCCCTGGCTTTTTACTGTTTAATCCTGTGAGCATTTCCGGTCTTGGCTATGCAGGCTTCTGAACAAGCCCAGCAGGTAGGCAGGTGTTTGTTTCCTAGGTATTAGGTGTCATTTGTATCATAGGTATTTGCCCATGGGTGTTTTGTCAAATTTGGAGGGGCATGGGTTTTGTATCTGGGGACCACTCAGGCCATTGGGCCTGAAAGTCATCCCTAAAGTACAGAAACCAAGCAATTTTTCTTAAGGTGTCATGTCCCTAATGTTCCTAATACAGCGTGAAGTATCTTTTTAAGAGACTGAGGTGTTTGGTTACCTTTGTACTGTAGACAGGGGCTTTGTTAGACTGGCAGCAATGTTTTCCCACCTGGAGGTGTCTTACAATAAGCAACACAAGAAGTAATTGGTTGTCCTTTTTTAATTCTCTTTTCATTGTAGTTTGGGGAAAATGTTTGGCTTAAATGAATCAAATGTGTTTAAGTGCTTGCTTTCTAGAGGGGTACTCTGTCATTTTCTTATGAATCCTCAAGCAAATGGAGCTGGAATCTGAGAAATGGATTTGCCTGCGGATTCCTGCAGTTCATGGTTTGCTGGGTGAGGGTTCTTTTGGCTGAGATAGCTCTGAGGAAAGTGTGAACTTGAGCTAAGATGAACTAAATAGTTACCAAAGAGAAACAGTTTCAAAAGAATTGTTGGGGGTTTTCTTGTTGTTTTTTTTTTTTTTTTTAATTTTTGGCAAACTGTGCCTCAGGCAGAGATGCTCCAATGACTGTGCCTTGTTCCAGCTCCCTCCACCACAGGTGGGCCACAGGAACACACCCTGAAAGCACCAGATTTGGGGTGTTGTGTATGCAGGGGAAGCTCAAGGGCTGCATTTGCTTTGACTTGAGAGCTGGATTACGTGTTCTTTTCCTCTGCTCATTTGTTCCTGCAGCCTTTTCCTCTTTCTTCTGCCGTTCTCCACAGTTTTGCTCTTGTTGCCACCAAGAAACTTGGTGCCTATTTTCACTGTGCTTTCCTAGCTGCTGGCTTGGGGCTTGCTCTTGTGCAGCACATGTGGATCCCACAGCCTGCTCCTTGGTCCTTTCTTGTCCTTGGCCTCTGTTTTGGCCCTGGTGTCAGGGAGTGGGGGTGCCAGGCTGTTTGCTTCATGCACAGGGATGGAAGCACTTGGAGCATCTTTCAGTACTTGTGACCTGGGTTAGGTTGTGGGGCTCTTGTTTTGTTTTTCTAGAGAAAATCAAAGCAGTGGGTTTAGCACACAAAAGATTAAAGAGGTTTTACCTCTAGAAGCTGGGGAGAGTGGTCTAATTTTTCCTCCTACAAGCTTGAGTTTTTCCTTCCTTTTCCAATGCCTGCTCTGTTGGGTGTCCCAAGGAGGGGCTGGGCTCCTCACAAAGGATTTCAGGAGTTGGTGTTGTTTGACACAACTGGTTTGGTGATGGGTCAGAGAGGGGGAGGAGAAATCACATTTTATTATCTTGAGTTTTTCCATCCTGGCACATGGGAGTAGCTCAGTGCTGGCACAGCTCTCTGAGAAACAGCAAGGTTTGAGAGGTTTAACCCTTAAGAGCTGTGTCTCAGTGGCAGAGATTTGGTCCTACAGACCCAGACAGACAAGGGGAAAAAGAAACTTTGGTTATTAATGGAAAAATTTCTGTTATTCCTTGTATATTCTGTTATTCCTTGTAGTTCTGTTGCATCATTGTGTATGAAATACTGTCTGCTATTTTTCTAACAGAATGTGCTTGAAATTTAGATTAAGGATGAGGAGTTGGATCTGTTGCCTACAAAATCCTGTGAGGTCTGAAGGCCTTGGGGAGGTGGCTGCTCTCAGCAGAGGTTATTGGAAATGGATCAGGGTGACAGATGTTGCATTTTGTTGCATCTTGAGGTTTTATGAGCCCCCTTGACGCTTTCCCCGGGATGTGGCTGTGGTGGAAGGTGATGCTGCACCACAGGGAGCTGAAGGTAAACCTGCCCCTCCCACGGGCATTGCTGGCCTTGGTGTCTCTGTTGTGCCATCAGACCGTGGCAGTTTGCTGCTGTCACTGCCACTGCCACCCCACCTGGGGGCTGTGCCCTCCTGCCAGCCCCACGCAGGAGCTCCAGGGGTGCCTCTGTGCTCTGTTGGGAGCGTTTGCTGGGAATGTGCCTCATCCCTGGGAGTGTCCCTTTGTCCCTGGGCTGGGGACAGAGCTTTGGGCTGGTCAGGCTCAGAGTTGGATTGCCAAAGGCACTGAGAGGGAGCAGGACAGGGAGGGTGCTCAGAGAGGGGCTGGCAGAGCCCAGCTGGCAGCGTGTGCTGGGTGCTGCAGGTGGGGCTGTGTGCACTGCAGGGAGTGAATGTCCCCTGCCCTAATCAGCCCTACAGATCCCAAGGGCTCCTAGAGCAGGATTTTATTCCTTACTTCCCTTTGTGGAAATTTATTCTCCAAATTGCCATGAGCAATTCTTTATTTTTTCCTGGAGAAAACCACACAGCAGAGACAGCTTACAGAGGAGCCCAGGGTTGTGTTTGGAGCAGAGAGCGCTGAGAGTTGCGTGCCTTGCTGTGCCCCTGCAGCTACAGCCGGGACAAACACACTGCGCCAAGTCCCGTTTCCCAGCACTCCCACCTGGAGAAGCCCTTCCGGGGGTATTTATTTCCCAAGCGCAGACGAGCACTATTTCAGTTTATCCCCAGCCGTTTCCGAGCCCCCCTGCCCTGGCTGCGCCCCCGAGCCCCGCTGTTTCCCCGCTCGGACCGAACCGGGACCGGGACCGGACCGCGCCTCGCTGCCGCCGGCAGCGCGGCGCCACTGTACCCGGAGCGGCGCATGCGTACTGCCACGCGCGGCGCAGTGGGGACACCTGCCGCCTGCAATGCAGTACTGCAGCGGCAGGATGCGCATGCGCACTGACCGCGGAGGAGCTGTGTGTAAGGGCAAACCGGAGCATGCGCAGTGGAGAACTGACGCACACATCACGTGGTGTCTAAGGGCAAAAGATCACCCCCGATGACGCGCATGCGCTGTGGCGTTCCGGCGCGCAGTGCTGCTGCCTTGTGGGTAGCGGCCGGTACTGCAGGGCACGAACGGTGGGCGGCGGTTCCGGGCTGGGCCCGCCCGTGTGGGACGGCGGTACCGGGAGCGCCTGGGCCCGGAGCTGCCCTGCCCGGGACCTGCAGTCTCCGGGCCCCGTGAGATGATGGAGCAGCCGAACGGATGTGGAGACCGCAGCCGCGCTGAAGGTGAGCTGGGAGCGTGAAGAGCCCTGTGGGGATCAGGCGGCGAGGCCGTGACGGGGGCGGCGCTGTGAGGGCGTGGCTGGGGCTGCCGGCAGAACTTGGGTTTGTTTTATTGATATGAACGTGAAAACAGGGAGTGAGGGGGTACAAAAGCACTGCGGGTGTTTGGGCAGGTGAACCAGGGCTCAGGGCACGGAGTCGCTTTCCTTTTCTAAGTGCTAAGAGTAATCCGATAGAAGCGCAGAACTCCTTCCCGCCGGCCCCGCCCCGCCCGCCCCTCCTGCGGCCCCGCCCGCCCCTCCTGCGGCCCCGCCCCTGCCCCGCCGGCCCGCTGTCCCCTGTGAGGGTCGGGGCTTGGCGCCGCTGTCCAATCAGCGCGGCGAGCGGCGCGCGGGCGCGGCCAATGGCGAGGCAGGGCGGCAAGCTTGTGCGCCGGTAGCGGAAGGCGCGCGCGGCCCTTCCGGTGGGGCAGCGCGGCCGCGGCCCGGCCGGGCTCCGGTGGGAATGGAGCCTCGTAACGCGTCTGTGCTCCCGGCCGGCAGCGCCACTGCCGCTGGATGTGCGCGGGAGAGGGCCCAGGGTGAGCGCCAGGAGGCTGCGGTGCGACCGTGGGCCCCCGAGGTCTCTGGGCCTGGCCTGGTGGTGGCTGCGTGTCCCTGCGCAGGTCGGGCGGTGCCCAGGAGTTAATCTGTGTGTTGTCTGTAAAATAACGTATTATATCTGTTCAAGTTCGATTGGTGTACTGAAATTTGGATGTTTGTGCATACATGAGCATGTGAAATAAGCCCTCAGAGTACTCGGGGTACGTAGCAGAAAAGGCACAGTAGTAAAAGTTATTTTTGGAGAAACAGGTGTTGTATTGTAGGTTTGAGGAAATGCCGAGTCTCGAAGAGTGGCTTAAGGTTTGTACAAGCTTACAAGAACAGGGTGGGACAGGGGGCTCCAATAGGCTGAGGATTCTCTCCTTATACTCATAAAACCCTTAACCCCACAGTGAGCAGGAAACCCGTGTAAAACCGTTCTGAGTTGTACTTTTTTTTCCTCGAGGTCACTGGGAAGCATGGGACAAGACCTGAACGATAACTTCTTACAAGACCTGAATGATAACTTCTTGCAAGGTGCAGCGGGGAGAGAAGCAGCAAGTTGTGCTGGAACAGTTTCTGTGAGTACCTGTGACATGATAAATGTAATAGCTTCATACTTAATCTGAAAAACATGTTATTTTAAAGGAAAAGTTTAGGTGGAGCATTGTGAGAAAGATTATTTGATGAGAGATTTCTTGACAGTGAGAAATATGTTCTTGTTAGAGTTATTTTGTATAACTTCTGCTTGAAATAGAAGTGTTATTCCCCTCCATCCCTTCAATTTTCTGGAGTTATTTTTTATTATATTAAGGCTGGGTAATGGGCAGAGGAAATGCTGTCTCCAGCATGGTTCCACAGCAGACGTGAGCAAGGTTTTGCATGAGCTTCAAACGGGTCACAATTTCTGCTGCCTGGCAAATGTCCTGGGTGCTGTTCTGCTTGGGATTTTCAGGGAGAAATGCGACACAAAAGGTTAAATCTGTGCCTGAGCTGAGAGAGGATGGAATCTGCTGGGACGGCTTAGCCTGGAAGAGGTAAGCACTCCTTGGCTTATGCAACATATTTAGCATAATGTTAGAAAAAAGGTACAACGGCCACTGGCAGCTGTGCCCCGTGACTCCCTCAGTTCCCTCTCTGGCCAGAGTTGTGTGATTTCCTTGGAAAGGAGATGCAATTTCCTCCTTCTCCAGCCGGGGTCATTCCAGAGCCGTTCCAGCCCAGGAGGGGCTCTCAGTGTGTCCTGGAGATGGTTCTGCCTGTACCAATTTACCTGCTATGGCCTGAAAAGGTCTTTTTCTAGAACCCCTAGTAATTCAGAAGGTTTTTGGGATAGTTTTTTCCCATTTATTTATTTTTTTCCCATTTTTTTTTCTGCTGCTCTGGTGCATGTCTGTGGTCTGTGGTGTTCCCTGCTATTGGTCTGTGTGTCTTTTCAGAGCTGTCATGGAGATGGTCCAGACTCTGGTTTTCCTGCAGTCTGCTGGTTTACACGAGACCCCAAAGTGTTTCCTTAAAGCACTTCAAAGGAATTTCAGCTGATGGGTCAGAAGTTGCTGTTGGCTGCCATCACAAAGACACACAGAGGACATTTGAAGTTTTCCCTGTTGTGTGCCTAGTGAGCCAACAGGGAGCAGGTGTTCCCTGTGGAGCTGTGGGGTTTTCAGCCTGGCCAGTGCCTCTGTACCAGCAGCAGGGCTGCACCTGGAAGCCAGAGCCAGTGCATGGCCAGAGGAGCTCGACAGGCAGACAGGTCCTGACTTCTTTACACAGGTGTGTGTTTACTCTGTCTAGCCCTAACCTCTGCTCTGGTATGCATTAAATATTGCTTGTTTATCCAAGGTGATAAGCACTGCTGTTGACAAAAGCCTTGGGAAATTATGCAATAGTCAGGAACTCCTTCTTTATGTCCCAGAGCAGATCTCTCAGCCACTGTGCTGATCTTTGGGATGGGCTTGCTGTGACAGGCCAGAGAGGAAGACCCCAGCCTCACTGGTGTGTCTGAGCACCCCGTAAGCTTGGATGTGTAGGCTTCCGTGGCAGTTAGAGCAAGTTCTGGCTGTGGTTCTGTGGGTACCGGTGCAGCCATCAAAAGTGTTTAGGCACTTCCACTAATTAGGTGGAATCTGTTGGTGGAAATTAGGGAGATTAGTAAGATGAGGATTTGTCCTTTCTCTGCTGTTCTAGTTATTGGGGGTGTGGAGGGAGGGGAGGGGGGAGAAGGTTTCCACCAGTAAAACCAAGCCCAATTTTGTTTCAAATGGTAGGACAGGCTAAGGCAGGTCTGAAGTTCACTATAGCTTTTCTTTGTGTTTATTAGCTGTTACTTACAAAAGACCAATTAGTATAATTATTGCTTCCCTCGCTCCCTGAGATCCAGCTCCTTAAGTCTTAGCTGTGGTAACACAGACAAATCATTCCCATTCAGTGCATGACCTGTGGATGGTTTTAAATGCCTAAAAATGGCATGATTTCCTGTGGTGCACGTTCCCCAGGACCAGGCTGCTGGCTGTGACTCTATGTGGGAAAGCACATGGACAACAAGGAGAAATGCAGAGCGTCTTTTATTTTCTCCTTCTTTGCTGTAAGTTATCCTAGTGAAGTATGAGTTAGGAGAGCTGAGTATGTTTCATGGAGTGCATGATTTGTACAATTTCAGTGACATAACAGCTGTGAATAACAGCCAGGTACTTGTGCTGTGGGGCAAAAGAAAACCTACATGTCTTCCTTGTCCAGAGGAATTTTGATCAATTTCATTACCCTGGGAAATAGAAGCCAAGTCTAAAAATCATAGAATGGAATCGTGGAATAGGCAGGGTTGGAGAGGACCTTTAAAAGTTACGAGTCCCACCCCCCTGCCATGAGCAGGGACACGTTTCTTACAGTGTTCCTGAATTATTCTTCCTTCCTGTCCATGATTACAAGAGAGAAATCCCAGTGTTTGAGGTGGGTGTTGTTCATTCCCCCTTCAAATTTGATTTGCAAGAATGGTTAATTGCATCTGTTTGCAGCACCAAGTGCTGCTGGACTTGGAGCGGAGCTGTGTGCAGGTTTGGGTTGATAAAGGAGATTTTGGTGGCCATAAGGCACATCTTGACTTTCCAAGAGAAGTCAGGGGGGTTACAGTGGATTTTGGGGTAGCTCAGCAGGATTGAGCTCAATTTTCAAGGACTTTGGAGTGTACGGAAGGTGGGGCCACATTTGAGGCATAAGAGGGCCTAAAGCAAACCCCAGATAATTTAGACCTTGAAAGGCATTAGAAAGATGAATGTTGAGAGTCCAGGAGATGACACAGGGACTACAGATGGAGCTGGCCAGGGGAGCCTGGATGGTGCACTGTAGGATTTCACTGAAGCACAGCAGCCACGGGCACCCCTGGAGCAGAGGGCCTTTCTTTCCCTCGGGGACAGTCCTGTCACCTCACAGCACCTGCGAGCTCCCGTTGGTAAGGCACAGAACAAAGGGAATGCCTTGCCAGGTGCAGTTCACACCTGTGCTGGCAGCCAGAAATGTGCTCCAGGTTCACACGGGAGCACTGGGAGCGGGGCAGGGCCAGAGCTGGGCTCCAGCCAGCAGCCTCCAAAGAGAACTGCTCCAGTGGGGTCAGCTCCTTGCCCTCTCCCTCTGCCCCTGCCAGCCGCGGGACACAGGTGTCTGGAGGCTGCTGTACCCCACTGGGAGCCTGGAATGGGACAGCTGGTGGCACAGGGAGGGATGGGGTCACACCCATGCTGCTGGGACAGTGCACACAAAGCGCTTGGTTCAGAAACGTTTGCTGTAAGGAGCTGAGCTGCCATGGTGGAGAGCAGGACACAGGGAACCTGGCTGGAATGCACAGGTGTCTGTGGACACTTCCTCATCGTCCTTTCAGGCAGTTCCTGGAAGCTTGTATTTGTGAGGTATTTTGTGAAAGAATAGGTAGCATCTGTAGCTAGAGGGTGAGTAATTGGCAGCTGCTGTGGGGTAGTCACATGTGGAAAGGGAACCAGGTGGGAGATGAAGCACTGGCACTCCTAAACTGAAAAAAGAAACAGATACCCTGCAGCTCTGAAGTAAACCAGAAGCCTGACCTCACAGTCACTGTGTTGTCACCTAGGAATGTATTTGTTCCATTCCCCACAATTTAGATAATGTCATCACAAATGTGATAATGAACACTTTCAGACTTGTAATAATCTCTTCTAGTATACACTGTTATATGTAGCTCACCAAAGCAGAGCAGCACTAATAAAGTGTTTACAATACTCTATGCAGTTAAGTAGAAAGACAAAGCAGGAAAAAAAAAGGAAAAGGTATCTTTTGGAAATAGTAATTTCTTCCTGAAGTCAGCAGAGAAGTTACAGTGCAGGCCTAGCAGAGACACCTGAATAGACACAGTGCTGTGAAGTGGAGGTCTGTGCTGGTGTTGGGGATCTGCACACCTGGAGGAGGGGCTGGTGGCCTTCTTGGTCAGTATATAATCATTTGTTGGGAGGTTTCAGCACTTTCATGTGTTTCTATAATTTTTATTTGAGCTCTCAGATGAGCTAATGTGCTCAGAGGACTGTGGATGATTCTTTCTTCCCTGTGCATGAAGTCTCTATAACACCCATCTCACAGTGTGTCCAAACACTTGGTAGTTTCTAATCCATCCCTCTACTGTAAGCAGAACAATGCTGTTGAATCAGTTTGCGTTTTGGTTGCTGAGGAGAATTCTCATTCTTGCTAGAGGAACTTGATGTAGCTTTTGCTTGTCTCGGCTAAATTTTAGTAATGTGGGTTATTGCTCAGACCAATCACTAAAAAAGGGGAAAAGCAAATTGAGGTCAAAATGGTCTGTGTCACACTAGTCTGCTACAGCTGAAAAGGGACAAAGTAAGGGAAGTTCTGGTCTCTGGAGAGATGTCTGCCAATGTCCAGCCTTCTATGTTTTCACTGTTGGATTGAACCCCAAAACCTTCCCAGCCGTAGGTTGTCACCCTGGTTTTTTAAGATTTTCTAGGAGGGACAGATGGCCTGGGTTAGGCCTCACGTTACTTCTACTCCTGCCAACCTTTGGGGGAGGGATGTTCTGTCTGTCTGGGGGGTGCACATCGGGACGGATTTTTGATGGGGGCCACTGCAGTGAAGGGCGCAGGCTGTCCCACGCCTCCTATACGGTGGCTAGTGGACAAACCTGTCTGGGAAAAGCAGTGGCCCCTCCCTCAAGATAAATTGAATGCCCTTCGGAATCTGGTGCAGGAACAGTTGGACCAGGGTCATCTGGAGCCTTCTACCAGTCCCTGGAACACTCCTGTCTTCTGCATCAAAAAGAAATCTGGGAAATGGAGGTTGTTGCAAGACCTCTGAAAGGTCAATGCTGTGATGGAAAGCATGGGAACATTGCAGGCAGGCATGCCATCGCCTACCATGCTTCCCGCAGACTGGCCGGTCCTCATTGTGGATCTGAAGGATTGTTTCTTTATGATTCCTTTGCATCCTGATGACAGACCGAAGTTTGCCTTTTCAGTGCCAGTGATTAACGAGGCTGAGCCCGCACAGAGATATCAATGGACGACACTTGATGGTTTGCATGCTCAGGGACTGCAGGTGGCTCCAGAAAAGGTTCAACAACAACCACCTTGGAAGTACTGGGTGGTCAAAATTCTGGAACGGACGATCTGTCACCAGGAAGTGCAGTCTGTGCATTCTGTGAAGACACTGAATGATGCTCAAAAATTAGTAGGTGTCATCACTTGGTTACGTCCGTACTTGGGACTAACCGACGCACAGCTGTCTCCTCTGTATGATTTGTTGAAAGGAGACTCTGATTTAAAGTCACCTCGCACACTGACCCCTGAGGCGCGTAAGGCGTTGGAGGTGCTTCAGCAAGCTGTTTCGGCTTGCCAAGTTTATCACATTGATCCCTCCGTTGATGTCACTGTGTTCATCATCACTCCAGATTCGCATCCCACAGGCATCATTGGCAAATGGCCTGATTCCTTGCACATTTTGGAATGGGTTTTCCTCCCCCATCAGCCGCAGAAGACGGCAACTGCATTGTTTGAGCTGATTGCTCGCTTGATAATCAAATGCCGACAACGGTGTTTGCAATCAATGGGTGCGGATCCTGCAAAGATCATGCTCCTGGTGCAATGGGAGGATTTTGACTGGAGCTTTGCAAACAGTATGTCCCTGCAGAGCGCTCTGGAAAATTTTGCAGGGCAGATCATTTACCATCTGCCCAGCCATAGGCTACTGCAGATGGCAAAATCCACAAAAATCTCTTTGCGGCCCAGAAGTAGCCAGGAACCCGTGCAAGGACCCACCATCTTCACTGACAGTTCAGGGAAAACAGGAAAGGCCATTGTTACTTGGAGGGACGGATCTGAGTGGCAGGTTCTGGAAAGTCATGAGGATGGGTCAGCCCAATTGATTGAATTGAGGGCTGCTGTCATGGCATTTGAGAAATTTTCCCAGGAACCTTTCAACTTGGTCACGGATTCCGCCTATGTGGCTGATCTTGCACAGTGGTTGGGTCACTCAGTTTTGAAGGAGGTCAGTAATCCTGCCTTGTTTCATTTACTGAAGACCTTGTGGTGTGCCATTCAGGCTTGGGTTCATCCATTCTATGTTCTGCATGTGAGGAGTCACGCCAATTTGCCAGGCTTTATAGTGGAAGGTAACGCGAGGGCTGACAAGTTGGCTAACTCGGCATGGGTAGCACCTCAGCCCTGACACAGTCGCGCAGGCCAAGGCATCACATGGGTTTTTCCACCAAAACACACATACCCTGCAGAAGCAGTTTCAGCTAACGCCAACTGAGGCTCGTGACATTGTTGAGTCATGTGATGACTGCCATGCACTTGCTCCAACTTTGCCAGCAGGGGTAAACTCCAGAGGCCTTAGGGCCTTGGAGCTTTTGGCAGACTGATGTCACCCAGATTGCCGAGTTTGGCCGGCTCAAGTATGTGCATGTCACGGTGGACACATTCTCCTCTGCGATGTGGGCCTCAGCTCACACTGGGGAGAAGGCCCGTGATGTCCTTGCCCACTGGAGGCAGGCCTTTGCCGTTCTGGGCATACCTTCTGCTGTGAAAACTGCCAGTGGTCCTGTTTACGCATCGCAAAAGGTGCGGCGGTTCCTGCAGTTGTGGGGTGTCTCGCACAAGTTTGGTATCCCTCGTTCTCCGACTGGTCAAGCTATTGTAGAACGTGCTCATGGTACTCTGAAGCGAGTTCTTCAAAAACAAAAATGGGGAATGCAGGGTGAAACCCTGCACAGTCGGTTGGCAAAAGCTTTGTGCACAATCAGTCATCTCACTGTGCCGCAGAACTCAAATAATCCTGTTATTTTGAATCACCATCTCTCGTTGCAGGCTGCGGATGAGGCACATCAGCCTCGAGCAAAGGTTCGGGTGTGGAATTTAGTCACCAAATAGTGGGAAGGTCCCTATGACCTTATCGCCTCGGGGTGCAGGTATGCCTGTGTATCCACAGATACTGGGGTACGCTGGGTACCTTCGAGATGTGTTCGCCCTGACCTGCGACCACAGAGGCAGAATCCAGCCGACGAGCAAGATGGAGACCATGACCAACCTCAAAGGCATCAAGCGGGTGAATCATTGAGTGATGACTCGGACACAGATGCTGAGAGTGATCACTCCGATGATTCCTCTGCAAGTGGACGCTGAATGTTGTTCATGTTTTCCTTTTCACATTGTTCATTTTCTTTTCCTTTTTTCTTTTTTAAATGGAAAAAGGGTGAGATGTCACCCTGGTTTTTTAAGATTTTCTAGGCCTTCTGATATGGACATTCTTGTGGTGAACTTTCTCAGACACTTTCTGTAAACAACTGATTGTTTTGTCTTCTTTTATGGAGGAGGAGAAAGTTGATGGACTGATGGTGTAACCAGTGTCATTGGAGAGGTGTCACTGTCACCCTCCAATCCGCTGTCACTTTTGGAAAACTATAAATTTTGGAGTAAAAGAATAAACTTCCTCTTTCTTCCTTCACCTGGAGAACCGTGGTGTGCTTGCATTCTTGCGTGTCCGATAGTGACAGTAGGTTCTGGTAGAAAGACTGAGCTGACTAATATCTTGGCTAAATTGACCTTTTCATGGGGATTTCAATGGCTTAGGAACCTTACCTGTACATTGCTCTTTCCTGGCTGCTTTTTCTCTGATCTTTGACCCCTGTAAATATGTAAGTTTTTCAGTAGCTGAAGCCAGGAGCTTGGTGCCTGAGGCTGACCCATGGGATGCATTTCCAGATTTCATTTCCAAATGAGCTGAGGTGTGAACGATACAGTCCAAGTTTGTGCTTGGGAGATGTTCTACAGCCCCTTGCTTGCTCTCCCAGAAGAGCTGCCCCTAGAGAACACTCCTGGCTTACAGTGACGCTGTGCAAACTTTAGTGTTTGTTCTAATGATAATAATAATAATAACCTGGGAAGGACTGCTTTGGATTTATGGCTGCACGTTGTGTTTTGGCAAAATGGAATGACCTAGGTGCTGCTTTCTAACCAATAGCTGTTGCATAGGCCTTGGCTGTTAGCAGCAGAAGTCAAGTACAATATAAGACTTAAACTATTATAAAATAAACCTTATAACTCAGGGTAGGTTTGCTGAGACTGGTGTATGTAAAAGACATTTTCTGGCCTTGGAATGACAGACTGTCTTCCACTGTCCAGAGCCCAGCTGGAAAAACTAACCCTTCCTTTGATTTAACTCCCAGGGATGTTGTTTTTCTTTTCAGCTTTTCCCTTCAGAATCTATCCATTAAATGTAGAGCAGTGAGGTTTGCTTTTTATGCAAAATATCTATGAACAATGGAGAAAGGATGAAACCTTAGTACGGCGAAAGAGCACAGGACCTTCTATAAATAGTAACATTTTCCAAAGTGTGCTGAATGCCTCTGGTTTGAGTGGAGCAAAGCTTTGCACATTGCAGTGCAAATGCAGAGAGAAGTATGTGTCATGGTGAGCACGGACTGATCTCTGTCCTGCTTCCCGGGGAGGGAATGTGCCTTAGGGAAGTTGCTTGTTCTCTGGCTGCCTGTGGCCCTTATCTCCAGGAAAAATCCTGCTGTCCCTTTGAACAAGGGATCCAGAGAGTGAGGTGATGAAAACTTGGTGTCTTGTAGAGCTGACAGCTTAAACCTTGTAAATGAGGAAAGGACTGGAGTGTAAAGAGAGCTCTGCTACAGTTGCTGGTAATTATTCAAATAGCAAGAGGCAGGACACTGTCCTGGCTGGACAGGGTCCCACCCAGGGTGGGCCCCTGCCCTCCTGGTGGGGCTGGCCTTGGAGCAAACCTGGTTCTTGGGCAGGACAGTGTAGCACAGGGGACAGGGTCAGTGACATGACAGCCAGTGTTCTGGGGTCCCTTCTGTCAATCCAAGTTCAGTTCATGGCATTCCTCCTTTGTCTTCTGTAAGCTGAAGTTGGGTCTGGAAAGAAATGCAACCACTTCATCTTTCTTTGTTGCCCTCCCTTTACAAAGGTGAGTGCTGTCTTTTCTGTTTGCTGTGGTAATGTCATTGCCTGATTCTCTGGCCAGTGGCTGTTCTGAGCATTGATGCTGAGGACATGACAAACGAGCAATATCCCAGGCTTTGGAGTTTAATATGTCAGGAGACACAATCAGGAGCATTGATTCTTTCTTTCTTATGTTTCCCCTCTAATTAAGAACAAGTTTTTGGTTGTGGAATAATTCTGCATGTTCCTTAGACTAGTCACTTATGCAGAACATGGAAGCTCAGCAAACTTAGGAGGAAAATAATTGCAGCAGGGAACAAAGATTTTCTGTGGGATGATATCATTACTTAGCAGATAGGAAATGGCAACTGTTCATTAGCTGAGCTAGTCCCACCCTGACTCAATTTCCCTTGGGCTGAGCTAGGAAAAAAAGCACATCTGTGCTCATGTCATGCTGCATGGGCTGCAGTCACACCTGGTTCTGAGGTGGCTGCTGGCACTACCCAGGGGATTTGGGGAACCTCCCTAGGTGTGAATTTGCCTGCTGTCGTGGGCTGGGAGTGTTGGGTTGGAATGGTTACCCCTGCAGTTTCCCCCCCCAAGAAAATCTGCCTGGAAGACCCATCCCAACAGAAGTAACCCTGCTCCAGCTGGAGGAAGGCTTTCTAGAAATCATTTGTACCCTGAACTAATTAAAATGAGGGATCTCCACTGCCAAACCACAAGTGCTTTCTAGTGTCTGGAGTCTTGCTTTAAACTGATGCAAATACATGTGTTCTACATCTGTTCTGGAGAGTTCAGCCCTGACATTCTTTCATCCCATGCAGTATTTGTGAAATAAAAGGAAAAAAAGAGGATTGGATGTGCTTCATATAGATAGGATATTTACTTAGCTTGGAGGTGTTTCCACTGTGGTTTCAGTGCTCAGGGACTGCTCCTGATGGCCTGGGTTCAATTGAAGCTGGTGACTACTTGTGACTGACTCTGCTCCCACTTTAGTTGATTATTCCAGGTCTGTTGTGGAAAACAAGGTGGAGGGGGAATGTATGGGCAAACATAAACAGCAGTGCCACTGCAGCCCTTGTTCCTTTCCTTTGGAATGCACTACAGTTGGAATGGGCACAGGACTGTCAGTACTTCCATCAGGTGCCTGCCTGTGAAGGGTTTTCCCCAGGCTCTGTTCCAGGGGGTTTCCATAACCTTTCTGTAGTTGTTGGTAAGTGCTCCTGCTTTGTTTAGCAACAGGAAGAATCACTGGACATGGTAAATATGCCTTAGGGGCAGACTCCTGTGTGTTTGGTGAGCAGTAGCAGTGAGATGGTGATTGCACGCAAGACAGCTTCTGTTCTCTGTGCAATTGTAACACTTGTAGGAGGTGGTTTTTTGTTCAACTGGCAGCATTTGAGATAAAAATATTGTGTATTCTATGATTCTAGGACTAGTGTTGACAGTGTTGTCAAAATAAGATGGGTTAAAATAAAATGATTTTTTCCTGAATTTTTCCTTTTACTGGACAAATGAAATCAGATAGATCTGTTAATGCTATTTGTTGAGTCATTCATTTTTCATCCCAGTGCCTGATTCCCTTTCCTCTGGCTCTGAGCACAGCTAAGAAGCTGGAGGTGTTGCTGGTGGATATTGCCAGAGTCAGAGGGTCTCAGGCTCTGCCCCCTCAGTTAGGTGTGCTCATTGCCTCCAATGCCTGAGGAAAGACTCAGACTATTAAAGGCAGACAAAAGTACTCCTTTTTATTTTTTATTTTATGTGCACTGTTTGCTGCACAGGATTTCTTTACAGTATCTCAAGAATAGCAATTTGGGCCTTTTGAAAGTCAGCTCTGGCCATAAAAGCTATCTAGGAGAAAATCTCCACAGGACTGTCAGCACTGATGCTGCTGTGATTTATTCTGGACTTTGTGTGCATGGGAGCAGAAAGCAGCCATGTTAAAGTCTCCACAGCTGTACCCTGCCTGAGGCCAGGGGTGCCCAGAGAAACTCTGCCTCTCCTGTTGCTGAGCCAGCCCAGCAGCCACTCCTTCCCTCAGCTCTCTCAGATACCAATCCATCCTGTGGCTCATGGAGAAAATGTGGGGATCCTGCAGGACTGACCACTGGTAGCTCTAACCCTTTCTAAGCCACGTGCACACTGGCAATCAGTGACAGGGTCAGCAGTTCAGCTGGCAGCACATCATCATCATGGCTAAATTGTGACACACCCCTGTGAGATCAAGGCTCCTTCTGCACATGATTATTATTTATGTATAGCATGTGATAAAAATTCACAGTATCACAGGGAGGCTAAAGCTGAGACCAGCATAGGAACTGTAAAAAGATTTTATCACTGAGAATAGTCAGTTTTGCATAAGGAACAGTTTTATATGAGAAAATACCAATACAAGAGCGTTTCTCAGAAGTATGCTGATATTGGCAAAATTTCTAGCAGGGAAAATTAGCAAAATCTTTGATTTCAGCAAAGCCAAAGTGCTTCATTTCAACTGTCTTAAGGACAGAAAAAGAGTGGGACACTACAAAAAGTAAGTCAGTCTTGAACAATTTGATGCCACAGAAAGAGACCTGACAAATTCAGTTCTCAACTTCCTGAATACATTCTTCCTTATTTTTTAGTTTTCATTGAAAACTTAGCCATTTCAGTTTTTACTGTGAGTACTGAGGAAAAGCCTGGCTCCATGGTGCTCCCAGTGGGAGAGTGGTCAGAGCCCTTGACAAGTTTCATCTACAATGCCCAGGGATGAGTGAGACTGACAGCAGGGAGCAGATCAAACCATTTCACCCACTCAAGTCCAGCCTTTCCACCCACATCAGCCTCTCTCCAGGGCTTGATGGCAACCTCCAGATGAAGAGAATGTGCCAGGTGATCTCAGCAAGCAGGCTGCACCTCTCTGTACAGTGATGGCAGGAGGTGAAGCACTGGCCATGGGCTGGATGCCCTAAACTGCACATGTGCTCTCACCAGCCTCTCCTTGCCTACACTAAATGTATGTTTGGCTCAAGGATGAAATCATTCAGCATGTTTAATATGGTTTCTGCTGTTTAGTCCCCCAGTCCCACTATAAAATCCATGATAAAAGACCATTAACAAAGCTGGAAACAGCTTCTCTAGGAATCATCCAGAATATTTCTGAGCCATAAATATTCTGTCACTGCCGATTTAATTTCTAGTCCTCAGAAAAATGCAATTACAAGAGACAAATGGTGATGAATGCTGAAACCAAGGGTATGTTTTTGACAATGGGTGACAGGACTGGCTCTCTGTGAGCTGGAGTCAGAGGATTGCCAATAGCCATCCATGTTTTAGCACTGCCAGTTTTTGAAATGCCTCACTTGCACTGAATCCCCTACAAGACATAAATTTATGCAACTGTTTCACTCAGTCATTGCATTGCCTATTTGAATGGGAGGATGTCAGAAACCCAAATGCTGGGACAACATTTATGAAGAAACTTGTCAATTAAATTGGTAAGAATAAAAGTAGGCAGGGTAGCTCTGATTCACAAAAGCACCCAAGAGGGGTTTCCTTTGAACTCAGCACACCCTAAATCCCACACTGAATGAAGACAACCATCTCACAGCTCCTGAACAGCTCACAGGACCCACACTGGGATATCCTCTGGGATGATCATTTGGGCTTCCTGTGTTTTTCAATCTCTCCAAGTAAAATTGAGCCACCGAACTCATATTTGTCTCAATCCTAATACCTGCATCATCATTCAGGTGTATTTTGTCACAATGAACTTGGAGTAGAAAATGCTTTAGGAAATGCTTTGCAGCCCCTTCTTCCCCAAAGGCCCAAACTGCTTTAATTAGAAATGCTCTTCAAGCACAAGGTTTGGATGCAGCCAGTGAGAGTCACATTTCAGGAGGACCATCAATGGTCTGATAAAGACACAACACTTTCAAGCAGGCTGCTGGGACATTGGAGGATATTTGAAACCTGTTGACATGCAGTTCTAGCAGAAGTGCAAAATGAAATGTAAGGTAGTAGAACTGGAAAATGAAATGCTGTTAGACAAGGCTGCTCCCCAAATTGGCTCTGCCTGGATCCAGCTGCCCTGCAGCACAGCCTTGTGCCTTCCTCCTCACTGCCCTCTGCTCAGGACCAACCCAAATCTGGCGCATTTAAACTCCTGTAAGACACAGAGCAGCTGATGGGCAGCGGACCTCGTGGCCCCTCCCACCGCTGCCGCCATCCCCGCCTTTGCCATCCCATTGGTCCCTGCTGTCCCGGCTACCGCGGTTTCGCCATCCTCGCGGCCCCACCCCTCAATTCCGCCTCTACGAGCCCGCCCACCAGCATCATCGCAGCCCCGCCGCTTCCCCCCCGCTACCCGCTAGTGCGGCCGCTCCTCCGGCCCCTCACGTTCCCCTCGCCCCCGCCGACACGGCGCCGACACTTGGGTGGTGGCCGAAGTTCCGTCCGCGTCCGTCGCTGCCTGCGCGCGCCCGGCGCGCGCCTGCCACGGCGACCGGCACGCTGCACACTCGCCCGGCACGCGCCCGCCACGCGACCGCACGCCGCCTGCCGTGCCCGGCCCGCACCCGGCACGCCGCCCCGCCCCCCGCTCCCCGCCCGCCCGCCGCCGCTAGCCGCCCGGCCGCCATCCAGTCTCCCCACGCAGACCTAGCTGCCTATGCCACGCATGCGCAATTGCTAACTGTGAGGGACCCAACACTATCCTCCTCCCTCTGGTCCAGCTCAAGTGACAGGAATACTGTCATCCTTCATGGTGAAGGATGTTGAGCAAGAGCTTGATGGCTTTGCTGAAGCCATAGCCATGGCACAGCTCCCTCACTGCTCACCTTCTGTGTGAACCATTCCATTTGCATTGACACTGTATTTTGGTTTTTAGATCAGCAAAATGAGTCTCTAAGGAAAATATGAAAGGGTGGGAAAGAAATGCTGACATTTCAAAGTGAGTCTTTAAGCTGAAAAACTTTCTCTTAACATTTCTCCCTTGGAGGTATCTCACTGAATATTTATCATTGAATTTCTTTGCTCTCAGGTAACTTTCACTTGAGGAAGTGTATTTAGTATTTAGGCCATGTAAAACACCTTGCTATGGTGAACATAATTCCAGGGCTCCGAGTTTGCCCAGACACTGCGCTCCTCACCTCACTTTTGTAGCTCACTGAGAGCTTCCTGCACAGTAAATACTCCTTCATGGTGCATGGCACTGATAAAATCCCTCTTTCCCGCAACACCTGGCTGCTGTGTGGTAGCTGTGGGGTAAGGTCAGGCACTTTGCTTAGAGACTCATCCCAGAAGTGATCCATCTCCCCTCAGGGGACAACACTGCTAATTACTGAGCAAATAACCAGACTCTGCTCTTTTATGTTCCTGTGTGCTGAAATACAATACAAATCCTTGACGGGGTCTGATCCAAAACCAATCTGATTTTGTGGGCTGTGAATCAGGGTTGCTGCAAATAATTCCACACACACCTCCAATAAGACAACTGCATGAAAGGCAGGTAACCACAGGCAGAGCCTTCCTGCACAGCTTCAGAGAGCTGGGACCGCTGAAAGAAAACCTCCGTGTGCAGATTTCAAGTCTTGTGGGTGTCTTCTCTCTGGGGCTGAGCCAGTGCCATGGCTTGCCCCCTGGCAGAGGATCTGCCTGATGTTCTGCAAGGAAGCACAAGGGCTGCTCTTGGAGAATGTGAATTTTGACTGTCTTTTTCTGAGTGGTGACCACCCAGAGGATGATTTCTTCCTCTTGCTTCCTAATTCCAGTTTCTGGTGGGAAGGAGGCTGAGAAACCAGAGCTGTGTGAGAACTATGGAGCTTCTGAGGGAGCTTGAGGTGGGAGAGTGCTGGGAAGCACTGTGATCATGTCCAGCTTTAGGCAGAGGAGCTGGCTGAGATCACAGCCCCAGGGCCAGCCCAGGGGGATGGAGCCCACGCTGTGCTCCCTCAGGAGCCGCTCCTGGGCGGTGTCGCGTCGAGCAGCGCGTACTCGAGCCGTGTCTGGCGGGCAGCAGCCCCCAGCCAGCCCGCCGCCAGCGCCGCACCCGGGCGCGGTTTACCGGCCTGGCGCTTCACCGCCGCACATTCGGCACCGCCCGCGGCGCCAGCGCGGAAAACCGCGACTCAAGGAGAAAAGAAAGCACAAAGTACAGACACGCAATAACTCGTCCGTCTTAAAGGCGGAACTCCTCACGTATTCTGTGTTTTTACGTATCCTTGGTTTCCACAGCAGCACATTCCCAGAGGGAGCCCGCGGTGGAGATTCCCGCGCAGCAGATTCAACACAGCCCGTGTTTCCCGCCCGGCTGCTTCGCCGTTTTTAAGATGTAAAAACGGCCCTGTGTGCTCCGTTCCCTTCTTTTCCATCCAGTGTGTGTGTAAGTCCAGCATCCAGAGCAGGTGGAAGCATAAACCTCAGGGAGCAGAACGTGCTCTTGGGAGCTGAGATCTGCTTGTTCCAGTCAGCAAATGTTTCTGACACACCATGCTTAGTGATGGGCTTTTCCCAGGAGGGTTTGTTTTGACATGTCTCAGGCACAGACATTGCTGTCACACCAAAATGGTACAGAGCGAATTTATGGCAGTTGCTGTCTGAGATGGGGACTAAATAGGGTAAGAATAGAAAAACAGGCAGTAAGATGACAAATTGTCTTCCACCTCAAGTCCTAACTATCAGCAGGTTGAATAAATCTCAGCAGAAATCATCAGCTTCCCCCTGCTTTGCAGTGAGCATCCCAAAAGGCTGTGGTTGGGGAGGAGTTGGAGGAGGCAGGAGGTGTGCTCCACCAGGACCCTGCCCTGCCCTAGGGGCTTCCTTTCTCCCTCCCGAGGGTGTGCAGCCTCAGGCTTTGGTGGTGAGCACCTTGGCAAACTATGACCACCTGCTTTTTTAGAAAAGCAGATACTTTGGTCAAATATGAAGAGAAGGTCGTGGAAAACATTTGCTACCCTTTCTCTTTTAATTAAGCAACCCCCAAACCCCAGCCCAGGCTTACCTGAGATCCCAAAGCTGTATTTGTGATGCTATAAAGCCACAAAGTGTCTATTCCTGAGAAGATTTCACAGTAACACCGTGACTGAAAAAAGCAGTTAAATGATCTGTCTGGGTCTCAAGTGTCTGGAAACCGTTTCTTGGGCAGCGAGTGCAGAAAAAAAGAGTTTATACCTTGCAAGTGAACTGGCCTCCATTCTGTGGCCGAGGCCTGGCTCTTGGTTTGAGATTGGGTGTCTCTGCACCTGAGGACTGTGTTGTTAAGGGGGTGCTGTGAGTACTTAGATTTTGTGAGTACGCAGGTTTTCTCTCTGATCAGACAGTTGCCAACCAGGTACACCTAGGTACTGATAAAATAGAAATACAAATGCCTCTGGAGCAAACCCCAGCCCTCTGAAAAGCTCTGAGTCTGTGCAAAGTGTTTTATGTGCTGCTGGCTTGTGTAGGTTCTGGTGAGCTACAGCCCCAAGAACTGGACACTTTTCCAGGGTAGAACTGCATCGTAGCACAGCTCCTGAACTGCAGCTTTGCCATCTGTAAAAGCAAGAGGCAAACTTGATTTTAGAGGGATGCTCCTAATGTTGTCAAGCAGAATCCTCCAAGGAGGTAAAACTGCCAGACCTGCCATTTGTTTCTGCTTTATTAAACTCCACATTACATCCCCTGTCCTGTCTTTCTTCTTTGCACTCTTACCTGGACATGCCCTCCACTTAGGGAATTGAAGTTCTGTGCTGTCCTGGTCTGGTTCGTGCTTATCCTGCTTCTTTAGACACTGTCTAACTCTGAGGTGCTGGAGAAGTGTCCATAGTTGACCGGGCTTTGTGTGGGAGGGAACATTTTGGTGATTTTTTTCCTGCTGCTGCCATAACGCCAGTGAGGTTAGGACCAAAACATGGCAAGGCACAGAGTGAGTTATTAGCCTGAACAATGGATTTAGCATGAGCAAATTGCCTTCAGGCACGTGCAGTGTCCTTCCCAGGCTTCAGAAAGCAAATCCTGAGGTGCTGCAAGCAGTGTGCCACGTGCTCTCAGTGTCCAGAGACCACAGGGTGTGCAGGGGTGTGGATCCCTTGGGCCTGCTCCAGGGAGAGTGTGCTGCTGTGGAAGGAAGGCTGTATATTGTTTAAAAGAGCAAGTGCTGTAGGAGGAAATGGTACCGATGTGTCAGAATGGGTTGTGCATGCAGGACAGGAGACCTATATTTATTAGCTCAGAATAACATTGACTTTATAACAGCTCCTAAAGGTCCTTCCTGAGGCTGGGCTAGACTCTGGAAATGCAGAGATGGAGACCAGGAGTGTCCTGGAGCATACAGAGGAAAATGGACTATAAAGTTATGTAGGGAGAATTGTAAGGGGGCACAGTATTCCCCAATGAGTTGCAGCTGTGTTAACACCTGTAAGTAATTGAGAACCAAGGCCATAAAAGGGTGGAGCCGGACAAAGAGTCAGAAGGCTGCCCAGAAGATGACTGCAGAGGAAGACTGCAAGAAGCAGGAGAAGGTTGCTCAGGAAAAGACTGCAGGAGGAGAAGATGGTGAGTTCCCCTGGAGGGGATGGACTCTGTGACTGACCCCACAAGGGTAGACCCCAGGAGAGGGTTGGAGAAGCTTTGGACATGCCAGGGCTCTGTGGCAGTCTGGCAGCAATATCCTTCATTGGATTGCTGCTGGATTAGCTGCAGATGCTTCTGGCTGTGTGCTTTGGGAAAAGCCCCTGGAGGGGATGGACATGTATTGGGAAAAGCCCCTGGAGGGGCTGGACTCTGCTGTTGTAATGTATTGCTGTAATATAGAAGTATTGTTGTATTGTTTACTGTTATGTATAAGTATTAGTGTAAAGTGTTTAGGGCTACTGTGACCCACTGGGACGGAGTGGGGGAGGCGGCGTTGGTGAAGCTGAGAGTGGCAGGTGGAAGCCACAAAGAGGTCTAGACCTGATTATCTAATCAAGACACCTGGGAATAGGTGAGCCACCAACAAGCAATGAGGGATTTGGTTTGGGACATTTAAGGTATTTACTTTGAGTTATGACCGCCTCGACAAGCAGAGATAGATGCTGTAGTAATGTAACTGGTATAATGTATTACTGTAATGCATAAGTATAGTTGTATAATATGTTACTGTATATGTATTGTTGTAAATGTGTTTAATACAACAAGTGGTGACCCCGACGTGATCGACTAGACCAACATGATTGACGTGATCGACGTGACTGTGACGTGATCGACGTGACTGCCATGTGATCGATGTGATTGTGACGGGTGGTAAAAAAGTAAAAAGGAAAAAGGAAAAAAAAGAGTTAAAAGAAAAAGGGGGAATTGTAGGGAGAATTGTAAGGGGGCACAGTATTCCCCAATGAGTTGCAGCTGTGTTAACACCTGTAAGTAATTAAGAGCAAGGGACATAAAAGGGTGGAGCCGGACAAAGAGTCAGAAGACAGCAAGAAGAGCTAGGAGAAGGCTGCCCAGAAGATGACTGCAGAGGAAGACTGCAAGAAGCAGGAGAAGGGTGCCCCGGAGAAGACTGCTGCAAAGACAAGGAACCCCAGGAGAGAAGGGAAGAATCCCAAGACCCCAGGAGAGGGTGAGGACCAGAAGAGTCCCTGGAGAAGATGGTGAGTTCCCCCAGAAGGGATGAATAATCTCAGAAGAAGACTGACCCCACAAGGGTAGACCCCAGGAGAGGGTTGGAGAAGCTTTGGACATGCCAGGGCTCTGTGGCAGTCTGGCAGCAATATCCTTCATTGGATTGCTGCTGGATTAGCTGCAGATGCTTCTGGCTGTGTGCTTTGGGAAAAGCCCCTGGAGGGGATGGACATGTATTGGGAAAAGCCCCTGGAGGGGCTGGACTCTGCTGTTGTAATGTATTGCTGTAATATAGAAGTATTGTTGTATTGTTTACTGTTATGTATAAGTATTAGTGTAAAGTGTTTAGGGCTACTGTGACCCACTGGGACGGAGTGGGGGAGGCGGCGTTGGTGAAGCTGAGAGTGGCAGGTGGAAGCCACAAAGAGGTCTAGACCTGATTATCTAATCAAGACACCTTGGGAATAGGTGAGCCACCAACAAGCAATGAGGGATTTGGTTTGGGACATTTAAGGTATTTACTTTGAGTTATGACCGCCTCGACAAGTAGAGATAGATGCTGTAGTAATGTAACTGGTATGATGTATTACTGTAATGTAGGAGTATAGTTGTGTAATATATTACTGTAATATATATAAGTATTGTTGTAAACATGTTTAATACAACAAAGTTATCAGCCCAGGAATTCACCAGAGGAAATTTTGGGGAAGAACTCTTGTTCCTGTATGTTTTCAGTGTATACTGGAGCCTTTCTCCAGCGTGGGGTGTGCCAGTTTGCAGCAAGATCTGTTTGGGTATGGTATACCAGCTTGGCTTTGCAAACATCAGAGCCCTGGGCAGGTGAAATAAAACACTGGGGAGAGTCTGAGGGGGCACAGTGAGGGAAGTGGGGAGGGAGGGACTGTGCTAGCACAATGCGAGTGCATAATTCCACATTCTTGGGAGAGTTTTGCTGAAACATCCACTTTTAAAGAAAATATTTGGGGATCATTATTACAGGAAATAAATTTCATGGTGTTTTTAAGTTGTATCTATAAAAAGCTAGAAAGGATACTGAGTAGACAGTCCTGGTCTGGTGAGCGGGCCCCACAGCTGTGTTGGCTTCACAAATGTTTTGCATGTGCTGTTCTTAAAGAGCAAAGGAGAACAAAAGGGGGAAAAAGCCCAACACAAAAACCTTCAGTCCCCTCATCTTCCAAACCATGAGAATTTTTCCTTTTTTTTGTGTGTGTGCAATAATTGTATCAATTATGGTTTGCGTTTTTTCCGCTAAGTGTTTGAAATAACGAGCAGAGGCTGGAGCTCCAAGAAGCCGCAGTTGGGGAGAGTCAGGCATAAAGGGAGCCCAACCATATTTGTGAGATGAAATTGCAATTATGTAAATTGCAGCTACTGGACGTGTAGGCATGGGAGCCCAGGACAGCAGAACTGGCAAGCTCTTGGTTACAGTGCAAAAGAATTCTCATTCGTGCTGCAAGGCAGGGCCACGCTCGGCAGCTTGCTCGGGAGCGTGAAATCGCCTCACGGATGTGTCTGCCTGCTGCTTCTATTTTGGTGTGCAAGTCAAGTGGCTGGAAGCTGCTCTCTTTAATGATTTCCCCTTGTTTCCTCTAGCAAACAGCTGCACCACGTTGTCTGACACCAGTTAGAGTATTTACTGGCCAGTGCTCTGCAGAGACGAAAAGGGAGGCATTCAATCTAATCTCCTTGGATGTCTCAGTGTTTGCACTTGGAAGTTTCCTTTTCTGCAGTCTTTGGGCAAGTGCAGAACAAATTAATGTTGCAGTTTGACACAGGCTGCCCCCTGATTACTTCCAGGAGCTCCCGGGGCACATCTTGAAGAACTCTTTGCTCTTTGTAGGGTACAGCAAGTAGAAAAAAATAGCTTGTTACTCAGAATTGCTTTTAAGCATCCAGCTGAGCAGATCTGAGCAAAGTCATGCATTGAGCTTCTTCACCTTGTTAACCAGGCATTTAGACCAGAACATGAGCCTCACGAAATACATGGACACTAAGGTTTGTTAGGTCATTTTTGATAACTCGAGGCTCCATTGAGGCAGGAGGGATGCGCAGATCTGACTGGAAGTGGGTTCACAATGCAGCAGGGGGGCCTGAGTCCAGCTTGTGTCAGCTGGAGGCGTGACCCAACCTAGATTCAGGTTCCTGAGAGTCATTGTGAGGGAGTTCTTCTCATCTGCCCAGTCTTTGTGCTCAGGTGGTCACTGCAGGCACTTCAGACTGCTAGGTGTCCCTGTGCCAGCAATGTACGGTCACAGGTCTCAGTGTGCAGGGAAATCTGCTGGGCAGCGACCCACAGCAGCCTCTCTAAAGGCTGCAGAAGTGTATGGAAATGGACCGGCATTGACAAAACTAACTCAAGGTGCCTTAATGGGCAGCTGTATGTGTAACTTTATGCTGTGCCTGTGTGCCTGTACCTAATTGCCCCAAGAGTTCCTGCTATATCGAACAAAAAAATAGGCAGATATGCCTCATGCTTCCTATTTCCTTCTCACAAAACTGCTTTTCACTCAAGGTATTTTTTGCCTGATATTTTAAGGCCTGCAGAAGGCTGGACCTGTGCAGTGCCCAGCCACAGCAGTGGGAGTCTCGGGACACCAGTGACAGATCCATCACCTGAAGGAGTTGCTAAATTCTTGAATCTGCTCACAGTTGTGAAGGCTGTTTGAATATGAGTGTTTGAATATTGTGTTGGCTCACACAGTACATGTGAGGAGTCAGAAATAGAAGTGAGCTCTCCTGAACGCAGAGATGTATGCTTTAACAATAAAACAATTTGCTTTCTCCATCCAAATCCCCAGGTGCTGTTTTGAAAAAAATATCTAGAGCAGCAACTTTTCATTTGTAATCCAGCTTGCATAGCAGACACTGGAGGCTGGGTGCAACAAATCAAGGTGGAAATGGCTGGTGCATACTTCTCGGTCCGGCCATATGCTGCAAGCAATGATTTTGACAGATGCATTTTTCCCCAGAGATTGCACTAGGTTCATCAGCCTTAGGTTAAATGTGAAGGATCTGAGGTAAAATTCCAGGGCTCTGTCCATTAGCCACTGAGCCCGTGGTGTTTGTGTTAAAACAGCATGATGGGAAATGTGACCTGGTGCTTGGGAATTGAGCTGGTGCCAGGTGTGCCACACACGTCTGACAAGGGAGGACATGATGGTGTTGGATACGTTCTTGTGCACAAGGGCTCTGCAGGTCGTGGAGAGCGCTGGTTTTTATTTAATAACAGAGGTATGCAGGTGCTAATTGGAACCAGATGTGTGTGAGGCCAAAGCCAGAGTTCGTTACACCACACTGAAATGACGGCCTTGCCTTTCTGGGACTGGAAGGACGTTTTGGATCAATCTTTATTTATTGAAATATTTAGGCAGCTATGAATTCTAGTGCTTGAACTCTTCATTTCACTTTTGCCTGAGGAGCTACCATCCTCTCTTTCTTCCCTCCGTTGAAAGCCCCTTTGCTATGGTCACACTTGAGGAAACCTTCCTGGAGGGGCCAAATTGGTATGGGAGCATCAGGAGGTGACTGGCTGACCCAGGTCTTACTCCTCTGGCAGTCTGTGATGTTGGCATTGCGTCTCTCTGCAGGGCTTTGCCATGCACAGAGGCTCTGGCACTGCCAGCCTGTGTGTGGTCTGAGATAGTCCCAGCTTTTTTGTTTTGCCTACCTTATTATCCTCTTCAGACAGCAGGAAATGAATTGATGATTTGCATGATGTGGTATATTTCAATTTCATCAAGCAGGAGGCAATAGGCTGCATGGGACAGCTGCATGTTACCTTTGGTTTGCAAGGGTGGCCAGTCCAGGAGCCCTAATGTGTTCCAGGGTCATGGAGATAGTGAGGAGACCAGCTGCCACACATTTGGGTTATGCCACGCTCAGTGGCGGATTTCCTGTATTTTGTTTGGATCTGTCAGTGCTGTAGGATAAGATGATGATGCTGAATGAATCATTACCTCTGAGCCCAGAACCTCGAGACTTTGAAATTGGTATGAGCCCTGGAACTGTGGTGTGGCTGTGCCAGAGGAGCAGGGAGGCTGCAGGCTCCACGATGAGAGTGCTCCCTGATGGCCTGGGAGGCCTTAGGCAGGCTGGCATTTCTGTTTTCCATCAGGTTTGTGGTTCAGTGTGTTTGACCAGTTCTGTCCCTCCTGGTGCAGTGGGAGAATGAGTAATCAGCCTGCAGGTTGGTTATTGACAGTAATTCCAGAGGGGAGGCTGCAGCCCTGAACAGTGTTTTCTCACGTGGGGACTGCCTGGACTGCTTAGATTTTTGGCTTAACAACAGGTTAAGAGGTCTTGCGTACTGTGAGTTTGAATCTCATTAAGAGGTTTTTTTAATCAGTGTTAACCTCCTGAAATCAAGGGTGTTTTGCTTCTCGGGTTTCTGCTCCTCTTTGCTTTTTCTCAGACTTAATAATATTTGTACGTTCCAGGGATGTGCTTTTGCTGTTGCCATGTAACATAATAGCAAGATCTGCTCTAATGCTTGCACAAAGTTTTATTGATCCCATTTCAGTGCTCACTGGGGAGTCTGTTATGGGGCCTGAAATGATTAAAAGTAGCAATGTTGCTTTCCATTGTGGGTCTGACTTTGCCAGTCACCAGAGTTACAGCAGTTACTGTAGTTTGGAACTGAGCTGCTGATAGCATGCATAGTCAGATCATGGGTGTGTGCACAGGACTAGTTTAACATAGTTGTGATTTTACTGTATGGCAATCACTTTGACCAGAAGAGAGCATGGATTTGCTGTAACCCCGGTGCCCTTTTGGTTGTCGTGTGGTGAAGAAGATCCATTGTATGGAAGCTGTCATTTCCACAGGCAAAAGGAAATGTTTTTCATAAGGTGAAATCTTCAGCTTTATTTCTGTGCAATGTGCTCAATGTGGTTATTGAAAGAACTAAAAGCTGAACAATGATGTGAGAGCTGGCAATGCAAGTGCTTTTAATTAACTTACATAGCCCAATGCCCTCAATGGAGACATGATTATGTGTCCAGCTTGACGTGAGGCGTGTTTATTCACACTGTCAACAGGAGGGTTTAAAAAAGCTGTGTTAAAATGGCTGTACCTTGGATTCATATCAAACAACTCTTGTCATCTTTTCCTAGCGTCTGTCTGGTTTACACAGCGAGGTGTACACAGGCTCTTCTGTTTTGAAACCTGCTTTGTTGTGGGGATTTTTAGCAGAGTTGGTCTTGCTGCGTGCCTTTGCTGTGTACACACAATTGCTGTCTGAGCAGCGGTGTGATAATGAATTTGTTTATCATACAGGTGACCATTCAGTCTAAATGAAAGAGGGAGTTAGGTTTCAGTCTTGGTTTTTTTGGATTTTTTTGGCCACTCTAGTATTGTAGTTTGGGCCTACCTTTCTTCTTTCTCAATGGAAATCAGTGATTTTTTTTTTCCAAGAGCCATCTAGTTTTATTAGAAGCAATTGACTGAAATGGGTCAGAACACAAGTGTATTTTTAAACTTGGCATATCAGTTCCCTGTTACTTCTGCTCTTTAGATTTAGTCTTTTGTGTAGGAACATATTGAATTTGATGACTGACCACAGACTCCAGCAAGAACAGCGTAGGTATAATTTTCCAAACTTTCCTTGTGCCTGGGGGACACCAGGGGAATCTTTGTCACAGAAGGCTATGTGCTGCCAGCCTTGTGCTGATGGTACCCACTCATGTCAGCATTGGTCATCTACACTGATAGTGGAGCAAGTAAAATTAGAAAACTTCCTGGTGAAAGAGACATGGATTCCTTGGCATCCCATATAGCAGAGGGATCCTCTGTGCTTTTCTTCCAATGCCATTACCTCTGACAGCCATCAAGAAAATGAGGCAGGGGAAGGCTTAAGTTTTCTTAAAAGCTTGGCTTTGACAAAGGAACATACAGTGCATCCAACAGCTTTTCTTCAAGCTCCATCTCAGCACGAGGAGCATGGTGCTCTGCTATGTCCCGTGCCTCTGCACTTTTCCCGCTCATCAAGATGTATGTATAATTGTGCCTGAACTCCAGGGTGATTCAGAAATGCTACAGAGCTGTTGCTGACAGGCAAAAGGCAGGGTCATACAGACAGGCAGGAAAACATCTTTTAGGGGTATTTTTTAAAGGTTCTTTAGCAGTTTTTCTTTTGTGTTTTTTCTTCAGAATGGCAACTTGCCTTGATGACAGCCAAGGCCTAAGTTCACCTTGTCCCTTTCTGCCCCTCAAAGAGGCCAGGTGTAGCACAGCAGCTTACCTGCATCTCCAGTGAATTTAGAGAGAAACTGCCCAAGATTACTGAGTGTCCCTGGAAATTGTCAGGGCTCATCCAGCTTATAGATCCAATAAGAAACAGCCAGCGTTGTGTTGGGAAATCACAGGTCCCTCAGATGAGTTCTTTTGAAAACCCCGGGAGGAGGGTGTGATTGGCCATGTGGATGAGGCTGAGGTTACTGTGACCTGCTGGCACTGTGAACTGCAGGCAGGACTGCACGAGGGATGAGTGCACACTGGGAGCCCCAGGCCTGCAGATCTGGCAAAGCCTCTGGGTGTGAAATCCACGTTTGCACACCTTGTCTGAGGTTGGGTGTTGTTGGTGCTGAGGTATCTGCACTACTTTGCTCTATGTGGTGAGGAAAGCATTTCCATAAATTACAGAGTTCTTGCTCCCACCTCTGCTGGTGGTGTTTCATACTGAGCATAAATTCTCTCATCTTGAACAAAACCAATAATTAATGACACAAGCTCAGGTTGTCTCTGGGATGCCTCCAGCTCCCTTGGCTTTCGTGGTGCAGCCACAGCACATAAATTGCCTTTTATTGCAGGCTTGTCCCGGTTAGTTTCACATGAAAAGGGTAGGACAGCTGAAATGATGCCTGGGGGAGTAAAAGCTTATCTCTATCGGGTCACTGTGTTATTCCCCACGTCCCAGTTACACTCTGCAGCACCATAAAACTTTCCCAGTTTGAAAAGCTGCTCGAGTTCTGCACTTGGAGGCCCCAAATAACAATAATTTTGCTTCTGGCCATCGCTAGATATTGCAAACACGGTGTGCTTACAGTGGGGCTCAGGAAGTCACGCAGGGAACGCATTCTTTGGAATCCTCTTCGTTTTATCGCCGTGGAGCAGCCCACAAAGATTTGTGTTATTGCACCTGAATAAATAGTGCTCTGCACTTCCCCCGAGGAGGTCAGCAGCGCCTGTGCAGGGCGTTCCTGGGCCCCTTCCCTGCTGCTCCTCTCCCTCTGCAGCGCGGGGGCCTGCCGCCCCTGCCACCTGAGCAGGTGGCACCGAGGCCATGTTTGTGGGTGCTCCCCCTGAAAGACCAGCTGCTGGACACCAGCATGTTTTCCTAGCAGGCAGGAGCAGCACTCATCCGTGTGCTTGCACTTACAGCCACCGCCATGGTTTTAGCAGCGCGGCTGTGCCAAATTCTCCAAATACTTTAATTTCATTGTAATGCATAATAACAGGTGTACGGTGTAGCTGCCAGTTTCTGCTTGCTGGCTGGGTGAGTAAACTATTTGTTGCAAAATGAGAACGGTATTTAATTGATATTTGAAGATAACAAGTGCACAAGCTTCAGCTAGGAACAGTTAGAGTTGGGTTGCTGGCATTTCTAGCTGCGGTCACTAGCTAGAGGAAAACACCTTCCTTGAAAGCCATTCTCAGCTACAGAGAATGGTAAGAAATGTGTTAGGTCAGAAACATGTTTTCTATATAATTCCTAAGGTTTTGATTACAGGTCTTTCTCTTTTTTTTTTTTTTTTAACTGATTTTCCCCTCTTTTTGAGTCAGTGTTGCTGTTTGAAACTGGAGTGAAAAGCACTTCTTGTGTAGTTCCGCCATGGCTGCTCTGCAAATACATTTTTTAATTTAGAAGTCTGAGCAGACACAAAAACCAGATTTCCCTGGTCTTGGCTGTGGAGGCTTTTGGGGCTTACATGGTCTGACTACTGCTGAGCTGAAGTCTGATTTCAGAGCCAAACTTCTTTTTTCTACGTTGTTCTTGAGCAGACCAGACATTTGTATTAGGCAGGACATATTGCCAAAATATGGAATTGTACCTCCTGCACACAAATACTATGGAAGGAGTCTCAGAATGACTGCCTTCTGCCAGGTCAGATGCTCGTGTGAGAAGGGGAAGGGAAGATGGTAACTGTGTTCTCAGAGCTGCTCCTCACTGCCTGTGGGGACAGCCCAGCAGAAGAGGGGTGCAAGCACAGTTTTGTAGCTCACATTGTGCTTGTAAAATGTATGTACAACTAGAAGCCTTTGCCCAGAAGCTTTGCTGATTTATATTCTTTAAGGGTGTGGTCCCATTATCCTGTTACCTGCACAGTTTAGAGTTCTAGGTTCCACATTTTGAGCATGAAGACATTGCTTATGCCTTGTGCTCTGGAGCAGCGTGAACATCAGCATTTCTGCAGTGAGAAATGCAGTCGGTGCAGTTTTCAGCGATTCTTTCTCCAGAGGGAGACTCCAGGATTTCTCTCTTACATGCTCTGCAGTATTGCTGTTTGGAGAAGGATTTGGGGCCTTAATGTTCAGTTTCTGAGGGCTCTTTCAGAATTCCTGAATAATCCCTTTTACACGTTTCAGAAGGACCGTGCTGGGGGCTGCAGCCAGAGCTTGCCTCTAAAGGACCTTTAAAAGAGGCTTGTGAAAAGAGCTGTGGTCAGCACCGAGATAAGCAGTGGTTATCTTGATGCTGACCTCGGCACCTGGTTCTTCCAAGTCTGGAAGGACCTTCTTTTATCCCGGTGTCCAACCTGCACTACTCCTGGCACAGGCAGCACCTCCCCTGCTGCAGGTGAGCACGCACTGTTAGTGCTGCCAGAATCTCTGAAGAAACACATGCAGAAAATCCCTGACCCATCTGGAGGTCAGGGCACTCTGACAGAGGGGTTAATTGCTCTGAATATCCTGCAGGCCTGTCTGGGGACTTTGGACTTGGCTTTGGTATGTCTTTAACAAAACAAGGGACTTTACATTTAATAGCTGGGGATAAGGCTTTTGTTTACACAATGTAATATTTCATCAAATACGACATTCTTTAAGTGAAAAAAGCAAAAACTGCAGGTTTGGAAGATGCTTATGCTGGATTCTTGGCTGAGGGGGAGTGAGGCAGCAAATTAATTTCCAGCAAGACAGCTGCTATAGGCTGGAATACAGGGGGTTTGGCCTGCTTGGTCCCATTACTCACTTAGGAACCTAGAGAGGCCAGGAGCTGTTCCTGGGATAGGGCTGTTTCTGTGCTTAGGGAAGGCTTCTCTCTGTAAGTCGAGGTGCCAATAGGACTTGTGTCTCAGTGTGCTCACCTGAATACACAGCTTCTGCTGCTGCCTGCTTTCAGCCTTGATTTACTTTTGGGAGTTTGAGCCGTGGCATTCGTAGGTGCAGATGGAAGTTTAGAGTTTACCTTCTAGTACTGGCAAGTTTTCAGTTTTGAAACCCTTTCTCTGAAAGAACCACATAAACTGCTGCTGGGGGAAGCAGGTGGTACCAGACCAATGATTTTTGTTGTGGGAATGACACAAGTTGGTTGTTGAAGAAATTCACAAACTACACTGTGTTTATACAAGGAGCAAAGGGAGCTCATATTAGGAATAGGAAAAGAGCACAACAAAACACACAGATCCGGTTCCAATCCACAGTCTCAAGTGAAATGAAGCTGTTTTGGGGTAATTATCCTGAGGGAGCCTGCAGCCATGCTGCCTGCTGTGGTTAGAGCATCCCTGCAGGCATCAGGCTGGTGCAGGAGCTGTGAGGAGGGCACACAGATAGATGTGAGCTTGGGGAAAGGCTCAGCTTCCATTTCCCTGTCCAGCCACAGGTGTTGCTTTTCACCTTGGGCAAATTGCTTAAAGCTGTTAGTGGATCTGTAACACTGGGCTACTTCCAAGCTTTGGAAATTCCCCTTTATGGTTTCCTATGGGTGTCAGGGAGCAGCAGGAGTCAGGAGCACCTCTGCCAAGGCAGGGAGCTGGAGCTGAGGTGGCAGCACAGTGGGCACCCAGGGCTGGTGGCAGCAGCTCCAGGGTGCTGGGCAGCAGGCTGGGATCTCCAGAGCGGCCGCAGGTGCCTCGATGCCAGGCTCTTGGCTCACCAGGGTGGCTGTGGCCTGGGGAGTTGCTGTTTTAATGGCTGTTGGCTTTTTACTGACATTGGTTTGGTCAGAAATCCGTATAGAGCCCTCTGGTTTTAGACTGTCAGTGCTCAGTCTCTCAGGATGTGAGCAGGTTTAACAGCATGAACTAAATAGCAAGGAAAACCAATTGGTCATTGCTGGGGTGCCCAGGAGGGAGCCTCTGAAAGAGGAGCATGCTGCCAGGGCTGTGCAGGCAGGAGGAGGCAGATGCTGCGGCTAAGCTGGGCCACTGGCACCTGCAGAGAGTGTGCAGGCACTTGGCTCCCTGACTTGGTGTTAGGGAGCTGTGAAACTCGGCAGTGTGCCAGCCTTACCAGGGGAGGCCGTTCTGGGGGGAATGGATGTGGAATTCACCTTTTGATCCAGGCAGCACAAGAGCCAGGGTTCTGTGTGCTGGTTTCTGTGTGCAGTGTGTGCTGGGCAGGCTGCTCCAGAGCTGGGCTCCTCTGGGACACAGGAGATCTGCCAGTGGGGGAAGTTCTGGCTATTGCTGAGGTGGCCTTGGTCAGTGGCGTGTTTACAGACGCCAGGTGTCTGACAGGAGGGGCACTGTAAACACTGCAGCCCACGGAGCTGTGGTTGAGGCACACAGGTACTTTCCAAAGGAGCTGCAGTTCCTGGTTGCTCTGGCTTTGTGCAGAAAGCCTGTCTGCAATCCCACAGGCTGTTTGAAGCCCCTGAGGTAGTGCAGAGTGTGTCTGGTGTTGTCATTCCCAGCCGGCAGCAGGGGGAATTTCTGCTTTGCACCTTCCTTTTCATCTGAGCTCACTGAGAATAAAAGGCAATACTCTTAGCAGAGCTGCTGCTGGGGATCTTTCTTGGCACAGGAGAGGCACTTTTCCCTTCTGAGATACCAAGCTTTCATTTCAACTCGTGTGGAAGCCCCTGATAGCGCTGAAAGCCTTCCTGCCTTTCCTTGTGAGCTCTGGGGTGCTTTTGCACTGCCAGCAGACGGAAAGGCTGTGACCCGCTGGCCTTGGAGGACATGTCCTGAGGGAGCCAGGACAGAGAGGGAAGGACAGGCCAGGTCCAAGCCACAATGACATGATGTGCTTTGGAAATTGGTTTCTAGCCTCAGTGCTAACAAGAGCGAGGCGGTGTTGAAATCCACCCTATGGGAGATGGTTGGTTTGCAGGTTTGTTTGAGGCTTCTGCCAGTGTTGATTTTATGTCCTGTCTAGGGAAAGCTTGGCAAAATGGAGGACTTTGCAAAAGTAGCAAGGGCAGGTGAACAGAGAATAGGGACAATTGTGTCAGGTTCTCCCCAGGAATCCAAAGCCATGTGCAGGCAGTGTCTGCTGTCACTGCAATATGGTGTGTGTCCTGAGCAGCAGCAGCAGTTTCTTCAGGCTGAAGGTGCCCCACAATCAATATTGCTACAATGACAGCCTGAAAAATTGCTTTGTCTTGAAAATTGCCACACTTGAAGCAAATTATGTGTCTTAAATTGCTTGTCTTACTTTAGAATTACAGATTATTAAAAATAACCTCCCAATTTTCAAATATTGGCTTTCATTTTTTTTCATGCTTCTTTTTCTCCCTTCATCTCATGATAAAGACTTATTATTCAGTATTTGCATCCTTAAAAGTCTGCACGTCTGCTGTATGATTTCAGAAATGCTGTAAAATGAGTTCTTTACTACTTGTGTCTGTGGGATTCTGCTCTGCTGTCACTGATGGCAATTGTTCAGGGATCCATATTGATCCTGTTAATGCCAGTTGAAAACCGTGGTTCCAAGTTTCAATTTTCTTTTTTCTAATCAGAAATAGGGCTAGGAAATTTCTGAAAATTGCTTTTATTTGGCTGGGTGTGCTATGGAAAGAAGGCACCTGCATTTTAGGGAAGCAGAACTTTCTCTTTAACCTTTAGAACCTCTCTTTAACCCAAGTGTTTGGGCTGGGGAGATTGCAGCTCCTGTGTATGAAGATCCTCCTCTCTGATCTTCAGCAAAGTCATCAAACAGGCTTATGCTACTGCTCCCCCTCTACCCTTGGCTTGTCTTATTGACACCATGAGCTCACTGGAATGAAAACCATCTCTTAGGAAGTTTTTATACATCTTCCCCCAACAATATGCCTCAAATAGCATGGGTGCTGCTTTCAGTACTGTAAAATGCCAAGTGCTGTGGTGTTACCCATAGGCTTCTTTGATCAGCACAGAGTGAGCCTGGGAAATGTAAGATTTGCTGATATGGCTTCCTTTCATGCACCAAAGCAATCTGGTTAATGGGGTGAATAATTGTTAGCAGAAACCTTGGGTTTGTTGCTGTGGGGGTGGGCTCAAAAGCCTCAGTAATTCCCACATGCGCCTCTCTCTTCCACCTTCGTGGCTAGGCTGTTTTGGTGACAGCACACAGTGAGTTCTGCTGAGGTCCCAGAGCTCCAGGCCTGGGCTGCTGCTTTTCCAAGTCCATGATCTCTATATAATGCCAGCAGGCAGTGGCCTGTGTGGGTGGTGATGCTGCTGGGGGGTTGCTGGTTTATTCTGCCCAGGGTGAAATGTCCTGCCAGGCCAGGGTACCTCCTGCCCCAGGGTGTACTGTTCTGCAGGGGAAATGTGCTCAGGCATAGCTGGGCTGCCATGTGCTGGGACAGGAGCAGATTTAAACAGGCAAGAAAAGGAGATGCAGAAGTGGTGGTGTGGGTCTCCTCACTCCTTGCAATGCTCAGGGCAAACAGCTTTCCTTCCTACAGGGAAAACGCCACTGTCGGCAACTTGGGGTCTGTTTCTCTGTGGCACAGCTGTCATTTCTAAGCCTGACTCTCCTCAGAGCATCCCTCTGCTTTCTGGAGCACCACAGATTATGGCAAGGGAAGTTTCATGAATTGCAGGGAGTTGGTATTGGTGCCAATTGGCATTCCTTTTCAGACAGCAGCAGATAAAGACCCTGGTTAGAGTGATTTATCTGTCTTTTTGATAGTGTTCCGTAGGTCAAACCTAAGTTGGGTTGTATTTACTCGGGCAGTTAGGAGCACTACTAAGGAATTTTTCTTACCATTTCCTCTTTCATCTAGTGAAAGGTTAAATAGACAAGTTTAACCTGTAGGAGAAAGTGTTTGTCCCAGCTGCCGTGGCTGAACGTGGAGCTGTGCCAGGAATCTGCCCAGGATCAGGGCACTCGTTTGGGACATGCAGCCTCAGGTGCTGTGTCTGCCCAGGAGAGTGCTCTGTGTGTCCCTGCCTGGGGTCCCGAGTCAGGCATCCCTTGGGCAAGTGTTGAATGTGGAGTAATGGTGCAGATGAACTGCACTGATCCCAGGCAGAGCAGCTCCTTAGCTCACTGCACTGCTTTAGGGCCAGCTGGGACCTTTGATTGCTTCTACAGAGGTTCTGTGCCTTCAGCTGGCCTCAGATTCCAGTGCTGTGTGTAAAGGGGGGTGGGGGGAGGAAATTGGAAATGTGATTATCAAGAATTTTGAAGAGTTTGACATCCCCAAAGATTTCATACTCTTACTAAACTCCATATTTGCAATTACACAAAAGACCTCTCCAGTTGTTTGTTGTTCTCTTTACATGTAATTTAGGATTGAAGAATTATTTTTACGTACCACAAATAATTGGCATACATTAATTATATGCCTGAAATCCTTTGCTCGAGGCCAAGGTGCAGGTTTATTGCCCCCTGTGTCGCTGTGCATGTGGCAGTGGGGCAGGAGGAGATGGATCAGGAGACGTTTTGAGGAGAGGGCTCATTCTGTGTTAACCCATAGTTGACCTGCAGGGGGGAATTTCAGCAGGTGAATGTCACTCAAACTGCAGTTTGTGTTCTGGAGATGGACAAGTACGCTGCTTTGCATCTGGAATTCATTTTCCATCTGTAAAATTGCACCTGCAGAAGGGGAATCCAGCTCTCCTGACAGCTCTGCTGTGAGCATGAAGAGTTTCACAGAATGCATGTCAAGTCTTTGAAAAGTAGCTGGGGCCCTGTTGGAAATTGCCCTCACCCAGAGCTCTGAGGCTTTTTACCACCCCTCTCCAGTGAGAGCTCTGGTGGGATAAGCTTTGTTTTGGGCTGTGATGCATTTTTGGGGGGGTGGTTTCCTCTGCCCTCACTCTGGCTGACAATTTAACATGTTTTCCTGGTGTGTAATTTATGGCTGAGGAAGCATGGCCTCAACTTTTCTTGCTCTTCCCTCAGTTTCATCCTGTTTGTTTGCTGACTTCTACGGTTCAAAATGTCAGGTTTGCTTTGCCCCTTCCCCTCCCACTCCAAAAGGTTTCTCTAAATCACTACTCACTTGGCCTTGGAAAGGCCAAGGATTTTTTCACTTAACATACTGATGCAGACTCAAATAACTTGAAAACAAGCGGTTTCAAATGATTTCCAGAAAGACACCTGGAATTCTCTGCTGTGTTTTATTGGTGCCAGGTGTTTAGGGGAATGCCCTGTTTGAGGTGGTTCCTGCAGAGCTCTGGCTAGGAGCGTGTTCTTGATGTGGGCAATGTCAGTCAACCCGGGTAACGACCAGCTCCAAAAGGAGGTTCTCCCAAAAGGAGGTTCTTCTTCCTCCAGAACCTGCTCCTTCTCTGTAAAAGCTACTGAGTTTTGGTATTTTGGGTTTGTTGTGATGTCCTAGAAAGACATTATTGGAGGGCTGTGTTAAAGTTTGTGAAAGAAGTTCTGAACTTCCCAAGAAAAGCAGGATTTGGAGACAGCGTCTCTGTCTCTCTTCAGTCCTGCATGTCACTTGTTTCTTTCTCAGTGGTTCCTTGTGAACAGTCCTGTCCCCTCCCATGGTGAGAGCACTCAGCCCCTGGTTCTGTAACTCAGCACTACAGCTGGACATGGATCAAGCATCCCTGAAGGGAAGGCAGCCTGCCTCTTCCCAAGCCCCTAGTTATCAGGGAAGAGTAATTATCAGATTCTAAAGAACTGCAGTGGCCTGCTAGCTCTTGGTGTGTTATGCACTGTTGGCTGAACCTGGCTGGAGACTTTATCTTGGGCTACTGCTGTTGTGACAGGGTGTGTTTATCACTTCCCCGTGGGAATTGAGGTGGAATGTTTTCTCTGCAGGAGGATGGTTGTGCACTAACTGTTGGTGACAGGCAGTACATGTGACACTTGTGTATATATTTAACCAGTTACCATTTTCTGATTGCTTAAATCTGGAGACTCAGAATACAGAAGTACTAGAAACTCCTGCCTGGCTTGGTGGCCAGTCTCAGGACGACGTCTGACATTGTGCAAGGAGGGCTGTGCTGCTGTCTCTGTTTCCAGTTCTAGGGAAAACATCACAGGTAAAACTGTGGGCTTCTGTCCCAATGGAGTCCAGAGGCCAGGGCAGATCTGACTTGTCAGTTCCTGAAGCACTCAAGTGAGAACTGACCTCTATAGTTCAGAGGAAGAAACCTGGGGGTTCCATCCTTAGTAAGTTTCCATGGCGAACTTACTATAGTAAATTTTAAATAGCGTGTATTCATAATCCTCCAAGGGCATTCTGTGAAAAAAATGACTAGAAAAACGTTCCCTATCTTGGATCTGTAGCTGAAGTGTGAGCAAAATTCCACTTCTCAATCCCAGTATCCCTTCAGCTTGGCACTGTGCAGAGCCTAACTGGTTGCTTTGTTTTTGTCACTGATGGTCAATGCAGTAGGCCCAGTTTGATTTTCAGATGGCATAGGACTTAGGCAGGGTTGGCAGTGAGGAGAAGCATTTCATGAGCACCCATTATAAAATAGTTGCTGAGGGGCTCGGTGTGATGACAGCACATGGGGGGCATGGCACACAGGCATCCTGCTGGCCCCTGGTGTCCTCAGCAAAGACGAGGCCCCGGAGATCGTGGCAGTTCCTGAATGTGTAAGGGTGCTGATGTGGGTAATCCCAGGCTGAAGGATGCTGGAAGCACATTCCCACACACAGCACTCCAAGCGCCTGCTCCCAGAGAGGCCAGATATGGAGATGGAGCAAGAACCTCCTGTGCCTCAGCAGTCAGTTACTCAAACCCATAATACTTTTGCTTCTGAAATTAACCACTTTATGAATTATACAAAAGGAAATGATCGGTGTTGACAGCTGATTCTTTTAAATGGAGTGTAACCAAAAACATCATTAAAAATATGCCTGGAGTTCACCATTCTGCAGTGCTGACTCTCATCAAGTTTTGAACTGCCGTTAGCAATGGCATGTCTTGCCTAAGATTCCTAATTTTCCAGGTATTGCCCTGTCTTAATAAATCTGCATTTCTCCTCCTCAGAAGTAATTATGATTTCTAGGCACTGCACCAAAACTTGCAGATGTTTTGAAGATGTCCTGATCAGCCGAGATTAGGACATGAGTTTTAAACTTTATTTGGTAGGCAGGGCATCCTTGAAAGGTGACTCCATGACCTAGTTCAGCAGTCCAGGGCGAGGAAGCATGAATGGTTGCCTGTTCATGAACAGCTTGGTTTCAACACTGGCTGTTAAAAGAACCCCACACAAATCTGTGTTAATCTCTTAAGAGAAATCTGAGCATTTCTGCTGACAACTGACCGCACTGGAGGTATTGCTCGCCTCTGGCTTCTGTTGCCTCTGGTTTTAGCTTTGTGGTGATGATGCCATATTCCCTGTGCAGGTGAAAAGAACTTTGTGTCAGTGAAGGTTACCCAACTCTGTTTGATAACTTGCTCTCTTTGTCTGTGTTTCCTTGGAAGCTCCTCAGGAGTATCGCAGGGCCCAAGGTAAATGCTTTTGAGCCAGTGGTTAAGGCAATCCCTTGCCATGCTTTTCCTTTGTAAGATGTGCTGCACATTCTCCCCTTAGCTGTGACTTTTCAGAGCATTCCTCCACCTTTACTTTCCCTTCAAGGTTGTGTGGTCCAGGAGTCATGAGCTATTCATTATATTTATGAGGGCTCCTTCCCCTCTCACCATCTCTGGATCTTTACTCTCAGCATTTAAGTTGGTATTTGGGGGGTTTATTTTGTGGGGTTTTTTTGTTTGGTTGGGTTTTTTGTTTGGTTTGGTTTTTTTTTTCCTTTTCCACAAAGCCAACTATGGTACAGACCCCGCTTTGCTTGAGAATACAGAAAATGCAGTCCCATTTTCAAAACCCAGTGAGCACAGGGAAGGAATATCAACCACAACTGCAAGGGGGGAAGTGCCTGGAAACCCAAGAGGTTCGCTCACCCCACATCTGTGGTAGGAGTGATCCAAGTGGCAAAGAGCAGCTCCCTGGAAATGGGCCCAAGAAATTTCTTTCGCTCTTTACTTTTGTTTGGTCTAATTTTGACTTTACCACCTGCCAGCCTTTTCCTGGGACTGTTTGGTCTTTGAAGACATGCATCTGTTTTTAAACGTGTGGAAAATACTAGAATTGCTTTCCTAATGGAAATCAGTGTTTTGTTTTCACCCTGGATTTAATAAGTAAACTCTGGTTACTGTTCATTGCTCTTAGGTAGTATTTACAAGCCCTGGCTGTTCAAATCCGTGTCACACGGTGACATGCAGTTGAGGCAGCTGATTAAATGAACATGACAAATACAAATTCTTAGAAATGTAAACAAGAGAAAAGGAAATGTAAACCAAATGTTCACTGGCACTCGGATATGTCCCAGGGCACAGAGATGTAGGTATCAGACTTAAATGACAGTCCCTTATGAAAAATGGCTTTCAGACTCCAGTCATCCCAGTTGAGTAACCTGTGTCCCAGTCTAAGGTCAAAGGCCTTTAGGCTCAGGGCTTTTTTTGACTAAATGTTGTTTTGGTTCGACTGGAAACATTCCTTACTGGCTTTTCCAGATGCCAGCTCCATTCCTGTGCTTGTGTCATCCTGCTGTTCTTTCTGTAGCTGCTGGGATAAAAGCATCAGCCCTGGATCCGTAGTAAGGAAACAGTGGCAGGTGGTTATACTGGGTTTTTTAGGTTTGTGTGCCTGGTGATTCCAAAGACACAACTAAGAATAAGTTTGTGTGTTTTTCATGTCACATTTCTATTCTATGGGGTTTTTTTCCTTTTTTTAACCCTGTCTACCATATTTTTGTACATGAGCCAGGATCCTTCTGGGTGAAGTGTGTGCCAGTGCAATTGATAATATCTGATTGATTTACCTTCATTACTACGCTTTAAATCTTCCATTTGCAAGCATATTCCTGTTTTTATAGTGAAGAGCATCCACAGTAAGTTTCGTCCTTGTCCAGTCCTCACTCAAGTTGCCTTGATTCTCCAGGTGTGCCTGGTGTTGGCCAGTCAGAGTCCATGCATGGTGTGCAGACACATGGGGCAGAAAGTTGGGAAGGAGGCTCCTCTGGTTGGAAAAGGGCCAGTAAAAGGCAGAAGACTTGAAGGAAAGGATTGGGTTTCAGCGTTTTTCCTTATAAGTCTTAATGCTGCTATGGAAAATCGCCATTGGCACTCAGAGGGCTTGTTCTTCAATGGAGGCACCCTGGCTGCACCATTCCATCCACCCTTAAGAGGTGCAGTGTGGCTCCTGCCATTTATCCCAAACGGTCCTTCCCCTCAAATTCCTGGCATTCTGCTGGCAGCTCAGTGGGGGTGGCAGTTCCCTGCAGCATCCAAAGCTGAGCTGCTTGCACTTGGTCCCTGGGATGTTTTGTGGATGTTCTAAAAGGATTTAGCACTGCAGTTGTCAGGAGTGACTTTATCTGTATAGCTCTGCTGCAATCCTTTATAAGGGAAGTCTTTGTTTGTTTCATGACAGTTTTTGTTGACTTGTGTTTACACTTTTTAAGGCTTCCATCCTTGTGGGGAAATACATGGAGTGTAAAGGTGTCAGAAGGGGAGGTGTCCATGGCAGGACAGGAAAAGCAAATTGCCTGTTTCTCTAGACCTCCAGCTCTGCCTAGGTAAAGTCTGGCATGTCTGAGTATCCCTGTGTTCCTGGGAAAAATCATCAGCCTCACACCCCTGGCTCACTAACATCATGGGCAGGGAGGACTGTGACACACTCAGATGATAAGAAGTGGAGATGAAATCTATGGGTCTGTCTTAGGTGAATAATTGGGACACATATGAAAGGGTCTGAGACCCTTGAATTCTCCATAGCCAGTCAGGAGGGCAATGAGATTGTAATAACGATTGTTACTCACAAGCCTTCCTGTTGGAAAGGTGACAAAGCAGACACTTCTTTATCAAGTTTTTATTGTCTGTGCAAGTTTGATATGATCAATTAGTGTGTTAAATCTTGCCACATAAACAAGAAGGTGCTTGGAGGAAAAGGTTTACAGCCTTCTGTGCTGTATTGTAGCAACTGATTTGCTGCTGTAATGGTAACTAAGAAGGACTTTGTGTCCCACAAAGTCTTGCTATGGATGTTTGTTTTAATGTTTGTTTTAGATAGTGCATCTCAAAATCATTGGAAAGTGTTTCTGGGAGAGTTTCTTTTCCAGAGCTTCTTTCCTCTTTCTTTTTTGTTTGTTTGTTTGTTTTTGAGTAGAGTTTGCCAAGGCTTTTCTTTTTAGAGATTTTGCTTTTCTTTTTAGTGAATTTGCTTTTACTGGAAGTTCTGTCCTCATGAAATTCTGATGGTGGAAACAACTCCCAGAACGAGAATCCCGCTCCATGTGGGTAAAGTGGCAGGGGGGTGTAAGAAGAGCTATTGCTTCTCCACCAGCTCTGGGATCTCATGCAGGGCTCAGCACAAAGCTTGGCTTCCTTGGATCTCAGAGATGTTTAAATTCAAGGCAGAGAACGGCTCAGGAGACAGCAATGCCTTGTGAGGCTGTGGAAGTGTCAGACCAAGTGCTATGAGAACCTCGGGCTTTTCTGGCCAGTGGATAAGATTTTATGGCTGACTGATAGCTAGGCAGATGGCTTTTGATGATACAACAAAGACCATTTTGTATCAGTGATAGAGCTGCAGGTGAGTAGGTGAAATATTTACTTAGCTGTGGACTTCCGTGTGAATGGTCGGGTCCTTTCCACCTGAGTGTGGGGCTTGGCTGAGCAGAGCAGCAGCATTCCGTGTGATTCCATCACAGGACAGTAAGCAGGTGGTTGTTTTGTCACACAAAGGAAAGCCATGACCTTGACAATAATCCTCCCACAAGCGTCACTGTTTTGAGTGAGGGTATTATATTTGCTGCCTGGGTGAGCAAAGGAGCACAGCCTGTCTCGGAGGCTGAGCTGTGGCTGCACCTGGCACGGCAGGTTGGCACGGGCATTTGGTTTGGGTATGCAGGCAGACCTGGGCTGCATTAAACACCTTATCAAATGTACATGCACAGCTTTGCTCTAGTTGGGATCAGCTTCTGCAGGACAAGGCTTTGAGACTATGGTTTCTTTGAGGAAATAATCATTAGCAGTCGGTACCTACAAAGAGCACACACCATCAACCAGAGACATTTCATGGCATCCCAGCAAGATGGCTGATGTGCGCTTGGCCTGGTTTTGTTACATTCTGTATCTGCTGTTCTAGGTATTTGTTTGTTCTGTGATGACCATTCTCGTTGTTGGTGTCTTGCTGATTTCATGAGTTTTACAGACCTGAAGTAGAAAGTTTGTGCTTTAAAATGTTCAGAATGTGTTTGTTTTCTTAGTGAAGGCTTTGGTACCAGGCACTTCACTTCCTGGCATGATCCCTTTAATGCCCCTTTATCCCATTTTCTCCCCCTACTATACAAGAGAGGTAAAAAAGGGAAGACTCTGTGTCATTCTTATACTTCCTTTGTATTCAAAGGAAAATCTGTAGTAACCTGTTACTGACCTGAAAATCTGTTAGTAACCTGTTGTTGATGACCTCAGTCATGTTTTGCCCAGTGTCTGTTTTGCCAGCTCTGAGAAGTTGTCTGGATTGCAGGAATATCCACTAGTGATCTCCCTGGTACAGCTGTGCCCTCTCAGATGCTGACAGTGTACTGAACTGTAGTGGGGAGCCAGGGAGTTCCAAAGAAAGGAAATTATTGAAAGTCATCACATAGTTCTTACAAAAAGTACAAGGGCAGATCAAAGCATTTGCTGACTATTAATTTCCAGCTGTATAAAGAGCACCCCTGCAGAGGCAGAATAAAATCTCTCCAGGAAGGCAGCTTCTTGGACAGGGCTCCTGGAATGGAGTTTGAAGAACAGCTTTTCATGCTGCTCTTGAAATTGACTTCAGGTTATGCTGGAAATTGTTTTCATGGGGCATGTTCCCTCTGATTTCAAGTAGAATGAAGTTTAAAATATTTTCTTTGGTCTGTTTATGTAGGGGGAATGGGGTGGAAATTTCTCAAATGTGTTTTATTTTGCATCACATTAATTGATCATTTTGTGCAAGAAGCTGAATGGAGTGAAGACACAGGAAAGCAGGAAAGAAAGGAGCTGGAGGCAAGGGTTCAGGGAGAGGAGAAGGCTCTTAAACTTGTGCAAAAGGGGTAGTGCTGAAGCTACTTCAGCCTTTCACTCTCCAGGGCGATAAGTGAATTACTTAAAATGCCAATTGATCTGGGTGGGAAGTGGAAAGCCACTCTAATCCGATTAATCCCAGAGCATGGGATGCCTCGCTGGCAGTGTGAAAGCAGCCCCAGCACATGCTCAGCTGTTGCTCTTTCACAATGCGTGGTGCAGTTGTCACTCCCAGGCTCCTGCCAGCAAAAACATCCGCTGGGTTCATTTTACCACCAAATATTTTTACACTTCTGTGCTAATAAATGTAAACTGCCCTGACTGCAACTACCGTGTCCCATCCTACCGTTCCTGCATCGCACCACAGATGTGAGCTGAGCCATGCTGCTGTCCTGTTCATCCTCCCAGCAGTGAGATCTCTCCTGTCCCAAGGAGCTCCCCCCTGGTGCTGATTTTAGCCCCTGAATGTAGCAGTGAGCAGAAGGGAAAAATTTCAAACCAGACTTTAGGGTTGCAGCCTGTTGGCAGTCTGTCCTGCCTGCTTGTAAGGGAGTCTGGAAGGATTTTCCTCTAGCTGGCTGCTGTTACAGGCATGTCCACATGTGTGAGGAGCTTGGGAGGTGGCCGAGGTGCAGGCACTGCTTGCATACAGTGCTTTTTCCCTGGCTTGAAATGGTGCTATGTTCTGTGGCTAGGGAAGGACAGCACAGTGGTGCCTCAGCCTGATGCTCTGGTGCCACAGTGTAGGAAGAACATGGCTCAGCAGGAAGGTGGGGACAGCCCCAGGTTCTTCTTTGGAAGGACATTTCTTGAAGGCTTCATCTGAACTCTCTTTAAGAGCATGCCAAGCATTTAGTACTGAAAATATACTTGTTTTCCCCGCTCCAGAGGCTTACACAGCTGAACTCTCCAATATTTATGTTTGACGTCAATGGGAACGTTGCCTGAATGTGGGATTAGAAGCACTGAGCTGTTCCTTGCTCCCTGTGTCGGGAGGCAGCAGTGTGTGCACACCAGTCAGCCCAGTGCCACGGCCATGGTGCTGCTGTCGTGTTTGGTGAGCCCTGCCACACAGGGAGCTCCGTGTGCACTTGGGCAGTAATTACAGATAAACGCCTGAACAGTGACTGACACTTATTTCCAGTCTTCTGGTGCTCAGGAGATTGCTGACCCACTTCAGCACTGGTGACTCCATTGCCGTAACTCTGGGTAGTGCTGACAAGAGCATGTAGGCTTTAACCAAATAACATGTGATTGGAACTCAGGTGTTCCTTGTGGATACACCAGCCCAGCTGTTTGCTCATTCTCTCTGCATTTCCAGCTTGGAAAGGTGCTGAGCTCCCTCTCTGGTGATTCAGGTCTGATAACAACGGGCTGGGTAAAAGGATTAGGATATTAATCCAGGCTGTATTCTCTGCTGTTAGTCTGTAAAATGAGACATTAATAACCTGTCTCTGCCTTGGTTGAGTTTTACCAGAGTGATGTTGGCAATAAAGATATTAATTACTAAGAAGTTCTTGGCTTCTCTGAGTAGGGGGAAAACTAAGATACCTTGCATGGCTCATTTCCAGAGAAATGCAGAGAGTTCAAAGAGGAAGGAATTCAGATGCAGGCTTTTTCCTGTTCTTTTTTCACCAAATGATTGACAGACAAAAGCATAGGTCTTCTTATTTTATGCCATTAGAAAGTGTACTGGACCAAATTGGAAATAAAAATACGATCTCCATGTCCAATTCCTTCCCCTTGTCACAGGATAGCTGGGCTCCTCTGTTAGTGTCTAAGGGGGGAAGATGCCAGGTTTGTATTGCTGTCACAGCCAGGTGATGAAGGTGACTTCCTCAGGTGTGAATGTGAATGCACTGCACCTGGGCCAGTGGATTTCTGTATGTTTCTGGCAATTTCAGTTTAGCAGATGTTGGTGCAGACCTGCTTTTCTCCCTGGATGGGCGGAGCAGTGCTTGTCACTTGCATCCGTGAGACTCCAGAAACATTTGTGTTTTGTGAGTCTGCTCTGTGCAGCCCTGTGCTGCGAACGTCAGAGAGTAACCATCCCCTCTCAGAGTAGAGGAATTTGTTCTCCCTAGTGTACTTTGGGCATCAGAGTAATAAGGTCAGACTGAGCTATTCTGCAGCATTTCTTCATATAGAAGCAGAACCTTTTGCTTCTGTAGCACATCACAGAGCACCTTCTACTTTGGGTGAGAAAAAAATAAATCTCCTTTCTGTTTAAATCTTACTGCTGTAATTTTAGCCAATCCACTGCTCTGACTAGCGTGAATGTATTTTTCCAACACAGATGTTCTAGTCATTTCCATTCTGTTGACATCAACAATTAATTTTATGTTTTTAAAGCTCAATATAATTTTGCTAAAGAATTACATAAATAAGAACACGTGTGTTACTGAGCTGCATCCCTCCCCACAACCTCTTGGAATCCAGTCCTTCACTTCTGGGTGGTCACTGTACTTAGAGGGTGTTTTTATAGCGGGTATATAGTGGGAGCTGTCTGGTATAAATGAGAATACAGCGGAATCCTGTTTACAATTAGGACACTTGAACTATCTTGCCTCAGTTGTCCGTCTCTTCCTGTGGTCAGTGCAAGGAAATTGGTTTGTTGTTACAGGGACAGCTTGGGATGTGTTTCAAAAAGTCAAGAAAAGCTTTACTTTGGGTAAGGGAAAACATTCATCCTGCGAGGGCTGAGGATGCTGTCTTTGAGCATGGATGGCAAATAGGAGGCATTAAATCCTTTAATACCGAAAGGAAATCCCTAAAAAGCTGCATTATGCCTTTTACTTCTTGCCAGTCCCTGCCTGTCAGAGTTGATTTCTGTCAAGATAGGCAGAACTCAAACAAACTGAAGTTTGTTTGAGGGTGAAACAGCTGGGGCTGTTCCTCGTCCTGTCAGTGTTACAGTCCTCAAAGATGGTGCTGCCAGACTCCCCTGTACTTGCTGTGCCTCTGGCATCCCAGTGGATGGGGAGATGCTGCTGTACAAAATTCAGCGAGAAGAAAACTGATGTGTTCAAAAATGAGAGAGGTTACTGGACAGCTTGTTCTTGTGAAAATCTCAGCCATTTAATGACAGAATCTGCCAGGACAGTGGCCCCAAACTCAGACACTGCTTTGGGTCAGTGCCATGCCAATGGCTCTGATAAAAACCCAACCTACCTGAAATGTTGGTGCTCAAAGTTTGCGAGGCCACATTGCAAAATGGTGTTTGCTGTTTAGGTTTGAAGGAGTGGAAGTGTTTGTGAGTCCTTCCAGCTCCACTCTTGCTGGTCCCCCTGAGGGCCATGCCTGAATCCCTCCTTGTCCCCAGTTTTGTTTAGGCGTTCTGAATTTCAGAGCTGGACCTGGTGAGATCAGATTCATTTCTGGAGAAGCTTTGCCAGGCAATTGATCCTGGCAGCGTGCTGGGATAGAGGAATGGCATACTCTCAGTTTGAGAGATGGAGAGGGATTTGGTCTCACACCTGGTTTGTAGCAAGTACCTACCTAATGGCTTGGGGCCATCTTGTTCTAATGTTTTTAAGGGCATAATTTTAGTTCATTCTTATAATGTCTTCAAAGGTTAAAGCTTTAACTAATTGCAGATATTAACAGCTCTATTTTATACTGCAACATCTTAATCATTTCTGCTGCTGTAAACTGAATGACACAATGTTGTGGGGAAAGACTGGACTGTGGGTGACAGCACTCCATCCTGAATGAGTTCAGGCTGGGGAAGCTGAGCAGGGAATGGGTTAGGAATAAACCTGTGCCCTAGACAGGCCATGTGTGTAATGCTTCTGATGGGTGCTCACAATCTGAGCTCTCACTTGGCACCAGGAGGACTACAAAAAGGCTCTGCTATAGCACTTCTCTCCGTCTGCTCTTAGACACAAAACTCATTTATTTTGTGACCTTTCAGCAGTTACTCGTTCATCTCTTCCAGAGGAGGTGACTTTAATGTCCTGTGCCCATGCAGTGAGTGCAGGCACTGGCCATATTTAAGTGCATGCCGTGCAGCCAGGCACTTAGAAACTGAATTTGCCCAGTGGAGCTGCTCAGATGGGGAACACCCAGCCTCTCTGACAGCGTGTCCCAGTCCCCAAGGCTGGTGCTCCTGCTGAGCAGCTGTGCTCTGGGCTGCACACAGGGCATCTCCGAGGTTGGCATGGGCACTAACCTGAACCTGTAGGCTTGTGGAACCACTCCTGCCTTTCCTGCACTCCCTTCCTGGGACCCTGCTGTAGTTTGAAGATGTGATTTCAGGGTAATGGCGAATTCTTGAGTCTTTGAAATCCTACTCATCTTTGAAAGCAACAGCTGATCTTGCTGCGACAGGGCTCTCCCAACCCACAGGAGACCCATGCCAGCTCCTTGGGGTGCAACCACATTGGCCCTGTTCTAAGTCACCCCCAAGTCCTGGAGCCAAAGGGCTGGCTGCAGTGGCTGTGAGGTGGGGACACCAGTCTGAACTCCACAAAAGCCAGGCTTGGTCCAGGGCAAGGTGTGGCCTAGGGGCACGTGTTCTCTCTCCCTGGATATGAGGTAGGGAATGTCTGGCCTGCTGCGGGTGTTCTGGCTCTGCAGAGGGTGTGCAGTTTGCTGGGGGGATAAGGAGAGATTTTTTTTCTCACCCAAAGTAGAAGGTGCTCTGTGATGTGCTACAGAAGCAAAAGGTTCTGCTTCTATATGAAGAAATGCTGCAGAATAGCTCAGTCTGACCTTATTACTCTGATGCCCAAAGTACACTAGGGAGAACAACTTCCTCTGCTCAGAGAGGGAACAGTTGCTCCCTGATGTTTGCCAAATGAAAAATAAGCTGAAGTGATGGGGAGAAAATTACCTTGTTAAAGATGAAGGAAATATAATTAGAGGGCAAGTTGTCTGCATGGAAATAAAACCCTAGAACCCTAGTGCTGATGTTTTAGGTAGGATCAGATTGAGGTTCAGGGTGGCTGTGGACTGCTTCAAGATGTTTGTGTACCTGTTTGGGAAACATTGCTGTGTATATTTTCAGAGTTGCTCATTGTTTCAGACAACTTGTTGAAATAAATTAGGCAGGGAAAAATTAGGCAGTGCTGGTCACTTGGTGCCAGTCTTCTTGAGTTCACTGACTGCTGCTTTTTCTTTCTGTGTTTAGATTCTTGCCCAGTTAGGAGAGCTGGGAGATTATATTCAGGGATTAAATTCTTTGCTGTTGGCCATCACTGGTTTTGTTGGAATAATAGGACAGAGCATCCTGGGAGACAGAGGGAACTCAGCGAGTTATTATGGCTCTATTTTCCCTCTCTTTGTCCAGGCAGCTCTTGAATGTAAGCAGTGTTCTGGTTTACATCCTTACCCAGAACTATCAGAAATGCGCCTCTGTGTGTTTCTGGAACCAGGCTCCTTGTTAACTGCTGCCTGTTTGGCATAGGTGGGTTGACACAGCGTGTCTGCAAAAGCAGTGAAACCTTATTTATCAGTGTTTTGTGTCACATGAGCACCACTAGCAGCCAGACCCTGACAGGAGCCGTGTCACATTGTCTGTAACTGGCCCTTGGGGTGGGGACTCCAATTCTCAGAGTCAGTGAAGTCAAGGAAGGGTCACAAGAGAACTGGAGGGTAAAAGCTTCTGAGCTTCTCCTATAAAGTGCCACACTGAAAGGGACATGTGGACGTTGTGCTCACTTGGGAGTTTCCCATTTTCTGTGTTCTTGGTGAACTGCAGTTACTCTGAGGGTTTGGCTTTCAGAAATCTCAGAAATTTCAGAAGCTTTGGAAGATAAATTAAATTCCCCAACTACGCTGCTTGCTTCCTTTAAAACGGAACACATTCTTCTCAAATTGAAATGTAATTATGGACCTGATGTACTCGGAACATTTCACTTGTTCAAACTCAAAATTGTATTCTCTGCAAGCTGCTTTAAAGCCAAAATAAAAACCCCAACCTAATTATAGCAGCAGTGCGGAGGAGGTCTGCTAGGATATAGTACGATACATTTGGACAGCTGCTTTTTACTGGAAGGTTGTCAAGACCCTCACAAAAAACGTTTTGAAGTGCTTAAAATGGGTGAACCCAGGATCTGTAGCTGTTGTGTCACCAGCAGAGTCCAGGACTGGTGCAACACATTGGGCTGGGGCAAAGGAATGTTCTCATCTCTACTGGGCTTCTCAGCTGCATTCAGGAGCCTTTGCTGAAGTAGGAAAGGGTGAAACTGGACCTTTATTTGGCACATAAGAAGAAGTCTCCAAAAATGTTCATTGGAGGAGAGACATTTCAGATATTTCGAATTTTAAAGCTTGGGCATGGTGCTTCACTGTTGTGACTGTGGTCCACAGGTCAGTGGCAGATGAGGTGGTTAGAAGAGTGACTAAAATGCATCCCTAATCCCTTCTTTTATTCCACAGCTACTGCCATGTGGGTCCCTGGCACCAGTGCTCGTAATCAGTGGATTTGGTGATAATCCTAGGGATGAGTCCAAGGACAAGGAATATTCAAGGACCTTGTGTACACTGGTGTTTGATGGCCCTGCTGGAGAGGTGTGGTTTTGACACTTAAAAATCCCAAAGAACACACAGAAAGGAAGAGAAGGGCAAAGAAAGAATTCGGCAGTTCTCTTCATCCTGTGGAGATGGCAGTTTGTACTGGGCTTTTTGGAGCATTGGCTTATTGAACAGGTTTGAGGGAATATTGAAAAGAAATAGCTTCCCTAAGCATAGGTTCAAGGAAAACTTGACCACTGAGGTAGCCAAAGATCCCTTTGCCTCCAGAACAAAAGGTAGAGAGGTAGAGGCAATGGAGGACTGCAGTTCAAAAGGAGGAAGGGGTGTTCCTGACAATGGAACTGGGAACGGTGGATGTGATTTTCACTTTAATGGGTTGCAGTCTTTCCCAGACTGCCTTTGGTGCCAGAGCTTGTGCCTAATTGTGGCATGCATCTGGATAAGGAAAATCAGAATGAATCACATCCTGTATGGTAACTGTCGTTGAATAGAGAACTTTTTCTGAGAGATTTAATAACCCGTATTGTTCTTTTAAAAAAGCAGAAAATATTTTCTTGATGCCCCACAGAGGCAAATTAACAAGTTACACCATGTGTGATTCTGGCTCCGAGGCTGAATGCATTTAAGGATTCACTTGTTCAACAAATGCTCATTTGCATCAACTGACATTGACTCAGACTTCAGGGGCATCAGATTTGCTTTGATTTAGCTGAACTGTGAAGTACATTTGAGATTTTTTTTCCCTAAACTGTCTGCTGGTATGAATTCCAGAGGTGTTTACTGGAATTTCAACCGAGACACGGCAGAACTATCCCAGGTGGCCTCTTGTTGGTTTTATTAACATCATTATTCTAAGACTATAATTACTTGGAAAATACTGCTAATTAGGATTACCACATGGCTTAGCAGGAACTGAGGAACCAGCTTCTCCTTTTGCATAAGCAGTTTGTCATGTCTGTCCTTGGTTTCATGGTCGGGAGCTGTGTTTGCAAGTGGGGCTGAGGGCGTGGAGTCCGTTTGTTAGCAGTGAGCGCGGAGTCTCATGTGAGAATGCACCCCACTGCCCAGTGGATGTTATCAGGAGGGTTTTTGGTGGCTGTGTGTTAACCTTTGTGGCTTCTGTGAAAGAAATGCCTTTTGTGAGGGGATCCGTAACTGACATTTTGTACAGAGAATTCCTAGGACTTGCTTCTTTGACAAATTTGCATGTGCAACACCCAGCCAGTACTTGAAAGAAAGGGCTGTGTTTAAAGCTTCGTTTTGTGTCCAGATAATGAACATATAAACGCAGGCACAGAATGTAGCCTGCTTGAGTCACCTGTTTGGTTTCAGCTGGCTGAATTCAGCTTGCAGTAAGTTGTGTTCCTGCCCTCGCTGCATTGTAATGGTTTTTCTCTTATTAATACACTATTTAGTTAAATGTCAGCGTTTTTTAATCATAGGCACTAGATCATGAGGGTCTAGTTCAGTGCTGAAGGGCTGTTTACTGTGGTTCGGCAGTTCTGTACTTCCAGCACTCTGAGGAAGGGACCCACTGGGCATTTTCCTCAGCAAGATCCTTTGGAAGCTGTCATAGGGCTCTTGCAAAGCTTCACCAGCACGTCTCCTGGAGCACTTCAGAGGTTTGGGAGGGATGTAACTCCCAGCAGAACTTGGCATTTGGCTGGGTTAGGAGTTGTAGAAGTTGGCTTGATCAGTGATTTATAGATGTCGAGATGTTGAACAACGATTTTTGAGGAGCGCTGTAAACAAAGTGTGTTTGTATTAGGGATTCTTTGATGTGAAAATCTATTCAGGAGGTGCCAGGGCACTATCTGAGAACAGCATCAAGACCATCCCCATGTGTAATTTAGCGGCAGGCGTTTCCTGCTGCTGCCTCCTCGGTGGGGCACACCTGGTGTGCGGCACAGCTGACAATACCTGCCCAGGTACAGCCGTTAGTGGGGTTTTCAGCAGCCACCTGGGGAGGCTCTCACACATGGACAGCCAGGTGGCATCGGGCAGGCTGCTCTGAGCCAGCTCTGCCAGCATCAGCCTTGTGCAAACTTCCCAACGGTCAGGAGTGGTGCCCAAGGAAATGGAGCTTCTTCCTGACCCAGCCGGTTTTGGGATGTGCACAGGATTCACTGGCACTTGTGATTTCAGATGAGAAATAAGAGCCAAGTCACAATTATCCCTCAGGAACAAGCGATACAAGTAGGTGAGGGGAAGGTGACCAGTGCAGAGGAACCTGTGTGGTTTCAGGGGTGTTCCTCTGCGCTGTTGAATGTTGGGAAACATCTCTGAGTAACCCAGCTACTTTTTAAACTTCAGCTTAGGGTATCTTTGCTCTGCTGGTCTTCTCAGATGCATGGGTTATATTTCCAGCTGTGTTTCAGACAAACTGGTTGCCTGAGGGTTTTTACTGATGTGAGCAAGCAGGGTGTGCTCGGGAATGCTGCTGACAGGGAGACTGGGAGACTGGGAGGGAGTGGAGTTACCAGTTGGATTTCACTAGAAATGCAGAGATACTTTTCTCAAGAGGGTTTCTGCTCTACTTAGGCTTTTTTTTCAAAGGACAGACCGGACAGGAGAGGTTAGGAAGATATCAAATGTATGGAGTTCATACAGGCTGCAGTTCTTTCATCTATGCAAACAGTACAGGGATCAGGCATGCTGATGCAGCATGGTCAGGACAGGTCTATAATAATGATTTAGCTGCTGATCAACAAGCCCCACACCAGGTCAGGTTTCCAAGCTGTCCTTTCCAGGGCTGCTTTTCTTGAAACCTGAGAGTTTCACTAATCAGTGCTGTGGATGCCAGGGCAACACAAAGTACCACAGACCTCTCCACAAAACTCTGATTCCGCGTGGTGGTATCTCCTTCAACATCTGCAGTGGGCTGTGAAAAGAGCCTGGAAATTCATAAACTTGAAGAGGTAAGAAAATGGGAGCAATGCTATGCAAGTGTCGCTCTTGGGCCAGGATTCGATTTCCTGAACTCTTGATGGAGTGGATGGCCAGGAAATGCCAAGGAAAGCTACTGACAGCAAAAGGGAGGCACAGCTCAGCAAAAGGGGCACACAGGCTAGCAGGAGAGTTAGGGTAGAGAGGGCCAGAGCTGTGAACTCGCTCTGGCAAGGTCACGGGAGGGCAGTGGTGGCTGCTGCCAAGCCCTCTCTGGGCACATGCAGGGCCCCCAGGGCCATGTGTGGGAATGCTGCTATCTGAGTCCGAGGTAGCAGCATGTGTTTGACTGATCACAGAGGTGATCCCAGCAGAAAGCTCTGCTGTGACTGGGGAGACAGACAAGTTGGGCTCTGTTTGTGTACTTTAAAGCCTGCTTCCCCCTAAGAAGTCTGTCCCTTCACAGCCAATAGAGGCAAGCTGGGCAGTTGGGGGCAGACTGCAAAGGACTGATACAGGGTAGTGTCTCCCTTTTCTCCTTTCCTTCCTTCTTCCCTCTCCAGCCGTCTGTCCTCTCTGTGAAGGAGCAACAGCAGTTCCCTAAATGGAGTCTGGGGTAATGCTTTCCGTCCCAGTGTCACTGGGGTTTAATCAGTGCAAGGCTCTGCATGCTCCACAGCTCCTCGGTGCTGGCAAAGGAGCCAAGCAGCAGCACAGCAGCACTTTCCTCTGGCTTTGATGTTGGACTTAGTTGTGACTTTGGAGGAGCCTCAGAGGAAATCTCTGAGATGTGAAGGAGAAGCCCTCAGAATTAGCTCCTCTGGAGAGTCCTTCCTCAGTCCCTTCCAGTGAGGACTGGGCTTTTCATGCTTGCTGTAAAACCTGTTGGCAGCACAGCACATGCTGCCAGTTTTGCTCGTGGCTTGCCTGGAGATGGACGTTGTGGGGGGGTGGAGTGCTGAACTTAGATTGGGGGCAGGAAATAGGTGAAAGACACCAGGGTGTAAATCAGTGACCAGTGTGAGGCAGCCATGACAGTGGTTTCTGGTGCTCTTCAGCTCAGGCTGCTGGGCTGTGACAAGTGCAGGACAGTCCAGCAGTGCCGGTGGTGACACAGCCTCTGCTGAGCAGTGGTGTGCAGCCAGGGCAAGTGGTTGTGCATGTGCTTCTTGGGAAAAATCCTCTTCCCTTCCCCGGGCAGCACAGTGCGATTCCTTTTGGCTCTGCATCGCTCCCCACTTTCCTATGCCAGCAGCAGGAAGGGTGGCAGGGTCAGCCCCCTGGGCTGGGGAAGGAAGGAGCACCTCTGCCCAAGCTGCAGCTGTGACAGAAGTCCCTCTACCATTCCAGCACCTTTGGTGATGCCACTGCTCATTTTTTCTCTCTTTTTTTCCTGTCAAGGGAACATTTTGTTGAGGGAACAAAATCCTTCAGCCTGTCAGCCCCATGAGCTGCACGTGTAAGTCATTGAGGATGTGGCTCTTGAGCCTCTCCTTTGTATGACAGATCTGGAACTAAATGCATGTGAGTCCATGGAACAGGCTTGATTCAGTCAACCAAAATTATAGGGTAGTTCTAGTTTTCTCTTTTTTAATTGATGGCAGGGTTTTAATGTGGTCATAGTACAGAGTCATGTGATTTATAATCAGATGGACTACCCACTGACTTGCGCCTTGTAAGTCCACATATATACCTTCCAGATGCAAGGCAGAGAGCAGCAGGACATCTTTAGTGTGTGTTGGTGAGGCTATTTTCTGATAGAAAGTAGACACCTGGCCCTAGATCCCACTGACGTGGGAAATCAGCAAGCCGAGATGTGCTTGACCAGCCCCTATGTCTATTTATAGGCAGGTCTGCCCAATTCAGGGCAAGCTTGTGTCTTTTTTGTCCCCTTCCAGCTACATTTGCTGCCAGATTGTTCTGGGTAGCTGTGGGCTGCTGGAGCTCCACGTGAAGCTGTCTGCCCAGCGGCACCACCCTGTAATTACATGGGAAGGGATCTCCGGGCTCAGCTTTGCACTGCGGGATTTGTTCTCAGGGCGTTCTACGCGTGGCACTCGCACCCACCCGGCCCAGAGCAGTGGGTCGGTGAGGCAGATCTACCCTGGGCTGCTTTCACCCTGTGAGGAGTTCTTCCTGAGGTAATTGAAGTCCTCTTTCCAAAACCCCCAGAGGTCCAACACACAAGGGTGTCATGTGCCATGCAGTGAAGGTCATCCACAGGCTTCAACTCCAGCAGGTTCAATTAAGAAATCAGACTGCCAACTTCCAAAGTCAGACATTTTTTCCTTGGCTTCTGATTGGTTTGTTTGTTTTCCACTTGAGCTTTTGGGGTGTTTGGTCTGTGCAGGCTGCTTTTTTCAGTCCGTGTTCTGTCTTCCCTTTTTGTTAATTACTGGTACTGTAGTTATGCCCTCTGTGCGGGATTCTCACTTCTGACCCGCTCCCAGTGCTTGATAGGATTGATGGGTGGATTTCTCTCCTGCCACCACAGAGGCATTTCAGTGGTGCTGAAAGTAACTGAAGTCTATTTTATAATTACAGGTTTTACAAAACTAAGAATCTTAGCAGCAGAAATGCTAAGAGAGAAAATGACTTCCCCAAGAACTGCTTTGCTTGCCAGTGCCTTCCTTAAGGCAGAGTTGATTTGGGGCGCTCTGCCCAAGGGAAGTGGCAGGCAAAATATGCTGGATGCTCAGTGTGCTGTTTCTGTGTGCAGTAAATTTGGTATTTTATAATGACAATCTGCAGACAGCTTCTGCAACTTGCCAAGAGGTGCTAGTGAAAGCTCTCTGCCCTGGGGAGTTTGCAAACTTCCTTTCCTACCCCTCCTTTGCATCCATGCAGAAGCACAAACTTGTGCTCCCTGGCCTATCCCCCTCCCCTGAACTGGGGAACAAAACTGTAACTGGACAATCTGCAGAGTGGGAACTTCTCCATAGTCTCTTCCAGCAGTGCCAGCATTGAGTAGACACAGGGAGTACAGCTGAGGCTCATGCCCTGAGGCTGCCAAGCAGATTTTACGGATGTTTCAATAAACAGCATTTTTGAAAGGAAAAAAAAAAACCAAAACAAAAACGGAAGTCTGGGAATGACTCGCTCATTTCAGTGGTTAGAGGCATGACATTCATTACAGTCAAATCTGTTCAAATATCCTTGGCAAATACCAGGAAAGAGTGTTCTGTAGACAGGTGGGTTGCTTTTAAAAGGTCACTCCTTAAACAAAAAAAAAAAAAAGAAAGAAGGGAGAGACGGGCTGTGAGGATTGCAATCCCATCTGCCCTCTGGGAGAAGCACATGGCTGCGGGGAAGTGCAGCAGGTGCAGGACAGGAGCAGCAGTGCAGCTCGGGCTTGACCTGCCCTCTGGAAAGGGAAAACTCTGTGGCATCTTTTTATGGTTTGTGAGTCTATCTAGGACCAGGGATTTTAGTTATGTTTTGGATTTCCTGAATAAAGCTGTTTTTTAACTCTATCTGTAAACTTTAAGCCATCAGTCAGTGCCTGCTGTGTCTGGCATGGATTTTTGCCACTGTCCTGCAGGTCTCGTAACTTGAGAGTGTGATCACTTGGCAAATGTTTGTGGAGCTACTAGCAGCTATCACCATACCTGGAGTTCAGCTCTCTTGGGTTTTGTGTCAGAGTGTGTTCTGCTGTGTGGTTTGATTCCTGCCTGCTCTCCTAGGGTCCATCAGAACTGGCCTTAGGAAAGGAGAAAGAGGCATTTTGCTTACTATGCCTAATTATGCCTTGTTGTGACTAAATTTGGGCAAGAGCTTGCTCTGCTGCTTTTGGAAAAGGATGCTGCTGTAGCTGCTAGCACCAGTCGGCCCCTCTGCACCTGCCAGGCACAGGCAGCTCTCCAGCTGCCCCAGAGGCCAGGGACGAGCACAGGGAGGGAGCCTTTGGAAAAGCAAACACTTGTGTCTGCAGGATCGCTGCCTCGAAGTTGTTATTGTGGCAGTGCAGTGACCAGGGGGTGACGTACTCATGTCAGTCTCCACTGTTCCAGAGGAAGACTCCTAAAATCTGAACAGCTCCTTGCTGTTTCAGGGTGTTTAGTGGTTCCCATGCGGCCTCTGGTATCAGGGTGGGCTGGATGTGTCTCCTTAGGGAATTAGAGGACAGGCTTAGAGTCTGTCAAGGGCAATGACTTTGGCTGCTGTTGCTGAAGAGTGGCAGCATCAAGCAGAGCCCTGGCCCTGTGTCTTGCCTCGATGCCTGGAGCTGAGATTGTCATGTTTGCCAAGGTTGTGGGACGTCCTGGGGTGGGCACAGGTTGTGTCTGTTGAGAACAAAGTAACACTGAGGCTTTATAGATTTGCTGGCCAAGATGGACTCCATGTCTTGTGAGGCAGAGCCCTGATCTGGGGAGGATGTGCTCCCATGCAGGACCAGGCTGGGGACCCTCTGCTCAACCAGCAGATCAAGCAGGAGCATCTGTTCCCCTCACGTAACTTCACCCCCCTGCCCCTGTTTTTGACTCATTTTGAAAGCGAGAACAAAAAAAGCAAACACTCCCTGAAAGTTCAAAGATATGCAAATCACTACTGTTTGGACAGTAATTTTTTCCTCACTGGGAAGCAGATTATACAAACGAACGTGTGAGAAGCCCAAGCCTCGGAGCTGGGCAGCGGCGTTCCTGCAGCACGCAGTGAGCCGGGAACACCGCGCACCTGCCCCGGCTGGGCCACGGCTGCCAAGCCAAACAGGCAGCAGCCTTTCAGTAGCACCTGCAAGGAGCAGGGCTGGCAGCACAGCCCCAGCCCCAGGCTCTGCTGCACAGGCTTAATTTTTCTGTGCCTGACCCATTTCTGCAGAGCTATCACTGAGCAGTCAGTCCCCAACCCTGACTTTAGGCATACCCTTACTATTCTGTTTTCTCTTGCCTTGAAACTGTCAGATTTGTAAATCAGGTGTTTTCTGGGGAAGATGACTGGATGCCTGTCTGACAGGGACACTATAGTGACAGTGAGCTGAAAAAAATTGCATCCTTAAGCAATATTTATGGACTAGTGAAAGTTGACATTCCAGGGAAAAAGGGCTGCATTTCTTCTCCCATACTTTCCAGGCTAAAATCTTTTACTGGCTTGTCTAGTGGTTTACCTGTCTAATAACTGCTCTGCTTGTATATGTGTTAGCAGGATAAGTAGCCATGTGTGTTTTCAGCGAATCAAGTAGCAAAGTAACAAATGGCTCTGCTTCTTTGGGAATGGCCATTTCCTACAGCCCTGTGGGCCAGCGGCAAATGTGTGGCTGCAAACCTGTGTGAACTGGGAACTGCTCAGTCTGGGGACTGAGTATGTTCAGCTACACTTTCAGTAACCTCTGTGCTCTGACCCACATCCTGGAGCTCACAGGAAAAAGTTAATCCAAAAACCTCATAGCTGCAATGGCCCCACACCCCCTAAATCCATCATTCTGCCTCTTGGCTGGGTGCCATGGAAAAATGGTACTTGGGACCTGGTAGAGGGATTTGGAAGAATCACATAGGAGCTTAGTTTGTGTAGAGGCATAAAGGGCCATCCTTGGCTGTCTCTCTTTGTGCTGAGTTTTGCTTTGGTTTTGTATTTCTCAGTCTGCTAAAAGCCTTGTAGTTCTTCAGTGGCTGTGAAGAAAAGCTTGCTTCCCAAAAAGGTCCCAGGAGGCATCTGCAGGTCTCTGTTTTTGATAGTCCCTGATTGCAAAGCAACTCCTCTCCCCAGAGAGGATATTTAAATTCATGAGGGGTGGGGAGTTTTCCACTGCTTCTTTTCATTTGTTTTATTTCTTCTTTCTTGTTGATCTCCTTTTCTGCTCCCCCCAATGTGTTCCTGACATGCAGACAACTGCCTTCATGCTTCTGCTTCTTTCCTCCTCCTGTCTCTTTTCTGTGCCCAGAAGATAGCCTGCAGCCGTTCCCTCTCATTGACCTGGAGAGCTCATGACCCCTGTCCCCCCTGTCCCTGTTAGCTGCACCCAAGGGCTGGGGCTGCCTTCTCACTGCTGATCCCCCTTCTTGTCTGAATGAGGAAATTCTACCTTCTGTGTGCATCTCTGTTTTTAACAGGCTTCTTTATTTCCATGCTCACAGAATTAATCTACACTCAGTCTCTCAGCAAGCTGTTCTCAGCCAGAGGATTGTTTTCCAACTGAGACAACACCCTGTTTACATAGATAGGCAAATTTACAGTCCACAGAGCTTCTTCCAGTGAGAGCAGCTGTCGAATGCTTCGTGCAAAGGCAGCACATGGTTCACATGTACAGAAAACAGTTCTTCTTCTGAAGGGTAACCCTTTTTTATAGTTATTTTTCTTTTTTGTGTTTTTCTTTCCCTGAAGAGTTGAAAGCTAGAACATCTGCTTCTTGGCCAGCCATTCTTTCCCACAAACGTTACTTCCCAAGTTCAAAAAGCTGGGCTGGGTTATTGTGTGTGGACACGTCTCGGTGCCCGTGGTTCTGGAATCTGCCTGGGAGCACACCAGGCAGCTGGGAAGCCAGGCAGGCTCTGCTGGGGCCCTGTGTCTCATGCTTTAGCTCCTGGGAGCCAAAAGAGCAGCTCAGCACAGCGTTCCTGCACGTGCAGTAGACACAGTGAGAGAACCTGGATTAGAGAGATGAGGTGAGCTCCTGTTGGTGACTACCAGTACCTACTGGTGCTTCAGTTAGATGTAACCTGAGCTGCAGGTGGCAAAGAAGGCCAAACACGGCACAGCAAAATTTAATTGCTCCTCATTAAACACCTATTTCCACTGGAAATGTGTTTTACACCTGTCCCTTTCAGGCAACTGCACTCGTTCCCCACCTGAGACATTGTCTGTGTGAAAAGAGCTTCCTCTGCAGTGTAGTAATTGGCTTCTAATCTTGTCTGTCCCCGCTTTCCTGTCATCTACCCTTGGTGTTGTTAAAGGACACGTTCTGACATGGTTCCAGCAAGACTGGCCTCTTTGTGTTTGCCTGTATTTCCTGTCCCCAGCTGCACCACACCTGAGCACTCATGCACTGATCCTGAAGCACATGGAATTGCTGTGCTCTCTGGTTTGTTTGCCAGTGCCAGTGCTCTTCAGTTTGTTTGCCATCTCACAGGTCCCCAGCCCAGCAAAGTCTGTGGGCACATGTAAAATTCAAAGGGATCTAGTGTGTAGGACACGCCCATTGAGGAGGTGCTGAAAGGAAAGTCTGTATTGAACTGCTTCCTTTTCAAGTAGGCATGTTCTGCTCTAAGGATAGAGGGGTTTGTGTAGCACTTAAAGTTTTCCAAAGATAATTGACCCCCACCCCCATACCTTTTAATCTCAAAGAGATCCGTGTGGGTTTTCCCCCTTGTGGGGATGATCACTGGTGTTAGCCCTCCTGCTCCCTTGGCTGGTCCAGAGCAAAGGTCTGAGCTCACCTGCAGCATCACTTTGTGAACAAATGCAGGTGGGTGGGAATTAGCACAGGTCTGAGGTCTTTCCTTGCAGGCTGCTCTCTAGGAACAGCTTTTCTTTCATAAGCAGCATTGCTCAGCAGCAGAGCCATGCCCCAGGTCGGACTGACCATGTTAAGGGCCACACAGGGCAGGTACTGCCTGTGCCAGCAGAAGGAGGGGGCACAGAGGAGCCAAGTGCCTGGCAGGCCTCTGTACTGATAGCACAGACCTTGATTTTGTGGCTGTGCAAGTTGTGCTTGATTTTGAGGCTGGCTGGGTGGAAAAACACACTTAGTGGCATGGTCCGGTAGGGCTGTGTGCTGAAAGGCAATAGAACTGTACAAATAATCCATGTGGTTAAGGAGATCAGTAAATGCCTCGATGAATTGGTTATTCACAGTGGTTTGCTGGTTTTCTTTAATCTGGTTTGGGCTATGACAGGTTGTTATTAGGCTTTCCCAAGGATCCCAGGCATATGCTCCTGAAGAAATGCCCTCCTGTTTGGCACAGCCAAGTGCAGCTCCTTCTAAGTGATCTGCTTTTGTCTATAAGAAGCAGCAGCCACAAATGGTTTTGGAATAATCAGAGCATTTGCATCCAGCAGAATTTGTCTTGGAATAATCAGAGCATTTGCATCCAACAGAATTTGTCTACCATAAAACCATATCACTGGAGATGGAAGTGACAAAGATAGTTGGGGAAAGGTAGGATCTGGTTCTGTTCCAAATGACAGTTTGCCAGTCTGGAACTTTGTCTGCTGCCTCAGCCTCTTCCCCATGGAAAAATTTATATTTATAGGAACTTACCGTAAACAATTAAATGAAAATAATGTAAATGAAAATATACAGTATTGACTCCACTGAAAGGCCAAGAGCTCTGCAGTCCTTGGTGAAACCTCGCTTCTGCATGCCTCTAGGGTCTGAGCAGGGAGCAGGGAAAGGAAACTTAGTGTTGCGTGGTCATTGTCGTAGCTCCCTTCCAATTCAATGCTACTTTTGTACTCTGTTTTGCTCAAAATTACAGTAAGTATAAGTCACTTTATTCCAGTGGTAAATAGGTTCAGTCCTTAGGCCTAAAAACTCTATGTACACTTACTTTTCCAATCCCATCACAAACAAAAGCTTTTCCACCTTTTGCCATATAAATTCCTGAAAACTCAAGGGCGGACACGAAGTGCAATCTTTGCACTTAATAGAATTTGTCATGTCAGAGACAAATCAGAAGAATAAAGAGGAGACTTCTGGGACATGATTTCCCTCTTTATGAATTTCCTGGTATAGTTATTCTCTCGGTTACTTTGCTGTCAACAGCTGTATTGTTTTGGGAGGAAAAAGTGCAGATTAGTACAAATCCTGTCAGGGCAAAAAGGTGTGACAATTAAAGTTTGAAAGAAATATAGAAAATTCATCTGATTCCTAGTTGAATAAGTGAATATTTCTGGGTGATTAGAAATGAATCACAGGTGAGGAGAGAAATTATGTTGATAGATGAAGAAGCATCACAGACAGGTAGTTTTGAGGGGCAGACCTCCGAAATGTGATCTGTAATGCGTGGCCCTTCCGATATTCTGCTCGCTCTCATAGAGGCTGCCAAGCAATGCTGATTGCTGGAGCTTTGGGATGATGTGTAGCTCACACTGCCTGGATGGTTTCTAGAAGGCTGCTTGGTAAGCAGCAGGTGCTGGTGGGTTCTCTTTGTGCTGGCCATGGCAGGTGGCACCGCAGCGTCAGCGCTCGGACAGCACTGCTCAGGTCACAGCATTGCTTTAAAGCTGTGATTCCCTCTCAGGTGCCTGGCTGCCCTTGTGCCTGCCCGTGGTACTGTGTACTGTGTGGTACTGTGTATGTGGCAGATGTAGTGCCCTTACTCTATTTTTCCTCTTATTTTTCCTCTGCGCTTGTACCTGGCTCTGCAGAGGCATAAATCAGTTGTCCCAAAAAGGGAGGTGCTGAGGATAGGGAGGAGACTTGTGTTTCAAGATGGTCAGAAGTACTGCAGGAGGTTCTTCTGGCTCTTCTCATCAGCAGCATCGAGGGTACAAAACTGCAAAATGAGTAACACATGTTTTGAAGGAATTAAATATGAAATTGGAAAAGGAAACGTGTCTCAAGTAAAACAAAGGCTTGCCAGATAAACCATTACACTCTAGAAATCCGCTGCTGTTAAAATAAAAAATTGTTTTTGAAAGGGTTCCATGTGGTATTGTTTCCATTTTCCCATGTTCAGTAAAGAAGTATCGCTTGATTTCAGTTGAGTAAAAACAAACACGTGTGCAGCTAACAGATACTCTTATACCTCACCTGCATAGTGACCTCTGCTTTCTGCCCTTAGGGTTTTCTCTGTGGATTCCTGGATGCAACAACCCTTCTGTCTACTGGTGCTTTTTTGCTTTTTGAGTGTGGTAGTGTGAGATAAAGATTTGCCTTCTGCCAGCCTAGCTCTATTCAGCTGCCCTGCCCTAATCAGCATTGCTTCTGGATGTTTTATCAGATTTTGCTCTGCTATTTGTTTGCTTGTGTTTAAAGTATCAGATTTTTGCTATGGATGTCATTGGCTGTTAGAACTGAAACAGCGCAGGGGTTGTTTTGGAAGAGAAAGGGCTGGGGAAGCCTGCTGCCTGCTCTGGTCAGGACACAGAGCAGAGGTGTGCAGTAACCAGCTCCCAGCCCAACACCTCTCTGAAAAAACTCTCTTGTGAACATTAGGGTGAGTCAGTTCAGCTTTGGCTGCTGAGGGGCATTCCAAATAAAATAGCATTCTCACTCTTCCTGCCTTTCTGGGGTGGGCATTGCATGGACAGTAGCCCTGCAGATGGCCAGACAAACCACCCTTGCTTAAGAATAGGTGTCCAAGGTGTCCATTAGCCTGTTTGAGTGCTGTGTATGTGGCAGATACAGCCTGGGGCCTGTGGGAAAAGCCTTCCCAAGTGCATCCTTATGGGTGTCTCCTCTTCTCATGGCTTAGAAAGTAAGCTATCAACAGCTATGTGCAGTCACCAGGCTCCTGGTGACCAGGCAGAGGGTATGGAGGAGCTAATGTGCTTTCTTAATGTTCTGAGAGCATTTTCTGTAAATCAAATCGCTGCCTCGTGTTCCTTACAGAGCTCACAGGCAGGACAGAGGGTTGGAGGGGCCAGAGTGACTGGTGAGGGGTCTGGGTAGTTTGTTCAGGTGTCACTCAGCAGAGAGAGACACAGAAATCTCTCAACACAATTGAGGTGGGAAGCAAAAATCAGGATTTTGTGCTATTAGATCTCAGGGGTAAGCAGACAATTGTTGTTTAGGACTGAAATAAGAACAGGTGTGAACATAACTTTGTGTCTGCTTTGCATGAGTAGTCTTTTCTACATATTAGGAACCTTTTAATAAAAGAAGCCTTTTAAAATTCTTGTTGTCACATCCATCAAAGGGGAAATGTCCTCTTTGTACTCAGTAGGTTTGCTTAGTCCCGAGTTGCTCTAAGTGGAAGAAGTCTCATTTCATGTATGCTTCAACCACTTTTACCATTCCCTGGGTATAAACTAGGGCACACTGCAGGCTCAATAGACAGGTCAGCATGTTCTTCCCTTCTAGAGGAAGAATGTAGCTTTAGGTGATGTTTCATTTCACTTATTTCCTAAAAGAAATGGAGGAAGGGACGGGGGTAGAGCATCTCCCGTGTCTGGGGTTTTATAGGTGGAATGTAGCACATGCAAAACTACATTTTTACCTTCCCACTGAACATAAAGGGATGTTCAGATTAAGTGCCAGGACAGCTTGTTTGCTTTATTTATATGTCTGTGTGTGCACAGTAGTTACTGAGGTTCCTAAAATACTGAGAAAGCTTTTGGACACAGGGAAAGACAGGTAAGAAGAAGCCCAGGAAGAAAGGCTTGGCTAGTACTGCACTGATTTAAAGATTGGTGTTGGCAGAGAGCTTGCCTTGTCCCCTGGAAACCTTTTCACAGAGTGGGTGAAAACATCCTGTGTCTTGGATAGAGTTTGATGTGTGAGGCTTACCTGCTGAATCTGGGATTTGTAGTTGCATGCCAGGTTAAATACAGCTGGAGGATTAAATAAGTTGTAATTGCATGAGCTGACATCAAAACTGTCTTCAGCCATTCTTTAGCAATCTAAAAAGTATTTGCTGACTGGTAATCTGCCTCTGTGTTCTAACCAGGCCCTTCAAACCGTGTCCAGAGCACTGATTGCTATTGTGATAATCGACGCCTTGTATAACATTGTGCCTTCAGCTTTCAGTCCTTTATTAAGCTCCGAATCCAAGTACTTTCCTTGCCATTTTCTTCCCTGGCTGCTCATGTGTATAGGCAGATACAAAAAATCCTCACTAGAGATGGCCTGTGTGGTGCTCAGGCTGAAAGGCTGGGCAAGTGTTTCTGTCAGCATGGGTTGTTCCTGAGAGCTGCCCTAGCAGGTTCAGTTGTCCCACAGTGCTGCCTCCCTAAAGAACGAGTGTCTGGGAAGCTGCCTCACTTTGGAGCGCTGTAAAGCCCTTACTCTTGGTCATGCTTACTCCGAGTCACTTGGGAGACTGTAAATCTTGGGTTTTTCAGGACAGGTTTGTATGGCGTGCAGAGATATCAAATTATCTTTTCAATGTGGAAAGGCATACTTTGCTGAAACGCATTTTTCCCTTGGCTGTCTGAGGCTGTCAGAAGATATGAAACTTGGTCTTAAGTTGAAGCCTTTGAATCAAATTCTTGTTCCCAATACAAAGCAAAAATACTGAACAATGAAGTTTATGTGATGCTCATACTTCAAATCCAGAGGGTAATATCAGAGACTCTTGTATTCGATCTGCGTGGTTCCTCCGAGTATTTTTGCCATTTTACTGCATCTCCCTATCGAGGGAGTATTATTTATATGAGATAATCCTCATTTGGTTCCAGTTTGTTAAATGAAAGGAATGTGTTAGGCAGTCAGTTCTTAAGAGGTCTGGAATCTGGTCTGTAATTGAATCCATTCCCTCTCAGCTAATTTATGTAATCTGATGAGAAACAAGTGTAGTACAGTTTGTTCAAAGAAAATGGAGAATGTTCACTTTATCAAACCATAGCAAAAAAAAGTGTTTTGAATGAAGCAGCACTGTGAAAGGCCAAGTTTGGGTTCCCTTGTCTGATGAACTGTACTTGGGGCGCCTCTGCTAATGAAGGAGGATGGAGGGAATGTCTTGCAGTGGAATGGCACTCTCTGGGTTCTGTGTGAACTGCCTGGTTTATTGGTTTTCTGTGGCAGTGTGCTAGGTGTGCTGTTTGTGAAACTGCAAGCTGGGTGCTCTTGTGTCCTCAGGCTTCACTCGTGACTGCTGCATTTTCTGTTATTCTTATGTGAACATGCTGTTTTCTAAACCAGAGCCAGGCAAGGAGCCATTCTGCTGCAGCACCTGGCTCCTAGATTTTCCCCTGGACTAATGAAGTCCCTCCTTTATCTCATCAGCAGTGAAACTCATTTACTATGGGCCCAGCATGCATCAGGCTGAGCAGGACGGCCCGGTCAGGAGCCGTGGGTGCTTGGGAGCGGCGCCTTGGGCACGGTTATCACAAGAACCATCCCCTTGTTCTGCCCTTCTGCTCACACTGCTGCTGTGCTCTGCTCGCTGCCAGCGGGCGAGCACCTGGCAGGCACTCACTGCTGGGGTTGGAATTCCCTCCCCTTGTGTTCTTGGGTGTATTCAGAGATACAATCTGGTAATCTGTAAGGACCTGCAGGCCAAGTCATGGCCAGCAAGCCATTCCCAACATGGGGTGGAAGGCAACTTCTCCCTTCTCTGCTCTACCCTGTGGGTTTAAGAGCAGTGAGGAGATCTGCTGTAGGCCCACACATCCAGGGCTGGAGAGGGAAGGAGGTAGTGGGAGCGGAACAGAGCTCCAGCTGTGCCTGTGGAGCACAAAGGCAGCAGTGACCCCATGCAGGGGAGAGGGGTGGTAACCCCAGAGTCCAGCCCAAAGACTCTGGAGGGCATGGGATGCTCCGTGGATGCCCGACAGTTGGCGACAGGAGCAGCTCATGTGCGACAGACAGCTGTCACTGTGATCGACCAGCTTCCAGGGCACAGTCTGGGGAAATGGGTGGCAAAGGGAGAGCCTGATGAGAACAAAGCCAGGGCAGGCTGCTGTTGCTCCCAGCCTGTGGCTGGAGCCATATGGGGGAAAAATATCTTCTCAACATTTACAAGTGGCTCTGTATTCTTCTTGCATAGTGGTGGTCCCCATGTATGAGGCTTGATGTCTGCACTCATGGGTAGCATGCCCTGATTTTGGAAGATTTTCACTCTCCTGATCACATGCATTGCTGTCTCTCATTGAGCATCCAGGATTTTTGTTACAGTCTTCACATCTTTGGGAGGTGAAAGCAGGACACTGTGCTTGGTGATGAGGAGGTGCCATGCAGGAGTCCAGGGGATAATCCCTAGGAATGCAAAAAGCAACAGGGAGCAAGATAGATGTTGGATAAATGCATAGATAGGGATGAGAGAGTACATTCAGACTCGATGTTTGCACATGTGAGATGTAAAATCCATTGCTGCCAACTCTGTAAATGTTTAATTTGAAGATGTATGGTTCCACATCTGGCTTTTCTTTAACTACACCAAATACTAGTTTTCTCTTTAAATTTCTCTCTTTTTTACGATTTCAACTTCAATCTCATAAGAAAGATCAAATCTCTTCTGAGGGAAGATGGGCTTTTTACAGCTTGGGATAAACTAACCCTATATATTTGCAGTAGGGAAATGGAAACTACAGATGACTAAAATCTTAGGGGAGAAAGAGTTGTAACTTTGGGAATATGCAATCCTGCCCTCCCTGTATTGTCTAGTTTGCTCTCTGGGCATCAGCCAGAGGCCTGTGTGCTGCTCCTGGGGCTGCTGCTGTGATTGCTGCCACACACAGGTGTCTGAGGGACTGCTTTCCCTCTGAGTTCCACCAGGAAATAGCTATGGCTGTGCCCATGCCTGCACCCAGGAGGCCAGAGGCTGTTTCTTGGTGACTGACTTGCAGGAAACAGAACTGATGGGATGGGGGGACATCTGCTTTAACTCCTTGTAAAAGCTTCCAAAACTGTTATTTGGGAAAGACTGGGCATCTCTAAAATTGTAAGGAGAGGGAGGAGCAGGAAGAGGCAGAGAACAGCCCCTGATGAGCTCAGGGTGGGTCTGTGATTACTGGCTTTTGTGGCTGCATTTTCCAAGCTCTGCTGCCTAAGCTATGTTGGTAATTAAAGATCCAGTGAAGAACGGGTATGCAACTGCACTTCCCACATCCTTGGTGAGGTCTGAGCAATGAGGGTCTTGGAATAAACATTTGGTTGAAAAATTCCTCAGTACCCCGAGCTGAATCTACTCATCTCCCAGACTGCAGCAGAGATCTGCAAGTAATTTGACCGCATACAAAACATTGTTTCAGTAAAAAGTTCTTGTTCAATATTGCCATCTTTCCCCTTATTTTGGAGTATTGATCTTTTCTCCCATGTAATGCCAGTTAATTTTCTTTTCTGTGTAAATGTCTTGCAATTAATAATTTCACTGCTCATCCTTAGATCTCATTAGTAAAAAGAAAGTATTTTTATAAAAATCATCCGTGTCTTATAGGATGCTCAAAATGTGAGCTGTGGGATCTGAATTGAAGGAATGGTAGTCAGTAGTCATGCTCAGGAGTGCTGGCTGCTCAGGAAACCCGTCTGCTTCCCTGCCCACCTGTGCCTGCATGCCAGCTGCCCTCCTGCTGTTGTGTCCCTTCTGACGTCCAAAGCATTACCACAGAATGGAAGCTCCCAAGTGACATGCTGTTATCCTTTGCCAATACTAACTGGGGGAAGCTCTGGCCTCTGCCCTAAGTGGAAGTCTGTCCCCAAACCCTTCTGTGGTCTGGCTTGCATTCTAAAGGAAAGGGTGATTTTCTTAGGCAAACAGGACAGAGCATAAGAAAGTAACTTGGCAGCCTTACACTCCACTTCCCTGAAACATCACTGGGTGTTGTTCCCAAGCTCTTGTCACTGTTCAGCCCTGATCAGACCCAAGTGAAGTGGACATGCACAGTAATCAAGAGAGGAGCATTCCAAGGACTGATAACCACATGAAATCTTCTTGTGTGTATTCTTAGGCCTTGTGGATTTTTAGCAGAAACAAATGCCAACTGTCCAGCCCAAAATTACTTCTAAGTTTTTTTCCAAAAGGGTATTCTGGTGTTGTTGCCGATTGTGACATTTACTGCAGGTACAGGATGGGCAAGTGGATCCCTGGAAATCTAGATTTTGTACCGATGGGGAGAGTTGTAAATCTTTTTCCAGCACATCTGAACTGTGTGCATCAGTTAAGGTCTGCAGGCTGTATTAGCCTATATACGTTTTCAGTTCTTTTCTATTTCTTCAGCACCCCAGCAAAATCATAATTTCATTCTTTTTATGTAGCATCTGAATCTTTGGTCTTGCAGCAACGTGGGGATCTGTTGTTGTGGTGTTTGCTTTGGATCAGAGTGAAGCTGGAAAGTAGCAGGAGGTTGGTGCCGAAGAGCTTCATTCTGCTGAGCCACCAGCACACTCACAGCAGAGTTGTTATTATTTAGTAGAACATGTTTGGTCATTAGATGCTCTCCTTTCAGCCCTCAAAGAGGCAGCTGGGGAAGCTGTACCTTTAGCTCCATTTCCCCACACCCAGAAATCAGATTACAGATGACTAAAACCTTTGGGCAGTTCTCTGCGAGGCAGGCAGGGACAAGCAGTGCAGGCCAAGCCACAGTTCCCACCGCAAGGAAAACAAAAACACAGGTGCTGGAGGGGCTGTGGCCACGCATATGAGCTGTGTGTACAGAACAGGGCTTTGCACGGAAGGGGAACATGGTTCTTGTTCCTTGGCTGTTGTTCGCTCAGGGCGTGCTTCATTCCAGCTCGCCTCCAGGCAGAGTTCTTATGGGTCCTGCAGCAGAGCTTCTCTGTGGTGAGAGAAACGTGTGATCCCAGGGCCCGAGAAAAGAAATCCTGCTGGAGGGCCCCTCCAGGGGGAAGGCTGCTGCTGGCCACCTGAGCAAACACCCAGCCCAGCTGGAAAAGGCAGGACGGGGAATACAGGGAATGGCTGTGCGCAAGGGGGTTTGCTCGGGGCTTCCCACCTCAGCCTGCCTCGTGCAAGGCTGTTCCCTGTGTGCACCTCTGGGGCCATGGGCAGGAGCATGACAAAGAGCACCTGCCTTCTTGGTTCCAATAATGGGAGAGCCAGCCTGGGGCGTTCAGGTCCATGGAGCATGGTTCCAGGCAGTGCTGGATCGGTGCCGTGGTTCTGAGCAGTGCTGGATGGGTGGCATGGTTCCAGGCAGTGCTGGATCGGTGCCGTGGTTCTGAGCAGTGCTGGATGGGTGGCATGGTTCCAGGCAGTGCTGGATCAGTGCCGGGGTTCCGGGCAGTGCTGGATGAGGAGCTGCTCAGGTACCTGATGTACCTGGAATGTGCGTGTGTCAAGGATGCAAGGAAATTATATGGACCGGGGCATGGTGGTCCTGCAGAGCAAATTGACCACAGGGAGAACAGAAAAGGTCCCTGGATGTGGGACAGCACACCTTGACCAGGGTTTGGGGTTTGGTAAGAGTGGGGGTGGCCTTGTGGGGCTGGGAACGCATGGCTGGGCAGAGCTGGTGCCACTGCCCCAAAGAGTAGGTGTCAGGAGCCCTGCCATGGCAGAGCACACAGAAGCCCTTCTGAGACAGCCAAACAGATGTGCGGAGGGCTGGTGGGGCGGAGCTGCAGTGGGGAATTCTCCAGATGACAGCCAGGAGAGCTGGATGCAGGAGCCACGGCAGCAGAGGATGCTGTGCCGAGTGAGCTCTGCAGCAGCTGAGAGCCAGGCAAATAGCAGCACGAGTGTGGGGTTAGCCTTCACATGCTGAACAGATTTTGCTAATATCACTTTGTTATGCAAATATGTAATTATTTCATTTCCTCTAGAAGGAGTATTTGTGGTTTCCTGTTCCCTGGGACTTCCGAGTGCTTGTGTAAAGGGAACAAATAGCCGCAAAGTTACTGGGTTGTGCACTCTGTGGCAAGCTCTGAGAAAGTGATAAACCTTGAAGTTTTGGTGGAGGTTTGAAATAGCACTTTTGAAGGGGCTGCTGGAGGGTGGTGAAGCTGGCCCTGATGATGGCCCAGGACTTGCTCACCATTTAAATGAACTTAATTTGAATTGAAGCCTGCTCTCTGCCAGGGGCTAAGGAATGAAAAGGCCAGGTTGCTGCACAGGCTGGAGACTGTGGTGATGAGGATGGAGCTGCTCAGGCCCAATAGGGCCTGGAGTTGTGCTGGCTGTAGCTGGAGGGCAGGATATGTCTGGATAACTGGTTTGCAGCACTTGTGTGGAAAAAGCAGAAAAGGAATAGCAGAGAGGCAGAGAAGCAGTGTTCCCTTGGAGGTCAGGTGTGAAAGTTTGTCAGCTGTGGAGAGGAGTTCCTGGTTTGGTTTGGTTTGGTTTGGTTTGGTTTGGTTTGGATGGTACACTCACAAGGATCTGGCATTTAAAAATCTCATGGAGTGGGGGATATTCCTAAACTTTGCAAGCTGCAGAACTCTGTGTAATGAGTGTTTTGATATGTCACAGGGACAGCCCATAAAGCGAGGAATTTTTGAAACCGTGTGTGTGCCTGCGGCAGCTGTTTGAAAAGGGGGATTCAGAGAAGGCTCCTAATGCCCTGAGAAGTCACTTTTTCCTTTCTGTTTCACATGCAGTGTCCTCTTTCTCTCTCCTTGCTGGCTGTAACAGGCTTGTGTAGGGCTAACTCTCTGTTTTAGATGCTTAGCTGCAGTCAAGTGCTGGGATGAGGTTCTGGGAACCGAATTTGGGGTTAATTTTATATAAGCAGGGCTTTCTGCTAACACTCAAAGGATTTTAAATAAAAGCTCAGCCATAGGGTGCTTAAGCTTCCATGTTGAACTAAAAGTAGTTCTTGTCTAATCCCCTTTTGCTTGAGAATGGTGTAGCAGGTACAGAGTGTCTCTGAGGGTTTATTTAATTTTTTTTCAACTCAGGTAATTCTTGATTTACAGTGGTCTGATCTCAAGAGTCAGGAAGCTGCTCAGAGGTTATGTTGGAGATGTGCAAAAGATGACATCTTCCAGCAAATGGCTTGGTGCTGTAGGTGTAGGACAGGATTCAGTTCTGGCAGTTTTTATTTAAAGACTTGTGGTGTGTTGTTGCTTGGGGATTTTTATTTTATTTTGCTTCTTCCAACAGTAGGAAAAAAGTGAAATCCTGAAATTATCCTGAAATGGTAATTTCCAGTTGCATAGAGATGCTTCTTTGGGACTGACAGCTCTGCCGTGGATATAAGCCAGGGACTGCTGCTTGTGCTGATTTTTTTAGCCATCACTTTAAATAATTTAATTTTCTTTCTGCACAGATCCACGTTGGTTTTATTACTTGTGTCCAAAAATATCAATTATACCTTAATGTTTTCATTATGAACTTATTAATTATGTTTGCTTGTATTGTTAGTTTTTATATTGCATTTAGTGTGTATTTCTTATCTAGTGAGAAGTAGAGGTAATGGGACTACTTGCATGGATAGTGACATGGTGTGTGTTTCCACACGTACGGATAGGATTTGGAGATGCATGTGGCAGCTTTGGTGCCTCAGCACTGTTAGAGGATGAGTCATTGCCAGGGGTTTTATCTGAGCCTTCAAATGTGGGAGCATATAAAAATCACTACTGTGCTGTTGAGAATCTCGCCTCTTGTAGTTACAGATGGGCTTGTACAGTGCATAAACTTGCTTGCTACCCATCCTAATGTCAGTGTAATTTGAGAGGCAATACATAAAGTGTCGTAGTGTTCTATTTGGGGCTGGATAATGATACACTTGCTGTAGCCCGTGGAAAAGCCAAATGCCCCGTGCTGAAAATGCCATGTGCTAAGCTCAGTGTGCTGGTCTGCAGGCCAATCTTATTATCTCCCCTCTTCAGCTTAGAAACCAAGCTGATCTTGGGAACCAGCACGTTTATGAACTGTGACACTGCACTGAGGCTCCTCTTCTGCCTCCCGTGTGTTCCCTGCCCGAGGTACAGATGAGGCACCCCTTTATTCCACAGCAGATTTGGTAAGGCACAGCATCGTATGTGCTGGGCTGTTGTGTGAGGCTGTGGCACTGCCAAGGGCGGGTGGGACGTTTCTGTCCTCTGGTGCTGAAAGACAGCAAATGCGGGAGGCACATGGAATTGTCTCAGCTGAGCAATGAACACCTTGCCGTGCCCTGCTGTAGTGAAGGATTTCTCTAGGTGCACATCTGCTCCCACGGGCTCCGGGTGCTGAGGGCACCTCTGCCAGTCCCGGCTGGGCTGGAGGAAGCTGAGAGTCACTGAGCGTGGCTGGTACTCAGGAGGGGCAGGCAGAAGGGTTGGAGGAAGCTGAGGGTCACTGAGCGTGGCTGGTACTCAGGAGGGGCAGGCAGAAGGGTTGGAGGAAGCCGAGGGTCACTGAGCGTGGCTGGTACTCAGGAGGGGCAGGCAGAAGGGTTGGAGGAAGCCGAGGGTCACTGAGCGTGGCTGGTACTCAGGAGGGGCAGGCAGAAGCCCAGCGCAACCCGGCGAGCATCGCTGGCGCCTGCCCGCGGTGGAATGTGCTCCGGTCCCAGTCAAGCCTTCAGACGTTCCAGGGGAAAAGTGTGAGCGCGCTACTACTCCTGATTTCCTGATTCCCCCCCACTTTTTAATGCAATCACGTTATTTTACGGCCTTTGGGAGGGGCTGGGTGGAGGCGGGCAGGGGACCGTCCTCCGCCTGAATCGCCGTCCGCCCAGGGGGATGGAGTTTCCAGAGCATCGCCTCCCTCCATCCCGTCCGTCCTGTCCCGTGGCTGCGCTCCCCTGGGGTGGCGGCTCCCCGCACTTGGCCCCGCCGCAGCGAGGCCGGACGGGGCGATCGCCGCGCTTCCCCCGCGGGGCTGCACCGAGTGCCGGCCGTGCCGGGAGCAGCAGCATCGCCGCCTCTGCCCCGACAGCAACCTGCGCGGCTGGGAGTAAAAATTAAAAACCCTCGCTCCCCGCCGCCAAGGGAAGGGCGGTCCACACCGCGGAGCTTTCCTCCGCCCCGCTTTTTTGTCGTTTTTTTTTCCGTTTTCCCCTTTTTTTCTTCTCCAGGAGGAGAACGCCCCGAGCGCGCTTTCCGCGCAGTCCCGGGCTCGCCCGGCCGCGCCGAGGGGCCCCGGGCGCCGCCGCCGCGCCGGAGGGGCGGGATGGCGTGGTCGGCCCGCTGGGTGCTGTGCCTGTGCCTGGGATGGGGCTGCCTGTGCCTGGCTCTGGGCGACGCGCTGCGGCCGCGCCGGCTCGGGCTGCGGCGCCGCGCTGCTCCGGGAGCCGTGCGGGCCGGCCGCGCCCGGGCCGCCGCAGGTGAGGACGGCGCGGCGCAGCGGCGGCCCGGGCGGCCGGCGGCGGCCGACAGAGTGGCGGAGCACATGCTGCGGCTCTACGAGCAGTACCGCGACCCGCCGACACCGGCCGGGCTGTGGCTCCGCCGGGGAAACACGGTGCGCGGCTTCCGCCCGCTGCCCGCAGGTGAGTGCGCTCCGCGGCCGGGGAAAGAGGGGCAGCACCGCGGGGTCAGAGCATCGCTGGGGTGGGGCCCGGAGAGCGCGGTGGAGGGGAGAAATGAGAGAATTGGAGGAGTATCTCTTCCTGCGGGGACTGTCACGTATTAGGTTATGTCCTGTACTTTATTGCCTTACTACTTCTGCTCTGCATCGAGCATCGCTGTCATCAGGCTAGCTGAGGACAGTGCGAGGGAGGTGGAGTAATTAGCGGATCTTCTCCGGAGTCCCCCGTGTGTTAGTGGTGTTCTGCACATGTAGCTTCTGTTGAAGCCAAAGGCTGATCTGCGCCTGACAGAGCCGTGACATGGCTTGGGGTTTACTGACAGTGAGATGCAGTGGCAGATGAGCTCAGTTGAAGCATGACTTTGGTGTCGTAAATACTTCATCTTGGCATCTTTGGAAGGGGCGCTTACACCTCCGTGATTACACACTGGCATGCACAGGTAGATGGGTGAAAATGTAAAAACATTTTCGGTAAGGGAGGGGGATGTGTTTAACATGCCAGCATCTCAAAAGAGCCATGTCCTAGCAGAAAGCGAAAAGTCACTGTGTTGGTGCTAACCCTAACCCTTCCCTCTTGTGGTTTTTGTGCATGTGAGCTCCACAAGGGCTAAATGGAATGGCCAGAAGCCAAAGATGAGCATCGCAGGATGTCCTTCCCTTATCTGCTGCACCCCAAAACCTTGCTGTGTTTGGGACAGCTGTCAGGGCACACGCAGAAGCCCCATTTGCCAGTCTCCTGCTTTTCTTTACACCAGTGCACTGACCCAGTGGCTTTTTCTTAGACAAGCATCAGTAAAAGTGAGAGCTGTCTGTGAGGTTCAGTGACTTGCTTCAGGTCCTTCCAGTCCTAGGAAAGAGAGCTGTGGGTGGCAGGCTCCCTTGCTTCTTCAAAAGCAATCATGTCTTTCATAAGGCAGCTCTGAGCAGAGATCAAATACAATGAGGAATGAGTGGCTTTGGTGTCTTAGGTTTCAACCCTGCAAGTATCTCTGTCCACAGGACAGGCTTTAGGCTCCAACCCTGGGTTTGGAGCATTGAGAGCCAGGACTCTGCCCAGCTGCTGCTCTTACTGAGGAGCTCTCTTGCCTTTCTAACGTGGCTTGTTTGCTTCGTGAAGTCTCATGTCCCTGACTCTCACTGACTTAAGCCTACCAGAAGAGGGGAGGATGTAATAATATTCACTACAACCCCCTCCCAAAAAAAGGAGAGGTTGTTAATGACCCTAGCAGAGCAATATTTGCTCTGTTACAGCAATATCTGATTAAAGCCATTTATTGTTCTAAACCTAGAATGTTGTTGGTTGAAACCCCATCTCTGTGGTCTTTGTGATTATATTAGTACTCTCACTTGATGTTGAGTGGCAGCAGTCCTATAAACACACTGCTTGCTAATCCCTTTCCTCCTCCTCCAATACTTTCACAGATCGAGTGCCAAAGCAATAAATTGGTTTTAAAAATTGTTGACACTTTAATAACTATTTATGCAAAGTATTTAACCAGTTAGCTGTTGTCTTTCTCTTGCCATTGGCAGCAGCAGCAGCTTATTTTGTGTGGTTATTGATGGCAGAAAATCTGTTTCCAGAAAGCCCTTATATTTGATGCTCCTCAGGACAGTGAGTGCAATGGAAAGACTTTTTCTGTCTTGTTCCTTGGGCCCAACTGCCTGACAAGGCCTGCCATGAACATGGCACATCCAGCAGTATTCCCCTTTCAAGGTACTTTGTCTCTAGATCCTCTGCTTTCACTGTTGCACTCCTTGGCTCCAAATTTCAGTCTCCCATAGGCTTTCCCTTGTCCTTAATGGGATGCATCAGTTAATTTGTGATGTTGCAATTGCTCCTTCACATTTTACCAGTCCCTCTGCCAGCCCCTTCAGGACTCAGCTTTTTGTCTGCTGGGAGCAGAAGTTCCCCCAGAATTGTCCCATGTCTCCTTCATCTACAGCAAGAGGTCTTGAAGCAAATTTTCAGTGGTTTCATTTGCAGTTTAACCTGGCAATTTAGTCTGACATATTCAGGAGAGAAACTCTTCCTTTTCTGAAGCACAAATATTCTGAGCTCTCAAGTGTAGCTGTGGAACCTTTCTGTTCTTGCTTTTCCTCTGCAGAGGCTTCTGCTTCTTCTGCAGCACATGGGAAAGGCCCTTCCCAAGTCTCCCAGGTAACCCAGCAGACAGATTTTGGAGGCTCTGGAGTGTTGTGTGATGAGACCAAAAGCTCATAGGATTTGTTGAAGCTCGTCCCTGTTTCTAGTCAGAGAACAGGGGTGTTGCAGCTGGCAGCTGTGGCCCTGTAACCAACAGCCAACAAAACCCAGCTAAGACTGATCGATCAAAACAAGCATCCTCATTCCTGGTAAAAGCAAGTTTCTCTTTCTGTGGCTCAGTTCTCTGAGGGGATGGGACCAGAGCTTCAGCCCCATGTGGCACCTCTTTGAAGCCTCGTGCCCATGCAGGAATGTCTGTACACGACTGGTCTCTCTTCCTGGAAGAGACCTGAGCAGAAATGTGCTTACCCTCAGCACTGCCTCTGGAGGTGTGCTGGTGGTGGCTGCCCAGGCTCAGGAGTTGGAGGTCATATACAGCATGAAGAAATAAAAGAGAGCGGAAAGATATAAGCCTCAAATGCAGATAAGGTTTGCTTCTGAAAGCATTTTTAATCCTAGCATCACTTAAGGAACACGGCTTGCAAATGTGTCCTGACTTTGTTTGGAAGGTCCTCCTAATGATGTTATAGTAAAGCTATACAGTCAGAAATTACTTTAAACTCTTTTTTAATGACTGAAGTTCAAGTAATTTCAGGTATTACACCTGCCCCTAGGCCAATTCTTGTGGTTTTAGAGCTATGTTCTCCTCCCTTTCCAAAGGCCTTTCTTTCCTTTGTTGTGGGCGAAGTGCCCACGCAAATGGGGGAAGCGCAAATGGGGGAAACGGAGCTCACTGGCTGCCATCAGCCTGCAGAAACCAGTCCAGGCCAAATGCTGGCCCCTCTGAGCACTAGAGTATCAGGGGTTCTTTGCAACAAGAACTTTACAAATATCCAGTCAGGAGACTTGTGTTTTTTCCTTCTGTGTGTTTCTTCAGTTTTGGGGTTTGCTGGGTTTTTTTGCTGCACTCATGTAAATACAATGCAAGCAGTAGCATCCTGGTATTTTTCAGGAACTTGACAAACATTAAGCTGAGATTTGGGCAGATGAGCCCAAATCTGCAAGCCTCTGAGGCAAATGGGCAGGATCTGTAGGTTTGGCCTCCCAGGACAGAGTTTTCTGGCTTCTGTCACTGTGTGTCTCACATGCATGTGTGTGAGCGACCTGTGTTGGCAGTTCCCTGCCAGTCCCTGTTTCTAGAACACATTGCTTCAGCCTGGGGAGCTGTGGCCTCGGAGCACAGGCTGTGCACAAGTTGCTTTTCACCCCAGCAGCCCAAGTGCAATGAATCATGGCTGTGAGGATTCTGCCTGTATTTGTGTCTGCTGTGGATGTACCCCCTTAGCCTGCTTGGTGTGTGTGCCAGCTTCGAGCTAGGTGCTGTGTTTAGTCTTCACACCTGCTGTGGTCCTCCTGCTTAAAATATAGAGAAAAGAGATCAAGTGGCCACTATGCAGTACACTTAGGCTGTGCAACATGCAGATTTGTGGGTTTCATACCATGAAACCCTCATGTAAGTTAGGTCCCAGGTATGCAGCTTTGCTGTTTCTACACAAGTTATTTATTTGAGCAGCTGATTGCTTTAGTCCATGGTGAACTTGCTGCTGTTTTATATCAAGTTGCTAGCTGCTGTGATGTTACCTGCTTTGCTAAAAGAATTGGTAAAACCAGTTTGGCACCCAGTCCTATGGTCTTTCAAAAGGGAGAACTGCATCCCATCTTTTTCTTTTGCACACAACACAAATTGGTAACTAGGAAGCAGCAGCCAAGTAAGAGGAAGATGGGAGAATAGAGAAAATCTGGTTTCCAAATCTGTTTTTGTTGAGGAGCTTGTTCCTGTTTCCAGCTCCTTGTGAACTTTTGTACATGGGCTGTGAAGTGATGAGAGCAGGATTTTACACCAGAAACACCGATCCATTCTTAACCAGGCCCTGGTGCAAGGGCACCTCTTTAATATCTCCTTTAAATGATGGCTAATGGTGACTGTATAACTAAATAGTCCTTGTTATTGCATCCTTTTTCACCCGTGGGATAGATTTGGCAGTCCATAAAAATGTCAGGGCATCCTCTATAAAGGTAAACACGCCACATGTTGGCAGATTCATTCCAGCTTATTGATGCCTGAAATCCCCCTTGTGACAGGAATCTGCCTGTGCCAGCGACTTCGGTCTTGACAGACGTACTGCACTTCCTTAAAAACATGTTTTTAAGGCCAGTCACAGGCCTTCCTTGCAGCTGTGGGTTGGTGTGGGGAGGTGAGGAAGTGTGAACCATGCCCCTAAGATCCAGCAGGTACAGGTACTTCGGCTGCTGTGCCAGGAGCTGGATTTGAGTAAACAGTCTGGAATGGTTTCCAGCAGAGCAAAAACAAAGTCTTGTTTCAATGAAATGAAATTTTCCTGAGCAAAAGATGCTTTTGTAGTATTTTAAAGCTTCCTTGACGTGCCTGTAATTTTTAAGGGTAATTTCTAACCCGGGGAACACTTATTTCAGTGCAATGCTCACACCTGGGAGCCAGGTATTGGTGTCACACAAGTGGTGTACTGGACCCAGTGCTCCCAAATTTTAATGGAACCCCAGGTTATGCAGTTGGGTTTCTCGAGGCGGAATCTGGTGGATCCACAGATGTCTGTGCTGGCCACTAGTAACTGTTTTGAGGTGATTTTGCAGATGAAAGACGGGAGAACTCAGAGCTGCTGAAGCTTGGAGGTGGTTGTGTAGGAAAATAGCACCATCTACTGCAAGTGCTTTGTCTTGGCATAGAGCTGCAGGCTGGAATTTAGCTTTTAACCAAAACTATAGACTCCCTCTGTGTCTGCCCCATGCTGTCCAGAATTTCTTGATGAACAAAAGGAGCTTCCTTTGTCTTCCAATACAATATGCCAGTTTAGAAAAGGCAGGATTTTTAAAGTGGCATTGGTAATAAAGATTAAGATCAAAACTTGTCCTTCAGCATACAGCAGTGATGCAAATAATAACTTCTTAAACAGGTGCCCATGAGACACCGTGAATTCTGGCTCCTGAGACTGATCTATTCAGTGCCCTGCCAAAGTGTGTATTAACCTTATTACATCCCAAAATATGTAATAACCTTATTACATCAGTGGTTACAAACCAAGCAGAGATCAGGTCCTCATGTATGCCTGGTGCAAGCATAATCAAGGGCTGGTTTTGGCTTGAGGAATAAAAAGTGGGATGGAATTCCAGGTAAATCTAGTTCCCTAAAAATCTGTTATAGTGGTACGTGAGTTTTCAGCACTTAGAAAGTTACCTATGTGCTCTGCTGTCAGATGAGGCTGAACGTGTAAACAAAGATGATTCTTTAGGTTATTTGGCCTTTTCACTCTTTTGGCCCTGTTCTACTGAAGAAAACATGGAGTTTTTTTCCATAATTCCGTGAAGTAGTGCATCTGCTAAGCTGGGGAGAAGGGTTCTCTCTTTCTTCCTGCTTTTTTTAATGTACTGATTGGAATACTATGACACAAAAATGTTCAGAAGAGGAGGAAGCTGCTTGGATTGCTGGGGTAGGGATGGGGCTGCACAGGGAGAGTCCAGGCATTTGCTGCACTTACCTGAGTGGCACTGGCCATTGGGATACTGAAGGCTGGAGGCACAGAACATGAAATTGTCAATGTCTGTGAAAGATGAGTACTGGAAATGATGTTTTCACTTGCCTGGGCAGGGGACTCCTACCTTGTGTGGAGGGTGGGAGTGGTGTGGCTGGTCATCCCTAGTCCATGGCTATCTCTGTGCTTCTCATTGCTTGGACTGACCCTTTGGAGAGGCTTTTCACATACCGTGGTGTCCAAAAAGCATTTAATTCTGCATGCCCTCATTTCCTTAATGTGTCAGGATGTTTCCAGCCCTTTGGGCGGGGATGCAGACTGTACCTTAGCTACACTGTATTTGAGTTTTCCCGGCCAGCCTGGTTTTACAGCCTGACATTCTGATCTGTATTTCTCTTTTCTCTGAAGGACAGACATAATGCAGCCCGCAGGGATTTTTAAAAGAAAAATTACACCTTCCTCTTGAGCCTTGCTGTTGGACTTTTTGGGGGTTAGAGTCCCCCACGTGTTCCACCCCACGACCCCTCAAATCTGGTTTTGGATTGGCTTTCTTTGGGCTGTTGGGGTTGCTCTAGTACCGTCTGCCTGCCTTCAGCTGTATGAGTAAATACCTTCTAACTCTGGCATGAAAACTGATGAAGTGTCCAGGATGGAATGGCTAAATGTACCCAGTGTAACTGATGGCTCTAGAGGGAAACTTCAGGTGTGATTAGTATCTGACTTAGCCAAAAGGCCATCAGAGCAGCCCTGTGTCCCCTCTGGATGACGTTTTTAGATGCCTGTATTCTTATGTGATTACTTGTTTTTCTAGGGAGCCCTGAGGGCCAGGAGGTGTACGTTTTTAACCTGACATCACTCACAGAGTCTGAAAATGTCCTGTCAGCGTCAGTGTACTATTATATTGGTGATCTGCTGCACGTGAAGTGGAACTGTTCCCAGCCCAGTGACTGTTCCCATCACCAGCACAGGAAACCTGAAATGCAGATACACCTTTCAGTTTGGACCTGTCCTTCAGCTGGGAGCCCGGCTCGGAGCCTGGGACATTTCCTCATCAATGTCTCCTCTGCTTACCAGGATGTCCTCTCCTGGCAGTGGAAGGATATCACTCGGCTCCTGCACGAGGCAAAGCAAAACAACGAGCTGCTGATCAGCGTTAAAATGGATCTGCCCGGCCATCATCCCTGGGAAAGGGCGTCTTCCTCCCACGAGCCCTACATCCTGATTTACGCCAACGATTCCGCCATCTCCGAGCCTGAGAGCGTTGTGTCCACTCTGCGAGGACACCATCATCCTCTGGCCAGGGTCCTTCCCAAGCCACAAGGCCACAGGAGGAGGAGACGCTCTGCAAACGTCCTGTTGCCGCTGCAGAACAACGAGCTCCCAGGAGCCCAGTACCAGTACGGGGAGGAGCAGAGGTGGGAGGGCATGAGGCCCTACAAGACCTTCCAGCCACAGCTGGCAGACAGGGCCAGGAGCAAGAAGAAGCAGAGGAAGAGCCATCTGCAGAAGAGCCAGACTCTGCAGTTTGATGAGCAGACACTGAAGAAGGCAAGGAGGAAGCAGTGGAACGAGCCCAGGAGCTGCGCCCGGCGCTACCTCAAGGTGGATTTTGCAGACATCGGCTGGAGCGAGTGGATTATTTCCCCCAAGTCCTTTGACGCCTATTACTGCTCAGGAGAATGCCAATTCCCAATTCCAAAGGTATGGTGCTTTTTCACTGTCTGTTACCATAAACTGGGCATTTTGTTTGCCGTGTCCGAGGGGATCCAAAAGCAACGGATCCAGGCCCACTCACTTTCACAATATCCCATGGTTTGTATGAGCTGGTTGCATGTGAGTAGCAGGGGAGGCTGATGTGCTCCTAGCCCTGTGACCTGGATTGATGAACTCTGCTCCAAATGTCCAGTGTCATTCTTAGCAACATTCTTAGTAGGTCCTGGAGGCTGCTCAAACCTGGGATTTGAGGCTGGCCTAAAATGAGGGGCATGCACAAGTAACAGCTGCAGGAAACATCAGTAAAGGCAGGGCTCTTGGACTCACTGCAGCCTTTCATTCCAGAGTCTTTGGTCCTGCCAAAGACAGAGAAGCCAGAGCAGTTGGTTCCAAAATATATGTGGCATTCCAGCGGCTTAGGGAGCCAAGGGTCTCCCTTTGAAAGTGGTGGGTGGAAGAATGGCACTCAAGGGGATGGAGCCCAGGCAAAGCAAGCTGCAGAAGGTGGGGTCCTCTCCTTGGAGGAGGAGAAGACTTGCCTAGCTCCTGCTGCAGGGGCGGGCTTCAAAGCTGGGCATCACAGGATCTGCTGCTACTGAGAGTGTGTTTGCAGAGGGATACCCTGACCCTCAGGCAATAACAGACTAATCTGTGCCTCTGGGTACATCACATTCCCTTGCTGAGGGTGAGCCCCTAGAGTTAGCAACCTGGTGGGTAATGGAGAACGGATGTGCCCCTCACACCTCCAGATGTGCATGTTTTAGCCATGCCCTGGTTCTAGCCAGCTGGTTTGACTGCTGTCCAACCCACCTGTGCTGGGAGCATGACCTGGCACAGAGCTTGTGGGCCACAAAGATGTTCTCCTGTCAGGAATGAGAGCTCACAGCTGCCTTTTGTGCCCTGCTTGTAGCCCAGCTGCAAGGACACCCCGCAGGGCAGTGGGTGTTCTACCTTGCGGCATGTGATCAGCAGGCTCAGGACAGCTGTTGGGCCCCCAGTTATTCTGGGGAGAAAGCTGCCCAGCAGCTGAGTAAGGAAACGTGGCTGGGGGCTACCAGAGCTTTCACTTCCCTTTGAAGACAGAAATGATACAGAAATCTGAGTTGTATGATAATCCAAAACTTGTTTTTAAATCCCTGGCTGCTACTGCTGAGGGGTATAGGTACTCTTGGATTCAAAGCAAACCAACAGAAATGTCTTTGATCAGCTTAGATGGGGACTTAAAACTTCATGTACTAATGTGCTGAGCAAAAGAGATGACAAGCTGGAATTCACAGTTATTCCTGCTCTTTTTGCAGGGCCATATCTAACCCTTAAGACTGACTCTTTTTCCCAAAACCGAATAATCTCTCATTCTGACAAAACTGCAAGTTGAACATTTGGCCAAAATTACATGGTTCTGTGTATCTCTCAGGGACATGTGATGGGATACACACTAAGCTGTTTTGATTCCCAGATTGTGTGTGTAAGAACAACTGTAAAAGCCAAAGCAAAAGTCCCTGGCTAAAAGCTGTATCTTGTGCATTTTTCATGCTCGTCTATCTCTTGTACAGATACTTGGATCAGGAAGCATTTCAGGGTTCAGAGAAAAACTTTGTGCTTTTCATTTCTCTGCGTTGGTTTTTTATTTTTATGAACACCTTAATGGCTTCTGGTTTTGTGACCAAGCAGTTGTCTTACCAGGCAGATTAGCTTTCTCTTCAGAGCATATCCAAGCTCTGGTGTCCCTTTTTATGAATTTAGGGAACTTTGCCCTTTGAAGTTTCCCCTGAGGAAAATGTCACTTTAGTATGAGGCAGAGCTGTCTTGGAGGCTCACTTCCTCAGCAGTGCCACTGGCTGCAGATGTTCCAGCTGAGGGGTCTCAACAGGGCCCTTCAACAAAGCAATGTTATTGTAGAGTAGTGAATCCATGGCAGTGTGGGTGCAGTGACATGTTCTGCCGTGTCTTTCTCTTGCAGGCCATGAAGCCATCCAACCACGCCACCATCCAGAGCATTGTGAGAGCTGTCGGAGTCGTCCCCGGCATCCCCGAGCCTTGCTGTGTTCCTGACAAAATGTCTTCCCTCAGTATCTTATTCTTTGATGAGAACAAGAACGTGGTTCTGAAGGTGTACCCCAACATGACAGTGGAGTCCTGTGCATGCAGATAACGCCTTGGGAGGCTCTGGGCAATGCCAGGGTGAGGGCTTGCTGTCTGGGGAAGGGGTGGGCAGGAGTCTCATCATACCTGCTTCATATTTGCACTGCCATGCATCTCCTTTGGACAAGAAAATGTAAAGAAATCCAGTCAGTTGAGAGTGGGAGCAGGATGGATTCCAAACAGCGATTCCAAGGGAAGTGAACACAAACTTCATTTGTCCGTGATCCTGACCGAGACACAAGGCTTGGGAATGGCACCTGGCTGTACCTGTTGGAAGTGAGAGGGGAAGGAAGGATCTGCAGATTTTTGAGACTGCCCAAAGGACATAGTGATCTATTTTTGTACAAGATTTTGGAAGCAGCACAGGCTGGTACTTCCTATCTCTGTCCTAATGGTGACTAACGGCGAGGGGAGGTTAGAAATGTAATAGTCTTCATTTTAAAGCTAAGTTTCTTGCCTTAGGTTTTAGAGTAGTACAAGGCAGCAAAACAAATCTGACATCCTGAAAGCCATAGGTAAGCCCAGGTGACTGTGCATCTCCTTGGTAGGAGGTTACCCACCTTGTGTGCGAGTTCCTTTCCCCTGGCAGTGGTCTGTAATTGAGCCCTTGGGAGCTCAGCAGCCCCGGGCACAGGAGCTCCAAGCAGCCCTACTGAGGGCATCCCTCTGAATTCTGCTACGGACACTCAGCAGGCCAGGGCTGTGGAAATGCCACCCTCAGTCCGGTGGCTGAATGACTTGTTCACCTCGAGTTCTAGAACAGTCTTCCAAATAATCTGTGGGTTGCCTGCCTGCAAGGGCCCTGTGGCCAGGCTGTGCAGTGGCCTCTATTCCCAGGTAACAAATGACAGGACCAGGGATCACAGCCTCCAGCTGCACCAGGAAAGGGTCAGGCTGGACATTAGGAAGAATTTCTTCATGGAGAGGATGGTCAGGCAGTGGAAGGGGCTGCCCAGCAAGGTGCTGGAGTCACCCTCCATGGAGCTGTTCAGGAAAGGGGCACTCGGTTCTCTGATTTAGCTGGCAAGGTGATGATTCAGTTCTTCCATACTCGGGGGGCCCTGAACTCATCAGCAGCAGGGTGTCACTCCTGGAGCAGGGCTGGTCCCAGAGATTGGCATCCTCAGTTGAGGAGAGGCTTGTGAGTTTGCAGGATGAGTTTAGTGGCTCCTTTTTCCTTCTAAAACCAGCATTTTTAAATGATTTCTTGGGAAAGGTTTATCTGTGTACAGACTGTCAATTTAAAAAACTGAAAATCACCACCAAGAAAGAAAAGTTATTTTGTATATGGAAAGAAACTTTTACAGATGCTTCTAATTTATTTTGTATCCATGGCCCTCCTAATGTGTCCTCTGTTATCTCAGCACCCTTCAAGCCGTGCAGTTTTCTCTGTCAGTGCGAAGATGAGCTGCCAGGACTGTAGGGGAGCTCCAAAGGACAAGAGCACCCGCAGGGTGAAGGGCATGTTTCACTGCTGAGGGCTAAGCTTGTCTGCTCTGTATTGTTTTCCTTCGGTCATGTGGATGTTGTGCTCGGAATTATGGAGAAGCGGAAAATAAAATGGCTTTTAAATGAACATCCATGTTTTCCTGTGTGGCACTCAGATGTTTCCAAGAACATTCAGGGCCGCCTGGGAGAGCCTTTCCTGAACCTCTTCAGGCTGCTGGTGCTCGGGGCTGTGGGGTTTGTTGTGCAGAAAACATCCCAGGCTGTCTGCCCCGGGTCTGGATGTGCATTTCCACAGTTCCTCAGAGTGGGGAAAGGCCAAGAGGCTGGTGGGAAGGGCTTCCTCCCAGGCCTGGGCAGCCTCAGGACACCTCAAGTTTTGTTTTTAAAATGTTTGTTCTCTTTTGTTTCCAAGCCCAGGGCTAAGCTGGAGAAAAGGTGGAGGGAGTAGCAAGTGGGACTCCCATGTTTAGATCCATCCTTGGATTCCAGGTTCTCCCAGTGGATCTGTGCTGCCTGAGGGAAGGAAATGTTGGCAGTACCTGTTTGTTCACCTGTGCAGCTGGGAGGAGACCCTGAGCATGGAATTGCAGGGAAGCTGCACTTGTGTAGTGACTGGAGGAGAAGAATCCTGCCCCATGTGCAGTGGTCATTTCCCCTCTGGATCCTTGTTTCCCTCTATGTCTCTGTATCCCTCTGTCCTTGCTGTGTATCTGTTTTTTTCTCTGTCTTTCTCCATGTCTCACTCATGTTCCTTTTTATTCTCTGTGGCACTCCCCGAGACATTGTTCCTCACAGGATCCTTGTGTCCCGTTCCCTGTTCCTGTTTTTTTTGCCTTTTTTTCTGGCCTTTCTGGCCTTTTTTTCTGGCCTTTCTTGCCTTTTTTCTGGACTTTTTTCTGGCCTTTCCTCTAGCCTTTCTTCTTGCCTTTTTTCCTGGCCTTTCTTGCCCTTTTTCTTGCCTTTCTTGCCTTTTTTTGGCCTTTCTAGCATTTTTTCTGGCCTTTTTTCTTGCCTTTTCTCTGGCCTTTCTTAACTTTTTTTCTGGTCTTTTTTCTTGCTTTTTTCTTGCGGTTTTTCTTGCCTTTTTCCTTGAAAGCTATGTGTCTGGAGCAGTAGAAAATTTCAGGCTCCCAGGGAGTAAATAGTTTTCTTTAAATCATTATAGTTTGGGGTTCTTTTACTCCCAGGTAGCCTGAAAGTTTCTACTACAGAAAGAAAAGAAAGAAAAGAAAGAAAGAAAGAAAGAAAGACAAGAAAGAAGAGAACGAAAACAAGCCATAAGCAGTAGAAACATTCAAGCTATCTGGGGGCAAGAAAGAAGGCCAGAAGAAAGGCCAGGAAAAAGGCTAGCAAGGCCAGAAGAAAGGCAAGAAAAAAGGCAAAAAAATAAAAGGCAAGAAGGAAGGCAAGAAAAAAGGCAAAAAAATAAAAAGGCAAGAAGGAAGGCAAGAAAAAAGGCAAAAAAATAAAAAGGCAAGAAGGAAGGCAAGAAAAAAGGCAAAAAAATAAAAAGGCAAGAAGGAAGGCAAGAAAAAAGGCAAAAAAATAAAAAGGCAAGAAGGAAGGCAAGAAAAAAGCAAAAAATAAAAAGGCAAGAAGGAAGGCAAAAGAAAAATAAAAGGCAAGAAAAAAGGCAAAAAAAAAAAAGGCAAGAAGGAAGGCAAGAAAAAAGGCAAAAAAATAAAAAAGGCAAGAAGGAAGGAGCAAGAAAAAAAAAAAAAAAAAAAAAATAAAAAGGCAAGAAGAAGGCAAGAAAAAGGCAAAAAAATAAAAAAAGGCAAGAAGGAAGGCAAGAAAAAAAGGCAAAAAAAAAAAAAGGCAAGAAGGAAGGCAAGAAAAAAGGCAAAAAAATAAAAAGGCAAGAAGGAAGGCAAGAAAAAAGGCAAAAAAAAAAGGCAAGAAGGAAGGCAAAAAAAGGCAAAAAAAAAAAGGCAAGAAGGAAGGCAAGAAAAAAAGGCAAAAAAATAAAAAGGCAAGAAGGAAGGCAAGAAAAAAGGCAAAAAAATAAAAAGGCAAGAAGGAAGGCAAGAAAAAAGGCAAAAAAATAAAAAGGCAAGAAGGAAGGCAAGAAAAAAGGCAAAAAAATAAAAAGGCAAGAAGGAAGGCAAGAAAAAAGGCAAAAAAAAAGGCAAAAAAAAATAAAAAGGCAAGAAGGAAGGCAAGAAAAAAGGCAAAAAAAAAAAAAAGGCAAGAAGGAAGGCAAGAAAAAAGGCAAAAAAAAAAAAGGCAAGAAGGAAGGCAAGAAAAAAGGCAAAAAAATAAAAAGGCAAGAAAAAAGGCAAAAAAATAAAAAGGCAAGAAGGAAGGCAAGAAAAAAGGCAAAAAAATAAAAAGGCAAGAAAAAAGGCAAAAAAAAAAAAAGGCAAGAAGGAAGGCAAGAAAAAAGGCAAAAAAAAAAAGGCAAGAAGAAGGCAAAAAAAGGCAAAAAAAAAGGCAAGAAAAAAGGCAAAAAAAAAAAAAAAAGGCAAGAAGGAAGGCAAGAAAAAGGCAAAAAAAAAAAAGGCAAGAAGGAAAAAAAAAAAAAAAGGCAAGAAGGAAGGCAAGAAAAAAGGCAAAAAAATAAAAAGGCAAGAAGGAAGGCAAGAAAAAAGGCAAAAAAAAAAAAAAGGCAAAAAGGCAAGAAGGAAGGCAAGAAAAAAGGCAAAAAAAAAAAAGGCAAGAAGGAAGGCAAGAAGAAAGGCAAAAAAGGGAAGAAGAACGTCAGGAAAAAGGCAAGAAAAAAGGCAAGAAACACCCACAGCAGGACTTTGAAAAGGAGTATAATTCTATTGTTTACATTATAGGAAATATGCCTTTCTGACCCTGCAGTGGTTCTGACGCTGGTGGATGGCCCTACTGGAGGCAGTGACAGTATGATCTGTGTAGCACACTGGCATCAGTTTGATTTAACCAGTGAGAGTGCAGGGGAGTCCTATAGATTGCATCATGTTGAAACAAACACAGTAAGTTTTCATCAGCTGAAACTTTTTTTGCAGACCCTCACTGAGCATAATTTGTTGCAGACTCAGTGCATGCGGTGCTGACCTCCTAGGAATGTGAGGAGCTCACGTGCTGCTTTTTGCTTTAGGACACTGAGGTATTTATTCCTTTGGGGATACATGATGGTAATTCCCAAGAGAGGTAGTTATAAGATATGACGTTGGGAAAAAGCCTGTGTTGTTGGAATGTTGTTGTTGTCAAAAGTTAATTTTTCCTCCTTTCTTAGCCAGTAGTTAGCTTTTTGCTTTATTTTTGTGGTATCAGTATTTTATTGTTTAAAAAATTGCTTCAAAATAACTTCAGTGGTTGACCACCAGTATCTTGTTCAGATTTGCCTATTTGCTTGTAGCTAAAATGTTTACATATTGTTTATCATTCTATTTAAGAAACTGCTGCCCAGTCAACTGGATAATAATAACTGAATATCTATCTGTCTATGATATAGGGAGAGGATTTAGGTAATGTCTTTGTTTTCAGAAAAATGTTCCAGTGTAGTTTCTAAATGGAGATGTGGACATGTAGCTTTAGACCCAATTTTAAAAAAAAAAGGGCTTGAAGGAAGCACTGCGCTGCTGTCCAGGGCAGTTGGACTCATTCTGTGCCTTCTTTAGGGTTGAGGAAAAGGGGGTGAAGACTCGGGGCTCTGATGCCATTGGGGGCACCCCAAGGTCCCCTGGAGAGGGAGCCACACTGCGGTGGGGGAGCAGGTGGGTGGTGGATGAGGGGGATCATGCTGGGTGCCGTCCCCCAGAGGGACCCAAAGCTGCACAAAATTCACAGGGAGGAGTGGATGTAGAATGCTAAAACCTGTCCAGTTATTAGTTTTTATAGGTATTGGTAAAGAGTAGGGATTTGTCTCTGAATTCATTTGGGGAGAAACCCTCTCTATCCATTCATTTGTTTACAGCAATGTAGGAAACTCTGACTAGAGATGGGTAGTAGTTTTGAAAATATTGCCATAATGTTTTTATCTAGGAATGAACCAAGCTGTGCCCTGAAACCATAAGAACAGCTGCAGGGGCTGAAGGGAACGGAAAGGGCTGTCTGGTACCTTTTGCCTCCATTCTCTGCCAGTCCCCAAATCGTGTCACAGTCCTGGAAGAGGCGCTTGTCATCCAGAGTGCCAAAACAAAGACCTGTAAAATCCTAGCTCTGCCTTGTGTTTCATGTGGTTTTCTTACTTCATATTTATGTCATTACAGAAAGCAAGGAAAGAAGAAATGTGACTGGTTCCCACTATTGCTGTGTGAAGGCTTTTTTTAAAGGCTGGTGTGTTTATATTCTTTTTTTCACTCCAAGCTTGACTTTTCCCCTCATTTTTCGAGGTCTGCTTCATTGGGTGTCCCAAGGAGGGTTGGATTCCTCAGCAGGGGCCTTAGGAATTGGTGCTGATTCTGCTTTTTCTGAAGGTGTATCAAAGTGTGCTACCAGAATGACAGTTTTCTCCACTGGAAAGCTTTCCCTCAATGCCATCAGAGCACGTATGTGTTTTAATTTTGGAACCAGACGGACTAAGAAAAGCCAACACCCGTGGCAGATTTCTGTTTGCTCTGTTTCTGTGAGAAGCGGGCTGTGTGCTGGACAGGGAGAGGCGCTGTTGGAGATCAGCGCCAGGTGTGAGTGTGAGGATGATGAGGGCTCGGAGCAGCCCAGGTGTGAGTGTGAGGATGATGAAGGGCCGGCTCCTGCCGGGGGGAGACTGTTTTAGGGGGAGGGTTTGCCTCAGCTCCCTTTTGCATGGAGCTGCTGAGTAGAGGGGTTTATGGGGGGCTCCCGGGGCTGTCTCATGGAAGGACTGTGAGAGCTTCTCACAGAGTCTGGGGGAACACCTGGATACGCTCTTGGATACGTGGAGCATTGCTTAAAGGAGGTGCTGAGGGACGAATCTTTGTGCTGGGAAGCAGCAGCCGAACAGGTGAGTCCGTGTGGATTTGGAGCAGGGACTTTTGTCCTTTCCCTTTTCAATTCCATCTTGCCAATCCCTCCCCGGTGCCCCCAGGAAAAAAAATGGAGCTTATGAGGACAAAAGAAATTAAGGAGAGGGAAGCAGCAATTCTTCTACTATTGTCTGTGTTTGAACTGAGGGGATCCCCCTTCACTTGTGGTTTTAAGGGTGTTGATTGAAGGAAAACTGCCTTTTCCAGGCTGTTAGGGGTATCGCAGGGTTGACAGGGAATCCCTGCGTTGTATTTTAAGGAAATGGGAAAAGTATTGCTGTCATATTATGGGTTGAATTCGAAGGTAGCTACCTCATTTTCAGCATCCTAAGGTTTAAATTGAGGGTGCAGCCCTGGTGTCCCTCCTTTTAAAGGGTTTGAATTGAGGTCAAAATCTCCCTTTCCCCATCATTTGAAGGCTTTCATTTGAGGAACACCCCTTCTTTTCTGCTCTTCTAGGGGATGAAATTGAAGGGGAGAAAGTAATTCTTATCTCTGAGGTCTAAGCCTGTGGGGCGTCTTCTTGCATTTGTCACCCCCAGGCTTTCCAAAGCCCGGGCTGCAGAAACCCTCGGGGTTAACAAGGCCTGACAGTGATTCTGGCAGCCAACACTGCCCTCCAGTGTGGGTTGTTTGAACTCCATTCTACAATGGCTTTCCTTTTTGGGGTTAATAAATGCATTTAGAGTGCATGGACGAGCATGTCACCCCATGACTCCATCTAAATTCCAGAAAATAATTTTAAAATCTTCACAAATAATTACTTACCTTTTTTTTAGGAATTACTTTGAAAACGTAAATGACTGTGTAAATATAGAAATATTCCTTCTAAATTTATATACAGTTTTATGTCCTGTGTAGTCATTTTTAAAAGCTGTACAGAACTGCTGGGTCGGCTTCAACAGGAATCTCTTCAGTGAAACTTGTGAGAGAGAAAGGACTTCATTCCTCCATATACTGAGCATTCAAACTATGATCTACCACAACTCACTCAAAATAGAAAAACATGGTGAGGTTAGAAACAGGCAGAAGCATTTTGCCATAACCTTTGCACATCTTTAACACACCATCAAAAGAAATCAGAATGTTGTCAGACTATTATCCCAGCAGATTTCTGACAGTCCTTATAGTATAAAAAATAATAAAATTCTTACAAATCTAAACACCTTCCAGCACCCTCAAAACATGAAGAGCTGTTCATCTCTAACCATGGAACTCGTGTCACAGTCTGCACATCACGTGGATATACACAAACATGTCAATCTCCTTCAGAAATAACTGGGGCCCTTTCAGGCATAGCTGATTTTAATTTATTATGTAATCATCTTCTATCATTCATCTAGAAATTCCTGTGAAATTTCAATCCAGGATTGCAGTCCAAGACAGCATTAATACAACATTGAGTTAGTGTGCTCAAGTAGTTCCAAACAAGTCACAGAAAGATTAATTTAACCACATTTTGTCTGTCTTTACTACCAAGTAAAAGGGCTAGGACACAAGGAAATAGCCTCAAGTGGTGCTGGAAAGAGCAGGACATTTCTCCCTGAAAGCCTTTCAGGTTTCTTCTCTGCCCATAGCCCTGTAACCTCACTGTGCCATAGGGAACATCCCAAGGAGACCGGGAAATGCACTGGATTTACTGAAAATGAGCATGTTCTGTGTCCCATACACTTCCCGATGGCTGCAAAGGCACAGGGGCTGCAGTGACATGCCATGTGCCAGGTGGGATCTGGTGTCACCCAGGTGCCCTCAGCCCCAGGCTGGCAGGGCTCTGGGCCCAGGGCAGCTGCCCCTGGCCCCTTTCCCTGCAGCCCTCCTGGCCCCATGGTGGCCACAGGCCTTGCCCAAAGCCAGATGCCACTGGCAGCTTTCCCCCTTTGGCCCTGCACAATTCCCTCACCCTGAGGGGCACCACTGGCACCCGGCCTGCCTGTCTGACCCCTGTGTACTGCCAGCCTCTTCCAGGGCACCCTGAGCCCTGTTCTACCCAAAAGGATGGCAGCAGCCGCTGCCCACGTGCTGGGGGATGTTGCCGGCCGGGGGTCTAGGTACATGAATGGGATGGGACTGCTGTGGAACGCTCCTCAAGCTGTTTCTTTTTCAACATCAGTCTCATTGCATGGTTATGCCAATGGGAACATGCCAGCAGCTCATGTCCCCGACAGCAGACAAAGAACTCAGTGTTACAACACAAAAGTTTTTTGACCAATCACACAAAGCAAAAGCATATTGACAGTAGTTCTATCCAGCCACTATAGGCACATGTACCTTTGGTTAAAAGAATGCTTGCTTATTTTGAATAAAAGACCTGCTTGTAAGCCTTAAAATACAATGCACAGAGCTCCATTACTGAGCTTAGAACTTCCTAACATCTGGCTAAATATACTTTTCTGTAGCTTAGGGAGTTTTTATACACAAGCATTAATACACAGACCATTGTTCTATTTGTCCTTACTTTTCTACTTCTTATATCATTTTTCTGCTGACAAATCTTATGGCTACTGCTTAGCTCTAACTGCAGTTCTGCTGTCTCTGAGGCCTGCCTTTTGCAGCTTTCCCCAGACTCTCTGATTTTAAGGATTCCCACAGGGGATGTGTCAGGAAGCTCTTGGCAAAGCTGCTCAGCCCTTCTGAGCCTGGGAGCTGCAGCTGCCCTCAGGCTGCCAGGGAGAACAGCAGCAGGCGCCTCCCAAGCCTCCTTTGCTCCTGGCTGAACATGCCCAGCTCCCCCAGCAGTCTTTCGCCAGCTCCAGTGCCATCTCTGGACATGCCCCAGCCTCATAGTGTGGTCCCAAACCTGAGCCCAGGGTTCCAGATGCACCCTCAGCAGTGCTGAGTACAGGGACATTGGTCCTAAATCATAGAATATTCTGAGCTGGAGGGGATACACAAGGGTAGATCCTAAAGTATGCCAAAAATTCTCACAGTAATGTTCAAATGTTTGGAGCAGCACAAGAAAGGAAGACATTTTTTATATCAGAGCATCAAACAACCTGAATTAAACAAATTAAATGAAGAAACAGGTTACAATGGAATAAACCTAATTTATTCATATATTGCTTTCCATAATTTTAAAACTTGGCTTTATGTGATTGGTTTTTAGCATTTGTCACTTTCCTTTTTTTGAGTAGAAATAAAATAATTCATTTAAAAATAACACCAAGATGTACCCACCCCTGGCAGTAATGAAGGCCATCAATAATGGTGGTGATGTCTCTGGGATAAAAAAGTCAAGGTAAAAAAAAAGAAGATGACCCCAGATTGCAGCCAGAGAAGAGGCCACAGTGCCAAGAGGGAGTATGCCCTGGGGAGAGTCCGTGCGCTGCTGCCTGGCAGGGCTGGGTTCCCGCAGTGCAGCAGGGGTGCAGGCAGGCTCCAGCAGGGTTCCGTGCCCTCTGACCCCCGTGGCACCTGGACACTGCCCAGCCGTGCCTGGGACATTCTGTTGCCACCCGGGCTCTGCCAACGGCAGAACTGTCTTTGGGCAGTGCCCCGCAGAGTGCAGCAGCACAGAGCGAGCGCAGCTCCGTGCAGGGAGCACTGCTTGGCCTGAAAGCCAGTTCACAGCGCTTGTACTGCCACTCGGGAGCCATTCGTCACCCACAAGCCTGGTGGCTTGTGCCAGGTAATTCTGTGCTTTGTTGCCATGGGGCAAACAGGCCAGCCATGGCTGTCTCTGCTGCATTCCAGCACTGAGCATCAACAGAAACAGCTTAGAACCCAGGCTCTTGCTCCTGCCTCTGCCAGCTGACAGCAGTTTGCTGGGAAAGAGTCACTGACCAGGGAAATTGCCTTTAAAGCCTTCTTTATGCAACCATTTAGCATTATTACTCCCCAGCTTGCAGTGGGACAAATCACTTTCAAGTGGAGAGGGCAAGGTTGCAGGAGGGCTTGCTGCTGATTCAGATTGAATTTTAAGTGTCTCTGAAGAGCAGAAGAGCCAGGCAATCCCTGGGAAAGGAGAGTGACATGGGAAGCTCAAAGGCCCCTGGGTTCTGCCCCATGCACTGCCAAAAGGTGCCAATACTGAGAAGGAGAGGCTTAATTGCAGACCTGTCAGATGTGTGGCAGGGGGAGCTCTGGGCTTTTCCTGGGCAGGGCCTGCAGCAGGTGCTCCAGCTGGGGCCTGGGATTGCCCCGTTGGAAGTGGGAGCAGCTGCTAGAGGCTGCTCTTACAGTTGAACTGTCACAGCCAGGGACTCCAGGGAGAGGTTGCAAAGTCCATGTGGAAACACCCACATCCCAACATGAAGCCAAAGCTATTTATTTATATTTTTTCCAGTTTTAAGGCTCAAGGCCATTATAATTACAATGGCTTTGTCTATATGTATATTTGTATATCATATGTATATAAGAGCAATGGCCACCAGAATATTTGAATCATTCAAGGATAGGTTGGACAAGTCTTTGAGAAACCTGGTCTAGTGAGAGGTGTCCCTGCCCATAGCAGAGGAGTGGAACAAGGTGAAATCTTAGGCCCCTTCCAACCTAAAACATTCTCTGCTTCTATGGTTTTATGGGGCTGTGGTTCTATGAATCTGGTGTGTTCTCTGACTCTATGTCAAGTTTTTCCCTTCAAATACCTCAATATATGCGAAACACCAAGCTTTGTCCATAAAAATATCACGTGAAGTTTAGTGATAGCAACATTTGAAGGAAAAGCTCTTGAGGTGGGTACATAAGGTTTAAGTTTCCAAGCAGCTTCCAAGCTTCCTTGTTTCATTAGAACACCTCTTTCCCTGTGGCTGGATGGAGAGGGCAGAAAGAAGAGCAATTAAATATGTCCTGCTATGGGATGCAGAAATGAGCCTGGCCAAAAAAAGTGCTGTCAAAAGCTTTTAAGAATTCCCATCAGGGTCACTGGGGTGTCTGCTTTCCTCTCCACAGTGAGGAAGGTTTATGTTCAGAAGCACAGCTTGGTTGCAAGAGCATTTGTGCCTTGTGCGAATAGTGTCAGGTTAATGCCGCCCGCGCAACCTCAAATCCATGGAGCTCCAGTGTGGCTGAAAACCTGGCCTTGTCAAGGGCATTTGACTGTTCAGTGGGATCTAGATTTCCTGCTGGCCACTTGTATGCTTTGTGGCCATCTTAAGGATAAGCTGGTGACAGAGCAGGCCTCCCAGCCATGCTGTTTATTCACAAGTAGGTGTGCATGTCTCTCTACACACATTATGTCAATGCCAGGTCCACTCAACAGAAGTTGGAAGAAAGTTGGAATGACTTCTCCCTGTATGCACTTGCTACTTCTCCCACCTTCATTTTCCTTTAAATTCAAGTGGGCACCTTGTTCTTTCAAGGCAGTTTGTTTCCCAGCCAACATTTTGGTTTTCACGATGGTGAGGAGGCAGCAAAGATGCAGCGTTGCTTCCAGATGTGTCCTCTGAGCTTAGTGTGAGTGTCTATTCTTAGGCTTCCCAGCTGCATGGGGAGGTGGGGGTTTGACAGGGTTCCCATCTGTAATGGCCTGTGTCTCTCTGTGACTTGCAGAATGGCTCCTGCTGCTCCCTTCCCTGGTGCTAAAGCCATGGCCTAGAGCTCAGCTGCTTCACCTCTTCCCCCAAGTGTCTGTGCTCTTGTTTCACACCAGTTGTCCTCAGTGGGGCGGTTCAGAAGACTTCACAGGATGCTCCTGTAGCCTCCTCCCCAGTGAGAAATCTGCTCCCTCTAGAGTGTGAGATGCTGCAAGTGAATATCAGAAATTTAAATGTAAATGTTTTCAGTCCTTTTTCTGCATTTTTGAGATCTTGCATTTCAAGATTCCCTCTTGCATCTGCTGAGGGAATATTGTTACTTTTTCATATAGAACTGTCTTTTTACGGTTTTACCCTCCATTTCTTTCCTTCCTCTTTCCACAAATGCTGCCATTCATGTGGGGCCCATTTTGTTGTCTACAGGCAGGGTTCTTAGGGCACTTCTGTTCTGAAGATTGAACTAAATTTCCTGGAGCCTGTAGCAGTGGCCTGGTTTGTTGTGCTCTTGGCCAAATCTGGAGTTAAGTGCTGACTCAAAATGCAGCAACACTGCTGGGGGAAGGGGAAAATGCATCTCTTGGTTCTCCCATTCTCAGCTACATGTGTTTGGATGGTTTACATTTAGGAGCCCTGGAATGACTCCCAGTTGGACACTCCAGGTTCTAAGTGTAGCAAGTCCCTGGAGATCTTGACCTCCCCTTTAGGCATGAACTTGTGCAGAGAATCACTCCTGGTGATTATCTGTTTGTTCTCTTCCAGAGAAGGTGACTCAAACTGAGGGTTCATAATGGAACCGACAGACAACCAGAACAGCGACAATAGGTAGGAATTAATTTGAAGTAATCTTGGTTTCCCAGGTGCTGTGATGAATGTTGTGATGGTTTAGAAAAAGAATTCCTCCTCCAAAACAAGAATCAGAATTCCGGAGGGGGACAAATGAAGTAAGGATTGTCCTGTCAGTGAGAGTATCTTCAGAGAACATTGGTATTTTAAGAGCTTCTGTTACAGACCCAGGCCTGGATGTTATCATGGGTCAGGGCAGATTCTCTGCTGAACTTTCTGAAACCAATCTCTTATTACTGGAGCCAGGGGTCTCCCTTCTGCAGTTTGGGATGCTTTTGGCCTGGGAGTATTTTCCTGTTTCAGTCTGTAGCAAAGCACGAGTTATGGTTTTTTTGGGGTGGGGGTGATTTGTATGACTTTTTGCTGCTTGTGGAACATATTTGAAGATGATGAGAACTGAGATGATATTTCAGGGCAGGCATTCAGTTTCATCTGCCTCCTTGAACAGTCAGGTTGTTGGGGTTTTTCTGGTGACACATCAAGTGTAGAGCAGCAGCAGCAAGTACAGGACTATTTTTAACTCTCCACTGCTGAGCTGTTTTCTCTCTGGAGATGGAGGGGTTGGGACTGTGCAGTCCCCCTGCACCAAGGCTCCCAGGTATTGGGCGTGTCGTGCTAAGCCAGGAGGTGCAGTCCCCAAAGCTTCCAAAGTTCCCTGGCCTCAAGGGAACTGTGCAGGGTTATGAATGGCAGCAGAGCTCAGCTTTGCAAAGGCTTTGAAGAGCATCTTGATAAGCAGCTTCAATGGCCAGGTCAGACATGGGCAGCAAAGGTGTCTCCAGGGCTGGGGAGACTGGGAGATCATGGGCTTATCTAAAAAGTCTGGGCATTTCAGTAGAGGGCAGACTTATATGCTCTGAATTAAGAATGCCATCCAGCGCAAAAACCTGTTTAGTTTAAGTAACGGCCCCTCGGTATGAGATGAGGCAGCTGTGCCTCGGCTCTAGGAATGATTAAACTTTCAGGAGCTGATTATTGGTGTGGTATTGGAGTAAGTGTCACTGCTGGAGCAGACAAGGCTCCCCCCTTGCAACATGGGACACTTGGGAAGTTGGATTTGCAGAGAAGAATTTATGAATTGTATGTATAGAGAAGACTGTACAGTAGAGTAGAAATAGATACCTGCGTCCACTGTGCCTGCATGCTTTCCCTTCCCCAATGTCCGTAAATAGCAGAGCCAGAGTTTCCCTCATTTTGCAGTAGTCTTTCAAAGGCCAGGGATAGTTTAAAGGATCTGGTTTCCCACGATGGGACATTATTGGTGTTTTGTTGTGGGGCAGGTGTGATTGAGTACATGCATATGTGGCTGAGGAGGAACAGGGGGATTTGACCTGGTGTTTTCTGAATGTCTGAGAACTCCTTTCTAATTACACAGATAGGATGGCTTTAAATGCAGCTACATGATTTTTTAGGGAAGCAGCTTTCCAAACATCTGTTTAAAGTAGAAAGTGAATTTCCAAGGTTGTTTATAAAGTGGACAAAGTTCAAGCCTTGAAAGCTGAAACACCTTCAGAATAAAAGATTCTATTTGAGTCACAAGGGAGGAGACTGGGGTGAGAGGTCTGAAGGAGAACAAGACTGCCAGTTTCTCCCATTAATCATTGCAAGTGGATTTGCCAGCTCATGTGCTGATCACCCCTGTGATTTCACAAGGAAATGGGGGGAGAGTCTTTCCCTTCCCAGCCTTCTTGATGTCTGGGATCAGGAGTAGCAATCCCTGAGAAGGATGTGTGCTGTCCCCTGTGTGTCTCATTGCTCTGGGGCACAGCACACACTGGACAGAACTGATCTATCCACTCTCAGTATCCTGAGAATTTCAACATTGCTTTGCTGCTGGACATGTGCCCTTGTGGGAAAGCCCCAGTTTCTGCACGGAATATAGACAGGGGTCCGAGTGCTAACTCTCTTTCCTCTGTCTCTGTCTGAAAGCTGGAAAAACAACAGAGACTTGCTCCGTATTCTGGAGCAAGAAAGGCGGAGGAGGCAGGTAGCTCCAGAGGAGAAAGATCCATTTTTGGAGAGGACTCCCCTCTTTGCCAAGCCCTACAAGGTAATGGGAGTGGACTGCAGGCTGGAAGGAGAGAAGGAAGGAGGTTTGGGGTGGGAGAGGAGAGCTGTGTCTTCTGCATGGGCTGCAGACTTGAGCCTGATCCCTGCAAAGACAGCATCTTCCCATCTGCTGCACTGAACTTTCCTAACTGCCCTTGTGGGGATGCATGGTGATCCCATGAAGATGCTGAGCAATGTCTCTTGCTGGGCTGGATCTCTTGCTTGGGGTGTTTCTGACATTTCCCCCTCTATTCTTGTGTTGCAGACTGATAGAGAAGATGAGCTGTCAAGGCGCATTAAGAACTTGCTGGGTGATGAGGACTCCAAGGTGCTCCTGAGCCATGAGTCCCCTCTGAATCCCATATACATTCCAAAAAGGCCCAAATCCAACTTACAGGCCCCCAGTCACAGGCCAGCCTCCAGTAAGACAAATCCATATGAGGACATATGGAGAGAATCCTCACCAGAATCACTGGACATCGCACCTAACCCTAAGCAGAACTACGATGACAGCAGTGAAGGTCTCTCAAATCGGAGGTCAGAAGCCAAAGCTCCGCAATCCAAAATTCTTCCTGAGCTTGTCAAGGTGAGTTCAATTGTTGGTGCCCTCTGTTATTGGCAGTCCCTCAAGGCCAAGGGACCAGCACACAGGCCCTGCTTGGTTGGTGTCTCAGCCTCCCCAGAGGTCAAAACACTTGGTTCCAGGTGCATTTTGGGGTTTTGCCAGGCTCCTCCATCACCACTGGGATGTTGCTGTGCCCTATAGAATGTAGGAGCCCACAGTGCTGAGCCACAGCAGCTGGTCCAGGAGGGCCATGGCGATGGTTTTCAAATTGTGCTTGGCCTTTGGAAGGAGAAGGAAGAGCTGGAGGCTGCAGTCAGCTTTTCCTGGAAAAAGGTGTTGATCAGCTGCAAAGGGCTGAAGGCAACATCTTGTGGAAAATGAGAGGAAGCTGAGAGAAGTAGAGCACTGCAGGGCCTTGCCTTCTGCAGGAGCCATTCTTCATGCCAGAAAGACAAAGCACAATTCTGGATCTCAAACTCTTGAAAGTGAAGAGTACTGCAATCAGCCCTCAGGCTACCAGCAATGGGCAGTGTTTGTCCTGGCTGCTTGGAAGCCCAGCTGAGGGAGTATCAGTGTGGAGAAAGGAGCAGGGATGCTGTATCTTCCTTGGAGAGTGTGGTGAGGGAGGGGAAGGAGTGGGTGCCCAGAAAAATGTTTCTGAGAGAGGGGTGGATTCCTTGCCATCTTCTGCCACCAGCTGAGGGTGGACTCAGCTCTTTGGGGTAGCCCAAAGCCAACTTCTCTCCATAGTGTCTCTCTGGGCACCCCTGGGGAACCTCAATTGGTCCAAATTTGGCTGCTAAATCCATCATTTTGTCAAGCAATGGGAGAGTGAGAAATGAATTTGCATAAACTGTGGTGCATCTTTCCAGAAGTGTCAGAGGTCAGTGTCTTATCCAGACTGCTGTTGTCTTCAGAAGAATAAGGAGTCTCATTTTATTTGGGTGAATGAGAAATATTCCTCTTTCTCTAGAACTGCCTTAGAAGAATTGGGAACTATTATTTCTGACTTGTTTTCTTTTAACTAAGGAAGCTTTTTGAACAACTTTTTAAATGCAGAGGCAGCCTGTGCCTTTGAAGAAAAAGCTTAGCTGCTTCATAGTATAATAGTATAATTCCATAAAGGGAGAAGTCTGCACGGACATACTTACATAATAATAATAACAGTAATGATAACTAGCAGTAGTAGTAGTTTAAGAATGGAAACAAGATTTCCAGACTGCCAGGTTCCAAAGGGATTTCCTGTTTTTCTCAGAGGCAAAAGAGATGACATGGAATTTCAGCTGGTTTTCCACTTGGCCTCCATTATCAATTCCCCTTCAGTTGGGCCTTTTGATCCTTTGTAGCATTTCATTATTAATGGAATTGCATGACATTTCTAGAGTTGTTGGTAACCAAATGCTGCTGTGGGTATGTCAATTAGTAAAAAACCAAAACAAACTTGTTCTGCCTCCCTCATTCTTGTTTCAGAAAAAGAAGCCCATTGATGTGTCATCCACTGACAAAACTTTGAAGGTTGGTGCTCTTCCATAATAGATCTCTGTATTTGCTTATGTTTCACATACGTTAAATAAATGACTGGGGAAAAAATACATGGCTCAGCTCCTGTTCACTCAGCAGATGTTGCTTGCCCTGAAAGTATGTTCTGGGGTGGGCTGAGAAGCAGGGATAAAAGCTGTCGTTGTAAGATCAGCCTTCCTCTCAGTCTGTGAGCGTAACACTGTCTAGAGCAGTTCAGGAACCAGACTGACAACTCATGCCAGGCAGCCAGAGCTGCTCCTCCCTCAAGCTGGGGGTTGTCTTTCCTGAGCACCCCTCATCCAAAGGTTCTGGACCTGCTGCCTCATGTCTGGGCTTCTAAATTTCCATTTGGGAAATAAAGGAAAACCAGCCCCATGCATTACTGAGAACCAGATGCCATTGTGCCTTGGAGTGTTTCTCATTGGGCCAACGTGGCAGCAAACTTCTCTTCCCTCTTTTCCATTGTTTCCAGGAGGCTCTGTATTTGTAGAGCTGTGACATGTTTGAGCCAGAGGAGGTAGATGAATGGAAAATGCTTCAGGGACTCATACTTTTGTTTCAGTTCTGATCTACAATGTGATGTTTTTCATGAACACTTGGAGCATGTCATCTGTGTGGAAGCACAAACCCCATTTTATCTTGATTGTCAGCAAAAGCATTATCTGAGAGTGTTAGACAGAAGTGGGAGTGCTGAGAGCGCTGCCAACCAAGTCAGTTTTAGATGTTGCCTACACCAGGCACACAGACACGCCTTTAAATCATCCCCACCTGTTGCATTGTGCTGAGTTCCCTGAGCTAACCTTGCCTCCCCCTCTCCTCTCTGTTTTTGTGAACAAAACAGGTTGTGGAAAAGCCAACTTCTTCACTTGGTCCTCCAAGGTACAGTTGTGTTCCCAAACTGCCCTCTAGGCCAAACAAAACTGCTTTTCGTTTGAGGGGGACAGGGGAAGGGGTTCCTGGTTTCCCTTGAAGCTGCAGGCTTTGGTTTGATGCTGCTGAGGGCTGCTGTTGAAAATTGGTTTCATTTTTGTGGGGGTTTCAGGAAAGCTCCCATTAGAAATGAATAATCTAGGCACGCTGGAGTTTGCCTAAGAACCAGGCTTGTATTTCCCCAGGTGTTCCGTTCTTTTCTCTTCCTCTCCCCCAGTGTGTCTGTTGATCCTGTGTTTTTGTATTGACCAAGAATCCATCCTGAAACTTGTTACCCTTTATTGGAAGTGTTTCTTTTGGGGGTTGGGGCTTTCAGAAACACACTGGGCCGTTTTGGTATTTTTTTCAACTTTAGTCAGCTGAATGCAGCTTTACAATGTAGCAGTGAGATGCTGTCTGCATTCTTGTCTGGCTGCAGGTGAATTAAAGGTTTGATTATTCCCAGAGTGTTTTTTCATATGGTGCTTTATTTTTGGAGCACGGCAATGTCTTCCTCTGGCCTTCTCCCCTCTGCTCTCAGTGCCCAAACACAGGGGTCAGTTCTAGTTTTGAATGCTGCCATGTCAGTGGAATAAGTGAGTAACCTTCCCCCCCTGCTGCTTCCTAATTTTGTCACCTGGTGGCCTTGCAGAGTTTGCCAGTCGCAGCACAAGAGGGTGGCACCAGCGCAGCCCAGCAGCTCGGAGTCAGGGAGCACCAGAGACTGCCACAGCTCCTCAGTCTCTGCACTTCCAAGAGCACCAGCACCTGAGGTGAATGCAAATCAAATGCAGAGGCTGCTTCCATAGCCCCTTGCCTCACACTCTCTGCTGTCTGAGGGCAGCCAGGAGAGGAGACCTTAAATACTGACGCTGTTCAGGTGTCCCCTTGAGACCTCTGCAGCAGCATCAGACATTTCTTGCCCTTTGCTTCCTGTCCAGATTTTGTCATTAATAAACCGTTCCTGGACTTCTGGTGCCAAACCTGGCAGTGTTCCTACTTGTCCTTTGGCATCATTGTCTAGCCCTTCTGGAGTTTTCACTCCAGGATTAGTCCATTTTGCAGCTGAGGGATGAAACTTTGAGTGAATATGCTGAATGATCCTCCTTTGCAGTAGGGATCTCTGGACTGTGGCTCCTGAGTGACTGGTTTCTTTTCATGGGTGTTTTGGACAATGGCTCTAAGTGAAAAATCCCTTTTTTCCTTTTCTCCTCATTTCTGTTCTGCTGATGTCATATAGTCTTCCTTCTACTTGCTCTGAAAGATGAACCTGTCTTTGGTAATAGAGTCCTGCAGTGCTGAAGCCTGGAGAGGGAGGAGGAGGAGGAAGAAACAGTGAGGCTGCAGCCCTGGATCTATAGCCTGTGTGCTGGATGTTCAGCATGGGAGAGGTGACTGGGCCACAGGGCTGGGCTCCTTGGCTCTGAGGAAATATCCAGAGAGCTGTGCTGCATGCAGGAGAAAGATTCAGCCAGAGAAAGGATCTTGGGAAGGCTGACCAAGGGGGAGCCTTTGGCTGAAATCTCACCCCTCCCTCCTGTTTTGGGTGAAACAAGAGCTGTGGGGAGACCCCTGCCCTGCAGGGATCCTGACAGTGAAGAAGTCTAGAGCAGAAGAAACTCTGATGTTCTTCCCTCCTCCTGCTTTGAATTCCATTTGAATTCAAATTAAAGTGTTTGAATTCAAATTAAAGTGTTTGGCCTCAGTTATACTAGACAGCCACAGGCCAAATAGGATTCTTCCTGGGACCTCCCTGGACATCCCTTAGGACAGCCATTTCATCCAGGCCAGGAGTTTGGATCATTCAATGTTTAAGGCACATGTCACCTGCAGCTGGGAATTCCTTATTGATGGCTTCTTTTCCTGGCAGCACTGAATACTTGAGGCTTCCAGCTAGAACAGGCAAGCAGAATCCAGTGCAAAGTGCATTCATCCACAGGGGATAACTGTGCAGGGGCTCATTTTGCCTTCACAGAGACACTGAACAGCTCTTTCCCCTCTTCCCCAAAGCAGAACCTTTGCTCTCCTATATCACCCCGGCATCTTTCGCATCTTTCCAAATGAGCTGTGAGAAGCCTTAAAAATAGTGCATCAATGAAGCTTAGATGTATCTCTCATCCTCCTGTGCCAGGTTCTACCTCTTCTCTGAGCACCTGAACAAAGCTGTTTGCAAAGCCAGCCTCCTTGTTCGTGTGTTTAGGAGCCCCTCAGCCCAGCAGAGAGCCTGCACTGACAGACTGGGGTGTGTGAGAGGCTTCATGGCAGGGCCAAGAATTAGGAAGTGTCAGTGTGCAGGAAAGAACAGGAATGTGGCATCTTCCTTGGAGTGTGTTTAAAAAGAAGAGTCAAAAAAATCCCAACCAAATGAAAAAAAAAAAAGGGCAAGTCAAGCTGTGTTCCTCTGCAGTTTACAAAGTCTGGAGCCAGGAAGAAGAATTTGAGGACAACTCAAGATCACTGCTATTCTCAGGTAGAAGGAAGAGGTCTTCCTTGAAGTTGGCTGAAAACAGATGAAGAGTCTGCTCTGTCTTGCATGAGCTCCATGTGTGGGTGCTTTTCTTGTGCCAGAAATGCTCACCAGAATCAAAGCAACGTTGCAGAGCTGGCCCATTACCTGGGCTTAGTTTGAAGTTTGTGATCTCTGCTTTAGTCCTTCAGAAAACCTCCTGTGCCTGAAAGCCTGAACCTTTTTCTGTGTTCAAGTGCTGTGTGTAATAAGTAGCAGGATGTCTTTCCAGGAGCCCAAGTGATGATGGTCAAGTGCTTTCCCAAGCAAAAGCTCAGTCTTGGCAGGAGGACCCAGCCTGGAGCCAGCCCGAGCTACCTGAGTAGGAACAGTGTTCTGAACTGGAAGCCAAGTACCAACTGCACCTTGCAAGGCTTGCATTTAAACCAAGGTTGTTTGGTTTTGTTGTTTGGTTGTTTTTTTTTTTTTTCTTACTTCAGAAAAATGAGTCTGATATTATTTGGGTGAATGACAAATATTACTCCTTCTCTAGAACTGAACTGGGAATTTCTCTAGAATTGGAAGCTATTATTTCTAACTGTTTTTTCTTAACTAATGGAACTTATTCTCAACTCTTTCACATGCAGAGGCTGCCTATGCCTTTGCAGGCAAAGCTTAGCTGCTACAATAGCAACTAAAGGAAGTGATCTTCAATAAAGGGAGGAGACTGCAGAAACATACTTTCTTAACAAGATGAATAAAAAGTGAGCAATGGAAACAGTGTTTCCTGACTGCCAGGGAAGCCAGACATTGATCTTGCAGGAAGTGACTGGTGGTTTCAGGGTGCTCTGCTCGGTCTCTGTTCCTTACTGCCCTTCAGATGAAACTCTTATTCCTTACTAGCATTCCATTATGAATGGACTTGCGCGACATTTTTAGAGCTGCTGGTCAGGAGCTCATGTTTACTGAGTGCATGTTGTTTGCTGTCAATGAGTAAAATACACAAACAAACTCACAATGCTTTCCTCTTTCTTGTTTCAGCCCATTGTGCACATTTATGTGCAGTCCATTGAAGGAATATTGAAGGTGGGTACTCTTCAATACCAGATCTCCATGAGAAAGCCTGTACAAATCCAAGGGGAAGTGGATCCCTCTGACTCTGGGAAAGGTGAAACTCTCTCTGTGTCCATCAGGAAAACTCCTGAGAGCTGCTTCTCTCCCTCTCTTTCCAGGAAATGAGCAGCCCCCTGCCACCTCTCCTGCCATCCCTTCAGTCACCTGTGAGAGTAGAGACTCACAAAATTCCATTGCAGGCAAAGGTAACCAGCCCACTTGATATATGGTCTCCTCGAGCCAGGTCTTATAAGCTCTTGGAGATTTATATCACACCCAGGATAGCTTAGCTACCTTAGAAGGCATAAAATCAGCAGGATGGCTTCTGTGGTAGTGTTGGAAACAGAAAAGTTTAATAAAAGGCAAAATAACAAAACTCTACAAAGAAAAACTGAGCCAGGTGCAAGAGGTTCTTGCCCCAGGTAAAACACCGCACAAAAATGGTTAGTTTCTTTGTTCTCTTCTTTTTCTAGTGAATTGCTTAGGCTGGACTTTTTGGCTTCTGTCCAATTGGCTATCCTTAAATTTGAGGTGAAGTCTCTCAAGTCCTATCAGGTGTCTTTTTACCTAATCGAGAAGAGAAACTTCTAGGCTTTTTTCTTTCTTAAGGAGACAAAGCATAGTTTTGTCACTCCATCAACAAGGAGCACATTCCTGTACCCACTTTTTTCAGGGCTTCCAATAAATTACAGGAGATCTTTCTGCTGAGCAGAAGTTCAGTGTTGGCAGAAGGAGCCCGCCTGGAGACCTGCCTGAGTTCCCTGACCATAAACAATGATGGGAGTTAGAAACCAAGCAGAAACTGCACCTTGTTTGGGGTTGCATTATACCCAGGTGTTTTTGTTGTTTTTTTTTTTTTCTTCACTTCAGTACAAGAAAGAGTCTGATTTTATTTGTTTAAATGACGAAAATTCTTGTGAACTGTCTTAGAAGAATTGGGAACTATTATTTCTAACTGTTTTGAGTTTTTTTTTTAAACTACTGAGGCTTTATGCACAACGCTTACATGCAGAGGCAGCCTGTGTCTTTGCAAGCAAGGCTCAACTGCTTCAACAGCAACTTAGGGAAGGTGCAGTTTCATAAAGGGAGCAGACCATGAAAACATACCTTATTAAAAAAATAGTAATAATAAGTATATTATAATGATGATGATGATAATAATAATAATAAAATAGTGATAAAGATATAAATATAGTAATAGTAATAAAGAGAAGTAGAAGTAGGAGCCGTAGTTTAGAAATGGAAACAGTGCTCCCTGATCACTGGATTCCAAAAAGAAAACAGACATCTGAGAGGAGGAGTTGACATTGTTCGGTTCAGCTCTCTCCATGCCTGGTCTCCATTATTAACTCCCCTTTAGATGAGCCTTTTTCATTCTTACTCTCTTTTTATTATTAATACATCTGCAATACATTTATGGAGCTGTTGGTCAGCAAAGGTTTGCTGAGTTCCTGCCAATTAGTAAAAAATGCAAACAAACTCCTTCTGTTTCCCTCGTTCTTGTTTCAGGCAAAGAAGCCCTCTGATGTGCCATTGACTGAAGAGATTTTGAGGGTAAGTGGTCTTCAATAGAAGATCTCTGTGTATGCTTATGTTTTGCATACATTAAGGAAATAAGTGGGGACAAAATACATTTTGAGAGCTGCTTCTCTCCCTCTCTTTCCAGGAAATGAGCAGCTCACTGCCAGCTCCCCTGTCACCTCTCCAGATGCCTACAGGAGCAGAGACTTCCAAACTTCCATTGGCAACAAAGGTGACCCAGTCCATTTATGCCAGGCCTTCTGATAAATTACAAGAGATCTTTCTGCTTAGCAGAAATCCAGCTCAGCTATTTGGCAGCTCTTAGAGTGTTTTAAAAATATTTACTCAAAACCGCACATGCCTATAACATGCCATTAACACAGTTTTGATGTCAGCAGATGTGCTGTTTAGCTACATGCTAAGCTGTTTTGTCCTTTTATTCTAGGAATCCCAACCTGATGGATCTGCAGCACAGAAGCAGAGTAAGTAGAAATGCAAAGAAAACACAGTTCTTTGTGTGCTGACAGGTAATTTTGTGTGTTACATGTAGCAGAGACCATCAAGGGCTCACACTGATTAAGCAGCATGGTTTCCGCTGCTTTGCTGAACAGGGATGAATTTGGGAATGGCTTAAGAAACTGTAACCAATCATTACCTAGACCTCAAGGCAGCACTTCAGCAGAGGACAAGCAGTATTTAGTTATGAAACTCCCATCTGGAGTGATGAACAATCTTGATGGCAAACCCCTCCCTAGAAGAAAGTGACTCTCTAATCTGGTGCTGAGAGACCACAGGGTAAAATGTGCTACAAGGGAGGCATATAAATGCAACATTTTCATTTTTGCTTTCCAGAGCAGGCTAGCACAGCTTCAGAAACGTTGCCAAGTTCTCAGCCAAGAAAATTGTAAGTAACCAGACTCTGTTCTCATCTCTGCTGGGCAGTTACTTAACCTGGAATGTGCAAAAAAATGGGTTATTAGTAAATTTTTCTCAGAAAACTTCATTGCAGGGAATTTTCACCAACAGAAAAATTGTTGTTTTATGATGGACTCACTAAATTGTTTAGATTTGAAAAGTTCTTGAAGATCATCAAATCCTATTGTTAATCCAGCAATGCCAAGTGCACTAAACCATGTCATGACTACAATGATTGTGATTAAAACCAAAACAAAATAAAAGTGAAGAAAAAAACCTTAAGTCTTTGTGTACCAGATTGAAGGTTTTGTCTTCTTTTAATCTATGGTGTTTAACATCTTGTCACGCTTCGTACTTGTCAACCTACTGATAATGCATTAGGCTGACATAAATGCTAAGGGATACCAGCTGAATCTGATAATTCCTTAATATGGTTTGGTGCCTGGCAGGACAAGTAATGCTACAGCTACCTAAACTATATAGATCTACTGATGACATTTTAAAGTTATTTTGTTGTAAAACTTTCTTCAATTGACCAAGTAGAAGTTTTCAGAAAAAGTGTTGTAGTTATTTTATTTAAAAAGAAACACAAAGAAATATAGTATTTCACATGGACTTTTTAAGAACCTTACTTTATATGCTAATAATATAGCTAGTTGCAGAGTGGGATGCAGACAAAATTTCTATACCTATGGGAATTGTGTATGTTTGTCTGAATGGGTGTGAGTTGGAGGTTTGATAATTTCCAGGCATTTTTTTATTCTGGTGCTATGTATTTTGAGTATGGCAATGTCTTCCTCTGGCCTTCTCCCCTCTGCTCTCAGTGCCCAAACACAGGGGTCAGTTCTAGTTTTGAATGCTGCCATGTCAGTGGAATAAGTAAGTAACCTTCCCCCCCTGCTGCTTCATAATTTTGTCACCTGGTGGCCTTGCAGAGTTTGCCAGTCGCAGCACAAGAGGGTGGCACCAGCGCAGCCCAGCAGCTCGGAGTCAGGGAGCACCACAGACTGCCACAGCCCCTCAGTCTGTGACAGAGAGACCAGCTCCAGTGACAGTGAGGAGGACAGCCTTCCAAGGGTGCTGGACCTGCCGGTGCGTGAGGTGAATACAGAGACCATGGAGAGGCTGCTTCCATAGCCCCTTTCCCGCTGCAGTGTGGTGTCTTAGGAAGGAAGCAGATTACTCTGTTACCAGATTCTGCCTGGTTTGTTCTGGAAATACTGTTTGGTAAGACCCCTCTCACTGCAATGAAGGCTTAGGTATTTGCCACTGACTGGTTTATTCCTCACATATCCATCCATGGTGCTCAAGGAGCAAGTTAGTGCCCACGGCCTGTTAGTTCAGAGTCATTTTTTCACAGGCCAAAGGCCAGACTTTACAACCTCTGGGCAAGAGTCCTGGGCTCTGGTGAGCTGTGCTGGGACAGAAAGAGTCAAAAAAGGCACCAGTCTTGAATACTTCTTTTCTCTTTTTTTGGCAGCCTGAGCCATCAACTGCTAAAAAGTGGCACCTTGACAACCTGGTGACCCAGACAAAGCAAGGAGCAGTGCCAAGACAGGGTCTCAGGGAAATTGCCCGTGGGAATGGACATGAGGAGGGTGTGAAGCAGGAGCGGGGCATCAGCAGCAGTTCCCGCCAGCAGCACTCCAAGGCAAGGGAGCCTCCTCACAAGAGCTGGGGCCAAATGGCCATGGATTTCCACAAGACCTTTGCCCAAGTGGCCAAGGACACTCCCAAGATCTGTGGCCAAATGACCAAGCATTTTCACAAGACCTCTGGCCAAGTGACTAAGGCTCCTCAGGAATCTCATGTTATGAGCACACACAGCTCTCTGAAGCCTCTTGTGCACACCAAGGAGGCGTTGCGGGTATCAGAGATCGTGGGTATCAAAATGCCCAGCGAGCCCCTGGTGCATGACAAACCCAGAAAAGTCCTGAAGCTGGAGAGTGAGCCTGGTCCTTTGGAGGTCAGAGACCACTCCTCCAAAGACAAGCTGAAAGTCCAAGAAGCAGAGAACACAAAACCTGCTTTCAGAAATGGCCTGAAGCTGGGAGTGCAAAAACACTTGGAGAAGAGGAAGCACACGGACCCTGACAAGAGCTGTGCCCACGTGCCCAAGGCTCCTGACCAGAGTTGTAGCCAAGTGGCCAAGGCTCCTCAAGAATCTGATGTTACATCCAAACTCAGATTTCTGAAGTCTCCTGTGCACACCAAGGAGGCCTTGCTCAAGAATACTCTGGCTATCAAAAGGCCCAGTATGTCCTGGGTACACGATGAATCCAAGAGAGTCTGGAAGGCAGAGTGTGAGCCTGGTCTTTTGCAGATCACAGACCAGTCTTGCAAGGACCAGCCCAAAGTCAAGAAAACAATGAAGCCAAAAGCCACCAACCAAAAAGACCTGAAGCCAACACTTCAGAAGCCCTCTGAGAAGAGAAAGGACAAGGGCTCCCATCAAGCCAACGCCAAAGGCTTTTTGGAGCCCAGGCTCCTGAGACATGCTCAGGAATGTGATGCCCTCATCCCTGGTGGCCACAGGCCTGGGGATTTGCACAAGGAGAAAGTGGCCTTGCCTCCTGGGGACAAGAAGTTGTTCTCGCCTGCAAGGGAGGCAGACTTGAAGAGGAAAGCCATGAGGAGTCCTGAGGAGTCCCCTAGAAAGAGGAAGGTGAGAGGGGCTGGGGAAGTGGGTTTGGACAATGACCAAAGTGGTGTTTGAAAAACCCTTGTGGAGTTTCTGATTCATAGGTTGGCAGTAGAGCCATGGTGCTTCTCCTCTAAAGGGAGTTCCAGTATGTTATTTTTAACGTTTTCAACCAGAATCTATCAAACTGAGCTGTGTTGGTCTGTACTTTATGTGAACTTTTAAGACCTGAGTGAATTTTTCTCTCTGTTTTTATTCTTCCTGCTAGAGGGAAGACAAGGGAGACACTCCCAGGAAGAAAAAGGAATGAGACAAAAAATTCCCAACAAAATAATTTCAGCTTTCAGCAAACAAAGGCTCCAGTAAACTGAAGTGAGTATGCAGTGATGGGATGTCAGAAAGATGTGTAAATCTAGGTCTCTCTTCAGAAGGGTAGGATGAAGAACTGTATCTCTTGTCCAGACACTCAAGAGTTTGCTTCTAACATGGTGTGCCTTCTGCAACCACAACTGCTGCAGATTGGCCTTAACATGCTGGAAGCTATTGTTGGTTGGGGGTTTATGTATAAATTATGAATGGGATGGGATTGTTGTGGAACATGTCTTAAGTTGTTTATTTTTTAGCATTAGTTTTATTACATGGTTATGACAATGAGAAGATGTTAGTAGTTTACATTTTTGGTAGCAAAGAACCGAATGTTACAACTTGCTTTAAAAGTTTTTTGACCAATCACACAAAGAAAAAGCATATTGACAGTAGTTCTATCTAACTACTATAAATATATGTATTTGTTTTAACAAAAATGTTTGCTTATTTTGAATGTAATACTTGTTTGAAAGCTTTAAAACACAATGCACAGAGCTCTATTATTAAGCTTAGGACTTCTTAATATCTTGCTAGATATACTTTTCTGTAGCTCAGGGAGTTATTCTAGAGAAGTGTTAATATACAGACTATTGTTCTGTTTTTCCTTATTTTTCTACTTATATAATCTTTCTGTTGATAAATCTTACTGCCACTGCTTAGCTCTAATTGTAGTTTTGTTGTCTCTGAGGTTTGCTTTTTGTAACTTTCCTAAAACTTTCTGATTTTAGGAATTTCCACAGAAGCTACCAGTGCAGAAAGCAGCTCTGAAGGTGTAGGTGGGTAAGGGCAGGGAGCCTTTCCCTTCTGACATTCTCTGAAAGCACAGAGGTGTCGGGGCTGATGATTGGCTGGGGGAAGGGATGTTCCAATTGCATTAGGAATGGAAGAGCTTTAATTCTGGAATTCCTCCCTTTTCCTAAGGGAAAGCGAGCAGCTGTCTTAGCCAGGTGCTGGCCTCTTGAGTGGGAAGGGTAGGAGGTAGTTTTGGGCAGAGAGGACTCTGGATCATGTCAGGGATGGTGCTGTGCTCTGTGTCAAATCATCCTTGGTGCAGCATCAGCTGAGCCAAGGCAGAGCAGCTGGAGAGTATGTGTGCAGTGAGTAGGGACCAAAGCATGGGAAAAGTGAGGGCTGAAAGAGGTGAGAGGACTGTCCCATGCACAGCAGAGTCAGGCAAGAAGTGCAGCCTTACACCTGAGCCTTCTCGCTGGGTTTAGCTTAATTTCCTGCTCTTCTGATGCTGCAGTGAGCTGGGATTCGCTGCTTGGTGTGTTCTTGGAAACTTTGCAAAGCTGACTAAAAATGGTGGAAATGAGCAGTGATGAAACAAAGTTGAGAGCTATTTGGTGCTGCTTCTTTTTGCCGGAATTCCATGGACATCCTGATTTCAGATGATCAGAGATGTGCCAGGCCACTCTGTTATTGAAGTGAAAATCTCTGCCAATTCAAACTCCCTCTTATTTGAAGCCTCTCAGCTTTGAAAGTGTTGCCTTGTTGAGACAATGGCATGAATGGCAGGATGTATCCAAGCTTTTAAGAAATGCCTACATTATATGTACATCATAGTCATGAATTCACCTCTCTTGTCCAGAGCATCAGAAGATTCATTCCAAATTGAGAGGAAAAACGTGCTGCTGCCACCGCTGCCGGCCATGACTTATGCATAACGTGCACCAAGTTTGACCCAAATGGGACAATGACCCAAAAGAGACCCAGAACAGAGACTGACCACCTGGACCTGCCTGACATGGATTGCCCTGCCAGAAACCAGGATCCTTTGTTTGCCAGCACAGGGAAGTGGAGGAAGACCACAAGGAGGAATCCCAGGGCATCAACACTGGTATGCAGGAGAGCTGGTGGGAGTATTGCTGCAACCCACACATGCTGTGTGATTCACTTCAGAAACATGCTCTCAGATAAGTGACCATTTCTGACTGCAGGCAACTGCAGCTAAAATGAGTGTATTTATAAAAAGGAGTGGGTTTATGAAAAGAAATTGTGGTTTACTTAAAAATAACCCGTGGGTGTGACCATAACCTGGGCCTAAAGTTTTATATCATGCGGACAAAATTGTTGCATTTATGGGTTAAGAAATTAGATTTTTACAAATTTGGCTGTTTGCTGACGGCTCAGGGTATAGGGTCTAGGATGTTTGGGCAGGGGGGGCAAGGGCTGTGTGTTAGGCCTCACACTATTATGTGTGTTAGGCCAGACTGTGCACAGCATATTAGCTGCCTTCTAACCACTTGCTTTTTCCCAATAATTTTCCTGCTTCCAGCCCTCACTGCACTCCCAGCCATTGAGCAAGGAAACCTGCTGTTGAATTTCTCTGTGCTTGGGAAAGGTTTATTGGTACAAAGCACTGTGAGCTGCCAGGTGAGAAGCCAAGGTTCCATTTCAGTTATTGGAGGGATTGCTGGGAAAGAAGGCAAGACGGGGAGAGCCCGGTGCATAGACTGTGCCTGGGAGAAATGAACATTTTCTCTGGAAATTTAGGAAAACTGGCTTTGGAATTGCTTTAGGCATCTCTCTCTGACCAGCTTTCTCTCTGTGGTTTTTCATGGATCGGTAGGGGATGAGAAGAATCCTCTTCCAGTGATTTCTCTGCCACATGAAGACAAGACAAGAAGACCCGAAGTTAGAACAGTAAGTGTTGGTTTTACAGCCCTGCCTGTAATTTCTGAAGACAGCAGACAGGGCTGGCCCTGCAGCCACTCTGGCTTCTGCTTCCTCATGAGCCCTTCTTTTGGGAGCAAAGAGAGAGGGAGGGATGGGGAAGAGCTGCCCTGTCAGGGAAGCACTTGCTAAGTCGCTTGGCTACAACTAAACAGCACTTGAATTTTTGACTCCTTGCTGGGTCTTTAATTAGTATTGGCCAACAGAAATTCCTAGAGCTGCTGATAGTTTTTTTATTGCACATTTTAGTCATTACACGTGTTGCATTGTCCTGTGGTGCAAGCAGTGGGGAATACTGAAAAGCTGTAACCTGCCATCCCATGGGACCTTTGCAGTGGCATTTTCCATAAAACACCAAGTTTTGTGGGCTTCTCTGGGCAAAGGGATGCATTGCCATGATCTGCTGGCAAACTTGCAAAAGAAAATAAACAAGATGTGCCTGGCTGAATGGCTGGGAGGATGTAAAAATCCTCTCCAGAAAGAGGCAGCTGCTGAAAGCCAAGAAGTTTTGCAGGTCCTCTTGGAGTAAAGTCACTCCAGTCATTGATTGTGTTCTGCCAGGTGTGCTTGCTGGATTAACCCAACCAAATATTTTCTCTTTCCCTCCTTTTGTTCCAGAGTTTTCTGCTGAACAAAGCCAAGTGACATCACCAAGAGCTGGCCTGACCTCATACACGGAGTGAGACAGAATTTACAGTGACCCAGACTGGAACCAAGTGCCTTAACTGAATCTCCAGGATGTAAATAGTTCCAAGTTTTCTGTTCCATTGAAACCTTACAAAGAGTTTTGTTTGGTTTTATTTATTGTTCAATGCAAAGGACCTGCTTTTTCTGGTTTGTTTGTTTTGTTTTAAATACAGTTGTAAGTTCTTTTGGTTACTTTTGGAGAGCTGTGGTTTTTGAAGGTAATGCTTTTCTACCTTGCAAAAGAGGGGATGGGGGAGTGATACTTGCCTATGAAATGACCTAGTGCAATGAATTGTCAGAATGGGCCCATGTCATGATGGTCTATAAATGTCTCTATTATGAATAACTAACAGGACAATTGTCACCCCTTCCTTGCTGCCAAGGAAATCTGCGCTCAGACTGTGTTACTAAGGGTCTTGCTCAGTTTCAGCCTTGTCAGACCCAAGTTTGGGTGGCAAAATGACACCTGAAGTGTGGCTGGAAACAGCTCTGTCTGTCTCCTGTGCTGGAGGGATAGGACTGATGGGGGGGATTCCTCCTCGGGCTGCTTTTTGGTGTTTGGGTTGGTGGAGATCCAAAACTGCAATGGGTCCTTGGGATTGCTTGGACATTGTTGTGAGTCTGAGAGGTTCCAGGGAAAGGAATGTCTTCTGACATAGGAGGGAATAAGTGGCTGAATGTGGAACATAAGGAAAATTTTGTATTTGGATATTTGCCTGCAAGCACTGGTGGTCTCAGTGAGTGTCCAAGAGCAGAATTTGGTACCAAAATTCCTCTCTTCCTGTGGGAGAGGACACAGGCTCCCTCTCAGCCATACCCTAGGATAGGCCCAGTGACTTAGAAACCTGTCAAGGGAACCCAAAATGGAAAATTGAGCTGTTTGCAAGCACTTCTCCCTTGCCACGCTAACAGTGGAGGAAGCATCCACAGCACCAGCGTGTTCAGTTCACACCCTTCTCTACCCAAAGATTTCCTGCGAGTTATTCTTGCAGTATGGCTCAAGGAGTTATTTTTTCACAGAAATCACACTTCTGTGAAAAAAAAAGAAAAGCCCAAAACCCTTCAAGTTTTTCAGTCACCTTTCAGTTGACCTTGATGGGCTTTGGATCAATGTTATTTATACAAGATATTTAGAATCAAGTTCAAAAACTGTTAAACAAGAAATTTTACTTGCATAAGTAGTTTCATTGTGCCTCAACACAGATGAGCAGGTTCTTTTTTACAGTCATATTCCCCCATCTACCTGCTCAAGTCACAGTATTGCAATATGAAAGCAAATTATTGGTAATGGTCATAAGACAGTGAATAAAACACAGATGCTTGATATCAGTGAGAGGTTCGGGAATCTTGCTTTATCACCATGCTAGTCCAGTGTGTTGACACCCTTGTCTACACAAAGATTTCCTGGTGTGTGGCAGCAGCATCCTGCCATCCTCACATAATGGTGTGTCTGCCTTAGCCCTCTGCTGCTGCCACATGCCTTCCCTATCTCTGACAGACCTGTGCGAAAGTGGAGAGAAGGATGGTATCCCACAATAATTGTGATTACAAGGAAGAATTATCTCCCTTCTCCACATCATTTTATGATGTAGGAACAGGTCTGCACAGATTTAGCAGTACTCCCTTTGTAAAATGCCTGTTTGTGGGTTTGAGGCTCAAGAAAATGAACAATAAATACCAGCAAAATGGCTACATTTCCAAAAGGGGTTTCTGCAGAAAGTGCTCCTGCCTGGAGTCATTCTGCCTTCTGGCCCTGCAGGACCACCGGGATTAAGGCTGGGTCTTTCTGCATCTTCAAGGGATTGGCCTTTTATGTTCACTCTATTAAAATTCTGAGTGCATTTCAGGGATAAGCTGCTCTAATGGGTGGAAGGAAGGTCCATATTCCCCCTCCCCATTTACTTATCAAACCTTATTTATTCCTCGTGCCTGGAGTTGTCCCTGCCCATAGCAGGAAGGCTGGAACTAAACCACCTTTAATGTCCCTTTCAACCCATGCCATTCTATGACTCTATGAAATAACAGAAAATTTTAAAAAATCCATTGTATTTCAACCTTGAGCCAGGCCAGGGGCCTGCAATAGGTTAGGAAAGATGCTCATTGTTTTCACTTGGGGCTATTCTAGGACATGAACAAGATAACTGTTTGTTCTGGTTTGAAAGCAAAACCAGTGAGAGACTCCAAGTCAAACACAATTTATTAGAAAAAGGGAAAAAACCCCAAATACATGCAATAATACAAAAGAAAAACCACTGACACAGTCAGAATACAACCTGACACCCTGCTAGTTAGGGTGGTGGTAGCAGTCCAGATGAAATGGTCTTGTTGAAGTGGTGATCCCATAGAAAAGATCTGGTAGCTCATGTCCTCTGGAAACCAGTGGGTAAGTGTTTGTTCTTTCCTCTGCATGGGACAGCAGATGAAATTACAAACACTTTTCTTTTTAATTTGATTAGAATAAAAAGGGTGAAATGTAGCTATGATATTTTCTGAAAAATCCTTTCCTTAGGATTTTTCCTCCTGAGAAGTTGAGAGGCCTCAGGAACAAAAGGTAAACAATGATTATCTGCTGCTGTGGAACGCGACAGGTGGATCTGTGATTGGTCTCATGTGGTTGTTTCTAATTAATGGCCAATCACAGTCAGCTGTGAACAAGCCTTTGTTATTCATTTTTTCTTTTGCTATTCCTAGCTAGCCTTCTGATGAAATCCTTTCTTCTATTCTTTTAGTATAGTTTTAATATAATATATATAAAATTATATATCAAGCCTTCTGAAACATGGAGTCAGATCCTCATCTCTTCCCTCATCCTCAGACCCTGTGACCACTGTCACACAGCCGGTGTTCAAACAGGAGGGAAGTCTGCAGTCTTTCTGATAGAAGTGGACACATGTATTTGGTTTATATTTTTAAAAATACAAGTATCATATGCTTTGCCTTATAAAACTTTCTGTTCTTAGATGAGCATTTTAGCAGGATGCCAAATGCAAAGAGTTTTGCTGTCCGAATGGCTCTATTAGGAATGAAATTCCATAGGGAAAGAGGAGTATTAAATAGCATTTGAAGCTGGGATAGTATAACCACATGGACCACAATCCTCTTTGAACATAAACAAATAAGGTGTGGGGCCTTCTACCACTGTGTGGCTGCTCTGTCCCTCAGCATGGAATAGAGGGGATATTCTTTTGTCATCACGGTCCCCTTGCCAGGACAGGTGTCAAATCACAACAGCTTTATGTGCAGGTAGGTCACTGCAGCTTGTCACCACAGTAATCCTGTATTTTTATTTCTTGTTATACTTTGTTGTCATTAGCACATTTCCAGCAATAGCGATTCTAAAACAAGTTCTGTACAAAATGTATTTAGCTGTGGTGCCATCCAAGATTAACAATGTGGGACACCACTGTTCTGGCAACAGGCTGTTCCTTATAAACCTGCTTTGCAGTTTTCTTGCCAGTCCTTAGGGATACACCTCCAGAGCCCTGAACAAGAGTGTTGGGGCGGGGGTGTACATTGAAATACAAATGAGATGCCTGTTTTAGGATCCTGTTCAGAGCTAGTACCATGTGACTTCCAGCTCTTCCCACATGGCAGAGAATCCCAGAGCTTTTGCTGTTACCTGATTTCCCTGCTGCTTCTCCCTTTGGTGCCTGGCAGGTGATGTGCTCAGTGTGGTTCACACACATGTGTCACCCACAGGCTGCACCCACGGGTGCTGCACTTTCCTACCAAGAAGAGAAATGCATCAGCTGGCAGCCTGCACTGCCAGGCTACCTGCTTTCACAGCATAGTGGGTTTGGTGTAGAAGGGGGCCTGGCCGGCAGCAGGGGCTGCCTGGCCCAGCCACTGTTACCTCTTTTCAACCAGAAAAGAAAGAGATTTCCCATGATTTTTCATTTTTTCACATGAGTGTTCACAGAGGTGTATCAGCTTTCTCTTTACATCACTTCTGTGAGCGCCCCCATGCAAGACCACTACACACAGTCAGGGTCATTTGGTAAACTCAGGGTTTGTGTTAGCTAGGACATCCATTTGGTCCCAGAGAGGGAACTTTTATCCCTCCTTTTCACACGTCAGTCAGGTCCAGAGCCACAAGGGTAACCACATCCTTGTGAGGAGGGCAGCAGGGTGGTGCAGCCCATGGCGGTAATGCAGGATTCTCTCTGCTAACAGAAGCTTCCTGTTGAAAAATATTCACTGCAGAAACCAAAAAATACTCAATGCTGTAATGTTTCTCAGCACCAGTATGCTCCAGACATACAACAAATGAGGTGCTTTGAAGTAAAAATGTTTTATTGCATTATTTCATTATTTACAGTACCATTCCCTTTGTCTCTGGGTGCAAAAAGTACACCAAAGTGCAAAGCCATTTTCGGCAGGAAAGCCAAATGATGGTAACTTAGCAGAAACACACAACTGTGCCTCCTCACTCTGGCTGTCCTGCTTCTTCCAGGTCCTGAATACAGAGAAGTTTGCTGCTCTCCCTGGGCATTTGGAACAACCTGGTAATTGTGAAACTTTGGTCACAAAGGATTGTCAGTTGTCGGTCTGTTCAAGGTGATGCAGGAACAGGAATCTGCAGTCTTTCCTGCAGGACTTCACTTGGGATTCAGGGTTTGTAATGGTGTAACAAGACATCTTTGTATGCAGGGCTGCTATATTGCTATCTCAATTTTTGATGGAAGTACTGGTTTATTCCCAATTATCTTTCTTGCTGACTCTCTTTGATTCATTTAAAGTTTTGAGGTTATTTATCTGCTCCCTTAAAAGAGCAAGTAACTCAAAAATGTTACCAGAGTTGCTACCGGATACTGAAATCAGTCGAGTCTTCCAGTGTTGCACTTAAGTAGTTTTACAGAATACCACAAATTTTATTATGCATTTCTATTTTCTATAAAAATGGTGATTCAAAACACCACTGATGCCTACATTTTTACACACTATCATCTCAAAATAGGACAAATTATACTGGTTACTTCAGGACCTCTCAACAGAAACTCTCCTTTGGAAAGGGAGTAATAACTACAAATTCCATGGAAGACTAGATAATGGCAGTATTCCAGTGGCTAGACTCAGGTCAAGAATCTTCCAGCTTTTTAACAAGTTTATTAGCTTGAGAAAGTACTTTAAAAGACGGTTTTCAGACAGAATCCCTGCAATTTCCATGCTTCCAGCATTCCCTTTGGAGATAAGCAGTGAACTTCTCTGCCTCAATTATCTCAGGGTACATCAGAGATGTCGTTACCTCTAAAACTAGAGACACCTTCTGTTACAAAGCTCTCGTACAATTGGGAAACATTTAAGACTCCATTCCAGAAAATAAGTCAAATGAAATGGCACTCGAGTCCTCCAGAGAACATGTAGCAGGGCTGCTGGGGGAAGCTCAGCAGCAGTAGCTGCTGCTGCTCTCCTTACCACATGCCTGATTTACAGTTCAATATTGAGTCCTTGCAACAGCTGCCTCAAATTATTTTGAAATTGTAGCTTCTCAAAAAATGGGATGACTGCAGTTCAGATGGCAGGTTTCTTCTTGTGGGTCACACTTTTATTCCATGTTTTCACAGGCATTTCTGTATCACTATTGATAGAAAGCCACCAAAAGCTTTACAGTTGCAGAAAATAGCATTTTCACAAAGAAAATGTACTGGATTTATTCCTTAACCTACCATACAAAGCACAGTGTTTAGAAACTCTGTGGTGCCTCCCTTGTAGCATTCCTTTGGAATTTGGAGGAGGCGGCAGAGCTCACATGCAATCCACAACGTTGCTGGATCCTTGGCCCACATCCCGGATCTGGCTGCTGAGACAGGAGCACACGGCCACGCCCGCCCCTGCCCTGCAGTGTGACACTGAGCCCACGAGTTCCCATCTACAGGAGAAAAAGAAAAATAAGTTCCTGCTCTTTCTGAGCAACCTGAAAGTGTTTTCTGTGCCTGAAATTCTATTACACTGCCTAGCTCTTCACTCTGCACAAAAACGCACCCCATTTAGTGCAAAATCAGACTGAAACAAGTAGAAGAATATAGACTGTTACTGAATGAAAGGGCGACAACAAGGACTACAGAGGAGCAGAGGAGGAGGTGCTTAAGTATTTACAAGACTGCCCTAGTGATATCAGCAGCAGTCCTGCATTGATAGCCATGGATATGACTCCATTATTACCAGGAAACAACAGCTAGGCTCCTCCTGCACACTGCTTCTATGCCGCTATGTTTTTACACAGGCAGATTTCCTTGTCTTATTAGGACAAACAAAACATTTGAAATTACCTGTTCACTATGGGATCAAATGCTTCCACTGTATTCAGGTACACGTTGCCATTATGACCTCCAACAGCAAAAATTTTTCCCATCAGTGTTGCTATGCCAACACCACCCCTTGGAGTTGTGAGCTCTGCCACGTATTCCCATTTGTTACAGCGTGGGTCAAACCGCTCCACCGAGCTCAGGGGCGAGTTGTCATCAAACCCACCTGCAAACAACCATCACAGGGTCAGCTTTTGGCACTCCTGGTGCAGGGAATATCCAAGACTGGCATTTTCAGGTCATTCTCAGCATTTGGGGGTCCTGTCCAGCACTCTCCTTACCAGAACCTTACAAGCTCCTAAAAATTAATCCAACACCTCACCCTCTTCTCACTGCTCAAGCATCACCTGAGCAATAACTTCCCTCTACTCAAGTTGCAAGGATTCTAATTTTATTATTTTTCCCTCTGAATTCATCATATTTACAATGAACAGCTTCCCAATTGGAAGAGAAAGAAACCTAACACCAGTAAAAGGATGGTCTCAAACTTATTTTACTTTATGCAAAACACACTCTAGCAGTGTTCTCAAATTACAGCATTGACAAATATTTGAGTAGGGGAAAAAAATTTCATATAAGACTAAGCGATTTTTCCTCTTGCTGGGGAACCTATCAGAGGAGCATTTTGTTCAAATTCTATTTAAGCACTTACAATAGTACACGAGTCAGAGCTTTTTAAACTATCACTGTGGCACACCTACTTGGCATCTTCCTCTCTCAGGAAAGCAGGTAAATACAAGCTAGCACACAAGACAAGAAGCTGTGGAGTAAGTGCAAAAAAAGCTATTGTTGTCTACACTCAGAACACAACTGGAGTTATGTTTGAAAGCACGTGAACTTAAGAATTGTTTCCTAAAAGAAAACTCAAGAATAGTGAGTCTTGAGAGGATTTTCTAATAAAGACGTATTGTCCTGAACAGATCAGCTCTCTAAAATGTGGGTCAGGAGCTGCTCTTCATTTCCTTGCTAATGTACCTTCGTTTAAGCATGACCTGGTTGTGCTTGCATTCTTCTGCTGCCCAAGAACACCAAGTACAGGTCAGCTCTATCTGTTCCCGGTTCCTCTAGCAACAACAGCCTCTTCCAAAGCCAAGCACTTGGCAGCAGCAGCAGCACTACAAAATGCCACATCCTTACTCACCCACAACATACAGGCAGCCGTGGAGCTCACTGACACCGTTCCCAGCCCTTCGCTGACCCATCTCTTTTACTTCTATCCACTTATCCAAGTGGGGATCATATTTCTCCACACTGGAAAGAGATGCTACACCATCATTGCCACCCACGGCATAAACATGGTTCTGGAAAACAGTTGTATAAAGATTATTTGTGATGTAGTTGCCTTTACTCAGCTTTTCATAAGCAGTGTTAAAATTATATGAAAATGCGGTATATCCATTTCATTTAAGAATTCCAACAACAGGTTTAATTATCTAACATAAATTCTATCTCTTCTAATGAAAGAAGTGCAACAGTGTTGCAGTGTTGCAGCTATTTTTCAGAGCATAGGGGGATTAAAGTAGAGCATGCATTTGGTACCTTTAAACATAATGACCATGACAATCCAGTCAGCTGAGTGAGATAGGAAGCACTATCCACATCATTAGGACAGTACTCCTCCCAGTACCTCAAATACTGTTGAAACAGTTCAATTTGCTGAGTATTATCTGAAGTATCCTCACTTTTTGCACAGGATTTTGATGACTAGAAGTGCTCAGACCCACCAGCTGCATTTTGTTTCAGACCTTGTGTTCTGCCATGTGAATGCAGCTTTGAAAAGCAGCTGGGCTCCCCAGCAGTGACTCACCACCAGGGCTACGGAGCCAACGCCTCCCCGGGAGTGTTCATGGAAGCCACGGTGCTCCAGCGATCTGAGTCGATGTCATAGCGCTCCACGTCACTGAAGCACGTGTTGTCATCCAAGCCCCCAATGGCATAAATGGGGCCGCCCAGGGACGCCAGGGCGATGCCTCTCCTAGGAAACCATAGCAGCAACACCTCAGTGCAAGTCCTTAACCAGAGGGAGCCACACAGCAAGTGCTATGGTACATGAATGGCACCTCTTTCAAACTAGGGGAAAAGAGTAATGTAAATTTTTAAAGTGACGTTTACAGAAAACCATGTTGCTGGCCCACTGCACATGTGTCCTTTTCACTGAATGTCAACTCTAAGGCCAAGTCCTCTGCTCACATATTTGGGTACATGACAATGTCTTAGATATGATTTCTCTATTTTATTAAATCTGAAGATGAACCAAAACCTTCTGGGTTTAACTTCATTGCTAGAGCTGGCTGCTACCATTTGAGAATGATTGGAGGTGATACTAATACACATTAAAAGGCAAACCTGTGCTGGATATTAAATAGCTGAACTCTAGCAAGATTTAATTGTGGTTTCTTCCGTTCTGGTGTTTTTTAATTGAGTGTTAAAATGGTTGTCAGATTTGTTTCTAATAAATCTACTAATATTAGAGTACAATCAGTATTATAAAATTGAAAGTAGGTCTAGAATAAAAGCATTAAGTTTCTGGTTTAACCACCAAGTGAGATGAACTATCATGTTACTGACAACATTGTTGTCTCATTAAAGAGGGAAGGTTCAGAGATGCTGAGGCAGGAGCAAGGGAGGCACAATCTTTCTACAGAATCAACACTGTGGTAATATCCTGGCCTTACCTTTTGCCTCAGCAGGTAACACAGACACCACTTCATGGTGGCATTTTTCTCCACTAAGTATTCCAAGACCTGCATGAATGGGAGGAGTGGAGCTGGGAGGTAGCCAAGCAGCCCTTTCATTTACCTGGGTACTCAGTAATAAATGTCACAGAAATCTATGGCTGATTGTTGCTGAGATTATGCCCTGGCGTGGAGGCAGGATGGAAGTAGAGCAAGCCACTTCTAGGAGTCTGGGTCTTCTACTTTAACTAGGTCACAGCTACAAATAGCTTTCAGACTTAAGGCATACTTATTATTTCACTCCTACTTGCACGTGATGCTTTGAAAAACAACAAACAACACAACGGAATGCAGAATTAGGGACATTGATTTAAATAACAGCAGAAAAAAAAATACAGATCTGTGAGTCCAGTAACTCCTTATAAGAAACTTAAATGTCAAGGCAAACAAAGTCCTCAATCTGACTTTCAGATTGCGTGTTTCTGGCCTTTTGTGTGGAAAACATAGGCAGCTATTTTTTCCTGCTGTAGTATTTAACTTTTTTCATTTTCACTATGAAGTATTTCACTTCTCATGTTACGCTGGCGGTTATCTCACTCACTCCTAAACAGAGCAAAAACTGCACAGAACCAGTTCATCAGTTCCAAGTTGAACTGCAGAATCTGTTCCAGAGCACAGCAGAAAGGCCCTGGATACCAGAATGTAAGCACAGCTGGAGTAGATGTCCCTGGTCCAGAAGCCAGCTCCTCCAAAAAAAGAACAGAAGGGTGATACATTCATAGCATAAAGCTCTGAAATAGGGGGAAGAAATTCCTAGAAACAGAACAGTTTGGAAACACTAAAAAAAAGCAGGACAGACAGGAGGTTTTTCAGCATCAGCAAGAAATGGTATACCACAGACTAGGACTTGGAGTGTGGGACACATATACCTCTTTGTGTTCATTGATGCCTTCATCATCCACTTGTTTGTGAGAGGATCAAATACTTCCATGCTTCCTAAGTGTTCATTTCCATCATGTCCACCTACTGCGTAGACTTTACCTGCATACACAGACATCTTTTAAAACAGAGATTGCTTGGCAACATTTCAGTGTTCATTTATATAACATCCCTGCCTATGTGGAGACAAAGAGATCAAATAAAGGTTAAAGTTTTAAAAAATGTTTTCAGTATCAGAGTTTTATATGCTATATTTATAACCACGAATCTATTCCAATGAGAACTTTTATACAAAGCTTGAGATGATGTAAACAAAAAACCTTCCCATAATTTAAGTACTGCAGGTCAAATCAATTTGGACACATGTACCAGTCTCTCCAGATTTTATATGAAGAAAAATTATCTCTGCTCTGCTGCAGAAACAGAGGGGCTGCTAAGTACAAGAGAAAGCTGCATTATTGGTGCTAAGCTGCTCTGGACTGCACAGATCTGTTTTCAAAAGATGGAGACCCAAAAATGAAGCTAGGTCTGCTCTTGGAAGAGTTATGGTCTTAGGAACTTTCCAGGATGGATTTAAGTAGGAAGGGAGCTAGTATGAGTACTAGCAAATTCTGGGTGACGGCTGTGTAAGGCAATTTCTCTATAAATGGATTTTAAAAAATCACCTATTTAAGGCCAGAAGCTGTATACAGTTCAGTTGGGCTGGGAGGAACCTTTAAAGGTCACTTAGTCCAGCCCCTCTGCAATGAGCAGGGACATTTTCATTTTCAGACTGCTTATAGCACTATCCAGTCTGACCTTGAGCACTTCCAGAGATGGGACATTTACCACCTCTCGGGGCAACCTGTTCCAGGTTTTCACCAACCTCACTGTAAAAAACTTCTGCTTGATATCTAGTTTAAATCTACGCTCTCTTAGTTTAAAACTATTACCTCTTGTCCTGTTACAACAGGCCCCACTAAAAAGGCTGTTAAGTACAGAAAGGCCACAATAAGGTCTCTTCCCAAGTACAAAGAGCCCAACTCTGTCAGTTTGCAATAATGTTTTTTCCATAAGCACAGTCTCAGATTGGCTCTGGACCAAACATTCTTTCAAAGGGGGAGAAGCTTTACTAAACTGAAGACTATCCAACAATTAAGCAATTAGTTTGCTTCTTGTACAGCTAGTGAAAGTACCAACTCTGCAAAAGGAGCAAACAAGTCCCTTTTGCCTGGGGTTGCTTGAATAGGATTACTGACCTCCCACAGATATCACACCCACATGCCTCCTCCTGCTGTTCATTTCAGGGCCGAAGAACCAGCTGTTCTTACTGATGGAGTAACACTCAATGCTGCGGAAGGGGTCACCTGATCCACCTCTGCCACCAACACAGAACAGCACACCTGGAAAACACAAAACAGGTTTACAGAGAACTAGCAGGAGGATGGGCAAAAACAGTTGTATAGCAGAGCAAACTGAAAATTATGTAGTTTGGGGGAAGCTGTACTTCACTTCAAGGAGCACAGTCATTGCCCTTCATAATTGGGTACTGGATTTTGGCCTTTGCTTGACATACTGCTACGGCAATTAGCTATCTATGCTCTTGTAAAAACAATGCCTATTTTAAATATGCTTTTTGTGGTTTGGCTTAAGGAGATAAATCCATTGTTTGTTAAATATAATGATATAGAAATTATGATCTGCAGTCAATATTCATCACCCACTTTTGGTGTAGGTTAGTCAAAGAAGTTAGCTCAACTTGCAACACCAAAAGATAACTGTCCACTGTTTTCAGTACAGCTTTGAACAGATTGCCTGGTCATAACATACATAACAGCTCCAGCTTTAATAAAGATAGAGCTAATCCAGATAAATTATTAATGCTTTAAAGAAAGAAAATGACTGCTAAAGTTCTGCTAGGAAAATGCAGCACATCACTGAAATACCAGAGAGGTACATAATGGCTTTCCCAATTTTGCATTAAGTCATTAACAACCCTCGATATCAAGGTAAACCTGCTTTGATATCAAGACACCTGCACAAATGTGCTGCTTTTTCTCCACACCACTCCCTACTGGGTAACCAGACACACATTTAATTACCAGCAGTCTGCTTCCTTGGTGTTGTGCGAATGGAGTACTCAAAGTCAGGCACTGCCCTGCTGCTCAGGTGAAGGTGGTAGTTCCTTGCTTCATCCAGCAAATCCCTACATTTTAGATTCTGCTTGACAATCTCTTCCTTTGCCACAACACCCATAAGGAAACAAATGGGCAAGAGAGGCAGCCGTACCTGACATAAAAATGAACACAGTTGGAGAAAATGGCTGAACTGCTGAGTGTCACCATGCAGTGCTGCACACGCAGCAGCCGGCAACTCCGGAGCCAGTCGGCGGCCCCATGCTTCTCAATAAGGAGAGCAGCTCTCAGAGTTGTTCCAGACAACAGTGATATGAACAGTTCTTTTTGGTGATAATGTTTGCTACAACCATTTGCATTTCAGCCACAGTGGACAAGTGTCCCTTGGCCCAGGCTGTGCTGAGGAAAGAGACGAGCTGCTGCCCATGCTGCACCTGCACCTGCCCAGTGTGATGCAGGCAGCACCTGCAGCTTTATCAGGGCTTTGTCAGATTAGTCTGCTGTTGGGTATGAATCTTCAGCTCACTGCTATGCCAGTATAAGAGGGCTTGTTCATTGGAAAATGGCTCATTTTCTTTGGGTGGCAAGTCAAAAAGGAAACACTTAGTCACCATGAACTAAGTGTCTATAGAGGAGGTGTTGCTAGTGCAGTAACACCTTCCTTTAAGGCAGACTTGCCAGACTTCAAGCTTAAAAAAAAGTAATAAATATTGAGAGAGTAATAATTGAGAGTAATAAATATTACTTTAAAAAAGTAGTAACTGTTTCCTGCTCTAAATCCTTCCTGACATTTATTTTAGCAAACCTTTCATCCTTCTTTTTAAGACAAACAATGCAGAATACAAAGTACAATCAGAGGCAAAGATGGGACAGATGTTAGTGGGGGGAACTGAAGCAAATCTCCACCTGACTTCCTAAGGTTTGGAGTCAACACTGTCAAGCAGTTCTCAGTAGGCTCAACAGCAATGGTGCAGAAGTCCAGTACCTCCAGCACTTCTCAGAGCAGCAGGATGGGGCTGCTACAGCACTGACAAGCATCTTTGTCTTGAAGCAAGCATGTGTCTCTACCTGTTCTTCCTCACCTCCTTGCTTTCCATCCCACTTTTTCCTTTATTTTGGCCCAGCTTATTTGAGGCTCCTTTAAAGCACCACTGTAGCCCCACTGACAGGCTCCTAAGGTTAGTGACATGGTAAGAACTCCAGGCTGTTAAATTCAGAACCTCATTATAACAGTGAAACCCATAAGGCTGAATATGACATAGATAATCATTGTCTAGAAGCCCAGGCATGTCTTCTGCTAGCAGTAATGTCCAAGTCAACCAAGGTCTCCATATGCTCTGGCAAACAGCCCATATTTACAAGAAGGGGTTTACTTTTTCTTTGCTTGAATCTAGTCTCTGGTTTCCATCAACAGAATACAACTGTTAATCTCATCTGCTAGCATAACTGGGCAATAAATATAAATTTCTTAAAAAAAATCTTTAATTATATTGCCTGTAAGTTTAAGTACAGCATAATAAAGAAGGGGTTTTTGTACCAAAAACCTCAGGCTAGTCTAGATGAAACTAAAGGTTTTTGGAAGACAGCTAATAGACCATTATGATCTTTTCCTAGGAAATGTGAAAAATTATTCATGAAGACAATGACAGCAGCATCTCAGTGGACCTCTCCTTACTTACATAATGCCAATATTATCAATTCAGCCAAATGAAAAATAATCAAGTTAGCATTCAGTGACAACTAAAACTGCCCAGCCAATCCTACCTGCTAAGACACATGGAATGTTTTGCAGCACATGGTGCGCAAATTCTTCCCAGTACAGGCTCTCCACATCTGTCTCAAATACTGTGACACGACTTGATGTTATGCATCTCTCTAGGAAAGTTTCCTTTCCTAGCCATGTAAGAAAACCCAACAGCTTTGCCTCCTTTCTTAAGTACAAATACATAACAGCAAGGACAGAGAGCATATCAGGCTGTAGGAGTGGCAAGCCAAGTGAAGTGATGGATTTATATTCTCTCTGTTTTGTGTCAATATAAAACATTTCTGCTCAACCACAGATGTAGCTTTTTGTTGGTTCCCCACCTCCCAGCCATGAGCATAAACTGAGTACTCTTCTCTCTACAGAAACAGGAGAATATCCTTCTCCCCAGTATTCAAGAACTCGCTTCCACTGTCAACTCCCAACCCTGAATACCGGTTGAAGCACCAAAACCCAAGAACATTTTTCACCTTGAGATCTAACCAAGTACAAAAAGGTGATTACACAACTAAATCAGTGATGAGACAGGGACTTAGTGCCTCGGTCTGCCCTACCTGTGCAAGGATCTCATCCAGCCATGTAGCATGATGCTGTGGATTGGCCAGCAGCCACTTGATAGCAGCATTGTAAACTTGCTTTTCATTTTCAATATTCAGGTCACTGGAGGACAGGAGTTTATGGAGGTGCTGTGGTGACACACTCACAAAGTCCTCGCACTCCATCACTTCTGTGAAATGTTCACAAGCAAACTGATCAGCCATGTTCATCAGGTCGACACGGTTGTGGCTCTCGGCAAACGCCCTGACTGCTAGGCAGTTGGAGGGGTGGAAGTGCAGCTTCATGTACTCACAGCAGGCCTTTGCCACCAGTTCTACCTGCAGGATGCAGGCGGCGTAGAGGAGGGGCTGCACGTTATCCACCGTCAGCGTGAGCCGCGAGGAGTACGCGAACTTCACCAGGTCCTCGATGGCATCGCCGTCAAAGTCCCTGATCTCAATCAGCTTCTGCTTGGCTTCAGCCATTTCCGAAAGAAACATGGCTCGGAAGTACGGGATAACGCAAGCTAGCACCAGTTTGTGGCAGGAGATTAGCTTTGAACCAACCTGAAAGAGAAAAGAACAAAAAACCCTCAATGTTTTACTGGAACGTCAGTTTTGGCTGTGAAAGCAGGAACAGTGAAACTGAAATAAGAATTTTGGACTCCATGTATTTTGTCCACTCAAATTAACACAATTTGTGCTGTATTTCTGACATTACATCCAAGTATCCCAAGAAATTCTAAGCTGTAGCTTGGCCATGAGAGTAGAGCAAAGCTGTAACACAGGTAAGCAATAGCAGCGATGCACTGAACTTGCCTTTCTTCAAAAGCCTTATGAAATATCCTTAGAAATATTCCAGATGCATCCTGAAGACAAGAGGAGACTGCTAGACACTTATTTTATATGTACTCAGAGACTTTAAGGGGGGCAAATTAGAAAGGGACATTTTAAGACTACTTAATTTAGATTTCTGGACTTCAACTACTGTTGAAGAACTGATGTTTATAGAAGGAAATTCATGTAAAAACACAGGAATAACAGCTATTTCAGTGGTTATTAAAAGTTACCAATCACTTCAATATTTTTAGAATGTTTACCCACAAAAGACAGTGTACTCCCCATAAAGAAAAGGTGTTTCTCAAAATTCTGATCAGAAAATGTAAAATAAGCTGTTTGTGTACAAAATTCTATAATTCCACTACATTAAAAAAGAATCTAAGTATTGAAAATAAATGAACAATCTACTTCTTATACATGTTCCAGGAGTGCTCTATACAGCCTTTGTCACTCTGCACTAACATAAAGGGATAGCTGGCTGACATAAGCAACCAGTTTCCCTGACAGACTCAAATTACATGTTCACTTTCAGATGAAGGTGTTACAGAGAGCTGTTGTGCATTTGAGAAAAGATACTAAATTATAAAGGATATTTTGGTTTTTTTCTAGCTGTGATTCAATACTCACTTGCTTTTACCTTTTTAAAGAGTATGATCAACACAAGTGTAACCTACCTGGTGAGCAGTGAGCTGACTACAGAAAGCAAACACACAAGAAAGAGTATGCAGATTAAAAGAGGAAAAGATGGATTCCTCAGTGTGAGATCACCCCAGAAAGAACAATTCAGACCTACCAAATGAACAAAAAGCAAACCACCAGGAGAAAAGCAGATGGTATTCATCTGCCACTCTTCACCTTCTAACAGCCTTCTAAGACTGTTCATATGATAGCAGCAGGAGAGTAGGTGAAATTCCAGAATTTAACTTTCAGAGCAGAGGGAGTCTTCCTGTGTGCTCCCACAGCTTATCATTGTTACACCATCAGCACTCCACCTAAGTACCATATTGATACAGAAAGATCAATACTACTAGTGGTCTGCTGTACCAGGGAAAGCTCTCAGGCCATTCTTACCTTCAGACACTTTAATTCTGCCCATCATCCCACTCTCTAAACCTTTCTTTTGAATTAAGTGGCTTTACTATGTTACCCAAATCTGCTTGATTTTAAATTACAGAATGGTTTGGGTTGGAAAAGACCTTAAAGGTTGTCTCATTCTACACCCTGCCACGGGCAGGGAGATCTTATATAGCATGTTCTTGCTGTCTTGAAATCAGAGTTCCCCTCCAGTTACTAACTATCATATTTTAAGAGCAGCAGTTAAAACAATAATTGGTCTGAGAAAAGCAACGCTAGAATTGCTCACTAACTCAGGTCACATACAAAAGCAGAAAGTTCAGTAGAGATCTGATTATTCTTACAACATGAGTGAGACCTGAGCATTACGGGAAGAAAAATGGAGCCCCTCTGAAAATTCTAATTCAAGTACATGGTTTGCAGTTACTTGAAAATCCCTCATTTAGGAAGCCATACAGTAAGATGTATGTCCACAGGTTGCTCCAGCCTTCACTGGAAGCCAAGCCATGTCATCTAACATTCTTAAGTTACCAAAATAGCTCCACATAGATCATACAGGTGAACATTAATACAAGCCTAACTTAGGGGAAGTTAAACTGCAGCCCCAGTAAAGTGTTTTTTCCAAGGCAAGTTTCCATAGCAGGAATATACATTGAACTATACTTATAAAATAAGACTTTCTGCCTTTTTTTTTTGCAATGGTAGGTGGAAAGGAAGGGAGGTAAGAATGAGGTCAACAAGAAAAGGGATGAGGAGGGTTGGTAACACCAGGGACATGCATCTGTCAAAGATTATCCCTGTTCATATCTAACAGTAAGTAGCAGGCTAACAACTTCTCCTAAAGGCATCTGTCATTTGCTCTTCGTTTAGGAACTGTGCTTCACCGCTATTCCTTAAATAATTATATTGAACTAGTAAGTTGTTTAGCTAAGCAATACTTAATATTCAAAGGTGCTGGCACCCACTTCTGTGCATGCTAAATACAAGTTTATTGTAATCAAGATATAAGCAATATACAGCTGTGTTAAAAATAATGCCTTAAAACAATGCTATGCAAGAATCATAACATTCGCTTCATCCCTCCCTTTCTTTATTCTTTGATCAGCTGTAGAACACAACCATCTGGGTTTCTTTTCCTTCTTTCTCTGAAGAATGATGGAAGTTAGATTTGTTCCAGAAATCCTGTTTGTTGAGAAGAATCTAGCAAAACAACACAAAAGGCAGACATGGAGGTAAAATTGGGGATGAAAGTATATTGAGAAAAAAGAGGCTACAAGTAGCTGGAACTGCACAGTAATTAGTGACCAACTGTGGGAACTTCTGAGAAGGCAAGTTGGATAAGCTCAAAGTCCTGTACTTCCACTCTCAAATCGTCAATATTTTAGGTGTTTTCATTTCAGCTGTAAACTTCCTAAATAAGGAAAAAAACCCTAGCATCTCTAGAGATGTCTCAGATCCAAGAGGTATTCTGTGGTTTCCACACCCTTGCCAATATTCACAACCAACTCCCAACACACTTATCTGCAGCTGAATCTTCAGACTGATACATGCAACGGATATGTGGCAAGTATCACCTTCAGCGTAACATCACAGAGCTCTCCAGCTTCAAAGAAGTGAAGAAGAGAGCTGTGAAAATCCTTCCAAGCCTCATTTGCCTCAAACACGAAGACATCCTCATCACTGATGGAAGGCTGAGTTTGCTGCTGCTGCCGCCTTTTTCCCTTTATCAGATGTTGTTTTGCCTGCTCAGGGACCATGGATTCTGAAGCCATTGGCTGTTGCTTCTCTCACTGCATCTGTCTTCAAAAACTCCTGCCAAGGTAAAGTCCAGCTCATCAGGAGTTAGGTCCTAAAATTCAGTTCTGTTCATCATCCTGTTTAAAAACACACACAAAAAAAGAAAACAAGACATCAGGTAATGCTAGTACGCAACACTTCAATTACATTATAATAATACCTATGATCTTGGGGAAGGTTAGAGGTGAAGGGACCAAAAAACAGACCCACAGCTAAGAATCCTATGTAGGCACCTTTAGGAAAAGCCATTATTTATGAACTTGTTGTCCACACTTCTTGATAAAGACATGAAAAAAAAGGTAAATATGCACCACAGAATCATACAATTGTTTGGGTTGGAAAGGAACTTAAAAGATTATACAGTTCCAACCTTCCATTAGACCAGGTTGCTCAGAGACTCATCTACCCTGGCCTTGAACACTTCAGGGATGGGGTATCTGCAGCGTCTTTGGAAAACATGTTCCAGTGTCTCACCACCCTCACAGCAAAGAACTTCTTCCTAACGTCCAATCGAAATCTCTCCTCTTTTGGAACAAATTGGAACTGCTCCCATTTGTCCTATGACCACCTGCCTGAGTAAAAAGTAACTCTCCCTGTCTTTCATAAGCCACCTTTAAGTGCTGGAAGGTACTCCAGAGTATACTGAGAAGCATGTTCCTCTTACACTGATCACCTTTGGTTTCATGGCTTCCTAGTTAATTTATGATGCATTCATTCTTCATTCTATGCTAAGAGTTGACTGCTATAATTCAGGGATTTCTTCTCATGGACTCTGCTGTTGGAGGAAGTGACTGGCCAAAAGAACAAAAAATTCTTCTGCAATAAAAATTTAAGTCACATGTCTGGGAGCAGAAGTGATTTTCCTTTGTGAGATTTTGGGAGTGTCCATGTCTCTTACTAAATTTATAGCTCTTCATGCATCAGTACTGGAGAAAGAGCAGGAAGTGACCTGAGGCAACCATACTTGTTCTTGCTGTAGGTCACAGGGTTGCTGCAAGCAACATCCTGTGTGGTGACAGAGCTGGTGGCTGCACTGGGCCAGGCAGGTTCAAGTGAGATCAAACATGCAATATTTGCCTGTGGTGCTTTAAGTGAGGCAAGTATTCTTCCTTTAAAAGTTATATAAGAGAAAGATCTTACTTCTTCCAAAACTAAAAATTAGCTCAAAGATATTATTGGTCATGGGTTACATATTTTATAGCAATGAATACTTTTTCTGCTGAAAACTTAGCTTCATTATACCAGATTTGACAAATTACTAAGGTATTTTTCTAGCTCATTGTGATATTTTGGTTCTCAAACTAATTCTCCATGACTGGTACTCATGTTTAAAATGTCCTTCAGAGGTCACTACAGCACTGAGATCTGAAGCTGACACAGAGCTTCAGACACAATCTCTTGAGGTTATAAAAATTAACATGAACAAACAAGAGGGAAAAGACTGACGTTGAGATGCTCTATAGAGATGCTGAAAGGCATCATTATTCATTCAACATTATAATGTAGGTAAAATACAGCACCTCTAGCCAACACTTGTAGGGAACTCATACTTATTTTGGTCTTTGATGGACACTTTCGCTTCCCCACTCCCTGCTTGCTCACATCCAACCATTGCTATAGCGACTAAAGACACTGCTTTTAGACAGAACTGCCACTGACTGCTAAATTAGAGTTCACAGCTCCCAAGTCATAAGGTTTTTCCATCTGACACATATGCTACATTTATCTTCCTGCTTTAACTGCAGCTGCACACAGACTTTTTTCACCGGTTCTGTGTCTCAAGGTAAAAAAGGCTGATGTGTACATTTTACCTATTCTGGATATGCCACTGTAAACACCAACATAAAATCCATGAGTCTTAAGAAAAAAATCAGTGCTGTTGGGGCGAATTTTTTATGCTACAAATGAACTAAGCAATAGTACAAAAGCCAGACATAACTGATTTTAAGCAATGCTCTTCATCCATATCTCATGCTCATAGCAAAAAAAAGTCTTGGAGATGCTCTGAGCTCTTGCCTGTAAGAAAAGAAATTCAGTGCATACTTGGATTTATATATTTGATACATACTAAGTACCCACTTGATATCATAGGGGAAGAAACTAGAAATTACCCTAGAGGAAACCAATGGCATTACTCAGGCACACAGCCATAGAGAAGAAAATCACATCTATGAGAGAGTGCCCCGTATTATGATATCAAATATGTGCATGGGAACATGAGAACAAGTCAGTTACTGTTCCTCAGGTAAAGAGAAGTTTCTGCAACATGTTAAAAATTAACATGTGTAATATAACCTTCAGAAATATTCAGACAGCAATCGACTGACATACTGCAGCTTTTTTCTGATAAGACTTGGTGGCAGGTAGATTTTTATTCTTCCCCCAAGTCACCAATTCAGCATCTTGTTTCTGTCATACATCTAGGTCATGTAAATCTTTTTTGACATCTATCTCCAAATCTTCCACTGGTCTTAATTACAGAAGCTCACAATTTGAGTGTTCAAACAAATCATCTGCTATGGAAAGTACCAGCTGTAGCCATATTTCATTTGCAAGAAAATACTGGCTAAAGAAAATCTTTAGCCACAAGCCTTCTCTGTTCTCAGATTTCAAACAAAAAAGAAATTAATTTTAGTGGCATTTGACTCAAGATACTAAATTCTGAAAATCTGAAGATCACACCAAATTTATGAAGGTTAGTATATTTCAACTCCACAAACTAAGAGAAGAGCTTTTACAGATTTACTCCCCAAACCAACAGTAATTCAACAATAACATCCAACTACCTGACGTTAGTTTCATCCTGGGTGAATACCACACACACACACACACACACACACACACAGCCTTTCCTTTCTAGAGCAAAACACTGCCATGGCCATTCAGAACTTCAAAACCACGTCCCCTTTTTCATCTTGACAATTAAGTCTTCCAGCCTGTATACATATTGTGATGACATTAAGGGCATAAGTGACCATCACAGCAAGTGACTGACTCTAAGGAAACTAAAGGAAGTGCCTCATTCATAACATCATCTATCAATCCTTGTAAACAGCTACCTGACACATTCCATGAAGAAGCAGCTGTCTGAATAAAAAAAAAAAAAAACAAAACAAACAAAACAAGCAAATCCCACACATCTTTACAGCTCGCCATCATTTGCTGAGAGCCAGTTAGCAATTTCCTTGTTCAAGTTAAATATTTAGAAGTACTGATGATGTCTGCTATTCTCAAGAGGACAGCTGTTCCAGACCCCAAAGTCTGAATGCTGGCCCTCAGGCAAGGGACTGAGGATCGCTTCCTAGCTGTTCCTCAAACTTATACAAGCAAGAAAGGATGGAAGGTCAGAGCACAAAAAGCTATCTTACAACTGCTCTAATTCAGATAACATCTGAATTCAGTAACATCTGAAAGTGACATGACTTTGATTCAGACATTCTAGCTAAATCTTAAACTGAAGTGTAAAATTTCTCAAGTCACATTGAGTACTTGTCTCCAGTAGAGACAAAATACCTCCATTTTGAAGCAAAAAGAAATTAAAACAATAGGCAGTGATAGGACATGAATAACATCACTCTGTTTTCCCCCATTATGAAACTAAATCCCAGGAATCCTGGTGGACAAGCCAATTGTGATAGATGAGTAATGTGATGACTGACTCTCACAAGTAATAGACAAATATCATGTGTACAGGTTAAAAAAAGTTTTGTAGATTTATAGTTATATTTTACCCCCTCATGTGGTTATCAAGGGACAGCTGGATTTGGGACATCTGGGAGGGCTGGCTTGTCACTATGGCAACATCTGACCTTCAATCAGGATTTGAGGAAGAGATCTTCACCACTGGACAGTGAAGAAGGGGTTGATTGACAGAACTTCAAGAGGGGTTAAAGGGTTAAAAAGGGGAAACCTCCATTGTGAGGGGGCTGAGCACATGGCAGAGAAAATCTTGTGCTCCCAGCATCGTAACCTTTCTTCTCTCTTCAGTCTTTTGTTGTATTTTTGATAAGGTTTAATAAACCTTCCTAAACTAGGAAAAGGGAGTAGCTATTTCTCACACAATCTAGACATTGGAGTACATGGCCTCCTTTCCCCTGTGGAGCACCTCGAGAGGCAGTGTCCCAGAAAGAAGGGATCATCCTTATTCTTTGTCTGACACATGGGAGGAAGATACTTCAGTGATATAAAACAAACAAAACCATGACTGCCACTGTAACAAAAACTAGGCAGTGTTCAGATAAGAGGTATTAAAATTCATGTAAATCCAACAGTCCTTATGATCAGTGGTACAGAAGCTGGAAAAAAGGTGGCAGAAGTGCAGGAGAAATAAAGATACAGATGAAGTTCCCCCAGGTATCCTGTATGTAATTTTGACTACCTACCCCCAAGATGAACTAAAATCACATCATGATCTGTGCAAAGAAGGGTGGTGAGCCTCCCTCAAAAACCAAAAAGGCCTTTTAATTGAAGGAAACAAGAGATTTGCCTTTGTACATGTGGCTGTGTAAAACTAACTTGTCTAACACAGAGCCTGGTGAGTCTCTGTGGGTAAGGAAATGCTCTCACTGCTGCCCACAAAATCAGAACAGCAGAGGCAGCAACAAGATCTCCTCCAGTTTAATCCAGCTAACAGAGAAATTTGAGTTGTTGTCTTGCGTTGGGCTAAGAAAACTTGAACGCTTGGAGAGAGGACAGTTGGCAGAGCTAAGGAAGACCCCTTAGGGAGGGAGAGAAGCGGGAAGGGCAGGAGACACTGCAGTGCAAACTGCAGACAAGCAGCAGCTTTGGCAGGGACTGTGCCAGCAGCTGTTTCACTGCTCAGTCTGGCTACAGCTGCACTATCGAGAAGGAACATGGGGGGAAAAAGCTGATAAGACAAAATAGTGTAGAAAATCCTCAGTTCACTCCCATTCTCCCCTCTCATCTTTAATTCTATTAAAGACGGTGTGGAAACATTATGCAAAACTGTTCAGATGCCCACATTAATTAGGTCAAATTAGACAAGGCTGGAAAACATGGGAATATTCAAATTACACACTGTATTACAACCCTAAGCCTACTGCACTTTTCAGCAGAAAGTTATTTAAAAGAAAGGAAAAAAAAAGTCAGAAACCACCCATCTAACTGGTTTAGTTTCTTTAAAACCACCAGGACTGCTTTTGTAGAAACACAGAGAAAACTTTCTTGGACAACACTAATCTACAGTTTCTAAATCCTTTCAGCATTTCAAAGGCTCTTTCCAGCAAAAGTGACATTATTGTTTTGTTTTACTTTTGTTTCACGCAGATAGCTCAGCAACAGTGAAATGGGTACAGCTAGCAGCATCTCTCATAAGTTTGTATAATGAAAATCCCATTAGTGCTGCAGACACACAAGCTGTGAATGAGTACTGCCCTTCCTTGGAAAAATGCAACAAAAAAGGTGTTTTGTATAGCATGAAAAACATAGTCAGATAAAATTTCATTTTGGAAATAATTCTTCCTGCCAGTCTCTTCATGCTGTTTTGAGACAGCTTCTTCACAGCTCGCTTTGATTCAGTGCTCAGTGAAGTTCTCCTGAGGTTTAATCCCAGCTTCCATGAAACACCAGAAAGGCTACCTGTCTCCTGGGATTTACAGAATGACAGGTTGACAATTTTGTTCAATTTTGCTTCATAAAAAACAAACAAAACCCTCATATGCCATGATTTCTTTATGTTTCACTTTTACTTCCAAACAACCAGCAAAATCGCTCACAAGTCACCAAACAGCAAAGCAGGACTCTGCTTTGCAGATATAGGGGTAACTAAGGCACAGATTATTCACACAATGTAAACTTGGGAAGGCCCAAAAAGTAGAACACAAAATAAAAACCACTAAAAATCAGTGCAATGGGAGCATAGTGAAGTGCTGATGGATAGATACAAAACTTAACTAGCCTACTACATTCACAAGAACACAAAACAGTCCTTTACCAAGGAGAGGCACTATGATAGACCATATTAAAATAGTTTAATAGTCTCCACAGCAGCATTTAGTTCAGCCATTCCCAGGAAGTACTAACAGAGAGTAAAATTATTTCTAAGTCATTTGGCAGCTTCCTTTGAATTATGATTTTAAAAATTTAAGATTTTAGCTGAGGGTTAGAACCAATTCATATTGAAGTTAGACACACTAACGATAAGTTAATGATTATTAGATGCTTAAGCCAAAGCTAATTGTTATATTAGAGCTTATTTATAGAAGGAAGTGGAGCAAGCAAACCATTATGGAACATATTGAAACCAGTAGAAAAATGCCCAGCACCTGGACTCTATGTTAATCCATCATGAAGCAGGGGGCCTTGGATCATGCCAGAGGGTCACAGAGACCTGATGAAGACCTTCTGGACTTCATCCTTGGGACCACTGACCCAATTCGAGACCACCGACCCAATTCAAGAGAAGAACTGCACACACATGAAGCACTAATAACCTCATTTTAATACAAAGTGGGGATGGGAGGTGCTGGGGTTATGCACATGTATTATTTTGGGAAATAAACAGAAGGCAAAATTCCTTGTGCGGTGCAGTCACGCATTTCAGGGATGATCCCACCCATGCCACCTGCCCAGAGTAATAAACATACCACTTCCTAACTTTAACTATTGAGGGTCTTTGTCTGTGATTTTTGGTTTTAATGATTCACCTTTATCCTAGACATGTAAATCAAGGCATGGCATCCACTAGAGCATTCCAGAAATGTAGCCAAACAATACTTCCCATGCACACAGCAGTCCCTTCCTCCCAGGACTCTCTGCCTTAGCTGCCAACCATCATCACATGCTCTCACTTAGAGCTGAGATTCCCAAGATAAACAGCTCAAACCACAAAGCAGTATCACCTTCCTTTTGTCTAGAGCTGCAAGGCTCCTTCAAATCTGGAATCAAGAGGTGGCAGAGGTAATACAAGACAAGCGGCTTCGCAACCCAAGATGCTGCAACCATTGTAGGAAATTACTATTACAAAAATCTGTTTGGTGAAACATGCTGGGGAAGAACTAAAGCACTGGCTAATGTGGTGCTGCGCTGCCTTGCATCAAATTACCGGCAGCCATTACACAAGGATCCTGTCTTTGTGTGACCACACTGATTACATTTGCCTTTACAAATAAACAGCCAACTAGAAAACTGGATGCCAGGCTACTGGCATTCCACTAACAATTAAAAAAATAAATGAGGTTATGAGCACACTGCACAGAAACCCCATGCACAACCTTGCCAGGTAATAATGCAGTCACACTTCTTTCACAGCACAAGAGTTTGCACAGATTACAGGGAACTCAGCCCAAACTAACTCAAAAATCTCAGACTACATTGCTTGAAGGTGGCTGAACCTTTTGCAACTTAACCTCCACTTCCAGCAAAGACATATGAGACACGTCTGTTGTGGTTTTAATCTGACAACACTTGATGAGCTATTTTACTTGTTGTGGTACTTCTCCATAGCGTGATTTGTTTCTTGATTATCTCTGCAGAAGCCTTTGCAAACATCGCAGAAAGCCACGTTTCTCTGAGTTTTGTAACAAGTGTAGGTTTTACAGGAATGACTAAAGCAAAGTAGAAAACACAGATACACCTCCCAGTGGCCAGTAAGCAATTGTCTTGAGTGGAGATGGAAAAGGGGAACCTACCAAAGGAGGAAGAAAAGCCAAGAAGCAGGCAGTTCCAAGAGCTGGGGGAGCTGTGACATCTTAAATTTTTATTTATTTGAGAAGGGGAAGCTAGGAACTCCTGAGACCCTCCCCAGTAACAATGGGTAATTTCTTGCTGTTTTTTTTTTTTTTTTTAACAAAAATACTTGTTGAGGGTTAAGCCAAGTGACTACTCTTTATCCTTCACAAAATGCCAATAGTGAGCTGACTAAGGCAGTACCTTTGGCTGTGGTCTCCACATGGAGCAGCTTGAAACGCGGGGAACCCCGGCTCAGTCAATTTTTAATTAACATTTATCTCCTTCTCGGACGGTATGGCTGCAGGGGCTCTCTCTGTGAACGCCCACGCAGCACAAGCCCCCCGATGCCGAGCCCGGGCACGGTGCTGCCTCTGCGCTCTCTAAGCACAGTCCCGCCCTGGTAACCATTTGCACCGATTCCACCTTAATTCCCCCCACACCGGCGCTGGATCCAGCTCCCGGCTCCGATCGCGGCGATCCCCGTGGGCGAGGACGGAGCCGGGCCGGCCCCGCGGCCCTCCCGGGACCGGCTCCGAGCCGTCCCGCCCTAGCGGGGGTGCCCCGGGGGTCGGAGCCCTCGGCGCTGCTGCGAGGAGGGGGAGACCACGGCACCGCCCGCCACGCCGAGCCCGCTCCCGGGACCACTGAGAGGAACCTGAGGGCAGGGGGCGCGTTACATAAGGGCGGGGGAGCCGCCATGGCGGTACGAGCGCGGTACGAGGGCGTGGGACGGCGGGGGAAGGGCGTGGGCTGGGATGGAGCCCTCCGGGTGCGGGGGAAGGGGAGGCGTGAGGTGAGAGCCGGGGTGAGCCCCGCGGTACCCGCCCGGAGCCCGCCCCGCTCACCTGCGCTGCCCCGGCCGCCGCGGCGGGTCCGGCGGAGCAGCCGCCGCCCGCCAGGGGGCGCCCCGTGCGCATGCGTCGAGGGATGGGGTGGGTGGGGCAAGGGCGGAGCCTGGCGGCGCTTCCCGCGCTCCCGCCCCCTCAGATTCGCGGGGGAAGTTTGCTGTGTCTTTTCGGTCCATGGGGTGTGTGGGAAATAGACTTTCCCGGTTCTTGGCGCAAAAAAGGGTTGCTCTTCAGCGGGAAGCAGAAGCAGGCAGAGCAGCTCCTGAGAAAGACCATGATCCTGTCCCTCCAGTTAGTGCAATCTCCACCGGAATAATCTACCCCCTTCTTGAGGGGAAGCCGTGAGGAGTGGCTGAGGTCACTTGGTCTGTTCAGCCTGGAAAAGAGGAAACTGAGGGGAGACCCCATTGCAGTTACAGCTTCCTCGGGAAGGGGAGCGAGGGGGCAGGCACTGAGCTCTTCACTCTCCTGACCAGTGACAAGACCCGAGGAAACAGCCTGAAGCTGTGTCGGGGGAGGTTTAGGTTGGATATGAGGAAAAGGGGTGGTTGAGGGATAGTTGCTCAATCACGCACGTGGTGTTTGGGCGCTGGAACAGGCTCCCCAGAAAACTGGTCACAGCACCAAGCCCGACAAACTTCCAAGAAGCATTTGGACAATGCTGTAAGGCGCAGGGTGTGACTCTTGGTGATGTCCTGTGCAGGGCCAGGATTTGGACTCAGTGATCCTTGTGGGTCCCTTCCACATAAGCATGTTCTGTGATTCTTTGATTCTTTAATAACGATCAGATTGATCCTGCTTCAGATTTTGAGGGAACTGCTCTCCATGAGTTCAGAGAGAGAAGGATGTAATACAGAGAAGGAAAGGCTGTAGCAGCTCCTTCCTCTTCACCTGTCCACCAGCTCTGGTCTCTACAAGTGTATATTATATCTATATCTATATATCTATATATCTATCTATATACATATCATGCAGAGAGATACATACAGCCCCTCCAGTACAGGAATACATTTCCCCAATACACACTTTTCCCCTGGTTTGATTTAGTCTCTGTTAGTAGTATCTTTCTCTGCTTGTGGAATAAGCGTAAGCCTTGGTCCCATTTGGTCAAAGCTTGACTTCAGAACTTGAAAAGAATTGGCCAGGAAAGTTTCGCAGGCTGTTAGAGCCAAAGACCTTATGAAAGAAATAGATGCCCTGGGGAGTATGGAGTCTTCCTTGCATAAAAGCAAGCACAGCTTGCCAAGTGAAAATGCCTGTTGCCTCCAGCCCCACGGATTAAGAGCCCAACAGATTTCCCAGTTCCATACTGCAGAGCTGAAAGCTGGACTCCCACTGGATGCCAAATGTGCATAATAATTCTAGGATTTCCTTTTTTCCTGAATCCAACACAATTCTGCTGAAAGGCGGGAAGGTATTTTATAAATCCCTATTTATCTGAGAATGAGTGGCTGGAGTTTGCAGTTCCACACAGAGAACACATATACTGTTTTTAGGAGGAGATGCATATCTATTTAGGAATCTTTAAAGGCAAAAATATCCAACTAAATAACACTTCTGTTTGAGGTGGTCTGTTTGACAAAGAGACAGAACACTGTCCATGAAAATATGGGGATCATTGTTATTATCTCAAATATATCTGATGGGTTTGGGTTGTTATTCCACACCCTTGTGCCTTTTATTCCATAAAGGTCAGAGGCAGTGAAAATTCAGGGGCAAACAGCTGAACTGATTATATGACGTGCTTATCAAAAAATTGCACTAGTTGTGATCAACCCAGCACATTTAGGTTTTGCATAAATCTCAGAAAATTCCTATTCAGCTATGTATTTGTTCTGGTTTGTTTGTTTGTTTGTTGGTTGTGTTTTTTTCTGAACATAAAAATCTCAAGCAATCCTCCTTAAGTTCATCCATGTTTTTGAAACGTACTAACCTGAATGTATGTGGCAGAGATGTTGCTGTCCATGTAGAGTTTCCAGAAGGCTGGAATCGGACAAAGTGACCTGTACAGACTTGTGTTTTGCAGATTTCTCCTCCCCTTCTATCACAGTGTACACTTCTATTCCCTATTGGCCTCAGAGTTTCTGCATCATATACCCACAGTGTCCAGCCTGGCAGCTTTACTTCCCCAGACTGGTTCTCTTCAAGATGAAAGCCTGACACCTAAGAAGTGCCAAGGGAGGAAATATTATCTTCCAGCTTTCTCAGACAAGTGTTGGGGATTGAAGCAAGGTCTGTGAAAAGGTAGAAGTCATCAGTGGGCAGACTGCTGTTCTAAATGAGGAACTTTGTGCTCTTATTTCTGGCTTTGAGAGTTAGTGATACTGCTTCTAATATATTATGTCGCTCATCCAATGCTCCTGGAAACCACCAAAAAGGCTGTGATTGACTTCAATCATAGTTTGATCAGGCCTCAACCCACAAAGATGCCATTGTTTGGTTTTACTGCCATTGTGGTGCTTGGCATAGTGCTTCTCCTGCTCACACATACATTCAGATACATACATCCACTAACTCCTCACAAGCTGTGCTTTATAGGGGCAAGATATAATCCCTGATGTCAGAAATAGGTTACATTTTCCTGGATGTCAGCAGACTTTGAGGCTGAATTTCTGGTGATCTATTGTGACTGTTCTGGTAAATGCTTTACCTCTGTTCTCTTAGTAAATGTAAAATAAGTATTTGTCTGGATTCTCTTAAAGCCTTGAGTTTAAAATTGTAGAAGCTTTTTGGATTAGCAATTGTAGAGACCTGTAAAACTTCAGTAGTTTGTCTTCCTACTCTAAAGGCAACACATTTAAAAATATTGCTATTCCCTGATAGTAACAATTCTCAAAAGAAAAAAAAAAAGATACAACTTAAATAGCTGGATTTGTGTGTGTGTGTGATTTTGTTTTGGTTTTTTCCAGCTATTTCAGAGGGAAAAAAAGGAAGTTCACTTGATCCAAAAGACAAATCATGACTTGGCAGCTGAGGGACAGGACATAACCTTGAGTGAAAAAGATCTTTGGGTATTGAGTGACTGTGGCTTTGTGTGCTAATATCAGCTACATCAGCATGAGACAGATATGTCTACAAGGTGAAAACCCACAGGAGCATCAACACCTTCCTTTGGGAAGCTTCGAAGAGAAAATGAGTGCCAGGTAGCTGTGTCTTGCCAAGAAGGTGTCATGGACTGGGTATAGCTTTGCACCATGTTACTTGACATCTTCCAGAGATCCTGTGTTAGCTGCTGGATGAAGAACAATCCTTTCCCCAAACTTCTTAGTCCACAACTGCACTAACACAGCCATAGCCACTGCCAGGCTCCAAGGTAGCAGGTAATCATGGGGCTACACATACAAGCAAAACATCTCTTTCTTAGTGCCTTTGAGCTAGCACTGAGGTTGCTCAGCACTGCACAGCACAGGCATTATCTAAAATGGCCTTTAGAGTATTGAGGATCATGCTTTAGGATTTGTCTGCCTGTGATCCATATTATGTTTGTAAGCACTTGGGAAGGTCAGTGTTTAATGTAACTGTCCATGAAGAGTCCCAAGTTTCATGACCTTCAAGGCATCAGATGTGTTGTGTGTGACAGGGCAAAACTGAAATAATCCATGTCTTGAAAAACAACTATCTGAAAAATCTGTGCTGCTGCTTCCTTATCTACAGGCCTGTGGCTTACATCAACTTTTGTCATCCTGCTGAAGGAGAGTACACCTCTGTCTGGCATGTTTCTTCCCTTTTATCTCTTCCCTGCTCCTAAGAAGAGAGAGCATGAAATGGGCTACAAACTCTCCTGCCCCTAAATTGGTTACTGATTAACCATATGGATTAGGCAAAAATCCTTGTGAGTCAGGATTTCTTTATCTAGAAAATGAACATGTGAACAGTGAGTATAAACTGTGTTCATAAAATGATGCATTTTAATGATTCTCAGTCACTCATTCCTAGTGTCATGTCCATTACAACTGACCCATGTAAAAGGAGTCTCCTTTCCAAGGTGTCTCCACAGTCCTGTGCAGAAAATCTCAGTATCTCAGAAGCTGTTAGCTGTAACTGTGTCTCTGTTAATCAGTATCCTCGTTGATTTTGGTTGGTTTGGTTTGGTTTGGTTTTTTTTGCACAAGAACTGACCATAGCTCTGAGTGACCTAAAAGGGTACTTCTAAGGAAATAACTGATATAATATTTCAATAGCCAAACTGAATTTTATTTCTATATCTTTTATTTTAAAGCAAGCAAGCAAGCAAGCAGCACTGGGTGTGCTGTGAGTGCAGTGGAGCGGTGACTCCCTGGCCACCCAGTGCTGCTTGCTTGCTTTCTTTAAAATAAAAGATATAGAAATAAAATTTGGTTTGGCAACAAAATTTTATACCATAACTAATTGGTCTAATTTTTTTAGCTTTTTCTGGCCCATACTACATTGCTTGCTCTAAATCATGACGTAGCCTCCTTCCAGACAAGTTCATTAAAATCCCCTTAAAATTGTACTTGTGTTTAAAAGGGCTTTTGGTACAATTTAATGTCTAAGAGAGAGAGGAGGATGGAAGTGGAAATGTGCCACGTGAGCATATATTCAGCTGGGAAGGTAACATTAATGATTAGGCTGTGCAGGCAGAACTGGTGTTAACAGCACATGCATCCTTTGAGGATTTAGAGAACTGAACTACACATAAATACTTGCTTTTTCCTCTTTTTTGTTTTTCATACCAGAGAAACTTGAATCTTGTTTTTTGCCAGTATAATTCCAGTGTAACTACACAGAAATCACTGAAAGAAAATAAATGCAGACCATCACATCTGCATAATATTAAAGCCAGCTATTACATGATTTTCAAGTTTTCACCTGTCTTAGAATGCAGGTATCAGTTCTATAAGGCTCAAAAAAGTCCTTAGGTACTGTATTCCAGGTCAGCACTGCAGAGGGAAGCAGCAGCACCTCATTATGGAAAAGCAATGTGGCCATCAAAGGATTAGTGCAAGCTCCTGCTCAGGTTTTAATTTTTTCTCCCATTAGAGATTACCTCATTATTAGCAAGCTGGGAGGCACTGGTGAACATGAGTGTCTGGAATTCCTTTATATAAAAATACTGCCACTATTTGTAAGTGTTTGGGGGGGACACAAGACAGATGATGGACTTTGGACCTAGTTAACATAAGAGATTTGATAACAGGATGCCCTGGCAAAAGCAAACGGAACTTTGAAAATGAGACCTAGATTGCAAGACTAAATCAGACAGGTTAACCAAAAAAAAGAAAATCTCATTAAACTCTGCAAGCAAGAGACATTGCTATATGCATAAATTTGTGTATGTGATTTTAACCTAATCATTGTAGTACACATTACTAGTCTCCCTAAAATATAAGCATATATATCCCACAATAAAATCAGATTCTGATCACTGAATCAGTTTCCCTGTCTCTCTCCATCGCTGACAACTATTGTCACCAGATTATTTTTGAGCATTGACTGTATCTTCCTGTTGCAGAACCAGTTTAACTAGAATGTTTCTTGAAAATAATTTTGAATGTGACGACTTAGAAAATGATCAGCTACCAGCTATGAACATTAAAAAGCTGAGAACACAGAGAGGAAATAGTTTGCACAAGAACAATTTTAATCCTAGAAGCACCTGTCTTCTTGGATAAATGTAAGCTTATTCATACTCTGGTAGAAGTTTTGCAGTCCTACAATTGCAGTCCTACAGAAGCTACAATCCTACAATTCTCTTGATGATGAGCTCAAACAAAGCAAGGGATCTGCTTGGAAAAAGGAAAAAATGCATGGTCAGATAATAGATGCAGAATGAAAGAATCTGAGAGATTGAAGGTACCAAAAAGTTGAGTCAGAATTTTTGCAGACAGTTTTGCAACACTCTGAACCATCAGTGATCTCAGATGCTTAATTTCAGTGGAGAAGTAGTAAAAAACCACAAAACAATACAAAAACTCATCCTGAACTGCTGGGTTCAGGAGATTCTGGGCATTTAGAAATCCATGTTCTGAATTGCTGCCTAAAATTGCCTGGATTTTTATGCATACTGGTACTACCTGCAAGCATTAAAAACTAGTGTCCTAGTCATGAAACTGGGGCCTTGGTGCTAGCAGACAGTGGCACTAAGAAGTACAGCCCTGATTTTCTCTTGTAAGTGGCCTAGGTTTGTGACAAGAAACACAGGTTGAGCTGATTCTCCTAACATCCTGAGTAGGATTCAAGGACTTTGGAACAAAGTGGCAGATCCAGTCTCCAAAGAAGTATCCTCAGACTTTGCTAAAGAGACAGTCCAGGTGGCAGTGCTGTGGGGACTTCTAGTCCATGACATTAGAAATTCTGTAAGTAGTTCACCTTTATGCCTCTTGCTTTGGGGACCAGAGCCCTGTCACCTGGCAGGGCAGTCCCAACCCTGTTGGCAGCAGCCCCTCAGGGAGTACACAGTGCACCTGGCACATGAAATCCCTCTGGGACCCTGACTCTCCTGTGCTTTAAAAAAGCAGAACAGCTGGAAGAGCTGAGGAAGGCACTCCATAGACCTCTAGCCAACATCATGGGGCTTTTAACTGAGCTGTTGTTCATCATGTCTGAGGGAGACTACACTGACTCCAGCACAAAGATTAAGAACTAGGCGCTTCCTACTTTTCCCTTGGAACCTGGTTCTCTGCTTAATTAACACATCAGCATTTGGGCCAGACCCCAATTGCACAGCTCAGTGGTGCTGTCCTTTTCCTGGCACAGGGCTCCAGTCAGTGCTGGGGCCAAGGAAGAGGAGGCAGGGAGGACATGGAAGCACAAGAGACATCTCAGCAGGAGGCAAAGCACAGGGCCAGAGTCACTAACCTGACTCATAAGGAGTCCTTAGGCCAGGGTGTGCGGTACCACTCTTCAAATTTGGGACTTAGCTGGAGGTGGCTGCATGAAACCCACTCACATGGACTTGTGCTGGGCACCCATGCATGACCAGAGTTTGGGCTAAGCTTCAGCTGAGTGCTGTGGCCAGAAAGAGAACTGAGGAGCCTGGGAGGCTTGGTGCCTCAATTCTGTCACTGGTGTTCAGGAGATGAAGGCTGAAATCCTTGCTTTTGCATGTTTCTTTATGCCAAGCAGAAGACTTGGAAACTCAAGCAACATGGAGAAGAGCAATAGCTCTCATTTGTGACAGGCCTGTCCTCTCCAAAAGAGCTGAGTATGTAGTTCAAATAGAAGGAAGGAAAAACAACTTATTTCAGAGTAGACAAAAGTCACTAGGTCACTCTACTTAGATTTGGGGGATGCCACTGAGGCAGGGAAAACAGACTTACAAAATAGCTTACTGAAAATGCATGCAAATTGTACTCCTTTATCCTTCAGGACTTAAAGCATGCTTCTCTCAAATGCTTTGGAGGTTGAAGGGTCCTGGTTTTAAATAATAACCACATCTATCACTCTCAGAAATTTGCTTACCTTTTCTTTCTTTTATTTTTGCTTTCTCTATGAAGTAAAATATCCAAAGCTGGGAGCTTGAGCGTCACTCACCCTGAGTGTCCTGTTACATGAATGTTCCATGAGCAAAAAGGAAACTATTTTTGTGTCATTTAGCTCATCTAGCAACTATTTGTGCTGATGGCAACAAAACATTTACCTGTTGCCCGCTAAGAGCAGGAGGGGCTGGGTGGTGAGGGCTCCCCCTTTACTAAAGAACCTGTTTACAGAACAACTTGAAAGGCTCAGGTGAACAGGACAGATTCCAACTGTGCCGAAGGTGGCAGCGCGTTCAGGCCTGCCTGGGATGGCTGTGGGCCGCAGTGCCAGCAGTGCCTGCAGCAGGAATTGCACAAGTGGGTGCACAGATCCTCTGTGCTCTGGAGGGGTCTTTGACCCGTGTGTCAGCAGCTGCTGCTCTCTTGGACCCCAGGCCAAAGAGCTTCAGGGATTTCACCTCCTGTGCCATCAGAGCAGGCCCCTGGCTTGTGATGAGGAGCTGTGTGAAGGCTCATCTGGAGCCTTCCCCTGCACCCCCTGCCCTGGCCTTGGCCCTGGCATCTGTGTGGGCTGCACTTATGGCACCCAGTCATTTGTAGAGAAATACTGCACTGTTTTCACGAGAAGGTGTTTTAAAGATGTCTGGAAAGTGCACAGGAGCAGTGTGAGCAATGATACAGGGAAAGGTGTATTCCTTTATACTGTACCTTAAATGCATCTCTAGGACATGATTATGACTTTCACTACCAAGAGACACTGTGGTCCGTGTGTTAAAGAACTTATATGCATTTATTCATATAAAGGCATATTAATGGTGCAAAGGCGTAATTGATAATCAATGTAATAAGGTATGTTACATAAAGACCTGTATTATTTCAGGTATTTCCTACAAAATATTGGGAAATTCAATGTTCTTCAGAGCGTTTTATAATTCAACAATATAAATTGAAGTGAAAGCAGACTACCCACCTTTGTGGGAATTCCTGCCTTCCTCAGCACAATGAGACAAAGGTGATGGGATGTACATTCAAAGCAGCCCTTCTAGAGCTGCATCACTTCTTTGCTAACACTCCCTGTTATGCAGCTGTGTTCCAGCTGCAGGTGTGGCATAAGCCCTTAGGTGTGCCTGGGAATGGTGGCCTGGAAGCACCTGCCTGAGCTCTGTTTTGAATCAAGGCAGCTGAACTACGCTCAGCACATGTTCTCTTTTCACTGGTGCCTCTGGGAAATGAGATTCAATTCTTGCTTTTCACTGTGTGCTTCTCTGCCCAATGACTGCATCAAACTTGACTTCAGACATCTTCTTCAGAAAGTTCAAGGCACGTTCTGGAAACACCCTGGAAGAGACAGTAACATGAAATTAAAAGTGGGATAGAAACTTAAATTATGGGAAAAAGTGTTACTGCAGGTGAGGGAAGAGCTGGTCTGGCAGCAGAATGCATGCACACATATGAACTGAGACTATGTATTAAACCAGGCATTATTTCCTAAGGACATGTGGGCCTTGTCAATCTCTGACAAGTTTTAACTCAAATCCCACCCATCTTTTTTTATGACAATTCCAGGACAGGTATGTACCAACCATGATTTAGGCTGCAATATTGCTGCAGAATCCAGAAAGTTTTCATACTGAACATAGACACAAGTATTTGCTTTCTCTTTGCAACAGAGCCCTTTAAAAGCAAATTTTCCAGCCTCAATGGCCTGAATTTTTGGTGTTGACATGGAGAAACAAACACTCAGGTCCTCATCTCATTCTGGGGCTATGCTGGGACTGCTGTTTCAGACAATGTAGTGGCTCATAGAGCAGTGAAGCTCTGCACTGACACCAGTCAGCTGCAGCACAGGGTTCAATGCAAAGGCCTGTGAGAGGGCCCAACAAAATCTCAAGATGGTGTCTGCTGTTGTCACTGGAAAGAGCCACTGCATTATTAATTACCTTGTGATATGTTCTAAAATACAACTTTATCTTGAATCAGATTTTACAAGTTTGAGGGTACACTCAGCAGGTTACAGTTGATACATTTTTTGCCCTACTCACCTTTCAAGCAGTAAAGCTATGCTCTGATTTGATGGAACAAAAACCATTTTCTGGTTGGTCACTATTCCTTCCATCAAAGCCTGTACGACTTCTTCAATCTCCAAAATCTTTCCAAGCCTACACAGGAAAGCAAACACATAAGAGCTGCAGTGATAGAAAGGGATGGTACCAGCTGATCTAGGAGGCTTCACAAATGTACAAACTCAGGTAATTCAAATGCAACAATTACATGGGTTAAAGGACATTGCAGATTTTCTTAAGTTAATGATACAAACTGTTGTTATATAGCCAGCTGGAACAGAGGCCTAAAGCTGGGAATAATATGCAGTGCCTTACTGCAATAAGGAAACACAGGAATGCAGAGTATTGAGAGTTACCTTGTACTGGGGTTTTTGACAAATCCAGTGTTTATAAAAACCGGGCAAAGGCACGTTGTTTTTATTCCATCCTTTCCAAGGGCAGACAGCTCCTCTGTCAGAGCTTTATGAAATCCAACTGCAGCAAACTTGCTTGAGCTGCAGAAAGGGAGAAAGTACAGATGAGAAGGCAGAAATCCATTTCCACCTTTCTACCACTGCAAACGGCTTAAACGATCATACACATACAGTACAGGGTAGGATGCAAAAAGCTCCAAATAATATAATCCAGCTGAGAGGCAGAGCAAGGATTATATTAACTTTCCGTGTGCCAGATTGTAGTGCTGGATAAGATATTGAAACTTGTGGAGTAATTGTGGAAAGTAGACAGAGTATGAACAGGCAAACAAAGCAGAGATGAAAACATCAGGAGATCTTAGAAAACATTAACTAGTGTGTGTCAATTGATGCACATCCAATTTTTCCCATGAGAGAAGATTTTTGGAAGGAATGCATCATGAATGACTGAAATTAGGAAGGATGGGCAGGGTAGAAATGGAGATTAATCTCTGACTACTTATTGTATCACACAGCAGCATCTCAAATCAACTGTGTGTGCTTTGAAATAGTGGGATACTACACAAGCAAAATGTAGAGGAGGAATGACCTGCCACAGAAATAGGTGTGGGCCTTAAGTTTAAATGAATTCCAAAGAAAATAGATATCATATGACTATTCTTTCATACAAACATTGCTCACGATTCAGTCACAGCTAATTACTTGGTTCTTCCTGATGGAAAAGACGCAATTAAAACTTTTTAAAAATTAAGCAAGCTGATTTCAAAATGACTTACCAATATGCCACCATGAAAGGAGTCACAAAATGACCTGCTGCTGAAGCCACCGTGACAATGTGCCCATAGTTGTTGTTCATCATGACTGGCAGGAAAGCTCTCGTGGTCTTGGAAGTCATTTAAACCAAGAGGCAAAATGCAGGGGACAGGAAGGAGGAAAAGAACATGGTTTTCTTAGGCATACTCAGCACTGACTCTCAATGTTATTCACCAGGTGGCCAAAGCTATCCCTAAAGCCATGAGGCGCACAGCACCTCAGATTCCCAGAGCCACAGGGATACCTGCTCTCTGACCAGTGGTGCAGCTGACAACCTGCTCTCCAAAGGCTGCAGCAGTTGGCCATAAACAGGAAATCGTTTTCACATCTTTCCTTTGCTGCTTTTAAGGCTTCAGGTGTCAGCAGAAATGCTGGCAGGGTGTCACCCCCAGCACACACAATAAACCACTTGTCAATCTATGGTTTCTCTTTTCTTCTGCCACAAACAAGTACTGCTGAAGCCCTCCCACCCTGTCAGCCCCACAACACCTCTGACAGAGGCCTTCTGTGCGTGCTGCAGATGAGGCTGTCACTAGCCAGCTCACATCAGCAAGAAGCCATTCCAGTTTCCCAGCACACAGTCTGCTTGGGTGCCCCTGTGCTGTAACAGCTCATTTGGTAATTTCACTGCTAATGATGGTTGCTCTAAATATGCGTCCTCATTGACACTGCCAAACAGCTGTATATATAGATGGTGGTGGCCCTTACCCACATGTGACCCAGAATGTTGACTTCAAACATCCTTTCTATCTGGTGGTCCTGAGTCGAGAGAAAGTCGGCAGCTGTAATCACACCAGCATTGTTCACCAGGACAGTCACATCCCCAATATCCTTCTTCACCTTTTAGAGAGAAAACAAAAGCCCAAAATTGTCTCTGTCACTCAGGAGGGGGAAAAAAAAAGTAAGGGTGGGGAAGATGAACCATAGTTAAATTCTTAACGTTGCATCTTCAAGGGAGAGGGAGATCATGCCACATTTCCAGATGTGGCAGGAACTTTGCAGTAGATCCATGGAATCTGGTTTAGATCTGATTCTTCCCCATTCATTAATGTCGGTATTTATTGTGTTCCACAAACTGTGCACAGTTTGGACCGTGTAGTCACAATTGGTGTGGGAAATGGATTTGTAGAGAGTTCTCAGGGCCTGACAGAAGGTCCTCACAGTATGCATCTGTATGCAAACCGAGACAAGAATTGCTGACTTAGAAATGCCATGGAATAGGACAGATATTGTTGAGAGAGAAATGGAGCTAGAAAAAAGTTTCAAAAGATGGCCTTGCAAATAAGACTAGATACTTTGGAGAAATAGAACTATGAATCATGCATTGTATTGGGACCCACGAGGGGTAGTTTTAGATGATTGACTTTAAGGCATCTACAGCATGGCGTGGCAAAAAGCTGATAGGTCAAGAAACACTTAAAGTGCATTCTAATTAGGAAATAGTTGACTTCTGTTTGTGATGGTGTGAATTATAACATCTGTATTGTCTCATCCTTCTCATAAGACTGAAAATGGAATAAAAGTTTTTAAAACGCCTCTCAGTTGCCCCATCTCTGGGTGAGGAAAAGGGTATTGTCCAACACTTGGGACCACAGAGGTACAGACTGTTTTGAGGCAGCTGGACCACAGCCATTACAATAAAACGTTTCATATGTTCTCAGTGCTGTGTTCCTTCAGAGGCTGCAACCCTAGAGAGCAAACTTGGCAAGAGGATGTGATATGCTGGAGCCTCCCAAATAGGATGAGACTGGTTGTGATCTTGGAAATGCTACAGCACTCTGTGTCCAGAGAGCAGCGAGGAATGGAGAGCTTCCAGGGGCTTGCAGGATTTATGTACAACATGTCTTCTCTAGTTTTCCTGCCTTCTCTGGAAATCAAGCATGGTTGGGAAAGCCTTTGGCCGTGCCCCTGCTGCCCCACCTTGTCTGCAGCGCTGTAGATCTCCTCCCGTTTGCTGCAGTCCACCACGAAGGTTTGAACAGTGGCTCCCAGCTTCTGGCATTCTGCTGCCGTCTCCTCAATGCCGTGCTGGAAGAGGCAAAGAGAAAGACACCGTGCACACCTGTCCCCTCACCACAGCTGAGCAGCAGAGGCTGAAGATGTTCCTGGATTGAGCAACCACTGCCCAGCCCCTGAACAGTTCATAGCTACCCAGGGAAGGAGCTACAGGTGGGGTCGCTGAAAGAACAGGCATTCCAGTTGGAAATTTTGCACTTTTGTAGAGTGACTACCAGAAAGGAAATCACAGAATCTTGAAATGGTTTGTGTTGGAAAGGATCTTAAAGACGATATAGTTCCAACCTTCCCTTGCAATGGGCAGGACACTAGATCAAGTTCTCTACTCAATCTGGCCTAGAATATTTCAAGGGATGAGGCATCTCTAAGTTCTCTGGGCATCCTCACAGTAAAGAATTTTTTCCTAATATCTAATCTATCCTCATCTCTTTCAGTTTGAAGCCATTTCTCTCTGTCCTGTCCTACATGCTTTTGGATATACTCTCTATCCATCTTTTTGTAAGCCCCCTTCACATACTAGAAGATTGCAATTAAGTCACTCCAAAGCCATCTGTTTTCCAGGCTGAACAATCCCAATTCTCTTAGCCTTAGGAATGTGGCAACAAGAGTGAATTTGGCTTGGTAAGGCACACATAGCTGCAAAAAGAGGACACGCAGCACCTATCACAGCACAGCAGGCAGCACTGTGAGTGTAAACAGAGCTCTTGCAACACAGGCCTGGCTGACACCCTGAGGTGGCTCGATGCATTTCTGTATTCACATGCTGGGTGTGAGAAGAGCCACACTTGTATTGGATCTGGCTGAGATAGAATTCATTTCCCCATAGGATCCTCACAGTGCTGTACTTTGCACTAGTTCCTAGGAAGGGGTTGATAACACACCCATTTTTTGGTTGCTGCTGAGCAGTGCTGATGCAGCGCTGATGCAGCATCATTGCTGTGTTCCCAACATTCCCCGCCCCATCAGTAGAGTCTGGGAGGGGACACAAGTAGGAAAGCAGAGAAAAACTGACCAAAGAGATATTCCATATCATATGACAGCTCAGATACAAAAGCCAAGAAAAAGAGGAAGAAGAGGAGGGGCATCTGGTGTTTACAATGTTTGCCTTCCGGATAAGCAGTCGCCAGGATGTGGGTGATCATCTCTTGCTGATGGGAAGTAGAGAATAATTTTTTTTTCTCTTTGCTTCTGTGCACACAACCTTTCAGCTTTGCTTTAGCAAACTGCTTTATTTCATCCTACAAGTAATCATTTCCCATGTTATTTCCTCTACCCAGTCCAGCTGAGAAGAGGGGATGATGGAGCAGCTTGGTGGGCACCTGGCATGCAGCCAAGGTCAATCTACCACAACTGTTCACAGTGCAAAGAGACTTTCCTTACAGGATTGCACTTGACACACACAGAACAGAAGCTTCCTTCTGTTACTGTATCAGCTCACTAAGCCAGGGCAGAAATTATTTTGCTGTTGTCTTGACCCCAGGTGCCAGAAGGCCGTGCGAGTGGGGCCCTGTGCTGGGGTCTGTTTTGCAGCTTCAGGATAACACAATTAGCTTCTTTGCTGACCCAATGTGTCAGAAACAGAAAGCCCAGCCTTTCACCCACCCTGTTGCACCTACACCCAGCAGTTTACCTTGATCCCTTCTGAATACCATGCTGTACGTTTGTATCTGCCCATTGTCCACTTGCCAAGGTCCTTTACGCGTGCTGCTGCCCAGAGGGCAGCCGGGCTCACGTACAGCCCGGCACAGGGCTGCTGCTGGTGAGAGTGCAGAGAAAACACATCTCCCAGCATTGCACACGAAACACCCGAGGCTACAGAGAGAACAAATGAAGGCAGACCTGCTGCTCTTTGCAAACAGCCTTCTGGTATCAGCGGCTTTCTCTGCCAGCCCAGGCAGCAGCTCCACCAGCAGCTTCCCGAGCACTTCTTTCCCTGTCGCAGGTGCTCTGCCGGCTGTTGCCTGCTCCCTCCCGAGTAGCACCGAGAGACTGTGGGACCAGAGTCCCACATGCTCTGCTGCAAGTGGGGCCAAATCCTCTCCTGGCGCTCAGCATCCCAGCCGGAGGAGCCAAGCGGGAGCCGATGGGAGCGGGCTGGAAGGGGCTGGGCGATGAGGGTGCAATGTGGTGCTGCCCTTCTTACGCCCCTAAATGCCCCGCAGACTCGGAGGTCAGACGGAGTGAGGACATGAGTGTGTCCATTACCTTATTGATGTCCCACAGCACCAGCCTGCTGTGGCGCTTGGCGAACTCCAAGGCGGTCGCTCGCCCGACGCCATGGCCAGCGCCCGTGATAAGCACCAGCTCCCCGGCGAGAGACTTTCTCCTCACAGGCACGAACAGCTTCACAAAAGCCTCCAGGTAGGAATAGAGAAGCGTGGCCAGGAACAGGAGAAGCTCCAGAAACAGATTCATTGTTTTCCTGGGGCTCTTTTGAGGACCGAACTGAACTTTAATCTCTTTTGTAGGGACCCGCGGGTTGCTGATTTACCCGCTGCCGCCTCAGTGCGCGCCGCGGGTGCCGTCAGCTTCCGCAGGATCCGCCCCAGCCCCGGTGGCTGCTCCGCCCAGCTGTCGCACGCTGACCTCCTGGTGTCCCCGTGCTGGTGGCCCTGTGGTGGCGCTGGGTGAGCGGTGCAGAGGAGCTGCAGGCTGCACTCCAACCTGCCCTCGCAGAACCATGGTCGCCCTGCAGCTAACAGGACGTACCGGACGTGGATAAAGAAACGTGGCTTTTAGGGCGTTTTCTGCCCTCTTGGCTAAGGAAAACAGAGACGATAGAGGAATGCGACCCCCTCTGTGTTCTGCCCTTGGTTCTGATCTGTCAGCTGCCCCAGCTGTTCATTCTCTGCTTTGTTTGTCCTCACACAGGTGGCAGTGCCTTCCTGTTCCTCTCTCAGGCCCCTTCCCTATCAAGGAAGCAGCAAAACATGTTCTTGTCATTTGCTGCAGGTGGAAAATAGACGGAAGGGGCAATAAAATTGCTTATCGAGTTTACTGACAGAAGCATCTTGAAGGTCCATTCTAGTCTGTATTGTAATTCTTTTCAATTTTTGTGCTTTGCACCTGTCAAGTTGGTCAGTGCCTTAAGGTCCTTGAGCAGTTTTCTTCATGGTCCTTCTTTCCATTGCATCTCTGCAAAGCCTGCCTGGTCAGCAGGCTTTGTCCCCCACCATCCTCTGCCAGGTCCCTGAAGGAAAGCTGAATGAGACAAGTCCTTTCAATTTCTGGAACTCCACAGGTGAGCTCTTGCCTAGCTGTTTGTCTTACTATGTCTTTTATTTAGTTATCCATACTGAGACCTTCCATCTTATGCTGCAGCCGCTTAGTTTCCATAAGTCCTTTGAAAAATGGCATTAAATTGCATGAATTGGAATATTTTTATTTAATTTAGTCTAAATCACACAACTCACACTTGGACTCACTTGTATATAATAGAGTATCCAGAGCCTTAAGCAGAACAGGAATGCTTATAGGAAATAGGAGAAAAGTACTTTCAGGTGTTTCTTCCAGCTCTGTCAATGTAACTCATGGCCTTTCCTGGAAAGGATTGCTGACCTTACTCCTTTACTTTTCAGTTAGAAAATCTGATGTATCGCAGTCCTGTTCATCATTTTATTTAAGGATGTTTTTGAGCTGCTTGGGGAAGAGTGAAGGGTTCACAAACATCTAACAACTGACAAAAATTGCTTCCAGTTAATACTACAGTTTTTAAAAAGTATTATTTTTGCCCTGGTGGTTTGGCTGCAGCTCACCTTGTCTGTGGGAGACTGGGTCAGTTCCAGCAGAGAGATTTTGAGCTAGGTGCATCCTGTTTTTCTCTTGGAACCTGGTTCTCTGCTTAATTAACACATCAGCATTTGAGCCAGACCCCAACTGCACAGCTCAGTGGTGCTGTCCTTTTCCTGGCACAGGGCTCCAGTCAGTGCTGGGGCCAAGGAAGAGGAGGCAGGGAGGACATGGAAGCACAAGAGACATCTCAGCAGGAGGCAAAGCACAGGGCCAGAGTCACTAACCTGACTCATAAGGAGTCCTTAGGCCAGGGTGTGCGGTACCACTCTTCAAATTTGGGACTTAGCTGGAGGTGGCTGCATGAAACCCACTCACATGGACTCCTGCTGGGCACCATGCATGACCAGAGTTTGGGCTAAGCTTCAGCTGAGTGTTGTGGCCAGAAAGAGAACTGAGGAGCCTGGGAGGCTTGGTGCCTCAATTCTGTCACTGGTGTTCAGGAGATGAAGGCTGAAATCCTTGCTTTTGCATGTTTCTTTATGCCAAGCAGATTTGCAGCCATAGAAGACACAGAACAGAACCACAGCCACACACAGAGTACTGCACAAGTTGCCTTGCCGAGTAATTCCTCTGGGCTCTGAGACCCTGGCCTAGATCTGGCAAAGCAGAAATCACTACAGTCTCCCCTTCCTTAGGAGCTAGCGTGTGTGCTAGGAAACACACTCTGCAGAAGAGCATTGTCATCCCCTGGATAGACTTTTGTTCCAATTTTTGTCTTCTAGGAGAAGCCAAGCATCTTGTCTGATGTCTCCTACTGAAGCCAGTCCTTCCCTAGTCTAAGAAAAGGGCCAAGTCATCCAATGTTGATTTTCTCCAGGGTCTTTTTAAGCTTTTTTCTGTGGAGTCACTGGACTGTGACTCCTTTGAGCAAGAATTCAAGTCATAAAACAGAAGAAATGTGGAAGGTGAGTAGAAAGAGAGACTAAGCTGGGTGGGAAGTTAAGAATGCTTGCCAGCCATACAAGAGAAAACTGGTAAGTACGTGCAAATCTGTAAAATACCGATTTAGCTCTTATGTTCCAGTGAGTGCTAAGTGCAAACATTTTGGCTGGTATGCTGCTTGCTCTGACAGATCTTTTGAACTTTTGAAGCATCTGTATTTTTAGACTTTTTGACTCCTCACTAGGTAAGAATAGGCAAAAGTGAACATAATCAAAAAGCTACACAGATGTGGCTTCAAGTGTCTCACATGCTACAGGACTGTCATGGTAGCAAGAGGGCAATATGCACCTCAGAAAGAAGCAGGGATGCAACCCTGCTTCTTTTTGGCTTGGTTTTTAAATGGAAACCATGCCTAAGTATTCTTTGATTGGCTTATAACCTTTTTTTTAATGTCCTGAATTTTTTGAAGCCCCTTTTTTCCAATCCTGTCTCAGCTACAGGAATCTTGCACTGTGAATCACAAGAACTGAAGCTGGGAAGTGTCCTGTTACATAAATATTCCATGAGCAAAAAGGAAAACAGTTGTGTGTTATTTAAGCTGTCAACAGTGCTTCTACCTGTTGCCCGCTCAGAGCAGGAGGGGCTGGGTGGTGAGGGCTCCCCCTTTTCTAAAGAAAAAGAACCTTGGTTTACAGAACAACTTGAAAGGCTCAGGTGAACAGGACAGATTCCAACTGTGCCGAAGGTGGCAGCGCGTTCAGGCCTGCCTGGGATGGCTGTGGGCCAGCAGTGCCTGCAGCAGGAATTGCACAAGTGGGTGCACAGATCCTCTGTGCTCTGGAGGGGTCTTTGACCCGTGTGTCAGCAGCTGCTGCTCTCTTGGACCCCAGGCCAAAGAGCTTCAGGGATTTCACCTCCTGTGCCATCAGAGCAGGCCCCTGGCTTGTGATGAGGAGCTGTGTGAAGGCTCATCTGGAGCCTTCCCCTGCACCCCCTGCCCTGGCACCACCTTTAAGCCCTGGCCCCTGCATGGGTATCACTGCCTGGCCCTGTACCTCACTGATCCTGATGTGGCTTCCCCGTGTGCCTGGGCACTGCCTCATCCCTGCAGCCTGGGCTGGTGTTCAGCAGACTCGGGTGATCCTTTCAGCATTGTGGCATGTGCTCCACTGGTACTGGACCTGGATACCACTTTCATTGCTGAGAGACACCTTTGGGTTAGAAAAATGTATTTATTTGTAATATGGAGTTTTGATGGTGTTAATGCATAATTGATAAATGTTGTAATTAGACATTAGATTACAAGTAAGGCTGTATTATTTCAGTAATACAAATAATTAATTCAATAATGCTCATTATAAATGCACACAAAACTCTAAGTGTTCATTAGAGCACATTTTTGAAACTTAAAATTATTAAGTGAGATGAAACAGGCCACCCACCTCCTCTATAAATTGCTTCTTGCAAGATGCTTTTGCTCAGGGATGAGTCCAGATTAACATGTTCTCAGGCAATCCCTTTGCACTCAACTAAGGAGCTGTGTTGTCCCAAACATGGGCTTTGTGGGCATCCTGCCTGCCCTAGCACAATGAGACAAAGGTGATGGGATGTACATTCAAAGCAGCCCTTCTAGAGCTGCATCACTTCTTTGCTAACACTCCCTGTTATGCAGCTGTGTTCCAGCTGCAGGTGTGGCATAAGCCCTTAGGTGTGCCTGGGAATGGTGGCCTGGAAGCACCTGCCTGAGCTCTGTTTTGAATCAAGGCAGCTGAACTACGCTCAGCACATGTTCTCTTTTCACTGGTGCCTCTGGGAAATGAGATTCAATTCTTGCTTTTCACTGTGTGCTTCTCTGCCCAATGACTGCATCAAACTTTGGAGTGGTCATCTTCTTCAGAAAGTTCAGGGCACGTTCTGGAAACACCCTGGAAGAGACAGTAACATGAAATTAAAAGTGGGATAGAAACTTAAATTATGGGAAAAAGTGTTACTGCAGGTGAGGGAAGAGCTGGTCTGGCAGCAGAATGCATGCACACATATGAACTGAGACTATGTATTAAACCAGGCATTATTTCCATAGCTCTCACCAATCTCTGACTAATTAAAGTCTATTCTTGGCCTTTTAGGACAGTTCCAATGCCAGGTATCTGTGGGCAGTATGTGAACTGCAGTATTGCTGCAGGATCCAGGAAGTTTTAATATTGTACAGATATAGGTGAGTATTACATGTCATGCTCTGAAAAGCAGTAGGCCTGTGGAAGGATGAGATTTTAAAACTGAAGTGCAGTTTTCACTCCTTAGATTCCTCCTTCTAAAGAGCTTTGTCTCTTTATCCCCCTGTCCTAAATTATGACCAAAAAAGCAAAGTTATTCTAAGTGCTTTGACAGCATCAGTTTTGACTTGCCTATGCTTCTGCAGACTTACACTCTCAACAAGCAGTTCTTGGAGTTGCAAAAGGATTTAAAATATTTTTACCGCTGTCTGGTGTTTGGTTTAGCAAACAAGAAACTGCCAAGTGTTTCATGAGATACTATAGGATTTAACTGAGAATCTAATTTAGTTGTTAGGATGTGAATTCCAGATTTGGAACTGGAGCTCTGCTAAAAACACCTCCTCAACAGAGCAGCTGCACTGGATAATTAAGTTGTGTAGGAGGATAAATCTTGCTTTCCATACAGAGAGCAGTACAGTCCTTTTGAAGCAATGTTCTCAGCCTCTGTGTCCTCAGTGCTGACATAAAGAAACAAACAATATGCAGCAGGTCCTCAGCTCTTTCTTGAACTTCTGCTGACTCAGAGGTTACAAGTTTGAACCTGGTATACTCAGGTAGTATTGTTGTTTCCACATCCATTGTTTAATTTTGCTTTGTACTTACATTTCAGAAAGCAAAGCAATGTTTAGCTGTGGTGGAACAAAAACCATTTTCTGGTTGGTCACTATTCCTTCCATCAAAGCCTGTACAACTTCTTCAATCTCCAAAATCTTTCCAAGCCTACACAGGAAAGCAAACACATAAGAGCTGCAGTGATAGAAAGGGATGGTACCAGCTGATCTAGGAGGCTTCACAAATGTACAAACTCAGGTAATTCAAATGCAACAATTACATGGGTTAAAAGACATTGCAGATTTTCTTAAGTTAATGATACAAACTGTTGTTATATAGCCAGCTGGAACAGAGGCCTAAAGCTGGGGATAATATGCAGTGCCTTACTGCAATAAGGAAACACAGGAATGCAGAGTATTGAGAGTTACCTTGTACTGGGGTTTTTGACAAATCCAGTGTTTATAAAAACTGGGCAAAGGCACGTTGTTTTTATTCCATCCTTTCCAAGGGCAGACAGCTCCTCTGTCAGAGCTTTATGAAATCCAACTGCAGCAAACTTGCTTGAGCTGCAGAAAGGGAGAAAGTACAGATGAGAAAGCAGAAATCCTATTTCCACCTTTCTACCACTGCAAATGGTCTAAACCATCATGTGCCTCTTAGTTGCTTGGGTGCTGTTTAAGGTAACAGCCAGGGGAGGGGTGAGGGCTGGTGCATCTCTGCTCTACCTTGTATCCTAACCCGTACCGCTTATTTTCACTATGTGCTCTCTATCCCTTTACCCCTCTTTCTGCTCCTTGCTATGTGGAGACAAAACCCTCCAAATAATATCGTCCAACTGAGACACAGGGCAGGGACTATTCTAACTTTGCCTGTGCCAGAGTGTAGTGGTGGATTAGATATTGAAACTTGTGGATTAATTGTGCAATGCATAGCAGGTATCTCAAAAAAGGGCACTTTGATTGCAAACAGACAGACAAACATTAGGAATTCTTAGAAAACTGCAATTGAAGTGCATCAATCCATGGACATCTTGTTCTTTCGCATGAGAGAAGATTCCTAAAAGGAATGCAGCCTGAATGTCTAAAATTAGGAAGGATGAGCAGGGTAGAAATGGAGATTAACCCACTACTGTTTATTGTACCACACAGGAGCATCTTGTAACAATTTTTTGTGACTTTTGAAACAGAGAAGCATTATGCAAGCAGAACTGAGGAACAACCTGCCGTGGAAATAGGTATGGGCCTGAGGTTTAAATCAACGCCAAAAAAGGAAAACCACAGAATCAGTTTATTGATTACTATGGATTTGGCAGCATAATCCCAGTAAAATCCCTGGCTGAAGAGTTCTCACATTGCTGACAGTGAGTGACTCTCTAAGAAGGAGTATTCCCAGGAAAAGATTGTTCTAAGAAGGAGTGTACCCAGGGAAGACTGCTGCAGCTGGAGCTGCTGTTATAGAAGGCTGGATGTGATGCAGGACGGCAACACAGAGTCTAACAGGTTTTTGGTGCTTGCACTGTGATTTTCCTGACACCTTTCAAGTAGAAAATTAATTTGATGTCATGATGGCAGAAGGCTGGGGGGAAGGTCAGCAGGGAGGACCTCCTGGTGGGAGGCTGTTATAGGACACCCAGCCAGGACAAAGAGGCAGATGAGGTGTTCTACAAGCAGCTGGTAGAAGCCTCATGGTTTCCAGCCCTTCAACTTGCCAAATGTCTGCTGGAAATACAACACAGCAGAGAAGAAGCAGCCTAGGAGGTTCCTGGAGTGTTTGGAAGACAGCCTCCTAACACAGCTGGTAAGAGATCCTACTGGAAGAGGTGCCCTGGTAGACCTGTTGTTTGTGAACAAAGGACTAGTGGGTGATGTGGTCGTTGGTGGCAGTCTTGGGCAAAGGGACCACGAAATGTCAGAGTTTTCAATAGTGGGTGAAGTAAAGAGGGGCACCAGAACTTCCACCTTGGATTCTGGTGGGCAGATCTTGGCCTTGTTTACAACACTGATTGACAGAGTGAGTCCTGAAGGGTAAAGGGGTCCAGGAAGGCTGGATACACTTTAAAAAGGAATTGTGAAATATTCAAGAGTAACCCATACCCATATAGTTGAAAGATAAGTGGTCAGGCAAAAAGACCAGCCTGGTTAAACAGAGAACTTAGGCTGGAACTCTGGGGAAAAAAACCAATGTATTCTTTCCAGATGGAGGGTCAGATAACTTGGGAGGACTATAAAGATGTTGTGAGGTCATGTAGGGAGAAGATCAGGAGGACCAAAGCCCAACTAGAACTTGGCCTTAGAGACAACAAAAAAGTTTTCTATAAATAGAGCAAAAGGAGGGTCAAGGAATGTCTCCATCATTTGTTGAATGCAGAAGGTAGTGTAATGACAGCGGATGAGGAAAAGGCAGAGGAACTTAATACGTTCTTTGTCTCAGTCTTTAATATTGTCCAGTTGTCCCTCAGGATTCTCAGCTCCCACAGCTGGAAGTTAGTGACAGAGAGCTGAGGGAAGGGCCCGTAACCCAGGAGGAGATGGTTAGTGATTTGCTGTGCCAATTCGACACTCAAAAATTTATGACATTTGATGGGACCCATGCCAGAGTAATGAGGGAACTGTTGAAAGAACTTGCCAAACCACTTTCAATCACCTACCAGCAGTCCTAGTTAACTGGACAAGTTTCATCTGTCTGGCAATTAGCAAATATAACACCCATCTATAAAAAAGGTTGGAAGGATTATCCAGAGAATTGCAGGCCTGTAAGTTAACCTTGGTTGTGGGCAAGGACCATTACAAGGCACATACAGGACAACCAGGGGATCAAGCCCAGCCAACATGGATTTTTGAAAGGAAGGCTCTGCTTGACCAACCTGATCCTTGTATGACAAAGTGGCCCACCTAGTAGATGAGGGGAAGGCTGTGGATGTGTCTATCCGGGGTCTATCTAGACTTCAGTAAAGTGTTTGACACCATCTGCCACAGCATCCTCCTAGAAAAACTGAGTGCTTGCAGCTTGGGTGGGTGGACTCTTCAATGGGTAAAAATCTGGCTGGATGGCTGGGCCCAGAGTGCTGTGGTGAATGGAGATAAATCCATTTGGCAGTTGGCCACTAGTGGTGTTCCCCAGGGCTCCACCTTGGGCTGGTCCTGTTTAACATCTTTGTGGATGATCTGCACACGGGGATCAAGTGCACCCTCAGTAATTGTGCAGAAGACACTGAGCTGATGTGCTCAGGGGGTGGAAGGCTCTGCAGGAGACCTGGACAGACTCCATCAGTGGGCTGAGGACACAGCTGCAGGAAGCTCAAGAAGGTGAAGTGTCAGGTTCTGCACCTGAGCCATGCAGTGATACAGGCTGGGTGAGGAATGGCTTGGGACAGAAAGGGACACCTGGGGTGCTGGCTGACAGCAGCTGAACCTGAGCCAGTGTGCCCATGTGGCCAAGAGGGCTGATGGCAGCCTGGCCTGGATCAGCCAGCAGGACAGAGAAGTGGTTGTTCCCCTGTACTGGGCACTGGTGAGGCCACACCTCGAGCGCTGTGTCCAGTTCTGGGCCTCTCACCTTAAAGAGGACATTGAGGAGCTGCAGTGTGTCCAGAGAAGAGAAACAAGGCTCATGAAGGGTCTGTAAAACATGTCTTATGGGGAATGGCTGAGGGAGCTGGATTTGTTCGGTCAGGAGAAGAGCAGGCTCAGGCCTCATGGCTGTCTACAACTCCCTGAAAGAAGGTTGGATGGAGGTGGGGTCAGTCTCTTCTGCCATGCCCGCAGTAAGAGGAATAGAGGAAATGGCCTGAAGCTGAGACAGGCGAAATTCAGATGAGATATTAGAAAAAAATCTTTTCACTGTTAGGGTGATCAGGCATTGGAATAGGTTCCTCAGGCAGGTGGGGCAGTCACCATCCTGCAGATGTTTAAGAGGCATTTGGATCTAGCACTGAGTTGTAGCATCCCATGAACTCTATTCTCTCAGTCAATTCCCAAGTCCTCTGCCCTGGCAACAGCAGTGACTAAGTACCACAGAGTAATCCTCCTGCTGGGAAAAGACAGACTCCCACATGGACTTCCCCTGGTTTCCCCTTTCCCTGTCTCCTCACTGGCTTGCTACCACAGGTGGCTGCCCCCCCTCCTCTAGAGAACAATCTCCTTTGCCCTGCCTTTAGCTCTGCCTCCCACCCCTTTCCCTTCTTAAGCTGCTGCACCAGGTGGAGAAAGAGCACAACCATGTGCTCTTTCTCACTGGGTCCCCTTTGGCCATACTCTGCTGGAATAAAACCTTGCAAAAAAGAGCCTTTCTTGCCTCTCTCACTGAGCTAGCTGTGGTGAGTGTTGTGTAGGGATCTGACTGCATTGCCTGAACATTAACCCAACCTGCTTTTCTACAGGAGAGGTTTGTTGGGAGCAGATAATAGGCAGTAGCACCCACCATTCAACACCTGCATTTTTACTGGATGATGTGGTTTAGGGGTTACAGTGGCTGGATGGGTGGACTGGATGACCTTAAAGGTCTCTTCCAACCCTGATGATTCTATGATTCTATTTTTACACTCTACAATGCCACAATGGTAAAAAGATCAAAAGCGCCTCCGTACGGGTTTACTTGACAGCACTACAAGAAATCACAGAATAAATACATTCTAAGGAGAAGGGAAGAGGATACCTTTTTTACTGAGCAAAAGTCTGCATTGGGGAGAGAAAACAGGAGAGTCTTTCATTAGTAGATGTGTTACGTGACTATTCTTTCATACAAACATTGCTCACCATTCAGTCAGAGCTAATTACTTGGTACTACCTGATGGAAAAGATGCAATTAAAACTTTTAAAAATTAAGCAAGCTGATTTCAAAATGACTTACCAATATGCCACCATGAAAGGAGTCACAAAATGACCTGCTGCTGAAGCCACCGTGACAATGTGCCCATAGTTGTTGTTCATCATGACTGGCAGGAAAGCTCTCGTGGTCTTGGAAGTCATTTAAACCAAGAGGCAAAATGCAGGGGACAGGAAGGAGGAAAAGAACATGGTTTTCTTAGGCATACTCAGCACTGACTCTCAATGTTATTCACCAGGTGGCCAAAGCTATCCCTAAAGCTATGAGCTGCACAGCACCTCAGATTCCCAGAGCCACAGGGATACCTGCTCTCTGACCAGTGGTGTAGCTGACAACCTGCTCTCCAAAGGCTGCAGCAGTTGGCCATAAACAGGAAATGGTTTTCACATCTTTCCTTTGCTGCTTTTAAGGCTTCAGGTGTCAGCAGAAATGCTGGCAGGGTGTCACCCCCAGCACACACAATAAACCACTTGTCAATCTATGGTTTCTCTTTTCTTCTGCCACAAACAAGTACTGCTGAAGCCCTCCCACCCTGTCAGCCCCACAACACCTCTGACAGAGGCCTTCTGTGCGTGCTGCAGATGAGGCTGTCACTAGCCAGCTCACATCAGCAAGAAGCCATTCCAGTTTCCCAGCACACAGTCTGCTTGGGTGCCCCTGTGCTGTAACAGCTCATTTGGTAATTTCACTGCTAATGATGGTTGCTCTAAATATGCGTCCTCATTGACACTGCCAAACAGCTGTATATATAGATGGTGGTGGCCCTTACCCACATGTGACCCAGAATGTTGACTTCAAACATCCTTTCTATCTGGTGGTCCTGAGTCGAGAGAAAGTCGGCAGCTGTAATCACACCAACATTGTTCACCAGGACAGTCACATCCCCAATATCCTTCTTCACCTTTTAGAGAGAAAACAAAAGCCCAAAATTGTCTCTGTCACTCAGGAGGGGGAAAAAAAAAGTAAGGGTGGGGAAGATGAACCATAGTTAAATTCTTAACGTTGCATCTTCAAGGGAGAGGGAGATCATGCCACATTTCCAGATGCGGCAGGAACTTTGCAGTAGATCCATGGAATCTGGTTTAGATCTGATTCTTCCCCATTCATTAATGTCAGTATTTATTGTGTTCCACAAACTGTGCACAGTTTGGACCATGTAGTCACAATTGGTGTGGGAAATGGATTTGTAGAGAGTTCTCAGGGCCTGACAGAAGGTCCTCACAGTATGCATCCGTATGCAAACCGAGACAAGAATTGCTGACTTAGAAATGCCATGGAATAGGACAGATATTGTTGAGAGAGAAATGGAGCTAGAAAAAAGTTTCAAAAGATGGCCTTGCAAATAAGACTAGATACTTTGGAGAAATAGAACTATGAATCATGCATTGTATTGGGACCCACGAGGGGTAGTTTTAGATGATTGACTTTAAGGCATCTACAGCATGGCGTGGCAAAAAGCTGATAGGTCAAGAAACACTTAAAGTGCATTCTAATTAGGAAATAGTTGACTTCTGATTGTGATGGTGTGAATTATAACATCTGTATTGTCTCACCCTTCTCATAAGACTGAAAATGGAATAAAAGTTTTTAAAACGCCTCTCAGTTGCCCCATCTCTGGGTGAGGAAAAGGGTATTGTCCAACACTTGGGACCACAGAGGTACAGACTGTTTTGAGGCAGCTGGACCACAGCCATTACAATAAAACGTTTCATATGTTCTCAGTGCTGTGTTCCTTCAGAGGCTGCAACCCTAGAGAGCAAACTTGGCAAGAGGATGTGATATGCTGGAGCCTCCCAAATAGGATGAGACTGGTTGTGATCTTGGAAATGCTACAGCACTCTGTGTCCAGAGAGCAGCGAAGAATGGAGAGCTTCCAGGGGCTTGCAGGATTTGTGTACAACACGTCTTCTCTAGTTTTCCTGCCTTCTCTGGAAATCAAGCATGGTTGGGAAAGTCTTTGGCCGTGCCCCTGCTGCCCTGTGGCAGCAGCTCTCTGGCCACAGAGAGCAACAAATAACTTTCCCAGGCCTTTCTGGGGAAGACTGTGAGAAGATGAGAAAAGAACGAGAAACAATTCTTATCTTCACTTGCTGGACCTGGTATTGTGAACATGTGGAATGTGTTACTGAGATTTGTTTACCAAAGGGTGGTTTCTTAATTAGCCAATAGTGATGGTGTTTGGATTGGAGGACCACTAAGGTCTAACAATATCATAACTGTCTATAAAAGCAATGGGTTTCTTAAGAATTATAATAATATAATAAAGAGATTGATCAGCCTTCTGTGAATGATGGAGTCAATGCTAATTATTACCCGGCTGCGGGCTTGTCACAATGAGACTGCCCCACCTTGTCTGCAGCGCTGTAGATCTCCTCCCGTTTGCTGCAGTCCACCACGAAGGTTTGAACAGTGGCTCCCAGCTTCTGGCATTCTGCTGCCGTCTCCTCAATGCCGTGCTAGAAGAGGCAAAGAGAAAGACACCGTGCACACCTGTCCCCTCACCACAGCTGAGCAGCAGAGGCTGAAGATGTTCCTGGATTGAGCAACCACTGCCCAGCCCCTGAACCGTTCCTAGCCACCCAAGGAAAGAGCTGTAGATGGTTTTGGTGAGAGGACAGGCATTTCAGCCTTAAATTTAGGATCTGCATGTAGTGACAGCCAGAAAGGTAGGGTGGCAACACGAGTGAGTTTGGCTTGGTAAGGCAGACAGAGCAAGGCTGCAGAAAGGGGGCACACGCTGCCTTATTACAGCACAGCAGACAGTACTGTGAATGTAAATAGCTCGTAAAATACAGGCCTGGCTGACACCCTGAGATACGAAAACTGGCTCTATGTGTTTCTGTATTTACATGCTGGGTGTGAGAAGAGAGGTGCCCTCCACAGTTCACAATGTACAAAGATTTTAATTTCAGAATGACCTTTGATACACACAGGTCAGAAGCACCCTGAAGTCATTACATCAACTCGTTAAGCCAGAGCAGAAGTGGCTTTGTTGTATCCCTGTTCCCAGGCGGCAGAACGCCATGCCAGTGGAACCTGTGCAGTGAAAAGCTCTAGGTCATAAATAGCCTGGGTCAGCAGTCCCTCTGTTGGGTGACTGGGCAGCTGTCCTCAACACCAGCTGCTGTTTAATGCTGAGAGCCCCCAAGAAGGAGCCCTTGTCAAGGCACTTGGGTTGGAGGAGCATACTCCTAAATCCTCTGGAATCCACAGCCTCCCTTGGTACTGTATTTCAGTTCGTGCTGACACCCACGCTTACAATCTACTTCCCAGCTCTAAAGCCAGGTGTCGCTCGCTACTAAATTTATACCTAAATCTCCCCATTCCATCCAGTGAACATGAACATGAACAATTTTCTGTTTCATTGCAGCCCTGCATGCAGCCCTGCATGCACTGCAGCAGTGCCATGCCTTCTCCCACCCCTCCAAAGTCTGGTCTTAGGCATAATGGGTACCATTAACAGACACTGAAAATGTTCAACACTATCATCCCTGTTTATCCATCCTCTCACTCAGCTTGTCTCAGGTTTGATGGATTTTTGTTTGTGGAGGGCTGGGTTCTGTTTTGCAGCTTCATGATGAACTCCTTTGCTGACCCAGCGTGTCAGAAATGGGAAACACAGCCTCTCACCCACCCTGCTGCACCTATACCCAGCACTTGGCCTGGATTCCTTCAGAATGCTACACTGCATGTTTGTATCTGCACATCTTCCACTTGCCACGGCATTTTTCCATTCTATTTAAATAACCTGAAATAAAGAGGTTGGGCCGGTGTAAACATTTAGAGAGATGCCATCTACATGTGCTGCTGCCCAGAGGGCAGCCGGGCTCACATAGAGCCCGGCACAGGGATGCTGCTGGTGAGAGTGCAGAGAAAACACATCTCCCAGCATTGCACACGAAACACCCGAGGCTACAGAGAGAACAAATGAAGGCAGACCTGCTGCTCTTTGCAAACAGCCTTCTGGTATCAGCGGCTTTCTCTGCCAGCCCAGGCAGCAGCTCCACCAGCAGCTTCCCGAGCACTTCTTTCCCTGTCGCAGGTGCTCTGCCGGCTGTTGCCTGCTCCCTCCCGAGTAGCACCGAGAGACTGTGGGACCAGAGTCCCACATGCTCTGCTGCAAGTGGGGCCAAATCCTCTCCTGGCGCTCAGCATCCCAGCCGGAGGAGCCAAGCGGGAGCCGATGGGAGCGGGCTGGAAGGGGCTGGGCGATGAGGGTGCAATGTGGTGCTGCCCTTCTTACGCCCCTAAATGCCCCGTAGACTCGGAGGTCAGACGGAGTGAGGACATGAGTGTGTCCATTACCTTATTGATGTCCCACAGCACCAGCCTGCTGTGGCGCTTGGCGAACTCCAAGGCGGTCGCTCGCCCGACGCCATGGCCAGCGCCCGTGATGAGCACCAGCTCCCCGGCGAGAGACTTTCTCCTCACAGGCACGAACAGCTTCACAAAAGCCTCCAGGTAGGAATAGAGAAGCGTGGCCAGGAACAGGAGAAGCTCCAGAAACAGATTCATTGTTTTCCTGGGGCTCCTCTGACGCCCGAATTGCGCTGGAGCCGCCAGCGGCGCCCGCCCCACAGCCTGCCGAGGCCACGCCTCGAGGTTCGGCGTCCAATCAGAGCGTGGCTGAGCGCGGGGGCGTGTCTGTGGGCGGTGCAAGGCCGTGGCCGTGTGGGGGCCCGGCTGCGCGGGGCTGGGTGCGCCCCGAACCGCGCTGTCTGTTCCTCTTCCGGGTTCCACAGGGGAGGGACGATAACATGGGAAATGGATACTACTAGTTTGGGATAACGTAGTTGATTAAAGTAAAATATATAGAAGAGAAAAGGTTATTTTCTACTTCTCCGCGGGAAGCAGGGCTTCCGCACGCACATCGGTCGCTCCGGAAGGCAAACACTGTAAATAACGAATGCCCTCCATTCCCTTATGTTTTATGTCAGAGCTGACGTCATGTGGCATAGAATAACCCTTTGGTCGGTTTGGGTCAGCTGGCCTGGTTGTGTTCCCGTCCAGGATCTTGCTCACTGAAATGGCCGGCAACGCTGGGGACACAGCAGTGATGCTGTGGGAGCGCTGCCCAGCAGCAGCCAAACACGGGTGTGTTACCAACCCTTTCCTGAGTGCCAGTGCACGCCCCGGCACTGCGGGGCTGCCCTGGGGACGGAGCTCCGCCCCAGCCAGAGCCGGCACCGGGCGCTGCCCTTGATGCCGCTCCCGCCAATGCGGTGCCAGCTTGTACAAGCGCGGGGCGGTAAGAATCGGGATCAAGGGGCGGGATCAAGAAGCGGCATCCTGCAGCGGGTTGCCTCACATCGCAGGCCCAGCGCCCCGGCCCGGCCCCGGCCCCGGCTCCGGGGCTGAGGCGGAGGCGGGATCGCTCGCGGTGCGGGCGCGGCGGGGCCGATGCCGCTACTGGCCGGAGCTCTGCCTAGGGTAGTGGTCGTGCTCTCGTTCTCCGTCCTGCTGAGGGCCCGGGGCGCTGCCCAGCGCCGCCCCGCCCACAGGTACGGCGGGCTGTGGCGGTGGCGGAGCCGTGGGAGCCCGGATCGCGTCCCGGTGTCGCTGCCAGCGGTCGGCGGCCTGTTCCGCCGGGAGCAGCCGCCTCATGGCTCGGCCGAGATCCCGGGGCTGCCGCACACCCCCTGCCCGCCGAGGGGGAGCTTGGCCGGAGTGTGCGGTGTCACTCAGGGGGTGCCTTTGGGGGAAAGGCAAGCGGACTTGTCCCTTAAAGTGATGTGATTATTGGAAGGTACAAGAGCAGTTTTGCCCTTTCCCACGTCTCTGTTAAAGGTTTTTGTTGCGAAATTCAGGCATTTCGTGAGTTGAATATTAGGAGGAATTTCTTCTAATTTCATTAGACGTTGTGATGGGCTGCGCAGGGAGGTGGTGGAATCACCACCCCCGGAGGTGTTCAAGGAAAGACTGAACGCGGGGCTTGTACCGTGGTCGTTTCACCAGTACCATGGTCGAGGTGACAAGACGGTATTTGTTCATAGTTTGGCCATAATGATCTCAAAGGTCTTTTCCAACCTATTCTATTCCAGCCTTGATTCTGTGAAAGAGCCGAGTCTATTCCACTTGCTGTATTGTACTTTAAAGACTGGGGATTAAAGAGCATGTTAAAATGTAATGAATGAGATTTTTTTTTTTTTTTTTTTAGTAATTTATCTGCAAGCTGTTGGTCCCGTCTTCATTCTGCAAACATGTTCAACAGTTATAATGTGAAGTTCCACCACAGAAAAGCTCTCACCTCCCCATATCCAGGATCACACATTGAGCGTAGCCAAGTTCCTGAAGATAAAGTGGGCTGGCTGACTGAGTGGGAAGATTATAATCCTGTGGAGTACACTGCAAAGTCTGTTTTGGCCAGACCCAATTGGGCAGATCCCCAAATCAAGTGAGTAGAAATGGTGACTCTTTTCCCCTGAGAACATGAAAGCAGGGAATAATCATGAATTGAGTTAACAAGGTCATCTTAAGTGATGTGTAATTCTACAGTGATGTGTGAAAATTAAGATTAAGGAAAGTGGTAGGTAGAGAACTGAGTACTTTGAATTGTTGTGAAGGTCTTTGATACATGATTTTACTGAGTTGATGATTGAGATTGGAATAATGGACAGCTGTTGATGCTGTGCACATGTTTCTCTGTGTTGTGAGCTAAATAAAAATATAATTCTCCTTAAGAATTTGGAAGAACATTTTAGTGATACACTTGTTTGTTTATTCATGGTTGGGATGCAACATGAAAAAAGAAAGTGTAATTGCAGTTTTTGAAGGGAGCACTCTGACTCAGGAAATGTGAAAGGTTGTGATGCACAGATTTTTTTGGTGACTGTGTAACAATGTGGGTGTCAGCTCTTCTGTCTTGAGTAACAAGGGATAAGACAAGAGAAAAAGCCTCATGTTGTACCAGGGGAGGTTTAGATTGGATATTATGAAAAATTTCTCCACCAAAACGTTTATCAGGCACTGGAACAGATTGCCTAGGGAACTGATGGAATCACTTTCCCTGGAAGCATTTAAAAGATATTTGGATATGGCACATGGGGGCATGGTTTAGTAGTGGGCTTGACAGTGCTGCATTGAACTTGGTGATTTTAGGTGTCTTTTCCAACCAAAATGATTCTGTGATTCTACACCTCTAATCTTAACAAAAATACTTTTGAAACACTTTGTCTAAGTGAAGATTGAGAGAGATGCAATATTAAATACTTTAGTTCTGCACTTTTGCCTGCAGAACTAAATGCAGAGGGACTGTAATCAGAAAAGCTTAGGACTTCATAGCCTCCTTTAGAAAAGGGAGGGCCTGAAACTCCAGTTCTAGTAAAAACTGCTCATCAGCACAGAAAGGGGTCTGCTGGTCTGATGGCTGGCATACAAGCTCTTGTGTTTTGTAATTTGTCTCTGTTAAATTCTCATTTGCCACACAGTGATGAAGGTTTTTCCCCCAAATTCAATGAGAGAGATGGAGAAGTGGAGAGGAAGAGTCTGAACGGCTTGTATGTGGTCGAAAATGGGAGACCCCGGTGAGTGTGGGGTTTTTGTTTGTATATTCATTTCAGTGGTGTAGTTTCAGTGCTCTTACAGGTCCATCAGTTCCAATACATGGTACCTACTAGGACAAAGCCAAGAGAGAAAAATGGAATCTAGTTTGAAGAATCTAAGTTGGTGAATGAGAAAAACGTTTTGTGTCTCTCGCCCTTTAAAGCATGTATGTGCTTTAACACAAAATACGTGTTGCTGTCCTTCCCTTTTTTGTTATTTAATGTTCATCTGGGTTTTTTTTTGAGTTTGTTTTGGTTGGGTTTTTTGGTTTGGTTTTTCTTTTTTTTTTTGTAGAATCTTTTGAATGTGGGCAAATAAATACATTTAATGTGTTAAGGGTTTGGAAATTTAGCAGAAAATAAACTCCCTTTTGTTTCAGCTGGTCCTCAGAGATCAGGGGAGCTGGGTGTGGCTGGGCTTAATTTCCAATTGGAACCACTTCAGGACTACATGAGTGATGTACTGTGGCATTTATTTCAGCAATCCAGTGGGGAGGACTGGCCTCACTGGCCGAGGATTGTTAGGGCGCTGGGGACCAAACCATGCTGCTGATCCTGTTGTAACCAGGTAAGGGGCAGGTAACTGCAAGGTACCCTGCAGTAGAGAAAAAACCCATGCATTTTGCTTCTTTTCTGCTTCTCTGAGTAGGACATTACCTTTCATGGCCCTTTTCTCTGTTTGTTTTCTGTTTGTAAGCCCATTCAGCTTTTGTTAATGTAAGAAACACTAACTTGACTTAGTCTATGACAGGAGGAGGTAGGATTAGGATGCTCTTTTTGTCACTGTATGCTTTGTTTTGATGTGCTTTTCCAGCAGGATGTGTGTGTACGTGCTAACCATTTTACACAAAGTATTCAGAAAAGATTGTGTCATTAACAGAAGTGTGAGTTAGAAAGTGCCATGCCAAAGACAGAAGCATTGTGGAAAATCATCCTGATGCATTTCACTTCTTCCCCTTTCCTGAAGGATGCCAATGCTACTGAATTGTTTCCTTGAAAGTGAATACTGGATTTATTTATTTATTTATTTATTTTAATTTTTTTTAGACAGCTTTTTGCTCTGCCTATTGGTAGTTCTTAGTTCTTTACTGAAGGTGATAGTGACTGCTTGTGGCTTTATCCTGGTGCTGCTGCAGCTTGTGTGACCATTCTGTTCCAGCAGAAACATTCTCATCCTCTTAGTATGAATTAGCACAAGTGCAGCTTGGAGAGCTTTCAGAGGAGCTGCTGCTGCTGGCCTGGCTGCAGAAACATGCCTCATGGGCATTTTCTGCCCTTTTGGCTGAGGAAAACCCTCATTGTTCTGTCCTTGGTTGTGATCCTGCTGGATGGCATTTGTTGGTTGCCTCAGCTGTTCATTCTCTGCTTTGTTTGTCTCCACACAGGTTGCAGTGCCTTGCTCTTCCTCTCTCAGGCCCAGGTGTCAAGAAGCAGCAAAACATATTCTTGTTTGTCATTTTCTGCAGGTGGAAAAGGGATGGAAGTGGCAATAAAGTTGCTCATCCAGTTTCTGGCAAGAACATCTTGCAGTTTGTAGCCATCAAGAGGAGAGACTGTGGGGAGTGGGCCATTCCAGGGGTAAGGGCAAAGCTTCAGAGGCAGCTGGCATTTCCCTGCTGGTGAAGCCATGAGACAGATATGGCACATGTGTGATGCAAGTGGGTGTAAAATACTAAGATCTAGGAGTTAAAATGTGTAGAATCTGAGGGATAGCATTTTTTTGTTTGTTTGCTTCCCCCCCTCTAAGGGAATGGTGGACCCAGGGGAAAAGATCACTGCTACTCTGAAGAGAGAATTTGAGGAGGAGGCCTTGAACTCTCTACAGAAATCCCCCGAGGAGAAAGCAAAATTGGAGAAGCAGCTTCAGAAGCTGTTCAGCCAGGAACACTTTGTGGTGAGCTCTGTGTCTCTTGTGGTAGCCTTTTGAGCTGTGCATGTAACTCATAGCTGTATAAAACCTGAAGAAGGGCAGGTGAAATGAAAATATGTTGTGATGCTCATCTTCTTGGGGTGTAGGAAATTGAAGGGACTGTTGAAAACTCTGTAAGGGCAAATGTCTCAGAAGGAAAGAAAAAAAGTATGACTGATTCCATCTTTTTTGTTTTGACACTGAGCTTGTTCTGTTTTGTTTGGGGCCTTATAGGTGTACAGAGGATATGTGGATGACCCTCGTAACACTGATAATGCCTGGATGGAGACAGAGGCTGTGAACTATCATGATGAAACAGGTAAATATATCCAAGCATGCTCTTAGTTGCCTTTTACTCCATATGTTGGTTTGAAATTGGGGCTGTTGTTGATCTGAGAATGGCAGTGAAATCGGGAGCATGAAAGTCAGGTGTAAAATATGGGACTAGATTCTTAAATTGATCTGTTACCTTGGACTCCCATTTTTCACCTGTAAGATAAATCAATCTGCCTAGATGTTTCTGATGTGTTCAAGCCAGAGACTTCATGCAATGACATTTCCACTGAATTTGGGATAGTAGGTGCCAGTTGTGAAGTTTCACGTGTCACTGGTCCTAGATTTATTTGTCCCCCGAAGTAGTGGAGATAGTGTATCTTTGCCCTCTGTTTCCAATACAGAAGAGGAAAGCATTTCCTCGGTTGTTGTTTATGAAGTTCTGAGATTCTTTTTAAAAACAGAGTGAAAACTTGGAGAAAAAAAGCAATTCAAAGCAAAGGCATCCCCTTTTAAAAACTAGTATTTTTTATTTTGGGGCCTTCAGTAAAATTTTAATTTTTTTTTCATAAGTGTATATAAGTTTTAGAATTCAGTTTGTCCTGTAGAATAGTATGTGTGAAAAAGAGCAGTCAAATATTAAGCAAACAAGCAAAAATCCAGGCAGATGTATTGGCTAAACTTGGGGTAATAAGTACATGTTGTTATGATGGTTTCCAGTAACTTTTCATGCTGCTGGTGATATCCTAGGGATGATGACAGGGTGTTAACACCATTTCTGCCATTCAGATTTGCCTTAAAATAGTGCAAGTCTGAAAAAGATTTCTGGCACAGAATCAGTGAGAGATTTTGTTGTTTTTTCTCTGAGAAGCCTTTGAAGGTTGATGTCTGTGAAGGAGCATTGTGGAAAGGCAGGAGGTCTTGCATCAGGATGCAATAGGATGTGAGAGGGGAAAAAGCAGGAAGAAAAGATGCAGTAGTGTGTTCTAACTCTCGTTTTGTGAACAGGTGAGACAATGGATAACTTGCCTCTGGAAGCAGGTGATGATGCTGGAGTGGTGAAGTGGGTTGACATCAGTGAGAAGCTTGAGCTGTATGCGAGTCACAGCTACTTCATCAAGCTGGTGACTGAGAAACAGGGAGCCCACTGGAGTGAGGATCCTGGCTCTGAGTGCCACAAGTGATGGAAATGGGAACTGACAGACTCTGAGAGGAGAATATGTTTTCCAGCCTTGAAACAGATGTCCTTGTCATCCTCAGTGAAAATTCTGTGAAATTCAGCTGGGAGAAACACTGGACAGTGATAAACAGAGGCTTTTTCAGAGACTTCAGATTGCTTCTTTTGATTTCTTAGCTGGTGTGAGATGAGAAGAATGTGGAGCTCTTGCTTTGCTTTCTTGGCTTCATTATTTGCAGTTGTTTCATAATGTCTGCAGATCTGCATGGCAGCACTGGCATTCGGACTGGTGGCAGTTCACAGGCTCTTTATTTTTGCACTGATTCCTTTCCAGGAATATGAATCCCTCTGGAATGAGAGACTTGTAGGATAACCTGAATAATTACTTAAGTGCTGCATAATAAAGTGAAATTTCTTTTCTGAGTCATTTCACTTAACATATCTTTGCAGGAACTTTCTACTTTGAGTGATTAGTTTTCACATTCTATTACTTTTTAGTTTACAGTGTGGCTGGGATTCACATCTGAATGTGTGACTGTGCCTCTGTGTCAAAAGAAGTTGTGACTGATTTGAGGAGCTGAATTTTGTGGTTCCTTCTCTTCCCACGGCTTGCGGGGTACAGTTCAGCTGTTGTGGAGACTGCATCATAAACAGAATCTCTGGAAAGAGCAGCGTGGAAGTATAATCTTGTAAATTGTGCTGGTTTCTTACCCTACAGGTGATGTGAATAACTTGCAGTCAGGAGGCTGATGGGTGCTTTCTGTGGCATTTGTGCTGCTGACAGGGGCTGCACAACAGTTGCTGACACTTCTCTCTGTGTTTTTAATCAATTGCTGTTAATTGTGTACTGGTGTTAGGAGTTGGTGACAGTGACAGCTGAAAGATGATGATGTTGAGACCTGAGGACTTCAGGAATTTTGATCCATGTGTTGAAGTAAGTTGGTGATAAATGTCATGGTCTGAAATTACCTTGTGTAACAGTACTGTGACACACTCATGCACTGTTGAGACTTTATCCACATCCTATTTATCTAATTAATGGGTTTAGAACTTTCTCCTTTTCAACCCTACCCCTGCCTCCCAATTAGCTAGTGAAACCTGGAGGAGTTATGGGTGTTTATGCAGGAAATCCTGGGAATCTTGCAGAGTTATTAGTGCTCTTTTCAAAGGAAAAGGTAGTGTCAAAAGGTTTTAATTTTTCTTTCAATCCTTGCTCACCTCTTCCTGCCCATCTGTTTTCTTCTGTGATGTGCTGCATTATGCAGAGTAGACTCCCAGCAGTGTAGTTGGGTTTTGAAAGCATGGTCCATAAGAGCTGACCCTTCTTAGAGAGTTGGGGGATGTGGATCTGCAGTCTTTATATACAGTTTTTAATACTCTGTCTTGCATCAGAAAACCACAAAACGTTATGAATCATCACTTCTTCAGATGTTTTGGGTTATTAGTTTACTTCTCAGCTGATAAAAACTGCAGTTTTTTTTTTAACAACCGCTACTAATCCTTAGAGGATTGACAGGCTTGGCAGTGGAAATGTGTTATGAAAAGAGTATTTGTTGCTTATTTTTTCATTGTAGATATTCTGAGTGTAGCAGTGCTGGAGGAGTACTCGGGTGGTAGTACTGAGAGTACTGAAGCTGCAAACTAGAGACAGCATAAATTCTTTTTCCTGAAGAAATGGGACTTTGTGGGTTAGAGTCATTACCTTTTGAGGCCAGCTGTGTACTGGCAGTGTATTTGCAGTTTGAGAGCTGTGCTTTTGCCACCCAGCTCTGTGTGGGTTAATCAAAAGACAGAGCAAATAATCAATAGGCTGCAGCCAGGCTGGAAAAGTGCTGTCAAAATTACTTTCTCTCCCAAGATATTTGAAGTCCCAGAGAAAGGATCTTTTCCAAATGGAACTAGCATAGAGAATGTGCTTTTGTACATGCCGTCCAGGCTGAGTTATTTATGCACTGCTGTGTAATGTTGCAGAATGTGAAGTGAGCAACAAGTCAGGATTATGGAAAAAAACTGGCAGTGCTAGGAAGTAATTCTGGTTTGTGTAAGAAGTCCTTGTGTTGGAAATAATCACAGCTTAATTCATTGTATCCCAGGGCATCAGCCTGGCATTGGACTACGATTATCAGCCTTTGCTGGTCCAAGAGCAAATTAGCAGAGGAGGATGGGACTTCCACTATTTAAGCTACGAAAATAGCATTTCTCACTCCCGTCTTCTTTTCTTTGGAGAGGTGACGTGGTTCAGGTGAAAGGTGTTTCTGATCATCCTTTGTAGGAATAGCATCTGGGGCTTTTTCCTTAAAGCAGAATATGCCTGGAATGTTTTCAGTGAAGTGCTTACCTTAAAATCACAACTTTATGGGGATTCAGGAATAATCTCATCCTGTCCTGGGTTTTTTTATGCTTAAATTGTGTCTCTCTTGAGGAGAGCAAAAGATGGGCAAAGGTGAAAGAAACAATTTTCTTCAGCACAGTTGACGAAACCCATATCTCCAATAGACTTCTATTTTATTTGAGATTTCTATGCAGTGTGTTAAGCTGACAAAACACAAAATAGAGGAAACAGATCCCATTTCAGTGGGTGATAACATCTACATTCTATAATTCTACTGAAGAGTTTTGTGAACAGCTTAGTCATTAGGTTAGTAGTATTTATTGGTTCAGAAAGATCATGGATACATGTGGGGGACAACACTGTATTTTAGCTATGAAGTAGTTCAATTTTTCTGCTGTTAATGAATGTATAAATTTTCTGCACTTGGGTTGTTTGATAAGAATTCAGTGAACCTCATTCCACCATTTTCTTGAAGGTTGTTAAGCTGATAATTACAAAAGTAAGCAGGATTCATCAATTTTAGTGCAGTAGTGGGAGTCTGTTCAGCTGGGCTCAGAAAAGGAGATTTTCATTTATGTCCTCTGCAACAAAGAAGAAGAAAACATTATTAACATTTTATACCAAAGAGACAGTTTTATGCTGTATCACTATCAATAAAGTGACTGATGCTATGAATGAGCAATCACTGGCAGAAGTATACGTGTACTAAGATAACTCCTTGCAGCTTTCATCCTTCATGTCTGGTAAAATATCATCAGAAGAGCTGGAAAAATTCTGGGAAGAGCAAAGGTTCCTTGTGTCTGACTTCTGACCAGAATCAGCCTCCACTTAAATTAGGGACTTGCTAGTAGGATTTTAAACACATTTCTTCAGTCTGCTTGTTTGGCCAAATGCCTTCTGTCCCATAACTCTTCTGGGATTAACCTGTGCTACGTTGTTAACCCTCTTGACCTTTTGCAGTCTTGTTTAGTGTTCTGTTTTCCTCTCAGCACTGTAGCCATGGGCTTCTGCTTACAATTTCTTTGCCTTATTTTGAGGTCTGAGTAATGTTCTTGGCAGGAACATTCTGTCAGGTACATCTGCCTATCCTTTTAGGTTTACCTTCCTTAATCCCAAAGCAGTGGCACCATTCCTTCAGAGCAATGAGTTTGTCCTGGTCTCCATCGCACTCTTGGAAGAAACGGGTTATGCAGTGTTCCATGGGAACAAGGGAGGCTCTCAAGGGTGCAAGCTCCGAGTGTGTTAATAATCTGAAAGAAAGGGCAGGTATGGAGAGCTGCATTTCCTTAAGAAAATCAGCAGGATTATTAAAGCTGATCTAAGATGCTACAAAACAGCAATGATGGCTTTATCAGAGATGCCCCAGTGGATTTTGTTGTGGTGCTTCTGTAGTGAATATGTCCCAGGTCATGATAAAAATGTCTAATATCTGGTGAGCTAAAATGCTTTTGCTGAATGTTTGTTTGCCAACATCTTTTTTCCTACAAGTATTACTTTTGTAGTAATTACAGGTACTGAAAGGAGCAACTTGCTCACAACTCATCACTTGTGGAGTTTTGCTGTTAATCCTCAGGATATCAAGCTTGCAAAGTGCTTAACTATGTTCTAAAACAGTAAGTGTGACTGTCCTGAGATATTGAAGGTCTGAACTTGGGAATACAGATTCCATCACTGGTTGATATGACCAAAACCTTGAAATTTGAGTTATGTTCTCAGAAGGTAGAAGCTTCCTCTGAACTGTGACTATATTTGCTCCTTAAACTGAGAGACCTCTGTGGTGTTAGTTGAAAATTATGGATACCTCACTAGTGGACTTTTGCTGCCAGGGCTCTGTCCTTTGTACTTAGCCTTTTTCTCTTAGCTTCAGTAATAACAGGACTTCTTCCTGGCTGAGAGCATTAGTAGGTATTAAGACACTGTAGAGCTTACAGTGTAATACTTGATTGTGCAAGGCAAGAGGATAGCAAATTCTGACCTAGGATATGATCAGGAAAACAATGAGAGAAAAAGTTCTGTGTTAGAGAGGGGGTGATAATGGCTTCTAATAGCTAAGGGACTGGTTCTGTATGTAGAGAATCCCTTGAGGTGTGTAGCAAAGTAAACTAGCCTGAGTTTAATCAGCAAATCAGAACTGAACCACATATAATTTTTTACCTGTCAACAGGGTGCTGATCAAGCTGGTGAAACTGCCAGTGCACAGGATACACATACATGTGGTAATTTTTGTCAAAATCATGCAGGAGCAGCTCAACCGGGTGGTCACCAGCCAGAAGGCGCTTGTCATTCTGATAGATCTTTTTTACCTGAGCTCAACACAGAAGTTATTATTTTTTGTTTCATGTTGAAGATCTGTCTTGAAGAGAGCTATCTGGCAAGAAGGCATTTTGGAGAAGTGAAACTTGATAATAAAATACCCCTAGGGAAATGTGTTTTAGTGTTGGTGACCATATGCAGCATGAAAAGCTTGCCTTAGTAGTCCACGACATTTTTGCTGCTGTCTATGTCACCTTTGGCAGTAGCTAGAAAGAAAGTGAAATTCTTGTGGTTTAATTGTCAGACTCAGCTAAGGGGGGCAGTAGCCTCAGCTTGTTAGGAGATTAAACCAGTTTTATCCCATCTTCTGTCCTGAGGCAAGCAACGCATGTTTTGGGGGGAAATAAGCCATCTTAGAAGTCGTCTAATTCATGCCATTTTGTGTGAGATGTTCTGGGCTGGTCCCTATAACTGTATGGTCTTATTTGAAAAGGATTGCTGACCTTATTCCTTTGCTTTTCGGTTAGAATCCCAGAAGTGTTCAGGTCACGTTCATAAAATTGAATAAGGATGTTCTTAAGCCAGTCTCGCATCCGGAGGGGAAACTGATCCACTTCATAATCAGTACAGGGGGGGATGTCTGTGCCAAAGAGAAAAGCTTTTCTTAACAAGTCATCTGTTAAGTCCCCATTCGAGCATTTCTGAGATTTGAGGTCTACTTCCAGTAAAAATTAGAATTGATGGAGCTGTTAATACATAAAATTTTGAATGTACCTAATTGTGTTCAATTAGAAATCTACAATTTTTTTAGTGCACGTGCTTAACCAGTTGTGCAAGCCACAACCCTTATATATCTGTGCAGCTTTTGAGCATAATTGTGCAGTGAAGCTCTAATCAGTCACTTGCATGAAAGTAGAGTTTTTGATGGCAAAGGAATATTCTGACTGGGAATGACTTTCCTCCTACCATATGCAGCAGTCGAAGAGGTTGGAAATCAATTCTGGCTTTTAGATCCTGACTTCTGCATTTTGCATCTAAGTTTGGTTGATGTTTTTTAGTTTTTTGTTTTCCATGGGGGTTTGAGAGTTAATAAATTTTCATTTTTTAACTCTCTGTAAACACTGTTTTTCTGATCAAGGATTTACAAAAATCTTCAAAGGCTATAGCAATAGGAACATATAACACAGTGCAGGGGGAAGATAAGGTCAACAAAAAATTGGTGTAAGCACAGGAGAGATGCCTAGGTTTCAGATAATTTTTAAACATTGAAAGCCTTAATTAGCAGATAATTGATGCACAAGTGGCAGATTACAGGAAGGAGGGCAATCTAGGGCTGGCAGATGTGTTAAAGCTACTGGCTCTTTATACCGAGCTGAATTCTTCAAAGGAAAAGAAGCTTACATTTGCAGGAGCCCATATAGTCTAGGTGCAGCTGGCGTCCTATTTTTGTTCCTTCCAGTTGACATTTGGTGCCGAAGAGTTGACATGTCCCATCATAAGTTTTGTTATCTGTACCACAAACCTAGAGGAAGGAAAACCACCACCCCACCACTGTGTTGAGAAAAATCCTTGTCCCTCAGAGGCATTACAGTAATAAAAGCATCATTAACATGTGGTGAATACCACAGGGAGTACATGTGATCAGAAGTATTGGAATTAGTAGTTGTTGTATGCCCTCATGAGGACTAGTTGTCTGTACCTGTATGCCCAGTTATGCAACACTTCAGTTTAATTCTATGGTTGTAATATAGCCTCTGAGATGCTGTGGGATTATTTCACTGGATGTGTACTAAGCATGTGCTCTAAAATACCAAATGGATACAGAGAATTTTTAGTGACAGGGAAAAGGTAGAATCCCTGAGACTGAGTGAAGCAAGTCAGTTACTCTGTAGTTACATGGGTTCATACTGCTCTCAAACCACACTCAGTGAGTTTGTGTGCTTTATACTTAATTTTTCAATTACTGGAATCACTCAAACTCACTTGCATGCTTTTTAAGGTAGAACCATGCTAAATAATAGCAGGGGAATATGTTATCTTGTGAATACTTTAGGTGGCTTTTCCCAGTCCTGTGCACTGGGTGAAATACTCACATGCTCATAGTCCTTGGTGGGAGGGCAAGCAGCAGGATCTTGGCAAATGCAGTGGGGTTTCCCTTGTTTGTCTGCATGACAGACTTTGCCTCTTTTGCAGTGGAAGTTCTGACATGTGTCTGGCAGTCCTAGCAGGAAAGAGGGACTATTAGAGGTGATGGGATAAAGCCAAGTGTTTGTCAGATACTACTGAGACCCAAAGCAAAACACAGCCCAGTATTCATCAAGAAGTTCAAATGCATTTTTAAGTTGGTTATGAAGCTGGATCTTGTATTGAATAAAACAAGCCAAACTTTAAATGAGGAATTTTTGTGAGACTTCTAGCAGTCTCAGATTTGAATTGGATGTGGAAATAATTTTTTTTTTTCAGAAAAAGCTGTTTGTTCTGTAGGGGCTGACATTCAGACATTCACTTCCAGACTTCCAGCTTCCTTTGGTGAAACATATCCCATCTGTCTTTACTGAATCAAGCACTGGCCTTTGTCCCACTCCTACTTGAATTCAAGCTACTGTTCTGAAACTGAAAGCTCTCAGTGCAAGGTAAGCCCCATTTCTGTATAACTGACACAAAAATTTGTGCACTGCCTACAAATGTTTTTCACTAACAAATTACTAACTCCAAGGGAGTGTGGAAGGGATTCTCTGGGAACACAGGATTAGGCACAAGCACAGTTCAGTCACGTGAAATCCTGTGCTGCAAAAGGCAGAAAAGAAATACAGACCGGCAGGTTCCCCAGTGGCAGAGAGTTGGGAGTTACATGACAGCTTTGCTTGGGGCTTACCAAGGAGAGCCTCCTCATTCCTGCTGCTGACACTTTCCATCTCACCATGGGAACTGTCTGTAGTCTTAACCTGCACAGTCACAGAGGCATAAGCAGAAAGTTGTGGTAAATCTTAAGAAGAAAAAAAATACTTGGCCTAATTTTTTTTCAGGTCCAAATACAGAGCTGACTGAGGGACAGTTTGCTCTGTTTTGCTGTGCAAAATCTGTGAGAAGAGCATAAAGCCTCTGGTAGTATTACCATGCTCTTCTTATTTGGGGGAAAAAATAGAGTAGGAGATTGAGAGAGAGAGTGAGAGAAATGGGAGCTCAGTGAGGCCTGAGTTTCTTATAATTATTCCATTGACTCTAGTCCTGCCTTTCCAAGCTGTTCACTTTTGTGTAGTAGCATTTAAAATCTTTGTGAGAGATGAGTGAACAGGCTAGCCTAGTAAGCTGGAGACTGGGTTTCAGGTTTTTAATCTGTGCATCTGTATTTATTTGTGTGTTTCATTACACACCCCACTGGGTCTGGAGCTCTTATGTGAATGGTGTTCACTTCCTTTCTAGTCCAATTCACCTAAGTGCTCTGGGTGCTGTGACACAGCATGAACCAGAGGAATACTGAGTATAAGGGGAAATGAGACTTCTGCATATTAAGAAGTCACCTATTTTTCTCCAACAGGTCATTTCAATCATCAGGAATTTAAATTTAGAACTGGTCCCTCTCCCCCTTTTTGTAGTACTCAAGTTTTATTTTAAAGATAATTTACCTTATCTTCACTGTCCATTGAATTAATGTTCTGAATGGAGCTACTAATTTTCAGTTGCTGCTTGTTGTCAGAATTGGGTGGCTCATGATCATAATAATCTTGTTCAGAATAAGCAAGGTCTTTAATCTTGACAATTTGGTAATCCTCTGTCTCTCTGTGAACTGCAGTGTCATCTTCAGTGGTTCCTTCCCCTTCAGGCTCGGTACTGGTGCTCTCCTGGTCATTACTCTGGGTTCTCTCCTCTTCCTCATAGGCTGTTTTTTTCCAGGTATTGCTGAGATATTCCTCACCACCAATGTCACCACTGTCATGACTGTCATCAGCATTACTGTCTTCCCTATCTTGTATTTTCACCACCGTGTCATGATCACTCTGATAGTTCACTTGAATATGGTATTTTCTCTCTTGACTTTGCTGCTTGCCATCCTGATATTCATTATGGGTTTTTTGAGAGAGGGGGATTTCTTCTTTATAGGACTTCTTCCTGTTCTCCCTCTCTTCTTCCTCTAGGTCAAATTTCTGGCTGTGTCTCTTGGTTTTCCGGGTTAGTTGTCTGGAATCTCTCAGGAGTTCATCTAATTGCATGCTGTTCTCATGTTGCTGTCTTTTGTATTGGTCACCTTGATGTGTCTGATGGTCTTTATGCTTTGTGTCTCTGTAATCAGTTTCTTCACCCCATTTCTCATCCTCCTCTTCCATGCTTTCCTCATCATCACTTTGACTGGCTTTTTCAGACAGGCCAACAGCATTTTTGTTATATTTCCACATGTTATGCTCATGATGAAGGCTGAAAGCACCCACTGGGTGTTCTGTGTGGCCTGGAAGGTGTCGGTTTGCCATGTTCCCATGTTTCTCATGTTTCCTGAGCTGGTCGTGCTCAGAGCTGGACTGTTCTCTGCTGCTGCTCCCAGAGTCACTGTCCTGGTTATCAGAAGCCAAACCTAGTTTATTGTGCAGTGCAAGGAAGTCAATGCTTTTCAGGCTGTTTTTCACTTGATGCTTGCTCCCAGTTCTTTCTTGTTTCCTCATGGTCTGGGGCCCATCCCTGTCTTCAGAGCCTGGTTTTAAGTTTCTGGGAGTGGGCAGCAAATCACCCTCGTCTACATACCCTGTGTTCTCTTCCTTTGAAGCTTCTGGATGAATATATTCACTCTTTAAAAAAAATGTAAATAGCAGATTAATAAATCTTAGGATTATTATTTAAAGCTGATGCAGTGTTATTTTTGCCTTGTATTGCAAAGCATGGCACTGGCTTTATTTGTTTTCTTTATTATGTGCTCCTCTTAAACTAGCCTAGGGCATGACATTCACAGCTGATGTGCCTTCTCTTTCTCAGAAAATGTGTTTTTCTGTCCCTTCTTTTATTGATGGAGTTTCTGGAGAGGTCTATGCAACTCTTTTTCAGAGAGAGATGCATATGGGTGTCTTGTGAAATCTCAGAATGCTTAATTAGTATTTTAGTCATAACCATAGGCACTTGTAGGCTGCAGCAATTATCACTTAGCTCAGAGAAGGGGGATGTGAGACATAACTTCCTGCACAGATTAGGGAAAAATAAGGGACCTGGGAAAAGAGGAGCAGGCAAAGAGAGAGTACCTTTCACAAGGTGAAAAATGCCCTGCATTGATTTTATAATCCATATATAAATCTACTTTGAGTCCAATACATCATTACTTCCTGGCTGAAGTCACCAGGAACTATTGTGTGTGGTGACAATTATAAGATCAACAAGAGATGTTTGAGTGCCTTTTCTTTTCTTAATCTGTCAAAACAACAGCAAAAGTGAGACCTTCAGTGGAAATGGTTCAAATGCTTGAGGAGAAAGCAGGTACTGAAATGACTGTCAGGTCTTGCTGAAGCAATTACCTTTTTGCTGCTGTGTGTGTTTCTGAACAACACTTGTGGATGTTCAGTGTTGCTTATTGCTTACAACAATATAGCACCTGATGCTGATATTTCTTAAAGCTTTTGGGGGGTTAAGTTTGGGAAGAATGGTCCTTCTCACTTGGTCCATCCAAGTTGCTGGAATAGCTTTTTTCCTTTAGTTTGACTGCTTGGAAACAAGCACTCCACTCACAAACACTTATATTTATTTTATTTTTAAATGTAGGATTGAAAATATTAATTTGATTCTTGTAGATCAGCTATATCCTATTTCCTAATGTCAAAGTGGTATCTTAATGTTTTACAATTTTGTCTTTTGCCAGGTGTCCTTGCTGATGTGGAAATAGTACTGGGAACTATATTCACTGTATCAATTCCAACTCTAACTTTTTCAGGGGAAGATTGTATGTTCTAACAGAATCTAACAGAGTCTAACAGAATGTAGCAGAAATTCACTGTGGAGCTTTTCCAAAGTTCTACAGGTTCAGAAAACACAAGGCCAAACAGTCTTTAAGATTTTCTGTTGTGGCTACCTGTGCTTGAAGCAGCAGTTTGAGAAAGATTTCGCTCATGTCTTGACAGGAAGCCTTGTCCTGCACCAATTCTGCAGAGATGTGCCTGGATACAGCTTCCAGATGCTGCTTTCTGTTATACCTTTGTCCCCTGGGGAAAATCAGCTCTTAGAACTCAAGTGCTTGTGAAGGAACTTGGGCAAATTTTAGTCACTGTCTGTGATTAGATACTGTGGGGGAGAGCTGGCTTTTGATAGATGATGCACACACTTGGAACTGATGATTCATTGGCTATTGCAAGGTTTTGTTTTGATGCAAGTGTCTTATGTGTGTTATTTCTGGTAGACAGCTGTAGGCTGCAAACTAATCTTTATACCATTTCCTCTGCTGGATACTTCAGTAGGAAAAGTTATTTTTTTGTTTTCATGATCCACATTGACATGAAATGTATCTGGAAAGCTGTATAGAGTGGGATATAGTTTATAATTAAAACATTTAAAATGGTTAGCATAAGAGTTGGGATTTTGAATCTTTTACTACAGAACATGGTATGAGTTTAGTAGTTCTGAAACCCCCAGTGGCTTGGAGACAAGATCCATTGTGTCTGAGTCACAAAGGCTCAGTGCAATAACAGGAATTTTTATTTGGGTCAGCCATGAATGCAAAACTATGGGCTTCATCATTAGCACACATATGTGGCACAGGGAGGGCTGGTGAAATCCTCCGTCTCATTGCCATCAGGGCATCTGGCCTGTCAGCCACAGATTACTCTGCCAGGATAAGCTGTGTCTAATGCTCTGCACCATGAATAATGAAACATATGGTGGCTAAAATTCTTACATATTTGACACTGCATATGATCCCCTGGCGTGATAAATTGAGGATTTCATCCTCCTCCTATACTGGAGATGTGATAACGACAATTTTGTCACTGGAGCTTATTACTTGTGCAAATATGGGTAATGATGATATGAGGGGATTCATTTAAGGTAATTTTCTCAATAAGTAAAACTTCTATTTTGAGCTTTAGATTTTGTCCTGTTTGCAACTGTTAATATGCAAAGCATGAGATACTTGGCACTAATTCTTGAGGTGAGAGGGCCTAAAGCTTTTTAACATAAATCAATTTGCCAAGCAGTAATTATGTGGTAATGTGTTTTTATATTTAAGATTAATAATGTAAGTTACTTCCTATTGTTTAAAGAAAAAGAAGAGTACCTTTTCTGGAGTTTTCTGTCTGTGAGTTCTGAGCTTGTGGTTTACAGGATGGGTCTAAAAAAGACAAATATATGAATATCTGCACATCCATAAGCATAGAATATTCTCAGAATATAAAATTAGGTGCCTGATGATAATAGCATGGTGAGGACTTACTGAAATAGCAAAAACTGGTCCTACAAGACAAATGAAGAGGGCTACAGCCTTCATGTTTTCCAGATCTTGTAGAGGACAATAGTTAATGGTACAGGGTTAGAACTTAGAGGTTTCCTTTCTGCAAGAAACATGAAAACAAAACAAGTTAAGATTTGGGTATAATGACCTAGAAATGTCTGATGGAAGCAATGAAGTGGTTCCTGTAAATTGTTAAGGATAGAGACCCACAAAATTGTTACACAGTGTCCTGTAAACTCAGATGCGAGACCAGCTTAACTAGAGGACACTTTAGTCTCAGTTCTTTGACAGTGATTAAGCTATAGGCTGTGTTCACAAACTCCAGGTGGGTGTTACTGAAAGGCAGAGCTGTGAATGGACACAGGTTAAGTATTTAAATACTTACAAATAGTTGTAAGTGTTTATCCACCCCTATGAGATACCACTTTGTGAAAAATGCCTCTTTTTATTGAAGGCAATAAAGTGAGGCAGTGCCTGCTTGTGGCGCCTCTACAGCTGAGGTGTCCCTTGGCTGCTCCCCTCTGTGTCTGGTAGGAAGAATTAAGTGGTGAAATTCTGCTCAGCAGGTCGCCAAGCGCAGAAGTACTGCCCAGGCTGCTTGAAGAAGGGGTGCAGTCCTGCTTCGGATGCAGTCCTGCTTCTGTGTTTTCTTGGAAATTGTCACCCAAAGTGTACACTTCTGGAAGATCCCTCTGTTAAACATTGTTCAATGTCATTATCTTTCCTCAATGAAGATCAAAATACTCATTAGTGGGGCATATCTTGTATGCAGTTCATTTTTCCTTGCAGTTAGTCTCCAAATTACCTCTTGACTAATTATCTGTTATCTCTTTGGCATTCACAGTTAGTTGTCTAAGATGTTTTCAGAGGGAAAGGCAGAATACAACAAAAGCCAATAATGAGCACATGCAAAATGCCTCACTGGGCTGGATATGGGCAGTCACTTCAGATCAAGGCAAGTGTGGTTAGACTGAGGATTATGCAGGCAACTTGTCAGAAATGCAGGGCAATAATCCAATTTTATGTAAAGCCCTGAAAACTGCATACTGTGCTTTTTGAAGGCCTTGCAAGTGACTGAGGAAAGAAGGATTTGAATGTCAGGTAGGCTTGATGTCCGTTTCTTTCTGTTGCTGGTGAGCAACACAGACCTGGGCATGTCACTTAACTGAGTTTCCTTTTTTAAAACTCACATTTGTCATATTTGTTTTGGTAAACTAGTTTGAGAGTTATAATGAAAAGTTCTCCATGTTGTGTTTTATTTACAATTGCAATTTTATAATTTGGCTTGTCTCTATCTGTAAAAGTTGCCTCTACTACCTTTGCTTAAATAATCAAAACCTAGTTGGAATAAATCTGAGTTAAGGTGGCAGGACAGGGCTTTTATATTTTTTTTTTAACAGCAAGCCCACAACAGCCCATAGGAAGTATAAGACTTGAATTAAGTATTTGGTCTTGAATAAGTATTAAATTATTAGGGAAGCCTGGCCACACTGATTGGAGTGTCCTATGATGGATTGTGAGATGATATTTTTTACACTGAGTGGGAAGGCATTTCATTCTTGCTTTAATTTCCAAATATGTCCTAAAAGAGAGAATTTTTAAAAGCAAGCTTTTGTAACACATAAGTTTGATAGAACTGTCAGAAAGGAACGATTACACAAGAAACTTTTTTTAAAAAATATGAGCAGGGAGACATCTCTCTGGGAAAATGAAATCATTATACTCTGCAGGAGAATCTGTAGGAAGACCTAGCCAAAAGGTGAATAGAAAAATTTCTTGTGTACGATGGGGATTTCGACCAAGAAATGAGTAATTTAACAGTACTTCATCTTGGGTTATTGAGCAAGCAATGCTAACAAGGGGTAGAGGGTTTGCATGGCGTGGAGGCTACAGGCTGCCATTCTAATAGAGTCAGCAGTCCCTTGAAATACTAATCAATTACATGAATTTTTAATAAAAGCATAAGTGTGATACTTTTAAATTACAACTGATATAGCACATTCCTGTTTCCAGATCTGTTTCAAAAGCCCCTTGTGAGAGCATGAGCACATTATACATGTAGGAGCTGGTTCATGTATGCACACACATAAAACTCAAAGGCAGATTTTGAGGCAGATTTCTGATCTAAGAAGAGATCACAAAAAGGAAAAAAATATTTAAGCATTAAAACTATTTCACTCATTCTGTACCAGTAAATAGTTGATAATGAGAATTGATCCCTCTGATGCTGCCACTTTTACAGCTGCAAAAGCCACCGGACGTAAGTCCTTGATGGCTGACTGCAATAAGATCAAAACCAAACCAAAAGTATTTCAGGACAAGTTAAAACAATTTTTAACAAACCATTCACATTAGCTTACTGTAATTGTTTAATCTCTTATGTTTTCTTTCTACCATTTCATTTTATTTTATACTTGTGTAGATCTTGTTAGATCCTTAGTTTTTTAGAGTTTTGGGGTTTTGGGTTGGTTTTTTTTTTTTTTTTTTAACCAGAGCTGTTTGTAATTTAAGACCAGATCAAGTCACAGTGAGCTGCTTTGATTTAATTTGAGGAGGATCAAAATGAGACTTACTTATTATGCAGAATTATTTTGATATTAGTTGGTGGGTTTTGTCTTCTCCCAGATCCTACATTTCTTTCAAGGGCTCCCTGTTTGGTACATGTTTTCACTAGATCTACCAACACGTCTTTGAAAGGTTCCTCCAAGACCAGCCAGCATTTCTCTCTCTTTCTTTTCCAATATGAGAAAAGAAGGTGAATCTATTTTTTTGGCCTTGTCTGTTGGACTAAGGTCCCTAAACTGATATTTCAAGAGACTGTTGAAGTGTTGGGAAATTAGGTCGCACCGTGGCTTTCAGCTGGACCACTGTACGGTTCCAAAGGAGGTGTGTGCTTTTCTTGGCTCTTGTTGGCCATAATGCTTCATTGTTTTGCAGGATCACTGGAAAAATAATTATTCCAGTGGTAAGATAAGGGTTGTATTCCTAAACACAGTAACTACACATTATTTTCTCTTACAAAGGTCATTTTCTGTTTTAGACATAAACATCTGAAATGTGTTATCCTTAAAACAGACAACACTGTATGAAAGCTTCAGCTATTTTGTAGTCAGTGGAAAAACATTGCAGAGGGTTAGATATAAAGCATTCTAAAGTTTTAAGAATAAAGAAGAAACAGTACCATAGCAGTAGAAGAGGTGCTCCTTCTTGGCCTGCCACTGATGTACCAGAAATCCTTGAGCCTTGCAAAATGTTGCTGCTTTTCCTGAGATGTGTTTTGGTCTCTGGAACAGACTTTCTCAGCATGTACCTTGTGCTGCAAGTGTCAGTGAAGGAGGATGGTACTCTTTGGGTCTTGGTTGAACAAGGAATCCTAGGCTTCTGTGGGACGAGGTGGGGGGCAGTGGGCTGGTGGAATTCTGGTGGATTAGTTGAATCAGAAAGACAATTTGGTGCTCATGGGCTCTGGGCCAGTGGAGCTCAGCGGCTGTGTGGGAAGGACATATTTAGTGATTTGCAGGGAAGGGAGCCAAAGGGAGTGGGTGCAAGAGTTTCTGCTGCATCAGCTGCTCCCAGAAGCGCTGAACCAAGGGATCTGCTGGGGCAGCCACACTGTTGGCTGGAAAAGTGGAACACGGGGGATGCCAGTCTCTCTGAACTGCCCAGTGTTGTTTCAATATGCTGCACATGGTGCGTGTGAGCCTGCAAAAAGGTAGAAATTCTAAATTAGGTATGTGAAACCCAGTATTGGTTGGAGGCTCTTGCGTAACTCTGAGGAGTTTGCTGTTTGGAAGCTGTTGCTATGGCTGTGCCCCTGTGTGCCATAGCAACAATGCAGAGCGAGCTGGTGAGGAGTGTGGAAACCTCCATGAGCCTCTGCAGCAGAGGCTTTGTGGCTTCTGGTTCTGCAAGCATTAATAAGTTTATTCTTTTTTTTTTTTGGTCATCTCATTATTCTATAAAATGCTCCACCTGAACTGGAATGCTTTCTGGGAAGTTGTCCAGAAATAGTGGAGGGGATGCACCAATGTAAGAGCAAAAGCACTTCCAGTGATAAAGGCAGCAATCCAGTCTCAAATTCCACATTCTGCCAATATCCTCTCTTCCTAAGGAGGACACTTTACATATTGTGTTGACATGATTGGAAGAGAGCTTGAAGCAAAATGAAATGAAGTGTGCAAATGGTAAGAACTGTAATGCAAATGCTGAAAATTCAGTCACTTTAGATAATATTTTAATTGGTTCTTTTTAAAGTTACAGTTTTCCTGACTTCTCTTCTGTTCACCCAAAATGGTAATAGGCAATGGGTGTTGATTAGAAAAAATACAGTGAGAAGTGTATAAAAATTTACCATGTTTTATGTGGCCAACTGTGAAGTTTATAGTTAATAAAAAAATTAAAAAAAAACAAAAGAGCCTGAAATCAGAGCTGAGCCCTCACTCTGTAGACCAAGCAGAAAAAAACCCCTTTGACAAAAGTCCATGAGAAATTCTTTAAATCCTTTTCCCTTTTATCTCTGCTTCTCTGCCTGGAAACTAATCCATGCCTATTGGAGTTGAAATTCTGCTTATCTGTCAGCCAGTCGGTGTCTGAAAGGAGTGGGCATTATTTCAGAACTTCCCATTTCTTTTTTCTTTTGTTGTGCATGCTGAAAAGATGATTGGTTTTATCTATTCAAAACTCTTTGTGCTGTACCATCAGATTAGCTTTACTGGGTTATCAAAGATGAGTGGCTTTGCTGTGATTTTTCAATGTTTGAGATATGGATGGACTCTCAGCCGGTAAAAGAAAACTGTTCAGGTGGCAACCCAGAAATTAGGACTAGTACAGCAATGTTAATTTTATGGTAACTAAATATATAAACTCTTTTTGTCATAAGATTTTCTGATAATGGCTATTAACCTTGCCTTGAAGTTCTTAATTCACAGAAAAAAGTGCCAGACTCTGAAGAACCGTGCAGAAACTTGAAGTGGAAATTTGTAGGAGTTTGAAGGTTATTATTGGAAAACTGTGTGTGATTTGTAGGCTTTGCCTGATTCTGTGTTTAAGCAGCTTTCTTGGGAATTGCAGGACAGTGGGGAGAAAACATTTTGGTTTTGAGGATATTGAGGAATTATTGCTTATCAGAGCTGTTACATATTTACAAAATACTTCATTAAGCAAAATTTTTAATCCTTGCTTTTCATGAGAAAATGCTTCAGTTGAGAACATCTCTGGTTGTTTTCTGATGTCACTGAGAGGTCTGGGCTTGTCTTGGAGCCACCAGTCCTAGTGCTCCAGTCCTCAGCCAGTCCCACTGTGTCAGGCAGTGTGCTTTTTGGAAACCTTTTCAGTGGTGGATTAGTAATTCCCCAACCAGAAAGAGGTGCTGTGCTATCAAGGTGAAGTATAGGGGGAAGAGGGGAGGCAAGCAGTTGCTGAGATAAGTGAAAGGGAGGATATACAGCAAACAATAAAGATTAAACATAGAAGAAAGAAAACAAAGGAGTACAGGAAGGTGCAAAAATTTGATTTATCTGTCTCACTGTAGTAGCTGCTAGACAGGCACTTTAAACAAAGGAAGAAGAGCAAAACCTCAGAGGATTTTGTGTTATATTTATTTATGTGCCTGTCTCTGGCAGCAATGATCTGTGGGTCAAACTGACTATGGATTAGGCTCAAAAGACATTTGTTTTTATTGGAGCTCTCTGCACTTTTGCATGCTCAGTCCTGCCAGAGGGTTCATATTTCTGCCCACAAGAGAGTGGTGTTGAGCCATTGGCTTCCAGACCACGTACCAGGCTTCAACTTCCAAGTTTTTAAAATGAAAAGTAAATTTTAACATCAGTGCTCATTCTGATTTACAAATAAAGTTTGGCTGTTCCATCAAATATGCTTTACCCCAAAATGAAAAGGTGTAAGCAAGGTGGAACTCAAGCGTTTTAGTGTAGATAAAGAAACTGTGCGCATATACTGGCTATTATATCAACGATATAATACCTAGCTGTGTGTCTGTGTGTTTTCTCTTTTTACTACAGAGGAAAAAACCAGCAAAATTAACCACAATACAACAGTCAGACATGAAACAATTTGAGTTTGATTGCAGTCAGTGCTGATGTGTGTGTGCTGTGGAGTTCCAGGTGGTGAAGATCACAGTCTGCCAGGTGGTGTTGAGAGGGCTCTAACCACATCCCTGGCTGCCTCTTAGCCATTAAATAAGTGATCAGGAAATTTAGGGAAATCTCGGTGTAACTTTCTTAACAAAAGGTGCATCTGAAGCCTTTCATGAGCTGATGAAATGGCCTTCATTTAGATAACCATATGAATTATTTAGATTCTCAAAAGATCACAGCCTGTAGCAACTCCCATTGGAAATGTTGGCAAGTACTGCTTGTCCTTTCCTACTGGAAATAATTGATAGGGTTCATGTGGACCATAGAGGCATTTCATGGGGAGTTTAGTTTTCTTGAGAAAGGTAGAAAAATTGGTTGGAGACAGTGCTGGGGGTAGGAGGGAGTTGATGCCTCTGACCAGTTCTGTTCAGTTGTGCCACCCCAAAGGAATACTGGAGGTGGGGGCCTTCTATGCCTTATTTTTGAGGAGGCAGGAGAATATCAGTTGTGGCTCTTTAGGTATCTTATAATAGTGATTCTGCCCAGGAAGTTTGCCCAAGTATTTTTGCATGCATTTCTTTCTAAATTAACTTATCTACCAAAAATAAATCACTGATAATTATAGTAAATATAATATATAGATGTATACATAGACAAATATTACTCCTTTTTTCTTTCCTCAGAAGAAAGAAAGCTTGACTTCCTTCTGGAGACTTCTTGTGCTGAATTTGGAATTAAGTTTTTTATATTCTGGGAAATGAATTTTTGGCACAGCTTTTTTTTACTCTAAAGGCTGCCCTTCTCTACCATCTTTTTTGACTCCAAAGGCAATGCCTGGAGTCCTTTCAAGATTAGCGAGCATGTCTGAGCATAATAATAAATGCATATGAGCTGCTAATGAGTATATTGAAACTTATCTCCCAAGAGCTTTATAGTGAAAAATCTCACGAAGTGTGGCTTATCATTAAAAACTTTTAAAAAATCACAGGGACGTGAAGTTAAAGGTCTTCCTATTTGTTCTTTTTGTGGCCTGCTACTTGGTCAGTTCTGCATCTAAAATCAGGTTCTCTTGAATACAGATTATGTGGTTGCAATTTATCTTTTGCTCTAATCCAGGAGCCCTCCATCACCAGTGTTTTATTCCATACAGCAGTAGTTCTGCCTACTTTCACATAACAATTTCCTTACTTCATTGCACTGAGTTTTCCAACCCTTCAGCAATCTCAGTTAGTCAAAACCCTGTTGTGGCTTTTTATTTCTTATTCTACCTGTGTTAAATGCTGTACGGGATGCAGTTCTGTCTGTGATTTTCATGATGCCTGGGAAGACAAGAAGTGCCAGGCAGAGCTCCTATTCCCTGGATGTATGGAGTGAGTCACGCTTCCTGGTGTGCAGAAAGCAACTCCAAACAGGGCCGAGGCTCCAGCACGGCTGCCCCTGTGCTGCTGCTATATCAGGCTTTGTCTGTGATGCAGTCAGGGTGTCAGAGACTCTCATCCCTCTCTCCTGAGAGCTGCTGCTCTGGACTGTGTCATGCTTGACCACAGTGCCTGCATAGGTTGAAATTATATGTTTAAAAAGGAGGGAGAGAAATAAACATCTTGCCCAGCTGGGGAACATTTGAGTCCCATTGGGGAGGAGCTATTTTAAAGCTCAGACTGAAAGATGTCTATTTTTGCCCTTCAGCCAGACAGACTCAGCTAATGGTCTAAATTGTTCAATCCATTTTCTTGACCAAATTCTTAAAAAGAGGAACGAAAATGAGCAGGAAGAGTCCTTAAGCCAGCAAGAGGTAGACAGAGCTCAAACCTGAAAAGATCTTATCTATACCCTTCTGTTCTTTGGGGCTGTAGAGATGTGCTTTAGTTTTTATAGTTGTAGTGTGCATTTGCTTTAATAATGAGCCAAAGAGATTAAGTTCAGTGTGAGGATTTTAAGAGCAGTACTGCTGAAAACACATTGTGGAGGTTGTGCAATCTCCACGTGTGTCTCATGAGCAGGTTGTTACTTCACTTAATCATTTCAGATGCACAGCATGGCTGGAGGCTTTTGGGGAAGCGTAACACAGCTAGGACTGCTCCTTGTGGCTCATCTTCCTTGTTTCTGATGTTCTGCTGAGCACTTTCCTTAAAACTGCCTGTGTAGATGGGTTTAAATGTTAGGATAGGGGAAAACCAAGTTTTTTATTGTGCATGGGTGCCATTTAATTGGATTTCCAACCTGACTGCCCTGTGAAGCGATTCTGCAGCTGTTTGGGAGCACCATGAAGCAAATATAGGTGGGGGAAAAAGCCAAGTCCACTTGTGATGGGGAATCTGATGTAAAAAGTGTGTCAATACACACAAAGGAGTTTGTCAAGGTTGTTTATTTAGTGAGTGCTGTGATCTTTGGTGATGACAGAAAGGCAATGAAGCTGATGAAGGGTCTGGAGCACAAGTCTGTTGAGGAATGGCTGAGGGAGCTGGGCGTGTTTAGCCTGGAAAAAAGGAGGCTCAAGGGAAACCTTATCAGTCTCTACAACTGCCTGAAAGGAGGGTATAGCCAGGTGGGGTTCAGCCTCTTCTCCCCAGCAACCAGTGACAGGACAAGAAGACTGTTTCCAGGTGTGCCAGGGGAGGTTTCTGTTTTAAATTAGGAAGAATTTATTCACAAGAAAGGGTGATTGGACATTGGAGTGGGCTGCCCAGGGACATGGTGGAGTTACCATCACTGGAGCTGTTTATGGAAAGAATGGGTGTGGCACTTGGTGCCATGGTCTGGTTGGCATGGTGGTATTTGGTCATGGGTTGATGATTGCTGAGGTCTTTTCCAACCTAAGTGATCCTGTGACAAGCAGAAAGCCTTGGTCCATAAGAAGACAAGGATTGTGAAAGACTGCAATTAATCTGTTCCTTGTTATTTCAGGAACAGCGTGGTCTTAGCATGGACTGTCACCCTCTCCTGTCATGGTCCTGGTTCTGCTGATATTCCTTACAGTGTGTGACTTATTTCAGCTCTAATGCTGGGTCTGACATCCTCAGGAATCAGAAAAACCCAAGTGTGATTTTGTACAGCTAAACGAGCCTTTTCTGCTCCTTGGCCTTTCTTACCCTGCTTCCAAGTCAGCATTTCAGAGAGCTTCTCTCACCCCTGGGAGCTTGGGGACAGCAGCTCTTGGGGCCTTTTGGCTTGGCTATGGGCAGCTAGGCATTTCCCTGAATTAGAAAGCTGCTTTTAGGATTTTCAGGGCACAGGACCCTCCCCATGGCATTGTGTCCTCAGTTTCTGGGTGATTGCCCCCCTCTTCCCTCAGGTTTTTCACCTTACTTCGTGCATCCTCAACTCCATGCAACTGCCTGTTCCTCAAATAGAAATAAGTACTGAGGAGAGTGTGTTATTCATGCCAGCACAAAGGTCAGGCTACTATCAAACCTGCCATCTGCGTGTGTGATGTCTCAGAGCCTCTCGAAAGACAAAAACGGGGCTGTGGGTGAGTGGGTGTAATGTCTGTAATGTCTGCTGTTCAGCCAGCCAGGGGTTTAAAAATACCACTTGTGAATGACCTGATGAGAGTAGTTTTAGAAGGCAACCCACAACCAGCACGTTTCAGTTTTCTGATGGGAAAGGTATTTGGAGAGGTGTTTATATCAAAACAAAATTTACTAAACAAGAAGGGAGCAGGACACTGAGGGGAGATAAATATCCATGGTGGAGTGGCTGGTGGCTTCCACTGCAGTTCTAATGCCTCTTTGGGGTCGCTCAGGGCACTGGATTTGTACTGGGGAGAGGGGAGGGAGGGGGCAGTGAGATGGGTGATCAAAGACTGGTTTTCATTTCCAAGCACCCTCCTCTAGTGCTGTAGCAACAACTTCCTGTCTGTATGAGTTATGCTAATTTCAGTGCTGAAAAATACAAAAATAGCTGAGGAGAGAGGAATCAAATTATAGTTTTGCCATGGGATGAGGTAGTGGGAAGGAAAATATGCTGTACCTTCTCCCTGTGTGGGCATGGGTGCCTGCCTCCCTGTGCTCAGAAGGAAGCAGGACCCAAACGGGGAGCAAGCCAAGCGCTTGTGTGGAAGTATCACCTTGTAGAGATCCCTGGCTGCTGCCTGCTTTGCCCCAGAAATTCATCTCCTGATGTCCACAGCCATTAAAGAACAGCCTGTCAGCAGCACCCCACATGGTGTAGAGCAAGATCTCCATGGTCACCGTTTCAGGATCTAATCATTACAGAAAAGGAAAGAAAGGATAATAGCTTGAAATATTTCTACATTTAAAATTCTCTGTAATACTATATATTTTCTAGTTTCTTTGTTATCCCCTAAAGGCAGAGGTTTCAGCCCAAATTCTGGTGCGCTGTGCATCACTCTGGTGTCTGCAGTGCCTAGCCCATGCCCAACTCTTGCTCCCACATGTCAGCCCCTCTGTGCTGCATCCCACATCTCCATCATGGAGCATTTCCCTATGCTGCACCACTGTGATGGAATCATGACTATTAGCCCCTTGTTGGCGGTGGGGCTGTCCTGGTACAGCACAGCAAGGGCTGGGTTTGTTAATGGGAAATGGCTTTTCTGGAAAATATCACAACCTGAGTGGGCTTTGATGATGCCTCTTTGAGTGCGCTAATGCTCAGCTAGCTCACACTGGCTTTGTTTTGGGTTTTGGTTTCATTGAGAGGAAAAAAAAAGGGGGAAGTGAATCAAACTGAAACCTCCCTTTATTCCATTTATTTTTCAGTTGGAGGGAATGGAGAGATTTGAGCTTACCTGCTGGAGCACATTAGTCATATGTGATGGCTGTGGGCATGGGCAAGATTTGAACGTGGGCTGGGTAGTGAAGTGCTTAAGCCCACGGTGCTGAGAGGATTATGGGTGAGATGGATCAGCTTTTGTGATTCTGGCCCAATTTCTTCAATAAGGAGTGCCAAGACCCTGCTGAAGGTAAATGGATGCCCTGGCACATAAGCTGGGGTGACACTTCCAGCAATCCTGTGTGGTTGGGCAGACAAAGGAAGTCCTTTCATGGCTTTGCATTCCCATTTGGGTTGGTTCTGGAGAGGAGCCTGGTGGAAGACAGAGGTGGTGATGCTACTTCCTCGTAGAAAGCCACAAAGTGTACTGTGTAATTACATCTGGGCAGAGCAGGGCTGCCCCCACAGCACAGTTACGTACGTGACTGGAGCAGACAGTGCTGGAATTTGCAGATATGTCAGCAGTCAGAAATACTAGAAACCCTCAGGAAAGGTTTTGTCAATAACTGAAGCCCTGAAGTTACTAAAAAAATTTGGAGGGGAGCTTTGTGTTCCTGCTCCTGCTGTGGGACCATGCATGCAGGGAAGAGGCAGCACATGTTCTCAACTGTGCTTCCCCAGACAGCACCTTGCTCTCATTTGTTTGCATCAGTCTTCCCTGCTTGCATATCAAACATATTTTCACATCTTTTTGTTTGTGACTGGTTATGCAAAATCAAATTCTGTGCACGAGAGTCAATGCTTACCCAGTATTCATTTCTTATACGCTTTTTTTTTGAGATGCCTGTTTCTAATCTCCTATGCAATAATCTTTTGTGCATTCAGCATTCAGAAAAAAACCACCAGTAATGAGAGAGTATTCCAGAAGGAATAGTGAAGAGGAACTAGACTGAGTAAAAAGGTATTGATTGTCATGTGCAATCACACATACGCAGCTGCTTTGAGGTATACCATTGAATTCTACTGGAAGTTTAACAGAGTGTGAATGAATTGTGTAAGAATTCATCTGTCATTTACAGCCGCTCATTTAAGGTGATTGGTATGAAATTACAAAGAACAACCTGGGGGGCCTGGGGGAATGGTTAGGAAGTTTTATTTATTGATAAATCAAACAATGAAGAGTGTTAAAGTCATCATGGAAGAGTGAAGGCTGGATCCAGCCTTTATGACTGGTATCTAAATTGGGTGAATTGACTACTGAGGGAATAAGTTGAAGATCTCATAAATGTAGGTCTTAAAAGCAATCAGCTTCAATTGCTACTGCAGTCCCTGTGAAAGTGGAGCAGAAATGCAGATCCCTGCCTCAGGATCAGGGGTGGCTGCTGTCAGTTGCCATGGTGATGTTCCGGTGCTGTATTTTAAGGTGCTGGCAGTCAGCTGTGCTCAGCTTCCCTGGTTAGTGCAACCAGCATTTTGGCTGCTGGCTGAATGCTTATACAGGTTTGTCACCAACAATCCCACACACTCTTTTCAGGAAAACAACATCCAGTAAGCAATTCCAGATTTTTCTTTGTTATTCTTGGTTTCCTCTGATATTCAAAACACGCTTATACTGCTTAAGCTTGGCCTGCCCCTCCCCCCAGTATTTAACGACCTTTTTAGGAACCATGGAAAACCAAGAAACATCTCCTTGGATTTAATACTTGTTTCTTGCTGAAAAGAAGTTTATCATAAGCATGTAGATTCCTGTATAGAGTAGATTCTATGGGATTTTTGTTGCATAGACCTTTGTGCAATATGGAATATTGTGGAAGATGTGGGTACAGCACTTACATAATAATAGTTAATAAAAAGTTAGATTGTGTTGGATTGTGAACCAAATGAAAGTCAGCAGATGTGTGATGTGCTATGCTTTTATTTTCTGAGGTTGTATTAATTGAGACTTCTCTGGCTTTGTGAGTTGTTTGGCATTGCTTGGGTTTTGGTAGTGAGGGGTTTCAGGTTTGGTATTTTTTTGGTGGTCATGTTTTGGGTTTTTTGGGGTTTTTTTGTGTTTGTTTTTTTTTGCCTTTTTTGTTTCGTTTTCCTTTCTTCTTTTATTTTTTTTTTTTTGTTCCTTATATTATTTTTTTAAAGTTATTAGGATTTTGAGGATTCAAATGTCCTTGGAGGTATGAGCCAAATTGCTGATGATCTCTTGCTCAGAGCTGCACTGATGGTGTCAGTTTTTCCAGGCTCCCAGGGGACTGTGGTAGTGCTTCCTGTCCAGCTACACTGAGCAGCAATAAATTTAGCCCGAGTGAGCCATAATGACAGCACAGGAATCAGAGGACTCCTGACCGCTCTCCAAGAGGGTCTGGCTCTCCCTACAGACATCTTCATCCCTCGAGCTGCCAGCCCTGTCCTGACTTCTCTGCTCCCTCTGGGCGCCTTGTGCCTCCGCATTACCCGTTTGCACTCCTGCAGTGCCTACAATCATACAATCATTTCCACTAGTCATTTCCTTCTGATGTTTTTTCCCCCTCCAACAAGAAATCAGGATGCTGTGACTCAGGAGACGGACACATACCTGACCTGCATAAAGAGCACAACTGCCCCTATGTCACCCTGAGCAGTTCACTGATGTGATCAGGGGCAAGGCTGGCCCCTGATCGCTGCTATATTTTCCTTGCTGAGAGCACTGACACTATGCTGCTTTCCAGATCTTTGCAATTCCAGTTGGATGGGAGCAAGCACAGGGTGAAAGCTGCAGAAAGCTTTTCGTATTAAGGCTGCATTATTGTTCCACTTCCAGCTTGTGATTGACAAATACTTACTGCTCCGACCTCCCAAGGGGTTGAATAGTGAGCAGGAAGTGATTGTAAAAGATATTGTACTCTGAATGAGATGTTAGGAGCTGTAATTACCCTCCGGTGTCTCTATGATTACTGCTGTCAGTGCTGAGCTATTGACAGCCCAGTGTCACTGGAGCTACCTGGTAGCTGTGCCAGCATTGTCAAAACAGGTCCCTGCTGTGAGGCAGAGCTGAGCATCTGTCCCTGCCCTGATTTTGGCTGAGGGCAGCAAGATGCAGCAGTGCCTGTGTACAGGAAGGTGTGTTGGATCTGAAAGTGGCCAGGCAGAAATGAGACATCCTTATCCACATCTGATGAAGTCACAGGCTCAAATTAGTGAATTCAGCCAAGTTGATGGATGAATATAGATTTATTGAGCCTGACAATCCAGTCACACACATCTGGGAGGGATGGCACAAAGACTTGTCCAGCCATGAACTCCAGCTGCAGTGAGCATGATGTGGATAGCAGTTATTGCTCCATGTGTTTTGCTTTGGCAAAAGTGACACAGAGCAGGTACAGCACCTGTGAGACTTTGTCCCAACAGACCATCGGGGCAATATGCTGGTTTTGCTGGAGGTCATTGCTCAGAGTAGGATGGTAGAAAAATGCTATAAATAGACATATATAGAGTGTGAGGCTGGCACAGGAGGTGGGAAGTGAGGGATTTGGGGAGATTGCCTTGCATAGGTTTTGGGAAAGGGCATGGTGCATCTTGTGAGTAGGATAAGGTTGGTAGCTCCCTTTGACAGTGTCACAGAGACTTTAAACAATCTGTGATGTCTGAAATAGGTGCCTGAAATAGAGCAAATGACTGGTGCCTTTAAAGTGCCTTTTTTCTCTGGCTGTAGAGGAAACTCCATGGTGGACATGGAATACGGTTGATGATCCTACCCCTGTGCTGACAGGACGCCAGGGGAGAGGGCTCTTGGTCTTATGCAGAGGTCTGGCATTAGCAGGTGCCTTTTGTGTGTCTGTATTTCAGGGCCTCTGGACTCAGGCTCCTGTGAGATGTTCTTTTCCAGCAAGGAGAAGTAGCAAATTTTAGAGGCTTAGAAGAAATCAAGGCTGAGCATGGCTCTGTGCTGTGACAAACATGCTGGTAGTTCCAAATCACAGCATTTGCAGCTATGGGGCTTGCTCCCAGAAGGAGTTGGAATATCAGTGTTGCTCTTCAAACACCTAAAATGTCATCATTAGCTACTGGGCTCTGTGTCATGTTAATGCTGTGAATCGCAGACAATGTTTACTCAGGTAACAAAATGAAACTGTGTTATAACGCCTGTCACCAGAAAGTGTGGGGGAAAGGGATTTGGATTTGGATCTGACCATAAGGTAGGAGCTGGTGCTGAGTGGTTGAGTGCTGAGGACATGTGCCTTGGGTTCTGCTCTCATCCTAGTCTTCCCTACTCCCCTCATTCATTGATCCTTTTCCTTTTGATGCTGCTGTCAAAATCCTTAAGTCTACTCAGGCGAGAAGTGCACCAGCAACATTAATATTATTAAAATACCCTGGACTGGAAAAAAAAAGAGGAAACAGTGGTTTTTTCAACACTATGTAGTTCTTGAGTTTTTGATGCTGAGCTGTTATGTTCTTCCTCCACCAGCTGGCTGGCTGTAGTGCCAGCTAGTCTTTTGGCTCTGGTGTCTCTTATCCCTCCTGCTGTCTGCACTAATTTCTTTCCTCTGTTCTCATGAACACTACACAGTCCAGACTGTCAAACAGAGGAGTGATATTCCTGCATCTTCTTACCAGCTCTGCCACCTTTCTAGTTTCTGACTTGCCACATACTCCCTGGTAGTCTGAGGGTGCCAACTTTAGCCTGGCCAGGCTTCCCCTATCTTCCTTCCAGGGCCTGAGCATCTTGGTAGGGTAGGACTTGTGGAAATGCCCAGTGGCATTTAAAACACCCAACAGACACCTGCTGCTCCTCTCCTCAATCCATTTCTCACCTTTGATGTAACAACAATAATCCTTAATATTATTTTTTCTTTATAAGTTTAATTGTAAGGTTGCAATATGCGGGCTGGGATTTCCTTTCCTTGAAAAACACAGGCAGATCTGCTTGGGCAATCTGGCTAATGCTGTAGGATGATCTCTGGAAGGGATTTGGGGTGCAGACCTCATCGATGGACCCAGGGCTATTGGAGATTACAGGGATGTGGGTCAGGTCAGTGTGCTGTCAGTGAGCATTGTTGGGTGTGCTGGTGCTGCAGGTGTTTCAGGGCCTTTGCAAAGGAGGGAAGTGACCTTGGGGTAGTGGCTGGTGGGGCAATGGGTGATGTGTTATAAAAGAGCTGGGCATGCAGAGCTTGCTGTTTATCTCTTTCTTGCACCACAGCACCTGGACATGAGGCACCACCAGATCTCTGGGGGCTAAGTTAAACGCAGGTTAGATATTAAAAAAAAAAAAAAAAAAAAGACAAAACATGGTAATTGTTGGAGGTGCTTAAAAAAGGTTGGTAACATGAACTCATAACCGGCTGGGGACAGGGGTATAATTTTGACACAGGTCAAAAGGAAAATACATCCCATGGTATCTGCGGCAGGGGTCAGGTGGGGAAGAAGAGGGAAAACGTGCTGAAGGTATGGGCACAGAAATGAGCGGCTTGATGGTGACTGTCTTGAGGCCAAGCGGCTGTGGGGAAAGCAGTGGGGCCACAGTGGCTCTGGGGCCTCCCTGCATGGGGCGCAGGAGGAAGGAGAAAAGTTAACTCATCACATTCAGCACCTTGTAGTCCTCGCAGGACAGACACACATGGACTGTGGGCTGGTAATGAGGGGGGGAACAGCAGGAGATTGTGAGGATGAAATTACACCCAGCAGCCAGACTGACTTGTCTGGTTTCACAAGATGCTCTGTCCAGCACGAGGCATGCCATCTGGATGCTGTTTTCTACAGCCTGAGCTAATTCAGATAACCTGCAGTTTACAGAGCCCTGACTCAATTCTGACCCTGCCCAAGTTTCCTTCAGCCATTTATTTCACAGTGCCAGCATCTCCTGTGAATGGCAGCAAAGCTGCAACCCTGTCCATGTCCCCATGGCACATATTGTGGTCTGAGTTTTCCAGAGCAGAGGTAGCATCCCCTCCCTGTCCAGCAGCTGGAAGGAGCACTGGAATGCTACACTCAGTGCAGAGTGTGTGATGCTCCCTATACACTTCCATTTAGTATTTCCTTTCTTCCTGGTACAAGCACCTGTGTGGGCATGAAAATAAAATATGAGTACTCTCTAGGGTGGTTTTGTGCTCCTGCCCCAAGGTACAGAACAGGGCTGAGACCTGGCAGGGAAATGGTCCCTGTGTGTTTCAGCACCCTGGCCCATGGCACAGGGCAAACTCTGCTCCCAAGGTTAGGTTGCCCAGGTTAGGAGGACATCATCCCTGGGATGGGGTCCAATGCTTGGCGTGGGTGACGCTGTAGTTGTTTGCGTGTGTCATGGAGGGAAGTGTGTGAATGGGATAAATTTAGCAGTCAAAACACAGGGCCAGCACAGTCTGTCATTAAGTGCCTTCCCATCTCATCATCCTGCAACCACAAGGAGCTTTTTTAGGGCCAGCGTCATGGCAGAGGCCAGAGGAAGTGTGGGAGGCCAGTTCCTGGTGACACCTCCAGGCGCAGCGGCGCTGCCCGGTGGTGCCATTGGCTGCCCCCGGCCCGGGGCTGGCACTGACCAGCAGTTAAATGCCTGCCCGGGCACCCTGGGACACACAGCCTGGAGCATTCCAACACAGACAGCCAGTTCATCCCTTCCCCAGCACCATAGGAGACGGAGGCTTGCATCACACCTTGAGGTAAAGGTCTTGGTTTCTTTGGGTTGATCTGGCATTGCCTGGAGGCAAAATGGCAACGTTTGGGAAAAGGGGATGAAGATTTCCTCACAAGTTTTGGTGGAAAGCAGGAGGCTTATCATCTGGGATGTGGGTGTTGCTTTGTCAGGGAAGAAATCAGAAGTGTGCTCGTTCCAGCATGTTTTGGGTGCAGGGTGATGTTCAGTGTGGTTAGTGTATCCCATAGGAAAGAGGTGCTGGGCTGGGCTTAAAGAAAATGCTTGGAAAATGAGAGCAGAGCTGGAGAAAAGCCCCCACTGCTTTATCTACCTGCCAGGCAGCAGTGCTGCTGGGGTGCCCACCCAGAGGGCTCTGGAGATGCAGCTCTCTGAGGCACTATCTCATTGGGATGCTCCACTTTGGAATGGTAGAAGATTTTATGAGGCTGTGAGGACCACTCCAGGTGGGAAGTGCAGCTCTGCAGCCCATGGTCGCACAGTGCTGCCCATCTGAGGTGCAGGCTTCTGTCACAACCACTGAGCTCAGCTGAGTGGTGACATTGCCATGGGAACAGGAAACTCAGGGGAGCTTTCCTGCTCCTTAATGATGCTCAGACAAAAAATCTGCCAGTACATGGCTGGGTATTTCAAATCCCAAACTAAAGGGAGGTTTCTGCACAGGAGGTGCCAGGAGGTGGCACAAGGACAAATCCCTGTCTTGTTTGATGACATGCCAGGCTGAGCACTGTGATTTGGGAGGGCTTTGTGAGACCAAGTTCCAGCCAGAGGCACATGCAAAGGCTTTGCTCTAGCCTGTAAATATTTCATTCCTTGTTGCAGCCACAGGGACCATGACTGACATGAGGGCTGCATTCCTGGTGCTAATCCTATGGGCTGTGGCGTATGCTTACCCTGTAAGTACCCCCTGGACTGACACTCCCACCCCAAACCCCTTGGTTTTGCCCAGCCAAGGTGCACTGATCACTGATCAAATGTCTCCTGGATGTGTTTAGGTGCCTGGCCATGAATCCCCCCACCCCAGCACCCTGCAGGAGGTAAGCCACAGGTGCTGCTGTCCCACAGGGAGCAGCCCCTCAGGGAGCAAGTCTGGGATGGGGAGCCAGCTCTGGGCAAGCATCCTTGGACCAGGAACCTAGGAGGGATCTGCTGCTTCTATGGGTCTTTGAGCTTTGTCTATCTGCTCAGTCTTTTCAAGCTGGGTTGGTTTCACCCTGTTTTGACTTTCCTCCCTGAAAAAGTTCCCAGTTCACCTGACACCTTTTGCTGGGCTGCTCTTTTGTTGGTGGCTACCATTTTATTTTGTATCGGCAGAAATAACGAAAGGGCTGAGGTGCAAGTAATAGAAAAGATTTGAGCTCTTGCATGGCTTGGGACTGAGGTCCTGCAGCAGCAGCAGTAAAAGTACTGTGGTTGGTGTTTAATAAACCAAAAGCACCATGTCATGTTTTGCCTCCAGGATACCGCAAATGGAGATTACATCGGCAAGCTGGGCAACCGCCTAGATGGTGGGGATGGCAGACATCATCCTGCCAGTCCAGAGACAGGGGAAAATGCACTTGCCAGGGACCTGGCAGGTGGGAATGCCGTGGATGAGGAGCTGGGTGAGCTCAGTGGCCAAGATGTGGGAGACCGCGTTGAGCAGGCTCAGCACGTAAACCAGGTGGACCACGAAGACATGAGTGCCCACAATGGGAATGACCTTGGTTTCCTGGTGAGTGAGTGAGTGAGTGAGTGGAGAGGAATGTTTTGTTCTGCCAGGAAAGCTCCCTTGGCCCCAAAGCTGGCATTGGTCAAGGCTGTGCTTGGCTTTGCATTCATCTGTTTGTCACCTCCATAGGAGGTGGATGCCCGTGACACTGATGATGCTGACAATGGAGACCACTACGGTGCCAGAGCCAACGGGTTCCCCTCCCATGGTGGCGGGTTCCTGGACGAGGAGGATGACAGTGGGGACGACACCTTTGATGCCAATAGGGAAGAAGAGAGGGGTGAAGGCCCTACCTATGGGGCTGGTGCTGATGGGGCAGGGGAACACAAGCATGATGCTGGGCGTGGGGATGCCGGGGCTGGAATGGGGCACAGCAGCAGCAGCAGCAGCAGCGAGAGCATTGGGGCAGACCACCGACGCTACAGGAACTATGGGCACACCTACAGGCACAGAGGGGCCAGCAGCAGCAGCCAGGAGGAGAGCTATGACTTCCAGGACGAAGCCATGCAGGGGGATGATCCCTCTGTCTTTGACGGCCCAGGCAGCAGCTACAGGATGCGCCACCCTGGCCCCCATGCTCTGGGGAACAGTGGGGAGAGTGCCCAGGGGGCTGGCTCCCACCGCTGGGAGGAGGGTGACAGCAGGTCCCCCGAGGTGGAGGATGGTGACTCTGGAGAAGACAGCCCATCTGTGGAGAATGACAGTCAGTCAGAAGAGCCTGTTGACAGCCAGTCAGAGGAAAAAAGCTCCAGCCACTCCAGGCAGGATGGGGATGAGGATGGGGATGGGGATGGGGAGGACAGCCCCTCCAGGGAAGATGAGGACAGTGAGTCCAGGGAGACCACTGATGAGCAGTCAGATGAAGAGCCGGGGGAGACCCCAGAGGTGGTGAGAACCTTGAATGAACACAGCAACAGTCAAACCTGGGAAGGTCAGGAGGACTGGGATTCTGCTGAGGACAGGAGTGTGCTGTCCACACCTGACAGTGAGTCCAGGGAAGAAGAGAATGAACTGAGCAAGTCCGGGGAAGATGATGATGACCAGAGCCATTCCACAGAGGACACTGCGGAGGAGTCAGAGGAGGATGAGAATGACTCTGTGCCAAGCACATCAGCTGAGAGCCCAGAGGTGCCAGAGGATGACAGCAGCCCAGAGGACAACACAGGTGAGGACAGCAGGTCTGCAGAGAGCGACAACAGCGAGTCCCAGGAAGATGAGGATGACGTGGAGAGCCACTCCCAGGAGGATGCCACTCGCGAGTCCAGCAGCCACGGGGACGACAGCTCCCTGCAGAGCCTGGAGAGCGGGGCCCACAAGCAGCGGCTGGGCGCCCTCCGCCACAGACCTGCGGCTGATTATGATGACAATGACTGCCAGGATGGGTACTGACCTGTGCCCCGTGACCTCAGCAGCAGGAAGGGTGTGGGGGGAGGAGGGGTTAATTTATTTGCTATATAGCCTGGTCGACTTCTTCTCAAGAAGTGGTTAAAATGGAGTGGCTAAAATGGTGTGGTCAATGCTGTGGTTAAAATGGAGTCGGGTTTGCCAGAGCTAGGCCTGGGCATGCTACACAGGGAATGAAAGGCTTGCCAGGCACAGGGAAAACACTGAACCACAGCAAGAAAGGGTATTTTCTGTATCAAACTGGAGAGCAGCTGAGAGCTGTAAGTGCCAGCAGGGTGATGCTGCCCACTTGCCCCAGGGGCACAGCGGTGGCTTGGCACTTCTGGGCATGCTGGGCAGGCCCCTGTGTTCACTCCTTGTGTTTACCTACCCAGACTCCAGCTGGCGCTTTCCATTAACTCTATGTCCTGCACATAAAAAAGAAAAGCTACAGCTGGTGTGCACATGTGGTGCATGGGCGCAGCAGGGTGTGAAGTACCACTTCAGGATGGGATGTATGTAATATTTTTATTATTTTGTAAGAAATGTACAGAAAACATTATACTGTATCCTTTTTGCACTTGTATTTCAAAGCTGAAATATACCCTGTCGATTTCTTTAATCACCATTAAAACCACCAAACTCCACTGTAGTGTGGTTTGAGATGTTGCAGTTTTTTTTCTCTGGGGTGTGTCAGGGTCTGCAGTTTGGGGCTGGACCAGAAGGAGCGGGAAGCAAAGGGCAGGATATTTGTGTGGAGAGCCACAGCATGCCAGGAGGAGGGGGAAAGCAAAAGCTGAGGGTGTTCCCACTCCCTCTATTTCCAGGTGCCCCAAAGGCCACCCCTGCCCCTTGGTGAACCTGCAGTGGAGTGGAAAATCTGGCTGATGACTCCAGTGAGCTGGGCCTGAGGCTTTGCTATGTTAGGGCCATCACCTCCTGCAATGTGAGCAAGGGTTGTGCTGCTCTTCCTGAGGTGCTGGAAAGGTGTCCCAAGGCATGAGGACTCTGCTGGTCCACTGGCTTTGTGTGGCCATGGTGGCCCCTGGTACCAGGTTCCCTGCAGCAGAGATGCAAGGTAAAGGTGTTACCATGCCTAAAACCTGTTTTACTCTATGTGACATTTGGTTGGTTTTTTCCTCCTATCAGCAAATAAACAACATGTTATTTAAAATCACATTATTTTAAATGTCACCCAGGCCCTTCTTCCTTGTTCACATGTGCAAGACAAGCAGTACAATGTGGGTTTCGATGCTGAAGGTGAAGCCTTGGGCTGTTGTGTCACTCTGCAGTTTTATAGCATGGAGTTGTGGCTCTGCAGGGGACAGTCCCCAAGGGGCCAGGGTGAGTGGGTACATTCCCTTCAGCTGTCAAGTCTCAGGGCTGAGCATTGCAGTACCAAATTCAAGAACCAGTAAAAAAAATGAAATCTTTTTCTGCTAGTTTTAGCAGAACCACACTTAATTTGTAGCCTGCTTCCACCACTTGAAGGCTGATAGCTGAACAACTAGTGGTTTTTATGGAAATTATGTTTTAATTTTCACCCTGTGAAAACCTTTTTCTGCTTCTGTATGAGATCAGCTCTGAAACTTGTGGCTTCCCCATGCTGCTGTCTTGGGAACGAGCCTCTTTCCTGACCCTTCATCCCACTAGTCTCCACTGTGAATACCTCAGCTGTGACCTGGCCCTTATTTTTTGGACTTCTCACAGCAGTTGTGTGAGCAGCTGGGGATACTGTGATGGCAGTGATGCCTGTCAGGGTCATGAACACCAAATTCTGGAGTGCAGCTCCGCCACTGGGGTGAAAGGCAGCAAGCGTGGCTATCTTGTGTTTGGCTGCAGCCAAAAGGTCTGGGTCACATCCCTGCCGCTGTAGTTTAAAGTTGCAGCAATGACGCGCTTGCTGCTGCGGGGCAGGCAGGGCTGGGAGCCCTCCCGCGGCCAGCAAGCGGGGCTGCTGTCCCGGCAGCGGCGACGTTCTGGTGCCGCCTCTGTCACAGGGCTGGGTCACATCCCCGGGGCCATCGGAGGTGATGGTCACGTAGCGGCAGCTGCTGGGGGTGGGGATGGAGCAGTTTTTTTCGGATCCCTCCCGGAAGAGGCGTGCAGCTCCGCAATGAGCCCAGCCTGCGAGAAGGACAGTGGAAACGTTTCAGGAGTGGGGTGAAACCGCTTCTTGCAAATTTATCCCTGACCCTGTGTCCATCTTCATCCTTGTGGGAGTGGTGCTGGGGTGCACAGCAGCCTGGCACAGCGGGGCAGAGGACTGCGAGTCCCTGTCCTCCTCATTCATGCATGGAGAGAAAAACTGGATTGATTTGGGTTTAGTGAGAGCGGGAGGCACGAGTGCCTTGCAAACAGGGCCGAGGGTATCCGGCTGTGTGCTCCTGGGGACGTGCTGCCACTACAGCCGTGTCCTGGCCAGCAACGCCCAAAACTTGCCTCCCGCTGGCTGGCTGCTCCCCAAAAGCTAAGGAGCCGGTGCCAGAGCTGACTGCTGCTTGCTGGTCCTGCCAGGACAGCTTCCCACGGGACCATCCCTCCTGGGCCTTGCCCTTCTCTGGGAAAACCTCCTGCTTGGCCTCAGAGAGGGAGCGGCTCATGTTGGGCTCACGCAGGGATTTGCCCAGAACCTGTCAAGGACATCTGCAAGGTTTTGGGGGACACTGGTGTTATTGGACTCTCCCTATCAAATGCTGTTCATCTGTGTATAAGCAGGACCGCCCTGCTTGACATCTGGAAGGGCTCGATGATGGGCAGGATTTCACAGGGTGAGGTTTTGGATGGGCAGAGGGAGTGTGACCAAAAGATGCTCTTTGGGAGGATTTAAAGGCATTTTTAGGAGTTTATGTATTTGGGTTTTGTGCCATGTGTCTGCACAATGTGAGCATTGGAGGGGGAAGCTCCTGCTCTCTGCTGTTGGGCTGGCAGGATAAGCAGCTGGGAAGGTCAGCCACAGGCTATGCCATCGCTGGAGATGTTCCTGCCTCCAGTTTCAGGATGATTATGTGATGAAGTTGTCAGATTCAGTTTTCCTGATGGGTTAGGCAGGGATAAAAAATGCCCACGTCAATGTATGCTTTTATTATCCACCCACATGACATTCTTTGTGCATTGGGGGTGGCCTCCTGAGCTGAATGCAGCAATTTACCCAGAAATCAGCATTGGGGGTTAAAGCAGGTATTTTTGGATCCATTTGGGTTTTTGAAAACATGAGTTTGCATAACCTTAAAATAAAGGTTTCTTATGGCTTCTTTTTCCCTAAGAAGAAAAAATTCTATTTTAAATAAGTAGCTGGTGGCTGAAGTGGTGGGAGGCAGCAGTGCTGAGCCTGGCTGTGGCAGCTGAACTTGGGTCAGCCACAGCATACAAGCTGTACTTATTCAACCCCATTATTTTCCTGGATTTGGTGGGAGAAACAGAGAGACCCCTGCACTTGCAGACCACCTCTCCATCCAGCAGTGGCTTTTTTGACAGTGCAGACAAATTTCCTGGGCTTCCCATGGTGATCTGAGTTCCACAGCTGGCTGCAGGCTTTTTCTTGGCCTGTGTTCGTGTTTAGCAAAATGGGAATATCATGAAAGAAACAATGACAGAATCACAGAATGATCTTGGTTGGAAGGGACCTTAAACACCATCTCAATTCAACCCCCCTGCCATGCGCAGGGACACTAGACCAGGTTTCTCAGAGCCCCATCCAACCTGGTCTTGAACACTTCCAGGGATGGGGCACCTCCTGCTTCTCTGAGCAACCTGTTCCAGTGCCTCACCACCCTCACAGCAGAGAATTTCTTCCTAGTATTGAATATAAAGCTTCTCTCTCTCAGTTTGAAGTCATCCCCCCATTGTCTTGTCACTACATGCCCTTGTAAGAAACTTCTCTACCTCTTCCTTGTAGGCTCCCTTCAGGTCTGATGGGATTGTCTCTCTGTGCCCCCTGTGATGTAATTCTGTTGTGGGAACCACTCCTCTCCAAGCACACAGTGGGGCCAGGAGAGTTTGATTGCGTTTCTCTGCCCTTTTCAATGGGGAGGAAAAACCTCTGACGGAATCACTGAGGCCATCAATCTGAACAAAAGAAATATCCCAGACGTGGGAAAACAGCCTTTGACCTCAGTGAAACCCCAAAATGTTACAAACCTTTTGAATGCTCAAAGGAATTTTTTCTTCCTGCTCTCTTTACTGCCATGCACTTTGACAGCAAATAACTTTCCCATCCCTGGCTTAGCCATGTCCTGGGAGTTTTGTGGTTCCCCCAGCACTGCCCCAAGAAGCCAGGCACCACAGGATGGTACAAGTAAATGGTAAAGTAAATTACAGGTGTAATCCACCTGTACTGCATTCCCCCAGCTCATGATGGAAACCTTAAATCCTCTCATACTGCACTCCTCAAATTCATAATGGAAACCTTCAGAGTGAGCAAGTGGTTTGCAGTTCAGTTTTTTCCTGTGTCCTGAAATGCAAAGCTGCAAAGAGCTGTTGTATTTTACTAGAAGGCATCAGGTTACTGAACACAGGGGCTGAAACTGCACCTGGGGGGCCAAGGCAACATCTGCTCTTTCTGTCCTAGACCTGATGTTGTTCCACCTGCAGAGCAAAAATTAGTTTTATGGCAATGTGAAAACTTTGTAAAGCCACCTTTTAAAAAAGTGAAATGAGTGCCTGAGTGTCAAGGTACTTTTTGCAGAAGACACGTACTTCTCTATGTATTTAGGCCAGTTTGGATGGGGCTTTAAGCAACCTGGTCTGGTAGGAGGTGTCCCTGCCCATGGCAGGGAATTGGGACTAGATGAGATTTAAGGTCCCTTCCAATCCAAAGCATTCTGTGATTCTGTGATATGTGGATACATACATCACTCTTCTGCAACTCCTGTGTGTACACAATAACAAATAACCAGTTCAAGAGCAGCAGTTCTTGCTGATACACACAGCACACTCTGCCTCTGCTGCAAGTGGGGCCTTTTTAATGCTGTACTCGGGGGTTTTACCAAGTTAGAGCAGTGTATGCAGTGCCAGGGAGGTAGGCAGCCATCACCAGTGCAGCACAGAAGCAGTGTGCTTCCACGCCATCCAGATGCCTGAAGGTCCAGGGACGCTGATTTAACTTTGTTAGAGAGCTCACCTCCTGAGCTGAATGTGCAGGCGGTTGGTTGTTAGTTCTACAATGAACAGAGGCTACCTTCCTGCTTGCCTTCTGAAAATAAGACCTTTTGGGGGGTTTATTTGGCTTTTTCTCCTGAGGATATATTTGAGAGCTCTCACATGTGGATGGAGGCAGAGACAAGTGGGGGGACCAGACCTGGTAACTTGCTCTGGCTGATGAGGAGTTTCTTGTTCCTGGAAAAAAGAAAAACAAACAAAGAGAGGAGATCCAATATACGGATATTGCTCAAACACGTGAGGGCCTGGGTGGTGACAAGTCTGGGATTTGCGATAATGCTGCAACCTAGCCTCAGTGATTTGCTGGGGTTGGTTCCCAGAGTTCAGGGTGCTTCAAAGGGCTCACATTACAGAGCTACTCCTGGCCTGCATTTTGCCAGGAAATAGAATTAATTTCCTTTTTCTGGTTTCTGCTCAGAGAAAAACGAAAATCATGTGAAATGTTCAGTTGCAGAGGGCCAATATATGAAGATTGTGTACTGATAATGGAGACTGATACAAGGTGCATTTTAGATATTCTCCCCTCACACTTTTATTCTAAAATTGGATGTTGGCAAAAGAATAATGAGTTGTGCTTGCAGCTGATGCTGGTTTGCATTTGTGTTTGTGCTCTGAGAGGTAAGGGGAAAGAGAGGCATTCCTTATTCTTATGCTGTTGCTCCCTCTTCTTTCTCATCACTTCTCTCCCCAGCTGGGACCGTGGTACACACACTCCTGTCCCTGACAGTATGTGAGGAGAGCTGGAAGCCAGGGCAAGCTCTCAGGTGACTCCTATGCAGGTTTTGGGGGTGCTCTGGCCGCCGAGCTGCATGGCAGGGGTGTCGCTATAGGACACGAAACAACACAAGCGCACACACCGCTGCTCTCAAGGTGAAGAAAAGGGAGGTTTATTTTCTGACTTTAACATTTATAGTTTTCTAAAAGTGACAGTAGATTGGAAGGTGAAAGTGCTACCCCTTTAATGACACTGGACAAACTAACAGTCTATCAAATTTCTCTTCTTCCATAAAAGAATGCAAAGCAATAAGTTATTTACACAAAGTGTGTGAGAAAGTTTACTACAAGAATGTATACATCAGAAGGCTTAGAAAATCTTAAAAAATCAGGGTGACACAGGGGTGCCCCTTTCCCTGGCTGCAGCAGCGCCTTTTTCTCTTCCCACCATGCTCAAAGTGTCCTTCTGGTTTTGTTTTCTTTACTTATTTTTGGCTCTGAGGTTTCCTTTCAGAATAGCTTCAGGGCATGGAAATAGGACGGTGTGGCCTCAGCCCTGCAGCGTGCCCGGGTAGGGCAGGAGCACTCTGCTCTGCTCATTTACCGCTCTGCAAAAATAGTAACTAAATTTGGACTTAGGAGCCATGTCAGCCTGAGCCAGACAGGGACACTCTGACCCTGAGATCCTCAGGGGCTCAGGCAAGCGAGTACATCCAAACTGTACAGGGCGCCCTTGCTGGGTGCAAGCTGCAGCACAAAGCTGCAGCCAGCAGCTGGTGCAAACCCTGCCTTCCACTAGACCACATTGGTTAAAACCCCATCCTTTGGAGGCAGATAAGCCATTCTGTGTTTTGTTTCCAGCAAGATGATATCATTTCATAAAGCTTTCAAAGCCTGCATTCACTTTTAATAACAGATTCCTTTCAGACAAAAGGGTGATCACTCCTAGCCCTGCCACCTTGGAGAGCTGGAGTTCTTGCAAAAGCATTGAGACCAATGCTCCATGCCTGCCATGTGATGATTTTAAAGTAGTAATAGAAAATAAATTTCAAATGGAAATGTTTAGCATGGCTGGCTGAGCTCCTTGCTGGTTTTCCACCATGGTGCCGTTGAGGTTGCTGCTGCTGGTAGCCTGCCTGGGCAGCACCCGCTCCAGGAGCTAAACATAGGTGCTGGCTGCACAAGGCACTTCAGCACACGTTAATTATCCTGGTGTTTTTTAGGGATCTTGGGTGAAACATGTGTTTTTATAGTCAGTTTTCCATATTTTTTTTAAGCAGCCTGGAGTAGAAGCCCTTTAATTACATTAAAAATCACCTCCCACCAGGACTCTCTGTTCCCAAGCCCTGACGAAATTTTAAGCTCAAAGCCAGGCACTTTGCTCACTGCTTTCCTAGGCCAGGCAGCTCAGGACAGCAGGGGACAATGGGAGGCAGGCCTATCTATCTCTGTCCTGAATGCCTAGCAGGGCAGCCCCTCCAGCTGCTCCAGCCCCATAGAGATGGGGGGACATGGGAATCCTCATCCTCACAAATGCTGATCTCTCTTTGTCAGAGGCTGCTGCGTTGGCACCGAAGAACTACATGGCTGAGGTGTTTTTGTGGGTTTTTGTTTTGTTTTGTTGGTTTTTTTGTTTTGTTTTGTTTTGTTTGTTTGGGTTTTTTTTGGGGGTGGTTTTTTTTTTTTGCGTGGCTTTTCCTGGCACAAGGCGTCAGCTGAAAGCCATGGCCAACTACAGGCCTCCCTTATAATTAGGACTCTTCACAGTCACAAAAGGGGCTTTGAAGCCCATGGGGCAGCTGTGCCCTGCAGCCCCAGGGGGTTGCATGGTGGGCATGTGGCATGGTCTGCTGCCAGGGGTGTTGGACCACTGGGGGGCTATGGGGACCTCTCCCTCCTCAGAAACAACTTATGTGTGTAGTGCTCCATCAGCAATTATCAACTCCCCATCATGTACCTGTCAGTGATGGGCTCCCCAGCGTGTAGTTGAGGCTGGTTTTGCCCCTGGTTTTGAGAAGAAACATTCAGGCATTTCATGGCAAAGTGGATTTTTCTGTCCTAAATAATCATAGTTTAACCACTGGCTAAGCTGACCATTACAGATCTTATTATTTTTCAGCATCTCTCTTCCTTCTCCTTGGGCTGTCGGTCTGAAAGCATCAAGTGGGAGTTGCAGCTCTCCTTGGCACTGCAGAAAGCAAAGTTGCATTTGGTGAATAGTCATTCCCTGAACTGCTGCAGCCCAGATGTGCAGGAGCTTAGGGGCCTTTGCTGATGAGTACAAGAAAAATCTGGGAAAGAGGGAGCAGAGGTGCACTGGAGAGCTGGGGTGGATAAAATCCAAGCAGGAAATGATAAATATGGGTAAAGGAGAAAATACATCCCTGTAGAGGTGGGTGCAGGGGGCAGCATCCACTTGCTGTATCCTGTTGCCAAGATCCCCAATGTGATTTGAGTGCACATCTGGGTGGGGTTTTTTCATTTCCCCCCCACTCCCAGGAAGTTTTTCTGCTTTGCTGGGGACATACACAGATTTCAGCTGAGCAATGCCTGATTTTTGAGAGCAGGGGACTGGGCTGGCCCCTCTGTGGGCCTGCATAGTTTGCAGGGCATTAGAAACAAAGCAGACCTGCATTTTGTAGCAACACTGTGGCGGAAATGGCTCTCAAAGGGGTACTGAGTGACATCTGTATCTGAATCCCCTTTTCTTTCCCTCCCTTTACCAAGGCCTCTGCAGGCATCCTGGAGAGGGATTTTTTTTGATTTAGATTGTTTTTTGGTCTAACGGCTCTGCACAAGTGGCTGTGGGGTTGGGCCTTTGAGGTCGGTCTTTTTGTCTACTTGAAAAAACAGTGACAGGATTTCCCAAAAAGGGAGGTGGACACCCCCCAGCAACATATTTCCCAATATTTATTTTAATTAAAACCCAGAGTGTTATTATACCCTCGGCCTCCCAGCCGCACATCTGAGGCCAGACCCTCAATTAAGCGGCGCAGTCAAACCTCTTTGGGCTTGGCAGCGGCGTGGGGTGCTATGTTTGTGCACCAAATCTGCCAGCGTTGAAGTTTTGGAGGGGTTTTGGTGCATGCTGGAGAGCTGGCGTCACTCTGGGCAGGGCGGTGACTGGCTTAGGGGGGGCAAAGCCAGACCTTATATCCCAGCAGGGCAGCAGTGGGAGGAAATCTCTGCCGGCTGACTCCATGGTTAGCTCTCAGCGCTGGGGCAGGGTAAGCTTGCTGCTGCTTTTCTCAGTTGGGTTGGGCATTGATGTCTGCTTTTTGCAGGGAGATGGGAGGGTCAGCTTGCTGGCAGGATTGGGGTGCTGCTTTTAGTCTTTTCCTGGATCTCTGGCTTCATGAAGCGCTTGGGTGGAGGGGATGAGCATCCAGAGCCTTGCTGAAAGGTCAGAGAAACTTGTGGACACTTGTTTTATAGCCTGAATTAAGCAAAACTAGGGAAACTTCAAGCACAGATAAATGTAATAACAATTCCCTACAAGCACAGCTGATACTGGGTTTAGGCAGGGGAAGAGTAGGAGAAAGCCTGACTGAGCTCAGGGGGATGCTGGGAGCATTTTTCCCTGGGGGAAGGCTGGGGTGATGCTGGAAACGATTGAGTGTGCTCCTTTCTCCTTGATGCACGAGGGCAGGCTGTGTTTTGGTGCTTTGGGTGTGCAGCTCAGACCTGCCTAGAGCTAAGTACCCTCCAGCTGCGCCTGTGGGAGGCTCTTTGTATTGATGCCTTGCCACTGCTGTTTTTACCAATGGCAGCCTGTGAAGCCAATTGCTTCCATTATTTGTTTGCTTGTTTGTTTTTCCTCAGTGAGGTTACACTGTCTGTGGTGTAGTTCCCAGGAGCAACTGCTTCCTGGGCAAAGCCCAAGCAGGTCTTGGAGCTATGGAAGAGCAGCCACAGTGGGCAGTGCTCCCAGCTGCTCCTGTTGCATCTCCAGTGGGGCTTGGCTTTCTCCCCTCCCTTAAGGGCAATGGAGAAACAGGAATAAGTCATCCTTCTCCAGGAAAGCTTTGAGTTCACTACATGGTGAAACTTGCTTTTCTGGTATATTGTGGCTTCTAGAAAAAACAAAATGTATTAATGGAAGTTGAGGCCGATCTTTAAAAAAAAAGAAGAAAAAGAAAGTATTGGGTCTATTGAGGGGTTGGGTGACCTCACCAAGGAAGGCTGGAGGTCAGCCTTTCTTCTCCCCAGTCACCCACGTGGACACAGACGTGTGGATGGTTTGGAGTGGTGCTGGTGCTTTCTGGCTGAAAACAAGCCCTCAATGTGTTTCGGTGTTCCTAGAGACAGCAGCCATGAGGAGTGTCTTGGTGTTTGTCTGCCTGGTGGGAATGGCGTGCACCTTCTCGGTGAGTGCCAGCTGAGGGGGGACCCCCTGGTCTTGCCAGGGCTGGTGTGGGGCACGTACCAACTCACCCTTTCCCCCAGGTCAAGAGCTGGCTGCGGCAACCCAAGCTGGATGACTCAGAAGAGAATGCGGTAGGGTTTCCCCAGTGCCTAGTCCCACACAGGGCTGATCTTGAGGAAGAGCACATTTTGGTGGCTCCTGTACCCAAGGCCCCAGACTGATGGGATTTTCCCTCTCCTTCTCCTGGTAGGTTTTCAAGAGCCAGCGCCGGCACTACCTGTACAGATACATCTACGTGTATCCCCTGCAGCGACGGTACCAGGTGGGTGGTTCTGAGGGGTTGCTGCTGCTTTTCTGCCCTCCAAATGCAGAGATTTTGGCCTGAATGAGATGGGGGCATGGTCTGTGCCCTGTTGGCATGGCCTGTGGGCCTGGGCACAGAACATTGTACTCATGACACCACTGGGAACCCACCCACCCACCTCCAACTTGGTTTTTCCTCTTAGGGTAGTGACTCATCTGAGGAAGAGGGGGATGGCTCAGAGGAGGAGGAAGAGGGGGTGAGTATGGCAAACCAGCAGTCTGCAAAACAAATACAGGAATTTGGGAACTTTCTTTGGTTTTGTAGTCTCTGCTCATCAGCATTTGTGGTCACTGACTTCCCACAGGCTTGCACTCTGGATAAAACTGGATTTTCTACTCTGGACCTTATTTTACTTTTTTTGTCAATATTTTCCTTTTGCTTTCCTTTTTGTTCCTGGGCAGGGGTTGCACCAAACAACCCTGAGACAAATTCTCTGGGTTTCTATTTCCAGTGGATCAGAAAGGAGCCGGACAGGCCAAAGAACAGAACCAGGGAGGTTCACACAAGGAAGAAGGTGCTGTTAGGAACTCCTCTTACCTTCGTCTTTCAGGATCTGTTGCCCCTGTAATACTGAGAAAACCCCTATGGAAAACCCAGTTATGCTCTGCATGTGTCCGTGGAGTGACACAAACTGATGCTATATTGGGAAAGTCAAATTGGTATCAGTCAGATGGTAAAGCTGCTCCTGTCTGCTGGATCAGTGTGAGCTTGGGCACCTCTGGAGCTGTGAGAGCAATCCAGGTCCAAAATTAAATGTAAGGGATTACAAAGATCTTTTGTGCCTTATCGGGCTGCAAATGCTCAAAAATAGTCCAGCGGTCTCAGGCACATAGGTGCTTTGAAATAAGGATCTGTTATGCTTAGAATCCTGTGTGTCACGCTTAATCAACTTCTTTATTTTTTTCTTTTTAAAAAGTTATTTAATGAAAGCAGGGAGTCTGGTTTTAAACCCTGCTTTGGAGGCCTGTCAGGGCTTGGGATATACCATGGGGTAGCCCCTGTGCCAGCTCTGGCACCTCCCTGCAATTTGCCCCATTTTAGCTGTTTCTCTCCCCTACCACTGCAATCTCTAGGGATAAATTTGAGCAGTGGGATGGGCAGCAAAAGGTGGAATTTCATTTCTCAGGAAGAAATTAACTGGTATGCAGGAATGTAGCTGCTCTGTATGTCTGCCCTTTTCATTTTGAGGGCACCAGAGCTGTGGCTGCTCTCATGCAGGGATGTGCCTTCACTGGCAGGGTGGACAGCAAGATGAATCATGCTGAAAGGCCCCAAGGTCAGTTATGTAAAAAGCATTAAAAAGCATATTGGTTTGTAAAAAGCATTATATTGGCTGCTGTATAGGGAGCATCACTTCCACTGGCACAGCTGGCTGCACTGTGCAATTTGATGGCTCTCCTGTTGGACAGGAGAGCAGCCTGGATTTTCTCTGCCAGCACGTGCACCTGTATTTCAAGGTAGGAGGTGGCCCAAAATGCCAGGGTAGGTGTCCTTGGTCTTGGCGTGTGAGCAGCAGAGATTGCCCAGGGCAGCGATGACACTGACCTCAGGTCTCCCTGCCAGAGCTGGGCTCATATGCTGGTGCCAACAAGCTCCACCTCCCAGGCTGGGCCCTCGGTGTGTGCTTCAGGCTCTGTTTGCATTTGGGTTACTCCTTACCCTTTTTTTAGCCATGCACCCCCTGAGAGCCCCGCTCTGCTGCTGATCTCTGGGGCCAAGTGTTGCCGATGGCTGATTGCTGGTGGGGTTTGGGCTCACGCCTGGCTTTGAGCCATCACACTCTCACTGACTGTCCGCACATGACATGCAGTGTGTTCGCATGTAGTGTGCCTGTGGCTTTCTTTGTTTACTGGAAACTGGGGAGGTAACTTCAGAAGAAAACCTTTAGATGCTTTGCAAAGCAAAACTTGGAGCCAGAATGGGAACATCCGACTCCAGCCACCGCCACGTAATTGCACAGCTCCATCTGCCCTGCTGCAGCTCCCACATTTCAGCCTGGAACAAGACCCGTGAGAAAGCAGGGAACTCGGAGCAATGCCCAAATGCTCTGTGTGGATGCACTGTATCCCTCTCGCTGTGGGGAGGCCTGTGCTCCATTCCAGCTGCTGAACCCCTGCCCTGTCCTGTCTCTGTCCTTGTAGGAGCCATTTTATGCTGGAACGAAGGCAGCTGGACGCCCTGCTGGAGCAGCCCCTGAGGACTGCCAAGTTGCACTGGGAGGAGACATCACATCCCCCCAGCAGGTGTGGTTTGGGGAGACAGAGGGAGCACCCATGGGGAGGGGGCTGTTCATTGCATGTTTGCTTGTACCCATGGGATACCCTGCACTCTGTTTCTGCTTGGGGGGTTGCTGTGGAAATACCTATAGCTGGACCAAGCTCTGGGCATTAACTTGGTGTTGGAAAGGGTACCCCAAAAAGATAGTCCTGCCGTGAAAGGTGAGGGGGAATGCTCAGCTGTGCCCATACCTTCCCCTTTCCACATGGAGCTGCAAGCTCCTGACATCCAGGTAATGCTGTGCTGTCTTCCCTCTGCCAGGGCAAGGGCTGCCAAAGGATCAGGCAGAGAACGGCCAGCAAGGGGGAAGACTCTGAAAATGAAGACAGTGATGAGAATGAGGAGGAAGAGGAGGAAGAAGAAGTAGATGAGAATGAGAATGGTGTCAATGGCACAAGCACCAATACCACAGAGGGTATTGGACCTCATGGCAATGGCACTGTGGTGGTTGAGGAGGGCACTGGTGAAGCTGAGGAAGAGGAGGAAGAGGAGGAGGAAGAAGAAGAAGAGGAAGAGGAGGAGGAGGAAGAGGAAGAAGCTGAAACTACCACCATTGCAAGCACCACCAACGAAGAGGGTCTGACACAGGCGACCACTACGGATGATGGGGGACCCACAGATGTCACCACAGATGCCACCACAGCTGGGGAGCTGTGGGAGTATGATGTGACAGCCAGGGACCACAGCCGGGGGGACGAGGGCACCACTGAGGGTGGGTACGAGGAACAGGATGAGTATGCACGTGGGGACAGCTACCGGGCATATGAGGATGAGTACGGCTACTACAAAGGGCACGGGTACGATGTGTATGGCCAGGATTACTACTACAGCCAGTGAGCATGGGGGACAGCCCTGGTGCTGTCCCTGTCAGCCCCAGACACTCAGGAAGGTGCATTTGAAGATTCCCTGGAGCTGCCGCATGCCAGAGGGGATGCCAGGCAGCTTGTCATGCACAGGCTCCATCCCTGGCTCCATCCCAGGCTTTTTTTTGTATCTTGCAAAGTGAAATGAAATGAAATGAAATGAAATGAAATGAAATGAAATGAAATGAAATGAAATGAATAAAGCAACTGAACTGAGCTTGTTGGTGACAAAAGGTTTGCTGCCAAATTTTCTGTGGTCAGTGGAGGAACGCAGCACTTGGGGAGGGGCTGAGGGGCTGCAGTTGCCCATGATGCTTAGGGCTGAATCTTGTTATTCCAGCTCAGATGCACATGAAAGGAGGGAGGAATAGCAAGGCTAACTTGGAAAGCTTCTGTAGAGTGCTGTCTGAAAAATGAAAGGGTGCTCTTAGGGACACTGCTGTGGGATTACAGCCTTGTTTTATGTAAAGTTGATGTGAATTTCCAATACGTGAGCAGTGATAACTTTATCCTGTCTTCTATTCCTTGGTAATGTGCCTCCCATGGCCTGACCACACATCAGGCAATTTTAATAAGGGCAAAACCGCTAATTTCTCTTTCTGTGCATCACTAGCTGTAGATGCACACCCCTGTAATGAGGGCTTTCCTTTGTCCCTGCACCAGGCATATGGGTACGAGACTGGGCAACTTGGATGTGTGTCTTGAACACCAGTACTGCAGCCCAAAATGTCCCTGTCACACAGCCTCATTCCCAGAGCAAGGTAGGGCTGTCACAGGGCTGTGACAGTGGTGCATCCACTCCCCTCCTTCATCAGTGATGGTGATGCCTAGCTGGGAGTCCTCAGGGTCCCTTCCCAGGAGTATGTCCCTGGCCAACTGGTGTTCTGCACTATGGATAGGGATAGAACAAATCCCACTGGGTTCCAGGCAGATGCCACCATCTGGGAATAGTGATGGCCCTCATTCACAGTTTATGGCAGGTTCCATGCTTCTCTTGCACTCCTAGGAAGGAAACCTGAGTTCAGCTTCTGATGCAGGTCCAACTGCAGAACTAGTCTATTCCTGCAGCAGCAAGTCACTGGCATTGTACAAAACTGCTTCTGTACGCCAAAGCCAGGCTGCAGCTTCTGGGGAGGCAGTAGGTGCTGCCTGCAGCATGGGCACCCCTGGGGACAAATCCCTATGGTGGCACTGAGGAGCCCTGCATGCACTCATGGCTGCTGTGGGGACGCAAGAGCTCCATCATCCACATCCCCAGGGAGTGCTCCACTACGTCAGGAAACTGGCACGGACAAAGAGCCCTGGCGCTGTCGGGGGCCAGGTCCTGCTCCTACAGGGCGCTTAGCCCAGTCCTGTGTGCGTCAGCCCCCCAGGCACCTGGCAAAGGCTCTCCTCCAGGAGCCAAGGCACATGGGCTGGCTGCCCTGTGGGGTGGCATCCGACTGCCACTCCCTGGCCAGTGGCTAGGGTCAGTTTCCTGCTGGCTCCAGGATTTGCTCCTGCTTGAGGCTGGATGCTGATGGTTTAAACATTTCTGATGATAACGTGGGCATTGTGCCAGCTCCCAGGGTTTGGGTTAGGGCAGAATGGAGAGTGGGATGGGAGCTGCTGCCACCACCACCACAGTGACTGCCTGAGCCAGGCTGGCTGCAGCAGTGGGAACCTTTCTTGGCAAGGGTGTAGGTGACCAGGAATGCCACCAAAAGTATAGGTGGAGAGAAGGAGGGTTTGTACATTGTCCACACCCTTGTAGCACTTCTTTGTAATGAAGTAGGGCTCAAAGGGACTTGTGCAAGCAGCACATGGAAAAACATACTTCTTTTTTTTTTTTTGCCATACATATTTCTTCTCTTTTGCGCTTGCATGGGTTTAACTCAGAGGGGTTGAGGTTGAAACCCAAAAAGCAAGTGTCAGAAGACACAGCATGGTGAGGCTCTCAGTTTGGCCAACACTGCCCTTCTGTGCCAAAGGGCCAGGACCAGGCCTGGCTCTGGATCTTGTCCTTCCATTTCTGCAGCCCTGCCAGCTTTCCCATGTTGGTCACAGTGAGCAAGCCAAGATCCACTGCACACCCTCTTATCAATAACCAAGCTGGATGTGTGCCACACTAAGATCTGCACTAATCATTGAGCAATTTTGCCTTCAGAACAGATATTTATAAACTGTGCTTTCTGTTTATCCAGCCAGGTGGAACATTTGATAGCTGTCTTTTACCACAAACACATTTTTAGCTGGAAATTACTCCCCCTGGTTATCTGTGAGTGCTGCCAGAGCTGACAAATGTCCCTGGGCAGGAGCTGATTGGCTCTGTGCACCCGGGGCCAACTTTAAATTTCAGCAAAGTGGGCACAGGCTCCACAGTCTGCCTGTGGGACCTGCCTCCGACAGGAAAAGGTAATCTTCTTACCTAGCTTCCTGCTCTGTCTCTGCCTAGCCCTTCAGCTCTGCTGTCCCTGAGCAGGGATTCTCCTGCTTTCATTCTGGGCAAGCCACAGTGGGGATGGGGACATCCTGATCCTTGGCCGTGCTCATCTCTTGAGCTTATGTTGCTTTTGTACTGCTGATCTTTGTGCATATATTTCCTTCTGGTGTTTCCTGCAGCAATACTGGTATGGCTTCGGTCTCTGGGATGGACCTGCAAGCCCAAGCAAGGGCGGTTGGGTGAAATGAGAATTGGCCAATGGAGATATTGCCTGCTGCCATTTATCAGCGCTGTGAAAGCCTAAAGCCTGCTGCTTTCTTAATTCAGATTTATGAACAGCTTAACTTGCAGCAACTTTAGGGGATCATTTATTACAAATATCCACTCAAGCTGCTTTGACAGAGGAAGTTGGGCAGTTTTAATAGCCAGTGTCAGAGCTCCCACTTGGAGCTGCTGGCTGTGCCCTAAGCACATGGTGAGAGCATTGCCCTTGTTGCGAAGGATGCAAAGAGGCAGGACAATGCCGAGGGCCACCACAAAGCCTGGGAAAAACCAGGGTCACTGCAAAACCCTGCTGCCATGGGAGCTTTGGGATAGCAGGAGCATTTAGGTTACTGCTAACCAGGATTATTGAGGACCACAAGTCCCAGGAATACAAACTGCAGCAATGCTTCACTTTGTACCTCCAGGAGCAGCCCAAGATGCAAACATCCCTTGTCTGTCTGTGCCTGTGCCTGCTCAGCACAGCCCTCACCACACCTGTAAGTATGGCTTTTCCTGGGTTCCCAGCTACTGCTGGAAGCATGAGATGTGCTATCCGGTGCATCCTGGAATGCTTTCAGCAGTGGGAAAACATGGCTTGTAGTTGTGTACACCACCTCTGGTGCTTGGGGAATGAAGTAAGGTAAACAGCAGAGATGACCCCAGAAGAAAAAATATATATTAGCACTGAGGTGGCTGAGCATGTTCCTTCAGTTTAGCAATCAGGGCATTGAACAAGTGTCCATCTGGGTGGCTGTACCTCCTGGATTTCTGGGGATCTGGGATCTGCCTGGTGCTTTTGGCCTGCAAACAGCCTGAATGAAGCCACAGGAAGGGAGGTGCGGGAAGGATGCTCATCTTACCTGTGTGGGGAACAGTGGTCAGAGGGGCGCCCACAATTATTTTCCAGCTCTCCTAATTTGAAATATTGAGAGATTTAACTAAACACAGGGCAAGCTAAGATGAATATAATAGGAGCCATTTTTGTCTTGCATAACTGTTGCTCAGCTTACTAAATACACAGCTAGAGTGAAAGTCTGCTCCTAGAAAAGGCTTGTGTTTTTGTCAGGGTAAGGAGGAGGGAAATCCCATCTTCCCTGAGATGGCCCCTCCCATGTGTTTTTTACCCCATGGAGTAAGCTCTTACAACCCGGTCTGTAGCAGAGCAGCTCAGGGGAAGGCAATAAATCAGCACAGATTTGCTTTTCAGATAGGAGCACATATGGGAGTTAATGCTATGCTGTGTGACCAGAGCTGTAATCTGGCCTTTGACACTGTTCACAAACAATGAAACAACCTGGGGATATTCAATACTTTGGGGTGTGTTTCTGCCCCTTCAGCTGGGCTTTCAGGGACTAATTTTTCTGAAATCAAAGAGGACTCTCTTCCATGGGGCTGTCTCTCACTCTGGCATGTAAGGGATGCCTGAAATGGCTTTGTGGGGCTCACAGGATGCTCCCACTAGTAGGTTCCCCAACCCTGAGGGATGCACTAGCCAATACCCACCAAAAGATGCCAGGATAATCAGGGAGAGCTGGAAACCTGCAAGCATGTACAGAAACTCAGCTGTGAGGACACACAGGTTGCTGCTCAGCAGCTTAGTAAACACTGGAAACTCCAGTGCTTACTAAGCTAGTGTTTGTAGCCAGTTAACCAGCTCCGGACTCATCACAGGCAGATCCAAGCAGTAAGCTGGAGCATTCTTTTGTGAGCAATGATGCTGTGTATTAAAAATGCACTGTGGTAAAATCCTCTGCAGCAGTCTCCAGGAAAAGGTTATTTGTTATTTATCAACAACACCCTATGAAAGCTAGCATGCAATGCAATCATGCTGGAGCAAAATTCACAATACTTTTCAGACCCTGGAAATGGGATTTTGACCTTTCCTACTACTGCTGTCTTTAAGTCAGCACCCCAGTTAGTGCCTGGGAATTTGGTGGCTAATCAATGCAGTTTTCCCATCCTTCCCTGAAGGTGGGAAAGGGTGGGTGGTCAGCAGTTGGCACTGGCAGCTGCCTGTATGCTGAGGCAGTGTTTGATGCCTCAGCTCATCCCTGTGTTTTGCTGCCCACAGGTGCCACCTCCGCTGCCTGAGAGAGCTGCTGGGAACTGTGTGGGACAACACCGGGTATGTATCCTTCTGCCACCTCCTGGGGCCTCAGTGGGCACTGTGGGACTCTACTGCAGTGCCAGACGCAGAAAGGGAAACTCCTGCCAATGCAATTAATAAGAAAATTGTGGGTTTTGGTTATTTTCTTCCCCACCAGATATTTCTGAAAAGCTGCAATGCCAAGCATGGCTTCTACATTTTCAAATATGTCTACTCATTCTCAACGCGGAGGAACCAGACACAGATAAAGGTAAGGGGGTAGCCAGGGGACACTGCGGGACCCTGGCCTGCCTGGGGTACCTCCAGCAGCAATCCATCACCCTGACCTCTCCCTTCTCCCTTCTCCAGAAAGAAGAGGCTGACCACCAGAGTATCATCCCCAGCCACCGGCTGGATGAGGGCAGTGCCAGGAGGGAGCCACCAGCTGGGTCAGCTGGGACAGCCCCAGGGCACAGCGACAACAGCAGCAGTGAAGTAATTGAGTATGGGATTGTCTTCAGCCCTGAAAACCGCAGCACCCCGGACATCAGCAGGGATGGTCCCAGTCCTCACCCTGGCACTGGCATGCGAGCACGTGGCAGTGGTGGTGGCATGGGTCCCACCCCATCCAGCTCAGAGGGCAGCGGCGATCTGGATTTGGTGGTGGAAATTGATGGCGGTGTTCCCATTGTTCCTCAGGGTGAACGCCCCAGTGAGGTTGTGGTAGGGAACAGGTCCAGGGTCAGCAGTGAGAATAAGGATGATGGTGCCCCCAGGGTGGTTCCGGTGGGGGAGGCCATGACTGCTGGGAAGGGGAGGGCCCCTACTACCAGAGGGGCAGGGGATGAGGGCAGTGGAGAGGCCACTGTCTCTGGCCAAGGGCAGGAGAGTGTTAAGCAGGGTACAGGGACAGGAGGCATTGCTTTGTCCTCTGTCACTGAGAAGATGGAGGATGTCCAAGTGGATGCTGCAGGTGTGGATGAATACGCTTACGTCCCCGATTCAGGCAGCGTCACCATCACCCACGGGAGCCTGGGCAGCACAGACAGGGCCAATGGCTTCACCCAGATCTCTCCAGGCAAGGATGATGAGGTAAACATATTCATTGGGAGGGCCAACATCCATATGGGGGAGCAGGTAACCACCCAGGCTGGTGTCACAGTGAGTAGGGAGAATGACGGCATCCCCTCTGTGGGAAGCAGCAGGCCCCTCCACAGGCTGGATGTCACTGTGACACCCAGTGGAGATGAAGATGACAGCGTGCCTGCCCGCAGGCAGCCTGAAAGACTGGCCACCACAGCCACCCCAACCTATGGGGACAGCATTGCCAGCAGCCTCAGGGACAGCCATCTCACTGGAGAGGATGAGGAAGGTGCCACCACCATCAGTGTTGATAGAGGGCTGGTAACCCCTGTTCCCTGGAGAGTCACTAGTGGTGACGTTACCAGCCCCACAGTGGCCAGCATCCATGGGAAAGATGATGATGAGGTGAGAGGAGAGGGGCAGAAGTCCAAGGGGAAGCCAGACCATGTGGCTACCACGACCCCCCGCCACAGGGGTGACATGGAGGCCACTACCACAGTCCCAGCCAAGGGGGCCAGCGTCCACCCAGCTGCTACTGAGGGGGCCCACACCACCCCGTCAGTGACAGCCAGCAGCCACAAGGCAGGCATGGGCACTGTGCTCGGCAGAAGAGGGAGTGGGGAAGTGGGGACAGCCACCTCCACACCCTCTCGTGTGGAGGCACGGCCTGGGGCAGGCATGAGGGTCCGTCCAGGGGGAGCAGGGCTGGACAAGACACCCAGGGTGGACAAAGCACCATTTCCAAGTGGGAAACCCAGTGGCCAGGTGTCAAGCGGGGCCCAGAGAAGTGTTGGCGGCTATGATGGTGATGCTGGGGGCAGATCTCATGCTGCCAAAGCAGGAGCCAGCCCCACTCCACAGGCAGGGCAAGCCACGGGCAGCATGGCAGCAGGCAGGGGCCGGGAGCGGGGGCGAGGCGCAGAGAGTGGGACAGCAGGGCTGGGGGCCGGGGGTGGCCGCCTGCCCGGGCACCATGGCAGGAGGCTGGGGGCTGGGGTGCCGGGCACCATTGCAGCCCTGGGCCGCAGCCGGCAGCTGGACCAGGTGAAACGCGCTGACGAGCTCCACGTCCGTGAGCGGGCCTTTTACAGCCTTGGCGGGGCGGGCGGCGGCCCCCATGGCCCCTATCCCGGCCTCGGGAGTGCCGACAGCAGCCAGTCCTCCGAGGGGGACCGGGGCAGCCACAGCGAGAGTGGACAGACGGGACTGCAGCCCTCAGGGTGGGGATCCCCAGGGTACCCCCAAGGCCGCTGGATCCAGGGGCCCCTCTGAGGCGTGGCCAGTATCCACCCCGGTAGGCTCCAGCGGTGGATCTGGGGGTAACTCGCCGTGTTTTCCCCCTTGGCATCCCCCTGCGGGCTCTGCTCTTGCCTGGGTGAGGGGCAGGTTGCTGGGGGGCACACAGTGCTTCACAGCCCAGGAGCCAAAAATCACTGGTTCATGCAGTCTGCTGTTAATCTGGGGGAGGCTGCGCATGGCACAGCAGCAGGAATGCACAGGTGTGCTGTGCTGGACAGCCAGGGAACAGCAGCTATGCTACAGGGCATAGGGTAGCGATGTTTGTGCACTGATGCGAAGCAACTAAAGAAGCAGTGAGAAAAAGCCTCTGTCCTCGCAGTTTCACTTCAGCCTACTGGAGAAATAAAGGCATTTCTGTACCTGTGGATCTGCTGACTCTGGTGTTTGCAATGGGACTTCAGGCAGTCACTGCCACAAGCAGCGTGCTGGGGGTGGGCTGGTCCCTGGGCACAAGGGGATTTCTGGCCCCAGCACATCCCTGGCCCTGCCATTTCTTGTGGGACTGCAACTTGGCCAACAAGCCCTACACATCCCTCCCTTGGGATGCCAGATCCTGCCCAGGGCCAACAGCATCCCTGGGCTTGCTAGGGAGGTCCACAGAGCATCCACCCCCTCAGTTCATCCACCTCCCCCAGCAAGAAGTCCCCATCATGCCCTCCTGATGGTACATTTCCTGGCCACACTGTCCTTCCAGGAGCACCATAACACTCTGACTGTGCCACCACCACTCCTGCCACTGGCCCCTGCACACAGGCCGGGCTGGGCTTCGACACACTGGAGCCATGCCCTCAGTGCTAATCAAAGTTAATCACTGTTTATGCAATTGCAGGTTGCTTTTTCTGTCTGAGAAGCTGCTAAAACAGGCGTGTTCAGGAGCATGCCAGAGTGAACGGCACAGTGGGAGAGGCGTTGAGCCTCTAGGGGAGATGTATTGCCTCAGCACATGCTGAGGGGACTCACCCCCAGTGCTGTGCCTATGCAGGAAGCAGGTAGGAGCAGGTAGGAGCAGCCGTGATGTCAGTGAAGTACTCACAGAGTACCTGCTTCCCTGCCCTCTGCACAGCTGCATGCAGGGAAGTGGCAGATCCTGGTATGGCACACAGAATCACAGGATGGTTTGAGTTGGAAGGGACCATAAAGATCATCTAGTTCCAACTCCCCTGACACAGGCAGGGACGCCACTCTCTAGACCAGGTTGCTCAAAGTCCCATCCAACCTGGCCTTGAACACTTCCAGGGATGAAACACCCATAGCTTCTTGCAGCAACTTGGTACTTAGGGATCATACATAGCTGATTCATGCTGGAACACCAGGACACTGTGTCTCACTGGTGCTATCAGTTACCACCAGCTCTTGGGACTCTGCTTTGCTACTGCTCATGTTCTCCAGCAGAAAAAGTCAAAATTGCATATGCCCACCATGGCCCCAACCAGGTGATTAGGCCCTGGTATTTCCAGGAAAGCTGCTCTGTGTACCTTGATCCCAGTGTTGGAGACACATGGAGATTTAGGCAGCCTGTGGCAGGGATTTGCCTGCAGCTTCCCAGGCTTGGGGCAGCATGCAGAAGACCCCCAAGGGCTCATGGACCTCCCATGCTGGCCCATCCAGCTCAGACTAGAAGGTGCTGCAGAGCTGCTGCCAGTCTGGGCTGGAAAACTCACCCGTAGAATTGCCATGGCACATCACACCCCTGGATTTATGGACTACGGCAATGCTCTGGGGCTCTAGGGCTGGGCATGATTGCCTGGCAAATGAAGAGCATGGTTTTGGGGTCTCACTGCTGACAGGGTTGGAACTAAGGGGTTTGCAGCCCTGGCATAGTGCCCAGGCCCCTCCATCCTCAGTCCTGACCATACCCTTGTCCTAAAGATTAAGCAATATCCTTAAGCGAGGGCTGGGCACCATCTAGTGGAATAAAAAGCCTGTTGCTGGGAATGTTTTGTGCCTGTTGAATGATGCCCAGTTCTGCCTGATGTTGGCGTGGGCACTGCTGCCGTCTTGTCCCACCGCTTCCCCGAGGACCTGGGGAGCTCAGCCTGAATGGCAAGGTCAGGTATAAAACTGGCTAGTTCAGGTATAAATGGCATAGGCATAAACCAGCATTACCTCCTTGCACAGTCACTGCAAAAGCACCTGGAATTTTTGTGCTGTGACCCTGGCTCCCCATCTGGGAGAATACAGTATTTTGGTATGCTCACCCTGAGCCCCCTGCTCAGCACCACAATGCTGCCTGGTCCTGCTCTTTCAAAACTCCCCTGCCAAATAGCACAAGAGGCCACTGAATATAAAAATCACAAGTTTCCCTAGGAAAAGGTTTTCCCAGAGTTTTGGAACAATCAGGGAGCTGGTTTTTCCTTGCAGTGAAGGGTGAGCAGATGAGGGCTGGCAGGATGGGGGTTGGCAGGGTGACTCTGCCCACCCCTCATGCTCAAACACCCACAGCAAGCTTACAGCTGAGCTAGAGGTAGTCACCAAGTCTGGGAGAGCTTCTTCTGTGGCCTTTTGCTCTTTGGCTCGGCTGAGCTGTGTGTTTTTAAGAAAAGATTTAATTTAGAACTTTTAATAAATATACATCTACATTATGTTCCTTGTGTTTTGGGTTTTTTTGTTTTGTTTTGTTTTGTTTTTTTAATCAAGGGCAGCAGTGATTTATCTACAGGTGTTTCTTCACTCTGGGGCAGCAGAGGCTGTTGCTGAAGTGATTTAAGGTCATTCATCCCACCTTGTAAGTGCGTGAACCCAAGTGAAGAGTGATATGTACTGTCTGAGGGTGCAGAACAAAAAATGAATTGTCCCTGAAAATCCCAGCTACTCTTATGAATGTTAATTGTGGTCATGTGACCAGGCAAGTATGGGTACACGCTGCTGCTTCAGGCCAGCAAGGTTGCAAAGAACTGCTAAAATGTTTTTTAAAATAAGCCTAAAAACCAATGGCACGCTTTGAGGAACGATTCAAATGGAGTTTTGAACTGTATATTTTCAGTTACAGAGATCAATGCTGGCTGTATGGACGGGGCAGGTGGTGCCCATCACAAATAGCCCTTCTCAGATGTTTTCTTGGCTATGGGGTGGCAGCGGGAACCTCCCAGAGAGACAAGAGTGCCTTCTCCGTTGTAACACCATGTAGTTTCAGAAGAGGGCAAAAGCAGACAGCCAGAGGGAGCAGTTGAAAGCAGCATCTCTCAAAAGGGACTGAACATGGCTACAGGACAATAATGATTTTCCTTGTCACCTACTGTAGTTCCTCAGTGGGACCCATCTTCATGCCACACCAAAGACCAGGGACTGACAGGGACTGAAATACTGTGCACACCCCCAGCACACCCTTCCTCCCAGTGCTCAGCCTTCCTGCTCCTAAGTTGGCAGCCAAGGCTGGGCAACTGCAGGAGGCCTGAGTACATCCATGTTTTTGGACAATGGAAGGTGCCCGAAAGCCTCCATCCTTTGCCTCATTGACATTGATGAGGGTGCAAAGCAGCCTCAGCACTAGGAAACTTGCGTTTTATTTCTGCAGAGGAAGCCACTCAGTACTGCCTGTTATCAGGGGGGTTCAAAAATGTTTTTACTTACTCCGAACAGTCTCTAATAGACCATCCACCAGCACTTCCCTGTAAACATTTTGGAAAACATATTCTGAAGTCAGAACCGTTGCTATAGTCAAGTAAAGGCACATTTTGATACATGGAGTAAAATGCAAATCTCAGTGACATAAGCAAAAAATATTATTAGCCAATATTACAATCTGTTTGGGGCCTCTTTTGGTAATCCTTGCCTATTTCCCTGCGTCCTCATGGCAGCTTTAGAGGGACTGGTCTGCAAGGTTTCTTTGGGGAGCAATTGCCTTGCAGCTGGATACTTTGTTAAACAACATCCTATACTACATTCACCCTTCTTAAATTACTTTATGGGCCTTGCTCTGATCATCAGGGTACCCCTGATTTGGAAGAGTACAGAGCTGACAATCTCTGGCCAGTGAACTGTGGGTTTTTCACGCTTCCTGAGGTTGTCTGGAAAAAACTTCTCCTGCCAAAAAATCCTGGCAAAATGTAGCCACTGTGTGAAAATCCCAATGCTATTCCTCCAGGTGGTTAATATACCAAGCCAGTCAGTCTGGGTTAAGCTTAGGCTATTGGCTATAATTAATCTTTTAAGTTTGGGAAGTTGGTAGATAAAAACTTCTTCTGTCATGAAATGGAATGGCAGGGGCTGTTTTAGAGATCTTATACCTTGCTTCAAAGCTGGCCTGCACGGGAGGAGATAAAATAGGTATGCCACCTTTTCAGCTTCCCTGCAATGTGCAGAGAAGGGGTAGGAGCTTTATCTCCCTCCCACCACCAAGTGATGAATGTTTTCAATAGTGGTTTTAATTAAAAAAGTGTTGGGGCTTACAATAAAATTTCCCAGCCCCTTGCTGCCATCGTCCACCAGCGATGAGGAAGATCAAGCCTGACAGCCTTCAAATGTTTGACTTGCTGAAAGCTGACCCTCCTTTTCCTCAGTGCTCCCTCCTCCCTTATCCCTGTTGACACATTCCTGCAAAAAGCCATCCAATTCCACACCAAAATACAAGTGGGGCTGAGCCCACTCAGCCAACCTCAGCTGTACCTGTGGAGTGAGTGAACAGGCTCCCTGCCTTAACACATGGGATATTTCATATGCCAGTAAATCCATTTGTGCTTCATCTCATTTTAAACACTCCTGCTTTCCAAAAATGTTGAGTCCAAAGGGCAGAGTTTTAGATAATAAAAATCCTAAAGGAGATCTAATGCTTGAAATAAAAATGCTAAGCTGCTAGATTAATTCCAAATACATATTTAGTATATGAATAAGTAAGTACTTTGTGCCAGGCACCGAATATGAGAAATGAAGGATGTGTGTATGATGACCAAAACCAGCCTTTGCTTCAATTTCCAGACACAGGACTGAGAAAAATGGGAAAGTCATCCCCAACAATCTTTAAACACTCAATACCTTTCCCATTACCTAAGGGCAACTGTTGTATCAACAGAGAAATTATTTTAAGAAATGATCCTCCTCATTGGTAGGTTGTGAGCTGAGAATATCCATATGCTATCCACAGCACTGGATGAATTTCCACCATCCTCCCCACACCCAAGAGCACTCATGGCACCAGGGGCTGAGGAGCATCCCTGTATCCAGCAGGGCTAGGATGGGTTTACTGCTACTCTTAGGAGCACCAGCCAAACCCTTTGAATGCAGGTCCAGTGGCAGACTGGCTAGAAGAAAAATTGAATTTTAATTTCACTTTCCTTGCTGTGTTGCCTTTCATAGCAGAGCAGGGCTTCAAGAGGAAGGTGCTGTCTCCAGAAGCAGAGCAAATCTCCTCCCAATCCTCTTGTGAAATACTCAGCAGAGGAATAGTTGAACACCTGAAAAATTCAAGACTTCTGAGACTTTAAATAAGAATCTAAATTATTAGACTTTCACCGATTTAGGAAAAAATCCAACCCAACCTCAAAAAATCTCTTCATTTAGTTTTAATTTCTATTTACTGGGGATTAAAGTTAAAACAGTCTCATGAGAGTTTTCAGCCACAGACTAAAAAACATGAAGGAACTGTGGAATGCCTCTCCTTGGAAGGCCAGTCTGGCCAGGGTCCTGCACACCCTGATGTGGTGGATGGTGTCCCTGCCCATGGAAGGAGATTGGAACCAGCTGATGTTTAAGGTCCTTTCCATGCCAAAGCATTCTGGGACACCAGGAGGCTGCAAAGAGGGCTTCTGCTACCGTTAATGGAATGTTGCCACAGCCACGCCGTTGCCACAAGGATTCCATCCCAGGGTGCCCAGGTGACCTGGGGTCTGTTGAGACAGTTGATGGATCCTCTGCTGGGAAGCAGATGCAAAGTGTCCGTCTCCTCCGTGTAGTGTACATCTTCTCCATCCCTGGTGGGAACAGAAGGTGATTTGCAGACATTTATGAGGAAAACTCTTGGCTGACTACACAGGTAAGTGTGGACTATTTTTGAAAAGGTTTCTGATGCTGAGGGGCTGTTCTGGGCTTCTGGCCCAGCTGCAGGTGTCTGAGGCTCCAGTACTGAACTTGTACAGAAACTGGTGACTCAGGGATGGGAATCCCAGAGCAGGGGTGGCATTTAAGAGAACACGTATTCCAGATAGGTAATCTCCTCTCTTCTCTTCTGGTAGGTTTGGAAGAGCCCTCTGACCCCTAGAAGTCAGGGTTTTGTAGCAGTGTGCTACCTAAAGGAATCAAAGGGATCAATCACTGCAGCTTCTCTGACATCCTTCTCTGATGCCTGTCACGCTTACGCTCCCAGTGGTTTTAGGTCATGAAACACCATGAGTACAGTGAGTACTTTACTACTCAATGCAAATCCTATTCCTAAAACACATTGTCTGGGGTACTTCTGGAAAGGATTTAAAGAGTTTGTAGCAAATGCATGGCAACAGAAGCCTATTAAGACTTCATGTAACTTCAAGTTTTGGGACATGGAAGATTTTGAATCTCTCTGGATGCTAGCAATTGTTCACAAATGCTTACAGTGTGAACAATGACCTGATAAGATTGTGAAGTAGCCTCCTCATTTTCAAGCCTTTGGGATAGGCTTTTTCTTGGTGAGATAGCTGGCAAGAGATCAGGGGCGACTCCTTTTCCTTGATGATGTGCTCAGGGAGGAGTGACCCATAGCACCATGTGATGCATATTCCAGCCTTTTCATGAGTGTTATCTGTACCCTCGTGCTTTCATCAGTGTTGCAAAAATGGGGGCCACGTTACCCTTATGCCCACAGAAAATGCTAAGGCTTTGCTCCCTCTTAGAATCAGCAAAAGCACGTGGAGAAGCAGATGATTCTAGTCAAGCTCAGAAACTGAGCAGGGTGCTGGCTCCTAGCACAGGTGGAGCTTCAGAGCCAGAGCCAGTAGACTTCAAGGAAAGTGGTACACTTTCTTTTGAGCTTGGTAAGGACAGAATCTGCTTCTGGAGGACTGGGGTCCACTCAAATGTATGCATTTGCCAGCCTCTAGGCCCTTTAGTGGGGAAGAAGGGAAATGTGGGATTTTAGGAAGCACCTAATATGGCATCTGTAAACAGCAAGGCTCCCGGCAGGCACATGGGTTTGTTACTGCGCTATGATACATTTGTACCGGTGGGAGATGAACTGTGTAGCAAAGGTCCAAGTGCTGCTCAAGTACCTTAATGTCTGCTCTGAGCAGCTGACAGTTGCCCCAGCTGCCACTACACAGGGTAGCAAACTCAAGTTTGGGATCTCCCAGCTGGGAAGCAGATAAGGAAACTTTGTCATTAACTGTGCCCCGTCCCTCAAGGGAACCTCTACAGTATGGTACTGTAAGATCAGGATACCTGCTATGATTCCAGCTTTGGTTTGGTTTTCTTTCCTGTGTGATAAACATACACCTGTGTTAGATAAATCTGGTCTCCTGCAAGCTGCTGTCATCCAACAGAACTGTGTGAGGAGCTCAGCCACTCTTTCTTTCAGAGGGCTGGCAATGCTCTCCTGTGGACTGTTGAGAGCAAAGCTGAAGTGAAATGTGGGACACATTCCTGAAAAGAAGAGACCTAGGGCACAGATGAATCCTACCTCAGCCTGTTCCTCTGACGCTGCCCATTTCATTCCTTTGCAATTTCTCGTATTGATTCTAACATTCTGGTTTTCAGCTGGTGAGGAATTCATAGGTGTCACAGCTGACTTTCCTGACTCTGAAGACATCAATCTAACTGGCAATGATTCTGGCAGTATTGTGGTAAGTAGTGAATGACAAGCGTCTCTCTATCTCACAGCCAAATTAGTTTTCTCTTGTGCTGCCAGGCCTGCCTTCTGGCATCCAAATGTTCAGGGCTGAAACACAGATCTGACTTACCTACTTCAGATATAGCTCTCAGTCAACCCCAAATGCACCTATGAAAGCATCAGCATCTCTGAGTATCACTTGCAGAGCAATTTAAAGAGTAATTTAAAATTTTTGTTGCTCTAAAACTTGGGGAGAATGTTTAGCAATCATGGGTAATAGAATAGAAAGCGCCAATTTAAAGCTGAAGCTGTTCTAGAAACACACAAGATACAGGCCAGTGATTTAAAGAAAAAGGAAAGATGAGGATAGGAAGCCTTTGACTTCCCAAATACAAAGTGTTTAGCTGCAACATTGATTTGACGTACTCCTGTCACTTAGGTACCAAGCACTACTGTAGCTGGCTGGGGTACCAACTTTATTGTTTATTACTCTAAGTACTTAAAGTTTATTATTCCAGTTCTATTTTTTACTCTAAGAAGTATTTTACAAAGATCCGTCCCACAGGGTAGTTTATTCCCTGAGTTTTGCATGGCAAAGCAGAAACTTGCAGCAGTGATGCTGGCAAAGGTTTTGAACTTTATGGAAGAATCCGCATTACACAGCTCCAGTTCTGCAAAAATAAGCGTGGGTTTGAGGGTGGAATTTTTTCTTCAGCAGCTGTTCGTCTCATACAAAGAGTTCATGGCTATCACAGCTGAACTTGCCCATTTGCGGGAGAAAGAGGGAAAGAAAGACTTCCAGCCTAAATCCAGTCAGGGAACTGAAGCAGAGGATCAGAGTGGAAGGTGTTCATGTGATTCCTAAGTTACCTCTGTTTCTAACCCATTCTAGCAATGGGAGCAGAACCAGCAGCACCCACTTTCCAGAGAAGCAGATAATTCAGCCGTGCTACCGGCAAGTGATGATGACGTGGAACCACGAGATAGTGATGGGTATGTGAGAGATAAAGTGTCTCTCTACAGTCTGATTTCTGACATAGGGTAGAAAGATGTTTTTTGTCACATTCCTGGGTTCTGCTTAATTCTGTGCAAAAACTTCAGACCTAGAATATAATATCCTGTCTGGAAGAGAACCACTTTAAAAAAAAGAAATCCTAGCAAAATCCAATGGAAATTTTTCTTCTCTGTTCATGAGGTCATTAATGAATGTGTCTTACATAATTGCTTGAGATGTGCTGAAATGCTTGCAGTATACATAAGAGTTTTTGGAATAATTGTGTTGCTGGGCTGGGGTGTTGCTAAGTCAGAGTAGGGGATGTTTTAATTTCTGACATTCTATGTATCAGTAACACTTGATGTGTGGTGAAATTAATGGCTGCATGTTCTTTCTGGCTGTGCTCTCTCTAGTGCATGGTCATCAGGTATTCTTAGTTCTCCAAACTGGATGGATGAGTACTTAGAGGTAAGGATCCATGTGTTGTCATAGTTTCTGTTTTGTGGGAGGGGAATGGGCAGAGAGGGAACTGTACAGCTCATGTGGCCAGTGTGAGATGCTGTGGGCAGCTGGCTTGAAGCACAGCCCTTGCTTTGGAGCTCCAAAGAGCTCGTCCCTCCAAGTCACTTCTTGGTGGTGTACTCTGAGGGGGAAACTCCTGCCGCGGTGGCACTGGCAGATCTGTGGGTTCCTCATTCTTCTAGCAGCTACTGACAGATTGTAGATATTTAAGTTCTATTTGCCTAGTGCCCATAGAGCAGACAACTGGATTTTTTTTTCCTCCCAGTCCCTGTTCTGTCTTTCTTTTCTCATCAGCTCTGCAACCGATATGAAATTTCTATGGCTAACACAACTTAATTTGCCTGTTTGGCAAATTAAGAGAGAAAGAGGGAAGGATTTGCCTGCAGTCTAAATCCAGATAGGGATGAAACAGGGGAGCAAGAAGGAGGGTTTAAACATGTTTCTTAAGCTGCTACCCTTTCTACCCACCTGCATGGAGGAGTATCCACTTCTCTCCATACCAGTGGATGATTCAGTTGTGCTACTGGCCGGTCATGATGATGAAGACCTGAGAAATGATGATGGGTATGTGACAGATAAAGTGTCTCTCCAAAGTCTGATTTCTGACAGAGCAGCAACAGGTTTTTGCCAAGATTTTAGGTTCTGTTTAATCCTGTGCAAAAAGTTAATACCTGGAATATAGTGGCCTGTATGGAAGAGAACTGAGTAAAATAAAAAAAAAACCACAAAAGAAACCCCTAAAATCCATCAGAAACTTTTCTGTTCATGAAGCCATTATTGATTGTATCTTACAGTGTGGTTTGGGATATGTTGAAATGTTTGCAGTACATAAAAGTACTTATAATGCTCGTGTTGCTGGATTGGGCTGTTTCTGGGCTGGGATGTTGCTAGATCAGAATAGGAAATACTTAATTTCTGACATTTTATGTATCAGTAACCCTTGTTGTGAGGTGAAAATAATGACTGCATATTTTTCTTGTTCTCTTCACTCTACCACAAGGCGCTTTGGTCCCTTAACAAGTGTGCTTTACAAGGACTGCTTCTTATGGGTAAGAATCCCAGTGTCATCCTCCTTTCATTTTCTGTGGGAGGGGAATGGGGCAGAGGAGGAGCTATGGGACTCATCTGGCTAATGGGCAGCTGGCTTGAGGTGCAGCCCTTGCTTTGAAACTCCAATCTGTACGTCCTTCCAAGTCATTTTTTTGCATCAAGGGAAAAACCCTTATCTAGATGGCACAACCAAATCTCTGGATTCCTCATTATTTAGCAGCAGTTGACTGAGGATATTTCACGTCTTCTTTGCCTGCTGCCCATAGAGAAGCAAACTGGAATTCTTTATTCCCAGTCCCTGTTGTGTTTTCCTTTCTTCAGCAGTTGTTCATCTAACACCAAGTGTTTGTGGCTGCTATCACAACTGAATTTGCCCATTTGGGGGCGAAAGAGGAGAAGAAACATGTATAAACCAAATCCAATCATGGAACTGGGGGAGCAGGGTGGAGTGTGTGCAGGTGGTTCCTAACCTGCCTCTGTTTCTGCCCTGTTGCAGCAGCTGGAGCAAAACCAGCAGCACCCACTTGTTTCCAGAGCAGATGATAATTCAGTCCTGCTACTGGCAAGTGATGAAGAGGAAGGAAGAACCAACAATAGGTATGTGTGGGATAAAGTGTCTCTCTACAGTCTAATTTCTGACATAGGGTAGAAATAGTCTTTTGACAAAGTTTTGGTTCTGCTTGATATTATGCAAAATTTCAGACCTAGAATATAATATCCTATCTGGAAGAGAACCACTTTAAAAAAAAGAAATCCTAGCAAAATCCAATGGAAATTTTTCTTCTCTGTTCATGAGGTCATTAATGAATGTGTCTTACATAATTGCTTGAGATGTGCTGAAATGCTTGCAGTATACATAAGAGTTTTTGGAATAATTGTGTTGCTGGGCTGGGGTGTTGCTAAGTCAGAGTAGGGGATGTTTTAATTTCTGACATTCTATGTATCAGTAACACTTGATGTGTGGTGAAATTAATGGCTGCATGTTCTTTCTGGCTGTGCTCTCTCTAGTGCATGGTCATCAGGTATTCTTAGTTCTCCAAACTGGATGGATGAGTACTTAGAGGTAAGGATCCATGTGTTGTCATAGTTTCTGTTTTGTGGGAGGGGAATGGGCAGAGAGGGAACTGTACAGCTCATGTGGCCAGTGTGAGATGCTGTGGGCAGCTGGCTTGAAGCACAGCCCTTGCTTTGGAGCTCCAAAGAGCTCGTCCCTCCAAGTCACTTGGTGGTGTACCCTGAGGGGGAAACTCCTGCCGAGGTGGCACTGGCAGATCTGTGGGTTCCTCATTCTTCTAGCAGCTACTGACAGATTGTAGATATTTAAGTTCTATTTGCCTAGTGCCCATAGAGCAGACAACTGGAATTTTTTCCTCCCAATCCCTGTTCTGTCTTTTGGGTTTTTTTTGTTTTGTTTTTGGTGTTTGTTTGTTTGTTTGTTTGTTTTGGTTTTTTCTTTTCTTTAGTTCATCTAGTATGAATTTTCCTGTTTGGGGAAAATTGAGGGAAAGAAACGCCTCCAGCCAACATCCAGTTTGGAAGCTGAAATGGGTGGAGGGTGGAGGGTTTTCAGGAGGTTCTAAAGCTGCCTCTGTTTCTATCCTGTTCCAGCAGTGGGAAGAGAACTAGCAGCAACCTCTTATTTGCTCTCAGGACAACAGCTATTTGGCTACTACTTTTAATGTTCTTAACCAAAATTAGAGAGCGATAGCCTAGCACTCCTCATCTGATCTGTTGTAATTGCTTGGATGTGCTGGTGGTGGTATGTAAGACCAGGGCTGCACACCAAAGTCTAATTGTATTTTCTTTTTTCTCTCTTCCCATATGCACTGATGTAAGCTTATTGAAGGTGAGTTTACATTTTAAAGTTGATAATGGAATTGCTATAAATATAATCATTGGTTTTTCTGTGTCCTTACCAACCATCTCGAACAGCAGGGATTGAAACTGTATTTAGCAAAAGGCAAAGAACAGTGCTAAAGCCTCTGGCCAGTGTCTCAAAGAATGGATCCCACCTATGTCTGGTAGCTGCTATCAAACACCGTGGAAAATCCCCACGACATAAGTTGTTGCTTTATACTCATGTAGGAAGGTACTTTAATTTGGTGACATTTTCTGCAATTTTTAATTGCTTAGTGCTTGATTATTGTTACATGGATATGGGAGTTGCAGAGATCATTGTTGCATGTGTATTCCGAGAATTAAAAAGCAAACAGCAGTTCTTACCCTTTGGGTGTTACCAGGCCATTAAAAATGTACCTCCTTTGAACTATATGTGTTATAATTTTCAAGTTGCCTTAATACCATAGGACCACAGCAGACCCTGTTAGTATGAGTTGTGTGAGAGACGTTCCCTTTATAAGGCAGATTTGTTCACAAATAGTATAACTCTGTGGAACTTATGACACTGAGACTCTCTCAGGTAACATTTTTAGCTGTTCATAGGGTGAATAGAGCAAATGTTTTGTTTTGGTCTGTAGCAGAATAGTCTCAATGTGTGGAAGGGGTCAGCCTCAATATTTAGGGAAACTAGTTTACTTAAGACTGATTTTAACCCAGCTGAATTGGGTCCGTTTCAAATAGGAACCATTACAGACCATTTATAATAACTCATTTAAAGGGTAGTTCCAAGGAGAGAGAGTAAATAATAGATCTAACTTAGTGAAATTAAATTGCAGAGTGTGATCAGCAAAGAAGCCAGCTGCTGTTGGACAGCTCTGCACTGAGTGATGATGATGAAGATGTAGCAACAGATAATGATGTGTCTGTGGCTGATTCAGCATCTGAAGAAAGGGATTCATCTGAAGATGAAACTGGAAGTTCAGAGTACGCATGCCTCATGATGAACCAGACATTGAATTTTGCCTTTTGTTTTTCATGCAGACAAGACTATGTTTTACTGCTGTGGGCTGCCTTACCTTTGAAACCTCTACTTACTCTACTTATTTCCCTCTTCCAGTGATGACCGCATCCCATGCTGCATGATGATCAAATGATACCATTTTTACTTTAGGAGAGGAAGGCAGCCCAAGGCAGATGGAAAGCTTTGCACACAACCCTCAAGACGAGTTTGGGAGTATAGCAAGAGAGGGTGATTAGGCCCAGGCCATAGCTCACAATACATTACACTTCCTTTTCATGCCAGGCTCTAGTAGTGCTGTTAGATAAGGAAATACTTTCATTGGTATTGGCGGCTTGGCAGCAGCTGGACAAATTCTGTGCAGGCTTTATTAAAGCTGGTGTGCTTTGGATTACTGGAAGGCAAGATAGGAGAGAACTTAATATAAAAAAGGCATAATTTTTCCCTTTGATTTCAAGCTGCTCTGTTACAGCTTGTGCCTTCCTGCTGTGTTTAGGTGAGGCTGAAGAGCAGCACTTAATGCTGAGCAAAGTTCTTCTTGCCAGAGCTGTCTGCAGTGTTACTCTGTAGTGTGAGGCCTTGTTCCCTTCTAGAACTAATAATTCCCAGAGGACAGCTCAATGCTTTAGTCACAAAGCTGTTATTGATGACCTGTTGGACACAAGTGCTGGCATACATAGACTGCCCAGGGCTGGAGGCTGCTGATACTTCAGATCCTAGAGCAGGGTGCCTGACTTCATGCCCCTCTCAATGCAAACCAAGATGCTCTTTCCTTTGGGAGACCCAGACACTCATTATTGCATACAGCAAACTGAGAGAGTTAAGGATATGCAGGGTTCTCCAAAGGAAATGTGTCACGGCTGCTCAGTGCAGCTGGAGATTATGTGACATTTTATGTGTCAGTGTGGTGACATAAACAGCTGCATGTTCTTTTTGGTTCTGTTCTCTCTAGTGCTTGGCCAGCAGGTACTATTAGGTGTCCGATCTGCATGGATTTTTACCCACAGGTAAGGACCCACCTGTTGTCATCTTTCCATCTTTGCGGGTGGGGAATGGGGCACAAGGGGAGCTGCACAACCGAGCTGGCTGATGTGGGATGCTGTGAGCAGCTGGTTTGAAGCACAGAACTTACTTTGGACCTCTAAAAGTTACTCCTTATTGGTGTACGTAGAGGGAGAAACTCTTGCCAAGGAGGCACTGCCAGACCTATGTGCTCCTCATTATTCAGCAGTAAATGACACATTGCAGATACTCCAAGTCCTGTTTGCCTGCTTCCAGTAAAGCAGCTAACTCAAATTCTTTCCTGTTGTGATTTCCTTTCTTCCAGATTGTGCAAAGTGGACGACTGATTTTGTCAACACTGTGTGGCCATGTCTTCTGCAGTCAGTGCCTGCCTTTTGCCCTTCAGACTGCCAGCTTTTGCCCAACCTGCAGGACAGAGCTCACTCCAGGACAATATCATCCCATTTATATATAAGTACTTCTATTTTTCAAGACAGTCTCAGATGGATTTGGGGGGAGAGGTGGTATAATGAGTTTTTTCTCTATGTGTATATAGTTTTTGTTGTATAAGTTCCATTTTCTCTGAATTTAATTACAAATAAATTTTAAATTTATTTAAATATAATCAAGTCTGCTCATCTATGGTAGATTCTGCTGGTAGACAGAGATTTCTTTTAACAGGTGGAAATAAAACCCTTGGTTTGATTAGTCAGAAGTGCTTGTTTTTTTCATCACAATATAGTAACTGATTTTTGGGGGAAAATGCTAAAGGCATAAGCTTTGTAGTTCTTGCGATAGCATGTGTTTTATAGGGGAAGGGAAACAGGCACTGCTTGGGGTGAGAAGGCTTTTGTTTCTTAGGACAGACACAGCTGGATGTTTTGCTAAAAAATGTCATTATTTCAGTACTTTGAAGTTTGAAAGAGCAGCAGGTTGTGCACACATCCAAAGACAACTATTTTCTTTGAGAATAATTCATTTGTATCTAGACAGCTTGTTTATGGCCCAAGCTGCTTCTTGTTTTGTCACTGGTTACAGTGTTCCATTGATGATTGCCAGCTGATGACAGGAGCACTGCCAGCTTCTATGAAGCTCTTCAGCCTCTAAAAAGCCTGTAAGCTTAAGGACATAATTGCTTCAATATAATTGCTTTATTATAACTGCGTCAATATTGCTTCAAAACCAGTGCAGTTATAGCTACCTAGCTGTAAATAATTCTGATGAAACCCTTAAAAATTATTATTATTGCAACCAATTTAAATGAATAATTCATTTTATTTTTATAAATATATTTGGTTTGCCATCCTTTGTGCTGCTGGACAAAGTTGCACGAAGTCTTAATTACCCCTGTATAACCTTTTGGACATATACCATTGACAAAGTCTGGTGCCCAAGACTGGATTGCAAACTAAGCTCTTCTTCGAGGAATTCAAAAAGCAAGGGGGTTCTTTCCACACCTTTTGCCTTAGTGGGAGGGCTTCTCTTAATAAACTTTTTCTGAAGCTCCCACTCTGCCTGCGCCACAGGTGCCAAACCCCCACTGTTGTCTCAGGTATCTCACAGCAGCCGTGGACAAGCCCTTCACACCTGTGTTTCACCTCTGGGAAGATGTGCTGGAGAAGCCTGCTGGCCACAGATCCTGCAGGCACTGCTGCTTTACACACTCCTCCCACCAGAAACTTGATCCAAGGACAATTTCTGGGCATGAAAAGTACATGTTTAAGGAGGGATGGCAGCCCAACTTGGCTCGCTTTGTAAATAAACACCGGGGGTGTGTAACACAATAGCACGTATACTTGGCCCCAGCTGAGCTGTTTCTCTATACTGTGTTGTTTTGGTGTTCTGGATCAGAAATCTGTAGGTTTGTTTTTGTACCAGCCACTCAACCACTAAACTGCTTAACCTTCTCCGCAGTCAGCGTCTTGCAAAAGCCAAACACAAGCAGCTCAGGCTGCATGAAAACATGTGCAGCAGACTGGCCTGAAAGCGAAAAGAAAGCTGTAATTTACTGGAAGGGAAGGTCCGCTTTAAATTTACAGAAAAGAGCATATATAGAAACCTAACAAAAGCATGTAATGATTGTCTGGCCAGGACCAGGGGATGCAGCTGTGAGAAGTAGTGATGTGAATCAGCTATCAGATGTTAAACACATTTTGTCTTGGTCAGATCATAATCCCATATCCTTGATGACAAGTATCTCTTCCTAATACTAAAACTGCAGAATTGCTGTCAGAAAAGCAAAAGCTCAGCTTGAATTTAAGTTGGCCAGAGATGTTGAAAACTGCCAGAAAAAGTTCTTTAGATGCATAAACAACAGGCAGAAACCTAAAGGAAATATTGGCCCTCTGTTAAAAAGGAGAGGTGAGTTAATCACCAGAAACACTAAAAAGGTTGGTCATGAGGCACAAGTTCTCAACATTCTTTACCTCTGTCTTTGCCAGTACTGCTGCTCTCCACCTTGAGAGAAATTGGATAAAATAGTTGCAGTTGGCATGTATTTAAGTGGAGTCCTGATGGCATGTAGGCTGCACATGCCAGCAATAACAGGGGCATCCATAGGCAAGCTATGGAAATTCAGAGCACTGCATGAGCGCCAGGACTTGTGCCACAAATATTGAAGTTAACACTCAAAAGTTTTTGTGCAGATCACACCAAGCTTCAAGGCAGGGTTTGCAAAGTTGATTTCTTGGGGATAATATAGTAATTAAACAGTCAAGCTCATGAGAGCAGAGTTGATGCAGGAGTACGGACCCTGCCAGACCTACCCCAGCAGGGACCACTGCCACAGACTTGAGCAGAAGGCTGTGTGGTCCTGGGGGACAGGGAGACTTGGGGCCATGCTTTTTCCCTCTACTTAAGCTCGGCCTCTGACAGAGCAGCTCAGCCTATGGAGTGGATTTCACTTCATTATTTTGCTTTCTCTCCCCCTTTTCCAGTCCAGTTTCCTCAGTTGCCTGTGCTCCAATCCATCTCCCTCCCAGCCTTCTGGCTTTTCTGCCCTATTGGCATTCTCCCCCTCAGCCCTTTTTTCCCACTGCTGTTTCTCCAGCTTTGCCTTTTCCACTATGCATTTCCATCCTGGTGTTTCATTTTGTCCTGCTCTGCCCTCTGTCAGTGTTCACCTTCTCTATTCCAACCTGAGTAAACTGGTGCTAGCTCCTTGCTCTGACTGTCCAAAATTCTCAGCCAAATGAGGTCGAGGGACCCCTTAATGAAATTCCTTGGATATCAGTTTTGTGCAATAGTCTGCTACTCATTGTATCTGGTTCTTTTATGCTTCCAAGCTTAATTTTATGCCTTTTGAAATGAGCCAGAACAGAATTGAAAGGAAGATGCTGTAGGGAAGGCTGTGGGGAAACATCAAGAGACCCAGTGCTGCCATGGCTTGGTATATCTGGGAGTCCCATTTGCTGCCTAGAAAATTTTTGCCTTTATTCCTCTTTATCATTAATGCATCTCTGAATAATGATCATTAATGCAAAGGAATGGTTCTTGCTGTGCAATAGTCCCCTTTAACAAAGTAAATAACTGCTACACTGGTGATGAGAAAGTTGATGTTGAAGACTTGTAGGTTACTTCATACAGGACCTGACTCCATTTAGCAGGGGGAGGTCCATGCTGCAGGGGGAGCATGGACCCTTCAGGATGAGTTCATATGGTTTAATTATTTGATTAAAAAAAAAAAAAAGGTCAAGATTAAAAAAAAATGAATGTATAAAATGGAATTTAAATATTCGGTCCTAGTAAATGGTAAAATAATGAATATGTCCGGCAACCATTACATTATCTGCTGTCTAGAGGAAGGTAGCGCGCCTTTCACGAATGGGGTCAAAGTGCCAAGTTTGCAATGACCTTAGGACCCTTCAAGATGAGTTTCCCTTGGAAAAATCCCTGGGTTTTGCAAACAGTTCCTGTACCCAAAGGTTCTGGATGTAAATTCTGGATGTAAATCACTAACAGGCAGGGAGGGATGTTCTAATTTCCCAAAACTAAGTTACTTGAGGTGAGTCACAATCAGATGATGATGATTTTGTCATCTCATTTAGACCCAGTGTCTGCTGTGGCCTCCCAGCTCTCATGGGTCACTGGAAAAAGTCTCTGACACATGCCTGGGGGCAAGATGGGATTTTCTGTGGAAGAACTGGGGAACAATTGCTGCTCTCAGCACTTTCCAGCAATGAGTAAATACTCCTGGAAATGAATGCGTGTCAGGAAACTGCCCTTTTCTAACCTCCCTGTGTGCCTTCTCCCTTAGTCACCAGCTGGGGCTGTTGGGGGTACTTAGGAGTGTTTAAGGTGACATGCTGTGATACACATGGTCTAACATGTTTTTGCCCTCTCCCATCAGAGGAGGATGTCTCCACTCCCTGTTTGCACCCTGCACAACCTCCCTGCGAGCTCCGTATGCTTTCCTTTGCCTCCGTGTTGTCCTGCCTGCCCTAACCAGTGTGTCCTACTAAAGGGGCTTTGTGGAGGTGTGCTTGAGGAAAGCAAGGAAGTTTTAGCTTCCTATTTGCAGAGTGAGGAGTAGGTTTTTAACAGAAATTATGTTATACCTTTGCTATTGCTTACTTAGTGCTGCCTGGCTCTGGGCCACTTAAAAAGCCAGATCCCAGAAAAGAGCAAAGCATTACTATGATCACTGGAAAAACTAATCTGTGTCCTTTCTCCATGCAGCTCAAACACTGCCCAGGCCTGGGTTTTCAGAGCTAGAGAAACCTCCCCCGAGTTGGGAGGTGGAGGTGTTTGTTGAGGTGTAGGCTTGTGTTTCTCCACACAGGCATGTGGAAGGAAACTGCAGGGCATCTGTGTCATCTGGAGGAGTTTTGTGGCGGGGGAGAAAATTTAAGACTTTCTGCATTGGCTGCAGCATCTGCTTCTGAAGGGGAAAACTAAGGGGCTGATGCTCCAGGGACTGAGGTCTGTAGCCAGGCACTATCCTAGGTCATGCTGTCTGGGCAGGCTGCTCTGGCACACCTGATAGGAAGGGAAGGTGCTAGTGGGTTTGGCATAGCAAGCTCTGCACTACACTTAATCCCTGAAAATCCTGCTTGTTTAAAGGCATGAATAGTCTGATAGTTCATGGCTAACTAGAACATGAGATTTAGTTAACAAGGTATGCATTAGGACACCAGTGAGATTAAATCACTTGACTTTTAATGACAGCAGTAAAATACTTTGGCCCCATGGTACAAAAGCCTCAATAGCAGCTGGTGTCAGCCTTGGTTTCTCTCTATGGTTTCAAGACCATGCTGTCAGGGACAAACTGACCAGTACACAGCTTCATGTCAGAGCCTTATCCAGGGCACTGTAGAGGGGAAAGGAAGGGGACCCCTTCCTAGGGCTGCTGGGTTCAGGAGGCAGAGCTGTTCAGGGCTTTGGCATGGACTTGCTGTATCAGACTGTTTTCAAAACAGCTATTCTGCTTCTCAGGGTTTGCAGAAGAATTCAATAGCCATGAGGACCACAGAAAGGTTTTTAAGGGCTCAGAGATATAAGAAATATAAGGGCACAGGTCAAAAGCTAACATTTTCAAGAGCAGATAAAGCCCTAAGGCAGTAAACAACTCAGTGTGGGACAGCTGACTGTGTACAGGTGATAGTCCAGAACTAGTGTGAACATCTATTGTGATGTGCTCTCCAGAAGAGGAGAATCAGCTGGTAAAAACCAAGTATTTAGTTTGTTTGCTTTCTCTTTAATCCTCCACTTCCGCTACCCAATCCCTTGGTGTGACTTGTAACAGAAGGGCAATGGTGATGTTGTTTCTTACTCTTTCTGCATTTAGGATTTGTATTTCCAGAGCCTGCTGCAAGGGTCTCTGATGCGTCAGCATGCCAGGCACAAAGGGGAGGTTTTGTCAAGATATGTGGCATGTTTGCCTCCCCTTCTTGCAGAAACCATACAGGAATTAGTTTCCAGTATAGTTTCTAGCAAAATGCTGATATAATTCAATTCAGTTCATATAAAAGCACTTACTGATAGCTACTTGTGCTCTTCTGACACTGTTGGATATTCCATGTTTGTGTGCCTGAGAAATACTTTTACTTGGGGCTGTTCTGTCTTGCAATGGAAAGCTGTCACTAAAGGCCCCCAGAAAGGCAAAGCTTGAACTGGAGAGATGTTGTCTAGTGACTGGTGTTTCACCCCCTCTTTTTTACAAGTAGACCGCTGCTCAGGCTGGACCCTGCTCTCATTTCAGTGAGCAACACAGAGCTCAGTCCCTTGCTGCAGGGACTGACACACCTTGCTGATGTGACAGGCAGAACATGACTCATAAATCATTAATCTGGCACTGAAATGCTGCTGGAAAATTCCAGTTTAAAAGTTTTACATGGTACTGAAACAAAGCAATCTGTCACACCTCTCAAGCTGCTCAGAATTCATGTGCACTTCCTTGTGTTTGAAACAAGAAGAGGAAGTTTGGATCTCAGCTCCTTCTGAGAGTCAGGCTGATTCTCCAAAGCCTGCAGGTGTTTGGTCTGAGAGATGGGCATCTGCAAGAAGCTACAAGCCAACAGAACCTGTGGATGGGGATGCATGAGGCAGAACCATTGCACACAATGCACAGAATGCTTTGCTTAAACCACTTCCCCTCAGTGATTGGCCTGACAAATTTTCTGTGTCTTTTCCTGCTTGTTTTTCCTTAAGAAGTCTTTCTGTACCCCATGACAGGCTATGAGGAGAACTTTGTATGACTGTGAGCCTGTGGCAGTCCCAGTGACCGCAGTCAGCATCAGATGAATGCTAAATCCAAGCTCTGCCTGGCACCCTCACCCTCCTTTGCACCTGCTTGCCTGCATTGTCCACTTGCCCAGACAAGGACCACCCAGACCACCAAGGTCCTGGGTTTTCATAGATGAATCCTCTCACAGGTTTCACAGACAGGGCCAGAAGAGTAATGGGGTTCTAAAAGCTTGCTGGAAGGGTCAGAAGTCTGGGAAATCCTGGCTGAGCTGTAGCTGTGAATGTTATGTTCATTATGTTCTCTGTATGTGACAGAGCAAGTCATCAGACTGAATAGGCCAAAATATTGTAAAACACTGGTGACAGTCTTTGGATTCCTGGTTTTTAGCAGGAATTTGATTCAAGAAGATCTTCAGGATTTGTGAAGTGGCCTTTGTGCAATTACCTGGGAATCAAAATATTCAGTCATCTTTCCAACTCCCCTTCTGAACACCTTCCCAGCAGGATGGGGGCACCTTCTGGTAGATAACCAGCTATCTTCTGGTATCTAAAAAACTAATTTTAAAAGTATATGTTGTGTGTATATACCACTTGTGCTTAGTCATGTGTGCTCCTAAAGCCTTCTAACTTGGAATCACAGAATGGTTTGGGTGGAAAGGGACCTTAAAGACCATCTTGTTCCAACCCCCTGCCAGGGGCAGGGACACATTTCACTAGACCAGGTTGCTCAGAGCCTCATACAGCCTGGTCTTGTACGATTAGATGGGGATTCCAAAGTTTCTCTGATCAACCTGCTCCAGTGTCTCATTACCTTTACTGTAGACAATTTTTAACTAATCTCTAATCTAAACCTGCCCTCTGTAAGTTTAAAGCCATTTCCCTCTTGTTCTTTATGTCCTCTAGTAAAATGTCTTTCTCCAGCTCTCCTGCAGCCCCCTTTAGATACTGGAAGGTGCTATAAGGTTTCTCTGGAGTCAAGTCTTCTCCATCCTAAACAACCCCATCTCTCTCAGCCTGTCTTCACAGGAGAGGTGCTCCAGTGCTCTGATCATCTTTGTGACCTCCTCTGGACTCCCTCCAAAAATTCCATGTCCATCTCATGTTGGGGATCCCAGGGCTGGTTGGAACACTCCAGGTGGGGTCTCAGCAGAATGAAGTGGAGGGGCAGAATCCCCTTTCCTGACCTGGCCACACTGCTTTGGATGCAGACTTTGTACTTGGCCTTGTAGATCTTCCTAAGATTCCACATTTCAAGTCTGTCCAGGTCCCTCTGAATGGCATCCCTTCCCTCCAGTGTGCCTATTGCACCACTCAGCTTTGTGGTGTCATCAATCTTGCTGACTCTGTACTCAATCCTATTGTGCATGTGTGCCACAAAAGTGTTAAACAATGTCTGTCCAAACTGACCCCCGAGGGACACCACTCATCACCGGTATCCAGGTGGACAATGAGCTGTTCATTGTAACTTTGCATGCTGCCATCCAGTCACTTTATCCACTGAGTGATCTAGCCATCAAAACCACACCTCTCCAGTTTAGAAACAAGGATGTTGTGCAGGACAGCGTCAAAGGCTTTGAACAAGTCCAGATAGATGATTTCAGTCACTCTTCCTTTATCCGTCAACACTGTAATCCTGTTGTGGAACACCACCAAATCTGTCAGGCATGATTTGCCCTTAGTGAAGCCACATTTGCTGTCACTAATCACCTTCCTTGTTTTCCATGTTCTTTAGCACAGTTCCCAGGAGGATGTGCTCCAGGATCTTTCCAGGCACCGAGGGGGGACTGACTGGTCTGCAGTTCCTCAGGGTGCAAATTTGTTGCCTGTTTTTCCCCAGCGATTTATTCAGCCAGGCCGCTTGTGCTGCAGTGTCTTGTCTTATGAATGGAGGACACTTGTATATTCCTGCAGTGAATAAAGAAGATAAGAGAGAAAGCAGCTGATATTTTTTTAAGGTACACTGGCTCAAAAAAGATTTGTAGTAATGACTGTAGAGCCCACATCCAAACAAATTCAGTATGCAAATGCCAACTTCTACTAGTGAGGGTTTGTGCTGATGGAATGTAATTTCTCACTTATGTTTAATGATTGACCTGGCGTGGAGAGCAGGGGAAAGTAAACCATTTGTTATTTCAGTCCCCTGTTTCCGTCTTGGATTATATGTTTTGCATGTGGGGACACGTTGCAGGGAATTGCCCATCTGGATAAAGTGACCTCCAGGCAGGAGGTGACTCACCACCGCTTCCCTAGGCTGCAGCCATCCAGTCCCACTGTGCCACACTCCATTGCTCTCAACAGCTCTTGGGGCTCAGCTGTGTACAAGTTTAAGTGCTTTACCACCTGAAGAGCAAGTGCAAACACACAGTGAAATGTGAAGATGCTCCCGTGTTTGGTCAGGTTCTTAGGTAATGCTACTTCAGAGAAAAGTCTGGCTCATTTCTTTGACTTTGAAAGGATATTCCACACCCTTGTGTGAGTTATGTGTAAGAAAGTATATAGAATCATCGAATAGTTTGGGTTGGAAGGCTCCTTGAAGACCATCTAATTTCAGTCCTCCTGCCATGTGCAGGTACGCATTCCACTAGACCAGGTTGCTCAGAGCCCCATTCAACCTGGCCTTAAACACTTGCAGGAATGGGGCTTCCACAGTTTCTCTGGTCAATCTATGCCAGTGCCTCACCACCCTTACAGTAAAGAATTTCTTCCTAACAGCCAATTTAAATCTGCCCTCTGTCAGTTTAAAGCCCTTCCCCCTTGTCCTATACCCTTGTAGAGTTAGTCTCCAGATTTCTTGTAGGCTCCCCTCAGGTATTGAAAGGCAGCAGGTTTGTCAGAACTGGGGCATTTTTATGTAAGTTTTAACACAACTTGAAATCAGACCAGGGTTTGCCATGTCACCACAGGACTACAAAGCATGTGTATATTCTGGCATATGTTCAGCCTTCAGAAAACTGCATTTATAGACTGGGGGAAGCAAGTTTCTTTGCGTGAGCTGACCATCATTATAGGTTATGGCAGCCCTTCCCAGACCACTGGCTTAAACAGGAAAGGAAAGAGACATCTGCCCTGTCTTCTGTTTGACAAACCAAACTCGTCACAGTATTTTGCTGCACAAAACCATCACCCAAAATAACCTCATTCTTGTGTGTCAGTTTATATTTGTAATTATACTTTACAACAGGAAGAAAACTATGTTAATTACATTTCGCAGAAGAAACATTCCTCTTGTGCTTTCCTAGAGCGCCTGCAGGGAGATTACTATGTTGAAATAAAAACCCAAACAAATAAACCAATAGCTGTTTTCACTGGAGAGCCCAATTTCCACCTTGCTGCTTATTAGAGTAGGGCCTGTGCCATCGACAAGATTTTCTGGAGAGTAAGAGCAGGAAAACCTGCACAAGAATTGCTCCTGCGGGAAGCTAAGGTGCTCTTAAGAAGTCGAGAAAAGCTTTTGCAGAAGAAAGAGCAATGAGAGTGCATTGTATTACATTAAGAAAGATGTGGAGAAATATTGTAATTTCTAAATATTTTTAATACCCATGTGCCTCTAATTCATTTTTCATCAGTGGTTCAGGTAATTTGAAATCTTGCTGTTTTTCGGAGTTGATCACTGGGAGAAGAAATACTATTTCCAAAAAGCCAGGAGGTCTCAGGAGGTGTGCATGCAGCCTAAGGGAGCTGGGGAAGCTCCTGTTTCCCTAGAAGTCACAGATACGTTTGCCATACAGTGAAACAGACTTCTTGGGCAGTGAAATCTGAAACTGGAGCAAGGTGAGAAGCCAGTGCTCTGGGGAGGCTTTCCCAGCTGTGAGCATAAGGATGCTGGCAAAACCTCACCAGCATTGCCATCAGGCTTATCTCTGTTAAAATCAGAATATAACTTGTGAATACCAGGGGCTGGAATAGAACTGATAATTGTGAGCCAATCTGCTCTGTTTATATGTGGCTGAATTGTGTAAATGGCCTGAATAATCTAATCTCTTCTCTGGCCACAAAAAACAAGGGGAAATCCGAAGGCCTGTGCATAATTTAGTTCTTAGAGTTACAGCTAGGTGGTATAGCTAGTGCTCATCAACATGACTGTATGGAGAGTAGCTTTAACAACAGAACAACTCCAGTGCAGGAGGAAAAACTGCATTTGGGCAAATGCAAGCTGATAAGCTCAGTAGTATGCGAAGTTTGTCCTTCAGTCTGATGCATGCAGAGGAGTAAAAGATGGCCTTTTAAAATCCACAGAGTCTCATCCTCTGGTTTGTATCATCTGTACACTGTGGTAATTGACTTTTGTAGTCTGTCTGTATTACCAGTTCAGGCCTGGGAGATTTGCTGGCTTTCCAGGAAAGATCTCCTGGGTACTGACTGGGACACCTGGACAGCTCCTGCAGCTGTTTGAATATGGAACAAGGGAGACCATAGGCTTGCCTATTCCACCTTTAATTGCTAAGAAGGGAAGAAGCAGACAGGCTAATTTGTCAGTAGGCCTTATCTTTGTGAAAGGGGAGCAGCCCTGCTGTCTAAAACTTCAATTTGCAGCATCTGTGTAGCCCACGTAATTAAAAGAGCCTCTCTCTTTCTCTGCCTCCAACGTGTAGTCTGTGTATGTGCAAACAGAGCTGCTCTTCACTGGAGTCTATGGAGAAGACTTCCTGCTGGAGAAAGATATTTAAAACCTACAGCCAATGAATGCAATTACTTGGCTGGGTTTATTTTTTTTTTGTTTGCTTTCTATTTTGCTTCTGTATTTTTCCTTGATATCTGTGGTTATAAAGATGGGAAATCAATGTGTTAAGAGAAATGCTAGTAAAACTGAAGTTCAGAGTGAGCCTTTAGTATCTCTTAGGCATCTATGCCTCATCTCATTTGTTAACAGTAGCCAGCCAGGAGATGATAAACAAAATGAGCAAATTATTTTTACACCAAGATTTAGACTGGCCTGGCTCTAAAAACAGTATATTTAATAGTCTACTCAATAACAGGACCTGATAACTATTTGATCTCTAACAGAAAGCTTGTGCCCATACAGCAGCTTTGCAAGACCAGAGCCATACTTAATGTTATTTTTGCTGAAAATTATCAAAGTCACATGCTATAACATCAGTGTGGGATGGGCAGGTATGGTAGACATGAAGATAAATAAAAGGCTACTTAAAAAGAAATCTTGCTGTGGTAGTTTGCATTTCTAATTATTTAGATGCTACTGTTTTTTAATTATTATTGGAAAAATCTACATTATTCCTACCATCTTAAGACCTCACACAAGCCACTGAGGGTGCCTTGTAACTTGCCTGTGAAGCAGAAGTGTTACACCCCAGCAATGACACTTCTGGCACTGCCCAAAAGAGAGCCATGGATAATATTCCCTGGACAATCCATCTTCTATTGCTCTTGCTCTGAGACTTAGTCCCGCCTTTCCTCTTGTAAAAATCTATTTCCAATGGGACTGTCACACTGCTCTCTCTCTCAGGAGAGCAGCTACCTAAAAAATAGGTAGGATGAATGAATCTGCTGACCTGAAAGATTGGAAGGTATATCTACAAATTCCAGTAAGTATTGGGAGGTATATATACAAATTCAGTGTCTCAGCCTGGCTTCTTTGCCTGGAGGAGAGGAAGAGTCCTCCATGACCATGAACATTTGTTGAAATGAAGCCTTCCTCTTCCTGTCTTTACTTAAGTCTGAATCAGAAGACTAGGAATAATCTCACTGGGAGTTTCTGTGATCCAGCATTCTCCTTTGCTGTTGATTTTTCAGTGGGGTTTAGGGAGCCTGGATAATGTAGCTGTGTAATATGCCCTTGCCTGCACTTTTAGGGTAAAGCAAAGGTAGGATGTGTCAGGGATGTGGCAAACTCCTGTGGCATGTGACTGCATTGGTGCCAATGAAGGTACAGATACCAGAGTTCCTGTAGTGCTCCCTTCAGGAGCTGGGTGAATAAAAAATGCTTTTCAGCTCTGCAGAGGGCACAGAGTTATCTACTGACAACCTGCACCCTGAGATCTGTGTTCTCCAGCCTGGCACAGCCCACTGTCCTGTCACTGCCCTGTTGCTGCCCTGCTGTCTGAGCTGAGACCAACTCAGCTGCAACCAGCAGTCGAGCTTTCTCCTTTTGCCTAATCAATTGCTGAGATGAGATCTAGTCTGTGCTTCAACAGCAGTGATTTTGGGTGCAGCAGATCAAGTTTCTCCATACAGAATGGATGTTGCTTCCCAAAATTGCCTGTCATCCACTGTGTTCACATTTTCCATGGGTGAGGAGAAGTCATTTGACTTCTTTGTGACAAGCAAGACTCAGTGAAGAAAATAGCAGTGTTATTTATTGACTGGTAATGTTCTTCCTAATGCAAAGAGCTCTGATGCTGCATATCCTCCTGAAAAGTAAGTTGCCCTGTCAGCTGCCCCTTCTCATTGCTTGATTCAGATCCTGCTGCTTAACTCAGTTTCTTAGGCTTCTCCTTCCTCTAGTTAATGTATAGCTGCAGTGTGCATCCTGCTTTGCCTCCATACGCCAACCACAGTTTGCCATTTATTCTGCCAAATTTATAGCTACACACTCAACCAACAATCTGTCTAGGTAGCCAGTATGAATTATGTGCAAAATGTTATTTCCTAAATCTGGATGTGATTATCTCTCAGCTGTGTATTTCCAAAATAGCAGCTCCCTTCCATAGAGAGCTGGTAAGCAAGGAGGGAGAGCAGGGATTTGCCAAATGTATTTGTGCTTCTGTGCTTAATGAAAAGAAACCTTTTCCCCAGACATTTGTATCTGAACTATTCAGTCTCAGACACTTGTATCTGAACTATTCAGTCTATCAATTTATCCTATTTTCTTGAAAAATCACATATTTAAGAAAACATCCCTTTGCTGATGGTAATACCTGTCAGGTATGAGTTATTACTTCAACTTTCATTAAAAACTCTTTCAAGTTATAAAAAATATAGTATGCAGAACACGAGGAGAAATTTCTGGGTCTGGGTGACTTCTCTATTGGCACTTTTATTGCTTGTTGTACAAGAGGTGGCAGCCCCACCAATACTAATTGAAAGAAGCGTACTGACATGCAGAACATGTTCTGGCTTTCCAAGCCAGAGCCAAAATAATTCATTGCTGCAGTGGAGAAGATAGCTCCTGCAGAGCTCCTGCCTGCATAGGCTCTGTGGGAAAATAGCCTTGTCACCTCCAGGCTTGAGCAAGCTACGGGGAGTGTCTCCATTATTCAGTCGAGACGGGAGAGGCCTTGACCCCGGCCTGCTGATTTTTGGTTCTCCCACAAAAATAAATCAGCTTCTTGGCCAAACAACTTCCTCCCTAAGCCCAGTCCCCAACTCTTTAATTTCCCTTCACCAGGCCCACAGATGGGTTTTTCCTCCCACTCCACCACAGGGCCCCCACACCCTGGGGCGCAGTGCCTGGGACATGTTTGCTTTCACACTGACTCAGTTCTGCACCCATCCCACCTCAGACCACAGTGGCCCTGGGCTGAGAGTTGAGAAAACAGCTCACAGCAGAAGCTGAAGCCATGTGAAATCTGACAGGTTTCTGATACATAGCCAAGCCTATATCTGAGGTCAGGTTTATTGACAGGGTCGCAACATGCTCCAGACCTGCAGAAAAGATGCCTTGTGTACAGATAACCACAGACATGCAGGGTGGAATCCTGGTTGTGCAACACCCGGCACCTCTCCAAATTATCTGTTTTGCACTGGCCTCTTCCAGGAGCCACTCAGAAAGTGTGTCTTGCGAAAGGTTGGTCTCTGGGATTGGTAGCAAGCTTTTTTGGACTCAGCTCCTTGCGCTGTGATCCTTGTGTGGCTGTGTATGGAAACATGACATGAACTCAACGTGGTAAATGTGGAATGCAAAATCAAGGCTGCTGTGTGATAAGGATTCCCGGGATGCAGTCAGGACTCTGTCACACTCATCTCAGTTATGCACAGAGCAGCACATGGAAGAGTTGGCCCATCATCTCCCTGTCTACCTCTTCTCTGTCCAGCTGTGCCATGATCCACTCTGTTTCTTGCAGCAAAGGGTTCTCTCTGTTTTGCCAGCAGAGCTTCATGGAGATACAACTGGAGGGGTGCGGTGTGCAGAATCTTTCCTGTTGTGACCTGCCAAAACTCCCAGCACTTAGGGGAACAGGCATCTTGTGACTTTCCAAGTTTCACAATGCAGAGTGAAGGATGCTGTTCTTTCCATATCCATTCTGCATATTCAGATTTTTCCATTAGGGTCCTTTCTCAGCAGGAGGAGAAAATTTTGCAGTAGGATCAGAAACAGGGAACTGAGCAAGGCGGAGAGAGGGAAACAACTTGTCAAAAAGTTTTTCCAATACTTGTCTGAGAAGCAGTCCTCTGTAAAACTGTTTGCTACAATCAAATTCCTCTCAGCACTCAAACTGTGAGCACCGAGCTGGCAATCCAATGGTTGCTGTTTTATGAGCTTATATGGGATTTAAGCACACACACCTCACCTCACATGCTTTCCTTCATCCTGGAGCATTATCTCTGCAGCAGTGTTCAGACTTCAGACTGAGCTCAGCTCCTTCTCATCCTGAGATGAGAAGGTCTCATCCTCTTGTTCTCAGAAAATTGCTTTTTGAGGGTTACATACATTAAGAAATGGTACAGTAATGAAAACATGGTGTACACATAAATTCTTTCACTGGTTGTTCTTGATTCTATGAGTACTTCAGACTATTATTGTGTTTGTTATTTTCCAGTTGAAACAAATGCATTTCTTCTCCTGTCAATTCAGAGCTGAAGCACAGCCACAAACCCAGCACTGAAAAGCTGGTGTTTAGCTCTTCACACTGGTAACACTGATGACCTGAAAATAACAAAATGTTTCTGTGCTGGTTTAATTTCTGCTGCTACATGGACTTGAGTATTAAAATACATGAATTTCAATGGGGAAAAAAATCTGGAACTTTTTCTAATTGGCTGTAAAAGTCAAGGGAGAGGACATCAGTGGGGCTTCATTTTAGCAAGTTCTAGACAGCTGGACTGTATTTATGCTGTTTCAGGAGCATTCACTTGCCTCTCTGAAAGGTGGGATCTGACTGAGGTTGACTAACCTCCAGATTTGTGAGATACAGCTGCCTGGCGGTTTCTCAAATATTAATTTTTTCTTCATTTTCCAAAGCTGTTATTAAAAAGCCATTTGAAAATGAGAATAGACAGTGACTAGTCCCAGAAGCCAGAGACAAATGAGTGGCCTCTCTTTGAGTAGAGGGAGATAAGGACAGACCAAAAAACTGCAATCTGTCAGACATTGGCACTTTCTAGTATGCTGTCAGCCTGTTGTGGGGCTGTTTCCCAGAAAGTCTGTCCCAATTTATCACCTACTCTAGCTCTAGGTGGGTGTTGTGCCTAGTTCTGCAACTCCTCAAGGAACTGGTAGGGCAGACTCTGGGAAAGTGACTTCTTCAATTACTCCAAGTGGTACAAAGGCAGAGATATACAGCTGTGCTGCAAAGCATGTGTTATCGGGGTGCCCTGCTCACACGTGTAAGGAGAAAATCTCTGTTGTAATTTCTTTATCAAACAGATCTGACACCCATATCTCTTCTGCATGCCAAATATTCTCCTGGGCCCAGACACAAACACTGTGGTGGTCTATGTAGTCTATTCAAGAGGCAGAAGGCTTTGTTTCAAGTCTACCCACTCCTGTATGTAAGCTTTTCCTCACTTTTGAAGGTTTAATTAAGAAAATGTAATGGCTTTGGGAGGTATATTGGTTAATACACTGAGTTTCCAAAGAGCATTTTATGGTAGCAATATTGCTTTTCATCTGTCTTTCACAGAAACCTATCTTTACTAAGTCTGCTTTTCTTGGAGATATTCTAATTGCAAAACAGTATTTGGTAGCATTCTTAATGCTACCAAAGAAAATAGCCTCTCTCTTCCAGCCTTAGTCTTTGCCATCTAGCCTTTGTTCATGTTCACCTCTTGTTTTTTGATGAACGAAATTCAACAAAAGCCAGCTGTCTTGAAAGCTGACTGATCACTACAGGTCACTGCAGGGAGGCTGGGATTTTCCAAGCCAGCCAGAGGTATTGCTGGGTATCACACTGATGTCCTAGTTCAGGATCTTAGGTAGGTGTTGGAGGTTGCACAGGGAGGCACTGATACAGCTTCTTGACAACACAAAATGACAGCCTAACCACATGTTACCAACATAGCCCAGGATGGAAGGAATTGTGGTCAAAAGCTTTGTTTGACAGGACAGACAAGCAGAAAATGTCACCTACATGCAACAAATTACAGCCAGAGTCATGCTCTGCACGGACCCTGACAGATCTTGAAAGCCAGAATCATATACCCTCCCACCTGTACAAATTCAAGCAAGCTGCTTCTGCTGTGCCACCAGCAGACAAGAGAACTAAGGATTTTAATGTGGGAAGTGAAAATGGTGAAAGCTCCCTGCTTCCTTCCCTGCTTGTTCCTTACATTTGAGACAAAAACAAGCACAAATCCTACCAAGGCAAAGGATTTCTCAGCTAGATGATTTACAGGAGGAATAACCATTTAATGATAGGCATGAGACAAGTGCTAAATTTACTATAGCTCTGTGCAGGCTAATCTTGCATAAAATGAAGACATTTAGTAATAGCCATGGCTTCTCATCCTGCTTCTGGATTACTACAAAACATCCCTGCTGCTCCTTAGTTCTTACAAAATCTACATATAGTGGATTGTATGGTATGTCTGGCAACATACTCAAAAACACTGTCATCTCCCAGCACGCTGGAAATACCAGTTGCTTGCCAGAAACAGCTCCCTGGGGGTCACACAGAGACTCTGCTGGGAGACAAGGGTTCCAGGTTCTTGCAAAACATTTGCCTTGAGGTGCCACAGTAATAATTGACCTGTACAGGAATGTCTGTAACAAACTGCAGGAAGGCTCTGTTTCTAATGGCTCCATCAGCACAACAGATAACGCCTGCTGAACTTGGTGAAACAGGTTGTTTACATATTATGTATTTTCCTGATGGTCTGATACACAGTAATATGCCATTGTGCAAATTGCAAGTGTTGGTTTTGGCCAGACAGCAGCTCTAGAGGATCTTCGAGCATAATGTTGTTTTTCAGTTCTGTGTCTCTTGATGAAAGGCTTGTAGGGAAAGTGTGTTTTTCAGGCTTAAGGTTTAACTCAGGGTGTGGACAGGAGAGCAGGACACAGCACACCCAGTCCCACATGCAGTGGTATGAGCCACTGGCTTCACTCTGTCTCCATATTTGTTCTGTCAGATCAAAGTAGTTTTTTGCTGATGGTCAGGACTGGTGTTTGGAATGAAATGTACTTGGCTACCTAAGGGCTTGGCTTGGGGTTCCCTGGAGTCAACAGCAGTGGCCTTTTGAAGCTGTCTTAGTAACTAAGTATTGGCTACCACTTGATGCTCAAATCAACATTTCCAAAGAGTACCCACTTCCAGCTGGAGTCCTGTATCTGCATTCAAGGCCTTCAGCAAACTGGTTTTCAGCAGCACTGAGCTGCAGATACAATGGGAGATGGTAGATCTGTCTAAATCTGCATAAGATCTTGATGCTGAAATCCTAGTTGCTGAAGGCTTTTTTGGTTGAAAAGTCTTTCCTGAGTTATGATATGATAATGGTCATATAGCTTCAAAAACAAAAGCTAGGATGGTCCTCGCCCAGGTGGATCCTTACAATCAGAACTACTAATGATATACTATTACTATGTTTTTATCCAGTTCTCCCACTGGGATATTAGAACACTCTCTTAAGTACACTAAGTTGAACTTCCAGCTGTTGCTGATCTCAACTCAAAAATATAATCAGCTAAGCCTGTGTGATGGTGTAACCGGGCGGTGCTGACTAAGCACGGGTATGTTACCCCTGATGTCTTTAAACATGCCCCACAAGTGTCAGTAAGCACAGGATAACTGGTAACAGGAGCTGCTACAAACAGGTCTCTCTTGTCTGCTTGGCTAAAGATACAGCAAACATCAGTGGGGTGTCACAAATGAGAAACAGGATGACCACCTTGAAACAGTTACAAATATTCTGCCTTCTAAGAGGGCTGTTTGGAATGTTTTTCTGTGTTTGAATGACTCCTCATTGTTCTTTTAAAGAAACACCACATGGAAGAGGGTCTGAGAGTCCTCCAGCACATCCCAGCTGATGCAGAATCAGTTCAAAGTTATGGACATCCAAGGGAGGCCACAATAGATTTGTCACCCATCAGCAGGGCTGATGCACTGCTCCATAGCAGGCATGGAATTTCATCCCATGATGTCTTTGCTTCCCAATGCCAATCATGGTACTCCTCATGCTGGAGCTATAACTGTGGGGGTTTTTTTCTTCCTTTTTTTCTTTTTTAATTGAAAAATATCTGGTAACTGGTCCCTGAAAAGGGTTCTGAAAGGGATTTGGTGCATGAGACAGCTGTAGCAGATGACTTGACCAAACCACCTGAGAAAGGAGCCAGAAGGAATAAAAATGAACACAAAAGTCGTAAGAATTCCTCATAATTCCTCATAAGGATGCACCAATCTTTAAGAAGAGCTCTTGTACATCTTTCCAAACAAGTTGCTGGATGCAGAATGCCTACTGAGACAACTAGTACTACTAATTTTTTATTTTTTTTTTAATCCAGGTAGACCAAAAAATGCAAAAGGCCATATTCTGCAACATCTTTGCAATTCCTGTAGCACCATGCATGCCCTGGAGAGAAAGTCTACAATTCTGTGGAAACATTAACACATCTTTGGTGAATTTTATGTTCAGATTTATTTCTTCCAGCACACATTAGATATTCCTACCCCCTAGAGAACAGGGTACAAAAGATTTCTGGAAAGCTGGGCTTTCTACAGAAGTAGAACAGGCATGCCCTGAAGCCCTCCTACACGATACCAAACAAACACTGCACATTCAACAGACCTGCTGGTTAATGATCTCGCTCATATGTAATGTTTCAACCTTAGAATGTTTTTTGTTTGCTTCAAAAGCCACAAAGCCAAAGAGGAAGTGTAGGAGAACGTGGGCAGGACAGTGGCCACGAGCTTCATGACCTCATCTTTTTCCACCACATGGGGATTGGTGGCTGTGCTTGGGACAGAGTTTAAATTCCCAGAGCTCAGAGATGTCAGGCAGCAGGAGACGAGGGGAGAAAGCCAGAGCTGCTGGGAGACAACTGTCTGAAGCTGCTGCTGGGATCACTAAGAGTGCTCTTGTTGTGGCTGACTCCTTCAGCACCAAAAAAGGTAACTTTTATTTTCTTTTTTACCTGACATGTCCCCGTCCATCTGCAGCTTTAGCCTAGGAAACACCGAGCAGATCTTTGAAAATTGCTTCACTGGGCAGGGATATTTGATATTTCTCTGTGGAAAAAAAGGTGTGCTTTTATAGGAGCAAGGTTGTTTAGCAATGCCAAGTATTGCACATAATCACAATTTTAAATTTGTGTACTGATAGATGTTGGGAGAAGGTTACTGAAAACCCTGCCACTGAATCATGCACCCGAAACTCAGAGCTGGTGCTTGAACACAGAAAGCTTTCTTCCTCATATAATCACTGCCTGCCAGTGCTCTTGTTTCTCCTGGCAGGCTCATGGTTTGTGCTGCACAATCCTGAGTTGATGGGACAGTGAATGGGATACACTTCTCTGTGAAACTTGAAATTGCAATACCTCTATCAGAGTGTCCTGTCTCAGGGCCAGCCTTACTAATGCATTTAAATGTCCCAAGCAGTTTTGTTTTCTGCTGTGATTTACCAAAATTTTGAATGACTCTTGTTCATCAGTAAATTGGTTTAAATTCTCAGCAATTTTCCTTATTCTGGGAACTGGTCAGTAAGCACTGAAGTTTACTTTAGCTCTCCTAATTTCAGCAGGAATCAGTTATTTATTAAATTGCTATGGGAGCAGCTATTTCACTTAATCTCTCATTTAGAAACACAGGTTATTTTGTTCTAACTTCTGGATGGGGAAATGTAGATCTATCAATAAAAGCAGTTTATGTTCATGTAAACTGACTTTACTCAGCAACTCAAGTTAATAACCCTAAAAACTAGTTTCAAAATAGCTGACAAGACAATACAAATTGCTTGCCTTAACCTGCCTCTTTTTCAAAACAATTGTCTTAAATGAATGAAGATAAACCAAAGCTGGTATTTATAACAGTTTTTCACAGAGCTTTTCCTTTGCCTATGCAAGTCAGTAGACAACAGGGGTCAGTTCACCTTTTCAGTGTGGTTTTTCTCACCACTGCTCAGCTCTTTTTAGTATTCAGTTTCAAAATTCTTGTAGCTTTTTGAGTTGCTAAATCATTACAAGGTGGGTGGGAGGTGGTGATGGATGATAGAAGAAATAAAATTAGCATGGGCAAGTTGAATTCATAGCAGGGACCTGGTCTTGGCATAGTTAAGTATACAAAGATAAAGGAGAAGCTATAGTGCTTTTGTGGTATTTTGCTTTATTGACTTACTGTTCCAAAATATTTTCTAGGTAAAATATCACAATGAAGGTGGTAGTTCTGTGTTTATGTCTTATCAGCATCACAGCTGCATGGCCAGTGAGTAAATCACAAACACTATCCCCAGCACTTGCATTATTTCCTTTGCACATCAGTAAGAAACACTGCTAAATGATTTTTCTCTTTTCTCCCTTCAAGGTGATTCAATCCAAGAAGCATGCCATTTCTGCCAGCTCCAAAGAAAAATATGTAAGGTCATTTTGTCTTTCTGTTAATTTTCTTTGATAGGTACTTTTTGATTTTTGTTGTTTTGTTTGTTTTCCTCCAAAACACATTTTCTAGTACTTGTTCTATGATTGTAGATGCTTGCAGAACATGTCCTTACCTGGCTGTTATGAGCTAGTTTTAAAGCAGAGAGCCACTGATGTCCACAGACTTTTTCCTGTGTCATGTGTCTTGGTTGTGGACTTTCATTAGTTCTATCTCCAGACCAGCACTGGAAATCTTTTTTCTTAATGAAAAATGTGCTAGCTGTTAATTAAAAAGAGAAAGGGACTGCAGTATGGCAAAATTACTACAACCCATATTCATTAGTGCGGATCAGATGTCAATATTTGATGTTGGAGGAGCACCTTAATCCAATATCCTATTTTTTTTTTTTTTGAGTAATGTAAGTGAACTGTATTTAGTCTTGTTATATAGCTCTTTAATTCATTCCCCATTGCTGGCTGTTAACCTTGTAAAATCAATTCTTGGTCTGAGAACCAACCTCTGCATTTAGTTTAGAGTCTTCATGAGGTGGGAGATAAATCACCCTCCAGAAAGGGCCTAAGAATTAGAAAAAGCAATGATTGTTAGATATAACTCCAAATTCTACTCAATAAAAACAAGCTGGAGAAACTGATCTGAATTTGCCCAGGCTCTGCCAGTGAGAGAGGCACATCTCTCTATCTTATCTATCTATCCATGTTCATCTCGGATGAACGCCTAGCTTGTTCTGAGTCCTCTTCCTGCAGCAATGAACAGCTGAGGACACATCCCATACAGAAAGACTAGGTACTGCAGATGCCACATCTGCCTGAAAGAACAGGTTGGGATGCAGCAGTTTTGCCTGCTCCTTTGAGGATTAACCCCTCCTTTTTATTTTCTCTTTAAGGACTCCAGGGGCCACCACTTGCATAAGTATCACAATGACTATGTGAATTCTCAGTCTCAGGAGAGTCAGCAGGACCCACAGAGTGACCTGGCATCATCTCAGCAGGTACAGACACCTAACTGGAAGAGAAAGCAGAGCATTTTTCCATGTCAATATTTGCAAGTTATGATTAAGTGCTTAAAGAATAGTCAACATGCTGATCAGCTCTACTGTATGTGCCTTTGTGTACTAACATTGAGCATTGTGTTGCTTTCAGACCCTTTACTCCTCAGAAGAAAGTGTGGATGTCCCAGAACAATTGGTAAGTGTTTTGAAGGACAGCACATCTGTTGAGTGCTGTAGGGCAGCCGGTGTGGAGCAGCTCTCATTTTCCTCACTCAAGTGTGGTTCTTGCAGTAACATCTCTCCCAAAATAAAACAAAGCTCTGGGCAGGGGGAGGTGAACTCAGTGCAGTGCCTGCACATAGCTCCTCAACAGTGCCTATGCCCTGGGCCAACAGGACAGGTACAAGTCTGCACCTCTCACATCCATGTTCATTTGCCTGATGTGTAATAAATGTCTTCCAGCACTTTCCTGATGTGTCAAGCAAGAGCCATGAAGACGTGGATGATGATGATGATGATGATGATGACAATGATTCCAATGACACGGATGAATCTGAAGAGGTTGTCACGATTTTTCCCACAGACATTCCAATAACCGAACCATTCCCCACTTTCCCTTTCACCCGGGGAGACAATGCTGGCAGAGGTGACAGTGTGGCCTACAGGATGAGAGCAAAAGCTGCGCTGTTGAAGTCTATCAAACTCCACAAAGCTGCCAAAAAGGTGAATAGCACTGACCAGTGGTGCCCATGTTCTTGGAAATGGGGAGTGAACTTGAAAATGGACAGGGCATTTCATAGGAGTTGGTTTTGAAAAGTGATATGGGGAAAGTAGGCATAAGTGAAGGAATGCATTTCCTTTCTCTGGATACCACAGATCAGGGGTCTTCATGACTGCCAATGCACTGGGGCAGGAGTGCAGCTTGCTGATGCAAGCTGTGCAAAACTGCAGTTTGCACTGTCACGATTTACTTGCACACATGAAATCTGAGGCCAGGAGCAAATGAGAGTTTCTCATGTGAAAGGTTCATGTAACTCCATAAAGCACCAGAGTATTTCCAGGCAGAGGTTCATCATGCAGGCTTTGAGCATCCCTGCAGTCCAAGCAGGCTGCATTAGTGCAGTACTTGATGAAACAGTTCCTCAGGAGTGACAATGGCTCTTATTCTGCTCTCTAACACAGCTCATCTATGATGCGACTGAGGAAGATGAGAGCGACACGGATGCAGACAGCCAGCGCTCTGTCTCCCGGGAGGATTCTGCTTCCCGCAGGTCCCTGAGGAAGCACGCCAGCAGCGTGGTGTGGTCTGACCAGAGCCACGGGCGGGACAGCAGCGAGCGGGACAGCGACCCGCATGACCGGAGCTTGGAAAACGACAGCAGGCCCAAATCCGATAGCCACGAGGCAGAAAGTGACAGTAGCAAGCCTGGTATGAGAGGGGACAACCTCTCGAGTGTGGAAAGCAGGGAGAGAGGGGACAGCCACCCGAGTGTGGAAAGCAGGGAGAGCCGGGACCGCGTGTCAGCTGAGCTCTCTGACCATATCAGCAGCCAAACGCTGGAAAGTGCCGAGGATTCTCAAGATCGTCACAGCATCGAAAGTAACGAAGTTACCCTTTAAAAGGAGATAAAAATAATATTTCCCTTCTTTTCCAATCTCTATCTAAGGGAAGCAGGGAGTAGCTTCATTTCGGGGAACTGTTTGTTAATGTAGTTCGCGCGGTGACTTTTGGGGTTCGGGGCGGTGCACGGCCCCTGGGGCTGTGCCGGCGGAGGCGGTGGGACACGGCGGGCGAGCGTCGCCCCTCGGGCACGCTGCTCTCTGCGCTGCCGAGCGGTGTTTTGTTGTAAATGGTATTAAATAAAACCTCAAAACCCTGTACCTACATTACTATTCACTGGGGCTTGGACCGAGCCGGGGGAGCTTTAATACTTCTTGTTAAAATGATGCGAAATGCCTGTTCCTCACAAATTTAACCTGTACAACCTCTTCGCGAGGCCTCCTCGTACTTTCGCCGAGGAGGAGCGGGACTCCGAACACCCAGCGCCGGCCCCTGCACCGTTCCCGCACGGGCGGTCCGGGGCTGCCCTGGAGAGTGGAGGGAGGCGTGGGAGGAGGAGAAGGACGGCGGGAAGGAGGTCCCGGCCGCCGCTCCCGCCGGGAGCCAGGGGGACTACATCTCCCTCTGTACCGCGGGCTTTCCGCCAGAGGGCGGGGAAGGGGCGGCAGCGGCGGGGTCGATGGCGGGCGGCGGCGGCTGCCGGCGCGGCCGGGAGCAGCTGGAGCTGGAGCGGCTGGGGCAGGCGGCGCGGGCCGGCTCCTGCCCGCCATCGCCGCCGCTCTCCGTCTGCTCGCGGCAGGCCTGGAGCCGGGACAACCCGGGCTTCGAGCCTGAGGAGGACGCGGCGGCAGCGGCGGCGGCGGGGCCGGTGCTGGAGATGGACGTGGAGTGGGGCAGCGGAGCCGCGTCGTCGCTGGGCAGCGGCACGGGGGGCCCGGCGGGCGGCGGGCGGCGGGCGCGGCGGGGCCCCGCGGGGCGCGGCGGAGCCGAGGGGCCGGGCCGCCTCTCGGGGCCGCCCGACGGAGCCGCGCCCCGCAGAGCGGCCTGGGCCAAGCGCCTGGCGCGGAGACTGCGAGGTGAGAGGGCCCCGGCCGCGCACCCCGCACCCTGACCCGGCTCCTCGGGCGCGTACGCCGCTTCCTGCGCGCTGTAGAGTTGTTTGTAGTCTCTCCTCTGTAGTTGCTTGTCGTGCTCCTTTTTCTCTGCCCGTGTCCTTTTCCATCCTGTGTCTCTATGTCCCCATCTCTTCGTGCACATCTGTCTTCCGATCCCCGTCCCGGTTGTGGCCCCCAGCACACGCAGATGCACCCCCATCTCGCTCCTTGCTTTGCCCACCTCTCTGCCTCCCAGGTCTTACTCCTGGCTGCTTTCCGTGAAAGACACTCCTGCACAGGGGAGGTTTAGGTTGGACATTAGGATGAATTTCTTCACAGAAAAGGTGGCGTTGGAATGGACTGCCCAGGGAGGTGATGGAGTCATTGTCTCTGGAGGTGTTTAAGGAAAGACTAGATGTGTACTCGATGCCATGGTCAAATTGACATGGTGAGGTTGGGTCATAGGTTGCACGTGATGATCTCCTGAGGTCTTTTCCAACCTTGGCTTTCTGCCCCACCACCAGGTCTTTGGAAGGCTGGGGCAGAATGCTTGTTCTTCTTTTTCAGCAATACCCCATTCTATAGAAGTGGTTAGGATGGGGTGGGATACTTAGAGTGGGCTGCTGGGAGGGTGTTTGAATCACTTTTTCTGCAGCATTCTGCAGTGCCTTGGTGCTGCCCTTTACAGTCAAGTGCTGTCTGCTGTCGCGCAGCTGGTGACCAGGGACAGAGTTGGAAGCAAAACTGAGCACATATCATGTGAGCGTTTGAGGCGTTGTTAAAAGCTTACTGCAGTAACTTCCTGCTGATCTGGCCTTGTACAGGGTTGATTTGACAGCAGCAGAGAGAATGCTGGATGGGGAGTCCTTTGGATTTAAGGTTGTGAGAACACATTGAAAACACTCCTTTCTTTACAGAGAAGCTTAAAATGTCAGCTTCAAAGTACAAGGATTTTAAACAGAGCATTAGTTTAAGTGTCGGGCAAAATCTTTATAGTTACAAAGCTGCAGAAAAAGCAAAGCATATTTAGAAAATAAAGATTCTTCTTCTGAAATGTGGATTTTCGGAAGATAGTAGATAGTACCGCTGTTACTGGCTGCCACGGCATCAGTGGAACTATGAAAACAAGCTTGACTTTAAGGAAGGATTTGTACCTTCTCTGATTTTCATGTGCATTCAAAGATTGTTTGCTGTAATGATTTCTCTAGCTGTGGCTGTATTGCACCAGAAGAAATCCCTCTAGAACATTGCAATATCTTAGTGGTATGCAAGTCAGACTTGCAGAGATTATGGAATAGAGCAGGTTTTCTTTTTAGCAGATTTTATTGGGACCATGTTCAATGACCCAAGTCACTTCATAACAAGAAACCAGAATAACCAGGGAAAACCACCAGTAATAATTGTGTTGTGCATGAATTGGCACTGTGCTGTTTGGAGTCTCCAGTAGAGTGTTTGTTTTAGTCCATTGCTGAGATGTGTAATTGCCTAGGAAAAGAGCTGCTTCACATGGAGAAAGTTAAGTCCTTTTATAAGAAGTTTTACAAAGTTTTTATACTTCAGATGCTCCCTTCATCTTAGTTGTTGCCAAGAAGGAGCCTCCTGTGCATGTTTTCAACTGTGGTGAAAAACAGCAATGTTTGTACCTGAGGCGAATGTGAGTGACTTGGTGGTGACCTGGCAGGTGTTGCTCCTGTTCCATCTCTGTTGTGATTTGTGCAGTAGTACTGAAAACAGTTTCTGTTGATTCCTGACCTCCTTCTATAGGCACATGTAGCTAAAGTTACTGTAGTCAACAGATCCTTTTCTGGCTCTTTGATGAGAATGTTGCCATAAATTCCTGGGCACAGTAAGTGTCTGGGTGAGACTTTGGTACTGTGGAGGTGCTGCAGGGTGCTGTATTTCTGTGGAATAGGTAACACCTTATCTGAAGAATGTGATCCCTGTGCTGCACAGTTTAAAGGGGCTGATTGCAAGCCTGACATTATTATTGGGCACTTGAAGGATAACTGCGGGTTTACTATGGGAAAGAATACTCCACGGTTCTTTAGATATTCCATGGATATCCATGAGTATCTTTGAAGACTGGAAATGGTGCTTTCAGTTTTATTTCAAGGACTACAGGAAAGCTGGCATAGATTTATTTAATAGAATTGCATCTCACTAGACAGAATTCAACAAGAGGGAATAATCCTTTGGATATCACAAGTGATAGTGTCACCATGGCAAAAAAGATGCCTCTTAGTATTGAAGGATGTTCAATGACAGATTTCACTTTACTTGCCATGAGTTCTGAAAGAAAAATGCAGAGAGGATTTAAAGTATTGGGATTTTGGTAATTGCTGTAACAGGAGTTACTAAGTGAATAGAACTGACTATCAGTAGTTGAGGTTCTTCTTTATGTGGATTCTGTTTAGATTCTAACATGAATGTTTGTGAAGTGCCTTTAGTTCCTCTAGTTTTACAGATGTCTTCAGCAAATATCCCTGATGCTGAGACAAGAGGGACTGATTATTCTGCTCTGTTAAGGAGGAAGTTACCAGAAGTTTTGATGGGTAAAAACAAGGTGTATTTCCAGAGCAGCCTGGAAAGGTAATCCTGACTTGTAGAGCTGTACTTGGTCACCCAGTGCTGCCATGTTCTCATGTCTGTCATCACTGATGTGTGTTGGGCATTTCTTGGAAGGTTTTCTTAGTTATTGTTATATAAAGATACAAAATACCCGTCCCAGTCACTCATTAATTGACACTTTCATGAAGACTGCTACATGCAGAATGAGTATGAGCAACTGCTAGTTGCAGATTTAATTGACAAAAATACACAGATCATGTCAAAAAGTTGGTGAATAGCAAATGTATATAAGAAAACAAAAGAGTTTTGTTGATTGCAGCAGATGTCAAATCCAGCACTACTTACCTCTGCCATGTTTGAGACATCTAAATCAATATTCTAACAAGGGAAAAAGGGAATAATATATTTATATTGTAAAAATGTTGCAGCTAATGAAGGCTCCAAGCTAGGTCATTTAGCACAAAAATCGTTGTGTGATCCCTGGTGCTGTTTAGTTGGATTTTTTCTTTGCTGACTTGACTTCTAATGATAGTCTAATATGACTGAATTTGAGTTTGGAAACTTTCTGCTTCTGCTCACCACATATCTTATTGGTGAGTAATTGCTGACAGCCGGGACTTGGCTTTCTCGGCAGCTTAGCTCACTGGCTTTTCCAGCCTTTTCTTCCTCTCTTCCATAATGTCTTCCTGCCTTTATTATGAAAGTTGCTAGTGCAACTTAGTGCTGTGCTAGAGACTGAATTTATTGAGTTATTATTATTACTGACTCAGTAAATGTTCTTGGATTTGTGTTTTTGTCTTCAAGAATGACCTAATGGGGAGGATTTGGCATTCAGTGTAGTAAAGTTGCAGTCTTTATCTGCACATTTTCAAACTTGGCCTTAAAGAACAGCTTTGGAAAAGCTCTCCTATTTGGGCGCTGACACTAGGGAAGGTCCTAAGTTACCAATTAAACCATGTGAACAGAGATTAATGCTGAAACTGTTAGTGCTTGCTGTGCCCATGCAAGAGAGGTTTCTGGATTTATGTCACAACTTAAAAATGTGGTAGGTGAAAGGCTTCAAGAGACATCTAAGACTTTTTTTTTCTCATTTATGCAGGTAGAGGTAAGAGCTTCCTTATTCCCATCTCTGTTAGCAAACAAAGGTCTGCAGCAGGCAGCTTAGCCCATTGTCTTAGCCTTACAGCAGTGGTTGCAGACTGACTGAGCTCATGCTTCATTGTCAGGTTTATAATGCATTTTGGCTATCCCTTGTTACTGTTCCATTTCAAATTACTGTAGTATGTTTGATGGACCCAGGATTTTTCCTAGGGAGCTTGAGGTTACTACATTTCCATCTACTGAGAAGGTAAAGGATGTTTTGAAAGGTTAGCTGTTTAAAACACCTGAAAAGGATGGAAGTTTACTGCAGTTCTGTAGGAGTGAATTTTTAGTTTTAAATGCTTTTTCACTGATCAGAAACTGAGGTCAAATTGCCTTGCTTTAGGTTTAAATGAGGAGAAGCTCCATGAAGGGAACAGTCTGAGCAGCAGCAGCCGTTCCCAGCTTTTTTTCTATTCTGTACTAGGCGTAGGAAATAATGATGGTGATTGCTAACTGCATTTTGTTTCCAGGTGGTTGTTCCTTTTAAAAGACTCTATTTAAAAGATCCTTTTGCTTTTTTGTTACCCACTTGGAAGAGATCACCAAAGTTCAATAGCTTCTCTCCCTGTCTTTTTGGGAATGCCATTATATGAAATGAGGACCAGGCAGAAACAGTTCAGCTAATGCAGTTGCTCAGGCTGACAGCTAGACTGTACAGCAGTTGCCCATTTAGGCTGCTACTGATGTTTAATTGATAACTCTTTGTTGTGCAGGGAAAGAAACCATGCAGAAATGCTCACCAACATCCCTGCTGTGTCTCTTGCCTGTCTGAGAGAGGAAGATTATCATACAGAGTTTTAAAAATTAATTTGACTCAAGTATCTTCCTTTCATGTAGAAAATTACGACTGCTTCTAAAGGCTCAATAATGAATGTGCATTGTCATTCATTGAACAATGATTTGCATGTTGAAAAGATAACATACCAAAGCACTGCATTTCCATTTCTTGAGGGATGGCTGTCTGTGCATGTCACTGTATGCTTGTATCTGTTTTTATACCATGTGGTTCTAAGCAACTGTATTTCTGCAAATCTTCCCCAGATTCTCTTAGAGTTCTGCTGAACTGTTCCTAAATTATTGTGGTATCTCATTGATAGTTGATACTGCCTCAGGCCCCATTCTGTCTGCAAACAAAGCTCCTCTTTCTTAAACTTAAAATCCATAGAAGATCTTGCAGCAATGACAAAGGTTAAGCTTTCAACACTACTTACTGTCACTTGTGTATCTGTACCAGACATCTGTGCACATCATTATATATATCTTTTTCCTTTTAAGGCCTGTGGGGGACAAGACTCATGGAAGAGAGCAACACCAGCAGAGAGCAGTACTTGAAAAGTATTTTACGGGAGCTGATCACGTACATTGTTTTCCTCGTGGTCCTGTGTGTCTGTAAGTACTATTCAGCACCAGTGCATCCAGTTCTGTACTACCTGCTTGTTGTGATTCCAGAATGGAGGTTGTTTGATGTGGGAGAATTAAGAGACAGGCAGGCAAATACTTGGAATCAAATATTTCTCTTTTTTCTGCACATGGGCTGTTGCTTGAGACTGAAAATACTACAACCTTCTGCATCTTAACAAACTTAGAATCTTCAGGCAGGATGATAATAGACTTATTCTTTTAGAGAGCATTTTTTTATTGTAGTACTGCATTGCAGTGTAATACTTCTGCTACACTTTTTGAAATCACTGAGAAGAAATGGTAAATGAAGAGGAGGAGTTAGCCATCCAGGACAAATAATTGAATCACCACATTTGGAGTTCATCAGCAAGGTTATATACAGATCACAGCTGGAGGCTTCTGTGGTTTGTGCCATTTGTTGTCTTCATACCACATGGAGTATCATAACACTAAAGAACAGAGAACATAGTAACATTAAATTTGCAATGCAAGAAAGAACTTCTTGTGGAGTTACAAAATATCTGTTTTATTTGTTTGCTAGGGAGAAAACCAACAAAATGTGCGCATTAAGTTAGTGTATCTTTAGAAAGCCAGTATGTTTCAAGTCTCCAGTTTTTAGTGTGAACAGTTCTGCCCTAAATGGCTGAAATGCTGGTGGTGGCTCTTGAGTTGCCATTTATGATCAGTTTTAATACAACAAAGTGATGTTTTAAATTTTTGTGAGAGGGAATCTCAGAGTGGAAAAGCAAAGGCAAAACTACACTGGTAGACTATGTCTGAGAGCAAGTCTGCTCTGCTTGAACGTAACAGAATTACTAAAAAGCCCAAATTTTATACTATTGACACAACTGTTTTGATGTTGTACTGCAGGCATGTTTATATATTAAATATCACGTTTTTTTCCTTCCTGAGTAATTTAAGAATGCTTAGAGCAGGTTTATGAACAAAGCAGTGCAAGGGTGCTTGTGGCTGGCACACTGTAGCACCAGGAGAAGTGTTGCAGTGAGGGGTCTGCTTTAAAGTGAAATTTGTTTCAGCGGGAGAAGTTTGACTCTTAACAGGCTGTTAACTGATTGTTTTGCTACAGAAAGAGATTTTTGCTAACAGAATAAAGGAAAAGTGTAGTGTGTTAAATATCTGGAGATATTGCTAACTTATTACTATTTTTTAAGTATCCTTTTTATTTTTCACATAAACAATAACTGGAGGTCAGTCTGGTCTGTGGCTTGGCATGCCCTAGGAGAGTGCTTCCCAGTGCAGGCTAAATGCTGTGAGCATTTCTTATTCTCTTGTTTGGAGAGTAATGTTTAGAGAGAATCCAGGTATTGACAGTCATGTGATATATTCCATGTGCACAGCAGAACTCTATTAAAAATAGTTTTGCTCTCTGGTTGTTAAGGGAAACAAAAAATTTATAAATTTTATGCAATTACCAAAACTAACAGTGATTGTTCACTGTAGGCCTAATCTTTCAGATTCCTCTGAGTTTTAGCCACAGAGTGGTTCAGGTATTTACAGGTGGTAACAATACTTGTCAGCAGTGGAGAGACAGGGGCATCTGAGCTTGGATCAGAAGCCAGTTTTATTGAGAATATGAGGCATTTATATATGGTTTTACTGGTATGGCACTTCATTAAGGTTCTATTTTTGGTAATAATTTCCCATTGGTTACACATTCTTCATGACATCACATCACCTGGTAACATTATCTTATCACAAAAGTTTCACAACATGTCTCTTGCTCACTTCTTGCCCAGGGAGAATTTATCTGTGTTTGTCTCTCCGAAGGTTTCTGCTTGATCAGGCCTAGGATATCAGGCTCCTTTATCAGTTCCATTGTACTCTGTTTTATTCCCCATAAACACCCATGCCAAAGACTATTTCCTCAACCCATCTTAGTTTTGTACATTTTATAATTTATGCTCTGTGGCCCTCAGCCATACCTTTGACCCTGTGTGAGGAAAAGGAGTAATACAGTCATTTATTTTCTGTGGGGAGTTTCTCTTAAAGGCCCTGCACATCTGTACTGGACGTTCATTGCTTAATCCATGTCATTCCCAGTGCCCTGCAGTATCCTGGTTGACTGTCATTATCTGCTCAAGCAGAGCATAGTTGTCCTGAGGTCTTTGTGCCATCTGTGCCAGTTCTCCGTGCATGTCTTGGATAGCACAAGCCACCTAAAAAGGCCCTACCAGCCTCTCTTCAGGCTGCTGAATTGTGCCTTTTTTTTCCTTGAGGTTTACTTTGGTAGAAGCATTAATAATAGAATGAGATGTGGAAAGGAGAAGAGAGTATTATAAATTGATTGATCAGTCTACCTTCACTGCTTTTTGTATTTTAATCACAGTTGACAGATAAATGCTGCTTGGTGTGGATTTTGTTTTGGAGCTTAATAGTTCCGCTACAAAATCTGTACAAATTCAACCTGATGTATTCAAAACTAATAAAGGTTTGGTTTTGGTTTTTTTTGTTTCTTCCTTTCTTCCTTCCTTTCTTTCTTTCTTTCTTTCTTTCTTTCTTTCTTTCTTTCTTTCTTTCTTTCTTTCTTTCTTTCTTTCTTTCTTTCTTTCTTTCTTTCTTTCTTTCTTTCTTTCTTTCTTTCTTTCTTTCTTTCTTTCTTTCTTTCTTTTCTTTCTTTCTTTCTTTCTTTCTTTCTTTCTTTCTTTCTTTCTTTCTTTCTTTCTTTCTTTCTTTCTTTCTTTCTTTCTTTCTTTCTTTCTTTCTTTCTTTCTTTCTTTCTTTCTTTCTTTCTTTCTTTTGTTTTTTTTGTTTGTTTTTTTGTTTGTTTGGTTGGTTTGGTTTGGTTTTTTTTTGTTTTTTTGGGTTTTTTTGGTTTTTTCCTCTTTCTTTCATTCCTTTATCTGTCACTCTTTACCAAACCTTCTGCAGTGACTTACGGGACAGTGAGTTCCAGTATGTACTATTATACAAGGGTTATGTCACAGCTCTTCCTGGAAACACCTGTGTCAAAAACGGAGAAAACTGATTTCAAAACTTTGTCCACAATGGATGACTTCTGGAAGGTAATCTAAACCCAAGTTTTTATATCTCTGTAGCTGTGGTTCACTGGTACTGTCATGAACCTTAAATTTAACCTTTAGAATCTTATTTCCTAGCGTGGTCAGGCTCGTGCATGAAAATCTATGTGCACAATGTCAAAGCTATGGAACAAAGTAGACCTTTAATATGTGAAAATTTAGAGCAGAAATGATGTTGGTGGGGCAGGGTAGGGCAAGTTTGTGGGATGTCTTTGGAGGGCAGGTAATAGTAAAGTCTTATGTCAGAGAAATTATTAACTGCAATTCTAACACTTCTGTGGAATGAAGATCTACAAAAACAGGGCTGGCAGCATGCAAACTGAAGTTCTGTCATCCTCCCCAGTTCACAGAAGGCCCTTTGCTGGATGGTCTTTACTGGGAAATGTGGTACAACAACAAAACCGTGGCAGAAAACAAAAGCTTCATTTATTATGAGAACCTGCTCCTAGGAGTGCCTCGCATTCGGCAGCTGAAAGTCAGAAATGGTTCCTGCTCCATACCTGAAGATTTAAAGGAGGAAATCAAAGACTGCTATGATGTCTATTCTGTAGCTAATGAAGATACTGCTCCTTTTGGACTCCGGAATGGAACTGCGTACGTAGCATTCCTGTAGATACATACTCATTTTTATATACTTGTCACCCATTTTTCTATCTTAATTTTACAGTGTTAGTCAAAGGAACTTTGTAACTTCTTTCTCAGAGGTTACATCAAAACTTTGTTGCAAGGACCCTCTGAATTAAAGTATATTTAATAGCTAATGCATGTTTTTTGGTCAGGTTTTGTTGGTGTCTGTTTTATTAATTGTAAGTTGAAAGTGGAAAGACCAATGTGCTTTCTTTCACTTCTGAACTAGCTGGACATACACCAATGAGAAGGATTTGAATGGCAGCAGCCACTGGGGCTTGATTGCCACATACAGCGGGGCTGGTTATTACCAAGACCTCTCGAGGACCAGAGAAGTAACAGCTCTGCAGATTGCAAGTCTGAAGGAGAACCTGTGGCTGGACAGAGGGACCAGAGCAGCCTTCATTGATTTCTCTGTGTACAATGCAAACATCAACCTGTTCTGCGTGATCAGGTATGAACAGAACCACGACAGTGTTCAGTTGCACCGTGTGGGTTGCAGACCTGGGGTTTTCTTGTGATGGCTTTGGTTTGGGGACATAGGTGTATCGGTGATATTTTTGCCTGATGTCTGGGAGAAATGATGAGGACTCCTCCATGGATATCAGAAGATTAATTAATTAATTTATTATACTATATCATTCTATGTTATATTACACTATATTACATTACATCTAAACTGAATCTGCACAAGCACTCAACTGCACAGAATCTTGTGACTGTCTGCTGACCGACAGTCTGCACGTGCACTTGGCCCTGACAGGCCAAGGAAACAAAACCCCATCACTTTGGGTAAACAATCTCCATATTGCTTTCTACTTTGGCACAACACAGGAGCAGCAAATGAGATAAGAATTGTTGTGATCATTCTTTTCTCTGCTTCTCTCACTGCTTCTCTCAGGTTCAGAGAATGTGCATCCCACATAGGTGAGTGTATGTTTTGTGTAAAAGAGACAGACAACTGAAGTGCCATACCTCCCTGTCAAAGAAGTGAGACTCCTCATGGAGTCTGTCCTGGCTTTCCTGATGCCACAATGCCTTGGGTGCAGTTTGCAGGAGAGCTTTCTAGAGAGTTGGCATATTCAAGTAAATCCATGGGTATAGAGCATCAGCCTTTGGTTTAGGCAGAATGAGACAGGCAGAGATGAAAACAAAGCTTTCAGTCTCTGTTTCTTCATGTTCCAGAAAGGCTTTGAGTTTTAGTCAAAATTGAGTGTGGTCACGTTTACAACTTTTGTGTAGTGTGAAAAATTGGAATAATATGTGGGTTTGTTTCTATTATTTAGATAATTATACAAATAAACCCAAGTGTCTTTTAGTAGTGCTTTCCATTAGTTCTTTTAAAATTAAATTCTTTTCTTTGCCTTTTTTTAAATGCAGGTTGCTAATAGAGTTTCCAGCCACTGGAGGCCTGCTTACATCTTGGCACTTTCAGCCTGTGAGGCTGATTCATTACATCTCCACTTTTGATTTTTTCCTGGCAGCCTGTGAAATGTCCTTCTGTCTTTTTGTTCTGTATTATATGGTGGAAGAAGTCTTAGAAATTCGCATTCATAGACTGCACTACTTCAGAAGTGTTTGGAATTGCCTTGATATCCTTATCATTGTGGTAAGTAACCTTTATAATCAGGCTAAAATTGCTTTCTAAAGTGCACTTTGTGGGAGACATGAATTGAGACATAAAAACACAACAGTGTTCCTGTTGTGGTTTTAAAGTACAGGACCATCATTAGGAGGGATACTTCCAGACTATTAGGCTATTCAGTCTGAATATGACAATTTTAGTCTGTGTTGCAATGTTGGTATGTTTCACAAAGTTGGTTGTTCTGTCTTCAGTGCTTTCAGCCTGGTGCAAAGTTAGAGTATTTGTCCATCGTGCATTTTCAGTTTTTGTTTATACAGACTTCCACTGAAGGTGACAAACTTGCCCTCCCTTCTACATATCTGGTACAGACTATTGCACTGGCTTTCAAATAAGAAAATCATCTGCTTTAAATAAGTGATTTACATTTCAAGGAATGGGACTTGGATTTGAATGTTTGCAAAGAACCACAAGGAGATTTATCTTGGTATTAAATACTCACCAGCTAATACCAAGTTTGAAGAAGTGCCTCAGAATTGTAGAGTGCTAGCAGCTGTCTAGGTTAAGTGGACAGTCTTGCACATTAGTAATCTTAGTGTGCCAGAAAATATGAGCTTTGGATATAAAGCTGCATAATATAATTCTCTCTGGACTCAGATCAAGCTGTGCTTACCAAAAGTATACAAAGCCAGAAATGCTGAAACAGTTCCAGTCCCATACTTGTTTTGTATCTTCAGGCTTGGATTAATCAAAGGTTTCAAGTCTTGAAGCCAGTATTTGTAATCTAGGGAAATATTACTTGCATCACAGTGCTTTGTAAACAAAGGGCTGCTTAGGAGGATGTTTACATGAACTGTGTGCTGTTTTTTACACTTAAAGGTTGGGCAGGGAAAAAATGCTTTGCTGTCACAGTCAGTGAAGAGTATTCAAGTGTGAGTGTAAAATTCAGTGCACACAAGAGGTCAGAATTCTATGTTTATGCGTTGCCTGAGGGGCATTGTTTAAATGTAGGATTACGTACTTATGACTCTCTATATGTGGTGAAATGTTCACTTACAGTAATGAACAGCACATTTGCAGAAGTGAAAGCAAGAAACCTCTGTGGTAAAACTGCAGCTTCTCTGCTGTTGCTTGTTCTGGGCAATACTGCTCAGTCTGTGCTCTGGAGAAACTGTAGTACCTTTTTGGCTACGGCTGTCTTTCTGTTCTGTGTTCTTTTTCACCTTTGTCTGTTTGAATTGTCATATTTGCTCCCTTACATTTTCTTCTCTGTGACAACATCACTTCTGTAATCCTGCTAGGTGCCACTGTCATCTTGTTCTTCACAAACAGTGGCAAGGAAATGACTTTTAAATCTTCTTACTCCCAGACTATTTGTCTGTAGTCCAGGACTATAATGGTTTTATTTTGAAATGCATGAATTTCCACATATCTTAACTTTATCTGACATAAATGTCTCAAACAAGTTGTTTTAAAACCCTAATTGATTTTTGTAAATTTATGTGTTTCTTTTGTCCTCAGCTGTCTGTGGTAGCTATAGGAATTAGCATCTATAGGACATCAGCTGTCGATATGCTCCTGAAGAAGCTGCTGGAAGATCAGAACTCATTCCCCAATTTTGAACCTTTAGCATATTGGCAAATGCAGTTCAACAACATTGCTGCAGTCACTGTGTTTTTTGTCTGGATTAAGGTAATTCAAGACACACATCTTTATTCTACCGTTAGAATGTAAGCAGTATTCTGAGTTTCACGAGACACATTATTTGAGGCTAACTCATGTTTCTTTCAAAGTCAATCATGTGAGAAAGTCAGAACAGTGATAACTTCTTGCAGATGAAAATCTAAGTTGTAATTTGCCACAGGTGTAGTCAGCTCTTGCTTAGGTCTAGAAAAAGTAGTCAGTCCTTGTGTTTTGTCAGCAGACATGTTAAGAAATGTTTTTATTATTCCTCAATTGATAAGTCAGTAATTCTTACTGGGTACTGCTTTGTCTCTAGCCATGTTCAAGACATATCATGTGAAAGAGTAGAGAGCAATTATGTTAAGAAATTGTCTTCCTTCTCTTTTCAGCTTTTTTCTTTGTTTTTTTTCCTTTTAACAGCTTTTCAAATTTGTTAACTTCAACAGAACGATGAGTCAGTTATCCACCACAATGTCTCGCTGTGTCAAGGATATAATTGGCTTTGCCATTATGTTTTTTATTATTTTCTTAGCATATGCTCAGTTGGCCTATCTTGTCTTTGGCACTCAAATTGATGACTTCAGCACTTTCCAAGATTGCATGTAAGTACAGGTATAAAAAATGGAAAGAAGATTTTGGTGCATTGGTGAATCAGTTACTTTATCAGAGGCAGATCCTGTGATGTCCATCTAAGCAGATAAGCTGCAGGCACACTGCTGTTGAAATAACCTGGTAGCAAACACATTTTATAACATTTTTATCTCTGTGTTATTGCTGTCAGAGCAATAAACTAAAAATGGCAGGGCTGGGTTGGTGTTATATGATTTTTACAGGGGTTGGTTACATTCCTAGACAAAGCAATGACTCCATGTTCAGTGGTTAAAAGCTTATTGAAATATTGGATGCATGATAAGGTTGTGTTCCTGATAGTGTTCATAGTTGCTTGACTCAGAGTCCATCTTAGACAACCACAAAATTTATAAGTATCTGGAATCCAGGAGAGAGAGAGGACTTAATATAAGATTGCTAATCAATTTTTCCTTGATTGATTTGGTGCAACACAACCTGATTGTAACTGAGGAAATTAATAGGTTGTTCAGTCACTGATTTCCCCTACTCCCTTACACTGGGGCAGTGTTGCAAGGAATTTCTTGCAGAGAAGTGAAGGAACTGGAGATATGCTGATGGTGGCATAAATTGCCAAGCTTCTTCCAGCTTAGAGGGAGAGGGTTGGGGTTGTATGTGTGTGAGGAAGATGGGAACGGGTCTAAGAGCTTCACAGTAGTAATTGCTCTGCTTCCTGTTGTGACAAAAAGGAGAAATAACCCCCATGGTTTTGTTCTGTGTGTGGCACCTGGCTGTGAGTTGGGTTATGCCTATAAGATGTGCTTGATGAATTGTTTTTGCAGACCCTGATAAAGTGTTGCAAGAGTGCAGATCTCTCTGCAGCCTATCAGTCACACTGCTAGAATAAAATAGTTTGAGAATCCTCGCACAACTCCAGTAATATTTTCTTCAACTCCTGGATGTGTTTTGTTTTTTAAGATTTACTCAATTCCGCATCATTTTGGGAGACTTCAACTTCACAGAGGTTGAAGAAGCTAATCGAATTTTGGGACCTGTTTATTTCACTACATTTGTGTTCTTTATGTTCTTCATTCTTTTGGTATGTACACTTTGTTTATATGGGGTATGTCAGTGGCTGTTTTTGCATCACTTGTCCTTTGATTCCTCCTGCTACTTTTGGGGCTTTTTCTGATGGTGATGAGTGTATGGCCCATGAAGGGGCCTGACTGCTACATGGCTGGTCACTACACTCTTTCCTGTTTTTCCTCATTTAAAATTGATTTGCATAGTATATTCTTTGTCATTCTCATGTAGTGATCCACATTTTAAATTTATCATTATTATTATTATTAATTTTAGTTCTAAAATCTGAATAGTGCCTGGTTGTCAGATACAGCAGGGCTGTCTCTTTTGGTGAAAAGTAGCTGTACTGTTCCATGCAGTCTCTTGATTCATAAAGTGCTCTAATGTGTGGCTGGCTGGGTTTACAACAGCTTTGTTCTTGCATGCCACACACAGCTTTGCCTGCTGCAAGAGCATGGTTCTGCAGCAGTCCTGTATCGTCATAATTTTTAATGTTATTTAGTGACCTTCATACTTAGTGCAGCTTTTTGTTAGTATTTGAGATGAGGAGGAGTGGTATTCAGATTTTATTTGTGGGAAAATACTTCATCTTGGATGTTCACTGGTAAGGATGCAGAGAATTTTAAATCTTTCGTGAGGAATTTAAGTGTTTGGTGAGATGGACCAGGATTCAGTGGGAAAATAACAAATGTGTCGCTATGTGCCAAAGGTTCACATAAAGCAGGTTTCCTATTTGCTTTGTAGCACCTAAAGTGTCCCAGAGAACAGTCTAGTGTCCAGCAAGGGAAAGAAATCTCTTTTTTCTAAGGGGCAACAGAAAAGCACTGAAAGGTGAAGTCAGAGCAGGTTATCCAAAATACTCACTATAATTTGTGTGTTTTTTAATATCATTTTGTCTGAAATGACATGTTGATGCAAGTCCCTTGAGACCAGTCTGAGACCTGAAAATTCAGTTAGGGAAGATGGGCAGAAAGCACCAACTCTTAAAACTGGAGAAAGTAGCAGCAGAAAATAGCACAACAGTGAATTGTCCAGTTACCTCTTACTTCTCTGGTTTTGGGCATGAATGCATAAAGATACGGCACTGAAAGATTGTAACAAAGCATGTTTTTAAGTCCATGAGGAAACAGAGGATAACGTTGCTTTTCTACATTGAACATGCCAGTAAATTGAGTAACTCTTCTTGAATGTGCAATTTGTAATTCAGTCATGTTTACTCCATGTCTAGCAGGAGCCTTTCAGCAATGACAGCATGGTTTGATTAAGTTACATGCTTGGCTCAGATTTAGTGAGACCAATATTTTCCCCTTTCTCTGTACAAGAAAGAGCTATTTCCAGAGTTGGTGCCATAAATGCCAAATGCCTGATTTTAAGCTTTTTGATTTTATCTTTAGTTTGAAATGCAAGCAGAGCTGTAACTAGATAAGAACCTTTGTTTTGTGCTGATTATTACAGGATGAGTAGTTAACTTGATTCCTCAGGCATTTTTGTTGCCAACTGTTTTGCCTGGATTAATTCACAGCTGTTACCTGTGTAAGTTTTGCTTTGCAGGGTTTACTGCCACTGCTGTGTGTAGCTATGAACTGTCTGGAAAGTAATTCTCCAGTTATGTTAATAGCCAGTGATGTTGATTAAAATTTGTTATATTGCAGAACATCATATTTCAATATCAAGCTCTGGATGTTAGTTTCATTTTAAACAGATCACTATTTTCTTCTGGCCTTTTGAAACAAAATCCGTGTTAAGGTCTGCACAACAAGGTCATAGGAATAGTAGGGCTCAGTCCTGTTGAAATTTGAAATTTCAACATTTTTGTTTTCTCTTATGAACAGAACATGTTTTTGGCCATTATCAATGATACCTACTCTGAAGTCAAATCAGATATGGCACAACAGAAGGCAGAAATGGAATTGTCTGACCTTATCAGGAAGGTAAATGTAATGCTTTGTTTGTTTGACATCTTATTCGTCACATCTGAACTTATTTCATAAAATACTATATAAACTGTACAAAGTAAAGCTGGCAGCAGCTGGGAAGAATACACATCTCGGTTAAAATAAGTAATTCTGAGCTGAGTATAAATTAAATGAGTGAAACCTTCCCATCACAATGTATTTCAGTCATCTAAGACTTTGCCTTGAATGATCACACTGAACACACTGAATGAAATTATATAGTAGCTGATTTCTGTAATCAATAAACTTATTAGAAATCTTGTTTCATGAGAAACAACAGAATTTTACTTTCTCTTTTAGGGCTACAACAAAGCCATGATCAAACTTAAATTGAAGAAAACTACTGTTGATGACATTTCAGAAAGTCTGAGACAAGGTGGAGGAAAACTCAATTTTGATGAACTCCGGCAAGATCTCAAAGGGTAAGGGAGGTGTTACTTCTTATCTTGAATAGTATACCCAGGGACTTGTGATGTTTCGTTTTAAACTTTTTGATGTAATTTTCCTCTAGCAGAAGCACACTAATGTGGATAAAGACATACACCAGAGTGTTTTTCTCTGCATTATGGCTGGTGTTGGCATCGTGTACCGGAGAAAGGTTTTGGGGGCTCTGGGGCCCAACCTCCTTGAATTTCTGTGTTTTGGGGAGAAAAACACAGAAATCTCTGAGGAAGAGATTTCTCCTCAGAAATCTCCTCAGAAATGACAGAAACATTACCATTTCCTCAGAAACATTACCATTTCTCCTCAGAAATGACAGAAACATTACCATTTCCTCAAACCTTTGAGGAAATGGTAATGTTTCTGTCAGACTACTGCAGGAGTTTGTGGACAGTCGGGAGTCCAAGGCAAGGGTACAAATCAAGGAGATACAGAAGGGAGTTGTGAAGGAGAAATGTTCAATGTCAGGAAGATTGATGCTTTAACTAATGAAGGGTAAGGACTGAGGGGTTTTTATCAGTGTTGTGAATCTACAGGCAGCACTGGGATGTCTCTGTCTTGAGGAAGAAAGTCTATTTGAAGTGAAATGTTTTCTGATACACAGAGTTCTTTCAGCATCTGAAAAATGGAAAGTGAGGGAACTGCTTTTACTGCCTTTTCAGGAAGGGGCACACGGATGCAGAGATTGAAGCAATATTTACCAAATATGATCAGGATGGGGACCAGGAATTGACAGAGCATGAACATCAGCAGATGAGAGATGACCTGGAGAAAGAGAGGGTGAGCTCAGCATTAGGAGTGGGATGCTGCCAGCATTGTCTGCCAGTCTGTGTGCCAGTCCCTGTGCTGGTTTCCTGCCTCAGAAAAATCCTCTTGTCTCCTTTCACTTTGCTGTCATTCCTGGCTGTCTGAGCAGAACTGTAAAAAGGCACAGGGGAACTGATAGAGGACAGGAGCTCTTTGACCTTGACACCACCATCCCCCATGTACAGGTGAAGGTTTTTTACATCTCTCTCTCTCTCTCTCTCTGGCTTGTGTTTTCACAAAGGAGGATCTGGACCTGGATAGGAGCTCTCTACCACGTCCTCTGAGCAGCCGCAGCTTCCCCCGGAGCTTGGATGACTCTGAGGAGGATGAGGATGAAGACAGTGGACACAGCTCCAGAAGGAGGGGCAGCAGCTCTAGTGGGGTTTCCTATGAAGAGTTCCAAGTGTAAGTTTATCCTTCTGAGGGGGACAGATCTGCATGTTGGGTTTTGTTTTTGTTTTTGTTTTTGTTTTTTTTATTGTGCATTTTCTTCTTTGGGTTATATGGTATTCTCTCCTTGATATTAATCAAATTATTTATAAAAGCAAGTGTTAGGATTTTGTTGTGCATAAGTCACTCCTTTTAGTAGCTTTCAAATAATATCTGAACTGGAAGTGCCTTAGAGAGCCTCATGGGAGATGGTTAGAATATAGAAAATCAGAATAAACAAAAAAAACCAGCAAAAAAACCCCTGTCCTTAAAACCTTGTCACTGAAAAGTCAGAGAAAAGGGTCATGTTACAATAATGCCAGAAAATACTTTTGTAGTTTTTTAAGTAGTAAACCCTTGAGTTTAAGTTCAGTGAGAGCTTTAATGGTTGTTTCTAATAAGATTTAAGTTAGTCATGAGTGTGTATTTTGTCCGAAGCAATAGATCTCCATATTAATTAATTACAGCAACACTGGCTGAATAAAGAATTATATAACTGGAACTAACAAATTTTCATGATGATGCCCTAAGAGCAGTGAAAGCAGGGTGCAAGATGTACATTTTTCCCCCATGTGCTTTGCCCCTGTTTTACTTTCTTGCTCTGGTATACCTTATCCCTCCTGGATGGTAGGTTTGTGGGAAGTCAGAGGCATGCTTGGGTAACAGTGATGTCTCATCCTTGTCTGCTCTGGTGTTGACATGCTAGAACGGTGCTGACTGGGCAATGTCTGAGTCACTGAAGCTCCCACTTGTTGCCCCCAGACTCATGAGGCGGGTGGATCGCATGGAGCATTCCATTGGCAGTATCGTCTCCAAGATCGATGCTGTTATCGTGAAGCTGGAAGCCATGGAGAGGGCCAAGCTGAAAAGGAGAGATGTGTTGGGAAGGCTGTTAGATGGAGTGACAGAGGTAAGAAACTCACTCTCTGTGATCTGGTCACAACCTGAATGTCTTCCTTTCTGTTGGCAGTTCTTCCTACTGCCTGGCTTGGCAGGATTGAAGGAGTGGTGGTAAAGAGGAGGTGTTTGCTTTGGCAGTAGGTGAGTGATTTCAGTTAGGTGTTAGGAAAACATGAAATTTAAAATGTGAAATTTTGGGAACATGATTCAAGATTCAGATATGACAACATGTCTTACAGCAGCCCTGTGTCACCATTTAAACCTGTGATCTGGGCAGCAGTGGTGTTCAGTAGTTGCTGAAGCAGCTCCTCCATCCCTTGGTGTCTGTTGGGATTAATACAATACTTTTTGTGGACTAGTCTGTTAAGAGTCTATGGGATCCAGCCCACTCTGCTCTTATTCTCCTTTGTTGCTTCTGGGACTGTGTGTGGCATTTGAGGGAGGTCACTTCTGTCACAAGGGTTACCTGACTTCTGCTGCTTCCCCTTTCACTCTCTCTTTCCTTGAGGGCCCTTTGGAAACAGCCAGTGGGAGAAATGTGTTATTTCTGTAGATCCTAAAATCTGTCAGGTGGAATACAAGTTATGCTTTCCTAGGTGGCAACCTGGGCATTTAATTTCATCCCTGGAAATAAAACAGTTTGCTGTGGGAGCTGTATCCCCATTAGCCTATGGAAGTACTCAAGTGGTATAAGAATTTCTTGTGGTTGTATAGGGATTTGCCTAGACTTCAGTTTGGAAGCTGCACTTCCAGCTTGTGTCTTTTAATGTGTTTAGGATGAAAGACTGGGCCGGAACAGTGAAATCCACAGGGAGCAAATGGAGCAGCTGGTGCGAGAGGAGCTGGAGCGCTGGGAGTCGGACGACACGGCCTCTCAAATGAGCCATCGGCTGGGAACACCCCTGGGACTGAACGGCCAGCCTCGCTCCAGGAACTCGCGGCCGTCTTCTTCCCAGTCCGATGGGGTTGATGCAGGAGCAGGAAATGGGGGGAACAACATCCACGTGTAGCTTGAGCTTTGTAGGTGATTCCACGTGTTTCAGGTCACTGTTCAGTCAGCAAATTCCCCAGCATGAGGGGATCGTTCTGATCAGACCCCTGAGGACATCTTTCACTGGTAGGAAAAAGTAAATACTCATTCCATAAATCATTTTCAGGCCTGCGTAAGCCATGTGTAATGCCAGCAGTTGGAGTGGCACCCTTGGAAACAAAAATGCTGGAAACTGAATGGATAGCAAGTGGGAAAACATCTACCAGGACAGAAATCTGATTCCATAAAAATATTATTGGGAACACTTGCAGGAGGGCAGCAAGCTTCAGACAAAATAATGTGCAGTGGCTGACGTACTAAGAGGCTATTAATTTTCTGCTTCCTCTTGGAAATGACAATTTTTAAAGGCTTTCAAAAGCAAATTTTAAAATAATATGGCATCAGTTTGTCTTATTCATTATAACAGCTGACAGATAAAACAGCACTTTTTTTTAAGAATATGAGTTTCTACTTGTCTTTCTGAGTTATTCTTGGTATACTTAGTATTTTACTTAATTTAAAATATTTTTTCCTGTTTTGAGAGGTACATTTCTTTAAGCAGAAGAAAGTGCACTTAGTTTGTACAATTATAAATTGCATCATTCTGTGGTAGAAACGGAATGCATTATAAGTAGCATTTAGCAAGAAATACTCTTCACATCCAACTAACATAATAATTTTCAGCTAAGTTGCAAAGTGCCCATTTTTTAATGCTATCTTTTAATGATTTAAGTGTTTCTGGGATAAACATTCCAGAGGTTCTTAGATAAGTACAGCTACTTTTGCAGAAAATACATCATTTAAAAGCATACAAAATTGAAAACCACTGAGTTTTCCTTGGGTGTGACAGGGAAAGGGACAGAGAAGTTTCTGACAGTTGGGAGAATCTGATCTTGTGCCATGTGAAGTTCTAATCACATCTCAACTATGTGGTCTGTATTTACATTTAACTAAACTGCTTGTGAAATGGGTGGCTACATTTCTACATAGACTTTTCTGCCGAGGTGCAACACAGGATTCATTTGGGAAGGTGTTTATATTACAATCAATGAATTTTAGTATTTTTAGTATTCCCTCTGCTTTGTGTCATAGAAGCTTTATTTTTGCAAGGACACGCAACGTTGAAATTCTATTGGTTTCCTATAGAGAGCACCGAGGCAGTGTTTGCAGTTTTGCCTAGGCTGGTTTAGGAGGAAGGCTGTCACTTGTGCTTTTTTCCTGAAGATGGCAGTGTTCTGGTGTTTAAAGACTGAGAGCTGGTGAAAAAGACAATGGAAAGCTACATAATCAGCCACATCTTAGCTATTAGTAGCATATGTAGAGGAGAAAAGGCCTGTTTAACAAAGTATAAGTGGCATGTGTCATGTTGGTGCCTTCTGTTTCAACAAGCAATTGGTGTCTCTTCATTCTTGTGGGAGTGCTGCTTAGGCAAAGCTTCCATGTTCCATACCTTCTTGCAATGGCATTGCCTGGATGTGTGGAATGCCTTTCCCAGGGAACTTGCTAAAACTAAATAGAATTCACACCTTTCCATTTTTGATTTTATGAGAAACCATATGCACAGAAACCTAATTAATGTAAGCTGGAAGAGGACGAAATTCGGTACTGGAATGTCTTAGGAGCTGTGTCTCGGGAGCAGAATTATGTAGGAGAACAGGTTGTGGTTCTTGTATGGGTTATTTGGTCCTTTATTGGGAAGAAATTCATACCCTTTCACAAGAGTCCTCAGGAACCTGTGAAAACAGTGCACAGCACAGTGGGGGTAAGGCATTTGTGTAGGATGAGGGCATTCAGATTAAGCTCTCACTTGCCTTGATTGAAGGGTTTTACACCTCACAAACCTTTCTGAGGGAAGCTTTTCAGTGTTGAACTGCATTTCTGACTGTAAACAGACCAAAGAGAAACACCAGCTGTACTCATGGCCATCGGGTGTGCAAGGAAAATAGAAAATACTATACCAAAGCAATTTAAATACACAGAGCCTTGTCTTTATATTCATATCCAAAATGTCTTTCAAAATGTAAATTCAGTCACTCTGTTCACCTTTCATTTGTACTATATGTTTATTATGAAAATATTTGCATTAATAGCTGTATTTGTTGGGGTATATTTCTGTAATATGTCGTTACTTGATAACAAACTTCATCTTGAAGTGCAGTAAGTTTCCATGGGTACCCATGTGCGTGGACAGTGGGCCTTGCAGTAAGTGCATTGCCACTTGATAAATGTTACAAACTTTTTATTGATGCATTTTTCAGTATTAGATTATAATATCATTTGTCACTTACTATAAAGGTACAGTTTTTTGCATAGTAATGTACAGTGTTTGGTTTTATTAGGAAGCTGTTAATTATGCAAGTCTTGTACAATGATCAAGAATGAGCACTTTATTTCCTAATAAACATTTTATATAATCTACAAAGCAAATATTGTGCCTACACTTGGTTTGTTTATAATGGAACATGAAGAATCCTACATTTTATTTGTGTTACTTTTAGCTCATATCTTATTCTCAGATTACCTAATAAAGGGAGTAGAGGGTGTAAATGAGCACAGTGGACTGGGCTGATCCTACTGATTCATTGCCCAAGCAGTCCTTTTTTAATACTTTATTTCAGATCTGTGTTTCTGCAAATGCACAGGTCTGCTTTCTGCTACTTCAGGTAGCAGCTCCCACTGCTAGCAACTGTCTCTTCATTACTTGCTGGATAATTTAAGTATTTTTTTTCTCTATTCCCCCTTTCCACCCCCCCTTCTTTCAGGAGAGAATACTACAGCATCTGGAGGGTTTGAATAGAGCTTGGAAAGCCCAGGCTGCCATGTAAAACCCATGGTTCTCTCTGGACAGCTGTATTAATGAAACTGTATTGATGAAAATGGAATGATTAATGTAAATACATCTCATTCTTTAGTGAAATACATACATACTGAATTTATTAAGTATATTAAGCCTTTAATAAGTGCACTATAAAAGTCACAGTGTGTGGGGAGTGGGAACTTTATTTATTTATTTAATTAATGAATTAATATTGTGTGTATGCTGTAATATTGCTGATTTTGGAAGATTTCTTCAGGAAGTGCAGCTTGAGGTGCCTATTTGGAATAAGAGCTTTTTGGAGTAATTCTTCCATGTCCACAGGCATTACTTGAATGTCTTGTATAGTCCAAGATTCTTCTCCAGTAAATCCAAACAAGAAAAATTTGGTCAAAAAACTGAGGAAAAGGGGACCTTTATGATTAAAGGTCTGCAAGAAATTGTCACTTGTATAACAAGGACTTCCAGGTTTTAAGCAGTGATCATGCAAAATAGGTACAGAAAGGTGGAGTGACAGCTTAATGGTTCAGGTGACAGACTGACATTCAAAGAGTTGTGTTTTATTTGTGTCACCTCACCCTGATGCCTTAACACACACTCAGCTGCTTCCAGCTTGGATCAAAGGGCTGCTACAAACATGCTGCCTAATCACCAGTAATGCTAAAACACTAGATTTTCCTTGGATTGGGGATTCTGGCAGCTCTTCTGCTTTGTTTCTACTCCAAGGAATAGTCAGGGAGACTAAAACTGCATCCCAGGATGCAAAGAGCAGCAAACTTGTGCCTTCTGTAACAGGCCTGAATTTGGATGAAATGTGAGAGCAGATCCTACAGCCAGATGTTCAGGTGTTTTGGAGCAGGCCCACCAGCAGTGGGGTACGAGGAAGGGAGCAAGAAGGGTTTTGAGATATGGAGAGTGTGCTGGGTTTGTGTGGTTTTCAAAAAGTCATTAGTAGTCAATGCAGTAAGATTGCCAAAGGACCAATCATGACAGTTTGCATCAGCCACAGTTTTGCTGGTGACATTTTGACAAAAGTTGACACCAGTAATTTCATTCATTTGCAAAGTCGTGGGAAGAGTTAAAGATTAGCAGAGACTCACAGGGGACAAAGTGCTTATTAAGGAATTATTCATAAAAAACAAATCAACAATATTAATCTCTTTCAGAGTTAGAATTTGTTTTAACTCCTGTTCAGGTTTTAAGACTTCTAGTTTTGAAAAAAATAATTTCCAGTGAGAAGAGTTAGGCTTTGTTTTCTGGGTAGTCACAGTAGAGGTGTTTTTGAAAAAAAAACTTAACACTATTAAAAATGCCTGTGTGAGCTGCTCAGGCTGCTGCTTTTCACTGCTGCGTGTGATCTAGACTCTGGGAAACACTCAAAGGAAAAGAATGCTCCTTTCAGGCTAAACCTGAAATTACCAATTCATTCCAAAGTCTGAGGTAACTACACTTCTGTACTGCTACTAGCTTTTCCTGGAGCTGAGGTGGATGCTGTCAGACTGAGTTCCTCAGCTCCTCAGTTTCAGATATCTGTGTGCACAAGATGCAGCCACGAGAAACCTTGTGCTGCAGAAAGGCAGAGCTGGCAAGCACTGGAAAGAAATTTCCATCTCTCTCAGTGTTCCTGTGATGCCACAGCTGTGTAATAAAGGCCAGCTGTGTTTCCTGGCTTAGTTATTTGAAACAGATTTGACAAGGGCTTTAACTGTCTTAACTGGTTGTAATTTCATGCCCAGCAAGAAGAGGAGGGAGATGTCAACTGGGAGAGGAAAAGCATTTACGTTCAGGATACTTCTCCCTTTTTTTATGGCACAGGAAGATGAAAATAAGATCTATCTGACAGGAGAACTAATTTTTTTTAAAAAAAGAAGGAAAATATTTAGGTTGAAAGTTGTTCATGTCTGTAAGAACCATAATCACAGATTATTTAGCAAATAGAAGTGTGTCACATGGAAGATCCAGGGGAGCAACTCCAGGAGTCTTGGTTGGCATTGCTGCTATTTACATTATCAGATTATACTCTCTCCTCCTGCTATGTAGCTTTTGTGTAAAAAAACACAGCTGAACACAAAGTGAGCACTTGCACTTCCCTGGATGTTCAAGAGACAGCAAGTTGATGCTTATAAAAATGGCATTTACCAGTTAATATGAGAAAGCTATTCACCTTTTTTAAAATTTTCTAAATTATTATGTTCTCTTTTAGAAGAACATTTGTATAAAGTGTGCAGAAAACCTGGCACTGTAGCAAGGAATACTGAAAATTTTTATCCAGGAAATAAAAGTTTGAATACTTGTAGTGTTTATCAGCATCCCAGAGAAAATTTGCAAACTGAAGTAACTACAAATCCATTACAGGGTTCATTTGAGTACATTTGATTTACCTTGTACTGATGCTGGTGTGTGTCCAGAAAGAGTGTCCATCATGTTACCTGCAGTGCCTGTCTGCAGCCCTACAGAGCAGGGTTTCATCCTCAGAACTTGACTCTGTGCCACTGGAACAGTGGAAAAGTAATCAGAAGGCAGGTGGCTATTTCATAATACTGGGGAGTGAGGGAGTAATTGCAGTGTTGTATTCTTGAAGAAGCAGGGTGACTAAGATTTTGGCAAGGCAGTTTTCTTGAGAATGAACCAGATATGACCCAAAACCTTATGGAGGCAAAGATTATTTCTCTTGAAATAGGAAGGAAATACATGAAACTGGAGAAGCAGAGTTTACATATTTTAGTAGGCTGAGCTGCCCTTGAGTTTCCACATATTAAAAAACCTGCTGTTCTGAGCTCTTAATCTATAACTATTTCGTCTCTGAAGACAAGAGATAGACATACAGAATTTAAATTTTTTTTCTGATGTTGCTATCCTAATTGTTCTCTTTCTTCCTTTTCAGTGGATATATTCATTATCATTATTGTTTGACAGCTTCCAGTGTCTACCTGACATAAATTCTTTCTGTCCTTTATGGTATTTTTTTCCAATTCTTGCTCAGTACTGGAAAAACACAGAACTGCAAACCTTTTTATTGATTTATTCTCTGTTTTAGTGGGGTGCTACCCTACAAGTACATTTCTTAATGTCTCTGGGAAACCCAAATGAAACAAATGTTTTTCCTCACAGGTGGTTAGTATGCAGTCTACAAGGCTCTTATTTTATCCACCAGCACAGAAGTCAAGAAAGATGATGACATTTTTTTATGCAGCCCAAAGCATCCAGACAGTGGTAGCGACTTCATCAGTAAAACATGTAGGCCCATGGTGAGAACTAGAGGGTCAGCAAGCACTCAGACACTTGTTAAATCTTTGCTTTTGAACAAATACAATTTATAAACCCTTGGTACACTGTGAAAAATAAGTAACAATCCCCAAGTCAGTGTCATGGGCCTTTTACATGTATCATTTGAAAAGTCAGCAGCCTATATCATGCAGTTGTCCAATATGTGTATTTTCCATACTGTCTAGCCTTCTGCCTCCTCATCAAAAGCCATTCATATTGCTCTGCCACCAAGCTTACTAACCTGCTTCACAATTCACTGAAATAATTCTTTATTCCAGAAAAATTGCTCCAACAATTGTAATTATTGATAATTAAATATTTTAGCACAAAGAAGAAGCTAAAGGAGTAGAATTGAATACCAGTGATTTCAGTTTTGCCAGTGCCCTTCTGCATACTAAAAGCTCTCAATTAATACGGGTTTACTCCTTAGGCTGCTCTTAGCATTAGGTTGCAGTTTACTTTTTTCTTCTTCTTAATAAATAAATATAGAGCTCTGAATTACGGCATTCCAAACCTGTGTAAGTTTTAAATATTCTTCCTAGGACATGACCACTTCACCTGGGTGATATATTAGCTGTATCTAGCCCATTTGCTATCTATTCTTGCCTTCATGAACATGCACTACAAGGAAAAAGCAATTACTTTCAGTTACTGGCACAGAAAATATCAGAACCTTAGTTTCTGTACTCAAAGCAATAAAATTTAAAAGTGGTATCTTTTAAGATTATTATCATAAAGTTTCATTTAAACTAATTGAATTAAATTAGTTTAATAGCTCTTTAGAAAGTATCAATCCTCAGCTTGTGATTTATTTTGATTGAAGTTGTTCAGACAGAGGATGTAAAGAAAAATCTTCAACTAGATTGAGTACTCTAAAACCTAAATAAAAGTAAGTCTTTTATAGTTTCCAAGAGTACAGATTAACTCGCTTGCTGTCAAAGTGTAAGCAAGCTAAAGAGGAATTTTCATACATGAAAACACATTTTCAGTTGAGTTAGTGATATAATCAGAATCATTAAGTTCTGTACATCACACTATTTAAAAGTTAAATGCAAATGACAAAAAGTCTCAGGAAAACAATGGTATCAGGCAGTTCTGTCACTTTTAAGCCTGAGCAATACATGAGTCTTTACACCATAAACTACTTAATCCTGTTACCTTCTCTTGCTAAGATCCTGCCGAAAGGAGCAAATGTCAGGGATAATTCAGCTCCTGAGCCAGTTGCAGTGGAAAGCAGGGATCATTTCAAGACCAATTTGGAGCAGATTAATGAAAAAAAAAGGGTTTAATGAGCCATGGACCCCTAAAAGAATGCTGGACAAATCCACCCCTGATGAGGGTGGGGAGATAAAAGAGATTGTGAGAAACAAGTCAGGACCATTAACCTTGGGCTATGAAGGAGGTTCTTGAGAGTCTAATTCTTGTCACAAGGTCAAGCTTTTACAAAGCAATGAGGGATCTCCATAGTATCAACCTACAGGCACACACACATACTCAAAGCCCTCTAACCTCGGGGACTCTGGACTCATTTCCGTTCTCTAATTGTCTTCCCCCCCTGCTTGCACTGCTTGCAAAATACACGTTCGAGTATTTGTAGCAATGAGGTGTCTCCTGGCTTGTGCAAGAAATTGTAGCTATAGTTGTACTAATCTGTAATTGTACTAATCTGCCCCAAACTAAAGGGGAGAACCAGATATATCATAGAATAATAGAATTTTGGGATAAGAAGGGACTTTAAAGATTGCCAATTGCCAACCCACTGCCATGGGCAGGGGCACCTTTCACTAGAACATGTCATGTGCAGTGCTGGACAAAAAGAAAAAAATAAAATCTTAATTTAAAGCCTATAGTGTGACAGAAAAGTCTGACATTACTACTACTGTAATTCCTGCCCATGCAACTGAGGTATAGAATTTTACAAGTTTATGGAATAAAGTATTGGAAAGTACTGGAAGAAACATTTATTTTATGTAAATACTTTCTTATAGATGGCCAGCTGCTGAAACAAGTAGTAGAAAGCAAGAAAAGTTTTGTGATAAATATTATCTGTGCAATAAGGTGTCAAAGCCTGTTCAAAATGTGAGTAATTCAACTTAGTTTGATTATTTCCTTTCTCAGAATCCACTGCTACATACTGAAATTATTTTCTTTTATGACTGGAACACAGTCTGTGTGATCATGTTTATAACTTGTTGAAATTACAAGGACCAGCTGCAATTCAATCAACTGTAGATTTCTACATTTTAAAATCTGGGATGATTTTCCTTTTTCCAAAGGCAAAAATTCCACTTTCATTTCTTTGTAGTATCAGGTCCTGGTACTCCAGGACAGGAGTTCCTGTCATTTCTTTATGGAATAACAACACAACTGTTATCTCCTCACTGCTTCCTTCAGCTTAAAAAGGGCTAAGCTAAAGGCACAGAACACACTCTGTCAATTTTTTGTGCTCTGAAGCTTTTATTTTCCCCAGCAGCATGGCATCTTACCAACAAAGCAATACAATAATTAGTGAATCCTAATGTCATATGTATGAAGATGTTAAATTTACAACATATGTAAGCTGCCCATTCTCGAGGAGTGGTGTATTTGAAGGTAGCAAGGTCTTGAGAATGTGGAGGATCTGGAGGGGAAGCATGTGAGGAGTGGCTGAGGCCACTTGGTTTGTTCAGCCTGGAAAAGGAGACTGAGGGGAGGCCCCAGCTCAGTCCACAACATCTGCATGAGAGGAAGAGGAGGGGCAGGCACTGATCTCTTCTCTGGGGAGACAGTGACAGGACCCAGAGGGAATGGCCTGAAGCTGTGTCAGGGAAGTTTTAGACTGAATAGTAGGAAAAAGTCCTTCACCCACAGGGTGTTTGGGCACTGGAACAGGCTCCCCAGGGAAGCGGTCACAGCGCCAAGACCAACAGAGTTCAAGAAGAGTTCAAGAAGAGTTTGGACAATGCTCTCAGGCACAGGGTGTGACTCTTGGGGACGTCCTGTGCAGGACCAGGAGTTGGACTCGATGATCCTTGTGGTCCCTTCCCGTTCGGGGTATTCTGTGTTTCTAAATCTCTTGCAGAAATAAGGTCCTGTAAGATTTTTTTTTGTGGCCTACGCAAGCTGGGGCAAACAATGCAGGAGCAACAAGATGAACAGTAACAACCCAAGAAAGAGCTGTAAAGTTGTCTTCTATGCCTTTTTATGCATTTACTATGCATAACTCTGCAGATAAAAAAGAGATGAGCTAGCATTGCTGCACATGGCCAGGGAAAAGCTGGCCTGCCAGGAAGTGATTGCTCCAATCTATGGACTTTTAGAAAGGTGCTACCATCCTGTTTAGTCATGCACTTGAAATTGGTCCCCATAAAAAATACTGAGAACTTCTCTTGATAGCAGCACTAATGGGACAGTGAAGATGACTTGCAGTTATGCAGAGGAAATACAAATTTCAGGAAAGGATTATGGGAACTGGCCCTGTAAGAACAACACCTTTATTTAAAAAACACAGTGCTTCTACCACTTGACTGAGGCAAGAAAGGCTTGATGGCATCAATAAGTACATTCTAGAGCAGTAATGATTCCCAAATAGAAAAGGGCACTGGGATTAAAGGAATTTTGTCCCTGTCTCACATATCCTGTGACCACATAAGCAGCTGAGATTGTGTTGGTGTCCTGATAAGCATCATTTTAGACTTAATTTCTTCCTGGTGAAGGTAGGTGCTAATTAAAGTATGGAACTATTTACTTCAGGTTAAGCCACTAAATATTAGATATAGTGTTTGACAAGATATCATAGCTAGAACATGCAGAGATACTGATTCAGTCTCTTGAGAAATGAACAGCTGTACACTTTTTCTTTTCCTCTGTGGCACAGAGGAGTGAGCCATGCTAGACATTTTGGCAGAGTAAATTAACAGTAAGTATTTTATATACAAGGATGGCATTCATGTTGTTGACTTGGGTAATAATAAAAACACAAAGAAGATTCTCCTTAAAAATAATCAAGTCAGTTGCACAATCCATTCAGCAAACTACTGAACAGTGGGAATTGCACCTTTCCCTCTGGTTTTAAGAGAACTTCTTCATGAAGCGCAGTTTGAGGTAGGCGATGGTGAGGAAGATGAGTGTCATGCAGGCCAGAGCCAGGTGGTTCTGCCACAGCCCCCAGGTGCTCATATCGATGCCTTGACTCTCCAGATAGCCCTCTCCAGTACATGGCCTACAGATAAATACACACACATTGATAAGCTTAGTCACTTAATAACCCACTCAGCAGGAGCTAGGAAGATCTCTAGAAGTTGTAATGTGGGTGCATGTGTGTAGTAGGCCAGGCAAACACCAGCTGTATGTCAGTGGTTCATTTTCCATTGTAAATTTTCTTTTCTTGTAGCTCCAGTTTCACATAGGAAGCTGAAATGGATTTTGTGAGGCTGTACGATTGTGGGTATGTGCATAGCTCTCACTAAATAGTTTGAAGAAAGGTAAGAAGCATAATGCGAAGTATTTCTAGTGTTATAAATACTAAATATGCCAACAAGCAGAATGCTCCGTGCAGTAGAGTGCAAAAACCCAGTCAAAGGTTCCTTTTCCATTGACAACTCACAGATTCTCTGATCATCAGTGAGTATCTCTGATACTCAGACTGATGTTCTAGGACTTCTAAAGCTGCTGATGGTGGGATTCATTTCAGTGTACCAAAATACTTACATCTGGCCTGTCTGTCGATAGCTACTGCCACTGTTTAAAACTGTGTTGTTACTGCCACCACAGAAGTTCAGACCAGTCAACTCATTGATCTGTAAAGCCTTTTAAAATAAAAGAAACAATGACAACAGAAATTAGTAGATAAAGGAGTGATACATTAACAAGATGAGATATAATGCAATTAAAGTAATTCTAAAAATGTGCTGGTATCACTATTATATTTGCCAAATCCCCATTCTTTACCAAAGTAGCAGAGTTCTTTTTTCTTTTAAGAGAGGAATGTACATAGCCTGTACACACCTGGTAAAGCATGCACCACACAGGCTTTACCACTTCTCCCAGGCCAGACTATTCTAAACAGGCACAGCAAAGCCCAAATTTCTCTGCAAAACATCACTCTGACTTAAATTTTTGCAAATTAGGAGAAAAGCTTTAGCCTGACAAGTTTCTGTTTGATTGATGGAAAAGACAAATAGGAGATTTTTACTTTTTTGGGTGGGGATAACATTGTTCTTTACTTTGAGACATTTCTGTCCAGCTGAAGTCCAGTGAATGTAGTAGGTGTGTCTCTCATATGAGGTATTTCCAAATCACTGAAATGAGCTCTTCTAAACAGCAGTTGGTACTAGTTGATGAGAAGCCCTTCTTGTTTCAAAATACTGCACAATACTCCAAGGTTATTGTACTTAATTGGCTTTCCTTTTGCTCGTTAGGCCATCAAGTGTGAAGATTTCATTATCATGATTCAAGACATTCCTTTCTAGCAAACCATTTCCAGGTTTGTACACAGGGAATCAGAGCACTTACTGTCATTCCATATCGAGGGATGCTAAAGTATTTGAGCCAAGAGAGCCAGGACATGACGCTTGTGAGATTGACCAGCAACCCAGAGAAAATCTAGAGGAAATGTTTACAAAAAAAAAGCTATAACAAAACCAAACCAAACCAAAACCAAAACCAAAAACAAAAGAACCCCAAAAACCCCCACACAGATTACAAATTACATGCTTTTATCATGTGTCCTTCTCTAGCTCTTGACTTTGCTTCTTCAGAGAAAAAGGAATGGGAAAGTGTTCCTAGAGGAAGAACCTCTTCCAGCAGAAGAACAAAAGGGAAGGATTTATATGTTATCAAGCTTTGGGCCATAACCTCAGGTCCTTCCCCCAAAACAAGTAACAAGGAATGCTTTCCCCTGTGCAGTAAACCCACATGCTTCCTGTCTAGGGGTCCCACATAGGTTCATATGAACTCTCTGCTGCTCCTCAGTGTGGACCTGCTCTGGGTTTTGCCTGTGTGCCCTGAGTCTGAGGCAATGTGGATTTTGGCTGTAGGTTCAGCTCTGCCTCATCTTAAGCACCGGTCTCCTGACTGTGGCTGTGTGTTGCCCAGTTTAACATGCCCAAGGTGGGCCCTGCAGCTGGGGAGGACAGCTGAGCTAGTGGTCTCAGAAAACAGGGGGCTGCAAGTCATGCTCTCAGCCAGACACATTTGCCTTTCACAAAGTTAAGGAGAGAGAATGAAATGTAGCCCTAAATGGCTTTCCTACTTTCCAGGCAGTTTTCTGTCTGCTAGAGCCACAGAGAAGAAGTCAGAGGAACCACTCTCCTCCTCACACCCAACCCTCCAGCCCCTCACTTCTTGTTCTTTCAAAGGACAAATATTCCACCCCACAGCATCAGGATACTCAAATCAGAACAAATCAGGATATGTTAACCCAAACGGACTTTTTGCAGAATTCAGCTGAACTCCATGCTAGTAGGATTTCTGGATTTCAGCATTTCTGGGATTTCATGATCCAGACTAGAGAACTGAAAAGTGCTACTCACAATCATAAAAACAAATGCAACAGTCGAGAGTAGGTTTGCTATAGCGACCACGCTCTGTCCTGCTGCAATGGCAAGTGCCATGGAAGTGGCTGTGTAGGACACCATCATAAGAGTGAACATCATTATAAAGAAGGCTTCTACTGTTGGTTTCAAACCTTAAAGATCAGAACAAGAAGGATTTCAGAATGATCCCGCTGAAAGCTCTGCCATAACCTGGACACTATAGTGATTTTCCTAGTGTGTTCTGCTTACAAATTACATCTTGTCTGCCAGCACAGGCTGTGTCACTGAGACCCAAGACTGCTGTGGTGCTTGTGACAGCCCTTATGTGTCTGTCTTGACAGTGGAAGAGAGGATGAATAAGTAGTATGCCCAAAACTGCAGTAAGACTGAAGGCAGTAGAATGTGTAGAAGTACTGTACTTCACACATCCCAAGTGGCTGCAAGTTGTCCCTCAAAGGAGAAACTTCCAGTGCACTTCCATGAGAAGCAGCTGTACATCATTTCACTAGTTTCCAGCAGAGAGCTCTCCTAAAAAACCTAGCAGCTTTGAGGTGGTTATGGATTCAGTAGCAAGGTCTGTTTCTCTCCAGTTTCACAGTCTGAGAGCCTCTTGCTGATGTGGCCTTGTTTCCTATTCCTTAGGGTAAAAACTCAGACCAAAGCAAACAAACTGGTATTAATTCACACAGTATTAAGATCTTAAAACAAAACCTTTTCTTTTAGGTGTTCTTGCAAGGATCAGAAAAGTATCTTGTAAGACTCATCAGAAGCCAAGAAGGCCATAGATGAGAAGGAATAAATCACAACAATGTTGTAAAGGTTATGGCTTCCTTCTAAGGACAGTGAAGATGAGATGCTTCACAGATTCTCTGATGAATGTTTTAATCTTTGTGTCTTTTCTGTAGAAAACAACACGGTGTGCTAAAAGTAAGCTCAGTAGCCAATGCCACACCAGTGTAGGGATTTAGCTTATATAAATATCCATGTATGCACACACATCTATAAGATGCACATGCCATGATTTATTGGGGGGGGTTGGAACGAGACTGTAGGAGACCATACTTGCCTAGCATGAAGTAAACTATGCAGGTGAAGATGATGCTAGGCATAGTCCTTATGGGTATTAAATCAGCCATTAGCTTTGCTATGAAGTATACAGATGTTCTGTAGTACCCACTGATATATTCATGCCTGGAAACACAGAGATAGGTACAGCGCATTACAAATTTAACCACTAAAAACCAGTTTGATTTTCAGCCCTTGACAAATGTATTCTAGCTCAAACTGGAAGAAAATCTTTTATATTTGGGCTATAATGCAACTGTCCAGTAAGCCTACACAGTATAGGACTGGTGACATTTTGATATGCAAGTGAACATGGGTATTTGTGCACATAATTTTTAGTAAATTTATGTGTCATGTCATCAAGACAGAGTGTAAAGTTTGAATAATTTTCATACTTTATACAGCATAGCTTTAAAGAATCCAGTTAGATGACATTTATCGCCCTCACTAGCAAGTCACACATTATTAATCAATGCCAACATTGAGTATTCAAGGGGTTTTTACCAACTGTGTCAATAATATAACACTCTGAGCCAGTTGTAATCATAGGTACCTTTTGAGGGGTTTGCAGACAACTTACTAATAGACTAAGAGAGTATATTTGCAATGAGCACTACCACTGAAATAATTTGAAAATTCTGCACTAACTGTACTTAAATGACATTTACAGCATGTCAGAAGAACTCATAGTCTAACAGGAGAGTCTGGTATGTTTTTTGTATGTTTTACTTACATAAATATCTTCTTTTCTACAACAAAGAGTTCAAGAGCTGAGACACTGCTGAAACACTGGTTGGTGGTCAGAAAGAACATTGCACCCACTCTGCAAAATAGCAAAACAGTGAGCTGTTATTTAAAATGGGATGCAAATGTAGTGTTTCCACAACAGAGTACATAAATCCACTTGCAGTTCCTGAAGTTTAGCAGTCTTTGACCTTCCATCCCAAAATCCATGGAAAACGTCTTGGCTATGAGTCTGAATCTGTAACAAGCCTGACATAGATGTGGTACAGTCATTATTTGGTTTTGGCATGCAATGATAGCACATTCTCTGATGCAGTCAAAATATAGAAAATCAACTGAGGTTTTTTTTTGAGGGGCTGTGGTTTGGTTTTTTCCTTGATGTAATTTCCTGACACATTAAAGATTCTCAGATGGTGAAGCATTTGTCTGCTGCAAACAGAGAAGAACCAAATAAACAATGTGAGAAGTAGTTTTCACCTTTTCCACAAAATTTTAAGGCACTTCCTCCTCAATTTAAAACTGGGTTGTTTTTAAACAAATGTTATGAAGTCTTCCGAGATTAAGAACCCAGAGGTTTCATAGTGGCAAACTCGTGTCAGGTCAGGTGAGGTCATACGACTGTCAAAATGATACATAGAGCAGCATAATTTGAAAATCTCTTACTGCTGGCAAATTCAAGTGTGTGAGTAGAAACAGTTGCAAGATTACAACTTTAGTTACCCAGGTTTATGTAGCCGCAAGTCGGTATATTTTAACACTCAGTTCTGCAGGGATCTTGCTAGAGGAACAAAATCACATCCTCACTTCCAAGTCACACAGGCTTGGCCTTACTGATCTGAAGGGAAGGATTTGCTTTAAAGAGGTATTAAGCTCCTTTAAAGGGAGCTTTATCAAATTTTCGAATATCCATTCCCTAGACTGACTGACCTGTTCTGTAGTCCAGCAGAGTTCTCCTCAAGTCCGAAGAAGATGGCACCTACCACCAGTCCCAGAACAGCTGTAATACAAAGCTACATGGGAAAAAGAGAAAAGAGGAGGGAAAGTATCATTCTCATTGCTTCAAAGGTTTTCTTGACTGCCAGGATGAGGATGACAGTTTATTTTCATGCTCCACAGTGTGTGATTACTGGGCTCTATCATACATCTTACTCATGGGATTGTTTTTAATGAGGTGCTACAAAAGGGCTACAGATATGCTGATGTTTGCAGTCTGTAACTATTTAAATAGCAGAGATAACAGGATGTCACTTAAAATACTGAAGTGTGTGCATCACAGTTTTTAAATGCTAAATGCAAATGACAAAAAGTCTCAGGAAAACAATGGTATCAGGCAGTTCTGTCACTTTTAAGCCTGAGCAATACATGAGTCTTTACACTATAAACTACTTAATCCTGTTACCTTCTCTTGCTAAGATCCTGCCGAAAGGAGCAAATGTCAGGGATAATTCAGCTCCTGAGCCAGTTGCAGTGGAAAGCAGGGATCATTTCAAGACCAATTTGGAGCAGATTAATGAAAAAAAAGGCTTAATGAGCCATGGACCCCTAAAAGAATGCTGGACAAATCCACCCCTGATGAGGGTGGGGAGATAAAAAAGATTGTGAGAAACAAGTCAGGACCATTAACCTTGGGCTATGAAGGAGGTTCTTGAGAGTCTAATTCTTGTCACAAGGTCAAGCTTTTACAAAGCAATTAGGGATCTCCATAGTATCAACCTACAGGCACACACACATACTCAAAGCCCTCTAACCTCGGGGACTCTGGACTTGTTTTACCTCCACACCAGCCATTTATTCACTCATTATATAAAACATGATGAAGATAATTTATACCCCTGGCTACAGGCCAACTTTTCTATTGGCGTCTCCTGAATTGCTGAGAATTGCAGTGGGAGTTTTGGTGGTGCTGCGGCTGCAGAGTTTGGCCCATGAATTAGGGGATTCCTGAGGATTAGTCACTCTGCAGACGCCAGCTGGACATTCTTCCTTTTTGAAATCAATGTGCAACTCTGAAGGAGTCAACATTTTTGGTTCTGATCCTTCAGAAAAAGCAGCACTAACAGAGCCAGTGATTATCTTTTATGGTGGGTGCTGAACCCCATTGTGGACTTCATGACACCTTATCCAGAAGACATCATCACCAATGTGAGCAGTCAAATAACCAAACAGCACACACATCATGAGACTGCAAAAATATTTTTGCACTTGAGCCGACTGCCAGGACTTCATTTTGTGCTGAAGTTAAATGAAGTATACAAATACAGTCTGTTAACTTTTCCTGGCGGGGGAGAGGATTTGAGGCCAAACCCCACAGTGCCAAGCCTGGGCAATTAGAGTCAAATCTGAAGAATGCTCTTGAGCAAATGTGTGAAACTTCTTGGGACATAATGTGCTCCTGGCTGGGAGCAGCAGAATCCCTGCTGGGACAGGTCTTACCTCCCAAAGTCTTTCAGTAGTCCAAAATTAATTAATGAACAGTCCCACATTTGGGAGCATTTCAGAACACCTTTTATCCCCAGATTCCTAGACCTTGAGCACTCTTTCTTCAGATGCTTACTGCAGTCAAGATATCAAGAGGCAAAACCATCCCAGCGACTTATCTAATAATCCAGGAGCCAAATAAATTCAATGTATATCACAAAACTACAGATACAAATAGCCTTACCTGAGCTATGGAAGCCTGAGGGTTTCCTATCAGGTTTTTAAATGTGCGCCTGGACACCCATTTCAGCTGGTGGAGGAAGGAATTGGCATATGTGATTTGCCGGAAAAGTTGTTTGGTTTTCTTTTTGTTTCCTGAAGAAATGTTCTCTAAATGTGCTTTTGTTTCTCGGTAGTAGGCAGAGTTGGAGTATTTTTCTGCTAATTGCTCAGCCAAGGTCTTATCATATTCAGAGCATTCTTCAGTCCTCTCTGCTGGAAAGATTAAAAAAACAAAAGAATTAAGATGCACGCGCAGTTCCAGCAATTCACTGCACTCAGCCCCATAGCAGACAGTTCAAAAGAGTTGGTATAAATAAAATAAAAAATCTGAGTTTGCCTGCCTGTCCCACAAGCAGCAGCAGCCTCTCAGCTCTCTGACAAGGAAAACCCTTGTCTGCCCATGGAGTTGCAACATGGCTTTAATCAAAAAGTGATTTTTACATCCTCTTTGTCCCCAAAGGTTTCTGTAAGTGATCTGTTTCACAGATAATTACATAATCCTGGACTTCCCAGACTTTTAGATCCAGGTGATCCTGCATGTATCTACTTTGGTCATATATAAATTTCAGCTGGACCTCCATTTTTTCTTAACTGTGGTAAAGTGTGAGCTTTTGCAATGACAGATGTAATGTGTCATATCTGCCAGCTATAATATTTGCTAGACCCTGATCAGAGCACTTTTGTAAAATGATGGCTGCTCCTTTGGTAAAGGTATAGTGAAAATGTGTTTGGGCACTCAGCATATTCATTACTTGATTTGCCTTTTCACTCCTGTGAAAAGAGAGTAAGCTATTACTGAGTGGCAGCAGAAAAGTATAAGAAAGCATGCTCCAAAAAATAGGTGAGAGCTGATTTGTTAATTTGGGGATAATTTCTGCCTTAGCACAACTTCAGAGAAAAATCAGATGAGCAGTGGTACCCTATGGTACCAGGTCTACCCCTTCCCACCCTGCTCAGAGGAAGGAAGATAGTAATTTCCTAACAGAAAAGTTGTTACATTAGGTAAAATAGTCAAGTCATAACTTGACTATTATGCATCAAATTATGTCCTTAACAGGAACAATTATCCTGGTTTATCATCTCTGCTTCTGCGGGACTTCAGCTGGTTTGCCTTGAAGATGAAAGAAGCTCTTTCTGTGTGCTGAGAGTTACCAAAACAGTTCCTTAAATTCCCATTACCACACATGTTAGGATAACTTGACTCAGCTATGGGTTTCATACCTGTGTTACTTTCATCAGCCTTGTTCATTGCCACGGCGGTGGAGTCTCCATTGATGACGTCCAGGAAAAAATCGGCGGGGTTGTTGTAGGGCTCGCACTGGTAGCCTGTGGCGACATTGACACTGTGGTGACAGTGTTTTGAACCCTGGGGGGGGTTGTGTGACTGGCCAAGGACTGTGCTTGGCTATCAAGAGCACAGCCACACATCCTGCCATGGAGCAGCCTGCACCAAAGGCATGGCAGCCTTTGGAAAGTCCACACTTTCTTGAGGGATGAGGGGCACTGCCAGGCAGCACTGTCAGCAAAAGTGAGGTGACAGCCAGCAGTGTGCTCTTCCCAGCCCTAGCCCAGGCTTTCTCTAATTAAGATGTACCAGGAACAGCTCACCCAAATCCACATGTGGGCCAAGAGGAGAAACACCCAGAGAAGTGCTCAGCCTGTTAAAGTACTGGGCTTGCTTGGACACACCGCGTCCAATTCTGGCCCAGAGCTATGGGCATTTCACTTGAGTTGGTGCAAACCAAAGGCTGGCCCTGCTGGAAGTAGCGCTCACCAATGGACTGGAAGTACTCGATGGCATGCTGGGCTGGCCCGTGGTACAGCACTCTCCCTGCAGCCAGCAGTGTCAAGTTGTCAAACAGCCGGAATATGGCGTACCGAGGCTGGTGGATGGAGAAGATGATTGTCCTTCCTTGTTTTGACATCCTGAATATGAAGAATGACAAAGATGTCAGCTTTGCAAGTTGATTCAGTGTTTAGATAAGAGCATTTGAAAGTTCAGTTAAGTCTCAACGAAGTCTGATTAACTTGGTATGCCAGAGAAGGAAGAAGAAAGGGAAAAAAAAGAAAAAATATTTAGGTTGTATTTGCAGTGTCTGTATGAGAAAAGAATTCTCACTTTGGAGAGAGAGAATTAATTCAGTTTTTTTAGTACTCCATTCACATCCTTGGCTCACTGGTAAATAATTACATGTCTGAATTCCCTGTTTGCTCATTTGAACAGTAATTCAGGCCAAATATAACTGAAGTCTAGCAGAGTGGAGTGCTGAGAACAGGAAGCTGTTTCTAAGGCCACCACCTTTTCAGTAGCAGCAGGACAGCATTAGCAGTGCTGGAATCAAGTCCCGTGGTTGGCTCATCCAAAAACAAGATGGCAGGATCCGTGATGAGCTCCATCCCAATATTAGTCCTTTTGCGCTCTCCTCCAGACACGCCACGAGAGAACTGAGTACCAACCTAATAAAAAAACAAGAAACTTGTCTTGTTTGGCCCAAGGAGAAATCCTTGAACAAACAGTATTGTACCCACATGGCAGTATCTGGGGAGAGTTGTAAGAAATTCTGGCCCTACACGCAGAAGCAGATGTAAATGTTATCTTACACACATCCTTGTTCTTAATGTTAGTATTACTTGAGGTCTTGTCTTTTTCTCCAACCACTAACTTCCCCTTTCACCTTTGCCTTTCCCTTTCTTTTTACCTGCAATGTAGTACCAGATGGCAGCATCAGCACAGTTTGTACAGGTCTCTATACAGAAATGTCACTAATTATTGTATTACTGAGACATCCTGTTGAAATTTGCTTTTTTTTTTTAATCTGCCATGATGACTCATTTGGTTAATTAATAAACCACTTACTACATTTTAAGTAACATGTTTACAGGCCTTACCTTGGAATCTGCAACTTTGCTCAAACCCAGTTCCTTGATGATCTGATTCACTCGTTCATTTTTCTCCTGTTCCTTCACTGACTTTGGCAAGCGGAGTGCTGCTGAGAACTTCAGATTTTCTCTTACAGTCAGGGTTCCCATGACCACATCATCCTTCATTTAAAAAAAAGGGTAGATACTTGGTGGTTGCTCAGCAGTTTCTATTTATTCCTCTGAGAAATGTATCTACCTATGTTTTATGCTCTCCTTGCATGCAGAGGGGCAGCAGCAGCAGCCGGAACATGCAGTAAGGTGCCTCTTCAATGCCCGTGTCATAGAAGAGTTTGGATTTCATGCATGTGATTATATTTGCCTTAATTCATAAAGCAACGCCACATAGGAACAGTGTCCATCACGCATGATATCAAAATATATAAACAGCCAAGTACTAAATACAGTCCCTTATGTATTCTTACCTTATTCAGTTTTTTGGAGGTGTTGAGGGAGAGACTCGGGGGCTGAAGGGACTTAAGGAGCAGCTACAGCTCAGGTCATTCTCACAGTGTGTTTGCCCATGTAGCCTCAGCCCACCGCAGGTGAGAAGAGGGAGAAAAGAGGGAAGGTAAAGAGAGGTTGGGTCCATGTGGGTTAGGGTGATGGTGTTCAGCATCCAAACTTGTTTTGTCAAAGGAGGATGGAGGGGAGGTTTTAAGATACCATTTGCTTGTCTCTTGCAAAGGGAATCTCTCAGTTGTTGGAAGTTGAGATTTACATGTGGTTTGAGAGACCACCTTTCTGTAACATGTTGACAGTAATTTTAAGTTTTCCTCGATTCTTGGATGAAGGCAAGGTATTTGCAACACAGCAGGAACTTCTTACAATAGAATCCACAGTGATAAAAATTACTTACCTGTACTACATACCCAGAGGTACATTTGAAGTTGTCAGGCTGAGGAGCTCCATTGATCAAAATGTCACCAGAGAGTCCGCGGGGATCCTTCCTTGCAGCCAAAATGTCCAGTAGCCTAAAGGAAAAGTTGGTTACTTTGTCAGATGAACGTACAGGAGGCAAAGCTCTCTGAACGTCAAACCCAGCTCATGGAACAAACAGCTACATAAAAGCAGATCAAATTCAATTTCTGCAATCTAGAAAACTCCAGCAACTTTCAAGGACTGAGTTTCTTTTGTCCTGGTTTCCTAAGGAAATGAGATCCATACAGGTCCATGTCCATTTTTTCAATGATTTGAGTTTATCCTCAAACTGGTTACACATTAGCAGAATGGTGTGTAAGGAGTGACTATCAGTAAACTGTGGACTAAAACTGAATTTCACCTTTCTCATATAATCTGTCTTTTGGAATTCAAGTATTTCTCAGAAAACAGTGAGACTTACACAGCCCTAAATAAAAACTCAATCTTTCTCTGAAAGAGAAGTCCACTACTGCTAAATGTGTACAATTTCATTTTCCCATTGGTGTAACTTCTGTGGAAGGTGAAGGGGGCACTTACGAAGATTTACCACTGCCAGTGGGTCCCAAAATTGCATTCAGTCCTGGTTTCATGATGCCGCTGTAAGACAAAATGGATAAGTTTTACCAAATAGTTATGGTGGGGTTATTTCTTCTCCTGTTTCAACTGGTAGGCCGTACAACTACTTTCTGCATGCCATTAATTTTGGAATAAATGAAGCTCCCTAGTCACAAGCAATATTTAAGATCAGACTTCACCTTAACTTTTTATTCCTAATTCAAGAAAAACTAATAATCATATAATAAGACAGAACAGAAACATGACTAAAATGTAGCAAAATCTGTACATGTATTTTTACCACATGGGTCTCTACAAGAGAAGCACACACTTGCTTCAACCATACTCAGTTCTAAAGGTATTATTCTCTCAACAGAGAGAATAATAGTCCCTGTAGGCAGAATAAACTAGGGATTTGTCTGCACTTAAGATAGTTTCTCTTTATCTGACATTAAAGCCCTATGAAACTCAAAAGCCAGATGGCAAATGTCACAAATGACCCATGTTAGTCAACTGAGGTACCACAACGCATGGCTTTTGAGGAAAGCAATAAAGCCTTTAAGAGCTCATGTTTAGTGGAAATTCCCTAGGCAAAGAGTAGGATAGACAGAGCTACACAAAAGGGTGAATATTTATGACAGAAATTGGAGCTAGGGAGCTGAAAGTCATGGGTGACTTGGAATGGCATATTGTGTGCCAATGCCTTGCCACTGAGTTTAGCTACTGAACTGTGAATGGGCATGTTTTATTCACTGATTATTGAACAAAGACCATAGTGACATGACTGCTTTACTGCAGTAGTGCTCACTGTTGGGGGAAAAAACACAAAGCAACTCAAGAAAAATGCCAAAACTCCAGAAACCTTTACATCTCTTCAAAGTTAACCTAACCCTCACTAATATTAATGTGTTAAATGTTCTAAGTTTAACCCCCCAAAAAATTAACCTTTCCCAAGGCCACCTAAGGGAAGGAGACAACCACGAAGGACAGGCTGCTGGTATCTCAGCCAAACACCCTGGCACAGTGGGAGGATTGCCAGGGAGTGTAGAGCAAGCAGAGCTGGCTGCTGTGCCCAGTGTTGAGAGCAGCCAGGAGGACTGTATGCCCAGGGCCAAAGGAAGCGTGCTCTCTGATGTACAGGCTCAGCCCAGGGACTGAGGACCTGGGCTTAAGCACAGCTGACAGCAAAAATGAAGCAACCACACATATAAATAATTCTTCTAAATCTTGGTCTGCATGTTGTGCTGTATGGCTCAGTGACGTGAGTGAAGTCACCCTCTGGACAGAAATAAAACTTACACGTACTCTAATGAGATGTTTAAATACGTACTTGACATCTTTCAAAACTTCTTTTTTGGTGGTTTTTCGGAAACACGGGAATCCAGTCTTTGTCTTCACATGGTAGCAGATGTTGTGGAAGGTAAGCACGCTTCCTACCCTGCCAGCCAAATCTGGCAAGGACTGCATTCTACTGGGAACGCCATTTGTACCAGATTCTGACATCTGAATACATAGGTGTGGCTGGTCTTCTGCCATCTTTTCTCTAGACACGAAACACAGGAAAGAGAAGATGTGATTAGGTATGAAGAGGAAAGGTGTGTGTTTTGGGCTCAGTGCTTGGCACAAAGTTGATAAGGGTCCGCCAGAGGCAGGGAGATAGAAGAGTTTCCCTCCACCCTGGTGGTCTGCGGGGCTGGGCTGACCTTGGGAGACCACAGCTGCCCACCCAGCTGCCCTCTGAGGTGAATATCTACTCTGGCACCTGGACTTCCTTCTCTAGAGTCTGTTTCTCCCACATTTTCTCACTCATCTCTCACAGTTGCTGAACAACATCTTTTTCCCTTACATGTTTCCAGAGAACATTTATCAGCATCCCTGACACCCTCAACTTTGCCTCAGCAGCTGGAAGTGGCTGTGTTTGCCACAGCACAACCCCAGAATCCTTTCCCACAGAATCCTCCCCCTCCAACTACGCCTCAGCAGCAGCACCTGGCCACAGGCAGCAACTGTTCTATTAATCTAAATAATTTTGCGAAGGATATAGCAACATGGAAACTGACACTGCTGCCAAATTATTCTCTTCCTTGGGTTTGCTTTCCATGTGAAAACTAGAAGGTAGCTGTGGAATAATTAAAGTTATCTCACCTCTCTCATTAGCCAGGCTTCTGCCTGTGAGCCATCCACGTGCACAGTGGAGCATCCCTGGCTGTCCCTGTGCACACAGACCTTTGTCCCCTTTGTTCTCCCTTAAGGGTCATCTGGGGGAGAGGTAGGGTCTGGCCTCTCTATATAACATGTTGACTCACCAGAGTTTGGTTACTTTAAATATCACTACGGGAAATGTTAACAATGCAATAGTTCGTGGGAATCAAGAGGGTAGACGATCAGCTGGGAGCTCTGGGGTGACCAGTCCTCTACCTCAGCCTAGTTACAATGCTTACAGCAAGAAAGGAGGCAAATTATGACACAATTTCAGACATGCTGAATGAATTTGAGAGCCATTAGTAAAAAGAGCACTGGGGGGAAAAAAAAGCCATTTAATCTATCAGGCTCATATGGTCATACAAAAACCCAAATGCAAGCCCTTATCTTGTCAGTTTGCTCAGGGTGCTTGACAGACAGCTGAGCTCTCCTTGGTGGCTATCAGCACAGTGAAACCTCTGGAAGCTCAACATTCAGCAGCCGGCCTATCTCCACATAAAGGCTGGTTCATCTGCCTCCCAGTGATACTATCTCAAATCTAGCCCAAGACTGCCTCTTCTGAAAAAGCTGCAGTCTTCTGTGCTGACAAAAATATAAGGTCTTAATGTTTTAGTAGCCAGTAATCTTGGCCCAGTGCAAAGAAATCATGTTTGAAATGTAATTACAATGGATCTAGCTTTAATTTTAGCTAAAATGCATTTTGAATAAGTTGAACATCAATCAAATGTGCAACATTTAAAATATAGAGGCCTTTTACTGAAAAACTGCATACACTCTCACTGGTGCCAGAGAAGATTTACCTGCCTGGAGGAGAACGGGTAATTTTATATGGCTATTTTTCCTGCAGTTTCCAGGTTAATCTGTCTGCACATCAATCACTGCCTTTTGAAAGGATGCTTTGGTAAATTAGAGATGTGCATTCAGAACTGCAGAGGGAACTTGTCACTTAAAGTCTCACCAAGTGCTGAGCAGATATTTGCTGAGCTAGGCACCAAATACGCAACCACAGGGGCAACACCACATGTAGGCATTAGAAAATCCCTTGAGCTGTTGGATAACCAAGCAGCACAGAGTGCAGAAGTCAGGACAGTGTGACTATGACCTGGATATATCACTACATATATAAAGTATTTGGATCAGTATTTTGCTTGATCACATTTTTGCTCACCTTAATATTTCAGTATTACAGATGCAACATTATGACCAAATGAGAAAAAAAATGAGGTAGAGTTTGACCTCAGACATAATTAACAGAATGGCTACATTTTTCTTTGTTTAATTTGATTTTGTTAGTTTTTGGTCTTTTTTTCCAAAGACCAGCATAAAAACCTAGCTCAGCACTTGCACTGAAATTTCTGAAATGCTCTTTAGGAATCAAACATTTTTTTTAGGAATTAAAGAAATTAATTTTTCCAGACTGAACTAGATAGGTAGATAATAAGCAAAGAATCAGAAACTGCTTTCACAAGTGAAGGATCATACTGCTTTTACAATGTTGTTCCTAAGAACAGTCAGTCTGTTGTAGTCAAATTTAGTCTATCAATCAAGATAGGATGAGATTGTACACTTCCTTGCAAAAATGTGTGTAGAAGCTATATAATTAAATCAGGTATGGGAAGAATTACATATATCCATAGCAAACAGTCTCTAAATGGCTATTTAATATAGCTGTCAGCAGGAATCTTCCAGTTCAGGAAGGCTTGATAACCCAAATTTCCAGAGAAAAACAACATTCTTTGCTATTGTTCCTTGGGAAAACATTAACTACTGGGAGCTGTGAGCAGAGGCTGGATTCAGGTCTCACTGGATCTCTGGTTTAAGTTGTCACAGCCCTTCCTGGCTGCAGGGTGCTTGTGCCACTTGCAGGGAGAGGGTGGGGTGCAGCAGGTAGAATGCCTGGTACATGGATTTACCTGTGTTCTGTTCCTCCCTCCAGGAAACAAAAGTGTATTGTTGGGGACATGCCATTTATCAAAGTAAAAAACTCCATCTATTTCAAATGCTACATTAATACTGAAAATAGCATTTCACACTTACAGAGCTACTAAAATGTATTGCAGAAAAAAAAAATGCAGAATGCTCATTCACTTAGAGCTGGTGTAGTTATTTCTGCTGTATAAAATCTGTGTTGGCTGCTCTCTTCTGAAAGGGACATTACCACTGCAAGATCTCCACCACAGCAGCTCCTTGAGCTGGCAGAATGACAGGGCTCTGGACATTCTTCTTGCCTCTGGTGGGAAGGGGCTTGGGGAAGCCCCAGACTCCTGCTTCTCCCTCAGAGCAGGTCTGGCATCAACACGAGGTCGGGTCAGCTGTGGCTTTGCCTGGGGGATCCGTGGAAGCCTCTGAGAGTGGCCATTTGGATCTCAGCTAACAGTGTGCTCAGAGAAGATGAAGTGCAAATAGTAGAAAATATGCACACATGCTAAAATTAGGCATTTGATTTGCTTTGCTTTTTTGGATGCCTCTTTTTTGCTGCGGTGTAAAAAGTTGCAGTGAGATAATCAGTTTGGTATTTTACAAAACAACCTTCCCATTTCTGATATAGCAACAAACTTCACCGGAGGAACAGAGGGTCCTACTCCTTCACAGCTAATGTAATTGTCAGCTGTTTGCAATCGCTCCTCAGAAATGGAATCTTTAAAATATTGCAGATTCTATCTGTTAAAAATAATTCTTTAAGTTTAATGTGGCATACAGCCATGAAACATTTCAAGTCAGAACTTTTACAGGACAAAGAAACAACCAAGATGAATGTTAATCAAATCAATTTCTATGCAAATTTTAAATTTAGTTTCTCAGATTTCATGGCCATTGGCTTACAAATATTTCCTTTAGATCAGATGTGAGAAGGAGATTCTATAACAACATATACTTCCTGCTGTATTCAGAAGTATTTGTTCATCTCAATAAAGTGTTTCATATTCTCATCATATCAGCCGTGAGTATAGTACACTTTGCATCAGCAGAATAAAAAATTTATAAACTCTCTGGAAATTTTGCAAATTTTGTTTGTTTTGCTAAATAGTTTTGAAATATTTCTATTGCCACTGATTTCAGCATAATTTCAGCTCAGGTCAAATAGAAAGTAATTTTCTTCAGAGATATGTAGTCTCAAAAAATTTTGCCAGGAGACAAAGTACTGGATATAGAGATTTAACCTTTTATTAGTGGCAAAATGAAACTACTTTCTTTAAAACAACGAAGAAATCTCTTTGCCCACTGTTTCAATACAGATAAAATTAAGGTCTCAGTACAGTCATTTTCCTGAGGATTCTTCTGAGACTTATAAAGTACAAAGTTTCATTTTTTCCTACACACACAAAAGGGAACTAAACAAAACCATCAAACAACAACAAAATGTGCTATAAAGTTCAGTTGATTCAAACATGCTTGATTCCACAACAAAGTGGAGTCTTTCAAACAGTTTCACTAAATGTATTTGTGTCCTTCAAGATACATTGTCTATATAAAAAACTAAGGAACATTTATTCCTGTCAGTCTTCCTTCAAAGCTTTTGGCACCAGGGGGATTTGCAGTTCAAATAGAAAAGAAAAACCCCACAATAAAGAACAATACTATAGGAGGAGCAGTAAAATTATGAACAGCAATATTCAGACATGCATTTTTTAAAATCCAGGTGGATACTCAATAGATTTTATCTCTATAGAGAATAAGTATTGAAGTTACTTAAGGAGGAAGAGTTTAGAGACAGAAGCAGCTTTCAGCATAATTTTCTAAGGGAAGATGCCCTAAACCCTTTTTGAAAACAGTCTTTTTCTTTTTTCTGAATACTTGAACATGCCAGAGAAACTGCAGTTAAGTGTGCTATTATTTCTCTTGTTTTTAGTGGTTACAAAGTTAAGTCTTGCAGCCTGCAAGCTGAAACAATACTGTATGTGCATTTTGGACTTTTGAGACATATATATAAATTCAGAGAAGCTGTAACCTTTCAATACATATAAATTCACAGTACCTTTTCTCCCCTCCTTCTTTAGCCATTTCCAGGGATGTGACTGACCAGAGAATGGCTGTGGGGATGCAAAGGGGGCAGGACCATACATTCTTCCTTCTCAGGAACATGTGCAGGAAATTAAAACCATTTGAGTAAATGAGGATAATGCGATTGAGGCAATCTGTAAATTAATTGCCAGCCGATTTACCATGGATTTGTAATCTACCTTCAATGAAAAGAGCACAAATGTTAACGTGCATGAGGGAGCACTGAGAACGGCAGCTCCCGCAAAATTTTCTCATTTTTCACCTTTTTACTGGTTTTAATTTATGCCTTGAAGCTTCTGCACCCCCACCTTTTATAAAGCATATTTTCATAGATTTTTTGCCTTCCCAGTAAAATCCCTTGAAAAGCTGCGAGAAGGCAGGTGAGCGTTTTACTGTGGTTTCCTTGGGTGTTTGAGAAAAACACCTGCTGAATATTATTCCACAGCAACGGCAGTGCAAGCAATTCACGGACGAAGGAGCAAGCCACTACATCGAGCTAAACCTGTCTGAGTAAAAGGGCTGAACTGCCGCTACTGATTTACTCACCAGCAGCGGGTCCGGGTCGGCGCTGCAGGGCTGCTGAGGAGGTGGCAGAGGCGCTGGGAGGGACGCAGGATCTAGGGAAGGGACGCAGGATCTAGGGAAGGGATGCAGGATCTAGGGAAGGCATGCAGGATCTAGGGAAGGGAGGAGCTTGGCACAGCTCCCACGGCTCGCTCAGCTTGCAGGGTTGGGCAGTGCCACCCCGGTCTCACATCTTCGGCAGGACGAGCCGGCAGCTGGGTACCCTGTGCTCCACCACCCCGACGAGTCTCCACCCTCCCTTCGTGGGGAGGGCAGGGCCAGGGCGAGCCACTGCTTTCACCTTTTCTCCTTTTAGCTGAACAACTCGTAAGCTGCCACAACCTACCCACGCCAGTCATGGTGACACTGTCAGTGAGGGAGAGCATCTCCACCTGCCCAAGGCTTGCAGCCATGAACGGGGCTGGAAAAGCTGGCAGGGTGGGATGAATCCCAGCACGGCATGTCAGACAAGGCTCAGCTGGCTGTGATATCTTCTCGCCCAGTATCCTGGATACAGATACGTTTTACTTCAGTTCCAAATACCTGCAAAAATGCAAAGGCTTTTCTGAGCCCATCAGGGTGGGGTTTTCACAGGACAGTATGTGGGTATGACATTGATGCTGTGGAAAGAAGCAAAAGTAAGGCAGCCTTTGTTATACAAAGTAGGAGCACTGGTCCCCAGCTGAGGTTACTGGGCAGCATCAGCCACAGATTTCCAGGAACTGTGCTAACTGGGAGCAGGATCACTGACGGGTATGTCACTTCTCCTATGAGCTCCCTGATGCACTTTTGCTTTCCAGGACAGATGTAGCTTCCAATAACCCCAAAGATGAGGTTGGGCAAACTCTGGGGGATACTGAAGGAACTCCTTCAGTTCGGTTGGCACTATACCACATGAGGGCTCTGCCCAGAGCTTTGACAAATGCATGACCCCATGGAGTCTCAATCTTTCTCCTTAGGACATAACACAGAAGAGTACATGTTATGGACGGTTTCCATTTAAAATCATGATTTTTAAAATAATCTCTTTTTCCTAGCAAGACTCATCACTAATTATTAAATATCAAGGCCGCCCGTAAGAGCTCTCCTGGACCAAACACCACAGGGCAAGATCTTTTTATGTAGCTGTAACCTGGGATAGGTAAGTATATAATTGTTCATGAACCATGCTTCTGAGACTTTGTTCTTTCCTTTATCAATGACTTTATAATAATTAACTCTCTACTGCATTTATATGAGACTTAGAAGCATGCCACCAGCTAGTGAAAATCATTGCATAGTCCCAGTGGCATTTGAGAAGGTGCACGTGTCTCCAAAGAGGTGCAGAAATACTGTTACCTTGTTCAGGGAGAGTGTATCTGCAGCCTGGGCTGGAAACCTCAGCAGACAAATTGTAGTATCAGATCTGGCCCTTCCCCGGGCAGCTTGGATGCAGGACTCAAAGGTGTCATAAATTGCTACATTGGGAGGAGCTGTTGACTCCCTAGAAGGCCCTGCAGAGAGACCTTGACAAGTTGGAGGGCTGGGAAATCACCAACCACATGAACTTTAAACAAAGACAAGTGCTGTATTTTTCACCTGGGACAGGGCAGCCCTGGATGTACGGACAGACTGGGGAATGAGAGGCTGGAGAGCAGCGCTGTGCGAAGGGACCTGGGGGTGCTGGTCCATGGAAAGTTGAATGTGAGTCAGCAGTGCCCTGGCAGCCAGGAAGGCAACTGTGTCCTGGGGGGCATCAGGCACAGCATCACCAGCTGGGCAAGGGAAGGGATTGTCCTGCTCTGCTCTGCACTGGGGCAACCTCACCTCGAGTGCTGGGGCAGTTTGGGGTGCCAATATATAAGAAAGCATGAACTATAGAGAGCATCCAAAGGGGCCCAACAAAGATGGTGAAGGGCCTTGAGGGGCAACCATACCAGGAGTGGCTGAGGTCACTTGGCCTGTTCAGCCCGGAGAAGAGGAAGCTAAGGAGAGAGCTCATTGCAGTTACAGCTTCGTTGTGAGAGGAAGAGGAGGGGCAGACACTGACCTCTTCTCTGTGGTGACAGTGACAGGACCCCGGGGAATGGCCTGAAGCTGTGTCAGGGGAGGTTTAGACTGGATATTAGAAAAAAGGTTCTTTGCCCTGCTCCCCAGGGAAGTGGTCACAGCTCCAAGCCTGACAGGATTCAAGAAGATTTTGGACAATACCTTTAGGTACATGGTGTGGTTCTTGTGACTGTCCTATGATGGGCCAGGATTGGACTTCACGATCCTTCTTGGGTCCCTTCTAACTTAGGATATTCTTCCATAAGCTAGGAAAAACCAGAGCACTTGCACAGGATGCAGAGAGAGGTGACTGTTGCTCTCAGGATGGCTGGTGCTCCAGCTTAAACCAAACAACCAACCAACAACAACAACAAAAGGAGATGAAAAACTGTGGTTATTTTGTTTGCACAGATATTTGCTCTACTTTTAAGAGCCAATATGACTTGTTTTTTTTGTTTTTTTTTTTTAATTGTGGGCACAGGTATCCTTGAGATTGTTTCTGAATGTGTCAATTCACAGTTGCTCCTGTCTTCAGGAGTGGAGCAGACTCCAGAGAAGGAAAGCCCCAACTGATGCATGGATTAGAGTCTGAAACCTTGAGTGAAAGGAGTTCAGCCTTTCTGCAGTTTCAGGAGCTGGCCAGGAGCAATTTAACTTCACAGGGAAGTTTTTTTCTCTTAGACACATGTATAGGACACATGTATAGACAGTCTGAAGGGACTGTGTCATCAACTCTGGTAGCTGCTAGGATGTTGAGTGGTCCTGTATAAAGATAGTACAGAGCCATTCACATTCAAATAAGCAATAAAAGAAATGCATTGTAGGAACACGATTCCTCAGAGATAAGATTACATGTTTCATTAGGGAGAGGCAGAGCACACTTTGGCATCTCATCAGCTTTGCTGCTGCAGGGCTCCCACAGGGATCAAGGTTCATGTATTGCTGCAGGGCTTGAAACCTGTGCCCTCGGGAGTGAAAAACTCTGTAATGAATCCTACCCTAATAAATCTTTTTCCATTTTACTGTTTCTAAGGCCATGCCTGCCCCACATGCTTATTTGTCAGATGATGCACAAAAAGTTATCGTAAATTTTCCCTCATCTATCTTTGGGCAAACCTGTGGTATATCGCAGGATTACTTAATGTTAGCAACTGATTCAATACGGAATTCAACATTTCACACTTCTGTTTTGTGCTTGGTCACATGTGAGGCACATCCATAACATCATGAGAGCTTTAGTCAGTTCACAACACATAAACCCTGAGATGTTAAACACAATATAAGCGAGGTATCACCTTATCAGACAGTCCCTCCAAGAAGCCTGCATGTTCTGTTTAAACATTAAATCTGGCTGAAGGTCACCACCAGCTGTCCATTAACCAAAATAAAAGGTTAAATCTGCACAGCAGCAACACTAGCCAAGGTGTGTCCTGAGCTGTGCCCCTTTGTTTGGAGTTGAATGAAGCTCTGAGCTTTCACCTCAGCACTGGGAGGCAATGTTTAAAAACATAATAAAACTTTATTACACGGAGAAGAAAACACACCTTGAATGAGTAATTGCTATTGAAAGACTAAAGGTGATGAACCTCAAGGAAGGGATGTAGACATTGAATCTAATGTTGATCAACATGATGCTCACCAGGAATTCTCCTGAGCTGCAGATCAGGCTGGCATGATACTGTGCCGTATTTCCAGCTTGGTGTCAAACCTCTCACGCTTCGCCCTGTTCTTCTAAGTTCTTCTAAGCCTTGTGATGTTTACATTTTCATAATGAAGTTTCTCATGCACATTTCATGTAAATAATGATTGTTTTGGATTCCTTTCTGGAGGAGGAGAAATTTGATAAACTGTTGGTTTGACCAGTGTAGCTGGAGAAGTGGCAATTTCATCCTCCAATCCATGGTCACTTTTAAAAATCTATAAATATTAGAGTCAAAAATAAACTATGCTTTTTTGCCTTAGATGTTTCATGCATGTCGTATGCATGTTGTTTAACATTCCCATAACAAATGACTTAAACTGTGCCCCAGAAAAGTACCAGTTAAATCACTGTGATGTTAACATCACATATTTTACTTGAGTGGGAGATTTCCTAGCATGTTCCCTGCTGTTCAGAGTGAGCTGCATTTTACTGATGTGTTCCAATCTCCTGAATTTAGGCTTAGAGCTATAATCCTTCACAACCTTGCTTTGTCTTACAGGTGTTTTGACTCTATCTTGCTTTGCAGGCCAAAACCTGGCTTAGTTGAGAATTAACACACCTGGGAAATATCTAAGACCTCTGTTTCCTCTCAGTGAACACAACAGTCTCTTAAGCTGCTAACACCAGATTCTTCTAACATCTTTCCATGTCTGCAGTCATGTTTTCCTCCCCAGCTCTCTGATTTCTTTGAATCAGCAAGTCCCAGGGAGGGAGTTAAAGCACCCCAATGGCAAGCACTGCACCCTCTGTGAAATGTCCTGAACACAAACAAAGGGCAAGGACAACTTTATAGATACTCTCAGAGTTTTTACACCCATTTGTGGCTGTTCTAATATGTAGCAGTGACTGAGAATTTTCCTTCTCACTGCTAAGTTGTTGTGATCTTTTGCCAGAGCAGAAATGTTTTGTCATGGTGAAATTGCCTGTGGACAAACAGCAGCAGCAGAAGCAGCAGGGCAGTGCTGAAGAACCGTCCCTCCTTCACGTGCTGAAGCAGAGAAACAAGAGCAGCTCTCAGCATCCTTCTTCCCTGGTGCCCTCTGGTGACTGACACTGCTCTCCCAGCTCACGCTGCACAGGGTCCTGAAACACAAACCTGCTTAGGGGCCAGGCCTTGGGGAACAGAAGAAATAGTATCGATTTTGTCCATTAGTAACAGTGTGGGATGTGAAACTTGGTGGGCTGGTTTATTTCCCCGTAGTTCATGCAGGCAGCACCACCACTGCTCTGCGCCAAAAATGAAGGAACAGCAATAGAGCTTCTTGGAAACATAGAGAACCACCCTGGAAATGTAGGAAGGCTGTATCAGGAGAGGCTTGCATTAGTTGTGCTTTTACCACCATCCACTACATCAGTACTCACACTGCATTAGCCTTGAAGAGAGAAGAGAATGTCTGATCTGATGCTCAGGGTCATGCCCCACTACATCATCTCGTGTCCCTGTGGGATCAGTGCAGAGCTGGGGATGTTTAGCCTGGAAAAAAGGAGGCTCAGGAGAGACCTTATTGCTCTCTACAACTACCTGGAAGGAGTTTGTAGAGAGGTGGGGATCAATCTCTTCTCCCAGGTAAACAAGTGACAGGATGAAAGGAAATGAAAGGAAATGTCCTCAAGTTGTGCCAGGGGAGCTTCAGATTGGATATGGGGAGAAATTTCTTCATGGAAAGAGTGGTCAGGCATCAGAACAGGCTGCCAAAGTTGTGGAATCACCAACCCTGGAAGTGTTAACATAATGTGCAGATGAGGCACGTGCAGATGTGGTTTAGTGGTGAACAGGGCAGTGTTAGGTTGATAGTAGGACTCAGTCTTGGAGGCCTTTCCAACCTTATCAGTGTGCTTTGTGAGACAGGCTGTCTCCCATTTCTGGGAGCCCTTCAGACTGTTTGCAAACATCCCCCAACTTAATTTCTGCCTCCGGAAGCAGTGGGAGCACCTCTCCTCTGGTGTGTGCTAGAGCCAAAATAGCTCAGGGTTTCAAAAAACCTGCGGTGGAACACCCATTGCCTGTAATTAGCATACCATGTCCAGGAGCTGGAATGACCTGAAACTCAAGAGAAACCCAAGTGTCCCTAACACTTGGGGAAGAGGTCTGCTGGCAAGAGCATCTGGTACCTCAACAGCAGAGCAGCCAGAACTGTGATCTGGAGCTGGAGCTGGAAGATGCAGGAGTTGAAATCACTTAGAGCACCAAATACCTTGAGCTTTAAGCAGCTGGAGCATTTATCAGTCAGAGCTGTGAGAAACAGGAGCAGCTCTAATCCAAACTAGCTCTAATCCAAACTATCAACTGGAGCCAGGGTGTCTGTCATCCAGGCGCCACATGGGCTGTCCTCTACAGGGAGTTCCACCCAGCAAGGAGCCTGGCCTCTTCTCTTGTGGATTAAATACGTGTCACATGCTCCTCACTGCACGAAGGGTCCCTCTCAGTCCCATTCCTGAGAGCAGAAGTGAGATGAGGGTGAGCCAGGCTCTTGTGGGCAGCCCTGCTCTGAGGGGCCGCAGGCTGTGGCTGAGGTGAGGTGGCAGCACAAGGCAGTGGAGTTCCCTCTGTAGCTAAAAAAGGAGAGACACCAGTCAGTCAGAGCTCCTGGTGGCACACCCCAGAGACCCTCAGGAGACGCCTGTCCCCCTCCCTATCCAGAACAGTCACATCTCTCCCAGAAGGGCAGTCCAGGAAGGGCATTTGCACAAACCCCTCAGTGAAGCAGGGTGTACTTTGCCCTGACTGTGTGCACAGGAGCTGTACCCACAAACACTGGGCTGTCCCCAGCACTACACAGAGCTCCTGGCAATGGCGTGCAGCTGGGCCAGACCTCAACAACGCTTGGTTCACCTTTCCTGAGCTCCCTTCCAAGATCTCAGGCCCCCAAATATTAGGCACAAACCTCCTAGGAGAGGCTTTGGTCTGGGGGGCTGTGACAGCTCCCACATGGTGTTGACCCCCCTCGGGCATTGTTTGCCCCCCACCCATATTCATACAGTGCCAAGAGGGGCAGCAGGAACAGAACCAACCCAGCCAGCCCTCAGAGGGGATCTCAAGTGCTTATCCATCACCCACAATGAGGTTTTCCTGGTTATGCTGGGCTTCTCCCACCCTAGCCAGCAGTGAGAGACCCCCTTGACAGCATGGCTGGGTGTGGGGCTGTTTGGTCATCACTTGGGGCACTCACCAGGCATTGCCTGCAGCTCCTGAGTCCCTTGACACTCCTTGGATGAGGTAGGCAATTTTATCTCTCCCCCAGGCTTGGGGCTGGCTGCTCCTGGCTCCTTGCTGCATTTCCACAGCACGGCCTGTGCAAACAAAGCCCCATGAGGACACAAGGGCAAAGCTGTGTCAAGAAGGACCTGTCTTAGCACCAGCAAGGAAAACCATCATCACAAGCATCCCGGTCTCGGGAGGCATCACAAGAAAACCACAACCATCCTGGCCCCAGCAAGCTGGCAGCAGCCTGGAGGGAGGTGGAAAAGCACAATGCAGGACTCCTCGAGCGGAAAGGAAGGTTCAGCATTACTGACAGAAACGCCTCAGGACCCGGACAATGTCCCTATTTCGGCCGTAAGCAGCCGCGGGGCGCGGGGACTGCTGCCAATCCAGGGCTGACTCCCATCGGGAATTGCTGACACGGAGGCGCCTCACCTGGGGGTGCCGTGGGCAGCTCCATGTCCCTTGATATCCCTGGGACATGGTGCCGTCCCAATAGCGCTCAGCCCGAGAGTCCCGGTGCTCCTGGGGCAGGACAGGTGAGGAAGCGCGGAGTCCTGGCACACGGCGCTGGAACAGCCTGCAGGGATCTCACGGGCGAAGCGGGATCCCTGAGGAAAAGCCAAGCTTGCTGCGCCTCCTTGTGTGCGCCAGGAGGGTGGAACACCGGCGGCAAGTGGCTGAGCCGTGCGACAGCCGGGGACCGCCCGCTCCGGGATCGGGATCGGGATCCGGGCAGGTGCAGCTTCGGGCTTTGCGACTCCGTGATGTGGAAGCACCTGCGGCAAGAGGCTTTTCCTTCCTGCCCGCGGCTGGCAGCAGTTTGGCGAGGGTCGTGCTGGTAGCACCCTAAATAATGAAGACAGGTGAGTGATCTTAAGTACATACTTGCTTTGGTAGTGGTCATTTGTAGTTACTTCTAATAAAGAAATTCACAGAAACAAAATCTGTGTCCTCGTGTCTGCTCAGCAGCCTCCTGGCTGCTTCTGGCTCACTGTGGAGGACATGGGTAACTGTGGAGGTTCACGGCTTTGGCCCCTGGTCCCAATGCACCAACCTCTTGCACTGGAGGAGAAAGAGACCCGGGGAGGAGACTCCACGATCAAGGACGGGCACAGAAGGATGCCAAGCAGGAATGACTGTCAGGGAAGCCCAAAACAGCCATCACTGTGGGAGGAGAGATGGGGACAGGGAGCATTTGTCAGTCAGGGAGCCCCGTTCTGGGGACACAGGGCTCACATGCCCGTGGAAAGAGGAGACCTCAGCACTCCTGGCTGTGCAGTTTAGAAGTCCTGGATGCTGGGTGCTCTCAGCACACTCGTGGGCTCCTGCAGCAGCAGGGCTGTCACTGAACTGGCCACCTCAAACCAGGCAGCCGCATGTGCTGTGACTGGGGCTCAGAGGCAGCCCTCAGCCCTGCTCTGTTGGCCGGCAGGGTGCCCGTGGCAGGGATTTGGGACCAGCAGCCGGGAGGAAGCAGAGGTGACCCAGCAGGCCTGCGGCCACCCGTGACATCTGCTCCCACAGCAGGCACACTGCCAGCTCCCAGGTCCCGCTGGCACCACGGCACAGCCGCTTTCTCCTCTCCTCTGTGCACATGATAATGTGTGCGAGCACACACGGACACGCCGCCAGCAGCGGCGCAGCCTCGCCCCTTCACATCGGCGGCAAATACAGCTGGAATTGTGATGGTGAAAACAGGCGAATGGAAAAGGTGTTTTTTAATAAATTCCCATCCTGTCCTGCAGGTGCCAGCACAGAAGCACAGATATGACAGAGCCTCTGGGCACCCTGCAGCCCTCTCTGGGCAAAGCCCCACCTTTCTCTGTTCAAACCAATAAACTTTAAACCAATCTGAGCCAGAGCAACCCCAGTCCCAGACTTACCTCATCCCTGTTTGTCACCATGGTAGGCCATGGATAAACCTTTGCACCCCCAAGTCCCAGCTCTTCCACCCTACACCCATGAGCTGCAGGGGTCTGACCCACAGAGAAGCCATTCCTGTGTGATGGTCTCTTCACAATGTTTGTGTGGGGAAAGCAGAGTGACTGGGAATCCCACAGTATCACCATCACTCCCCACTTGTGTCTTGGTGCTGGGGACAGTCCAGGCATCCATAGGGATGGGTTCAGCGCTCTTGGGCCTCTCTGAGCAGAGGGCAATGCTGCCACCAGCTCTGCACATTGATGGTGTCCACAGAGAAGTTGTTCCCATAGGAGATCTGGCTTTTGTTTTATCTTCTCCTCACTGAATTTTGTGGTCTGGCCTCATTCCAGTGTGGGTGGGCAAGAGAAAGCCTCATTTACCTGACAACCTCACCATGCCTCTGGCCACACAGCCTAGAAAAGTACAGCACCGATTCTGGTGCTGCAGAAAGACGCAGAGACATAAATAACAACACACAGGCATGAGGACAGGCAGTGCTTTTATTGCTGGCTTTACCAAGAGAAAAGGGGATCAAGCACAGCAAAGGCAAACTCCTCATGGTGCACATCCCAACATCCAGGGCAGCAGCAGCTCCTGGCTGCAGTGGTTCCACAGGGTGCACTGGAGATAGCAGCATCTGCAACGGGATAGGAGAGCAGGATCACCCTTCACTCAGCCATTACTGTTCCGACACTGCTGCAACCCTGTGTCTAGAGTCAGGTGTCAGAGGAAAGGGAGAGCCTGGGAAGCAACTGGGTGCTGTGCAGCAGTGAGACAAAGCAGCACCAGCGCCCCCAGTTTACCAGAATATGCCCATCGCCTTCCTCCGGTTGATGTCTCTCTTCAGCTGGCAGAGTGCACATGGGCTGCAACACCAGATGGAGCAAAAGTCTCGCAGGATGGAGCCCTGTGGAGCAAGGGACATTGCAGGGAAAGCCCCTTCCCACACCAAATCTTAAACCTTTCAGCCTTTCTATTTTACATTGTCAGCACCCCGTCAGAGCTCACCCAGGCCCTGCAGCATCCTGCTATTCATATCCAGCAAGGTCTGGGATGAAGTAGTGTGTGCTGGGATTGCCTCCAGCTCACAGTGGTGAGGCAGATATGTCCCTGACTCCTGGCCAGCTGGGATGCTCATGCAACTCCTCGCCTCTGCCCTTCCCCTTGGGCACCCCCTTCTCCTTCCTTGAGCCCCCACCTCAGCACCCATCCCGCGGCTGTTGTCGCTGTTGGGACAGGCCCCCAAGCTGGGCACTCACTGGGATGTTGTATCTGGTGCGGTACAGGGTCCTCATGGCCACGCTAGAGCCGCACAGGCAGCACTCGTCCATGTCCCCAGCCACTTGGCAGTTCAGGCAGAGGAAGCAGAACATCCCACAAAGACCTGTGGGACAGTGAGACGTGGACTTGTCTGACAGGTGCAAATACAGAGGGGGAAAAGCCAGCTGAGAGCTCTGGCTCTTGACATCAGGCAAGAGCTGCTCTGCCTCCAGTACCCATGGGAGTGGGGTTTGTGGCAGGGGTAATGCGGCAGGAGGAGCAGGAAACACATCACAAGCAACAGCAGGAATGAGGGCTACGTATGTACTCACATACACCGCAATCGGAGCAGCAGTCCAGCAGCCCTGTTTGCCACTCCCCTGGCTGTTGGGTGGCTGAAAACTGGGGTTGGACTGTAATCACAGTCTGAGAGGCCATTGCCAGCACGGGCTCAGATCCCTCCAGGCAGTTTGTGGTCTGGAAAGAAAAGCCATCAGAGGAAGATGCTGCAGGTGTTTCTGAAGTGGGCGTCTTGCTCAGGCTGCTGCATTCAGAGAGAGTTCCTTGGGGAGTCCCCACTGCCAGGGTAATGCCACTCTCACCACAAAGTGAGGGGCATAGCTCTGCCAGAAGCTGCCACTACCCTCTGAAGGAAAGCCCTCTCTAGAACCAGTCTTCCACCAAAGGCAGCAGCACATCATCCCTATGCAAGTAAAACACGTCTGTAAAAACAGAGGTCCTTCTGCTTCAGAACTGCAGTGCTTCAACACCCCAAACTAGTCTTTTCATCTCCAGGTCATCTTTCATCATTGTCTGCATAAAATCACATAAAAATATCTGTGTAAAATTGTCTGCATAAAATTGTCTGCATTTTGGGCTGGTTTTGGGGGGTTTGTTTTGTTTTTTTATGATCACAGTCTCCCAAAGTTACTACTGCTCAGTTCTAGTCTCCCCAAGCTCTCAGGAGCCCTACCAGCAGTTCCTATCCCTCCTCCACTTAACTGTCTGTGCCAACACGTCACCTTCCTCTTCCTCAGTCTTGTGGGGTCCCCATGGCCCGTGGAGCTCCTCTCCATCCCATCCTTCCTCAGCAACGGGCCGCGTTCTCTGAGAGTAGGAAAGCTCCTGCTCCACAGTACCATCCCCAAAATCACTTGACCAAAGTAACAACTCCACCTGCACCTCCATCAGTGGCCCCTTCCCTCCCTGCCACCCCTGCAAGGCACAGGACCAGCTTCTGCCACTCTCAGTATTGGTTTTGGAGCTTTAATTAAAACAAACGAAAAAAAAAATTGAGGATTCTCCCACAGAACTCCCATGCAGACACACTCCCTGCCCTTTGCCCAAGCTCAGCACCACTTTGTTAAGAATCTAAGAGGATTGTTTTCACACCAGAATTGCACAGTTACACAAAGTTAAGTATTAAATGACACAAGAAATGGGGTGGAACAATTACTATGCCCAGCACTCAGACTATGCCATTGAGCTCATTACCTAAATCAGAGTGGCACCAGTGGTGGCACTGCATTTGTACTGACTAATGGCAACAGGTGGCAAAGGGTTGCTGACTCTGCTGGAAGCTCCTGGGACTCCCCAGCATAGCAGACACATCCCAGCTGTCAGAAACAGCCTGTTGCTCTAGGATGAGCCCTTGTTCCTGGCAGTCCCAGGAAGAGAAAAAAGGTTGTTGAATTATGGTGTAAGAGGGAAGAAAGCTCTACATGGTTTGCTCCTGACTTTTTTGCAGCTTTCTGCAGGCAGTGGAAGCATGGCTAGGCTGTCTCTGTCTGAGACACCTGTGAGTGCAGCAGGGGACACTGCATCCATCATCCCTCTCCAGACACCTCCTGGCCCTGCCTTGGCCAGCTGTCCCTGTTTGTTCATCTATGGGATCTCAGGTAATTCCCATCCCTGCTGCAGCCAATGTAACACCTCCTGACACACCAAAACAGCAGCCCCTTCAGGAAGCCTTGCACACAATGATTTAAGAAGAACCAGGAGGGGCAGGGGAGGAGACAGACCCTGGACAGGCTGTGCAGTGGTGAGCCCAGCATGGGGCTCCCATGCAGTGACAGGGATGTTCAGCAGCAGGAAGGACCACAGGGACCACAGGAAGAATTGTGCACAGGAGCACCAGCAGCAAAAGAAATTTTAGGGACAGGATTCCTCCAGCCAGGCTTCTCCTTCCCCTCCCCAGGTACGAGCACACCACATCCCTGCACAGGTGGGGGCTGCAGTGCAGAGCAGGCAGCAGCAAGAAGCCTCTGCCACACACTCACCTACTGAGAGATGGGCCAGGCCCAGCACAAAAAAATGTATCACAATTTCACAATTTCACACCCCCATGGCATCACCAGCCATGCCGGAATGACTGATGGGGACAAAAGCATCCTGAGGTGCCTGCAGCTACATTTCACCAACAGCCAAGGCCATAGAGCTGTATCTATAGGCACTGTATGCACACAAATACAGTGCTCTATATGAGCAACACAGTGCAAAAACTGCTGTCCTCCACCTCTGTTCCCCACATCTGTCAAGATGCCATCAGCAGCCCCCACCACACTGTAGTTAACCCTGAAGCAGCTTTCCAGGTAGAAAACCTCACCTTTGCTTCCACCCTTTCCCCTTGCCCAGCATCACCACTTCAGCCACAAGCAGTTTCCGTACCACGACCAAAGCAAAGCCATGCCACACGTACTTTCCAAGCTGTCCTTGTCCCAGCAGATACGTGTCCTTTTCCTGGTTCTCATGCTTTATATGCACTCTGGCAAATGACCTCTGCTCCCTCTGACTAACAGAGCAAATGGTAGCTTAGGTGCAGCTTTTCACAATGGCAGCTTCCCTGTGCATTCCTACTGCCAGCCCTCACCTTTCCCCACCCAGTCACTCTCCAGGCCCAGAGCCCTGGTGGGAGAGGTTTTCAAAGAAGGGCAGTTTGTTTCCAGGCTCCTGTGCTGCCCTAAGCCATGAGCTGTTCCTTTGTCAAACCTGAGCATCTGCAAGAACTGTCTGTAACTGCAGTGGGTGACACAGGGGCAGCCTTTCTCAGGCTAAAAATGCATTTTCCTGCATTGCCAGGGATCATCCATCTGAGCCATCTGGGTTTAAGCAGTTGGGAGTGCCATCACATCCACCCACCCCTCAGCACAGACAGTGCCACTACTTGCCCTTAAAAAGTTTTATGGTAAAGGTGAAGGTGGAGTGGGGACAAAAAAATAATCATATTCTCCTTAAAGAATGAAACTGGGAGATATTTGCAGGGATCAAAAGTCCTTTAGCATTTCTCTTGAGAGTGATGGAGAGAGGGTGGATGCAACCTCCACCTTGAGGATGGGAATGGAGGGCTCACAGCCCAGTGCAGACAGACAGGCTGTGTAATGCCACGCAGGAAGATGGCACTACTTGTACCTAGAGAGGACACAGATAACCCACAACAAAGACGTTTTTTATTGTAGGTGCAGAGGAATTCATGCTCAGGGTCCATATCTCTTCAACATGAAGGTGAGCTGGTGCCAGGTACCCCATGCCTTTCTATTCAGAAAGGTGTCACTCACCAACACCAGAACCTGACTGCAGGAAGACCCAGCTCTGCCCTGCAGCAATAGTCATTTTCCCAAATTTTAAAACTTGGATGAGCAACACTGACTCCTTCAATGTATTAAATACCTTTTCTAACAGCTGATCCAACAACAAAATACTAGTGAAAATCTCTCTCTGCATCAGGCACAGGGAAATCTCAGCTACACCAAGGGCTGCTGAGATGGATGGAGCAGGAGAAGGATTGGTGCTCTCAGGTGGCACAAGAGCGACATACACAGAGGTAGGAAGACAAACTCAAAACTTTATTTCTGCAGTTAAGTAGGGAAAATCAAATGCAGTCAAGGCAAGCTCCACATGGTGCTTTTCCCCAACAGTCAGAGCAGTGGTGACTCCTGCTTGCAGCAGTTCCAAGGATGCAGCGAGGATGGCAGCATCTGCAACAGGATGGAAGAGGAGTGTCAGGACTGAGATGTGCCTCACCACACTCTGTGTATCGCCCCAGTCCTCCCTCCTCCACCCTGCACAAGGTCCCCAGTGACATTTTGCTTCAGGACATGTCACTCTGGTCAACTGTCCATGGCCATTTCCCCACTGCAGCAAACTTGGTCCGGTGTCAAGACGTTGGCAGGAGAGGCTCTGGGAAGCCACCAGTCTGCATGTGACAGCAGCTTTATGGACGAGCACCACCAGCCCTGGCTTACCAGAATATGCCAAGCTCCCTCCTGCGGTTGATGTCTCTCTTCATTTGGCAAACAGAGCAAACAGTGCACCACAGGGTGACACAGTAGTCAGAGCAAATGGACCCCTGTTAGGGAGAAACAGGTTAGGGACAGAGGTTTCCCAGAAACCAAGTTTCAGCCAAGAAAATGTTAATCACATTCCAGGTCAAGTACTCTTTTCTTCTCAGCAGGCTGCAGCATCCTGAGTAGAAAACACTGAAGCCTTGGGCTGGCAAATCCCAGGAACCATGGAAAGGAAGGAAGGAGCCCTTTGTGCAGGCTGCAGATAGCTACTTATCTTTTGACTTCTGAGGTTCAGACTGGGAAGAAAAACACTGACAGGAACAGACAATGTGGGGAAAGTGAACTTGGGACCCTATGGCTTGCCCTTGGGATGGCAGCAACCACCTCCCCTGCAGGAAGAAACACCCTCACATATGCACTGTCTACCCTCCTCCCAGACCTTACTATGGATCTTTATCCACGTAACCAGCTTCACCTATTCTTTATTCAGCCCACAGTTATCTCAATCAAAGCTCAAAGACGGAAGCAGCAGCTGAGGTGGGTACGAATGGGAAAAAAAGGGGAAGTGGCAATCACTGCTGTCCTGAGCCCCCCCTCTAGTGCAGAGAGAGGGGCCTCGGGGACAACCTGTCTTTCAGGCTCGCAGCAGCAGGGTGAGGGGGCAGGCTCAGCACTGACCGGGATGTTGTATCGGGTGCGGTACAGGGTCCTCATGGCCACGCTGGTCCCACACAGGCAGCACTCGTTCATGTCCCCAGCCACCTGGCATGCCAGGCAGGGGAAGCAGAACATCCCGCAGCAGCCTGGCAGGGGAAGAAACACAGCCCTGGCTGAGGCTCTGCCTGCCCGCCTGGAAGCACCGGAGCAGCTGGGAGAGCCAGGCTGCCCGGCTGCACAGCGGCACCACCGCGCCAAGCAGCCGGGGCAAGGAAAGCGTGTCCAGGGCACTCACAGACGCCACAGTCGGAGCAGCAGTCCATCAGGCCTGTCTGCCACGTGCATCTCGAGACAGAAGACATGGCCCCGCCGAATTGGGGCTGGATCGTCACAACGGTTGGGACAGCCATTCCCAGGCCCTCTTCTGAAAGAGACAGGAAACAGGATAGTTGTCACCCTGGTTTTTTAAGATTTTCTAAGCCCTCTGATGTTGACATTCTTGTAGTGAATTTTATCACACACTTTCTGTAAATAAGCCATTGTTTTGTCTTCCTTTATGGAGGAGGAGAAAGTTGATGGACTGTTGGTTTGTCCAGTGTGATTGAAGAGGTGTCACTGTCACCCTCCAATCCACTGTCACTTTTGGAAAACTATAAATGTTGGGAGTCAGAAAATAAACTGCCCTTTTTCTTCCTTCACCTTGAGAACGGTGGTGTGCTTGTGTTCTTTCGTGTCCTATAGTGACAGACAGTCAGTGAAAAAACTGTGGTTGGTCTGAACCTCCAACCAAACTGGTGACTACCACCCTTCAGCAGGCCTCCTTTTGCCCAGCCCCCTAGCTGCCACTGGAGGTGATAGAGCATAACCATATCTTGCCTGCATTTCTATCTGTTCAAGGTTTTCGCATTATCTGCCATTTTATCCAGCCTTCAAAATAGCATCACTGATGTTCCCCACTCCACTCCATAAAGGCTTTGCTAGTGCTTAGCCATGACTCATTCCCCTCGTGCTGAACTGGGCTGGGCAGTGAACCCAAGCTAAAGGGAGTGACTTGAGCACTCCAGTTGTTTGACTCGGTGTATTTTACACAGCATGGGCACAGGGTATGTGGGAAACACCTGTGGGCTCATTTCCTCATAACAAAGCCAGGCTACACACAAGAGAGTAGCATAGAAAACTCGTATCTCTGGTTTCCTGATGTAGGGAGCCAGAAAAAGAGAAAATCAATGTCCAAAGTCTGAAATACTGTCCTTGCCTTTATGTGGTTAAGCAAGCAAGTAAACCTTGAAAACCAGTAAACCTCAGGTCTAAAATAATAATAATAATGATGATGATTAGAATGATAACAGTAAAAATAGCAACAAGAGCAATTTCTTTCTGCTTCTAATTCCCTAGCCAAGTAAAAAAGCACAAAGTTTTTCTAGGTAACAAATCTAAGGAAGTTTGGGGTTGGGTGAGGTTCTCTGAGATAACATAAACTGCCTGCTCACATTTGTTGAGCCTTCTTTTCTGTAAATTGAGTGGATTTATTTTCTGTCTTAGAAACAGCAGTTTGACAAAAGCAGACCCACCCTACTGGGTGGTCAGCCTCTTCTATCTCCTCCTCCTCCTCCTCCTCCTCCTCCTCCTCCTCCCCCTCCTCCTCTTGCTTCTGAGCTCAGAAGCCAGAATAGAAACAAATGAAGGAGTGATGCTGGGGGAGGGGAAGCACCTTCTTTCTCCATCCTTTGGAGTAACATGTGCTTCTCAGGAATCCCACTCATGGCTTCAGCTGGCAGCACACACCAGTCTGCAAGCCCCGCAGGAGTGCAGCTGGGGGTAGTATCAGGTGTGTGTCCAGAGAGAGGTCCAACGCCTCTGCTAACCCACAGCTTCCCTCTGCCTGACAACAGCAGTGCCACCCACACAAGTATTATTCACCCATTTTCTCCTCTCCTAGCTGCAAACAATAATGAAGAGTTTGGAGCATAGCTGCTGTTGCCACCAACAGCACACCCCATGGAAGGGACAAGCAACACATGGAGAGAGCAGGTATCAAAAGCCATCAATATCCAAACTTCTGGTAGGGCAGCTCAGTTTAAACAGAGAGTACTGAGTACCAGTCAGATTCCTTCAACACATTTATACAATTGTGTTAGCATCAGAAAGCAGTAAGCAAAGGTAAACTCTCCATAATCCAGCTTTTGCGCATAGCTTTTTAACCCTCCGCCCTCCCCCTCCTTCCCCAAGTAGGATTTGCCAGATAGTTTGATTTATATTTTGTGCTAAGCAGGAAAAAAGAAAAAAAAACCTACTTTGACACTATTATCCCACTCTTCCAAGGCTAACAAGTTACTAATATTTCCATGCTTTTAGAGAACTAACCTGGTGAGCAGCCTTGCCTCCTCTCCCTGCACAAAGAGGCTCCGGCAAAGGTGAAACTAAACTTACTCCCTCGGATGTTCTTATTGGCAGCCAGCAGTAAAAAACGTACAATGAGTGGGAGGTAACTTGCAGGGGGAGGTCAGGAGTTGTGCCCTGTCCTTACAACCACAGACTTTACAAGCGCAGAACACAGTAATTTATTTTTCCTTTTCCCAAGATTAGTTATTTCTTTTTTTAAAAGAAATGTTTGCATGTTTATTGTCTTATTCCCTTAACTTTGCCCACATGATGCTGCTGCTCAGGGAAGAGCAGTCCTGAATAATGTACTTTTATCAGAACAGACATATAGTGTAGCATTCTGTTTTTTAATTGTAATGCATTTCTAGCAGTCAGTTTTGTAATCTTTCTTATTTTGTACTGTTATAGCATATTTTATTCTTGATGGATTGCTCCTTTCCTCCCTGTGTTACTGGGTTTGCCCTGGCTGTCCATCTCTCCAAAGATCTGCCCCTCTGTTCCCTCTTCCTCCTCCTATTGAATGTCAATCCCTCCCCAAGCCTGCCTCTTTTTCTAGAAACTTCCCTATCAATCTTGTGTCCTTCAAAACCCCACTGGTTTGTTTAAATTATTTTCCTCCCCTGCAGTCTCTTATTGGTTTAAACATTCTATTCCCCGGCCTTGTGTTCCACCCCCAATTTCTCCCAATTGGTCTAAGATTGTCTCCTTCCCTGGGACCTCCTCCCCCTTATAATCTGATGTATGCGTTTGGGTTTGTCCTTTCCGTCACTGAACCTCCAGGAATAAACTTCTTTGGAAACCATACAGAGGGCCTCTCCCTGATCCTTGTCCCTACCCTCGGCACAGTCTGCAGTCTGCCTGAGCCGTAGAGCTGCCGTGCCCTGCAGCTGCACCCCGGACTGGGCAGCTTTCTGGGGGCAGCCCACCTGTGCTGCCGGTGCCGGGAGCTGGTCGGAATAATCCAGCACTGTGGCAATACAGGTTTTCACTTCTTAGAAAACACATCCTGCATGGGGAGGCTTTCCATTATAATTAGGCTGATTCCCTAAGTGCTTGTTACAGGCCATGTAGCCCAGCCACTACAGTAAAATTAACTGAGCAATTACCATACACACATAAATTTCACTTCATAAGATACTAATATTACAGTTTCTACACTAACATGCCCCAAATACGTAACCACTCATGTCCCGTGCAAGACAGTTTTGGACACACTTCCAAATTTTGTGGAGAATCTGTGGCACTAGGACAGCACTTTTTGTTTCCCAGCAGGATGCACATAGCATGCAGAGATACCAGAGAGGGTCTGGGTGGCTGTTTCTCGGGAGCAAGTCAAGTTCAGTGTATCCCATGGGAAGTGCTGCTGGTGAGATTCCCTTCTCTCTCGCCCTCATGAAGAATGGGGAAAGGAGAAGTTTGGGCTAAACGTCAATATGGCAGCTTTGTCGACAGGCGGGGACTTAGGGTGCTTTATGTGAAGGCTTTTACCAGTAGCGCTGCTGAGAAAACAGGGAGATGTGCCTTGAAATGCTTCCCTTGGCTTCCAGCAGCTCCAAAGTTTAACTGTGTCTGTCCCTGCTTTACAATGGGGCTGCCCGGCCACTCCCTGTCTGGCTCGTACACAGTTGGTGTTCTTTGTAAGAACATTGCAATAGGCTATGAAAACTGAGGTATGCAAAAAGTTGTAAATCAGCAGATCCTCCCTAGAGGAGGAGATGCCTGACATCCCAGCAGCTGGCTGGATGAAGCTCATGGCCTAGGAGTCTGCTGGGGAGGAGGGAAACAGGAAGTTGAAATGCAGTCAGGTTTTTTAGGTGGTAAGAAGGAAAAGCTCCAGAGAGACCTCAGAGCACCTCCCAGTACCTAAAGGGAGCTACAAGAGAGCTGGAGAGGGACTTTTCACAAGGGCATGTAGAGACAGGGCAAGGGGGAATTGCTTTGAACTGGAGGACGATAGGTTTAGTCTGTATTACGAAGAAATTCTTCATTGTTAGGGTGGTGAGGCATTGGAATAGGTTGCCCAGCAAAGCTGTGGATGCCCCATCCCTGGAAGTGTTCAAGGCCAGGTTGGATGGGGCTTTGAGTAATGTGCTCCAGTGGAAAGCATCCCTGCCCACAGCATGGGGTTTGAAACTAGATGATCTTTAAAGTCCCTTCCAAACCAAGCCATTCCATTTTTATTTCTAAGAAGACAATGGAAAAATTCCACTGAAATCAATACTCACCAATTTAACATGTAGTACAGTAAATGTAATACTGATGAAGATTCAGGAGCACAGATTAAAAAAAAATCTCCCTTAATACCTTTTTGCTTTCTCTGCGAAGGACGAGGTATGGATTACACAGTCTACCTCGGTACACAGTCTACCTATGTATTTTATGGAGCAGCTACAAGCAGAAACTCATCTATTCCAGTTTGGGCCACTCACATGTAAAAGTTTGTGCTTGTTCTCTGTACCACTTAAAATAAGTCCAACCTGCAGCTTCAAACATGACCACAAATGAGCAAAGCCACTTTCCCCAGCATGCTGCCTTGTACTATTTACACAAACTAAGGTGCCTTCAGTGGTAAGAGGTGTGTTCATTCACAGAGGGTCCATGAATCCCATTGGTGTGCAGGTCAGGGGGGCTGTCTGGCACAGGAGGGTGCCTGGGGGCCTCTCTCCAAAGCTCTGGTCCCACCAGTCCTTTCCAGAGACAGAGTTCTGTTTCAGACATGGAGAAGGTCTTCTGAATCAGAAACTTCACCTTTTTTTCTAGATGTCTCCACAGCTTCAATGGAAGAACATGTTACCCACAAACCTTGCTGTCTTCCCACAGCTTGAAATGGCTCAGGCAGAAGGGACATTCCTGCAATGGTAAAAGCTGCAGGAGAATGGAGCTGAGTAAGTGCAAGGGAAAATTTTCACAGCTCTTAGAAATGTAGCCGAGGGTCAGTTGCACATCTCACCAACACTGAAGCCATTGCAGTTGGTACAAGCAGAGCTGCTCCCATGTTTGCACATCCCTCATCTCTCCCATGCCAGGAACACTGCACACAGTGGGGAGAGTCTTGGGTGGCTGATCAGACAGGAAATGATGCTATGGCTGGGAGCGTGCAGTGCCGTCTGGGCCAGGGGCCTGAACCCCTGTGCCACAGGCGCCGAAACATAAAGTCCAGCACACAGTGAAGAGCTCCCAGCCAGGGCCAAAGGGTACCACCAGCTTCACAGCAGCTCTTAGTCACAGCTGCTCAGACCTAAAAGTGGTTTCAAATCCCTCTACAATTGCATGCTAGCACTAGCAATGGTTTGTCACAGATGTTTCACACATCTTGTGTGAGAGAGACATCACACATCTTCTGGCTGAGCTTCCGCTTCCTGTGGCTCGCTGCCTTTTCATGCTTTCAGTGGTGTGACTCTTTCTCCATGTCACTCAGACTTACAGGATAATGCCCTGTGGGAATCAAGCTTTACCTCAGGAGCTCACAAGGTATAAAACAACTAAAGTAAAAAGCAACAAGGCAATCCTCTTGTTACAAACAGATCAGTCCAACTTATATATTTTGTAGTCTGCTGCTTCATTAACTGCCTAAATCTCACTGAGTTGCACATAAACAGAGGCAGAACTACCAGCGGGTGCAAGTGTGGATCTTCCTGTACCTATCCCCATCCCCCCATAGAATGGTGGGAAGCAGGAGAACCTCAGCAGTTCAGCTGCTCTTGGGTCAGCTCCAGAGGCTTTCTGGAGTAAGCTGACCCATGGCTAATTTCCAGCTTGGACATGTGCTCTTTGCCTTTTCTATGGCAGTTTTATCCCAAGCTGACAGCTTCCTCCAGAGCAATGCAGGGGACGATGGACCTTCCCTTCTGCTGTCCCTTGTGTCTGCCACACGTGGTGTCCTTGCTTTAACACCTGAGCAGGAGTGAAGTGAACAGCCACACAGGATGCATCATGAAGTTAATCCAGCATAACCAAGGTATTAGCAAAAGGACATCCAACACACTTTGCAATGGTATTTGACAGGTGAAAAGTATTTTTTTAATGTATTGATGTTATTTAGCAGAATAAATTGTACTGTTGATTAAAAAAGGCCTTTACTACTTAATAATAATGATGTTTAAGACAGATGGGAGAAGGTATTGAGAGAGTTGAACCCAGAGAGATGATGTGCAAGTGGGAGAACTTAAATCTTTCTGTTTTTCAGGCAATGAACCTAAAATACAGCTATGTCTTATCTGTGTGAAATGAAATTAAGATGAATTTGGAAAACTCACACAGGAAATATGAAGTGATTTTCAAGTTTTGGACATGAGGACTGTTTTGAAACTTTAATTTACACTGTGTTTAGCAACACCTTTTTCCTCTTCTCATTTTAAGACAAACACTTGTGACAAGCGGCCATCAGACAAAGGACACCAGAAGGTACAAACGCATGACAAAATGTGAGCTCTTCCCAAATATGAGCTACTTAAAGATGCTTTAATATGTTAAAAACAGATTAATAACTTTTGCCACCACCTCACTAAAGTAACACTACTGAAACTGATCCATACTAGTTTACAAGACTTTCTAATTACTAGTAAATGGCTAATAAACAAAGTTCAAGTTGGATGCACCAAAATTCTCCCTCTACAAAATGCAGCTATGTCACAAAACTGATCAGAAGATTATGATTTTTCATTATTAAACTCTTTTCTTCAACTTAATACTTTCTCCACCCCACAAATACAAACCCTATTGAAGAACAACTTCTGTGTAAGGACCATTTAATTAGCCTGCACTTGCTATTTTTACTGTTTCTAGGCATTCCCCTAGAAACAGGTTTTTCCTGTAAGACTACAAATAAGGCCGGTAGGCATAAGTCAAAACAAGCGGAATCAAAAAAAAATGTCAACAATTTGCATTGACAGACAAATTTGTAGCCCACAGTCAACCATGGCTCACACACATTTGGCAACAGCTCTGGGCTTCTCTGTTTTTGTTTTCAGTCCTTAGTCTGTGTTCAAATCACTCTTGACAAACAAGCTTAGCTCACTCTGTGCAGGCAGCTTTGCAGAAGCCTGTCCTTTTCACATGGAACGCACCTGCTGCAGCAATCACAGCAAGAGCAGAAAACCGTCTTAAATACTTCTCTACTGACTCCTTAATGTGGACTTCACACATTTAGAGTCCTGACTGTTTCTAGACATCCCAGAAGAAAAATAGTTTTTGCAACTCTTCCATGAAGCAAGCTCCAACTCAAACTCAAAATTACCTTTGTAATAAATCAGACCATCAAACATGTACTGCCAGATTTATTTACATACAGAAATCATTTTGCATTTTTACCCATGCTGTCACTAAGAGACACCTGTTTCATATAAAATCTTGCGTTCACAGTCTCCAGAGCTTGACAGAAGTTTGCTGCTACTACACAGGACCAGCAGAGCTTTTTGGAGCTCTTTTTTTGGAGCTTCTACGCAAATTGAAGTTATTCCCAGATAACCAAAACTTCCACTGTAGAATTATCAAAATTGCATGATTTCAGAAACAAGAATGTTTCCACCAGATTTTATAAATAAACAATATAAAGCAGTTATATTTGTATTACAAGTGTTTTCCTTCTTACAGTATCTACACTTCAGTTAGACTAAAATATCAGTATAGTGATTTCAACTATCTGTTCTCTGAAGGCTCTTCTGCATTTAAGCCTTTTCATTTCCACAGATTTCCAAGCACAATCCCTATGAAGAGCAGAATTCCTACAGTACGATTTGAAGAAAATTTTTTCCAACAGTCTTCGGGCTTGTCTATGTCCAAAGTGTAAATCTGCAAAGGTACAGTATAACATTAGAGGATTATTATTATTCTACAGATTCAAAAATATCTTACACATCACAAAATTATCTGCAACTTCAAAAAATTATTCTTAAGCTCTAAAGTCTACCCTTAACAGGAATACTGTGTTTTAAATCTTTTTTTGCATAACTGGCATCTGTGTTTGACAGATTTTTTTCAACATACAGCAGAAAAGTCAAGGATCTCGTATGAACATGATTCCCAGACCATCTCAATGGAAGACTATATAAACAGCCCAGTTACTGGTGTGTCTGGATTGACACTTAGAAGTGCAAAAATATCTGGGCATGTAAATAAGTTTTGAGATTTTCCTCAGTAAGTTGCCAGCTAATTCTTCAATGTAACTTTAAATAAAAATGAATGCACTTTTCCATCTCTGTTACAAGGTGTTTTTCTATGTTTCAGTAGAGACAAGGCACTGGAGGGCCAGCAGCAAACCAGAGCAAGTGCCAGACCCTGCCTTGCCACACAGGCTGGTTTCAGTCCAGTTGCTCTTAGCCAAGTCCATGCAATTCCCTTCCAAACAAGGACCAGGACACCTGCAATAGCAGCCAGAAGGCCTGGCTTACCCACACGGCAGCTCTCTGCTGTGAGTCACAACTAAAAGTGGAAAAAAAAACCAACCAAAAAAATCCCAACTCGCAAAGTACAGCAAGAGCAAATTTACTGAAAAAGTATTCCCAAAATCAAAATTTGGTGCAAGTCTTGAGCACGATAACAAGAGGAAATGTTGAGCAAAATGAGTGAAAGGATTAACAGAGAAGGAGCCCCAAAAACCTCAAACTTTGCACTTGAGCCTTCGAAAAAGTTAAAATAGAAAGAAGTATTTGACTGAAAGAAGTGAAACCTTCCCCAGGAAATCTGCTTCATTTATGGTTGTAGAGAGAAACAAGGGCTGGGTCCTGGTCAAATAATCAAAAAAACTCTTCACAAGCTTCTCAAATATGATGTGATCCACACCCTTAAGAACCTGTCAGCTCCTCAGACACTGGGAACTTGAAACACTGAACTGGCAAATTAAACTAAACAGCAGCTAAGCTATTATTTCAGAAACACATGGAAAGTAGAAGATGTTATTTTTCTATTGGCACACTTCTTGAGAGGGATACAATTTGACATCATCATGACCCAAATTTTTCTGCCTCAGGCAGAAAAAATTCAGTGAATCAAGGAAATCTTGGAAATCCTGACCCTCAAGCATCTTACTCAGCTTTCCAAACTCAGTTAAGGACACAATCAGAAATCTTGAACAAGAAGATAAGCATAAAAATGTTTAAGCAGGGCTATATTAAAATAATTCCTCAAAAAGAAGCTACTCTGTGGTATACAGAACAGTTCTGCTCTTTTGACTTAGGCAGTCCACACAATTGTTAATTCCCCATCATTTATACTCATTAGTCTGCATCCTCACTTATAAAGATACTTAAACATGGTTCTCATTTATGACAAAACTGCAGCACAAAGGCTCTCTGACAATTCAAACTGTAAATGACCATGCAGTGGACATAGTATTCTTTTCCTCATGCATTTCCAACCACAGTCACTATGAAAACAGTGGCCAGACTACATCACCACAAGGATTCTCTTACCCAGTGATATATTTAATATCCATTACCTGCATGAGCTCCACCCACTAAAATGCAACATTATGATCAACGTGCTTTATAAAAAGTTCCACATTACCATTCCAAATTTAACTTCTCAGACTAGCAATGGTTTTACTACTTGCAATACACAATACTCTGCCATCCCTTACCTATCAAGACCAGCAATTAATTTTTGAATAGACTGACTTGTCACTTACTACAACACTGTGTAACACAGTTGTTAGGATTCAGAAATTACAAGATAACAAGATCCTATCTGCATCCTTTACTGACAAAGCTAATCTCTTTCTTTCTGTTATTCATAAAAATTTCTAAATAAATGCAACTACAAGAGTGAATTGGATTGTTCTCTGCTTTTAAGAGAACTCTTTAGAACTGTCAATTAACATAAAATTATAATGTTAACATCTGCTATTATGTGTGCTAGACACTGCAAGAACTGAATCAGAGTAGTCAACACCGCAGTATTTTGCAGCACATTGAGGTGGATCTAGCAGCAGCTGCTGCTGGCAGTGAGAAGAAAACCCTTTCCTTGAGATCACAGCTTAATGTGTGGCACTTCTCTTGGTTACAAACAAACTGAAACTCAGTGCTCCACTGTTTGTGGTCAGGACTGAAGGTCTCCTCAACCAAAAGGTCTGCAAAAGGCTCTTCAGAAGATGAAGCTTATCGTCAGAAGACTTCAGTTCTCTGTACAGGAACTGCTTTTCATGGGTAGCTCATTAACTGATGGGAGTTGAAAAGCCCTCTGACTTCTTAGTAAGAACTTCCTCATGGAAAAAGTATGAATAAATCCATCAAACCTGGTGTGCCAGGTGAGTCCCTACGGCAGCCACAGCCGAGTAATATGGGAGGGTTTGGTTGCAATTCATCCCTGCCACACACAAACTCAGGAGCATTGCCAGGCTGAAGCCACTGAGCCACTGCTTTGTGTCCTTCTTGAAATGCAATGCAGTTGACTTCACACCAATCATGATGTCATCCCTCTTATCCTGGAATGAAAAGATGAAATACCACAAAATCCATAATCCAATGCCACTTCATAAGAAAAATAAAAATTAAGGACTTGCTTAAATTTTCTATGCTTCTTACTAGGAGCCCAATTTAAGGGTGGTTGTAGGTCCCCACACTAAAATTTAAACTAGAAGGCTGGTCTTAGAGCTGTTTAGCAGCCAGGAGTTAATAACAATGTCAAAGATATTTCCACAATGCAAAAGCATAAGAGCACAAAGGGTATTGCACTTCCATCTTTCCACCTTGTAAAACCTTGGCAAACAGCAATAACATTTTGAAGGGCTGGGACTTCTTTGGGGCTGCTTCAGCTCAGCTGCAGGTGAAGAACTGCAAGAGGTTAGTTCTGCTGTTTGACAACAAATTTGTAAACGAAACACACAAACTTGTGTGTTTAAACACGGGTATCTGGAAGGTTTCACTGTCACCCTACCTGATGTGCATAAATGGTGTCGTACACCAGTGTCCACATGACTCCAGCAAAGTACAAGGGCAAACACACAGACCACTCACATGACCCTTTGATGGCAGACCAGCCAAGAAGGGCTCCCCAATTAAATGTAAATCCTAAAAACATTAAGAGAATTAAAAAAATAGAAATTATTTTTGAAAGAACGCCAGCAGCAATTAAATACAATTTATCTGAGAGTGTATCATATCAGCAGCCTTTTGTATAATACCAACATCTCTATTTTTCTACCACTTATTTTCAGGCAGGTAATAAATATAAATAATTTGACATTTAATACCCTGGACATGCAAGAAAAAATACATATGCCACACATTTTTCCCTAATTTGAGTTTCCCTACACTAATTTGACTTCATTAGTGTAGGGAAACATTTGCACAGAACTATTCCAGAATACTCTAACAACAGGTCTGAAGGTAAAATGCTCAAGTGTCAGTGTAACAAAACATGTCAGGATAACTAGCTGCAAAACAGTACACAGCAGCCAACTATGATACTTCTAGTCTGAAAATGACAATTTTTTGTTAAAATTGAAGCTGAAGACAGCTGGAATATGAGAGCCAATATACACAGGTATGTTTTAGTAGCTCAACCCAAAATACGAGCACCATCAGTATCTGTTCAGGAGTTATTTTAGAAGCTGAAGACTAAAATGCTGTACAGACAAATCTGTATTTAGGAAGGGTTTTTAAATAACTGCAAAACTACAGCTCATTCTCAAATGACAAATGTTTATTTCCACCCTACTCTTCTACCTCCTATCACAGCATCAAAACAAGGAACTGATTTCTAATAACAAAAAAAACCCAACCCCAACCAAAGCCACACATCAACGCCAATGCCTGTCATAAATTAAGAAGCTTGTGGCACAACAGAGATTTGTCTGTAAGGTATTTCTATTTTGATATAAAGTTATACAAAGTCAGATTGCTAAAGCTCAAGTACTAACTTGTAAAACACCCCAAAAACTACATCTGAAATTAAAAAAAGAGAAAAAATCTTTCCATCTCACCTAAAACTAGCTGTGGCCAGTATGTTATTCTCTTCATCAGAGGGTAGGTGATCACAAGGAATAAAGAGGATGCTCCCAGAATGATACTGTAAAAAGTACCAAGAGAATTACTGTTTGCCAGGCTAAAGATCAGTAGATGTAGTGCAGGATTGCAGGAGCTGTACACGGTACTGAACTAATTCTTTCCTTTCAATTACAATTCCATGACTAATAATATCCTCCCTCTGACCCCAACACCTTTTCTACTCAAAATCTCTGTGCTTAACTCAGGACCAAGAACCAACCAGACTTTAAAAACCAAAAGGTAACTCATACATCACCTGTAGTAATTCAGACACAGAAGCACACACAGTGCCAGGCTGAGCTGTCCCCCGAGAAAAACCAAGGACTGGAAAGTGGAGATATCTCCAGCTGCCAGGGGTCTGCTTGCTGTCCTTGCAACCTAAAAATGGAAATAATATTACCACTAGGTACATCTGTAACTGATGGGCAATTTACAATGTTTTTTTCCTATTTTCTGAAGAGAAATGAAAAGGTCCTAATTCTGTTGTTTGCTTTTGTTTCTCTCTAATGGCATTTTCAGAGTCCAGTCCCATTGATGTGGAGTTAATAGCTGTGAAAAGACATTTAATCCCAACTGGGATACAGTGGAGTTTAGAAACTGTCTGGAGCAAGAAATCATACAAGGTAAACTGAAGAAAGAAACAAGTAACAGAAAAAAGTTAAAATAAATGGTGAATACTTGCCAAAGGTTACCAACGCCAAAAAAACACCAAATGACTGAATTTCACCTCAACATGAGGAAGAACTTCTCTACACTGAGGGTGGCAGAGCACTGGAATAGCCTGCCCAGGGAAATTGTGGAGTCTCCCTCTCTGGAGACATTCCAACCCCACCTGAACATGTTCCTGTGTCACCTGCTCCAGGTGACCCTGCCTTGGCAGGTTGGACTGGATGATCTCCAGAGGTGCCTTTCAACCTAACAATTCCATGAAATTGTGCATGTTGATGAAAATGGTGTCAAGTCTATTCAATGAGGTTCCAAAGCCAACTTTTACACTTTTACAGAATATTCTGCACATAAAAAGTATCTTGCCAATGCTTGAATAATGTGAATTTAAATAAACCCTTTTAGCTTGTTCTCCCCTCTGCCATCAGGCTATGCTAACATCAAATACTGCTTTTGGAGCAGTAAACATGCACTTAACATACCTGTGACCAATTCCACTGCACAGGGCAACCAAACATGGGATGCTTCACTTAAAGAAAATATGTCCCAAATAATCAGTAACACAAAATCTAAACCCCAAACCACCATCACCTACACCAACCAACTCCTGCTGTTGGCCTGGCCTCTATGGCACCTCTGTTGATGGAAGCCTTTTAAGGTACCCCAGAAAAAGCTGTGAAGGCAATTTATAAAACTTTTTATCTGACCACATCACATAATGCACAAATTAAACCATTATATTGAAATTCCCTCTTACTTATCACATCCCCACATCAAATCTGTTCAGCCTATGTAGTTGTTAACACCTTCCAAACCCTAAGCCATAAACCCCATTCTGATTCCCTGCCTTCCCAACAGCACAAACACAAGTGCCATACTAAGAACTTCACATACTGGATTGGCTCATTTTTCTGCGTCTTGCAGGGCCGAAACCCAAACTCCAAAACCACAGGAGCAATACAGGAAAAAAAAAAACAAGAGGAGCAAACAGCACCACCAGGATGCTTCCCTCCAAGCCTGAACCTGTGCACGTTTCAGAATCTCACTCGGCACTGCCTTTTACTTATTTCCCTCTTCTGAACAAATGGGAGATGATAAATGAAAACATACAACATAACATAAGGAGATTAGGTCAGGGCTGGGCATGATACTCTGAACAGCCAAAATTAACAATACAACAATAAAAGGAAATGCTGCTCCTCAAATTAGGGGGGGGAGGAAAGTAATTCTTGGACAGATTTTCACTAGCAAGTGTAGCAAAAAAAGTATTACTTGGTTTGTTCTGTGGTGCAAAACAAGGTTGAAAAATAAACTTGTTCAAGCACTGCCTAAAGCAAACAACAGCATGTATTTTATCTTACATAGAGGTGAGTATTCTAGAAGACTTACTACAGTCCTGGACAGAGAAATAAAATACTTTCTACTGTTTTTGGAGGAAATGTAGACAAATTAATTGCGTGCATCTCAGACAGAAACATGGAGGAATTCCTGAAGCTGGAGCCTGCACTCATCAAGGAATCACTAGTGATGTTCATGTACTCCAGTGCCTTCAGAATCCTTAGTGCATGGCTGAGAAAAAACAGCATGTGTTAAGTGGAGTTTCTCTCCCTGGAGACATTCAAAATGCATTTGGATGTGTTCCTGTGTAACCTGCTGTAGGTGAGTTGGCCTTGGCAAGGGGGCTGAGCTAGATCATCTCCTGAGATCCCTTCTAACCCTAAAAATTCTGTTGATTCTCTCACAATGGAGATGAATGGGCACATGCTTGGCTCTCTGAATCACAGAAGGGCTTGGGTTGTAAGGGAACCTTAAAGATCACCTCATTCCAACCCTCGTGTTGTGGGCATGGGCACTTTTTACTAGACCAGGTTACTTGCAGCCCCATCTAACATGGCCTTGAACACTTCCAGCGATGGGCCACCTAAAACTTCTCTGGGCAACCTATTCCAATGCCTCACCATCCTCAGAGTGAAGAACTTCTTCCTAACATCTAACCTAAACCTACTCTTTCAATTTGAAGCCGCGCCCCCTTGTCCTGTCACGGCACGCTCGTGTAAGCGGCCTCGCCGCGCGGTTCGCTACCTGTCTGTCATAGTCGCGGTCCCACATGTCATTGATGGTGCAGCCGGCCCCTCGCATGAGCACGGCTCCCACGCCGAACAGGGACAGCATGCGCCAGTCCGGGAGGCAGCCGGGCGCGGCCGCCAGCCCGATGCTCCAGGTACACGGCAGGTAGAGCAGCCACGTCCCTGCGGGGAGACAAAACCCGCGGGCGGGCTCAGCGGGGAACGGGAGGCCACGGGGGCCCGCGGCCCCGGCCCTCCCCGCCGCGCTCACCGGCGGGCTGGTGCAGGCGCATGAGCCGCAAGTACGGCTGCAGCGGGGCCGGCGCGGCGCGCACCAGCTCGGCCGCCGAGAAGCTGCGCGGCCCCGGGGGCGCGGCGAACCGGCGGAGCAACAGCGGCGGGGCGGCGGCGGCGGCGGCGAGGGGGCGGGCGGGCGGCGCGGAGCCCGAGTGTGTCCCGGAGCCCGGGGACACCCCGGCACAACCGCGCCAGCAGCGCCGCCGCCATCTTAGCGCCGCCCCGCTGCCGGCGGGACGTAGTCTCGCAGCACTGCGCATGCGCGGCGCCCCTGGGCGTCCCGCGCCGGGCCTGAGGCGGGGCGGGGGTGGTGTCTTCCCGGTGGAATCCTCGTCGTCGAAATTTAACGTGATCGTTCTTAACATTCGTGTCATCTCCAAGACCTTTCCTCACTGTAGGCAATTAAAAAAGAAAAAAATCCGAGTTCCCATGTGGCCTTTGTGTCTCTTCTCCTCGCTCACTCAGTTCTCCCACCAGCTGTGCGAGGGACTGAAAAGCTGCGGGTTAATGACTCCAACACCCAGCGAGTTCCAAGAGCAGCGCGGTTTTGACTGAGGCCGGGTTTGCACTCCCCGAGCCGGAGGGGAGGAGGAGAGGGTTTGGGATGTGTGTTGGGAAATCTCAGACCAGCTTAGGAACAGCCCGGGTGGCCGTAAGAAACCCACCTTCGCTTAGCAACAGGGGAGGTACCTGGGCATTCCCACCTGAACCAGATTGTGTATTAACCCGTTGAACTTCATGTTTCAGGGGCTTCCCCCACCCCTGACGGATCAACACTGCGATCATCACACATGAAAATTCAATGCATCAATTAAGTCTTGTTGCTGGGTCCGCAGGTGGTGTTATCTGTGCAGAAAAATTCACAGCACCAGAGGTTTATGTCCAAAAAGGAGACAGAGAAGTCCTCTGACTATATTCCAAAAAAAGGGGAGAGGCCATGGGTATTCCCGTGGTGTCTCTCAAGTTTTTGGAGGACGTAGCTTTCTTTTAGTCCTACTTTCCCGGCCACAGGACTCTCTTCCTTTCCCCATTGACTGAGGTACTTGGGAGGTACAGGCTGCCCGAATCACCTAATAGGTATCCCCTTCTAGTAATCACATACACACACACACACACACACACACACACACACACACACACACACACACACACACACACACTCCCCCGCCTTTTCTCTGTATCTCTAAGTCCAGGATTTTAATACGGCTTTAGATGAGGAAGTCTCTGTCTGAAATTTATGGTTACTCCTGTTGCTTCTTTCACCTATCAGCATCTAGCTTTTCCTACAGGCATGCTCACAGTTTGTTTGTAAAGACACATTCTTCTCATTCCCTTCTGATCTTCCCACTGTCTTGTCCTTTCTCTTTCTTTTCCTTATATATTTTCTTAAATTCTATTTTTATATTTCCTATGGTTATATTTCTATAGATAATACCCGAAAGGGCTGCATACCTCCCTTCCATCATTCTAAACTAAACCTGCTATATATAAACACCAGTCATTCATGTGTCATTTCACTCTTCTCTACTCCAAGGGACCCATTAACAAGAGCCTCAGTTACCTCACCTTCAGGGTCATAACACCAACTTATGAGTTATTGCACAAACCAGAGAGCAGAGGACAGAACCACAAAACCTTGGCTTTTCATGGCATGGTTTCAGTGTCTGTGTCCTCACATCTGCCGCTAAAAGATTCCTTGGGGAGTTCATTGTCCTTCTAGAGTATAAATTCTTTTGCGTTACACACTTCTTCAGCTTGAATGACTCACACACTGGTAGAAAACAATGGAAACCATTTTGAACTTTAATTTCCCAAGATGCTGACTAGCAGGAGGAAGTGAAATATGAATGCGATGGAGAAGTGACTTTAATGTTTTGCCAGCACTTTGCCATTGTTTTATTGTTTTATTAGCAGTACTCCACAGCTGTAAAACAATTTGCACAGGACCATAAAGGAAAGAATTGCCCAACTCTGGTGAAGAGTAGCTAATAATCTAGGTTCCATATCATGTTGATAAAGTCATCATGGGCTTTATTCAGATACAGACAGGTACCTGAGGTGTGATTGAATAGTGAGTCCTCGCAATGAATCCCCACAGCCTCTCTGCCTGCCATGTGTGTAGGAACATGGATGCTGATTGTCACCAGGTGGATGTCCTCTGTAGACAGTGCTTTGGTGTTTTATATATGTGAAGTGGCAAGGAAACCCTGGACTGTCTGCAGAAAAATTTTAAGGAGTTTGTGGAAGCAGAGCAGTAAACTAAAGTTTTACAAAGTAAACTTTTACAGTTACTGCTGCTGTATTTATATTCATATTCATAATAAAGTGGCCTGGCCCTTCACTGAAAGACAATCTAGGGAGTAGCTCATTTCAGACTAATAAAGCCCTGCTGTCTTGTTTAGCTGAAATCCAAGTTGATGGTCAAAATGTCCCTGACTCTAAGGTGGTTATCAGTTTCCTTATTTTCACATACACAAAATGATCCCCTGTACCAAAGTGTGATGCAACTTACTCCACCTTCCAGGAGATTCAATGTGAGTAATCTGACCTCGAGTCAAAAGGACAAAAACAAATTGGAATGAGTGTGAAATATGATTCTCCCTGTTCTCAAATAAGTGTACACAGTGTATTCAATCACCCGAGGTCAATGACATTCACAGAGGAATAAAAGCCCCAGAGATAAGGGTGGGGCAGGCATTGGTCCTGTGAGGGTGATGTTCATCTCTGTTTCAGACCATAGCATCCTTGGAGTGCTGAGATCCAGCATCTTTCCCGTTCCCTGCACTTTTGTCCCTCTTGCTCTGTTTGTATAGAGCGAACAGTTGCTATTAGCTTGATGTCCAACACTTTGTAAAGCAAAAGGCAGTTACTGAGCTGTAAATCAAACCTCCCCACCCCACCATCAAGAACAGGGCTCAGAGAGGAGACACGGTTGGCAGCAGCTGTCATTTGCATGCGCAAACATCCCGGGGCCCCTCCTGATAGTTCCTGTGTGCCAGTCACCAGCACATGTATCACATCTGAGTCACACTGGGTGGAGGGCTTCTGAACTGCTCTGCAAACACAATTGAAACACACCAACCTGTGTAGGATTTCTTTCATTTTTGTGTACTTGGGCACTCTTATTGATAATAAAAAGAAGCACGGGTAATTGTGACCAAAAGAAAAGAGGGGAGTGTCGTGGTATCAGCATGTCAAAAAGGAGTCTTAAAAAAAATTAAGATTGCCAAAAGTTGGTATAAATTGCTTTAATTAAAATCTTCAAATAGAAAACTCACAAGCAGTGGAATAAACAACATTTTTAGAAAAGTTCTAAAAAGAAGCTACCAGGCAAATAATACCTTTGATGTTTTAGTTGCAACTTACATTTTTACAATAATAATAATATATTATTAACTTTATGTTGACTGTATGTAAGACTTTCCATCTTACACTCTCTTTGCTTCTGTTATGGAACTTAGACAATGTAGACAAACTCAGCCTTCCTTGTTTCTGATCTATGTTATCCCCTGATACATAACCCTTCACAGAATGCATCTGCTCTACGAATGCACACACGCCTTTGACACTCTGAACTCAACTATAGCCTTTTTAGTGTGCAGGTTTTCATCACAGCTACAAAAGTACATCAGTTTAGAAAGTCATCCCATCAAAAAGGTTCCCTGCCGTGTGTTAAACCCCATGTAGCTAGTAGCATCTTTTTAAAGCTTAAAAAGGGAGGTACAGTAGTGTGGGGTTGTTCTTCCCTGCTGTGCTCATAAATATAAGGCATTGAGAATGGTGTGGGTTACATACCTTCAAGAAAAGTAGATGCAAATAAATATATGTAGAAGGCCTCAGCTGCTGTCCTACCCCAGGCTTTTTGTTGCCCTGGGGACCAGCAGCCTGTGTGCCACAGGGAGCTTATTGCTGGCACAGCCACCTGCAGCAGGGTGTGCATGGGGAAGGCTCAGCTGGGGAGAAAAGCCACCACCAACACAGATTTCTGTCCAAAATCGCTGTTTTTCCAGTAGAAAGGATGTCAGCCTGCCTGGGCACTTCGGTCCCCAGGATGCTCTATAGCAACTCTGGTGGTTGAGAGGTGAGTGGTTTCCTCAGCATCTTTCCTATCCCACTTCCCCAAGACAAAAGAGACCTAGGTACATTAGGGAGTGTAAAGCAGAGAGAGCTTGAGAGCTTTACCTGTGCATAGGTTCAGGAAAGTCCTTTCCAGCTCAACTGCCTGCAGAGTGGTGCAGGTTGAAGAGTCACGAGCACTCACTGTGCAGCCTCCTGAGCACAGAGGGTTATTGTCAGGGCCTGGTGCGCTCCTCTCCTTTTCATACAGGGAAGAAGTGTGTGATGGCAGAGGTTGACCACCCTACAGGAACAGCCTGAATTTCCTGCATCAACAACTTGCCTTTGGAAAGCACAGAGCCACAGCTCCATCTTGTGACTGAACAATCCTAGCTTGAGAAAAATGTGTGTTGTCTCCCCAAGTGTAATAGAGGATCTGGTTTCTCTGCAAGGCCTTTGCCCCTGCAAGCACCCTGACCTTGGTTTGCTTTGTGTGTCCAGACTTTCCACCCCAAGATACCCTCAGCAACCACAACCCCCTCTCAGGCTTCCCCACATAGTGTGAGGTCACAGCTGTACAGCTCAAATAAAAATTCTGCTTATCCTTTCTGAAGGCAAGCTTTTGAAGAAACTGCTTTAGGAGCTGTGCTTGCAGAACGGAGAGGGAGAGGGGAGGTTGCAATGCCTGGGTAGGCAGAGCCCCAGGTAGTGTGAGAATCTCCCTGCATGATGTGGAGAAGGGTTCCACGCTCAAGGACAGTGACAGGCTAGATCAAGAGCAAAACCAGCACCTGCCTGGTCTTGTTCTACCTGGATAATTCTCCTGGAATCCTCCTTGTACCAGTTACCCAGTGGGACCTCAGTCTTCCCCAGCTAACAGTTGTGCTAGTGCTGCAACATTTGCATCCCTTACCAGAATTAAATCCTGTGGTAGAAATGTGAATTTCTAGAATTATAATTTCCTACTAGGCAAATGCTTTACATTTATCCTGAGTGTGTGTGTTGACCACTTAAATGCACGCAATAGCTTTGGCATTTTTGATAACATAAAAGCCGTAGGAGAAGGCTGGAAGGCCAAGCGGTCTGCCAGGACCAAGGGGCTTTTCCACAAGCTCTGGCAGTGTTTCATCATCCAGCATCCGTAGCACACGGCCGTTCAGCTCAATAGACCTGGAGAGGGACAGAGAGACTGTTTGGGCAGCTGTGCTCTGTTTGCCATCGAGTACAAACTGCTCTGGGCCTGAGTGTAAACATTAACTCAGCCCAAAGCCAAACTAAACTTCCCTTGAATGTGTGTGTACACACACACACAGACATCTGCAGCACTCCCACTACAAGGACTCCTTCAGAGTGGTAGCACAAGCACATTTAAAAGTACATTTCTTTCTCTTCCAGTGAGGTCAACAGCTAAACAGGCTCTGAAAAGTACAAATTTAAATTGCTTTTTCTCCTGAAAATATTAATATTCTTTTTTGCCCACAGAGCAGATCTTTCCCCTGTGGATGCATTAACAATGACAACAAAAAGATCAAAAGATCCCACCCACATACAAAGTCTGAACATGTTGCTGTAAATCAGGAGCTAGCACTTGGGAAAGCAATATACCTGTGCCTGTGCAAAAAAAGAAAAAAAAAAAAAAAAAAAACAACAAAACAGAGCTTTAGTAGCTGGTCCAGAACACTGACACCTGCTAGGATAAACTTCCAAATTAACATCAAGTAAATGTCCTTATAACTTAGTAAGCTTTCAGCAGCCTCAGTTTAGGAGACCTGATTTAACAGAAGTCAGATCTTGCTGAAAAAATCCCAGATGAATGAGTGGTAACCTCTTCTTTCCCCTTGCAAATTGAATAAGGTGAGGTTTCAATGACAATCTAAGCCTACTCACAGTCTTTCCACAGGGACTGGAGGAATTGCAACTTACCTGGAAAGAATATTCTCTTTGCCATGAGGAAGTAAGAGGTACTGATCCACATGCTTGCTCAATAGGTAATCTGGTAGCTCCAAATGTTGGGTGACGTTGTAGAGGTTTAAAGCAAACAGTGTCACATCCCCTTCTCTGTACTTTGGGCTGCAAGGCAAGAGAAGGTGATGGTGGGGATCAGAATAATGTGTGACCTTGCAGCGTCCCAAATGGCATTTGTTGGCCAGGGGGTGGCCACGGGCTCCGTTTCCAGGCTATTTCGCCCTTTCTGGAGGCTTACTTGAGGCTGCTTGTGCAGTGGAGGTAGACACGGAGCTTCCTCTTGTTGGCTCCTGCCAGGCTGACCTGCAGCACCTTGGTACCCACCAGCTTCTTGTAGAGCAGTGAGAGCCAGTAGTCCTGGGAGGCACAAAAACACATGGAAACATTTGTGTACATGCCAGGTGCTCCACACAGTGCTTAATCTAACCTTAATTTTGTAGCTCATGTCAAGGGGTTTTCCCCATAGCTTTTTGCTTTACCAAGTTTTTCACATCTACTTAAATTCACACACCATAGCTAAAAGGGAAGCCCTGACTGCCAGCAGCTGTGTTTAGAAAGTACCTTAGACACATTTTCCCCTTCATACAGAACTCTCAGAGCTCTGTCAGGGAGAGATTATGCTTTCGAAATGTCCTTCTGCAGGGTACAGAGAACCTCGGGACTGAATGCAGGAGTGTAAGCTGCCCTTCCTGCAGGAAGGTTGTACCTAAAGCACAGGTGCAACACCAGGAAGAAACTCCTAAACTTTGACCCCTTTAACATTGTACTTCTGAACAGGTATCAGGATTGATTTCTAAATCTGAGTCACAAATGTATCCTCTGACACTTCAGGATGATGCCTCAGAGCGGGGCAATGCCCAGTGCAGACTCATTTTTTCCAGGTCTTTCCTGGCTTTTAGAGAGCTTCTCCCAGCTCATTTGTTGATCTTTGAGGTTTTCTTAGGAGGAAAACCATTGTGTTTCTCCTCTGACTCACCAGAAGCCCAGGAAATTACTTTTGCTATCAGCCTTCATTCTGAATCCCTCTGCAAGGAAATGCAGCCTTCTGACACTGATGTGCTTCCTCATTTCTGTGCTAACTACAGCTGGGTTTGGATTTCCCTGCCTCTGAAGCATTAGTGGCTTGGTTAACATCTGTACTGTTTGTAGGTGAGGAAAAGGGAACAGTTTCAGTCCAAATTAAATCTATTTTAATGAGGGAATGAAAAGCCCAAAGTCACAAGCCTGATGATGCAGCCTCTGGCATAGGAAGCAGCTGAGCAAGTAGGATGGAAAATCCCTGTATGCTGGGTTTTCTTATAGGCTGGCTCTATGACCACCAGTGAAAATCACAATTTGGAAGCAGAAAAATGAGAGGGAAGCTAAAAAGGAAGATGCCGTCCTCTCACCCCAATCTAAGTGCCAGTAGTACAAAGAAATGTGCCGTTTCTGCAAGAACAATGTGTAGTTCATATAATGAAGTTTTATCACAGCAAAGTATATTTCCTAATAAATCAAACTATACTAAATGTATATTTCAATTTAATTATCCTTCAGCCACAACTGTAGGATGAATATGCTCATGACCTATAACACTTGAGTGTTGACTTCATGGTGGCCTGGTTTTCACATGGAATATAATTGATTTTAATATCTCTTTCCCCTTCTGTTTATAAACTACACATCACTCAGCTGAGGAGTAGTCAAACCAAAACAGGCCATCCAGAAAAACCTTGTAACATCCAGGAGCTTCTATGTACAAACCAGGGCATCGTGTCCCACAAATCACTTTCTGCTGTGCTGAAGACTGGCTGCACCCCTGCAGCTGGAGTAAATATCTAGTGTGCATGCATATATATGTAATAATACATTAACCTGCAGTGGAACATGAGATAACTTTAGGTGCAGGGATACCCTGACCATCCAAGCAAAAAAAGGTGTTGCTAAAATAGCTGACTTGTCCCTCCACACCCAGAGCTGCTGTGCAGAGGTGCATTCAGGGGTGTTTACATACCGGCAAAGGCTCAAAGCTGGCGTCCACCAGGTGATAGGTCCCTGCCCCAAAGAAAACCTGTCTCATTACCACATCAATCCCCTGCCTGGCTGAAAGCCCGAGTTTGTCCAGCCACCTGCCAAAAAATGAGGCAAATATCATGCAGATGAAAGTGCTGACCTCAGCAGTACTCTGTTGCCCCTCTCAAACCAGATCGGGAAGCAGGAAAACAAAACTTAGTGAGTGATGCTGACTTCCTTAAAAGCACACAACTAATTTCAAGTCTTGCATTAATTACATGAAAAAATAATTTCAGTCCACCTCTTGAAGTCCAAGTTGGTGGGAACAGTTGCTCCATTCCCCTGTTTGTAGGTGGTGGAAACAAGGAGTGACAGCAGGTTCTCCTGAACTGGCCAAGGGTCTGAAGGCTGAGAGAAATCATGACACCAACAACAAGGTTGCCTGTCATTATCAGACTTTGACTTGCTGGCCCACCACACCCTGATAAAAAGTCATCATGTCTTATAGGATGGAAAAAAACTGCTCGCACTCCCCAGGAAGCCTGAGGAAGCCACATTCCTCCTGTGGGGCAGCCCCATTCAGCTGTCAAAATACATAATTTCCCATATTGGGGACACAGTACTCACATAAAACCGGCAACATAAGTGTTAGACAGTCTGGGAGCTCCTCCTCCATAGGCAGAGCTCGTCTCTCCCAGCCACACCTTCTTGTCCGGCACAGTCTGACCAACAATCTGGCCAGTGTGGCATTAGGAAAGAAGAGAAAGAGATGACAGTTAATTTTTTGGCTACTGAAATGAAAAATATTTTGTGTTTTAGCCAAAGACTTACTTAGGATGTTTACATTTAAGGGATAACACTCTGAGATGGGATGTCACAGAAATTTGGATCAAAAGGACTAGAAGTAGATTTACATTACCCCCTGAAAAAACCCCAAACTTGCTACCCATGTAAAACAGGACAAACATCACTAAAATCCAGGTCCCATAGTTCTTCTTGTGCTGAGTAGTGCTATATTCTAAGTTATAATGCTGTCAGGATTTCAGAAAAAAAAAAAAAAAAAAAAAGAATTGGGGGGATGGGATACCTATCAATTACATCCCTGAGTAATTACTCTATCAAAAAATGAGAATGTTGTAGGTGTGTGATGCACCTGGCATCATGTTTGCTGCATAGCAAACAGTTGGAGCTCATTTGTTGTTAGTATAATTAATTTTAATTTTATTTTTTTAATATACTATGTCTGCAGAACCCAAACTTTGAGTATCCCTGTCTATTGCTAGTAAGAAGTAGTGCTGTATTTTAGATTCTGTTAACCCCCTGGAAACTGAACATGGGAATTATTGAACAGGACAAGGTACCTCCAGGACTTCATATATGGCTGTGGCAAAGGTGTCCAACACTTCAGGGCTCAAGAAATCCCCCCTTGTTGCACTCTGTCCATTCACATAGTAACTGAAAATCAGGAAAAAAAACATAGACAAAATTAGGGAGTAATACCACCAGTGGTACAAAACACCACTGAAAGTATTCCGTTGTTTGGTACATTTATCCACAGCAAGATTTTTCTGTCCAGTGTTTTTTAATTTTTTGTTTCCAAATGTGTAGGTCTGTCACTTGTGTTTAAGGGACTTTAACATAGAATTACCTCAGTGGAGTCAGGATATCACAGGAATTTCCACCAGCAGAAGCAATAGGTTTGTTTGTATCTATTTATTAAGAATAAGGAAAACATCACCAAGAGCCAGCTTCTGTAAGTCTTCTCCTGTTGAGGAGTCTATGTGATTACTTGCTTTACTCTATCAAGTTATATATTAAAAATATCAGCTCACAGCATCTGTCCATCTGCTGGAATATTTTGGCCACTTGGAGGGAGCTGAAATATGGGCATCCCTATGGCGTAAATGGTGCCCTCCACCATGAGCAGAAGAGTTTATAAGTCTTGTTTCTCCAAATAAATTGGAATGGTGGTTTTTGCAGTTCATCGTGCTATCACTCAGTCTGACCAAAAACAGCTGAAGCCTTCCAGCCACAAGAGGAAGCTAAAACCTGATAATCCTAAATGAGTTAACAACAGCCCAGGAAGGGGAAAGGACATGTTTCATGCCTTTCTAGCAGCTGAAAATATATAGATAATTGATGTATGTATACATATATATAAAAAAATGAGTATGTACATCTTTTCTCTCTGTTGTCTGACTGCTGCATGTCATGTCCTGCTTTTGACTCTGGAAAGAAAACTGCCTTCACATGGAAATGACTTTCAAACATGTGGAGTTCATGGCCCTGAGGCCAGTTTACCCCACTGTCGCCGTGAGCACTTTAAACCTACCAATCAAAGTCACTGCACAGGAGCAAAGGGCCAGGTGCCAGTGCTGTTTGCACTGCGTGTGGGATCTGAGGGTGAGTTACCCACACAGAGCCTGAAATTACTCCAAGAGCAAACTCAAGGGAGCAGGAGGAGCTGCTGGCAATTCTCCATGGACAGGGGTCAGCCAGACCTACAGGGCTTTTTCTTTATATCAACTAGATATAAATAGAGCAAACAAAATTATCATCTTGCACATGTTGCATTCCCCGTGACAAACCCCTACCCCTGCTTTTGGGTCTCTGCACCAAGTAGACCCTTGGGAGGCTTCAGCATTTCTGTAATGTGCTCCCTCAATTCAGCTCCTTTCTGAACACAGGACTTTGTGGAGAGGGCCCTGAGAAACTGTCAAAAGGGGCATTTCACCCCCCTCTTTTCTGTTGAGATTGATAATTCTGTTCAAATTGACATTTTTTAAAGAAAATGAGGCAGTAATCAGAGTGACAGTGGTATCCAAATGGTACTTACTGGTGCCATGTGACAGAGTCAATCACCTTCCCTCCCGATTTCAGGAAGCTGCAAGCAGAGGGAATGGTGGAGGACGGGGGATTAGCAGTACCAGTCATGGCCCTCCCACTAATGCAACACCATGCACAGCCCTCCCCTGTCCCCACAGCTGGCAGTACTGATGGTGAATGCCTGGGGGCCAGGATTGCCACATGGTTTTTAAGCAGGCTTGGGCAGCCTGGCTTCCTCAGCAGGTTGCTGGGAGGATGAATTGACCTTTGTATAACATGTGGGTGTTTTTCAGGCTCAAAGCCCTTGTTAGTACAACCCTAGAGCCAGTACTCAATGGGAAAATGTGTAGACCACTGATGTACTTCCAGCAGCTGAGTTTTACCTGGATGAGTATTCAGGCCTTGAACTCAAGCATGCAGGTAAGATTATAATTGTCATCTGTCAAGGTAAAAAAAGTTGTTCAACCCCTGCTTTAAAGCCTCTTCATGCCTCCTGCATATAGGGGCAGACAAGCCACAATTCTCCACGCCTGCCCTACTCCAGGGAATGCTGCTGGAACCTCACACTCCTACCTTCTGAGCAGCCTCCGCGTGTGCTTTCGGGGCTGCCCAACGTCAGGGCCGTAGAGCTTGGCATGCTGATAGAGGGCATAGTTATTCAGCAGTTGGCGTAAGTGAATAAAATCTTGCCCCAGCTGGAAGCCATCAATGTGGATGCCAGATTTCTTCCTGAAGCTGTTGGGCTCTGAGGAAGACACATGCACATCAACACCCCACTCTGTTTCTGGGGCACAAAATAGGGCAGTTCCATTCACATGGGAAGCACCAGTTCCCTAAGGCTTCACCTGATCTGGCATAGTGTGGGTGAGATATTTGAAGGTGAGCATGAAACCAAAAGCTTGGGGGATACAGCGTGCTGCTCTCCAGGACTCTGTCCCAGCCATAGGTGACATCCTGCATGTTGTGGGGGATTGTTCACCTCATCTCAAAGCCCTGATAGGAGCAGCAAAATCATCTCAATTTGCTCATTCATCTTGCATTTTTGTAAAATCCCCCTGCAAATTAAGACCTTAATGTCTCTTTATAAAACATCACCTTGCCTTGGTGTGGCATCATGCAAAATATCCAAAGTTACTAGCCCACTCCTACTTTTCTAGCTGATGGCTGGTCTGGCCAACAAGCACTTACCATTCCCGAGTTCCCAGGAGATGTTGTACCTCTGGGAAGCACAGTAGTCCAGCAGTGCCTGGGCGTTTGAGCTGTCCCACTGCAAGCCACCTTTCCGCAGCAAGGCATTGAGTCCAAAGATCAGGTGAAACCCTGAGCAGTTTGCAAAGCTGTAGAGAATATCCAGTGTATTTTCTGCACAGAGGAGAAAGGAGGGGTGTTTATCTCAAAGTTGGAGCATGGTAGTTGAGCTCTGGCCAAGCAACAATCCTTACTGCCTGTATTTATTTAGCCTGATGCTGCAGATGTGCCAAACTTTCCCAGCCAGACAGAAGAGGTCAGGCCTCACTACACATCTGGCAAGCTTTGAGAACCTCCCAACTCCTGCAGCTGAATACTATTAAATGTGGGATGGCAAACAGTAGAAAAAGAGTTCTCTGAATATTTTTCAAAGTGGGTGAAATATTTATTTTTCAGTGGTTTCAGCTTCTAATAGCCTATGGCCCTTTTACTGTGGGGCAGAGAACTGCATCCCCCTGTTTAAGTCTTACTTGTAATGGTGGTGTTTTTGTGCTTTTTCCGGTTCTGTTCGGCAAGAATCAGCTTCTCCTGCCTGGGCCATTGAGCCAGCAGCACCTTCTCAACAGCAGCAAATGCAGGCCTTGAGCCACAAGCCTCTGCAGGACAGAAGAAGGTTGATAGGAATTAACTCCTCACCTCAACAGCCAGCAAACCCTTGTTCCAGTGAGCTGACAAAGCATAGGCTGCGATGCTTGAGGAGCAGATAAGCCAACCTGGCATGCAATGGTGTGGCAGGAACAGGGCAATGCTTCCTGCACTGGCCCTCTCATGCAGGGGAAAGTGCTGACTTCCCCACACGGCTCACTGGCAGCAGCCATAAGACACATTTCCTTCAAAGCTCATATTTTTTCTTGGCATGCAAACCAGGAACAGGCCATAACCAGAGAAGAAGGCACGAGCTGGAGTCACAGGAATTGGCTACTTAGCAAAGTGCTATGAGGGAAAAGTACCACTTGACTTCAAAACTGAGCATCACTGGTCGTACAGTAATGTAGGATTGCACAATTGTGCTATGTGCCACAGGAATATACAGGATTTTTTCTATTTGAAACACCTCTTGACACTTTTGCTAAGTTCAAAGAGAAAATACCAAGCTCAAGCAGTTGACAGGGCTCCATCAGGTTTGCATTTGCCCTGTCAAAGCAACAGGGGGGCAAGGCTGCACCCCCAGCCAAGCTCTCTGATTTTGGGAGAGAGATTGAACGCTCTGTTCTCCTCAGGTTATTTCTTCCATCTGTTCCTTAATTTTCATAATGAAGCCCCAGCTTCTGAGCTGAACTTGACCATCTTCCAGACAGTGAGGGAGCTCCCAAGATTGCTGCAGGGAGCAAAGGGCAGCAAAGGGAGAGTCTCAGGAGATGCCAGAGAGGATACAAGTTCCCCTACATCCTTTCTCAATTTCCCACAGCTGGCACAGCTCTTCCCACAAACCATGCTGAAAGTCCATAGATCTCGTCTCCATGGATGCTGGCAATACTGAGACTGTGGAGGGTCCCCAGTGCTGCTGCTGTGCCCTTGCAGCATCCTCAGCCTGTGTCAAAGACCCTCCAAAACCTAGGATGGTTTCAAGTCTGACAAGTTGATGCCAACTTTACCTTGCTGTGCCTGAAATTCCCAGAGGATTTTTTCTTCTGAGGTTGAATCCTTGTTGGGATCAAAGATAAGAAAGTCTGTCTCAGTGCCACCAAACCTCAGGAAACCTGGGGACAGGGCCGTTGCTAGGACACGCAGCTTGGAATTGCTGAGGAGGGAATGCCAAGAAATAGGAAACCACTATATTTATGCAGACTGTGTAGAGGGTAAACATGGCAAGCACTTTGAGGAACATGCTACAGTAGGTGACCTGGGGCTACCCAGTAGCCTCAAGAAATTCCTGATGGCTTTCTGGGATCTGCATTCCAGCCCTCTGCACTGTACAAAAGGGGTGCTGATGGCCAAGTGAGCCAGGAGAGCGTCTAATGGGCAACAAGGGGAGAACGTACCTGAGGGAACATCAGCAGGGAGCCAAATCCGGGGGGCAAAGTAAGGCAAAACTTTAAAACAATCTTGGTTTTTTTCATCCTAAACATCCTCCTCCCCTAGATTTTTTTGTTTTGTTTGTGCAACACCAACATAAATGTTCTGTGAGAATTTGAGCGCAAAACTGACTTTACATCATCAGCCCCAGCTTCCATCACAACTGCCAAAGCAATTGCCTTTGTACCCAAGGGAGATTAAGGGTCCCTGCTGGGACAGGTGTTAACTCTATCAAAGCAGGTGTACAAAAGAACATAACTGTGACTTGCTCACATCCCATGCAGGATGTGCAGCACCGACAGCCAGCCTTCTCTGGGGGAAGCCACAAGGCTTTGGAGGGCACTGGGCATGTTAGGCGCTATCTGCTCCGTGGTGACAAACAACAGATTAGAGGCCACCAAGTACTTCCTACACCCCTCCTGGTGGCACGGCTGGCCTCAGGCTGAACCCCAAGGTGTGAAGATGGGGCTGGATGTTGGAGACGTGAGCACTTCCCAGTAAAGCTGGTGACACCTTTCTCACCAGCTCAGTGAGGACAACAGCATGCAAGTAGTGGGAAAGCAGGACTGGAGGATCCGCATGTTTTTTGAACACTTTCATGGATGGTGATTCCACCATCTGCTTCCCTGCGTAGCTTGTTCCAATGCATGATTACCCTCTCAGTGAAGAAATTTTTCTTAATATCCAATCTGAAGCCCCCCTGCTACAACTGAGGCCGTTTCGTCTCTTCCAGTCAGTTGTTAGCTGGAAGAGACTGACCCACACCTCACTACAGTCCCCTTTCCGGCGCTTGCGGAGGGCGATAAGGACACCCTGAAGCCTCCATTTCTCGAGGGCAAACAACCGCAATTCCGTCCGTTTCCTTCTCCTTTTTTTTTTTTTTTTTTTTTCTGCTGGCAAAGCAGCTCCTCTACCAGGCTTATTGTCGAGCTGAGCTTTCCCTGCATCCCCCATGCCATCCCCTCCTTCCCCGAGCACAAACGGGCCGGCGCGGCTCGCACCTGGGGAAGGTAACGCCTTCTGCCCTGGGAGGGCGGAATTAGCGAACCCCGAAGCAGACGGGATCCAGCAGCCTCTCCCCGACCCCATTTCTAGGGGAGAGGGACTCCCCGTTCCCCCCAGCTCGCTCCGCAGCGCCTTTGCCAGGATGTCCCGCTCCTCCCCCCGAAGACTCTTTCTCCTTTGCCCAGTTGGGCGAGAGGCGACTCACCTGAGCAGGGCGACATAGCGCGGGTCCCGGGCGAGGCTGGCATCCAGGGTGAGGGAGAGGAAAGCCGGGCTCACCTCCCCTCGGGGGCTGTCCCGGAGCCCCAGCCGCAGCTTCGCCGCTCGGTTCCCCTCGGCCAGTGCCGGCGGCAGCAGCAGCAGCAGAGGCAGCAGCAGAGGCAGCAGCATCCCCGCTCCTGGCCCGCCGCGCCGACACCGCCGGCACCACCCCCGAGGAGCTCGGAGGGCGGGCCCGGAGCTCCAGCGCTCCACTCCCCGCCGGGAAGAGCGGCTCTGGCGTGAGCAGGAGCTTCCTCACCCTCTGGAAGAGCTCCAAGAGCATCTTCGAGCCTCAAATTAGCAGCAAGACGCCCGACACCCGGTGTTACCCAAACGCTCAACCATTGCAAAATGAATCTGTGTTTACAGCCGGTTCCTTCCCTGCTCACACCTTCGCAGCCTTGCAGCCGCCTCCTCCAACATCCCGCTCTGCCTGGGCGGCCCTGGGCATTTCCGTGTACAACCAGCGGTCTGGAAAATCTCTACAGGACTGAACGCTGCCTCTCCAGGGCTGGGATGTCATCCTGGAGCCCCGTCTGCGGCCTTCGCTGCGGGAAACTGACTCCCAGCAGCGCACAGCCCTGTCAGGCTGAAACCTGACTGTTGCAACAGTCCATGCTGTTGGAACAAGTGTCCTAATTGCAGAGGTATGAAACTTGGAATTACTGTTACCGAAAGGTTTCAGGCAGGCTCTGGGTCTGCCCCCTAGGTGTTCCCTGCAGAGTCCAGTCTGTACCAAAACTCCTTCTTTGGCAGCAGCTGACCTTGCTAGGGAGGCCTGTCAGTAAAGAGCCAGCTGCAGCCATGGAGCAGGTATAGCTTAGTGTCATGGAATGGCTTGGGTTGTTCCAAACCCTACACCATGGACAGGGATGCCTCCCACTAGACCAGGTTGCTCAAAGCCCCATCCAGCCTGGCCTTGAACACTTCCAGCAATGAGGTGCACACAGCTTCTCTGGGCAACCTTTGCCAGTGCATCACCACCCTCACAGTAAAGAATTTCTTTGTAACATCGAGCCTAAACTGACGCTCCTTCAGCCTAAGGCCATTCCTCTCTTGTCCTAGCATTCCATGCCCTTGTAAAAAGTCCTTCTCCAGCTCTCTTCTCATCCCTTCAGGTACTGGAAATTGTCTGGAGCCTTCTCCTCTCCAGGCTGAACAACCCCAGCTCTCTCAGCTTCTCTTCAAAGGAGAGTTGTTCCAGCCCCCTGATCACCTTTGTGGCTTCCTAACAGATCCAAATTCTTCTTGTTTTGGGGGGCCCAGGGCTGGATGCAGTATCAGAGATGGAGTCTGGACCAGAGAAGGACAGTCACCTCCCCTGACCTACTGCCCACTCTCCCTTTGATGCAACCCAGAATACAATTTGCTTCCTGGGTTACAAGAATGTTTCTAAGTTTCTATGCACACTACTGAAACATTTGCAGAATTTTTAAACAACTACATTTAACACTACCATTACATTTCCCACCTGCACCAATTCATCCTGAAGCATCCATATGTCTGAGAAGGTTTGTTCTGAAAATGGCTGTCGGCTGGAACAGGCTGTGAATCTGTTACTTTATTCAGGTGCAGTGCTTCCCATACACACCAAAGTTGGGGCATTAATCTGTGGCTCAAGTGCTTGCCTGCCTGGCCCTTCCTGTTCCTGCTTGCTCTACATTTTTGTACTATTAAGTAACTCTCCTCCGGAACTAGAAGAACTTGACTAAATTAACTCTGGTTTTGATAAGCATATCCACGGCCCTGCCAAAAAGGAAACATCAGTGACACTTGTGACTGTCTCAGTATCTTAGTTGGGGTAATGCTTCCCATTTTGGGAGTGCAGCACCAATTATATGCCTACGCCCCAGGAAGGGCTAGGGTGACGATCTGCCAGAGGAATAACTCATCTATCAGCTGATGACTGGAGCACCAAACAAACTACACCACCCCATGGGTAAACTAAGGATAGAAGAATGTAGTTCAGTGTGTGAAAAAATCATTGCTGCAAATTTAGCTAAGGCTGTTACCACAGGTGCAGGAGGAAAGGTCAGGAGCTGTCAGGCAAGATGTAGCCTGTGCACAATTTCTTTCTGTTGGAATTCCCTACTTCTGCCTTTATTTCCTTCATGTTCTTCTTTGAGAGGACACATTTTGGGTGACTTGCTATTGTACGGTGCCCTTCTCACAGCAAAGGCACAAGGTGTATATTTCAAATGGTCAAGGCTATGTTTTGGGATCAGTTGCTGTGTACAGATGTGTGTATGTGAAGTCTGGCATGTGTTGTGTTTTTAGCAGCCTGTGAAACCTTGTTGCTGGAAAACAATGCATTCCAGCATTAGCTTAAGGTACTAAATGAAAAGTAGCAGCTTTTGCCTGGGCATTTTTCACATGGTTTTATACACATTTTTAAATATTGCAGAGTAGGGGAGCTCAGTATAGATGTATATGGAAATCAGGGCAGAATTTGAGTGATGCCCTGTGAACTACAAGGGGAGCACTTAAGAACTAGGACTAGGCTTAAGCCCACTTGAGTGTTACTTGAAGCCAGCTCCAAACAAGCATCCCATCCCTCTTCCTCATTTCACACAAAACCTATCCCCTGCCTTGTGACATTCAAATGCTTTGGTCTTGCAGCTCCTATCAGACAGTTCTGCTTCTCCCAGTAATGCCATTAGACAGCCTGTGATGACTAGATTTTTATAACTAGAAAGAACTAAAAACCTTCCAGGAATTTCAACTGTCTAACTGCAACAGCAACGTGCTTTGCTAGCTGGGGCACCTCTGCTGTTCCTGGGCAAGCACCAATAACTGATATATTTATACCTATATCTATATATATGTCAGTGCTTTACCTTGTGTTTATTAAGGGAATTCAGAAGGGAAGAGCTGCCTTTGTAAAAGGCAAACAATTCTTGTGACACAGATGTTTGGGCAGATGAACAGAGCTGACCTGTGACAGGATACTGCTCTGTTTCTATGTAAGAAGCCTCAGGAAGATGAAATTAAGGCTAAGCTGATGCCAAGAAAGCATGGAAATTGTAAAAACAGAGATGCCTATCAGAATGGTTTTGTGAGCTATCCTTCCTCCCTGCCCCAAGCCTGCAGCCAGACCTTGTCCTGACAGCAGCTCTCAGTACTTCCTGCTGGTTTTATTTCTGAACCCAGATGGTTTATGGGAGTCTGAGATGGCACACCCTCTTTATTTAAAGATGGAAATGATACCTTGGGTCTAGATTTTAGCAGTTATCTTTGATATGCACACAGAGGTGAAATGAAGCTTTAAAAGGAAGGACAAAGTGAGAGCTAGGCAGGACTAACTCATGTGAAAATGGCTTTTCAGAACATAGGAATGCAATAGGTCTCATTCACACAATTAACAGCTATACCTTATCCTAAGCCTGACTCTCTTAGTAGTCCTTCCAGGGAGAGAGTTTTCAGTAAGTTATGCACAGAGGTTCATGGAATCATGACCCAGAGGAAGAAAGGGAATCACGCAAACACAAGAATTGGTCTATGTGAGCAAGCTGGAAAGCAGAGTGAATAGAAATCGAGACTAAGAAATATGCTCTGAGGTGTTAGGTCAGAACATTTCTCTGCACCTGAACAGACTTGCACGCCCAATAGCTCCCATCCAATTTACTGTGGGGTTATGAAGACATTGGCAGGAACATCCAACAGAGCATATTTTTGTGACCTACTTAGCTTTGAAGCATCTACCATTGTATCACATGGAAATAAGATAAATTCATCAATGTTGCTTCTTTTCCTTTAACACAGGCCTTAGGATACAAACATCCCATTGAAGCAAGTGAGAAATATTTGCTTTCCAAAATATCTTGAATCCATCCTCAGCATAAATTTTTCCATAGCACATTCACCCATAACACACATTTACCAAACTAATGCATATTGATTCCAGCACCTGAGTGTTATATAAATCAGCCCACTGAAGCGCTGAGCATCATCTGGCAGTACAAAAATACCATGAGCAGCATCTGTTGTATTCCCTTTTTTCTCTTCTCCCATCTCCACCCAGGGGAAAAGCCCAGGTAAGAAAGCTTTATATGAAAAGTATTTACTCACATTAAAACAAGCAGTATGAAATATATGTACTGCTTTGCCTGATAAGCTTGATTTCAGGAAAATAAGACAAGTTACATATAGCAAAGTTTCAGTGCAAATTAGTGCAGCTTCATTTAATTTCTGATCCTCTCTAAGGTCACAGATAAAGCCTTAAGGGAATTGCACTCATCCATCAAGGCAGAGCACAGTCTGTGTGAAGAGAACAGCAGAGATAACAATTGCCAACTTCTTTTTCTTTCCAGACGAGCTTTATGCAGATTTAAAACCACTCTCTTGTTTCAAACCAGCTTTTCCTACCATTTTCACAGGAGCTCTGGCATTTGTAGGGAATAATTGACTTTTTTTCTAAATGTGTATCCATCAAAACTTGATCTTGTAGCAGTGCTGGGCATTATGGTCATGTATAGTGTGAGGGTGCATTTAGCAAGTGGCAGGAATAATATTTTGCTGCTGTTCCCCTCTGCTATATAAATACATAAAATGTACACTTTAATTAGCACACAAGTACAAATATGCAAAGAATTGTGACAGATGTTACTGGCTCATTAACTATTCTGTAATAGATGCAGCAATTAATGGATTATTTCCATAACATCTGTTATTGCAGTAACTCAGTACTCAGAGTGAATAATCTTATAGTAACTTCCTAGGGTTCTTTCCCCCATCAAATCCACACAAAACTGTACCAAACTTTGGAAAGGCACCATCAAGTACCAATAAACCTCTAAGGTAGTTGTGTTTTCTTATGTGGGTACAACATCTCCTGCTTAGATATGTATTCACTGTTATGCTGGAGTGAGCATCATCTGTCTTTTGAATGTAACACAAACCAATAGAGAATTAAATGTTATCTATCATTTGGTCAAAGATAGATCTTAATTAAAAGGCAAGGCATTTAGAGATAGACTTAGATATAGCTTCAAGTCATGGCAAATATTGCTTCTGCCCTTGAGGACCAACTTCGTATTTTTTCATGTTTCCAAATCCAATTGTGCCTCAGGCACCTAAATATCAGTAACAGGATTCCCCTGTGGGCACTCAGTGTACCAGTGGAAATGAATCACATTCCCTCTAACAAGTGCTGGTTTTAAATTCCTGACCTGGTTTAATACTGAATGCAGTCAAATATTGCATTTATCCAAACCATGCAAGCCACTAGGAAATACCACAAGTACAGGTTTAGAAGCATATGCCAAATAAAGGTTTATAAAGAATTTATTCAATTGTTACCTATGATTTCTCTAATGCAACAACAGAATGAGTGGTAGAATATTAGCATTTTCAACCATAACCACTTTCTATCAAGCATTCAACATCTAACACCCTCACTGGATTTAAAAACCTTTCTGTTTATTTATTTCTAGAGCCACAACATAATTAACCTGTCAAGCCCCCAGTTTAACTAAGGTTTATCTTACTTTTCCTTTACTGAGAAGACACCAAATTTTACACAGAAATGCCATATTTAGGTGTGCTGCTACACTGGCTAGCACAATTCAAAACTACTTTCATGGCCTCATGACACCCCACCTGGAACACTGCATCCAGATCTGGGGTTCTCAGCGCAAGAAAGCCATGGACACTGTTGGAGCAGGTTCAGAGGTAGCCATGGAGATGCTCAGAGGGGTGGAGCACCTCTCCTATGAATACAGGCTGAGAGAGCTGGGGTTGTTCAGCACAGAGAAGACTCCAGGTGTTACAATAAATGAGGGAGAGAGAATTTTAGAGGGGTAGATAGTGATAGGACAAGATGGAATAGATTTAAACCAGAAGAAGAGATATTTAGATTGGATATTAGGAAGAGATTCCTTACTGTGAGGGTGATGAAGCACTGGCACTGGATGCCCAAGGAAGCTGTGGATGCCCCGTGCCTGGTGTTCAAGGCCAGGCTGGGTGAGGCTTTCAACAACCTGGTCTAGTGGAAGTGGACTGCCCATGGCAGAGGGTTTGGAATGAGATGATCTTTAAGGTTTCTTCCAACCCAAATCAGCCTATGACTCTGTAATTTAACACATCAGGCTCCCCCAGCTTTCAAATCTGTCTTAATGTGCAGGCCATTGTCAAGTGCTACACAGCAGCTTAGAAGTTTACCATGTAAACTGAGGAAGGTTCAGGCTACTGTAGGTTCTAAAGTAGGTTCAAAACTACTTTAATGAAGCTTAACTTTTTGCTGGAGCAAATTGGGTTCAGATGCCTTTAAAAATCCTGACTAGGGTGACTGATACATGCCCATGGACTCTCAGAACCCAACAAGTCTTCTCAAACGTCAGTTCTTTAAGGCCTCATCTTTATTTAGTCTTCACATTTAAGCAAGAAATTAAAAACATTTTTAAAAAGTAAACCTTCTGTTTGGAAGACTGCTTCAAAAGCATCCTGAAAGAATTATCTCAGGGAATTGCCAGAGGCTGAATATGAATTTGATATCTGCATTTTTTAAAAAGGCTTAAACTAGGCATCATTTACGATCTCTTGCACAACTCTGGGACAACTTCCTTGTTATGAATTGCAGCTCCTTCCATTAGCTACACTTAGAGTACAGAGAATCCTGCAAGCAGGCATTTCTGGGTAGCTCACTCAAATGCAGGTGTCCTAAAGGGAATATCTAAAGATATTATTTAATTCAGCTGTGAGCATAAGCTCCCAGCAGAAGTACACACAAAGCAGTCAGTCCAATTCCCAAAGCACTCCCAAAACACTAGGGCTATATCTAAAACCAGGAATGAAGATGATTCTGTCCTATTGCTCAAGAAGTTCACAATCCAAACCTTTGAATGAAGTCAACTATGGCATTCACATTCTCTGAAAAAATTCCTTCGCCCAGGGTTTTTCTCCTGGGAAGCTGAAAGTCAGCTAGAGAGGCCTCAGAGAAAAGGAAAACCATTCTTATTTCATTTGCTTCTCCTGTGTTGTGCTCTGTGGAATGTGTTTGGAGATTGTTTACCCACAGGTGATTGTTTCACTGGATTCTGGTGTGAGTTGTTTTGACTCTTTGGCCAATTAGGGCCAAGCTGTGTCGAGACTCTGGAAAGAGTCACAAGTTTTTATTATTATCATTTTAGCATTCAGTAAGTATCCTTTCTGCAATCTTTAGTATAGTATAGTATTCTTTAATATAATATAGTAGAATAAAGTAATAAATTAGCCTTTTGATAAGATGGAGTCAGATGTATCATTCCTGCCCTCGTCAGGGCACCTTGTTTACAATAGTCAACTTCTGAATTCAGAAATCACTCAAAATTGTGGTATACAAAAGACATTAAATTTTTATTAAATTACAGCAGCTTTAAACAGGAGAGTTAAAAATTTTAAAAATATCTGAATTTTGGATTCATTACTTTTTTCCATGACAATCAGTGGGTCCCTGGGATATCTGTTGGCACTTTTAAGAGTTCTTCGACTTCTTCCTGTAAAGCCTCAGCTTTTTCACTCAGCAGCATCTACAACAAGAAAACACAGAGAAAAACAAAAATTAGAAAACAAATACACGTATTAGCTATAACTCTTAGATTAAAACACCACTTCCTTCCAAACTTGCACCTGGGTTTGTAAAAGACTGCTGCTACTCTGAGGACAGTAGCAGCTTTGCCTCAAAGAGCCAGCATTTTTTTGTCAATTAGTTTACATCCATATAGAAAGCAGTCACACAAAAATTCATACAGCACACAGATGATTTTCTGGATTCTGCCACCACACAATACACCAATTTTACAGAATATGAACAGTTTTGTCTGGAACTGTTAAGGAACATTTTTAACCTCAGACATTCATTTTCCATGTTAGAATAAACATTTTTAAGTTGTGCCTGCCGAGCTGACTTCTTCCTTTATTTGAAATTTCTTACTACAGCATTTTACACCAGACATACAGGACTCCCGATATTAGCAGTTGTTTAATCCATTGCCCTGAACTGTTGCTGGCATGGAGAGGAACAGGACCCCATTCAAGCACTCTTCTAACTTCCCAGTTAGAGAAAACTCCATGAATTTAGTATCTGAGCAGGAGAGTAGGGTAGATTGCTAGATTTGTCCTTGATGTAGATAAGCAATCTGCATATATCCCTTTCTTTTGGCTCCCACAGCAGCAAACGCAAAAAGCAGCAAGAAGCCTACAACATTATCTGAACATGACTTTTAAAGTACACAACCCCCAAAGCTGGTATATTTACTTCATGAGAATGTGCAAACCAAAACTTTCTAATTGACTGCCTTATTTTTACACCAATCACCCATCCTTTTATTCTGGACATTCCCTTACTTCACCATGAGCTTGCTCTTTTAGTAGAATCAAACATGAAGCCAATACAATTGTAACAGCAGACAATGAATGGAGATAGAGAGAGAATACCATCCCTTGATAAAGTACTTCCTGCAGTTTTTGTTTAGACATAACTCAGTGTTTGTTACAGAACCTGCATATTCACAATGGAAAAGACAGGAAAGAAAAAAAGGGCATGACAAAAGCAACCTAAATAGGTGAAGTTAATCCTGCACCTTGTTGGTTTCCCTTTCTACAATTTCTACAACCCTACAAATCCTATTCTTTTGTCACAATTACCACTAGAACTTCTGTAAGGTAAGTCCTGAGATATTGGCAGAACAGAGCATTTCAAGTATCAGACAAGCTGTTACGCATTCTTGCCCTTTGCTTCCCCTCTGAAAAGCAGCACCACTTGGCTGTACACAACAGATTGTTCTTAGCACATATCAGCATTTGGATCACAAATGTCCACTAATGTCTTTACTAGTAAACTGAATCCTTCCCTTTTAATGCTGTTCAAACATCCACTTTTGACATACTGGAGTTCTGAAGCAGGTTTTTATAGCTTTATTTCTAACTCACCTTTGCAGATGAAATTATTTGTTTGGCTTGACGTCGTGACAAGTGCTCAATCATCCTCACCAAAGTTTCTGGATTTGCATTAGCCAAGTGTGCTAAAGTTTTGTACCCTGCGTTGTAAAGCTGTTTTGCTCGTGCCTGAAAGTACAAAATTGTGTTAGATTATCAGAACAGGAAATAGGAATTACTGGTAAGTGCCAATCTCTGCACCAATCTCCAACATTTCATTCTGCATATCAATCCAATCCTCTTTTTCTAACCTGAATACTCACTGAGAATCTTTATAGCCTAAAAGCACAGGTTTGCCACTAAGATTTACCACCCTAGCAATCTTATCCACCTCTTATGAATCCATTTGCCTTTATTTCCTCTGAGCCTAGATGATACCAATCATCTGCTGCTGTCTTCTCTTGTTGCCATGTTTTCTGCATTCACTGTCACTGACAGGAACAACAGTCCTGCATTCTTTGGAGGCGTCTGCCTTGTTTAGTTTCTCAGATTAAAACCTCACTGCCACTAAATTCAATGGTTTTCTGACAAACTGTTTCTACAATATGCTGGATAAGAAAATTACATCATTTTGCAAGGAGTAGAACCTTGGACTGAAGTCCCAAAAGAACTTTTGTTTTAATAGGAGTCTTTGATCAGAGACTAGTTAAATTTCTTATTTAACATACATGCAGTCCCAACATGACTTTGGATATTTCTGTAAGGATCTTCTAACTTAAATATGTAAATTCTTATTCCTCCTTACTCCCAGGAACTGAAGAATCCTTACCACAAAAGAAACCTGGACTCTGTTTTCCACAGAATTCACAGAATGACTAGGTTGGAAAAGACCTTAAAGATCATCAAATCCAACCCATGCCCTAACACCTCAATTAAACCATGGCACTGAGTGCCACATCCAGTCTTTTCTTAAACATATCCAGGGATGGTGACTCCACCACCTCCCTGGACAGACCATTCCAGAACTTTATCACCCTTTCTGTGAAAAACTTCTTCCTAATATCCAACCTATATTTCCCTTGATGCAGCTTGAGACTGTGTCCTCTGGTTCTGTCAGTTGCTGCCTGGAGAAAGAGACCAACCCCACCTGACTACAGTCACCTTTCAGAAGTTGTAGAGAATGATAAGGTCACCTCTGAGTCTCCTTTTCTCCAGGCTAAACACTCCCAGCTCCCTCAGTCATTCCTCACAGGGCTTGTGTTCCAAGCCCCTCACCAGCCTCGTTGCCTCCTCTGGACGCGCTCAAGTGAGTCAACGTCCTTCCCAAACTGAGGGGCCAGAACTGGACACAGCACTCAGGGTGTGGCCTCACCAGTGCCCAGTACAGGGGAAGAATGACCTTCCTGCTCCTGCTGGCCACACCATTCCTGATACAGGCCAGGATGCCCTTGGCCTTCAGAGCTGGCTCACGTTCAGTCTGTTGTTGACCAGTGCCCCCAGGTCCCTTTCTGCCTGGGCCCGTTCCAGCCACACTGTTCCCAGCCTATAACGATGCAGGGGGTTTTTGTGGCCAAAATGCAGGACTCGAACTTTCAACTGAGTATACAGCTAAATTATTGTCCAAATACAGTATTTTCATAGTTGGTGTGGCAGAAGCCAGAAGAAAACCATAGCCCCCAGCTCCCATTTCCTAAACAGATCACTTTTCCCCCAACCTCCAGATTGTTGTGGAATATCTGCATTATGCTGAATTCCCAGTAACAAATTACTTGGTTTTCCAGATACACTTGAAAGGCGCAGTAACATTTAGCACACAAGTTAACTTGAAAAGTTTCATCGAGCCAGGTTTACTGACCTCTAGAACCCCTGCTACCTCCATCAGAGGGATGAGTTCTGTCTTAACACAGTATGTCAGCTGCTTGGTAAGCTCTGTCAGCAAGGCTTTATAAACCCAGAATTCTTCCAATTCCTGTAGAGACAAAGATTGCTAAAAATCAGTTCCAAAGTTCTGTATTTGGGAAATAAGACTGACAAAACTCTACTAAGGCAAAAAGTATATATTTGTCTTTTAGATGAGGGAAGCACTATTATCTAAGTCATCCTTTCAGAGAGCTGCAGAGGTGTATTCAGCATTCTTCAGCTGAACATCCCAAAGGTGGGGCAATTCTGAAGGATAAGCAATAAATTATTTCAGTTATTTCACCAACAGCACTAGCATTGATCAATCCCCTGTACAATTTGTATGTTTTCACATTCTCAGTGCATAAAGCTTGCTTTTACTATCAGAAATGTCATTGTATGACAATGTTAAGCTTTGCTCAACAGAAATAATAACATAGAACAGGAAAGGTGAAATATCACACCTGTATTCAGTTCTAAAGTAAGATAACAAAACTCCAGATTTTGCAAAACCAAGCCACAAAGAATTTATTTACATTCTTTTAACACAGTACCTCACAGAAATGTAGAAGGCAGGATGCAAAGGAGGCTGCAGAATTGAGGAGATTCTGCACATACCCCCGGGACAAGTTAAATTTCTCTGAAACACTCCATATATTGGTCTCTTTCAGTAGTGAATAAAGCACAAATGTCAGGTAGAACCTGTTCACCACAGCACTGTCCACATTCTAGGAATAAGACAAACTAGAATTCAGAGCCAGTATCACACTGCAGATGTTCTGTTAGTACTACAAGGCAAATCTTTTCATCTCTACTCCCTTCGCAGCTTTAAAACATTTCTATACTACACACAGAGACATTAAAAACATTAAGAAAACCAACCAATGAGATTAAAAGAACTTTAATAATCAGAACAGCAATAAATAACGCTAGCAGAAAAATAATCTGGAATTTGCAAATAATCAAATGAAATTACTCAACTGTCATCATAGGTATGAGAAATTGCCAACCTACCTTTCTGACGGCTTGACCAGAAGCCTTTTTTGTAATAAAGCTTTCAGGTACTCCCACAATATCTGCTACTTTTTGCTCTGCTGCACTTAGCTGGTTAAACTAAAATAAAATTTTATAAAGAATATTCAGATATTTAGTTCTTTTAGTATCATAGAAAACACAAGTACATTGTTCACAGTGCAACAATGTTTTTCAATATCTCTATAGAATCAGTAGAGTAGCTCTACAGTCACCAGTCACAGGCAGCCCTGAGGCTTCTTTGCCTACTTGTCTGATTTATCTGTAACTGTCCATCTCTGAATGCCTCATTTTAACAGAATTAAACAGATTTTAGTGCACTCCCAGTAAAAAAAAAACCAGCATATTTGCTATCAGATTGTTACCCCACTTCACGTCCTGTGTGTACAAACCCCCTGCAAATTTAATACACAGGATTACTGCATGCCCCAATGGATGTTTGCTAGCAATTTCTCACCTGTCTCAAGTATATCATCCAATCTGGGCTACAAGTCATATCATAGGGAGTTGACAGATATAGGAGATGAAGATTGCTCTCGAGAACCAGCCCCTCCAAACCCTTTTTCAATTCTCGGTACAGAATATTGCAGTACGCCAAGTCTATTGAGCCTAGAATAAGCACATAGGGTAAGAATAAGCACAACTATTATCAGGCACACAGAGTTAAATAAAGTGCATTTTAGCATAGAATCAGTATTATCTTTACCTTCCACAAAAGCTTGTTATGCCATCTGAACTGGAGAGAAATATCTGTAACCTGAATTACTGCTCTAACCTAACATGAGTAGCGAAGCAAAGCTGAGGAAAGGCAATCACCTATTTCTATGTATGTTCATTCTGTGTGGTTTTGGAGTGCTTGTGAAATGTCTTGGCTTTACTGAAATTCTACAATAATTTTGTAGATTGAAGGAACCCTTCAGACTCATCCTATTTCAACTACATTCCACACCCCAAAATATTTATGATACGATAGGAAAACAGAACTTCCTGATATATTTATTTTTGTTACAATTGGTATACATGTCACATGCTCCCTTTCCCTCTTAAGCTTTCCAAGAAATCCTTCTGTTTACAATAACCTGTTCATAACAATTAATTGTAAAACAAGGTCCTGAGCCACTTCAATTACAACACTAAATCAATTATTTAAGTGGTTTTTTTTAGGGGTACAGTTCCAGTTTTCTTCCCAGTGGGATCAATATTATCACACTTCATTCACATCACTTTCAGTCATGTGCTACTTCGCTCCCATTTTCAGTCTACATCATGTAGTAAAACTCTTTCTTGACAACTTGTTTTTCATTGCAGTTTAATAATAAGAATAAAAAAATCCATACCCTTATATGCAGCTTTACCCAGGGGTGTGATTGTCAGTGTAGATTTGGAATTGTGGTCTTTCTCAGATATTCTTCCTTTTAGGAGTCCTTTTTCTATTAGATTTTCCAGCCCATCTTTAATTATCTCTGCGAGGCTCTTCTCTTGAGACAGCAGCTGCTGCTGAACACCCAGCAATGTACAGCACATAAAATTGTCCACTTCCTCACAGGTAACTGCTATCTGCACCAGTTTGGGAAATGATTAGCATATTTAAAGTTATAATTTCACACGTTTAATAACACATAAGAAAAAATCACTGAATAAAGAAAGAGCTTGTGTTTCTATAGAATATATCCCAACAATAGAATGATTCTCAGTGGCAGATCTGATGGACTGCTCTCCATCTGTTCTATTATTCTAGCTACTGCATCATGTTAACTTGTTTCCACTGTTTCTATTTGTATTTTGAATCAAGTATCAGAAATAGAAATATTAATATTCTATTGTATAATAAGATAGATATAATTTTTGCTTTTACACATAAGGTAATTGTTGTGTTAGATGATTACTTATGGAGTTAAATGAGAAGATCTAATCAGATAAGGACAAAAATTTGATTAAAGCTTTTCTGAACTTGCAAGCCTGAATGTTTAAGCAGTCTGTCTTTTCCTACAGGATCAACAGGTGACATTTTTTCAGCATTTCCAAGCACTTAAGTTACTCACAGAGAAGAGTTAACTGATACCTTCAGTCCAACCAAAGATAACAACAGGCTTTGGATTCCCTTGGTCAACTCCAGCAGAAGATTGCTGTAGCAGTTCTCCATAGGACTGTGAACTAAATCCTGAACCTAAAAGAGACAAGGAATATATTAGTACAGAGGAATAGTCATGCATTAATTTTATACTTTCAAAAAATCAAGCTGGCATGCATGATTCACCTTATAAAGAAAATAAGGGTAAACATCAAAAGTTTACAGTTCCCATCTGAAAACAAGCCACATAAAGCAAGTTTAAAGGTATTATTACATAAATCAAATACTTACAACTTTAAGAGGTGAACAAAAATTAAGCTAGGCAGCTTGGCTCCTCCTGTTTATTCCACCATCTTAACTCAGCAATTTAAATTACCAACAGCTTTGTAAAAATTACCAAGTGTTTGTCTTTTTCTTGCACTATGAGAATACTTTCTCCAGCACTGTCAATACCAGCTCGACCAGCTCTGCCAATCATTTGCTTATACTGGTTCTTCTTCAGGAAGTCATTGCCAACATAAGGAGCTCTGAGAATCACCCTGCAAAGACATCCTGAATAAGTTATGCTTTATATTCAAATTACTAAAGCAGCAGTAAAATGTTATAAATTCAAATTCATTGTTTATATAGGCCCCTTACCTCATAACTAATAAAAACCTCTTTGGACAGATGCGTAAATCAATTGTAAAGCCTTAAACTATTTAAGGTGTATTAAATGTGCACGCAGAAGTGGATTCTTAGCAAGCAATCTTTGGTCACACAGAGTACAGCAGCCCTATCATCAGAACTTGCATATGAAAAGATAACACTTTTTTTTTTTAAACATATTCCAACTGCAAATCCTCAGAAAAGGTTTATTTTACCATTTAAATGCTGTTCCTAGGAGAGTATCTAAAGAAATCACTGTTCTTTTGAATAACATTACTAAAACCATTAAAACATTTTTCAATTTATTAAAACTTCCTTAATCCATTTACATAAGTGCTCTTCAGTGATATACTCTGAGGTACTTCCTACTGATTCACATTTCCTACATGAATGCTGCAGTCTTGTATCCCAAATTGAACACAACATCCTTTATATTTTCAATTTGCTGGTAAAAGCACAAACATACTTTAAATAGTGCTAAGATTTCCAACTTACTAAAGAATTTTTTTTACAAAGCAAAAATCAATGCAAAACTTAAATCTTTTGGCTACTAACCTTCTAGCTGGTAGGTTCACTCCAGCAGCTAGAGTGGCTGTGCAAGCAAGCAGACACAGGACACCTGCAGAATAAGCTTCCTCTATGCTTTTCCTTTCATCATTTGTAAGGCCACTATGGTGATAGGCAATACCAAAAGGGATTGTCTGCTTCAAAACAGGACAGACAGTTCCATTTCCAATACTCTTTAGGTTCTTGATGAGATCTTGTTTTTCTTTCTCCTTGTGAGCTCTAAATTCTCTTGGAGGAGGAAAAGCATTTCTTTAGACTTTGACCAATCATTAACCAAAAGAAAATAAAAACCAACAGACCTGCTTACTGCCTCATTCTCTTCATCATTCATTTCTCTAACATCTAAGTTGAAGAAATAGTTATTTCCAGTAACTTTCCAGCAATACGCAGGAAGCTGATTTAGTTGCAATAGAGCCTTCCTTGTTTGGAAACACAGGAACAGAAGATATCAAATACTGGCTGCTTTAGATTTTACAACTCAGATTTCCAAAGTGGGTATGGGAACAGAGATATTCAACTGACTATCAAAGTACATGACCAAATACCAAATGTTTGTTTTCTAAGCTTCCAGAAACCAGTGCCAAAGGGACATAAAGTTAGACTAATTTAGTATGTTTTTCCTTCTTTTCTTTATTTTTTTCCCTCTGGCAATCATCTTTTTCAACTGTTTTGGTACAAAAGTAAGAACTTTAAAAAAAATTTTTATTTAAAAAAAATTTTTATTTAATAAGCCTTTTGCAGTTTGCTATCACTTATGCAATTAGCAACTTTATACGACTCCATGTTCAAAGTATTTACTTCTAATCACCAGGGAAAAACACTTGCAAGCTAGATGACAATAAACCCTAAGTTGTAAGCAATTATTTCACATATAATTAAAAAACATGTAGAAACTTACTTCTTGAGGTACTTGCACACCATTGAAGCCACATTTTCACAATTCTTTTTAGTAGGACAAAAGATTAGACAGGAATATTTAGGAATAACTTCAGTAACAAGTGCAATGATGTGGTCAGGATCTGCTTTCTCCAGATTACTAGAATACTGTAATAAGCACAGATTGACAAATATTTAAAGCTAGGAATTAAGTCGTAACCTAAATATTCAACACTTGTTCTCAACCATTGCTTGAATACTCCCATTGGATTTAATGTGACATAATTCCAAGAAGTTGTAGAATAAGCTTTTTTCCCAATCCTTACTTGAAAGACATCTAACTTGAGGGATGCATGGATATACAAATCAAATTCTTTGCTTTTTCCCTTAATACTTCATTTTCTTTTAGCAATACTTGAGATACAGTCTACCATTTGACAAATCTTCCTTTGTAAAGGTTAAAAGAATCCCTACAAGGCAGTAGTAAGCTGGCAAAACCCACAAAAGGTATCTTCTTTCAGTTTTGTCCAAGAGTGATCAACTCTACCCCTGAACAAAAAACACTGAGTATCTGGAATACTCATACATACTCATACTTTTCACAGGTCAAAATACTGAAGAAACCTCTACCTTGAAGAGTCAAAAAGAAGTGCAAATCAAGTTTAAGCATTCAGTATTTCAAGGCTGTTTTTTTCATTCCCAAAGCCTACCCCTTCTTTCTCATGGGTACTACAATTGAATGATCATGTTTAAGTAATTTCTCTAGTGAAAGGTCTGCAAGCAAATCAGTGTAAAATAATGCATTTCACAACAGTTCTAAGAAACTATAAGCACTTTGTCTTTACCTTGAAATTAAGGAGATGTGAAAAAGCAAAGCCATTTTCTGTTTTGCTGTCAACTGCATAAATGGTGTCTCGTATCTTTATGTACTCCTTTAATTCTACCTAGGAAAGCAGAAACCGCAAAGAGAAACTTTAGTTAAATTACTCAGTTTTCTCTAAAACTATTGCTGATGTACAGATACAGCTTTTCTCTAAGCATCACATGCCATACACACACTTGCACATAAGCATGCACTCTAGAATTTTTAAGAGAACTTATTTGTTTTGATTATTTGCCTTGATAAAACATGGAATCATAATGAAGAATGCCAACATTGTTTCCCATGAACTGTTTATAAACCATGTTGTCCTGAAGCATACAAGAACCAGCACTACATATTCTAGTTATACCAAATGGACTACAGTGACTCAGCACAGTGGCTGTAATTTAGGAATTGCTTAAGTTAAAAAGAAGCAAATGCCTTAGCACAGCATTTTAAAGGTTATTGCATTTGTGTATTTAGAAGTGCATGGTGCTATTTACTGTATTGTTGGCAATTAGAGAGCAATAGCAGGCCTTATATTATACTGTACAATTAAGCACAAAAGGTGTGATACAATTCTAAACAGATTTACTATGATTTTAAAGGCAAATATCTTCTTTACTAGTTCCTGGTATCTTGTATACAGACCGGTCTAAAATTATTAGTGTAGTACTCTGCTTGCAGGAACTTCTGCAGGTCTCCAACATTATTTAACGTTGCACTCATGCCAATGATCTGTGTCTTTTCTGTAAAACAGAAGTTGAAATGAATTTATTGTCACATTGCCAATTTTTAACACTTCTGTTCAGTATCTAAGTCATGAGACTCCTTCTTCACTATCAATCTTTCCAAAATGCCAAAGTAGCAGGTTTGAAGGGAAAGGCCACTACTAAAGAAATACTAACTAACTACGAAATAATATTAAGTTTCAAAATAGTAACTGAGACTTAAATTTTAAAAAGAAGCATTTAATTGGATGCCTAAAGGGCTCCTACAAATAATGGAAGACATTTGACAACACCCAGGATTTCACAGAGAAGTATCAAAAGAGCTTCAAAAACACCCTAACATCGTTAGAGGGTCAATTAATACTTCAATGAGTAAATGCTGTTACTACATGGAGTCATGCCATGTTTTTCAAAAGCAGCCAAAACAGCACAAATCCAGAAAGTGAGAGTGACTTCTCTCAGAGGCCACAACAACAAAATGTTAATGACATTAACTGTAGCCACGTCTTACTACTGGTGTAAAGAATTTTCGCCAGAGTAATTTCCAGTACTGCTCCACGACTTCCCGCCCCGAGCATATGCAGCTGTGGACAGAAGGGAAAAAGAAAAGGCAAGAATGCTAATGAGTTGAGAGTATTTCTAAAAAAATCACCAAAATATATAGATATAAAGAAATACTACAGAACTGTTTTTGTTGGGCTTCCTAAAGATATCCCTTGTTTAAATTTGGATTGTTAAGTTCAGATGCATTACCTCACTTAAAAAGCATTTAAGGATCACAGAACAACAGACTCATGGGCCAACGTAGACAAGATTTACCTTCCATTTAACTAGACCACAACTGACACAGTAAACAGTCAGCGTGGAGATCTTTGTATTCACCACTCTGAGGCAATTGTAAACAAAATGCGGTTTAAGCAACACAAAGTAAAAAACATTCCTAGCAGCCAGCTTCTAGAAAAAACAGAAGTTAGTGCTTCAGCTGCCCTCTGTTTAGAAGCTGCAGTGCTAAAGCATGGTCAGTCAGCCTGAAGAATTCCAGGAATTAAAATCCCCATCAGATGTTATACACATTACTCAACCTCCCAATAAACCCTTGGTAGCGCAACTCAGCCCCACCACTGCAACAGGCAATTCTCACAGCCAAATGTTACTTGGTATTTTTCATTTTTGTCAATGTTTCACTGGGTCATTACTACCAGACACAAAGTTGCATGGCTTCATATCTACTAGTTAAGGTCTAGGTTTCATAAAGTACATTCCATAAAACTAAAATTATTGATGCTTTATTTCAACCCATTAGAGACTTCTAAATGACAAGTAGTTATGCAGGAATTCACCATCAACCACTACCACAGTAGATTTCTCAATATAAATCTATTACTCTGAAAAAGCAATAAATGCTTCATAAAAAACAAAAAGAACAAACAACAACTTTCAAAATTATAGAATTATGGGCCAATTCAGAACACAGAAAATAAAAGTAATTTTCATGAGGAATATTCTAAGAAAAACCAATCAGGCGAAGAACTGCTCCTTACTAAATAATTGCTTATTAGAACCCTAAAAGAACTTGCACCTGATAAACTGGAGTACATCTTGTGGCCTACCTCATCTACCACAACCAGGCCGAGATCATCAATTCTTTCTGTTTCAATTAAGGAGTTCACCAGAGCATGTCCTTTTTCTATAGTAGCAATATAAAGAGATTTCTTTACTCTCCTTTTGATTGGTGGAAATCTTCCTTTACTTCCTGCATATTCTTCAACCAGGAAACCCAATTCTATCCCAAAACTCGATAAACCCCTAACCTATAAAAGAAAAATCAATTAGAGAACAAATTCATGCTCATTTTGGATTACAGATCTGCCTCAACAACTCAACAGAAAACCAACCCATACCACAATCAGCTGCTTGAATTAGTGAAACATATTAGCTAAGATTATCTACTCCAGCTACAAAATTGAACTGTCTACACATATTATAGCTGGGTTTTAGCTGTTCTCTAAAACTAATTTCCTCTTTATACCAAAATACATTTTTATTTCAAGATCACTTCTTTAGCAAGTTGGGCAGCACAGTTCTTAGGCAACTAAAGAAAACATCCCAAAAAGCCATTATTTCAAAATTCAGCACCCTTTACTTCATAAATATTTATGAAGTAAATATATCTTCACCTCATAATTTCTGTCCCATTCCAAAATTACTAACCATCAGAGCAGCTTTTAGAAGAGGTCACTCACTTCCCACCATATATTCATAAAAACCTTACTGCAAACCAGGCAGGTGAGCAAGTAAACAAAGCATATAATGAAAGACTTGTATCAAAAAAAGCAGTGCCAGAAACACTGTATCCAGACCTTTTCTTGGACAATGGCAACATATGGCAGGATCATCAGAACATCCTTCTGCCTGCAGAGTAATTCTTGGAGAATTATTATTTCAGCTACAAGAGTTTTTCCACCACCAGTTGGCAATGAGTATATCAAGTTCTTCCTTTGCTGTAGGGATTCTAACATTAGGCAATCATGCTGCCACTCTGCAAAATGAAAATGGAACTATCAGCAACCCCAAGGGAATGTTAGTTAACATGAAAATGCCTGTGTTTCATTCAGAACACTCTGAGCTCAGCCTTTGAGAGCTTTTCCTCAAAAAAGCACTTAAAGCTTTCAGTGATGGTGACTTCTAAACTATTCTGTAATCCAGATGGATACCATCCATCCATTCCATCCATCTAAAACACCAAAACAGCCACTTCCCAAAACAGGACAACTGCTTTCCAATGTGGTTTATGTTAAGCATTACCTTAAATATTTTTACAGTATAATGGGTGAAACAGACAATATTCCACTAGCAGTTCTTTTTTTTTTTCCAACAGACCATTGGTTACACTACCATAAAGTGTTTCAATCCCTCGAAGTTGTCTGAATAAATCTTTAACCTTGCTAGGTAATCCATAAAAAGGGCCTATATCAAGAGAAGAAGATTCAATAGCTTTCCTAGCCACAAAAATCTCTTCAGATAAAACAGCTTCTTTGAGCTGCTTGGTCTTGGAGACCTGCAGAGTCTGGGCTCTGGCATTTCCAGTCATAGCACTTTTCAGGTGATCTTTGAGACTCTCGGATTTAAATAAAACACACTTGGAGCGTGAGGAAGAATCAATAGGTCTGTTCCTGTGTTCAGCACCAGCATAAAAAGACAATGGGTCTCTGATTTTGTCTGAGAAAGAATTTACACGTTCATCTCTCCCTTTTGAGAGTGGAGACATTCTAGAAGCAGAAGAAAGTTCATCCATTTTTTCAAAATACAGGAGTTGTGACGATGGCAAGTCATCTAAAATAGACTCAGTTAATTTTTGATTGCCATCAGCTGGGTCACTGTCATGCATTTGGCAGGCACCCTCTTTGTCACTTTTAAGGACAACCAGATTTTGTGAAGCAGAGAAGTTATCTTGCTCTTTCTGGTGAACTCCTGACTGAAGGTTCCCAAGTAGCATCTCTCCAGCTGCTTTCACATCCGTATTTTTATCCTGCAGGTATTTGTGTTCAGCATCATCCACTTGAGTGATCAAGGAATCGTTTCCATAAAAGCTGTCATAGTCACCAAACATATCCTCCTCGCTATCGTTACTGCACTGCAAAAACGAAACCGGAGTTATTGACACCCTGAGGCGACGCCACAGAAGACAGAATAACAAGCAGAGCACAAACATCAGAGCTAAGTCGCTTAAGTCTGCCCCAGCTTAACGCAAAAGCATTTTGTGTGATGCCATCTTTGAGGAAAACCCTGCTTAGGTTCTGAAGAAATGCCTTGACTAAGTGAAACAGATAACCTACAAGTAGGAGAATACATGCACAGAGAGATGATAGAGATGATTTTTTTAAAGCTAAAGCCAAACGGCAGCACACTCTCTCATACAAAACATGACCCTTGCCGACACACACCATCCTCCCAGACGGAGCTCCCCCGCCTCGCCACCAGCCCCAGGACCCCGCCATCCCCTACCGGGGCCTCCGCCGGGGGCCGCTCGCCACCAGAGCTCGGTCTCTTGCGAGCCACCGGCGAGCTAGCGGCAACGGGCTGCACTGGGGCCCGGCCCCGCTTGCGCTCCGAGCTGGAGCGGCTCTTCCTCCGCACGGCGAGCCGAGGCTCCGCCATGGCCGGGGCTGCGCGGAGGCTGCGTGGGGCTGTCACGGCCGCGGCAGGACGCGAAGAGAGGCCGCGGGGCCGCCCCGCGGAGGCGCAGCGTCCATGGCGGGAGCGGGGACTGCGGGTAACAGCCCGCCGGGGGAAGCGCGTGGCCGGGCTGCCGCCAATCGCCTGTCCCGGGTCGGGAAGACCGCGCTGCTATTGGCCAGCGGGGGGCCGGCGGCAGTGACGCGCGGCCGGAAGTGGCGGTGCGGGTGTCATGGCGGCGCAGGCTGTGGCGGCGCGGAGGCGCTGGTCGCGCCTGGTTCTTGGTGCGTCCCTCCCGGTCTCCCTCTGTCTCGAGCGGCTGCGGGGGCGTTCGCCTGTGCGGCTGTCACGCCGTGCCGTCGCTAACCTTGTCGCTCTCCCTTGCAGCGGAGCTGTGGGCGCGACCGCGCCGCCTGCAGCATGAAGGGCAGCCTGAGCGCTCGGACCAGGTGAGGCTTTCCCGACCTGTCCCGCCCTGCTGTCCTACTGCTCCCCCTCCGCAAGACACAGCGGTGGCTGGAAACGCTTTGCTCTGGTCGCTGTGTAGCTCGGGGCTCATCAGACCCCGAATCCATTGTGGGGGGCGCAGCGCAGAGGGAGCTCATCGGGCGCAGCAAGTTAAGGCCCCGCGAATCTGTATTTCAGTATCTTAATGAGAGCCTGTTAAACCTGATATCTCAGTAGATCGGACGTGGAGCCAGCGACAGGACAAGGACCAGTGGCCGTAACTAAAATCACAAGAAGTTTCACCTCAGCATGAGGGAAAACTTCTCTACACTGTGGGCAGCAGAGCCCTGGAACAGCCTGCCCACTGAGGTCACGGACTCTCTCTCTCTATGGAGACATTCCAGCCCCACCTGGACGTGTTCCTGCGTCACCTGCTCCAGGTGACCCTGCCTTGGCAGGGAGTTGGACTGGATGATCTCCACAGGTCCCTTCCAACACAGACTGTTCTGTGACTCTTTCACTATGAAAGTGAAAAGTCAACTTTCATATCTTGTAAGAATTTGGTGCTGGTGTCTTCTGAAGCTTGAGGAGGCTATTCAGAAATACCTCCCAAGGAGGCTCCTTGGGAAATATTTCTAAATCTCTCTCTTTAAAATGTGTGTGAGCACATGGAAACTTCCTCAGGCCATTTGCCATGAAATTATTTTTTAAAAAAAGATTCTTGTGAGTTTTCACACAGAACTACATTTTTACCAGCTTCTGCAGATTTTGACTTCAAGTAGAGGTGTAAGCACTGTCTTTCTGAATGATTTAATAGAGTTGCTAGTGTCACTGTTACTAAAATATAGAAGGCTGTTTACTTGTGAGAAGTCTTTGAAGTTGTGAGGTACCAAGAAGTGAGTTAATAAAGTTATTGAAAAGTTCAGTGGTGCACTAAATATCTCTTCTGGTTTCAAGGCAAATATTGATTAAAGGATTAAAAGTAACAAATGTTCTCTATTTTCTTGTGAAGCTTACAGATGTTAATCATTCTCTGATTTCAGCCCATACAAATGGAGAACCCCTACAAAGATCCTCCAAAGAGATGTGTCCTGTGTGGAATAAATGTGGACTATAAGAATGTGCAGGTGAGTTTTAAAATTGCCGTCCTTGGATGAAGGGAATGGGTTTACTGTTTTTAAATGTGTGTATAGTAAGTCCAAAGTGATTAAAAAAACCAGTTAAAAAATCTATTCCTATGTGGACGTGTTTAAAACTTATGAGTAAGAATGTGTGTAGGTCAAGGGCCAAATAATGTAGTCATGCTAAGATGCTTAATCAACTAACTATGTGTGACAACTTTGCTGTTTAACAAATAGAGTGCTTGGTTACAATTCAGCTGCCACAAAACATGGAAGCATAGAAAATACTGTCTAGCTCCAAGCTGTACTTTTTTCTTTAGGTAGAACTGAATTTTGAAAAAACAGATGAAAAAATGAAAAATAGAGTACAAGTAGTAACATAAAGCTCCAAAAAAGAAGTTCTTAAACTGACTTTGATTTTTCTTAATTTAACTAGCTTCTTTCCCAGTTTGTTTCTCCATATACTGGCTCCATTTATGGCAGGCATATCACAGGTATGTGAAGTATTAAATTAAATCATGTACAGGGCAATAATAGTATTTTTGTGAGTCTAAGTAACTGTGCATGAGCAGTCTTTCTGAGAGTAACCAGTCCCAACTCCATACATTTTTAAGAGTATTTCCCTGACTTAGTAGCCTGCATCAAGGAATTAAAATATCCTTTAATTGTATGCATTTTGTATTTAACAGTAAAAGCACACGTGCATTTTTCTAGAAGGACTTAATCAAAGCTAGAGGGAATTGTCAGTAACATGCCTTTCACGCTCTAATGACTTGTTTGGTGTTGAAAATAATTCATCTCTTTAGGCTTGTGCAACAAGAAGCAGAAGGAAATTACAAAAGCCATTAAAAGAGCTCATGTATTTGGTAAGTATGATTTTGCTTTTGAATTTTCTAACTCAAGACTACTTTTCTACTAAGAACACCTCTGTCTTTTTTTTTTAACAGGATTTATGCCAGTTATGTTTAAGAACCCACAATTTCTCACAGACCCCAAGCTATGTAACATCAAGTATCCAGAGTGATATACTGTACAGAAATAAACAATAAAACTGTTTTTCATGTTTATGTACTTGTTTGCTGGAAATGTGGTTTGCTAGCATAATGTGTGGTTGACTTGAGGGGTGGATGTCAGTCGTTCTTTTATTTTTTTTCATGAAGTCTCTGAAAGTTATTGTCTGAAGGAAGATTAAAGCAATAATAGAAACTGGCAGCTCTATGGACCTCTTCCTCTGCTCACCAGTCTTGCTAAAGCTCAGGTGGCTGTTTTTCCCCTTGCTGGGTTGTAAGATGTGAAGTAAACAAGCACTGGTTTCCTGAGGATAAATTAATGTATTTAAATTGTGGCAGTTCATGTAGACAGCTAACTCTGTAACGTGTTCATTTGATGCTCCCTGTGTCAGGAGGGTAGGTAGCACTGTTTCTTCACCAGCAGCTTGAAGTTGTATCACTTTGAGGCACCATATGACATGCTTATCTCACTGATAGCATCCTGTAGCATAGGCTTTGAACCCTGAGAGAGAGAAGACAGATGGAACTCTGGAAGGCAAAGTGATGGAATGTCATTTTGGATTTATCTTTATGCTGAACAGGAGTCATGCACTGGGCAAAAAAAAAAAAAAAACCAAAACAACCTGCAAAAATGCCCTGTTACATACATCCTTGCAGTGCTAGAGATTGATACATCACCGGAATACACCAGCAGTAGCTTTTGGCATGAAGTCATCTGACAGATCAGAAAGTAGGAGAGTGTGGGTATTCCTTTGCATCTCTGTTTTTTTCAAACACATCCTCATCTGTTTCAGTGCTACTCAGTGTAAGCTTCCTTTCCTGGTCACTGTCCTCTTGGTCTTGAAGTGGTTCTTGGTGAAGCTGCAATGATCTGGACTTCTTGAATGACTTTGAAACTGATGTGGTCTCCCTGACCTTACGCTTGTTTAGATGCCTTGATTCAGCTTCAGTGAAGTCTCTTTCCTCTACCATAAGAGTCAGTTTGTCCATGACATTAATATGATGGTCTGTGTTACAGCAGTTCTTGGATATCTGTTGGCCTTTGAAAGAAACAATGCAGGTCTGAAGTCTGGAATTGGGGAAAAATGTTTGTAGTGCCTGGCAAAGGAGAACATTCTCCTTTGGCTCTGCTGGGTGGTTTTTGTCTTCTCCTGAGGAAAAAAAAAAATCAAAGTCAGAGTTGCAGAACCTCTTGCACCTCTGCTGTTTTGGCTGACTCAGGTTCAGAAGTGTTTTCTGCTTCTGCCACTTGAGTCAACTTGGAAGGGCAAGGCTTGCACCACATTTAGTTGACTTACCTGAACAATTTTGTTGCTTTTTCCTCTTTATTTCTTCTTTTAATTGGCTCACTTCTGCTAAGAGTTTCTCTACAGATCGTTCACTGACTTCTACTGTAATGCATATTTTCTGCAAGGAGAAGAGTGTGTTGATCAGACTAACAGTATTCACAGTAGCTGACTTTAAAATTGTTGAAAAATCCTTGAAGGTACTCATGGTTAAGTTGGACAGAGTAGTAAAAAGCTTAAGGAATGATTTAGAGATGGATCTCTCAGATAACTTAAACCTTGTGTTGAACCAGGTGCAAGATGTTTTATTTGATCCCATCTAGGCAAAGGAGATCTAACAAACTACAGAGAGTACTCCTTCAAAATAATCCTCTTATGAGAATTTATTCATGGACTTGAAGATAAAACATTGTACTATAATCAAATGGTAACTTAAATCCTCAGCTTTGAGAATGTAGTGTGCAGCGCAGTAAGTAGAACTTGCTCACCTTTCAGATTATGGCTTTGTTTTCTCATGCAGTGCAAAAAGTGTAGCCCTTGGCTGCCTTGGTTTTGTAGAACTGATGAAGGTAGGCAGGCCTGCCTGGCTTACCTTCAGTTCCTCCTGCAAGGTGGCGTACATCTCATTTATCTTATGAACCTCTTGTAGGGACCCATCTTCATGGAAGAATTCTGACCTGTGACCAGGAGTAGAACAGCATAATTGCAAGCTAGTGATTCCAGTGCTTACTTAGTAGGAGCTTTAGTGAGTAAAGAAGCATTTTGTGCTTCAACGCCAGATGCCTGTGTTGAGACAGACAGCTCCTGGCAAAATATGGGACTGAATTAATTTCCTAGTATGCTGGAATGGTAAGTAATTGTAGAAAACAGGTCAAGCGAAACAAGGTATGGCTATAACATTTGCAAAAGCACTTAAATGCTTTTATAAAAAAGTAAGTGTAATTATGGTAGTGGGAAGCTACAGCTGTCAGTAAATACGACATGTATTGTACCTGTGTTGTCTCATGGCTCTCACAAAACCAGAGGATACACAGGAACCGGACACTGTTCTGTAACCTTGCTGTTCTGCCATTCCCAAGTTGGTAACCACCAAAGGGACTTTCTGGAAAAGTCTTAAAATGCATAAATATGAAAACATGATCTATTAATATCCAAAGATGTTTCACTGAAAATTAAATATTTTTGGCCATTCAGGATCCAATGGAAGGGTTACAGTATGGTTAATCCTTGCTAAATGTATTACATCATGTACAGATGAGGCTAAAGGCAAACTCCAAGAGCAACCAGAAGCTGAGCAATGCCTATAATTCCCCCTTTTCTGACTACAACACACACTAATTCAACATTTACTTGCTAAGCCTAGCCTGTGAGCAGAATCTCTCTGAAGATAAAGTTAACACCAATTTAAATATTTTCATGAACACCATGTATGGTTGAGGTCCTGTACATAAAGCAATTTGATCAGGTGTAGCTTATGTGTGTAAATAAACTGACAGTGTCTGCTTGGTGATGCTGGCACTATAGATAAAAAGGGCAATCCCAAAATAAAATTCCAGGGTAAGCCTTCAACTGGGCTGTGTCAACATAGGAGCAATCTTATTAAAAGTGTAAGTTTCAAAGGTAAAATATACAGTGTTACTGAGTCAATTGCAACAAAGTAGAGAAACTTTCAAGTTTTAGCATGTGCTGTAGACATTACCCTTCCTGAGGCCGATGCAGAGCATGTTCCAATCTGTAAGTAGAACAACTTTCTGTCATCACACTAGAGGTTAAAAGGAGGAATACAAGCCCCTGATTTGATAGGTGTGACTGCAGGTTTTTATGAAGAACTCTTTCCCGGAATGTCATGGTCTGGTCTGTGTTACGTCTGAATTTGTACCATCCTATTACACTCTGCAGGCAGAAGAAAATTCACAGTTACTGTTGAATCATAATGTCCCTGTGTGTCACTGAAGCAAGTTTCATCCAGTGCAAAGTCATGTCTGAATTGTTTGCTAGTAGGTGCACAGTCAAGCAATTAGTTAACCTGAAACCTTTAAAACTTCTAAGCCTATTTCCCATCTTCTTTCCTTCAAAACCATGTGTTGAATTGGTCTGTTTCTTAGCCTGCGTTCAAGCTGAAACTGCCAGCTTTCTTCTGTTTTGCTGTTTCTTTTCAGCTTCTACTTTCCCCTTATAAAATTTTGTTCTGTGGAAAAAAATTTAGTTCTTTTTGATGTAGTGCTCCTTAACCACTTGTGAGCTGACCTCAACTGATCTTAAGGTGGAAACTGGTGCAATTCCTTTGGGGTCCTTGAAGTGTTCACTTGAGAAATTAATAATTCAAAATAAAGTTGTGACACATATGTAGGCAAATCCTAGTCAAAGATAAGCTAAACTGGTTTTTTTATGGAGGAAAAGGATGTAGCTGCCTTGGCCAGCAGCATGAGGGACTATAAAAGGTTTAAAATGAGAAAAGAAAAAACCTTGATGCAAGAGGTATCCAGAACAGCCTCCAAAATTTGAGTGAGCTCCTCAGTATGGTTTAGATTTAAGAATAAAATACCTTCTTACAGCCTGATAGTATTTTCTTCAGGGCAAGTTCATTCAGTTCTCCTGCAGAATTATAAAAGCTATAAGAAAATTAGGACAATTAGAGGGGAAGAAATTAGACTGGAAAAATAACTTTAGCATGCTGAGAATCATCTTGCTTTAAAAAAAAATTAAATTAATACTATTAAGGGTAAGGGTTAGAATGTATGGAATGCTTTTTTTCAGTGTGTTGACATTTTTCTGTAGTTTATATGGTATCATCGATCACCAGAAGGTGCAATATGCTTTATCTCTATTTCTATATGCATAGACAAACATTAAAAAAAACACATAAAGAACCAAAATAGGAATAGCATATGGCATTTTGCATCTGTAATTCCAAGAGGTTGATATGGCTACTATAGTTACAGCTGGGTGATTTTCCTAGACAATGTAAGTTTAACACTTGAAGAGTTCAGGTTAGGGTTAATTTTAACTTTTCAATATCTGTTTCCTTGAGATTCTTACCTGAACAACTGGTAGCATGGAATATGCTTCTGTATGTCTGGAAAGAGAAAGTAACATTACTCTGGGTTCATCAGCTCAAGATGTATATTCTTCTGCATGCTATGATCAGCATCAAACTCATAGAAGGACCAAGAAATAATTTTACATAATTTCTTAAAATTGAATGCATTACCATAAAATTAAATAAGGTGAAAAAAGGAAATATTTTAAAAATATATTCTAATTAATTTTGTCAAAAGTATAGGGACCCATTTATATAAACTGTATTTTTTGTATACTTTTCTATTATGTCAACTGAAAAATCAAGCTGGGTGCTTTGTATTTTTCTCCTTCTGCTGAGTGAAGGAGAAATATGTAGTATGAAGGATTTCACTTGAGTAATTCAATGCATATCAACACCAATCACATCAAGATGATAACCAAAAATACATCTGGCATCTGCTTAGTGAAATTATTAAAGAGCTTGCAGCCTTCACACACATAATTTTATAAGCTCCAAGTGAGGTAATAGATGCTAATACATTACAGTTCATACCACTGATAGACAAAGCTCTTTCAGGACAACTGTAGCCCAGGAGAGTTTGTGATGTAGCCAAGACAAGGGTATAAACCCCAAGTTATGTTTAATGTAACAAGATATTTGGCAAAGAGTAGCCATCCAAGGAACTATGAACAATTATTTCTTTTAAATTACTGCATTTTCTGCAGTAAAATTGTAATATTTTTAGTAGTTAAAATGTTACAAAATAACCCTTCCATGTGTTTTTGGTTTGGGTTTTTTTGTTTGTTTTCTTTTATATATCAGCGAAGCATGTAGGATCTTGGAGCTTTGATCTTGCTGTAGATTGCTGTCCCCCAAAACTGAAAGCTGTGATTTACTGCCCAAAACCAAGCAGACTATGAAAAATGTGGACACACTAACCGATTGTATAAACAACTTCAACATCATCCATTTGTGAGTCTGTGATGCTGTTCTTGGCTTCACCTTTCACATCTCCAAGGAGAAAACCTTCCTTTAGAGGGGAAGAGAGAAGAAAACCCCACATTAACAGTAGCATTGAACAGACACACTTGCTCTTGGCGCTGGTGTGGCCTCACCCCCTGTCCTGTGTGCAGTTTTGGGTGCCACACTGTAAGAAAAATACAAAGCTATTAGAACGTGTCCAAGGGAGGGCTGCAAAGATAGTGGAGGGTCCAGAGGGGAAGCCAGAGCAGGAGTGGCTGAGGTCACGTAGTCTGTTCAGCCTGGAGGAGAGTGGGGGGAGACCTCATTGCAAGCTACAGCTGCCTCAAGAGGAGAAGTGGAGCTTCAGACACCGATTTCTTCCCTCTGTCGAAGGTGACAGGACCCGAGGGAACGGTATGAAGCTGAGTTGGGGGGAGGTTTAGGCTGGATATCAGAAAAAGGCGTTTCCCCCAGAAGGTGTTTGAGCAGTGGAACGGGCTCCCAAGGGAAATGATCACAGCACCAAAGCCTAGCAGACTTCCAGAAGCATTTGGACAGCACTCTCACAGGCATGTGGTGGGATTCTTAGAGTGTCCTGTGCGGCGCCAAAAGTTGGACTACATGATCCTTGTAGGTCCCTTCCAACTCAGCATATTCTATCTTGATTTTCTTTAATACCAAGTGTGAGTGCTCTCTTCAGGAGAGGAAAAATGCGGTCAAAACGAACTTTTTTCTATTTTTTAGTTTTAACAGAGTGGTTTCTCGCTCATTTTTCAATACTGGCCCGCAGTTAGGAAAAACTCCTCAGCGAGGCAGTCCTGTGTCGTGGTCGGTTTGCGGTGGCTCCCGAGTTCGCCGAGCCCGAGCAGTCCGCGGCCGTGCGGTGCTGCCCGCCGAGGCTGGGGCCAGGCGGCCCGGCCAGCGCCGCGCTCGGCCCGGGGCGGACATGACGCTGCAGCCGCCGCTCGCCCCGTTCGATCACGGAACACCCGCGTTTCTCCGCCGCTCGCACACGAACAGACCGCCGGGCGCTCTCTCGGCAGGGCCGGACGGGGGAGGCCCGGCGGCAGCGCGGCGGGGGCGGCCCGCCCCTCCCTCCTCTCCCACCGACCCGGACCGGCCCTCCCTCGGCACCCACCGTGTCCGAGTCGGTGCTGAGGTGCTGGAAGGTAAGGGCGCCGAACACGAAGCCCGAGAGCAGGGCCGAGGTGCTCTCGCCTTCCATGCCAGTAATGGCGGGACAGGCCGCGGGCGGGCGGGAGCCCCCAGCGGCCGCCGGCGGCAGCGCCGCGCCCGGGCCCGGCCCGCCGCACCCCGAGCCGCCGGGAGCGCGGCCCCGCCGCGGGGCCCGGGATCCCTCCTCAGCTGCAAAACGCGGAGTTTGGAAAAATGTTCTTAAGGGAAGATGTTCTCTGACGTTTGATCTTTGTCTGCTTTCAAGCCTAGTCAACAAGAAGGGAGATTTAATACCAAGGCCGTGCCTCTCGAAACAGGACATACAGCTGTATGTCTATCCACGGTGCTCTTTGAGAATGTGGGGAGAATCTTCTGAGTTAATGACCTAATAAAATGTGATTAGGAGGTAATAAAATGATAATGCTAAATAATGATCTGACAGCAGTAAATTGTACCACTTCTTCCTCAGATGTAGACTGTTTGCAGAATGCATGTTTTGTATTTTTTGAGTTGTCACATTTTTTTACTTATTTTAATACTAGTACTAACACTTTTTTTCCCCCATTATAGCAGATGTTTCTGACATATCAGCCAGAAGAAAGTCCTAGAAAACAATTTCAGGAAGAGAGAGTTACAAGTGACAACATTCTTTGAAATGTGATCAGAGATCTGATCTGAAGGCTGCAGGGGTTTTACTCCTTTACTTCAGGAGAGCAAGTGTTTGGTTTCATCACTCATCAGGACTATAGGTACGCACAATCTTAGCCTTAGATGTTAATTTCCTGACTCTTGAAATAGGATGTGTGGACCTGTGGTCTTTCAAGAGGCATTTCCATGCTTTTTATGTCTTACACATATTTTTTTGGTTACCTATAAAATTAATATTTTCACTGCAGTTTCTTTTCCCTTAATTTTTTTGCAAGATTTAGAAGGAGTTCTGGCATATTTATATTTAAATAAAATTCTTTAAGAATTATTTGAAATATATGTGGATGATGCTAGCATTTAGAAGGGAAAACTGTTATGATTCTTAACTATTGTTACAGTAGAGAGAGAGACCAAGTAAGACTTTCATTTCTCAGCACAGTCATAAATGATCTAGATGTCTGAATAAGGGGATGACAAGTCTCTAGATAGTACAGAATGATGGGCAAGGTTGATGGGGAAGAGCTAGCATGCATTTCTTGCAATGCAGACCATGTGGTATTAAACAAATGGGTAACAAGTACAACACATCTAAAGGGATATATTACAACGAAAGATTCCATTATAGACCATGTTGCTGTGGTAGAGGCAACAAAAACAGATGATACGACAAACTTCTATAGCTGTTTGGGGAGAAAACGTTGAAAGTGGACACAAAATGCTCACTCAGTTCAGGAATTCTCCCAAAGGACCCTGTGTTGTGCTTGCTGTCACTCCTTAGCCAGAGCTGAGAGAAAATTGTATGCATTTAATCAGTGCAATAAGTTTTAGGCATTGACAAATTAATTTATTGCATTCAGTGTCAATTAAACACAAACCACATACAAGATTTATATGGACAATACATGAGGTAGGTATTGACAGCCATGCAGTGCCTACACATCTGTGGGTATTTACACATTGCTGAGGCATACAAATGTAATCAGAACAGTAGTGGATTTCCCTGTTTTGAGATGCAAAGACTCTAGCCTGTTGTAAGCCACAGGATACAATTACTTTCTGTAATTGTTGAATTTATCTTGTATGGATACAATAATGCTTCTGTAATCAGAGCTAAATTTGTTACAGTCATCCTAATGTGAGTGATACGGTACTTAAAGATTCTTCTTCAGTGTTTTCATAATTTGTCTGTTGATGGCCAAAGATAAAGCATAACTAGCATTACTGTGGTCAGATATAAACATGCTCCTGTTTGGTGGCATAGATGGAATCTATAGAGACCTAAAGAGCAGCAGACATAGCTCAGAGTGAGAATGCAGAAGAGCACATATTTGCACTTCAGTGCATGAAGACAGTGTGTTTTACATTAATAAACATTGCACCTGACACTGCTTCCTATGAAATAGGTTACCTCTAAGGTTATTCTGGCCTTTTGGAGAATTTTCCACATGTAAAGCATGAACTTCAGTCTTGATAAATATCAAAACAAAACTACCAGAGATTATTTCACCCTTGAGTAGCAATCAGGTAAGGAGTTTGATGAATTTGTTGTGGGGTTGCAACATTGAGAAGACATAAGCAAAACTAATAAAGGCTTTTTGTTGTTGTTATAGCTGGTTAAAGTTTAGTTGAAAAAAGAGATGTTCTTAGTAGTTTTCATTCTGAGTACACTCAGCAGAATTACTGGGGTGTAGAATGTTCTGATCAGTCCTGTTTGAACACTTTCATATCCTGAAAAACGTGATCCTGGTATCCTTGGATGTTAAGTGATGCTGGTAAATCAGCCCAGGTTAGCTGTCAGACTCTGTGTCATTGACTTACAAGGCTTTTCTAAATAGATCAGTCTGCATGGCAAAACTCACAGAGAAATACCAGGGAGCCCTACAACGGGTGTCAGAAGAATAATTTTAGCAATAATGCCATCTTTCCATGCCTAAAGGCAGTGTCAGGATGTACTTCTGTATACTGGCTGCAAGCAGCTTTGGACAATGTTGCTACTCCATACGGCAAAAATTATACCCTGCATATTTCCTAAAAAAAAGGATCAAGTGATAGAAGGTTGACCTTGATTGACAGTCATGATCATTGTCATTTGCCTCAGGTACAAATACCTCTTTGTTAATCTGTAGGGAGTGTGTTACTTCAGCATCAGAAGCACCACCTGGCTGAAGCTAATGTGCCAGTGCTGCTTTGGAGCAGTATCTGCTGGGGACATGTGATGTTTGGCTGGTCTGATAAGAAAGGCGTTGCAAGAAAGGCAGGCTGAAAACTCTCCCCTGACATCCCTTTGGAGTCACTGGAATGGTTAGTGTTGGACAGGAAGGAAGTGGAAAGAGTGGTTGCCAAAATTTATGTGACTATGTGACTCCTTCTTTTTGAAGACCATGGCAAGTGTTATTTCCAGGCTGTGTTCCCCTTGTGTATCAGAGGGAAGGCAAAACCATAGTAGCACTCCTTGAAAGCTATCACTTCCCACTGCAGTTTTTAATCTGTTCACAGTGTATTTGAACCTGCTTAAAAGCTGACTGCTGTGCAGGAAAGGGCTGTTTATACCTGATTTAACCCTTCCATGTGAGGCACTACAAATAGACACAGGTCAGTGCTGTGTTTGCTTCTTCTTGCACTGGAAAAATAAATGGGTCATAATTCCAGTTCCCTCCAACAACTGGCCATTAGGCAATAGGCAATGTTTTGCAATATGAAATTAGTAGAATGACCTCAAGGGATCTAGAACCTGGAGTAGTCAGCTGATGCCCATTCCATCTCCTTGTCATTTCCCTAGGAGACCAGGAATTGTTTCAAGTGAGTTTGTTATGCTTGTGGATGTCAATTTGAGATTCATTAAATTAAAGGGAGCTTTGCTCTTGGATTCTTCCTGTGTCACCCACATTACTTTTTTCTAAGTTGGGTTCTGTTCTTCCAAGTGGACAGAGAGTTTTGCATGTTTTCTGGTGGCTTTTCCTAACATACGGGGTACTTCATCATGAAAAAATGCTTGTGGTTATTTGGTATAAATTCATCACCTGTTATTTACTGGACCTTACAAATCAGTGCTAGATTCTGTTGCTGCATGTTTATTTCATTATTTGCAATATTTTCCTCTTCTGGATAAAGCTTCTCTCACAGCTTCTAAACTGATGTGATTGCAGCAGGCTAGCTCTTGGTAAGAGGGAGAAAAAGGGCAGAAGAATGACATGCAGAATCTCTGTTTACTCAGTGGATGGCAGAACTAATTCTGAAAGAAATTATTTTGCTGAGGAAATTTATGTAGCCACATTACAAACAGTGGTTATTCAGCTTAGTGTTGGATGCATATCTACTCACATTGGAATTCGATAAAAATGACATTTCATGGCTCTTCTGAAATAATAATAATAATAGTAATAATAGTAATAATAATAGTAATAATAATAATAATAATAATAATAGTAATAATAATAATAGTAATAGTAGTATCATCATCATCAACATCATCAATTACTGTGATGGGGTACAAAAAGCTATGCCAAATTTCTGACCAAAAATAGGAAACTATGTTATGAATTGCCTGAAGAAATAAAGAATTTCCTTTCTTCTTCACATCGTGAGCAAGTTCATTACCTTCATTCAGGGCAGAGATAAAATTCAAATCCATATTCACTTCTATAACAGTCTCAAGTTTTTTGGAGTTGAGACATACAGTGCTTAGACCATCATGTCTCAGTTGTTTTTATGCTTATGGTCTCAAGAGCAGAAGGATGCTTTAGAAGCTTCAGCAGTCATTTTTGGCAGAAATTTAACAAAATTTAACACCTTGGTCATGATTGGACAAGTTCTAGTACTCAGATTTATTCTGTAGTGGGTTTTGGGACAGTCTTCCATTGAATTACAATTTTTATTCCATACTGTTACTAGGTAGACATGCAGAATCTCCTTGATTTTGGTGTCATTCCCAATTTGGGTTGTTGAGGTGCAGGTTTTTTGTTTGTGTGTTTGCTTCTTTTTCTCTCCAAACCATGTGATGTCAATGGTGATAGAGTAGTAGGAACATTGAAATGGTTTTTATTATTTCAGGAGATACAAAGTAGATAAAGCAAAGAATAATTGTAAGAAGAGCCTTGGCCATATGGATCTTGTAGTACCTTTGGGCTGGATGGTTTGACCACCTCAATAGAGAGGCAAATAGAAACTCTTCAGTTCTTTCTTTATATGGTTTCACAGAATGAAAAACAACTCTACCTTATCCAGGAGAGGAAATTTCTTCCTCCCACCCAGGCTAGGCAAGTCTGTCTTTCCCTCTATGCTTTTAAGAAATTATTTGTCTTGTGTGTGCCTAAACTTGCTGCTGAGGCATCCCACCAAGTGAGCCGCCACATCTTCCTGTTCCTTGCAATATTTCATTTTGCCCCCCTTTCCTGCTTCAAATCAGGTCCCAGAAATTACCTCCACCCTCCCGCCCACGGGGTTTCTAGCACCTAGAGTCTATGCATTCCGATCCCCTGTGCGAGGCTGATGGCAGCTATTCACAAGTGCTGCCAGGTGGATCAACGCCCTCTCCTCCAACCCTCCACAGGCCTCGCTAGGGAATGTGTGTTAGGTGGGCAAGCCACTTAAGGAAGAGACCAGAAGGGAGAATAAGGAATAGTAGCTAAAGAGAAATGGGTGACCGAAGCTGTTTTACAATGGAGCATTGTTCCTAGAGAAGCCTTTTGGCAGGGCAGGTAAGAAATAGTGGTTAATGGTGTACCTGGCAGCAGCAGGGTGGAGAGTGGGGGGCTTAACGTTGTCACTGGGAGAAAGAGCATTGGGAAGGTGGAAACACTTAAAAAACAAACCAGTGAGGTTTTGTAGAGGATACAGAAGGCTCAGAAGGCGGCCAGCAAGGGGAGAGAAAGGTGAGGAAGCTAAGTAATGAAAAGATGCAAAAGAGAAGTTATATTGCTGGAAAAGATTGCAATGTAATTTGAAAGGCCTGAGGGATGTCATGCAGCAGCAAATCTGAAGGTACAGAAGCTACTTGACTCACTATGTGGTGCAAGAAGCATGCCATGGATTCACACGGGCTTGTGAGTGTCAGGAGTCTGCTGCCTGGGTGTGTGGTGTAAATTAGAGGTGGTGCAGCCCCCTCTGACATCTGTGCTTCTCTTACTGCCTGGACAGTGTTGGATGCACATTTTACACAGGATCTTTCCATCTGCTTCCATTTATAAGGAGTCTAGCTGCTTCACAACACAAACTAAGCAACGGTACACGGGGATGGGAATATTTTAAAAGGACAGCCCCGGCTTCAGACAAACACACCAATGTATTGGCAAAGGGAAAATCTTTTGTGGACCAGCACGTCACTGTCTTGGAAGTTGTGCCCTAAATCCTCCCTCCAAGAAGCTGGTGGGCTCCTCTGAGGTTCTAGAGTTATTTACCTTTGTATCATCTGTGATGCATGCAAAAAGGCAGGAGAAGGGTGGCTGTAAGGGGTTGAGCTCAGTATTTTCTAAAAAATACTGAATTAAATTGTTGAAATTTGATAGTTTAGAAGGAGAAACATGATTATCTATTGCATTTCAATTCTGTAGTTGAATATGTGCAAAGATAGATGACTTGTTACTCCACAACAGTGTATTTTGTAACCCTGTAATACAGGCTTTTTTGGTGAATTTCTGATAGAGTGAAGGGAGCAGGTTTATTGTCTTGTCAGTCCTTGCCTGCTGAAACTTGCATCTTCATTTCAAATGTGTTATTAAAAAATAAAATAAAATAGAAAAAGCCTGACTTACATGTCAAACTTCTCTTTCATTCATTTGTTCAAATACCAAAACAAGGCAGGTATCTCACCATGAAATAGAAAATCTGAGTGAATAAGTCACAGATTTGTGCAAACATCAGTTGGAGAAATGCTTCATGTGTATTAATAAGAGAAGATTTTAGGCAGTCTGAAAAACACACCCACCTAGTTCTGTAGTGTAATTTATTGGCAGGACACCCTGTGAAAACCAGTTGTCACATTGACAAGGTTCCTCATTGGCAGCATCTAATTATCTAACACATATTATTACTTATCGTGGTTTTTTTTTCCTTCTCCCCTGGTGAGCAAATGCTTATCAATTACAAGGAAGTGGGTGGAGTTAGGGCGGGACAAAGGGTAGAAATTACTTTTATCATTGAGAGTATCAGTAGTGTCAGTCTTCAGTGAGCAACAGCCTTCTCCTAGAGACAGCTTTGGCTCTTAGAATGTGTAATTTTTCTTTGCCTCTGTCTCTTGAAGCTTGCTAGATTCTCCACTACAGATGAGCATATATTCTCAGAAAGGCAGCTGATTGTCATTTCGGAGGGGCAAGCATGGAAGAAAATAGAGAAGGTCATGGCCTTGCAGAAGGCAAGATTTTGTCTGTCTGGATGATTTTGTTTGTGCCATTAGTTTTGTTGCCTTCGATATTTCGAGTGTCACTGGGGATTTCTCATTTCTATGTGAAAATTGTAATTAAAATGTTAGAGGTAAGTTGAGAAGTGAGTTCAAAAGGTATGTGTTTGCTACAGGACATGTTTAATTAAAAATAAAAATCTGTACATTTAATATAAATGCCATAAAAGTCAGAAGAAAACAAAATCCATTAACTTGCATGTGTTATTTGCATCTTTATTTTATATGATAATTTTTGTGGGCTATCTTTAATGATATCTAGTTATGTGCTGGCTTATCATCTGCTATTGGTTTGAGGTTTTTTGGGGTTAAAGTAGGGATTCCACGGTATTTTCTTCTAGTTCATGCTTGTTAGAATGCTTCATGCAAGTAGAATACTCATGACAAGTATAAAGAAAAAGATCTATTAGTTTGTGGAGTTGGTAAGTAATAAAAACGTGTATTTTAGATGTATATAAGTTTCAGTGGTTTTATTTGGATTGTTTTAATTGCATGGAATTAATATTCCAGGTAAGAACACTGATTCTTTGTGTTTGCTTCACCAAGTTATAAATCTGGGGGATCCAGCAGTTACAAGTTCTGTTGTACAAGACTTAAAGGAATCTGTGTGCAACCTTCTAAAAGTGTAGTTTTTGTAGAGATAAACAGATAATGGCTAAGATTCTGATCCTGCTTCTATCAATAAAAGGTTTCTGTGTTTTTTTTGCCAGAATCCCATTTAGTTTTTCAAGTTTGGTGTTTCAAATCCATTATTAGCCAGAAGTAGGTGCTGTGAATTCATCATATTAAACAGTAAACATTTCCATTTTCCAGTAGATTGACTTTGTGCTTCTGGCATAAACCTGCTTTCTGTGAATATACTTTCTACTTGTGGCAGGAAACATGTTACTATTATTTTTGCTATTATTATTAAGCCCTTGGAGTAATCTGCAGTAATTTTGCAGTAGAACATGTCTGTAACAGTGAGATACAGTTAATATCATGACCATCTTACCTTGCCAGTTCTGTCTTTTATCCTTCTTATGTTCTCTTTTGTTTGTTGTTGTTTGAGGGAGTTGTTTGTTTGTTTTAATACTGATTAGGAGCTCTTGAGCAGTATCTGTCTTCAGCTGTATGAACATCATTTAGCATAGTGCAGATGACTGCAAAATTTAGGGATTACTTGTTTTTTTCAGATACTGATGTCAGTGGGCAATGACTGCCTGTGGTGGCTGTATGTAATATTGGCCTTTATATGTGAAATATTTTTTAATCAGACAGTGGTATGCTAATTAAATCCCTAATTAAGAGCTACTCTAATATCAAACCTGTCTTTACACAACTTTGCTGCTGCAGTTGGTGGGCATCAAAATAATTTCTGGGTTTCTTTTTTCCCTGTGCATTTCCCAACTCCAAGAGATGTTTGACCCACTCAGTGTGTGTTTTATGTAGGAAGGTATTTCTCTTTGGTAAAGCACTTGAAGTATTTTTCTCTCTACAGTTTTTGTAACAGGTTATTAGTGATAATTCCGTGCTCACAATGTGCAGGATCAATGTACTGAAAAATAAATAAGTTAATTGTTATGTGATCAGCTATAGCCTTTTGTGTCTAGTTCCCTGTTGCCACAGCAGCTAATAACAGGAACAGCACAACTCCATGCGCTGCTATTTAGGCTGGCTCATTTTGTTCTTTTGTTCAAAGTTGTTCCCTAATTGTCCTGTGGGCAAAAAAAGGAGTTTCCGCTGTTTTCATCTTACAGTTAATTCCAATGGTTTTCTTTGAAGTATTGTCAAATGCTTCTCATTGTGCCACAAAAGTAGTTAAGAGCTTTCTTGGTGGAAAATGGGAGGGAGAAAGAATGGAGGGGGTGTTAAGTCCCCTTTGCTTGTAATGTGGCCCACTAGGCTCTTAGGAAGAAAGGATAGGACTGGAAAACTCTGGGTTAAAGCTTGTGCATGGAACTGCTGAGCCTATTCTTGTAGTCCTGGGGCTTTTTCACCAGAATACACCTAAAATTGCAGCTTGGGATAAGTCAGCTTTAAGGCAGGCTTGTTTGAGATATGAAAAACCTGACATTGAAACCCTGGAGAGGTGTTGGCTGGTTTCTAGCTGTGGTGTTGTGTTCCTGTGATATTGCTAATGGGATAATGCACAGAGACCATCTGTGGTTCCTGTTGTCCTCTGGAAGGTGCAACAGGATGCTTCCCGGAGAGCTGAGCTGGAAATGCTGAAGATGCTTAGTCATGTATTAGCACACTACTGTCTATATTGCAGGAATATCACTGCTCGAGGAAGTGCCAAAGAACTGAGTGATGCTTCAGCAAAAATCCAACCTTGAGCTCTATGGCTGGTCACTCCATTGTGTTGCATTTGACTTAGTCTGTTATGTAGACCAGCAAAATTAATAGAATCCTTCTCATCTGAGGAGTTTCTTTATATCTGTTTCTTACAGCTGAGCAGAGGAAAAGTATGTTTTATTTTCCTCCAGGTTTGGCAATTTGAGAAAAATAGAAGAGTGGAGACTGAAATCAAGGACTTCAAAGTGAAAAAAAAAAAAAATTATATTTTGTTTTCAAAGAAAATGTATCTTTAGACCTTACTTAATTTGTTGGGAGCAAAAAAGGTGTTTCAGAATAAAACTCAAGTTTTCAGATCTATCACTAAGCAAAGAGTAATGGTGACATATGATGAGATAAGTCGCTTTGATTTCTTGACTTCACTGAAGTGTTATATCACTGTGAGTGGTGATTGGAATAAATGGGAAAAATGTAATCAAGCGTGGAAATAATTTTTACCTTCTGCTGCTTTTCCATCAAGCAATCTAAATACTTGCTATTTTAGAAAGATTCAAGGTTTGAAAATTTGGGGTGACTGTTTTTGTTTGCAGGTGCTTTTTGTGGTTGGCTTTTTGTTTGGATTTTGTTGTTTTTTGGTTGTTTTTTTTTTAGGATATATGGATAATATAATAGCAAAAGACCTCCAATACAGTAATTTCTCAATTGCATATATATTAGCTCATAATTCTTCTTATTATTACCCTTAAATTATCCTTCAAGCATTTCTAGAAATTATAAAGGTGAACGTGGTTTGGGTGTTGTTAGGGTTATTCTTTCACATATGCTTGTAAACTTTTATTTGTAAATAATGTCTTTTCTCTGAGCTTTGTCCATCCTGGGGTTTGTTGGAGATGAGGATATTAGCAAAGCTGTTCCAGGAATGTTACTCTAGTGATTGTAAAAGAAGATGCATTTGCTAGGATGAAGTCTATGCCATGCTCTCAGAGCCCTGTGAAGAGTCAAAGAAACACATTAAATAGAGCTGTAGCTCTATTTGCCAAGAAATGTTCTGGAGTTCTACAAGATCTGAACTTCTGTATGAAATTGGAGCATTGTTGCTTCTAGAGAAAAAGAAATCAGCCATCTAAAAATTGTGAGTAGTTTTTGCATTGAGAGCTCACTTGTACATGGAGGTAGCTCGTATGCTGTGAACTCCTACTGGGGTATGGCAGATGTTGCTGACACTTCAGCTGGTGAAAAATTGCACTGCTGTGCTTTTAAATACATGGCTATCCTTAGCTGACCTCTCCATCAAAACCCAAACAAATTATATCTGTGCTTTTATCCCAAACAGCCCCTTCTCAACCCATTTTATCAGTCTCCATGGAGCAGCCAGGAGATTTGTGAGTCCTTTTCACAGCCTGAGGGTGGACAGTCACATCTTCTCAGACACTGAGTGTAACACTCACACTATTTGATCTGCGTTCATGTTTGTAATAGGCAAGGGGAAAGAATGCCAGGCAGAAACCACTGTTAAGTGAAGAGGTCACAAGTGCTTGATCTTAGATGGTGACTTTGGTTCATGCTGAAAATCTACCAAACTTCTCTTTGACACTGCAGTGGAAGACTTTACGTGGAGGAATTGCCCCAAAGCTTTTGTCACACATGAGGAACAGATTCAGAAAAGCTCATGTAATGAGTGATTAGAAAAACCTTTTGTGAGAATATGGGAGAAGAGGTAGTAAAATATGGGAAGAGAGGCAAAACTGAATTATTACTTAGTATAGAAAGATGGAGTATTGAGCTGTACTCAATACAAAAGTGAGAAGGAAGGAAAAATTGTGCAAGATATGAGATTTCAGAAAATGAACATTCCACATTGTCTTTCATGTCATGTCCTGTGAAGACAGTAATTAACATAAAGCAGTATTGGGCACCCTCCTTTTATTTAGAAAGTAATTACAGGAAGCTCAAACAAATGACTGTTGCACTGTTGGAGTTAAGCTGTCAAGTATTCAGTATTTCAGGTGGGATCAGCCATTGGGTGCTTGGACTTCTGATATCCTCATCACTTCAGAAATGGGAGTGAGGGAAAGCGCAACATCTGAGTTCTCATTCAGTCAGAAGATACAGGAATGAAGTTGCTACATTTAATACATAAATTCTGTGTTAGTTGCAACATCTGTGAGTTTTTTTGTAAGGTATTTAAAACATCCTTTCATTACTGTTTTGCAATAGAGACCAGCGTGACAGCTCTGTCTCAATACTGTGCAATACAAAGGTGATCACAAAGCCTTATTTCATTTTGGAAAACAAATTCTATGTACAGATGCTACCAAAGGCAGAACAACACAGTAGCCACTGCAGAGTTAGTCAGTCCAGAGTTTGACCCAGACAGATGGCTTTGACAGGTGTCAATTCAATGGCTGGACTGAAAGCCTGACCTGGGTGACTCTACAGCTGTATTCCCTCCTCACTGCTTGTTCTTCAGTCTCCCATGCCAAGCCATGAGTTAGAAGAATTTCATGTCCCATGATGGTTTGTGGAAATATATTGCCTTTTTTCTTGCTCACATACTCTGCCCAAAGCTTTCCCATGGTAAGCCTCAGTTCTTGTAGTAGAAGAGAAAACGGATAACTGCTCCTTAAGCAACTGCTCTGTGCCAGTCCAGACTTGGTAGATGCCTGTCTCAGCCATCTCAGCCAACTCTTTTCCAAGCTAATGAGCCCTGTGTAACTGTTCAGCCTTTGAAAGCTCTTCTTCATCTTTCTGGGACACTGCCTTTGTAGCCTTGACGATTTAGTTTGTCTGCCACTTTTGCCTCATGCTTTCTCTGTGCTAGGAGCCAAGATTTTATAATTTACTAATAAGCTTTATAAATTTTTGTGGGTTTTGACTTGTCTTGCTCATTTAGATTAGTTAACATGTATTTTTGGAGTCAGCTTGGTCAGCGACTGTCACCCTTTTTCTATCTGGGAATCAAAAGCCAGCCTCCTGGAGGTATTCCAGATCCTTCGGGACAGTATGAGCAAGCTCATTTCTGGCAGTCCTGGCCAGCTGACAGGTGCTTTTTATGTAGGAGGACAATGATAGGCAAGATAAGGGTAGTAGACAGGAAACGGGAAAGCAGAGACTAAGGCAGAAGGCTTTATTTGTCAGTATCAAATATTTTATGTTTTATATTTTTTCCTCCCTCATGCCATGCAACTATCCTAAAGGATGCTGGGGAAGAGATGAGGACCAGCAGTATTTTGTGAAGAGGTTAAATTTGCCACATCTGCCTTACTGTCTTTTGCAACGTTCCTGTACCTGTTCTGTATGTTCTTTCATTTCTCAGTGTGTGGGCTGCTGTTTTCATGACATCCACTGGTTCCACCTGGCTCCACCATTCTGAATGACTCTCCTTGAGTTGCAAAAGATTGAGAGATGATGTACCTGTTGACCTTTTCAGGAGAATAATTGGGAAGTATAGACAAGATGATGCTCTGTGGTGCAGGTTTTTTAATTTCTTTTTTGGGGAGGTTGTTTGCTTTATGGTGTTACTAAAGAAGGTTTGTATGGAGTTTAAAATACTACATTAAAACCTATTCTGCCTTCACTTTTTTCTTTTCTTTTATGATGGCTGGTAAAAATAAAAGGTCAGCTACGGGTAACTAAAATATCCTAGTTATGTCAAGGCAAAGTGTCCATTTTGTTACTGACTTTGATAGCTACAGAAAGAGCATGCACAACTTAGGGGTGGCAAAAAGCTGGTTGATGTTTGCACATGAGACATGTTGAAATATAGTGAAGACTGTTTGAGATCAGCTTTGTGGTGACTTGTGTGGCTGCACATGTCAGCTAGAGGGAAATGCACTGTTTAGCAAGAGGTTATATGAAACAGATGGATTAGCCTTATCTATTGTAGGTGGGAACCCTTAATAGCAGGTGAAGGCATAAACTGAGTGGGTCACTGAGCCTTTAATAATGAGCAGAGCCTATGCTCAAGCATCCTGTGCCCTTTGTTAGGGCAGGTACCTTGACAGAAATAAAGCCAGATTTTAGTACTCATGGGAGCTACTATTTATATGTCTATGTATGTATGATGAAAACATTCAAAACTAGGAAAACTTCAAAAATCAGGCATAATTTTATATTTTATTTTGCTAATGGAGAGTCTTATGATGCTCTATGCAAGGAGAAGAAACGGTTTAGCCCAAAAAAATGAATACAGGGAAGGGTGAAAGCTCATTACCACAGCTGCTACCTTCTGAAATACTATCGATACAAAATGTTGCCAGCTCTGTTTTCTGTCAACAGAAACCACTTGAATGCCCTCAAAATGAATTAATCTCTTTTATTCTTTAAAATCAAAATTTTAGTTCTATTTTTCTGGCATACCTCTAATGTCAGTGATATTATTTTGTATACTCTTATTGCCTGAAGCTATCTAGAGAAGAGAGAGTTTTGGATACATTGGATCTTATAGAGTCTCATAGGTAGCTCAGTAATTTGTTGGACCCCCAGAAAAAAAAGCAGCTTGTGTCCTGAAAAGAAGTTTGAGCCAAACAATTTTTCCTGGAAATGGCAAAAGGTAGTCTGTGTAACAAATGAAACGGGAGGTCTGCAGGGCACCCTTCAGGCTGAATTTGAAACATGAAAATCCTAGACCTGGCAGGAGTAAAAGAGGCTCAGACAATTCACCTGAGGTAATTGCAGAATGTCTGGAAATGATGAAATGAAAACCATCAACATCTACTTTTCTTGTTTTGGGAACAGTGGGCCACCCTGCAGATTGAGGAGGGAGTAAAAAAGCAGAAGGCGATGGCACTTGAAAATTTAATCTCCACTGGTAAGATCTCTGGATGAAGGGGACACAGCACTATTTATCATGTGAAAAGGCAGCTATTTAACAATCTTACTTAGAAAGGAGTTTGATGAGCAAATATCTATCGAAGCTATAAACCTACATAAGCATGTTATAAAAAATATAATCTCTGAGTTTTGTGAATAAAAGGAATTAGAGACTACTGTGGGTATAGAAAGACATTGCTGATAAACATTTGGGAAGCATCCCTGTTTTCATAAGTGTTTTTTGCTTTTGGGCTCCATCAGCTCTCTCTTTACAGAATTGGGATAAATTAGTGTTCTTTGTGCTTGACATGGCTCTGCATAGTTATCTTTTCCTTCTTGTAACTCCTAGCACCCAAAAAATCCAAGCTCTCAAATAAGAGTTACAGCATCCCACGGATCACAGATAGAATTTGTACTCTTTTCTAGATGTGAGGATAAAATCCAAATAAATTTTTTCCCCAACTATTTTTCCTTCCTTCTTTGATTGAAGAGTTAAGTTCTCATAGTTATCCTTTTACTTGTAGTGCCATTTTTAGTGATTAGTCATGTAGGCTGCTTGGTTTGTCAGCTAATAATTTTCTGGTCTGATGATTTTCTGGGAGCTGAAGGTTTTACTGAAGTGTAGATGGAGGAAAGCTTTGTGATTCTGATCAGGGGGAGGTAGGTTGATCAAGATAAATTAATGTATTTTTATAATGCATATTTAATGTCATCCAATATGCCCTATCATAAAAAAAAAAAAAAGAGGTGGGGCAGGCAAACAAAAAAGCCAAGTGTTAGCCGGTATGAACCAACAGAATTTTAGTCACTGTAACCAGCCAGATAAGAATCTGGTCTCAGAGTGACCTCAGCAGACTTGCTGCATTGCTGTCCTATGGGCTGTGATTTTACAAATAGCAGAGCAAGAATGTGTTGTCATTCTTCCTGCACAATGTGTCTGTGTAATGCTTTGTATGTCTGGGAGGGGAGAAACCCAGGCACTTTCAAGTTTTTTGGTAGGGAAGTGACTCTTAACAGAGAAGGGATGGGGGGAGATAGAAGGGTCCAAGAAAGAAAAAATGCAGAGGAAGGTGTTTTTTACAGCTGGGAAACAATAAAGCTAATCAACATGAGCAAGAACAATCATACAAACTCTGCCTGAATTTGAGTCAAGGCACCAGGAGGGATCTGCTGTCTTGGCAGTGTATATGTGACATTTCTAGGTGTGAGTGCCTATGTTATTTGGTAAACAATAATGAAGTAGGTGTTGTGCTCAAGATTTTATTTGCAGCTTGATCAGAATCCTTTTCTCCTTCCTCAGCAACTTAGGGGTGTTAAATGGCATAGGATTAGAGAAGTAACTTGTGGAATGAGCTGTCAGTACATAAATGAGGCATAGCAATGCATTATTGTGCTTGAGTAGGAGAGCTGTTTCTAAAAAGCATATGTATTTCTTGATATTCCCTTTGGAATGCATGTTGTTCATTTCACCTTGTGGAAGGAAGGCTCATTTCCTCATGCAGGGATCATCCAGAGAGATGAGACTCCCATGGAAAAGGAGGTTGTTGGCCGATGCCGAGGATGTTTCAGCCTTGCTGATGTCATGTACTTCTCCAAGAAGGGCTGTGAGGCAGTTGCGGAGGATGAAGTCACTCGACGGTTCTCCTCTGAGGAGCTGCTGTCCTGGAATCTCCTCAGCAGAACCAATGCCAACCTGCATCATGTCAGCTGGAAACTGGCTGCTGTGTGGGTCACTGGCATCCTAATTCGGTATTGCCTCCTGCTGCCTTTCCGGTGAGCCAGACAGGGTTTGCTGGGATTGTTTTTCATGGTACTTTTTACAGAAGGTGTGAAATAATATACTATTGGCTAGTGGAGGAAGGAGAATCTGGCATGACCTTTCCAAGAAGCCATCTAAACTCAAATATCCCTTTAAAAAAAAAGTAAATTTCTCATGTTCCATATGTTTTATTAGTAATTAATTTGCTTTTAAAATCCAGCAAAGCTGGATTAAGGGGTTTGTGTGCTGGCTAGCTAGTAGTTTGTTGCTAGTTAGATGCTATTAAATGCTGGAAGGAAGCATTGTGAAGTGGATTAAAGAACCAAGTAAGAAAACCTTCTTGCTTACTCCTCCAGTTTTGCTTCTTGCCATTTAATTAAGATTATTTTACTTTGTAGCATCTGCTTGTCTGTTTTCAGCATCCTGTTGCTGGTGTTGGCCACTACTCTAGTGGGACGGTTTCCAAATGGCAGGTAGGTATTTGCTGAGGGCTCTTTCAATTCTTCTGTATTTCTTTAAGGATTTGAACTAGTAGTTGGAACAGTCTGCTGAAATCCAGAGGATTGATGTGAACCATCATGGGGTGACTTTTTCTCTCCTGTAAAATTATAGAGTGTTGTGAGAGAAAGTTATGGCAATGGCATCTGAAAGCAGACATGCAGTGTGAACCTTAGTATGGTCTTTGTAGTAACAGCAATTTGGGATAACTCAGAGAGTTTACATTGCATGTGTGGCTCCATAGAACTAGAAATGTGTCTATCTATGGCTTCATTTCTTTTAGAGTTAAAGGCTGGCTGAGCAACCAGGTCCAGATGATATGTGCCACCTTAGGTGTCCGATGTCTGAGTGGCCTTGTTCATTTCCATAACAGGTGAGTGCTGCCACCTTGCCCTTTATTAGTCTGGAGTTTGTTTCTTGCAGTAGTTAACATCTCAAGTTTTAGAGCAGGATTCTTATTTCATTACTGCTTGGATACTTGGTGATGGTACAACTTGATCCAAAAAGCTGTTTGGATCATCCAGACTCTCTCAGGATGCTCACATGCCCTCCTGTGTTTCCCGCTGTGTATTGGCAGGGTGTGTTTAGATGATGTAGTACTCTTCAGACACTTAGATATTTTTCAGTGCTTGCCACCTGATTGGGATTGTAGTCTGGAAAATAAACATTAATTACTTTTATGGTTGTCATTGCAGGGAAAACAAACCACAGGAAGGAGGCATCTGTGTAGCCAACCATACATCTCCATTGGATGTCCTAATCCTGGCCAGTGATGGATGCTATTCCTTGGTATGAACAAGACAATTGGTAAATATCAGTAATGTTGAGATGTCCATAGATGTAGCATTGGGTAAGAGGATGAACTTCCTCATAGAACATTTGGGATTTGACAGCATTCAAACTCTCATTCTGAACTGCAAAAAACTAGATGCAAGCAGGTGTGTGCACATGTATGACCAAGGGGATTGGTATAATTTGTAAATAAGCTTAGAAATGGTTGCATCTGTGTTTAGAATTTAATCATTTAAGTGTGTGTGTGTGTTTGCTTTGTAACAAGTTTCTTTTGGACTTGCAGGTTGGCCAGGTACACGGAGGGCTTATGGGACTTATTCAAAAATCCTGCATGCAAACCTCTCAGCATGTCTTGTTTGAACGCTCAGAAATAAAAGACCGTCACCTGGTGAGGAAAAAGTAAGGTAGTGAGGTGTTTGCTTCATTGTCTGGTCAGGTGTGGTAATTTGTCATCAGTGTTGACATTTTTTGTCATCATCTTTTTTTGTTGTTGTTGTTGGGTATTTTGGTTTGGTTTGGTTTTGCTTTGTTTTGGTTTGGTTTTTTTTAATGTATGGTGTTTTGATTTTATTCTTTAATGCAGGCCAAAGAGGAGCTGCATGCTTTTGAGTTGTAGGAAAGACAGTTGTCTTGGAAAATGACTGATCTTAGTGTCAGTAATCTGCTTAGTGGTGATATTTGTGGTTTTAAGTGATGCAGCAAATGTAGTAAGATAGTGACCTGTCACTTAACTAAACGTGGAGAAACCTTAGATACGTGTAAAATTGACGTTGGGAACCTAGAAAGCATGAAAACTAGAAATTTGGAATATATTTCAGTCTAAAAAAAGTTTGACTGCATTCATAGCTGCAATCTGGGAAGTGCTTTTCACATGCTTCAAGAACCACCATTCTCTGGTTAAAATGGAACTTCATACAGTTTTGTAGAAAATCTACTTTTTTAATTCAAGAGATACTGAGATAAAGGCCTGAAACCAGAACATATTCCAGATGAGGCAACTGACTTGGTGAAAGGCAATTGGGCAAGGGCTTTTCTTGTCCTGTGTGAGAGGTAATGAATGTTTAGATTCTTGGACAAAACAAATATGAAGCATACATTGAAATTTTATTTTCTCTCCACAGAATTAGAGAACACATTGCAGATAAGGCCAAGTTACCCATTTTAATTTTCCCAGAAGGTAAGAAGCAACTGTATTGATTTTTTTGCTCTTCTCACTTCTTGCCATTGAGTGCAGTTTATTATATCCAGTCTTTAGAACTGTGGTTGTTTTTAGTTTGTAGAATTAATTAGTTCTTATGAGATATTAAAGGTCAGGTTCTAGTATTTTACAACAGTTTTATGACAGTTAATTTGCTTTAGCATATACGAGAATGAAGACATGCAAGGCTCTGGGATTATGTTCCAGAACTAAAGCTTACTTTCTTCTTTAAGAACTAAGTCTCCTTAAGACAGTTTAGGATTAATTTCCTGATACTTTTCTCAGAGTGGATTAAGCCCTTCATCTATTTTAATTCTGACCAGGCACCTGCATTAACAACACATCGGTAATGATGTTTAAGAAGGGAAGCTTTGAGGTAGGAGGAACCATCCATCCAGTAGCAATCAAGGTACTGTAACTGCACTTTTCTGAACATGGAAGGATTGGTTGCAAACGCTTCTCACGTCAGCGAAACTGTTCATATGTAAGCCTTGAAAAGGGATATGTTTGGTGTGCATAAAGTACTGAATAAGCCCTGAGAGACAGAAACTTGTGGTTTGAAGCAGTATGGGCAGCATTAATTTCTGTCCTGGCTCTTACATGCTCTGAGGATAAGGGCAGTTTTCCTGGCACTTTCAAGCCTTTCTGAGTAACTTTAGCCAGGTCACTCTAGATCTGGAAATATTAGTTACTTTTTCTGGCACTATAATGTTACCTGATCTTATGGAAGTTCTTAAAACTGGTGTGAGCATTGTCAAGGAAACCTTTGTAGTCAGCATATATGTAGATGACAAGTTTTTATGTTTTGAATAAATCTTTTGCTATAGTGGTGTTGCAGGTCTGTTACAGTTTGATGTCATGCATTGCTTGTAAATGCTAACTGTTAGAAACTTGTAATAAATGTTGGAACTTTACTCTGAATTTACTGATGCTTTCAGGAGTGTGATTAGATTTGCCCGTTATTTAATAAGTTGAATTGTGACTTTGTGGCCAAAATAAAAAAGGCCCTTTATGTGATTTAAACCAAGGCAGCTTATTCTTCTTGTCTTCCAGTATGACCCCCGCTTTGGAGATGCCTTCTGGAACAGCACAAAGCATTCCATGATGACCTATGCTTTTAATGTGTTAACCAGCTGGGCTATTGTCTGCAATGTGTGGTACCTGCCGCCGATGGTCAAAGAGGTTCTTACACTTTTGTATGTTTTGAAAGTGCTTGTGAAATGCTGTCTGGAAGGAGGTCTGCATTACTACACAAGGTGCTCTGAATCCTATTTGATAACTTAATGGACAGAGGCTAGGAAGCAACACTGGATTTATCCAAGTCCTGGATTTATTTAGGATGCATCCCCTGTTCTGGCCAGACCTGGGACTTCAGGCTGTGTGTTGTTTGAGGCTGTCCCAGAAACCACAGAGCCTCCCACGTAGTTCTTTTTGGCACCAAATAGTGGCAAACCAGGATCAGCTGGAACTGCTTACATTTGGCTCATGGGTCAGGCATATATCCTACTGCCTGCTGTCTGACAAAACCTATCTTTTATCTTTTTAAGTGAGGCACAGAGAAAATGTCTGTTGTAAAGCAATTAATGCTTTTTTTTTTTCCAGAAAGAAGAAGATGCTGTTCACTTTGCTGACAGAGTCAAGGCTGTCATTGCTGCTCGGGCAGGAATGTCTGTGCTTCCTTGGTAAGAAGCAACACCTCTGGAATTGTTTTTAAAGGTGCTCTGTATTCTGAAATATTAGCATGGAATCCTTTAAAACCTGCTTTGTTTACACTGTAGTCCACCACCCTTACTGACTCTGATTCAGAAAATGTTGCTTTATTACTTGAACAATTACATTAGAATAATTAGAATAATATAGTAGATAGAGAGAAACAGAGCTGACAGGTGGATCTAGACAGCAGGCAGTATTAGGTGAAAATTAATTACTTGCCTGTTAAATGCGGCGTTAAAAGAAGGACATTGTGGTGTTGTAAACCTTGGCAGTATAAATCACTTAGCATTGTCTTACAGATGTCAACATTAAGAGTGGAAACTGCTTTGACTACATAGTCTAAATATAGTAATGTTTTTCTGCCTTGACCCTGAAATTAGTTTAAGGCTGTTTCTTTTCTGTATCTTTCAGGGATGGAGGACTGAAAAGGAAAAAGGTCAAAGAGTCTTTCAAGGAAGAGCAACAGAAAAAATATTGCCAGATAGTAATAGAAAATGGATCTGTGGGAAACGGAAATGTTTGTTAAATGCTATTTATTTTATCTCCATGACTTATCTCTACCAGAAAATGGACTGGCTTTATATAAAGCCCAACATGTTTTCCTTCTGTTCCCATAAGATATTTTGCATATGACACAGCTGGGAAACAATAAAGAAATATCCTTATTTAAAGCAAAGTACTATAATTTTATAAATAGGAAAACATAAAATATTCTAATAAAGTTTTTCCTGATGCTGAGAAGAATCTACAGTAAAATTAATTATGTTCATTAGAGTATGACTTTAAAATATTTGCAATACCTTAAGGACTTAAATGGTTACTTATAATAAATCACCTCTGTATGCTAGACTCTCTCAGCAACTTAGACTAGCAATACTCCTGTGAGCCACAGTAACCTTGTTGCTCTGGAGATAGATCTCCTGATGTCAAAAGACATGAAGCATTTCACCAAAATATGTTTTCTGAATTGCATGTTGGAAAGGAAGTGTTGTATGTCAGAGGGAAAAAGCAGATGCTGACTTTCTCCTCCATGTCACAAGACCAGGGATGGCACTGTAGAATATTTTCTGTTATGTCAAAGAGCAGAACAGTATCCAGGGCATCATGTCCCTGATGTCTTGGTGTGTGAAGCTGAGGTAAATTAATCACAGCCAAGGACAGTGTAATAGAAAATATCCTGTGTTTTTAAATCATATCTTGTGGTTTTGTTAGATCCCTTTTTGAGTCTGTTTGTATGCATTACACAAATTAAAGAAAGCCTATGAGGTGACATCCACTGTCCTCTGCTGCTGTTATTTCTAGATAGCTACTTGCTTGTGTTACCACTGGATGTGAAGGCTGAGGATTTGGCCTCTGACAAGCCCACCCTCCAGGAACAGAGCAAGTGCACTTAAGGAGTATGCAGTGGGAATATTTCTGTCTCCTATAGCATTTATTGGTATAAAATATTTGCTCTCCTCGTAAGTAGCTTTCATATCAAAGGATCAGTCTTCTTTAACCATCTGAATGTCCTTAATGAAACACACAAATAGCTGCTGTTTTGGCCAAGGTGCTCTAAAGACAGACCTTGGTAAGAACAGTTACTAATGTTTACATGACAGCAGCCCATTGGCTGAAGTCTCAGAAAAGACAGAGGATCAGTCTTGGTGAGCACAAATACATCCTACAGAGGGACAGATGCACAGATACAACTCTACCCAGACCTAGAGAGTCTAGAAAAACAATATCCCATGGAGGGGCTAACAGTAGCACAGAACTGAGCTCTCCTCTTCTCTGGCCAGGCCTGGCATTGCTACAGGTGTGTGAATTTCTTTGGTGGATCAGTCAGTGTAAGTGCTGGTGTCATGGGTAAGCAGTAGGAGAATCTGCCCTTTTGCACAGCTTTTAGCCACTCAGGCTAAAAGGAAAGCCACCAGGCAGTAAGGAAAATTGCCTCAGGCTCTCCTGATTTGGAACAGGTCTACTTACTCCCAACTATAGTAAGATGTGCTTCCATGGCTGTTTAAGCTGCTGATTTATTTTCTAGGTATAAAAATGTGAAGAAAAGTGATTGAAAATCCTGATAACTCTCAAATGTTTTCAGTGTGCCAGAGTTTAAAACTGTGAGATTGTCTTTCTGTGACTGATTTCTGAGAGTTGCTAACAGAGACTGCAGTAAGAGAAGTGTTGAGAGCATTCTTCCTGCACTGCTCTGTACTTTCTTTGTTCTCAGAGGTAAAATGGGAGACCAAATAGGCAAAGAGAGGAGCCAGACACAGGAAAATATGGGGAGATAAAGAACAACTGCTGGAAGAGAATTTTTCTGCTTCTGTAAGAAATTAGGAGATTGATATGCCTTTTTTTCCTGTCCTGCAACACTTCTCCAGCTCATCAAGAGGAGCCTTGGAATGTGTGATCCTCACTATGGTTATGACTCCAGGTTGTGTAAAAGTAAAGCTCAGACCTCTGAATGTATGAGTATTATGTATCATTTGTGAGAGGATGGTGGGATTGTCAGTATTTTCTCAGTCATTTTTTGGCTATCTTAGCAAAGCAAGCTGAAAACTCTGTGAAGTGGGTACTTAAATATGGAATGGGGAAATAAAACCAAGTGCTGAACCCAAGAACTTGCCAATTACAAGTGGAGTGTACTTTGTTACCCACTGGTAAAAATGCCAGTCTGACTTGAAACAGAGACTACTTTGTCTTGCCCTGCTTTAAGTAAGTGTTTCTGATTTTTGGTGTTATTTTCTCTACTTACATTCCACCTCCTCCTTTCTTTTCTCTTGAAATGCAAATTAAATACAGAATATATCAGCAGAGGCCTTGGCAATTGCTCTTACCTGAAATTGTATATTGCCCTTAGACTGCCAAGGTTATGGAGGAATTGATTATTATACAAAAGGTCTCCACAGATAAGTATGTTTTCCTCCTCTACTAGGAGGGCGTGGTGACAGTAAAAAAGAACACGTTCTTATGACAACAACAGTAGTGGGAAGCTGATAAACAGCTTATTTTTCACAATCAAGGATCTTGCACTTGTGTTACTCCTCCTCTTATCTTTCACTGGTCTTGCAGGAACCAGGTTTCTAACTATTAGACTGTAGGAATGTGCCCCCTGTTGACAGAGCGAACAAATGATCCTTTGTCTCCTTAAAAAGGAAAAAAGCCCAGAAGTTTCTCTCCTCCATTTGGTAAAAGACACCTCATAGGACCTTGAGGACTTCACCTCAAACCTAAGGATACACAACTGGACAGAAGCCAAAAGGTCCCGCTTAAGCAATTCACTAGAAAAAGAAGAGAAAAAGAAGACAGCAAAGGAAGTATTCGCTTTTGTGGGGTGTTTATACCAGGAGCAAGAGCCTCTTGGACCTGGCTCGGTTTTTCTCTGTAAAGAGCTTTGTTATTTTGCCTTTTATTAAAACTTTTCTGTTTCCAACACTACCTCAGAAGCCATTCTGCTGCTTTTATGCCATCTGAGGTAGCTGGGCTATCTCGGCTGTGATGTTTCTCTGAGAGCTCATAAGACCTGGCTAGAGGAAATATTATATTATTAGAGCTCCTTTTTTACCATGTACCTTTGCAGGATGAAACGCAGCATGGTCTTCTGCTCATTTGTGAGAAATGATAGGCTAAAATGGAAGCAAGTGGAGTATTTGGGTAGACCAGTCAAGTAATGCCCAAAACAAAACCAATCAAAGGAAAAAAAGCCCTGCCTGGTTCAGGGCAAATTTTGGAGAGAACCCCCAAAGGGGCTCCTCTAGGAAAGCAGATTCAATTGGCCCCTCTCGCCAACCAGTCTGGGAGAAAATACCTCCTTGGAGAAAAGTGGAAAAAACCTGTTTATTAAACAATAAAACCTAAACAATGTTAATCAATAAAACCCCTTGCTGCTCCAAAAGAGATGACAAACTCAGAAAGTCCCCTCTCCGGGTTGCAGTTCAGCTCCCTCAGTCTCTTATCAGTCCCTCCAGTGCTGGAAACGTCGTGGCCCAGGCCTGGCCACGTGCGAGCTGCCGATGCTCTGCTGGGTGTTCAGTCCAGAGCACGTTTGAACAGGCCCAAGGAAAAAGGAAAAAAACCCCACAGTCCACGGAACTTCTTTGCCTCAGCTAGCTAAACTAATCAAAAGCAGAGGAGAGCTCTGTCCTGCTGTCTGTCCATCCGCAGACAGCACAGTCCAGGAGCAAGAATGGGGAGGAATGAGTGCAGTGTCTGAAAACAAACTGCGCACTTCTTCTCTCCCCCTTCACTCTCTGGAACGAGTCTTAAAGGTGCAAAACTTATTATTCAGCATAAACAGAGCAAGACGATTGGGGATAAAAGCATCATATAGTCAACCTAGGACAAACTCTGTCAGTGTAAGTAATGTTTTTGCTTGTTATATTTTTTAATGTATTTATCATCTAATAGCTGTGTAAACAACATAGATGAGATGCATCATCATCTTGGACAAGCCTGTGAACACTGTCTTCCTGCAGAGCACAAATTTCCTCTACTGTTTACCATTTAATATATTTGACCTTAACCAAGGAGCCTTGTTCTTTTAATTGACTGGATGGCCTAATCCCCAAATTAAATATGATATAGGTAATAAGTCCAGGGAAGACCTACATTCTAGGTAGCCTTGCTTTTTAATTTGGTGTTGCTAGCTGGTACCTCTGTATGAAGCATGTGAGGGATGCTAACTGTTGCTGTGGCACTAATACATCAGGAAACTGAAACAAACCACAGTGGTCCAGGGTGCATTCATCCCAAACTTGAGCTGCCTAAGGAAATGAGCCATGAGTTGAAAATAAATGTAGGTTGGAATGAGTGAATAAAATAACTCTCTCCTGCTATGTGGGTGGGGTAGAGAACAAAAATAGCTGCTGCTTCTAATTCTTGAAGATATCACTGTTTTAACAGCTGTGTGGATAGAAAACCAGATCTATTTTAAAAAGTTCTCCTTTCGTGAAACTTGGGCAGTGTGCTCATTTTTATAACGATCTTTCCCTGTAACATACCTGCAAAACTGATTGGTGTAGCTCAATTCCTTTATTCCCTTGGCTCCAAATGTCTTTTTCTACTGCTGTCTTACATTTGGGAACGTTTAAATGCTCATCTCTGCCTTTTCCCGGGGTCTGGCTGTTCAAGGTGCCTGGCTGAGCGTTAGAAGAGATGTGCAACGGGAGCCATCTGGTGGCGTCCAGTCACTGGCAGCAAACTGCCTCGCAAGCCTGCTCTCCCATTTCCAGGAAACCACGAAAACGTAGAAATAATGTTGCATACCCCAAACACTGCATTTTCAAACACTGATAGTGGTTTACTACCCGCAAAACTTGTGCTTGCTTGAAGATTCAGCAGCCTTTGCTGTGTGGGGTTTCTCCTGGCCATCTCTTCCGTGTCACAAACCAAAATCAGAACCACTTCTTTCCTTTAGTTCATTCAAAATCAGGTAGGAGCCTAACCCCTGAGCTTTTTTTTTTTTTTTTTTGTATTTTAACACTGTAGAGGTGACAAACCTGGGATGTTCCTGGAGGCAGTACAACATTTGCTTTTGCTGGGATGAGTTTCTTCAGTACCTTGATGCTGTTTGATCTTGATCTGGGGCTGGGGATACTTTCAGAATAAGTTTTCAGGATAATGAAGATGTTCAGAACTTGTTTTCTGCCAGCGTGCATTTCCTTGTGCTGTAGTGAGAAATAGAAACTGTTAGTGCCAAATTTAATAACACAGCATTTCAAACTCTTCCATGTGCAGCTTGCCGTGAACAAAACCCAGAAAAGCAGCCTGGGCAGCTCCTCACTCTGAAGAACAAATTTTGGTTACACATGCAGTCTGAGGCCTGATTTCAAGCTGACCAAAGGAGGTTGGTCACAGATGAGACTTCTGGGGCTTATGGCCTCTTTGTGGGATTTGCTTTTGGAAATGTTTCTTCTGAGGTGTTGTTCAGACTCTTTTGAGCAGGTTTCCCAGCTGTGGCACATACTGTGGAGATGACCTGTGAGAATTCACAGGTTAATTTGGTGTTTGAAAAGGCAGCTTAGAAGTTAGAGGACACCCAGCATACAGAGGCCTTCCTGGTTCTTTGTTTTTTTATTGTTTCATTGTACAGATAGGCAGCACCTTAGCTCTGTAGCCATTTCTCCTCTCCCCTCCTCGTCTATTTATTATTCTATTTAAGGATGGCTCCTCAATTAGTGTACCAGACTCCTCTGCGAGCAGAGTTCATTGTGATCAATTGTCATCAAGGCTCACGTTTAGTACATCCAATCAATGCTATTCTATATAATGGCTGTGGTATTGACTGATTTCTAATTTTACAGTATGTTGAGCCCTGTTGAACTCTTTTAATATGATAATTGCTTTACTAATCAGTAGCCATGATTTGTGTGCAGTTGTGGATTATTGATATCAGTTGATGTCCCCTAGTATTTCTATTTGACAGTATGAAAGATGCGTGTGATGAAAGACGTGTAATATCTAAACTGTGGCTATTAGTTAGAGTATAATTGGGAAAAGCATTATATCCTTGCATATCAAACTTTTAAAAAGTAGGCTATTAAATAATTTGAAAAGGCATATTTCTTTTTATAAGGGATAGGTACTAATAACTATCTTTTAAGTTTATACAAACATCTGTTAAACAGGTTTTTTTGTAAGCATTCATTAGTTCATACATTAAATACTGCATTTATCAATTATATAATTGATGTTTTTTCCTAAAATGCTCATCATATGTGGCTATGGACAGCCTCCTTTACTCATATAATTTATGACTTTTAATAAGATGTATATACAAGCATTCAATGAAATAATAATTGAAGTTTGTTACACTTCTAATAACCACTCTGTCCAGTGTTTATTAATATAATTTTCTGAAATCCACCTACAAGGGATTAGAAGGATTAACATTCTTGTTAGATTTGAGCTGAGGCTGATTTTTATCCAGACGCAGTCTTAAGACATTTGGGCTTTTACGTTATTCTTTGCATGTTGGAGTGTCCATTTGACACAAGGAGCTGGTGGTTGCATTGAGCTCAAGGATTATACTGTGCAGCAGCCCTAGGAAGTGGCAGTCCTGTGTGTGTGTCTGAGCTGCCATGAGGACTACAGCCTTATTAATGCTCCTTTCGGAAGTGCAAGCTTTAATATCTCTCAAGGAAAAAAAAAACAAAACAAGAAAGCAAACAAACCAAGATGTAAAGATAATTTACTGGCTATCAGCATGTTTTGTCCTTCCTTAAAATCCTGCTCTGAATGAAAATAAGTTTCTTTTAAGTGATTAATTTTATTGCCCTGGAAGTTTTGTTCATTAAGGAGATCATGGAGTTCTGGACTAATACTTCCATGTTTTTTCATTCACTGTTTCCTCTCTCCCAATGCAGTGGAAATCCAGGCTGCCAGGTCATGCTCAACAGCCAAAGGAGGTGCCATCCTTGTGGCCTCCTCCTTATATTGGTGTCACAAATTCTATCATGTCTGCTGGGTCAGTTGGTTTTAATTGAGTTGGATTGATTAATTCCTAGAAATCTAAATTTCTAAACTATGGAAATTAAATTATTTGAGGTGGGGCACGCCTGGGTACTGTGTTCATGAAGCACACAGTGCTTATAAGCCCTTGCTGTTGCTGGAGACAGCACACAAGGCTGCAGCTCCATCAGTGCACATTGCCAGGCTCAAAGGCTGTGTGGAAGCCAAACTACTTCTATTTATTTTCAGGGTAGTACGAATTGGAAATCCGTGACAGCAGACAGTAAAATTCCACTTAGGATACAAAGTGAAGCTGAAAACATCTGACTCCTTTTATAAAAGGTATCAAATTTTACAGCGAGTTATAGCAAATACAGTGGTAGAGAGAAAGCATGCCCTGCCTGCAGCCAGAAGACAGATGAGAGAGTGCAGAATTCCCCCGAGTGGTTTGCTGGCTACCTGCCATTCCTCAACAGCACAAGATAAAAACAAGCACTGGGATAACCACCCTGACCCTATTTACTTGCAATAAAACACTCATATTTACATGAGATGAAACTGTTTGATATTCTGAAGCTGCCCAGCTCCAGTGACAAGAGACAAATGAAATGCTACTTTTTATTAGATCTGACCTACCAGAAGCCAGTAACACATGCAATAACTGAGCAAAGGGAATCTGAGACTGTCTCATGAGGTACAGGCTCTCTTCCCAGGTTGGTTAACAAGATTTCCCCCATCTTGGAAACCAAGTTTGTAGCCATGTTCCATACCACCAAAACTTGAGAGGTGCTGATAATTAGGGGGGATAAAATAAGTGGGGCCAAACAAACAAACAACACAACAAAAAAACCAACAAAAAACTCAGAAAAGCATTGTGGTACGACTGATCCTTTTCCTCTGTCTTTGACTCAATCCAATCCCCATCAAAAGCATGTGTTACATCAGAGAGTCATGTTTATTTGGAAAATAAACATACTTTTGCTACAGACATAAAAATACACTATTGCTAGTATTAATAGGACAAAAATTAAGAATTTCAGAAACTTCTCACAAAGTTAAAGGAAAAAAATCAACAAAAATTTTTGCATCCATTTGGAGCACCTGATTTAGGTAAACTTGAAGCATATCACTTCAACCAAAACTTTTTTGGTATGCACTGTACTTGGTGAAATAAATTGAAAAATAAGGATATATGAAAATGTTTTCTTCCAAATATAGCAACACTGGTATATTCTCATGGAATGTTTCTTTTTGAAAAATACTCCATTAGAAACATGACTAACTGTAGCCTTTCTACATGAAATAGGCCTTGAAAAAATTAAAGCATGGAAAATTTTTAAAACTGGCACTTTTTCTGTGTCTTCAATGTATATCACACTGTTTTACCCATACTGAAAGTATGGTCTTAATGCTTGAACAAAAAAAAATCCCTTCTCTCTTAGGAAAACAGGCTCACTGGTAAAAGTGAGGCAGAGAAATTTTATGCCCTCACAGATTACAGTGCAAACAAATAAAATGTAATGATGTAATCAATTTGAAATGAAATTGTCAGTAGATAGGTGATCAGCAGCTTATAACAGCTTAAAAGGCAAAGGCCACTTAGTAAAGAGAGCAAGTAGGTTTGTTGCTTTTTTAAAATAAGTCAATAGCTTTTGCAGTTAACAGCCAACTATTCTTCAATGGGAGCGCAAGATTTGTGCAAAGGCCAAACCTCAGCATGGTTATGACAGGACTTTGGTAGCAGCACCGTCACCAGGAGGCGATTGGATGAGCAGGCATGTTTCCTTCCTGCTGTCCCAGGCAGAGAAGGTCGTTTTTCAAGCAACTCAATAACAAAATTGATTTTTTTTTTCTTCCCATTTAACATTAATGATTTTGTGAATTATTCATGCAAGCGCGGAGGGGAAGCCTGAATGCAATGAATAAGAGTATGTGTTTATGTGCGAGTCTCGCCTGTCTTGGTCTGTTTAGCTCACACAGGATGGCTGCCTGTGCCTAAAACTGCCTCCTGTCATGATACATTTTCACAGTGTTTTTCCCCACTGTTGCATACTGAGAGCAGGGGTCAACCCAGCCACCTTACCCTGCTTTTAAAACACAAATGTTGATAGAGAATGCTCCCTTCCTACTCTTTGTTTATGGAGCCTGAGGACAGTGCCAGCGGGTCCAATAGCCAGGCTATTGCAGTAAAAAAACGCAATGCCTTAATTCCATGTGATGAATATTACAAGGAGAGGTCTCCAGAATCTTCTTTTGTTTCTCCAGATACACTGATGGATTCCAGCCTTCTGAGACTAAGGAATTTGCCACATACCATCAAATTTGACATACGGTGTGCCATTTCACTAAAGCAGAGGTTAACAAGCACATAGACTAAGTCAAACTATTTTCAGTTTTCAAGGTTTGTTTTCTCAACAAACCCACAAGGCAACACTTTGCCTTGCACAGGATTATCTGTATTGCAATTCCTGCTTCAGATGGCAATATTAGATGCCATTGGTTGCTGTCTAAATAGAGGTACTGAAATGTCAGGGAGATACAAAACCGTATGACCCATTACTGTGAACTGTACTGTTTTCCTCAGGATCTAGACAGCATCTACTGTTGCTGCTTGGGCTACATCTGTCCTTTGGATGAAGCATTTTGTTCCTTAACACCAGATGAAAATGAACTAACCAAGCCTTTGGCCTCTGTCATTTGCACCTGAGATGAAAATTCACAAGCAAGTACTAAAACACCTATATCACTTTCTGCTTGGGAAGCAACAGACAAAATACAAAATTAAAATATCTTACCCATGTGTGTGTTATAAATATCAGTCAGTCTGGATAGTAATTTCTTTTGATTTGTTTCTGTTCTGGGCTCTGGGCACTTTTAATTGACTTGAATCCACACATCTTTGTAATATTTAAAAAGCACTTGTAGTGCAGATAGTAAGAACTCTCTATTATCCTGTGTATGGCACTGACAGGCTATGGCTTTGATCCTTATTGGGCCTTTTGGGCATGATCATAACTAAACACTTAGAAGAATGAAGACATTGAAGCGCTGTTTGGCAATGTCAGATCTAGCTGGACAATTGTGGTTGTTGCGTCCAGAGGCCTCACCAGGGATCATCCTGCTTCTGCCTCAGAGAAATTATTCAACCAGATGAGGCAAAGAGTAGGAGGAGAGACACCAGAGCCAAAAATAGGAGCCAGAAAGCATTGGCCTTGTCCACATGACTCTCCTGGAACTCTCCTTGGACTCCAGTTCAGTTTTTTCATTGAATCCTAAGCACTTGGCTCTCAGATATATTTCTGATCGCTCAAATGCGGAGAGGCACACCAAATATCCCTTTTCTGTCGAAACAGTTATGAAAGATGCACACAGAAAATATGCTGACTGCCTTTTTCTGGGAGGACTATGTTATTCCCTTTCCCCGGGATGCTTTGGGCCGACATCCTTCTTCAGCCTTTCTCTGCTAACACCGCTTTTTTTGCACTGTGTCTCGCCAAGTGCTGTAGGACGGGCTGTGCAGGGGCCGGGGCAGACAGACCCTCCTCCAGCCAGCTGCCACTAAGTTTCCTTTCTCTTGGAGAGGGCCGAATGCCGGGGTGGGAGCTGGACCCTCAGTGAATCCCTCTTCCCTGCTCAAATCAGGAGAAAAACACAGGTGGACGAGTGCAGATCTTGCCCATTTTCCCTTTACTTATCCTTGTCCTCTTTGATACCCACACACCCACGAGCTTTCCCCGGTTTTCCTTTTCATTTTTGCCCTCCGAGCTGCTCGTTTCGGACTCCCTACGGCTTTCCAGCCCACGCTGCTGCCTCGAGGCACCCGGCTGGCCACGGCGGCGCCGCCGCGCTCCCGCCCGCACCCGTTGGAGCCGTTTTTCCTACACCAGGAGCCTTCCGCGCCGCCCGCTAACCCCTGGTTTAGCTGCCTCCCGCCCCGCGGGCGCCCTCTCCCGAGGCACACAGCTTGCAAGCCCGCACCGGCCCAGCCGCTCTCCAGCGGCCGCCGGGCGCACGGCGCCCCGCGGGGCGGAGCGAGGCGGGCCGGGGCGGGCCGGGGCGGCCGCGGGCCTTTAGGGCCGGCGGGAGGCGGTGCTCTCCGGGCACCGCTGCCGACGCTGGCGTCGCGCGGCCGTGCGCGCCATGGAGGTCGTGTGGGCCGTGGGGCAGGTGGGCGCCGTGTGGATGGCGGTGGTGCTCGGGCTCATCATGGTGCCCTCGGCGCTGGGCATCTCGCTGGGCATCTCTGAAGCCTATATGTGGGTGTTGGTGAAGACGCTGGAGGTAGGCGGGAGCTCTGGAGGGGAAGGGGTTGTCCCTGGCGCTGCGTTCCCCGCGGGGCTGCGCCTCGCTCGCTGCCCCCGGGCTGAGGCGGGCCGAGCACGGCTCTCTCCGGCCGGGGCGTGTGCGGGGCTGGATATCCCGGAGGGGCGTCTGTGCGCTCCGGTCCCATCGTGTCCTCCTGTAGAGGAGAGCGGGTGGGTCACTCCTGCCTGGCATCAGCTCTTCCCGGCTGTAGCTTCGGGCTTAAAGCCCTCAAGTAAAACTGGAGATCTGTGTTAATTTTCTGGTTGTGTAGGCTCTGGAGTGCTGTCCCTGGACCCACCGGAATAAACCTTGTTACCTAAGGCTGTACCATGGCCTGGGCGAGGCTGTCGCTGTGGCAGCTGTGCTGCACCTGGGGAAAATGATGCCGGGTCATGCTCTCGGAGGGTGTAAAGGTCTGGTGTCAGAAGTGCTGATGCTCAGAAACGCGGACTCCCATCCAAGTTGAGCATGTGCAACGCCTCAGTTGCCATCTGCCTCTCAATTCTCAGGGATAGCCAGTTTCTCGCAGAGGAACTGCTTTCTGCATGGGGCATATTTAATATGTGTGTGAAAACCCTCCTTCTGAAGCTTATGGTAGTGGTGAGCAAGGGTGTTTTTAGACAGTTGCTGGACGTGATCAGATTTGAATCTTTACTACGCTTTTTCCAAGGAGGGGCCGTGCCCAAATCACGGAAACAGCTGTAAGGAGGAAAAGTTAAATGACTCACAGCACAGTCAGTGGCTATGCAATATACGTCACTACGTGACTGTGGAAAGTAGATTTTGTCTAATTTCATCTTGTTCCTCGAGGTTTTTAGGCAAGCCTTGTTCGTGTACTTCAGTGTCTGGCTAAAAAATTCCACCTATTAAATCAGCATTTGTTAAATACATCTAAAGGCAAAATGTTTTTAGGCTTTTGAGTGAGAATGAATCTGCTCTAAGTAATTTCTGGGACTGTGAATGGTATCAGGATAAATGTTGAGGAGAGAAGATGCAATTGTTAGTGGAAAAATGGATTTGAATAGCAGGAACTGAGGAGGTAAAATCACCTTGGCCTCAGGGAGCAATTCAGATGGCCTAGTGAGATAGTCTTGTTTGGATGACTTGCCTTCGCCTTTGAATAACCACAATTTACATTCTTTATTCGTAGATCGTTAATCATTATTTTTTAGTGTCATCAAATGTTGCAACAAGAGGTGACTCAAAATGTTTTGGGCAAAATTGTGAAGAAGTGTCTGGCAGCATATTGATGGTGGTTAATTGTGAGAGCTCTCCTATTGCCTAAGGGAGGAAATAATGAGTTACCATTACTTTTGCATTAAATACTTTCTGGAGTTGCATGCTGCTCAATATATTAAAAATTTTATTAATACAAAATTATATTGGACATCGATATGATATAAAATAATGTATCTATAAAGAAAAGGCAATGAAAAATTGGAAAGTATTCTGAGAAGAGTCAGCTAAATTTGACTTGCTATGGGAGAGTGAAGAAGCTCAATCCACCCAGGTATTCAGCTTATCTCAACTTGGCCTTGCTTTGCCTGTGAATTCTTTGTCCTCAGAATACTTGCATGGGGATAATCCCTGAAAGGAAGTGGTTTGTTGTGGGATGTTTCCTCTTCATTTGCTCACAGGTCTGTCTTGGTTAGAAGCCCGACAGAGGATGACTGTCTGCAGCCAGGTCCGAGCAGCACCTGCAAGAGGGCCTGATGTGTGATATCTAAACTGTGGATATTAATCAGAGTAATATTGGGAAAAGTACTGGATCCTTGCATGTCAAACTTTTAAGAAGTAGGTTACTTAAATAATTTGGGAAGGTGTATTTCTTTTATAAGGGATAGCTATCATGTTAACAGTGAAATGTGCTACTAGCTGAGTGTCTGAGACTCCCTGGGATGTTGAATTGAGTGTGCACATTTTCTCCTGCGAAGAGCTTTTGGGCTCTGTGAAGTCACAGGATGCTGGAGTCTCTGATGGCTGAGGCCTTTTTCAGCAGTGTTAGCTTAATAGCTTCCTTAAGCTTCCTCTTCCACTCCCAGCCCTGGATCTCCTCAGGCCTTTTTCCCTCTTTTCCAGGAGGAGGGTGGGCACTTGCACCTGCACAGTGTTCAGTCAAGATGCTGCTGCTTTTGTTGCCTCTTTAATAGGCAACAAAATAGGAACTATCTGAAAAGTGGTGGCTGTTTGTGCATCCCAGGTAATACCCTGGATTTGCCTGTTTATATCCCATGTCCTGGTGTAGTGAAAGGACACAGTGACTGTGGTTTGTTTCCTACATGGCCTGTGTTGTCAGGTTACAATGTCTGCTTTATTCAAATCAATGTATTTTGAGGGTCCAAGTCTGTCCACAGTTCAGGGACAATTCTAGAGTTTGCTGTGATACCTCTTCAGGTCATATCGGACAAAACAAAACATCCAAGAATGAGTCTGTGGTGTTCAGTTGTTGTGTAGGCTGTGGGATGGAGCAAGTTAAGATGATGGGGGCTTGTGCTTGAATTTTTTTCCTGCCAATTAAAAAAAAATCTTTTTCTGTTTTTTTCAGGAGGGCAGAAGCTTGTTCTTGGTGCTGCAAGCATGATCTGAGAAAAGGGAGGGGGAAGCTCCTTTTAGGAACAAAGTGTTTTTGTACTTCGACCATCTGACATTTCTGACAAGGGACATCAGTTGGTGCACAATAGATTTTTCTCTCTGCTGAGCTGCCTCAGCAAGCACATGCTGCTAAGAAAACACAGTGTGTACAGATGAGGATGTGCTGCTGTTGGGCTGCATTTGACCCTTAAGTACTGCACTAGGGATTACCAGCCTTATATAGATATATTTTTTCCTATGTGATTGTGTTTTTTTCCACGTGATAAGGTAAAATGTGTAGGAAGTTATGCTGAAGAAGTACAGCAGGCAGCACTTGCTATTTGAAAGCCTACTTCCCCCATCATGTGGGGGAAAGTGCATGAACTTGCTTCTGAATTGCCTTACCAAACACAGCAAACTTTTAGGAGTTTGCTCATTTTTGTCTGTGGCTTTCCTTCCAGCGTTAATAGAAGGATTTCTGGCACCGTGTTAGTATAGTTTTTTAAAATGTGGGAGTACTGCTGCAGAAACATCTCTAGCAGCTGTTTGACCCTATGAGGACCTAGTCTGGACTAGGCAGCTGCAGTCCTGATACTTGTCAAGTCTCCTGCCTCAGAAATATTCTCTACTGCTGAAATGCTGGGGACTGTCTCTTGCAGTCATCTCAGCATGCTGCGTTGCTCCCTGTTTGTTTTTCAACATCAACAGATTGCTTCCAATTTTAAATTTAGTGCATTTTTACCTCTTGGTCTCATTTATGCTCTGTCATAATCCATTGCCTCTTGTGAACTCTTAGTATGATTGGGGGCTGTCGAGGCCCCTGCAAACATGCCATTGGAGGTGTCTTGCTAAGCACTGGAGAATCCAACCTTTCAGCAAATCCTTTGTCTTTCATTGAGGCCCATAGAGCAGTCATTGTCGCATAGGATCAGTTTCTCTATTTCCATCAGATTGTAGAAAATCTGGAGGACTAGTTTGGACTGTGTGTCTATGTATTTGGCAGTAGCAGTGCACCCCCCCAGTGATGATTCTGCTTGGATGGATTGCAGCTCACCTTGTTAAATACTTGGGGTTTTTTTTCCAGTCTGATGGGTTTTTGTTTTTTCTTGGGGTGCGCCTTGCTACCTGAGACAGTGGAGTTGTCAGCAGCACTTTGTAAAGACTGACCTTCTTGCCCTTTCTAAAGGGAAAAATTCATGTGTTTTTAAAACTGTGCGGTGCATAATACTTGTGAAACATGAAGAAACAAGAAAGCCTGAGGGAAGTGAGTTGTTCAGGTCACATTTTTGAGTCAGGAAACAAACAGCCTGGCTATTAACTAACATCACATTATTGTCTATTTCTGGACTAATGGGTTGTTGGTGACTGCAAGCACATTTAGTGCACTCCCCTTCCCAGTCTCTCGAGGCTTTGTGTGGGGGTTTGCGGTGAGCAGAGAGAGTGCTTCTTGTGTGGCTGGTTTTGCTGGCTGTAATGCACAGCAGATGCTGCGCTTGTAGATGTTGTTTGGGTCCTGTAACTGACCCATCAGGGTTTAACAGCAGCCCCTTGTAACAGAAGCAATTTCTGATACTGTATTATGCTGCCTGTAGGGAATATATTTTCGCTGGACAAGAGTGTAATATTATTCTGTAGCTGGAGGTTAAACCCAAGTTCCTTGTGTTGCAGATGACCTTGGCAATTATGAATGGACCTAGATATGAGGAAAAAAGGACCTCTCAGTGCCTCTGGTCAAACTGGAGATTGCAGCTGTGCAGGGCCGGTGGGATGGACTGATACCCTTGTCCTAGGTGTGCCAGGCTGCAGCTTCTTCCCATAAGTCACCATCAGGATTCTGTGTGGTGCCGGGCATGAGGGTAGGGAATGGAGAAGAAGAGGATGTAAGCTGATAAATAGATGAATCATTGTGGGCTTTGACTGCTGCTTGTGTAACTCACTGGCCTCAGCAGCAAACTCTGCTGACTAATGTCATTGCACAGTCAGTGAAGGCCTCTGTCTGTGTAATTGGTATCCTTCAAGGACTGCTGGGCAGAGGAGAATCTGAGAGAGCTCTGAAAGCTGCCAGCTCAGATGGTAATGAGAAGCATGTCTTGGAGACATGCCTGGTGTGAATGATGCACCCTTGTTTACAGGGCTCACGCTGACTTTTGGAATAATATTTTAGCAAATTTTATGCAGAATCTTGAAGTAAATCCCTGGCCTGTATTAATGTAGACCCCAGTCCTTTGAAGGCCTTTGTATATGTTTACCACAGATTTAAAACTTAAGAGTCCTTGTGTATCAGTAAGATTGGCAGAGCTGGGGGTTGCCCTTCGCTGTAGTTGCATCCGTAATTAATGCGCCATATTCCAGATCAACAGCCCTTGTCTGAAACCGCTCTCAATTTTACAGCATGTGAACACTGTTAATAATCAAATGCTGTTAAAAAAATAACAGCAGCTGTATTCAGAGCTTGCCTCGAAGTAGGGGTTTGTGAAGCTGCTGCAAAAGAAGCTGCTTGGCATTCCTTTTGCTGATGCCATTAGTGTTATCCTATAAAGCTGGACTCTTAATTGCTCATTGGATACCTGTCCACCAGGAAGGACTTGCCATGCAACTCCTGTGTGTAGAAGAATTTGGGAAGCTCCTTGGAGGCAGTGCCAGGGGTGTCCCATCAGAATAAGAAGTGCATGGGAGATGAGAGAGGACATTTTGCCCTGACTTGGAAATGATTGCTCCTCTTGGTGGTGTTGGTGTTCTTTCCTCACACAGAACAACTCAGTAACTGGCATGCAGATTTTGCTGTGGTAAACAAGGTGGCATTGTGGGGGATGTGCTCTTCAGTCTTTCTGTTGTTACTGAGGTTTGGAGAGATTCCAAGGAGGAGTGCTCACCTAAACTAACACATGAACTTTTGGCTCTGATCCAGCGGTGCTTTTAAAATAGGAACCCCAGTGGTCTGTCTCTGTGTGATTGCAGTTTTCAGCCATCTCTCCCTTCCAAAAAATTGTTGAATAATGTTAAGTCAGAGGTGGTGTAAAGGTGGTAAATGAGGTGAAAGGCTGAGCCCCATTCCTTAGGGGAACAGGCAACACTTTGAGGTGTTTCTAATGATTTGTATTTTGATCCCAGCAAAGAATGTCTAGATGTGCTTTCATGAAATGACATGTCAGGCTTGGCTTTGGACATAGTCAGATCTCAGAGGCAAAAATCACACATTCACAAGAGATATCAAAACCCCTTCCTAACTCCAGGTAAGACAGTTGCTAAATAGACAACTACCTTTCTCAAGTACTGTATAGGTCCTCTATGTGTGGCAGTTGCTTCATGATGTGTAAATGAATTTGATCTTTTGGCCACTTTAGATTTTATTTTAAAGGTGCTGATAAATTAGAGGACTTTTCTAGGAGGATAAGGAGGGGGAACTTTTCAGGGGAAAGTTGATGTCTTCCTTGCCTAGTGAAGTGTGGTATCTTCAGATTCTGCATTGCATAATTAAAGCATTCAAGCTACTTTCTTGTTAGCAGTTATGATACTAAAGTTTCAAAACTAGGCTTGTGGTGATGCTTGTAGTTCTGGGATCATGCTGTTTTTTAACTTTACATTTTCAGTCCATTGGGTAGCCCCTCTGTAGAACTATTTTTAATCTGTTCAGGAGCCTGGTGTTTTATACTTATTCCCCAAAGCTGCCTCAAGAAACCCTACTAAAAATGCAGGTCTGCACCAAGGTCCTTGGGACTGCCAGCTCAGCACCAGCTGGGAGAAGCCACTTAGATTTGTGGCCTTGCCAGTCTGCTTTTTGCTCATTTCCTGAGTAGAAGGGAGACTATGGCTTGTAATTGTTTCATGCTTTGATCTCTAATACACAAACACACTGTTTTCCCCTCTGTGGGATGGATCAGCTCACATTGTGATAGCTCTTTGTAGCACAACCTTGTTGTCCTTCAGCATAGGAACCAGCAGTGGATGGCACATATCCCCCCTGGTTAGCAGGAAGGAAGGAGAATTGCTGACATTAGTGCAGGTGGTGTCTCTTTTGTTTCCCAGCCTGGATATAAACAAGCTTTACACTTGATCAAAGTTGAGATTCTGGCTTTGATGGTAGTGCCTTTAATTCAGGTGCCTGATAATATGTGAAAGAATTAGATGTAAAGTAAAAATTTCTCATTTCTTACTCCTTGCTTACTGGAACATACATAGTTTTTGGAAATTTGGATTGAGGTAAGAAGAAAGCTGACAGAGAACTTGTTTGCTGTGTCATCTGATAGATGTGGGTCCTTAGGAATGCCCAAATGCTCCTGACCAAGAGGGAGAGCTGGTCTCATCATTGCTTATTATATTAAGTGTGCTTAAATCCCCTAAGAGACCTGGCATGGAATGTAAAAATGCCTCAACCACTGACTTGTGGAGCACAAGTCAGTTGTCCCCTGGATTACACTGTGCAACCCTTGTACATGATGCTGTGCTCTTGTCAGGCTTGTGGCAGTGCTGCTGTCTCCTGGGAAGGCACAGGTAGAGTGCAAAGGGAGCTGTCCTCTCCAGGCTTTCTCTTTGCCACTGTTCCTCCGTCCCCTAGGTGGGTTGCTATGCCTTTCTGGAGTTAGATGGACATGAGGAGCAAAGGTCAGACCACTTAGGAAGAAGAAATGGGCTTTTCTGAATAGGGTGGATAAATGTATCTGAGCAGTAGAAACTGACTTGTTACATGACTCTGCAATTTCTCTGCTTTGGGAAGATTGCACTTCTGCCTTTGCATAGCAAAATGTCAAGATACTGCAGGATAGGGGGGTGTTGCAAGCTTTTGTGCATTACAAAGGCCTGTCCCAATAACCTGTGTCCTCCTGATTTGTGCTGAGGCTCAAGCTTTGACACAGTCTAGAATGAACCCATAACTGCAGGATTTCTGTAGCAAGAGCTTTCTGAAGGTAGTATTGCATTCTCTTTCTGAGCACCAAAGTGTTCTTCCAGGTTTTAATTATCCCTTTGAGAGGATTTGAAAGATGAAAACTTTTTTTTTTCTGCTGGTGTGTATGGCTGAGACTATTAGCCAAATATGCTCTTGTTTTTCTATGTGATAAGTGTCTTAGCTGTTTGTGGAGATATTAATTTGTTGAATACAGTGATTCAAGTCTGGTCAGAAATGATTGCCTGAATGTATTTGCTGGTCCCTCTGTACCCTCAAATCCATTCCATAGGCAAAATGTAAAATTACAGTGCTCTGAGTAGGTTCTTCCTTGAGCATTGTTTTGGTTTGGTATTTCCCAGAACTTTTATGGTCACAGTACTGGTGAGAATGTAGCCAGAAAGTTACTGAAGGTACTTGAGTACTCCAGAAAAAGTGAGTTATTCCTACTGTTTGCTGCACAGGAGGCATAGGCAAGTCCAACAAACTCAGGGACTGTGGCAGCTGTATCTCCAAGAGTGAGGAGGCAGCAGATGTTACCGGAGCAGCTTCGATATGTATCCAGTCAAAATTAATTCCTGGAAGAGCTATTGCCTTAGCAGCAGCAGAACTGAGAAGGAAGGGGCTCTCTGTAGCTCACCCCAAAGCTGGTGAATTGGCCTGTTTTCCTGCTGCTCAGAGCTTCAAAATGAGAGCTAAGAGAGTTGGGTTGTTCAGCCTGCAGAAGGCACCTGGAACTCATTGACCAGAGAAGCTGTGGACTCTCCATCCCTGGAGGTGTTCAAGACCTGGCTGGATGGGGCTCTGAGCAACCTGATCTGGTAGAAGGTGTTCCTGTCCATGGAAGGGGGTTAGAACTAGGTGATCTCTAAGATTTCTTCAACTCAAACCATTCTATGATTCTGTGAAGATGCCAAGAAATGAGCAATTGCAGAGTCAAGGGAAATGTCAGGTTTGTTCAGCTTGGAAAGTTCTTGGGTGTTATCCTTTTTGGGTTGAGTCTGAATTTAATTGAAATTTCTCATGACTGCAAATGCTGGTTTTGGTTTTAGTGAAATCAGCTGTGTGCAGGCTTCAGTTTCACTTAAGCCAGTTAGGACTTTTTGGTGGTTTGGTTTTTTTTGGGGTTTTTTTTGTTTTTTGTTTTTTTTTCTTCAGTATGATGAAACTCTGAAAGGAGACAGTCTGGGTTGTGATATGTCTGTCAGCTTTGTGAACACGTACTGTGTGTGTCCTGTGTCTAGCTTGGCTTCTGGGGCTTTCCATGTGGCCTGGACTCAGTGGCTGTTGTGGCAGTAGTAAGGCTGACTGGGGCCTTTCAGGCTCTTGGTGGCTGTGAACTGGAACTGAAACAGGTGTGGCTCTCTGAAGACTGAAAGCAGAGTTGAGAAGTACTGACTAGCCCTGAGTGTTGTTTTGGTTTGGTTTTTTTTAATTATTATTAGTTACTCTGAGTTTCTTCATAAGAACTGTGTTTGGGTTTGTGGACACATCTGAGGAGGATGAATGATGACTACCTGATGAAGATATTCTTTGAAAATCACAAAACTGTTGGTTTTTTTGGTGACTTTTTTCCTTAAGTGAATACTGCATTTGTGAAATAATGTTTTCATTCTGTTCAACAGTGGGCCACTATCCGGTTACAAAATGGTGCCAAAAAGCCGCAGCCACAGGTGCCACGGACTCCTACTGCCAATGGTGAGAGCCTGGGTAAAGTCGCATCGATGAGGCTGATGTTGTGACGTTGGAGTACTGAGGCCTTCTCAAATGAAGCAGTTAGATGTGTGCATGAGATAATCTGAGAAGAGATGGGGTGTTACATGCTCACTGAAAGTCATGGTATGTCCTCAGGCAGCTGCTCACTCACTGCCCCAGTGGGACTGGGGAGAGGATCGCAAGGGTAAAAGCCTGAAAATCCATGGGTTGAGATAAAGACAGTTTAACAGGGAAAGCAAAAGTCACACACACAAGCAAAGCAAAACAAGGAATGAATTCCCTGCTTTCCCGTGGGCAGGCCAGAGAGCAGGGCCCCATCATGGGTAACAGTGACTTGGGAAGACAAACAGTATCAATGTCCTGCATTCCTCGTTCTCCCTCCCACTTATTATCCTGAGCATGATGCCATGTGGTCTGGAAGGTCGCTTTGGGTCACCTGTCCGAGCTGTGTCTCCTCCCACTCTCCCAAGCCCCCCCAACTTCCTCACCAGCCTGGTTGTACAAAAAACAGGAAAGGTCCTGGCTCTGTAAATCCTGCTCAGTAATAACAAAAACATCCCTATGTTATCAACTGTGGGTTCAGCATGAATCCATAACACAGCCCCATACCAGCTACTCTGAATAAAATTCACTCTACCCCACTGAAAACCAGCACACTTACATATCTAATTGTTTTGCAATGCTACTGGCTAGCAAACAGTTCCTGCAGTATAAAATGCTGCCTTTACTGGCTCATACTGAGTCTTTGAAAAATCAGGGGATGAGGAAATGAAGGGCATGAAACAGCATGAAATTTAGCAAAACAAAGTAGAGCTTAAGATGGAGACTGTCCTAGTTGATGGAAATTTTTGTGTTTAAATATGAGGTTAATATTCATCTTGAAATTTGTCTTTACCCTGATGCTTCTAGGGTTGCTGGCAGGCTATCTCAGTCCCAAAAGCATTAGAGTGCACTTAAATATTCTCTGAAGAGGTCTAAGTGTTTGTTGGACAGCACCTTTCTTTCCCAAGCTCAGTGCTTTTTCTGTGGTAGGACTGCAAGTTGAAAGTGTGTAGTGGGCTTGTCTTCTTTTCAGTCTGCTGCTGTTGACCTTTTACTCTCTGGAGTTAGTGTCAGTGTTTGCCAAACTTCTTACACTCGCTGTCTGTAGAAAGACAGCTGAAAAGTTGCTTCATCTTTCTTCCTTTAGCCTGGTTTTGAAATTAGTTCTTTAACTATATCTTAACCCATACTTGTGGTAGACTGTAGTAGGTCAGAGTTGTCTTTATGACTTTGGAGCCATAAGAGAAGTCTGAGTTTGCCCAGGAAACAGGAGAAGGCTGAACAAAGCATTGCAGTCAGCACTTGGTTTCCTCCTGGTTCCTGAATGCTTCAGTTTTGTTATTCAATTGCTCTATTTTGACAGCATTTGGCTGAAGTTGTGAGCATTTTCTGTGTGTTCCTTCCTTAGGCTGCACAACTGGAAGCAGGCCCAGCCTGCCAGTTAGCAGACAAGTCAGCTGTTACCTGAGCCTGTGGATTAGCTCATGTGAACATGATCCAGTAGTGGGGACTGAATTGCTGAGTCGGGTATGTGTGTTTCAGCTCCAAAGGGATATGCTTATCAATACTGCAAACACTGGGATCTCACTGTCTGCAGGCCAGATGTGGAACTGGCTTCCATGTCAGCAGATGTCAGCATCTGTGATAATAAACTGGAGGTACTGCACAGCACCTCTGAAAACAGGTTAAAACTTGTCTTGCTTAGTTGCTGACTTAAAAGTGGCTGAGAAAAAGTACATCCTATATCACTCACCAGTGTCCTGAAAGTTATGGGGTTTTTTGAGAGGAAAGGGGGGAAAGGCAAGGTTAGCGGTCCTTTCAGCTAAGTGTCAGTGACATGTTGTCTGCTTCCCAGGTTGCCAGCGATGCAGGAAGATATCCTTTTTCTTCCTGTAAGGCTGATGGTGCCCCATCACATTATGGGCCACTGAGATGGCAAGAGACCCTACTGTGCTGTTATAGCTGCGCCATAGGAGCTGTCATCCTCCTAGATGTCTGATCATTCTTACACGTGGTTATTTCTTCTCTAGTAAACAGACATCAAGGGAGGGAGGCCCTAGCTAGTAGATGGTTCTTTGAACTGTCTTTAAAAAAAAGTTACAAGTAGCTAATTCTCCTGCAGCTGAGGGGTGTGTAGTGTTAACGTGCGCTGTGGTTCAGAACCTGCACACAGCTGAGTGTACTTTGCTGTCTGGAGGACAATTAGAGATAGTAAAAATGGCCTGAGGTAATTAATATAGATGATTGCCTGCAGGCTATGTTCAAGCAGTCTTAGGGATGGGGATACACAATCACAATGGTAGCCTGAAGTCCTTTTTGATGTCCCTCATATATCTGAAATAAGAAGTTAAAATCTTTTCCCACTGGAGGTGGCTCTTTCTGCTGGAAGCTGGAATCTTAACTGTTCCTTACTTGAGAAAGTATGGGGAGACATGTGATGCCAAGCTGTGCTCCATGTCTTGCTCTTGGGAATTTTTAAAGCATAGGAGTAACTGACTGGTGATTAGGAGTTCCTAGCTGTGGAAGAAAGTACTTGAGGGCCAGGGCAGGTGTAGGTCTAACAATGCATTATATAAGTCGGCTGAGGTGACAGAGCATGACCAGACAGAGGCCAAATTGCATTATACAATATTTACTGAGGGAGGAGAAACTCCTGCTGATAATGAATTACAGAGTAGTTGATTAAAACAGGGTAAAGGTAAATGTTTCTCTGTGTGTATGCACCTATGTGTAAGTGCTGTATAGATGTGTGTATCATCTCTTATGATTTCCCTGACCACTCAGCCAGTACTGGGGGTTGGGTCAGGATAGAAGGGAACACTTGACTTTATGTTCAAAGTCAAGTTTTCCTGTTCCCTGGCAGAGCAAAAATGGTCCTCCCCAAACACTGAAATTTTGTCTCTCAGTAAAAAAACAAACAAAATCAAACAAAAAAAGACCAACCCCAAAACCAAGTGGACATGACTGAAGAGACACCACCTTTCTCTGCAGCATCAAATCTACTGTGCTTTACATCTCTTGGCAGAAAGGGCTGCCAGTGCCTCTGTGTTGGTTGTGTGATAAGCAATAGTTTCAAGAGAAAAGTTGACTGGTGTAGTTACATGGGGAATTATGCAATGCTGTCACCTCAAGATCTTTCTCTGTTAGAGGGAAGTGTGTGCTGGACCCAGTGGTAGCTCTTGGCTGAGTAGGTGCTTGGAGGGTAGGTGTCTATCTCACTGCAACTGAATAACCAGCTCTCAGCTCTCCGTGTGGGTGCTGGCTGTGTTGTCTTCAAGGTGGTGGGTTTAAAAATGACAAAAATGCCAATAAGAGATTTAGAAGTTACATTCAATAAAAGAAAAGCTTATGCAAATAATCTTAGAAGTATCTAGTTACTACATAAGTAGATACTACTAAGGAGCTAATTACTAGATACTACTAAGTAGATCTACTTGCTTTGTAAGTAGATGGTGTTAAATTTGGGCCTGGTATAATTAGTTGACTGGAGTATGTGAGCTTGAAGGCTTGGGGCTAGTGCTGTGGTTTTTTTTTTTTTTGTTGAGAATAATGTTTGCTGTACTCCTGCATAGTGCTGTCTTTGGCCAGCTCAGTTCTGCCTATGGCCAAGGGATTAAAGGCCATTAAATGTGACTTGTGATTACAAGAAGGCTAGGTACGTCACCAGAGAGCAGCGTGTGTGTAATTCTGTTTGTAATGCCTTCACGTGCCGCTGAGGTCTTGGCTTGGAGCAGCTGTCCCAAAGTGGCAGGGCATTTGGTGCATGGGGGTGTTATGTGACAAGGACAGCACAGGCTGATGAGGCCAGACATTCCAGCCCTGCTATCTCAGCTTGCTAGCAGTGTGATAAACTTCTCAGGTGGGTTCAGCTGAGAAGCTGGAGCTAGATGGGCCGGCTGCGTGAGTGGTGCTAAATAAGGGGGAAGGATAACAGCTAGGTAAGGAGGAAACATTCCCAGCTCTGGGAACTAGAGAGGGGTTGGTACTTGTGTGATGAGTGCTGGAGCGTTCCCCTGGTTTTTTGCCTACAACCTGTTTCCCACAGCACAGAGCAGACAGGTTGCACTGACTCACCTACAGTCCTGGATATTTCACAGTTTGGAGATTTTCTGAGTGCAAGGAAAAATTGAATCAAAAGCTAGAGCTCTGATTTGGGTTTAACATATGACATAAGCGTAGTCCATTTTGGTAAATGCTTGATGTGATGCATGCTTGTATAATTTAGATCCTGAAGAGCATGTGGCTTTTTGGGTGTGCCATACTAATGGGTTATATTTGTAGGCTTGTCATAGGACATTGCAGTGAGGTGGCCCACTGGTACAGTTGGGAGTTTTGCCTGCCAGGTTCCAAGCTGAAGGTGCCAGTAGGTTTTGTAGCAGTGTTGTTCTTCTTTAGTGTTTACCTCAATGGTTTGTGGGACTTGTATCTTGAAGCTTCCTGTGTTATCCCATTTGTGCCATATCCATAGGTGCGATAAGATGATTTTCCATATCACTTGTAATTTAAATGTTATAATTATTGGCACAGCAAATATATTGAGAGATTTTCTGCTGACAAGACTTGACTGGGAGGAACACATTCTAGGATGTGGAAAGTTCCTAGTAGTGTGACGAAATTGGGTGCTATGTCCTTTCCTTTTTTTTTTTATCTCAGCATGGAAGCACAGAGATTATGCAATTTATCAGAGGGTGTCTGACAGAGTGGCAACTTGAACTTGGACCTCTGTAATCCAAGTTGAGTGTCTCAGGGGATGGTTGTTCTGGTTAACTGTTACTCTAGATTTCTTTGGTCATCAGTTTCTGGAGCCAGACTTGCTTACAAGCAAGCAACTACTTGATCTGTGTTTAGCTTACACAATTTGTTCTTGCCTTTGTAAGCTCTGATGAGAAATTTGTGCTTATCAGACCATAAGCTTAAAAAATGAACAGGTTGGAGGAAGGGGAATACTTCTTGTTGGCACTGCAGTTGTGAACTCTCCAGGTTTCTCTCCAGGCATTATGTAGTCAGAGTTCAGCTGAAAGAGTTGTTGGTGCTGAACTAAATCAAGGCTCCTCTAAGCACAATTTTCTTTGATGTAGTGTTTTGGAGGGTTTTTTCCTTGTTTGATTTTAAGTAAATTAAAAAAAAAATAGTGTGGTGTGCCTGTACTTACAGAAAATATTTGTGCTGTGATGGCAGGGAGGTGTGTTTGGTTCAGAGCTGGTCCATGCACAGTTTTGTGGTCTGGGGCTTTGGCAGTGTTGTGGCTGTGGGACACCAGAATGTCAGACAAGATGGGAATAGGGAAGCCTCCATCAAGGAGATTGAATGCCCTTAAATACACAGAGCACAGGAGGGAATGAAAAGGCCAAGGTCTCACTTGGTTTCTTCTGAAAGCATAAGAAAGTCCTGAATAAAGTTTGAGAACATGCCAGATGATGGGAAAGGGTTTGCCTTCTTGCTTCATGTTCAGCAGGTAACAGAGCTTGATATAGTTGCTGCTCAAGGTGTTGTTATGAGGAAGGGGAGCTGGAAGTGGCCTCCTGCAGGGTATGCTGTGGTCAGCTGCACAGCTTCTTTTCCTGTCCTAGGAGGGGCTCTGACAGTAAATTTGTCTTCTTGAGTAATGCAAAGTGACTAGTGATCTAGAGGGTTACTGTTAGTTACATCACAGAATTATTTTCTCAGGTGATTATTACCCTTTTCCTTCTCAAGGTATCATTGAAAGGGATGAAACACCTATGGAGAAAGAAATTGCTCTTCTGCATCGAGCAGACTTCGAATTCTCCCACATCTTCTACTTCTGCAGAAAAGGGTTTGAGGCTATTGTGGAAGATGAAGTCACTCAGCGATTTTCCTCAGAAGAGCTGCTCTCCTGGAATCTGCTCACAAGAACTAATGTCAACTTCCATTACATCAGCCTGAGGCTGACTGTTGTGTGGGTCATCGGGGTGGTAGTGCGGTACTGCTTCCTGCTGCCCCTACGGTAAGCTCTGGTGCTGAGGGGTTTTGTCAGCCTGAGAACGGGTAAATTTTGTGCTTTCTTGGTAAATGTCACCTCACCTTTCTTTAACCCAAAAGCGGCATTGGCAGATATAAAATATTAACTTGCTTAAAGGCTCCTTTTATGTTAAGAAGCACTTATTTGCTGTGGAGAGTAGAGTAGAGCTGCTGGTCATCTTTTGCATGAATGTTTCCCTTAAGTCGATGTGTATTAGCAAAATAAATGTAAGCTCTAAAGCTCCCTGACACTGTGTGCATGGGAGTATCTGGATCTGCTGCCTTTGCTACACCATGACTTTAAGCAACAGGTTAGGGAATTGCTGAGTTAGAGAGCTGCATATGTCAAGTATCTGAGGAATAATTGAATTTCTGCAATCCCTTTCCATTTTAAAGAGGGGAAAGTGTTATTACAATGAGCAAAGCTACTTACGTATGTTTAACGTCTGTTTTGTCTGTAGCTTTACCCTTGCTGCCATCGGGATTACATCAATGATTGTAGGAACAACTGTGGTGGGACAGCTGCCAAATGGCAGGTAGGTACTGTGTGTGAGGGATGAACTCTCCAAATTACATCAGTGCAAATAGCTGAAGACTAGGAGTGGACAGATTTTTACCTATAACGTACTACCAGTAGTCCATTCCACCCACAAATTTGTGGACCCTGTTTTAGTGGCATTTTGAATTTGGGCTGGGGTTGGGTTCTTATCAGTCTTGTCATTGAGGTTGATGATTTCTGATGGGTTCCTTCTGCTGGCATGAGATACTCAAATGGGACGTTGTAGGGCAGGTAGTAGTGTTGGGATGAAAAACACCCAGCAAAGAGAGGACAGCCTTGCCTAGCAAAGTGGTGCCAAGGGCATGATGTATCTTGGCTGAGCTGCTGTAGCAAGTGAGTGGTAGAGCTGGGAACATCCCTCTGTGCTCCAGAATACCAGGAAGATTTCAGCCCTGAGTTGTGTTGAGTAGGCTGGAGAATATTGCATGTGTGTCTGGCTGCTTTCCAGGATGCTTCAGATGTCTAATTTCTTTCAGTGTGAAAAACTACCTAAGCGAAGTGGTTCACCTCACGTGCTCCCGCATCCTTGTCAGAGCTCTGTCTGGTACTATCCATTACCATAACAAGTGAGTGAGCAAAAGTGTGTATTTGCTTATATGTGTGTGACATCCCATTGAAAATGGGGACTGCTCTCTCCTGAGCTGCAAGTTGATGTCACATTCTAGAGGCTGACTCACCTGACAGCTTAATGGAACTATTTGGTGTGTAATGTGGTGCTTTAATGCACTAGCAGTCTAACAAAAAAATATGTAATTTCAGGGAAAACAGACCTCAGAAAGGAGGAATTTGTGTTGCCAACCATACATCACCAATAGATGCGATCATTTTGACAAATGATGGATGCTATGCAATGGTATGAGGAGATCTAAGATAACCACAGCAAAGGGACCAGGAGAGGGAAAGATTGTGGGGTATTGCTTGTGGACTTCAGTACTTAAATTTCACAGCAGAGATGTTTGCTTGAGCACCGGTCAGTGGGGAAAAGTGTAAATTGTGTTGAAATTGGTCTATATTATGTGCTGGAGAAGTTGTCCTTGGACTGTCAATACCTAGCTCTTCTTCTGTTGAAGTACCTGAGATAGTACCATGTGAGTGTCTCGATTCTTTCAAGTGAATGCATTTTAACAGTTCTGTGGTCATTGCTCAGTCCTGGCTTGCAGCCTCCCAGTGCATTTGTGTTTGTTGGATGTTTTTGGAGGGGTGGAGAGGAGGAAGTTCTGCCTTTCAGGTGTCTCACATACTGATGTGCCTTGCTGGGCTTGCAGGTGGGCCAGGTTCACGGTGGGCTGATGGGCATTATCCAGCGAGCCACTGTCAAGGCCTGTCCTCATGTCTGGTTCGAGCGGTCCGAGATGAAGGACCGCCATCTAGTGACAAAACGGTGAGATGTGTGCTGGGTTGCCTCCCTGGAGAGGCATTGGGCAGTCAAAGACCTGGATTTGGGAATGAGTTACAGGGGTGGTGTGCAGCACACTGCATCACTCAGAATGACCTGAGTGTGCTTGCTTGTGTGGGCTTTGGTGCAGTACACTGAGGTGAAAATGTCAGGTTCCCAGGTCACCAGGGAAGGCTTGAAGCATTTATGCAGTGTGCCATGGTTTAGACCAAAGGTTCTGGGAAGCTTTGGATTGCAGACTGTCACAAAATATTTCAGTTGGGAAGCCATCAGCATAATAATTAATGTCTGAATTCAGATGTGTACTTGGAAACCATATGAAGATACTTAAATTCTGGTACTTTCTGTTGAAGAGAAATACTGATGATAAAATTGGATTTTTGTTACAAAAACTCAGTATCACTGGAAATTGTGAACCACTAGAAATAAAAAGCCTTGTTTGTTTGGGTGAAAGGCAAAATGTCTTGTTATAAAGGATATAAGCTGTGTACAAAAGTGGTTTTCTGCAGGATGTCACCAAAAGCATACCTGTGAACACTAGTACAGGGATAAAAATTCTTCTTAATTTGTAGAGAACTTTTTAGACTAATTTTGACAGATTAACTTTTTCACTGGCTTATTTGCCTTTGCACAGCGGGACAGTTTTGCCAAATTGTCCAAGTGTTATTCAAGTACTGAGCTGTGGGCATTTAGGAGTCCCCTTTTAAGGAATAGGCTGTTAAGTAGCAGAGGCTGGATGGACCACTGCATCAATATGCTTTTTTCTTAGGCAATTTCTTGAAGGTTGAGTGGATCAGAGTTAGTTAATGGCATATAATTGTTGGCTTCTCTGACAGTCATTAGTAAAATAATGCGGGGGAAAGAAAACAGGGATATTGCATCATGTAATGCTCCAGGGGCCTAAGGGATGGCAGGCCCAAAGCCTCAGTTTCTGTAGAAAAAAAAAGGCAAGTGCAAATTAGTGGCTAGTAAAAGGCTTTGGATTCATACATATGTAATATATAAACATATTTTTAATGCACCTGCCTGGGGAAAGAAGAGTGGAAAGGAGCTGTTTTTTAAGCTTTCCTTCTGCTTCCACAGACTCAGGGAACATGTGGCAGATAAAAGCAAGCTCCCAATCTTAATTTTTCCAGAAGGTAAGAAGCTGAACTCCTTATCTCCATTCAGTGTAGATGTCATCCCTGTTCTCTTTTCATGGCTTCTGCTGCTCAAATCTATCTTCACCTCTGGCTTCAAGTTTGTTAGGGCATTCCTAGTTTTCATCTTTAATATAAGATGAATGTACATGGAGACAACTCAATACTGTCTCTGGACATTGCTTCTCCTGGCAGAAGCTGCAGGCAGAAGAAGGGGAAGATTGTTTATTTTGCCCTGAGATTATTAATTTGCTGTCCTACAGATTTAACCGCAGCATTGTGATTTTTGTCTTGCACATCTTCTGGCTTCATTCAGGGAGTCAGTCACAAGACAAAGGCTAAAAGTAAGTGGGGGGGAAATGCTTAACTCAGCGAGCAGCAAATGCAAGCTCTTTATGGGTCAGACTTCTGTGTGGATGTTGTGTTGTACTGAAATGGCTGTGTGAAGCAATGACTTTGTCTTCTGGACAGGCACCTGCATAAACAATACATCTGTGATGATGTTCAAGAAGGGGAGCTTTGAAATAGGAGGGACAATCTATCCTGTTGCAATCAAAGTAAGTGGAAATAGCTGGCTGCTGGATTTCAGAGTTTGGGATGGGTTTTTGTCAGAGGGGCAGGAAGCTGTCTCAATGCAGCTGCTATTAAAAGCACAGTAGCTCTGGCAATTGGGTGGATGCTGTGGACGACTCCTGGAGAGTAAGTGGCTGAAATTAAAGTTAAGTCCTTTGGCCTATAGAGCCTGGCTAGTAGGCCTGATGGGGTCAGCTCCTTCCTTCAGAAAGTTGGAAGGAAGAGAAATCCAGCTAGTCCTTCCCAGTGCTGAAGGGAAGCATCCTGCTCACAGCAGACTTAATTCTTTTGGCTGTTCAGGCAAATGGGTGACATCTGCTGCTGGTTCTGTTATGTAATCCCAGATCCCAGGTCTGAGAGGCTGTGGTGGTCTGGGGAAAGGCTTAATCATTTGTTTCTTTGTGATCCTTTGCAGTATGATCCTCAGTTTGGAGATGCCTTCTGGAACAGCAGCAAATACAATATCGTGAGCTATCTGCTGCGAATAATGACCAGCTGGGCCATCGTTTGCAATGTGTGGTACTTGCCACCAATGGTTAGAAAGGTAATCCTGCATCTGGTTGCCTGACTGCTATTTAAAAACTTGACTGTGTCTGCAAGTGCATTTTTACTCTTTGTTTCCTCCCAAAACCTCTGCCCACCCCATGTCTCTAAATCAGTTTTATACTGGATTTTTGTCAGTGCTCACTGATGTATGATTGGACTCTCCTTTTCCTAATGCAGCTTAGTACCATCTGCAGTGCATCAAATATACAAAGGATAGCAGCAAATACAGTGCTGTTCACAGTAGCAATAATGGTAATGTTCCATCTTGTTGAAGCAAAATTTTCTCCTAATTTCGACACTCTAGGAGGAAAATGAGTTATTGTCACATGGGAGCATCAGATTATGATGTTGGCATGATAAGGAATGGGTGGTTTGGAAGTGAGTTATTTTCATGAGGCAGCAGATGAAAAAATGTTATGAAAGTCTGCTTCCATTGACTTCTCTCTTTGATTATGTTGAATTTGTGGCTCTTGAAGGAAGATGAAGATGCTGTTCAGTTTGCCAACAGAGTGAGGTCAGCCATTGCTCGCCAGGGAGGACTGACTGAACTCCCATGGTGAGTGATGCCCTCCTTGTTAGAATTCATGGACTATTTGTGATTAGTTTGACTGATAGGTGCTTCCATCCTTAGCTTTCTGACAAATAACATTGAACACCACTTTATTCCACTCAGGGAAAACAATGGAATAACTTCACATGCACATATGTGAAAGTAAAAGATGTATGAGGTCTTTGGAGCACATAGCATGCAGTGAGTCTTATCTAAAGGCTTGATGCTTTTGAAGTAGGTCCCTTCACAGTTGTTTGTGATGTTGAGATTAAGTAGCAAAAGTGAAGTTTTTTGGCAAATCCGATGAACAACAAAAAATTAAACAGGTCTTGAGAGTTTCTTCTCTGACTTCTCATGTCCTGCCTCAGTAAGTAGCAGGATAATACCTAGATTTCATGTGACACAAACTTGAGAGTGAAATTCAGATGACAAGAATGAGCAAATAGATTCAACTATGAGACCTATGAGACCCAGCTCTGACTAATACAAGGCAAGACACAGCTGTAGTGTTGCAGGAAATTGACTACCTCTACAGTCTGGGGAAGTAGCATCCTAGACTGCCAAAGATTTCTATTGTAGGTACAGCGTGTTACCAACATGAATAGACTGCTTTAATGAGCTGAATTCAAAATTTGAACTGCATGAGTTATGTGCTCAAAGTAAAGGTTTTAATAAACCTGCTTAAAATTGAATGTTATAGAAGTTCTGAAGAAAAGCCTTTATTACCTACCTTAATCAACTGTAGAATTTTAGTGTAATGCATAGTTTGATAACAATAGCCATTACAGCCCTGATGGTTTGCTGTTCCCTCTTTCTCTGTTCCAGGGATGGAGGACTGAAACGAGCGAAAGTCAAAGATACTTTCAAAGAAGAACAGCAGAAGAACTACAGCAAAATGCTAGTGAGAAATGGATCAGTAGGAAGCCTGTCTGCAGAAACTGAGTCAGACTGAATGGTGGTTCTTGAAAAGTAACTTTGCACAACCAGCCTTAGCAGGAATGTTTTTTTTAATTTAAAAAAAACTGTCAAAAAATAGAGCAAGGAAACAACAAAATCCTTCATTGTGTCTATTCATATTCTCTGTATGGCTGGTGCAGAGCCTGCCAAGGGCAGTGTCTCTGTGTTCTTCTCTGTTCATTCTTTCACTATCCTGCCCTTCTCCATCTTCATGTGATGATGCACTGCAGCTCTTGGTATTCCCAAGCTGAATGCTCGCAGAGTTAGAAGATGAAAAAAACACCCCAGTTTTTCTGAGTTGGTAAGAATGAAGGGAAGTGTGCTGAACAGATGCTGTCAGCACACTGCTTGTGAAGATACCTCTTTTTCATGGTACTTTAAAGGTTTAAACATAGCAAAATTTTGTCTTTGTTTTCCTGTTGCTCACAGATTTTTTTGTTGTAGATGACTCAAATCATATGCTTTAGAATGTTGTCAGAACTGTGAGATTGACTCTTTTTGTTAGCTTGCACCTGGATGTGCAAGGAGGGAATGGAAGCAAGGGTTGCAGAGACCCTACAGGATGGGAAAGGAGCTGCCCTGCCAAAAGCACAGACCATGGAATGTGAGGAATTTGGTGGCCTTATAACATGGTATTATTGAGAGCTGCTTCCTGAGGGAAGATAAGGGGCAAGTCCTCAATCTCCCTGTCCATTGCTGTTGTTGAAATTGCTTTCTTGAGCTCTGGAGCTGTAAAGGTAAGGTACAGTTAAGGTTGGATAATGTAGGCTATGACAGATGAATCTTTGTAGATTGTCAAGAGTGCCCATCTGCAAAAATTATTGTTAATGGCTTGAAATTCTCAAGAGAGCCACTCCAGAAACGTATCTTGTGTTTCCTGGGCTAGCAATAGCTATCACAACTATAAACATAGAAGTCAGCTTTGATATGAGACATGACATGTCCAAATCTGCAATATATTGCTGTCTGAATGTAATGAGAAATAAATTCTATATTTATAATGGGTCTTGTGTGGCATTACTACTGTTCTCTATATAATGAAAAAAGTTATACTTCCTGAGAACCTAACGTGGAATCAGGGAAACTTCAATCAATGACATAAAGGACCAATTGTAGTTCAGTTCTACAGATTTCTAGCCTGACTTTCTTTCCTTTTTTACCGTCTCCTTGGACTCTAAGGCACATAGTGTTTATCCTTGTTAGACTAGCAGTAACTCATCATGCAGGCTCATCTTGAAATTACAGCATGAAGTCATATCAGGGAGACTCAATTAATGAATCTGTAACTAACTGGGAAAGAACTGAGCTTCTAAATTTTTAGCTGAGTTCATTTCTAAGTAGTCTTTTCCTTTTAGCAAAGATAAATTAAATTTAATGCTGAAAGAAAATTACTGTCCTATAAATCAAAACTCAAAAATCTGATAGAGCATAGTCTCCTAGAAAAAGAATTCCTGTTTCACATTATGCACTTACACAAACAAATATATAGGGAAGTGTTTTCAGGTTTAGCATGGCAAGCCTTTAAGAAGGAAATGGGTTCTGTTAATATGGTTAGAGTGGTAGGACCAGTTCATCTTAACATTTGGTGAGACACACCAAAGGCTTTTTGCTTAAGGTGAACAGAGTTCAGCTGTGGTCTGAGTTGTTATTTCTGTTAAGATGAACTGGTCATGCAAGCTTTGGGCTAATGAAAGCATTTGTCATAATTTATGGATATTAACTGTGAGCTTGAGCTTTCCTGGATTGCGCTCACAATAGGAAGCTTTGCAAGGACAGCTCTTACAAAAACATGCCTGGCTGTTTTATATACCTACATACCTAAAATACAGTTTAGGTAACACATTTAAAAATCTACTCTGTATAAATATTGGGATATATATCTGAATGTTTCTTATAAGGTATCAATTAGGATGTATTTCTCTGTAGATGGAACAAGAATTGTTCTGGTTGAAGGTTTAAATACATGATTCCTAAGAGAACCTTCACAGCCATTTTATGGGCCCTCTTGCTTTCTTCCTGCTTTTCGAGTTAATCATCAGTAACTGAACTGCAATGGTTTTTTGGACGCTCTGTTAGGTGCGTGTATTTACAGCAACAGGATTGTGAGTTTTGGCAAAAGTGCTCAAGGCTGCAGTTTGCTTCTTGCTTAGGGCAAAACTGAATTTTAAGGCAAAAAGCCCTGCTAAGTTAAAGGATAATGACAGGGTAATCCAATGGTGCTGTAATGAAATGTCTGACAAGCCAAAGGGAGTTCTGCGACTTAGTTACAAATAGTCTCCACTGAACTAATTTTTAACAAAATCTGCCTTATTTTGGAGAGAATTTGTCAAGGAAATGTGTAGATGTAGCTGTGTGAGTGTCATGGGCCATGACCAGAGGCATCATGCAGTAATTTGTTAATTGAGAATATATAGGTGAATAAGCTGAGGTTTCTTGAACCTGCAGCTGTAGGGGGATACAGTATGGGTAAATGAAGGTGGTATAGAATGTAATCTTATCCCCCAACGAGTTGCAGCTGAACCAATTACTAAACATTAGGAGCAGGCCTGATGTTAACAGTCCACACCTGTAGCCAATAAGAACAAGTGGTATAAAAGAGTGGATTGGTGGGATCTGGAGTCAGATGGTTACTGCAAGGACCAGGAAGAGTCAGTGCTTAGAGGAGCTGCCTACAAGAACGTGGAGAAGGTACGAAACTCTGGTGATATGGAATCCTTGCGCTATAATGGTAATAGAACTCTTGATATATAAGCCAACGTGCAGCAGCTTGTACATCTTTACTAAGCAGAAAGTCCTGCGTGTTCTTTGATTCTTGGTGGTATATCCCCGGACTTTTCACTTAGCTCTGAAAATGTATTCAGAGAGGCTATGTGGTCAGTGGTGATAACTAATAGGTGGTTTTGGACTGTGTCCTAGGTTTGTTACAGACGTGAGATCTACGTTTTTGGGGTGGTTTAGTTTTTACTTCGGAGGTGTATTTTTGTAGGGCAGCAGCGATGACTAATAGTAGAGGGCCAGTGCATGGAAGGTGTGACTTGACCTGCTGCCAGTTAGGCCTCTCTACTGCCTTTGGAAAACTTTTTGTACATTTTTTCTTTTTCCACTGACAGATGGGAAGTTTTGCAGCTGTATTGGATTGAATGAGTAGTGATATCTCAAGAGATCAATGGTTGAACTGGAAGTTTTAGTTTCTGGTGCTGGGCACAGAGCATTGATTCTTATTTTAGGACCTGAGTGTGCATTTTTGTTTAGGTTTGAGAAAGACCTTTGAGTTTAGAGAAGGGTTGGCTCCTTTCAACCTCTGATAAAACTGCAGGGTTTGGACAGGTAGGTGGTTTTAAAGGTAGTGATAGAATCCAATTCAAATATTAATAATAATTTTTCTGCTGCTGAAATCTGTTATTTCTACCTTGAGCACAGTGGGTACAGCCAAGGATTCCCTTTGTATCCTGTTAAGCTGCTCTGCCTCTAATACATTAAATGTATGCAGACTGTCATTATGGACAGGTCCTAATTGACATGAAGGAGGCTAATGAAGAAAAACTCAATTGAGAGTCTTTGGAAACTTGTTTTAAATATCTCAGTGTGATTCTGGAAGTTCCTGGCCTAATCCTGAAATTTAAGGTACTTAAAAATGTTCTTGTCCCCCCCCCTTACTGAACAGATTGATAAAAATGTTTCTAGTCAAGATTTAGGTCTTCCCCCAATATTTATCTGGTCTAATTCAAAGACTTCAAGTGTCAGATTGGCAAATGTGATGTATTCCTGCTCTTCCTTATTTTAACTAGTGCTTCTCAAGAATTGGGCAGTCCTGATATTAACAAATTCTTGCTTGAGGAATGGAAATTATTTGAGGCAGTACTGAGATACTTAAGGAAAGGGCCAAAGAAAACCCCAAAGATACACAACTAAGGTGAAAGCTGACTTTGGCTGTGAAGCCTTCTCCAAGATAGCAGTACTGATGCTCTGGAAGGAGGTTCCTAGTTCTGATTTTTTTGTTTTTGGATGGTGGACATAAAGTAGCTGTTGGATAAACAAAAATATTTATCAGTACTAGCACTAAGGAAGCCTGATTTTATATGTAATTATGCCTGAGCTTAGACTGCAAGCTCTGATTGAAGCTGTGGTACAATACAGTGTTATTACAGAGTGATATGGGTTGGAAGGGACTTGTAAAGGCCATCCTAACCCCCTTGCAGTGAGCAGGACATTTTCAACTAGACCACTCTGCTCAGAGCCCTGTCCAGCCTGACCTCAGATGTTTCCGGGGATGGGGCCTCTACCACCTCTGTGGGAAACCTGTGTTAGCATTTTGCTACCCTCATTGTAGAAAAATTCATCCTTATCTCTAGTCTTTTAGTTTAAAACATTGACCCTTGTCCTATACCCTACTAAAAAGTCCGTCCCCATCTTTGATGTAAGCCTCCTACAAATACTGAAAGGCCCCCACAAAGACTTCCTGGGCCCACTTCTCAAGCTTGTTCAGGTATCCTGTCTTCCAGGGGTGTCAACAGCACCACTCAGCTTGGTGTCATCTGCAAATGTGCTGAGGCGTTACTGGATCCCAGTATGTCATGGATAAGTTAATACTGGTCCCAGTGCATCCCCCTGAGGGACACCACTAGAGCGTGATGTAGGCCAGTATGTGCTGCAGAACTGAGCTTGACTCAGCCCTGTGTGAGGATATGTAGTTGGACTGAGAGCTACTAAAAGTCATGGGGACTTTTAATATTTATTTGTGTGATAAGCTGGCTGCTCAAGCCTAGCAGTGAGGGCAAATTCTTTGATTTTGTCACAGACATGTTTTTGGGTGCTGCTGTGCCATGCAGAATGTGGCCATGCACTTACCAATCCTGATTTGTTCTCATTAAAAGAGGTTTTTTGCTTTTCTGAAATGAACATAGTAAAACCAGCAGAGCTGTGACCTCAAGAGTCAAGATACAGACTCCAATGATTGTTCGCTGTCTCCACATTTTTATTAAATTTTTCTGAGGCTCTTTTTGTGCTGCATAAAATCCATACAAATGAAATAGAAGCACAGTCAGTAAATAGCAATGAAAAGGTAAATGCATTTTGCAAAGAAGCCAGTGCATATCAGACATCATCTGGAATAATGATGATTTTTCTTTTTTTGCACAGATCACAAAGCTATTACAGTCTTTTAAAATTAGTATCTGGCTTTTAGGCTCTGTAATGGTTTGTGTGACCTTACCATTCGGCTAATAAGAAAAATTACATTGTTTTTAAATACAAGGCAGACACAAGATATGATAATTGTATGGATAAGACTGATATTTCTGTTACATATCATGGAATGGGAAAGTGCTTGGCTCAGTTTTCCAAATTGTGGCCACCTTTGGGGCAGGGAGGTATGAGTTTGTATCTGAGCTTCAGCACAGCTGCCCTGCAGCTTGGTGAGGAGGCACGGTGAGGGAAATCTCCCTGCCAGCTTCCTACCTCTCTTGGGCCAGGCACGGTACAAGGCTGGAAACTTGGATGTGGCCAGGTTGCAGTTTGTGCATCTCTGTGGTGGGAAGGGCTTGTCCCGGACCTGGCTCACTGAAATCCAGAATTTCCAGCACCCCCAGGAGTAGTGACTCTGTTGTGTCCTTGTACCATGGTAGTGCGCAGTTCACAGGCTGGACTGTATCCAGTTTTCTCTAGGACACCAGATGATGCTGCATGTGCACAGCATGTCTTGGAGACCTAATTTGGAGGGATTTTAATTTCAAAGAGAGTCTGAGAGCTGAGTAGCCTTCAATTTGTGTGAATTGCTCTGTCACGTGATGTCTTGACACCATTCAACCAGTGTAACTTGATTCATGTGGCTGGAGTCGTGTCAATTCTTAAGGAATCACAGAATGGTCTACATTGGAAGGGACTTTAAGATGATATTGTTCCAACCCCTCTTGCCATGGATGGGGACACCTTCCACTATACCCTAGAAGACTGTTCCTGGAACTCTTCCAGGAATGGGACAGCCATCCAGGATGAGGAATGGATCTCAAGAGTGATGCTTTTAGCTATATCTTAAGTAAATGTCCTGTCTCAGTATTTTGAGCTTTTGATTCCAGAGTTGTCTCATGTAAAAGCAACTTCACACAGAAGTCCAAAGGAAATTTGTTTGGAGGCCATCACCTAATCCAGACACATTGCAGGAAAGAAATTGCCTTGCCAAGCAGCACCATCTATCATCTGATGACTGCAAAACAATGGATTTTATGGTTTGGGCTTTTTTGGTTTTGTTTGTTTGTTTGGGGTTTTTTTTGGGTTTGTTTTTTTTTTGGTTTGGGGAATGAAGAGGGCTTTTGGGAGACCTGGCACTGAGCTAGAATGGGAGCAGGGACCTTGTACCTTTACAGTTAAGTCTTCCTTGATGCTCTTGCGGTTTTCAAGTAAAGGGCATTCCCAGCAGAGCACTGCCATCCTCAGTGTGGCGCCCTGTGTCAGTGTCAGGCTAGGCAGGCCAAAACTTTCTGCATCTGAAGTGACTTGTTGGCGTAAGTCAGAGCTTTATTGGGCAGCAGCAGGTTTTTGTGTGTGCCTTGCTCATCAGGACTTTTCACTTTTCTATATTTTGTGTCATGCATTTGTTGTAACATAATTTTTATTTTGTTTTTTAACATTATCTGGGTGTGCAATCCTATGCCTGGTGTTTAGGAAAGGTACAAGTTTTGTTGCTGTAGGATGATGTCTGTATTTATTTTCAGCTTTGATTTTCCTATATTGCTTTCTTGTGGGCTCTGTCTTTCCACCTCTATTCCCACACGGTAGCAAGTCACTGTCTCCTGCGATTAGTTACAAAGAAGAACTATGAGATTGGCCCTGTGTTCTCCTCACTTCATACTGGGAAAATGGATTAGTCCAGATGCTTGGTAGAATTGCATAAAGTGAGCGTGATGGAGTGTTAGCCCAGGTGGGGACAGCTCTAGCACAAAACAACCCTGGCATGGTGTACTCCAATTTCCTTCCTCATGCTTCATCTTGTGCAACGGTTCCACTTAATTATTGCACTGTGGAAGTCAGCTACCCAGGCAGGGATTAATCCTTTCCAACCATCGCAATCAAACTTCCACTTGTGTGCTCAACTTCTAATGCTGGGTTCGTGCTCAGGGAAAGGGATGGGAATTCAGAAGCACAAGCTCTTGAGAGCAGCAGCAATTTCCTCCTTGTCTGGTTCAATAATAATGGTAGCACTACTTTTTGGTGAGGGAGAGGAATAATGTTGTTTAGGAGGTTGTCAATTCCCAAGTTAGCCACATGAGGAAACCAGTGACCAGCTGAAGTCCCAAACACACCTGTTTAGCTGGGCTGGCCTGTGGTGAAAGTTAAACATGTCTGAGATTTTGGGGAGGAGTTGGGAGGTAGGGAGGGTATTTAGGCTTTTAGAGTTGTGAAATGCTTGGTAGGTATTAATTAAATGCTGTTTGGAATGCCTAAAAAGCTTCTATCTTTAAACTTCAGGTGCCAAAAGATCTTTGGAAATTGTCCCTGATATCTTGAGAAAGGTGATGCCCAAATATAGATCTTCAGTCCTAAGTAGTTCAGAAGTAACATGGGTTTGGTCTAGCTCTGTGTGACTAGAGATACACAGATATTAAGAATACACAACTGGGAAGGGGTGAAGTTATGGCATTAGAAATAACTTGCTGTTTAGAAAATGTAGTGCTGAAGCCAAAACTGCATCTTTAGTTTGTACTCACCTCAGTATCTTTTGGAGCTGTGCAGGGCAGTCTTATGACTATCTCTTCACGCACCAAAGGGGAAAAGTTTTTGGTCATATTCAAGCTTGATATGTTGCCTTTGGACTTTTGAATGTGTACTGGCCAGGATTCAGCTATGCTCCCACTTCTGTCAGTACAGGGTTTTTTACTGTGTTTCTAAGGAGCTCAAAATAAACCTCGAGAATGGCAGGAATGTTAGTGTGGCATTCCTGTTCCTCCCTTGAAATCATATGCACTCATTCAAGTCCTCAAGAAAACTCCTGAGTAGTTGATCAGCAAGGTTATCTCAGGACTTCCATTTCCTGTAGACATGCTGATTTCTTGATCCTGAAGTTATTTGAGCAGGATGTTTGCTGCTGTATTTGCAGATGTTTCTGAAGCATGTTGAGAGGCGGCAGCGGTTTGCCAAAAGGGCAAAGTCTTGTCTTAGGGGCCAAGACTGAGAGTTAACTTCTATCCAGGGTGGCATCACTGTCATGTTACTAATGGTGTAGAAGATTAAGGTTAGATGTGTGTGTGGGCTCTCTTGCAAGTACCAACCAGACTTAGTTGATCACTGCTGTAGATGCTATTTTAAATATCCAAAATTGAGCCACTTTGTGACTTCCTTTAAATCGCTGTTATCATCTAGACCTTGTTTCTCTAATGGGCTCTCCATGAGATGTGGGTGTTACAGTCCTCACTGACGGCTGCACCAGGAACTACAGGGATGTTACTACTCTCATTCCAGGCTTTAGGAGCAAATAAGACCATTGGTCCCCTCCTGGTGGAAACACACACCAGTTTCTTACACAGAGTTTGTATTTGATCTGGCTAAGTCACAGTAGACTTGTATTACAGAAATCCAGTTTTGGAAACCAGCCAAGTCCAGGCTTATTGTCAAAAGATAAAAATTATTTACTTGAGCCTGTACTGTCCAGCTTTACAAGGTTGAAGTGACTTAACAGTTCAGGACTTTCTGGATTGATCTTTGCTTCAAGTAGCTTTATTTGCCCTGCCACATCACCAACTGAAATGAAACTCTTAAAAGATGGAATCTGTAAATGGAGCCACTACTGAGGCTTGCATGGTGTTCCATTTTAGCCCCCTCTTCATAGGGTTTCCTTCCTCACAACTAAGTATATTGCTCCTGCCAATTTTTCTAGCTTGTTGCTGTCCTTGGGATTTTCCATCAGTAAGGCAGACTTCCTCTTCTTGTCTGCTATTTTGTTCTGGCTGTGGACATCTTTTCCTGTAGGCTTAAAGAAGAGAGAGATTATTAACAGATAAAGAATCAGGTTACTTGTATATGTCACTGTGGTCCTTTAGGAAGATGGACTCTGTAGGGAGCAAAACTGAGCCATTAAGATGGCTGTTTGAATTGGTTGTGGCACAGAGAGAAAGCAGAAGAAATACATCCCAGGATGCAACAGAAGTGCTGTCTTGAGCATGCCCTTGATAACCCTGAAGGTTTTTTTTTCATGGGCATGTGATGGCAACTCTAGCAGACCTCTTTACAGCTTACAGAATTCCCTTATTGCAGTGTTTCTCACAGCCCTCCAGTGGTGTGCATTTGTGCATGCTCCTGAAGTAAAAGTGGATATTTCACACTATTCTTTTAGCAGAAATGTAAAATAAACTCTTAAGGATACTGTTTCAAGGAGGCTGTTATGCTATTGAAAATCATGTTACTTTGCAGAAGTGTTTGCTCATGGTTTTCAAAACTGTTTGAAGAGGGTGCTTTTTGTTGCATGTAGCTGCTTATGAAGTAATGAACGATTTTTCCCCCCACTTTTTTTTGCTTTAAATGTTTCAGTTCTTATGCTTTCTGTTCCTGAAGTTGTACAGTATTTAAGTAGGACGATTATTTTTTAAATGGCAAAAATGCTAATGTTTGGATTTAGCTTAGAAATCAATGTTAACTAATATGCAGAGAGAGTGAGGATCAACAGTGTTTAGAGCAATTAACTCCTAGGTTTGGCTTCTCACATCTCTTGGGAAGGTGTGTCAAGATTTAAAAATAGGAATGGTTTGTCTTCCATGCTTTATGTGTAGCATAATCATGTTCCTTTTCAAGGTGCTTCAAAAAAACCCCTTGGCTATAATATGATCAGCATAAAAACAAAAATATGAGAAGAAAACAAGCAAACTCAAAGCTCCCAACCACACACAACCCAAAAGCCTGGAATATGCTGCGACATCAAGGTTTCCGCACCAGAACAAAACTAGAGTAATTCTGTTTTTGCAGAAGCTGTGCATTTAATTTTAAATCCTTCTGTAGTTGCTGCTCTGTAGTTTACCCCAAGCCCTGGCAGCGTTGCTAAGTGTGGCAGTAAATATTGCATCATAATTTTTAGGTAGCCAGTGGAAAGATGAAGCTGTCTGTCAAAGCTGGCTCTGAGGCCAAGGGAAGAGTCCCACTACATGGGCAGAAAGCCACTATGGGGGCTTTTGGCCAAAAATGTCCTTGGACTGTAGCCAGAAAACTGGGAAGCTCAGTTCCTATGGATGGCTCCTTGGAAGGAATAATCCTGTCTGTTGTTAGCAAATGATGGGGAAATTGGTCAGGATGAGCAGGACTTGGGAAGGCCAAATTTCTGTAGGTGCATGAAATTGGATCTCACAGTCTAGCAGGCACTTGCCTGGTGCCTGAATCCTGCAAGGATGTGAGTTCAGTCACTGACAGCACTCTCAGTGCTCTTGTGGGGCTGGGGTGGCACTGGTAGGAACAAGAGGTAACACTCAAAGCAGTTCACGCTACAGTAGCCTTGCATCTCCAGACAGCTACGGACTATTCATTGCATGCAGGAAAATTTTGGCAAACTTTTCCTTTGCATTTTGAATTTTCACAGGGAAGAGGAGAAAGCTTCCTGAAATGCTGTGGTTTTGGTGTTGGGAAAAGCAAGTTCAGGTTAGAGTGGTGGCAGGGTGGAGATGTACTACAGCCTTTTGTTGGCAGCCAGAACTCTGTTCTGGAGACCCAGAGCTCTGCCATTTGAGAGGGCAAGAGGTTTAATTGATAGCACTTGGATGAAATCCTTGCCTTGCAATTTCATTATTAATATTATAATTGTATCATTTTTACATGCTTTTTTAGTGCCTTTTCCTCTTGATGTAAGATGATGAAAGGCAGGTAGGCCCCCTGTTTTCTGCATATTTGCACACCCCATTTTTGTAAATAATGCTGAATCTGCTGTCTGAGACACACCGGCGGGCTTTCTGCATCTGAAATTGCAGGACAGGAGGCTGATGAAGAACTGCTGTTTGGCACAGATGGTCTCTGCTACGTTTGCATCCTCCTGCAGACGAGCTGTGGGGAGTTGATGTATCACAGCACAGGCAGCTAGGTGACAGCAGCAGCTCACATTTGGTTTGCCTAACACGTGTCCGCCCCGGCAGTGCCCTGAGCAGGAGCAGCTCAGCTCCGCGGGGCACTATTTGCATACTCTAACGAGTTGGGCCATAATTGGCCTTCATTGATTTTGTTTTCATTGAGCTAAAATAGAGTCAGAGCTTCTTAGGCAAGAAGAGCTGATTGATTTGTGGTAGGATTCAGGACTATTCAGTTGAAGGAATAATTAATTATGTTCTTATTTAGTAATTGTCAGGGTCGAAGTTTACTCTTACCTTTCAAGTAGACACTGCTAAATTTGCTCTCTAGACTCTGTCTCTCCTTTTAAAAACTAGGAGACAGAGCCAACATGCAGAAGACAGTTCACAGGCAGCACATAGTGCAGGGAGAAAAAGAAGCGGTAATGAAAAGATAGAGAAGGAAACTATCTCCCTGCTTATCCATTTGCATGACATCCTTTTTTCTGGGTCTTAATTGATCAGCTCCATTCTCTGGAAATTTTCTTCTAAACAATTCCAAGGAAACACCTTTTTAACCGAAAGTTGGAAAACAAAGGAAAAAAGAATTGTTTACTTGAGAAAATTTGAATGGTAACCTGCTGTTAAGATTTTTATTATCTTTTTTTGGTTCTAATTAAAGCTTTTGCCCCAAAGAAATGTTTTCTTGGGTTGAGCAAATACACCTGTGAAGCTCAGGAGCTGGGGGTGTTGATTGTGTGCCGTTTAACCTTATAAATGTGAAACACTGGGTATGTGCGTGAGTGATGGTCTTGCTGAAAGTGGAAACTTGTCCTTCCTTGTGCTCTTCTTAGCAAGTATCCATTTAATTAAACATTAGAAGTGTGTGAGCAGACAGTGCTCTGTGGCAGAGGCAGATTTTATGAGCTGTTTCAGCAGAGTTGAAAGCAAGGTTATAGCGGCCCCATACAGCAAGGTTAGCATTGGCACCCACGTAACAAAGATGATGTTCAGTAGATTTTCTCCTCATCTTGTGCTTGCAGCATAACATGGTGGCAACGTTTGCTAGTGGTTTTCAAGTGGTGGATCTTATTACAAATATAATGTTAGACACTAATGAATTGAGTCCAGGCGGTTTCTGTGCTGCTGCCAGGAATGCAGTGCTCAGTAAATACCTTACACCAAGCAAGTAAATGACAAAGGAACTGCCTGGGCAAACAACAACCAAACGCAAGGGATCGTTCTTTGTAACAAATTAGTTCTTAAATAGAAGGGTCTTCCACCAGCTTCATCGGATGAAAACTGCTGGCTCAATGAGGGTGCTGAAGTGAACACAATCACCAATAATAAGTAGGACACAACCCCTGCATGGCCTCAAGTCCTTTGCAGTATGTGAGTTTGCAAGGATGGGAAAACCAGTAGAGAAAATTACTGAAGAAGTAATAAGGGGAGAGGTTGATGGCTTTAAGTAAAGGGACAACTCCAGCAGCACCACAACTATTTTGTCTGAAACATACATGGGCAGTATTGTTCAGATAGAGAACATACCTCTCAGTTTGGAGATGTTCAGAGCAGTGCAGTTTACTCTGGGTATGTTGCCTCCTTGCATGAGAGTTGGTGGAAAAACTAGGGAAACTGCCATGGAAGACCTGCAAAGTTCATTTTCTAATATGCTTTGCAGGAAAGAATTGAATTTTGAAGGAAGTTAGCAAAAATGCTGTGTGAGAAAGCAGCTGTGTTAGGATTCTTTTTCCTTTTTTCCCCTTTTAATTTCCAAGGAAAAGCAGGAGAAACACTGTTATATGCAGAAAAAAATAATTTTCCCAATCATCAGTTTCCTACCAAAAAAAAAAAAAAAAAAGTTCTGAGGTTTTGGTTTTTGTTTTGTTGTTTTTTGGTTTTTTTTCCATTTTGGACAAATGGTGGGGTTTGTTTTGTTTTGGGCTTTTTGTTTGAATGGGAGATTTCTCATTTAGAAAAGCTGTAGCAGATTTCTTTGGCAAATATTGTTCCTATTAATTTACTTTTCCCAGATGTGAGCAAACTTCTTTAGTCCTACTGCTGAACTGGAGGCAAGTTTCTTTAAAACTGTTGTCTGAATGGCTTTTGAATGCCATTTTGCTTCTGAAAAGTTTCCCAAACTGTGGCAAAGTCACAGCCAGGTGACTACATAGGATCTGGGGCACTCAGTAGCTGTGTAGGCTCACCTGGATCCTGCTGGGCTGAGCAGCCATCTCTGGACTCTAAGGAAACTCCTTTTCCAAGCCCTGCTCCCTCTGCAGATGTCTGAGCTGAAGCCCTCTCATTTCCTTGCTTGCTGTCTCACTTTTTGGTTAAATCAGCTTTTGCCACTCTTGGATTACACATACACACCCCTCACTGCTGGGCCAGTCCCAGTGCCTATTTTGCCCTGGCATGACGGGTCCCAGACCCTCCAGCTGTTTTGTGGCCTGTGCAGCAACTTCCATATTGGAAACAGTGCTTTGACTGGGAAGCAAGGTTATGTGGGAAGCTGTGGAGTTTGGAGACTGAAAGAAAAGAGGTTCAGGGGTAATGTGAAGCAGGAAAAACAGCTGTGTGATCTTACAGTGGTAAATCAAAGTCTGTGCAGACCAGCATATTCCTTTGAATTGGACACTCCCATTACATCATCCAAGCTGTTCTCTTTTTGGCAGTCACTTTTCTCTAAATAATGCTTTTTATTACTCTGGATGGTCCTATTTTGAGAGCTTTGAGAGGTCACGGGCTCCACCATTTCCATAGAGTTGTTTTTTCTCTTTCCTACTGATCTGTTTTAAGGAGCAGGGAGGCATTGACTTTTTTTCTTCCATGAATAATCTTCCTCTGTAAAGTTGAGATGATTTGTCATAAAATACCTTTTTGCTAAAATAGTGAATAGGCGCACCATAGCCCAAAACAATTAGCACCACTTTGTGTCTGAGTGCTTTCAAGTGTCCCTCCTGGGATTTCTGTGATTTGTGCTGCCATCTTGCTATTTGTCCTGTGTCAGAGTTCACCCATCATTTCAGAACAAGGAAGGCAGGAGCTGGGCTATTTTGCTCATGCGCTTTCGAGGCTTTCATTTGCCAGGGGCCTGGAGGCTCCTGCCTCATTCATTTTACTGAGAGCAGTTTTCTCCACCGCTTGTACATCTCTTGGATTGCATTCTTATGTATTTCTGCTTTGGGACAGAGGTAACACTTGGTGTATACCAGAGCATTTGTAAAGGTTGCCTGGTTTTGTCGAGGCTGTGAAATGAACCTGAATTCCAAGTGCCCAGTATGACTTTTTCCTTTGCTTTCACTGAAAGAACTGATTAAACATGTGTTTACAGGCCTTTTAAACTTCATGTAGTTCAGGCGCACCAGAGTTTCAATGACTTGTCATTTCTACTAGACTGATTGCCTTGGAAATTGAAGAAATTTCTATGCTGATATGCTCTGGGTAATGAATAGTTGTCTTAGAAGAAGATGAGTACCTTGGGGGTTGTAAGGATTATTGGACTGCCTATGCTGGATCTCCAGCTATTGCATTGTGAAGATAATGAATGATTAATTGGTCTCATACTTTGTTCTTAATTGGTAGCAGCACTTTGGATGCACTGGTTGCTGTAGCAACTTAGAGGATACACCTGTTCTGAGTAAAAAATTAAAAAAAAAAACAAGTGAAGGGGTATAGGACAAGGAGCAGAAATCGCCACCTCACTGGCCCATGTAATTGTTGTGGACAAAATAAGAGTAAAGGGAAGAGCTGAGAAGGAGGACTAGAGCAGGAATCCCCCCAGGGGAGAAGATGTGGAAACTCCTCCTGTCTTGAGAGCAGAGCTTGCTTTGCATCCTTTTCCCTTTCTGGCTGAGACCTATTTTTTTTCCTTTTGCAAAAAATGCAGAACTGTGTTAAATGCCTGAAGTTTCTCTCTCACATGATAACTCTGCACCAGCCTCTAGAAGGAGGCTGACCCGGGATCCTTCCTGGGTAGCTGCTCCTTTACAAATGAATTTATTGTAGTGAGCTGCAGCTACAGGGGCTTGTTCCTACTGTTGAGTTATTTCCTCTTTGAGCATTCCTGCTCAGGGGTTCTGTGTCCTTGGTGGACTGTTAAACCCTGCACTCCTGTGTTTCAGGGGCTGAGCTAGAAGTAAGTGGCTATTAAAAGCAGCAGTTGGCCACAGGAAATCTATGTTAGACATGAAGTTAATTCCTGTTATTCTTGCCTTTGTAAGCAGTAAATCCCTATTTTCCGCCCCTGTTTGTGTGAGTATGTAAAATAAGTTGCCAGGTCTAAAGGGAGCACTGGCAGCTGTGCAGCTCTAATCTTGTGTGCAACGAGGGAGAGTCACAATCACATTTTGTCTAACAGTCTGCCAGAAACCATCACACATTCATTTCACAAAGTGGAAGGAAAAAACTGCAATTCCTTACACAAACCAGAGAACAAGCTGCAGATCTGCATTGTCTTCCTTCCTTCCTGATGGAACAAGAAGGGATCCTGTAGTGACTTGCATCAGAATAAGATGCTGGAGTAGATGTTTTATGGGTTGTTCACCCATTCTCTGTCCAGGTGAAACTTTATCTTGGTGGAGATGGTAATGGTAGAATTGTTTATCTCGTGGAAATTTCTCACTAGTTTTGAAAAAAATGAACTAAAGCTGGTAAAATTGCACTTGAAAATGAAAACATGGACATTACATTGTGGATAAATGGTTTGATGGGTGGAGCATGAAATTACCAACACTCCTGCAGCAGTATTTGTGGCCAGGACACTGACTTGGGCAAAAATCCCTGGAGCAAGGAAGTACATCTTTCAGCCAGATTTTGAAAAGGACAGATATCTCATTAGTAATCTGGAGATTTGAAAGTCTGTCAGCAGGAAAATAAGTCAGTTTTCTAACGTGCTGTTTCTGCTACTGCAACTTGGAAATAATTGACAATATAAGAGTGGAAAGAGATGCAGATGAGTATGTTATGGTGTGAACAAATGGAGGTTATGCTAATCTTGGTATGAAGAACCCATGTATATTAACAATGATCAAACTAAATTGCTCATTAATAATCACCATAAGTAATATTGGTCTCTACAGCACTTCCTACCCAGATGCTCAGAAATGTTTGATGAATCTTTGAAACTGACAAAGAGCAAGACAAGGTGAGAAATTTTGTGTAGCATAGGCAGTGATGGTGGAGGGGTGGAAATGAAATCTGGGGTTATGATTCGAAAAATTTCAGCAAACAAAGCTGAGTTGTCCTGAGAAGAAATAAAGTTCTTTGACTTGATCTGATGCATGAAGCTACATGTTCAGTGACACTGCTATAAAGTGGCTCTGCTCTGGGTTACCTGCAGTTGGAGAACTGTGGCAAAACTTAGTAGCTCTGTATACTGCTTGTGCTGCTGAGGAGTAACTTCCTCTTTATACTGATGTTGATGTGTGAGATGCACTCAGAAGACAGCAAATATTGTATATTTCATAGCAATAATGTGTGAAAAATCTTTTAGGTTTGTTTTCTAATTTGTTTCTACTTCAATTAACTTTTTAAACTGCATGTCTTGTCTCATAAAATGATGAACGCTTTCCAATTTATTGAAACGGTGGTTCTACAAAAGAACAATATGCTTGAGCAACTCTTTGTGCTGATACATCATCATCAACCTGAGTAATGAGTAGGAGAGAGATAGAGCTGGGTTTGGCTGCATTGAAAACATTTGTAGATTTTATCTGGAACAGATTTTATTAAAATTGCAACAAACTTTATATAGCCCAGTATACGCTTCATTAAGGGAACATTACCTTACAATTATGATTAATTCGATTAAACTTATGAAAGTGTGTTATTTGTTCAAATCAAAAGGGTGGCAGGGAAGAATGATGGATGATGAAAGAGTGTGATAAATGAAGAAAGCAGCTGAACTAAATTGAATGTGTATTCATCCGTTTTCACTTCATAACTAATGATAAATTGAGCATGTCACATTTAACAATACATGTCTGAGCTTAATCACAGTCCCAGCCCCTGTAGTCTAATGTCTTTTGTCAGATAGCTGCATTCAGAGGACGTGATATTTGGTTTGGAGAAATCTACACAGTTCATTATCTATCTGTCCCTGCAGCTAAAATCACAAATGAAGGCTTCTTCCCTCCCTTGAAATGAAATAACGGAAGTCTCAATTGGGATAGAGTTGTCTAGAAGGCAGAATCTGACTGTGAAGTGTTAATTTGACTTGAAAGGCAAGTGATGTATTGAAAATTGTGTGTTGTTGACAAGAATACATTTTGGGATAATTGCAAACTTGAAGCCTGTGAGGTCAGAGTCTAACTCACAGGCTCAGGCACTTGTTGTGCAGCCACGTGAGAAAGATGCCATTCAGCACCAGCTGAAATGTCTGAATTTGGCCTGAAAGGCTTGGGGAGTTTGTATGGGCAATGACTGGCTGCCTTGGGATGGTTTGCAGGCTTCTTAACTTGTACCTCAGGTTTTGATGGTCAGCCTTGCTGGATGGCAATCTGCAGTTCTAGTTCTATCCTTGGTTGTAAGAGATGTGAAGCAGGATGTCAGGATCAGGTGTGTACTGAGGGGAGGATCTTCATTTTTTCATCATCAAAATGAGAGAGGAAAACATTTTGTTCTGGGATGTTTGGTCAACATTTCATACCAAAAATGTAGTTTTGGCTGGCTTTTGTTGTTCCATTCCTGGTTCAAAATTATTCACACATGTTAGGCGTAACTGAGTAATGACGGATTGGGCTGAACCACACCAGGGATGAATTTTGAGCATGAGATGTTTAGCATTTCCAGGAGTAGTTCAGATGTGATGCTGCAGATCCTTGTGTGCTGTAGATCAGAGAGAGAGAAAAGGTTGTCGTATAGTTTTAAGGAGTAACAGGAAGCAACTGCAGAAGAGCTGAATGCATGAAATAATAGCTATGGTCCTCCAAACCTGAAATGGAGGAAAGCCCTGCATCTCCGAAGAACACTGGACATAAAGGGATGTCCTGTAAACAGATGAAGAATAAAACTGGGTAGCTAAGCATGGGCATAAGTGTCATGTACAGGGATAGGGAGTAGGGAAGGGACAGTCTCTTGCTCTTCTCAGGTCACTTTAGTTGCTTTAGAGAAGTATCAGAGACCCCTCTGGTTCTCTGTGCTGTTCCTCAAATTCTCCTTGTCCCTGTCTTGCAATCAAGTCTCTTGACATGGCAACTGCACTTCCTGTCCCTTAGTAGGAGCACTCTGTGGAATTTCAAAGATAATTTTGAGCTTCTAGGTCAGGAGTGGACCAAACTTTGTTCTTGTACAGTACTGCCTGTAAGACTGGATATTAAATAGGTTCTGGACAATTGAGGTAATTTAAGAAGGTTAGCGATATTTAATTTTGCCAACCTCTCTAAATTTAATGACTGAAGGAAAGGAGTTTTTGTGTAAAAGTTAAGAAAACAAAATAGACTATGAAATAAAGGGAAGAAAACTGTAATATTAAACTTTTCAACCAGTTTTAGTAATGACATCATTTTCCCCCTAGACTGATGCCACTGTTTTAAGTGACTGTAGTATTGTTCAGTCCTGGCTTCATGTGTCTGAATGCTTTGTGCTTCTGTGCCAGACATCACACCTGGATGGGACGGATGTGAGGGAATTTCTGTGAAGTTGTCTCTGCTTTTCCTTTATCTGTTTCTTAGGAATGCTGTAAAATGTTGGTCTATTTGCCTGAGGAATGCAATTGAGCATTTCTTGGTGAGTAAAGAAGAAATTTATTTACACCTGTAACCACCATCTATAAAACCACAACCTGATTTCACTGAACTATTGAAGCCTTATCCTTTGGGAAGGCTATGATTGCACATGACATAGCATCGGCTCTAGCATGACATTATTAGGACTAGGATTCTGTCCAAGAGATGGAATTTGTAGTGAAATTTAGTCTGCAGTTCAGTTGTACACTTAGTGGCAAGAAAAGTCTAAGGAATGGAATGGAAGTCCTGTGAAACTAGCAGTTTTATTTATCCCTCATGCCATGAAAGTGGTTTGGTGGGGTGCATTTTGCTATGTAGCAGATACACAAAGAGCTAACTGTGTTCTTATCTCTGGATGTCATAATGCGTCTCAAGCAATAGTTTACAGTTGCTACAGAGATATTTCTGACTCTGACCTGATTGATTGAGGTGGATTTTTTGAGAAATGGTCTATGCTGTGAAGATGGATTACCTGGAGGTAAATGGACCATTTCAGCTGTTTAGGCAATCTGAAGCTTCAGTCTCTCAATACCTGATTGTTATGGTGAGGTTAGATTTGGGTGAGAGAGGAGGGTATGAGGTGCTGGGCTTCTCTTTGGAATGTCCCCACAGGCTCTTTGGGAAGAGAACAATGCACTTCAAGCATCTCTGCATTGCCACCAATGCAAGCTCCTTCCCTGTGAGCTCTGCTTAAGCCGATGCATTCTTTTGTGGTGAACAGGGAGCTGAGTAAGGTGGGAAGGAATCTTCTGGAGGAAATACTGTGGATGGCCCAGCTTCTTTGAGGAGTTCACTCTTTACATGTGCCCCAATTTTGGGTAGCCCAGTTGGAGACTTCTTCAAAGAAGATGGCTCTGGGTACTTTCTGGACTTCAGATTTCTGCAATGCTCCTCAGTATGAACTATAAAAGAGGGGTACTGGAAGTGACTCCTTTATGTTAAAAAAGGTATTTAAGCCACCCTTCCCCCATGGCTGAGAAGAAGGCTCAGAGGAGACAGGGGTGTAGGAATCATTAAAGTGAAATGTGAGTCATGTTCATTAAAGGCAAGCTAGCAGAATGTCTTATATTAGCAGCTGTGTAATGATTAGAGCTTCCTGTAATAATGATGATGGTGATTCTACTATATGAATTGAACATTCATTCTAAGTTAATTCACACCCTTTTAACTAATAAGTTATTTAAGCGAATAAAAAAAAGGAAGCCTTTTTAGCTCATAATTTGAATAGACTGATCAGAAGAAAGTTGAAATAGCAACTCTCCCTCTGTTCCGGGAAGATTCAAACACTAACCTTTATCTCAGTTTGGTAGTTTTATTTATTTATTCATAATTTCTTACATCTTTGCTAAATACTAGGCCTCCCTCCCACTGGAGATTGTCTATGTCTTCACTAGAAATATGTTCCTAGTCAATATTATCATAAAGAACTTTATTTTGGTGTGAAATTATTTGAAGAAAACTTCATTTTTATTTTTGTTTTTCTGAGACATGGCAGGGAGATGAATGATTTACTGTTTGCCTTTCAAAATCTCCATTTTTGAGCAAGAAATCATGGTCTACAAATACTTTTTATCAAGAAAAATAAAAAGGGGAATTAATTATTTATTGTATATGGGACATAAAAAATCTGAATAACAAGATTAAAATGAGTCAAAAAGTTTAGTTTAAGTATTGAAGGAAAACTTGCAGGAGTGATTCTTAATGTTTCTTTCCTTCAGGTGAGAACTTTTCTGCTTTCTTCTCCAGAATTACAAGAAAATCCTTACTGCAGTCAAAGTTGCTCTGGAATACCAGTACTGAATTCCAGGCCAGGCCAGGCTTAGATAATCCTTTAATCAATATCAAGTTCTAACTACCTTAGTTAAACTAGGCTGAAATACCAGTACCTTACATCTGATGCTGCAATTGAACTTTCTCACTTCAGGGTACAACTAACTTGAAATGATCTCCAAAATATGGCCTTCTCCTCATCCACATCCCTGAGGGAAAAAAAGTCAGTTGAAATTTCTCATAGGTATCACAGAATAATTTTGGTTGGAAAAGATCTCTTAAGTCATCAAGTCCAATCTTTGATCACTGCCCTGTCAACTGGCACTGAATGCCACATCCAGACTTTTCTTGAACACCTCCAGGGATGGTGACTCTTAACACCTCCCTGAGCAGTCCACTCTGATGTTCAATAAGCCCTTTCTGTGAAGAAATTCCTCCTGATGTCCAACCTGAACGTCCCTCCCCCGGTTCAGATTGAGGCTATGCCTACTAGTTGCCTAGCAGGGAGAAGGGGTTGACCCCCACCTTGCTACCACCTCATTTTGAGGAGTTGTAGAGTGTGATAAGATCCCCCCTTAGCCTCCTTTTCTCCAGGTTAAACATCCCCACCTCCCTCAGGTGCTTCTCACAGGATTTGTGCTCCAGAACTTGATTAAAGGTGGTAAGCAAAAAAATGTTTTCTTTAGGGTTTGAAAATACACTGCTAATCACTCACGGGTTAATCTGGAGACAGAGGTCTTTGAAAGAGAAATATTTATTTCCCTCTTAAAATAGCTTTTTTTCAACTGCTTCTCAAAACTGTGTTGTCCTCAGCCTCTGTCTTCTTTTTAGTTCTCCCTGCACAATATCTAACACACAGAAGTAGTTCTGGTAAAATGCTAACTTGGGTAGTTTCTGAATGTCTCTGATAATCTCAGTGGTTTGTATGTGCTTGGACATGGGTCTGGAAGACATCAAATATCACATCAAAGGTTCGGCATGGTTAGTAATATTGGCCTGAAATCTGCCAGACTTTTATGAAACTATTGGTGAGTGGTGGAGTCTAAATTCTGCTGGTTGAAATAAAGAGGTCTGGCAGCTCACTGTGTAGTTTTATATTTATTGGTAGGCCTAACTGTTCTGATTTCAAGCCATATTTCCTCTGTCAGAACAGTTTATGTGCTTTCATCCTCTTCACTGGTGACACTTGCCAAACAGGGTTGTATACCCCAATACAAATATTGAAGGATGCTGGCTGTTCTAACCCAAAACAGAGGAAGTAGAATATGCAGCAAGGCCCACTTTGCCCTGTCTAGTGCTTGCATATTGCAATGGAATTCAGCTGGATGTTAGGAAGTGAATCAATAATCAGGATGATAATGGTCAAAAAGGATGTTCACAGACAATAATTACAGATCGTCTGGCTTTATTTTTTTGCCAGCAAATATAACGTTCTGATGAAGTTATAATTTAATTAACTTCATCTTAACAGTATCCAAAAGCCTATACTTTGCAGGAATAAGTAATGTCCTGTCATCTGTCTACACTGATTTTACCCTTGTTGCTGTTTGTTGTAATCTTCCTGTGTTGACTGTGAAAATGGCATCTGTCTTTAATATGAAATTAATTAATATCTCTGCTTTTGAGCAACTGTCAAAACAGCTTCTTATACTTCAACCTTAACATTCAGGTATTTGCATTAACTTTGTGGAGAACCACTGGGAAAAAATATTTTCTCCTCCCCCTCCTCTTACTTTCCTCCTTCAGCTGCCTTTCCCAGTGCTCTCCTTTACTTTCTTCTCCCTTTCATAACCTCATCTAGATACCTATTAGCTCTCTGTTTCAATAACACTGCTCTGGCTTCCACGAAAGTGCTTTTTAATGTAGGAGATGTACTTCAGCCATAACACCAGGGTCACTTTCTGAGTAACATTTTATGGGATTGATTAAACTTTAACACCATAACTGTTGACTTTATAGGCCAAGGAAGAGACACTGAGTGCTAAGCTCTGGATAATTTGTGCTTCACAATTTTTAAAAATCAGATAGAGATAAGGTTTAATGTGTTTGACGAAGCAACCCGTTTTCTTTTTCTACAGCATGTCCTATTTAAAAGACCCACAACATTTAACATAAAGTCTTTAACTCTAATGAAGTGAAGTTATAGTAAATAACTATCTACATGTAGAAAAAGTTGTTTAGTTATCAATGGGATAAAAAGTTATCAATGGGAAGAATACAAGAAGACTTAATTTGCTCTTTCCTTGGCTTCAAATGTGAACACCTTAGGCTTTTTGCTGTTGCTAGAAAGTGAATGAATGGCTGCTCTTGGCTGAGAGTTGATGTTCCAGAAACATGTTGTTCCTTCTCACTACAGGGTCTCATCTTGCTGTGACTTTGGTAGGGCAGAAAACAATGGTGGTTTGCTAAATAAGCAGAAAATCCCCAGCTCTCTTTAAATCTCTCCTTTCAGTGTGTGCAGTGGCTGGTGCTGAGAAGTTGCTGGAGAGTGGTGCCTCTCAATGTGTTCCAAGCAGGAAGAGGAGTACGAAAGAGTGCTTGATGGATAATGTGACTGCAGGTACAGTTCCTAGGCTGGTTTTAGTCTCACATGATTTTAGGCAGGCCATCTGTAATCCACTCATCACCTCATCTGCTCGGTGGCTAATAGAGCGCTTATCTGCCCCGTTCTTCTCTGCCTGTGGGAAACTCCTCTGGCTGGAGCTAACACACTGCTCCTAATTACTGTTCATAATTAATGGTATGGATGTGCTCCCCCATCCAAAGGGAAGAATGGTTGTACTTTCTTGTGGAGCCTGAAGAGTTACTCTAATGCATGATTGACCTCAGATGGGAGCACACAGAGGTTCAGTTTCACCCTGGCTGAGCAATTTGGATGCAGAATCCCTGGAGGCCCTGGGGATAAACCCCAGGCTGGGACTGGCCCTTCCCTGCACACTTTCACTCTGTCAGAGCTAACTAGTGCAGGGATGTTGGATAATGCTCTATTCTGCGCATGAACTTTCACTGGGGTTTCTGGACCTCTGATAATAAATGATAGTTAAGAGCGCATCACAAGTCCCTGAAAGTATTCAGCCTGTGTTATGGTGAAACCCAGCCATTTTCAAGGTGACAAAGACCTCCCCAGTCTAAAAAGATGGCTTGGTGTGGCCAGGGAGTGCAGTTATGGCCTGGCATCAGCAGATTTCCTGATGAAGTCACAGTAAGATTGCTATTTTAGAAAATCAATAGCATGGTTAATTGTCTTGTCCTAACATTCCTTGGGAAGGGTAACTGTGCAGCTTAAAAAAGAGCCAAAATTTAAAAGCCTTGTGGCTTACTATTTCAGTTGAAACATTTTTAAATTGAAAGCCAAGTCATACTTGTAATGCTGACTTTCTTAAAAGGGTTCACATATTTGAACGCCTCTTGAGATTCAAAGGAGCCATATAGAGGGTTCTGTCTCTCCTCTGAATGCAAAGACATTTGGCCTCCTAGGAAGGCAGACCCCTTGAGCTGCTGGGAAACGCTGGGGAGCTCAAAGTGGGTTACTGCCAAGGAAGGAAGGAAGGCTAATGCCTCCATGAGTCCTTCACATGATGCTCCTCTGTCTGGGCTGTTGCCAGTAGCACTGACCAAGGCCCGTCTTAGTGCCCCTATTTGGAGGTGGATGGTGTTGGGAAGGGGCACGGATTGCGTCGTTTTAGGGGCAGCTCTCGAGAGCTGCTTGAAGCTGCTAATTGATCAAAAGCACAGCTACATTGTTGAGGAGGATTGGATATTACAAGTGATGCCTAAGAGGAAGGGGCAGCCTCTGTTTCAGGAGATCCCTGAAACACTGATTGCTGGAAACTGGGAATAATATCCAGGAGAACAAATGCTTTGCCTTGTTCTTAGCAGGTTCCTGGGGAGTCTGCCACTTGTGGCTTGGAGAGATAGGTCCAGTACTAAATGGACCTAAATTGAGTGTGTTAGTGCTCATAAAACCCAATTCTTACCTTAAAACTAAAATGGTTTGTGGATAGGCTGAATGTAGGAAAGTTCAGATTGCCTGTTGAAACTGAGAGGGGCCTTGGTCAGATGTCTTTTCCTTTTCACACGGATGAGTAAACCCGTATTTTCTCCTTAAGTTGAAAGTATTTCTTATATGATTTCTCACTATCTGTTACCTTCTCTCACTCAATCTGTACAAGGTTTGTTACTTGCAATTCCCCTTCAGTATTTTCTTTGCTCTTGAGTCTCGTGTCCTTCAGCATGTGCCCCTTTAGCTGATCGCTGAAGTCTCAAGAGGGTCTGGCAGGCACTGTTGCTGTTTTCCAATCTTGCCAACTGTAATATTTCTTCCAGGCAAGGTCCCTCATAATTCAAGAGAGGTCAGTCAGGACCTGGGAGCTGAACCTGTCTTTACAATGAATCAGCAGTGGGACTGAAAGAATTTATGCAAACCATCAAAATTATTTTGCTGCTAACAGTATTGGGGATAGGTCTGACAGCATCGTTGAATTTTTTCTGTTCTGCAGCAAACAGTAAGAAGTGTAGGATCCATTAAAGATCAGCCCAGGCTCCCTTCATCGTAGATGTGGGCCTTGAGTCAGTCTCCCTGCTGCACAGGAAACAGAAGAATGGAGCTAAGCACAAGCATGTAACAATTTATCATAAACCTGTTTGTTCTTCATTGGAGTGTCTCATCACCACTAAGGTGCTGACAGCCCTGCCTCTCACTAGGGGAATTTAATTTTTCTTTTGACCATATTTAATTCTCAGATAAAAACAATGGATGGGAGTTTGTCTCTTACTGTGTGTTTGGCATTTTTTGGAGACTCTCAGGAAAGAGAGGGAGGTATTTTTCTTATAGTACGCTGTACTTTTAGAATTAGGTAGTGTAAAAAAGTCCATCTACCTGCTGTGGTGTTTTATTGAAATTCAAGTTGTTCCAGACTTGGCAGATTATATTTTGCTATCACTTAACTTCTTGAAGTATTTGAGATTTGACTCCTGGTCCAAACCTGAATTTTTGTTTTGGGCACTCATATTGTAATTAGGTGCATTATAGGAGAGAGAACATGAAACACAGAGGACTTAACCCTCAGAGAAACACCATGGGAAAAAACCGCAATCGAATGGTAAAAGGTACAATGCTAAAACTGATCAGTAAAATCAGTCTGTAAACAAAAAGATAAAAAAGATAAAACTTGCAGTGAGTGTGCTTCAGTCTGCCTGGAACCAAATCTGCTCTGGTGGGAAAGCTCTTCCTTCAGTGCTGTGTTTCATCTAGTATTTTACTGCCTATATGCCTTTGTAAAAAGTCTACCCTTAAAGGCTAAGATATCTTCTAATTCTCTTCTATATCTTCTAAGTCCAAAATACTTTTGATGTGCAGACTGTTAGATTAATATGTTTTAGAAATGGAGCCAGCACAATTTTGCTGAAAATTTGAATGTAGACATATTTAGATTTAGCTCTCAGAGATTTTGAAAGGTTTTCTGTACATAATGTCCTACTATAAACACAGGTTTTTTTACCCTAAAAGAAGAAGTGGTAGTAATTCAGAAATGGGAATTGGATCCCACTGCAGCTTGCCACTGCCTTTGGGCTGTGGAATCCAGGTCCAGTTCCAAAAGGTGCAGATGTGGTTAGTTCTTTGTTTCTGTCACTTCTTCACCAAGAAAAAAATGTCTTTTACCCATATAAGCATCTAAATAGTCTAAAATCTGGGATGTGTTATCTTTGCTCAGGTGAATGGCATCTCAGTTCCTGAGCAGTCCTTGACTTATCAGTGCTTTCAGAGCAAAGTGCTACCTGAACAATCTGATGTAGGTGGCACATGAGCTATATAGAGTAAAATGTTACTCGCACAATAAGTTTTTGCACACTTCTCTCCCTTGATCACGCTGCCAAAGCAGACATTAATCAGCTTTACTCTAGGAGTTAGAATAGAAACTTGCTTGTAAATTACAACCATTGCATTTCCGGCTTAAATTTCTACTCCTTTAAGCTAATATTTTAAAAAACTAACCTTAGCACACTGGCAGGTGCCACATCTTGCCTCTATATCCATTTGGCACTCTCTCTCTCTCTCTTTTCTTTTTTTTTAAGTTGAAGAATTACATTATCTCTGTGAAATAACTTTCCTTCTTTAGTTGTTCACTTTGATTCAAGGATTTTTGATTAAGCGTTCAGGGGTTATGAATAAATAAGAACCAGCAGCCCAGTAATTGGTATATCATTACTCCCTAGTAGCACATTTAATCCTCAGCTTCGCTGCACCACATAACCTTTTCCTTCAGTCCTCTTCCTCCTCAATATTGCTTACAAAAAAAAAAAAGGAGGGAGGAGGGAAAAAAGCCATGTCACTGCAAGCTTCACAAGTTACCATTAAAATGAATACTTTTTAATTTCTCTGGATGAGATGGAGCCCTGTGCTCTGGGACAATGCTGATGGATGACATTTTAATGCAGCTGAAATGTTATTTTTACTGAACCAGGGAAAACTATAAATTTTGCTTCATTGCCACTGATGGCTCTATGCATAAAACTATGGTGGCGCCCATTGCCCATGAATAATCACCTCAGCATGGCAGATGTTACTTCACAGGGAAAGCAATTCTTTTCCCGAAGAATTGTGAAAAGATTAATTGTCTACAGCTGTTTCATGGCCCACAGCAATCTTGATACATTTATGATAAGTTTAAGAGCTCACTAGAGGCAGCTCACATTCCCTGTTGTGAGAGAGGGAGGAGAGGGAGCTGAATGGCTTTATTTTGACACCTGGATCCACAGAATCTGTCAGCTCCATTATAGCCTTCATAGAAAGCCTGCTGTTGGCAGGTTTGGGATGATTGTGAGTGGGCTAAGATGCAGGAATTATCTGGACATAGATAAAGAAAGGGAGACTGAGAAGAATTATTCAAATTTGTGCAAATGAATTACTTCCATTTTTCCTCCCTCTGCCAAGTGGAAATTGAACGTAACCCACTCTGACCTTTCTCTATTAAGTGCTGCAAATTGCAGTAAATGCATAGTTCTGAGTGCCCTAATGAGACAAAGCTCTAGCAATGCCTCATTAATAAGGAAAGTTTGACCTTGCTGGTCAGCCCTTCATTCGATATTGAAAAGAAATAGGAAAAAAGAAGAGATGACCTGCTGTAAATTTTGAACAATACTTTTGATTTAGTTTGTATATACTCCCAAGCAGACACTTCACAACCTTTTTTTTCCTTCCATTTTACTATACAAGTCAAGAAGAGGTATTTACTTACTAGATTTCTATGTAAATTCATGAGGACAGTGGTGATTTGTAACTGGAACACACACAGGTGATCTGATGAAGCTTTTTCAAGTGTGCTTTTAGTATCCTGTGTTGATGAAATAATGTTGATACCCTCTATTCTACACAGGTTTATTTTCCTTTTTCCCACAGCCCATATCCATTACCTTCCCACTGGCCCATATCTGAGTGCCAGTGTGTATTCTGAGCACCATTACTTGAAAAGAATATGGCCAGGAAATTGTATTCTATCCCTAAATACAATTGCTGGAGCAGCAAGTGCCTCTGAAAAGGTGATGGGAGATGTTTGCCCCCACCCTGACAGAGCAGGTCTCTGATTCTGGTCGCTGTACTGTTCCAGATGAGATAGAATCTAAAGGGCTCAAAACTTAATTCACAATAAATGCCAATATTCCAGTCTAAAGAGATTTATTATAAAATTCCAAATCTGTGAATGCATGCATATTAAAGAGAAAAAATATTGAACAAAGCTAAAAACTGGGAGAGAAATATGGAAGTCAATAAATAGATTTATAGAAGACAAATGGTTATAATCTGTGGTGCTCTATGGTCAGTCTTGCTTTTAGAAATCATAAAGGGTCAGATATTGCAAGCATTGACAAAGTATATTTCCCTTTTTAATGACTCGGACATGATACATAGCTCTGGTTTTTTTCATAGTTACAGAGCTTAGCTTGATTTTTGCTTATGTTCTTTGTTTGTATTTGTATATACCTGTGTTGTTATATATTGACATAATTTTAGTTCCAAGATATTCTTTTTATTTATTATTAGTTATAATCATAATATATATAGTAGTATTCATTTAAACAATATTTTTGTAATACATATATTTATCCATATTTATGTTTTGCACTTGTTTCTTATGTTCTTTATTTGTGCTTACTATTTCAAACATTTTAAGGCATGCATTCTAGAAATTTAAATAAGAAGTGAGGATTAAATGCTTTCTCTGCTTGCTAAAACTTGCTACAAATGGTAAATGAATAGGTATAAAGTTGAAGTCTGCTCAGAAATGGTTAATGAATCAAAATAACATTGATCAATTTGCTTGGGTAAGTTAAAGAATAAGTTGACCAGCTCTGTTAGATGTTTATGGTTCCTTCAGAAATTGCATCCCCTGGGATTTGTGGGTTGCAGGAGAAGTGCAGGAGCATGCCGTCAGTGGTACTGTAACCAAAGAGGTGGATGGAGGCTCTGTGGGGCCTCAGGTATTGGAAATTAACAAAGCATTGGAAACTGGGATCAATTTTGTACGTGGGAACAGCCTATTGGAGTGAAATATGCTGCCACACAAAAGAGGATGAGTATGTGCTTTGCACATACATCAAATATTGAAACGCCAACCAAGGAATCCAGGCTTGTCCACAAAGTTCTGAAATGACAGCTTTTGGGGTTTGAGGGATGTCAGGTCTTCATTAGTAGTCCTGTTTTGTGCAGAAGAGCAGCTGCTCCTGCCATATCCCTGTTTGGTACATGTTGCTGACATCCAGGCAGCTCATGAGGCAGTGTTCATCTGGCAGTGGACAAGGAGGATAGCGGGGTGTGTTTTCCAGCTTGATAGGATAATTGTTATTCCTGCCCACAGAGGCAGATATTTTTCCATTACACATTGCAGTACAGTGTGACTGTAGTGGATGTTAATGTTGCAGGTTTCAAAACAGGAACAGCATTCAGAAAATTTTGCAGTCCATGGGATAATTTTAAGTGGTCTTCAGACCTAGAATAATATCTATATAATCACAGATTTTTAAGCAATAGTGCTAGTGGTGAAGAAAATTTAGGAGGGTGACAGCAACCACCAATTTAAAATATCGAGGAATCTTTCTGGTGAAGACACATCAGTGTCTAGTGAAGCCCCATAAAAGGATTTCTATAAAGAAATCTAGACTGCTGCTGCATACAGTAAGATTCTGTGCAGTGAAATGTATGAGAATATGGAATAGGGGCATTTTTAATGCAGGAAAGAGTCCCTTTTTGGCATGGTTTATATTTCTAACTTTGCCATTGCTCTCCAATTTTACTGTCAGACCTGGAATAAAAGCTTAGTAGCAAAACACAGATCTCTGAGAGAAGAATCATAAGCAACAAACATTAAAAATATTAGCATGAGAGTTTCCAGCATCAGCATGTGTAATGTAAAGGGGGCTGTTTTAAGTGCTACATAGACAGCAGCACTCATCCCCAGCTTGCTAAGAGTAATGGGTGGGTTTTAAAAATTTCTTTCATTAAGTTATACCTGTGAACAGGTAAGATTTTCTCAATTTATTCATAATTCAAAATAATTCACTAAAATGCTGCAGATGTATCTTAAAATTGGTATTTTTTGGCAGTGGGCTCTGACAGACTTAAATATACCTAAGTCAAGACTACTTGTTTGGATTTGTGAGTCTCACACCTCTGATTGGATGGCTGTAAAGATTTGAATCAAATTCCCACAGTGAATATTTATACTTAAGACCTAAAATGTTCATTTTATACCAATATTTTCCCGCATGAAGTTAAAATGTACTGTTTCTGCAAACATTCCTCCAGAAGGAGTCATTTGTTTGAACACATCTCAAAGAAGGTTGCCCACACAGCTGGAATAATTCTGAATAAAAAATTCTTATGTATTTACCTATAGATTGCATAATACTCACTTTTCTCTCATAAAAGGTGCTGTTTGAGCCTGATAAATAAGGTTAATAATCTGTTGTCAAATTCTCTATTCTTCAGGATCAAGTTTTTCAGCACAGCTCAAGAATTGCAAATACTTAATGAAACATTAATTATCAAAGAAATCTTTCTACAGTGCCGAGTGAAGAGTAAAGACAAGTCTTTTTTTTTACTTGGGCAGGAAAATACAATAGTATTTGTTCAGACAAACAAAAAAAATACAGAAGCAGCTAAAATTGTCTTTTGTGGGACCTGTCACTAAACTAAAATATGACATGATTTCAACTAGATTTTTTTGTTCTGCTATAATTAACTTCGTCTTTTGACAACTCTTTCTGAGGCATATATTAATTAAATATGGGATAATGAATAGAGACAACTAGATCACTAGGGCATAAATCAATTGAGGGGTTCTGATGATATCATAAACCACAAGAATGGAGTATGTGCAGTTCATAATAACATCAAAAGACTGTGATTGATTCAGAACTTAGCGATCCTTCTACATTCATTATTATTTTATATAAAGCATAAAAACGAGTGGTTTTATGCAAAGACAAGATGATTTTTCTCCCCCATGTTCTTTGATAATGGGGAAATTGTCATTGTTCAGAGATAAAGAAAAAGGCTATGCTTATTGCATGGAGAGGGATGGCAGAAGATCCTGGCGTGGTCTCAGAGAAGGCCTGGAACTAAGAACAGTTTTACTGTCATTATTTATACACCTTCTGTGGAGAATTCAGGGCCTAGTTTTCTGGTGGTTTAAAATGCTTCTGCTACTTGCAATCCACTGAATTTTTACTAATAGATAACTTTTAACTTTTTTTTTTGTTTTTTTTTTTAAACCCTCAGGTTGTGCTCATTTACCAGATTGCATTTTATGGAGTCTAAGACCTTTTCCATGTAAGTGATCTGAGATTTTTATTTTTTTTCCAGATAAATAAAAGCTCAAAGAAGTGGATTTTCCCTGCAGATGTGCCTCTTTTGCAGAGTAAAGCTGGATCAAAGTGTGGTCTCTGTGGTATGACAATAGTTCTTTTAGAAAACAGTATGGTGATAAACCTGTGTGTCTATACAAAAAGACATACACGTAAATATATATGTATTAATTTATTTATTAAAATCGTATTTGATGAACACATCAAAAACCCTCTGGGTTGTGCCACATGCACTCCTTACATATTCAGTGCTTTCCATGTTAAATTTACTGGGTGTGGGGAGATGAGGTGAGGGAACAAGGGATGTTTTGGTTCCTAGCTCTGCATATTCAAAGAGAGGTCTTCATGCAGAAAGATGACCTTATGCTCCTTTTAGTTATTCTGTAGTGCTGTCAGGAGCACATATGGAAAGGGTTGTAGCAGATAAAGAGGGCATTGGTCAAAGTCTTGTCCCTTGATAAGCCTTTCAAATGTGTTCAGGTGTCTCAGGGCTACGAGACACTGTAAAACAAAGAATGAGAGGATGGCTCTGTAGCTGCATACCAGGTGCAGTGGTGGAATGTGATTTTGGCTTTTTGATCAGACACAGCATCCAAGAATGAAGAGTTAGGTCTGACTTTGGCAGTTAACCCAGCTATCATTGCCAACCATTAATAAATACATTAGCTTAGTCCCTGTCCCCTCCTGCCCAGCTCTGTCCCCAGGCTGGTCTGCAGAGCTTTCTGGCAGCCCTAGCATTCCTTCTTTGCTGGTAGCTTTTGAAGCCATAGAAAGGGCCTTTGCTGAAAGGAAAGGCCCTGTATTCCTGGAGGGCAAGTGAGCTCTGAAAATTATTGGCTGTGCAGTTTGGTGCTTACTGCTCCTCTAAACTCCTTTTGATGCTTGAGAATGTGTTTTATGTGCAGGATTGATTGTCAGTGCCAGGGTTGAGGAGAGGCTTGGGACAGTGGAAGGAGGTCTGGCACGGTGAAGGTATGAGATAGCAGATCCAATCCCTCACAGAAAGCCAGGCTCAGAGGCCAAGAGACAGACACTGCCTGCTCCAGCACCACCTCATCCACACAGGCTGCCTGAGGAGGTGAATCCCAACATGTGATAAGCTCTAAGAAAGGTGTTTCCAAGGAAATGCCCAGGAAGCAAAGGAGTGTCAAATATGTGGCACTGTTTATCCAGCGACATAAAAGGAAGATCTAAGACTCCAGAGATATTTTGGTTTATCTGGCTTAGCTTGGCTGCCTCACACTCTAGCTGCATTTTAAAACCAAATTAATTTATATTTTCATTGCAGTTATAATTTCCTGTGCACACAAACCAACAAAATTGGTTGCTTCAGGACCTTATAATTCCATGTAATCTGTTCTGAGTCCTAAAAGAAACCCGCAGATAATTTGGGCTCAAAATCTTTTTGTAACAGATTAGGCTGGCTTCCAAACACTTGGACAATGACAACCATGTGTGATTTTTGAAAGCCTTTGTCTGTTCATCTAAAATGTAAATTTGCTGCTAAGGGCACCACATATAAGTAATTCACATTTTAAACACCAAATCCATTTTATTTGCTGAGGTCTTGGGCACATTTTAATACTGCAATGCTAGCACTTTAAGTGTATTTTTGTGAGGCCTCTAGAGCGTTGTCACAGCTAGGCACCGTATAAATAACATTTATTGTTATTATCATTGTATGTCGTATTCACTCTGTTTTGCTACCATTAATAAACCATTCAGGCAATGTTGTCGTAATGTATAATATTAGCAGCAGCCTCCTTTGGGAGACATATAACTGGGTACTTAATATTCTAGCTGTTTCCTGGGCCATCTCTCCACCGGCACAGACACTACAGTGTGTTCAAAGTTCAGCATAAAAAAATGGGCTGGCTGTGCAAAGATCACAGCATCTTACAACACGCCTCGCAGCAACTTACATCCTGGCCCTTGCTGTCAAAATTCTGCAACACTAGATAATAGTAAATTATGGAAATTGCCTGCAATTTGGGGAATGCTGTGTTGCCCCTTTAAAATTTGTCATTGCTTGAAAAAAAAAAGAAAAAGATGCATTCCACTGGATTTATATTTATAAGCATTTGCATCAGCCTTGCAGATAAAGCTGCTGCCCTTCAGCCCTCTTGTGGGGCTGCCTAGATGACAGAAAGCACTGGTGCTAAGGAAAAGTGAACTGTGAAGCCCAGAGTTGTTTCAGGGCTGTATTAATTTGCACTGAGGATCATCCTCCTTTAATGGCTTGCAAAGCAAAATTGCTGTGACCTTTTCTCTTAACAAACAGCAGGCAAAATCCAACCATGCTTAAAATTGCATTCTTAAAAACACAAAAACAAGCAATGTTTTTGTGTAACAATGATGATGTGAATACGGAAGAGAAAAATATGCATGCTGTGAAAGCACTGGTGGATTAGCAGGTGGCTTTTCCAGCCAGGGAGGAAAGATGGGGGGGAAACCTCCTTGCTGCAAGGCCTGCTCACCACTCAGCCACCCAAATGCTTCATCAGCTCACGAGGCAAAAGATACCAGTTGGCAGATGCCTTTGAAGGGCACTGCAGGCCAGGTGTGACTTGGGCTGGCACAGGATGCTGTCTTTTAGCAGTCCTGCCTCTGTTTGTGATTTATTCACCTTTCCTATCTCTTTGTGAACTTTCTTGCAGCTTTTCCTGGGCAAGCTGAGTCATGGCGTGTGGCTGGACACATCAGTACTGGGCTGTGGGCTGTGGCGTGCTGGCTGCTCACCGCAGGAGGAGCTCGCTCCAGGCAGCCCCAGCACCCACCAACATCCAGGTCAGAGCACAAGCCAATGGCGCCATCGCCTTTAAGCTCAAGGCACACTTTTCTTTCCTTGTTACCTGTCTTGCTCGTACATTTTTCCCCTCTGGGAAATAAAGCCTTTCTGATATCAGTCACCAGCAATACACTAAGAGCTCAGAAGAATTTTTGGGTTGGAGGGTCCCTGTGCTGCACAGTCCCCTGCCTGTCAGCTTGTAGAAGGCTTCCAAGGGGTCCTCTGCCTGCGTGGGCAGTTCACAGGATGTAGCTCATATTCTGTGACTGACACACCTTCTTGAAGGTAAGAGTGCTCTACCACCTCCTTTCTTATGCCATCAACAGGGTCCTGACGTCTTTCTAGCAACTCACACTTTTTCTCAGTTTTCCTTCCTCTCTCACTCCACACAAAGCTTTAGACGTAATTTGCACATCCATGGGTTACTTGCTGAGTGGTCTCTTTGGGACTGATTGTTTAATCTCTTTGAAGATATTAAGTTTTCTGTCTAATGATGTGATCATCATCATCCTAGTCTATATTATAGTATGTAAAATCCCTTCCAAGTCTGCACAGCCCAGGAGAAAAATTTCCTTTTTTTTTTTAATGGGAACCTGCATTTCATGGTAGGGGTCATGTCCTGGTTTAGGGCAAATTTTGGCAGGAAACTTCTGAAGTAGTCCCTCTAGAAGCAAATTCAAGTGCAACCCCCCGGCCCCCCGGTTCAGGAGACACAAATCTCCTTTGAGAAAAGTGGAAAACCCTGTTTATTAAACAAGTGAAGTACTCACAAATATGGGAAAATGAATAATATTAAACGATGGAACCTCTTGTTCTGAAGAAATGGCAAATTCAGAGAGAGAGTCCTTGTTGTGGGGTGTAGCTTGGCTCGCTCAGTCTCTTGTCAGTCCCCCCTGGAAAATCCTGGGTCTCAGTGGGCCACAGGTGTGAGCTCCTGGTGTTTCTCTGGGTGTTCAGTCCAGAGCAGGGCCAATCAAGAAAAAAAAAAGCCACAGTCTGGGGAACTTCTCTTCCTCAGCCAGCTAAAAACAAACTAAAAGCAAAGGAGAGCTCTCTCCTGCAGACAGCACAGTCCATGAGAATGAATGTGGAGGAGCAAGTGCAGTTTCTGATAACAAACTCTGTGCTTCTTCTTCCCCACTTTGCTCTCAGAGCCAGTCTTAGAGAAAACTTATTTCTGGGCTAAACAGATGAATGGGGATGCAATTCAGCATCATAAAGTCACCCTAGGAGAGATGACTAACAGGTTTTCAACCTACACACAGGACTTCAGGGCAGGGGGCTAGAAAATGTCCTCCTCAAGGTCATTTCTTAAAATGACAATTTAGAGGAATCTGAGTAAAGAGAGTGTAGCAAAACAGCCTTCTGGGACTGAACAGGTGAAACATGGAGAAATTATGTGAAATTATGTAAAATATGCTTCATTTTCTTACATTCATTTCATTGTGTGATGGTTATTAGTGGGCACCTGCCTCTTGAAGACAGAATTGTCCTGTGTGCTTCCTAGGTACTGAGCCATGTGGTATCATCTCTATTCCAAAGGAAGGCAGGAAATGTTACAATATTAGAATTAAGACCCTTGGATTAAAATGTTAAGGCTGCTGGAATATTGCATGCAGTCATGGTGACGCTCTCTCCCACTGAACTAAACACGGGAAGAGAGATCCAAGTCTTCGGTGTCTCTATGCTGGCTGTACCATCCCTTCAGAGCCTCTCTGACCCAGACTGTCACTTGTAGAAATCCCAGGGTACTGCGTAGGCCTCACATTGGTCTTTGTGCTTATTACTTTCTTTTGTCCCTTTCTTTTCCAATTTTGGGACTGACATGTCATACATAGGCAGTGTGTGTGCAGACAGTCAGTAGCCTGGGAAATCAGGGAGCGAGGTGTTCCCCTTCTGCTCCTCCGTGCTTTGCCCTAGGCTGTTAAGCTCAGAGAAAATACTCCAAGGCCTAGTAAGTATAATGATTATATATTTCAGTGAATGTAAGAATATTGTATATAATCTACCTTGTTTTTTCTTTAAAAGTCTTTTAAAGACTATGTGAATGGTGTAATTTCATCAACATCTGTTTTAGAGCCTTATGCAAAATGTTTGCAAGGTGAATTTGGCTCCTTGAAAAAATATAGTGCTTCAGACTGTGATGGGCCCCTTGCTGGAAACCCTTCAATGGCCGTTGGAATTATTTTTGCCTTTTTGGAAGCTGTGAGCCTTTACAGCAGCATTCCCCATGGCCATGCATTCTCCCAGGAGTGGGGAAAAACTGGATGTAGGGCTGGGAGGCAGCTAGAGGAGGCCAGAAGGTGTGGAGGAAAGAGCAGTGAAAGCAGCTCATCAAAGTCCACTCTTGGCTGCTACCTGTTGATAGTAAAGAGAAGATGAATCACCAGTTTAGATCTGTGACAAGTTTCCTGAGATGAGAAAAAAGGGGCCCAGTAAATGCATGCAGCCTTCTCCCATCATCCCTTTAATAACCTGTAATATTGCAGCAGGATATTTTTGTCACACCGAATCTGATTGATGGTCTTGCCTATAAGACATTACAAGTGTAGAGTAAATTGACCAAACACCTAAACATACAAATTATTAAAAGGAGGGGGAAGCGGGCCTGGCCCTCCTGGGGAAAGCAGTCAGGCTTTAGTTAAGATTATCCCATTTCCAAGTGCAATTTATAGTCTATTGACTTGCAGCAGTGTCTTTTCAGATGCGAGGAAATTGTCATACATTGCAAATGAGAAGCTGTTTTGACATCAGGATCGCAGACAGTGCCAGGAAGAAATGATATCAATGCCTGGTCTGTTAAGGTTAAATGAAGTTGCATTGCTGCCAGCAGATAGGCATTCATTTCCTTTTCTTCCCTGCCTGTCCCTGTCTACAATTACTGTGATTAGGATGAGTAACAATGTGCTTCTGACACCCATTGTATTGACAGCTCGCCTAGTTTTTTCCACTCAAGTGGCACTAGTCATTACTTAAACACTTGGGTATTTTGACAGGGAAGATCCATGCCTGCCAGTCAAGTGTATCAATGACAAGGTGGCCTTAGCCCCTAGACACGTACTGCTGAATTAAAGCAGTCAAAGCCATTGCTGCTGGAATATGATGAACCTTTTTTAGAAATGGGGCTCTGGGAAACCCAGAGAGACACTGATGCACTCGGTGTGTTCTTCCTGTCTTCTCCACTCGTTACTGTCTGTGATGTGCTCGTTTTTTCTCCATCTACATTGTGATCTTTTGGAAGAAGAGCATGATTGCAAAGTAAATTATTACAAAGGGGAAAGGAGTTAAACTTATTTGGGGCTTTTACATTTATATTGGGGGACAGTTTTAATTTGGACTATTCTGGAAAAGAGCATCAGTTAGCACTGGTGGGGCAGTCTGAGAGTTAAGTAGGTAAATTTAATTGAGAAACTGCCTTGATTGGTTGCCAGGTACTCCTGTAGTAGTTTTCTACCTATGCACTAATTTCCTCTGTTGTGTGCTCTGAGATCTCTTCAAATTATATCTTATATGTATATCAAAAGCAAACTTATTTACCAAGGTTCCTTGATTTTTATTTTGTTTTTTTTCCATGCCCTGAGGATAGTTTGGGTTCAATGGAGAGAAAAACACCTGAGGAATAAAAAAAATAGCTTTGCAGAGAAGAGTTCTGAATATTGAAGTATTTGTGCTAAAGGTTCAAGGATGAGGGGGGGAAAACTGACATACATAGAACACACCAAAAAAAACCCCTACCAGCTGCCAGTTTTTGCCAGGCTTCATTCCAGGACTACTGGAGAAAAGAGCTGGAGCACATCCAGTTTCTTAAATATTATTGTGCTTTCAAAGGCCATTAGGGCATAGATGTCCTTGTATAAGTGAATGTGTGAGTGTGTGCACACATACACAAAGAATGCAACAGGTTATTGTTGCAGCTACTGAGCTGGTACTGTGCAATGCTGCTGTATTTTTGTAATTGCTCCCCTCTGCCTCACCCCAGCCCATACCCTCCCCTGGTGTGGGATGGTGGTGATAAAGAAAATGGCTTGCAGATTTCTACTGGAATCAGAGAGGAGTCTTAAGCTTTACTGGAAAATCAATTATGTAGTAAGCGAAGTACCCCATAATGTTCAGCAAAAAAATATGCTAACATCCAGGTCAGTACATTGGAAAACACATTTATCATGATTTCCATGAAAGCCTCAGCCTAGTGTGTCCCAAGAGCAACCTCTGAACTTTCTTGAACCAAACAGTCAAATGGAAAACAGTGCTTACTTAGCATTTTAAAAATTTGCTTCTCTTCTGAACTGGAAGCTTCATAAAATGGGCCCTTCCATCTCCTCAAAGAGGTTTTAATAAACATTTCCTGTAGAAAAGATATTTTTTGTTGCCTGAATTTTCTTTGACTTGGCTCTAAAAAGGACTTTAGACAGATCCCCAAACTTCTTTTACTAGTGATTTGCCTCATGAAACATTGACTATTAAATGTAATTAAATGCACAGAGCACTAAATGTGTGTACTATCAAATTACTGCTTCTGGCAGTAATTTCCTTTTCCTTTCTGGCATAGGTTTCCTTTAAATATTTGCTTCTATCTTGTTTGGTATTCCTCATTTCTGTAACAGATTATAATGGAAAAGGTAATTATATATTGACAGTGTTGGTCTAGGTACTGTACAAATGCAAGACTAGAGATAGAGACTGTCCTTTCACTGAGCTATTTGCAACCCAGAAAATGTATGTACACCTGAGCAAGTGATTATGTGGAGGCTGAAAGAAAAAAGGCATAAATGGCTGCATGTCACTCAAAAATGGTGTTTCATGTAGCTGTCTGTGTCCAAGGGTATACCCAATCATCCTGGTGTCTATCCATTCCCAACTTCTCTTTTTCTGCATAGGTTGTGAACTAAACCTTTTATTGTGAAGTGTCTATACAGCTTCCAGTAGAATATTTGAAATAAACTAGGGGGAGCATTTGACATCCAAGTTTGAATGGCTTGTTCTCTGAATGTCAATAAAGTATTAATGTTGTCAGGCCTTGATGATTTAATTCATACTGTCATTCCTCTACACAAAACAGCAATAGTGGGACACAAATTCAACTGCAGATTCTGTTAGTAAAAAAGGCACAGGTTTTCCCCTCTTCACTGCCATGATTTTTGCCCTTGATACATTCCTGAACTTACCTCAAAAACTGTAGAAAAACAGCTCTGGAGGGACCATTGAAAACAGTTTTGTGGATTCCTCTGCCCCAAGCAGGCCTGGCGATCCTTCTGTCATTCCCAATGGATTTTGGTTCAGTTACACTTTAAAGATGTCCCTTTCTGGAATCTTCACAGCCTATCCAGGTGGTTCTTCTTCAGGTTGGAGACCTTCATCATGCTTCCTCTTAGAAAGGATGACTAAACTTTTTTTCCTGTCCCCACAGTTTATGGATATTCTCTCTTGACTTACCCACTGTGACTATGGAAAAAACCCTTTCTCCTTGCAGCAGAATTTTAATGTATTTATGACTGTTAGGTCCCACATCCAGTTTATCCTCCTAAGGCTGAACAATCACAACTTTTTTGCAGGTCATGGCTTTCTCTCTATCATCTCCCTTTGTATCTAGTGAGTCTTACTGATTCATCCATGTGATATCCTTTTTGTGCATTGATGGAATTTGTTTGATAGCATTTTTATCCACTTTTAATCATCCTTAAATGTGCAGGGAATACAACGTATCTTTCTCCACAGCCGGAAAAGCCAGGCTCACCCTTTCAATAAAGACCAGAGTTTACTACAGACTCATAAACGCAATTATATTTTTGGCTACTGAAATCTTGTGACTTTGTAGTTGTTGATGGGCAAAGACAAAGTTTGCGTGGATGAATGGAAAATGCCTCATTGTGGTCTTGAGAATATTCTGCAGCTGGTGGGGAAAAAGGATTTAGTGGAAGTCTATACAATTTTCTTTTTTTCATGACTTATAATGGACTATTTCCTGACAAGTCAGTGAAAGGAAACAGCACCAGTCCTAAGAAGACAATCTACTCAAAATCGAATAGTAGTGAATTTCAATGTATGGGGACAACATTTTTATTAAAACTGTGCTACTGCTGCTGATTTTCTTGGGCAGGGGACATGACAAACACATTTACCCAAAAATGGGCCTAAGGCTTACCATGGCTGGGGAAAATGGGAACAGAAAATTCCATCTCCCATTGCTTTTTACTTTTCAGTAAAAAGGTGATCTCTCTTCAAAATTTACTTTAAGTGTTAAAAGAAACGGAAAGTTCAGGGTGAGAAGCACAAAGATGTCTTGCTGAAGTTAACCTATGGAGGTGGTGCTTCTAGGACCTTTCATGAAATTTTGGCATCTTTTACTCCAAAATGTGATAATCCTCACATTGATTTGGCTGCTGACATACTAAGCCCTGTCAAAAAGCAGCAATGAGCTGTGTTAATTGCTCTCTTTTATATGCTTGTATAAAGTGTGATTTTTTTTTCAGCTCATATGTTAAGCTTAAATCTTTTCCTGCTTGTCTGAAGGGAGAATGCATAAATATTTTTTTTATAGTCAAGTTAAGTACCAGCTGTGTCTTTAGATTCTGCAACCACCTCTGACTGATAGAGTTATTTCCTGGACAGCCAGTAAACAAAGCTGCATGGCAACACCCAAGGGACAGGAGCACTTTTAAGCATTCTTTGCATGTCTAGGAAAAAGCCTGATTGGAGCAGTCAACAGTCTTGGGGGAAATGCTAAACATGGATATCTTCATTACTTTTCAATTAAGCAGCAAGCTTATGGATTCAGGAACCCTTGAAGGAGAAGCTGAGCTCTGAATGTAGCTCTCAGGGGTCACACTGGGAGAGTTTATCCTCCAAACTGTGTATTTTTTGCGAAAGGGTCCTGAAGATGTGATTTAGTGTCTGGAAGGCACAAGATGGTGAGAAACACCTTGAAGAATGACTTATATATGATGCTGTGCTGACTGATAGGAATAGGAGATGCAGAAAACCCAACTCCCAGGTTTGGTCCTCGTCATCACCTCTCATTTACTCTGAAAAAGTAATTATTTTGTTGAGCTTGTGGTCCCATTAACTCATGTTCTACTTCTATCTCCAGGTTTCTCGGAACCCAATACAATTTCATGGTTTTTAGAAATCTTTCAGCTTCCCATCCTCCTTGATAAGCGATTCCTTCACAGATGTGTGGCATTACAGTGGCAGGATTTCCAGAAAAAAGACTGGATCTCCAAAGGATTGTGGGGTGCCTTCCAATAAAGCTGGAAGTTGCCAAAGCTCTGAGTTGGTTAGGGAGAATGATCTGCACATGGGGAGATATTTACTGTGGCAGCATTGTGGAAGGAGAGTGGGAATAATGCCTCTGATCCCTAGTGTGGCCATGGCAAGGTGTAGACAACGGAGTTTTTAGGGAGGCCTATCCATAGTGATTAGCTTTTGAGGATATCCTTCAGGTACTGGTGCAACCACAGCAAGAATGAAGCGTCATCTCCTAGAAAGCACTGTCAGAGACAAGATTCAGGCTGTCTAACCACTACTAAACTGTTGCCAAGGCTTGATAATCTCCTGGAAGCCAACCTGACTCCCTTCTCGTAAGGCATTATTGGAGCATTTTGGGAAAAAGGACTGGGGTGATGGACTGGCTGTCTGTGCCTGCCCAAGGCAAAATGGAATAAATGGAAAACATACTTGGAATATCTGCTGAGTGTCAAAACAGGATGATCTGCCATGGATAAAGGTATGTATGGATGCATCACAGAGGGGCAAATAGGGAAAAGTAAGTTGACAAAGAACTTCCTGTTCAGTTGCCTGATAAATAATATCTCAGAAAATGTCCTCTATGTAATGGAAAAAGGCTCACATTGGTTTCACTGACCACACAAAATGAAATGCCTTGAAGGTTAAGGAACAACTATTAAAAATGTGAGGTGTCTTCAATTTATATTTCAGAACTATATATCCATTATAAAATAGAAATTAGTTAACTTAACATCAAGAACTCCAGAATGATTGGATTAACAGTAAAATCATGATAAGGCTTCAGTTCATCTTACACTTTTAGCAAATAATTTATTATCCAGTAAATGCTTAGATTTAGTAACATGTTTCAAGACTCACTGTTTTCTGTCTTCCTTTCCATGAGTTTCAGCCCCATTCCCAAAGACCAGGCTGAACTGTCATCTCCTATGCTGTGCTCTGCTAATTTCAGCAAAGCTCTGCTGAAGGTTCAGTCAGTTTGGTTGGAGCCAGTCTCAAAGCGAAAGTCTGTGACTGCTGGGGAAAAAGAACCCATTTTTTTCTACATCACAACTTCATGCAGTGCAATGCACTTGAAATGATCCTGGGCTGAACTACCTTGGACAAAAGCAGTTCTGCAGCAATCCTTATGAGCCTCTGCTTTCCACCAAGGTTGTTGGCAACCAATGCTTAGATCAAGTGATTTGAATGCAGCATAAATGTGATTGCGTAGCCTCTGCTTGAATGTAGCCAGGAAAGCCAGAAAGCTGACACTGAATTTTCCTGTTGGACTATTCTTATTTTAATTTTCCAGCCCTATGACATCCATGGCAGTGTAAAAGTGAAATGGTAAAAATGGGTTCACTGCCAGTGCAGTGGAAGCCACCCTCACATTGTCACCTCCAAGGGACAGTGGTTTGACCCCCCCGCCTCCTTGCCTGTTTTGTGCAATGACAGTTCTTTGGGTGCAGAAGCTCTTTTGAGTTACTCCTGCCAGAACCACAGTGGAACAAGCAGCTCCTTTACCAGGGGAGCTGATAAAGTCTGGCTCTGTGTGGGTCTGTCTCACAGGAATGTGCTTCTGTGTGGGGTCCCTGAAAGGAGTCCAAGAGCATTTTTGTCTGTCTCTGATGGTGAAATTGTGCTGCAGCTTTGATGTCCACTGGTGCACTGACAGAGGCTTGCTCTCACTTTCTGTCTCTCTTTCTCTTCCCTCTGGCCACACATTTTCCTAAGGCTGTGGGAATTCTGTGCTGTGGAGTGCTCTATCTGCCATTGGAGTTGGTCTGAATGAGTTCTTGGTTTGAAAAGTTACTGGGGAGGGACATTAAGACAGCATGACTGCAAGTTTTCTTCTTCAGAAAATAAGCGAATTAACCACAGCTCACAATCAAAAGTAGTTTTTCTACACACACACACAAAAATATGTGTGTATAATGAAAGCATTAATATGAGAAGAAGCATGGCTGAAAATCACTTGTGGGGTAGTTACACTTAAAAAAAAACCCAAAAAAACCCCTTTAAAAATATTAATATATTTAAAATTCAAGTGCAGGACATAAAGTTAAAATATCATCTTGATGCCTTCTTTGTAGCTCTGGGATTTGTGCACTGGCTTCAGGCATGATTTATATATCCATGAATAAGGGGTAAGCTTCTCCTGTAACTCTACAAAAGATTTTGTATCTCATCATCAAGATCCTGCCTTTTTTAGTCCCAGGAAAAGCTCTTACTCACTAATCAAATGAGCAGTTTTAATTACTTGGAGTAGGGAACGTAGAGCTTATTACTCTTCAAACCATGTATATGCTGACTGGGTAGTCATTTAATTCCCAGTTTGTTTCTTGCATTGGCTTTTGCAGCTATGCAGCATAAAGGAAAATCAGGGGTCACATTGCTTTCTTAGGCAACTTTTCATAAAATTTCTGAAGATGAAATCTAAATTCTCACCAGCACAAGACGTCTTTAGTACTTACAAGTCAGTTTGATGAATTCCTTTTCCTAAATTTGTAGGGTCAAATTCTGCTCTCTTCACCCATGTCATTCCCATATCCTTTTATTTTCTGTAGTCTTTCTCAAAATAAATATACTGAACTTGAACTTCTGTCTGCATGGCCAACACAAATTTTCACAGACTAGGAAAAACTTCTGTTAAGTTCACAGGATGTCTTCTGCTGATTATTCTCATTAACCAAGACTTAGTGCTGTTGTTTTCTCAGTTTTGGAGAAGTAGAAAGATCTTCATTCCAAAACAGACCACAAGACAAAAATAATTGTGTTATAATTGTCTTATAATTGTCTCATAATTGTGTTATAACTGTGTTATAATTGTCTTTCCTTGTAGCTTTTTCTTATTTTAAGTTTTTTTTGTAAGAGTTGCTTAGTTCTGTTGCCTGATTAATCTCCAGAACATTAGCACATTTCCAGTGATTCTTAAACAAATTAGCTGTCTTTTCACGTCTATCTGGGCTGTCTCAGACAGGAAAAGAAAGCAGGAATAAAGTAAGCCTTCCACTGTTTCCTTTTGCAAGTAACCAAGCTGTTACAGATCCTGAGAAATCTGGCTATATAGAAATAAATACATTACATAGTGTATATTTAAGTACAACTACCGCCACACCTTGTTCACACATTTTCATCTATTTTTTATTATGTTTGCCCCTTCCAGAAGAGAAATAAAGCCAAAGAAATTGAAGCAAATAGCTCAGACTGCAACAGAAGTTCAAATTACTTTATTGAGAAAAGTAGTGGAACAAAAAGACACACAAAAAATATGGGTTCTTTACTTGTTTACCAGTTTTTCTCACTTAGAGTGTAAAAATTGAAACCTAGAAGCAGAAAGAGTAGCTTAGCTCTTTGCACTTGGAAGTTTTATGTGCTACAGTCTATTTACACTGAATTTAGACTGCCTGTTCCCCTTTGATAGCACTGTGAGTGGCTCTCTGATATGAAATCAAATGTATCCATTTAGTTCAAGGACTTATTTCAGAAGAGGCTGGGTGATTTTTTGAATGGTTATTCACTGACAGCAGAGATATGGATAACTGGAGATGAATACACCTCTTGTTGAGGAAAGAATCAGTATTAGTAAGGAGAGATTTCTGAAAGAACTGCATAGAAGGACATCCTAGAAAGCTGGTAAACTTCTAGCTTCCTCTTCTTGGGAACCAGTTGTAATTTTGCAATTGAGTTCAGACTGGAGTCCATAACAGCATCTTCTGTTGTTACCACCTAGGTGAAGGTCATCTAGGTGAAAAGAACAAACCACCAAAGAGTCTTGTCTGCTCCAGAATCAAGAGAGAAAGGAAGAAAGACAAGATGTTACAGAACAGTAAAGATTTTAGTTATGGTTATGATTCCAGGTGCAGAGGTCATGAACAAGAAGCATTTAAAGCATAAGATGCTTTAGGGGCCTAGGCTGTGTCCCTTCATGGAGCTTCATCTTCATAGTGTGACATGGCTGCTGGTGGATCCAATACCTTAGATGTAGAGAAGGCAAAGTGGCAGGTCCGTGTGCTGAACAGAAAAGTGTCATCTACCTTTCAGGCAGTACTGGCCAGCTGAGGTCATGCTGTGTGTTTCAAAACAGTTGAAACATGTTCTGATATTCCAATCTCTCTATTTCCCAGTGGTTTGGAATTGTCAGCTTCTGAATGACTGGAAACAGAAGAGGCTGCAGCACTATGGACACAGGTGTGCGGACTGCAACCCCTCAGAGAAGCAAGCAGCTTAGTGCTCTGGTAAGAGCTATCCTCATTCATCTGCTTAAAACAAATTTAGGTACCCAGTAAGAGCAGGATTTGCCTTCCTGGATGGTGCAGCTGTTGGAATATGCAATATGTTACTCTGATGATTATTTTAATTTCAGGAAAAGAATGACTGTGCTGCCCACGAAAGTTTTGGTTTGCTTTTCAAAGGGGTGTGTGCTGTGGGAGCTGGGGGGAAAGGCTGCCTATTGAAACCCAGAAGGAAGTGGCTGTTTTTCTCTAGGTGTTTGATCTGACTGACAGCCCTTGTCTGAACTTGCTAGTGATTTGCCATTTCATTAGCTGCTGGGTTTTCAATTTCTGCCTCTTGGAAGCTACACCACTTTGAACAAGTCCCCACAGTAATTGAATTTGCCACAGAAATAGAACACTGGAAAATTTCATTTTCTTCCTCTCGCAAAGGCAGGCCGGCGGACTCATATTCCAGCTGGACTGCTCCTCTTGCTACCCCTCTGTCTCCTCCTGCCCCATTCCTCCTGCCCAGCACAGCAAGGCACTTGCTGGTGGCCCCCACCATCCATCCACGAAGCCACAAAAAAGATCTCCTTTTGAATCAGCTTTGAGTGCATCAGCCTGTCACTTTGTAATTTTCTCCTAAATGCCTTCCACAAATAATGGTTTTCAAAATGAGCATTAACAGGCTTGATTACATGAAATTGTCCTTTTAATTTACACCAGGATTCTATTGATCACACAAGTGCAGATTAAAGTGTTCAATGAAGCCCATGATGAGGTATTAACCAGCTAAGGGTCCTCCAGGGGCCGCCAGGGACGGCCAGGAATATGCTAGAAGTGTACAGTTATTTCCCCATAATGAAGTAGCACTATGCGAAGGCATGAATCGCTGGCAGGAAGAATAGATCGGAGATGATGAGCTCTTCAAAGTCATTTCTCGCTCACTCATTCAGCCTCATGCCCAGATCCTCTTGACGATTCTTCTGCATTACTTGTCATGAAATGCCAGGATTTACTTAGCCAGCTGATGCAATTTTTATGACCTTATTGCTTTTTCACCATGGTAATAGTTTTGAATCAATTTATCAATCCAGCAGTGCCATCAGACATATTGCCCTGAAGATCAAGTCCAGGTCATTCCATCAATTCACTGTGGTTTACGAAGATAGAGAAAAAAGCCAGGCCGTGTGGGCTATCAACTTCAAATGGCTTAGTAAACATGCTGCTGCTACTTTAACTGCTTCACTTCTGACTCCAGATCTTTCTGCTTATAAAAATCAATCGTCACGCTCTCCTCCTCTCCCTGCATTTTAAGTTTAGATGTATTAGCCATGCTGCAAATAATCTAGGGGAGAACCAGTGGAAGACTCTTCCTTTCCATGAAAGCCTGGAAAAATCAAAGAGTTTTTTAATACATCTTTCACTGTTGCATTTCTAGCTCTGTTTTTGTGCATTATCAGGGAATGGCAACATCCTCTGTCAACAATTCAGAAATGCAGGGGGCATGAGCAAGCAGCAGGAAAGCACAGATTCAGGAACAGATAGCTGGATACTGAGCTTTTCCATATTAAAAGTCTTGATCACAGTATCCAGAAGTCTTTTCCATTTGGTGGAAGTTTGATAGACAAAACCCTACATTCACACAGCAGAAATTGATGCAAGCTGTATTGGCAGGCAAAGAGGTAGGCTCTGGATGAAATTACACAGCAAGTATGACTAAATCATGGCAGAGGAAACCTGGCAAAGAGCTATCAGGGCATTGTGACAGGTTAGAACAAATCCTGATACTTCACCAAGATTTTAGGATTAGGGAAATGTTTTTCCCAATGTACATTTCCTTTAAGGTTTTGTAAAACCAATGCTCAATTTCATCCAGTCTGCTCTCTGAACCAACACTGCCCTTCACAATTTTTGGACACATAATTATTTACCTTCATTGTGTCTCTTATAGATCTACATAGCATTGCTCTAATTATTTTGGAGGAATTTTACATTTTGCCCCATGATGTGAGAAGTATTCTCTGAGTGCTAGGAAGCAATGCGTATTCCTTCTCCATAGTGAGCAGGGCCTGAGGTGTAAATCCCATTTTCCAGTGTCCACATACACATAAGGAGAGTCATTGAAAGTCTCCTCTGCCTCACTGCAGCTGTCTAAACTCTACAAACACGTGCGAGTCAGGCACAATCAAAGCCTTCATAGGGGAGTGATGAAACCAGCCAGAAATCATTCACACAGCACCCACGCATGGTTTCCATATGTCCAGTGATATGTGGCATAATCTGTACCTCACTTTCACAAATCTAAGCAATACCCTGCTGTAGGAATAGTATTTGTGGAAACAAGCTATTGCAACTTTAGACATGGGAGTACATATACAAATGAGATCAAACAAGTGTGATCTGAGCTGCACTGAAGCCTGAAAAATCCTTGGGGTCAGAGAACCTAAAGAATGTCTTGAAGTCCCATCACCCTTGTCCCCATTTATACCTGTGCATCTATTAATGGCTGTGGCTCTTCCTACATGCCTTGTATTGCTTGATCCTTTCGAACAGCACAGCTGGAATAATATTATTAACCAATAAATGTTTTAAACAATAAACCGACAAACATTATCAACCAGTTATCATCCAGGTTTATGGAAAGAAGTGGTCAGAACGTATGGGGACATGGGCTTATGTGTAGGGGGATACAGTGTGGATAAATGAAGGTGGCATAGAATGTAATCTTATCCCCCAATGAGTTGCAGCTGGAGCAATTACTAAAGATTGGGAACAGGCCCGATGTTAACAGGCCACACCTGTAGCCAATAAGAACAAGTGGTATAAAAGAGTGGATTGGTGGGATCTGGAGTCAGATGGCTGCTGCAAGGACCAGGAAGAGTCAGTGCTGAGAGGAGCTGCCTAGGAGAAACACTGAGAAGGTAGGAAACTCTGGTGATATGGAATCCTTGCACTATAGTGATAATAGAACTCTTGCGCTATATGAGGCAACAAGATATGGAACCTCTGCACAGAACTCTTGATATATAAGACAACACTTGTGACTGATGTGACTACGAGATAGTAAAGGCACAAGTATGTAAATGTATGGGGTAAACGCAGCTGAGAACTTCAGTGGTTGTAGTGTAATGATTTTAAATACAATAGTCAGGCAACAACTGTTTTTTGGATGGTTTTAGGAAAATCAGGGCCAAAACTAAACTGGACAGTATGTCTTCAGCTGGATAAGGACTTTCAAACTCAGATGGCCAGTATCAGGGCCAGCTACTATATATAATTATCCTATTTATAATATAGACTGATCTTGTTTTACAGCCATTGGCTTCTGGTCTCCATGTCAAACTTTCAGCACAGGGAGGCTGGGAGCCCTGCCTTAGCTGTGTAGGCCTACCAGCTGTTCACATTAGTAAAGCAGGTTCAAATTTATACTTGAAAAAATTAGTAGCTCATAAAAAAATACAGAACAATGACAACCACGGGGAAAAGGTAATAATTTAAGTCATGAAAAATTAATCAGGGAGTGATGCATTACTTTTTTAAGCAAGATGTGTTGCACTAAGAAAAAAAGAAGCCTGTAGCTTTAATTAATTCTGCTTAACGTTAATAGAATAAGGTCAGGCACAGCAAAAACTGTTGAATAAAGCAAAAACGTGCGAGAGATATATGATCTGATGTTATTCATAATGAAAAAGGGTTATCTTGTGGTCAATACAGCACCATTATTTTTAAGTTAGAGGTACAACTGCTGAAAATATACAGTGGCCATAACAACTTACCTGAGAAGATTGTGAAAAACGGTTCACATAAAAAGCATTTTATGAAATGATACTCCCATTTACACGATCAAAATTCATGGCTCTTTCTGTCTCTAAACCACCCCAGGTTTTATTCTATCCAAAATAGGGAACCTTCCTAGAATGAAAGGAGGTTGGACCTGATGACCCACTGTAGTCCCTTCCAGCCTCACCCGTTCTGTTATTCTGTGCATTTAAAGTTGTGGCAAAATGACAAGAATATATATTTTGGGAAAATTTCCTGCTCAAAGCCCATGTGCCAGGGAATGGCTCTCAGACCAGCTGCTTTGTGGGTCTGCAAAAGAAGAGGCTTTTGGGCAACAACTGCAAACATGTTGTTTATAGTCAGAAACAGTGAAACAGGCCCACGTGTTTTCCTTGTGGCACTGTACAGAACCTATGGAAAGCAGAGCTTTCTGTAAAAGGAAAATACTTTTTAAAACATACAGAAACACATAGGTAAGAAACAAGTGGGCTCAGAGATGGTTCAAGTTCCAGTTGATTGTCTTCATTGTTTCCTCCTGAGCCTGGGCTAGGGGTCTCTATAGCATTGGGAGGGATTAATCTCGGCAAAAAACCTGTGCATCTCCTGGCTGGCCAGGTGCCTTTCAGCATCAATGAAGAGACTCTTCTAGATACGATTTGTCTCCGGTGTCTTAAGTGATTCACCGAATTCCCCCAGCCAGTCCTGTAGCAGAGACTCCCTCAAAGGCCAGCTGAGAATAATTGGCTCATTTGAGTCTGAGCAGACCTCAGGGCATCTAGAACCTGAGCTTCCCAAGCTGGCTCAGCCACCTTGACTTCATTCTCTCTGCCTGTAGGCTTGGGACTCTTATTTAAGCTTGAAACAAGAGGTAGAGCTCTTTTCTGGTGTGTCTTGTGCTCCTTACTGGAGTGCTTTGCTGGTGAAGACTTGGAAAGACTTCTAGTGGCTGACCTGATTTGCCACCACCAGCCTATTCTGCCCTTCTTCAGGGCTGTGGTCATTTCTGCCTCCTGGATTGCCTGACCCCAGGGTGTGTGTGCAGCCTTGCTCCTGCTCCTCCAAACACGTACTGCCAAATATATGTTACTAAGATAATTTTTCTGCTGAGTTAGTAAGAGTTAAAAATATGTAGAATATCACAGTTGGCATTGCTGAAATACTAATATTAATATTTTGCCTTGACAAAGGAGACAAAAATAAGTAACATTTAAAACTTCCATTTGAGCAGTTGTTATAGAAAGACTGTGCAAGTATAGGTTTATTCCAAGTATCTCTGTTGAGTAATATATATTTATAATGAGGTTTTTTCAGTCATGAAGAGCAATGCTAGAACAGTCATCCTGTTGTGAAGTTGCTGTAGGTTCCCTACTGAAACTGCTAACAGGTCTTTGGGTGGTGGTACAGATGCCATTTATTTACCCTGAAGCAGATTTATTTTTTGTTCATCTAATATTTTTGAATGGTTTCTAAATGGCGCTGTCATATCGTGTGTGGAAATAGAGCCTTCCTGTTTGATTTCCAGTATGCTGTGTGACTGTCCTTGCATCTGTTGCTTTGTCCAAGGGTATGCTGCACATGATAGGGCCTTCCTCACATTTTATTACCTTGAGGTTATTTCTTTGTCAGAATTTCCGAAGGAAAGTAGTAGCACCTGTGTGTCTGTAGGGATGGGGAGAAGTGAATACAGCTGGTGTCCTGGGTCTTCAGTGGTGCTGAAGTCAAGGGGGCATTACTAGTGAAATGGGGGAAAGAATAGGAAGCTGAAAAAAGTGAGAAAACTGGCATTTTGAGATAAAGACGGTTTGATAGGTAAAGTAAAAAGTCTGTGTGAAAGCAAAGCAAAACAAGGAATTCATTCACCATGCTCCATTGGCAGACAGGTGCTCAGCCATCCCCAAGAAAGGAGGTTGTCATCACACCTAATTGTTTCTCTGGAAGAAAAATTACATCACTGTGAATGTCCCTCCCTTCTTTCTTCCCTCAATTTATGTGCTGAGCAACCTCTGATGAAAGGCTGCCTGCTAATAAACTCTACTCATCCTTAAGGCATTTCTCTTAGAGCATCCTTTGAGATTGCTTGCCTATTTCATAAAGCAAACATTTTCAGTGTTTTCCTATGATCTTACGTGCTTGCTCTGTCCTGGCTGTTTATATTGTGAATAAATTCTAACAGCACGGTCTGCTTGATTGGTTTATAGGTGCTGCTTGCTATTTTGTGCATGTGAATATCCTAGGAGGCATTTCTCTCTAGGCATAGTTATGCAGACAGACAGGCTTTTGCATCAGCCTCTTGGCCAGCAAGGCTGTGACTCTTCAAAGTACTAAAGTACTGAAAGAGAAGTACTGAAGTAGTACTTCTCTTCAAAGTACTGAAAGAGAAGAGATTTTGGTATTACAAAAAAGAGTAGTGGGACCTACCCATTCCATTAAACATTTTCCCAACAAATGCTTCAGTGTTGTTTTGGTTTTGTATTTTTTTGTTGTTGTTTTGTTTTGGGGGGTTTTTTTTGTGTATTGTTTGTTGGTGTTTTTTTTTTTTTTTTGGTGGGGTAGTGAATTTGAGTTTTGGAGATGTATTGTTGGCTTTTTTTTAATAGCTTAAAAATTTGACTGTTTTCTTCTGCATAGAAGCATCACATAGATATGAATAGCAGGGCCTTGCACAGAGAAATTGTATCCATCATTTTGCACATTACAAAGGGAAATTGTATCTATCATTTTGTTGCCTATAGTGCTGGCAGATTAAACTTAGATTTCACTTTTCAAAAAATGATGACCATGAGATTTTGGAGGAAAAACTTTAAATTTAATTGTTTGGGCTTTTTTTTTTCCCCTAGGCCTTGAGAAATAGAGAATTGCTTTTCTATTGTTTTAAACCCTTATGCTTCTTTTGGGATAGATGTTTGATTCATGAAAACTGCTGCTTTTGTTGCTGTTTTTACTGCTAAGGCCCATGTTTTAACAGAAATGCTACCTTAGCAGGTGCTAGCCCCTCTGAAGCTCTGTAATGAAAGCATGTCTCTCCATTCTGAGGAACAGAGGAACTTAGAAGGTAGTGGAACCAAGTATAGCATTTCACCTATGCTCCAAAGAGAAGCTGGGAAGGCCAAGGACATTTTAAGGGAGCTGTATAAATTGAGTAAAACCAGCTGAGTAAGAGGTTGTTTTGATTTACAGTTTAATTTCTTCTAAGGGTTGGTGTTTTCTCAGACTTGCAAGGATTTTTTTTTCTTGTGCATGTTGTATATTTCTAGCCATTCTTGAGTCTTATGCATCTGTATTCTCTTCCAGCACCCCCCATCCAGGGTCTTTCTTCTTCTTTCATTTGCTTCATCAGTATGCTTTTCCATTGCTATTCCCTGAGGCAGAGGGAAGCTGAATGAATTTTACTCCTAATATTTTTCCTCTGAAGATCCATTAATCTTGGTATGGCTTTCCAAAGCAGGTGGTAACACTAGTGTTGCTCTAGCATCTTGTCTCAGTAAAAAGCTGATAACTGAGAGGGCGAAATGAGCACTAGCGAATTTAGCCTTTTATTTAAGAGTACTAGAAATGAGTCTATAGTTCTATTTGTAATGATCAGCTGCATCATCTTGGAATGTATTTCTCTTCAGAAAACGAATGACTCTCCTGGCCACCCTGTGTAGGTTTGGGTGCTTTTAGGCCACAGGTGAATGAAAAAAGCCTAAAAGTGTCTGCCACTGGCCAGGAGATCCCACTCTGTAAACACTGACACAAGGAACAGAAAGCAGCAGTTTGCATGTAACTATGCTCTTCTTAAAGCAATGGCAGAACAACCTGTCCCAAATGGTAAAATTAATTTTCATGGACTCTGCCTAAAGTAAGATCCTTAACTGGTTCCATAGTAAATAGGTTTCCATTGGCTACGAGAATAGGAGCACCCTCAGTGATATTTAGTGTAATCCTCCCCATTTAATTTGTTCACTGAAGCTACAATTCAGTATTTCTAATGTCAGACTTAATTCCCATAGAGGCCACTGTGGCCTCAAAAGCATTGAACTGTGGCCTTGCTGAATGAATCGGGCAGAAGGAATAGGGATAATCATCAAGGAGGAAAGTGTATATTTATACACGGATCATTGTCATTGATAATAGCTGAAAGGAAAATGCAGAAGAAATACATATGGGTTTTAATGAGGCTTTTGAGTAGCAGTTCTCTAGCCACACTGCAGGAGTAATTACTCATCAGAGATATAACTCAGGGATTACCCTAATGTAGCTTTGTGAAAGTGAACAAGGCCTCTTTAAAAAAACACCCAGCCCTTTAATCAGTGTTTCCCTTTGACAGCAGGTGCTTTAGCCCTGCCAAGACATTTTTACTATGAAGTCAGTTCAGCATCAAAGTCCTAAATGATGCATAGGATTTCACGGCTAGCTCTGTGGTTTAAATGTTATGACTGATCGGGGCAGAAGAAATGCCTTTTCATTTCACTACAGGAAAGTGTCGTGTTGTGTGGAAAGAAACTACCATTTTTTCTCCACCTTTTCCTCTTCACCACACATCTGAAGTTTTTCCCCCTACTGTTAAAGCAGTTCAGTCTAAACAATAAAGCGCCATAGGCAGGCTGTACAAAGATCAGGCCAGTTCCCATGTTTATTAGCCTGAGAGTTCTGGGGTTTAATAATGGCCAAAAGACAGGCTTTCCTTGCAGAAAAGGGGGGTATCAGTAGTCTTCAACCTGCAGGGGCCTGCCTTCTCTAACAAATATCCCAGTGGTGATATCAAGCTGTGTGGTTCAAAACTTTGTCTTTCTTCTTGGATCAGCTGAAAGAAGCAGATGTCAGAAGTGTTTCTTTGCACACAACCTAGGCCTCAAACCAAGTTAAGTTTGGGCTTAAGGCTGTGGAGCATCGTGTCTTCTGGACATGCAGAGGGGATGTGGCCAAACCTTTTGGTACCCAGGGAATGTTATGAACACCAAAGGCAAGAGAGAATTGCTCTGTGCACTCTTGAGAAATGATGAGTGTAAACAGAGCAAGGGAAACTCTGAGTGGCACAAGACATTCCTGTATGGTATTGTAGAGGGGAAGCTGCCTCTTTACTGCTGCTGGTCATCCCTTGCCTGACTCTGGACGTATGTTAACCTGGCTGGTACAGGGTTAGTCCACGCTAGAGGCCAGTAGAGCAATTGGTTTACCCTGGGGATTGGTTTTCCTTTTCATCTTTCACTTCTGTAACGTCTAATAGGAATGCAAGGGGTAGAATGTTGTTTATGTATGGGGCCTAAAGTAAGAGGGATGTTTGTTTGAGTTAAAGAGGAAAGATTCATGCTTAAAATAGAACATCTGGGTATGACTGAGATGATGTTTCCTAACAGAAGATTCAGTATTAAAGGGATATACTTAGAAATACTGGGGGAAATAGGACACATGTAGATCTATCTCTATTGGATATTTATAAAGTGTCATAGTTTTATTTGGGCAGAGGTTTGACAATTATCAACACCAGCTGTGTTTATTAGTTTTGAAAGTAGATCAATAGCAAATTGGAATTCTGTTTATTTTTTTGACTGCTTTGCTGGTGCCTAACAAGGTGTAGCAGAACACACCTACTGGATGGTCACACATTGGAGTTATGAGGAGAGACATGCATATGCACACTTACTGCTGTTAATTGCTTTCATGAAGTGAACTGTGTTGTAGTAAGGAATTTTCAGAGGAGAATCAGGAGGAAACTCCCATGGTAAAGCAAAATCCAGTGAAATGCGTAGGGTTCAGCTGATGGATGCCAGTGATAAGGGAAGCCCTGTGGTAAGGTGTGGTCTGCTTAGCAGCTCTATTTTAGCTGCCTTGAAGCTTTTGCAAGTGCTGGGAAAAACATTTGCTTCTTATTATTTTTTCTGAAAGTTGCCAAATATGTAGAGCACTGTTCCAAACCATGAAAAGCATTCTGCTCTTGAATTGCTGTCAGGGATGATGAGAGCAATGAAAATCATGCTGTAACAAAAAAAAGACATCAAAACCTGAAACCTGTGAGTTTTTACTGGCAACACTGCCTAAATTTCTGGTGATACAGGTGGAAGAAAGAAAATTATTGGAGATGAATCTCTAGCAGGCAGCTCTTGGTTAGGCACATTATGCTTCTTTGAGGACGGTTTGGCCCCTGGCAATGTGTAAGTTTTGTTGGGGATTACTACTATTATGCTCAGGATAGATCTATCTTTTTGTTTCCTTAGTTTTGCACTTTATAACCAAGCTCTTGTGGTGGACAAGAGTTGACATTGCAGCTCCCATGGAGATGGAAGCATGATCTTGCCCCATTCTATGGACTGGGCTTCAGCTGAGCTCATGGAATGAGTGCTTTGCTTGTGAATGCATGAGAAGTAACACTGCTTGTTACATGCCAAAAAGGGAGCAAAAATAAAGCTAAAATACATGTAGTTTGCAAACCACTTTGAGTTTTGTGGCAACAGCATAAATGAAGGTCATTTTGCAGTGGAAAGATGCAGGATTCAGCAATTGAAACCTACCATTTGGTGGTTGCCTGAAGAGATTGAGCCAAAATCTAAGATTCTGACCTTTACTGATACCAACCTAGCATCCAAACCCAAATCCCTTGGCACAGATTCATCTCTGCATGAATGTGTACTGAGAAAGGTATGAAATATTTCACATTGCTAATAATACTCCTCTAATTAAAAACAAAACTGAGGGAAAGAGTCCAGGCACAGAGAAACGACTAATTATCTGGAAGCTGTTAAGAAAGCATAATGTTCCTGATGCAATTAATCCATGAGAATTACTGGCTTTTAGATTTTCCCAAAGGTCCTTCTGCCTTTGATTTTGCCTATTGCTGGTCAGCAGGTGGAACATGGCATGCTGTACTTGTCAATTTTCTGTTCTGACTCTGTCCTTGTGAACTTGGAGCTGCCCAGATGAACTGTGATTTGTTGAAGGAGAGGTCTGGAATTCTGCATGTAGATGACTTCCAAGGTGACAATTCAGCCTGAGGAGAGGTGGTCCTGCATTCTGCTTTAGAATTTATTTCTCAGGAAGCAGAAGCTGTGGCAGATGACATCAGTGTTGCCAGGAAAGTAAATGAGCAACCTATTACCAGTGGATTTGTCTTTTGAAGCAGAGGCTGTAGCAAACTCTCTCATGCCCAAGAATTGAACTGATGGTTATGTGAGATTTATTTGGCAGAGGATACTGTCAGTCGTGTAAGCAACATACTTGGGTAATCTTGGTCTTGCCTGGTGAGGATTCTGTAGTTAGGTGTTGTTAAAACATCCTCTCAGTAAATGCATTCACTGGTGGGCAGGAGGGTGTCAGGCTCTAACCTCATCTCAGGAATAAGCCAAATTGAAAAGGCTTTTTTCAAAATCAGAGCTGTTTTTGTTAGAGGAGGAATGGGAAAAATTTCACTGGTAAAGTTGCTGTGTCAGAGGAGTGCAGAAGATAGTGAAATAGGAAAATACAAATAGCATGGAGCCAACAAACCATTTAGCTGAAAGTGTATGAAAAATAAATACTCTCCTGTAGAGCAAGCAGGATATGCCCAGGACCTGTCTTTCCTGTGACCTACAGGATTTTAAGAGAAAACCTTCAGAATTTTATTGGCATTGCCACTATTAGACAAACTTTTCTTTCCCTTCTCCTCAGCCTGGGGTCAGCTTTAAAGAGAGCATTAAGTGAATGGCTAATGGAATTAAGGGTATAATAATAGAAGGATATAGTGAGACAATTGTATTAACAAGAAATAAATCATGTTGAGTGTAAGGTAAGTGTTTTTTAATTGATTGATGGGAAGGATGCTCCATAGTTCTTTTTGCCTTCCCATCTACAGTAAAAAGCCAGAAGGGAAGAAGAGATAAGAAAATTATGCAGTGGGGAGATAAATTATTCAGAGAAGATGGCCATTTTGTGCTGACATCACTAATGTGAAAAAGCATTAAATCTTTGATACTAGCTGCATTCCTCAGAGGTTGTGGTGGCTGCACAAGATATTGGAGATTACAGCTAGAATACTACTTCAGCTTCCTTAGATGACTTAAGTGGCTTCCCAAGGTGATCCACTTAGTGAAAACTCAGCAATGCCTGTGGGTACCAGGCTGCTCTTTTATAAAATTTACATTATTCTAGTGACTTCACCAGCTCCCATGTTTTATGTAATATGGCCTGAAGATACAGGCAATGTGTGTAGAGATGAATGAAAGCTGGTGGCTATTTTAAGTGTGGAGCTTGCACCTTACGTGTGTATAATTCCATCAAAAGGAGGGAGATAGGAATGCTAAATATGAAGTGAAGCTTTTAAGGCCAAATCCTCCTGTTCTGTAAATAATCTGATTTTACAAATAGAAACATGGTGTCAAGCTTGCACCTTTTCAGGACCTGATTTTCTTCAGTCGGAGAGTGGAAAAAATTAGGTCCTAGCTAAGATGCAACTGAAATGGAGACTTTGGCAAAAGGCAATCAAGAGTAACTACTAAAGGTCTATAGAGTACGTGAGTAAAATGAAAGCAATGTGAAGGAAGAGAGGTCATTTCATGGCCTTTTTTTTTCCAGTTGAGAGCTTTTAAGCAGTGCAATTAAAGTGCCTTTCATTGTCAGTAATTCAGCAGGACCCTTTGTGTGATGCAAGACCTTAAATCTAACCTCATTTTATTCCTCAACGCTTTAATCAACTGTTCTCCCAACAATTCCCCCACCTGTTCAGTGCCTGTGTGTGTTGCTTTTGCTGAGGTCAGAGTTGCAGTTGGCAGCCTGCACTGGAGGAGGTGCCTATGTGGAGGCTCACCTCTGCGGCTGGGTGGCACAGGGAGACCACTTCAGGAGCCTCATCGCTGCACTTGGGTGGTGTGCTCCCACAGTTTTCCATCAGAGAGGTTGGGGTGTCTGGAAAGGCTGTTAGATACAGCAGGACTCACTTTAGTAGAAAGAAAACGTTTAATAGGCTTTGAGAATTATTTGGAACCTTTAGTGGTGTGAACACTGCAGGAAACTGATGTGAGTGTATGAGTCACTGAATTTAGGCTCACTGTATTGTCATAGAGAGGCTGAGGGAGGTGTGGTGACTTACTGAACCTTTCAGACATGGTCAGCATAAGAGGCTTTTTACTCTAGATAGGGTAACCCCTGGCTTCTTGCACCACTTAGGCAACAGATTTCACAACCCTTTAGTGAGTGTTAACAACTGGGTTAATGGGTCTCTTAGAGTTCAGAAATCTGAATCGATCTCACCAGGCAAATTGAGCATAGCTGTGGTGTTGTTGTTTGCAGCCAACTTGAGTTACATATGAACATGCCCTGTTTTTTTCAAATGGAACAGGAACCTGTATAATTTTTTATATGCTTGTGTAGCTCTCAAATAAAGCAAACCAAAAGTGTTTTCAAACACTTAGATTAGTAAAATACAATAAAAATAAAACTGAGGTCTCTAATTAATGTATTTTTGAAAGGCAGTCTCGCAAAACTTTCTAAGTAAGCAAGTTTGGGTATTGCTGTTATCCCTGAGGAGGAATTGCCTGTAGTGTTGCTGTCCTGTAGCTTCAAGGACTCTCTAAATGCCCATCTTTGCATTAGTGGTGTCCTGTGGTCAACCTGTCATTTACTTGTCAGTAGCCAATCACACCAATTTTTGACCAAATGGTGTCATTTGCTGTAAATTAATTTACTTTTGCCATTAAGTGCAGACGGTACGTGGTCAATTCAATTTTGTCCATTAGAGACAATAACCGTAGCCAAGCTCTTTGATGCTATTCTTAGCTCACCCCTTGGGACTACTCTACTTACATCTCCAGAGGTACTGATAAATTTATATTATCATTCCTTGTCTAATATTCATGATTTGTTGTCTTTGCTTTAAGACATGGATAGTTAAGTCTAAATGCAAAGACTCTTGCACAGAGTAATCTCAGGGATGTGAAAGTTCTGGGAGGAGTAGAAAGCAGAGTGGTTGTGTGTAGCAAATCCAATACTTGTCTAGTTTGGAGAGTGGTTATTTTTGTGTCCTTACTCCCAGCCTGACTGAGGTGACTGGTTTTACCACAAAACAGTGGGGGCTCCTTCGTTGCTTGACATGGCCTTAGATTATAGCACAATATACATATATATTTAGATATTCTACTGATGGGGGTCCTACTGCAGATAACTTTGTAAACCCCTGATTAAAAAAAATTTATTGTTAAAGTAAAACAGGGAGATTGAGATGCTTGTGATGCTTGACTCTTCCATGGTTTTGTCATATATGGGTGAATCTTCTAAACTGTTTACTTTTGGCTGCTTTTAAATGCAAAGATTACTGGCAAACAAGGAGAAAGAAATAAAGGAAAGAAAATGTCTTTGCAGTCTGTCCATCTTTACTCATTTACGTTCTTGTGTAAACCCGCACATCCAGGTTCTGTAAAAGTTGTTGTTTGCTTGATCCCCTGTGACATGATGAAAACAAGCTGTGTTGCTTGTGCAGATCTAGAGATGCTGAGTGCTGCATACACCCAACTGTGTGTTTGTTCCTGGCTTAACACAAATAGCCAATTGCTTGGTTTTGGTCTACAAAGCAGTGTCAGTGCCTGTTGTATATTTTCTGTTGATAGTGTGTCCGTGTAGTAGGTAACTTACAGAAGTTATGTTTTTAATTATTGATTTAAAAAGACTAGAAGCCATCTTGAAAAGCACATAACCTCTTGTGGTCATGAGTTTACTTTTTCTCCTGCTTGTCCAGTTAATGAACAGGCAGTTTTGCTTCAGTCCTCTCTGTAATAATGCAAGTTATGTGTTTCTTTATAGGACTTTGTTATTTAAAAACTGGATCAGGCACTGGCTTGACAGAACCTGATTAAGTGGAAGGCAGTTGTGACTTTACTGTTGGGCCTCTAAAAGGAAGGAAAATGTGCACAGCATGGCACAGAGACAGCACCTGTACAGGACACAAATGCTCTTCCTCCAAGACCATATATGATCTGCTCTCTGTGTGGTGTAGGAACCCTTCCTACAATACTTCATGGCTGTATTTTTGGCTGTTTGTGTAGAATTAAAAAGTGGTGCAAGGTTTTATGCATTGGTACTTCTGCACAGTTTTGGACAGATTGAACAGAAAGATTTGGACTTCAGTTGTGAGCCTGCAGCACACGGAGGGATAGAGGAAATGCTGGGGAACATGGAAAAGTGTTAACTACTAATCTCTGAAAAATAAGAAAGCAAACCTGATTTATGTGAGACCTTGGCCAACATGAGGAACAGAGGCTGCATGTTAATAAGAGAAATTTCAAGAGATAAGAGACTACAGGAAAAATATCTTCCTTACTTTGGGTTAATACAGTATGCTAGCCTTTTATCCCTTGAGACAGTAGGATCAATGCAGGTTTGGGTCACAAGTGGAAATGAGGTTAGCAGTCTCATGCTAATCTCTAGTGGACATTTGCCTACATTGTGAAGTCATTGTGTCTTATGGTAGAAATGGCCAGCACTGTTTTCAGGCAGTCTGGAGGAAGTGGGTCTGCCTCAGCAGTTGTACCTGTAAAAAAACCATAATCTTTGTTCTACTTCAACCTGATTCCCAGGTATTTTGTCTTTTTGATGTCAAAAAACCCCACAAACCACCACTTGACCCTGCAGCAAGGCCTACTGTAGTGCTGTCCAAAACAAAGGAGGTCTGGAAATTATTGCTGTGGCTGAAATATGACTTTTAATGTATGTACTCTAAGTGCTTAAGCCAGTGCTGGTGGAGGGCAATTCTGGCTCTCTAAATATTATGACTTCTACCACTAATAGTATCTTCAAAGTAGATGCAGGAGGCCATCTGAATGGTTGATACTTCTCAGTGAGTAGGATGGTCAAAAAAAGAAGCTGTAGGAAATAAGAAAGCAGATAATAACTTTGATTTTTAAGGAAAGGAAGTAGAAGAGTAAATGCTGCAAAAATGGGAAAGGGACATATCAGGTACATCACCTGTGGATATATCAGGGATGTATCTACAGGTGACAGCCTTCATATCATGGCCCTTAAAGGGGATTGTTGTTGATCCTGAAGGGCCTGGGATGGAAAACAAACTCAGTTTTGGATTCTAGCATTTGCTAATTCACAGGATGGAATTTGGAGGGACCTAAAGTAAGCTTATGTGTTAGTAGCTTGCTCCATCTCCTGGTGTGTATTCTTCTTAAAAAGTTAGGACAAAATTATCGCAGAATCACAGAATAATAAGGTTGGAAGAGACCTCTAAGATCATCAAGTCCAACCTAACACCTCAACTAGACTGTAGCACCAAGTGCCACGTCCAGTCTTTTTTTAAACACATCCAGAGATGGTGACTCTACTGCCTCCCTGGGAAGAGCATTCCAGTACTTTATTATTCTTTTGGTGAAAAAATTCTTCCTAATATCCAACCTATACCTTCTCTGATGTAGCTTGGGGCTGTGTTCTCTGGTTCTGTCAGTTGCTGCCCAGTGGAAGAGACTGGTCCCCACCTGTCTGCAACCTCCCTTCAGGAAGCTGTACGGAGCAATAAGGTCACCTATGTCAATGTTGTGGGGTCTCTTGCTCTTGGTTTGAAAGTGAAGAAGTGTAAAGCCAAAAATAAAAGGGGAAGGGAAAGAAAAAGGATTTTGATGTTGTGCAGAGTTAAAGCTGTTTAAATATTTGTGTCTGTCTATTTAAATATCTGCAATCTGCTCCATTTCTCAGCTTTCAAGTCACCCATTCCTTAATTTAGCTACAGGAATTACTTCTTATACCTTGCCTGGGGTCTTTTTCTTTAACTGCTTTGCAAAATGCTAGAAATAAGTTGTCATCTCAGGATAAAAACTCGGGGTGCCTTGAAAATGTACCTGCTGCTGTGTTAAGTGGTGTACTTCTGGCTCTTTTGATTTCTCCAGCCTGGGGATTGAAGTGGGAGCTCAGTGGGCAGCCTACCAGCAGGAGGGATTGGACAGTGTTTGGCTGTGCCTGCTCCTGTGCTAATAGCCCCAGGATTTTAAATTCCCCCAGCCAGCCCATGATGGGACCTTGTAGCCCTCTCCCCATGGGCTGACTCTGAAGTCACAATTGCCATCTTCCAGCAGTTGTGTGGGCCCTAGGTGGGAGGTCAAAATGAGGCTTAAAGTAGTTTCCCTGCAGTTTTGCTCACTAATAATTTGCAACAGGTGGAGGTTTTTTTTGTTCCTTAACCTGAGAAACTTCAATTTTCTTTTACTGATAACAGTGGTTACCTCCAAGTGTAGAGCAAAGACTGGATCCCCTGTGTTAAACACTTAAGTGGCTGGTGCTGATGTGGAGAGTTATTACCACAGTGGGACCCTGAGTCTCCTCTTGCTGTCAGGAGCTGTATGTTAGGTCAGTGTTTCTCAACCCTGGTTTGGAGTTATTAGCTCAGTTGCTAATAACTGCCTATGTCAGGACCGATTTGTTGGATATTTGTGCATCCTGATGATGAAGATATGCAGATTGAAGCTCTAGGAGGATGAGCTGCAATTCATCACACTCTTTTCAGATGGTGAGTGGGATAGAAGGAACTGAGTTCTTGGGACCAGGGTATGCCCTGGGCAGCACAAGGGCATGCTGTTGGTGGCTCCTCCATGCTGGCAAAATGTGGAAAACCTTTACTTTCTTCCCCTATTCTTTGTTGTCTTTCTGCTTTGATATCAGCAGGTATTCAAGCAGCTGACACGTCCCTGCAGGCCTTGGTGAGAAAGGCAATTAATTGCCTGTAAACACTGGTTTAAGAGTGCTTGTAGAGATTCTCTTAAATTAATCCAATACAGGGCATGGGTGGCAATGACAAGCCTCATACCTCTAAACTGGTGAGGCTCTCCAACAAGAAATTGCTAATCAAAGGGATTAATATAATTTTATAAATTATTATTACTGCTATGCATCTACTGGTTTTTGAATGGACCAAATGGGATAAATCCCCCTGATTTTTGATCCCAGGGAGAAAAGTCAACTTCTCAAGACTTAGCCCCTATATACAATTTTCAAAATTCTAAGTCACAAGTCTCATGAAAATCGTTGGTTGGCAAATCACTTCCAGTAAATGCTTTTGTGTCAGATGATTGTTTGAAGGGTCTAAATCTCATTCTGTGGTGGCTTTTCCTGTTAAAACCAGAGTAGCTGCATCTGGTCTAGGAAATAACTAATCCAAGTCCTACCAGCTACTGAGAAACTATTCCAAGAAGAAGCTTCAGATAGTTTACATACCCCTCCCTACACTTTCAATTTTCTTTGTTCTTGTCCCTAGACATCTCCTATGTCTAGGAGGAGTATCAAGAGCTTTGCTTGAGCTGTGCCTTGGAAAGACAAAGGGCGTTGTATCTCCTGGAATCTGGGGAGATACAGCTAAAACAAATTTGGGGTCACCTGAGTAGCACTGTTAACTTTGCACACACTGCAGGAGCCCTTGCAAAGATGGAAATGGCAGCATGATCACCTCACCTTAAAAGTCAGTGATGGGGTCAGATCCTTTCTGCTTAAAACAGTAGTGTTTGAACACTGAGCATTTGTCCACGGCATTCCATTATGCCCCAGGTTGTGGAAGCTTTCTGTGCTTTTTTTTCCTGATACAGATTTTGGAAATTTTTATTGTAAATGTTGAGACTATGAAATGGCTGGAGTTTGTATATTAAACTCATTGAGTTGGATAGTAATGGTATCTAGTCTAATGGCCTTTCTGGTTTTCTCAGGGAAAACTGAATTTGCACTGGAAATGGACAGAGCTATTAATTGCATGGTTTGCTGCTCAAACTCAGAGCAGGCTTTCATCTAGACAAATGAAAGAGATATGAGTCCACATCTGTCTTCTCCCTACACATTTATTTCTTTTTCACATATGTGGAGCCAAGAGCAAGAAAAAATATTCTTTTAAAAGCTGTGAAGTGCCAAATTATGAATGAAGCATATGTTACAAAAAATATGGATTGGGAAGTAATAACACTGAACTGAAAGGAAAGGGCACCCTGCAGAGAGGCAGCTAGCAAGGACGTATCGCAGAAACAGTAACCAAATGGAGACATTAAAATATGTCTTATCTCCCAATCTGTCAGCAGACCTCTGTCCTTGCTGCCTTCTCCCTTAACTCACATTTTGCTGTGGACTCCTGTGGAGGTGCTGCTGTCTATCCAAAGAGTTTGGGGTGCCATTTCCAGTAGTGGGAGGTGAGCTGTGCATGACAGCTGCCCGCTAAGAGGTGGTTGCAATTAAATGCTTGGGAGTGTGCTGCTGGAGGCCAGGCCAGTGAGTGCTGCCACATCCTCAGAGCTGGGTGTATCAGTTCTGACGTGCAGGAGTTGTCTGGATATGCTTCCGCTCTTGCATGCCCTTGGAGGAGTCAATTTACTGCTTGGTTTACATTCTTTGCCTTTGAAGCAGAAGTGGTAACATGCATTTGATCCTATTTTCCAATGCTTTCAGAATCCACTTGCATAGGTGAGGGCCATGTAATGAGAAGATGAGATGAAATGAGGATCTGTTCCCTAAAAAGTTACAAAACTGCCCAGAAAAACTCCTAAAGGGAATTTCTGTCTTTGGGCTTGGATGCTGACACAAAGCAAACCTTTATAATTACAAATCTGTAATTAATGTAAGTTCAGTTTAGACCTTGTCCTAATACTTGGATGCCAGAGAGAAAAGCAGAAGCTCTTAGTCCAATAGTGCAAATATTGAAGCCTGGATTCTGCTGATACTCTTTTATAACTTGGTATTTTATGTGAAATACTGAGATGCTGGTCACAGATTCACTGCTAATACAAAATTCTTACCTGCTGTTCCTTGGAGGCCAGCAGATAAAATTTCAGGGACCAAGATTTCAGCATATTTAGGGAGTTTCTAACAGTCTTTGAGCAAAATCGATAGACTGCAAAAAGGAGGAAGAATATTTTTGTGTTTTCCTGAATTTTTACAGGTCCCTGTTGAGCTCTCACTGGCCCCCTTGAAGCAAAACAAATAACAATCAGCCTGCTGAGACTCTAGAGGTAAAATGACAACAAATTTTGTCACTGTGAAGGCTGCCAACATGCAGCTTTAAAATATTGCCAAGAAAACTAGATAATCAAATCTTGTTAAAAGGGTTATTTAAACACAAGGTGAATGGATTGACCAGATCAGCTGAAAGTCAACAGTTGTTTCCATTGCACCGCTGAATTAACCTCATGTTTTGGCCCCTTCCTAAATCTTTGACTCCTGGGAGTGCTGGGGAAAGGCTTGTGTGCCTTTGCCCTGCTTAGGTTGATCTGCTTTTGGACAAATGAGATATGCTCAGCTCCTGCAGGTGCCATTGAAAGCTGCCTTTTTGCAAAAGGCACGGGGTTTTTGGCTGTCTGATCCTCCCTCAGGAGGAGCTACTGCACAATGCCAAGATTATGATGTCTGGTTCAGCAGAGGGGTGAATCATGAATTGCTTTCCCAAACTGAACAAATCAGGCTCTGCTTCTTCTCTTCCACAAGCACCTGTTTGACTTGACTTGAGTAAGTCCATTCCCTAAAATGCAGCTGCTTACATTCCACCTACCTATACCTCACTGCCTCAAGCATGTGTTTGGTTATGTAAATCAGCTTTTCTGATCATTATTGTAAGAATATTTGAAGAGCTGACGTGTTGCTAATGTGATGAGGTCTTGGATGGGCAAGAGATGGGTTGTTCCTGACACTGTTTTTCAAGTTCCTCGGTGGACCAGAGAAATGTGAGAGTAGTTGTCCTGAACTGAAACAGCGGGAGAACAGATCTGTGTGTTAAGAGATACAGCATCTGAATTCAGTGCATCCCGGGTGAATTTTTTTGGTGAGTGCCTCTCCCCAGCTGGCTCCATTCCTCCCCTCACACAGCCTCCTGCACCCATGATAATCATCCACCCCTGGCTATTATAAGCAGTGCAAACAAATGACAGATCTCTGGGTGCAGGAAGTTAACAAGAGGCTGATCAGTAGCTTTAGTTATCTTTCCTTCATGTTTATTGCAGTCTGCTGCAGTTATTTCAAAGGCACTGACATTGATCGACAACTTCTATTAAGGCCCATCCAAGGCAGCTGGATTGCACAGATACATTAAATAAAGCAGTTATTGCTTTTCATTGCCTTTCCATAAAATATCACTGCTAAATAGCTTCTGCCATCAGATGCAGTTAGGTACATGGTTTTAATTTGAGGGACTGCTTTATAACACTGCACAATTGACATTGGTCTTTGTTTCCCCTACAATAATGATTGTGTACATCCTGGAGAATTGATGAGCTGTCTTCCGAGGCAGGAGGGGGGAGCTGGGAAGGGGGCACCCGCCTTTGTTGCTCTTGCTCTTTTTTATACTTGCCATGCTTGTCAGTTGTTTGCAGCACAGACAGAAATAATGTCAAGCGGGGCCCCTTATCTCAGGATGTTGTAATGTAGCTGCTGTAAGCCCTCGCCTGGATACGAGATAAGAGCAACCTTACAAGCTTGTAGGGGGAGCGAGGAGGGGGCCCAGCAGTGCCATCACTGGGACAACAATGGCAGAGCTGTCACTTGCACATTATGGCTCTTTCTGGTGCCAAGGAAAGATATGTATGCTGAGTGGTGAATAACAAGCACAAAAATAAAAGTCTGGAATGTTCATCTAATAATGATGTATTTGTAACAGGATTATACTGCCCAATGATATTCTTTTTTTATCTCCTCAGTAAATGGTGAGGCAGCTGTGTGCTTTGGCAAGGCATGATGTCCTTTCTTTTGTGTGCTGCATATTAATCCTTTATTGAAGTAATTAAATGTGTGCTTAATGGCAATGAGCTGGCAGAATGAACGTACAATTGAATTAGCAGTTATGATGGGGACCATGCTACAAGATGAACTAAATGCAATTACTGTAGGCATTTTTCTCCAAGTTGAATCTGGCTGCATGACATGACTTAATTACAGGTTGTTAGACACACTGATCCCATAGTGGTGCATGTGGAGGCAGGCGCAGCTTCGGCTCCCTGTGTATCTGTAACCCACATATGGGCACTATTCACTGAGAAGTTCAGTCTGGTGTCAATGCAGATTCCTGAAGGCAGCTCTTGGTTGTGCTGAAAAAACACAGATTAAAAACCAGACAAACAGCAACAGAGGAATGCCAGTGCTCTGCTACTGGGGGCATCTGGTGCAGTCTTTGACCAGGTCCTTGTTGCCTGGGGATCATCCCCCCTTTTCCAGTTTTTTAGGGAATACTTGTTCTTCCTTGAGGACAAAGAACAGGTAGTAGTCTTCTGTATAGTGCTTTTCTCAACATCGGTGGCTCTGGTCAAACCCAGCTCTCAGCAGGAGTACAGACCAACTTGTCTGACCCCAGCTGGACATCTCTGGCCTAGCAGGGACACAGTTTGGGAGCTGGTGTTTGGAAATGCTTTAGAAACAAAAACAGCAAAGCCATTTGAAACTTGTAATTTTCAATGCTGACCAAGTTCTACAACATGACCCAGAGCTGCATCGGGACAAAGGTAGTGCTGGAATTAAGGATGTGGTAAGTTGCTGAGATTTCTGACACTAGGGGGACTGTAACTACAGTATTGCAAATACGGGGTTTACAGCTCTTTAGTGATCTAATATGTCAAATCCTGGATTCCCAGAGGAGTTTTGCTGCTGGTTCAAAACTGAGCTAAGTTTCAGCTGTCACCGAGGGAAGATTTGGTCTATTTTGGTAACTGTAGAGTCTCGCTCACTGTTAGCAGCACAAACATCTCCAGTGTCAGGGCCTACTTTCTTTTACTGGCACACAGAAGGGAAGAAGTCCTTGTCCTATGCTTCTCTGTACTCTTAGTGCTCTGTGCCTGCTCTAGCAGCATTGCATTGCTTTGAGGGAGGCAGACTGAGGTATGGAATCTGCCAGGGAGCATCCTGAGTGGGGAATGTGTTGTGGCCCCTCTGGCCTCAGTCTGGAGGCAGCGCAAACCTTTCCTTATATCAGCAAGAGCTCCTCTGCCAAGCAAGTGCATCCCAGAGTTTAACAAGTCCCAAACTGCCAATCTCCTGCCATCCTTCCAGGAATGCAAACATTCCAGGGTGTCTCTTGAGTTCCTTTGCAAAGGACTCCAGATCAGTGTTGTATTTGGGTGCCCGACTCTTGTATTGTCTGCAATCGAATTTCCAGATCTGAGAAGATGGTGGCAGAAGTGAAAATGAAAGCTGCTGGTGTAATATGTAACCATGTATAAGGTAAGCCTTCTGGTCACCAGGACTCTTGAGGTTTATTTTACAGCCTTCATCCTCTTTGGTGCCATAAACGAAACCCTATCATCCCTAATGACCACAATGACTTTCCTCGATCATGTTATTGCTACTTTGGCACATTTATTGCTTTCACATGCACTAATGGATGGGTTTGGATATGTTAACAATTTATATATCATTTGATCCTAAAAAAGAGCCACCTCCCACCAACCAAACTAACTTAGCCTTGAGGATTGAGTAGCTTTTAAGGAGTATAAATGAATTTAATGCTTTAGAAAGAGCTTCTGTAAATTATGAACATGACACCTATTACATTAAGCTGCATTAAGCATTAATACATCTTCATTACTGGCAGGTTGCCCAAACCTCCAAGGTTGAAAAAGCTGCCTGAAATGCCCAATGTGGCAGTCACCTAAGCTGAGATTTATGACCTCTTTTTGGGCAGATGGGACACCCTGGCTCTCAATGTGCTGCATTTGCCCATGAAGGAATGTCTTCGGAATACCTGTTGCTTGATGGTTTTTTTTCCTAGAGTTTTGCTGGCCTGTCTAATCCAAGTGTCAGACTCTAGGTAAAAAGGTGTGATAAATCTTGTGGAAGCTGCTACAGAAATAGAAACTGTCTTCACTAAGCTTTTTAAGCCACTGTTAGTGGCAGATTTCTTGGCAGATTTTTGTAACCACTGGCCAAAAATTATCTCACTGAGCATGTAATAGTAACTTCTTATTGTAAATCCTTTCTGCACTGTAGACACCAAAAGTTGGAATTGCTGAATTCATGTTTCCAATGGTTTTGGAGGAAGAAAGTCTAAAAAATAATCACAGTACATTAATGAGAGCCTACTCTACACGGTCAGAGAAAGAAATAAAAGTGATTTTAGTGTCTTAAAAAGCAATATCCATTAGACTCAGATTTGGCTAAAAGTGGACTGAAAGGCTCTTATTTCAACAAGATGTACAGGCTCAGGGGAAAAAAACAAGTTAAATGCTTCTGACATTGTAATTGATTTTATGTGGTACATTTATGAGACTTTCAATTCATGTTCCATATGGGATTTAACACTGAGATGTTATTGCAACTTCTGAGGCTGTTATGTTGTCGTTTTGAAGGAACAATTTGGTGGTTCCTCTGCTCCCAGAACAAATACTGACTAGGGTTCAATGTTTACGCCTTACCACAGAGAAACACTTTAAACTGGAGACTGTTTTCTCACAGATGGGAGAACACATAGCACATCTTGGGAATTTGAGTGCCCCAGGATGCTGTTGTGAGCCTCATGTTGGCAGGGAGAAGGTGAGAGAGGCTGTAATATTGAGACTGCAATCCAAGCATAAAGCAGTGTGGTCACTATATGAGATGGAGATTTAATGGATATTGTTCATGGTGTTGGAATATATGAAGCAATAAATTGCTTTTCTGGATGATTTAATGCTGAAGCAAGGTTGAAGGCTTAGGTAACTGCACATGGTTTACTGCAAATACTAGCTTTACAGAGGTAAATGTAAAATCTAATAAACAGCACAAAAGGGACAGAAAAACAAGCCAACCCCAAAGCCTTTTAATCAAAATAATATTCAAGGTTCAAAGTCAAGCTCTCAGAAGTTGAGAAATACCATATTTAAGGTAACCTATTTAAATTACATGCTCTGGGAATGTGTGTGTATTTGTGTGAGGATATTTTTATATGAGTTTCAATTATATAAACACATGTTTATCTCTTCCACATATTACCAGCTTCAGTGCACAGCATGAACCATGCACAAAGTGTTAAACAGCTGCACAATATTTCTTCCTGTACTGATGGCTCAGTGCCAGAGGTTATGCAAACCTTGCCATAAATATGCATTTAATAATTTCCTGATGTTGTTCTTTGTGGTGACTGTCACCGCTGTGGACAAATATTAATGAATTTGTCTTTTTTGCTTTTCTGTGAAACAGCCAAATAACATTCTTACATCATTGGGCGTAATTCACCAGAAGTCAGTGAGAAAGTTTGAGTGCTTGAAGTTAAGCACATGCTTAAATCTCTGTGGGATCAGGGCCTTGAATGCCTTCACTGGATTAGTGACAATGTGAAAATGAAAGTGAATTGTAAATGACATTAGTGTGCCTTATTTGAAATTGTGAATCTTACCAGTGTGTCCTGAAAAAGCACATTAAGAGGAAATACTTATACATACAGAAATTAGACACCTGCTTGTATCTGACTGGAGCTGTATCTGCTGTTTCTTGACTTGTTTGCTTGTTTTTCTTGCTGTTTGCAAGCAAACACAAGTGATGGTATTCTTGTTTGTTCTCTTAAGTGAAACTTAATTCGAAGGGACTCCAGGTTTTAGGAAGATTATCCCGGTTCCATTGGTGCTGATGGCAAAATTCCTATATTGAGAAGTGTGATGGACATCCAGGGCGATGTCCCTAAAAGGTGATGTGCCATAAAGCTTCCTTCCTTCTACAATATGCCTTCAGTAAAGCTCCGTGCCTTTCCCCCCCTCTAAGAAGTTTAGTGTTTCTGAAGAACATGCTTGTTTACTTCATTAACTCATCTTTGTAGATGGTCCAGCTTACTGGGTGTTTCTCAACAGAAAAATAAGATTTGCTTGTTTAATGTCTTTCCAATTTTTAACAGACTTTTCATAGACAGTCATGTTAATTATTTGCCCAGACCTTGTCATAAATGACATGTTTGCTAGAAGAATTAACTCTATGTTTGCTTTATAATTGCTCATAATTTCCTAAACATTTTAAGTTGTAGAAGGAAATATGGTCTTGAGCCTTTTTGACTATTGTAATGGTCTATTCATAAGCTGGCAGAAACTATAGGTCAGTACTATGCAAAAAAAAAAAAATTGCGACTACTAGCTTCAAAGAAATTGAGAAAATATCCTTAGCTATTGAATCGAATAACTGAATCAACTCTAATATTGATGGTAAGAACTCACAAGTGTATCTGTAAATGGGTGGATCAAAGTCTTGGGGTTTCCCTGGAAGTTGAAAAAGGCTGTATTTAAGGTTAGGATCTCTTTTAATTGCAGGCTTGTATGATAATTGCATCCCAAGCCAAAAGTACATCAGTTTGTTTTTTTGGTACTAAGTGACGTCCTGACTTTAAAAGATATCAAAGATATCATAGTTTAGTACAAGAAGTAGTTCTTCCTTTTAGACATGGGAAGAGAAAATATAGATGTATTTAAAGCATGTCAACTGCTTCCTTCTCAATATCAGCCTTGTGTTTCCAGATGGTTGATGCTACAGTAAAGAGCTTAGCAAATTATTCTCTACTCTGCTTCACAGGAAACTTGGTGAATGTGCAACACATTCCCTGGCTTAGTAAGTACACACAAAGAGTTTTGCAGGTTTCAAGGCCTGAAATTCTTTCTTGGGAATAGGTATGAGATGGATAACTATTTATAATGCTGGAAATGTGTATAGTAAATTCTGTGTATGTGCATACATAACATATATAATTTTAATTATCTTTTATATTTACACATGTGCACTCAAAGATTAGCATGAATTATGTGCTAAACTGAGTTTTAATGTGACACTACCTTGTGTATAAGTATCCAAGTGTTGTCAGTTTAATTTTCCATACCTGCTAGTGATTCACAGTGACGTTATGCAGAAGAATTTAATATGAAAAAATAAAATTTCATGAAACATTTAGAAACTATGTGATTAGCGAATACTCAACAAAATATTGTACTTTATAGACACGAAGTTGCAAATTCTAAACTCAGAAAGTTAACCATATTTAAGTTTTCTCTCACAAATAGGTACAGGAAAAGATAAGAGTTAGACAGCTGTTGTCTTTAAGCCAAACATCTGAATGCATTTTGCTGTGTGTGGAACAAATGCAGGGTGACCTTGGGCCCTTTGTATGAGCTCACTCTCACCGTTAAGTGTAGATGAAGACATCTGAAGTGTTGGCTTGTGTTGTTGAAGCTTCAGCCCTAACCAGTGGGATGCCAGATGCACTGAAAACATGTCATAGTTAAAACTCTATTACTTGATTATTTTAATGCTGCTTGAGCACAAGTTTACTGGGGCAGGGACCAGCTTGATGTCTATTTCACAGCTTGAAGTGGATATTGTTTCTCTATTGAGTGAGTTAAGTAAGAAAATGCTCTGTTATTATAAGTAAGGACTGCTTTGTCCCCATGTAGCCCCCATTTGGTGTACCTGATTGCTTCTTTATTACTCAAGGATAATCTAAATATCAGAGGCCAGTTCAGTTTAATGCAGCAAGCTGCTTGTAAGGCACATGGGGCTCTGTTGCTTGTGATGAAACCCTAAATGACCTTCTTGGTGTCTGTCTATGACCCAAAGAGCAGGGCAGCAACAGATCTGATGACAAATTTCAGTACTATTTGATTTAAAATTGGAAGGCAGGTACAGGAATGAACTCTTTGCATAAATGGTTTTGCTGCTGGTAATGTCCAAGTTATTTCAGTTACAAGGCAATGCTTGCCCCAGATGAACTAGCAGAGAAAGGAGCACCTTTTAGTTTTCCAGTTCAAGAACAGTTGCCCTTGGACTTGTACATGTTATAAATGTGCTTACAGTGTTGCTCTGTGTGTGTATTTACCTGTGGTCAGCTAGAGAAGCACAGACATTCTGCTGATGAATGTGCTTCAGGTAAAACCTCAGCCATTGAGGGTATAAGTTCAGTCAGTTCCCTTTCCCTTCCAGGTTTTGGGAGGAAGAGGTGTCTGGCACAGAGCTGTGTGTGGTGTGCCTCTGCAGGCATGGGCTCAGGGATGAGGTGTTAGGGAACATGAAATGGTTGTGGGCAGTGCTCCCCCATGCTATGTTGATATGTTTCACAAAGCCTGTTGTGTTTGACCATTTCCAGTGCTTCCCAACAGGAAGGAAAATTTGAAGTCAGGAATGTTCTACAGAGTCAGCTCCTTGATTTGTAGCTGTGTTTTAATGGTTCATCTGACTCCAGGGTCAGAGACATTTGTTCTTTCAAATCTCAGTAGATATAGAGTTTTCTGTCTTTGTCTCTGACTGATTTTAGCCAGAATCCATCCAGCTCAGGTATGAGGGATCCTCTTCCTGTTCCTATTAGACAATTTGTTGTCATGATTGCTATGAGTTTTCTGGATGATATAACTGCTGAAAATTTTAATGAGACTAAGATTGCTTTTACAAATGAGCACTCAATGTGCCATTAAAATTGTTCTCTCACTGAAAGACTTCATACTTGAGAGGCTGCTGTAGCCACGGGGAAAAAATGGCTCAGACACCAGCCAATGAAGTCAGTAAATCAAAATAAATAAATGGAAATGCCAGGGGCTATGAGCATGTACTTGATGCAGTTCAGAGCAATTACTGTTACCTGAAGAGTGGGAATCCATCATGTAGAAGCAGCCCTACCTGTGGGTGGAAAATCTGCTCAGATCAGCATGGTTCCAGTTCCAGTGGTGGCCTCTCAGCAGGAGACATTACCACTGAGGGCATAGCTTGAAAGTCAAGCTTGAATTTTTTCAAGGACTCCAGTTATTTCTTGACTTGCTGTTTTTGCACAAGCAGCTGTGTCCCACTGCAAAGTGAGCATCCTAACTTCTATCCAGGAGAGATGTCATTTTCTTTGGACTACTGAGCACAAACAGATCTTGTGATGCTGCTCGTTTGCACTGGCCAAACATGTTCTGCATGTAAAAATGATCAGGGAAAGTATGTATGTTTGTGGAGTGATTTTAAACTTGGATTTTAAATACTGCTGTTGAACTAAAGTAGAATTCCTTCATGTATTTCCTTGTTTGGTATAAACGGTGGTATGAAATTCAGCCTAATTTCCCCAGAAAGAAAATCAGTTGACCCTCGCATTCTTAAAGGCTGAACTAAAAATTTGGAGGCTCACATCAAAGCTCTGTAAATAAAGTGAGTAACACTTTGGACGCTTGTGGTGGGGAGCAGGAGAAGAGGAAATTCCCTCCATAAAGAACACCCAAGTATTCAAAAAGAAATGGCTAGATTGAAATATCTCACTGTTTTTCTTCTCTGGGGCTCCATGCTGAGGATTTTATTTTCCTTTGCAATGCCTGTGCTGCTGAGCCTTTTTTTCAGAGGTAGGCTGATGTTAGCACACTGAAGCCACTAGCAGGTTCACCAGAGCAAGTTTATTTGTAGTGTGGACTGAGTTGTGTTTGAGGGTACTGTTAGGATTCAGAAGGCTCCCCAAGCCTTCAGTGGCACTTCAAAGGACTGGAGCTGCGAACGAGTAGATGTGCTCCCTCACAGGCTCTGGGGTGAGGAGTGGGAAAGGTACAGGTTCAAAGGTAGGAAACGGGGAGCATTTGTCCAAGGGCACTGGTAGTGAAGTAGGCACCCCTGGTCTTCATAAATGTGGTGGAGTCTGGGATCTGCAGAATGTGAGAACTCTACAGACATTACTCAGGGCAGCCAGGCAGCTCTCCCTGCATTGCTACCTTGTGTAATTCTTTGATCTTAGTTGAGGAGAGAGAAATACAATCACTTTTCTTCTTTTTTTTTTTTTTTGTTCTGAGAGATATAAATTGAAACCATATAATTTATCTTAGATTTTCTCAGATATCATTTTAGATTTTGGGAATCTTTCTTAAGCCACCCAAAGCTCCTTCCTTTGTTAGGCCAGTCTAAATAAACCTTAAACTTGGGGTGGTTCCTCTTTCTCAATCTTGTGGTTTAGCTGAGTGCTTAGGTTTATTGAGGATGAAACCAGTGGTAGTATTTGGTCTTAACTGCTTGAGACACTATTAAAATTGTGTTAAAGACTAGCAAAGGTGAGTGAAACCTAGGACTTGCAAACATGATCAGAGGTGCCTGCTTTTCTAAGAAGATTATATCCTTAATAAGTCTGGTGGATACAGAAGAAAGCCCATATCTTTAATTTAAGGATAGGAAGCTTGTGAACAAGTATTAAGTGACTTGACCAAGGTCATTCAAGCAAATGGTGTCAGAAATAGGAAACTGATGGCCAAACAACATGCTTTCATGCAGTAGTAATGAGCTGTAGCTAAGAGTGTGGCCTTGATACCTTTTAACTAAATTAACTCAGCCCAGGCAGCTTGTTTTGATGGGTTTTCTGTCAGTTTTAATTTTTTTCAGCAGGATTTTGCTTCCCCATGTTTCTCTCTGAAGAGTTCTTTCTATTTCAAAACTCATATTGCAAACTTTGAGGCAGGAGAAACTACTGTGTGTCCATATGGCACAAGACATTGGCAAAACCTCTTTTGAATTGGATCCAGATCAGGATAGGCTATCTGGGTATGCCATGAGGTAGGCAAATACTTTAACATCCACTGATACAACTTTTTAAGAAATGGTCATGTTTCTCATGAGTGTTCAAAAGGTCGATTGCCTCTTTTCCTGGTGGTGTTGCAAGTGCTTCCTGTGTGGAAGTGACTGTCTCCTGACTGTGGTCCTAGCAGTGCTAGGGACCACTGCAGACTATTCTGGAGATGTTTTGTGTTACAAACCACTGTTGTTGAGAGAACATTCCTGCTTATGTTCTGAACTGACTTTATTCTGAACATAACAGAAGTGCTTATGCTCTGAACTGGCTTTGCATCAACCACAGTAGACAAGGGGTGAAGGACACCTGTCTAAAATGTGCTTACAGGCTGCATCTGCATCTAGGTCCTTGTAATACTGTCTTGTGAACTCTTCTGATGTGGAGATGGCCAAGTGCTTTCCTCTGAACCTGAGCTGCTGGGGACAGGTTGGGACTCAGTTTGATCTCTGCAGGCTTTTATTGCAGCCAGGAATGTCATCCTAGCTGGCCATATAAGCTGGGCTGGTTTGAGGAGGGAAAGCAGAATTCAGTTTCAGTTAGATAAAGGTATTCTAATTTTAGGTTTTTCTATGCTAGCAGAAGGCTGCCTAATGTGTCCATTTCTCTATGTAACTATTTTTTTAACTTTTGGAACTTCTATTTTTATTCATCCACATCTTGCCTGATACATATTTTCCCTTTTAAACCAATGAGCTGCACTTGTTTTATTCACAAAGAAGTAGTTCTTCCTTCAGAGTAAAGGCTGTGTTTTATGTTGGTATTACTAATTAGTTTACCTTCAGAATTGCTGGAGCATACTTTTGTGTTCTAACCTTTCAGTATGTAATCTGACCTTGTTTGTTTTGGAGGCAATATCTCTGTTAGCCATTGTTTGCTCGGGACTCTGATAATACAGGCACTTTGCTAGTGTTAATGATTTGTTTTGCTAGTATTTGGGTTTTTCTTACAGCAGCCTAAAACCTGAAGGACATTACTCCTGAAGAGTAGCCCATGTAATACACAGGCATAATAGTGCTATTGTTTTGGTTCCAGTGGTAGACCCTGTGTGGGAATCATGGCTTAATTTTGGCAGCTCAGGAGCAATTGCCTGTCTTAGTGGTTTCATGCTCCTCAGCAGGGTTCAGAAGAGACTGGAAACACACACAGCACTTGGGGCTTGGACTTGCTCTGCACTGAAATCTGAGGAGCAAGCAGAGGAGGGTCTTGCTGTGACTCCAAGCTGTCAGGGCAAATATACATTCAGATGACAGAGAAAGAGATCCTGGGATGGGTGGAAGAAAGCTGGGGGTAAAAGCAGTGATCACAGTTGTTGCAGTAGGGTTACAGACATGCCGTACAGATTTCCTGATCCCTCCTCCAAGCACTCAAGGAATTACCAGGAATCTGGGTATTGCTAAGATGTGAAAATGGAGGAGTGTTCCCATCTAAACAGGGAGTTACTTTTTTCCTCGTTCTGAAGAAATCTCTTCCTAAATTTGTGCAGCACTATTCACTTCTTTATGGCAGAGGTGCAGAGAAGCTCTGAATGAAATGGACACCTGCAACCCATTTGGGGATGCCAAGCCACACGAGTCTGTCTGTTGCGTCACTCCAGTAGTCCACAGCCATCCCTGTCCTGGGTGAGGACCAAGACCCCTCCAGCAAGCCCCAGCATGAGGCAGCAGTCCAGACTTGCACATGGTTGCTGTGGTGTATTGGAGATTCAGCTGCTGTGCCAGCCTAATGACACAGGATTGCTGTTTTGTGAACTCCACTGTGCAGACGGGAGCTTATTAGTTCCTGCAAGGATTTACTTTTTTCCATCACTTGTTTTATAAAGCTATCATGTACCATTTAAATACTTACCACTGTTCTACAGTCTTCTTACACTACTTTTTGTACTGATATATTGCAAAAGGGCCTGTGTTAAATCCAGGGTGATAATGATTCAATATCAATCATTATTATAATTTTTCGTTCAATGATATCTGGTGAGGTTTGACTAAGAGAAATTAGTCTTTAGAGTTAGACAGTCATTATTGTTCATTGTTTCCTTTATTTTTGGAATGTTCCCATTGATTTTTTTTTTCAGATCACTTGCAATATTGCAGTGAGTAAATAGGGCAAGAATGAAAGCATACTGCATGGGACAGCTCAAAACTAGAAAAGCAAATTGAGTCTGGTAAATTTGTTCTCTGTTAGTGTATTTTCTATGGCATGTTTTTACTGCTCTTAGGTGATAGTTTTCTACTTTGCTCCAAATATACCTTTTGTTCCCATGCATTATGAGGGTGCATTCTAGACTTGCTCGTATTTTCCAAAGAGGCAAATGATTTTTTTGTTGTTTGGGTTTTTTTGAAGTCCATGAACATTCTCAACTTGGACCTCCTTTTATAGAAATCCTAATTATTCTTATTAAAACCTGCAGCACCTGCCCTCTAGCAGCCCAGTGATATGTTGCACAGCTTTGGGTAGATGAGCTTTAATAAACATGATTGTATCTGTCTATAATATCTCTTCTGTGAGTAGATTGCTACATGCAGTTATTTTTCAATACTCGGCCATTACCCTTGACAGCATAACAGAGCATTTTCTGCAGAAGGTTCTTAGGCATTCCAAGTGACTGCACAGATTGTATCTCATCAGTGCCAGGATACAACAAGGAAAGCATTTGACACTTTGAATTTAACCAGTAGCTCAATGTATTAGCCTACTAATTTGAAAAAATGCCGATGCAAATTGATGTAGGGTTTTTTTGGGTTTGTTTTTTTTTTTTTTTTTTTGCAAAACAGACCAGGAAGCATTGGGAGCTCAGGATCTTGAGATTTTGAGCCACAGATCCTGCCTGTAAGCTGTGGAGTTTCCCATTGAAGAGGAGGGGGCATTTCTTGCCAGGCCATGGGTGTATCTCTCTGTAGTAGTAGTTTTGGCGTCCATGGCAGAGAGTAAGAAACAGCTGACAGAAGCAGCTGGGCAATGGATGATTTTCCATGTTATGTGAAATCTTCATCAAGGAGCAGAAGTTCTTTTGGAATCAGCTAAAATGCACATGGTCCCCATTGTTAAGACAGTTCTACAAGTCTTTGGATTTTAGATGCTTCATTTCTGTGTGTTTCTGAAAGGAGAATAAGGAATCACTAGAAAAATTAAATTGCCTACTAAATAAAAGGCTAAATCTCAGAGCTGATAGGAACTGCTCCACATCATAGAGTCACTGGGAGCCAAGTGGGGCTGCTTGTCAACTGTATATCTTCTGAGACTGGAGAGAGGGGATATCTGGCACTGTCTGCATTGGAAAGGGCCTGTAGGATGTCACTTGTATATGTGTCTAAAACAGGCATTCAGTGCAACTCAAAGCCCTTCCGGAGCTCATATTTTATTTTGGCAGACTGATATTTTTCTTTTTTTTTCTCACTTGGAGGTGCAGGGGAATTTTCAGGATTCACTGTGATGCAGGCTCCTCTTGCCTTGAAATACTGTGGTGTGTGGGCACCAGTGGAAGGAGGCTCAGGTGTGTGGCACAAAGGATGGCCTCTCCTTCACGCTAATTCCACCCAGCTGCTTGGGCTGGGCTGGGCAGCAGGAGCAGCCCGGGCTCTGTGTCAGCCCAGAAGCTGCTGCTCAGTGGGACTGACAGTGTGAGGGAACAGCAGGCAGGCTGTGAGCTTGGAGGAGCTTCCTGGACTGAGTGTGAGGCGTGAGTGAACAGCTCACTGAAGCCTTTTGGTTTGGACATGCCATTTGTGTAGCCTTATGTCTCAGAGAAACAAACCCGGCAGAAAACATGGATTGTATTCTGGCCTTGTGATATCAGATGGGGCAAGATGCATTTTGTGCCAGATACCAAGCAGAGACTCCAGCTTTTTGTGCCAGAGGTGGCTAGAAATGGCTTTGGCTCAAGCCATGCCAGCAGAAAGGCTGTGTGGTGTTCACAAGATATGTACCAGGGCAGGGGGAAAAGGAGAAGGCTGCAAATTAATCATTATTCAAGATTATCAAAGAACACTTCTTCAGCTTAGTTATGGCTTTCGCATAATTAAGTCCCCATGAATGAAATATCTATTTTTCTTTTTTTTAAATTTTATTAGAGATACATGTACAGGTTCAACAGATTTTTTTTTTTTTTTTTTTGCCAGGACAACAATTAAAGCACGAAACCTTCCAAACAGGTATTCTGTAAAGGTATGCAAGAAGGGTATTCTGTAAAGGTATGCAAAAAAGGAAAATGTCCTCAAGATGTGAGGATGTGAGGAGCTCATTGCTGTAACAAAGAGGGATAAGTGAGTAGGTGTAGAGTAGAAAATCAATTTTATGAGGACTTGCTTGCATTTTATAATTTGGTGACAAATAACACAACCATGTGACCTGACAGCTGATGAAGTTCAGCTTGAGATCATCTGAGTCTTTTGAAAGCTTTGCTTTCTTTTTAATGAATTCCATGATAAATAGAAGCAAAATCCTCTTTTAAATTATGTTAGTAATACTTCATTTGAATAAAATCAGTTCTGTGAGCTGGATATACAAGAGAGCTAAAAGTAGGAAGGAGCCCTATTCTGAAATACCTGAGGTAGTCTTACTGAATGTTTTAAATGAAAGAGTCTCTGAGAATTCCTCCACAAGACACACAAGTTGATATTAGGTATTTTTCTTATAATAACTTTTCTGGTTGACAAAAAGTTTCTGAACCTTCTCTATGGGTTCAATGCCAAGAATAGTAATAGGGGAAAAAACCTCAGAGTGTATTTCTAAGTTCACGTCATTCATTTGCGTAAAATAGTTGTAGGAGCTTCTTTGATTTATATGGTCAGCAGATGTTGGAGCTTAAAGCACCTGCTAAGAAAAGCAGATTCTTTACAGCCATGGCTCAGCCCTGTCTCCATTGGTTTTTATTTTTCCCCTGGCCTCCTTGCTGTGGCCCAGCAGTATCTGTGCTATGAGTTCATCTGTGCAGGCAGCGTCTGTGGTGGGTCTTGGATGCTCTGCTCTGTGTATCTGCCAGCCCTGCTTTGATAATGCAGCCAAGCCGCTGCTGGTTGAAATGTGAAAAATGCCAGAAGCTTCTTTTTCTGTGTGTACAAAATCAGCCCAGGGGGCCTGTGACATGAAGAAAGCATCGCTCATTCTACTATGGCGCTTAAAAACCCCAGCAAAACCCAAAATAAATAAAAGGGGCTTGCTAGCAACACCTAGGCAGTACTGCAGCTCAGAGCAGGGGCTTGTATTATGAGAGCTTGATAGCTGACAAAAGAAGTTGTATCAAGAAACAATGAAGAAACTAAATTAATCCTAAACAGACAAACTGTTTCTTCCACTGTTTACCTTGTTATTACCTATCAGTGTGTCTGGGAACATCTTGTTTGCTATTTCTAGGAGCTGCCCATATTTTCAGTCAAATCACGTTGGTTTTAGCCCCCATATATTTGGTTACACAGTGACAAAAACAACTTGATCTTCATAGCTGCTCTCCTCCCATCATAACCTCTATTGATCATGCCTGTGCCATCTCTGGCTTTCAAAACAGACACACAGCAGATGTAGAGCAAACAGGCAAGGACTACAAGTTTGGCACTAAGCATCAGCAAGATGCTGGAAAGGCAGAGGATAGAAAGTCTGTCTTTAGCAGCCTTTGTTTTAGTGTAACTGCTATATATGAAACTTGGAGCAAGTCATGCATGCCTCATCAATAGATGGCCTGTTGTTGGGGAATTCATAGGAAGCTGACATACCCTGTGATGCTGGAAACAGTTGAAAACCTCAGATATCTGCACCAAGACACACAGAAGGGTGATGTCCTCTTCTTTAAGAGCAAACTGTACTCCTTGAAGGGAAAAGGCAAACACTAGGCATGGCACTCAATTCACGCAGGCTGGTGGAGCTAGTCCTTTGTGAGGTGAGATTAATTGTTGGGGTACGCTGGGCTAGCTGAGTAACAGATAACTCAGAAGAACAGTGAAATGTATGCAGCAACTGGGTTCCAACACTTTCCCTGGACAACTCCCATGCAGAAATGTGTGTTTGCCAATCTTCAGCATGCCATGTGGAGCTCTGCCTCACTGGAGTCCTCGGTTTGTATAAGGTGAATAAATGTACTGACTTCAGTGTGAATGATGTAACTGAAATGTGAAAATAAGGCTTGCCTACCTTAAAAAAGAAAAATAAAAATCACACCACAGTTTACAAATCCACCACTGATAAGGTTTCCAATTCAGTTATAAATCTCTAAATTACATTTAGTTCTAGGTTGCTGCTGTTATAAGTGTCTGTAATACTATGAATACTGTGCCAAGCACAGAAGTTGGAGAGTTAAAGGAATACATCATACCAATTAGTTAACGATGTACTTTTGTCTGGCCAAGTATTGTTAAAAAAAAAAGGCTGGAGAGCATTAAAGGAAGTGACATAATTTGGCATCTTGACTGATACTGTGTGATCCTTGACCTCATTTAATTGAAGTAGTAACTGATCTTAAATACAGTATTTCTTTCAGCTCAGAGCGACGTTTGCAATACCTGCTTGTAGAGCCGGTCCTCTGCCATGGCTGTTCATGGCTTGCTTTTAGTTCTCAGTAAGCCTTGGCTTCTGCCTTACCCTGTGCTACTAAGCCCATGCCTTGGCATTTGTCTCGGGAGATACAGTATTAGTCCTAGCACAGAGAGGAGGTACTCTCTGAAGATGTTACTCTGCCCTGCTGTTTGGAGAGGTAGGACAAGTCTAAGTCATCTCCCCATGATGGAGATGATGGACTGGGACAGTTCTCTAAAGTAGCTAATACAGCCCTCCTGCTGCTTGTATTAACAGAATTTGTTTTACTTAATCTGAAACCAAGTCACTTCCAGTTGGGAGAGTGATTTCTCTTAGCCTTCACCTTGATCTGACATGCTTCACAACTGTTCCCTCTCATCTTTTCCAGACAGCTGACAAGTTAGAATTGAAGGTTTGTTCGTCAGAATTCAACTTTGTGAGTGTCGTGTAATCTCAAATTAACAAACCAAAACCACTACAGTGGGTTTTCCTGATGTCGGGCCTGCCAGATAGCAAGAAGTAGTAAAAACAGATGGTGTGTTACAGGGTGGAAATGAGACCAGGGCATTTGTGTTGTTCAGCAACCTGGCGTGCTGTCCTGGCAGAAGCCAGCTCTTGGGAAGGTGTTTTTGGCTTTGCTGCATCTCATTCACTAAAGCTCTCTCCTTTGAACACTGACTGAATCTGATTCTTTGAGCAGAGCATTTAATCTTGTGCTTGGCATCAAGTTGTTGCTTTATTCTGAGACACGTCAGAGAATAGCCTGATGTATTATAATGGACTCTATGGGTGAGCTGGGATGGACTGTGTGCAGAGAGTTCCCAGGGCGCTGAATGACTGGAAAGGAAATGGGAGAAGAATTTAGATCCATGGTGTGTAAATTAAATTAGATGAAACATCTTCTTAATCAGATGTGACAGTCATACTGCTGTAGTTTATTAATGATAAACTAATAAAGGCTATCCATAGCTGATGGAATAGGCATATCATTCCTCGTTGAAGTCATCCTTAATTTCAGGCAGTCCTCCATCCCTTGACTGAGTGAAAATGTTGCTGACACAAAGCGAGAGGTTTTCTTGGGTTTAGGATTGCCCACAGAAATAGTCCTGTTTGTGACAAACTCAGCTTGAAAAGGCAGCCTCAGGAATGTGGGAAAAGCAGAAATGACTTGGGCATCAACACAGCTCAAAACTGGTGTTCCGTATCACCAAAAAGAAAAACCTTTAACAGTAGAAACTGTAAATATATATTATTGTCACAAAGATGTGTGAGAAGCCAGTGTATCTCATGCTAATCACCATGCCGAAACGGAGAAATAGGTCCACTGGCTCAGCTGACAGCTGGGCATCAACACAGAGTGAGCATCTCTGAGGTGCCTGGTCCAGGGGAGAATTCCTTCCATGGCTGGGGACAGGAGGTAGAGGTGATGTACACAGAGTCCAGTGAGGTCCAGGGAAGACAGATGGATCCCCTCTCTGGAGAGATGATTCTATTGATAGGCAGGGTTTTGTTTTGCCCAGATGGCTACTGGAGCAGAGCACAAAAGTAACCAGGGAAACTTAATGTGGAGAGGCTCTGGCATCCACCCTGGTAGAGTCTTAGAAATATCCAAGATATTTCTGCTTGAAAGGAAGGGAAGACATAGCGTTTGAGGAATAGAGGATGCCTGATCTCTAGAAGAAATTATTAGTTACACTTAAAATTATGAGGTTGGAGATTCAAATCTTTTCCCCTTAAAAAAAATGAGGAGAGGTGAGGGGTGACCAGACTTGAAACAGTAAGGTGAATTTAATCACGTATATACAATACAACTCTGAGGCACAAAATGCTGAGGAAGAAGGTTTAAGATATTATTTAACTTCTTTAATGATCTTAAAAGGTAGTAGGCAGTACATTAATGAACTGATAATAAATTAGAAGGATCTTTGGATAGATAAATGATAAAAAAGGGGCATTGATTTCTTAATACAGAAAGAATAGCAAAATGATTTTCAAGCAATTGCCACTGAAGACAGCTGTGAATGCCAGAAATATCTAATATTTAAAAAGTACTTGTATAAAACAGTAGGTGTTCTGGCTGCATGGTGTTTGAAGCTAAAAATTTGTGCTTAAGCTTCTTCTAGTAAATGACAGAAATAACTGTCCTATGCTTTCAAAACATTTAAATTTTGATAATTTATCCTTGATAACAGGTTTTCCAAAGATGTTTAACCGGGAACCAGCAATACATTGCTAGTGTGATATTGTTAGATTGTTTCCAAAATGTTCTTGAAATATTTGCTGTCCTTTTCCCATTCACATCTGTACGTTCCCCTGCAGCTGGATCATCAAGCTAAAGGAAAAATTATCAATGACTGTTCAGAATTTTGCCCAGTATTTGACTGCAGCTGAAAAATGGGAAAGCATTGCTCAAGATAATCTGTAACTCCCCCTCTACTTCTACACAAAATAGCAACAGAAAAAAAAAATTGTGTCCTGAGTTAATTATGAAATGCATCTTCAATTTAGATGGCTAGCAGCAAAACCCTCTCGGCCAGGCCAGCTGGAAGAGAAGGTCCCTGATCGAAGGCAGTTTAGTTAAAATTGAATCACAGGAGAGGAGGAACATGAGCATTCCAGCTTCTGAGTGCATGCTGTACCATAGAGTAATTGCATGGCTCGTTTCGGGCTGCTTAGGCTGAGGATGGTGTGAAGTATTCCCTTTGCTCAAAGACAAGATGTTTTGATCACAAGATTAGGAAAAAAGACAGTTGCCTATTGATATTGTAAAGATTTTTTTCTTGTTTTCCTAAACTTCTGTGTTGGAATCCTTGCAATTATTTTGGTCGGTGATGGAGCAGTAAATATTTGTTGAAGCTCTGGACAAGGTAAAGCCACATGAAAAACTGTCTTTTTATTATGTATTGATGGAAAACTTAAATACTTTTATTAAGTATCTTAGAAACAAGACTGATAATCAATTGTAATTGGAAATGTAATTAATTTCTAGTTTCTCTATTTAGGTCAGGCCCATAAAGCCTTGATGTGTTATGGTTTGGGTTTGTTGTGTATGTATCATCCAGTGGCACAAACCAGGGTCTGGAGGAGGTTTTGTGTCAAGAATTTGATTCTAAAACTGCTAGAAACAGCAGCCTATAGCTCATGCAGTGTGTCTTACACATGTTCCCTCCTCTGACTTTTGCGTGTATGACTCTAATTTGGCATTTATTTACTCATTATGTTCTTTTGAACCTGTTTTTTATTAGACTAAAACTATCCAAGCAGTGTAAGCAGGAGAGTTTCCAGAAGGAAGGTCTTGAGGGCCATGGGGAGCTGGGTATTGCATAGTGCAGGTCCTTCTCCCTCGCCCTGCAGACTGCAGCTTCCTACTTGCTAACGTGCCAGGTACGAATCCAAACTGCTGGCACATCACCCAGACAAATATTCTGATGTTCTCACTGAAGCATGGGAAAGGGCTCCCAGGAGAAGCTGTGTTTCTTAGAGGCCTCAGCTGTAGCTGTGGTTTCTGGAGATAACATTTGATTAAATGAAAGCTGCTGCTCAGCACTGCTTGTGGAACCAGAGTACCATCCCCTGCTCTTTGTGCTCACAGCTCCCCTTGACTGGGCTGGGCTGAGGAGCCTCGTGCAGCAGGATGCAGCTGTGATTTGTTAACTTGTGTGAGAGCAAGCCTTGCCCTCCCTGAGCAGCCTGCAGGGGCTCTCCGGTCCTGCCTTGTCCCATTGTGCTGTTCAGGGGTAGCCTGAGGGTGCTCAGCAGTGCTGCCCCAACAGCTCCCTGGAAATGCTTGCTGTAGTGTGGAAACCCTGGGGTGCTGCAGTTAAAATCTTGTATAGGGAAGTTTCTCAAGAAACACAGATATTTCTGGTAACAAGGCTTCTTTGGAAGCTCCCAGCTACCAAAATTCTGGAGCCTCATCTTGGAGCCATGCTGGAAGCTGATGGACAGCTCCTTCCACTTTAACCAAGGGTGTATTTTTGCTATAGACCATATACAGCCGTATGCATACAAATGCATACAAGTGAAATGAGGGTGACTGGATGAGCCTGGTCTCAGGGGGAAGAGCAAAAACGTGCTCTAGGTGCCAAGTGCTAGGAAGGAGCCCTACATCCAGGAAGAAAAACACCTGGAAAACTTCTTGGGTGAAAAAATATTGATACTACTGTGGTCTGTTTTACAAATTAAGTATTTTATTTTCATATATTTGGGGGGTTTTGCCTAAAAGTGTGTGCATCTTTGGGTTCTTCAGATTCAGTAAGTTCAGCTTTATGAAACTTTTGATGAACTAAAAAGGGATTCTTTTTTTTTTTTTTTTTTTTGATGGCAATAAAACTGTCCTTTGTTTTACAGGTAAATCTAAGTATTGAGTGATATGGTCCTTTCTTGCTGTGCAACCACAAAGTCTTTTTTCCCAAACTGCCCTGCAGTGAAAGCAGAGTGGTTCTCACTGCTCCTGGTTAGTTGGTCCCAGATTGTTCTACCAATGAATTAATTTGCAGTCTTTTGAGGTGGAGACGTTTAATTTTGTAGCCTGTCCTGTTGGTATCCCTTGGGCATAGACACTGATTAACAACATACCTGTAATGCACAATACATACTCTATAGATACTGAGAGCTGTAAATGTCAAGAGAAAACATGGCTCAGGACTGCTGTTACCAGGGTCTAATTAGATATCTCTGCCACCCTCACTTACTAGGTCAGGCCTTCAGTGAAAGATTTTGTTCTGAGTGCTGGTACCTTATGAAACGGTAATTTTTTAAATCCAGGCTTAATACTCTTCCTTCTGAATAAGTAAGTTAAATGTGCTGTATTAATTTGAGAGAGAATGTAGCAGTAGAAGGCAATCATGTACAATTGGAAAGAAATATTTACGGTCAGTTTAGCAGGATCAGCTATCAGATGACCTCTGACATCCACCATCATCTACTGAAGAGCTAATTAGCTGTAAAAATAGATGACAATAGTAAGTAGATGCTTTTTGTATCAGCACAAAGGATGAATTTGCCTTTTTGGTTTTACTATTAATATAGTCTGCTAGATAAAGAGAGGTGGAGAGCCACCTGCATGGGAAAAGCAAACTTTCCCGAAGGAAGGTTAAAGAAGATAGGGTTGTATAGAGAAGCATAAAGCAAGGTAAAGGTACAGGATGAGGGGGTGCTTGGGGTGAAATGAGCAAAGGTTCTCATAGCTACAGTGAGGTAATGAAGCGCAGGAGACAATTCAGTCTGTGGACAGTAGATTTATTTCCATGCTAATTCAGATTGTCCTGGCTTTTAAAAAGCTGAGCATCCTCATTGCAGCTCTTTGAGTGTGACCTGTGTTTTGGTCAGTGCTGTACCATGCTGTTCTCCGCATAGAATGTTGCACTGGAGGCTTTACTCAGTAACAACTCGGGGTTGCCCCTTTTCTCTTGTTGTTTCTGAAGTGCTGCCTATCATTGTGAACAGTTTATGGCACAAAGACTGGACCTACTAAGGGGCTTAAATACACTAGGTACTAGTTAAAAAAATACACTGAGGGAAAAATGGAAGCAAACTGTACTTTCTCTAGAATGTGAGATGGGCTCTGTGGGGTACAGTAAATCTAGTTAGCAAGTGATTCCCACTTCTATAGTAGCACAGTTAACTGCAGTGACTAATGTAAAGAAATTTTTAAAAGGGGGTGTTTACTTTTGAAGGGGACCTGCATGGATTTATGCTCACATTCAGAATGTTATAAATGATCAATCGAAAGCCAAATTATAAAAAACACAAAAAAATTTATTTGTCTTTTTCCACGACCAAAATACGGTCCTCAAAACCACCACAGTCAAAGAGACAGCATTGAGCCCAGGATCGGCGCTGGGTGAGCACAGATCCGACCTCTATCGCATCAAATCCCCCTCTGTTCACACGCACATATTGCAGCGAGGCTGTTTTATACAGTTTTTTATGCCTGAGGCACAGGCGCCTCGATTTCTTTTTTAACCCCGCATATCATGAGAGTTTCTTTCACTGTGCTGGGCTGGACAATTGCTGTTTCCTGAGTAGTGGCAGGCCTGATCATGCCAGGGGAAGTCCCGTATTCAGATGTATCTTTCTGGCGACTTCTGTTATCTCGATCATGATATCAGCCGAGCGATGATTACTCCTGATTACCCTGGAGGACAACCATCATCATCGCGCTGGCCATGTCTATTCGTAGGTAAACGGCGTATTGTTCACTTGCTGCCTTCAGGAATTTCAACATTCCAAAGCAGACATCTGTCCCTAGGCTGCTTGTGGTCAGAGACTCGTTTGGATTTCACAATCTTTGTAAAATACGTTCTTTTATATCATGAATTATTTCTGGCGTATATCACAAGAATATGTTGGTGCTTTATGCCATTCTGGACCTGGCAAATGCTTCCTCTGTATTAGCAAGTGAGTCAGGTATGATTGCCACTGTAATTTTTTACAGTTTACACCCCTGAGTTTCTGGAGCACCAGCCCTAAACCAGGCCAGGTTGTTCTCAATTGTCTTCTGCTGCTGAAACAGTCTGACAGCTGTTCCAATTGTGGCAGCTCCTTTGTCTTCATTACATGGTTGAAATAAAAACCAAAATGAAAACAGCTCAGGCCAATTTCTAAGGTTCATAGCTGAACACAAGTCCTCAACAAAGCTGAGGGGCAGTTGTTTGATTGTTCAAAAATTTGGATCAGCTTGTAAACTGTAGGGAAGTCTCAAAACCCCTGAAAACCTTTAGCTAGGATGATTTAGCCCTACTGAACTTCACAACTTCTGTGCCACTGCGGGCTCTAGTTAACTGGACTACCTGTAAAGAGGCTTTAGAGCTAACAGAAGCCACTGGGAGCTTCTTGCCTCTGTTCTTTCCATAGCTGAGCTACTCTGCTTTTGACATACCTTTAGGGTTTTCTGCTCCATCATGTGTCCTAATAGTTCAAATGATAAATTCAAGCAATTCAAAAGGGAAAGGATGAATCTCCTGCCTAGGCACATGCTGGACAACAGCATCCTTGACACATTCAGCCAGGGACTCACAGAAAGAGTGGTGTTCAGAAAGTAGCACTCTACTACTGTACTATGTGCTTTAATATTTTGATAGAAATGTTTCAACAATAAAAAGAGACCCATATAGATTCAAACGACAGTCCAGAGCAGATTGAATTTATATATATACTAATAATGCAGGTTTATTTAGACTATATATATTTTTTTAGTTTGAAGTCATTTGAAGATGTCGCACAGTAAAATAATCAATAGAAGTCCACAATGCTTAACTGTTTGTGTTGCTTTTCGTATTTTAAATCAAAAATACTTCAAAAAAAGTTTTCAAATTATTTATTAAAAAAGATTTTTTTCTGCTGTTGTCCTCTTATATTTTATTCAGGCTCTTCTATCATGCCCACTTCTGTGGTGCATGAATACTTAGCTACCAGTGCACTACAGCAGACCAGCATGAAATGGTATAAAACACAGTGCCATCAGTGAGAAAGCATGATGGAAGTGTTAAAGGGCTGTATAGGTCAGGAAGAGCACCTTGAAGCTAATGTAAAATCTGACTGGCATGATGGAGACAGAGGTAGAATTACACAGTTACCTCACCTGGTGCCAGCATCCCAGCAGCAGCATTTGGTACCAGCTGCAGCCTGTCAATTGTGTGTTCGGGGAGACTGGCAAAAAGAGGGTTACAGTGGTTCAAATTGAGTGAAACAAAAAAAAAACAGGAGCAAATACCTTTGTTTCTGAACGGGCATCTTGCTGGCACAGACAGCTGGTGTTCCTGAGGTAAAAGGTGGTGCATTGCTCAACAGAGAGCTTCAGCTGCATGTGTTGAATTCCAGGTGCAAGGAAAAGTCTGTCTCCTAAATTGCTTGTTAAGCGAATACATTGCAGTGATGCTTTTGAAACAGATAAATGAAAGTAAGAGATTGAAGGTAGGGTAATGCAATGACTTTTGCAGTATTTACTTTTAGTTTTGCTTAACAAAGGCTTCAGATAGTTACTCCAGGCTTTGGTATGGCAAGAAGGCAGCCTAGTTAGAACAAAGGGTGTAATTTAGTAATAAGTCAATGGTATGAACATTGGTGATGGTTCAATTTTATTTAGGAATTGATATAAAAGCAGGTACCTAGGAAAAGTAATAGTTTATGGATCTACATCTCAATATTGGTCAAATGGAGAATAAACAGAAGGGGAGGAAATTTGGGCCTTTGTTATATAGGGTAATGTGTCAGAAGAGAGAAGTTCAGAGGGCCCAATTCAGCCTCCTTTTGTGCCTTACCTTCTCATGTAAGTGAAATACTCATGCAGCATGTAATATGTTATAAAGTAATTTGTGCTTAAGGGGAGAATGAATAAAATAAAAATTGTAAAAAGAATCTAACATCCACCGAGCCTCTGACCATGAGCAACCTGGAGACAGATTACTACGTTGGAATTATGAAACTCCTGGTGGCAGCAGGAGAACAATGCCTTGTTTACTAATAAAAGAACTTGGCTGGCGAGGAGATGGGCTTCCTGGAGCCACCAGGGAACACCCAAGGGTGATTATCGCTAGGTAGATATCATCAATCAAGATAACAGAAGTTGCCAAGGAGCATACATCTCAATAGGTGACTTCCCCTGACGTGATCAGCGCCTGCCACTACTCAGGAAGCAGCGAGTGTCCAGCCCTGCACAGTGAAAGAAACCTTAATACATATGCAGGGTTACAAAAGAGATCGGGGCCACTCTGCCTCAGGCATAAAAAACTGTATAAAACAGCCCCGCTGGAAATGGCATTGGTGAACAGAGGGAGATCCGGCGCGATAGAGGTCAGATCTGTGTTCACTCAGCGCCGATCCCGGGCTCGACGCTGTCTCTTTGACTGTGGTTCTTGAGGACCATATTTTGGTCATGAAAATAAAATCTTTTGCATTTATTAATTTGGTGTTCTGGCTGATCAGTTATAACAACCAGGAACACAGGGCTTCAAGGTGTTATTTTTTTAAAATAAAGAATTTTCAGGAAGCAGTGCGTGACAAAGGCTTGCGAATCTTAAATACCTGAGGCACAGCGTATAAATATCAAAATACCAGGGGCGCAGTTAGGGATGAGTTTTAGCTACACAATTAGCTGCAAATAGTTGTTCATCACAAAGGGTGTGATACTTGAGTGCTCTCTATATCATAGAGTGACAAAGCTTGTGCATTTGGCTGAACGCTCAATGTACCTTCCTGGAATGCTTTGCCTTTCAAATCTGCAAGCAAACAGCTGACTCTGCATTGCAGTGTTTGTTCTACCTGTCCTCATCAGGTCTGTACAAGCTGAAGGAAAGATGTTGATGGAAGTAATCGATAGAGTAAAGAATGATGAACCAATGGAAAGAATCTGACTGAAAGGCCACGACAGAAACCACAACAGTCGTGACAGTATCATAATTGTCATTTTGGGGAATGCTGAATTAAAGTGCTAGCACAGAAATTACAGAATCGATAATTTAAGCCCTGACAAGTGTAAGGTTTGAGAAGAAAAGGCCAAGACCAGAAACTGTTGTACAGAGGGGAATACTTCCCCTACTCTTTAGCTTACCAGCACAATCATCAGTCATGATGGGATTCCAGGCCTGTTTGCAAACTCTTTAAAACAGCAATAGTATATCAAAGAACAGGAGGGTGTGGGGGAGAGGATGTTTTTATATGTGGAGGTTACAGAAGTCAGGTTTCTCCTGGGTTGTATTGCTATCTGCTGGTTGTGGGACCCTGAACACAAAACACATGATTTCCTGATGAATCCGTGTTTTCAACAGAAAAGGGATTGCGCCTTTTAAATTTGTGTTTTTAGGGTTCTTTGCTGTACTTTGCGTGGGTGGCAGCTGCAAAAGTTCACATGTAACTTTCAGCTTTGAATTGCAATGGTGTGAGTTAGTGTCAGCTATAGTAAAAATGTGGCTTCAGATCTTGATTCACAAACTCTCCTTCTGTTAATATTTGCCATGCTTGGAGTTTAGGGCTAGAATATGACTGAAGGTTTACAAGACTTGTGGAACCATGCAGGACAGTGTCATGATGGATAAGAAAGTAAATTGTTTTTAAATCTGTGACAACACTCCTGTGCATAGAAATTGAGTTTCAATTTCATGAGTTAAAAGACTTGTTTCCATTTGTAAGAAAGCCAAACAAAAACCAAAACAAATAAAAAAACCTCCACCAAAAAAAAAAAAAACCAAAAAACAAAACCCCAAAAGAACAAAAAAACCAGACAAACAAAAAAACCAACCAAACAAAAAAAAATGGACAAAATTACCTAAACTGGACAGGAGGAAAGGAAGTGAAATACTGGAGGTGAAAGAGAAGTATAAAGGGAAAGGATGCGTAAAACTTTGCTAGATGTCTTGAAGAGCCATGTTTGTTAAGATAAAATCAGAGTTGAGGCTGGCAGGCCTCTAGAAACAAGATGAGCCCCTCTCACAGGGGCTGAATCAAGGGGACTTATCTCTCTTTCCTGATTCAGCAGTTTTCAGTGACTGATCTTTGCAGAAGATCAGCTCTTAAAAAAATTATGAGCCAACAGAAATTCTCAAGAGCCCTGTGGAAATTTGAAAATGTGATCACTGGTATGTGGTTCCTTAGTGCATGCAAGTCTGTAGTGGTGTGAAAATGGAAAGAAAAGCTATTTAATCTTAAACCTAAAATTTCAGTTACATTTAAGGCAGGTTTTGGCTGTAGCCTTTATTTGTTATCATGCGTAAAAAGGAAAAAAAAATTAAAGTAGGATAATTCATTATAATTACCAAAAATACCTTAACTTCTTCCAAGGAGTTTTTTGTTAGTAAATCTGCATTTGTCATGAAAGAATAAAGCCTGAGTTCTTAATTCTTACTGTTATCTGACTCTATACTGCAACTGTACCTTATCTGGATCTCACATAACTTAGGTTTTTCTGTAATCTTCTATTCTGCCTGAGTTCCACTCACCTTATTCAAGGCTGACAAACACCATGTGATGTGCACCAATAGTTTTTTTTCAGAAGCATTCTGCTTTAATTACCATGTGTCATGTATTTCCAACCAGCTTGTGCTCTCGCAGAAAAAATTTAAACATCTCCATAAAGCAGTTAAAAAAAATATCCAAAACTGGGCTAAACTTGAACCATGAATATATTAATGAAAATCCCAATCTGTTCATGGGCATTTTGTGAGCCACAAAAAAGCAGCATTAATCAAGTCTATTACCCAATTTGTGTTTTTCACTTGATGATACGAAATGTCATAGCATTTGGCCCTCTAAGTTCTGGTAGTAACACAGGCAAGGGAACTTGAGTTTCCGCTTTCTCTTCAATGTGTCTATTCTTTTTAACTTTTGTTTGAGAATAGGATTTTCTCCTTCTGAGGACTATAAGGCAAAAGTGTATTTGTTAGCTCGCACAGTGTCTATGTATTTAGATGAAAACAAAGCCTGGCACTTGGAGTGTGTGTCCTGCCCATAATTCATGCTGGACGTGTCAATCAGTAAGCTAAAATGTCTGCAGGTATCTGTGTTGGTGTCCATAGGGTAACATTGCTTTTCATTTTCTAGTGAAGGGCATTATTCTGGTAATAGCACCATTCCCACTGTCTGTGAGCTTGCCTAGGAGTAAAGCATAGCTCCTGAATATAGGTCAGGAAAGGACGTTGTTATAACTTGTGTCCTTGATGGAAACTGGTATGTGCTGAATTTGCAAAAACTCTGAGTTCAGTGTCATCCGTTTTCAGTATTTCCTGAACAATTGATTTATTTCACATTATTAATGAACTTTGCAGCAGTTCCACTTGTCAGGCCTTCTCTGCAGGGGTCAATAATGAGAGGAAACCTGATGTTAGTGGATCCAGCTTAAGTGATTCTGTCATGCTAACGATTCAATATATCAGGACAAATGTCAGCTCCTTCCAATATGTTAATTCCTCTGATCTTATTTGCATAAACTACAGTCTATGAAATACAAGTTTTCCCTCTAGGACAGTTAATGGACATTTGTAAAGGATTTTTTATTTTCCTTTTTCTGTGTTTCTAAGAAGGCTGGGGAGAATGGGACTTCATTTCTGAACTCCATGTGTCACCTGGAAGCAAAGATGTGGCCATATTTGAACATGAGCTGTGCATCCATTGTATCTGATTTTGTAGGACTCAGATGGAATTGCTTGTGGGGTTGATTTCTGGTCTCCTGTGCTCAAAAGAAAGGCTTAACCCATCAGGTTAGTGTGCTGTGAGATGTTTACCAGATTTTCTGGCAAAAATGTTGCTTAATTCTGTGTCTTCAAAAAATGAAACCTGTCGCAAAGCACCCTTGGTAGCTCTGCACTGAAAAGATTTTTGGAGTACTTCTCGCTCTGTTATCTTATCTGAGTTCTCATTTGCTTAAGCTGAAGGTTTTTCTTGGATTCTTTAGTTTTGTGAAATGTTTACCTGTGGCTGGTAAGTTCTTTGACATAACTTTAGCATGGTTTGCACCTGAACTTACCACAGGAATAACCTAACTCCTTAAAGTCAATTCTGACTGCAACAGCCTTCCTTTAGGAATAAAAAAAACCAACTTTATGAACATTAGAAATAGGGAAAAAAATCCTCAGATACTTTGTGGAAGAGATATTCTTTGTTTTCATGCACTTTCTTGTGGCCCATGTGCTGCCTTGCTTGGTACCTGAAGATGCTACAATATTTTAGTAACTTAAACTTTTTATTTTCACAAGCAACTTAAAGGCATGTATTTAAAACAAAGTTTTGCTGAAGTTCTCTGTCACCACTTTGTTTCTACCAGAATTAAATTAAAATGACGGATTTTGTGTGGTATGTCCCTTCTTCCCTGAGTTTTTGAGATAATGCTTCAGTGTTTAGGGACAGCAACAAAAGCATGGAATAATAATGGTTGAAAACACCATGAGGGGAAGCAGTCTTTCCCACAGAGTGTTAAAGTTTCTCAGGACAAAAAAATAAGCAGCTACTGCTTTGTTTTATTCTACTTCCTCTGTGTATGAAATCAGTTTGATAGATTTGCAGGAAGAGATTTAGTTGCAGATGGCAGAGGTCAGTGTATTGTGTATTCAATGTAGTCAATAATAAAGTCAGGACTTATGCTAACTGAATGTTAACAAGGAATCACAAGGACCTTGGAAAGTCATTATGTCTGGTCATTTGCTTCACAATATTGCTCCAAACAGGCTCTGGAGGCCAATGCAAGGGGATTAAAAAAATAATCGGCACGAATAAGGGAAAGCGGAAAGGCTAAAAATAGAAGGCTTGTGTAATGTGTATCAGACCATTGTAAAGAAAGAGAAGAAAACTGTCTTACTTCATTAAATTACTTCAGTATTGAACCCCATCCTTGTTGTCCTTTCTCCCCATGAGTTTGCTGTCCTGTTGGCCCTGGAGATCATGATGAAGCCACACATTTTTCCTGTACGAGCAGAAATCTTTAGCTTTGGCTGTAAAACTGAAGTTACACCCACTGCATTCAATTGCTAAGATTAACAAGGAAATAGTCATACAGACATAAGTGGGTTAATTCCTATAGCTTTAGATAATTGGACAAAATTTTTGATTGCTGGGATTCTCATGTCTGAACAATTCAAGATTTGTCCTAGGAGCTCTATTTTTGAGTTGGGTTCATAAGGAGAAAACTTTAGGCTATTGGCTAGTCAATACTGACCTAGGTAGATAGTCTCTCCTTCCTGCAAACCAATTATTTATTGTCCCTTATGCTGAGTTGTTACTGGTTTGTGTCCCAACCTTGAGATGACCAAAACTGCAAGAACAAAAAGTTCAAATCCTAAATTGGGTTATTTAACCTCACCCAGACAAAGTGATCTTTCGAGGAGTAATGTCACTGTACTTGATGTAGGATTTTGGTGCTGCTCCTCATCCTTGTTTCTAGCGGCTGATAAAGAAGGAAACCTCTCTCGTGGCATTATCGATGTAGTCAGTGAGCACTAGCAGATGTTGCTGCCCTGTGATACATGGTTACCCCTCTGCTGGCTGGTTGAACCTCCAGCCTTTATAATTTCACTGAGCCATGACCAGTTCTGCAGTACCACCAGTTCTGCTACTTGGCTATGCATGATACTGTCTCTGTGCCACTGAGTTGGCCTCACTAGCTAATTTATTTCAAATGCCTATAAAATGCATGTAGAAGTCAGATAGGTCTGTCATAAATCTCAAAGTGTTAGCTTAATGCTTCTATTGTTTGCAGGCTGAGTCTGCGGGCATAATTCCTGTGTTCATTATAATTTGGTCCAAGGGTAAGAGTTCAGTAGGCAAAATTACTGGTTATACAGCAATGTTCCAGTATATTTACAGTGGAAAGGACCAGGGAGATTGTTAACATTGCATTGAATTCCATTACTGGACAAGGTTCAAACCCTTTTCTTAGGACACCCTAATTTCCAGCAATTTTGCAGTAGAGAGGAAGCTCAGCCTTTGCATAGAAAGTCAGTATGGGACATAAGGCTTCAGATGATCTGGGCTTAGGAAAATTGATAGTCTCATTTATAGATATGCTCTAGTCAATGAAGCCACATCCACAATATAGATGAAACAGCTTGAATTTGGGAAAAATGCAGCCTGGTGAGTGACAGGGTTTCCATTGGGATTAATTAATTTTTCTTGTCATGCAGTCTCAAGATTTGGGCAAAAATATTTTCTGCTTCCAAGTTCTCTTGAACCAGGAGTGACTTATATGCTTTAAAAAATATTGCTTGTGTTCAAAAATATCGGGTCCCGCAAAGAATCGTATTTTGAGGAATATCGCTTCCCTACTCAGCTTCTACACAAAGTTGAGCTAAATATGATTCAGAGAAAGTTTGCCTAACCCATCCTCTTGCAGATGTGACACTCTCGAGAGATCTGGGGGATCTGTTTGGCACTATTACTGCTGTTCTGGGTAGGTTTGTTCTGGCAGAAAATAGTTGATTAGGTAACCTGGTTATTTTTCTGCACTAGTACTGAATGTTTACATAGCAGTGGATGAAATGCCTGTGTTTTCAGCTTCATGAGAAGGAGCTTGAATTATGATCTCAGTTACAACAGTCTAAGCTGTTGATCTAGAAGTAATTAAAAATGATATGAAAATGCTGAATGGGATCAAAGCTGATTATTTATTTATTAAGGACAAATTTTGACAGCCTAACCTGGCATGCGGCTTTAACAGGACAGGCTCACTACTTAGCAGCTGTAGGATGTCCAACAGGTTTCCCACATGGGAAATGATTACTGAAGGCAGGGAACAATCATGGTTGATAGAAGTGCAAAGGGGCCAAAGAAGCAGTTATTTGCCACTGATGAAAGGCAGTGTGCCTACAAGTCTTGGAGGAAGGTTACTAAGGGGTTTTCCCATCTGGGTATTGTCTTGATGGTTCTTGCTCAAATTTTCATCACATTCTGATGTTGTCAGAACATTCACTTTTTGTGCTAAAGCTAGAAGAATGTGGGATTTAATTAGAAAACTGGGATATCACAAAGCAGAAGAGGAAGGTACTGAAGGCTGGAATAAAAAAACCACAGGTGTCTTTCCAACAGCAGAAAATGTGTCCAATGCCTTGTATATCAAATACATCCATAATAAGGTAAGAAAATATTATTTGTGGGTGACTAATGATAAAGGGAGGAATTAATGGTAGGCTAGCTCTGGGCTCACCAAGGTGAGATGGCTGTAGGAAAAATAAGTATTGCTCCAGCCAAGGTAGATGTCCATCTGCAGAGTGGTGAGGTGCTGCTATTGTAACAGGCATTGAGGAGACCTCACACAGATGCACAGGTCTATTCAGATATAGTGCAGAAATGATTCAAATGCAAAAGAGGAAATAATTAAAGGACTGATCTGTCATTTCAGAACTGAAAGAGCATGGCTTACTTAGCCTAGCAGTATTCAGAGGTGATATCATTGTTTCCTATAAAGCTATCAGGAGAGTAAATTTCTGCAAGAGAAGCTACTGTCAGCACAGAGCCATGGATATAAACAGTGAACTGATTTCAGCTGAAAACCAGGAGACTTTTTCTCTGTGCTGTTGCCCACTGTGACAATGAGGGAATTTCTCCTTTCAGCTCCTTTTGGCTCTTCCCTAAGCGTAGCACAAAATCTGACTGGTGTGTAAAGGAATGTCAGGAGTACCTGAACCCACTGGGTCTAAACTCCATGGCCAAGTGGAAAAGTTGAAAGGCATGAGAGGAAAGTACCTTATACTATTAAACAGCTTAATTGCTCTTTACTGTGTAGTCACCTCTTTCCTCCCCAGAAATCTGGGTGAGGAAGAGCACTGTCCTAACTGAGAAAGTAGCTGGCTCAGAAAAGAACCTTGAAAGCAGTTAGAAAAACATGGACACCACATGGAAGAAAGTGGAAAGATGGTAGTAATTACTACAAATCAGAAGATAACCATAATAGAAATTTGGTGTGGAAGCAAAAGGTACAAGGAAAAGCATGTGGCTGGCACTCTTGAGGTTAGTAAACACAGTTTTATAATTGCATTAAGGAATAAAAGATATCTCAGGAATAGTATTGGTCTGTTGCTGGAGAGAAATAAAACTGGAGATAAGAAAGCAGACCTTATCAGGTGAAGTCTCTATTCTGTATTTCCATTAAAGGTCAGATAGTCACCATGTGATGTTGATCTGGCTTTCCATTCCAGCAGTGTAAAGGTTGTCAAACAGCACCATCAAGGTGGATGCTTCTGAAGTGGTGGGGTAAGGGGTCTCAAAGATCTGCTCATTTGGTTTTTCAATAACTGCCCTCAAGAAGTGACTGAGGACTTCCTGGATAATAATCTTGAAACGTGCTTAAATTATGTTGAGACTATGGAGAAACCAGGATGATGCAAAGTTAGGGCAGCACTTGGTATTGCCTGAAACACTGGAAAGATTAAATCTCAGAAGCTGTTTCTGAGCAGCTGCTCTTTCCTGAGTAGGGAATGAGTTGTCAGCAGGATCTGTTGGGGCTGATTCTTAGCTCTGAGACATTTAACCTGGCAGAAAGAACAAACCATAGCAGGTAATATTTTCAGCAGGGAACAGAAACACAGACCTGGATCACGGAGGACAAACTTTCTATGTGGAACTGAACAAATAGTTTGGTGGGAGAAAATAGCTCCAGTAGTGATTTACCAAAATTGTGTTGGATTTTTTCGCTCATGCTGTTTAAAATCAAAACGTTTGCCTCCATTAAGCATGCTTCAGACAGCAGTCATGCCTGTTGCCTTTGTGGAACATATAAATAGTACCTCTGGAATCATCTGATGTGGGTTCAGCTTCCCTGTCATGTGCATGTCCTCCAGATGCTTGAATATCCTGTGTTGGTTGGGAAGCAAACTGTGAGGTTTGATGTTGAGCTGCTGTTAACACAGTATCTATTTGGATTCTTAGAGCAGGGGGCAGGTGTCCAAACTTTTGCCTTGCATGACTATGTAAGGTTATGCTAAAGGTTATAAGGAAAAATGGCTTTAAAATTCTTTCAGAATGGTTCAAGATAGCAGAGAGAAACAGTTTACTGAAGTGACAAAACCAAGACAACTTCTGATTTGTTAATGTCACTTTATCAGCAGCAAATGCTGAAAATAATTTGTTTTCTCAATGTCTGACCTGGCCCTATATGATACTGTCAAATAATATTTTTCTGTCATAGAAGGCAACTGCTATAGTGCATCTCAGTCTGGAACCTGACTGAGCTCATTGGTTTTCAGCCAGTTTCTGCAGAGCTGTAAGAATCAGAACACAAATCCAAAAGCTGAGTTTGGTAAGTTTAAATTCTTCCATTTAAGCAGGGGGAAAAAAGTAATCTGAGTTTGGCACACTGAAATGTCCAAAATCACCAGGGAGTAGTGGTTTGATAAAAAAATAGAAGGCAGATAATTGAGACACTTGGTATGGCCTTTCTTATTGAATTCTGTTTCCTATAATATAAGGATTTCTTTTGCCTAAAGTTGACTTAAACTGCTGTTTTTGAGCAAGGTCAGTGATAGAGGAAAGGCACTTGAACACATGACATTGAAGAGTGTTGTGAAGACCATCAGGATTAATGGTACACAGAGCTAGAGATTGAATTTGTGCCCCCTGCGTTGCAATTTTTCTCTTCCTTTATCAGTATTTTGGCTTATGTTCATAGCTAATACATTCTTTCCTGACTTCTGAGGTTCAGAATTGTGGGTTTGAGTTTTACCTTTTTACTTCCTCTTCTCCTTACATCAAGGCTGGGTGCAGGTTGCAGGGACCTATCCCCCGTAGCTGTCCAGGATACAAAGCCATAGAGCTGCAGTAAAGCTCTGCATGGGCAGCAATTAACACACAAAAAAAAATGCAACTTGTTTTTAAAAAGTTGCAAATGCTAAACATGGGGTCAATCTTTTAATTTCAGAAGTTAAAGTACAAAATTTACCACAATGCCCTTAGGTATTTTTGAACAGTTTGTGAATGTGGTATAGGTGTTTAATCCCAGAATCCATTTAAAAGGGCTTAAATCCATACATATGTACAAATGATGAATTAAGTGGATCAATTTTGCCTTATGTGTATTCATCACCATACTGTTCATTAGCTGAACAAAGAAAATAGCTTCAAGATTTCAGATCAAGAGTCTATCAAGGTTTGGCAAGCTGAACAACTTATGCAGAAGCTTGGCCTCGTGGGACATGAATGCTCTGGAGTGACCTTGAAGGTGTGATTTTGCAGGACAGAATGGGCAGCAGTGTCATGGCTGTAGTGCTGTGTGGGTGGGTGTAGGAGCTTGAGTTTGTTTGCTGAGCCATGAAATCAGAAAATTCCTTGAGGCCGACCTCAGAGTACAAATACCCTTAGTGGAACAGAATAAATTCAAAATGAACTGTGGGAAATGTTCAGTATTGCCTGTGATCCTGAAATATTTCTTTTTGGCTAAGTTCTTTTAGTATTAATGACTTTTTAAGCAAAACATTGTTTCAGCACAGAAATGATCCAAAAGCCTTTTCTTTAATTGTTTTCAAGGACAGAAAACATTTCAAAACTGTGTGCACTTTTTGAACCACTTAACAAGTCATGATGCCCACTGGGTGCTAGAATTCAGGTTTTCTGGTAGCAGTATAATTCCTGCTTTCATGGCTGGGAATCTTGGTAGAGGATGAAGAGGAGGGGAAAATGGGGTTGAAAGGAAGGATTACTGTTGCTCTCATTGACGGGAGTGGCACCAAGAGAGTGCCATAGCCTAGCAAGAACTTCTGTGCTGACCAAATTTACTTCTTGCCTTGCTTTCAACCTTGGTCTCTACAAATTTATATTGTTTTATCCAGATCTGAAATGTGGGAAAGTTTGGACGGAAGAAGAGTCAGTTCTTAATGATCTGTAGCTAAAAGGGCTGTTTGTCTGGCAAACCTTGTTATTACTGGAGGTCATCTGAAGCTTCCTACTGAAGATGCCTCAAGTAGGCTGAGAGACAGAGTGGAAACCTGTTAATGTTTGAGAAATTTAACTTGAGTGTGCCTTGACATGAAGTTTGGAAAACTTTTCCCTGGTGTTTTCAGAACTAAATAGGAGGAGGAGGTGCAGGTAGGTGATCACGGTCTATTGAGGCAGTGGAAGGCTTTTCTTTGAAAGTAGTGAATAAACTCAGGAAACAAAACTAGCACTGTTCTTAATTGTTCAAATGAAATGCTGCTACATGGTAGCATTCAGACCGGCCAACATCTACACTCTGTAGCTGCACTGCAACTCAGCCAATGCCCCTTCATTTCATCGTGTAATTCATCCCACCATCATCGCCAGTCTGAACTACACTCATAACCTTGGCTTCCAATATGCTGAATTGGTGATAAAATCAAAGTGGGGGGGAGAAATATATTTTATAAAGAACAGACATTACTCCCTTTTGACAAGAGACAAATGTTTCATTCAAATGCTGCATTTCGCATATTGGAAATAGTAATGAATTCTTGTGCACCTTTCTCCCTAGTTCACAATGTCAGCCCCAGGCATAGAGGCACTTCAGGCTTTTCTTACAAAATTAAATTTAGTGTTACACCCTCCAGTGGAATGATGCATAAATCAAGTGTTTGATTTGCATGGACTCTAGCGAACAGCCCCATTCTGTGCAAATATAAACCCAGACTTGAATATTATGTCAGGGAAAGGAACAAAGCAATCTAGGGCTTCCAATAAGAGTATGGTACCAAGTGTAATTCAGGCTGATATTGTGTTGCTCTCATGTCAGGGCTGTTATTAAAATTCTTAGGTTTTGCTTCCTTTTTTTCATCTCAAAAGAAAATGTTTTTTCTACCTTCTTGTATTTGGGCAAACCAGAATACACCAGTGCGATTTATACACTGTATGTGAGGAGCTAAGATGGAATTGTGGAGGGTTTTAGCTTTTTCTTAGATAAGCAGTGAGGCTACCAGGATAGAGGGGTAATGAAACAAGGCAAAGCAAAGATGATCATGGAATAAAAATGCAAACAGAAAGAAAAATATTAAGCAGCTTTTGTACCCTTTTTGAAAAGAGGTCGCATTCCATGTGAGTATTCATAGCCTGGACCAGGTCAACAAAGTTAAGGGACTAGAAGGCAATGAATACATTCTGCTTGAACATGCAAATGCATTTGTCTTTTACACTACACAAATCCCCCTGCAGGGCTTTCTCCTGGAGCTATTGGGTACTGCACTGCCATGTATTTATTACAGATAGCTATTCTTAAGTTCTTCATGGTTGTTGGTTTAGTGCAGTGAATTGTAAACACTGCTCATCACAAACTCTGCTGAAATTTTGATTCCTTGAGCCGGAAGTTTGTTGATGAGATGATGAGTTTCTAGCTGATCAAGGAAGTCTTTCAACAGTACTTGTGTATCAACTCCATCGGAAAAACCATACCACTGCATTAAAATGTAGCACTGAATTACTAATATAATTTATATTTTAACATTAAGCATTTAAGTCTTAGCAACTTAATCTTTAGCTTAGTCTTGCCTTTGTTTCCAAACAAGAAACATGTGGTGTCATTGGATCAGTCACAACCTGCCCAGAAATCAAACCTGAATCAAACCCCATTCCTCTTCACTGAAGGAAGGCATCTGCTGAACCTGCTTCTTAACAATGACCAACACCTGCCTGGGGCTGTGCTGGTTGCAGTGCCATTAATTGGTAGAGTTTCAGATCCAAAAGGGAGTGAAGCAGGTTAACAGCTGGATGAAGCTCTGAGTGCTGGGGAAGTCTATTTGACTTTTGGGAAATCTATTTGACCTTCGAGGACAATCTTTTCAAGGATCAATCAGCTTTGATCCTGGGGTGCAGTAAAATCAGGAAGGTGACCAACCAGATGGATGAAATGGGGAAATTCAGTTGCATTTTAAACTGGTGTGGGATGCAAAAGAAAAAGGTAAAGTAAGAAAAGCATGTGCTCTCAGCTGAAATGACAAAGGTGGCAGAATGGACTGAGGTGTCTGATGCTGTCTTTGCTAGCAGGGTTGGGATGCAGGACTAGTTTTGGGAGAAAGAGATTACCTGCTGTAGGGGAGTGGATAATAATCTGCTAACTGGATGTAGACAAGTTTCCAGGAAGGGATGGGACAGGATGTTCCCGTGGGTGCTGAGAGAGCTGGTTAATGTCACTGCAGTTATTGTCTAAAATGTTGGACAGATTATGGTAATTGAGGGAGCCCCTGACGGTAGAAAAAGCAAATGCCCATCAAAGATGGATTAATAAAGCAAGGACTAGACTCTAACTAATTGCAGGCTTGTCAACTAACATAAGGTCTGGGTGCTAAACTCTAAAAGGGTAAGAATTAGCTCTGGAAACCTTGGACACTTAAACTCCACCCAGCCTTATATATCTCATTATACCCCTCATGTATTTAGAATGATCTTTTCTCATTATGGTGCTAAATTACAATCTTTACTCACAGTATTCAAGCTCTTATTCTATGGCTGGTATCAGCTTTTTTGTCATAGGCTCCTTCTACTTTATTCATACAGATCTCACATTTTAATCTGAAAGCTGAGAGCTGGATAGAGCCCATTGTATTGAGGCTCTGTCTTCTGGAAAGAGCTGACAAAACAGAATGTGAGTAATGCTGTAAGTGTTGAGAAGGAGCATGAGGCCAGATTTCACTAGGAGGCCTGAAATCTGCTCTCAGATAGCACTGCTGAGAGAGTGCTCTCAGAAAGATGAAGAGCTCTCTTGGAGAGATGAACTTAAACACACAAGTGAAAAAGTATATTCATGGTCAGCTACATAACTTAGAAGGATCCTAAGGGCTTTTTAAATGCTTTTGGGAACTGTACTTTCAAACGTTGAACATTTGGGAGCATGCTTGCTTTTGGTGCTCGAACAATAGTTACTTTTGTGATAAAATGATCAGGACACTTATGAGGGTTGTATATATCCTATACAACACTAACTGGCATCAAAGTCTGTTTTCTTTGAAATAAGAACTGATAAACTGAGTTATGGTAAGCAAAATGTATTATTACTATTATTTAAAGAACCATAAAAATAACTTGAGAAGCCTAAGACATTAACAATTGAATGAGATGAAAATAAGACCCAGGGAATGGCACATACCTAGAATTATGAAATGAAAACAGGCTTTTTTGACTTGATAATACACTAAAGAGAAAATTTCCAGATGACTTGATGCTTTTTGTCTTCCTTTTTCCCTGTTTGTACAATAATATTAATTGTGCAATAAGTGTGATGTTTTCCTGCTGCAGCATGGGCAGTCACACATTCAAATAAAAGTTTCCAAAGCCCTTCACCAGGCAGTTACTAAACAGGTCTAAACAGTGTTAGCACCTACATTTTCCTTCTGTAAGCATTTTCACTGTAAAATGTGCTGAAAACATCCTGAAAGGTCAGAGATTCTGCAGTATGACCTTGATACAGCAGCTCACTTTGATTTAATTATCCTCTACTGATGTTATGGAAGTCAATAGGACTTATTCATTTTCCTGTATTAAGTACAAGTTAAGTGTTCTGATGCACGGGAATGCTTTTAAAAGTGTGTTTTATGTTCCACACCTGCCTAAGTGCTTTGCTGAATTGGAGCTGTGGCAATTTACTGTTTTGATTGTCATCATCTATATGATGGAACTTGGAAAGTTAACTAGATATTCTCAAACAAATGAGTGATATCAGGTGCTTAGTCTCTTAATATTTAGGTTTTTTACAAGTCTTTAAACTTTGAGTTCTTAGCTTACTGAAATAACTACTGAAGTTGGCAGAGGCTGCATCTGCAAGAGGGATGTGACCTGAGCAATGAGGAATAAAATGAGGAGATAGGGTAATATTTGGACTAATAGATGATTCATGATATGAAAAGGTTTGAGATCGTGAATGCCAGGACTTGTAGATGTAATTGCTATGTATGTTCATACAATCCCCAGTGTATGTGAAATATGCAGGTGACACCCTTGTCACATTTCATCTGTTATCTGGGATTAAACATCTTTGGATGATGCCTTTGTGTCATGCCACAGTTAATTGGGACTCAGCATTTTAGTTTGGGGTCCCAAAACACTTTTGGTGTAGATAAAAAGAAAAATAGATGCCATTCTATATGAAGACCAATATTTTAACTTTTACATTTTCTATCTATCCACAAGTTCCTTCCAGGTAGGGCATGCTGGAAATGTCCTGTCAAAATTTCATTTAATTAATTGCTGTACAACAAGGAAGGATGCATCCCTGGTAAATTGTGTTTGTTGTCCCTGAGCAGCAATCAGCCCTTCTCAGCCAGTTCTTAAAGAGAACTTTATACTGGGCGTGACACTCTGTGGGAGAGTGATCACCACCTCAGATCAGCTGCTCTGGCCATGATCCCTCCTGGCTTCTTGTGCACTTCCTTGCTGGCTGAGCACGGGAAACAGAAAAATCTTTGACCTGGGCCAAGCAGTGTTCAGCAAAGCCAACGCATCAATATGTTGTCAACATTATTCTCCTGCTAAATCCAAAACACACCTACAGCTTCTGTACCAGCTACCAGAAAGAAAATCATCTCAGCTGGAACTGGGACAGTCTGGTCTAATAGAATACACCTATGCTTTAATAAAAAAAAAAAAAAAATTAGAACCCATTAAAATCAAGCAGTCACCTTGAAAGATTTTATTCCAAAAAGTGTGGTTCTCTGTTTCATAAAAAAGATCATTGAGCAACATCCACAATTGCATGGCTTACAGGACCACTTAAGAACAAATACAACTTAATTTCTTTAAGATTGTTTAAATGAGCTGTCTAGTTAATAAATGTGGTGGTCCCTGAACACAAATGGTAGTCTTGTGTGCAATAATGACCACTGTACAAGTTTTGACCTGTACAAGGGACATAGCTACTGTGATTACTGGGAGCATGTAGCCACAGGGATGGTCATATTGGAAAAACAATCTTTTCAAATGCTTTGAAATTCTTCTGGACACCAGCCGTCGTGTACATTTCCAGGCTCCCATTCTTCCCTCACATCCCCCTTATGGGTTTTTGCTACCATTTCAAAAGGCAAGAGTTTGGCATCTGCCACTTCTGCAGCACCCTTTTGTCAGGGCCAAAAAAAGAACTCTTGCTAAATAGGGATTAAAGACTTCATCTTGGAGGAATGCAAAGTTTGGTGGAGGGACTTGTGGTGTGCTTGGAAGTAAGGACTGTGTTGGATTTCTATTGTCATCTTTGTGATGAAGGGAGGATGTGAATGGTGACCCTTGTCTGTATTGAATACATAGTAAATAATATGGATCATGGGAATCCATTTTAATCAAAGTGGGGAGAAATTTCAGCTTCAAAAGGTAATGCAGAAAAATCTCTGCTTTTATCCACTCTGCCTAGTAGTGTGATATGACAAAGTACCAAGGATCTCGTTCTTAATACAAATGGAGAGAATTTGCTTCAAAGAACAACCTTAATAACATCCTTGTAAGGCCTAACTTGCTCTCAAATTTTCTCATATTATGAATGTCAATGTAGTTTAGGCATGTCATCTCTAATAAGTTTATTCCAAGTTGGGAATCTTGAACAGAGAAAAAGAAAAAAATTTAAAATCCCTCCCATCAGCTTCACTATGTGGGATCTAATAGATGTGTGCAAGTGCACGTGGTGGTTCAGCCCACTGAATAGCACCCCCTGGAACCAAGTTTCTTCTTGCAGACAAAGTATTGTTCTTCCAGCTCTTTTAATGTTGAAGCAGTGTCCTGTTTTTAAAAGTTTAGAAAGAACTTGGCACAGGCTCAGTGTAATAATTTTTGCCTCAGCAGTTTTCTTATCAAATTCTTCTGGGAACCAACTGCAAGGTTGTCCAGTGAAACGAGCATAAAATACACCTACCCAACTAGCTCAGTGCTCTTCTATTCAGTCATGAAGACTGATGAATCAGAGCCAGTTGCTGTGGCAAAATCCAAGTGTAGATATTTGCTGTCCTTGCTAATGGGAGGAAAATATAGTATAACGTTGGCCTAAAGGCTTCAGCTGTGATTCCTTTGTAAGCTGTAGTGCATTAAAAAAAGCTTCAGTCAGCAAGATAACTTAATTTTTATGACCTTTATAAACTGTTTTAGACTGGATCTTGGGAAAATCTCTTTAAGTTTAAATGTGTAAATCCTTTTGTCTCAGGATTGCTAAGCATCTTGAGGACTCCTTTGTTTCAAACTCCAAAATCTATGAAGAAATTCTGTTTGTGACAATTATGGTAAAATTAATGATCAGCTAATGTGGAATTCCAAGGTTTTCAATGGGTCCCATCACTACAATACTGGCCTAATAGAGGGGAGCTGATTTCTCTCAATGTAGGGCTTCTCAGGTTGTGTGTCAGTTGCTGTTCCTACACTTAAAAGCACTGGGAGGAACAAATTGACTTGTCACCACAGTCGTCACTTTGTCCTGCCCCAGCTGCTGCCTTGGCCAAAGAAATTGAAGAGAAGGGCAAACCTCTCTTCTGTGGAAGTGCACAAGTGTAAAAACACTGGGCTGCTTTGAGAAATTGCACTGGAACCGAAGTCACAGCAAATCAAGTGAAACAGGTGAGAAAAAGTAGCTGAGTCTTCAGGTGGGCTTCTTGCCTGTCACAGCTCAGCTCCATGCTAGTGCTTTGTGGTCAAAACTGGCTCTGTGTCTATCTGCATTTCCACACCTGTAGCAGAGGATGGATCATGTACCTGATAACAGCACCTCTGGAACAGCCTGCTGCATGTCAGTGGACCTAGTCTCCTGTGTATCAAAACATTCACTCCTTGGTGTGTGAGCTGATTAGTTTTTAAACTAAGCAATTCAGATTTTGTTTTCCTAATGAATGAATAAAGCAACATGGAAGTAGTAGAATACTGGCAAATTAAGTATCAAGTATATTATGTTGTCTTTGTTTAGGGGGTAAGTTCTGCTAAAGATTCACTGTCCAGAGTTGGATGCTGACACTGTAAAACCCTAAGTACTTTTTGGGTTTTGTAATTTGAAATAATATCTTTAATCAACAGATTTAAGTGGGAAAAGTAACTGACAGGGAGAAGGCTCTTTTTCCTTGTCTGACCAGAATCTGAGTTACAAACAAGCATATTAAAATTTAATATATTTCTCCCAAATACCTCAGTCTAATGTAAGATATTATCCCACCTACAAATTTTGCCTTGCCTTGTTCTCTACAATGAGCATTGATGTGAGCTGACTCAAATAGAAATGTTTCTTTTCTTGCCATGTCAAGCTAAATGAGATGGATTCACCTCATCTTTATGGTGGCTAGAATGATGAGCAGCTATCCTGACTGGTGTTTGATGAGATCACAGGCAAAGAGTTTAAGATTTTTCCTTTAACTTCACTGTATTAACTTGTTGGTGTCTAAGGCTGACATTTTGCTCTCATTTGGTGCAAAATCAAGAAATGTATGTATTTAATCAACTATTAGAAAATGCGGTGGTTACAATACTGACTTCAAAGTAAATTTAATTTCTCTTTTTTGGTACTGTGAGATTGCTTCTTTTTGTGTTGGAGTTTTAGGGTTTTTTTAAGGAAGTAAATAATAGCCCATGGTTGTTGTATAATTAATTCATTTGTGGTTTATAACTTGATAGCCTCATTTGATCACAAACCAAATCAAAAATCTTATTTCAGACTGAATGCAGAAAAGGACACAAAGGTTTTGCACAGCACTAGGAGCAAACAATTGTGCATCTTTTTGGGAAAATAAGACTGGTTAGGGAAGTTTCTTCTGCTTTTAATTTACATGCAAGAAGTTTCTCTAAATATAATTGACCCAACCAGGCATGACTAGTTCTTGTAGTGCTCTTTAGAATACTGAAGAGTGGCTAGAAATGTACAGCCACATCATTTTGTGCAGAAATCTGTACCTTCCTGCACGCTGCTGAACAATACAAAATGCGCTATTGATCATATACATGATTAGATGAAGGTTAGTGGAGGGGATACCCTCTGTAAATTTCCTTTCATCCTGCTAAATGTTGTTACCAGTGTGCTACAGGAAATAAGTGAGTGTAATGATTTTAGAGTGGTGTTATAGTTGGTTATATCAAAAATGAAACACTGCCTGTGTTCCCTTAACAGACTTTACAGTAGTTCCACCATGAAAGATCTGAAGATCATTATTTACTGGAAATAAAAGAACAAGGCAGAAATCGATTACTACGACACTAGATTTATGTCTCCATTGCACTCTATATACATCTCCTATTTGTTCTAACTTCATGGAAGGATATTTAATACGTAATGGAAAGAGGCTTTTGCTTTTGATTTATTTTTTGTTTATTATTTTTGGCATTCCTTGGAGAAATTCTGGAAATCAATACTTGGATGGGAGTATGCCTGGATGTAGGTAGTGACAAGCAGTGGCAATTGATGTATCTGTGTGTTTTTGAGCTGACATACATCTGGCACTCTCAGGACTCTGTTGTTGCAGTACAATGTGCTCAGCCTAAGTGGGGAGAAAATCATATTTCTTCCATCATCTGTTTACATAAAATAAGCCAAGAGGCATAGATAAATTTGGGTAGTTAAGTTCAAGCTTGGAAAGCTGTCCCACTGAAGCATTTAGTTGCAAGTGTACATATTTGTTGCATGAAGATAAGAGATATGGGCAGATGACGGAAAGCATGAGCATAGACTGACTCAAAATGAGGCAGGGGATGGTAGGGGATGCTAAGTGCTTAGAAATTCAAGTTAAGTTACAGATTCCTTGAAAATAGACATGGCTTTTCTTTCTGTCTTTTTATCTGATAGGTGGCACTTCGCTGACTTTTGCTCTTGCCCTAATTCCAGGTCAACATCTTAGATATTGCAGTTTCTGCAGCCATGTGCTAAGGGAAAATGCAAAGCACTGCTCTTCTTAATATAAAATAGTGGGATTTGTTTTAAAAATCCTAAAGTTGGTCACACACTGCAGCATGATTAGACCCTAGAGAAGTTTGAAATTGAAGTCAGTTTGTTGTCTCACAAATACTTTTTGGTAAGATAGCATGTAAACAGTGGATGAAATAAAAGTAGGATCAACTAGCTGGCTGCTTGGTACATGGAAAGGAACAGATCAAAGGCAGGGATGCAATATGTTACAACACAGAGAGCCACAAAGTACCCAAGAAAGAGCACAACATTACCTCAGATCCCCTGCCACCAAAGCTGTGCTCTCACATGATGTAGAACATGAACTTTTCCACAAAAACAACCCCCTTTCCCAACCAAGCATGTGCTCTGGAAGCTTGTTGCTACTCCTTTTTGACTCCTGATGTCTCATTTGTAGAAGGTCTTATTAAAGCTTCACTTGGCTGCGTATAATCTGCATGAACCATGATCTTTGATTGTGCTCTAGACCCTTGTGGGAGCAGTGGCTTCCTTCCTGTGGAGAAGGTTTCAGTGTTGTGTACCTGCAAAATCAGTGCGTGAACTAGTCACTGAGATGTGGCAAGATCAAATCTGATAATTGTCTCATACCTGCTCGCTGTGTGGTGGGCAGGATGGAAGGAAGGGAATGTTTTCTTGATGCCTTCCCCCTCCCCCAGTTTAGATAAATATTTTGAGTATTGTTGGTTCACATTATGATAAGTTTAATCTGTGGGTCAATCGAGACCATTCAAGTTATTGTGGATGGTTGGTCCTATGAATCACCACTAGGCTTCACGCAGGAAAAATACCTATTTTTTAATTCAGGGGAAACTTGGAAACCCTGTACTTGCATGGCTTTGTAAAACATTAAAATGCTTCCCTTTCTACACAGATTAGTTTGTGACAAAGGGAAAAAAAAACACTCGTGTTGTTTCCCAGACTGAAATGTTTATTCCCTTTGTTCCTTGTTGGTTTTAGTCATGATGATGAGCAGCAGATGGCCAACCACAGTAGTTTGGTGTTTTTCCTCTTCAGTGCTGACCTGTGCTAGCTCAAATTCCAGATATTATGTGTGGTTGTGCAGTTTTGAAAAAACCTCTACCTTGCTAAAGCATCTCTCAATAACCATTTCTAGCTGATATACGTCGCTTTACAAAAAAGAGTCAGCATCAGCTGAAGTCTAACACTGCATGCCCACCAGGGCTTCCTGGAGCAGGAATCAATATTCTCAGGTAAGTTTATGAGGATGCCGTGAAACCTTCTAAATGCAGTGGCATTCTCTTCAACCTTTCTTGCAGCCCATCAATTCCAGACTAAAAGATCAGTCTTACTGTAGGAAAAGCCCACTCTTCAGTTAAGATTTTTTCTTACTTTTCCTGCTAGGGGGTGGGTGGAGATGTTTGTTTTGGCAGGATTTGTTCCTGTATAACAAAGCTAGCCAAAAGACCCAGAGGACAGCCCTTCTGTGTTCATGTCTTGCTATTTTTATTTCTGAATCCTCTCTGGTAAATCAGAGGTATTTTGGGGCTTGTGAATGTCTGCTCCAAGTAGTGAAACAGCCAGCGGTGATGCACAATCTGTCCTGAGCTGGCAGGGCATAAATGGAACTCCAAAAGTAAGTTCCACATTACATTGTTAACAATTTCCTGCTTTGCTGTCATTCCTTCTAAAATAACTCCAGTTTTCCATGAAGAACTCCATGAGATTAGAAAGCAACAGCAAAGAGAATGCCTGTCTTTTAAACACCTTAATGCTGGCTTTCCTCTTTGAGCATGTATGCAAAGCTTCTCACATATTTGGTTGTCTGAATCCAGGCAAAAAGCAGTTCTGGTATCTGTGGCTGGATGTTTCTCTACCCCAAACGTAGCTAGGCAAGAAGCTTCAGCAACATTATGTGTCTCAACCACTTTGGAGCGGAGCTTCTGGAAACTTGTTTCATGAATGGTCAGTTGTTTTAAAAATTGTCAGCATTAGCATAGCTCCATTCACCCTGGTGCTCTGGCTCCAAATAGAAAGTATTTGGCTATTGCTGAGCAGTTCTGAATGCAGGTCTCTAATATTCTATGGAAAAACTGTCACCAAATGTATATGCCTTCATGTATATTCATGTATATTCATAAATTACTTGAGAAGTTCAGCATATAATAAAGGGGATGGAAGGAGAGGAGGAAATACAAAGTAAAAATCTTGAAAAATACAATGGAAATGTATAAGCACCTTTTTAAAAAAAGTGAGTAGTTCAAAGTGAAGAACTTTATCATCCAATTTCTATGGCAATTTCTAACCCTGAATTCTGAGTGAAAGCCTTTTTGCCAGAGTCAAATCTCACCCCAGGGGAAAATTGTATGAATCCTTCATGTTAGGCTGGATGTGAGTGCAGAAGTGATGTTCCTTCTATTTTTTTTCTGTGAACTGAAAGGGTTTTGTCTTGTAAAATTGCTTCTAGGACTATGACAATTTACTTTCCCACACCTGGAGCATTCTGAGCACTGTCTTCCATGTTATGCTCAGGGTAGTTGTCAGGTAGCAGCATAACCAAAGAGAAGGTCGAGTTGGATTAAGGGGACGTTTCCATCTTCACTTTTTTTGAGGCTGTGCCCTTGGAGTTGGCAGCTGCCAGTGGGTTGCTGGTATTGGACTGTAGGGAGGATTTTATCTGGACAGTTTAAAAAGACATGGGGAATGCACTGAAGGAAGGGATTTATGTAAACAGCAAGTATGTTGATGGTAATTTGGTATGAGGTCTTGCTGTGTGTTAGGTTAAGTGGAAGCTGCTGTTTGTTAATGACTTGCCAGCATCGTAATTCCGCAAATGGATTTATTACGACGTACTACTCTGAGGACAACTGCCCCCTTAGTTTTGCCTCACAGTTCCTCTACTTGGGGAAACCTGGCATCAAACACGATGCCAAAAGCAATCAGAGCTATTCCCTGGGCAGGCAAGTCTCTTGTGCCTCTGCCTGCATGAAAACCTGCTGCAGCACAGCTGCACCTCTGCCCTTTGGGTCGGTGCTCTGACAGCAGCCTTCCTCTCTCACGTAGTTTTTAGAACTAAACCACAAGCAACTGGATTCCAGATAATCCCAGACTCTAGTGTCTCTAAGGACCAGATTTTAGCAATTCATTAGCACCTCATTAGGTGAGGTTTGTGTGGGATTAGGGGGTGTTGGTGAGCGGTATTGGCCAAAGCAGCAGATGGGAACTGTGGAGGAGCTCTGATTTTCTCTGAGGCATCTCAGTGCTCCTCCAGCTCTGTCATTGCACCCATCACTATGGCCAGCTCCCTCCCCTCTCTGGGTTCTTATTCTCCAGAAAATAAGCACATTTGTGATGCAACTGTTCTGCCTTGCCTGACAGTAATCATAGATACTTTTGGACTCTTTTTGGAATGAGAGCTGGAAACACAACATATAGCTGGGTCAGGGAAAAAAAGGCAGATTCTTGTTGTGCTCCATCCACCAGGTATGGGATTACCACACAACTTCAAGAGGAAGGGGTGCAGTAGCCCCTCCAGAAGGCTGTTTGTTTTGGTTTCCTTTAGTTAAAGGCATACTTCAGTTCTAGAGAAGCCTCAAATTCTTTTCCTTTGATTCTACTGGTTTTAGGGCAAGCAATAACATATTTGTGCTCTATCAGTTTAGAGGCGACTGTAAACAAATGAAAATATAGGATTAAAATAAGAAAATTAATTCTAACCATCAAGTTCATCACAAAGAAGTACAGTACATTGTGCTTCTGCATCTCAAGTGATCTGTGTTTGTGTATATATATAAAAATATGCACGTAAACACATGTTTTCCACACTGACACTTCCAGCTTTGCACCCAGAGCACACCAGCAAGCTAAATTCCATTCCAGAAGAGAACACACACTGTCTGTAGATCACCCTCTGTGTTGGAAGCCTGACCCAGTTCCAGCTTGGATTATTTCTGTCCTGTTTTTTTTTGTTTATTTGTTTGGGGTTTTTGTTTGGTTTTGGGGTTTTGTTTGTTTGTTGTTATTTTGGGGGTGTTTGATTTTGTTTTGTGGGGGGGGTTTGTTTGTTTTGGGGTTTGTGTTTGTTTTTTTTGTGAGGATGGGAAGGACAAACTCTTCTCTGGAAGTACTGCCAGTCATATAAGTGGTGACACAGACCTTATGCAGCACATGACAAGAGATAGGCTCTTACACGGTCAAAGTCGGGAGGCTGTAAGGATCCATCACCTAAATTAATGAACTTTCGTATGAATGTGTTCAGAAAATCACTGTATGGAACCCCACCTGGCCCCATCCTTTGCTCTGAAGAGCAACTGAGGTACCATTTTCCCCCAGCAGCTCCAACAAGCAGAAGAAACCACCACAAGCGGAGCCCTTTAATCCTGTCACTGCATAAAGACAGCAGGATTTAATCAAGAACAGTTTGTTGAGGAAGGATTTCTGGCCTGAAAGCACAATGTAAGACTTAGCACAACTCTTAGTAACTCTTCTCTGACTCCCTCTGCTTGCAGGCTTCCCCTTCAGGACCAAGTGTCTGTGACACCATGGTCATAATTCAAAGCGTTCTCTAAATAAATTATAAATAAAGCCAGTGAAGAGTTAAATGCATCATATATTAGATTTCAGTGATGAAGCCTCTGATTAATATAATGAAAAGCCTGGTTTAATTGCATTACCTTCCATTAGCTACCATCTTCCTCTTTTTTATAATTGTTTCTAAGGCTCTGTGTACTTTATCCCTGCTGGGACTTTCATCCCACATTTATTCAAGTGAGACTTCTGCTTTCAAAACTGCATCTTTCATCAATCTCCCATTAATTAGCCAAATGCCACATCATATTATACATTGATGCATTCCGTCAGGTATGTGCCATAACAAGAGGAGAGCCCATGGTCTGTCCCAGCTCCTCTCGGGAGCTGGTCATTGGTATTCCAGGATAAGTCAGCTTACTGTAATTTGAAATTGGTCTGCTGTCCCATTAGGAATCTGCCTGATCAATACCAAGTGAATTAGAGTTTCAGTGATCTGATTAACTCCCCATTATTTTCTACCATGGCTGGTTTAGAATGCATGATGAGACAATATTCCAGTTTCTTTGTTTTATCCCAGTTTAAATGAAATATAGACATCTGAGGAAGCAGTGGCTGTGCATTTGATTTGGCTGTGGTATTATAAAGTCAAACACTGTAAGTGTCTGCCTTGCATTGACAGCTGAGGGCAAAAGCTCCCATATCACATAGAAGGATAGCAGGAGGCTGGAGAGAATGGGGCATCTTTCCACACTACTGTTCCTTTCTGGCTTATCCATTCTGTGCCTTGGTTGGGCAGCCTTGGGCAGACTTTTCTAACTTAGGGTAGTAGTTAGTAGCTGGGTTGGTAGGTGGCCACACCATTTCTGGTCCTACACATCTGTAAGCCAAGACTTAGAGGTGGGAAACTCTCTGTATTGAGTCTCTGACTATGAGCCTGAGAAAGGGTCTAGAAGATGTGCAGTGGAAATGTGAGATTTTCTCTAATTCATGGCATCTCTGCCATCATGAAAGAGGGAAGTTAGGGAATCTCATCAAGTTTTGTTAGATCACAAGTTCTTTACCTTCAAGACACGGATGATTATTTTGTGTTGGCAGCTTGTGGATGCAATCCATAAATGGAGCTTCCAGTTGCTGTTTTATTGCAAGTATATAACAATGGGAAACAGGACCAGAAAAAAGGCCTAATTTTGTGAGTCTAGAAGGCAGATTTTAAATAGAAGGCTTGCTGGCTTTGGTTCATTTGCTAATCTTGAAATGATGTTAACAGATCCCACTTATCAACTCTTTTGCCTTTGTAATAGCTGGGGGTGTTTCAGCAAGGTATTCTTAAGTAAAGAAATTGCCCCTAAAATATCAGGCCTTTCCACCTAAACACACAAAAGACAAAAAGGAAGAGGTTTCTCATTGTGCTTAGATACTCAAATAGAGGGTTTGGACCCAAAGCTGTATTTTAAAATGTACAGTCTTAGTGTGCCAGCAGACAAGAATTAAAAATACTTTAAAAATTAGAAAATTATTTGGGGAATGCTGCATATGCATTTATTTTAGGAGACAAAATCTTGTTTGTTTTCTCCTTCAAGGTGTTCATAATGTCTTAGCCCCTTTACTGCATTTTGGGGCTTCAAGTTATGAGCAGGGCTGCACATTTTATGTGCCAATAGGCAAAAAGCAGGTAAAAATCTGCTTAATATGTGCAATGTGTGTATTAATATTAATTTCTCTCTTTTGAAAATTGATATAGATTTGCTGAGTAGTACATGTATAATACATAAATGCATACATAAAACCTTAATGTGGACATACTCTCGTGCCTTCTGCCAGTGTACATTGACATAATTTTAGTATTTCTTCATTGCTGCTTCATGGACTGTTTGCAGGCTGTGTTTTTTGGGGACTATCCTTGTTTGGGGGGGACTGTGTTTATTTAGGGTTTGTTTGGTTCCTTTTTTTTTGGTTGGGATTTTTTTGGTGTATATTCATGGGGTTTTCTCCTTTGAGAATAGAAAATATAAGAGAGGAGACTTGTAAGTGCTGGGAACTTGAGTCATCTGTGGGCAGTGAAACTGAAAACTCTGACTCCCAAAGTTCAGCCTCTTCAGAGGTCCTGGTGCAGGATGACACCGATGGGATGGTAAAGCTCTGTACGTAGCCCACTAGAGGGTGACAAAGCCTAATGTTAGGGACATGGAGGTGACACTGGGCATCCAGAGCCCTTGGCATCTCCTTGCCAGCTTGGGGTGCACGCTCTGGTCCACCCACCAGGCTTGATGTCCATGTTTAATGGCATAAACAATCCCTGCCTGAGAAAGATGAGCTGAACCTTCTCAGAAATCTCCTCAGGGAATCATGAAATGGAGGAAACAACAAAAAAATTATGGGAAAAAATAATAAAGCAGGTGCAGGACAGCTGACTTGATGCCCAGTACCATATGCAAGGGCTGAAAACAATGCATTACAGGGTCAGTTTTACCAGCAAATAAGACAAGAAGCTGCACAGGGATGTCCACAAACTGACTTTGTGAGCCAACTGGTTTATTCCAAACCCACTGGAGTTGGTGAGAAGGTGGTCTGTTGACTTGGCTGGGTTTCAGTCATGACCACAGCAGAAAGGCACATTGTAGTGTGGTCCACCAAACACAGCTCACCCTTGGGCTGGAAAGCAAGCACCATTTCTTGGGTTTGTGGGGTTTAGACTCATGAAGATAAAAATAACACATTTCCAGGAGAAATATTGCGAGCTCTGGACTGTGTGTAGTTTAATGTTTGAGTGCTATGGACTGTCTCAGTATTTGTCAGGGATCAAGGCAAGAAAACAGGAAGAGGAGAAAAAGGAGTATTGGTAAACATCCATGTAAAATGTTGGGCTAAACTAACAACAAAACAATTTTATAATTTAGAAGTATTGCTTTAAGTAGCTTTAAAAGTATTGCTAAAAGTAGCTTTAAAAAAGGGCTAGTCATCTTTGGAATTGTGGAAACTGTGGAATCCTAAATAAAAAATCTGTAGGATTTGAAAGAAGTTTGTGACAAATTTCAGATGTGATTTATTACTTCAATGTTTTATTATTATTTCTGAGAAACCCATATAGGACTCTATTAATTAAAACTCAGACTGACACTTTGGCTCCATAAGATTTAGGAATTAGTGTGATTTTATCTCATTAGTGCATTTATTGCAGTGTTCGTTCTTTTAATTACGCATTAAGTCCCTCCAAGGTGAGTTTTATCATCCCATAATGCATCTAGGCTTTTGCTACTTGCCTAAATACACATTAGGGGATGACAGCCACTTTGGAGAAACCTTAATTGTGTTATCACTGAAGTTTGAGGCTTTTATTTGTCTGGGTTTGGGTGACAGGTTTGAATTTCTTTAGGGGCCTGCTGCAAGGAAACACTGTGATGTCAGTTGTGTCTGTGGGGGTAGGAAGGCTGAATTCAAAGGGCTTGAGAAAGACCTGACCCAGTGCCCAAAGAGGTTCCCACTGGTCCTGGAAGCCTTTGGAATGGGATCCAGGATGTGGTGCTGAGCACACAGCAAGGATTGTTGACGTACCTCACATCACACCTGAGCCTCCCAGCCAACTGGTCAGGCTAGTGGTGGTGCCATCTCACATGGCCAGCTGAACTGGAAAGTGGCTGCTGCTCCTGGATGTAAGGCTCAGATCCCCTGGGGGCCTCTGCTTCCCATGTAAGATATGGAGGGATTGAGTCCAGGCTTCTGTGGTGCTAGCTGGTCATCACTTTAATGGAAACAAGGGGGTGTCCTGTATGTATACACACATGCCATATGCACACACCTGTGTGTATACACATAAACGTACATGTGGACGTATAGAAAATTGGGTCATTTTTGCCCCAAAGGATTTGCGGCGCTAGCACTTGCAGAACACTGGGTGAGCACACAAAGAAGTGATGTACAGTGATGTACAGTGACCAAAGAGAAGATTTCTATAAAGTTGTCCCTGCAGACATGCTCAGCTGTGCATACAGTCCTGTTTAAATAGCTGTGGGTACAATATGGGTATGTGCATGCCTCTCAAAGGGGCAGAGGTGATATCGTCAGACTATTTCAATAAACCATTTTGCTGTCACCAGATGGCAATGTAATGATATTTTGCCATTATTTTACCTTGATATGTCACTGCCAACTTGTGCTACTTGGTGTTTCCCTGTAAGGCCTCAATAAAACAGTTAAATTTTAATTTAAAAAAACACAACAAACCAACAGTTTCTGTTTCCATTTTATTTTGTTGCTAACTTCTTTATTTAAAAGAATAACTTTATTAATTTAGAAGAGTGAAGGAATTAAGAAATTTGCTGCAAATGTCTGCCTTACAGGTCCAAACCTCCCAGGTCAAATAGAAAACCTTGTGACTTATTGTCATAGCTGTTACTGCTATTAACAATAATATGTGAACTTTTTTCTTAAGTGTATTGTGACTGTAAAATGAATGAGTTGGGCAGCAATACAGACTTCTCTCAGTAAAATGAAAAGGCTGAAAAGTGGTGATACAAGTCAGACTAAATACCTAGAAATTAGGAAAAATTATTGCTATTTTCCTGACCTGTGTTACTTCTGACTTAGTGGGAATTATGTGCAATTTAATTAAATTGGGGAGCTCAGATAACATCTAAAAATCTCAACAAAAAGACTTCTAGGCTTATTAGCTATTATTATGAAGCTGGGATATTCTCGTGTTTTTCAATCTATAAAAGAAAAAGAGAATAATTTTTATTTTTCTCAATGCTAGTACAAAATATAACCTAAAAATAACCACCACGTGGTTCCTGGACTGGACCTGACACTTTGAGACAATCTAGTCAGAAAATCTGATGCTTTTCTATGCAGGTATAAATCAAAAGGTGTTCCCCTGAAGTAAGTTTGAACTGTGTTTGCATGGAAGTGCCCTGAGGAGCAACTGAGTCACATACAGTAGTGCTTATTAAGTAATATGGGGCATTTGTGATTTAGTGCTGCCAAATTAATTTCTCTAGATTTCAGTTTTCCCCTCTGTAGGCAATCCTAGTGCTGTCCCCTAGGAGAGTGATAAGATTACTCTGTACGATTGCAGTGAAGCTGTAGGTGGAGGTCCAGGTGTAGGGACTTGCCCCTTCCTATATAAAGAGATTGGCAATTATGAATATAATCTGAGGAAAAGTTAACTTGCCCTGCTTCAGTAATGAAAAGTCATCTACTTTTCCAACAAATTACAAGAAAAGGTTTTTTTATTGTATGAGAAGTCCAGCCTAACATTCTGTACAGGGTGCAGGAATCACCTTTTGATCCCAAATATGGATGCTCAAGTTTGTAAATTTAATAAAAAAGATAAATCCCCCTGTGGCAGTGCTTATACCAGAAGCAATAAACTCTGATTAGATCTCAGTATTTTTGTATCAGAGTCTCTTTGGCTTGCACGGAGGTGAGAGCTCTGGATGAGATAATGGCTTCAGAAAATGCTGGAGCATATGAAGTTTAAAGACCCATTCAGACCTCACAATGTCTAGGAAATTAAAATAATCAAGAAAGTTTTCTGTCACTGTCCCCTGTCTGTTTTAACTGTCTGTGCCCTTTCATCATTTGTTCCTACATAACTGAGGCTGTATCTGTGCTCCTATTTCATGGTGTTTGGGCCTGCTTGTGATGAATATCTCCATCAGCTCATCTTTATTAACCTATAAAGCAGTGAAGAGTCCTAACCAAGAAATCAGGTGCCATCAAAACATCAGAGATGCTTCTGGTGTTTGTGTCTTATTGTTGCCACTCACAGCTGAGGAAAATGAATATCTAAGAAGTGTAATAATATGTTTGTCATGCATTTCTCTCAGAACAAGCAGTTAAAGAAGGGGAAAGATTAGAGTGAAAGGCAGGGAGGACCCTGTTGTGTTTCCTCAGGCAGGCTTCATTGGCTTTAACTGGTACTAAAATGCAGCTGTATTTGTGCAAAGACGACTGATGACTAACCAAACCTCTAAACTGAGATTTGAGTCAGCAACTTTTACAAAGTCACCTTCATGAGTGGAAGAACACCTGTAGAGATTGCAGCAATAAGCTCCTTGATATGAACTGAGTTGAAAGAAACAGAGATTAGAAAGTCTGCAGCTTTTTTTAAAAGCCAGGGAAATGCTCTGTATTCAGTTTTGAATTTGGAAGAAGACATATATGGTAGTTTATAAATACTTTTGCAGTGAGTATTCTCAGACTTCAGTCGTGGTTTGGACAAAAAATTGCTCCTACTTGCCTTTTCTCACTGTGCCTATTATGTGAAGCTAATGAATTTACAGAAAGAAAATAATTCATCAATATTCTGTGCTATTGCCAAAAAAAACCCCCAAACATTAGTCAGCAGATACGTGGAATCCCTTGAGAACTGGACTTATGTATTGGAAAGTCATTTCCTGAGTGAAAGACTTCTTATGCTGAGCTGAGGTGCTTGAAGCTCTGGGTGTTCCTGCACTGCAGATTTCCAGGCCTTTATTCCCATTGCAGCGAGGCAGCTGCTTATCATACAACAGCAATTTCTTTATTTTGCTTGAGCAATATCAAAATATTACGCCTGATGCCCATGCTTAAATCTCTGGTTTCTGGGTTGCCAGTGCTCATTGCTGGGTCATGTTGAACTTCTCATCCACCAACACCCCCAGTCCTTCTCCTCAGGGCTGCTCTCAATCCCTTTGCGGCCCAGCCTCTACTTGTGCTTGGGATTGCCCTGACCCAGGTGCACAGCCTTGAACTCGGCCTTTTTGAACTTCAAGTGGCAAATCTCCTCAACTACAGTGCTTGAAGCAGCAGAAGCCTCAGGTGTGTTACAAGAGGATGTATGTGTGAGGGAAGATTGTCCTCTCACAGCTTTTGGAGAGGTCTATTTGCAGCAGCAAGGATGGTGCCTTACACTGGAGCGCCTGTGCGTATTCAATCGCAGACGGTTTTGCAGACGGCATCAGCTCAATTGAGAAAATAAGTGCAAATGTAATCACAAACCAAGGAACAGTTGCCTGAGAGCGTTACATAAAGTGAGTCTGAAAGTCCCTCATAAAGGACAGGATAATAAAGAGAGTGGTGGGGAAGGGGCAGGCTATTAATCCATACGTCATTGATGCCAAATGAATCTTCTGCAATTGAACATCTTCCAGCAGAGATATTCACCAGTCCAAGCATAGAGCTTGGCCTATCTTCCACCCTACTCTCTGATTTCTAGGGAAAGAGCAATAAATATTTTTCAGGAAAGTGTAACTGGTGTAAACAGGATTGAACTGGAGCAGTTCAGGAAGCACTGAGTGTGACAAATCCTCCTGTTCATGAGACAAGCAAGCTCTCTGTAAAGCTGTATAGAACTACCTCATCCCAAACATCCTAAAGACTGTAGACAGAACTTGTGGCAGAAGTTGGCTATTTTCTCATAATTTTGAGGTAAATACTTCCAGATTCTCTGATCATATCAACAGACTTGGGATGCTTGGAGTCAATGATGCAACACTGGGGGTCAGATGGGGATCTGGACTGTCAGGTTGGAACCTGATCCACGCTCTGTCCTTGCCTGATTTAGGTCAGACCATGAGGGAAAGGTTTCACTTCACCACTGAAAAAACAGAGTTGTCTTTGCCCTTCTAGAGAAACTGGCTGCCAAACTTGCTTTTGCAATTTTTGAATGAAAAAGCATCAGAGAGTGGGAGGATGGGCTCCTACACAAGGTGGCTTTTTATTGAATTTTTGTTTGCTCAGACTCCTTTTAGGTGGAGAGAGTGAAGCCCAGGTGAACCTGCTCAAGCTGGCTGATGAGGCCTGGAGACAGCTAGGATGTGGTGTCACTGCCCATCTTGGTGTTTCTTGTCTCCCAACAAACTGAGGGATCTGCTCCTGTGGCACACTGCAATGTAGACATGTGCAAGGATGGGACTTGTGCTTCGCTTTCCTCCCCTTCCTACCAGGGACCATATCAAAAGATCCTTTGTAAAGCAAGTTTATAAATAATTTAACGTCAGATATAAAAAGCTTTTACCTTTTTTTTTATCTGGCCTTTTTTTTTTTTGTTAATCTGTCTACATGAAAAACATTCCTAGCAAAGTTCACATAGAGAAGGCTTAAAGTTATTATTAGGCACATAAATTGCTTCCTCATTTATATGCAGGAAAATTTCTTTAATTTATTAATCTGATTTGCATAGAAAATTATGGCACTCATCACTGAGAAGTCTCATTTAGGAAAGGTTTTATAAAGCTGTGACTAATTAGAAATAGAAGAAGATACATAAATGTGTTTAACTTTTTACCTTTCAAAACTTTTTTTCTTTAGATGAAAAAAAAAACTTTAAAAAGGTACCTATTGCAAGAATCTGGAGCTTGTTTGAAAATTGCTTCAAAAATACATATTTTGTCTTATATTTAATTCAGGACAGAGGAAAAAGACTGTTGAACTTAAGTTTTAAAGTTCACAAGGGAGAAAAAATAGCTTAGAGGAGCTGTTCTGTGGTAATGTACGAAGACACTTAATTAACTTGGTCTTCATTTAAAACCATAGTGTAAATCTTTTCAAAATGAATCAAAGTCTCTGCTGAATTACATCTTAGCCAAGTTTTACAGTCAAAAGGCTCTTAAATCAGTAAGACCTGTCACTGTGAGAGCTGTGGTAGTGTTTTCACATTCTCTGCAAGCTCATATGCTCTTGGACTTGAAAGTGTTTTCCCTGGGTCCATTTGCTCTAGCAACAGCTGGCTGTTAGAGGCAGCACATTAGCAGCTCACAATTAAACAATATTCCAGCTAATTTGAGCTTGGGCAGATGAAGAACATCAGTGACAGTGAATTTCCTCCCTCCCACCCTCTGTTTGTTCAGTTTTAAAAAAACTTTATTTTACTTTAATTGCTCCTTAGAGACAAGGTTGCTAGAATTCTCTCTTCATCACAATGTCCAGCTGAGAAATTGTTCTCCCATCTTGCTGAGGGAAAAGGAGAGAGCGTTCAGCCCACACATGCTGCAGATGTGCAAGGGGGCAAACTGGGGGAAGCAATGACAATTAAAGAACATATGGTCAAAAATAAATCTGTACAGTAGTGCCAGTCCATATTAATCACAAGATTAGAATAACAGTGTATCTGTACAAGTAGCATGCTAAATCTCCTATTACATTTACTAGCCTTCATATATCTGGATCTGCATGTTTATCAGGGTGTCTTATATGATGTAGTATATGAAGTGAGGGAGAATTTATAGTGCGTTTAGCGTAAACGGGCCTGATAAAAACCAAAGAAAAAGGGCTGGTAAAACGTTAACATCTGGAAAGATGTATGTCACTGGAACAGCACACACCAAAGAGGTGTGTGAATGTTTGAAAGGACAATGAAATTCAAGATTCATCTTAGCAGAACTGTAGTATGCCAAGCTCTTCACGCAGCTGGGTAAAAATGTAAGTTTTCCTCTCAGGTTTAGCACTGCAAGGAGGCTTCTTGCCATAGCATTGTCATCAAGCTGCTTTGAGATCTTGGGGGTTTGTTAGTGGGATTTTTTGTAGGAATAGCTTCATACGTTTTTTGGAAGGGTCTGTTTTGTCCTGGGCATGTGGTCTTTGGGGGGACTGAGGGAAAGGCAGAACTAAACCAGGAGAGATTTTTAGTGTGCATGAGTTTTATCAACCAAAGCAACACTTCTAACAAGTCTCCTTCTGCTACTTGCATTCTGCAGGAGAGGGCAGGTAGGGAACTGATGGCACTAGCTGTAGCATGACGTTTGTAGCCTGGTCTATGTTAGAAGTGCATGCTCTGGACTGGGAACTGGTGCTCCACTTGTAAGCGTGAAATGTAAATTTTGGGATGTTCTAACACTGTCTTAGGCTTTGAAACACCCTTTCCAAAATGGCTGCTCTTCCATCATCCAGGATAGTGCAGATCTCTAAAAAGTGAATTATCTCTTAAAAATTAAACCAGTGCGATTCTCTACTGTAAAAATTAAACACTTAAGTATCCATGATAAAACATATGAGATTTTTCCTATCAGGCCTTCCATGAAGCTGTAAACTTTCTGTAACCTGGTTTTCCCAGAGGTAACAAGAAAAGGGAATAATTCCCCTTGAGGAAGGATGGTGTCCCGTGGGAGGCAGGTGGGTAACGGGGATACTGGGTTGGGAGTAGCAGCCACACCAGGCAGAGTTCTGTGTACTGCAGTGTCACAGACTGTTTGGGGTTACTCAGCCTCAAGCTTGAAAGAAGGCAAAACCTGCTGTAGAGGAGAAGCTCTTTTAGACTACCAGAATTCCCCTGTGATTCTTGAGATTTTTTTTTTAAGGTTAAAAAGTTTTCATTATCCCATTGGTAGTGACTTCAAAGGAAGGATCATCACAAGTCTCAGGCTAAGCCATAAAAGCAGATGCTCCACGTTAACTTTGAGACCTATTCCTGTATTCCTTGATCAGATGCCTGCCCTTAACACCTTGCTTCTCTTCACCTGGATTGTACTTTTTGTCTTCATCACCTACCCTTCAGAGTTCTGAGCAAGCCTCTGTATTTCTCATTTGCAGAAATAGAATTATCTAGAAGGAAATATAAAGAATACACAAAATATTATCAGAAGTACAGGACATCCTTGTTGCTGGCAATAGTCACACCCATTTATAAGTTTGTCTCTGTGTGGCTGCACATGCTAGGGCTGGTTTGTGCAGGATAGGAATGGAGCTGCTTCAGAAGCACTCAGAATGCTAGTGAGGTGTCTGATGGAGACACACTTCATGCAACAGGAAAGAGAATAGAATTGTTTTTTTAAAATCAGCTCCCAAAATAGACAACTTTTTGACTTGATATTTCAATAGATATGGAATTGTTTATCTGCTTTGCAATTCACACAATCTCACTAATCCCTCAGACAAGAAATACCACAATGGTGTCTCTGTCTGTTTGCTCCTGTTCTGCCACTGATCTCCATGTTTTAGCTCTACACTTATTAAGTGCCTACAGTAAGAAAAGAAATTAAAATTTCCCCTGCTCATTTAAGCACCTCAGGTGGTCTACGGTCTTATGCCAGATTTTTGAGTAAAAAGGGGATGCAATTTTCCTTGAATGAAAGCTTTTTAAAGTTTTTCTTGTAAAAGCACCTGCAGAAAACTTTTCAGATATTCTGACAGCCACTTCTCTTTAGTTGCATCAGAATATCTGTGTAAAAATGATAACTGAGAATGAACAGGCTGCATGCTTGGTGCTGCATTGTGATGTTGATAGATTTGAGTACAAGCAGAACAACTTAGAAGGGCTGAGCTGCTGAAGCACTACTAAATTCCTCAGAATGGAAAGCAGTTATTGCACTGTTGAAGCTTTCTTAGGTGGACAAGAACTTTCTGCTGGTCAGCATCTCATTTTTCATGCCAAATCTTCTGTTCTTTCCTGTTTCCTCCCCAGCACATGATATGTGTGCAGCAGCATTCCTAGATTTACTGCTTTGCATCTGAATGAGGAAGCAGCTGCCAATGCTGTGATGATGCATGCAATCTAAGGCTGCCAGCTTTTTATTCCAGTCTGTGGGGGTTTTCTGTGGCTTTTACAGTGGAGCTTATTGGGCATGGTCAGAGTTTTAGGATGGGCTGGGGACACAGTTAAAATACGGTTAATGGGATGTCTACATACTCAAAGACTTGCAAATGCTTAAAATGAACTAAATAAGGTCCTGATGTAGGTAGGAGGGATTTTTTTTTCTGCATGTCTGCTTTCATAGAAATGTTTCTGATGAGTTTCTTTGTTTGTATATGATAGTTTCTGGACAGTGTTTGAGGCTATAAACAGTGTTGGTAACAGAGGTTACAGCCAAAAACGTCACTTTGGTTTATGACTCAATTTTTGTGGCAGAATGCACAGAAATTGGTCCTGATTAACAAAATATGATTTTGTTAATGAACAGACTGTGAAAAAAACCCTCATATTTCTCCCTGGCTTTTTTCTTTTCTTACTTTTTTTGAACTAAATCTTGCTACTGAGTAAGTGCAATTCAGCTTAGTTATGGTCCCTGTGCCTGTGTTTGGTACTCTGCCTTGGAGTTTCTCTCTCCAGGCTGAACTCCGTCTCAGTAGGCATGAAACTCCCCCAAAAGTGTCTTTTCCTCGGTATTTGTGAAATGTGGGAGATTTCTGCAGTAGAGAGCATTAATAAGAGCTATGAAAGGAGTTTGGGGCTTCATCTCCATTGGTCTGGCAAATGAAGTTTATTTGCAGTGAAGCTGAAAAAGGACTCTACCTGCTGCAGGGAGTAACAGGATAAGAGAGAGATGCAAAAGTTCTGTGATTATTTTCAATAAATTACAAATCTTTTTCGTTTAGAAAAACAATTTGCACACAAATGTGAACAGAAGTTCATATTTAAATAGCTAAAAAGGTCACTTGTAGCCAGAACATTGATCTGTCTGCTTGTTTCTCTAGACATAAGTGGAATAAGTTGCTGTATTTAGCTTGAATTCTGCATTCCTGTCTAAGCCTTAAGCAAAATCCAGAGCTCTTTTGGTCACAGTCTTTCCTTGGGTATCTGTTTATTCACCTCAGCTGATAGTCTGCGTTTCTTGTCAGTCTTTCTCATATTGAATGTAGCTCTTGAACTGTTGACATGGCAAGTGGGCTTCCTCTCCTGTCCCCAGCTTTCTCTGCAGATGTATAATTTGCTTTGTGTGAGAATTGAGTGTTTGTACTTAATACATCCCTATGCAAGACTAGAGACATCTTTAAGATAGATGTGCCAGTACTGATGTTAGAGAAAAGGAATTTGCCTCTTGGGTTGTCTGAATTGATGGATTGACAAGTACTTGAAATTTCCTTACTGCCGGTCAAAGATGTCAGGTTAATGATTTTTGTTATCCACACAGAAAATACAAAAACGTGGGTCATACCAGGCAACCTAAGAGTTTTCTTCCTTCTCTGACAGTCCAGATCCCACTAAAATTAATGTGAGGGCACATCCTGTCTCAGTCTTAACCTGAAGAAATTGTTCTGTGGGTGAACAACTTGTTAACCTTCATGAACCCTGGGTTTCTCCCTCCAGTGGCTTCAAATACCTCCAGTGCCAGTGCAGAACCTCATCCAAAGAACAAGATACATATTCATGGGACATCTCTCTTAGGAATGGGGTGGAAATCTGGTTTTCTTTATATTCTCACTTAAAAAAAAAAAAAGGATTTTTATAAGGAATGGCACAAACAGCTGAAGCAGGAGGACTGAACAGTATCTTGACTTAAAAGCTGCTGTTTCAAGGTGAGAGCATGTTTGCTCATGGGGTCAGGTCCAGCAGCAGTGTTCTGGCCAGTCATTCCATCTGACTCTGTTGTCAATAAAGGGTTAGAAACAACAAGACAGTCCCCTGCAATTGAAATGGATGTTAGTGCAAAAGAATTCCGAGCTGTATGAAAAGAATTGTAGCTTATGCTGGAGCAACTGTCGTTCATGTTAATGTTCCTACATCCTGTGCAGCAGAGAAACTGTCATCCTCACAGGAGACAGGACTCATGTCCTGTTGCATAAATCCATGCTTGATGTTGATCTTGTATTTAAATGCATTGCTGAAGTTGGTGGTGTTTGCATAAGACCAACAAGGAATTGTCAATATAGAAGAAAAATTGAGTGATGGCTCTTATTGTACTGTTAGAAGTACTGTGTTGATTCCAGTGATATTCATGAAAAATCAATAAATGCTCTATAATGGGCCAAATTCAAACAAACAACCAAACAACCCCCCCCTCCAAAAACCAAAAAACAACCCAGAACAACCAAACCCCATTACACACAAAAAAACCCCCCACAAAGCCAAAACAGACTGGAATCCATTAAAACATAGAAAAACCTCCAAAAACTCTACAAAGCCAAAACAGACCAACCTACGGCAGGTTTCATCAGTACCCATTTTCCAGAAGGATGAATTGAAACACAGAAAAGATCAGCAATCTGCCATCACCTTGTGAATCAGAACAACTCGACAGGCAACCTAGAAGCCTGTCTTTGGGTTTTTTACTTGGGGATTAAGGCAGCTTGCTCTGAAGAAAGGTGTCTGGCTTCCTGCTTAGAAGGAAAATAAATCAGCACAGTGGTATATGCTTTGTACATCTGCTGTGTAATATGCTTGGTGAAATGCAGACATCCAGAGCAAGGATGCAGATGCTCCACTACTTGCAGAAGTTAATGACAATTATCCCAGTCTTTGATGGAAAACAAAGTCGTGAGGCTCTCATTTCCACAATCCATCATGCCACTGGAGGTTTACTGCAGGATACTTCATGATGGGCTTGGTGAGAAAAATATACAAACTCATATGCTGCTGTTGCAAATCAATTCTGCAGCAAAGTGGAAATAACTCTTGTACCAATAAGCAGCGAGGCCTATGAAAGAAATACCCGCTTTCTGAATTTTCAACTTGCAGATAACAGGAGAAGCTATCAATCATGTTAGAGAGCTCCCATTCCAGCGGTGTTGTTCTTAAAGACACACCACATGAAATTGGACAAGACCAGAATATGCAAAGCTCCCCTCTCCTTTTTTTTTCACCTTGTGTCTTTCTAGGGTTTTGAGCAAGAGAAAGGACCTTTTGCTGTTTTCTTTTCCTACTTTTTTAAAAACAAACCTGTGTCCTAGCAAAAGCATGTATATTGGTTAAGTTTGCTGTCAAAATGACTAATTAATAGTTTCACAAATGGCAGCTAAACATGAGATACCCCCATTCTTTGGCATGTCTCTTTCCTTGGCACCCCAAGCTGGCTAAAAGCATGCACAGCTCAATCTCACCACATCACAGGGTGTCCAAAACTGTGCTCCAGCTGAAGAGAAGCAAATGTCCATATTTTACTGAGTAAATTCAGAGGTACTTCATCATTCTTTCAAACCTTCTTTTGTTCCTTTCCTTTCTGCCTCCTTAGGTAAGTTTGAAGCATATCCCAGGCCACGAGAAAAAGGCTCCAATGCACCCCATACCTAACACACTCAGATAAACATGTGTTCCCTGTTGCCTTGCGAAAAAAAAAAAAGGTCATGTCACGGGTAGCAGATAAAACCTGAAACCTACCAGTTGTGCTCTCAGCATCCCTTGAAATCCACCTGCATTGCCAAAGTGAATAAAAGAAAAAGGACATCGTGCAATGGGATACTGTTTCATTTAGTCATTGGCAGAGATGCAAAATACTCTGAAATAGAAAGAAATTGTCAACCAGATGAAGTTACACCTTCCTCTTTAATATAAATTAAATTAGGTCAAATTGCAGCACTAGAAAGCCTAAGGCATTTTGTTGGCTTTGGAAAAAAAGAAGAGTAGTAGTGTCTTGATCGAGATAACATAAGGCTCAAGCTTTAAGTTATTCTCAGACAGGCCACAGAGAACCTGGCCTGTTGCTGTCTATAGCCATAGACTCTTTAAAAAGTCAGAGTAGGTACATAGTTCACTCCACCCTGGTGGTGTGCTGTGCTGGTGGGAACTCCTTGAGAAATATATTCTCTATATTCAACTGGGACCTATTAAAAACCATTGTCCAATCCTGTTCTTAATTAGCCATGAATTAATTGTGTTTTTGAAAATGCAGCAAAATCGACATGTTGAAGAGCGTGAGTCAGCCTCTGCATTGGAATTGTAGTAGGAAATCCTAGGGTATTATTTCTTAGCTTGATCTGACATGGCTAAAATAGGCTGCTAACATAAAGTGCCAAAGCATGTAGATCTTTGATCTCTTTGGATATACCAGTTTGTGTGTTGCCATGTGTAAGGATGTATCCTGGTAATTTCTCAGCACTGTTTCCCTGTCTTCTTCTCCATTCCATCACTGCCAGTGTTTTTTTCTATTTCCAGTGGCTGTCATTAATTTAGCCTTTGTGTCAGGAGTCTAAAAAGAGATCAACTCCTTCACATGCTTTGATGTGTGACACTCTTAAAAACAGTGTCGGCTAGTAAACTCAGGTTTAGCTACAGCAAGAACAGATAGAAGAAAGGTTTGGCCACCTGAAAACACACACCCTTACGTGCCTGCTCTTCTAGGCTTTTACATGTTCCAAACGTGTCTACAAATTGCCCAAGTAATCAATAGCTATGGAGGAGTTTTTTCAGAAGCTACAATCAGTTGATGAACGATATGAAAGCCAAGGACAGCTCTGTATTTTCAGTGGGTTTTACTGCTGGTACTTCATATGACCTTCTCTGGTTAGTTCAAAAGGCAAGTTCAAACACATCAGGAAATGGAGTAATACCAAATACAGTTGTCAGATGAAACTCTCTGTCCAATTGATGAAATTTTAATTTACTTTGCTCTTGTCCTTTCCAAATGGTTACCTTTCAGTTTTCCCTACACTGGGATTCTGTAGATGTTCATTTTCTGAGAAAAATGTATTTGTTCTCTAAAGGGTACCACAGTGTGTTTTCTTCTGGCAACACGCTGATGAAAACAATAAATTATTCAATCCAAGAATATCTAAAACGATGACTTGCTGATGATTCCTATTTTTTAGGCCTTGTTTTCATTAACTTCTACATTAATAGTCCAAATGTGCAGTTAGACTGAAATGTCCTGTGAAATTGCCCTGCTTTCCTCAAATTGGGAAGCCCTCAGCCTCAGAAACTGTTGAGAGATGTTTTTCCTCATTCTGTGAAATAAAATATGGCCTGCATTTGACAAGAAAAGATAAATCTGTAGCCACTAGTTGCCACCCCTCCCTCCAAAACAAAAAACACTGCAGTTACAGCTACAGCAAGGGTAGGAATTGTTATTAAAGAAAGCATCAAAATGACCTTCTCCGAACTGTTTCGCTTCCTTCACTTCTTTGATAATGAAAGACAAGAAATAAGTTCAGGGAACCCATGCACCTAGTACACTCCTGAGTAATTTTAGCTTTCTCATTCAAAAGGGAAGACTAACACAGCAGGTTACCACCAGCAGAATACATTTGTTTTCACCTTGCATAAATGAGACAGTGTAAAATATTGCTTCTTTGTGTGTTGTAATCAAATACTGTGGTAGATGAAAACACATATCTGCTGTACTGATGAAACTCTTCTGAGATGCGCAGGTGAGTCAAAGCTTCTGAGCTCTGTTCAAAGGAGAAACCTTCAATCGTATAAGTAAACCCATTTATTTCTAAATTGTCTTTGGAGAGGAGATGGTAAATGGGCATTTGAGATGCAAATTCTAGGTTTGTAACTGCACGGTATGTGGCCCAAAAGTAAATTAATAGCATGTGACCAGCATATTTAAGATACTTTGCAGAGACTTTAAGCCATCTTGGTGTGTTTAAAACAGGGCAGCCCCAGGGACCCTTGCCAGGGCCAGTGGCAGAGGCCCTGGTGGCAGAGGGCTCCCATCTGCTCTGGAGTCTTTGTGCACATTTTATATTGTGGGTAGTAAAACTTACCATAAAGCACAAGCCAAGTTGTAGCAGTTGTGCTGCTGCAAAGGGCTGTGGCTTCAAACTTCCCAATGTGATCTGTGAAAGGCTAATCTACATTGCTGTGCTTTTCCCAGCTAACAAAGGACTTTGAGGCTTGCTTGACTTTTATTTTGTGTTGGTGTTTTCTTGTTTAAAACCTTTCTAATAGTGAGGTTTCCAAGAGGTATTTTCCATGTTCCTAGGAGGATCAGTGAGCCATGCAGGTGCTCACCACAGAGAGAATGTGCCAGATCCTGAACGAAGGCTTCTGCTGATCACAGTTTATTAGTCAGAGATCAGGTCCCCAGGGACCAGCATTACCTGGCATCCTATTGACTTGCACACTGAGCTTGTGGGCTTGTATCCTTAGCATCAGTAATATTTTGAATTTAGTGCATTTCAAGAATCAAAATAATTTACTGTGATAAGTTGCCATCAACCATAACTGATGGTTTCAATTCTGAAGATTTTGTCTTGGTTTCTTTCACTTGCAGCTTTTTGTTTAAGTGTTTTGACTATGTTTTTTTCTATGAAAGTTTGGAGTTTTTACTGTTTCAGTTTGGTAAAATCATAGAAACAAATAGGGCTGCAAGGGAGATGATGTAGCCAAATTGTCAGACCCAAGGCAGATCCTTACAGGTGTCTACCCAATCCGTTGTACAGGACTGCCTGTGATGGCAGCCTGTTCTTGTTTCCTTTTGGAAACCTTTTGCTCACATCTGAGGTAAGTCTTCCTTGCTGCAGCCTAATCCTGTTGGATTTAATACCATTAACAATGCCTACTGGAGCAGGTGTTTTCTTTCATCTTTACAAAAACATTTTTCTGCTGTTAGACTTTTTCCCTATTTCCCTTCAGGCTAAAACAACCCAAAGGCTTCGCTCTTAATAGATAGATTTAATAAATTTACACAATCCTGGCTGGTTTCAGGGTGGTTTTCAGCTTTTTCACATCTAACTTTTGATGTATGCATGTACCAAGAGTAGCACTACCAGATGATGTAGAATTTAAGGAACTTCCTAAATGGGGTCATGTAAACGAAATTAAGATAACCCTGCATGACAATCTTGCAGCAGGAACCAACTAGAGAGTATCAAACAGTACCAGACATTTGTCAACATGTTTTGGGTTCATCTGTTGGTTTTGCCTTGAAGAGATTTGGGCTATTTTGTACCCAGCCCCCCCAACACCCTGCCCCCAGAAGGTCTGCTGCAGATGAAGGCACACTGAGGGCTAATGCAGACACCCATTTCATGTTAAGGCCAGGACGGTGCTTGGAGCTGCTCCTTTATGGATAAGAGCAAAAAGCACTAAACATCTGTAAGCTTTCAGGTTTGGGCTTTCCCCATGCTTGTTAACAAAATACATGTGGGTGACCCCCGAATTCATTCGTAGCATCTCATTTGGTTGTGGAGTTCACACGAAGACAGCAGATTCTCCCTTGTGTTTGATCTTGTTTGTGCTGCAAATGCTTCCTGGGAGCCTTGTTATACCCTACTTTTTTTTCTGGGCTGTTTTTTATTTCTCCTCAGCAATGATTGTGTTCTTTTCCAACACAGCTAAACGTGGAAATATTTCCGTATATTTAGGGGGTCCTGGGAATTTTCCTTTCAGATTTGCGAAAACAACAATCTGACAAGCTGCTTCTTGGCATGACACAGCATGTGTTAATCTATGTCATTTCCAGGCTACTTTGTTCATAGTTAATTTGTTAAACTCTTTGTGAGAACAGACGTGTTCCCCACTGAGCAATCAGCACAGCTGCAGCGAGAGCCAGTGACCAAACAGAGCCCACTTGGCGCCCTGTGTTCAGAGCTGGGATGTGAAGTCAGGCTTGGGACAGCACCCTCAGCAGAAGACACAACTGATTTGGGGTCATTTCGGCACCTAGGATTGGTGATGATGCCAGTTATTCTGTAAAGGGGAGAAAAAACTGTGCTTTTTGTCTGGATGGACTAGATTTGCAGTGTAGACCTCAAAAGAATGAGTAAAACATGGCTGGTGAAAAGAGGTCAAATAGTGTTACTTGGCAAAAAAAAAAAAAAGAGGGAGAAATTGAGTCATAGGTCTAACTTAACTCTGGCATTCACAAACATGTCCCTATGGAGTATCCCTTAGGGTGGTAGTATCATAAGATCCCTCAAAATATTAAGAAACAACACCCCCCTCCCCCCCCAGAAGTCTCAGTTGATCTTTCTCAGTTTTCTTAGCCTCCAAATTTTAACTCTTCTGTCACTGAAAATCAGATCCCTCCGAAAGACCTGGTGCTGCATATCAACCAGTTGTGTAAATGTTGGGGGAAGCAAGAGGGATTAAGCCCTTTGTGTTAATCCCTGGGTTTATGAAAGGCTTTTCAAAGCCCATTGATATGAATATGCCACTTGACAAAGAACCTGTGGACACTTCACAATTTGTGCATCCCCTCACATTTCTGTGAAAGATTAGGAGGAACGAATCACTTCCAATTCCTTTGCAAGCTGGGCATGTTGTCCAACCTGTTCCTGTGACCCTCATTAATCTAGTCTTGTACTCAGATGCCTATTTATGTGTAAAAAAATTAATTTTTTTCCTTTTTTCCGTGTCTTAGAAGCCTTGTCCTCTTATAAGAATCTGAAGTCTTTTTGTCCAGCTGTTAGGGCTCTGGGTCTACAAGGTAAAGACAGTCCTTCCTACTGAAGTGCTAGATGGTCACTATCCAATTCAGTGCTGGATTTTGGGGAAGCAACTTTCCCTATGCCTCTGTTGGTTGCAGTGGTGGCAGTCTGTGATTTGGAACTAAACATGAGCAGCGCTCTTTCAGTGTCTCTATCAGTAAGACCCATAGCTAACAGAGTGCTGGAGAAACAGGCTGTCTGGACAAATGTTAACATTTAAAGGTATATTTAGATATCCCACAGCAGAGGGTTTAATTTCAGCTTGTCAGCTGGTTTGCTACACCTTTTTTTATGTTCAGGAAGATTGATTGACCTGCAGGACACCTTTTTTTTTTTTTTAAACTCTGTTGCACTGCTGCATGAACATATTGCCTGCAGTTTTATAAAGCTGGTTCCTTCAACAGGAAAAGATTAAGACAAGGTGAAAAGTGTGTGGAGTATGGAAGTAAATAGCTGATTGAATGAATGAGGAAGGACGAGCAGAACACTTATTGATTTCAACAGCAACCATTTTAAGCCACTCTGTCTCAGGCCAGGTCCTCCATCTGGAAAAAAGCCAGCCAAGCTGCTGTGCTTTATTATCTCCCACTGGGCACCAGCTGTAAGATTGACCTGCGGCCTTTCGGGGGGTCCGATCTGGCTAGCGCAGGACCCCTGGCCCTTCACACTCTCACAAAGACAAAAGTACAAGACTGGAGGCGCGCTTTCTCCTTGGGACGGATGCCCCATGTTTATTGTGGAACCACTCCAGGAGGTCTGGGAGAGAGAAAAGAGGGAAGAAAGATTGAGGGTCTCGTCCTGAGGGATTTTAAACCCAGGGGAAGGGGGGCGGAGGCGAGGGGCCACAGCCAATGGGATACAAGTGATGGGAGGGGCAAGGGGAGAGGCTGACCTGGGACAGGAGCAGCGCCAGGGCTTAGAGGGAGAGAGGGAAAGCCATGTGGTACAAACATAATATTCAGTGCAAAATACCAATCACCCAGTGCAAAACAATAACTAAAGAAACCACTTAGTGCAATACAACACTTGGCCTTGATGGGCCCTTAACAATTTCTTTTGAGTTGGACTGGCTCTCTGGAAGGTGGCGTTCAAAGATCAGAATGGCAAAACTCATGTGTCATTTATTTCCCAGTGTGGCCACAGGGAGCTTCATAGAGCTGAGAGATAGACAGATTTTTACACCTCTCCAAGGGTGATATGGTCTCCTTCACAGGCTGTGTCCATTGAGAACCCACTGTATTTTTCTGAAGCATTTGGTGAGATTCAGTCACTCAGAGTAGCTCCTCACTGGGGGAAGAAGGGATATATCCTGCCTGACATACAGGTCCTGCAGCATGAAATCACTAAATCTCATTGCAGAATTTTGATATCTAAAGCCTTCCCAGTAATGTACTGACTCACAGACACGTTGTTTGGTCTGTTGTTTGCTTTCTGGAAAGCTCTCTATAAGCTAAAAATTGAAATCCGGTCTCCCTCCGTGGAGACAGAATTGAGTAAACAGCTGTCAGCCTGTGCCCTAGTCACAACTGCATTCCCAAGAAAGTCAGCTACAAATAAGTGCATACTCATTTGATAATAAGCACAAGAATGCTCTGAGATTACCTGGCCTTTCTTTTTTTTGTTCTTTTTTCCCTCTCTGTGGCTGGGGGGAGAATTGGGAGTTTGTTACAAAAAGGTCAAACACATAACTTTGCGGCTTTCAGCCATCTCTATTCCTTTCTTTTGCAATTCTTCTCTCTGATTAAACTTCCAGATAAGTCTAGGCACTGTTGCCCAGCCCTTCACATTTAATGATTTTATGCATCACTTGCTCTTGGCACTGCTCACAGCCCTGCCATCTCCACTGCAGCCTGTGATCTTCTCCTCTAAATGTTTGACATCTACCAGCATTTCTCTTTTGCTCTAAGATGCCTTTTTTCTTGTGTGGTCTAGAGAGGGAAAATGATGGTGGACAACCCTGAGATGAATTACTTAATACCCAAGGATTTTTTCTCAGCTCTCCTAATGGAAGGAAAGGCCTGTCTCCCTTTTTAGCTTTGTCTTATAGAAAAAGCAAAGAAAAAGATCCCAAATCTACACCTTGTCCTAGATCTAGGTCCCTGTCCCACAGCTCAATCTGCTCAAATGATTCGATGAAAAAGGAATATGCAGCCTTCCTTCAGAGGATATTATATGGGGAGCAACCTGGTTAGGCAAAGAAGAATTTTTTCCTGGGTTTTTTGTTATTGCTGTAGTTGTTGGGGTTTTTTAAATTTCTTTTTCCTCTTTGTAAATCAGAGTAGGTAACGTTTATCCATTTCTTTAGAGAGATGGTGTGAGGAAGCCAAAGAGAGAAGACCTGTTTACCATGTCACCTGAGGAAGATTAACTAACAGCAAGATTTTAGTGGATGTGATATTTTTTTAAATACCTCTTTGAACTCACCTCTATTTATTTCAGTGGATGTAAAACAATGACTATATCAAAGTGTTTATACGAAGTCCAGGGTGCATTTTTCCACAGCTTTTAAGAGCAGTATAGGAACCCCTGGCTTAGGAAGTTGTTAAGATGTAGATGTAGATGCCTGTGTGTGCAAAGTAATTCAACAATTTTGTGTTCTTTACTCTTCCCTTAATTTTCTGCCATTGGCTGCTGTGGAAGACAGGGTGCTGGACCCAATGTGACTTGGGGTCTGATGCAGCACAACTGTTCCTATCATCTAACCAGGAGAAGCTGTATTTTGTATATTCAGGGACAGAGAAATGTGGGTTTCCTGTATAAAACTGCAATTCCAGCATCCTTGCAGTGGAAATGATGGAACGCTTGTCTGCAGAATTTGACCTGTAAGAAATTCAAAACTTCAGTTGGCAACAAAGTAGCCTTTGAAAAAGCGGGAAGTCACAACAGCTATTGTCTTAGATTGTCTGATAATGCTTAAGATGGACCATAGCTCCACTTGGAAGTGCCAAAGTACAAGTATTCAGCAGGTTAAATGCAATAAAGTAGATGATGTCAAACGATGGGATCTGATGATGGAAACAGCTTTTACCTGGGTACCTGAAATAGGCTTGAGATCTTTAATTGGAGCCTCAGATGCTCACAGGACATCTTCATTGTCTCTCATGCACGCTAGTTGGAATTTAGGGTTCCAGTTAATTTTTTCCATGTGCTTTTGAGTCAGCAAGGAGGTGGGCACATCTGACTTTTGCAGAAAGGGACTATCACTGCTAATGTCACAAAAATGCATGCTGGACAGGGAGAAATCCACAATATGTATAAACGTGTTCAAACTCATCCAGTTTCTGTGAATACGTACATAGAGATGTTGGGCATCTGAGTTACCTTTGGGGAAGGCTGTTAATGAGTAAAGACAAGCAGTTAATTGCCTGGGTAATAAAGTGTTGGTTTCTCCAACACTTTAAAGAGATCATATTTGAAAACCGCTACCACCTTCATTACCTGCATACCAGGACTTGTCTTTGGGGTCCCACTTGGGTCTCTTAAGAGTCAGTGGTATCATGACTGTGCAATTCCAATATTTTGGGTAGGTGATGTCTATTAATGTAACAAGAGCAGAATTTAAAATTTAGATCATGGGGCATGAAAAAAAAGAGGAAATGGACCTTGAATTTTTTAAGAGTGTCTAAAATATATGGAAATGTGTTTTATGGAAGAAAGGCCAGAGACTATACATTTGAGGTCTTAAATAGCTGCTATGATTTTATGATTTGCACTGAAAGAGATTTCTACCACTTGGATAAAGTTAACATTTACTAAATAATATTGGAATTAAGAGTGTGACTTTCAGAGGGCACAAGTTCATCAGCATTATGCACTCTGTCTTCTGTGTTGAGTTGGCAAGCGCAGTTACTACAGTAGTTCACTGACCTTCACAATATAATCTCTGTCTTCTCTCTGGGGATTGCAGCAGCTACAAGTGTAGGAGTATCCCATTCACAGATGCTGTGAACTCCACTTGCTTTCTGGAGTTTACGATAGCAGAGAGAACAGAAGCAGCTTCTTCAGGACCACCACCAACTCATTCTGTAACTCTTTTTTTTCCCTGTTTGTTCTGATCTCTGAAAAGTGACTTTTATAAGGGCTGTAAAACTCAGAGAGGGTTCTTTCCATCAACTGCCATTCAAGGGAGTTAAACTTCAGAACTTAATTTGACTTAATGTTTCATTCAACAAAATTTACATAGATTGAGTTGTTAGTTTTTTGGGTTTTTTCCTAGAATGTGGATTTTAGTCTAAGAACTGGTGTATTACAGTCTTTATTGTAAAAAATCCCAGCAAACCCAATCAAAAAACAACACAACAAAGAACCTCTCAATTTTATTTTTTGTGCAAGGCCTACTGAGAACCATCTGCTTTGGAGAAGCCAAATTCTAGGGCACAGGTGATATCTAAAAAGGTTTCAAAGAGTTTCCAAATCTTGCCATGGCACCTTTCAGAAATACATGTGTAAGTCCTGCCAAACCTTGGAGATTCATTTTTCTTTTTCCTCCCAGAGAGAGGATCACTTTTTCTTGGAATAGATCCCATCTCCCGGACAAGTATTGAAGGCATATTTAAACATTTAGCTTTAGGCTGTGGATCAGCCTTTTGTAGTTCCCCGTTGTGCTAGGATAATAGTCCATGTAGCTAGAATTGTGGAAAATCCACATGCAGATTTTGCCCTTGTGATTATAGATCAGATTATCAAGTTCCAAAGGATTAAAGTTATTTTCCTTGGCCCTTGGCCAAGTAAGTTAATAAGGTGATTTTCTTGAAGTCATGACCTGTCACAGAACTACACTGCCCAGTTGTTAAATTTCCAGTCTGGTAAATTATTCCCTCCATTTTCATTTCCCGTTGTATTTTAATGAATGATATGTAAACCTCTTTTTTCCCCCATCACAGGAAAAAGCCCTTGTTTCATGTTTCCATGGGATCTACACAGTTATAAGGTTTTAAATCAATTTAGTGTGAATAGGATGTGTACTTTGAGCCGGTTAGACTTTCTGACAAAAAGATTAATTTTATGACTTTTTGCAAAACTTACCTATTCATTGTATCATGCCTCTCTGCTCAACAGAGAGAGTTTAAGCCTTGCCTTGGCTCAAGTTTAGCGTCTGTTACTCCCTGAAGAACTTTATTCTAACAAATTGCATTTCTAGTGTAGTGAAGATTCATTGAAAATTGGGTAAAACATGTATTTGACATGTAAGGCAAAAATTGTGCTCTTTAATGCTGGAACCTTGACTCTGACTCTAACCATTCCAGGTAACACTGGCAAAATTTGCTGATGAATAGTAACTAAAATTGATGTGGTGTTTTCTACAATGGACTTTGCAATGTTTACAGATAAGATTTTTAGTTTTTCAAGGTGTGAGAGTGATAATGGGGGCCCTGGAAAATGTTAAAAATAGACTCTGAGTATGTTAGGCTTTGTGTTTTGCCAGATCATTTCACCTGCATAAGCAGTATGATAAATGATATAATTGTTAGATGTGATGATTGTTTAGTAATTAAATATAATTATTATATAACCATAAGAAGAATCATGAGAAACTATGTTAGTAATTTAAAGGGGAACCATGAGGGGCCATGCTTGACTGAAATCTATGTATGCAATAGAACAATATAAGTTTAATAATTAACATGAAAGTTATATAATGATAGAATATAAAAACATGTTCGTCTCGAAGGTATGGTTGGAGTCAGATTTGGATTCATACATACCCCTGACACCCAGAGCTCTTCAATAAAAGCACCAACATGTAATCTATTTCATGGTTATATATTTCCAAACACTAACAAGAGCAGTCTCTGCTTTGAAGACATTTCCATCCCATGATAACTATATCACAATCAGTGTTGTGCAGATGGCATTTTTCTTCTTTGTGTTCAGTCATCTGAGCTCTGATGTAGTACTGTGAAGCATAGTAGAAGCTGGGATTAACCAATAACCAATTTCTAGCTAAAAACAGCACTCTTTAAAAGTAAACACATTTCTTCATTCACTGGGCTTTTATTTTCGTTGACACAGAAGATAAAAAAGTATCATTTTGTACTTCTAACTGTACACTCTTAACTCCCACTTAAGTGTGTTGCTTCTTAAATAAGGTACAGTATGGCTGATTATGGGGCTCTGCATTGTGCTTTCTTTGACTTGATCTTGATAGTTATATTTATATATAGTATAGTTATATATGGTAGTTATATCAAAAATATCAATGGTAGTTGTAGTATAACTATGATGGTAGTTATATCAGACTTGGTCTTGATGGTAGTTATATCAAATGCCTTGTAAAAAGCAATTTGTAGTGCTTTCTACTGGGGTGGCAAACAACCAGGCCAAGAAAAGGCACCTCTGTTTTACAGTCCAGGCAGCAGGAAGTAAGTCTCCATTGATTTTTTTTCCCTTTGAAGGTTATGGATACTTTAGGCAAGGTGTGAAATGCTGACACTACTGAGGTGAAAAATTTTACTAAAGTTGGAACTAAATTACTGTCTGGCTTTAGCAGAGGTGTAGTGCAATGTGATCTCTCATGCTAAAAGCCTTATGCAATCCAACCTTCTTTTTATTGGTTTTGTACTGTTCACGTTTGGCAAATGCAGGAACCTGGCCCCTAAAATTCAGTTTCTCATTCAATTCTCAGTGAAAATAAATTTTAAGTTAATCTTTCAATTATGAGAAAAGATGTAAAACCTGATTTTGTGGTTTTGGGTTTTTTTGGTTGGTTTGTTTATTTGTTTTGGTGGGTTTTTTTGGTTGTTTTTTGTTTTGGTCGAAGCAAACCAAAAAGAATGTCTGCAATGTGCTTTCTTTTGTGCTTTAAACTCATGAATAGTTGTGGAAAGTAGTTTGAATTATTTACCTGTGTGTAGCTCAAAGATGTATCTCTGGATTTCTGTGTTTGTGCATACAAAATAAGAGAAGATTAGATACTCTTTCTACTTGAATAATTCTTGTTGCAGCAGATAGTGTATTGTGTGGCTGAAAACTTTTATTGCCCTTGTATTGAATTGCTCTCTATCCATTTTGAATAAAACCCAAAGTATTTTAGTGAAGGAAGACAAACCTTGAAACCTGAAAGAATCCTTCGGGCACTGGCATTTTTCTTCACCACTTGAAATCTGTAAGAGGGCTTCAGAACAATTCTGCAGCTGCTTGACTTAGTGGCTTCACCCCAGTCTCTTGGTTCATAGGCATAAGCAGAGAATCAAATTTGGTGTTTACACTGTAGTTATCTGGGTGGTCTTTCTTCAACAGAGCAAAGTCCATATTAAACTTAATTTAGATTAAATTCCCTGCCAGCAATGTCCATTAGCTGACTCTTGCTGAAGCAAGGATGGTGCTGTCAGACCCAGAACCCTCAACAAGTGGTGAGTTAAAAGAATGGATTGTCCCATACAGGTGTGAGGTCTTGGTGGGCAGGGCTGTAACATGAGGTTAGAGATCACTGAAGTTTCCTCCTAAGGAGAAGTTATAGCTGGAGATGTGAAGAACAAATTAAACTTAACTGATGGGAGTTTGATTTGGGGCCTAAACAGGTTCCCTTTCCTAGGATGGATGTTCTTGCAGATACTATATTGCATATTTGCTTAAGTTACTTGGGTTTTTCCCAAGTTTACTTTTATGGGTGAAATGTTTCAAATGAGCATTTTTTGTTACATTTTTAACTATTCATAATCAACACAGAGTTGATCCTTATGCTTGAGTAATAGCATTTCATAAGAAACCTGAAAAGCTGATATTTCTTCCGCTAAAAATAAGTCTCTCCAAACAATATTGGAGCTGATTATTTCACTTGCTGTGGTGCACAGCTGTGTGACATTTACTATTTGAGTTACTTTATATCCTGAGTCATACAAAGATGGCACAGAATGAAATGAACAGAAAAGCTCTTCTCTTTTTCTTGCTTATTGTTCCCTGCTGAAAAAAGCTCTAGCAAGAAATAAGGCTTTTTCCCAGAGGTGGTAAGAATGGTGATTTTTCAATGTGCTCTGCAACACAGAGAAGAAATTATACAGGGAAATAGAGGCTTTTGTCTTTAGTAGATCATGTGAAAATATTTACTGGAGATGATAATGTTACCCAGGGGAAGCTGACAACAACCTGAACATGAAATGCAGTGACTGGGAGATTCCAGACTGACACATTATGCGAACAACATGAAAACTTTAGTCCCACTGTTTGAGAGAACTAAATTTTGAATTGAACCTAGTAATCAGAAGGTTCCCTCTGACCTTGGCTTTTTTTAATAACAGTGAATTGCTGACCCTGGTAATTTAATTTCCTCTTCAAATAGCGCTCTGTGCGTATTCTAATATCAAAGCAAGTTTTGCAACAGGATTTATCAGTTATTAGTTGGTGCAATAGTTAATTTTGTAGACTGGGATCCTTGTGGCCACAGTGAATGGGTCAGCAGGTAAAAGATGCTCCTTGTTTCAGCAGCTCTTTCCCTCTGGTTTGGTCAATCACTCCAGTTTTCCTGTCCTACCTGCTTGGCTACTCAGTCCATGACAGTTTGTATAATCCTTGAATGTGGGATTCTGTGGCTAACTATAATGCCTTTTTACACTTAGCTGAGGGACACCTCATTTCTCTTTTTTTTTTTTTCAACAGCTAATGCCTAATGGAGAGTCAATTCATTAACTTCTGCCCATATGTCTTTGTGGTTAGATGCTGTATAATTATACTAAGCCATTTTTCTTATGATAACCTCACAAGTAGCACTAAAACTTTGAGTTGAGCAGATAATTTTGAGTAATCAAATAAATTGTTTTTTTGTAGAAAAAACCTTTCTTTTCCTCTAGCACTAATGAATACAAATACTGGTCTGAGGCTTCAGTTTCAGAATTAGTGTTATTTATTTCTATAGATTTATAGAATATGACAGCCTCAGCAATGGTTTGTAATAAAAGAAAAAAATGAAATAGAAACAATACACCTGAATTTGATTCCTTGTGTCCTAAAAACACTTTTTGCAGTCAAATTCAGCTTTCAAGATCTGTAAATCTTGCAGCATCATGTAAATGAGATAATACATACAAGTCAAGTAACACTTAAAATTTTGTAATGGTTTTGGATCACAGCCTCCCAAGGGTTGGAATTAACTACACCTGCGGGCTGGATTAGGACCTTCCCTGCTTTTTTTACACAAGTGAATTGTAAAGACAGATTTACACTGGAAGTTTAACCAAAGGGAATCAAACCCAGCACTTGAGGAAGAAAACTGCACCACCCAGTATTTGTTAAAACACATTTTGATAGATAACACTTTGCATTTAGCAACTTCCATCCAGCAACAATTACCCCTCTCTCACTACTGCTATGGCAGCCTGGAGATAAACTCTGCTGTCTCAGCTGCCTTTCACAGTGCCCACAGAGCAAACAGCACTTGGAAATCAGCATCATAAAAACACATTCCTGGTGATTTAGAATTTGCTTAGTGTTACTTATTTCTACAGATGTAAGTAGCTAAGTGAGACAAAGTCACATGAATAGTATTGCATGATGGTTTTAATTCAAGTAAGGCAAAAAATTAGAGGTGAGGTTGACTTCTCGTGGTCATTTTGTCACTGAAAAGGGAAAATAATTCCCGGGAAAAATGATATTTTCACTGACAGTACAGGGTAATTAGTTTCCCAGGGAGAAGATGTTAGTAGCAAGGGGCTTTACACAGGGATCCTTTGTCATTTTATGGATGCTCATCTATCAACTGTCAGATTGTTTCAAAAGAGTTCGGGTCATAATGTTTTCCCTCTGCACCTTTCCCATCATGGTGGCCCAAATTTGCCTGAATAGCTGTGAGTCGTCTTGTTTGCCTAGTCTGGGCATTCACAATGAGGCAGGAGGTGGCCGTGTTGCTGTGGCTGCACAGCGAGGGGGATTTGTCAGGGATCATGTTATCAGGGCTTTCGTGCGCAGGATGCACTGGCAGGACACACGCTTTCCTTCTCCAGGCAAGCTGTGCTTAGCAAATTGAGTGGGACTCCCCTAGGTGGAAAGGCCTCCTTTTGGTTCTCACATGGGAGAATGTCCTCCTTGGTTTGAGTATTAAAGATACACATGTAAATACATACATAAAAATGCCCCAGTTTCATTAGTCTTTCCCACATCATATTTTGGGTCATCATTCCTAAGACACAATTATTATCTAGCTGTGACAGCAGAATTAATGCAGATAAATATTGAAATTTTTTGGCCTGGATCTCTCAAAGGATACAGGTGTCTTGACACTGACAGATGTAAAAATGATCACCACTTCTTGCAGAGATGGCCTCACCTATAAAGCAATAATGAAAGGGGTTTGGGCTAAAACCTAAGGAAGTTTGATGTTGTGAAACAGCAGCTGTACCTCCCCTGCTTTGCCTTCCACTGGAAGCTGCTGCCTGGCAGAGTGTGGCTCGTCTGTACCCCTGGTCCTGTGGCAGTATCTAAGTCCCTGGAAGGCTCATAAACTCTTCCTTATCTATCCTGGGAAATCTTTCTTCTCAGCACTTTTCTGTAGAGAGAGTTAAACTAGTCCTTGATTCCTGTTGTGCCTGAAATGTTCCAACCTCCCTTTTGCTTTTCTTTTTTTTTTCTTTTTTTCCTTTTCTTCTCCCCCCCCTTTGATTTCTCATACATCAAAAAAAAAAAACCTTAATTCAGCTGTGTCACAGTCATGTTCTATAAAAAAATCCTTTCCTTAGGATTTTTTCTCCTGAGAAGCTGAGGGGCCTCAGGAACAAAATGTAAACAATGACTATCTGCTGCTGTGGAGTGCAACAGGTGGGTCTTGGATTGGTCTCAGGCAGTTGTTTCTAATTAATGGCCAATCACAGTCAGCTGGCTCGGACTCTCGGTCAGACACAACCTTTTGTTATCATTCTTCTTCTTCTTGCTTGCTAGTCTTCTGATGAAATCCTTTCTTCTATTCTTTTAGTATAGTTTTAATGTAATATATATATCATAAAATAATAAATCAAGCCTTCTGAAACATAGAGTCAACATTCTTGTCTCTTCCCTGGTCCTGGGATCCCTGTGAACATCACCACACAGCTGAGAGCAGGCTGCTGTTCTCGGAACAGTAGACAGTGTCTTGCAGCAGAACTAGCTTGATTTTAGATATGTTTATAAATACTTTCATTGAAACGTCACGAGCATTTAATATTTAATGTTAAGGATAAAATACTTGTCCTTAATGTTAACAATAGTGTAAATTGTCAAGGCAAGATTTAGCACACCCACCTTGCTTCTTCCTTTCTTTTTATTTGGGACAACTCAGTTCATTATTTACTTATAAATAATCTGCAGTCAGGACTTAAGAATTTCTATGAGAATTCACTGACAATTGTAAAAAAAAGGGTGAAAATGTGACTTGAAAAATCTGTGTGGAGGAGGGAGAAAAGCTAAACCAAAATGATTTGTCTTAAAGAGTGGTAATATTACTGCATTTCTTTAGCAACACAACTAGTTTTATAGTTTGGATTGCTTGTGTATGTAGCCGCTAATATTTTTTTCAGTTCATTAAATGAATTGGTTGTACAGAGATCCTAATATGACAGCTGTTAACTTCTAAGACTTTTTCTGTATGTGACTAAATAAATGTAAAAAATAAAGGCTGGAGGCCTATAGCTCGTCTCAATTTCTACTTGTGTTTCTCAGTGACACTTAAGAGTAGCTGAAAATGCTCCCTTGATGGAGTCAGATTGCTTCTTTATTAATTCCATTCATAAATACACACTGGGTGTCCAGTGGAGCACTTAAAACCCTGATAATCAAAAGCTTATTGTGTGTTTGAGAAGCTTGAAAGGGAAACTGAAGTAAATACCAAGGGAGAGTAGAATAAAGTTAGAGTTTTTCTTTCTAAGTCAGCAGGAGGTCGTCTAAAGTATAATGTTATGCACAAGTTTTACCATCGAGGCTGTGATGGGGGGTGTGAATATGTGTGCAATTACAGTAGTAAAATCAGCATGCCATGCATAGCTAATGCAGCACTCTGCAGATGGTAGCACCCCAGAGCAGCATTTACAGCTATCTGATGGCCTCTGTGTGTGTGAGACATGGAGGACTTGCACCTTTATTTCAGCTCTGCATTTAACTCTATTCCACTCAAACAGCACAAGGCAAAATTCCTGCAAAAGCTATTAAAGAATAGAGGCAGTTTGTTTTTTCCTCAGCTGTGTCTTTCTCTAAGGCAAATATTCTTGAGTTTGAATGTTGAGGTTTTCTGGGGGGAATTTAATTTGTTGTATTAGTAAAGTTCTCTTCTCAGTGACTGTGTAAGAATGGAAAAGTGGTGTTTGTACTATAGTGAAGCTGAGTTGCTTGAATTAATCTGGTTACACAAATTTGTCTCCTTCCTTTAGCTCTAGGGCAGAGTTATAGGGAGATAAAAAGCAAAGGCTCTTTCTTCTAGAGGTGCCAAGTGCAATTCTCCATACTTTCTGTAAATCTTCAATTCTCATCAGCTGAGGACCTGCATAAGCTCTCAGACTACAGCTTTGAAAAAGCAATTCTGGTTTCAGATTCATATCACTTCTGCTCTAACTGTAAATTTACTTTTACCTGGGTGAAGGGTGTGCCCTGAGGCTTGGGATCTGTGCAGATCTTGACTCTCTTTTTGGGTCTTTTCTTAAATCTCAGACCTGGCAAGCAATAAGAAACAAGTTCTGAGCTGATAGGCACTGCAGTGGCCTGAGTCTGTGGCATAGATGGGTGCATCCTGTGAAGAAAATGATCTGATTCTTCAGCACCTCCCATTATTTTATGGAACCATTTCCATGACGGCATGGCAGCAGAGGATCGCACATGAGGAGCCATGAGAAGTACTGAGAACTGGAAATAAATACTTCTCTGAGATAAACAATAACATTGATCTTGGCCGAGCATAACACAGAATTTCTCCCAAGACCCCCCTGCCAGGTCCTTTGAAACCTCGAGGCCTAAGCAGATCCATTTTTGGGCAGAATTGCTTAGTTGCTTTCCTTTGCAGAAATACAAAACTATACTTTCTTCTTTTTTTTTTTTCTTCTACTAATAACCATGAATGATAGCAATGTGAATGCCTTCTATTCTACTCTCCTCATCAAAACTACAAAGAAATAGAAAGATCTGAAGCTTCCAGGCCCCTGCAGTAATAATAATGAGATTGATTTTTCCAGATTACACTGGATTAGACTGGAGAATGAAGCAAGGAGGATGCTATTCCATACATCCATAGTAGACAGACTGAGAAGTTATCTTTGTGACCCCAAATGATTTGGTAAGAGGAAAATTGGAACATCACCTCAATATAGAAGTAAATTAAGTTATAGGGGAGTGAAGAGAGAGTAGGGTAGCAAAATCAGTGTTTTAGCCACCAAATCTTATTCTAGATAGATTTTCCTTAGTCTATTCTGCAGTTATCATTTGTAACTGCAAAGGATTTTTTCACCTGTGTTCTTCATGAAGGTATGTGATCTCACTCTGCCTACTGCATGCAGAGAAAGAGCTCTCAAAAACTGCTCCTGATCACGAGGAGGAAAAATGAGTGCAACAGCTATCTTCATTTGGGCAAGACTGTGCTTCCATCTGTTCTCACTATAGTGTTGGAATAATCTATGTTTCTGAGAATGGTGTCTTCTCCCAGACTAACATCAAACAGAAGAGTAGAGCTTTCACACTGCTGGTGTATGGCAGAAAGGATTGAGATAACTGGGTTGGGGAAAAAAGCTTGTCTTTTGATGCTGATCTAGAAGGGGTCAACAAAATAGCAGGTAAATGAAACCAGTGGGATTCCAGCATGGATGAAGCAAACCTGGCAAAAGAGAGACTCAGAGATCTGGGTTCTGCCTGGTGCTTCTCCACCAAGAAGAATGCACACTGGTAGAACCCTGCCCTGGTGTGAGGGTCTGGTGCAACCACTGCTCTTGGCAAAGATGGCCTGGACTAGGGAGTGCTCAGTGCATCTGGAGCCACTGTTCATCCCAGCATCAAGGGCAGGTGACCCTGGCCCCTGGCTGGTCCTCCAAAGCAGGAACACGTGCGTGGGGATGTGTCCTGACAGACAGGTGGCTTTGACTGCACACATCCTTTCTGCTGCTAATCTTCATTTGTGTGTGTCAAGGGCTGTTTTTTAACATGTCTGTCAGTTTTAGAGCAATCTTCCATATTCTCCAGCATCTGCAGGCAAGTGCATAGGAGCTGAACTCTTTGTCATGTCAGGCTGGGGTTTCTGTTTGCATGATAGAACTTTTCATGACATATGAGTTTTTAAATAAAAAACAAGAGAGGCAGCAAATCACTTTGGTTCAGACAAGGGAAGAGGGGAAAAAATCCCACCTAAACAATAGATGTTTAAGTAGAAAGTGTTCCAGCTCCTTCTGACAAAGAGCCTCCAGAGGATTACAATGCAGTCAATGTTGCTTTAATTAAATTTAATGCTGTGTGAAATGCACTCTGAGAAACTTTGATGAATGACTGGGGCAATTCATGTGGCTCACTAAAGGGCATCCAGCTCTTGCAGGGGTGTCAAACCACGATGAATTGGTTAGTACAGGCATGTTTATAGACTGCCTAAGGAACCTTGTATCTGTGTGGTAATGTCAGAGATAATGTTATGATTCTCTGGACCTTGGGGGGCTTTGGTGACATGGTTAATGAGCCAGCCCAGGGAGTGTCCCAGTAGGTTACTTGCAGACCTCCCACATCAAAAGGAGCAGCTTTGCCCCTTCAGAGCCTGCTGTCCTCTAGATCTCTCAGCTGGCCCTTGCTTTCTGTAGGGCCACTTTTTTTTTCTACCTCCTCCCCCTTCTTTTTTAGTTCTTAGTCAACATTAACTTTGGCTGCTGAAATTCAAAAGTTGTTAGTTTTTAAGTTGGTTTCTCTTTGACCCACCTACACAATGGCTTTCAAAGATTTTTATAGGAACAGCAATCTCCAGTTACCCTCCTCCCAAAGCCTCAAAATGATGACAACAATAAAGCTTAAGTCAAAGGGGAAAACAAGGGAGGAAAAAATCTTAACTTTCCCTCTTTCTGTTCCTTCTTGCCCCTTCACAAAAAAGAGGAATATTTCTCCCATGCAGAGATTGGTTACAAAGCAATGGGCTATGATAGTACAACTGGGTCTTTTATCTGCTGCACCCAAAAAAAGTGAAGGAAAAAAAATCCCACCAAAAAACAGTGGATCAATTGATAAATGAAAGTCTGTATTTCATGTTTGATTTAAAGGGTTGATTATAGGCCTGTGGAAAAGGTTGCTTAACAATTTCTCTTTGTAAGGGGAAAAACCTCACTGTATGTTTGGTTTAAAGTGAGGTTAGATGGCAAGTAAACATTCTTGTAATAATATAGTGATCTTTGCAAAATTCTTGGTCCAGGAAGTTGATGTTCAGTATATTACATCACTGAAGGAGCCAACATCAAAGTTAATGCAAGACTACTTTAAATGATCCTTATAAAATATAAAAAATTGAAGCTTTTATTGTACTTTTGAATTTTTAGAGGAAAGAAATGAGTCAGGGCTCATGGATTTAATAAATTTCCTATCTCATGAATCTAATGACAGGTATAAATGTTCTGCTTTGAATGACTATATGTTTAAAACTTGTGATCTTGGGCAGAGAAATAAGTGCTAATGAGAAACCAAGAGAGGATCTTCTGCAATGCCATAAGCAGCATGCTAATTGATCTGGCCTGTGGATGTTCACAAGTTCTGGTAGTTTAGGATGTGTGTCATGAACTTTGAGCATTTATCTTCTACTGTGCTTGATTTAAGCATTTGCTCACATCACACAGTACTGAAGAAATGGTAAACATAAATGTGTATATGTTAGTTTTTGAGTATACTTATACAGTCACACTTAGGTTGGGTCAAATATTCAGTACAATTTGCTTTCAAATCCTTTTGTAAAGCTTCTTTATCCCTCAAAGTTTAAAAAGAACTCAAACAACAAAACACCTCACTCAAACAAACAAACAAAACAACAAATCCCATCTAGCTGAGTAATCTCTGGCCATCTCATTGTGAAATAGCCAGAAATGGTTGCCTGCTTTCTGCAAACTTTGTGTTGGACAGTTCTGCTAGTGGTGGCTTCCCACAGCAAGAGTGGGGGGAAAGGGTAGTGGTAGTGATTTGTGTGGTTAATGATGATATTGACAGGTATTAGGTCTGTTGGTGTTTTGTGAAGGTCCTAATCACTCTTTTGTAAGTTCATTAAATGTTTAGCTATTCTTTAAATGCAGTTGTAGCACATCAGGTGGTGAGATGAAGAGGCAGCTGTGCCCAGAAGCGTGTAGGGTAGTGGTTATGGTAGATCTTGTTTATTTTAAGCACATGAAGTGGAGCATTTCTTTCAGAAGGTTGGGATTTTTTCTACTTTTTCTAAAAGAAGTATCAATGTTGTTTGTCACCGAGCCAGCACCACCCTTCTGAGGGACACACAGTGTCAGGCTGTCTATCCTGAACCTTTTGCTCTCTTTCCTCTGCAGACAGGGAGGGCTCTTGTCTCTTGGTAGGGGATGACAATGGCCTCCAGGTGACATTGTCAACTTTGGGGGGGGGGTAAAAATATAGCAAAATCATTTTTGTTGAAAAATGATTTGCAGAGATTGAGGTGGTTTTTGTTGAGAAAGCAAATAAATACATACATGCAAACAAATACATTTCCCACAAATCTACATTTGCTGGAGTGTGCAGAGCAAATGCTGGATGATTAGAGTGAAGGTTTTTTTTAAGATTGTTGTAAAGGCCACTGTCTTTGAAAGGGCTGCATAATTTCTGCTCTGGTTGCAGCACTGGGAGATGCTGCTCACCTGTTCCTGAAGAACTGGAATGGCCTCCTGGCCATACTACAAGGGAAGGTGGAAAATGGGCAGAGCCAAGCCAGGCCCTTCCTTCCTTCTCTCTCTCTGTTATCTGAATCAACTATCCAGGTAGAAGCACTTAAAGGGCATTTATTTAATAAGTTACTTGCTGCTGGCCAATATTGCTATAATGAAGTTGTAACTAGATCAGAGGGGAAGCAAATGCCAGGTTTGGTTTGGTAACTTGTCTTGCAGAGAAGAGGGGAAAAAGGCAGAATAAGCTGAGTGGTTTCCAAGACCTTAATCTATTTTTAAATAGGTCTCTCTGAAACTGTAGCAGCAACAACAATCTTGGCTGTAGTTAATGGGCTGTCAGTGTATCCTTTATTTGAATGACTGTTTTCTGAATCAGAAGTTAAAGACATCGTGTTGCTGTCGCTGAGTCAATGGCAGTAAGTCTAACAAAGGACCTTGAAGCCACTCTGAGCAGCAGCCTCTGATGGCTTCAAAGTAACAGCAAGGTCAAGGAAAAGGCAAACATACCTAACAGTGTCCCAGGCTCACCAATGCAGCCACACAGAGTGTTTTTGTCAGCCAAGCTCAGAGCACTTCTTTATTACCTTTAAAGGCTGGAATGGCGCAACAATTAATAAATCTGGCTCACAGAAGTGAGCTTGAAGAGCCAGAGCTATACATGATCCTGATGGTGGGCTGGTGGGAAATGCTGATGGTCAATGGGGCACTCAGAGGGAAGTGCTGGGGCAGGACAGCTTCCTCCTGGTGCAGTCAGGGTCTAAAGCTCTCATGATCTCCTGTGGATATTCCATGCCTTGGTGTTTGAAGGAGTGCAGGATGGATTTTGTCTCTTTGACAGCTGTGAAGGTGGATTGAAATAGAGAGGTGATGTGACATTCCAGGACAGCTGCTGTGCTGGGCTACCAAGCTGTTTGAGAACTTGGAATCAACTCACCTTCTTGGTATATTCTGTCCTTTTCCAATCATCCTTACAAAGAAATGAGTCTCCCTTTTTAGACTGTTGAGGTCTGGGAGGAGTTAATTAGGTGAAATAAGGTTGGACTGGGTGATGCTCAGCTGGTAAATGCCTGTGTGGCAGGGGGAACAGGCAGTCAGAGAGAAATTAAAGAATGCAGAGGGGAAAACACATAGTAGATGTAATGCATCCTTTAAGCAGTGCTAAAGGAACAAAATGTCTATTTTGCTAGAAGCAATAGTACCTCAAATGGGATTCCTAGCCCATTCATGCTGGGCCTGTGGGTCAGCCCCTAGTAAGAGACAATTTAAGTTCACCATGTGGGTTGCAGTGGTTGGGTCTGACAAGGTGGGCTGGAGTTAAGCTCCTTCTTTCAGTTGAGCCCTTCTTGCTTTGACGTGTTATAACTGGACATTTAACATGATTTTAACATAGGGGTTTTTTTGTATTTGGTCTCTTTGCATGGTTTAAAATTCATTTCCAGGCTGTGATCTAATGGCAGTAATTACCTCAGAAGTGCATACGGTACAGGGTATGTTTATTTTTATTTCAGCCAAGGCAAATGATTACAGGTCTTGGCTTCACTTCAGGGCTCAGCTCTGTTGGGAGAGCCAAAACAAACATCTACCTTTGCAATCTGGCAAGCAGGTCCTAAATACCTTATGTGAATGTTTGATTTAATGATATGAAGGGTAGTGAGAGCAGGACAGCACAGCCCTTTGAGTCTTGGTGTTGCAGTGGACTGCAAATCACTTTCTAACTCTGCTGTGGAGGGAGCCAGCTTTGTCAGACAGTGACTACAATCCCAAGTATCAAACATGAAGTGGCCCACCAATTATCCTGAGTTTCTGCAGTGTCATCTGAGCAACATTGGCAACAGCATGAAAGGCACGAGTAACAAAATACCTGTGAGACTTGCCTCTGTGTGTATGTTTCAGTAGCTATAGGAATAACACAGACTGTTACACGCAAAAATTAGCTCACACAATTGCTTGCTTAGAGCTCATGACAAGCATAGCTGTTCCTTCTTTAAGTATTTCCTGGCATCTGATGAGAGAGGGTGGATAAACAGGGAGAACAATCTGCTTTATTCCTGTAGAGCAGTGTGTGGTGATAAAACCCACCCTGCTTACTCTGTCCATACAGGGTTAACTGAGTACTTTGTGTTTGGTGTTTCTATCAAGGTACAAAGGATTTAGTTTAATTCTTCTGCTTAAGGAATTGCAACATAAAAATCAAATCCTTAATTATGTCACTAAAGAGCAGAAGAGAAGTTTTCATCCTTCCCTCAGTTTAGCTTCTTTGTCATGCATACCAAAATATGGCTGGATACACGTGGGAAACACATGAAAGAATTTTGTGGATCCTAGGTTTAATCTTTGGAAAGGAAATGTGCCCTATGAATATCTGACAGCATTGAGGGGTCTCTTTGTAAGCACAACCAATGGGATGCATAGATTCCACATGTGCTTTTCTACCTTGTAACTCTTGGGAAAAACAAGAAGTTGTAGAATAAACTGGAGAGTGCTCCTCCTAATGGTTACCTGAGTAAAGAAATGAGATGGTGATAGTTACCTTGGAGCTGCCATGAATTTCTCTAGGAACCAGGATTACTAAGCACATCTCAAGGTCATGAAAGGAGGATTTAGCCTACTTTAAACATTTTTTTTAAGTAATCATGACTATTAACCTTTGGCAGTCTGGATTCAAGACACTCAAAACCACAGAAAAGAGAAACTTATGCTTTGAAAGGTTGACTCAGTTTCTAGGAAGGAGAGACATGTAGTTCTGGCTGCCGTGATTTTAACTCCTTAAGCTTCATCGGCTGAAGTAAAGTTGTTTTGAGTTAATACTGGAAAAGAGAAGATGAAACTCTGCCCTCCTTGAATAGAATATGTGATTTTAAGAGTTTTGTATTTTCTGGCTTTCTCACTTCACAATCTAATTTCTCTGCTACCAGAGATCCTTTTAGTCACATCTGTGTTAAGAATTTAAAAGCAATATATATTTAAATGAAAAACAATATTGCTGAGGGTGTGCTCCTATGAAAAAGTACATTTGGAGTCATGTACACATGTAGTGTTACTATGTAAGAGAAGATAAGATGATACAGTAGTGATGAGTGAGGTCATGTCTTACATTTTCAAGAATTTTGAATGGTTTCATGAATGATGAAACTCTAAGAAGCAATTTTAGAACATACAGAATTACTGAGGGTCACAGCCTTTCCAGACTGTGTTGCTGGAGCCTTAGATATAATTAATTTCAAATAGTGCTAGCTATAGTTATATAGTAATTATAGATGCTTGTGGAAAATGCCCAAAACCACCTACAGGCACACAGCTGAAATCCTTGCTTGATTTGAGCCATAACAGAAAGGTTAAAAAAATGGTCCTTTTCATGGTTTCATGAGATCAGAAGCAATACCTTTGAAATGGTGGTGTAGAAATTCTGTTACACATTGTACAGTGCTCATAAAACCAGGAACTGTTTTGTAGGCTTTCCAGGAAGGAGAAGCGGAAGTTCTGAGAGCTTCGGAAAGACAGAGTTGGAACTTCAAACCTTCCATTTCACCTCAGTGGCAGTGCTCCGCAAGGTTCACAAACTTTGCACAGGTTTCTCCCAAGTATTTTTAATGTGAGAAGGAATGCAAGAAGCTGTTGCTCTCCTCAGGAAAGAAAATGCCATATTTACTTCACTGCTGTTAACAGTAGCTGGTATAAAACCAAAACTAAAACCAAGTGTTAGTGGATCTGTAAAGGTGTCTCAATATTACTCCAATCCTGATTTTAAAAACGTAAATCTGAAAGCTTACACAAACATTCATGTAGCTATACTGTGCTTTTCCTTGAGAAAAAGTAGAACAACAAAGCCTGAGGATGGTTAGCACTGATGGGAGAGCAGTAACTCTTAGATGTGAGGTTTTGTTGCTTTTAACTTGAATGAGGATGAACATGCAAGCCTTTGAAGGCCCAGGTGTTCCTCCAGCATGAAATCAGAGCAGCAAACTTTACTTGAGAAGAATAGTTGCTCACAACTTAATTACATTGATCAATGAGATGATTTAGATTTAGGAGGGATGTGTGCAGCAAAGGTCAGAATCTGGGAAGATCTCATGGCTGGTTTAATGTGCTCATTTCCCCAGCTCTTGCTTCCCAATAGCTTCCACAGAGATTATTAAAGTCAGCGAATGCTGAGATCTTCAAAACATTACAGACATCTGTAAACTTCTTTATCTAGAAAAAAAATTATGTGTTTCTTTCTTTACATCCACCAGTAGCCGAGCCAAGCTTGTTTCAAGCGAGGAAGACTTGTAATATCAAAGATTTACTTAATTTTTATTGCTACGCATAAAACATCTGACAGTATTTGCCGAGAAAACCAAAATGCCTCTCTTTGTTTGCACAAGCCAAAGGAAAAGTACAGTGTATCCATCTGCAAACGAACATCAAAGCCCTTTTGCAAAAGCAGGGTTGGTGACATGTATTTGGAATACCAGTGTGAGAGCCGCCTGTTACAGAGTCATGCGGGTCTCTGCACTTACCCAGCATAATCCTGATTGGAGCCACATCTTTTCTTTTTTCTCTTTATTATCACTTCGTGGTTACCATCTGTTGATGAGTAGGATTAACAGCACATTTTCAGTGACATTTAGCTCTTTTAACAAACTCTCTTCAGTCAAAGGTTGCTGGCCTGAAAAAAAAAAGAGAAAAGTCATTAAGCAAACAAATCTTTGCCAAGAGTTGATGCTAAACATGCCATCACTCTGTGTGAGTTATTCACTGTATATGAAATTTATTCCACAAGACTCTGACCTTGATGTTGATTAACCAGAAATCCCTTCTTGTCTTGTCACTATTAACAGCTTTAGGTGCCTCAAGTGGCCCTTCTCTCTTTTCTTTTTCTTTTAAGCATCCATTAAGGAAAGCTTTGCCCAATTTGTCATTTCTTTCATCGTGCTGCTCATTGGCACAACCTCTTGAGGCATGAGGAATTGGGGTATTCCTTTAGCCTGGTGATGTATCTCAGGGGAGACTTTTACTGTTTCAGGCAATTGAGTCCATTATCCAAAAAGCCTGAAAGGGGAAATGGGATTTCTCCCTGTCTGTATTCCTGTTTTTGAGGCCTGTCAGTGGTGGTAAGGCCACTTTGTGACTTTCTGGGCAGGACAGAGTTTCAGCACTAGATCTTGTGAGGCAGAGAGGGAGAATTTTATGGCTGTTCTTTACTTGTTCAAGGCTCAAAAGGACCTCTCTGTAGACGTCAGAGATGGAGCATCAGTAGATTGCCCTTAGGTCACTCAGCTTTGAGTAGACCCCAAATATGGAAGATGGCTTAAAATCACCTCCAGCTCAGTATAAACACAGGATCAGAGCAAGAACTGAACCTTTTTGGTGCCTGCTGCTAAGCATGAAACCATTTACGGAACAGAAACACTGCAAGTATTCACTTTGGCTGGCAATTTCTGGAAGGGGTGAGGGGGAGAGATCAAGAGAAGAGAAACACACCAAAATAAATGCTGGTTGGGTTTTTTTTGTATTCTTTTTGGGTGACATCATATAGTGATAAGTTGAATAGACTGGAAGGATTGAAAACTCGGCTTGTTCTAAAGCTGGCTAGGAGTGGATTGCATTACAGAATATAACTGACACCTCTTTCTGTGAAGAAAACCTGGCTGCCACAGACTTTGTGGTCACTGGCATGGATTCATTTGGTGCTTTGTGATTTTGCTGCATGACACTCACCTCTGACAGTCTCTTGGCACACTCTTTTGTGGTGGAATGTGATGTTTATCACCACAGCTGTGTGAGATTGTACCCAGTCCAGGACAGTCCAAGAGTCCTCCCTCTCTTTCCTACTGGTTGTACCATTTGAGTGCATCACTCATGGTTGGCTGTTCCCTCCATAGCTTATAAGCAGTCCTGCAAAACCAAACATTCAAAAAAGGCATGGTGTCATTAAGATAACTTACATAATCTTAATTCTGCTCCTTCATGCAAATGTGAAATGTGCATCACTGTGGTATGAGTGACTGCTACCACCCTCCCAAGCCCAGGTAGGTTCTTTGTCACATCTTCATCCTACAGTGGGATGGATGGTGCAAAGCAACCATTCCTTCTTTGGGCTTAAGTTGCTAAATATCCTGGAAAGACCAATGTAGAGCCATTAATTTCGTAAGGGCATTACTAGGATGCTACTGGAAGTGGTATCCCTATGATATGTGTAAGATTGCTAGTGATGGGAGATGCATTAGACCTGGCAAATTCTTGTCCTTCTGAAGAGCATTAATGCTGGGGTGGAGGTGGGGGAACATTGGTGTGGGGAAAGCGAGTAGATACAGCTGAAAACCATTGTGCAGTTCTTATTTACAGCACAAATGTACATGCTTACGTTTCAGGCAAGTGTAGGCAAAACAACATCCTTAACAGGGAATGTGAACAGCTATTGCAGCTACACCCATAGGAGAACTCAGCGAGCCAAATGCAAAATTATGAGAGAAATATACAATCAAAAATGCTGAAATACCTTTGTGACTTAAAAACTGATTATCCTTAATGGTTTGGGGTTTGTCACAATCTATATGTTTGTCAAATGCTTTGTTTTTTACAGAAATACGATTTTTTTCATGAAACTGCCTAAGTGACAAACTTCTGATCAACTTTGATCCAGATAGATATAACTAGTTGATTTTTAAATAAATTATTGTGTATGCTAATTTGCTAAAAGTTTTCAGGTTAGTCTCCTAGCAGTATTTTTTTCAGTTTGGGCACTGCTTTATTTCAGGCTTTGTTTTTCACTGCCTTGTCACATAGGACCTAGTTTGTATTGTCTGTTATTACTTCTTTCTTTAGTTTTGAAAAGCTCCTTTTATCCAATTTTCTATGATTTCCTGTGTTCCATGTGAGGTCATTTTGTTATTTGTAGTGTCCTAATATCCAATAATCATACTAATTTGGCAGGCATTGTTTAAAGGGGGAGAGAAGTTGCTTCACTGCAGTGACTACAGCTGATACCATCTGATCATCTCTGCTATCTCCTGCTTTCTGTGGTTAAACAGGAGTGCAGCATTTCTGCTGATGTTCTTTCCTGCATGTCCACAGGTCAAATGGAAAAGAAACTGTTGTTTTCTCCGTAGAACTCTGGGCATTGCAGAGCATGACCTGCTACTCCATTAAGAAATCTGCAAAAACTGGGCTGATTGTCTCCTTGCATTGAGAAGTTTCTTGGTTGGTTTTTAAGAAAGCAGTTGTTTCTCTCTTTTTTTTTTTTTTTTTTTGTGTGTGTGTGTGCTCTCTACCTCTTGAGAGATTCCAGGTTGCTCTTGTTTTCCTTTGTCATATTTAACATGTAAATCTTTAAATCTGAGTTCAGCACGTCTTGCCTGGAGACTGATGATGTGGGCTTTGGGCTCTGATTGTCTAGGCTGCAATGCCATTGGATATGTGCATGGCAGCACATATTCAGTAACAGGTTATTTGGTACCTTCCCCTAGGTCATCTTTCATGTGTTTTTTCCCACATACTATTTGATTTCCTTATATTAACTATATTTGATTTCCTTATATTAACTATAGAGGAAAAGTTGGCTGACAGAACTGCAGCTTTTTCTACAAGTCATTTATATTTCTCACAGCTTTCACCAAACACCTGGAGAAACCAGTTTTCAATAACACAATATCACAGGCTGGCTATGTGCTGAACACCTCTTATCACCACCATCACCATCATAACCAAGATTCCTGTTTGGGCATTGCCAAAAGGCAGTTTTGGTCATAGACAGCTCCTCCTAATGACCTCGTCATTGGCATTGAGATTTTAGCACCATTTGAGGCTCTGATAGCAATAGGATGTCACAGTTCTGTGTTAAATGGCCAAGTAAGACATCATCTGTTCATCATTAATATATGCTTAAAAAATGATGCAACCAAACTGAATTACTAAAGTTTAGGGTTTATTTAGCTTGTTATTGAACTGTCTTCTAGTTTCTGTTTTTGTGAAAAAGATGATAAAATATTAAACAAATTATCTTAACTTAATACAAAGTTGTGGTACATGAACAAGCTGAGGGAATTGTAGAAATCCTTGTAGCTTTCTAATAGGATAGTTGGCTAGGGAGCTGAGACGAACTCAGCAGCACCTGGATATTTGCTAGCATGGGTTGTTAAAGTATTATAGAGAGGCTCTAGCACACACAAGGTATATATGATATCACTATATATGATATAACTATAGAAACACATCAGAGATGACTATTTTGCTATCAATTTCTGACATAATCACCATTATTCAGATGTTTTCTTCTTTTTTGAGGGAAGGGGGATGGAGGTTTGAAGTTCAGCCGCAAATTCCCGCTGGCAGCAACAGGATGGTGCACATTACTAGAGAAGATGCAGTGATTTCTCAGGCTTTCTTTCTGTTAGCTGTGAGGGAATAAGCCATGCTATATTTTATTCAGAATTAGCAGCACTGCTGATATGCTTGATGTTTCTGACACCCTGCTGGGACCTGGTGTAACTGGCTTTTTTGGTGTGTGCAGGTGAAGAGGCTCACAGGCTGCGCAGAACACAGCCTGTGTGGCATTGGCTCCCCTGTTGATTTAGTTTCATTTTCTGTTTTTCTGACTTGCTCAACTGCCTGTAACGGCATTGAAGTATTCTTTTGATCTTTGTTTCCATGTGTTCACTAAAAACAGTTCTAGAAAGCCTTTATGCCAAAGGAACATTCAGAGTGAGAGGCAGCTCTCAGATTTGTTTCAAAAATCATTGGCTAATTGCATATTTGACTGAGCCTTGTTTATAATAACCTCTACTGAGAGAGCCTTTGCTGGGAGCTTAATGCAAAATCTCTGATCAGACAAATCCATTCAGGAGAAGTACATGAGTCCTACATTGGACAGCAAGTACAGACAAGCACCTATTGTTACATCCATACTGTGCTGTCAGAGTCAGAATATTTCCTGCCCAGAATTGTGTTCAGAGGTACAGACAGAAGCAACAGCTCGGGACATAATGCAAAGGAGTTGGGAGGGAAGCACAGACACTGGCAACTAGAGTACATGACTGTGCTTCCCTCAGGAACTGAAGAACTAAATTGCCAGAAAATGCTTTAGCTGGAACATTGTTATCTCAGCAAGAATAATCTCAAAAATTTCAGATTGATACATCCTCCTACATTTCAGACTGATCCTACTCATTCACTGTTAAACTCTATGTTCATGCCAAGGTCTTACCTACCAGAACAAAATAATCTCTTTACCTCCACACCTCGTCACATCGTCCCCTTCACTCTGCCAACACACACTCGCTAAAATAGACTTCTGTTTCCACAGGTCAGGACAATTGACCTTCCCACTCCTCTATGCCTTTCTTGACTTTGTGAGCCCTGCCAAAACTTTATCATCATCTTCCAAATCAGAAACAACCTCACTGCTTCAACTGCTTTCACTTAATTCCTGCACTCATTCCCTTCCCATTCTTGCTGCTTGCTGTTTCAAATCTGCATGTATGTTTATGTGGCTCTAGTGAATATGAGTGAGTATTAATTATTTCATACGTGGAAGGAGGGAAGAAGGGGAAAAGATGATCTGGAATAAGATCTTAAGGAATTTGATTTTTCTGTAGTATTGTTACTGAAGAAGAGTTAGAGCTCACACAAGTTAGAGGAGAGTACTTTGTCATTGAGAAAAAATCAGTATCAGTGACAAACAACAAAAGTATATTTGCTCCCCACAACAACTCAGAGTGCCAACAAATTGCATCAGTGAAGTCTTAGAGCTGACTTCCAAAGAGAGTGATTTTGGGGGAGAAATCAATCAACTACATTTCATCAGGCTGGATTGGGTAGTGAGGATTGGCCACACATACTGGCTCTGCTGTCCTATGGAAGTGCTGATTTACTTAAGCTATAATTGTAAATGAACTGTGGATATTGCAAGCTTCCAGGGGTTTGGGGCTGAGTGCTCTTATAAAGTATGCTGTCTTGGTTATCCCATGTGTAGCTGGTGACCAGCTTTTTGCAGACTATTTTGAGAGGATGATTCAGCCCCTTCCTGCACCTCCTCACTGTCCCATTCTCCTGTCTGGAAAAGTTTGTGAGAGTTTTATGGATATAAATAGTCATCAAACCATTAATTTATCTCCAGAGGTGGCATTGTATGTGCCAACCACCAATAACAAATTAAGAATATTAAGTACTGATCTTTTCTATAACAGGAAAAACAAATTCTTAAAGTTGTTAGGAGCACTTGAAGCAAGAAATGCATGTGATGGTATCGTAATGTAAAAATGAATGGCTTACAGTGCAGGCAGAGTTTTTTAAGCACAGGATTGACAAAAATCATGTAGAAAGTGGTCAGCAAAATGGTGGGCTTAATGTTCAAGAAAGTGGCTTTCCATGGTCTGCTGTCTTCTTCTGCTGTATAAGAAGGGAGCATGGTGCAGAGTGCTTGGCTATTTCCTTTCTCTTACAGAAATCCTGAACCTTTACTGTCTCTCAGTCCAAAGCCAGACATCACGTTTGTCATTTGAGTTCTCCATGTTTAGCTCAATGTTTTGTTAGAAAGCAGTCAGTGACCAAGCTGAGTGTGGCTGATTTTTATTGGAAAGGAATTGCAAGACAAGGCTGATAGAAGGCTTCTCTTTCCTATCTCAGTTGTTTTTGCCTTTTTTTCCCTGTATTCTATGTGTTTGAAGAAAAATATTGAGTAGCATACAATGAACAGCATCTCTGGCAGAAACTGATACTTCCCAGCAGCCTGAAAGGCAGGAAGAGCTTTGGATTTAATAGACAGAAAGACAAGATAAATTTATCTTATGCTTTGAACCGTGTTGGTGGCTAATAGTTCTTCCAGCATCAGAAGACCAAAAATCATAGCCTGAGGTTATTTTTGGCCCTCATTCTAACCATTGGTGAGCCAGCTCAGAGATGGCAGCTGCTTGGTTCTAACCTTGTGAGATTCACCTTCCTTTAAGCCCCACCAATCCATAGTGCCTATGTGAAAAGAAAAATCTAGCATTCTAGAGAAGCTGTCATATACAAGCTGGAGGGCTGCTTTTTTTTTTAAATCTTATTGCAAATTGCCTCAGATTTCCTGAGGGAAGAGAATCATGAACAGCAGTTCCACATCTGTCATCACTGTTTTACTCACAGATCCTCTGGCTTGACAGCATCTCAGAAGAAAATTGCCTGCACTTGCCATGCAAGTTGCAAAATGTACATAAAATCATCTTGGTAAGTCTTTGTAATACAGCTGGAAGAAAATTTCCTGCCTCCAGTGAGTATTCACCTTTGAAATGCTTTTGCTTTTATGTTCTTTTCAGTGAAACTCTGTAAGAATGTGTCTAATTGTCACTTAAAAACTCCTTTGGACCTGTGACTATACCAGAACTTTTAAGCCATGCTGAATTTGAGGATTCAGTTTTTCTATCAACCCTGCAAATGTTGTAACTCTTCTCCATTATTTGTGTATTGTTGATAGGTGCACTGCACCTCCATAAACACCTCAGCTGAGATTACATCTCTCAGAGCCAGTAGTATATTACTTGCCTATTCAGCAGTTTTTGCAGCACTTGAACCAAATTCTTCCAAATCAATAGGGCTGTGCTGTGATGCAGATTTTCAGCCACTCTATTTAGCAGGCACACAGAGTTACTTGATCTCAGATCTTTCAGTGGCAACACATCTCCCACTTTCTTCATAAATTGAATTAAATTGTTACTTTTTTACCCTGTCTTCACAAGCAAATTTAGACATCTCACTTTTCATCTTTCATTTTAAGTAGAAAAAACAATAGTAGCGATCACTTCAGTATTTTCATGGCCTAAGAGATGGCCTAATAAATTAATAGAATTTCAGCTGCAAAGGTCTTTTGGTTAAGTTTTTCTAGCATACTTTTGCAAACTACTCTTAAGCCCCATGAGATCCTCTGAAATCAGCCTAGTATTATTTGTCTTAGACTAATAAATGAGGTACATAAAGGCTGTGAGACCTGTTGAAAGTTGGATAAGGCAGTGTTAGTGTAAGGAAGAGGGCATCCATGTACTTGACTAACTAATCCTCATGCTGTTACCAAAGTACATATCCCATGCACTGAGTGTTTCTGCTGACAGAAAATGGTTACACAAATTATCAAGTTCAATCAAGAAGAAATTCTTCAGCTAATGAAAAGCTGGTTAAACTTTTGCTCTTGTTGCTGTGACTATAACATAGATTTCTTTCTTTCCATTGAGAAAATCTGAGCAGTCTGAGCCCGTACATTATTCCACATTGATGGTGGAGTAACTGTCCCAGAGATTGCTCGGCACATAAACTGCTGCTCCACTTCATCAAGCCTAAGTGTTAACTACTTCCCATTAACTCAAATGTTCCCAGGTTCAGGATCAAGAGAACTTGCTTAAGCAGAGCATCTGTCTGAGTTCATCTCAAGTTAATGTTGCGTACAGTGAAAGGCCAACAAGGGAAGAAGGGAAAGCGTTAGCACTTCTGTATCTTCCACCATATAGATGGATGGGGAAAGAAAGAAAGAAATAAAAAGAAGCTTTTTGTGAGCCATCTCTTTACAATTCTGTGAGTTTGTCTTTATTTGTTCTGGTACTCAGAAGGGTGAGAGAAGAGATTTGTTCTTACATCACAGAGTTAACAGTCAGGAATTTTCAAGCCTGAGGCCCTTGAACCTGATATATGAATCTACCAAATGCAGGGCAGACCTGGAAAGTGGTGGCTCTTGCCCAAAAGAACAATGATAATGCCATATAGGCAATACTAGATTTTGGGTGTCCATTTCACAATATATACAAGAGAGGAAAAATTATCCAGATGACCTCTCTGTCTGGGAAGAGGGATAAGTGGAGCTAAATGCAGACACATATTTCAGTCACAAATTAATATTACATCTTCTCAAAGAGCTCACATTTTACTGACATTTAGGATGTTTGAATCAGAGGGATGCATCGGTTCATACAAGCATAATGCCTTCATCCCATTAGAGCTGTTTCTCAGAAACAGGAATGGTCTGTAGTTTTCCTTATGCAATTCTACTACAGAGGACAGCATTGTTCCACTCTTGGTTTGGGGTGTACCTAAAGATATGTCATGTGCCAGGGGGGAATTTGAGCTTGACAGTCATAACCATGCACCACAAACAGGCTCTCCAGAAGAGTTAAAATATTTAAAAGAGGCGAGCACAGATGTGAGAGCTTAACAGGCCCCTATCCTTTGCTCAGTAAAGACATTTCATGAGCCTCCTCTTGTTTGCTTGGTGACTAACTTCCAGCAAATATTCTTTAGCTGCCTATCTAGCATCTTTTCAAAATTCTTGTATCCATGTTGTCCCTTGCCTAGGAGTTCCTCATGTTTCCACCTTTCTGTGTGGAGAGCCATTTCTTTCTGTCTGGCTTGAACTTGATTTGTACCTTCATTTTTCCTACCTTCTAAGATAAGAAGAAACTGTTGATTCCTATATGCCTGCTCCAAACTACTTTATGTTTGTCAGCCTTGTCATATGCCTAAGTTGTCTCTTTTCCAGACTAAACAGTTCCAAACTGTTCAGTCTCTCATTGTGTGTTTGCTGTCAAGGCTCCATGGATGCAATTCCTTCAGTCAAAATCTTAAGCTTGCATATTGGCATGAAAACCATAATAGAAAACAAAAAGAAAAAACATCTCAATTGGAAGAGAAGATCTTCATCTGCTCTGGAGCCATGATATGGTGAGGACATGGAAGTGCAGTTGGGGAAGAGTTTCCAAAGAGACCATCAACACCATTATCTAAAATGTAAGGACAGCACACATAAAGAATACCTTCCCCCCGCCCTGGGTGTTCTAGGAGCCTCAATAATTTTATTCCTAAAACAAGAAGATTTTTTTAGAATGAGGATGGTGAAACACTGGAACAATTAGCCCAGAGAAGTAGGGGCCCCATCCCTGGAAACATCCTTGGTCAGGTTGAACACTGCTTTGAGCAACCTAATCTACTTGAAGCTCCTTGAACTGTTCTATGAAAAAGCAGTACTAGAATATAATAGACTGTCATTACACATAATCTCATTACACAATCATTAAACATCATTTTCAGTACAATTGTATTTTTCACTTTTTACCAGTTCCTCTAGTATACACACTCTGTGTGATAACAACACTGTACTTCAGCGTTTTCCACAAATACACTCCCTCCTATGTAGTCATAGGGTATCTTCATAAAAAACCCAGCCCTCTGGTGTGATGGAGTTATTTCCTTGCCTCTGGGTTTTCCTATTGCTGCAATTCCCTTCTCACGTCACCTGGTGGCTGCTGAACCCTTCTGCAGCTCAGAATGTGCCATTTGTCCTGGGAGCAGCAGACACCTGACCTCCGAAGCAGTCCCAGGAGATATAAGGATTTATGTTCTTTTCTTTTTTTTCCTAATTCCTAGTAATGGAATCTGACTCCATAACATTTCTGTGAGAAAAACACACAGTGCTTTTCCATGGAAAAGAAGAACAGGCTTAAGAACATTCTCATTTTGAGTTACCTCATGCTATTTACACATAATTCCTCTTGATAGCTTGATGTGAGAATCAAGCCTTTAGTGTGAGGAAATACTTGATTCTTCATTAACAATCTCCCCTGCACAACTGCATCAATAAGTAAATTGACTGGGTCCAGAAAGAGCAAGGTAATTATTTTCAACAGTGTTCATCCTGATCTTCACCCAAACTGGGTACAGTTCAAAGCAGAATTTGAGTGCACTGTGTGTAATTTGCGCTGAGCAGAAATTACTCTGCAGCAAGCCTAATGTCAGTAGTTTCTTAGTTTCCTTTCAAAGGATCAAGAGGGAACACTGTCCCATATGCATAAATGAGGGAACTATTTTCATCCTGTGACAAAGAGGGATTTTGTTTGCCAATTTGGTTTGAATTGGCTGGAAAAGTGTAAGTGTTATTATTAATCTTGAAGCTTGTGGAGTGATGGGGTTTTTTTGTGTTTAGTTTTTGGTGTGTTGTTTCATTGTTTGGGGGTTCCTTATACTTCCAGTAAATTCATCCACAGAATCCTGATTTCTTTTTGGCCTAGCATGGTTGTTAGAGGTGGGTGTTGTAGCAATATATTCTGCTGAATAAGGACAGGTGCTTTTCACCCTTGTCTGTCATTAGCCTGGTTTACAATAAGAGGTGTGAAAAAGGCACACTTTTCCCACAGGGCAAACACACGTCCAGGTGAGGGCCTGTGTTTAAAGGGCACATAATTAATAGCTGTAAAGAGTCTGCTCCTCTAAACATAGCAAGGAGGTGATTTTCACTTGAGCAAGTACTACTGGGGAAGAGAGTTTTACAAAAGAGAAACAAAAGACAATATTTGCTCAGGAATTTACGGTCAGGAGTCCTGTTCAGAGAGAGTAAGGTGTGTCCTCTTACCTCTTTCAAGTATTCCTATCAATTTCTTTTAGAGGATCTTTGGAGGGATGACTGAGATGTCTTATCTGAGGGGCTGGAGGGTGGGAGTGGGGTGTGCAAGCACACAGCTGCACTTGATAAAAAGTGCATCAGAATTGCAGCTGGAACAAGAAGGGTTCTTGCTCTGTTTTCTTGAGACAAAAGACCCTGCAGAAATAGCAGCCAGGACGTGACCTTGTAGGCCTGAGGACAGGGAAGGCCAGCTGGCCACTAGATCTAGTGGAGGACACATAACTCCCTGTCCATGGACAGAGTGCTTCAGAGAGGCCCTTGAGAACCCCAGAGACACAGCCCCCAACACTTAGCAAGCAGAACTTGTGTGCCTCCTTCTACAGGCTGCCTCTGACCAGCAAAGAGCACAGAGGTTTGTGAGAGAAGAAGAACTGCTTCTTTTGAAGCATGGCTCATTGACAAAAAGGTGCAAGGGAGTTGAAATAAAAACTCAAGCACTTTTGAACGACTGCCCCTGAATGTTTGTGGGAGGGTCATACTCTCCCAGGACAGGGTACCCCTCCTGACAGCATTGTTTCAGTGTTGCATTTCTCTTGCTCCTGTGATAGTGTCTCCTTCCTAGTTGTCTTTCAAGACCGTGTCAGATTTGAGGCCTTGCTGTCAGTGCAGCACTGCAAGCTGGGAGCTGCTGTCCTGTACTCACAGGGAGTTGTGCAGTGAGCTGTGCTGTGGGAGAGCACTTCTCTTTCTGCTCACTACAGCGGAGCACCTCCCCAAAAGTCTGCCAGGGCTGAGAGATGCCCCTGCTAGTGCTTCTCCTTGGTCCTGACTCCTCTCCAGTAGTGAGCCCAGCAAGGGCTTGGGTTTCTCTTCAGCCAGCTTTGTGCAGCCCTGGGGAGAGAAGGGGAAGAGGTGGGCTGCAGCAGGATGAGGAGTCTGTCAGAGCCAGGGCTTTGGGGGCTGGCTCAGCTGGGACAGGTCTGCAGGACAGGCTTATGATTCCTCTGGGAGACTTCCAGAGCACCTCTGTGTTTGGGTGCTCTGCCTGCTTCTGCCCAGACCTCTTGTGACCTGCCTTTCAAGTCCTTCCTCTTCACTGCTCATTTCACTTATGACACTTGGCTTTCGTACAGCTTTCAGAGCAGCTAGGGCTTGAGGATGAGGAAGGTGTTCCTCTTCCCCCAATCTTTATTTTATATCTGTGTAGTTTTCTAAGGAGCATATATACCCCTTCCACCCCAACCCCTTTGGTCCTTCCTAAATTTACACTTCATTTTCTGCACTGCAGATGTAGAGACAGCCAACTTTCTGCCTGAGGTTGTGAAATGGTTGGAATGGAGAAAAGGAGAGGCAAGACCTTAGCTGAGATGTGTATGTGAGAGGGAGGAGGTGTATGGGGGACAGGCAGTATTCACGGAGCCCCATGGGGAGGGACCAGCAGCCTGTGTGGCACAAAAACATTTTAAACTCACAACAGGGGAATGTTCTGTGGATTGAAGGCTTCAAAGAGAGAGCCTGCCAGCTACAAAAAACAAATCTTTAAATAACTGGGAGGAGGATGAGAAAAAGTCTGAGCAGCTTGCTTGCAGGAAGAGAGACGGCTTCACTCAGCCTCGGTGGAAAACTGTGTAATCCCATTGGCTTTGGGAACGTTGCAAGGGCTCACACCTCAGAAGAATTTAGCCTGCTGGGTCTAACGGTCTTATTCAGGCTGAATAATTCTTTTGTCCCCTCTCTGCATCCCAATTGCAGCAATAGGCACCAAAATGTGTGTTGGTCTTGGTTCCAGTGAGGCAGGTTTTACTGGGCTTGTGTGAGGGATCCTTGTTAAAACTGCACTGCTGAGCTGAAGGGAAAGTTTCTTCAGCTTTCCAAAGAATTCTCTTTATGGGCAGAGTTCAAGCTAGGAAAATGCCAGCCTGAGAGGTGGAACATAAGGTAAATTACAAGCAATGCAGTACAAGGAGATATAATAAATCCTTTAGCACTGACAGTAGACTGCCAGCTATATTATATATTTAAAAGGAGTTCTCTTTAACAAAATAATTATAAAATATACTTTCAATTAATTGAAAGAGCTTATTGCTCCAGAATATTGGTAAAAACCCTGCCTTGAGAAATGTCCTTTAGTAAAATACACACCGGCCCTAGTCCCTATGTCTGCATAACTATGAGCATTTTTTGGTTTTAGAAGAAATTTTTAACATTCATATTTTCACCACTGCTTACCCAGTAGATTCTTGACTGAGTGAGAGGGAGCTTGAAATTATTCTGGCCCCATCTTGAACCCTGTGCCATCATGACACAGAAGCTGATGGCACCTGGCCTCTCCTTGCAACTTCTACAGTGTGTTCCATGTGCTTCTGTTTCTCCAGCTGACCCTTAAATAGTGTCTTCTGAGCTTCTGATATGAAACAAAGAGTGAGAAAAATACACAAGTGTTAGAAAGCCCAGTGTCTCTGTAGGGGCCAAGATTTGCCTGTTCTTTGGGGTTTTGTTCCAGTATAATTTCTTATGTTTCTTTATGTTCCAGTATGATTTTCTTCTTTCAGGAAGGCATTATTTGATTTGGGGATTTTTACCTTCAGTGCAGGCATATTATTTCAAATACCTTCCTCAGATTCCAACACGTAGTTCTTCTGAAATGTAATGGGCAGGTAGGCATGAAAGAATTTGATTATACTTGAAAAGAAAGACGAAATAGATCTGATGGTAAAGCTATCCAGCATGTTTTAGGTTTCTCTCTGTAGTTTAGGTAGAAAGGACTGTTCTTCTGCCAGTGTAAATATATAAATTTTAAAAGAGATGTCAAGGACTGCTTAACATACAGACAAAAAAATGTTTCCCACATCTGCCCTTATAATAGCCCTATGTGTTTGTATTCTACTTATTTATGCATTCGCATTTGGTTTATTTATGAGATCTTTGCCCAGAAATGTTCCCTTATTAACTCTATATGGCTCTATATGGTAATTAATATATCACTGTGATATTCCATCTGTTATTATTTCTCCAGCATTTGCACCTATGAGCCCCAACCATGATCAGAGTCTCATTTGGATCCAAGGATCAAAGCCTCTTTTGTACTGGGTTCTCCACACATGCACAGAGGGTAGCTGAGGCTTTCAGTCTAAACACAGAAACTGGGCAAGTGTTGGTGAAGGGACGGGCGCTGGCCCTTAGCACTGACCAGCCCATCAAGCAGTGCTGGGGGAAATACAGTAGTTATGGAAGTCAGGCCCAGATCCCCTGCAGTCCCTTCACCATTCTGCCTCTCCTCAGCGCTGTGGCATCTCCAAAATGAGAGGCATGATGTGACTGTGATTTCCTTGATGTGTTTGGGCTGTAATAAATCACCCACCCAAGGCCACAGAACGGGATGTAACAACTGCACCCAGGGCTGTCATCTTTTTGCTCATAAAAATGGAATGACAAAGCAACTTGTTAAGCAGGCTGAACAACAAGGATACCCTAATGTAAGCCATGTTCCTGTGAGATTTTGTGCACCAGCAAGTGCCTGCTGGGAGCAGTGGGAGCTGAAGTCCATAGTCCCCTCTGTAGCAGGCTGGCAAAGATGAGAGGTGGCTACAGCAGTGATGGCACAAAAGATGCTTTAAAGCCCAGCTGTGTTTATGGTAGGCAGCTGGGAATCAAGGCTCATGCCCACAGAGGTGCAAGGAGGAGGAGGAGAAAAAGGAAGGGGTAGTGTCAGTGTGGTTGAGGTCTATGAATCCAAAGCTAAAGTAAACATAAATAACCTGTAAAGTGTATGGAAATAGAAGAAACATTTTAATTCAGCTTCACAGATTGTGAGCAAGTGATTCTGGCAGGCCCCTTTTGTCTGTATGTGGTTGGGGATGGTGGGAAATCATAATTTTCAGTATTTCAGGTATGAAAATTAAAATATGTTTATTACTCTGAATGTCATAGTACTGTCCCATGGCAATGGTACTCCATGGAGTACTCATGTTTCCACTCTGCTGCTTGGTTTGCATCTTTCCATCTAACCCTCAGAGCCATCTTTCTGCAGAAGTGGGAGGATGGAAGGTGCCATTCTGTGCTCTGCAACATAATTTGTTTGGATGATCTGTTACTTGCAGAGAACCCTGTGAACCCAGGTATGTTGATATTTGGGGAATGTTTTCAGGGGAACTATTTCCCAAAGCCAGGATGAAGGACATCTTTCAAAAACAGAATGAGAATGCCAATTTCATAAAGTTTTCCTGCGAATTTTCAAGAATAATCTAAAACAAAAACACACAATAAAACCCAGAAAAAACCAACAACAACAAAAAAACCCAATGAAACAAACAAAAAAAAAAACCAAAAACACACAACCGAAAAAAGCCAACCCAGAGCTGGTTTTAAGCAATTACCTCAGAGGCCATTCATCTACTTTGTTCAGTCTCAAAGAACACCAAATACATCTTATTTCCAAAGGAAACATCCAAAGGAATAATTGTCCAGCATGTCTCCATGTATTTGTGTTGCTGGTAGTTTTTTGGCCGCAGATACACCCCATGCTGTGCAGGGCTCCAGCCCCAGGGTTGCACACTCCTGGTACTGTGGGTTCAGAGGCAAATTTGCTTCTCTTGCATAGTGGCCTGGCTTTTGGTAAGTCAACACCAGTGGCTTTCCAAGGTTGTCTTTAATTCTTACTTTCCTTCTTTTTCTTTTGGTGAGTCTACATGTGGCTGTGATGTGGTGCCCAGGCATCCTACTTGCAGGGCAATTTAAAGGCCCAATATGGGTGCAGTGTGCTAGGTCTGGGAACAGAATTTTTATTTCAAGTTACCTTGAAAGACACTTTCTGTTGGGCTCTTCTATTTTAGAGGGTTTTCACATAAACTACAAGTTTGTTCAGAGAAAGTTTTCTAATTTAGTAAAGGCTTTTAAAATTCTCATTATGAAAACAGGAAAAAAGGAAACTTTTGTTGATAGATGTATCTTTGTTTTTCAGTTTACTGGTATCTATAAATGTTTAGAGTAATTCTTCATATTTCTAGCTGGGGATTTCTTATGCTCATGTGTAAATAAACCACAAAGCCATAAATAAGCACTTGCCACTTTGAATGGGTTTTTGAAAGCTAAATGCAGGGGCAGAGTTGAACTTCAGAAAGAGTACTTACAAGCAAGGATTTGCAAGGATGTACTGACATTAAGGTTTGCTAAAGCATGGCTGTAACTTTAGCCAAAAGAGTTACAAAGAACTCTTGTGCTGATGCCTCAAACATATCACCTTATTACTGCCTATATCCTGCAGTTTGAGAACTGCCATCCAAGGAAAATTGCAGGCCTTAGAGCACATGACTGGTAATGAGAAACATTCCACTTGAATATTCAATCAGTTTCGCCTTAATTTGCAGTGGCTCAGTCAAGGGCTGGATTGAAAAGCTCGTTTTAGAAAGTGGCTTCTTCCTCAATATCTGCAGCTCTGCCAGGGCAAAAGACAAATGCTCAGAGCAGCATTGTGGCAAAGTTAGGAGGAGCACTGGAGCTTTGTCCCTTCTACGCTGATGGAATCAGGGAAAAGGCAGGGTCTTAGGAAATACAGTGGTTTTACATATGTGATGGCATGATATGTAGTAAAGGGCCAGGATTTACATTTTGATTGGACAAGGCCTTATGGGCATCTCTCCAAAAAGACCATACAGCTGTGAGGGTGCTCGTGTTTTACTTTGTGAGGAGGAGCAGAAGAGGGAGAAAGCGAAAATTATTCTGCCAAAGTGGTTCTTGTCTTGCAAAAAGAACTTGGACATAATTTTTCTTAAATTCTATGTGAATACTCCAGATAAATATTGTGTTCAAACTTTCCTGGCTGTTTCAGTGGGCAAGATAAAATCATCTTCATAACTGCTATGAATGGTCTTTCAGTCCAGATGCAACTTTATTTCTTTATCTCTGTGATTAGGCATGTTTTACTAAACTTTATTTTATTGCAGCTTCCCAGAAATGCATGTTTTAATATACCAGACAAGAATAAGCAATGAGCTCATACACAGAAAAAAGTCTGGTTTATACTTATTGAATATACATGCTCTGTGCTTGCTATGAGTTTAATATGTATGTCATGCATTCTACTAAACAATTCAAGCATAAATAGAAAAGTTGGGTAATAATGAAAAGAATCTAAAGCTTTTGAATGCAAAAGGGCTTGGCAGAAACATAGGTAGGAGGTAAGAGCTCTGATTATGCTGTTTATACTTCTTTTTAATAGCAAGCTCCCCAACAGCCGTTGTGATGGAAGGGCATTTCTGAAGATCAGTACAGGTATTTCAATTACCTGGTACATATGACACAAGAAAAGGTACTTATTTTATTGAAAGCTGAAAACAGAAACTCTATAGATTTCATAACATATATGGAGAGATAGAGCAGAATCTTGCATGTTTAGCAATGCAGGTCTAGCTCCAAAAAGTAAATTTAAAAATAGCAGTGTGAATCATCCAGCAGTTTGATATCAAAGGTGCTTATCTGCAAGCAATCCGATGGTTTTCCTTACTGTCAGCAGCACACAGTCTCCCTGGAAGCTGACAGTCAAACTGTGTTTCTTTGGCTCACACTTCAGCAACAGTAAGGATTGGCCCATTAAAAGCTGCAGCTTGGTCTATTATCCTGTCCATGGACTTCAGAGGACATTGCTTCAGTTTCCTTATGTTTAAGAGCTTGGGCCTTTTCAGGAGTTGTTGTTAGTGTTGTTGTTTGATTTCTTTCATCTTTGGACCTGCTGGTGTCCTTTAGAGCTCAGACATCTCAAGCTCTCTTCCCTGGCATGACTAAAGGTAGAAGAAACAGCAGTCTCTGGCTTTACACCTTTCCAGGGAACAGAAATTGGCCCCAGATGAAGCAGAGCAGATAAGCTGACTATCATCAACACTGAAGCCCAGCAGTGCCATGAAGTTCCCAGAAATACATAATCCCCCTTAAAGGGCTATCTGGAATATCTTGTTTCATCCAAATCGAAAGGTCCAATATGAAACATTTTATTGTAAATATATAGAAAAGGGCTTGCAACAAGGCCTTCTTTGGACATTGTTTGTCCTTCATACAGTGTATTGTGGATGAAATGGAAAGGCTTTTGGACACTGGGACTCAGGCATGGCAGTAGTGCGGTGGTAAAGCCCACAGGCCTTGTTACTGTGGCAGTGACCAATGACGAGTATTGGCTGATAGGACAGCAGAGAGAAATCTGCCAATGCATGGGGCAAACAGCTCCCCTCAGGCTGGGCTTTTGCTTGCACATCAGCAGTGCAGCTGCAGGAAAGTCCTGATGCCAGGTGAGGAACTGGCATAGTTCAATTGCCTGCACTCCCACCCGCTCGATTAAACACAGGCATTTGCTCATGTTCTCTAAATTACTTGGGATCATTTACAGTTGTAAAAATATGCTGTTACAAAAGCTTTGTTGTTCACCTTTAGGGATGAACGTGTTCAGCCCTGACAATGTTATCTAGAGAGAACAGCAGCCCAAATCATCTCAAACATCCTTGCAATATAACACAGCTTCAGGCGAGGCTCACTGACACCAGCGCTGTGAAAGAAAGGAACGAAAATGAAGTGACCATTACAATGAGCAATGTGAGGCAGATGACACAATTTTGCTTGAACAACCAAATTTAAATAACAGAAAATTGCACTGCCTGTCCTTTTTTTTCTAGTTCTCTGGGGGTGTTCTTTCTGTGGCAATGAATTACTCCCGAGCTCTAACATAAAACAGCGTGTATCCCTGAAAGCTGTAGCTCTGCCTGTCCAGACGGAGCCCAAGGCTTCTGAAACATTGCCGTCTCGTGGCAGCCTCCTGGCACCACTGCCGCTGCTGTAGCACAAACAGCCTCGCCAGAGGTCACAGGCATTCTGTGGTAGGCAGGATACACAGCGGAAACTTTCTCAAATTTCACAGATGAACATAGAGAGTTAGTTTTGTGCAAAAAAAAGAAGAAAATTAATTAGATGAGACAGGTGCCCAGTCAGATGATGACAAAGTAACTGAACTGCTGCCAAGTGAAAGACAACCCTGGATTCCCTTGATGGGTTTCTGTGCTTTCATGAGCCTCTTAGCAGCCCTGAATTCAGTCACCTTGCTGAAGCAGTTCAGTGTCTGCATCCACAGTCAGGAAGGTTTACAGCTTGGGAAGGCAGATGACCTGGGATGGCTTTCTCAGAATGGGAGCTCTCTTCCAAGCCAAACTTGCTGTACTGCCTTCAGCACACCCTGTTACATGCACTCAGTACAAAGTGTTACAGTCATTTTGCAGTAAATATCAGAGAAAGATATCCTAAATAATGTGAATAATTTTTTTTACTTTTTTTTTGCCCACTGACTTTGAGTCAGAGATGTTTTCTGCAATGGATTGCTTTAGCACTCATCACTTAAAATAATAATTATCTCTGTGTATAAATTATCATCACTGAGAATATTTTAGCACATACTGTACAGTTTACTTTTAAAAGCAAACCAGCATCTCTCTTAATTTTTTATTTATGAATTATTTCCTAGGATTACAGGCTTTAACATTAGTCCAATGAGAGTCAGATTTCCCAATCTCTGGCTATTAAACACCAATTTGGAACCCCTGCATGGATGCAAGTCTGACTTGTACATCTGGCAGTCTACACTGGGCCTTACACAGACCCTATCAAAGTAACTTGCTGGATTTCCACTGACCTGTGATGAAGAATCTCTTTATCTTATGCCAAATGTGTTGACCTCCTGTCCTGTAGTATCCTGCCGAGTTTGTATGAATGTCCCATATTTTTCCGTCTGCCCAGAGCTATTGTAAGGAAGAAATCCTTGCCACACCATGAGCACTGGTTCCAGGAAGGGTATGTATTTAACAGCACAGTGCCTCAAATCACGTCTGGTTTTTAATAAAGCTTAGAGAGGCTTTTCTGTGCCTCACTGATCTGAGTCCGACCACAGGGGCTCCAAGTCAGTATCTGCTTCCATAAATGGAGACATCCATAGAAAAAGACAGGTGGCTACAGAATCTCACTCTGTACAGCACATATTTGGTACTAAAGCAGTTCTGCATGAATTTTACTGATTTATTTTATAAAATGCAAACTTGAGTACAGCTTTGAGCAATAATTGATGTTATTTCAGTGAATTTTCTTCCCTCACATGCCCTTTTCCACCCTAAGGAAAATTCAGTGACTATACCTGTTCCCAGTGCATCCCACCATTTTTAAATTGGAACAAGGGCAGATATTGGAGTTTCATTGGCTGGATTCCAGGGCATTTCAAGGATTAATGGATACCTTTCCTAAAGACCGAGGACATGTTGCACCAGTGGGTGCCTGAAGGATGGGCCTCTCTGATTTTAATAAACTTCTGAGCATGTAAAAGCCATTGCTAGCAAAGTTAGTGGCAGCTCAGGGGTTCTGAAGCTCTGCTGTGTCATTTTGCTGTAGAAGCTGTGTTCTCAAGCACTGGTCCAGACTGGCTCTAGAGAGTGAATTTGATATGGTGCATCCTCCATGCCTTGGGTAGCTGTACAGGAGATATCAGGGCTGTGAGCTTACACCAGTTATGCTCGTTGTTCTTACAGGGGTGGAGTGGAAACCAGCCCAGCGAAAACCTGGATCACCTTACAAAGGTGGAGGCAGTTCAGAGTAAAGCCAGTCACAAGCAAAACCCAGGCAATATGGGTGACCAGGGAGTATGAGGTGCGTGCAGAGATTCAAGTCCAGAGATAACATGATAGTCTGACGTGTTGCTCGCGTAAGAGGGGAAATTCCTGTTCTTTGTTACCTCCTCTGGCATTGCTAGAGCCCTGCTGGGGCAAGAACGTTTGCTGCCTTGTGAGATCAAGCCCTGTGTTATGCAAAATATCACTGATGTATTTAATATCAGTGCCTTTAGTGAGTAGTATGAGGTAGTTGCGCCAGCTCAATGAAAATCCTGAGGAGGCAAAAAGAACTGAGGGCAAACACAGCTGTGATAATACTGATTTTATAAGGGATTGCTATAGCTACTGGCCCCAGTATGAATTTGCAAGGCTAGGTAGTGCTGTAATTTGATGCCTTTCTTGCCTTATTCACTCAAATATATATAGTTTTATTTTATGCACCCACACCTTGTAACCCTTGGCTTCACTAGTCTGTGGCTGTCACCCACAAGCCTGTCATTTTTCTCAGGTTTCCAACCTTATCCTCTTCTGCCCATAATAACCCACTTTCCCCCCTCACTTAAATGCAATCAGTTTTCCTTAACAATGTGGTGCACCTGTAAGAATCACTTATGTTGAGTAGTGGCAGCCTGTTGTCTTTCTGTTGCAGAAAAAAATGTAAAAATATTTGCTTCTCATGGGTCATGATTGCTGATTTTTTTAAATCAAATTTTGTTTTCCTAGCTCCTTCCCCTACTGTGTCTTTAGGTGAACTCAAGGACTATCTATAAACTCTCTTTTATGATCTTGACATAAGCTGCAGCTTGCTAAACTGCCCTTCATTTTGTTTTTGATATTTAATCTCTTTGGACATCCCTAAAACAGTAGAGTGCCTTTGAGGCAGTGATAAGGTGCCAATCAGTTTCTTAAGTCACCCTTGTGTAGGAGTGACAAGCTTCATCTGCTCTAGGAGCCTGACTTAATACAGGTAAGAAAAAAATATGGAGAAAGGCGTACACTTGTGTAGGGGGATACAGTATGGGTAAATGAAGGTGGCATAGAATGTAATCTTATCCCCCAATGAGTTGCAGCTGGAGCAATTACTAAACATTAGGAGCAGGCCTGATGTTAATGGGCCACACCTGTAGCCAATAAGAACAGTGGTATAAAAGAGTGGATTGGTGGGATCTGGAGTCAGATGGCTGCTGCAAGGACTGGGAAGAGTCTCTGCTTAGAGGAGCTGCCTATGAGGAAACATCGAGGAGGTAGGAAACTCTGGTGATATGGAATCCTTGCACTATAATGACAGTAGAACTCTTGATATATAAGACAACACACTTGCTTTTTATTTCTTCTATGTTCCAAGGTCAGCTGGTATATAGTTTGCACTGCCCAAAATCTCTTATCAACCTGCTTTTGCCTAGACACACAGGGTGAGAAGGAAGGTTTGCTCTTTGGGAGCTGGAGCACTGCTATCTACAACTTGCAGTAGCTCCAGTACTCAAGTCCAGGCCCAGGTGTGGTTTTTTACATGGTCACAAGACCTGCCAGAAGTCAGACAGTTGTCTGTGGCTTCATAGACCCACAGTGGCCAGACAGACCTCTTTAGAGTTGTATGTTGGACTTAGCTGTTATGGATTGTAGGACAAATGCTCCCAGCCACACCAGATGAGGCTGGGGATCTGTTGTCCTGATTTTTGAAGATTTTTCTAAGCCTTCTGATATTTACATTCTTGTAGCAAACTTTCTCACATACTTTCTGTAAATAACTTATTGTTTTGCATTCTTTTATGGAGGAGGAGAAATTTGATGGACTGTTGGTTTGTCCAGTGTCATTGGAGAGGTGGCACTTTCACCCTCCAATCCACTGTCACTTTTGGAAATCTGTAAACGTTGGAGTCAGAAAATTAACTTCCCTTTTCTTCACCTTGAGAGCAGCAGTGTGTGCGCTCGTGTTGTTTCGTGCCCTATAGCGACAGGGATCTGTCAAAGAGGTGAAAAGTTTGGCAAGATTTTTGGCTGGAAAATGTTCTTGCAGTATCTAAGTAGTGCTATGTATTACAGCAAATCAGTACATGTGGAATTCTTTGGGGTTTGTTTTTCTAAATTTGATTGAGGGTTTCCTTATCACCTCTCCATATTTGCCTGGATGTATGCATATATGCCTGTTACTTGCCTCTCTCTGACTGCTTCCTTAATCTCAAGTAATTGAATTGACTTGATTTTACTTTATGTCAATTAAGTAAAACACAGAGGTAGAAAACCAAGGTAAAGCAACACTGACAGCTCTATTTTAAAGTTGGACTTTTCCCTCTTCAAATATTTTATATAAAAACATATAAAATTATAAAAGGCTTAAAGGAACAATAAAGGAGAAAGGTCTCTCTTTTGCTGCCAAGACAATGAGAAAGAAGTGCAAATGATATAATAATGGATATCTATTACTGCAAATCAACTGTGTGGATTCCTTCTGGTAATGAAAATAACTATTTGATAGAGCAGACTGAATGCTTGCATAAGAATTAACAAATCAACAAACATTCAGAGTCATCTGATTAATCTACTTATAATGGCTGCCCTGTGAACAAAGGTGTAACCTTTCATGCTCAGTTTTTATGCAAATGCTAGCAAAAGGGTTATAGGCAGGAATACTCATATGCAACTCACAGGGTTGCTCATAAAAACCATATTTTGTATTTGTTGCATGGTTTGCGTGGGCAGCCCAGTTCTGGCTCTGCTTCAGAGAAGCACTTGTGGTTTTGCCTAGTTTTAAGTCTACCTTTTCATGTCACATCAACTTTTGTTCCACGTCAAGGAAACAAAAGCTTTGCCACTCCTTTTGATGGCAGTAGATATGACCATATCATCCATGCACTCCAGAGTCATTCCCATTCCTAATTTTTCAGCTCCTGAATGTAAGTAAAATGCTGTGTGGAATGTATACATCAACAGGGGAGGGATGTGTTTAGCCCACCAGTGCTCCAAGCTTTCCTGACAACAGTGCTGGGCAGGAGAAAAAGCATGTTTCACAGGAGCAGAGGATATCTTGCTCCTTTCCTAGTGCATCATTTAGAGGGTGGACTCTGGCAAGGAAACCTCACTGCCAGCCCAGCTTTACAAGGTCAGGAGGGGTCAAAGATAAGGACATAGGCTGGTCTCAGCCAATGTGCACAAATGCAGATACTCCACTACCCAGTGCACAAGCCACTCTTCTCTCCAGGCTTTTTCCACCACCATCTTCTGAACACTGATGTCATCCTCTTAGTGCTTTTTTCCTTCCAGTGAGTTCACTTTGTAGTGACAGACAGAAGACCCTTTTGCTACATGACTCAGCCCAAGATTTTCTGCCTGGGCTGGGGCAGCAGGCACTGGGGCAATGTTTGGGCTGCTGGGGCGAGGGCAAATGCTGCTGCTGCTGAACAGCAAGGCTGGTGAATCAATGAGCCTGTAAAGAGATCTGGGGTGTTATTGGAAACTGCATTATTGCTGCTATTAAATATTACTTAGGCCTACAGTAAGCTGCACCTTCAGTAGTGTAAGCTGCAATTGCTGCCTGATGCAGAAGTGAGACTGAATGTATGTAAATCCTGTTGAAATCTAATATCATTTTGGCTTCTCAGGCAGATTAGCAGCCTCTGCAATTAATAGTATGGGCAGATGATGATGATGGTAGTGGAGAATCTATCATACAGTGCTGTAGGATATGTTCAAATTTGAATGCAATAGATGTTGCCCTTTTCCCAGCCTTAGAATAAGCAGATAACACAGAGCCTGTGCTGTGCCCCTTTGGAGGGGGAAGGTTAAGAGCCACAGGTGTGGCACTGGAGTCCCTGTGTGAGCAAGGATAGGTGGGATTCAATCTACACAGGGTCTCTCAGCCAATGTCATTCAGCTCTAAATGCAGGTTATCATTGGCCAGAGAGCTGGATGGGGCTAAGACCTCAATGAATCACATGTGTAATTGGAGGTCCTATAAAAGGAGCTGGAGGAATAAACTCGAGGCTGTCTGTCTCATGGAGCTTTGGTGTGTGTGCCTGTCGTCCCTGTCTCTGACCACTGACCCCATGGAACTTGGGGCTTTTTAAACATAGTAACGGGAATGTGTGACTGGCTTCCAGCAACCTTGACTCTTTCTCCTTTTTCTCATTACATTCATGGTCTATGGTTCCAGCTGAGAAACCAATGCCTCATCCATTTTTTGTCTGCCCTGCTTTTTTACTCTGACACACCAATTTTTGGAGGCAGGGAAAGAGAGAGAAGGAGAAATCTTCCACCAATGTTTAAAGCAGATATCTCCAACTCATGACACCTAAAGTCTTTTCATAAGCACAGATTTTCATGGACTTTTCTGTACTATTCTGTTTATGTATCTATTTAGAACAAGACTTAAAGACACACTCACACTTTCCAACCATCCATGAAGTCTCTAATCTTTGCAGCAAGTACTTGAAGAATGGGTAAATTGGGTGCTAGGATCCAAGCTGGATGAAAGAGAAGTGGAAATGTACCGCAACTGTCTAAAATATGGCCATTCTGGTTTGGTGGAATTTTTTTAGTGCTTTTGGGAACAAAGATGCAAATGCAAATAATAATAAGAAGGGCTTCTGCAGGTGTACAGAGAAGGAAGGTCAAGGGAAGTATATTCCCCCACCAAAAAGAAGTGGTGGAAAACTGGTAACTGATGAGGAGAAGCCTGAGGTACCCAACAATTTTTTGCCTCAATCTTCAGTGCTAGCCTCTCTTCCCACACCACTCAATTGGACAGATGGCAGCATTAGGACTGTAAATAAAGATCAGGTTCATGACCACCTGAGGACCATGAACATACACAAGTATATAGGATCCAATAGGATACTTCCCAGAGTCCTGAAGGAATTCACAGATGTAGTTACCAAGCCACTCTCCATGATATTTGAAGAATGTGACAGTCAAGTGAAGTCACAAGCGACTGGAAAAAAGGAAGATGGTGCCCATCTTTAATAGGGGAGAAAGGATGACCCCTGGAACTATGGACCTGTCAGCCTCTCCTCTGTGCCTGGGGAGATTATGGAGCAGACCCTCCCAGAAGCTCTGCTAAGGCACAGGGAGGACAGGAAGGTGATTCAGGACAGCCACCACACCTTCACCATGGGCAAGTCCTGCCTGACCAGCCCAGAGGCCTTCTCTGATGGAGTGACTAATCAGTGGACAAGGGAAGGTCCCCCACAATATCTTCTTCTTCAAACTGGAGAGAGATGCATTGAATGGGTGGACTGTTAGGTGGATTAGTCAGATGGTTGCATCCAGAGGGTCGTGGTCAAGGGTTCAGAGTCCCAAAGGGTATCAGTGATAAGCACTGTCCCTCAGGGGTCTGTACTGGACCAGTGGTATTTAAGGCTTCATTAATGACATAGACAGAGGGATTGAGGGCACCCTCAGCACCTCTGCAGATGACACCAAGATGAGTGGTGCTGCTGACACGCCTGAAGGACAGGACACGCCCAGAGGGACCTGGACAAGTTCAAGAATTGGCCCATGGGAAGCTCATGAGGTTTAACAATATCAACTACAAGGTGCAGCACCTGGGTCAGGGCAATCCCTGGTACCAATCCAGCCTGGAGAGGAACAAATTGAGGGCAGCCCAGCCCAGAAGGACTTGGAGGTGCTGGTGGATAAGAGGTTAAACATGACCCAGCACTGTGCACTCACAGCCCAGAAAGCCAAATGTGTCCTGAGCTGTATCCTAAGCACTGTGGGCAGCTGGGGAAGAAGGGGATTTTGCCCCTCTGCTCTGCTCTGGTGACAGCCCACCTGCCATGCTGCATCCAGCTCTGGGGTCCCAGTGCAGGTGGGACATGGACCTGTTTGAGCAATTTGTGAGGACCACCAAGATGATCAGAGGGATGGAGCATCTCTTCTCTGAGGAACGGTTGAGAGAATTGAGATTGTTCAGTCCGGGGTAGAGAAGGTTTTGGGGTGACCTAATCGCAGCCTTCCGGTAGCGGAAGGTACAAGATAGAGACCATAGATAGATACAAGACCATGTTGATAGAGGACAAGGGGGAATGGCTTCAAACTGAAGATAAGTTTAGATTAGATGTTAGGAAGAAAATCTTCCCTGTGAGTATGATGAGGCACTGGCACAAGTTGCCCAGAGAAGTCTCAGCTGCCCCATCCCGAGGAGTGTTCAAGGCCAGGTTAGATGGGACTTTGAGCGATCTGACCCAGTGGAAGCTGTCCTTGCCCATGGCAAGGGGAGGTATGAACTAGATAATCTTTAAGGTTATCCCAACCAACCCATTGTATCAATGTCCCACCTCCCTGTTGTTTTGAAGTTCTAAGATTTGGCTTTTTGCTCTGTCCTTCAAGAAAGGAGCAATAATTTTGCACTTTTCTATGTCTCAGATATACCTGACTGTGGCACATCCCATTACAGGCATCTTATTTTGAAATTTTTCACACAGAATTTTAAAAGAGAAATGCTTTGATAAGGATTTTCCTCAGAATTTTGGTAACATTGAAAAAAACAATTCTAATTGGTGCTCTAAGTAAATTTCTTCTACAAACATGAGAACACCTCAGACTTTGTGTGTAGAAGCTAATAGTATGTGATGGTTGCTGGGCTTAAATTGTTAACTCTGTTCTGCTATGACCCATTTGGCAGTGAAGGTTTTCCTGTATATGTACAGTAACTATTGTGTTGGGTGCTGGGCACTAGGCAATGCAAAGAAAATAATGGAATACTGGAGTCCTCAAAAGCCTCTGAGAATTATTAGTTGCAACACAGTTATTTCAGGTGGAGCCATCCCTGCAGGCAGGTGTGTAGGGGCAAGGGGAGGCTGTTAATTTATTACAGGATTCTGCAGGTATGCACTCCACACATTCACTCCACACATTCAGTACCATTCAGCACTCTTCAGATAACTTTTTGTTGCAGTGAACACTCTTCACTTGCAGCACATCCAGATCAGCTCTTATCTTATTTTTCTGTCGTTTAAATGATTTTTTAATAAGAGAGGGTGAGACTGTTAATAGCAATGCTATCTGTATGTTTCCTAAAGCTGTGCCACATCACCTCAAACTTTCCTTCCCGCTGCTTCCCTTCTTTCCATAACTTCAGGCAACATGTTTTCATTGACAGAGCTGGAGTGCTGTGGGGAGGGCTTCCATGGTCATTTGTCAGGAGAGTAGATAAAATTCTCTTCTCAATGAAGCCAGCAATATCTTTGTCACCATTGTTAACTGAGATTTCCCTCTGTTTCTAAATGGTGTTCAGGAAAAGGACAAGTGAGTTGAATACGCTGAGAATACCCTGATTGTTTGACAGAGGAGAAGACACCCTTTTTCTGCAATGTTTGCAAATGTGAAATTATTATTCCCCTCTATAATCCACTACTGCTCTTTATCAAGCCTTGGACATTGAGTATGTGATTTGCAGGGAGAAGTCTCTGCCTACAGTGATATTTTTATTTGTGGGGGTTTTCTTTCCCCCCGCTAGATGAGAAGGACAGTTTACAAAATATCTTGTGGAAATACACAGGTGAATGCTCCCTGCTTTGAAAATCAAGCAAGTTTGGAAGTTTAAATCCACACATAACATTGTGGACGTAGAGTTTTTGAAAGTGCAAAGCTGTGGCAGCAGCTCTGTCCCAGATGTCACAGCAGCTTGGATGTGTGTGGCCCCTACCCCGACTGGACAAACTGTGTGAAGAAGAATCAAGCTCTGGAGATGCATCTGTGGAAAGGAGAGTTTCTATTCTTTCATGGTATAAAGACAGTTTCAGGCTCGCTGTGAGGGATATTGCTTCCCCATTGTTATTCAGTTTTTTAAAGGCCTTATCTCGTTCCGCATACACACACATTTCAGAAATGTTAATCTCACTTTTGTGCTTAACTGTTTCAGGAAAATGGGAGCTATTGTTCCCTAACATTTTTAAGTTACTAAGACGTGTTTACCAAGAAATGTGATGTACTTCTTTCTCCAGCTGAGTGCTAGCCGAAAGTGAAGGAAAGTGGGAGGGCTTTATTGTAAAAGTCCTTTAAGGTTCCTGTGCTCTTGGCTATCCTCTTTAAAACCTTTTTAATAGCAAGCCCACTCAAGCAGTCTGACAGCTCACATCACTTTGTCCATGGCTACAAAACAAATGTGCAGGGGCGGTAAGGGAAAGACTTCACTTGTTGGATCTGGCTGTGCCTGAGCTGGGAGCCTTCCAGGCAGACCTTGTCTCTAGGAAAGGGCATTACCTGAGTCAGCCTTCTATGAGTTAACAGGGCTTCTCTGAGATTGGGAGACTGCTTCAGGACTCCTTTCTTCTTCTCTGGGAGCTGCTCAGCAAATCCACCATATAAACTTCTGTGGACTGAGTTGCTTTACTGATGGTTTATGTTACAAAACTTTGCTCCATGTTTGCCTAGCTCAAATGTGGTTGAGCCAATGCTAAGAAACTTCTAGATGGGGGCAGCTGCTGCTGCTATTTTTGTAATTTTGGTTTGTTTATGCTCAATTTCTAAAGCAAACCTTCTCTCCAAGAACAAAGAACCTCGGCAAACCCCAGTGACTCAAGTCTCTACAGCATGTCGCCAGAAGGACCAGAGGTGTAATTTAGCTCAGCAGATTTTATCTGACCAGACTCCACATGTGCAATGACCAACCACCCTGGTGTGTTGCAGAGAGGAGGCACAGATTGCCATGTGTAGGTCTGTCACGTGTGCACTGCTGGCTCAGCCGTGGGAACTGGACAACAGGCTATTTTAGAGACAAACAGCCCAGCGGAGTAGACAGCCCTGGTTTGCACCAGTACTCCTGAGGAGTGGTATCACCTCAGCCTGCTTCCTCATGGTCCTGCAAGGCTGCTGTCACAGATACCTTCGCTTGTGCTCGGTGGAAGGGATGTGACCTTTGTTCATAGGTTTCAGGAAAAAGCTGCTCTTCAATCCTTCACCGTCTGTCTCTCCTTCCTTCTCCCTTCTTGAAGGCAAGTAACCACTGTCACTAAGGCAAGGATACAGCCTCTGGCTCCCCTAGATATTTCAAACCACTTGGTGCCCTGAATTAGGCTACGAAGATAACTGTATGTTTTTTCCTGGATGCTTCTTCAAATTGACTCTTCAGGATTGAATAACAACATTATGATACTGATAACTGCCAGTGAATTTTGTGATTCCCTGTGAGAGGACAAGGCCTCATGTCTGAGAATGAAAAGAAAATGAGTGCTGTCTGAAAGTGTTCTGTGACTGCTCTGAAGAGAAGGATGAGCCTAAGCTATATGCACATGCCAGGCTGGGAGTTTTTCCTCATGTTTCAAGTTGAAGGAATATTGAGAGACAGAATATAAGTATTTCAGCACTTCTCAAAGATGTGAATTAACTAGCATAAGCCTAATGATGGACAAAAAATTATCAGGGAAGATGCAGTGGAGGAGTAGTACCAAGGCAGGACTTACGACATCACCTTCTCTTATGGTGGCATCCCCAAATCCAATCCAGACAGGATTAAGGGAGGACTTTAAAGTTAAGAAGAACTAACTGGGCTGTTCCTTTGTTGGTCTGTGCTGGAGGTCTTTTGCCAGGCCTGCTGGATAGTGTCCATGTAAGAGCAGGGCTTTGTGACCTGTTACTACAAGTAAAACTTGGAGTTTTGCAAAAGAGAGCACCATTCCTGGTACCAAGTTACAAATCTTCCATCCACAGTGACACCTGGAAAAATACTGGGACAGTAAAGAATCAGTGGCATGAGCAACCTTAGAGGTGTCACCTATGCTCGTTGATTCATTTCTTTGTAGGTAACTTAGACCATAACATGTCCTAGTGGTTTTGTGGTGGTTGTAGATGATGAAGATGATGGTCTTCTAATGAGCTAATACATTCATTGCTCACTTCTCCAACATGTAAGGCAATTACTTCATTCAGAAACTAGAAGAGGTTATTTTTCAGGACAGATTGGCGAGCATCCCTTAGCCAAGGATCCAAAGGCATCGTCCTCTTTCAGCTGCACAGCTTCTCATTAATATTTGAAAAGGTTTACTGTGAAATTTAGGGTTGAAGTATAGTATTTTATGCAGTTATTTCAAAATTCATAGATTTCTAGATTTTTCAGGCCAAAAGGGACTATTACACAGACCTTCTCTGACCCCCTGTATGATGTAGGCTACATTTGTTTAAAGTTTCAATTTGTTTTCCTGAGCAAACTTGTATTTATTATATATAGTTCGATATAGAAGAGTAGCTAGTGAAAAGGTTGAAATCCATAAATATTATATCAGACCACCTGGTGCTCTGAAGCTTTATTCTAAATGATGGCTGCTCAAAATGAAGAGCAGTTTGAAAGACAGAGAGATATAATTATGTGACTATTGCAAAGAGCAAATGAATTAGCTCCATGTCAGGGAAAGATGTTTCTAGGAGCCTGATTTCAGTTTAAGTATTGCTTTTTCCCTCTGGCAAAAAAGTGCTCTTTCAGTCAGCATAACCTTTATTTTGAAAGTAAGGAAGGGAGAGGAATATTTCTGTAGGAGATCACTATATCTGAATAACTCAGTAATGAAAAGCCATCTCAAACTGACAAAGGGAATGCCCCTTACCAAAGGACACTTGAAGATGTGCGTGCAGAAATAGCCTGATGCACCCACAGCTGTAGTCACTATAATGCCATGGTTTTGTCTGAATAGCAGCAACGTGTATGTTGTATTTACTGACATTCCATTGTGTGATTGAAGATGTGTTGAATGGCTCAAGAGAGATGTTTCTGTCTTAGCATCTCTGTTTTAAACAAAGATGAAAAGGAAGGGCCATAGGAGTCTCAGGCTGAGCAGCAGTTTCTGTGACACTTAGCCTGGGCTTTGATGATCTTGCTTTCACTCAGCCCCTTGCTCATGCTGGAAGCCTGTGGCAGAGCTTCCCAGCTCAGCACAGACCCACCATGTAAAAACTACAGGTTCTGTCTTGATGATTAATGTTAGCTGTTTGAAATAATCCAAATGCTGCCCTCTGATCTGATAAAATGAATAAATACATTGGGTGTGAGTGATGAGAGTTATGGCGAGGAACTTGGAGGGGATGAGGGCAGGAGTTTTGCCAGGCTTGATTTTCTGAGAATGAAACAACTTCCAAGGCCATGAGGGTTTGGGGGGGTATTATTTTTATTTATTTCTTTTTCTTCTCCAGATGTTTCTATGCTGTAGGCTTGCCCCTGATTCAGTGACTAAGTTTTACTGCCTGAGATGGGAGAGAGAAGACATTCTCACACTAAATGGCAGGATAAATGTTTAGGGGGGAGGGGGGAATTCTGCTCATGGTATACTCACAGATGGGTTAACAAGGGGAGGTACTTCAGGTTCCCACAGGTACAAAATCCAGCAGTGGAGCTCTGCAAATCATGTGGTTCTGGCTGCCAGATTTTCTCCAATTTTGCCCAGCTCATTTAGTCTTCGTTGCATTTTACTAAGCTACATTTGGTCTCTATACACCCTGTTTTATTCCAGTGAGGACAAGATAAATAAAGACAAGAGTATCAGTGGTATGAACACATAACTGCTTGTGTGCACAGACACTGTTGCCTCTACAGAAGCAGGTTAGATCCCACAAAATGAGTGAACCATTCTGCATCCATCCATGTCTGATAAATAGAAGAAGTATAAAACAAGGTATGCGTTAATAAGAGAAATGAAATTGATTGCATTGCTGTGATGGGCAAAGATGTTCTCCTACACAAAGTTGGTGATTTTAACTTGATTCATCATTTCCCTGTTTTGATAATGCTGTAACTCACTTTTCAGTGATACAGGTCTTTTGCTACTCCTGCTGTTAGGATGCCCACTGTTAGATTATTTTTCTGTTGATATTTTAGGAGATGTTATAAGCATCATGTAATCATGTTTTAATAATTATTTCTGATTAAATCAGCTCCTGATATCTCGCTTTAAGATCCTACTCTTTTTCTTCATGTGTTTTAATATACTTAATAATCTTTCTATTAAAATTTCTGTTTCCTAATCATGGCACATTGCATGACCATATGGTTGGATGATTACTGACATCTGCCATAGAGCTATTTTACACCTGAGGTGGCCTTTTGGGCCTTGCTTGTAGGCAGTGCACACAAAGAATTGGGCTTTTCCAAGGTAAAGTTCATCTGGCCTATTTTCAATGTCCTATAATAAACATGCTCCCTAGAAATTCCAGTACTGAATGGAAATGCAAACTACTGTGGTTAGCTCTTCTTTGTACATCAAACCTTTAATCATCTTAAATTTGGATGAGACAATCCAACCTTATCTGTCATGACAGAGCTCCAGTTTCTTAAGGAGCTGCTGGGAGATCTTCAGGCATATAAAATAATAATTCAAATCTCTAATTTTGAAACAGATTTATCAATTTTTTTTCTGTTTACAAATACAGATCTTGCTTTGTATGAGTAGTTGCTTAAGACACACAAGGAGTTTGTGGCAGATTCCAAAGCAGCAGCATTTTTTGCACTTTTTAGCAGTGCCATAGCTCAGATTGATAGCTCCGTGAAGGAGAAGAGCACATAACAACTGGCAGAAAGAAAAGATCAGATGCCCACTTAGCAAGAAATTGTTCTTCTGCTCTGCCTTTTCCTTTTGAAACTGTTCCTTGGTCTCTGGGGAAGAGCTTTTTCACACTCATATATGAAGAGAGCCTCTATTCAGGCACAGCCCTGATGTAATAGCCCTACTCTAGGTGACATTCAGTCTCTGGATGTGCTCAGTCCTTTTATTTTTTTTAATTTTTTTTTAATGTATTCCTCTGTCCAGAGGGGGAAGTAGTAGAGACTTAGGAATTGAGCAGAGCCCACCCATGGGTTACTCCCCAAGAGCTGGAGTAACTTGCCATCACTTCCAGGTGCTAACTTTCAGATCAGTGTATGTGGGATTGAATGATAGGCTGGCGTCAGCCATCCAGGGGCTCACAGCCTCCATTTCCAACATTACAGGGACATACCTGTGTTCTTCTTATTCACTAAAGGGTAATTTTCAGACCGTAAAAATAACTCATGATCACCTTTAGGGGCCTCACAAGGATATGGAGCCAGTATGACTCATTACTAAATTACTCAGAGCCTTGATGATCATTCTTAGTATCATTCTCATTATATTTTATGTCAAGTAGCTGGACACATGTAAAGGAATAAGAGTTCTCTCTCTCTGGAATTACTTGCTTCCAGACCTGGAAGCAGCACAATGTGAAAGAACAGCACTTAGCTAAATTACATTATTATGAGCTTTACCAAACACCTATCAATATATCCAGAACTGTGTCTTCCACATTCAGTGGCCTGTCTCTTGGTGCTTTGCCCTGCTCAGAGCTGGACAGAGTTTTCTGTAAAGTCCTTGCACAAAGGCGCTCTAGAGTACATATACAAAAAACTGTGAAGGAGCTCAAGGCTGTCTCCCAGACCTATTCAGTTTTACAGTATGAATGCCTTGAAAGAAGGTTTTGGCAAGAAGTTTTCCATTAATATGGATCAGATGCAGTAAGTTTTGATACACAGGGAGGTGGAATCAAAGAATCATTGGTTTCATCATAAGGTTTGGGTTGGAAAGAACCTCAAAGATCCTCTAGTTCCATCCCCCCATATCAGGGGAAGGGACATCTCCCTCTACTCCAAACCCCATCCAAACTGGCCTTGAATGCTCCCAGGGACAGGGAATCCCCAGCTTCTCTGGCCAACCTGTGCCAGTGTCTCACCACCCTCACAGTAAAGAATTTTAACATGTTGTGTAAATTTATCCTCTGTCAGTTTGAAGCCATTGCCCCTTGTCCTGTCACTACAGGATGTTGTAAAGAGTCCCTCTCCATTGCTCTTGTAACCCCTTCAGGTACTGGGAGGTGCTGTAAGGTCTCTACCCTAGGTGATCCACCATTTGTAAAATGGGGGGAAGGGAACAAAAGAAAGGGCATTGATTCCGTGTTTTCCTGCTTCAAACTCTGAATTTCCCTTAGCAGAAAAATATGTAATGTCTGATGTACTTGCCCCCTTCTCAGCCAGCAGCTGCCTGCACTGGATTAGGTGCATTAGCAATACCCAGGTAGCACTTGTCAGATGTCTGGGATTCTTCTTTTCCTTCTCAAGTGATTTTCAAATCACTTGAGATCAGAGGGTTGTTTGTCTCATGTTTGTCTGGTTTTTTTCCTTCTGGTCTTTTCTTCTTCCAGACCTTAGCCACTGGTCAATCTACTAATCTGTAACTGTTTTTCTGATGAAGTAGCATGCAATGATAATTTGTTACTGTGAAAGCTATAATGAGTTTTAATTATGGCTCCTAATGCCACACACTGTCATGTAAATCTCAATGGCTGTCACTTCCTCATTCTCTTCCAGAGAAAATACAGCTCTTTCCCCCTTCAAACATCTGCATTAGTGCACAGTTTATGCTTGCCTCTGTGGGGCAAAGTGAGTCACAAAATGCCAACTCCTCAAATTATTAGCTTCTCTGACTTAGGCCTGGTGGAGAAGAAAGCCAGCATAGTCTCAGTAGACACTCTGAACAAAAGAGAAACAGTGCAGACTCAAACAGACATGTCCTTGCAGTTACGCTGGTGTGGTTTTGTTTGTTTGGAGAAGCTCAGCTTTGTGACTTTTGCTGTAATTTTTAGAAAGAAAAACATAATCATCCAAGCAATTATTTCTGTGGGTACGTTCCTGAGCAGTGAGATGGTCTGCTGCACTGAAGCTGTTGGAGTTCTTCCTTGTCATTTCAACAACATTCAATTTCTAGCAGTTTTTACCATCTTGTGGTCATGGAACATATGGGAGGAAGAGAGGCTTCTGGTCAAATCCCAGCAACAGTGCAGTAAATAATTGCAGTAAAGTTCTCACTCAGGTCATGTGCTAAGCCTGAAATGGAATACATTTGCTTGTATTTTTAAAGAGCTGGGGGCGCTGTGTCTGCAGTACATGGGTCAGCCAGATTTGGAGGTAGACACATGGTTTGCCTCAATAGGAAGCCTGATGGGAAGGTGCAAGGGCAGGCAGGAGAATGGAGCTAGGAAGCCTCACAGCCTCATCCTGGAGGAAGCTCACCAAATGCCACAGGGCAGTAGCAGTGGAGTTTGTGCAGGTACAGCAGAGAGAAACACTGAGAGTCTTCAACGTTCCATTAGGAGCCAGCACAGGAGGAAGCATTGTTGTGGAGTGCTGACATTTTCACTGGTTACTATGATGTCGGTTGGGACCATTGTAGTTTTGTAATGTTGATAACTCTTGGGAAGTAACTCTGGGGCTTCTAGACTGGGAAATGTAAGTCTTCCAATTTGAGCTCCCATGGCTTCTCTTAGCTTGTCTCCAGCCATAGATTTGTAAGCTCGTACATGAACCAGACAGAAAGGAACAAAACCACAATGGTCTGGGATAGCTGTATGTCTGCTGCAAGGATGTCCCCAAAGGAAGAACCAGAGGAAACTGTGCTTCCAGAAGATACTCCAGTGTTTGCTTAGTGTTGTGTGCTGAAATCAGATAATTTCATTCTCAATTTATTCTGTTTTTTTTTTTCCTAAAGCTTAGGCTGAAACCTAAAATATCATCTTCTTAGTAACTCTGGTTAAACAGAAAAGCAACCCAGCACGTAACTTAATGGAAGCTGAGATTTTCAGAGAAGTCAGAGGGGACTGAGCATTCACTTCTGAGGAGGAGAGATTTGTAGTGAACTCCCAATGTTTTCCGGGTCTGATTCTCTATGCTTTCCCTCATGAGTTTATTCATATTGCATAGTGGAGATAATGTCTACACAAATGTTAAAAATACGCAGAAATTTGTATTGTTCTTTGATTTTTTTCCAGCTGTTTCTACACCTTGACAGATTTCCTCCTTCTTCCTCTGCTATTAGCCAGTATCATCAGTCTGAGAACAGTGTCAGGACAGCATTTGGTACAGCTGTCTGCTATCACATTTTTTATTGTCCTTATTACAGAAGAGTGAAACCTTTTTCTTCGCTGAGCTATCAAAGATATGGTGGGTGTGGGTGTGTATTATGGAGCAAAGTGACAGAGTCATTCTCCTCATTTCAGAGCTTAAAAAGACGTTATATATAGCAGGACCTCATCAGGTTGCATTCTCATTGCCTTCCCAGTGCAAACTCGGTGGTTCTTTCTGATATTAAGAATCTTTTAAGAGATATTAAGAATATCTCTTTAAAGATATTAAGAATTAGCCTCTCACTTTTGGCTATTTGTGCTTTGGTTTGCAAGTACTTCTGCTTTTATTAACAGGAATGAGGAAGGTGTGATGTATTGTGAGAAACTCTTACTGGGAAACACAGAGAGAAACTATTTACCTAAAAACTGGGGTGTCTTCTGGCTTTGACAGTATGCAGTCTGCTTTTACAGGGAAGCTGATGCTACTTGTAGGAGCTGATTGGGATATGAGTTGACTCTTCTGTAGCCAGAAATTTCCATACTTTCCTTCTTCAGCTGTATTTTCCCTGGCAGTAGAAAACTGAGGGAATCTTTTGACAGCAGTTCCTTCCTGCTAGTGCAAGAGTGGATTTCCCTTCTGAGCTGCCCTGGCCCTGCCCACTTCGTACTCAAGCCAGGGAGGGAGCTGATATGAAATGTAGTGAGACTCAAGGCCAAGTTCTGCCTCACCCGACATGGAAAGCTGATGGTTCTTCCCTACCTGCAAAATGAAAGGGTTAGCTGATTGCTGAAATCCTGCTGATGTGGTGAGTGGAGAGGTGTAGGTCAGACAGTGGGAAAGTCTTACAGTTGTAACTCATTAATTTAGAAGGTTTTGACCCCTTGTGATTCCCCTACACTCTGTATGGATAATTACTGGAAAACTCAGTGTGGTACAAGTGAGGTCATTTGAGAGGCTTAGGGATAAAGGAATGTGCTTAGCTCTGGAGGTGGGAATGCTCAGGTGCTGCCTCCGGTGGGCTGGGGATGTAGAGCTGCACTTTCAGAGCCCATTGCACGGGTACCTGGAGAACCACAGCGATGGGCCCTGTCAGCACAACTCACCCCTTAGGCTCAAGCAGCTCAGTCTTGCAGCAGGGGAGAGAGCTCTGTGTTTTCGAGGGGAGGAGGGGATAGTTAAATTGGCAGCTGGAAAAGAAGCCATAGGTTAACTTCTGTGATCTAAGATGCTCCAGCAGAGATTACTACAGCATCTGCTTTGCTTGTCTTGTGCATACCTACATATTCATGCCCAGCTTTCTGATTTCTCAGGAGATGACTAGTGAGCTATAAACCTCCTGCTTTAGATGATGGGAGATGAAACATCTTTTCTCTGTTGTATTTTCACCTCCAAAGAGTTTTTCAGGCTTACAGGAAAAGACAGGTCTTTTAGAGGGTGCCCCTCTCCTCACCCGTTTCCTGATAAATGCAAAGAGGAATAGGAAATTTCCAAAAATAAGTATGTACTACTAACTGGTCTTTCTGAGGAATAACACATCTCTGTACAGTCCCTATGAGCTAATGCCACATGAAGGAATGTAAAGGAGTGATGTACAGTCCTGGCAGGATGTGGGTGGCCTGCAGTGAAGAAAGGTTCCTGACACATCCAGCAAGGAGTGTGGAATGTGCTCCTCAGCGAATCCAGGCCCTTTTCTGTGATGCCAGCCAAATGAAAGGAACCACAATGATGGCATTTTAGAACAGCCAGAGAAGTGAATGCCATGTGACTGTCAGCTTTCCAGGGCAAGGATATGGCACAGCTCCTCTGACCTGCCAGAGAGGCTCCTGGAGTTTATGATTTAGAAGCTGCAGGCTGCAAAAAGCCTGAGTGTGATATGTGCTGCACGACATGCTACAAAGTTTGTCTTGCAGAGCAGAAAATAATGAAGGGCACTCTTTAAAGTGATCAATGAGCAACCCTTGTCTGGGGGGAGGATATTGCTCAAATTTTCTTGATATTCTGAGTATACCAACAGTACAAACATCTGAGCTATTATTCAGTTAAATCCATCTAAAATATAAGTTGGATTTCTGATGTTGAAGATTTTACCTTTTTATTCCAATCTCCAAGAGAAATCACAATAGTACATGGCAAGTGTTTCCCTTTGGATACATCCCAGATTTGCTCTGCACCTGGGAAAAGACATCCAGCTTTTTTTCCCTCTGTTTTCTTTCTCTTCCTCCCTTATCTTCCAACGAGTGTCTTAAAATAATTATCTGCATTCAGCATCTCACTCGTTACTTGAACCCTGACTTTCCATCCTACTGGTTGTGTTACTGTGGTGAGCATGTGGTGTTCTTAGTTGCTCCTTGGCTTTCTTAAATTGCACCTTACCCCATGAATAGATCTGTGTTAAGGCAGAGCATCCCAGCAAGGTGCTTGTAGGTTTGACACACATGCTGCAGAGAGGATTTTTTTTCCTTTCTGTGTTCTCTGCCACCCTGCGTCTCCAAAGAGAACCAACATGTTTTCAAGCCAGTGTTCAGCCACTGCTGCCTCAACTCTGAAGCCTCCCAGGTACAGCAATCATTCTGAGGTTTGGCATTTGTGTTCTGGCAAAAGAAATCAGAGTGGGTTTTAGAAAGGTTCTGAGCACTTGATAAAAAGGAAAGGGACAGTCTTCAGTTATAATGATCTATCAGGATAGAAATTGGTGATTTTCTCTTTTTCACGGCTCACTTCCACACAAACTGGTGCACATACTTCTTCATGATAGCACCTAGACACTCCAATGTGCAGCAGATGCAAAGAAATAAGCTTTTGCTTAAAGAAACTGCGTTTAAGGTGGTCCAAAAGTTGTGAACAGATATAAACAGATTGTTTACTTACATACATTATTTTCAGATTCCTTCCAGTGGATTGGAAGGGTTGGTTTTTTTTTAAATTCATGTTTAGAGTAACCAAAGAAGGAATTTCATTTTGTTCTCCCATTTTTAACATTTAAATAAATAGAGATATCAATGGATTGTCTTTATAGAAGTTAGAGTGTTAAATGGAGACATCAGTCAAACTTTTCACAAAATTGTCATCCCTTCTTGATCAGTTCACTCTCACCTATTGGGACTTATTTGTGTTTCAGTGCAGTATGTGATGCATTTGATGCTTGAGCAGCTCTGCACAGAAAAATGACCTTTCTTCCATAGTCTCTTTAGAGAAAAGCAATTATAAGTGCTTAAATTGAAGGATTCATGGCACCATTTTATAGCAAACTTCTGGCCACAATCACTCAGGGCAAAGCACATACCAGGCAGGCAGGGCCAACTTCTGTTGCGACAACCAGAGATGCCGAGCACCACACACAGGCAGCACAAGCAGAGGAGCAAACCACTTGATCCAGACCTGTCAGTGACATAATGACAAGCCAGGAGTTTGTGACATCCTGCTTGTACAGACCCAGAGCATGTGTGGCAAATTTTCTTTGTTTCCATCAATGGTTGTATTTGGGGGTCATCTCAGTCTCCACCTAGTATCGCCATGGCTTCTGCCTCTTCTTATCTGCTGAAGGAGTGGGCTTGGAGATTATCAGAAGGATAAGTGGGTACTCAGAGAAAAGAGCCATGAAAGGAGAAAAAAGGCATTTCTACCTTAGAGATGGGAACTTCTCAGTGCTATATGGGAATGCCACTGCATAAGTGCTTCTGGGAGAGCTGGTATGGGACCTGCCACACTCAGGCCTCCCTGTGCCCCTTTGTCCTGCGGGGAAATTCACTCTGAGGGAGAGATTTGCAAAAACTGAGCACTCCTCTAATTGCCAAATTCAGGTCTTGGTCTGCTTCCTGTTGAATTCAAAGACCTGACTTGCACCAGTTTCCATAGTGCTGGATGGAGACCTGGAGAACTCAATATTGCTGGGACTGCCCCACTTTGAAACTAGAATAGCAAATGTAGAGGGAATGCAGAGAAGCAAGCACCCAGAGCTGTGTTTGCAAGGACTAATATTTAACACTGGGAACATAAATAGACCTTAATTGTTTAACATAAATGATTGTGGTCGTAAAGCTGGAATGGCACAGGGGCTTCATGCATCTTCGAAATGTTTTGACATAACAGCCCAAACGAGGATTTAATAAAGTTCTTGTGCTCTAAAAAGTACTCATAATTTTTGCTTAATTTCTACATGTTTTCTCCCCCTTTAATTACAGTTCAACAAAGCAGAGGGACTAATCTCACATAAAAGTAAAAACACCAAGATTAAAGTGCACTGCTGTTTATTTTTAAGGGCAGTGGGTTAATATGAGCACTCTATTGTTGATGTCAGCATCACAAGCCAAAGATAAACACCACTTTTCTGCACTTACATCACATTTTCAAGGCATTATTCTTCATTAACAAATATTTTCTTCTATGATGGAAAAGAATGCCTTTATCATAAGATTATTGGCTTCCAATCACAGCCATTTTGTGCCTGTTCTGTAAAATATTTCTTTTTATCATGACCTTTCTTTTAAGTGTAATTTTTGTTTTAGTTTCATGAAGTTCTGACTCTTTTTTACAATGAAACTATTTCTTTATTTTTACAAAATAATTTTATTTTTAAAATGCATGTATTTTATGTTATTTTCCCTTTATTACCATTAACTCTAGTAAGATATTAGAAACTTGATGTTCTTGCTACTCTAAGTCTTTCAAATGTCCTGTGGGTAAGAGATGATAACGTATATTTACGGAATTGTTCCCTACTTCTCTTTTCCTTCTCTTGCTCAATTTATTTTTGGAGACTTTAGTTGTTTTATGAGTAAAGTCATGTAGTAATTTGCTTCAGAAAGATGGGGAGATTATATCTACCTAGTTACAAAGACACTGATCATTGTCATCTTTCCTCTTGTCAGTCTTTCAGAGTGTTCCTTTAAGAAATTTATCACCTGTGTTCAGGTGCTTGTGTCCTCCCATAAAAATTTCAGCATGTAATTAATGAATAGCATGCTTTTCTCAAAGAAATTGAGAAGTTTCAAAGCCATGGAGAGACATATTTGCTTTTTATTTGAAAGGCCTTTCTGCAGACCACCAAGAAGCACATCCTACAGCTGACAGATGTTACATGCTTCTGATGTTGTTGTGTAGAAAGCCAGGCAATAGAAACTGTGCTATGTGAAATAACATAGACAGCTTGCAATTTAAAATATTTTCTTGCTGACAATTTATTTTGACCTGTACCTCTTGCAGGATGGTCACTGAAATGTATCTGTCCCTTGCTTAAAAGAGATATGTTAAAATCATATCTCTTGCATCTTACTCTGGAGTGGCACATGCGGGTTGTAGCTAATATTCTTCCTCTGCTGCTCCCATTGTTCTTCAGATGAGGATGCGTCAGAAGAAAAGTTTAATTTTTTCACGGTCAGGAAGTAAATTTACTTAACATAACTTACTGAGACAAAATTCCCATTGCCCAGACCTAAACTGATTCTCAGTTACTGTTTTCATATGTGGAAATTGAGAAATATTTTGTCATTTTTTCCAGTTCAGAACACAAAGAAAAATCAGTTATCTTGAAATCCTTCTGAAATGTTTTCCTTTCTTCTTGAGGCTCTAACTCACAAAAGAACTTACTCAAAAGTGCTAGAGTGGTTTAAAAAAAAGACTAGAAACTAGATTACATGATTTAAAGCACTGACTCCATTTTACCTGCCTCTGCTTGCATGCCACATTATATTCACTGATATTCAAGAAATAATTTCATCCACTAATTTTGGACAATTAGAACAACTTGTCATAGAATCACAAGACAAAGGAAGCTAAGTTATTAGAAGAGATTATTTAATCTGTAATAATTGTCATCCTTTAAGTATCATCTAGTAAATTCTTCTGGGTACAAATATGGTAACAGTGAAAAAAGCGGAGGACAGCTAGCTGCTGTATCCCACTGAAATAACCAAAGCTGAATGTTTCCTGGTTAGAGGGATAAGAGCTATTAAGAGGACCAACATATAGTCCAAAAATAATTTCCTTTGGCTACTTCTGAAATATTTAGCCATGTATGTTGTATTTTTGGGAAGGCCACATAGGAAATCAAAACATTAGAAGTCCACTTGCTGTAATTAAGTGTATGAAAATATGTGCTGTTATACAATCTGGTTTACATACTCCTGTAACCATCTTTCAACATGTAAATCCTGTATTTGCATGAATATACACAGCTTTCAGATTAGTATAAAAAAAGAGACTATTGTGATGTTCTAGTCCAGCTCCAGCCGGAAATGCTTGTTTGCTTCGAGTATTTGTACTTGTCAGTCTCTTTGTATGTCCATGTCTCTGCCCATCCTTCAGTTGTTAAATTTTCTGAGCAAAAGTTCATGCTTCCTCAAATTTTTCCATCCACCCACTTAACTTTGAACATCTCCTTCTCCCTGGGAAAAACTGATCTGAATTCTTTGATCTTCCAAATTCTTCTTGTAGGACAGCAGGCATTCGATTTGACCTGTACGTGTCTGTATTTGCATGAGAATAACTTTCCCTCTTCCTACATATATTTGGGAAAAAAAACAGAGGAGTGACTTAGCAATGTTCTCTTATTGCACAGATACCATAGTAGCAAAAGTTCAAAATATATTTGATTGTAGCTTCTATAAGTTGATACCTGAAACACTCTCAAGATTTCTTGTGTCCAAGTCAAAAGTACTTCCAGCCTTAGAAAACTTACGTTGTTAGTCTGTACTGGTTTTTCTGTTTTCATTTGTGTTGTCATGGAAGGTAAGAGAAAGATGTTTCAGCCTAAAGCAAACTGGGACCAATAGGCATCAAAACAAATTAAAGGGAATTCTTGCCTCGTTTAGGCTTATTGAGAAATCTGATATAGTAGGTGTGTGTTCTAATGTGTTCTAAACTAATCAGATTACAATATAATTGAGTAGCTCATTTTCAGCAGCAATCTTGCATTTATAATGAGAAGAGTTAAACTTGAAGCAAAGTCATACTGCTTTTCTCTGGCTTAATATGCAGTTATCCAAATAGCAAAATTATAGGTAATGAATTCTGAGTTAATCAAGTTGTTGTACCGATGAGCTTGGCAGTTCATATTCAGTTTCAAGTCCATGAGATTGTTTATGGTCTGGTTTATGGTTATGGCTTAAAAAGGAAAGTCTTCATCAAAATTGTAGTCTAGTTAGTTCTTGTTATTTGTGTCAAGATGAAGTTTGGAGGAGAGAAACAGAAATTAAAAGTGGAATGATAAAGTTTATTCTCAGTCAAAAAACTACTCATTTAAAGGAGCCTGTGTGTTTTCTGATGCCTTCAGATAAATAAACTTTTTGCTATAGTGAAATACAATTTTACTATTATTCTTTCTAGACTAAATATATCAGCCGTTTCACCAACCAGTTAAAAAAAGTTACATGATCACGCATGCTCTGGATTTTTGTGTGAATGTATAGACCATGACATGAAACCATCCACAAAGAGTAAAAGTCATCATGAGAATAACTTTAAATGTTTGTGCAAAATTCTAGTCTTCACAGAACATTGGAACATTTTCTTTTCATCTGCAGTGTGGGAACCTGTTGAGTATAAGTGAGAACTTTGTCTGTTCCTGATTCATTCCTCTAAGTACTTTGAGTTTAAATATCCTGATTCATTCCTCTAAGTACTTTGAGTTTAAATATCCACTTCCAGTGAAGGTGTCTACATGCTTTGACAGATTCAGTCAAATATTCCTAGCCAGTATAAAATTTGTTATGAAACATGTAGGAGACCAAAATCAGATTGAGTCAGAGATTTAGATTTCAAGTAGCTTGAAATCTAAAAGATACCACAGGCGATGAAGGTCCATAATTTGTTCTCCCCACAGTGCCAGTGTGAGGGACAGATGCAGTCACACTCCAGTTAGCAGGAAAACTTTCCTTTGCTGTGATGGACACAGGACTGACCCCAGTGGGACTGATGTCCTCAGCAAAGGACAGCATTTGCAAGGTGCACAGACTAGCAGACAGAACTGGGGGCCACACCAGGAATGCAGACATGTGGTGTGGAACAGGAAAGGTCGGCTTTTCCAGTGCCTGAACAAGAGCTTGTACGCACAGCATTGGATCATTTGCTGGCATGGGGAAGGGGGGGAGAAAAATTGACTTGGGTGATGGATCTGTGGACTGCTGGTGTGTACACTCATGTGCTGAGCCATGTGAGTGTTAACACATGGTCACCCTATCAAAGGTCTGTATATGAAACTCAGCTGCTGGAGTGACAGAAGATTTTGTGCTGTTAGTGCACACTTCATTAAAATACCAGCTGAAATCCAACTCTGAAATCCCACAGTTTGTGTTAGTTGATAAAACTCAATTGCCTCCAATTACTGTTAGTATGGCTTTAAAATAATGTTTTGTTGTAGTAAAGGTCCCTTTGTGATGGGGACTAGCTGGCATTCACAACTTGGAATTTGGGAAAGAGTGTAAATACGCAGTGGGGTAGGGAATACGATCAAGACTGCTTTTACCACTGTGCTCTACATCTTCCAGCAATAGCGCTGTACAAAACCAAATCAGGGATGCAGTACTGAACAATAGAAAGGTTAAACGTTTTTGCCTCCAGTATTTAAATGAGCTTGTAATGAAATAAAGCAAACTGTAGCAAGCCCTGCTTGGATACAAGAGGCAGTTTCATGATCTGGGGAGAACTTGTCACTGCTTTATATCATTTGAGTTGTTTTTAATCCTGCAAAGCACTTGTATGAAGACAAGCCTTTTTCTCACTTTAATTGTCAGGTCTCATTCATGTACTCAACATTCAGCTCCTTCTCAGGAGTTTTGCAGGAAAAGGACCTTGTTAGCTGTACTGAAACATCTGCTATTGGACGTTGCTGTAGGTTCTTCCTTTGCCTGTGTGCAGATATGCTCTCAATTAAAATGAGATTGCTGCATCAACTAACACAATTAGTTGGGGTTTTTTCCAGAGCAGCTTGGCTATTCATCAGGCAACCTTGTGCATGGGATTGACCTTTAAACAGAGGTATAACCTTGCTGCCCTTAGGTTTCTAGAGGAGCAAAAGGATGTCAGCTCTTCTGTGCAGAATGTACAGTCTTGATTTTATTCTAAGAAAGAAAGAAGAAACGTGATCAGGTTCCTCAAATTTGTATTTCTAAGCTACATAGTAGTATTGTTACAATTATTCATATAAGGTGTTCACAAAAAATGACCTCAATGCATTTGTATATTGCTTTAGCTACAGGCTTCTATTCATGACAAACCATTTTAAAAACATAATTGGATATCTTATGAAAGTTTAATAAGACTCCTTATTGACATAGTAGGAAATCTTTCAGAAGATTTTCTTTTAGATCAAAACTCTTTGGGCTTCTTGCTGAGAAATGTAAGTGACCCCTACGGTCCTAGCTGATCTCCACTAGTTGTGGATGCAATTGCAGAGAAAAATGGAAAAATCCAGTGATGGAGAGAAGGAGGCACTAAGTGAGTGCTTAGGCATTAATCTTTTCGTTTTTATTCTGTTTATTCTGGTCAGAGCTTTAGACTTGGGCTGGGCCAGGACTGCATGCCAGAGCAAGAAAGTGCCAGCAACCATCAGAATTATTTGCTCTTAAATAATGGCTCTATTGTGAAGCCTGCTGGATTCAGGAAGAGTGCTGAACTGCCTTTGGGGCTTCCACAAGGTGCTTTCTCTTGGGCCACAATGCCTGGGTAATGTGATGAGCTTGAGGACAGGTCCCATAAAATACAGCAGGCCAGGTCAGGCACCTACATGCTACCCAGGAGGAGGTGCTGAGGTATATGATGCCTTTATGCCCCTCAGTTTCCTGAGAGGTACTTAGAATTTTGTCCTCTCCTTGTTTCACTAGCACTCAATTCAAGTGGCACAGGTAGTGGGTTCTTGGCTCACTCACCCCACCAAACACCAGCAGAAGTCCTTTAACTCTTTGCAAAACTGAAATTTTGCTTTCTGCTTGTAGGTCAGCCATGTGGACCAGGTTAGTGTATATTTTTGTCTGATTTAATACAGAGAGCTGAATCATGGGCAGGAATAAGAAGGGAGAGTACCATGCACCAGATACATAGGAAATGCTAAATTATCTAAGATGCTCATGAGTTTGTTAGAAATAGCTACCAGATACTGGGAGTTTCTGATTCTGTTGAGCTGGAAACATTACAGACATGGTCTTGTTGCAGACTGCTCTTGTTGCAGTATCTGAGCGTTTCCCCCTGCTGAAACCAGACATGCACAGCAACAAAAAGCAACAGGAACTTTTCACACCTCAAAATAGATTTAATTTGGGTTCAGTCAGAGTTTGGGGCAAAGGTTTCTGATCTTTCTCGTTTTAATCAAAGGAGTTGGCTCATGCCCTCAAAACTTTCATTGTCAGAGTAAGATCAGCAGAATTCACTTGCAGGTCCATTAAGCAAACAAAACCACATTCCCTGCTGCCACCTCAGTTCATGCTTTGGCAATTTTTAGAAGCTCTTTTTTAAAAACAACTTTCTCTGGGTTCCAGGACCACTATTACTGCAGTCCCAGTGGTTAGACATGTTTATATAAACACAAAACACAACATAATGAAGTTCATACATTTATGTTTTGCCACCACAATCCTTACTCTGAATCAAAACAAAACAGACATAACACTGCATTTTGATATCCTTTACATCAGTATTGAAACCCTTCCAGAATGTGAAAGTTGTTCTGGCATCTCACTGAAGGTTAACTTAAGCATTCTGGAAGGATTTCAATAGAAATGAAAAGGACAGTAAAGAGAGTAAAGCTATTTCAGAAGCATTCCTGAAGGATAATGCTGGTATGCTTGAGAGATTCCAACAGTAGGCTAGAGGGCAGCAAAATTATTTCTAAAGTATTCCTGAAGGAGAACTTTAATAATCTAGTAGTATTTAAAATAGTGCTGCTGTGGTGGTAAAACTATATGGCAAATGTCCCTGACAGGTAATTTCATTCTTTGAAATAACAAGTCAAAGCCTCAAATGCATGAAACCTGCTGCTCAGAAACTATGTCTGTAAGAAACAGAGAGGAAAAACACTTGCTCTGGAGGCTGGTAATTGTCACTGTCACTGATCAGGTGACACCACCAGGTTGAAAGGTGACATCCAGTCCTGTGCAGAGGTACTTTCTGAGGAGATGGGTGTGTAGCTTAGGGTCCCCTCCACTGCCTCCCTGTAGGTCAGTGAACTTTCTGCTCGGGTGTCAGGTTCTCATTTTCATTCCACCTAAAAATCTACAAATCTGGAACCTTTGCAGTCTCAAAAGAAAGCAAGTGGGAGATCTCACATAGTGGATTTTTCAGAAGGTCTGGATGCTACCTTTTGACCCAGCTGGCAGTACCATGGGAGCAGGTTTTCTTATAATGTCTCACTTCTTAGTCCAGCCGACTCAGAGAAACGCACAGACATGTGAAAATTAAACTCAGACACAATTTAGCTAACCAAATATGCAACCCAACATTAAATTTGTTTGGGTTGGAACAAATTTTAGGTAGCAATTCTAGTTCCTTCTATGTTGCACCCTTAGTGATTGCTGGATTAAGGTAGAGTATATGTTAGAGGTAACCATGAGCCAGTCAATGAGGAGCAATTAACTTGTGCCCCCATCCTTCCCCTTTGTTCTCTGTTGAGAGAAATAAAGGCATAAGGCATTTCAAGCTCTGTCTGTACAAGGAGTGGTCTCATCCACAAGCAGGGCATAACTTGCAATAGGGAGATTGTTTTTGATTCTTTTCTAAAAACAATGACAAATTTCAGTCATACTTGGAAAAGATATGCATTTTGCTATCTTCACCTCATTTATGTGCTTGGGCCACCACGGTTCCAATGGTATTGCCACAGCCTTTAGCACATGCTGCTGTTTACCAGAGATGACCAACTTCATCTAATCTGTTCCCTTTTTGAGAGTATATTAAATTCTTTCATTTGAAACAGAGCCTTCCAGAAACAGAGATGACAGCACACTGAACATAAATTTTTGCTTTAAGCTCATCCATGTAGGCATATGTAGAAAACAGATATTAATAGAAGCTTCTTGAAATACAATCCTATGAATTTACTGAGAGCTAACTTGTGATTTCGCAAATGGATGTTTAGTAAAGATCTGTGTGCTTTTGCAGCTGCATATGTTGTTGTGGAAAGTGTGTTCAGAGTCTGGAGCAGAAGGTGCTGATAAAGATAGAAAGCATCCCAAGGGAAACCTCAGACATGCCCTCCATGAATGTTTAAATGGGATATAGTCAAAACTGTCTTTCACCAAGCTTCTGAGAAAATCTGTAGAGACCACAGGTTGTTCACAGGAACTATATGATGAATCATTCTGATGGATTAATATTCTCAAAGAAAAATCAAAATCTCTTTGAGAACTGGAGGGTGGGGGTAGGAAATGGAGTCATCTAACTCCTTTGTTTAACGTTAAATACTCTCCTGGATCTGGCAGTAACAGCTATCAAATATGGAGTCGCTGCCAGTGTAAAATGTGTGCGTTGGCTAATATTCCCCAGAAATGCTCTCTCACCCTAAAGACCATGTCTTGAAACTTCCAGGTTCCCACTTATGCTTTACTTCTCTATTACATGATCTGAACTGTGCTGTATTCTTCAAAGGTGTAGTGGTTTACCATCACTACTGCTGGCCATTGGAGTCCTTTCCTTTTCCTTTTTCTTGTAAGGATTATTGCTGTTCACTGGCGTTTCTTCCAGTGGCTTTTCACACTTACAAAATAGCTGCTCCCAGGTTCTGATAAAGTCATCATTTGCATAGCCTGACAAGGAAAGATTAGTTTTATCAGCGTTTTCTGTAAGGGGATGTCCTTCAAGGACAGCCCCCATAAAGCAGAGGTGAATGCAGCAAACGGAGCGGCATTAATCATCTTCACCATCAGAAATAAGGAAGAATAAATAAATAAACAGCTTAGCATCATGATCAGGTATCAGGAGGTTACTTCAGGTCGCATAGACATTAAATGCAATCCCAAGGATGTCAGGACCAATGCTACAGATATTTCCATTACGGTGGCTTTGTGAGTGGTGGGGAGAGCTTGGCTGGAGGTGATAGAGTAATGTTATCAATAATAACAGGGTGTATATTGTGGCAGCACAGCAAGTTGGTCCTGGGTGTGAACCTTGCTCTAACTACAAGTGTTAGGGCTTCCACATTTCAGTTTGGAGCTAGTGATGGAGAATGCTGATGCAGGGACATCCTTGGGTTGTCTCTCTCATCCTCTGGGTAGTTCACATAGAGTAGAAGTAGTTCTACTATTTTATTATTCTATTAATATATTATTAATAGAATAATAGAAGGAATATTTATTCCTTCTATTATTCTATTAATAATAGAAGGCATATCATCAGGGCGACTTGATGAGCACTATTACAAGTTAACTAATTACTCAAAAACAAGATGGTGCTTCCCACTAAGGAGGATGAGATGCTGGGACACGGGGCTGAGGAAGACAGGGAAGATGTCATGATTAGCTGATGATGCCTGGAGTCAACAAACTGGCACCCTAAAAAACAACCAGATTATCAGAGCCAAACTCCCCACAAAATTGTACAACTTGTAGAGCTGAGCCTTCTGCTCTAGGTTAGCAGGGGTGATGTTGTTTTGTGGGTCTGGAAAACACAGACTCTGGCAAAGATCCTTCCAGGCACTGAGATTTAGCAATTTCAGTACTTGGAATTTGTAGCTGTTGCTTCCCCAAAAAAAAAAAAAGAAATTGACAAAAATTTTTCAGAAACCTGTTCAAGTGTGTAAATTTGCACGTTGAGTAGCTTCAATTTAATAGTACTGAAAATGTGAGCACACATTTTGCCAGAGTAGAAGTATCCTGCATTTTTTATCATGACAATTATAATTTTTTTCGTATTTGGAAGAGTGACTATCTTTCAAGTGAAACTGTCCTTTTCTAATTATTGATAAAAGGCTTTTTAATTATATTAGACAAAATCCTTATCAAGATATTCAGTTCAGTGAAATTCTAAAGTGGGAAGTCAGCCTTTAATTTTAAAATGATGAAAAACAACAAAATTATCTGAAATTCAAAATGAAAGTAAATTTCTGTCCTTACATAGGAAAACTACTTCAAATGAACAAAGTTATCAATGAAATCCTTCACAATTTTGTCTTTATTCTGATATGTACTGAGAAAATAATTTAACTGCTTCTTCAAGGACATTTTATATATTTAGCACTATAAAAGCATCCTGAAGTCTTTCTGGTACAGCTTGCTACTGGCATCTCTTTGTTCTTTTCATCTTGTTTAAATAGGCAGAATTTTAAAAAGCAATTTAACTTTATAAAAAGCTAATTTGATTTATTTGTGTTATTTTTATTTATTAACCAATTTTCTTCTGGGTTGATTTTCTTAAGTGCTAAGCTTCATAATGGAAATGCTGACACAACTTTAAGGGCAAATGCTATTCTAATAATTCAGCTGAATAAATACCAGCCAGCATTTAGTTATTTTCCCAGGAACTGAATAAACAGCCACTTCCTTCATAGTGTCTCTTTGTAAAGCAAAAGTTCTACAGCCTGCTAATAGTCGCTGTGAAATTTTCTATTAAAAAACCTCCAACCTTTCTTTTGTTTATTCTGCTAGACCTTTGTTGTTCCATATTAGTCATGTTAAACCCCGCCCCCCACACGCACACACAAAATGAGTAAAAAAGAAAAAAACAACCAACCCACTGAGTTGGCATTGAGCCACAATTTTGGCCTATTTCAAAAAGCACTGGTTTTGAATTCTGTCACTTATGGATGAGAAAAAGAGAGTGAGCTCAGCTGAAAAATTCAGGTGCTGATCCATGTCTCAGATGTTCAGAATTATTCTTGAATAAGTTAATACTGCACCCTGTGGTTTAATGAGTTAAAATTCTTCACAGCAAACGATAACCTGCTCCTAACATGATGTCTGTATGATTTCATCTGATATAACAACCTACTGCAATGCTGCAGGTGTCACATAATGTCACAACAGGGCTGTGTTTGTAGGAGTGGTTTCACTCTGCAAGTCCCTATTGTGCTAGAGAAGAGTAAAAGTTAATTTTGCACTGAAAAAGTATGAAGAGCTTGGGTTTTGGGATTTTTTTTTCTGCAAGATAGGAGTAGCTTTTCCTGAAAATTCTGCAAGTGAAAGGGCAGTTTCTCATGGAAAGTTTTAACTCTGAGTTGTTTAGAAGAGCTAATAAACCCTGGACGTACCCTTACCTAGAGATTACTGACAGGTGCTTTTAACCTCAGTTCTGCCTAGAAAGAGAGAGAATGATTGAGAAAAAGAGATATTCTTAAAAATCTTCACCGATGCAAAGCTTGAACCTCAAACAATGGGATTGGCCCAAGCTCTGTTAACTCCAGTGCAGCAGCCAAGCCGCCTGCCAGTGCCTCTGGATTACCCTGTCAGCAGCTGAGAGAGGCAGGCTCTGTGTAGAGCCAAACCTGCCCCAAAACCGTGGTATAAAGCAGGCACAAGGCTGGGTCCCTTGGCAATAGGAATATGCATCAGGCTCTGCCGTGTGCCCCTGCTCGCAGAAGTTGAATTATTCAGATCATGCAGCTCCTGTTTTGCATGTCAGGCCTTCCCTGTTTCCATTTCACTAATAGCTACCCCACTGGGTGGATGGTGTGACAGCTCCTGAGTTTATACAGCCTTAAACTGTACTAATTACTGGCTTTTAAGTAACTAAGAGTTTTTATGGCATCTTCATTAGGGTAATAGTAAGTGGGTGGATACAGGCATCAATCAAATGAAATGGTAGATTAATTGCATGTGGTATTTCAGTTAATTTGTCCTGTTAATTTCCTGATGATGTTTGCAGCTGTTGAAGAAGACAGCCTCCTTTGTGGGAATGAAACCAGCTAGCTGTCTGATCCCTTCCCATTGCGGGTGCTTGCAGCTAAACCAGCAGTTTCAGCTTGTTTCCACAGAATTTTGATCTCATTAGGTCAGCTCTGAGTTACAATAAGGGAAAATAATGCCAAACAGTCAAGTCTTGGTTTGATGTGCTTCCAGTAGCTTTTTAAAGAGGTTTTAATGACCAGTTTGGAAACTTGAAATAATAGAAGAAAAAATATAAACAGTTCAAAATGGGGCAAAAGATGTGCCACTCTGGCCCTGACCACCCTGACCAGTATTTACTTTACTGCTTTCCTCTCCTGATGACAACTCTATGAAGTTAGAAAGGGGCAGCCCTTGGGAAAGGCTGGGGTGGGCTGGTCAAGGCTCTGACAGCTTCCTGCAAAAAGAGTTTGTGAAAGCCCTGTAGCAAGAGGAGAAGAAGAGAAATGATCTCTGGGAATGGACACAAACTTAAGATAAAAATAGTGAACTGTAAGAATTTATTTATTCAGCTGAGCAATGGTAACATTAGTTGAAGGCTGGGTTCTGTGGAGCAGCCCATGTCACATAAGGAGCATTGCCCAGATGACAGAGCGAAGGCATTAGGAAACACTGACTTGGCTTGGAGGTTTTGTTTGATTTGAAGTGTATATTTTATTGCCATGGATATTCATGCAAGCACTTTCCTAAAATGAGTGGAAAAAGTTTGAACTTCAGAAGTTGCTGAAGCCAGCAGGATTGTTACTGTGTAAAAGCAGTAACAAAAAGCACCACATCCAGATTATGACATTCTGTACTGCAAAACCTGTGAGTTTATTGTGCAGTTCAGCAATACCAGTGTCTCTGTGTCTCTGCCCTCCTGGGAACCCTCCAGGATGCAGATTGCAGGACCAGGAGTGTATGTAAGTCTACTTGCCTGTGGTTACCCGGACTAAAATTCCCAGCTCCAACGTCTCTAACAACCAACCTTCAGACACTTCAGACTAATGGGGTGAAGAGTAAGGAGTAAATCCGACTAGCAAAAAGAGATTTTAATTTTTTTTAATTGTACATATGTTACTGAAGTTTACTGTCATGCTCATGTCAATGTTGGCCATGGTTTGTACTTCCAACGAACCTGGTTGTGTATGCAAGGTAAGTAAATAGAGCACAAAGCTAATTAATTGTTATCATTCTCAGCTTTCCTATGACATAGAGATCATAGAAGGCTTGTTGATAATGCTGAGAGAACACTAAGAGCGTCTTACCATGCTTTATTACAATGTCAGTAATTTTATAAACTCCATTTTTATGGACTGTGTTTTAAAGCTATATTTCTCCCAGGAACGTGTCATTTTGATTACGCTCAACAAGAAATCTTATCATGACACCAGACAAGCCTTTTCTGATTAAAATAGAAAATTTGGGTTTGAAAACTTTAAACAGATTGGGCTCTGGGTTTTTTTTTTGGTCTTCCTTTTTAACAGTGCATGAAGGGAATGGGGAAAGGCTTCTCCATGCACCCATAAAATTTAACCCATAACAGATACCATTTTTATAACTGTTTCAACTTTCAAAACCTGACAACAGAAAAACTGAAATTTATTTTCTTTTTTTTTCTTTGTCCACACTAACTCGATAAATGTTAAGCTAGTTTTGGCAAAACCAAGGAATTCAAGTGAGAGGAGGAAAAAAGAGAAATAGAAATTGGGGGTGCAGGGCAGGAAGAGACCCAGGACTGCCTTTATTCTTTCAAGTAAACAAAAGTAAATACCCAGGAATAATATGCAGGTATTAGGGGGAAAAAAGAAAAGGTGAAGATGCCCTGGGCAAATGTGGCATTTTAAAATTGTTGAGACATTGGATATTTACTTTCTAGAAGGATATGTTACAGGCTCATAGTGTAAATGTTCATCCTTGGCTGTCTAGGGTATTAATATTTCTTGAAGATACCAAGGGATATTTGCTGGAAAGTGAAAATGCAAGAAATTCCTGTGACTTTATGGGTAGGATTGTTTTACGCTTGGTCCAAGTGGCTGAGGCACCCCATCAAATTCATTAAGTGAAAACCCTTCAGTCTGAGGCTTCAGAAGCAGTGTCCAGTTACTGTATCCAATTCTGGAAAGACAACATCCAGTTCTAAAAGGACTGGGAGCCAAATGACCTAAATGCTGTCATTGACTTGGAGCAGGGCTGTGAGCCCGGCTTCCCATGCCTTGGAGACTCCAAGTGCTCCAGTACAGCATGGCATCTCCTTGGGGTACCCAGCAGGTTTCAAAACATAGGCAGGAGACATCTTTATGCTCTGCAAACAAAATGGGGAAATTTAGGCAGGCCAAAGGCAATTTTCCAAACCATTTTTGAGGTGAAAAACTCCTGTCCTCATTTTTTATTTAAACACAATCACTTTAAGGCAGTAGTGAGAAAACCCAGGGTTTGAGCATGATTCCATTCCAGTTTTCTATTGCCATCGTCTCCATGCTTTGCTTACAGCTTTGATATTATAATGGTGTTATTTCTTGTAACATGGGGCTATTATGGGACCCATTACTCATAGGCCTTACCCTTGGAAAATGTAAAAGTCAACATCAGCCATCACTAATAATGAATTTCACCTGCTGTTATTGTAAGTATGTGAACATAGTGAGAATCTGCTCTGTGCCTCCTCTTGTTGTCCTTTGGAAATATCCTTTTGCACGGTCTCTTCCTCTGCTTAGCAAAGCCTCCATTGAACATAATTATTTCACATCTTCAAATATTTCTCTACTTACAAAATTAAGCAAATAGTCTAGTGGTTTGATATAAGAGGTTTTTTCCTCAGGAAGAAATAAAATTCTGGTATGAACCTGAGGGGAAATACCCTTTCTACATTTCATCTTGGCCCACCCCACTGTTCCTTCTCACTAATTTAAAAAAATTCCTTGTGTTTCAAAGTGCAGGTTCTTAAATGGAGCACATTCTTTCCAGAGATTTTTTTTATTTTTAACAGATTAGCAGGAAAGTAGTCTCAATATGGGTGGTTTTTGTGATGTGCAGCTTGTCAGAAAAACAGAAAAACTCACTTGTTAAAATTTGTTTAGAAAAACTCAGCTCTTCCCTCATCACCAAGGTTGTCTGACTCAACTGCAGATGATTCCATTTCTTCTTCCCCACCTGCATATCAGCTTATTAAATCAATTTCAGCATTACACTAAATGATTGGGTAACTCAGCAGTGAGAGCCCTTGTGCTTCTTTATGGGTTGCTCATTGACTTTCAAAGAGATTTAAGGGAAAAACAAAAGAATACTGTGATATACTTTTGAGGCTATCCAGAAGTAGAGTCTGAAAGGACCAAAAAACAAATCCCAGCTTTGTCCAGCCCTCTTAGCAGAAGTTCTCAAAATGTGGATGAGCATCACCTGCAGGTTTTGTCTGCAGGTTTGTAAGCCTAGGAGTGATAAAGCAGGTAGGATTCACTCATGTCAAGGAGAGAGGCAGAAGTCTAGATCTGGCCACCATTAACATGGTCGTGGGCAGAAAAAATCCAGGGATCTTGGTGTTCTGTCACCCATGCTCACCTTATATTTTCTTTTAGCTACTGCAATAATCACCGTGGCCAAATATTTTCACCATGCTATTAGTGTGATTAAGTATCACAAGAAGTCATCAGCCGGTCTGTTTTCTCCCTAAATTCAATGAATATGAAAATATTATTCAGCTCCTTCATGCTGCATCACAGCAAGAGGAAAATACATCTTTCAATCACACGTCCCTTTGTTACAGGTCGTTTAACTTTGGTTTCCTATGTATAGGCATATATTTTTAAATCTTCTAGATTGAAATAGTTGTGGGTAGATTGATTGTGAACTGATTTATGATCTGTATTGCACCAGAGAAGTAATTTTATGCATATAGCTTCTCTTACAATTACCTCCACAATGATTTCAAAGGATTTCACTGCTTGTGGGAGGCCGTCAATAAGTGGCACTTGCATATTCATCCATTTCAATCTGAGATTTTTAAAGACCTAAGGGAATAGAACAGAGCCTCTGGAAATTAATATTTTCAGCAAGTTTCCTTTTTCAATTTTTTTAGGGATAACCATGCTTCAGTGAAAGCTTTTTTAAAATGAAAGTATTCCTAAATTCACAAATGCTGAAAGCAAGAGATTTCCACCAAAATGTAGCAATTCTTTTCAGTATCCTTTGTAATTCAGTTGAATGTAAATCTTGCATCTGGGCTTTTGTAGGTATTTCTTTTCTATTAAATATGCACTATTCCCAAGTGAATGAAACTACTCAGAAATGAGTTTGTCCTTTGACTACAAGATCAGCTTTCCCAATTTCTTGGATTATTTAACAGAGCTGTGCTTTTAAAATTGCCAGCTTAAAGCTCTCACTCCTGCAGCAAAAGAGTACCTGAGAGATGGTTTCCCACCATCTTTGTTTCTCTCCTTTGCCCTCAAAGGCCTGAATTCTGCTCTTGTTCCTGGGCCAGATGTTAACACCCAGTGCCTGATGCTAGACTGGCACACTGGTATCACCAAGCTGGTACCACCAGGGAAACAAGTGGATTTCCAGAAATTGTTGTAGGACACAAGTGTCAGGGGGACCATCGTGCAAGGGATGTCTGTACTATGTGGTCACGTCAAGTTCCTCAAAGAGTTTGGCGCATCACCACGTGGAGGTGCTTGCTCAGGTATTATTAGCACTGCAATTTTCTCATTGCTTTTTGACAATTATCTCATTTGTTTTAACATGAAAAGAACATTGTCTTGGAGAAGTCATGATACCCATTCCCCTACACCAACAACAATACCCCAGCCCTTGGGGTAAGTCACTTGATGTGGAGAAAGACAGGGGTAGGGGGACACACTTTTGCTCAAATATAGGCTGCACACCACTACAGTTTTGCGGTCTCAACCTATCTGTAAACACCAGAACAAGCTCTAAAAAATACACTTCCAAAATTCCTTTTTAATTTGTAATAAATCCATTTTGGAATTTACAAAGGCCCGTGCCAGATGGCCTGGAGCATGTTCTCATTCATATTTCAAAACAGAAAAACCTTTCTCAGAATCTGCAAGCTATGACTTTTTCATGGAGATGATTTCTGTTGAGCAAGGAAAACTCAGGTTAATTAGGCCAAATAAGCTGATGCAGTCAGAGGCAGAGATGCAGAGGTTGCAAGACTGAAATCCATCAAGGCACAGTGTCGACAGATGCCCTCTTAACTTGTTTGTTATTTGCTAGGGGGGTTGCCACTTATTTCTAGAGGAATAAATTGTGCTTTTTTGTTACAATAAATGCAGTGATGTGAAAGGTCTTCATTCAGTAGTTACAAGGTGCAGCCCAGCACAACTGCACACTATGAACACTACAAGGAACCTGCACTAAGGTGATGGGGATACTGGAGGCTTCCATTCCGGTAGTGCAGACCTCTGTAAAAATGTCCTTTACTCTGGAAATGAGCTTTGGTTTGGAGGGAACTAAAAGGAAGAACAAAGAATCCCCTAGGTCTCTTTCCAGCTATCCATGTGTTTATAATTTTGTGATCTGAAATCTCAGTCAGGGAGAGCTGGACACTCAACTGGGAAGAAACACGTCAGGGGGTGAAACAGAGCAACATGACGTACCAGAAGGTGGGGCCTGAAGTTGAGACATTGACCATCTGAGAGAAAGAAGTGGTTAGCACTGGTAGCCAGCACTCTTATGGGCATGTCCAAACTGTGGGTTTAGCTGTGTCCCCCACAGGGGCAGGAGATCTCTCTGATGATGACCAAACCCCTGGAGCAGCAGTGGGTGTCATAGCACAGTCCAGCTGGGACCCCCATGGGCAGAGTCTGCAAGGACATTTCTCTTGAGCTTAGAATCGATGGTCATCTCTTCCAAGGTAATTAGGCAGGTCGAGAATCAATTTCCAAAATGTTTTTCCAGTACTGGGTGTGTAACATATTCGCTCCTTTCCCAAAGGATTAAAATCTCTTTTTTCTTAGCTTTCATCCTGACTTTCTTTCTGAACTTCTACTCCATTCAGATAGACACTCCCCTTATGAAATCCCTGAAATATGCAAATAAAATATGAGGCAAGATTTTCAGCAACCTCTACAGAACATCTCTGAACTGTAAATAGCATTTTGCCTGCGATTTTTGTAATTTTTTTGATATGGTCACCTGCATGATTCACAGCTATCATCAGGGGCTAAATTCAGGAAATTTTTGTAAACATCATCTGTTCCAAGCCTTGACAAAAGCATTTTAATGAGGGTTTGGCTGTAGTTGGAGCAAGAGTGGATGTCTGCCTCCCACAGCCCTCTGGGCTGTCACTGCCACCCTTGGACGCTCAGGGTATGCCAGCTCCATTGGCAAATTCCATCACAGACGAGGTGTATGTCAGGCACAGATATTCCCCATTTCTGATTGAGATATCAATCTGCCTTCAGAGAGCGTGACCTGGATTTATCCCTACACAGTATTCAGGTCTCTGGGCCAGAAAAAAAAAAATAAATGTAATCAGAGAAGGATCCCAACCAGTTTCACAAAATAAACACCATCTAGCTTAGGTTTAGCACGGGGTGGGTAGCTCTCTGTGAAAGGCATCTCCTACTGTAGTGCTCTTGATCTACATTCAGGGCAGTAGTTCCCTGTCTGCCTTCGTTTGAAGCTGAGGCATATCCAAAATCCAGTACTGCCTCTTTAAAATGAGTCCAAAATTATGTCTTGTGTTTTGGCTCTGTGGTTGTTCCTTGTTCCTCTCTGCAGAAGAGCACAAGGAGCAGGAGGGGGCTGAATTAAAAAGGATGGGACTCGGGAAAGACTCTGGCCACAGGCTGTTTCATGCCTTTGGACAAGTCAGCAACTTCTTTGTGCCCGTTTAGGTAAGTGTGGAGATGTCTCAATGTTTCCACACATCTGGATCTCCTATCCATGATGCCCAGCATTCGCTGTTAGGAAGAGAAGTGCCTGGGTGTTCTGCCAGAATAGAATACTGCTGAACCTGGAAGCACTGCTGTTCACAAAGCTAAGATGTAGGATTGTACAAAATATGGATAACTTCCCTGTCTTGTCCAGTCTTTTATAACAGTGACTTAACTTCATTAGAAAGTATCTAACAGAACTGCTTTTGTCTTCTGACAAAAAAGCCTTTTACCATCTTACACTTAGTGTTTTGGAGGGGTTGTGGCCAGGACATAGGAAATACTAGGGTTTATATTCAGTTTGGCCACAGGCTTGCCAAGTGAGGAGGTGGCTTCATCATGCTGCACCACTTTCTTGTATTTCTTTTTCTCCCTTTGTGTTTGATTAGGTGTTGGCTCCTTGACACAGTGACAGATGCCAGAGCCCCTGGCACACTTGGATTTCCAACCTGGGTGGATGGGTGGCCAGGGGATACATTTTCTGCTGCTGAAAACAGTAGAAGTAACAAGTGAAGGATATTCCTCCAGTCCAGGCTCACTGCCAGACCTTCCTCCCATTGCCAGTAGTGCACTGACAAGGGAACACTCATGTACGTGTCCTCTGTCTCCATGTTTAATGTTTGCTTGGTGCTGATGAGGTCTCTTGGAGAAGTGCTCACACTGTGTTCCTGTGATGGGGCAGAAAGGCTAGTGTACAAGAGGAACTGATCTTTGTTTTTCTTTGGCAATTTTGTGGTGAGAGCTGGGGTTGGCATGCAGGCTGAGATGTCGCAGGGTAGGAGAAGTTTAAATATAATTACAACTCGCTGCTCTTTGTAGCCAGCTCTGTGCCTTAAACAAGGGGTGGTGAGAATATTTTTCCCATGGTCTTGGGAGAGCACAGAGGATGCCCATTTACTGAACGTTTTGTACAGATCTGAGAGGCAGGGAGTTGTGTTTGAGAATTGGAAATAGCCTTCAGGGAGAGAGAAGAAAGCAAGAAATGAACCAAGCTGTCAAATTTGTATGTTAACAAAGCAAATAAGAAATTATTGCCATCCACAGATGTTAGGAAAAGGACCCTCAAACTTCCTAATCAGAAGTCCATCTATTTTCAGTGTTGAGCTATTCAGTCTTCATACACTTTATTTTTGGGAGGAGTAAAAATACTACATAAATATTTTCTCTGTTCTCAGTAGCATCTTCCCCAATTTGTTTCAGACCATTGGTCTCTGTAGTGTGTTCTGCCTTCTTGGCTGAGGTAGCAGAGAAATGCTCAGAGGCTTGAGCCTCTTTTCTACGTACTCTATTATCTGTGTTGACACTTTTTTTTAATTTTACCATTTACAGTCTTTGATGCACTTTATGGAACCTTGAGGACGTTTCCATCACAACCTGACTGCAGAGAACACTACTTTGGGTGTCTGCAGAGCTTGTAGTTTTGTTGGGTTTTTTTAACAGGGCCATGAATGCACAAAATTCAGCAATTAAGCCATTTATTTCTAATTGAAGTTCAAGATGCATTGGAAAGGATGGTAGGAAAGGCACAGTAAAGTAAGGGCTAATAAATTCTGGTACTTTAAAGATAATGTTTGAGTTGTGTGGTAGTTTGGAGTGTAAAATGTTCCAGCTTGTAAGCCTTTTCCCAGGAAGACTGTTATGTTTTAGGAAAACCAGAAAAATTTTTGGGCACAGAAGTTCTTCTTCAGCCTATCCTCAAACACTTTTTGAGCAAAGGTTTTTTTCTGTTGTATTTGTTTCCCACAAGTGCATCTGTTTGTGTTCCTACAAACCTTGCATTACATGTATTCAAGCAAGACAGTGCCATGTCCTAAGCTGCTCTTATAACTTCCCCTGTTATTTACTTAGTGGTTTTACATGCATGTGAGGAAAAGATATTCTCTCCCTGCAGATGATTTTTTGTCAAGAGTGTATTACACTCAACATTTTTTAAGTTCTTGATGTGAAAAATTTGGCTCTTGAAGCACCGAGTTGTAAACACTCACATGTTAGACAGTTAGTTCCACAAGTAAGGGAGGATGTATCACCACAGTTGCATTCATGTTTTTTAAACCACCACAAAACCACATCCAGGTACTAAATAAAGAAGCTGGTTTTCCACTGAGCTGAATTCTTTAAACTCCTGACAACCAACAGCTATTTAGATTAAATCAAAGCGGGGCTGTTTTTCCTTAGAGCCTTGATTCTGCTTGGAGTCTTGCTTTGGTTATTTCTGTAAGAAAATGCTGCCCCAAGGTTCCATATCTGCCCAGGCTTCTCTGTTTCACACAGGGAAAATTAAGATAAATTATATGGGGTTAAAACTCTTCTTACATGTGCCTGATAAATCTGAAATAATTTCACAGTACTTTCAGTTCGGCTGAGGTAAATCTGGGAAGCTGCAGGCTGGCTGTTCATGCTGCTGAAGCAAGGTGATAAGTGCTACAGAAAAAGCTTCGGGTTCAATTTGAAAAAAAAAACCCTGAAAACAGCAAGCATGTCCTGTGATTTAAAATGCCAATATGTTCTGGGTATCTCTAGGAACAGAGTAAGAGAGAAGCAGTAACTCCAGATGCGAAGCTGCATTAGAAGTGTGGTGAGTGTCTATCTGAAAAGACACACCTGGGCAAGCAAAGACACTAATAAATAAGCACGCTGGGCTTTGAGCCTTGTGAGTGCTTGTGAGAGAACAGTTGGAAAGCCTTAAATGAGGGTGTCTTGTACGCAGCTGACCAAGTGTGTTGCTTACAGTTACCATGTGTCAAGATGTTTCTTGCTCATTAGTTTTACACTGATGGAAAGCAACTTTAAATCACTCTTTAGAGGAATCCACCGTGAGGCACGCCAGCTGTGTGCCAGATGAAGGAGTTGTAAAGTCATGTTGGGCAGGCAGGAATATACCAGAGAGAGAGATTTAAAGTCATGAGAAAGATAATTACTTTGCACTCAGAGATTAGCCATAGGAAAGGAAAGGGAAGAATTACACTCCGCATTTGTTAGAAGGTTTCCTGCCATCTCTCTGTCCTGCTCACACATGCACACACATGCACACAGCTGAATTTACTGTCACAGTGTCAGGTTAGCCAGGACTGCCAGCATGGGAGAAATCCTTATGGGATATATTTGCTTGTTACTGAGGATGTGAAAACATTCCTCCTCTTGTTACTATTTCTAAAAGGCAGATGTGAAGCTGAGGCAGGCAGTGGGCAGCAGGTCACTGGTGGTAGTGAGGAAGGTGATGGCACGGGACCCTGCTCAGGCCAGAAGACAGCATGAATGAGAAACTAAGAATGGACCACGTCATCCCAAACAGGTGCTCAGGGCAAGTTCAGTGCATACACCAAGATCTGCATTTTGCAAATGTACCACTCTACCTGGCCAGCTCTGGCAAGGGGGAGATACTAAGCCATCTTGTTCAGGGGCTTCTTGAAATGTCTTGTGGCTTTTGTCACAGATTTGCTGGCCCTTTCAGACCAGAGCCAGATGCTCTGTTCTTTCACAATTATCTCTTCTTCCTTACTGGTCCTTCCAGCTTCTCTGGGTTCTCCTTATCCCTATTTCATTGCCTTTATCCGTTCTTTCAGACCAAATCACTAGTCTTTTAAGGCACCAATATTGTGCTTACAGTGGGGTTTGGGGCATGTTGGCTGTGTGAGAATTTGTGAACTGGTGAGCTGAAGAGGTTGCTGGCTCTCAGGGCAGAGCCCTGGCATTGCTGAGCATGTCCCCCAGCTTGCACAGCTGGGAATTTTGGAATTACTCAGATGTAGCCCAGGTCAGAGAATCAGCTTGGATGGTTCTCAGCCTTGGGCACTTGGTCACTGTATTACAATAGTACCTTTGGGCACTGTCTCGGGCAAAAGCCTGACATGAATGTCAAAAGAGTAAAAAGAAACAAAATTGCTTTTCATGTGCAAAATATATGTCACTCATGCTATGTAGCATTTTGTTAAGTCGTGCAGGAACCTCAAATAATTTCACTAGATATATTAGGAAAATGTTTCTCCTTAAAATAATGCAAAATATTTTCCTAATGGAAATCCTTTGAACCCCTTCTAAAAGACCACAAGCAGATGCCCTGATGTTGACACCCTGCTTCCAGAAAGGCCGTGAATGAGTTGTAGGGTTTGCACTGCCTGTAATCAGTCTTGGTGTAACGAAACTCCCCTTTTGTCATTAATTTGGGTTTGGTATTTTTAAGTCATTCTACCTAAATGAAAGTACCTTTATAGGGAATTTATTTCTGCCCATTTGTTGGGGCCTTAAAGACTGCAGCTGCAAACATTTGCTGCTGCCTGCGAACGGCTGTTATAGCCCTATGAAGTCTCTATAATATGACCCAATAACCTACTCCTCTTCCTCCCTTTCATCTGGCTTTGTGCATTGATAGACCTTTAGGAAAGTTATAATTTGGATGTGAAACAATTATTCTAAAACAGACAGAGCAGAGTGGACACACAAATTTATCTTCTCTCTCTCTCTTTTGGTGAAGAACATCTATCTTCCATGACCTCTTGATTACTGAAGCCTTCAAAATATATTCTTTGGTCTGTGACACTGGGCTCAGTGCAGGGCTGAGCATTAAATATCACCCTCTGTGATTAATTGGAAGTTAATTAAATCTATCACTGAAACAATGGGAAGGCAATGATCTATGTAATCACTGAAATAGTAAATGAAATGATGTAAGGGCTGTCCATTTTGCTTATTGACATTGATGGAGAGGTGCCCAGGCCCTGCTGCTCAGCTGTGTTTTCTGCCTGACCACACCAGCCTGCTCAGGCAGACACAAACCTCCCAATGTACCAAGGAAGCAGAGCTAATGGTGGGCTACTAGGAACTGCTTTTCCTTCTCCTTTGCCACCTCCAGGTGCTGCTCAAAAGGCAGATTGTTAAAACAGTATAAGCTTGTGAAGAAAATTTCTACACTCAGAGGGTAGTCAAGCATTGGAACAGGCTGCCCAGAGAAGCAATGGACTTACCATTCCTGGAATTGTTCAAAAAGTAGGTGGATGTGGTGCCTGGGGATATGGTTTAGTGGCAAACATGGCAGTGCTGGGTCAGTGATTGGACTTATTGACCTGGAAGGGCTTTTCCAATCTAAATTATTCTGTGATTCTGGAAAATCATCTGCTATCCAAAGAGTTTGTGAGAAAAGTTGGGTAAACTTCTTATCTCCCAAGGAGCAGCTCAAGCCCATCTATGTTGTGCTCTGATCCCCAGTACTCCTCTCTTTTGTGGGTACAATGTTTTAGTATCTCCAGCAATTATTTCCACAGCAAAAAAATGGTGGCAATGCATGCAATGATGAAAAGGCCTTTCTGAAGACCCATGATTCCTTTGGGAATGAAAATGTATCAAAATGTTCTTTCCTTGCCTTCCTAGTTCTTTTTTCTTCCATTTTCTATGTTCTTTTCTTACAGGTAACCAGAGATGAGGTCCAATTTGTTTGATTAAATCAAAGCTAAATCCAGCACTAAGCAATAGTTACTGACTTAGCAGAAGGAAAATGTTATTTATCACGAGAGCTTAAGAGAGCCCTCTCTCAGTGGTCTCCTTGCTAGCACAATAAATTAGTAACCTCACATTATCCTGATAACTAAATGAGGTTCCAAGCACCCATTCTAACCACTATGATCAGAAGGTAATACTTTTAAATTTTTTTTTAATCTTTATGTTTGATCTTTGTCTTTTGTTAACCAATATAGGAATTATTTCTGACACGATCAGATGCAAATGATTTCTGCTTGAGGAAAAATTTAAGTACTTGGTCCTCACCTGAGAAGAATTGTGTTCTCTTTGACTCTGTAGCTGATTAAAGTATGGGAGATCCTGGTCATAAGCTGCAAATCAATTTTACTAATTGTATTTGCTTGCCAGAACATTTCAGTTTGTTTTGGCCCAGGGATCTGAAAACTATCTGGTGGGAAGGTGCCTTTCCTGCTTCAGGTGAGCTCACCCATAAGGCACCTGACCTCTGAAAGGATAGGCTGAAAGCTGAAAACTCTGCGTGTAAGGTGGGCAGTGGTGGACACCCTGAGCTGACATGTCCTGCCAGGCACTGGGACAGGCTGTCTGCCTGCTTCTGTCAGCAAGAGAAACAGCTGGGACTCGAACCCAGCCCAGCCAGTAGACAGTGCTAACTTGCCTTTTATTGTCACAGCAGCACGTTGGTCACCAAGACAAAGCTTCTGGGAAAAACGAACCCAAATTCTTGGGTGGAGAATCTTTCAGATCACATTTAATATTCTGGGTCAGGTTCCTATAATTTATTATTTATTGAGCTCTGTGAGCTTGCTCAGCAACGCACAATACATAAAGACACAGGCTCTATCATAATGGATTTGCAATCTGAATTTCACAGTGCAAGATAGATATTGGTGCATATTATACCTGGTGGTTAGGTCACAGTCTGGTCTCAGAACCAAGCAGAGATTTTTTTAAAAGCTTCTTCCATTAGTAGCCCATTAGAGTGGCATAAACTTTTTATATTTGAACAATTAATCCCCCTAAAAATATTCAAATGGATACATTGAGTATTTTAAATACATTTAGTGTATGTGGAAAATGCTGACCTGACATTACTACGTATCTATGTCCCACTGGTCACAGAACACTAGCAGCAGGGAGTCCAAAGAAGTCATTTCATGCTTTCTGTAGTGATGCAATCAGTTTAAAACCTTTGCCACACACAACCCCCAGCTCTTGCTTCATTTTGGTGCCAGAGCCAGAACAAGCAGTAGGGTGAGAGGCTGATGCCACTGGCACAGGGCAAGCAGACTTTGTAGGGCTTCCCTTGAGGTCTGTGTTGTGTATGCCTCACCAGCACGTGTTTCCAGAAGAAACCTCTGGTGTCACAGTTATTCACTGCCTTCGTGAAACAACCCCAAAAATAACATCCCCCCCAGGCCTTCTAAATCTGACCACCTCTGTGCAAAGCAATGGCAATCCAGCGGTGCAGGGTGGGAAAAGGAGCTTTGCTGGTAGCTGGATCTGCTCACTTGTTAGGATGAGGAAGCAAGGAGAAGCTCTGTTTAACAAAGTTGCTGATATTACTTAATCCAGGAAGCCATAAATGGCAAAAAGTCCTGGAGAGCTAAACTGCACCACTCACAGGAGAAAGCTGCCATGAGACTTTCTTGAAGAGTAAAATGAAACAACTCAGGCAGGCATGGAAAAGAAAATAATCATCTGAAAAATGAGTAGGCAGGGAGTGAATGGGTTTGAAATGGCAGCAAAATCGGTAATTCCACCAGATGTGGTCTCTCTGTATGGGAAGCAGTCACAATAGTCCTGTCACTATGGGAGGGACTCTTCCTAATGCTATGCAGTGCACGTGCAGCCTCAGGGAGCTCCCTCATGTACACTTTCACGGGATGGCCACGCAAATGCTTTATTGTACTGTTATTTCTCTGGGCAAACAGACTGTTATTTGATTTTTGGTTCCAAGAGCAAGCTTTTGACTTTGGCTATTAGTGTCTGTCAGATCTGCATGCTTAGAAGAAGGGTGTTCCTGCATTTATTTGTGTGCATTGAAGGGGTAGGTATGTGCCTCTGTGCTAGTGAAGCTGTGGTCTGCTCTCCCTTTTACACCCCCTAGAGTGCCCTGAAGATTGGCCATGGAAGCTTTTCCTACTGAGTCAGGACCCAAATCACCAATGTGGAAATGTGGCATTTTCTAATTTAAACTTTGCTTGTTTTTTTTTTTGAATGGCAGACTACTCCTTAATTTCCCACTAATCCTTCTGCTTGCTGAGCTCACTCTGTGCTGTTTCAAGAAGCCACCAATTAGGGACATTGCTGGTAATAGATGCTTGGGGGCTGGGGCCAGAATAAGAGCTGAAGTTGCCACTTCTCTCAGGACCTTGGGCATAATTTCTCATCACTGGGGTTTTTTCCAGTAAATTGGCTTCCTGATGACTTTACAGTGCAGCATGGGGTATGTAGTTTGAGTTGAGGTGTGGGTTTGGTAGGAGCTGTGTTTTCCTTTCCACTCAGAGCCATGATCTGTTCTGGGTTCTGAGCACTGCCCAGCTTCACTTTTGGTCCCTGGCAAAGCCAGAGTAGTTTCATCAAGACTTGAGTTTATGGTTAAAACCAAGTGTATCTGAGCCTTTCACAAATATTGGTGATATTTGGGGAATCCTATGAGTGTCCCCTGGGATAGCACCAGGACATGGAAACTGCTTACTTTAGCATCAGAGGTGGTGCAGGCAGCTTATTCTTAATACATAAGATAAATAGGCAAATACACTGAAATCCAGCTTTACACTTGGCAGTGTCTCTGATAAATCCACATGCTCTCAGCTCATCTTCTCACTTATATGTTGCATGAGAGAAAAATTTTGTATTCTCTAGTGTTTTCTCAAAAGGCTTTTGTGTGGAGAGTGACTCCATGGGGATTTTTCCTATCTCTGGCTGTGGGAGCTACTGCAATTGCTAAGGAACATCTTAGCAACAGTATCATTCCCTTGAAAACAAAATGCTACAGAATCCTACAGAAACTGTAGAATTTACTACAATTAAGCTGCTTCCTTAGAAGAAACTTGAAGTGTTTAAGAAAGAGGCAAGAAAGCAGTACACAATTTTTCCTTTTGTGTTTCTCCCAATACCTGGAAATGTTTTGACAGTTTTTCTGAAGATATACCCATCACCAGTCCTGCAGATCTGCTGAATACTTTGTGGGTTAAAAAAAAATAGACCTCATGATTCCCATAGGCCCTCCAACCCTTTCTTGTTTCTAATTTCAAAGACCCTTTTGAGTGGGAAACAAAAGGTTAATTTTCTCTAGCTTGCCCAGGCTGACTTAATGTAACAGAAGGCAGCAAATTGTATTGATTTAGTGACATGCAACTGTCCAGAAAGAGCTATTTATACATTATTCAGGACAAACACTGTCATAATGGACAAACAGCAGCAGCATCTGGGATGTTAATGTCTACAAATAAGATTATTCTTTGAAAGGATTAGGACGAAGCATTTTGTGTAATTAGATTTCTCAGTTTTAGGAATGAATTGCCTTTTAGCAGTAAAAGCTGTCACTGAGGGAGCCATTAGCTCCTTATAACTGAATTAAATGCATAATTAGTGACATGATCGCATTAGGATTTGTTTCATTTTTAACTAATCCAGGGTGCAGGGGGGTGGTCTCTGCAGGTCAGCACAGGCCTCCTCGGCAGGGCCCGGCCTCAGCTGGCGAGCCGGAGTTGGGAAAAGTCAGGCGCGTGTGAACGGGAGCCGAGGCCTCGGCACGGAGCTCGCGGGGCTATTCATCACTGGGTGCTGGGTGACAGTGACTGATGGGCTCGGCCCGGGCCTGGCACTTTACCAGTGCAAGAATCATACGAGCCAGGGAGCAGAATGACAGCTGGAGCGCCGTGTCAAGTGGTGTAGAGACCAGAGCTATTAATAATCTGTGCCACATGATCTGTGCCGCCAGAAAACAATGATTTAGACATTGGTTAGAATAAAGATTTCACATTTAGTATGGAGGGACTAGCCTAGCACCAGAGGAATAAATCGCTATTCAATCAGCATGTATGAAAATAAGGCAATGAATACATTAGGGGCTAGCAAAAAGGAGGGGAGCGCCTTAGCCCCGGCCCAGCATGAATCCTGTTAATCAGGACTTCCTGAGGCTTCTGTGAGGGCATTAAGTGGCACTGGAAGTGCAACTCTTGAAGCCTATCACAAGTAAAAAAGCAAGGAAATTTTGTAGATCCCAAACTTCAGTGGCCTGTCCTCCTGGGCCTGATACACCCTCACATGGGCTGCAGATCTGTCAGATCACACCCTTCTCATCTCAAAAAAGCACAGCAGATGCTTTTTGCTAAGGAAATCCTTCCTGCAACCATTCTTCTGGTCCATGGCTTGGACAGGTGTATTTTTGCTGAGTTAAAAACTGTTTGGATAGCGGAGCCCTGAGAGAGGCAGTAAATGGAGTTGCTTCTAGTTGGCTGCCGCTATTCCCCAGGGCTCAGCTTTGGGACCAATTCTGTTTAATATCTTTATCAATCATCTGGAAGAGGGGATTGAGTGTACCCTCAGCCACTTTTCAGGTGACTCTTGCTCTCCAGAAAAGATGCAGAAATACATCCTTAGACTCTCCACATCATGTACCATGAGGGTCAGTAGTGTAAGTGGGGAGGCTTGGTAGGTCTGCAGCCACCAGACTTCTGTTTCTATAGTTCTGCTTCAGGGTTTTTTTGTAATAGTTGGAGCTGTAGTATAAAGCAGCCTTAGTTCTGTCTCTCCTCTGTCACCTAAGTACCAGTAACAAGGCTGTTTCACGCATTGTACATTTTTCCTATGCCCTTTGTTTATATACTTCCTGCAAATAGACTTAGATATTCCTCATTACTCTATGGTCTCTATACAGATATCTTAGTTTGACAGAATGAAGGTCAGAGCTCAAATTCTCAGAGAAGTTCTGGTCCAGGTACCAGCTGAAATACTTATGTTCCTTTCAGAGATGTGTTTTCAGAGTTTAAGTTTATTGAGACTATCTGGTTTGACTCAGGTAATCATCATCTGAATTCCCGTGACCCAGTTGTGTTTGTGATGTTACCACTGGTGTCAGGTCTTACTGAAGACCAGCTTTTGGTTATCCCAGGTGCTGGCTGCTGAAAAAACATAGTCCCAGCTGGAATAATACAACATCTTATTCCTCTGTGCTCCTTACCGTTTGTCAAGGAGTGTGATTTTAGGGGTGTAATGCAAAAATGAATATTGGCAGAGTGCAACCAGTATGAAAGTGGGAGGTCAGCGTGAACCTCAGAGTTGTTGGAAGAGCAGCAGAGGCACACTTGGGAAGGCCAGCAGGTGTAAGGACACATCAGCTGGTCCTGTTCCCCATGTTTGACTGTCACTGAGGGTGTTTTGGTGTCCCAAATTCTTTGACTTCTCCCTTTTTTTTTCCCCTTCATTGTTTTCTTGCAACTGCTTTCACCAGCCCTGAATCAAACACTTCAGTGAGTGATAATAACTCATCCTCTGGTGGGTAGCTTTTTTCTGTTTGTGTTTTTTACAATTATAAATTGTGTAATCTGAGCTCTCACAGCCACAGCTTAAATATATTTGACTTTATTGCTTTTTGTTTTATGGAAATAAATTACTGCTCACATTCTGACATTTAAATTAAAGGATCTGCACTAAATCTTGTGTGCCATAATAAGAAATTAAGAGAGCTTTTTTTGCTAAACAAGCACAGCTGGAAGCCTCAGTCCATCAAGGACTCAGGTCCAATTAAGGCAGTTACAAAGGGGACAGGGTATTTGGTCCATTCTGTGCTTCAACATCAGTCAGCTGGGCCCTAGATGCCAACAGGGAGGAGCTTTCCCAGCCCAGAAGAGGTCAGCTGGGGAGGATTTCTGTCCATAGGAAGTGCCTCACCAATTTCTGAGGGGCTTAATTTCCCAGTCACTTGTGGACAGGTTCATGAACAGAAATATTCATACAACTCATATGTGAAGTGATACCAACAGGGGTTCCCGGCTCAGATCTGCAGCTCCCAGAGCTGCACAAGCAGACAGAAAAGCTGGTTTAGTAATGGCAAGCCTTTCAGAAATCACATATTGGGAAGTGGATAAAATGCCTCTTGGTTAGAAAGCTGTTACTCTGCCTGGGGGTGGTGATTTCAAGCTTCTCTTTGCTGCATGAAAGACTGAGATGCTCTGTTTTGTGCTTCCACAGAAAACCTGAGGCATTTGTGCAGTCCAGCCACTGCTGGAATATTTCATGTAACTCACAGTAAAACATGGGAAGCACTGCAGTTCCAGTTACATTAAAGGGCACTTTTTTTTTCCTTTCCCTTCCATATTTTAACTTTATGTATGCCTTATTTTACACCAGTCAGGGTCTCTTTTACCCAAACAAGAGCAGCAATTTCTGTTCCCAAACGTGAGCTTCATTGCTAGAGCCAAATCCTAGGTGTTGGAGAGAAATCCTGGAAGGAGTAGGGCCATTGTGGCTGCTCACAGGTCCAGCTTTGCCTCTGCACCTGCCTGCCCTAAAGCAGTTTTTCTGTGTTAGAAGCCTGAATATGGCATGGAGTTTCAACCTAAGGAGACTGTACATTTCTAAAGGAAACATGAGTAAAAATACATCTTTTTCAGAGTTAATAGAAAACCAGATTTTTTTTTTTTTTTTTGTGGTGTCTGTCTTTTCTGGGCTTGAGTCCAAGACTAAATGTGAGCAAAGCTTTCCCTTTACTTGCTCTTTCCATCTGGACATAGCGACATGATGCAATCCTATGCATTTGGTGCCTTCAACACCCTGTGACCTTTGTTAGGAAGGGACAAGAGGAGCAGGAGACAGAAACAAGAAAAAGAAGAAAAAGGGAAATTAAAAGGGAAAAGGAGAAGGAGGAGAGAAAAATGGAAAAGGAAAAGGAGAACTGAGGTCTGAGGTGGGCTGTAATGCACTGGTAGAATTGCTCTATAGTAAGTTCAATAGTTGAAGTCAACAGGGAACTGTACTCTGAATATCTACAAGGCTAAAACTGGATGATTTTAATGCCTAAAAAAGCCAATCAGAAATATTTCAAATTGATGAAAAAATAAAAGGGTGAGTATTGTTCACCTGAATCTCCCCTTGCCTGAGTCCCAGGCATAAAATGAGTGCATTAAAAATCCTGTTTTACACAAGGACTTCACAGTAATGCTTGTGAAGGACTCAGGTAGGTGTGATGGTTAAAAGTTGTACCAGAACTTGCCTGTGCAACTTTAAACCCAAAAATTCCTCTCTAGGGAATGACAGACTTTGAAAGCCCCTACTTTTGTGTGTGTTATGTAATAAATTGTATTGCAACCTGATATAAAGCAAGCAGTGCAATGTCCTTAAATTTTGATGTCAAACAAAAGCTATAATTTCCACGTCTTGGTGGAAAGAGGACCTTTGGGTTACACAAACGACACAATTAAACATGTCCCAGAGTGTTCCTGGGCATGGAGGCCAGTGGTGAGGAACAGCTTGCAACTTGGATCATAAATCCTCTTCGTTTCCAGGGCAGGGCAAGGCACACACATTGTTTACAAGCAATCCTAGGTATGGATGTGCATCCTCTGAAATTGCACCTGGGCATCTTTCAAAGTGGTGCTGGCTGGCATGGGCCAAAACAGTGTCAGAGAAAGTCAGATCTGTTTGTTGGGGTAGACAACTGCCTTCCAATGCCCAGAACTGTGTCCTCTCACTGTTTAATGCACCCACCTTGATGTAATCTCAATGTCTGGTTGACCTGGGTCCTGGTGGTCTGGCCAGGCAGTCATCCTTTAGCTTCAGTGAAGATGTTACAGTACTTTGGTTGATTTAGTTAGTCCAGAATTATTGTCTGGACAATCTCTTCTGTGTGCTTGAGTGTGTTCTAGTCATGCAAATTAGTGGCACAGGGCAAAATATAAAATAGCCATTAAAAGTCATATGGACCTGAGATGCAGTGTCAGGTAATCAGCATCACCAAATGGCATTGATATACTCTCATGAGCACAGAAGTGGCTTATATTTGCATATTTCCATTTAGTAGCTACAGGTACGCAGCTGACCTCCTTGCTTTTACCTCACAGTGAATTCTTCACATCATTTCATCTCCTCCTTCTTCCTAAAGGGGGAAAGACACACCCAATGTGCCTTAATAGCAAATACCTGTGACTGGGAAAATGAGTGGACCTGGAAGGAAGCCTTTTCCACCCTAGCCATTCCTGCAGAGTGGTCTGAAGAAGACCTTGCTGAGCTGCCTGCCCCTCCTGCTGCTGAAGCACTCCCTTGGTGTTGCCTCAGCTGCTGGATGGCAACAGGAAGAAATGTTACACCAAAAGAGGTCCACGAGTGACTTTAGGCTGTTCATGACTGTGTGGGGCCACAGACAGGCCCTGTGGGGTGCAGTGGGGTCTATGGGAGGGGCTGGCTTTGTGATGCCCCACAGCTCCTCCAGAGGGGAATGGGGCATCTGCTTATGTCCCCCTAACTGCATTATCGCCTCATGGAGGATTACATATTCCAAATCAAATTCACCATGTAAATTGATTTTGGTGAGGTAGTTCTCTTGTTTCCAAACAGAAAACATAGGGAAAAGTGATGAAAGTTGGGGTTTGCTTTCAAATGCTAATATACTTAACAACAAAGTTTAAAAGCTGAGTTATAAAGTGAAAACATAATGCAAAAAATAGTGTTTTCCCTCTCCAGCCACATGCATTGGAGCACTTAGAAAAAGCTTCTTCAAACCCATTTGGGGATTGAAGGAAATTTCTGTGGCCTGACGCTGAGGCGAGGGACACACTGACCTTCCCAAAGGTGACTCCCAAGCGCTGGCTGGCTGGGGCCAGCCCAAACCTCTGCCTTGCTCCCAGCTGCCACTGCTGACAATGGGCAGCCGGAGCACGGCCTTTGGCTCTGGCGTCCCGGTGGTCAGAGTGGCATTAGGGATCAGCAGTGATAATCCCTCGTCCCTGTGGAGAAGGGAGGAAGGCAAAGGGAGGGGTTGCAGACTTTGTGACTTTCTCATACCAGAATATGCTTTATTTTTCCTTTACAAGACTGCAGCAGATATTTTTATTTCTGTCCTAGGAACAAGAAATCTAGTTTTAGTAATTGATGCCACATTGAAAAGAATAGAAAGCTGTGGCATGCTACAACTTTTCTTCAGAGCAAGTGATCTAGATCTAATCCCCTCTGTTTCATCTGAAAAAAACCACTTGCCTATCCGAACATGAGAGTAAATTAGCATGTGCCTATGAATACTAATGCTGCATAAACTCTACTTTAAGCCTTTAGAAATGAATAGCACCAAGATAACTAAATGGGAAGAGGCAAATTCAGAAACAGCATTAGCATTGTCCTTAGGTACTTTGAAGAAAAACGTTTAACTTTGTATCAAAAATATTAAAATCAGAGGCTTTGCAAGCTGGAAAGTGACTAAAAAAACCTTTGTGTCTAGGTTGATAATTCAAGACCCACATTTTTTATGCCAGAGAATAGCTACCAAAGGTGCAATTGCTCGTGCAATTGAATGTGGAGGTTAATATTTTATCCTGTTTAACCCAATCCAGACAGATTACTTTTTTGAAGGGGGAAAGGAATCTTTCACTATAGTGAGTACTGCTTTCACACTTTTTTGCAGATCTCTTATGGGTGGGCTCAGTAGCCTTGTGGCAAGCTAGTGCATATATAGGAAACAAGCTTTCACCTCTCTGTTTTCACAACAGATCTGGAGGTGGAGGAGAGATTGTAAGGGGGTCTTAGGGCACAAAGGACATAATTTAGTCACAGAACCATAGTATCCCTGAAAGTAATGATCCCTGTTTATCATCTGGAAGGCTGCTTAGGTAAAATTAGAGCAATGCTTTTTTTCTCACTGGGAATCACAATTACAGAAAAGTTCCACAGCACATAATGAGGTCAAAAAGCATAGGAAATGTTACTGTCTCACACTCTTGAAAGGAAGAATAACTAGAAACAGCTGAATTGGGATAGAAGTCTTGTTGGGCATATAGAATCCATACTCTTACCAACTCTGACAGCCACTGCATTTTAAGCAGAGAAAGGATGTGGAGGGCAAGCGGGGAATGGGAGCACAGAGAAGTGAAGTCCCTTGTCTGAAGTCACCTAGCAAGTCAATTGCACAGGCAGGAACATGGAAATGTGGGTGTACCTTCATTCTTCCCTTCAGTTGTTTGGGATTCAAGGCTATCAGGACTGTTGTGACCCAACAGGAGGGAAAGTGACGCTCCCGTTGCTGCTCAGGCATAATGCTCTGTGTGATTTCCTTCCCTTCTCCTCATTCTCTGTGCTCCTTACATGATCCACGTTCTTGTAAATTTGCTATTTCGAACAGGGTAATGCAAGAAAATTGTGTCATTGCAGGCATTGCTGAGTATCTTGGGAGTGATTGAGACATTCACCTGCACTGAGCTGGTCCAGCACATCCCTCCCACACTTACATGCCGGGGTCTCCCAATCCTGGATGTGGCATTTACTGTCTGTGTGCTTATGTGACTGAAGAAAAATCAACCCCACCAATCGTGTTAGCTGGGTCTCATCAATACCAGAGGAGAATGGCTGCATCTCTGTTACTGCAGGGGAGAATTGCACATTGCTGAGGTCAGGAGCCATGTGAGTCGAATTTCAATGATCTGCAGTGAATGCTGAAATAGATGAAGAAGCCCATCCAGAAAACTGTAGTGTAAACAAATGGGTTATCAAATGCATTGTAGGAAAGGAGAAAAAGGAGGAGTGTGTGTAGGAATTTAGAGTTGTGACATTGCAAGTGGCGACATAATGCGTAAGTCGCAACGTTGTGTGCTCCTCTGCAATGTTTTGTGCCCTGTCAGTACCTGTGACGTGAAGCTGCCTTACTGGCAGGGTTTATTACAGGGGGCTGATTGCCCAGACCGGGAAAATCTGTCTTTAGAGAGAAAGGAGAGAAGAGATCTCTTTTTTCCTCTCCTCCCTGAGGGCTTCACAAACAAGTCTAACAAGATCAGTCTCCTGCCAATAAAACCAGTCCTGGCTGATACGCAGGCTTGCCTGTCTCAAACCACCCCTGAGACACTTAACCTGCTGGGTTGCCTCTCTGCAGACACCTGGGCAGCAGCAGACTAAACAAACAGGGATTCTCAACTGCACAAAACTTGGCCTCTTTCAGCGGGGCTCCCATCTGTTAAAAAGCCATTGTTTGAGCAAGTGTTCAGCTAGCTGGGGAGGCAACGCTCTTGCATATTGAGCTGCCCCTGTCCCCCATAAAAGTCCTCTTTAGCATTTTCTTTTCTCCCCTGTTTCCATTGACTGATTTATTCATTGGTTTCACCTCTTCTCCCCTCCCCCTGTGGTTCATAAGGAGGGCCTCGTTGTCTTCTGTACCTCGGGGGTCATGTCTTTTCAGTCACTGGGACAATACCCGCTGCTGGCATCTGCTTCCAGATCCAATCAGCCATATTGTGATCACATCCTGCCAGAGAATTGTTCCTTCTTTTGCTCGGCTTTGTTGCCAATTTCATGCCATGTATTGCTCCATGTTTTGTGCTTCATGAAGCTGTCACTGGCATAAAAGTGGCTTGACCAGGGTCGTAGTAAAAGGGGTGGGAATGAAACATCCACCAAAATGTTGAGCAGGCCACCCACGGGCCCCACGCACTCAGGCACACACACACACGCAGGCAGGCATGCAGACATGCAAGCGCACACACAGTATCCCACCCTGTGGAATTGCCATCCCGCTGAGCTGCTTTATGCTCTGCCGAAGGAGCGGAAACTTTGACAGGGAGCTGGGAGCTGTGACTGGTTTTTTTCTCCCCTAGTAAAGATCAAAAGCAGATAATTTTCTTGATATTTCTGGAGGATCTTGGCTGCCCTTTATCAGATAAGCTTTAATAGGATCCGAGCATGAATCGCAGAAATGGTTACTCAGGCAATTGAAAATTAGTCTGAGTCGTTAGTGGGTGTCAGAGGGGAAAAATTACCCTTTGAAAGGAAATCTCATGGGAAAATTGCATCAGTGACACCTGTCACTCCATCTTCTTGCTTCCCATTCCAAAAGCCCTTCTAGAAGTTACACCAAGATCTGCTGACCATCCTCTTTGGTGTGGACTTGGATGTAGTTTACTGAAGACTGAGTCTTATGATGCTTTTAATGTCCACTAGACAGGGACACAAGCCCAAATTGCTAAGCAGAAAAAGATGAGCCACCTCTGTGAAATCAAAAGCATGCTTGCACAATGGCAGAGAATTTGGCTCAGTATTCACCATGGCAGAATTATTTCTTTCCTTGCAAAATTCCTGGAAGTTAAACAAAAGTGAATTACATGTTTGTTTAGATATAAGTAAGTGGGGAGTGTAAACCTCTCTGCTTTGTTCTTGGTTTTGATTTATCTTTTTGCATGTTCATTTGTTGTGGGCATTTTTTGTGATGTGCCAAACTCATCTGATGCTCTCCTGTGTACACCCAGCCTCCAGTTGCTGAGCACTGGGAAGGTTTTTTCATGTTTGTCTCCTGCCTGTCAAAGCACCCAGTAAACCTTGGGGAAAGGACTCATCCCTTCCAGAATACAAAGTGAGTCCAAGCAGGGTCAGGTGACTTCTCAACTCTCCTTCTAAAGGGGAACTGATTCCCCATTTCCTTTATTTTAGCTTGCTGCTGTCACTTGCATTCACACTGGGTACCACCTTCCCATGCTAATAACCTGATGGCAATCAATAGAGCTGTTCATGGAAGGCAGAGAAAGGAGAGGGATATGCTCACCCCCCTTTCTCTTTATGCCATGGTGCTTGACAAGTGGGTTGGGGAGCAGGGCCAGGCCCATGCTTCCCAGGAGCGGATGCTAGGCACCAGGGAGCTCTCTGCATGGAGCCAGTGCAAGCTCCTCTCTGTGTGCCCAGAACTCAGTCTGCTTCTTTTGGCCCAGTTTATACCATCCAACTACACAATAAATCCAATGAGGGCACCCCATGTTCCCTTCAAAGGAGGAGCACCTCGAACAAAGGTTTTGTTAGACCCTCTGATCCTAATCCTGTGTCAGGGAAGCCAGCGGGTGATTAGGTACCAGTTGCAAAGGCAGAAAGGTTGTGCTCTGATTGTCTCCTCTGGAGCTGGTGCTTCTGAGTAAAATCCTGCCAGTGCTGAGAACTTCAATATCTTGGGATCCTCACACACAAGCTTCCCATCTGCAGAGAGGTGCAAGCAGGAAGTGTGTGGGAGAGGAGAGGGAGGGAGGAGTGTGTGGGGAGAGGAAGAGGAGAGAACCTGTTCCACTCTCAGTGCGCTCCGACAAGCTGCCTTTGGGGTTCTCACAACCTCTCTGGAAAGTTTCATGGTAGGGCCTATAATTCCTGCAGCAACCCATGGTCCTCAGCGTGCTCTCACAATCTCTTCTCCAGAAGTGCCCAGTTTTTATTTATGTTTAAAACCGAGCTTGAGCACTCCATGAGAGAGGCAGTGAAAAGAGTAGGAAGGCAAGGGGCAGCTTTGTGAGAGTGTGTGTGCGAGCGCGTGTGTGGTGTGTGCATGCGTGCGTGTGTTAAACAATTTCATGGACATCTGTCATGCACAGTTAACTTTGCATTGCTGCATTTTAAGTTGTAGGCCCAGGCTTGGCTGTCAGTGATAAAGTAGCTGGCAGTTTTCAAAAAGCTGCTGGATAACAGAGCATGAATCATAAAACACACTACTGTGTAGCAATATCCAAGTTCATTCAACGCAATGAAACCATGCAGAGGACCTTTATTCCCAGCTAATTATGTGGAAACGCCTAAGACAATAAAGCATCTGGTGGTCTTTCTTCCCCATTTCAATTTTTCTCAATATTGTGACAGGAGAAAGCATTGTGCCTTTCCCAGGGTAGTTGCTGTGAAGAGGAGTAAAAGCAAGGGTCAGGGAAGAGCAAATAGATGAATTTATAACTTTCTTTTTATTTATTCCTTTCTCATTGTTTCTCTGGAGATTCTTCCTTCAGGGCTGTATTTTCAAACCACAATTCTCACTACACTCTGCCTGAATACTTTTTTTTTATAATACCACCCAAACTGCCAGGCCCTGCTCTGTTCACTCTCTTTTTTCTCCTCTCTTCCCCAGACTCATCCAAGGGTTGAAATCCAAGTCTGTGATCTCTGCTATGATCTCCTAGCTATTAAAACAGAACCAAAAAAAATTAGAAGCTAGAAACAAGTAGTGTTTTCTGAACAAGGAGAGAAAGGGTTTGATTTGGAGAGCATTTTCAGTAAATTTGGGACTTCTTGTAACAAAGGCTCCATGTCTCTGTCAGGTTCATTTTCTGTAAATAAAATAAAAATAAATTTTCTAACAGAAAAACTTGAAATAACCTCACAGAAAATTATTTCTGCACTACAATTTACTTTTAAGCCATCAAATGACAACACCCTTTAAACTCTTTCTCCCCTGGCTCTCAACCTATGGTACTCGTTAGTGAATACATTAAAAATGTCTCCTAATTCTTTATTTGAGCACACAAGCTTGATTTTCACCAGAATGCCCACCTTGATCAGACTATAGAACATTTTTTTCCTTGTGGGACCAAGGCTGTGAGGTCAAAAGAAAACAAATTAGCCAGGTTCAACATATTGTACAAGGGGGTTTCGATTTTGAGAAAAGGGTAAGAGAATTATTTCCCTGGTTGCTGATGAGGTGTCTGACTTAAAGTAATACCTTGTAAGTGTTAAAACAGATTTTGTTTTGTTTGAATAATGATAATTACTGCTGTCCTCTGACAAAAGCTTCAGGAAGAGTCTGATTTGGATCATTGCTCGGCTAAGACCTCACCTGCTTTGGCAGATGTAGTGAGGCTGCCTGGAGCTCCCTGCATAGGGAGTGACTGCTCTGAAATGTTTAGTAGATGCTAACAGTCAGATGCTCCAGGAGGCAGTTCATCCCCATACCAAGACAAATCTTCCAAAGGGGTAAAGTGCAAAGAAGCCTGAAAACTCAGCGTAGGCTCATCTCTTCTTTTTTTTTTGCTTGCTTTGCAGTATCATACAGAAAGGACAACTCAGTGTTAAGTAAGTTTAAATGAAAGAAATGATGAAATTGGAAAGAGAAAGGTAAGTAATTTCCCTAATTAGCTATGATACCTGGCATCTTTCCTCAAGAGTAAATATTCCACAGATTTCAGACTGTATCCTCTTTTTTGGGTATTCTCCACTGCCACTGTGATATTTAAAGACTGTGCAGCAATCAGCAGTTTAGCCTCAAAATACACAGAAGTACTTTTCATCCTCATGCTTCAAGTATTTGCAATTTGTACAGCACAGAATGAGACTCAGCTTCACTGTGAGAAAATGAACCCTTGGAATGGAGCTGTGCTGGCAGAGACCAAAGACAGCATGAGATACAGAGAATATTCAGACTAGGAAGATTTGTACTTACCATGGATTTAGGGGAAGTAGAGGTGGAAGTGTCAAGGAGGAACTCCTAACAGACCAAATGTTTGGCAATGTGTGGAGCAAGTAGGAGGAAGCAGGAATGAATAAGAGGGAGTGTATCTGATGGTGCAGCTCGAGCTGAATTTCATCCACTGACACAGTAAGGAAAAATTCCCATGGTGGTAGTGTATTCTTAACTCTTGAATGGACATGAGTACATTATTTCCTACCTCTGGGAAATATTTTAAGCAGTATCTAAGTTTTAAATAGAATCCCTGGGTCAGGGAGGGGCTGCAGTGTAGCTAAAATCACCAATTCATTGAGTACTGCACCCAAACTTCTGCTGCTTGATCCCTTGCATTGTGTAGGTCAAATCACTCTGTCCACTCCTACTTTTTAGGTTTTCAGTAAACAGAATAATAATTGTGGCCCTAGCTTTGACATCTAACAGTGAATGTTATCATTAATTTGCTTCTAATATTTCAGTTGCTTTGTTCAGTGAAAGAGTTTGTGATTGACAAATACATGGTCCTGTTACTAGCCTGACTCTCTTTCACATATAGCACCCAACTAAAACAAGACTTGAAACATGAAGCAGAGAGAAACATAAAAAATAAAAAAGGGGCAAGGGAAACAAAAAACAGAAGCAGGAGAAAATAGGCAGAAATTATCAGATGAAGCTCAAGGATTTGCCAGCTCTGCAGACAAATCAGACTTCTTTTCTTTCTCTCTGGCATTCACAAAAACATCAACATTTCTTCCCCTCTCCTTTGCTCTTCAGAGTGACACTAGTGGACTTTTGATAAAGCCAAAGGTTCATGTGGCACATCTGTCATTTATTAGTTAGTAAGGGCAAACACTTGTGCAGAAGTAAAGTTCTGCTCTTTGGCAAAAATCAAATATGCTGTCTTCAATAAAATATTTAGTGTTGCCTTTCAACGTGAGGTTTACAAGTACCTGAAGGTGTGGTGAATGCTTTAAAGCCTTGAGTGCATGTAAAGCTATACAAGTCATAACTTAGGCTTGTCTAGGGAAGAGAACGTTGGAAAAAGAAAAAAAAAATAAATATGTTTGTTGAAAGCTTATGCTCATGCTTATGCTCATGCTGCTCATGCTTATATGCATATAACCATATGCATATAAGAATGGAAAAGAAGGGAAAGGAAAACAGCTATCTACACACATATTCCATTTTAAATTGCAATGGTAATATCCTGGAATTGCTAGAATTTCACAGCTGGCTGCAGCATGGGGAAATGTGTGTATCTGAAAGGTTACATTTCCCAGTCATGCTATGGAAAAACATTCATAAATATCTGTGTTTTGTAATAGAAGTTTCAGCATCAGAAGAATGTGCAACAGATGCATGCTCAGAAATGCCAGCATACACTCCGAAATGTTTTTCTGACATTCCTAGAATTAGGAATAGCGTGTCATGAGGTTGTGACCACAAGTGACAGTTGTGCAGTGGAAAATGCAGGTGCACCAGGTTTTGTGTGGTTTCAGGAGCGTGCCGAGTGGGAGTGCATTTCTGCTAACAAACCCGTTAGCAGCCTCCCTGGAGAGCTGAATCCTAAATGTGTTTCTGTTTCTGCTCTTATCCTCCCACTGCTCTCTCTGAACAGTTAAAGGATTTGACTCATTCACCCCCTCCCTTTGTCTCCCAATCCTTATCCTTCCCAGCAAGCAATTACTATTTGTTACTATATAATTTCTTGTCACATGGATTATTGTCCTGATTACATCCCTGCCTGGGAGACTCAGGTAGGAATCGGTTTGTTTGCTAGAGTTGTCCTCAGGTGATTGTTTCATTGCAGTGTATTTATAAGGCTTTTTGAAGCCACTCCAAAGGGAAATGAAAACTCCCCGGACATGAGCCAAATGACATTATCTTCTTTCAGCGGCTGAAGAAGGCAGCTTAGTCTTAATTATTTATGACTGAGTGTGTAGAATACCCCTCTGGTGATTATACATGTCTCACTTCACAGGCAACCTTGTGACGGGCAGGATCACATGGGGGCCCATTGAGGGCTACATGGCCCTGTGTTCACTGACACCCTGTTACACAGCATAGATTCCTGTGAGAGTTCTCCTCTGTAAAGCTGGGCACATACATGGCAAAAGAGCAGTGGGAAGCCTGGTGAATGTTCACACATCTTGTCATAAAGCAGGCTGAGTTTTCCTGTGGATGGGGTGGTTCTACTCTCACTAGCACTTGCGTTCTCGTGTGCTGTTGCCTTGGGACAATTTCCAGGACAGCCAACCCTGCTTCAAAGCAAGTTGCAGACCCTGGAAATCCTCCAGACTGAAACTGCTGTGCCTTCCCTTTTGTTGTTTACATACTGTATGGTGTTAAAAGGTGGCTGACCTGGCATCTTTTGTGGAAGTGGAAAGGGTCGTATGACAAAACTATTTTTCTTGATCAGTGAAATGTGTCCAATAACATGACCCACCGTGGAACCGAGGAGAAGATGGGCTGGAGGTCCAAATGCCTCTTTGTCATCCAGATCTCCTCTCTGAGGCAGAGGTGCCATGAATGACTGCAGAACAAGCACAAAGTGCCTGTCTCATGGCACACTAGAGTAATAGTCCCTGCCTAGGCTGCTTGTGGCAGCACAGTGTTGATCTGCTCTCCAAGTGAGCTCTTCATCCATCCTTTCTAAATAACCAGTTCAGCTGCGACTCAGAAGACTATGTAGACCATAAGTTCAATGAGGAAAAAGGGGGATCATCCACAGGTGACTGAGAATTCAGTTTTTGACCATCACTGCCCAAAAAAACTGTGTTAGGACACTGAAAAGATGGGCTATTTGGTCTATGCCAATCTCTGACCTTTGTCCCTATTTTACTCCCAGTCTCCAAGCTAGAATTACTTACAGAGCTGGTTTGGGTTTCAGTAAAATGGTAAATGTTATCAGTGTGCTTTCCACCTACCACCTGGTTGGGAAATGCTTGAATTATTACCAATGTTACAAAGTCTACAGGTGTTCAATTTTATTGATCACTTTGATTTTGGCACCATGCGCAGACCAAAGAGACTTACAGTAATCTACAGAAACCCCTCCCCCGTTCTGGAGGCCACTGACAAAAATCTGGCAGGTTACTGAAATCATTGTATTTTGGGGTTGAGTATTTGGTTTGAGTATTTTGTTCAATTTATGTCACAAGGTAAATTTTTAGAAGGGATTTCAGATCTGCAAAGTTTACAACAGCACTAGCAGAGGTCAGCAGCTCCTGCAGTCCTACAGACAATGGACAGTGGGATTTCTTAAAACCAAAGTATTTTTCAAGTAAAATTTGTAATTTATGATTTTGAATAACTTAGTCCTTCCAGAAGTTTGCCAAAAGGAAACTAAGACATTTGATTTTTTTTTAATGGTCCTCTAGTGAATAAGCATATTTTGGTTCAAAAAATAAGGTTACTCTGGTATAAAATGGACACTGGTTTTGAGACAGAAGAATTAAAACCAAAACAGAGCCTTGTGCCTTCAGAAAGCTTCCTGACACACTGGAAGGGCTCTGTTATGTTAGTGTAGTATCCAGATGCTTTACAAATATACTGTGGAAAACAGCACCATGAGTCATTATTGTGTGTTTGAAGTCATCTGATGGAGATTTCTGTCAGGTTTTTTTAAGGCTATAGTACTCTGGTAGGTTTTTTTCTCCCTTTTTGGGGCCTTCAATAGAAGTTCCTATGTAAAACCAGCACAGCTGTAGGAGTTTTGAAGGAAGCTCACTATCATCTCAGCAGACAGGCTGCTGGCATGGATGAATTAGCACAGCTGCCATCTACAATGTGATCTAATTCACATGGCCATCAAAAAAGGGCAGTTTCAGTTTGTTAACGTGTTACTTGAACAAGTGATTAAAAGACATGGTGAAGTTTAAACAGTGAGCAGTTTCTCAGATTCTGACTTTTTATAAGCAATTCATTACTTTCAATATTGCTTTTGTATTCTTGCTCTGTGTTAACTTTCTTGATTCCACCTTAATGGTTTGTTTTAATCTGGGCTCCAACAACTCTGCTGGATGATACTCTTCTGTTTAGAAATGGGATTCCATATTACTTCAGCTCTGGGATCCTGCTGCTCATGTGCTACTTGTGAGTAGAGACACAAACATGCTTTCAATCCAGCATTTTATTTACAAGGAAATTTGGCCAAATTCCTCTGATGTGAACTGGAAAAAAAAATCTTTAAACTGTTTGGGGAAAAAAGAGAGGGGGGCAAGCTCCCTGCTTTTTACACTGTTGAAACTTATGTTCACAGTTTTGGGAGGGGGGAAACAAAAGTATTCCTGTGCCATGAAATCAAAGCAAGGGGGAAAAAGGAAGCCACTCTGGTATCTCTGCTTTCCAGCACTGAAAAATCTCCATCCTCACCCAGAGGCAGCACGTTGTATGCACAGATGGATGGCAGCATGGCCCAATAGCATGGTCCTTTGTAAAGCAAAAGCCCTGCCAACTCCCAGGCCAAAAATCCCCCACTGGGTCCCCAGTGAGGCAAATTTCCAATGGCAAGCAATAAGAACACAGGCAACAAAGGCCTTGGCAGGGCTGGGTACTGGCTGCTCCTCGTGGCTCTTCCAGGGCTGCTTAGGTTGCCAGCAGGGTGTCAGCAGGGGCAATTGATGCCACCCAGATCTGTGCTGGCAGACCCCAAACACTCACCCATGCTGTCCAAACAGCAGTCTGCCTCTGGGGCATGGAAAAGCAGTGATGGTGAATTCAATGGCAGTGAGGTCTAGCCCTGCTTTTCATCCCAGCTGTGAGAAATGAGGAACTGAGATGAGGACATCTGCTGCTGCTGCCCTCAGCTCTGGCTGCTCCAGTGGCCAGACAGGAGCATTTTTATGGGGTGACAGAGGAGGGTTCATTTGCAGTGCTGTTAAGCAAGACACTCCAAATCTAAATATTCCCTTCCAGTAGCCATGGAGGTTTGATGAGTGGGGAGAGAAAAACAGAACCACTCTACAAGAGAGATGGTCAGTGTAGTACCAGGTCTTGGATTTATTCAGCTTATCCACATCCACTGCATCCGCTTCACGTGCCCCCGGTTTGTGTAACAGCTCGGCAGGCAGACGAATCCGGATCTGGCCAAGTACTTTTGCTTTATCTTATTACCTGGTGTGAACCATTTGGATTAGTAATGCAGCAGAAACAATGCCAGTGTCAACAAACCAGGGAAGAGCTCGAATGACCCTCACTCTAGAGCTGTGTTTATAATAAACTCCTGGAAACAGGAACCAATTCCTCCACTCTGACTTAAAAACGCAACATCAGAAGCGCACAGACCTAATCCTGTTCTGCTGGGGAAGTGCTCAAGCACAGAGCCCTGTCTGCAGTGGTGGGCTACCTGCACAACACAAGTTTGGAAATTTAAGACATTCCCAGCCAGTGCAAGCCAGTTGCTGGCGTGTTCCCACACTCCCTTGGTGCAGGCTCACAGCAGTGCTGAGTTTTGCCTCTTCTAGAAATTCCTCCCACCCTTCCCTGGGGTGCACTTCTACAAAAGTGCTACTCTGTGAGTGAAATGTGGGACAGCAAAACTAGCCTGGGCACTCATCAGGGGAGGTCAGACAGACCTCTGCCTGGGCTGGTGTGTCCCTCTTCGTGGCATTTGTGGGTGGCAGCCAGAGCTGCTGCTGACAGGGAGTTTGGGGAGAAAGGAGGTGAAAGTAACCGTGGGTGTGTGACCTGGACCCAGGCAGGTGGGACCTGGGTGGATCAGGATCCCCTCCAGGGACTCTGGGGTGCTGCAGAGATGCCTCCTCCACCTGGTCCTGCTGCCCCCAGAAATCCTGTGCTTCTCAGCAGCTCCTGCATGGGTTCTGTCTTCAATCGAGAGAATGGTCCATAGTGAAACAACACAGCATTGCAGCTTTTTCTCTCCAGACACAATGCTGGAGAGAAAATCATCAGGGAGAGTGTGTATCATTTGATGGGAAAGTTTTTGGCAGGAGCCTGTGGCATTAATGTATTTCTTCATGTTGCTATTGCTGCTAAAATGTAGCTCCCCAAAGAATCTCAGCTGGCATAACAATCTTTGTGTAATTGTGAGGCATTGCTCTCGCGTTTCTCTCATGTCTTCATTCTCTGCTGCTTAACCTCTTCACCCTCGCCCTCATCCTCGCCTTCTTCAGGCTCGTCTCTTGCTGTGTTGCTGCTAGAAATCACTCTGCTCTCACTCTGTCAGCTACTTACTTACTTCGAATCACTTCCTTTATTTTATTTCTTGGATTCCTCCACTTGTACAGCAATATATCTGTCTGTGTGTGCTCTCCTACATTTTCCCTCCTGCTGGTTCTTCGACAATATTTCCATCCGAGGCTCAGGAATCATTTTGTGACACAGTCTGTCTTATCTGCTGTAACAGATTTTGCATGGCCCCTTTCAGCTGTAAATATATCGTCTTTGCTGCCTCTCTCTTCTGCAGACTTGATAAGGCTTTCCAAGATCCGCACTCAATTTGAAGAAAACTTCAAATAAGCCTTCTCTGTGAAACTTACTAATATAAAATTGTTTCATACATTCTGTTAAGAAGCTATTTAGGTATTTAATTCCTGCTGACCCGCAGCCCAGCGCAGGGACCGCTCCCAGATCCCATTTTCTTGGTGGCTGTTTCTGCATTGCTAGTCCTGTGCCTGCACTAACATTGACAGCATGGATGCACCAGCAGTGTTGGGAGAGATGGACTCAGCTGTGAGGTGCTGGCTGGTGCTGCGTTTCTTCATTTATTTGTTCCCACCTTGGTTTCAAAGGAGAAAGCTCAAAAGGAGATTGGAGCTCTCTGCCCCTCAAAGCTACAGCAAGACATGAGTGTAGCAGCAGAAAATTGCAAATGTACATGCGCTGAATTGATGTTTAAGCACTGGAACCAGTTTTCTGATCTCTTTTCTGAATGGTGCCTGCATGAGCAGTGTTTTGATATGCAGGCAGACTGGGGTTGTGTTAAATGATAGGAAGCCTTCAGTGAGCTGGAGTCTCTGCCCCCAGGAACCAATCTCTGGGTCTGTGCCTGTGTTAGGATGATTTTGGAGAGGGAAAACCTTAGGTAGAGAGGGCTCTTTCCAGTCAGTTCGAGGGTACAAGTGTAAGGCTTTGGAAGTACAGGGTTGTCTGGATTCAGATTCCATGCAAGTTTGTGCCGGATGGGGCCTGAAACACAGCTGACCCCTGCGGGCAGAGCTTCCAGTCTGCGGGAGAGGCACACGGGGCAAGCTTTTGGGCCAGGAGATGCTGCTCTCTCTCCTTGCCCCTGTTCTTTGGCGTTTGGGACAGGAGGGGAGTCTGGCTGGGGCGGGGAAAGAAGCTGAGAAATGAAATGAGGCACGAAGGCTGCACGAGAGTCTTTTATCAGGTACATCTTCGTTTTTCAAGTGCCTATCATATCACGCAAACTGCTCTTGAAGAGCCCTCCATTTACCCTCTCCCCTAATTAAATGTGCACTTCATTAATGTAAATTGGGGGTTTAATGCTCTTGTTGAAATTCTGAAGAAAGTGCTATGGCCTTGCGAAATGCTTAAGCATCATTGCAAATTAGATTAGGGACCAAGAAAGGCAGTAAAATTAGAATGATAATGGTTGATGTGGCTTCCTGACAGGCGTGACTATTCAGGGATCAATGGGATGGAGAACAGTTTCCCCCAGCCTAAAGCGAAAGGCAGGGACAGACGTCAGCCTACAGATGTGGCTTTTGGAAGCTCTTTCAATTAGTTTAATTTGGTAAATGGTGGGGATTTAGAGGCTCTTAGCCAGTCATACAAGACAAGAATACATTGAAATGTTTTTTCGCTTTTTAACATAAAATAGGATTGGCCACATTTGCATTTCTTAACGCCGGGGTGGGGAGGCGGAGGGGAGGAGGGGGCTGGGAGCGGGTGGTGGTGGGTGTTTAACCAGCCTGGGCCTTTACAATGGAAATGCTGCCCTGCAGCTCGCTCGGGAGCTCTCCCTGGCGGGGTCTCTCCCGAGGGCGAGGGAAGGGAGTCCCTCGGCACAGCCTGGGAAGCGCTGGGGATGGCCTGGGGGGACAAAACATGTCCTTAAACACAGCGGGTGGTGTGGGGGGGCTTCCGCTGGGCCCCGCTGAACGGAGGCGAGTCTGTCTCTCGGGGCTCCAAATCGTCACTGCTCCCCCGTCTCGCCCTCCTTTAATGGCTCGCTTTACCTCTGCAAGGTCGGGAGGGAAAAGGCAGCCGGAATCTGCAAACACCGCTCCTTTTTGTGTCTCTGCCGGAGCCAGGAGTTGGACCTTGTGTTTTAATTCCCCCACTGGATAGGCAATTGCAGTTAATGAGGTGGAAAACAAGTTCGGCAGACAAGTGGCTCTGAGACTTGGCTGGGTTTGCACGAGGAGGAGGTGAGAGGAGGGTGCTCCTGACTCCTGAGGATTTCTTTACTATAAATGTGCAAATTTAAAAAAAAAAAAAAAAAAAAAAAAACCAAACCAAAAACTAGGGACATCAGCTTTTATGGAAAGCTAATGCCTCAGAACCAAATCAAACGGGGCAAAGCTGTGCGGTGGTGCATAGGGTGACGGCGAGCACTGCCTGCTCAGAGCCCCATTTAAGGGAGGTCCTCCCTCATCCGTAGGGCTGAGCTTTCACTGTGAGCCTGGCCAGTTCACCGGGCTCCAGTGTTCCCTAATCCTCTCTTGACAGAAAATAATTGACATGCCGTGAGGGTGTTTGCCAGAGGGAGAGGCTCTGCTGACCGGGAAAGAGCTGTTTGGGACCCATAGGGTGGGGCGGTTCCTGGGTAGGGTAAGCCTTGCCCAAGATTAGAGCAGCACCCTAATGAGGTGACTTCCCTTGTGGCTTTAGGTACTCCTTAGCCACAGGAAAGCGTCCCCATTGAATCCCAGCAGTGCAAAAGTTAGGTTTTGGATGTTGACCAAGATGTTTCTGATGGATTCATATCCCTCCCTGTTTGAACAGCATTGAAGTCATGCAGTACCAGATGCCAGGAGCTCTGGGTGTCAAACACCAAGTGCCAGGCACAAAAGCACAACACATTTGGTAATTCCTTCTCTACGCCAGCCAGTGTAATGTGCGGCTTTGCTCAGTGCTGGGCCGTTTCCCTGAAGCAGCCTGTGAAATGACTGGGTTTTTCTCGCTCTGCATTCCAAAAGCAATCCCAGTCACCTGTCCCAGAGGAGGAGTGAGGCCCGGGATTAGAGCACCTGGTTCAACAGGGCTCAGGATGGAGATGCCCTGTGAGCAGCAGATGAGAAGCTCCTGCAGAGCTTGGCAGGCCAGTGCCCTGTGCGAGCTATTGCTACTGGTCTTTCAATTTCATTAGCACTAAATTCACCTTTACAAAAATTAAATTTTTAAAAACTGCTTGACTTGGCAAGGGCACCAGCTGAAAGATCAAGCTACTGTTTGTAAATGCCAGACATTAATTAATTCAGCAGTGCACTTGTCCTGACTTTATGAAAACATATTCCAAATATTGACTTTTTCTTTCTTCAGTAAAACCTCTTTTCCTCCGATGGGTGAGGCCTCTGTCTCATTCCAGTGGGCTGGTGTTGAGTCACCCTGAAGCTTTTTCAGTGTGCTGCTCATTGGGAAATGTAGAAATTAAGTTGCTGAGTCTCTGCTGCCGCCTGGAGAGCTAGGTGAGAGAATTTAATGCTGCTTTTGGGAGATGAGTACTTCCAGTGCACTCGGGACAAACCTGAAAAGTGTGACCATGTCATCTTTTAAACAGAGAGAGCATAACATCATCAACTTTGAAAGAAAACTGGTAATCACGTCTGGCTGCGAGTTACCGAAACCTTTTTGCTGTGAAAGGGGGTAATGGCAGTTGTGCCTTGTTAACCTTAAAAGGAAAAAAAAAAGTGTTCAAAAAGAGGTGTGTCATTTTTAAAACAACAAGAATGGCAGGTGGACTCCTTGCAAGTCAGAGGAAATATCTGAAGGTGCTTTTTTTGTATGCCAGTTCACATCCTGAAAGCTGCAACTACAGAGCCTGAAGGAAGACTGACAAGCACAAAATAGGTAAAAGAGGATAAGAGAGCAAACAGCAGGCAGAGCAGATGGAAAAATAACAGGGAAGGAGCTGGTTAACCTCAGGTCTTCTTTAGGCAATCGGTAAGCACTTTGCTCCTGCAGGTCTCCCTGCACCCCTGTGGACAGCCCGCTGGGAAGCAGAGGTTTTCCCTGCTCTAAGGGCATGATTAGGTGTGGCCCTGTGGATCACTCTCACTTATTCAGCTGTTAAAGCAGCTTAAACCCTCATAAGAACATTAACATTTGGGTGCCAATACCAGCTTGACCTTTATTCATAAAGTGCAAAGAGTTGGAAGTACAACAGATTGGTTGCCAGCGATTGCCTTTTATGTGCAGTTTAGAGGCTTTGATTTCTCTCCCCTTTCTTCCTTTAATCTGACATCGCTGCCTTGAATATGTTTGTGCTCTAAGTAAACAGGGCCAGTGCAGGCCTCCCTTTTTGAAGAACTGTGCGTCTGTGTGAGAGTGAGGTGGGGGGTGAGGTGACCTCCAAAAAAAAAAGTTTGTCTTTGGAATTAGAGGGCTTAAGAATAGATGGAGGACACCAGGGTTGAATGGAACTGTTCACAGATCTCCAAGTTGAGCTCCACATCAGTCCTCAGGAGCCCCAGCTATTTATTCCAAATAGCTGTGTACATGGGGAATGAGAATGTAAGGATTTATATTAACTCTCCCAGACTTCTGACTTCATGACATACACAAGAGAGAAACTCCAAGCGGACAACAACCAAGGTGAAATGTCTGAAACAGTCAGATCATCTTGTCCAACAGCTATTTGGTCTCTCTTGTCTTCTTGGTTGCTCCTGAGGTAGGAGAGACGTACAAGACTGGTATTTTTTATTTCTGGTGACATATTTATGCTGGTTTTCTATGAGTTTGTTTTACCCATTTTGCAGAGTGATAGAGTCAAATCATGGCTGACTGTTTTCCAGAAGCATGGAGGAAAAGCCGAGAGAAGGAGAATAGAGGAAAAGTATGTCTAATGTCTCAGCAAAACCAACCAGCAGGATTATTGACTGACACCATCAAAGCCATCATACAATTGGGATGCCCTGGCCTTAATAGCTCAAAAGTAGCAGCTTCCTGATAGCTTTGGTAAAGGTGAAACTATGAATTTCAGTGTTGTTTGGGCGCTTCGCTCTGTCTTTAAAACTCTTTCTAAGATTTATTACTGGTTTAGGCAGCTTTTTGATGTTTCTGTTTATGGGATACTTGTCTTCCATAGATCCTGTAGTGCTTTGCCACAATCTGCTTTGTCAGGACAGCAGTTTTCCCACCACACTGTTTATGCCTAAATATGGCCTAGAGAACTGAATTTTAAAAAATTTAAAAAAAATATGTTGTCTTTTAGAGGTCTCCAGCTACATCTGCAATGAGCCTGATGACTTGTCTTCAATGAAAATACTTTTCAAATTCATGAGGTATTTTCCATCTTCCATCTAGAGTTGCAGATCTTGGCTTTCTGCTTAGACTGATGTTGCAGAGAAGCAATCTTTTCTATTCTGCCTCCCCCAGCAGTGGGGTTAGTCTTGACTTCTCCAGGTGTCTGTGTCTCTTGGCCATTGTGCAGCTGTCAGCAGGCTTTATTCTGGCCTCGTGCTGCACATCAGCCTACTCCGAGCCTTCTTGCCTTCTCCAGGATTTCAAACCCCTGCCCAAAGCATTCACTTCAATAAAAGTGAATTGAAATGATTTTTTTTGTGCTGACAAAATATATCTTTATAGCAGAGGGAAGGTCTGAATGAACATTTCAAGTCTTACCTGTCACAAGCCATTAGCTGAATTGCTTAAAGAAATCCCCTGACAAGTGTAATTGCTGGTTTTGTGCTACAGAGCTTCATGATATTGCCCACAAGAAGAAATTCTTTTACAAAAGCCCCTTCTGTTTAATAAAGTAATTTGTTCCAGTTACAGTGATAATAAAATTGCTGAAATGAAACAGGATTGTTCAATGAGGACCTGAATCCAATTTGCTGTACTAGTACGATTACACTTTTATCTCTGTGTTTACTCATTTGTAGAATTGCTACCAGACTTTTCATATGCAATTAATGGGATTAATGGTTCCCAGTACAGGAAAGACAGAGCCCAGGAGCACAGCACCTTATTTTGTGTGTCAATGACACACCAGCCTTTTGTGGAGCGCTGCCTCGGGGTCTAATTCAGTGTAACATGCTGCTTTCCTCTCTGTTCTTTACAACAGGTGGAGGGGATCTCATGGTATTCGATCTCATGGTTGGTAGTTACTACATTTGTACTGCTGTAAGGTCAGAAGAGTTGCTTTTGTGTCGCTGCTAAGAACAGAATTTTATCTATGGTTCCTGGGGGGAAGGGTGGCAAGACATGACCTCTGTCCTTTGAGTTCAAAACAACTATGAAACAATTGTTTATTCATGCCTTTTTTCTTCTTCTTTGCAAGTCTAGAAATTACTTATTGAAGATTTGTGAGCCACGGAAAAGGATGATTTATCACTTCATGGTGACTGAGGGAGTGCCCACAGACACAGATCTACACTAACTTTTCCTTTTTAGGATTCTGCAGAGAGGACGATGAAGGGGAAAATCCACAGTGTGCTAATGTGGCTCAGGACTTATTACACTGATGTCTCTGAAACCCATGTGGCCTGATGTTTCTTAACTTCAGCTAAGATCAAATCTCCCCAGCCCAAGGCATGCAGGCTAGTTGGCCTCACAGCTCACACATTCAAGTAACATGTGCCAGCTTTTGTTCCTCTGTTTCCTGGCACTCTTGTAGCAATTCCAAACCTAGAAGACTGATATTTGACCCTCTAAAGCTGGCATTATTTGAGTTTTGATTAGAGACAGCGACCAGTGATAGAGTACAGGGTAGTTTACTTGCTCCCCAAAGCTTACCATGACATGACTTTAGGTGCAAGATCCAAATGCTCCCTCAGTTGCTTCAATCCAAGCACAAACATATTTCGCTCCTAATGAGGAAATGCATGCATACTCTGTGTGGTTATTAACATTCTCCTGCATCCTCATGGCACCAGTGCTGTGCTCGCTGCTGCCCACACACAGAGCCAGAACCAGCGCTGCTCCAGAGAGCTGGCAGTGTAAGCAACAGCATACATAGTGTAAGGATTTGCAGCCCTGGAGACAAACTTTAGGCCCCTCTGACATGTTACTAACTCAGGGATATAAGTGGACTTCACTAAAAGCCAGAGAGATTAACTTCCTAGGTTTGACTTAAAAGCCTGGACTGGAGGGGAAGTGTTTGCCAGCTTCCTTTGGAGCACCTCAGTCTGGATGGGATTTTTCAAGGCCCTGTGGGCAGCTCGCAGCTCTAGGGCAGTGAGTTTGGATTCTGAGCTCAAAGTTTGCAGCTGGCGGTGGCCAAGTGGGTTTTGTGCGTGTATTGGGCTGTCTGGAAGAACCTGCTGTTCAGAGAAAGGGTGTTCCTTGCTACAGTTAGATGCTTTTATATTTAGTAAGAGAGCTGGACCTCAGAGTCAAACACTGGCATTTCTTTTATGCTAATTTAAAAAAATGCAGGTAAAATTAGACAACTTCTAAACATCTCATGTCTTAACACAGAAACAGCCAACTTAGAAATGGTTTCATGATGCAGTAGTGGAAAATACCAGGGAAGCAGGCGAATTATTTAAATGGTGCTTATTTTACATTAAATTTAATCAGATTAAGTTTTAGAATGCAAGTGGCTGACATTTCCCCTTGATGAAGTTCTGAGCCCATTTAAAGCCAGTAGGAGCCCATAGCTACAGGGGCTGGCTGGAATTCCTTCTGGTGTCAGGTTCAAGCTGCCTTTCATTTAGAGCATCCCTGCTCTGTGCTGGGGTAAATGAGAAACCTCAGCCTGATGCCTTGGGTGGCAGGAAGAACTACTGGCAGTGTTATGGCTCATGGCAGAGGCTTTGACGTGTGGGCAGGGAATCTGGAGCAGAAACACTGAGTTGCCTTGTTGCTCCTGTTGCATCTCCCCAGCAGAGTTCAGAGCTGGCTTGTGGCAGGGGATCAAAAGCTGGAGTGGGTGACTGAATTCCAAGTCAAGGTGCCTGAGGGGGAGTCTATAGGTGGCTTGAGTAATATCTGCTCCAGTCCCACAGAGTTATTCCCTCTGAAATCATTGGGTGTGCTGCATTACTCCAGAGAGAGTACTGGAACCCTTGAGAGGGGACTGCTTGGAGATGTCTGCCAATAGCCATATTTCTTGATGTGCTGCTCTAACCATTTGGTATCAGTTATCAAACAGATCACACACAGAGAACTCCCTGCTATCAAGGATATTTTCAGCATCTTATGAAATTCATCATGTGGACACAAACATCTACTTTCTCTTCCTAAAACCCCAAGATGCCTTTTTCCCATGGAGACAAGCTGAGGGGGAAGAGCAGTGACAGCAACTGACCATGGCTTCTGTTCTCTTCTCCTTGTATGCTGAGGATGCTCCTCTGATGTGTGGAAGTTTATCAGTGCAGAGTGTAGGGACTTCTGAGTCCTTGGAGATTTCCAGTGTCCACAGCATGATGCCTTCTGATCTTTGCATGGGAGTTCTCTATCTCCCCAAAGTCCTTACCATCTTGCAAAGAGCTTTGGGTACTGATTAGGCTGATAATAGAATAAATAACATGTGCTAGCCTAGTTCTCAGCTGCCAGCCTTCTTGACAGTCTTTGTTGGACTGCAGTCAGCTTACAAACCCTTGAGCAATAGATTATCCACCATGAACTGTAATGTCTTCTGTACCTGTGCGCTTTGTAAGGACTCTCACACAGCCTGTCTCAATCACTTTCAGTGTCCTGATCAAAGACTTCTGACTTATTTGAGCTAACTACTGGTATTTCTCCCTTTAGTGCTGTAGCAGTGTCAGCTCTGAGTGTTGATACAATGCTGGTCCTTTTGCCAATGTGCTCATATATCATGCAGCTTCACTATTGAAATAAGGTGAATATACTCTTACGGGGAATGTTGAATTTTATGTATGGTGTAATCCAGAACCCACCAATGTTTTAAAAGAGACAGGGTCAGGGGGAGGAGAGGTTTTGTGGACATCTATGTCGTGTGAATTCAGCTGTCTGAAAGGTCAAGCTTGTTAGGGATACTGCTGATAATTCTCTTGCAGTTCCCAGACCTTTGTGCCCTATGCTGACAGCTCAAAACACCACCCCTCACCCACCACCCCCCACAAAAACTCAGATATTTCTGGCAATGCGACAAGACCCAGGAGAAAGTGGGCTGGCAGGAGACAGCCTCCCCTGGGAAGACCACACAAGGTCTGGGAAGGTTTGGGAAGCAGGTTTGGCCACACCACTGAACAAGAGTGTCAGGTCTGGGAAAGGGCTACGCACTGAAAATCTTCAGTTAAAGGGGTATCAGGCCCACTCTTGGAGAAGAGCACAGGACACCAGGCTGGGCACTTGCTGACTGGTTTATCCTTTCCATGACCACAATAAAATAACATTGTGCTGTACCTATTGCTGTTTGTGTTGAGCATCTAGAGGCAATAACAGCCACCAGGGCTCTGCTGAGCTCAGAGCTCTGTTACAATGTAGTATAGGTTTGGGATTTTTTAAGGAAATTTATGAGCTTTTTAAAAAGATCAGGCTGCTGGTGAGATGACAAAGCTGAGGAGGGCACATCCTCTCTCAGGCATGAGCTCAATGGCATAAATGTGAATAGCTATGAACCCTCTTGATCCCAGCCCTAGTTTTATACGCACTACACCGCACCTCCTTCATGGTGAATGGGATAAAGAGGCACAACACTCCTTTTTAGCAATATTTCTGCTACACTGGTGTATTCACACTGTCAAAACAACTTTGAGGTGAAGAAGAAATGAAAGGTAGAAGTGACTGGATGTTTGCATGTCAAATCAGGAGACCTTTGCCTCTGTTGTTAAGCAAGCAGTCTCTGGTGTTAGACTGAATTTCAGCAAGCTTGTGTGCTTAGACTGAAGAACAGAACTCCACTGTCAGGAGTCCCTCTTGCCAGACTGAGCCTTCTCTTTGCATCCTGTGAAATCCTCTGTTGCCCTTGGACACTTTGAAGAGAAAGGAACAGTGGTGCACCCAAAGCCCAGGTGTATGAGAGTCGTGATCAGGCTGTAGTGCTGAGCCACATTAGGGAGCTGGAACCTGTTGCCAAGAATTAAGAGCATTTAATTTGAGTATATTGTTGCCTTGCTTGATTTTTCCCCACAAGCTGCTGGGGACCTTCTCGGCCCCTTTAAGAACCCCCTCACTGTGGAGCAGCTCCTGCTCCGTTTGGCCAGACGTGGCAGGAATGGATGGGCCGTGTGCGGCAGGATCAATTGTAAAAAGTGGAATTAGTCATTCTAAATCATGCAGCTGTGGTCGAAGGGAGCTCTTCTAAAAATCATTAAACAATCATGTATTCCTATTGATTTATTCAAAATACCTTCAGGGAAAGCAGATTAAACACAAGGTAAAAGTAAACTAATGCAGATTAAATGGATGAAGGATGGGCCGATAGTTCCCTAGGTAGTTTTTTTACTAATGAGAGGAAAATTATATGTACACTATTACCAGTATAAAAGGGTCTATTAGAGGTCTTTTGCTTGACATATTTATGTATTTCAAATACTAAGTAGCACAGTGAATTAGGTTTACTCTGGACATTTGTTATTTTTATTGCATCTCCAAGTGATAAACAGGGCTTTCTCTTGAGGGCAGCACACTGCTTTTCTCAGGAGGCACAACCCTATCTGCATAGCAAAATGCTGAGATGACAATTGCATTTTGGATGACATTTATTAGCAATCCAAGTGCAGTTTTATGCCCAGTTCTAAGGATCACAGCCAGTGTTTAAATTGAGGGGTGCAGGTGTAGGTCAGTATTTGTACTCACCATCATCCCACCTTCTTTCCACTTCATCCTCCCATGCTGCTGCTTTTGAATGGCATTCATCCAGAAGCTATGTGAGCACTGGGGTGACACATTCACTCTTCCATTCACTGCTGTCAAGCACTTGCGGCAGTGCCCTGAGGACAGCAACACTGCAGGAAGGATGATTTTGTTAGAATGCAGTGTAGTTGTCATCTCAGATGTGCCTGCTCGCATGTGCTTGCTCTGACTGCTGCTTGTGTTCAAGAGGAGAAGTCCACACCCTAGAGACAGCCACATACAACGTAACTGGAAACAGGGCAATCATACTTGATGCAATCAAGCTCTGGTTTAAATTTAGAGCAAGAATCCTCACTATTGGTTTATAGAAATGTGTGAATGTGGTAGAATCAACCACATGGAGTTCTAAATGCCAGAAGTTACTTTATAATTTTGCAGAAACTCAAAATCAAAAACTGTAACTCTGCTTTCTCCTGAAGATAAGGACGGGGCTGGTGACCTCAACCTCCTTGCATTACACAGACCATTTCTGGGTTTTCTGCAATAACTCCAGTAAGCAGGGATTTTCTAAAATAGGCATCTCAGAGGAGATTAATATTGTATAGGAAATAATGTTGCTGTGTTAAGAGATTCATTTGCAAAGCCAAATTAACATTACTGGGAAAAATAAATATGTGGCCTTTATTAAAGGCAGAGTAGAATATGAAGGAATCATAATTAAGTGGATTAGTTGTATACCTTATCTACTTTTGTAATTATTGCTCTTGTCAAATAATGTATCTAAACTAACCTACAAAATGAGACCTTGTCATGACAGACAGATAAAAAAGTTCAAAAACATATTGATTGATAATTTCACTATAAGCTGCACTTAATTAAAATATAGGTAGCAATCTGCAGGTATTAATGTACAGAACTTTAGTTTTGATATGTAATTTATGCACAAACCACAAGCTATGGCACAGTTACGGTCTTGTTAGTCAGTATAGAAATATTTGCCCAACAGTTACTGGAGGAAGTGTACGATACAAGAACACCTGAAGATGGGACACACAAAGTTCAACTCGCTTGAGAAGTGGAAATGTTTGATTTCATTAAGTACTAATTACTCACTAGCACTGTTCTGTCCATGTGGTGATACTGAAGGTGGCATATTTGGGAATTGTCTCATGCTGGCTAGCATGAGTGTGGTGTGAAGGAAAATCCTGGGCTGGAAAAATATTCTGCCTTTTGGCAAGTGATGTCCTGTGCAGTTTTGTTTGCAAAGAATTTTAGTGAGAGACCTTGTGGAAAGCTTCCACAGTTTGAACTAGGCTTGTGTTGAAAAGGGATTAGGTTTTGGGAGTTTGTCTTCAAAACAAGTATCTCTGGGCTTTGAAAACAGCAGGTCTGCGTCTCCTAATTAAAATACAAATACTGGCATCAAGCACTGATAAGGATATAGGGTAAATTGATGGGTTCCTAGAAAGAACAGCAGTGGAGAAACAAGATGACACTGGTGTTCAATCCAGCAGCAAGAGAGAAGTTGTCACTGCATAGCCATACTTGGAAGCTGCTAGTTCTGCCAACAGGTACCTGTGCAGTGAGAGCAGGGTGCTCCAGTCCTGGCTGCTTTCCCTGCTCCAGGGGCTTGCATTCCTCCTGCATCCAGTAATGGCTCCAGCACCTCCCACAGCCGTAATCCCTTCCCCAGAGGCATAAAGCAGCTTCCTCTGGTTGCAGAGCAGAAGGGAAGCACGATCAGCATGTGATATGGGGCTCTCATGTGCCTGTGGTTCTGGATTTAACTGAAGTGATTAGATTGCTGATGCCCACAAGGAAAGGGAGAGGTTGCCACCACGCGACAGGGGTCCAACCTGCCGGAGAAGTGAATTCTGAGCTGCTGCAGCTTGTGGGGGATTGTGTTATGCCAGACTCAAGCTGACTTCTTAAAATTCAAAGCTGAAACTGGACGCTTTTGAGTTGTTTCATGAGTGTTCAGTCATTTTTGTTGTGCAGGGTGATGCTTTATCAGACAGTCTGGCAGCAGTCAACTAACTTAAATCCGGTTTATTTTTACCTTGCTTGCTTGCCAGGGCAGCATAGCCAAGTCCTGTCTGTTAGTAATGAGAAAATGAAGGGTGAATCTCAGTCTCTATTTCTATTTTTTTTTCACCTGAAAATACTTTTCTTCAAAATCACATTGTCCATAAGGAGATCTGTACTCTGTTAACAACACGGAGGTTTTGTTTCTGTTAGTTTCCAAGTATAAGGCCTATCTAGTATTAGTACATAGAAAAACATATTGAAAACCAATTTTTGTTTACATATACAAATGATTGGTGTTTCTGGGCATTTAATGAACGGCGAAACACAGCAAGTCTCTCTTTCCATGGACCAGGCAGTGCCCACCATGGAACTCTCTATGGGAGGGAGAGCAGTGACAGCAGTGAGATGTAATGCCGACACCCCCTGTGGTTTAAAACAAACTTTCAGATAAGCTATATCTATTGCCAGGTAACAGAAAAAAAGGGGTAACAGCTTCTCTGTGCAGCTGAAAGCAGTGAGCTGGCTGATAGGCCCTGGTACCACTCTGTTCCACAGGAAAAATCTCCAAATGATTGCATTTAGGTCTAGCTTTTTAGGAGGGTGCAGCCCTCCCCACTGGCTCAGAGAATCAACCCCATTCACCACTGTTCCTTTTCAGAGCTCTACTGTTCACCTTCTTGTGGAAGATCTTGGAGCTGAAGAATGAACTCTTTCAAATTTCTTTTCTTAAGAGTTATTCCAACATTACCAGAGGGTGAATTTGTGGGAGAGTGTAATTTAAGTTTTTGGCCCCTGTGCTCAGAACAGCAGAATTCAGTTTGAAATATTTTCAGGTTTTGCTAACTATAGCTTTTCACCAAGCCCTATCAGTAGGATCTTCACTACTTAAATTAAACAGCTATCACTTGATGTATCTTTTAATATATTCAGACCTATAGGAAAATAGGCATAGGAAATTGAGATGGTTGACTACAGGAACTCACCTGCAAGAAGATACAATTCTCTGAAGGGGACATTCTCTGAATTCTCTGAAGCCTTGGGGAAAATGGGCATTGCAATAATCTGCAGTAGATCTCAACCTCATTCAAGATCAGCCCAGCAAGGAGCAAAAGGAAAACCTTTTGGAGACATCAGCTGCTAGTAAAGTGCAGTGGTAGGCAGAAAGGTAGAGATGCTCAGGATGCAATCCTAGCAAACATGAAAAGATTGGCTTTCCTGGTGGAGAGGGAGGAGTTTCCTTGTGCTGTAACTCATGCCAGACAAAAAGCAGTTGCTCCTGGCATGGTAAGGCTTGATCGTAAGCCAAAAATAAGCAACATATTTTAAATTATTGACTTAATTACCTCTTGGAAAAGATTAATGTAGTCTAATTTCTTTAAAAAGTAATTTATTGGTTCGTCAAATTGGAGATTTGTTTCCCTTGGCTGTTTCAGGAGGCTGTCTTGACTGCCACTATCAGTTCAGCCCAGTTTTCTGTTCTGCAGGAAGATAAAACTGTAGAATTGTCAGACTTGATCAGGGCAGGCAGTCCATCTGATCAACTACCCTGTCACCAGCTTACTTGAAAAATAAAACAAGGTTTGTTTGTCGCTTTTTTTTTTCTTTTGCTGCTCTTAAGCATCTTCAAAGCCTCTCAATATCTCTTACCTTGCTGTTCAGGCTGACTCTAGTCAGAGGAGAGGGAGAGAAGCGTTTCCAGAAAACCTGTTCATCTGACCTTTGCTAGATATCAACTCATGGATAGGAATTCAGTTCCAGAACCTCCTTCAGAAACATAACTTAAAGTGATGATAATTGCTTTAGAGGAATGAGGAAGTAAATTACAACAAAAGCTTACCAAGTAACACTAAACAAAAAATAAATATCAGTTTGAGGGAGAGGAGGGAGAAAAGCTTCTGCAGTCAGAGCTTTATACCTTGTACAAGTCTGTCTTGAGTGATTTCTGAGTCACTAATAAATAGATATGATGAAATATAACCTGTCATCATGTTTGACCCACAAACTATCTGTTCACCTTTCCATTTGGGAGGAAAAGGCCTGCATTTTCCCCCTCTCCCTATGTATATGGGGCACCATTTCAGTTCTTTATTGTCATTGTGGTGATGCAGCCCCTAAACAAAGCCAGTTGTAAGCCAGTGAAGAGATGGAAATTCCATCTGTAAGTGAAGCTGCTGCAACACAGTTCCCAGCAGGTGCGTATTGGAAGTAGAGAGGAGCCTCAGGAGCCATAAGCAGAACAAACTTTTCCTTACCTAACTTCACAAATGAGGAAGATATGGAGGAGTAGGATGGCTTTTTAATAAATTGGTAGTAGTCCATTGGGTTTATGTGATCTCCATGCTTACACAATGCACCTCAGGAGACATCAGTAACAAAGTGCAGTGACTTGATGCATCATACAAAAGTTCTCAGCTCTTGGTTAAGAGGTAGGAAAATAATATTCAGAATTAGTTGGAGACTGACTCTCTGGGTGCCCCTTTAAACCATTCCTTGCCTGTTTGCAAAGTCTGCTATGAATAAAGAACTTAACAACTGCTGGATATCCACCTAAGAAACAAAATACACATTTAATATGATCAGTATCAGGTATGTTTTTGCACCAAGCAAGCAGCACCCCTGGCTTCTCTGGCTCAGCATACAGTCACCGGAAGAAAGCCACTATACAGTGAATTATTAGGGTACTTGGAAAGTGAGATTTGATTTGTGAGGGTTTATGCTATTCAGCATTTAGGCAAGCAATAATTCTGGATGCCCATGAGCTGTCAGGCCAGGTCCTTTCCTGGAAAAATGCCAAGCAAAGCTCATATTCATGTTTTGATGACATGAAATGCCTTGTGCCTTTTTGCCTGAGGCTCAATGTTTGTAACAGCCTAGACAGCAGTGACAAAAAACATGAAACATGGGATTTTCATAAAGAGTGGTGGTACTTGTCAGTCACTTGATTTCAGGATATATTTGGTGAGTTTAACCCTGTCCAGTTATGTGCTAGCATAGGTTGATTTGATGTTTTTTAATTATTAAACATAGATGGATAATTTAAAATGTTTTCTTGCAAAATATGATAGGTTTATCTGACTCCATTTTTCAAATCAGGCATTTTGATATTAATTAGAGAAACATGGGTCATCATCTTCCCTGTGAATAAAACTGGAATTTTGTCTTTTTATTTTGTTGTGGCCAAGCCATGACTTTTTACTGTTTATGAGAAACAGACTTGTGTAAAATAACTATTGTCAATGAACTGTGTTATCTGGCAGCACTGAATATACTCAGTGGATTAAAACTGAAAGTCTGTCATGACCTGTGTGACTGACAATATCTCACTTCCTTCTCTTGGCTCCTTTTGATATGCAAGAAATCCCAATACTCAGGATCATTCTGCCAGCTGGGAATCTGTCCTGCATCTGCAATGCTTGAGAGCTGTGCTTGGCAGACACTGCTCTGCACTCCACCTTCCTTGGGAGCAAAATAAAATTAAACACAATAAAAGGTCTATTTAACCACAAAATTTGCAAAATGAGGCTCACTGATGCAAATCATGACCCAGAGCCCTTCAGTGTGTGAGGATGCTCTCAGCTGATTTCAATGAATTTTGGATAAGGCCATCCTAAGCTGTGTGGTTTTAACTGCACTCACAGTTATCATATATATTCATGTTTGTGTAAGCTTTTTCCCTTTGCACACAGTCTATTTTCCCATCCTGCTCTGACCCTGTAGCCTCTGTTTTAGTATCAGCTTCTGAGGTCCCTGTTCATTTTACAGCTTAGGAATGATGCCACCTGTGTACAGATAAGGGTCTCACCTGAGTTGTAAACCACAAACAAAATCCAGCCAGCGTGAAAAACAAAACTTGCTTTCAGACACAAACACCTTCAACAATGACAAAGGAAATACTGAAAAATTACTGGTGAGGCAAATTGCTTCTTGGATGAGGTGCTCTTGCTTGAGAATTTGTCCTGTCACGAAAATCCTTTTCCAAATTCATCTCATGCCTCATGTCTGAAGCACAGATGAGCATGCAAGAGGTTTTGCTATTTGACAGAGACAAAATTCTTTATGCTTGCCTTCAGTTCTCATAATATCTTTAATTTTCTGCCTTTCACATTAATTCAACTTGCAAAATTTGATATGCAGATGCAATGCAAACCACTGCAGCAGAGACCAAGCTGAGCAAGATTACCAGTCAGAACCAAGATATATTCTTCACTCTCAATAGCAAAACTGTACAGAAAAACCTGTATACCCACCCTGACTCTGCCAGGTGAGCTGCAACAGATCTGATTTTTCCACCTGAAGAGGTCACTGCCCTTTCACCAGGAGCACCTACCCCAGCTGAGTTACATGGGGCAGCCTGTTCTCCCAGGAACAGGGCTCATAGTGAGGCGAAGAGGAGTTGTATTGGGATGCCCGACTCTCATTCTCCCTCTCCTCTGCCCACGTGCAGGACTGTTTCCCTCAGAAAAGACACATGGGATATTTGTTGTCATTTGAAGAGAGGGGCACCTCACTTGCCCCTGTTTTCCTCTGTGTTGGCCAACTCTTCTGAAAAGTTAAGACAAGCAATTACTGTAAACTATCACAGGCTGCTCTCCTCACCTGCATTGTATTCAAACTGGGAAACAACTCTCATCATCCTTCCAGCATGGGAAAAATAACATGAAAATTTGCAAGTGATTAAAAACCAGAAGAGAGAATGTTGACAACTATAGCCAGCTCAAGAAAGTTCAGTTCTGTTTAGGCAAGGCTATGTATTTTTATGTTCATTAAGTTTTAACACCTCCCAGTCTCACTTCAGCAGATTTCATTTTCTTGGAATAAATTGTTAACATTGGTATAACTTTGACATGATGCTTTTGGAGACTCTTTGAAAGATGGTTTTGCTTCAAAGCTCAAACAAAAGTGCTTGAGAGAATTTTTGGCTCAGAACATGGGTTTGGTTTTTTGTTTGTTTGGTTTTTTTTTTAATTGAATGTGCCTGCTGAGAAATCTGGCTTCCTGTACAAAAACAAAATTATGAGACACAGAAGCTTTCCAATGCTCAGTGTTCTCACCATTATCCAACTGGCACTCCTGAGGAGGAGGGTCTGATCACTGTGTGATCACATACAGAAAAACAGACAGAATAGACAAAGAAGAAAACTGGACAAAGTTCAGGTAGTTCTTAACTAAGGAGTGTTGTCTTGTTATTGTTTCTTTCTCTGCCTCTTGTCCTTACCATCTCCTATAGTAAGATTGAATGCTGCATCCAAGTGCTTGGCTTTCAGAAAGCCCACACATAGCATCAGTTAGAGCTTTTCCAAGTAAAACACACTATCCTTTGGCTACTGAACTTATGTGGGAGACAGAAGATGCAGTATAGGAATTATATTTTGCTGTGAGAGAAACAGAAGCCACAATCTTTGCTACCTGTGAATTTAGTTCCTTGAGGCACTGAAAAAGAAAAAAAAAAGAGTGGATCTTTGAATCTGTACTGTGGTTTATCAAAACGTATTTCTTGATTAGAGAAAATTAAATCAACTGCTGGAAAGGGATCAACATCTACAGAATTTCTCCTAGGACCACCCTACAGTGGTCAAAAATGGGAAGAAAGGGCCAAAACTCACTCCAGATCAATAACTACTTGTCTGCATGAAAAAGAACCAAGGAGAGATAATGTGGTATGAGTAAATTGTTACCATTTATCCACAAGCATAACAGATGCAACAAACTGCAAACACAGTGAAAATGAGCTGGATCCGCCTAAAAATGCAACAGTATCCCTGCTGCTGAGGAAGAACCTCGGAAACAGGAGTGTATCCTATGTGAGAGCATCGCTGGAAGTCAATGCTCTAGGCAATGCTTTAGATATTCCATGCTATCAGGAGCTTTGTGGCTTTGCTCTTTCCTGCTTTGATTACCCACTCATGCTTTTCCTTGTTCTAGTAATCATGTGTCCAGCCATTACTTGCACTGAGAAACACTTTCAGACTCTTTTCTTCCAACCAGCACCCAAATCCTTTCCCTGCTTTCTTTCCCAGGCACGATTCCCTGCAGGGTTTGGGACAAACTACTTGCAGGGCAAGGGAACGCAGTATTCCCATTACAAGGAAACCTCAAAGCTCCACACCTGGCTCTCTTCCTTGCCTTTCATTTCACCCTGTCTTATGTGTATGATAAAAGTCAGTCTCCTAGCTCTTTGTGACAAGGAATAAGCATAATAATGTGTTCAATAGTATGCCAGAAGAATGGGGTGCAGTGTTGGGATCCTTCAATTAATTAGGATGCTGATTATTAGTAGTGAGCTAATTGACTTAATTTCAGTTTGTGTTTCCTGTCCCTTGTAAATTAAAAAAAAATGTAAGGGCACTGTTCTGGTTTCATTAGTAATAATAATTTTATTATATTTAACTAGATTGTTCTCTAGGGTTTTTAGACACCTCACCACCATCTGAATGTGATGTGAGGTGAAACAAGTCCTGGTGTGTGCTCTGACTGTGTGCATAGAAGAAAAGCAGAAGAACCATGTGAAAAAAGTCTGAGTTACTAATGCAGTCATAATTTCCTCATGGAAGACATATATTTAAAACTGTTTTCATAGAGAAAATTTGCAAACACTGTGCAACTATCTACAATAGTTAGAAATGTGAGTGCTTGTTGGAGCAAAAGAAGCTGTAAAAATTACAAAATTCCTGCTCAAGCATTCAGTATGTTGGTCCTAGCACACACACACACTCACACGTATCTGCAAGCAGAAAAGATGTGATACGTCAGAGGAGCTCTCGCTGTTTGCCAGAGGTCTTAAGAGGATCTTCTATTTCATTCAGTAGTAATGCCCTTTTTGTTGACAAAAGTAAATTGATGACAGGCAAGAGGGAAGCATTTGGTGGAAAAATTCTGTTGACCCTTCTCAGATTGAATTTGACCACAGAACAGGATACCAGCAGTTGTAGAAATGATAGATTTTTGTAATGACCAGCAGAATGGCCTTTTGGCATGTTTAAATGGCAATAAATTTCACTAGGAGGAGAGCAATTTAACTACTTTAGGGCAGTGAGGATACTCTTTGTTTGAGGTGTAAATAAATTGCGGTTCATTAACAGTGCACATATTACATTCACAGTGTAACTCTAAAGCAGGGGATGTTAATATTTAATTTAATTTAAGCAGGTATACTTTGACTGTTTGAGGCTTGGGCTTGTTGGGTTTTTTCACCTTGGGTAAAAATTTTTCAGGGCTTTTCAACTTCCTTAGGCCCATCTGTGCACAGTTTTAGTAATGGCAAATAAAACAGGGCGCACAACGGAGTAAAACTGCTTGGCATGACTTTTCCAGCTGGTATAATTAACTGAGCCAATTGATACCAATTTACACCAGCAAAGCCTCCAGCTTTTGGTGTGTGGTGTTAAATCTTAATTTAATTATGACAAGTGTGGAGAGGCTAATTCTTGTTTGTTACACTGGTGCAAAACCAAAGGAAAGGCACTGAATTAAGATGTTGGTGGCAGAACCACAGTGACATTATTGCTGGCAGGATTTATTTCTCATCTTTTACCTTGAGTCTGAAATTCCTCCTGTCCCTCACTCATTATTTTGGCACAGTTCCTTGCTGAACTCTGCTATTCAGGGAAGGGGAGGTGGGAGGCAGGGAGGAGACGTACCCAATACAGTTTGACATTTCCTCAAAAAGATTGTATTAAAATCCACTTACATTTAGAGCGCACTCTCATTTTGGAATGCTAATAAGCCATCATTTCATCAAGGTAAAGGGGGCAAAATCTAATCAAGCCAAAGACTAGCTTGCCTTGCTGTTGACTGTGTTCCTGGAACATCATTTTAAAAGGTTGCTTTTAAGCATAGCTAAAAATGACAGACTTATCAAAAGTTTATAAATAACCATATCACTTGGCTACTTACCTCTGGCTGCAATAAGTGAGCCTTATCTCTTTATAAAAGATTCTGGGGGCTATGAGCTCATATCCATGCTGCTGTTTACACCAGTGGGCAACCATCCCCTGGGATCACATTCAGGTGATGGGAAGGCAAGAAGATTTCTCCAGTTCTTGGTCACTATCTCAAATAACAGGGGCTTGGCCATGACTTCCCTTTTGGCTTTGAAAAACCAAACCTCAATGGAGGAGTTATTTTAAAATCTAGTTGTAATAAAGACAAACAAATCAAGGGGAAGTGGTAAGAATACCTTGCAAACACCTTTCCACAGGACCTGGAAAGCAGAGGCAAATGCTTTTACCGTCACAGCAAAATAGAGATGCAAGAGGGGAAGTGCCAGGAAAGATGCAGAGAACTCAAAAATCTGGTTGAAATTTGTGTGACTATGATTTCTGTTCTGCAGAGAATATTTTTTTAACACAGCACCTGAGTGTATTGCAATGTTACACAAAACATTGTGGGTCCTGGCTGTTTCACCTGCTTCTGGCATGGGAAAAACAGCAAGTGAGGAGGGACAGGAGTGCCATAGCTCCTGAGTGAGCAATTGTCATCTGAATTCAGTCATGGCTCCGGTTAATGGGCTTCAAGCAGCTATTGTAGACAAGGCATCACCCTATGAAAGTCTCAATTTGCACTGCAGCCTCTCAACAGCCATCTACTGTTCACGAATGTGTTCAGGATGGTAGGAGGACCAGAAGATTGGCCAAGACAATAAATGGCTTCAAAGGCCTAGGTGTGATGGGATTATTAAGGTATGGCCTTTGGTTAGGCACAGCAGGTTGCTTAGGTAAGACAAATTCAGAAGGCATCACGTAAACAGGGAGTGAATGGGGATTCCGTGATGAGAATATTTCACATTTTTCTATGTGCAGGCACCTACAAAGTCATAAGGGAATCATTCACATTCTATACCTTCTTGTGAGCTTCCACCAATGTCCTTCAGGTTGCTTGTCCTTCAGGATGCCCAGTGACTACTGAGTGCCGGTTTAAGAAGAGAACACATCCAAAAGGTTTCCCAAGGGTGATGCCAATTTCTGTGCACAGTTGGACTGAAAGGGATTTGGCAGGGGGAGTTGGATCAGTCTCATCAAGTTACAATAGTGAAGCTGATTTTTTTGTGTATTTTCTCTTTGGAAGATTTCTCACTCTCCTCCCTGTATGTAATGTTTCACATGTACAACCAATCAAACTATTTTACTGTTTTCCCACAGTAATTAAAGTCTGAGGCTGAAGGTTCCATTTAAACCAACCACAGATACATGGCTCACACAAGTTCCATTTAGTTCCAGGGAATAAAATAACATTATTGGCAATACATTTATCTGATTCATTCCTTTTGTACCCATTTAAGGTTCATACCCTCTAGAAAGTAGAAATTGTTCTTTTTTATTACACTACCATATTGTTGAAATGCTATTAGTGCATGCTGAAAGAGAAAGAAGCACAGCATGCTGCATTGTTCTGGATTTGAAAGCAGAGAATTATAATATCAGTTTCTGAAAGCTTATTGAGAGACCGAGGAGTAGAACAGAAAACCATTCCATAGTTGGTGCCTCTCCTGATTCTTTCGCATCACCTACACAGACTTATATTTTATTATTTATTATTTGTATTAATGATTATTTATATTCACTATCTTTTACACTTATTGTTTATTTATGGTTATAACACACTCATCATACAATATTAACCAACCTATAACACTGTCATTGACAGCTGTTTTTTTCATTTTTCTTCATTAATATTTCAGTGCAGTCTGTCCAATTATTCTATTTTAGAAAAAACATTCAAAAGTGCCATGTTGGGGGGTTCTATGAATACCAAAGTATTCTTCCAAATGCCATTCATTACAACTCCTTGGGCTGATTTAGATTTGTTTTATGATAAGCGAGTACTGATAGGAAGAGTCAGCCAGGCATATATAATGATGGTGTTACTGAATAGTCTATGCTGTAAATACCTTTAGCTCTCAGGTTTTGATTTCCCAAACAGAAGTCTCCTCTCCTCTCCTCTCCTCTCCTCTCCTCTCCTCTCCTCTCCTCTCCTCTCCTCTCCTCTCCTCTCCTCTCCTCTCCTCTCCCTCCTCTCCTCTCCTCTCCTCTCCTCTCCTCTCCTCTCCTCTCCTCTCCTCTCCTCTCCTCTCCTCTCCTCTCCTCTCCTCTCCTCTCCTCTCCTCTCCTCTCCTCTCCTCTCCTCTTTCTTTTAATTTTAGAAAAAGAATTTATTTTTATTTGGAATTGAAATTCCTAACATGTTCCACATGGTAAATCCTCTCTTGTCCACTTTTACACTTCCTTGACCCTCAGAAACAGAAGGGCTTTGCTGGATGAAACGTAGTATCCTGACAATGCCACAAGACCAGGAAAAGCTATGCAATAAGCAGTTTAGAGACATGCTAACTCCTTCTTGGTGGACACTGGATAATACCTGAGGCAGGAGAGTTTGTCTCTTCCAGACTTCTTAATCCCTCATCCAGTGTCAGGTACAGAGTAATTTTTATCCCAATGCACAGCAATATGGAGAAAAAACTGCAGTTACCTACAGTACAATCCTGTTTTATCAAGTTACATGTTATCAAAATGACTCATTGAGCAAAAGGTTGTTAGATTTAATCTTGCAGCTGGAGGAGGAAAGTTGTTAAGAGGTTTTTTTCTTCCTCTACAAATCCACTCTTGTGCTGGCTGCAAGATAAAGAATCACCTAAATTACCCAAACCTCCCCTAGCTAGAAATCATTTTCCCTACTGTTCTCAGACAGAACTGTCATTCGACAAGTTTTTGAGCAGGATCATGGTCAAGACAGGCTCAGTTCCTTCTTGGGGGATTCCCAACCCTGAGCACAGAGTATCCCTTCTTCTCTGATGATTCCTGTTGAGCACTGCAGCAGCCCCTGTAATGATTAAGCCTCTCCCCAGAAAAATACTGTGCTTCCATTACCATGGCACCATAAGCTAAGCACTAGGGATGGTATCCTGTGGGGAGATGGGACTCTGGCCTCATACTCTTCACCCTGATGCTCATATGGGATTTGGTGGAAGGAGGCTTCTGGCTGCTGTGGAAATGAGGCGGGGGTAGCACAGCACCATCCTCAAGGCTCTTTGAACACACGCCATGGTCAGAACACACCAGGCAGATCAGCATGACAGACCAGATGTGTGTTTTGCAAATTAATGAAATGTCTTTTGAAATGCTTTTAAGTAAATGAGAGTGAAATTCACCCTAATTGCATTAACCTCTACGGAGAGCAGTATCCATTCAGGGTCACATCCGCTTGGGTTTCAGACACATTTGGCACCTTGCAAACCAGGATCCTCCGTATGCAGAGAAAGGAGGATGAGTACAGGGGTGCCTGAGCAGAGCCTAGGTCCCTTCAGGTGTGAAGAGACAATTCTGGATACCCACTGGAGTAAATGGGAGGTCATCCTTTGTCTGACAGCAGATTTAAGTCTGGTGGAAGCAGAGCAGGTGCCGGGGCCAGCCCCATGAGATGCTCAGTGTGCTGCTGTTGGCAGGTGAGAACGCTGAGCATCCTGCAGGAACCAGCACCTGCAGACTTCATGGGAACTGGGAGGCAGGCAGGGACATGGGGAGAGTGAGGGTGAGGTGCTAGACAGCTTCTCCATCACCAGGGCCGCCACTTTCATCTCCGTCGTGGTCCGCTTTCTTTTTTCAGACGGCACTTTGACAGAAGATTAATTCAAGTCAGCTGCTGAAAATAATTATTGCATTATGGGAGCAGTAATCATTATTTAGAACATGATTAAATATGTCTGTGTCTATTGACTCTGCCTATGATTTATGTATTTGTTTAGTCAATAGTCTAATGTAAATGATGTAATTAATTATAGATGGTGGTGTCAGGTCATTGGTAAAAACAATCTGATGAGAACAAGGGCTCTGTTTTTTCCTGACAGATGCAAAGGGAGGGCGGGAGGGACGGGCAGAGTTGAGGGAATTCCAGGGGAACTTTTTCATGTGTGAATGGCGGCTGGGATCTCAATTTGCATGTTGTCTTTCTCTTGTTCAGCATTCGTTTAGAAATTGAAATAACTTGTTAAGCAAAGGGGAAGGGAACACATGATTGCAAAGAGGACACCTGGGAGTAGTGACGGCGCACAGCTAAAGAGCCAGCTGCTCCCTAACACGAGAGAGCGTGCCACTATCATTTACCGCTTCATAAAATTAAGTGTTTTCCAAATTAAATCAGTAGGCAGCATGCAGGAAGACCTACTATCTCTAATAACAATTTTTCAATCAATATCGGGGGCCCGGCTGATCTGGAATCGGAGCAGAGGAGTCTGGGATTGGCTGGGGGGGAGCAGGGAGACAAGGAGAGGAGGAGGTTGGGGGGATGCTCAAGTACCAGAGCTTTCAATCAAAGCAAAAGCTAAAAAAATATATATGCATGGTGGATTCTCCATCACTGCGAGTCTATTCCCCATAGATTTTTCTCTTAACTGATAATTCGGTCAGTCACATTCCTCAGAGGGAGGTCATGGGTCACCCCAGCCCCTGTCAGGCCTCAGAGAAACCATTTCCATTTTAATGCCACAGCTATAATCTATCAAAGATGTGATGTACAAGATACAATGAATTTAAGTGGTCTTCATATATCACTGAGCTTTCATGCCTTCACCTGGGTAATAGTCTGAATTACTCTCCCTACCTCACAATCTGTCACCCCCAGTAAAATAACTGCCACACGGGTGTTAATGGCAGGTTTGTCCAAATTGGGGCCGTGGTAGCCCAAGGCATTACACATCATAAACTTTAGCATTCAGTGCTAAGCCTGGCGGTGTCAGCAATTGAAAATTATTCTGTAAATACTTCCGAGACACTGCTCTGCTCATGTTTTTATTTATGGCAGCTAAAACAAGCGCAGGGAGACGGCGCAGAGCACAGCTGCTGGTGCCACTGCACACCTCCCCACACAGGCAGCTATGACAAAGCTCTGGCTACCAAACATTGTGGAAATTTTGCAGCAGCAGCCCACTGATGGACCTAGACATAGGTGGGCTGATAGTTTCTGCAGCAGTTAGACCACAGCAAGGTCAGGTTATTTATCGGTATCTAGCGGCAGAGTTGTCTGTGTCCATATCAGCTAATGCCTGCAGGTTAAATGAAACAAATCTGATTGTCCTTCCATTACAAAACAGTTTGAGGACATTCCTGGAGCTCCTGGGTTGCCCAGTCTCCCTCGTGGCAGTGCAGAAATCATGAGCCCAAAATCCATTCTTGTGTTCTCAGGTCTCAGGGAGGTCTCCTGAGTCACAGCTATGGTAATGATTGTAATTGCTGGTGTAATTACGTCTGTAGAAATATGGATTTCTTGCTTTCCTTTAAATGAGCTCCTGCTAAGCAGTTGTGGAGGAAGGAGAGTGGGAGGAGGAGGTCTGAAGGAGTGGGAGAGGAGGTCTGAAGAAGCACAGTCTTAGAGAGGCCTTCCAAAGTTGTCTCCTGCTAAAGCCAGTGAAGCCTTCCTGCAGTGAAGGCTTAGGTGGTACTGCATTTGGAAACATTTAGAAGACGCCAGCAAAATGTTTGGAACTGGGCAGGAGGGAGTGCAGGGCCCTGACAGCTGGGGAAATGCCTCTGCCCTGTCTCTGCACAAACACTGCCCTTGACTCACCTCCACAGTGAAGTCTGAGCCCAGCACAAGCCCCATAACATGAGAGCATCCACTTTGGAGGATGCAAGTATGGATTTTTTGTATCTTGCTTTGTAGCTGTCTGTTGTATGAAGCTCAGAAAGTAGTGTTAGGTATTTCAGTGAATGTAGTCATGCTTTTATGTGGTCTGTACTCTGAATACGGGCTGTTCTATGACATGCTTGGGTGCTATAGAACTAGAATAATTTTCTTACTGCAAATTAAAATAACATTACTGTTGTCGGATAATCAGCTATAAACTCCCTATCCTGATGTAGTTATATCAAATTCTATTTATTCCTTTGGCAGATGCAGCTGGTTTGGTACATGCAGTCAGTAACAGATTTCCTTTAAATTACAGGTCTTGCCCACAGACTTATTGTTGTGTTTATTTACAAATAGAAGGTTAAAAGTTACTGTGTTCTCTCAGTAGCTATTGTCTTTAGTTTGAAATTGTCACCAAAGTCTTCCACGCCCCGGCAAACACAAAAACCGGCTGAGGTGGTCCAACCTTCACACAGTTTGTGAAGGTTGTGCCTGCAGTAAATACCCAGGTTGACAAAAGCAACATGCGCAGTGATAAAGTGTGAAACTCCTGGGTGAACTTTTTCCTGTGGGAAAAAACCCTTACCTTGTAAAAACTAACACAATGAGAATGGTACTTCTTTGACTCCAATGTTTGCTCACTTCAGAAGGCACAAAGCTCTCCTCAACCTTTCAGGGTCAAATCAGGCAATAAAAACCTGACTACACACTGGGGTTTCAGCCCTGCTTCTTGTGCTTGTTGCAGCCCTACAACCTATCTCTTACTTTCTTGATGCTAATACCAGCCAGGAAATATGTACAAAGTTTTATACTGTCCCAGATATTTTCAGAATATTTTTCAAGGGGTATAATGTGCCCCACTGTCTCCTATAACATGGTGTGCGCAGCATTAAGTGCAACATCAAAGACGTGTCTAAACAAAAAATATTTTTCGTGATTTCTTTAAAGGAAGAAAACAATCGTATCCTTCAGCTGCTCTAGCTGAATTATATGCTTTTTTTTTTAAGCACAACTTTGAGTACTCCTAAATCAGGATCTTGATTTCTAGCACTAGGTATAATTTAAAATAAATAAAACTCTTTTCTCTTTTGACATATTGTGCTGATATACTGATCTGGCTTGGCATATGACTTGGCTTTCATTTTGGCCTGTAAAATAGAAAACCACTTCATCATTAAACATATCCCTCATACTTTCTCCTACATAGTGAGAGAAAAGCATTGCTAAACATCAAGTGCCAGCCATTTCTCAAAAGCTTCCTACAGGTCTCAGGGAAGGAGAAGAAAACAAATGCTGTGCAAGTGCCACTGGTTTAGCCATAAGGTCACTAGAGGAAGGAGTACATGGGAGTGAATATTGGAGGGGATGGATTTTGGTAAGCTATGCCTCTGGCTGTCTTACATCCAGTGTGTAGCAGGCCATGGAAAAAAAATCATTTGACTTCGGTTTAGCTGGAGATGGAATAAAGCTAATGTCTCTCACATATAACCATATTCTTTTGTTTAAAGTATGGAGCTTCAGACAAAATGCTACATTTCCCCAGCAGTCCCCCTGAAAGGGCAATGGGCTTGTTAAACAGCCTCCTGTTGCACTAATTAAAACTGAAAATTTCCCACAGAATTTCAAGTACAACTTGTTTCTTTGGAAGCTTTTAGGAAATAGAGCTAAATCAATTTTAGTCAAGGTATGAGGCAGGATAAGATGGGAGAATGGCAGAAATAGTATAGCAAACCAGAGTTGTCTGTGTCCTCTCCAAATCTGCTGCAGTTGGCCCCTGTCTAATCTTTATGCATCCCAAACATTGGATTTTTAGACACTGAAATTTGCTGCCCACTGTGCAACAGAGGAGAGCTGTTTGAGCTAAAGAACAATATTGGCAGAAGAACAAATGACTTTGAACTGACTGTGAATAAATTTAAGCAATTGCATTATTTCTAACCAGCAGAGGAGCCAAGCTCTGGAAGAGACTTCTTATAGGAAAAAAAGGAACTGAGACCTGGCCAGCTTTAAGATGAAGCTTGATGGGTTTATGAAGATAATTATATGACAGGGTCCTGCATATCCCTCTGAATAACTGCAGGCTGGGTTCCTGGACCCAGCTTCCTCTTGCAGCCTGAAGGACACCCACAGGGAAAACTGATGGGGTGTGTAGGTGAGGTGTGAAATTCCTGTTGATGCTCCCAAGGGATTTCACAGAAGGGTTGCAATAAAGCCCTATTTTCTGCTAGTCCTGCTTTCCTTTCCTCCTTTCTTGCTCAGGAGATGAGCCTTATGGATTCCTTGGAGATATCTGGTGTGTAGCTGCACAAGCACATGGGCTGTAGCTTGTGGGCAGGATCCTGTTAACTCAGGACTCTCAACTCTGACTTCTCTGGCAGACAGGGAGATGTAGTGGCCATGTAAAGTGACCCTGACACCGTGGTTTGTGGGGCAAAAGCCTCTGGGGCCCCTTCTCACAGCGACCAAACACCCTGACAGGGCTGCTAGAGGTCCTCTCCCAGGCTCCTGTCCTGTCCAACTGGGCTTGTACCACCACCAGAAACACAGTTTGGACCTCTTGGACTCTAGCTTCAAGTCAAAGTAGCGTTATTCCCTTCTGTTTTCCTTTATCCCAGCCTTTTTAATTGGGTGAACAACACCGCTTGAACTTCCTGAGAGAATGACAGCCACACTTGGAGCAGGGAGTTTGCAGTTTGGGTTTGCATTTGCCCTTAAGTGCCTGGAGGCTGACGGGCCCCTGCTACCATCACTGGTAGAAGTCGTGAAGGATCAGACAATACCTTCATTTTCATCCCTAATTATGGGAATTTGGCTAATTTGGGAGAGATCCATGGGACAGCATCACTACAAGGAGTAAATAGAAGGCTGCCCTGAGGTATCGAGCACCCCAAATTCCAGGTTTCAGAATTACATCTCAGCTAGGAAGGATGCTGTCTGCTTTGTTACCTCACAGGTGCTATAATTCCTGCTCCTCATAACAAAAGACATTTCACAGTGTGTGCACAGGATTGTGGGGCTCCAAAGCCCCTTGTTTTACAAAAGATCAGTGCACACTGGGAGCTTCCCCTTAGCCTTCTGCTAGCCTGGCTCTGCCAAGATGCATCAGCATCATGGATGAAGCCTGGGAGAGATCAAAAATTATGAGGCAGCCAAAATATAAGTATGAAAAAATTAAGCCAAGCTACTGATAAAGAAACAAGTTTAATTTTCCCCGAGTAAAGGACATTTTTATTACGAGTTCAGTACTTATATAGGGTGCAGATATAGAGCATATATGTTCTTTCCCAGAATTTCACCCTCAGTTCAGATGAGATTTGCCCATAAAGCTCCAGTAATGTTTTTCTTCTAGTAGTGACACTTAACAAAATAATTAGGCAATTTATTGCCTAACTCCACAAGGAGCAGCAATTATTTCTTTTACTTCAAACATATAAAAAGCTGTGTCATTTATTGATAGGGAGTCGCATAATATTCCATGGCAGAACAGCCCTCTGGAGACATTACTCTATATGCTGCAAATGCATTTTGAGAATAATAAACAAAACTCAGCTAAATCTTAAATAGGCTCATTCTTGTATTTAAAAAATACTACCATTCATTAGAATTATTTATTGTTTATCAGTGCACAGATGACCACAGCCCAGCAAGAACAACTCGGCCAGTACCCCTAGGAATTTACAGCTGCAAACTCTGTTCTCATACCAATACCTGCACAGCTGAACTCACATGAGCTCTGATTCAGCAAAGGCCATGAGTACGTGCCTGGCTTTAGGGAGGGCAGCATGCTCCCAGAAGCCCAAGCACATATTTCAAGAAGCTTGCTCAGCCCAAGCCTCCAGTACTTCTTCCCCAGATACAGATGAGAAAATATGTGGACACCAGGCCTCCCAGCTAGCAAAGGTGGTCACAGGTGCCTAACTATTTTAATGCAGAGCTTTAATTACAGTTTTAATGCTCATTTTCAGACCAAGAGCTTGGCTAAGGTGAAAGTGAAGGTGGTGCCAGTGTTGCTTATTTTCAAGTACTACCTCTGACTGCTGAATAGAGTCAGGTGTGAGGTTTTCATTTATGCATTATACAGCCAGTGCTATCCTGGTTTTGTTGTTGCAAGTAGATGGACATAAATTCCTTGTAAACTACACATACCAATTTAAAGCCTCTGTAAGATTTAGTGTTATGTTTCATGGGTAGATTCTCTGGGGTTTGCTGTTTAATTCAGTCTATATGATCTTTAACCTAGCAGCAGCCGAGGATCAAATCTTTTGGGTTAAGGTAGTGCTGTTATCAATATATTCAAGATACTGACAGTATTGATGTGCAAATGCTTTTTCACTTGATCTTGGATCAAGTGAAAACAATCTACATTCTGAAAAAACCTGGACTTTTCACTTCCAAGGAGAAATGCTATCACTGTGGGCCTGCCTGTGTTCCTGCAGTGCCAGTGCACATGTAAGAGAGAAACAAAACCCCAAACTCCCAGCTGGTGACAAATCTGAATGTTGGGGCTGGGTGGAAGGGGCACTGGGTGGAAGTGTTGCTCCTGAGCTGTGTGGCTAGCAGGCTTGGAAACAATTTAATTATGGGCTGGTTTTTGCTTTGCAAGAAAACCACCAGAAAGCCCAGTGTTAGCATAACATGCTGCATCAATGTTCTTTGCATGCTGCATTTTCATATTTCTTTTGAAATTAAACTCCTAGGTTGGGGGGGGTGGTACTGTATTTCAACATGCTTTACAATAAGACACTGAGCTTTTAAATGCAAGGAATGTTACTTGGCAAGTTGATCGAAATGTCACTTTGTCAGAAATGAAATGTTTTAATTAGATCATCCTAAAAATCATTATTCTGGAGCTTTATTTTACAAAGAATTTGGCAGCACTTCCTCCTCTGTGAAGCTAAACCAAATATTGAAACCACAGAGCCTTTGCAAAGGGTACATCTGTCTCCGTACAACTCCAACAGATACACAGCTATTCCTTTTCCTTTCTTCCCAGATAAAGAGGAATTTTATTTTAAACATGGGTTTTTTAATGCTTGAGAAAATAGGGCAGTCACAGAACCATGGCTTTAAACAAACTTTATTTGGGCGCTTGACTGACTGGCAATTGTGGGCAATCATTTTAGCTGTCACAAGGCCCAGAGAAATGTGGGAGAGCTCTTCCATGAAATGTTTATATTTCATAAACAAAATGATGTGCTTAACAGTCAGAGTGATGGGAGGGTTCCGGCTAATGCATTTTCCAATGTGTGAGGCAGATTATTAATGCGCTCCAGTAGCTGTTAATTTCAGTTTGCCGGAATGATTTATGGGGAGGTAAAGGAGAGAGACATAATCTAATTGAGATCAGAATCACTGTTCTAGTAGAGGAGCACCAGCATGGACCCTGGCCACAGCAGAATGATTAATATCTAATAAGCAAATAATCCGTTAAATTATTATAAACATTACTTTTGACAACTCTTTTGTTGCCGGGAGAGAAAGCAAAACAAGCAAGGAAGACTAACAAAACCCCGAGTAAATTTTTCAGGTGTTTCTCTTCCACTGCATTACAGATAAAGGTTTTGTGCTGAGGAAAAACACCAGGTTAGGAGGGAGCATGCTCTCTGGTCAATTGTAAATCAGTGGGGGAAGCACTGATGATCTAATATGAACAACAATTGAACAATCAGAAGAAAATCTATCTTGCAAAGGAAGAGAGAGGCAGGGAAAACTCCCACATTATCAGCAGGACCCACAGCTCAGCTCGCATCCAGCAGCTCCCTGGTCATTGCTGCCCTCGTTAGTATGTCCTGCCTGTGGCCCTGCATGTGCTGCCCTTTGTCTTAGCATGATCTCTTTATGGCATCCTCCCAAAAGGGGCTGATGTCCCTTGTCTCCAATGCCCTGCCGTCATTTTGGCATTTGTCAGTGGTTTTGCACTTGTTTTCCTTGCCCAGCAGGTGTCTTGTATTTAGTCTTTTACCAGAAGTGCACAGGGCGCCACCAGAAATAATTTTGGCCGTGCAGAGGGTGTTGGTGGTGTTTCTGTGGGTACGTGTGGGCATTCAAAATCAAGTGAAAAAATAATTCAAGAAAACCTGAAGAATGTGATACAGAGCAACACAAAGCTTAAGCAGAGTACTTAGCTCCTCAGCTTTTCTTCCAGAAGAAGTGTTTTCAGGAGTAAATATTGTAGTTAAAATGCACACTACGCCTTCCTCCAATTTCCTTGCGCTGTAGGGTATTAAAAGTGTATTTTGAATTAGTAAAAACCAAAGGGACTTTATTTTTCATCAGATGACAAATGATCCATCAAAAGTCTTATGTGGTTGAGCAGAATGTTATTCCTGACCAAAAATTAGGTATTTCATTCATTATCAAGGGGTTTTTTTTTTAATCAAATGAAATATGTTTTAAAGAAATAAATGCTTCCAATGAAAAAGAATTTGACCACATTGAAAATATTAAGAAAATATTAACCATTTTTTTCTGTGAGTCTGAGGATGTACTGAGTACTGAGGATGTACTGAGGATGTACTTTGTGTGTGATTGATTTCAGTAAGATTTGCCTTTACTTTGATACCTTTGCCTTTTTTCCTTCATCCCACCCCACTTTCCCATGGCCTGGTCAAGAGAGTTTAGGTTTGGAGAGCAAGTGAATGAAGCTGCAAACCTGCTGCCAGAGCTGTGGGCTCTGCTCTCCAATACCCCAGGCAAGCCCTGGGAGGAGCAGAGGAGGATGCAGCACATGAGTAGTTGAAATTTGTGGTTTTGTCTTCATCATATTATGAGGTGTTTTCAGCAACTCAGGTATCCCAACACTGTGCATCTGGCAGGCTGACAGCAAACAGCCTTGTGCTGCTGTGAATTGTCATTGCCTCTCCACAGAAAAATGGCAGCTCAGTCACTGCAAAACTTAGCCAAAAGAGCTGCATGTCCTACCTGAGGCTGGGCTTCTGAGAGGAAGCAGTCTTACACCTCTTGTTTGTTTAAATAATACAAAATGCCCAAAATAAGGTCTAGAGTAAGAGCAGTAAAGAAACTAAAGCAGTAAAAGAGCAAGCAGCATAATTCCAGTACCAGAAAAAAGTCACCAAATAAAGGATAACAAACATAAACATCAAAACATTGGCTTTTGACTCATGCTTTTCTGAACAAAAGTCTGCTTTACATTAGTGAGATTAATAAGAGCTGCAGGCTTTGAACTGGCATACAGGAATTCTTGATTTGAGTTGTTGTTATTAATCTCATTCGCAAGGAAGTTCCTCTCCTTTGTAATTAACCCCATTCTCATTGCTAATGTTTATAAAATAATCATTGTTATAATGATTAATGATTGATGATTATAAAATCATCATTATTATTATCATTATAAATAAGTCTTTCGCTGGCTGGGGAAGACAAAACCACAAGTTCCCTCATTGTCTTGCTAAAAGGGAAGCCTTTCTGAGATGAACTTGTGAAGAGAAGTTAATTCAGCATCCTTTGGATGAAGCAAGAAATCTCCTTTTGGTGCAACACCTCTGCTTTCTAATGTGCCCCAAACCAAGCACCTCAGAAGGATTTTAAAGGATCTTTCTAGACCTCATTTCTCTGTTCAGCTTCTGCATCTTGATAGAAACTTTTCATGGTGGTGAAAGATAATTTCTTCTCATGTTCTTACACTCTGACAAGCAGAAGTGGGACTGATTTTCATAGAGCTGTAGATCAAAGCAGAAGGATACAGATCCAGCTGTTTCCCTTCCCATTCTCCAGCCAGGCCCTGCAGCCTGAGGGGCTGTCCTGCTATGGTGCTCTTACCCAGGGGCTGGCACTGTAAAGCATGGGACTGGTGAGCAAGCAGCATCTTTTATCATCAGATCAGGCCAACACAGCGTCCACAAAAGTCAGACAAGAAATTGGCTCTCCATATTGCCTCAAGTTTTAAACTCTTTGATGAGCAACACTGTTAAACATGCACAAATAACCAAATAAATGGCAAGAGCATGCGTATTCTCCCCCAGATAGCAGTGGCATTCATGTGTAGCCAGGCACTTGAAAAGTTACTTAAAATCCTACCCAATTCTCTCGGGGTTAATCCAGTCTGTGACCCAGCTGCTATTCTCTGTTTGTTACTGTGACTATTGTACTTGGCTCACTGGCTGTCCCACAGCCTTGCTGGATCCATGTACACACCCAGCCACCCCTCCCCAAAGCCAAGGGGATCTGCAGGGCTCCTTCTGCTTCAGTTTTAGGTTCCTGCCTGAGCTGAACTGAAGGTAGCCTGCCTGCAGACAAGCCAGACAATGTCCTTTGGGTCCAAACCTAGCTGGGGTGAGATATGAAGCACCAACACTGATCCAAATATCCTGCAAGACTTCCAGCACTTTTGAGTCTACAACATAACGCTAAAAACCTTCAGGTGCTCCTCAGTCCTCTTTGACAGGATTTCATCTTCTTCTTGATCCACCCTCAGAAACAGCCATGTGAAGAAGTTGTTAAACCACTGGCTGCTTCAGAGAATAACAAAGCCTGGCCTTGATGTGCTGCTGTGCATGATAGGTCCTCCGGGAAGACACAAACATCTTATATTTCATGTTAAAAATCCTGGAAGGCAAAGTTGCACAGGAACAAGCTTGTACATAAGGTAACTTGGGATCATTAGGTTTTCTTTGCCAACCCCTGAGATTCTGCCAGATTTCATTTCCTAGGTGTCAGATGTTGGCATTCTGTCCTGCAAAACGTGCATTCTTCTCTTATCTTCTTTCCAATATTCCCCACAGAGTATTTGACACCAGGAAAAAGAATGTGTGAAGTAATGGTCACATTTTAGGTTATCAGGCCTGGGAACAGAGGCCAGTTTGTTTGCAGTGCAAGCATTTAACTTCCTAGTGCTTCACAGAGGCTGAGAAAAGCATGTTCAAAACATACAGAAAGTATGAGTTTGTGACCCTCCAGGATGAATTCCTGATATGACGACATGGAAATGATGTCCATATTTTATCTTCAAGGGTATCAGCGAATTAAATACTGTTTAATATCTGACCTAATGTATTGAGGAAGGCTCTGTCGATAAATTTATCCATTGGCTGTGGAGCCAAGCTGTGTTGCATGGATTCATTTCATGGCAACTAGACTCAAATAAAATTTAAACAGAAGCAGTAGAAAGTTTTAGTTTAGTAACCTAGAAATTTTGAAAGAAATGTTTGTGGGATTGGACTTATTTCAGGAGCAAAGCTGGACAGAGATATGCAGACTTAACAGCACCATTTCTGATTTGGCCTGGGGAAAATGCCTGTGACTAAGCTAAGGATAACATATACCAGAAAAGTCATTCTTTCAAGAAGACATGAAACTCATGGTGGTATGCATCAGCACACAGCATCACTTCCAGATCATGAGGGTCTCCACCAAGCTGGATTTGACCTTTAAAACACAGAAATACAGTTTCTAGAAGTATAATTCTTCTTATTCTGAATTTGTTCCCATTGTAAATTATGGGGCTAACAGCTGGCTTCCAATGAAGTCAACTATTAATTAATTGTACGTTCACTACCCTGTCTTGTGTAAATCAATATGAGAAATAAGCAGTCTTATACTATACAGCGCAGACATTCTACACAGGGGAGTAATTTAGGGTGGATGTCAGCTTGCTCAGAAAGGCTTCCTTACTGCAAACAAGACAATGAAAAACCCTTGCTCTAGGGAAAGCTTCTCCTAGTCCCTGCTGGTGCTGACAGAAAAATCCTGTGGCTCTAGCAGTGGAACACAACTAGTGCTGACATTCTTGCACAAATATCAGCATCAACATAAATTATTGTTCAAACGATCCAATTTTGCCAGCAATGACACTGCAGATGATGTGGTACATGACTGGATTATACTCTTGAATCAAGGGTGTAGGTTTTCAAGGATTTTGTATTCTGGGGGGTTTAGTCCTCATTTGGAATCACTTCACTATTCACATTATGCCAGTAAAGTTAGTGGGATTATTTCAGTTTTCACCCCATGTGCCTCAAGTTGGGGCATAGCACACTTCATGTCTCACTTTGTGCCAGAAAACTGGGAGAATTGCCTCGGTTGTCTGGTAGGGTTTGTGAGTCAAAATCACTGCCCCTGCTGAGGGCTGTCCAACTAAGTGCTGAGCTCTCATTCCTGTGTGTGCTTCAGTTACTTCTCACATGCACTAGCAGGGAGACAACTATCCCTTAAGTGAGCAAAAACCATATTTCAGGCCTTTTTCCTGAATGAGGAAAAAAACAGAAGTCACAATTCTGGTTGTGTTTGTTTGGCTCTTTTCTGGGAATGTTGCTTGGGGTGAGTGTTTGGAAAGCTAAGGATATTGTGGGCCCATTACTAAATGGTGGAGGGGGGACCCTAGTAAAAGAGGACACAGAAAAGACAAAGTTACTGAATACTTTTCTTTGCATCAACCTTCACTAACAAGGCCAGCCCTCAGCAATCTTTGATCCAGGAGACCAGGGAAAGAGGAATGCTGGAAGGAAGACTTCCCCTTGGCCAGGAAGAATTGGGTTAAAGGACACCTACATAAATTTGGCGTCCACGTGGATGGGTCCTGATGGGATGCATACACATGTGCTGTGAGAGCTGATGGACACCGCAGTAAGGCTGCTCACAGCCATCTCTGGTGATCAGGAGAGGTGCCTGAGGAGGAAAGCAAACGTCTCTTCAGTCGCCAAAAAGGGCTAGAAGCTGGATCCAGGGTACTACTGGCCAGTCAGTCTCACCTCAATCCCTGGGAAAGTGATGGAACACTTAATTCTGGAGGCCATCTCTGTCCACATGAATGACAAGAAGGGGATCAGGGTAGCCAATGTGGATTCATTAAAGGTAAATTACGCTTGACCAACCTGATTGCCTTTTGTGATGAAAAAACTGCCTGGACAGACAAGGGTCAGCAGTGGACATTGTCTAACTCGACTTCAGCAAAGGTTTTGATATCATCTCTCACAACATTCTCAGAGGCAAACTAAGGAAGTGTGGGCTGGATGAGTGGACAGTCAGGTGGATTGAGCACAATGACAGATCCCAGAGGGTCATAATCAGTGGCACAGGGGCCAGTTGGAAGCCTGTCCATAGTGGTGTCTCCCACGGTTCAATACTGGACCCAGTATTGTTTAACCTGCTCACCAGTGACTTGGACAATGGGGCAGAGGCCTCCTCAGCAAGTTCACTGATGACACAGAGCTGAGGGGAGTGACTGATACCTCAAAGGGATGTGCAGCCCTACAGAAGGACCTCAGCAGTTTGGAGAGATGGGCAGAGAAGAACTGTCTGAAATTCAACAAAGGCAAGTGCAGAGTCCTGCTCCTAGTGCCAGCACAGGCTGGGGGCCAGCCTCTTGAGAAGCAGCTCTGTGGAGAAGGACCTGGGGGTCCTGGTGGACAACAGGCTTTCCATGAGCCAGCAGTGAGTCCTTGTGCCCAAGAAGGACATTGGTGTCCTAGGGAACATTAGGAGAAGCATGGCCAGCAGACTGAGGGACGTGATCCTGCCCCTCTGCTCAGCCCTAGTGAGGCCTTACCTGGAGTGCTGTGTCCATTCCTGGGCTTCTCAGTACAAAAGAGACATAGAGCTCCTGGACCAGTCCAGTGGAGAGCAAGAAAGATGATTAAGGCTGTGCCTGTTCAACCTCTAGAGGAGATGACTGAGAGGAGACCTCATCAGTGTCTGTCGGTACTTGAAGGAGGGATGCCAGGAGGATGGACCAGGCTCTGCTCAGTGGTGCTGGGCAGCAGGGCAAGAGGAACAGGCAGGAACTGATGCACAGGAAGTTCCATGTGAATATGAGGAAGAACTTCTTTACTGTGCAGGGACTGGGGCTTAGCGCTGGAACAGATTGTCCAGAGAGGGTGTGGATGAATATCTCACTGGAGATATTAATCATCAAGGACCATGTGGATGCAATCCTGTGCCACGTGCTCTGGCATGACCATGCTTGAGGAGGAAGGTTGGACCACCCTTCCAAACCTAACCATTCTGTGACTCTGTGATTTTGAGTGGACCCTGGAGGTCAGACCCCTTTCCCATTCCTGTTCCACTCTGGGGCCCAGCAGTAGGGCTTGGTCCCTGCCCTGCCCTCAGGGACATGTGGTGATCTCACAAACTGACTCCCTGTTTTCCCTAAATTGAACTCAAAGCCCCCATGTAAAATGTTGGAGAGCTAATGCTCAGGAGTGAAGTTATTTCTGTCAGCTAGAACCTGCCCAATCCACTTTTTCAGTTCAAGGAGAAAGAAAATATGAGAAAACTATCAAGTTTTAAGTGAAGCATTGTGAAGTAGTGGAGCATAACTGCACAAACCTTGTTTTCAGCAGTAGATTGGATTATCTGTATATTGTACCATAAATGGGTTAGAAGTACAAGCAGGAGATGCCCTGATGTTTTTTCATACCATTCTTCCAGCGTCTTCTTTTTTTTTCTGTAAATCACATGTCAGGAAATCTTTGACAAACATTATTTCCATACTTAAATTGAGCAATGAATTGAAACTTGCAAAAGAAAAGGGGAAGAGAATATATTCTATAGATGTGCCTTTTAAATTGCTTTATCTATTGATAGTTTTGTCCCATGAAAAATGCAATTTCAACAATGTAGAAAGCACAGACTGAAAACTGAACACTAATTAAATCAGTAATGTTTCATTATTTCATGTGAACAATGCAAGTCTAAGCTGATCTTTCCACAGAAAAATTAAATCAAGTTCCATGTGAAAGTCTGCCATTTCAAATATATTTCATATCCTGTGTTCCTAAGAGGTTTGGGTTGCACAAAGGAGGACTGTGAGCTGTGAGAAACCTTCCCCAGAAGCAGCATTCCCATCTCCCCATCTCATCAGTGCCCACCACGGAGCTGGGGAGCTCCTCAGGTTTTCCAAATGTGGTACCACAGTAATATCCCATGGATACAGGAGTGACTTCCCTGTAAGAGATGTAACTGCAGCCCGTGCTAAGTTAACTAATAGGTCTCTTTGGATGTATAGTTAAAGTGGAACATATTTAAAAGCTGCTGGCTTATCATGAAATTCAGCTGCATATGCTCAGGGAGTGGGTACTGTCCCCCTGGTCTTTAATGATGGTGCTTGCACAAGACAGGGGCTGGGCTGTCATCTGCAAATATATTCCCTGCTCTAAAGCCACGGGGAGACCCAGCATCCAAACTTACTGCCGAGCTGCAGGGAGAACCCTCCCTCAAATTCTTCTGCAGTTTCTGAACACAAACTGTCCCATCAGCTGGGACATGCAGGTGTCACCCACAAATATCAGAGACCTTCCTGGTGGGTCAGAGAAGACCTTTCAGTAGTATGTCCCAGCAATCCTAGAGGGAAGTGGAACATTGTTGCCTATTGCTTCAGGTAACTTGAATTTCAGGTGACTGCCCCTGCAAGTCATCCTGCCACCAGCAGGATGTCAGCGCCAGCCACAGACACCTATGGCTGCTGAGGCCACGAAGTGGCTCTTCTCCAGTACTTGTCATCTGAAAATTGCAACTGCTGTGCCTGTTGCACGTAATCATTTTTGCCAATGGCATGGTTATTGCTGTTGTTGGTGAGGGAGCAGAGCAGTGGCAGTGCAGCCGGCTGGCAGAGCCAGAAGCCCCACAGCTGCCGCCCTTCCCGCTCCTCTGCTAACAGAGCGCTTCCACACAAACGCCAGGCAGGGGGAAAACCACAGGGAGACCCAGAGATGTGCATTAACAAACTTCAGCAGCCGAGTCCCAAAATCACCCAAGCACACTCGCCTTGCTAATCCACAATTTATGATTCTGAAGAAATAGATGATGATGACGGCAAAGAAGGGGGAGTTCACAATTCACAAACCAATTTGTGTTGTTTCTGCAACACTGCAAAAGTGCGACTCATGAATATCCTAATGAAATTGCAATGAGAGTTTTGGCACCGTTTCATCGCCTCAACTAGATTAGGGAGCAATCACACTGTGGGTTTAGATGTCTTTGGAAACTGCTGGGGACGAGGGAAATAGTTCTGCAATATTTATAATTCAACAAAAATTGCACCGCCTCTACCATAAAATAACAATAATGACTCTGAATTGCCAAGAAATGGTTTTTGAGTAAGCAAAGGCCTTGTTGGTGAGATCACTTCCCATGCTGCTACACTGGTACAAAAGCCTCCTCTCACAGAGGAGCGTGGTGCTGTGGTACAGTCACCATCAGCAGGAGCAAGAGGAATCTCAGAAAGAAGCACGGGTATAGAAATAAGCCCAGATATCAGATTGATTGTTCCTGTGAATAATCCCACTGTGATGAAATCTTTCCTTGTGCCATTTCAAGTGAAATGGGAAATGCAAAAAGTGCATTTCCTGCAGCAACCTTCTGGAGTTTTGTGCCAGTCTCTACCAGCCTCTCTTCTTGCTTTTTTATGGGCAGTCATAACCTCTCAGTGGAGCTGATCCTATAATTAGATTAACCCGTTTATTTCTGAGGCATGTATGAGCCAGGTAAGAAAGATTTTGACTCTGGGCCACTTTTTTTAAATCTTAGTGCCTGCAGCTGTCATCATGATTAGAGAATGCACAGAATGGGACGGTGCTGATATATACCAAGTGAGGATGTTTTTCCCAAGAGACTTCTGCAGTGACATTTCCAGCAGTGATGGCTAGTTCAAAAGAAACTTCAGAAATGGACAAGCACCATGCCCATGACCTCCAATGGAAATTTGCATGCAGTTTTAAGGATCCCTGTGCACTGATTTGTTCAGGGTTTTACACGTGCAGCATGGGGCTATAAATACAAATGGCATTGTTGTCATATGGGAAGGGGGAAAGAAATTCCTCGAACCTGATGCAGAAGAAGCTATCAATGCATGAGAAGGTGTGTAAGGCACCATAATCCTCTCTGAGAGTCATTTACCTGTTTGATACTGATAGGGATCTGGGACATCTAGTACTATCAGCCTTGCTGGTTTATTTACTAACCATCATAGTTATTCTTTTCATTACCTCCACAGTGTAATGGTTATTTTATGAAGGCTCATTAAATTTAATGAGACACCACCAGATTTTATTGCCTTCTAATAAAATGGGTAGGGGGAGCTGTTTTCTTTCTGATTCATGCAGCTCCAGAGTACCTTAAAATAGTCAGGTATTCAGCTGGGTTATGAGCAGGGCCCCTGACATTCTTTCTGCTGGTCTCCTCGGGGAGCGTCAGCGATTAACAGCTATTCAAATAAAGATGTGGACAGGGAGATGCCTGGATAGGTAAAGGTTTATTTTACATACACACCTATTTTATATATTTATACATATATATATATATATATATATATATATGTTAGACGCTGGGAACTTTTTTTCAATGGAAGATATTTCTACCAAAATAGAAAGGTATTGTTGGAGTATCTGGTCAGGAGCTTGTCAGCCCCCAGGAAAAAGACAATTGCCAAGGTCCTCAGCAGGTGACCTGACTAAGCAAGGATAGTTTTTCCTAGCAGAGAATCAGATTCATGACTACTTGGCTTATTTGTTTATTTATTGCACAGTTTTCCATTGCAAGTATATTTTTTTTTTTTTTAATTGTGGGAGGTAGATCTTGGAAAACTTTGTGAAAAGAATGGCTAAACCCCAGAAAGAAACCAAGCAACAGTCTCTATAAATATTTCCTTCTCAAGAAGATGGATCATACAGCTCCTCTTCCAGTGGGATATTGACTGAGAGTACCATGTCACTTAAATAAGAAAAAAAACATACTCCCAAAAAACTGAAGTGAGCTTCTTTATAAGCTTATTGATATGCTAAGAGGACTGGAAAGTCAAAGTCCAGTGAAGGTGCAATCCATGGCTTGTGTCTGAATCATCTGCACTACAGGGAAAACAGAAGTGGGGCAAGTGCTCATTTGGATCAATCCTGATGGAAGGATTGGGGGAGAATTGGCTGGCCCAGTCAGCAGCTAACCATGGTCTGCAAAGGGTCTCAGGGTAAGATGAGAGCCTCAGGGGAGTTGTGGGGGGAGAGCATGAGGAAACAGTGATGTAGCACACAGGGACAGTAGGACACCAGCAGCATGTACCAATCATACTGTTTTAATAAAGCAATACATGTAACATAAAATACTGTTTTAATAAAGCAATACATTTAAAAATACAGGGCAAACCCCAAAATGCTACAAGAGCAAGTCTCTCCCCTACTGATGTTTTATGCTTGTGGTTGGAAGCTGTGAGAGTTGGAAACCACTGTATCAAGACAGAAAAATATATACATAAAATAGCTTGGAATTTGGTGATTGTGTTGTAACTTAAGTAACAGAACAACCAGATTTAGGAATTGAAGGCTCTGTGAAAAATATGTAGTGATACAGCCTTGCTGCCTCTCAAGTGAGCAGCCCAAGGGAATGAAAGTCTTCCATATAAAACTGGTTGAATTATTCATTATAAATAAATTATCCAATGAATGTAGCCCTCTCAGTGATCATAAATAACTAACAACCCAATCCTGATTTCGGTAGATGTTTTTGGCACCCATAGGTATGTGAAGAAGGGGCTATTTCCAGGCTGTTTCTTTTGAGGGTACCTCACTAGGTATTGTGCCATTCACACTCTCTTCTTTTAAGATGAAAATAACATTAGTGACCAGGTGCTGCAAACTGATAATTCAGGGTTTTCATTGTTTTGTCTGGCACATAAGCTCCCCAGCTCTCTCTTCGTCACTTCTTTCCCTCTGGTGACTTGCCTGGTGCTCCAACTTGCCTGTGTCTCAGTATCTCCCAGCCCTCAGGTGGCTTGCCTTTCCTGGTGACTCCAGGCACACTTCCATGGTGAGTCAGACTGGGGGCTTTAGGGTATGTCCTAGTGGTCTTGGGCAATTGTTTTGGTGAAATGATCATATTGGGAGCATAAGCCACACCGTTATCCCTGTGCATCAGTGATTCACCCAATACCTGTAGTTTAATAATCAGTACAAACCCTACTTCTAGCTTGATGTTCTGGATTGATTTTATGTGTTGAACTGATTAGGAATTTTCACTCCAGTGCAGGATTTTGCTGGAAAAAATATCTGCCAAGCCACATTTTTCTCCTAGGAACCATAATTTGGGTTAAATTCTCCCATAGAAAGTGTCTATGAAGGAGCTTGGATTTATGCATCCAGTTTGGGAAGAGATGAGGGATCAGAATCTTGATCAGCTAGAGGCCCATCAGTGAGGGTATTTTGCTAAAAAAAAAGGATATCTAGCCTCTCTGCTCGGCTCTGATGTAGTTGCTGACTCAAAGCTGAACAGCTCCATCCAGAGAGAAGTCCACACCAGAGTATCCTGCAGCCCAGCAGCCAGGGCATTGCATGGGAGCAAGGAGACACAGGTAGAGGTCTTTGCTTTCCCTCAGAAGGGATAATGGGGTTCAAACCAAGGTCTCTCATTTCCAGGATTTCTTCTATCTGGATTTTTTTGAAAAAAAAAAAACCAAATCGGATTTTTCAAGTGCAGGGTGCAACGTATTATGAAATCTCACAAACACTTGCCAGATCAGGAGCTGCCTTTCCATTTGGTTCAGCACTCCTAAGCAAAGTATTGTGGAGTTTTCCAATGAGGCTTGTTTTCCCTGTGAGCTGGCAATATCAGTCCAGGGAAAGTGCCTCACCATCGATGGGTCCTGCTGAGTTCAATGATCACACATCCAGCAGGCACATTTGGACATTGAGGCTGGTGCTCCTCAGGGCAGAGCAGAGCAACCCTGGGCTCTCTGCGAGGGGACAGAGGAAAGAGTAGCAGGAAACCCAGGTGCCCCATCTTGCAAATAAAAAAAGAGTTCAAACAAACCAAGAGCTGTATTTATGCCTTGCCAGTGTAACTCCTGTAACTTGATTTGTGGAACTGACAGCAAGATTTCATCTCTGATACATATCCTATATCCTTATCAGAAAGGGAGCAGTTAAGAGGTGTGTAAAAACCTGTCTGTCCTCATTAAAGTTGAATATAGTCTATTTTTGCTTTAATGCAGTGATCTAATTAACCTTTAGCCAGAATTAAAATGACCTTGAATTGCCCTTGTGACCTCCAATGCTTAATGTTGTTAACTTGAAACAAGCTTTTTGGGGTGGTCAGAAGCAGCATCTGTTAAAATGGCCAAAAGGTCGAATCCATTTACTTAAATACACCTCCTGCACACATTGCTGCTGGGTGTGCTGCCTGCGTTTATAAAGGGCATAGAACACCAACCTTTGAGGGAAAAGGGTAGTTTATCTATGAGAAACCATGTGAGGAGGGTGAAAAAAGGCTCTGAAGAGGTGTTTTCACCATCTCGTTTTATTTTCTTGAGCAGTAAGCCTCTTCAGGTTTCACTTTTAAGTTCTGCTAGGTGCAGATGATTACAGTGTGGAAAATGCTGCTGCTCAGTGGGCTCTGCAGCTGAGATTTCTGTTTGCAGAGGAGCGTGTGAGGCTGGCGGACACTCATCTGGGGCAGGAGGTGCCGGGTGTAGCAGCAGTGTCACATTTTGGGCTGAGGTTTAGGTTCCACTGGAGTCCGAGAAATACACGTGCATGTTTAAAAAGAAGGAGATGCTCAATGTCTAAGAAGAAGTAGATGCCCAGCAGACTTCCGGGACCACAAGGTCATTGGTAGGAATTACTTTAAAAAACCAAAACCCAACCACACTGTCAGGGCGAGGAATTTCAAAGGCAGCATGTAAGGATTTAGATGAGAACAATCTGTTCAGGCGCCTCCTCTGGCGGACATAAGGCCCTGGGGCGTTCTGTACAGAAGTCGCTTTAGCTCTTGGCGTCCTGCACGGCCCCGCGTGTGGCGATGCCGCGGCCGGGCGGGGGTCCCGGCTGGGGGTGGTGCCCAGCCAGGGGCCGCAGCGGGGTCATCTCCCGGCACCGCGACAGCGACACTGCTGTAGGTAACGCTGTCGGTATCGCTGCGGCCGTCCCGACTCCCGAGCGCTTCCCGAGGCTGCTCTTTCCTTCCCCGCGCAGCGCCGGCTGTTTGCGGTGCATTACCATAGTACATTAACATTTGTAATGCGGCGATTATTTTACATAATCGATATCATCAAGTTCCTTTTCTTGGGAACCCTCGTGTTTATTTACACTTATTCCACACACGTCAGTTCCCATCAGGAGCAAAACCGATTTTCTTGTCCTACATCTGCTCTCGGGATAACCTTAACTCGCCGTAAATCTATCGGCGCTCCCGTTGCCGTGAGCCCGGTGTGATGTGAGGGCGTGGGAGCGCCCCGGCTCCTCCGGCCCGAAACCGGCCCCGAGCGCAGCCGGACGGGAGGGAACGGGGCGGCTGCGGTATTAGTTGTTGTTGTTATTGTTTATTGTTATTTATTTTGCGGCAGTTTCTGTTTATGGCGTGATGCATTTGAGCCCAAACACATTAGGTGCATTATTCATTGGGTACATTTGTCAGAACATGCATGTGTATAAAGAACTAATGATCCATATTAAATTAATGACGCTATAAAAAAGAAAAATACCCCATACATGCAGTTTATGACGGCAACTCCCGACTTTGATAAACCATCGAAAAGACTTAATCAGATGAAGCATTGGACTGTTCCGTCTCCAAAATTACATTTCTCGAAATGTGCTTGTACACAATGTTGGTTTTATTAAAACAAATTAATTCAGTCATTAAGGAATCATACGGCAAGTGTCTCATAAGTCAGGACCTCCAGTGTAACAAATTGATTAAATGACTGTGTAATAGTCTCTTTAAACAAATCTAGTGTAACAAGTTAATAGATCTGCTCAATTACCATGCTGGGGTGATGAGGATGTGGGCAACTCTCTCATTAAATCCGGGATAGACTTGGGGGGTGCGGAAGGGGGCGGTGCGGAGGTGCGTGTCTGTGGGGCAGGGCTGCGCTCCCGCCGTCCCGGCCAGGAAGGGACCGGGCGAGGAGCCGGAGCCGGACTCGGGCGGGGATGGCTGCGGGCTCTGGGCAGGGCCGCCCCACCGTGGATCCGGGGGGCTCCTACTGACACCCCAGAGCCGGGGGCGCGGGCGGAAAATCTATTACCCCACTGCCATTTTGTTAAGTGTTCGCTCCCCGTTGTGACCCCGCCACTTTATCTGTTGATTTTTATTTTCTGAGTGCATGTTGCCCATATGTTACTCTAATAGTTGCTATAATTCTTGAGCAATAGGGCTCATATTTTACTGAGCTGAATTAAAAAGAATGCACTTTAATAAAAAACCCGAGCAATACACTAATGGCTTGACATTGATGTATTTGCATAAAGATGAATTATATGGGCTCGCTTGACACGACTTTTAATAAATGATCGAGGACGTTATTACAGGGATGCACTTGTGTGTGCGGAAGAGGGTTATTGCCGCGGGGCCGGTGCCAGGCGCTCCCCGCAGCCCTGCGGCCCCGGAGGGCAGCGCGGGCACCGACCGGCCCTGCCGAGCGCCTCCCGCAGGCCCCGGGCCTCCGGGCGAGGCTTAAACCCCCGGGCAATACGGAGAGGCGCGGCGCTGCCTGCTCGTGCCCTTGTATCGATAACTTTATTCTTATCAACCGCGCTCGCTGGGGCGCGGAGCCGCTGCCGGGCGCACGGCGGGGGCGGTGCGGGGTGCTCGGTGCGGTGCGGGGTGCTCGGTGCGGGTGCCGTCCGTCTCCCACCTAGGCTAAATAGCAATCATTATCATTTACAATCCTAAACTCACCCTCCTCAACTTCTACCTATACGCTAGAATAACTGCAACCGTTTTCCTCGCCCTAAACACAATCAAAATGCTAAAGCTATCTACCCTAATAACTGCATGGGCCAAAATTCCGTCCCTGAACGCAATACGACTCCTAACCCCACTCTCTCGCAGGAATCCCTCCCCTGACAGGATTCCTGCCCAAATCCTGGATTTGGGGAACCCAGAATTCCTGCGGGGTGCTCGGTGCGGGTGCAGTGCGGGGTGCTCGGTGCGGGTGCAGTGTGGGATGCGAGGTGCGGGTGCAGTGTGGGATGCTCGGTGCAGTGCGGGGTGCGAGGTGCGGGTGCAGTGTGGGATGCGAGGTGCGGGTGCAGTGTGGGATGCTCGGTGCAGTGCGGGGTGCGAGGTGCGGGTGCAGTGTGGGATGCGAGGTGCGGGTGCAGTGTGGGATGCTCGGTGCAGTGTGGGGTGCGAGGTGCGGGTGCAATGCGGGGGGCCCGCTGCTCCCCGCCGCAGCGCCGCCTCCTCCTCCCCGGCAGATGTTTGCATCCCTCACGGAGACTTGCAACCGCTGTTGGAGACAGCTGGCAAACGCCGCCAGAAACGCGTGTCTGGGAAATACCTATCGGTGCAGAAGGTAAAGGCGGAGCTGCAATTAGGAGGGAGCAGTTCATCTCACTTTTTAATTTGCGGCTAGCGACGCCGGCTCTGAGCGACGGATCCTGCAGCAAGCGCCTCTCCCGGTGGTCCCTCTCCCCGCGGCCGCGATACTGGAAGGGACTCGGAGTGTCCGGGCCGGGGTGAAAGCCCATCGCCCTCATTTTAACGCCCGGGTTCTCTGGCCTGAGGGACGACTCATGTCCCGAGGGAAGGAGTGCCTAAAGCAAAGCCTCAGGGGCAGGCAGGGATACAACGAAAGTCGTGCACGAAATAACATCACGGCAGCAAACGGAGAGACAGCGAGCGTGTTATATGGGAAGCGTTAAAAATTAATAGCACTGATAAGTGATGAGAGATAACGGGGTTTCAGGAGCTCATCACAGGAGACCACACGTGAGGGAAAGGGCGGGAGAAGCCATCACTCGCTGAAATGGTCGCGCTGTCCCGCGTGGCTGCCGGTTTGGGCATCCCTCTGGCATGGTGTAGGCATTTCCTGCCTTGCTGCCTGCGCCGGGGACTCTGGGGGGGTTGCTGTCGGAATGAGAGAGCCCGAAGGCCTCGGGGCTGTGACAGCGCTGGTGTAGGGCCTTGTCGGGGACCGGGTGACAGCGGCCTGCGTACTGGGCTTTCCCCCGGCGCACACGTCCCGAGTAGAGCGACCCCTTCGTTACCCCGCGGAGAGCGGAGAGCTCTTCCTTTTCTCTCTCCCAGCGGACACTCCGGCCCGCCCGCCGGCCCTGGGCTTCCCCTTGTAACCTGTGTCCCCCTGTGGCACTGCAGTGCGGATCCTGCCCGCGTCCGTATGTCTACATCCCTATGCGTGCGTCCCGCGGGCAGCAGCTGCCGGCCGGCAGTGGGGTGCGGGCGGTGGGGTGGCCCCCGGCCCCTCTTTTGCTTCCCGTCCCTGCCCTGCCTCCCTCCCTCCGTCCCTCCCCGCAGTCTCGGGGTGCCCATGGCTATTGCAGGGCGCGGAGTGGGTCCGGCGCCGGGGGCACTTCTATGGGGAGGAAAATTTTTTCTTCTGTCCGTGGTGACGCTCGCTTGGGCTGGAGACGGACCACAGAGGGTTCCTTCTGCGAAGTACCTCGACAAAGCGGAGGCGTTGGAAAAGTAGGGAGGATGCTTTGGGCACTCTGGGATTGCACAGCCGGGAACTTCTCCCGCGATATCTTCTGCACCCCAGAGAAGGCACATGACAGGGACCGAGGCAGGGTAAACCCAGCCGCCTCTATTTCCCCTGAGCCGGGAAATCCCAGAAACAGCTGTTTTTATTTCCGCTGAGCCTGGAAGTGTCGCTCACGGAAGGGAGTGGGGTTTAAAACCGAGGGCTCTGTGAGAGAAGGAAAGGAAAGCCAAAAGCTGTGTGCGAAGGGAGTTGTCGGGAGCGGCCTGCGGGGGTCTCTCACGGCTTGGGCAGGGGCCCTCCCGCCCAGCTCCGTGGCCGCGCAGCCGGTGCCCGCACTCCCCACGCGTGTGCGCAGCTGCTTACTCCCCGCGGGGGTTTCGGCCCGGGCCCAAGCTAGGGGCGGCTGCCGGGGAGAGGTGCCCGTTCCCTATGGACACGGTTCTGCAGCACTCTTTAAATGTCGTTTTCCCGGAGTTTATACAGCTCCGTCACAAATTCCTGCCTGCACGAAGGACTGAGCCGAAACTGCGGCGGATCTCGGCCAGGCCCCCGCGCACGGGGGGAACCTCGCGCCCCGTGAAGCCAGCTGACATTTGTCTTCTAATTGTTCACCGTGCTGTCCGTGGCAGCGATCCAGAGGTTAGCTATTGAATCTCTTCCTAAAAAGTCCTTTCCTGGAGGAGAAGGAGCCCAGCCGGCTTTGGCTTCCAAAACATGTCCCGAAAAGGGGGGCCGCGAGCTCGTGTGAATCCCCTGCTCTTTCTTCCAGCGCCCCAGACAAAACCAGCCTAACCAAGCGGACAGCGTTGGGCTCTTTTCCCTGCGATTCCACTTTGACGGTGCCAACTGCAACTGGTGGCCAGCTGGGTCTCTGTGCAGAAGTAAATTAACTGGAAAGCCTCAGTCGGTGCTGCGGTGAACTGGAAAAGGGGCCGGGGACCGCCGGAGCACTGGCGGCAGCCCGGGGCACACGGGAGGGCGCGGGCAGGGGCCGGGCCGGGCTGCTGGGGAGCGGGGCCGGCGGAGCGGCCGCCGGGGAACGGGGCTGAGGGTGCCGGGCCGAGACCCCCGGCCGGGCTCCGGCGGATCCCCACCCCGGGGATCCGGACCCCGCGGTATTTTGGTTTCTCTCCCGCCGCCCCGCAAAACCCGCGGGGATATGGTAACGGCGTGAGCCGGCAGGGCCGAGGCAGCTCCCTGGCAAACGACCGGCCTTTCTCTTCCTGCCTTTACAACCAGTCGGGAAAGATTTCGGGGGGAGGGGGTGGGGGGTGGGGGGAGTGTCGGTGGGCGATGGGCACCCCCCGGTACCCCGGCCAGGGAGAGCCGGGGCAGCCGCGCCGAGGCAGCCGCAGAGCGCCGGGCTCGTTCCCCCCTCCCGGCCCCGGCATTGTGTAAGCCAAAAGAGGAAAAAACCCTGCTCTACCTTTTTCCTTTCTTTTCCTTGTTTAGAAAATTATTCCCAAATTTATTTATTTATTTATTTATTTCCTCCTGAATAGTTGGCCCTTTTTCTCTCTCATATCAGCGATTCTGTTTGCTCTGTTGGTCCTTGGAAGAAAAAAAAAAGAAAAAAAAAAAAAAAAACGATTGTTTCTGGACTGTTTAGATATGGAAATGATCGCGTCAGATAATGGGTTTCAATTTAAACCAGTTCTCGTATTGGGTCTATTTGTTCTAGACACTTAGCCGGGCTCTTATTTTATCCACTGTTTTCTTCTTGGAAAGCGGTTTATTTCCCATAATAATGGTAACACTCTGCCGTTAATAAAGCCCTGCGTCGCCCGCCTCTGAGAAAGTTGAAACAACCTAATATAGGCTGAGTGGCCGGGTGGAAACTACCTGCCCGCTCACGTCCCCAAACAGCCAGCGGCTTGTTTTATTTGTATCCTTCTTGAGTTCCCACAGCAAAATAGTCAACCTCCAATCTTTAAAAAAAAAAAAAAGCTCAAACAACAAAAGTCTTCAAATAACCGAACAACAACAAAAATTTTTTGTTGTTTCTCAGTAGTAAGGTTATCTCTTATCGTTTTTTCCTCCCCTTTTCCGTGGTTTCATTATTTAATCTCTGATAAAATGAGGTTATCTGTACCCTTTAGTAAAGGCAGCAGACGTCTTTAAACTGGTTTAATTGATTTATCGTTTTGTTGTTTTGTTTGTTTTTTTTTTTTTAACAGAAAGTGCATTACATTTAACTGGTCTTGCAAAGGGCTTTTCTTCTCTTTACAAACCGAATTATTTTTAATATAAATTAATAAATGTTAAGATGCTATATCACGATATATCATCGTTATTAGCTTAAAAAAAAAGAAAAAAAACAATTTACATTCTCTAGTATTCCGTATGATACAAAAAAAACACACTTTAAATTCAAATACAGCAACTAAATGAATTTTATACTTTGACTGACAGTGGTTGTGACAATTCCCACCAGCTACTTTTTCAACGCGCGGTTGATTGGAAACGGTGTAAATGAAAGCAAACTCTGTCCCTCCGCCCTCTCCCCCCCCCCCCTCCTTGCACGACGACCGCAACAGAAAGTGTTTCAAAAATACTAATAAATAGCACGCGGGGCCGCTGCAGTTTCGGCCCGAGGGAGGCACCGGTGGCGGCCACGGCGGCTTTTTCCTCGGCGGTGCCCCCGGTGCTGCCGGAGAGCGCGGGGCGGGCGGGACGGCTGCGCCCCCGGCCCCCGCTGTACAAAGAAAAAAAAAAAAAGAATGTATATTACATTTTAAATATTCACAGTAAGGAACGCCTATGGTCGCGGTGACTCACGGTTTATTTACACAGAGCCGGCAAAGACGCGGCCGCCGCACGGCGGGGAGCGGGGCCGGGGTCGGGCCAGCCCCGCCGCTCCCCTCCGCCCGCCACCCTACAACAACAACGCGCGGCGCGGGGGACCGGGCGCGCCCGCCGGGGCCCGCTGCCCGCAGTCTTCTCTGCTCTCCCTCCGGCGTCTGCTCCTCCGCCCGGGCGCGTAGAGTCTAGAAAAATAGATCTGTACATCTCCGAAAGCGGCGGAGGGCGAAGCAGGCTAGACGGAGGCCTCCCCCTCCGGGGCATGCAGCAACAGCCCGCCGCCCCCCGGCTTGTGTTTCTTCAGGAGCTGCGTTATCTTCTCATCGTCCGAATTGGGGTCCAGGGGCTTGTTGTAGTCATCGTCCTCCTCCTCGTTCTCCGAGGCGCCCTTCAGCCGCTCCGTCTCCGAGTCCTGCTTCTTCTTTGCCGTCGCCATCTCCGCCGCGTGCTTCTTCCGCCACTTGGTCCGTCGGTTCTGGAACCAGACCTGCCCCCGCCGCCACCGTCACCATCACGGCACGGCCACCTGCGGCGGCTGCGCCGGGCCGCTCCCGCCCCGCTGCCCGGTCAGTCCCCGTCCCCGGCGTGCGGCAGCGATTTCCGCTTCGCCGCCCTTTGGGCAATTTCGCCACAACGAAAGCGGCCGATCCCCGCGGCGCCGCGCTCCCGGCCCGGCGCGGGCCCCCCCAGCGCGGGCCCACAGCCGCCCCCAGCTCCCCCGAGGCTCGCGTGGGCCCGGGCGGCTCCCGGCCATCCTGTCTGGGGCGGAGAAACGCGCATTTGGGGCCGATGCCTTTCCCAGCCCCCCTGGCCCGCCAGACGTATTTACTCTCCGGCAGGGCGCTGCCAGCGGAGGGGGGCATTTTCATTGTAGAAGCTGCAATAATTTATTCGCAGCCATCGGGACGTATTTGCTGTGACAAAGGAGGCAGTGCAGATCAGACTGAAAGCGTGAGCACCGCCGAGGGGCCCCTCTGGCCCAGTCCACCAAGAAAACGCCTCTGCATGTTCTCGGGGAGCTCAGCCCGCTCTCCAACCCCTCACACCTCCGCTTTGCCCAAAGCACAGAGTTTTTAACCAATACGTAAGAGTGCGGGTGCGGCAGTGCGACACCCTAACATCCCCCTTTCCCGGCTTTCCCAGGATGCTGGCCACCCCCATGGTGTTCAGAGCTTCTCAGTCTTGCTTGGGTTTGTTTGGTTCAATTTGATTTGTTTTAAAAATGCTTTAAAACTACTTTCTCGGCCCCGCAGTAAGGCAATAAGGGGAGAAATGCCGGTGGTTGCCGGGGAAGCCCTCGCCGTGTGCCCGCGGGCTCGGCCACGCCAGCCCGCAGCATCTGCGGCTGGTTCAGACGGGACCCCGTTTCGCGGTGGGGCCCTTTTGTTCCCCGCTCGTCCAGCCCCGCACCACTCGGTGCGTGAGCCATTGCTCTCACCTTTACTTGGCTCTCCGTCATCCCCAGGGAATACGCCAGCCGGGCTCGCTCCGGGCCCGCCAGGTATTTCGTCTGTTCAAAAGTCTTTTCCAGAGCGAAAATCTGCTGGCCAGAGAAAGTGGGTCTTGTATGTTTTCTCTTTCCGTCCTTATCCAGCAAAATTGAGCCTTGATCTGGCGAAGGGAGGGGGGGGAGAGAAAGGGAAGGCAGGGACAGACAAGTTAATCTACGGATTTGGGAAAGCGCTTCACTCTCAAGCGGCCCCAGGGGACGGAGGGGTCTCTACGCGGGGGGTGCGTGTGTAAGAAAACTACTGCCTAAGCCAAGCGACGGCTCTGGCCCTTCGGCTCGCCTTGATTATTTTTCCTTTGAGGATCAAAAATCTGAGCGGGCAAATTATACATATTTTTTTTTAAAGCCGCGGCCGGTGCGAGCGGGTGGTAGCAGAAAGTCCTGCTCGGGGAAAGTTTGTGCGCGCCCCTAAGGCCAACCCCGGCCCCGAGAGTCCCCAGCAGCGACGGCGGCAGCGCGGCTAATTTCCCCTCGGAGGGTTTCGCTTTTCGCCGGCGATAATGGGCGACATATTAGAGAGTTTTGAGCTGACCGAGGGGACGGAGAAAGCAAAATGAACTTAAGAAACGAAAACAAATCGAGGCAAAGCCAGCCCCCTCGGCTACGGCCGGGCCCTGAGTGGAGGGGCAGAAGGGTCTCGCAGCGATGCCAGGGCGCCGGGACTCCCTAGCGCGGGGAGCGGATCCCACCGTGGCTCCCCGCGCCCTCTCCCCCTGCTGCTCCGCGGCGCTGGGTACTCACGGGGGGCGCAGGCGAGGCGGGCGTCCCTCCACGGCGGGCTCTGCATCACCCCCGGCCAGAAGATCGGCGTCCGGCCGGGCAGCTCGGCCAGCGGCTTGGGGTAGCGCCCGGCGGCCACGGCGGCGGCGGCGGCGGCGGCCCCAGGGCTGAAGTAGAGGGCGGGCGGCGGCGGCGGCGGAGGGCTGAGGCTGCCGAAGCGGGGCAGCCCGGCCAGCAGCCCGGCGGGCGCCGCCGAGGAAGCGGAGGGCGAGGCGGAGGCGAGCGCGGCGCCCGGCAGGGGCATGGAGGGCCGGCTGAGGATGTCGTTGATGCCGTGCGGGGTGGCGGCCGAGAGCTGCGGCGGGGCCGTGCCCAGCGCCGAGAGCCCGCCCGCGGCGGCGGCGGAGGCGGCGGGCGCCTTGAGGCCCGGGGAGCCGAGCGGCGGCGAGGGCGAGGCGGAGGCGGGCGAGGCGGAGGCGGAGGAGGAGGAGGCGGGCCCGGCGGGCAGGGGTACGCGGGGTACAGCGGTGCCTTCATCTCGGCCATGCTGTGCAGGGCGGCCAGCGGCGGGCTGCCCAGCAGGAAGGCGCCCTGCCGGGGCGCGCCGTCCATCTGCCCCAGCGCCAGCATCCCCGTGCCGCCGCCGCCGCCGGCCCGGGGCGGGGGCCCGGACGGCCCCTAGAGCCGCGGGGCCCCGGCGGCCGGCCCGGGGGTGCCGCCCGCACCGGCGACGCGCATCCAGCCCGCGGGGGCCGCCGCCTCTAGCGGGGAGCTACGCGCCCGAGCGGCGGCCCCGCCGTCCCGCTGGGCATCGGGGCTGCGCCTCGGCGGACGCTGCCGGGGCGGAAAGCGGCGGTGCTGTCGGACGGCGGCTGTACGCGTGTCTGCGCAGCGGCCGTGCGCCCACACCGATGGACCGCGGCTCCCGCTGCCCGCCAGCGGCCGGGGGCTCACAGCGGCGCGGGGGCTGCGTTCGCTGTCCCTGCCTCCTCCCCGGCGCCCCGCATGGCTCCCGGCGCGGTTCCTGGCGGCTGCTGTCGGGGCTGCGGGCGCGGCTCGGGGCGCACTGCCGCGCCGCCCCGCTCCTGCCTCCTTTAGCGGGGGCACGGCCGGCAGCGGGCGCGGCGGCGGCGGCGGCGGCGGGGCGGGGGCGGGGCGGCTGCCGGCCCTGCCCACCCGCCCGCGCCCGCCCTGCCGCCAACTTCGGGCTCGCCCGGCTCCCCTCTCCTCTCTTCTCCTGGCTTTTCTTTTATTTCCCCCTCTTCTCCTTTTCCCCTCTCCTTTTCCTTTCAATTTTTCTTTTCCCTCTTTCCTCTTCTTTATCTTTTCCCTTTTCCTCCCCTTTGCCTCTCTTTCCTTTCCCTTTTCCCTTCCTTTTACAATTCCCTTTGTTTACCCTTTTTCTTTTCCTGTTTCTTCTCCACCTTTTTCTCTCTTTTACTTTCCTTTTTTGCCTCTCATTTTTTCTCTTCTTTTTTCCTTTTCTTTCTTGCTTTCCTTTTTCCTCTGTTTTTCTTTTCTCTTTTATGTTTTATTTTTACTTTTTAATTGTAATTTCTTTTTCTACATTTGATTTCTTTTTCCTTTACTTTCTCGTTTCCTTTTTTTTTTCTCTCTTTCTTTTTTTTTTCTTTTCTTTATTTCTCTGTTTCCCCTCATTCCTTTTTTATTTTCTTTTTCTCTCCTTCTTCTTTCTTCTTTCCTTCTTTCTTTCATTTAATTTCTTTCTTTTCCCTTTCTTTCTTTTTTCTTTCTTTCTTTCTTTCTTTCTTTCTTTTTTTTTCTTTCTTTCTTTCTTTCTTTCTTTCTTTCTTTCTTTCTTTCTTTCTTTCTTTCTTTCTTTCTTTCTTTCTTTCTTTCCTTCCTTCCTTCCTTCCTTTCTTCCTTCCTTCCTTTCTTCCTTCCTTTCTTCCTTTCTTCCTTCCTTCCTTTCTTCCTTCCTTCCTTCCTTTCTTTCTTTCTTTCTTTCTTCCTTCCTTTCTTTCTTTCTTTCCTTCCTTCCTTCCTTCCTTCCTTCCTTCCTTCCTTCCTTCCTTCCTTCCTTCCTTCCTTCCTTCCTTCTCTCTCTCTCTCCCTTTCTCTCTCTCTGTCTCTCTTTTTCCCTCTCTCTCTCCCTTTCTCTCTCTCTGTCTCTCTTTTTCCCTCTCTCTCTCCCTTTCTCCCTTTCTCTCTCTCTGTCTCTCTTTTTCCCTCTCTTTCTCGCTTTCTCTGTCTCTCTCTTTCTTGGGAGCGACTCCAGAGAGCAGAGCCGCTCGAGTCCCGGTCGGCCGGGCCTGCCCCGGCGTTTCCTTGGGATGCGGGAGCTGTGACCTGACTCGGTCCTTCCCGCGCGCCTCTGGGCCGTGTGGATGCTCTCAGTCCCCGCTGGAACTGTTGGTGTTGGTGCCCGGTGCTGTACCCCCGAAGCTCCCGGTACCAGCGACCCCCTGGACACTCGTGCCCGGCACCCCCGGCTGCTCACGGCAATTCCCGTAGCCTAAGGCTGCGAGGGGAAAAAAATCCTATTTGTCCCCTAAAGAGTATTCCACGGAAGAGTGATGCAAAATCACCCTGAACAATTTTTACCCTTATCTGTTATCTGTGCCCGTGTGTTGTACCTGTGAGGAACTTTATTTTCCTCGAGCGTGGAAAAACGGGACGATGTGAAAATTAATTTTATTTTAATTACGAATCTTAGCTAAAGCGCAGGCACGTTGGTCCTCTACCTGCAACGATGTTTCCTTCTATTTCTAAATAATCCTTTGTTGCTCTGAATTGTTTTAGTTTAAATTATAAATCTGCTCAATACACTCGGAGAAAGGGCGCGTAGGATCTTGCCTCGCCTTGACTTGGAGCAGCCACACTAAGGGCACCTCCGGGAAGCTCGAGTTAAACCTCCGAGTCTGATTTTTTTTTTTTGTCCTCTTGTCACTTCGCAAATGTTCCAAAAGAAAAACCAAAGAAGTGCTTTCCTGCTGGTTTCAGAGAAGCCAGCGAGCGCTCGGCCGCGGCAGCCCCGCACGGCCGGCCCCGCAGCCCCGGCGGCGCCCAGGCTCAGCTCCGGCAGCGGTCGTGGAGAGGGGGGAGCCGCCTCTCAAAGAGAGACCGATTTGCATTTGAATTAGGGGGGAGAGAAATGCTAAACCGCTTTTGTAAGTGCTGAGGCAGGCGCGGAGCGGCCCCGCTGCGTGTCCAGCACCCAAGGGAGCCTCTTTTCCTCCCTCCTGCCGAGGAGACGGTGCAGGGGCAGGGGCTCTCCCCCGGCCCGGACTCACTGCCTCCCTCCTCGCAGCGTCCCAAGGGAACTCTGCCAGGGCCGGGCATCGGCAGCGGCGGCAACTTCGGCCGCGGGTCCGCGCTGGCGCGGGGGGAAGCGGGCCCTGAGCCCGCAGCGCGGTCCTGCCGGGCCGGCCCGAGCTGCGGCACCGCCCGGGGCTGTGCGGGCAGCGGGCGCTGCCAGCCCCGCTCTCGGCCCGACGGTACCGGCGGTACCGGCCCTTTCCCCTCGCTCCGCGCCTCTTTCCCGGCCCGGCCGGGAGTTCGCCGCCCGGCACCTCTCGGCTTGTCTTCCAGCGGAAAGCAAAACAAAACAATCCCTCCAGCACAAGAGGTTTTCCTCCTTTTCTACTGTAAGAAAGTGATGGCATATTGAAAAAACCGAGTGTTTATTTGGGGGTCTCCTCGTGAAACTTCTCTCCTAAAGATAGCATCGCAGATGGGATGGCGCCCATAGGGCTGCCCTTGCATGAGAAACGGATTCAAAAGCAGACACCAGAATTATCTTCTCTCTGTCTTTAACAACCGAAATATTCGAAAATATTAATATTTGGTTCCTTTACCATACTCAGCTTCTGTTTTCCCCAAGCTAGGGCAGTCAGTCCCTAAGCTAAAGTAGTGAGGCAAAGTAACTCGGGAGGCAGCCGGGGCTGGGCTGCGCCGCTCAGCAGCTGAGCAGCGGGTGGGGGACACCGTGAGCACCCCAGGCAGCGGTGGGGGTGAAAACCACCCCAGCAACAAACTTCACTAACAGGGTGAGCAAGCCGCAGTCTGGGAACACCGCAGCCGAAGCACTCTTTGAGCAGATGGGGTTACTGACCGGACCCGCTGCAGCCGGGGCTGCTCGCCGATACCCGGCTGCATTTCACCACTTCCACGGGCTCTCATCGTAAGCGCTTCGCCGCTTCAAACAGAGCAACCATCAAGTCCAGTAAGGAAAGAGAGAGCAGCCGCCAGGGCGAGCGCGGGGTGCGGGCGGAGAGGAGGAGCGAGCGGCGAGCCGGAGGGTGCAAAGCCGCGAGGGGAGAGCAGCTCCCTCAGAATCCCATCGGGGCCTCGGGGAAGTAGCCCGCAGAGCCCCGGGGACGGCAGGGTAGCAGGGACAGTGGGGTCCCGGGCTGCGAGGGGCGGGGGCTGGGGGCAGGGAGGGGCTGAGCTGCGATGGGGAGCCCGGCCTCCCCGGGAGGAAGTAAAGAAGACGTGTGAATGAATTCACAGGTACACAGGAGAAGCGTTATCAAAAAAAAAAAAACAAACAAACAAAAAAAAAAAAGGCAAAAAAAAAGAAAAAAAAAAGAAGCTGTTTTGCTCGTTCGAGGCGTAGGAAGTTCGAGTGCTGGGGCAGCTATGCCTCCAAAATTCACTTCCACCAGAATGGTCCCAGCGTATCTGAAAGGGAAAAAAAATACCCCAACCAAACCATAAGGACACCTAAAATTAAAAGGTCGAACGTGCTTTGGCATTGCAGGGTCAGATGTTCTTCAAGCTGACGAGACAGAACCCGCGCTGCAGCATCGTGCCGCCCGCGGGTCCAGCTGCCCAGAGCTCTTCCAGCCCCCAACAGCAGAGACAGTGAACCCCACCTTGCCCAGCTCTTTCCCTAAAATAAGTCATCGTGGCTGTGACAGGAGCCTGTCTGAACTAAATGAAGCAGTCGCTTTATTTAGCAAATAAAATATTTTGCCACTACCATATGTTCCTCATTGCAAGCAAGCAGCCCGTTATTTTCCTAAAGTGGTGGATAGGTATATAGACACCTTTTTGTTGTAACAGCACTGTAAAGCCATTGAATCATTTGTTGTCTGCCCTACATCGTGGGAAGGAGCTGAGCCAGGAAAGCATAATGTTCTTCTGGGCGCTAATTCGAACTCTTAATCAAGATCTGATTACCAAAAAGGAAGACAGAACATAAAAACGCTATAAAGATTGAATTTTTTTTCTATCTTGGCCATAACTCACCCCACAAATGTGTCCATTATGACATTCACTCTAGCGGGAAAATTGTGATGTTGTTGCAAGATTCCCTACAGCAGAGCTGCTGCCAATGATGATGAATAATCTCGGTCCATATGCTAGCTCTATACATCTCTACAGCACCAGCCTGCTCTCATCCTCTTTCTGCTTCCTCAAAAACATGGAATATTTGAAGAACAGTAAAAGTTAATTAAAAATAGTTAATAGGTTAATCAGACTTGGTCTTATATTTATCTAATGCAGAGCACTGATTCTTTAGTGATGTAGCCTAAGGCATTACCTCGAGCCAAGAAAATGAATCAGACATTTAATGGAGATGTGGAAACGGAAATTTCTTGTAAGACTACAAAATCGGATGCCAATAATACACTAAAATATAATAAATTTATCATTAAAATTCCACGCATGAAATACCATCCTGTGTCCTCTTGCTAGGCGATAAACTGAGACGAAGCTGGCCAGAAGAATTTTCAGGAGACGGTCCTTTGGGTACATCTCACCTGCTTTTTAGCATTCTTGTTCCAGAGTGTCTACCCGCAGACCTCGGGTGACAGCTTAGGTCAGAGGCGTCACTTAGCGGGAGATCCCACTGCGGACTCTCTGGGCTGCTTTTCAGAGCGCCAAGGACCATGAAACGCTGCCAGCTCTCTCTGGGGGTGTTCTGGCCTCGCCCTGGGACTGGCACCGCTCTGGGTTACTTACTTGTGACCGCGCAGGAATGGTTTGTGCGGGGAGCGGCTTTCCCCCTCCAGCCGGTGGCGGATGCTGCGAGCTCTGCCTTCCCCGGGGCTTCCAGTCCCTTCTGAGGACACGCTCTCGTCACTTTGCCGCGCTAACGCTGTGGTCCGCGCATTCTGTCCCAATTTCTCTTTGCATTTACACTGAAGCGTATCCAGAGTAACTGGGAGCGGAGGCTGAGACTGAGTGGGAACAGGACACGGTCATTGCCTTTTAAAAACAGCTGCAAAGAGGAGGCTGTTGCAGGCTGCTGCCTGCACTCACCTCTGTTACCACTTCAATATTTCTTTTGCTTTTCTTAAGTGAAATGCTCAAGCATTTTCCGTGTCCTCAGGAAGGCAAAATATTTTTCTCGTTTCTGGAACATTGAGAATATTTGCTGCTGAAACGGAGTAGTTACTTTTACTTTTGATTTGTGATCGTTGGTTCAGCCTGACCCCTGCTGGGGGAAGCTGGGAGGAGAGGATTACAAGCGCAGAGAGTCCGTCCAGAATCCACAGGTTCACCGGAGACCATTCCTGGCGCAGTTCTGTTCCGAGACCCATTCCCACGCCAGGCCCATGCCCTGCTCAGGCTCTGCCCACACTGCACGCTCCCCTCTGGGCAATACAAGCCTTACCTGAAGTTTGTCCAGCTTCCACCTCCAGGACCTGTCACCACCTCCACTGTTACACTGTGCTGTAGAAACATCACACACCGATTCAATGTGGCCACAGAGGTCTCCTGCAGGTGCACCCACCTCTCTGCTGGTATCCTGGCTCAAAGCCCTGCTAGCAGCAGCCCTGTGGCATTACTGATTACCAGCCCTCCGTCTAGCCTAATTAGTGCACAACAGATTTCTCAACATTCCCATATTTGTGTATTCCCGTGTGGTGCTCCTAAACACTGCAGCCAGCACAGATGTGCCCGTGATGTGACCTGGCACTCAGACAAGGCATTTCCCTCCAACTTGCTAAGGACCAAAGTCCTTGTGGCAGGGATGGCCCTTCTCTCCACCTGGGAGCAGCAGCAATGGGACTGCTGCTGCCTCTGCACACCTCAGTCTGTGGTGTGGTGGCTGGTGAGAGGCCTCCTTCACTTCCAGTTGGGAATTCTGTGGGGACTGGATGCATGTAGCCAATCAGCCCCAGGCAAAGAAACTATTTTGGAAACCTGCTGCAAACAGTGATGCCAAAGTGTGCCTGCCATAGGCCAGGTGTGCAACAGCAGGGGCAAGAAACACTGGCGCTCCATCTCCTTCATTCATCTTTGCCTAAGGGCTGTGAAGGTGCCACTCTTCCGAAGTTACCTTCCTTTTCCCTTCCATTGAACATTCTTCTTCCCCCCTCTGCAGTGTGTGTGCACACGAGATGTGGACAAAGACATCAGTTTAAATCCAGCAGAAGTTCACCCATCACCCCCCAGCCCTGGCTGACCAGTTGAACCTCCCAAGCACTTGCAGGACAGTGAGTGCCCCCACAACTGCTGGATATGGATCTAGGCACTGCCCTGGCATCCAAGTGAGGGATTTCTTGATGTGGATAACCACATACACTCTATGGCTAAAACTAATGTCTGGCTTTACTTCAGTTCCATATTAGCAGCAAAACTGTATGGAAATCTAATTGGCAAATCTGGAGCTTTTATGCAGTTTCTTTCACTCTGTGAGACAAATATATGTACACTAGGCCATCGCTGCTATTGATCTTCAAGCAGCCCCACCACGGGAATGAGCAGCGAGAGCTTTGCTTAGGAGCTGTTGGCACAGGGTGGGCCAGTGTCAGGGAACTGAAAATCATTAAACTCATGATCTAAATGGGGGTGGGAGGGGGAAAGCAGTGCGACGGCTATCATTATGTGCATAATTTTATGATTCTTAGAAAATCATATTCAGCATTTTCCATCTCATCAAAGGCTGACAGGGTCGCATTGATTAGCAGATTCAGCCCAAAGGATGGAGAAAACCACTGATAGCGGTATACTTCGTACCACGACTTTGTTTAAGAAAAGATCTTGCTTTCTCCGTTTCAATTTCAGTGTAACCGGAGCGAGCCGAGGAATATCGGCGGTGTCGGGAGCACGGGGAGCTCGGGGAGCGGGGCTGGGACGCCGTGCCGCCCGGGGAGCGCCCGGCGATTCTGGGGCTGGTTCCCGGCCCTGCCGTGCTCGCTCCGGCAGCTCCACCTAGCGCTCGCCGGCCGCTGGAAACCACAGGAAGCTACAAATCTGTTCGTGCAGTCAGGAAGGAGAGTGTGCCTGCCTGCCCCATGCCAGGGGTGGCTGTGGTGCAGTAATGGAAGGGGCAAGAGCATCTCCCTGGATGGGTCAGGGCTGGAGCTTCACTTTTGGTGTGCAGAATTCCTGCCTTTGGAACAGAACAGCCTGGAGCACAACAGCCTGGCAGTACACTGAGCAGCAGGAAAGAGTTGCTTCCCTCCCTCCCTCCTTCCCTCCGAAGGTGCGGTGCCATCCAGCCCTGCAAACTCCAGCTCACTGGCCGCAGCAGCAGCGTGGGGGTTTGTTAGAGGTAATTGCGAGTGCTGTGCTATAGACTGAGGGGATGTGGCGGCTTCTGTCAGGCTCCACCCCATTCTCTGGCAGAGATGAAGTGCTGCACACGGCAGGCGCAGCAGGCTCACAGCTGGGGATGATCCTGGGCAGGGAAGCGCGGGATGGCTGGACCTGCTCTCCAGAGGTGTGAAGGAGCTGCTGAGGAAGCAGGAAAACCGCTGCTCAGATTTTTCTGTAAGAAGCTGGATCCTTAGGGGAACTGTTTAGTGTTTTAGGGTTTTTCCCCCCTTGCTTTTCCCTCTCTAGTGAAGGATCAGAAATGTAGACTACTAAAAAGCCTGCATCCAGAAGGGGCAATTGCCCACTGTGAGAGTTTGAATCCCAGTTCTTGCCTCAGTTTGCAGTGGCAATGTCAAGAACTGCTGGGATAAAGCATACTACTGTTTTTTGCCCGACAGAGGAAACTGTCATTTTTCTACATGTTTCTCAGTCCTCTCTATCAGCTCTTGCTCTGATTACATTCACACTTTCCTTTTCATCTCTCACAACCAGTGATGTCAAGTCATGTTGTGCAGCTTGCATGAACCTCTAGTGGCACTGGGGACAGGACAGCAGGGAATTCTTGGCTGTAATAAGATACCCAGGTAATTTTTCCAGTACTATGTTTGGCTATGTGACATGAGGGCATGAAGGATGCTGTTCAGAAAGCACCATGCTGGTACAGCAGCTGGCTAAAACCAAGTCTTCTTGTGCTGGCAAACAGGGAATTTCTTTAGTTTGCAATTACATGAAAAAAAATACCTGGATCAGAGAGTGAGTGAGCCTGAAGATATGGTTCTGGACTTCTTTCTCTTGTTTTGGCTATACACTGCAGACATTTGTCTGGCACAACAATAGAAGCAGTAGAAAACCCCTTGCTATTGTTGCTTTCCATTCCCATTTTGGGTCCTGCTCTTCTGGCAGTAGCTGACTGAGGACCAGCCAGTTTGGTCACAGCCCCCAAAAGAGCTGAAAATGCTGAAAGGTGGAACTGATTCCTCTTTTGAGCAACTAGTACCCATTCCTCCTGGTGTTACAGGCCCCTCCTTCTTTGTGATCAAGGCAGGCAGCCAGCTGGAGGGCTTGGGGGACAGGCAACACAGATGGAGCCTGGATGCCTTTGCCCATTTAGCACACAGAGCAAGTCTCTAGAAGAAGCTTTCCAGGATCAAGTGCTTTCCCAATAAATCTGGCATTTTCAGGTAAGAAAAAGAGGAATATGAAGAACTTCATGGGAGCTGCTTCTGCATGTACTGGTGACTTAGGGAGAAGGAAAAGTGATATCAGAAATGGGAGTGCTGTGGCTTATATCCAAAAGTCACTGGTCAAGATTTATTGAGAGGCTTTCAACCACAAACCTGGAAACACAGAGAACAAAAGAGAATAGGCCATAAGTCTCCGTCTTTTGAAGCTCACTTTGTCTTCACTCTTCACCTACAGGGAAGATGCTTCTCTCAACAGGTATCTCCCTAGTAAAAACCTCAGGTTCTCATGTAACACAGTTCCAGTGCACAGGATTTGGAAAAAGATGGAAAGGATGTATAACCAGCTGGTAATTTCTAGGGTATTTTTACAGCTATACCACTGGAAGGTAACTTCCAGAGAATGCTCCTAAGTGAATATGTAGGAGGACCTTTGGAAAGTACAAGATGTACTTCAGTCTGAAGACTACCACAGCAAAGTGGCAGCAAACCAAGACTTTACAGGGCAACCTTTGCAGATCGTGACTGTAATACTTGGCTTAATTGCATCCTGTCACTGCTCACCACTTATAAAATACACTCTGAGTGGGCCATAATGCTCCTCCTGTCCCTTGAGATAAGATAGTTAGATGGTATTGCTGGCAAAACAGAGTGATATTTCATAAACTGCTAAAAATCAGTGGTGATATGCCTGATCATACCTTAGATGAACTTTTCTCATGAACTGAAATGTAATAGAGTGGGTAATACAGGAGCTCAATTAAATGAAATTATATGAAACATTGAAAGCAACACAAATAGGAGGGGAGCAAATCCAGTGACAGAGAGCAGAGATAAGTGCAAGCTGTGCTCCGTGCACCACAAATCCAGTAAAGAGTAAATACCTCCTGTGGAAGTTACTCTAACCTGAGATTGGGAGATATTGCTGGAACTGTCAAAGAGCTTTTGCCTCGGCCTAAGATGGCAAAATTCCCACAGATGGGACCAGGGCTCAGCCCCATATGTGGCCTGAGGGGGAGCATGTGAGTGTTGCCAGATGATAAAATGGGGATTGCTCATAGTGTGGTAGAAAAGCACTTTCCCTGAGAGTCTGTCCATCAGAGAGCATTGTGGTCTGCTCAGTTACATAGGAAAAGCCAGAGCAACCTGGGATGGAGGAGGGCAGTGGAGTTTGGGCGCAAACATGGCTGCCTTGATGTCATACAGAAGGGATTATCTCTTGCAGGCAGTTGTGGTGTTAAGGCTGGTGCCAACCATATATGTGTTAACATAAATGGTCTCCACCTCCAGGGAAACTGCTGGGAAGTGGCACTGGGCACAATCATTTTCCTGGCCAAGTTTCTCCTGACAAGGAGGTGTTGCCAGACAGAGTGATGGGAGCTGTGTAGGAGGCAGTCACTCTCCTCTTCCTCCTGCCCTTCCTGCTGCAGGCTGTGCATTAGGGCTCCTGACCTTGTCCTGTGAGGGATGAGGTGTTCCAGCACCCCCTGAGTCTCCCCCAGGCTGGCACCTGAAGGTGCTGGGGAGCTACTGTGCATGGGGTCACCTGAAAAGCTGATGTGTATCCACTGAGGCCTTTTGAAAAGCATCTTTGCAACTTCTTGAACAATGGTTTGCTCTTCAGGCCTGCCCAAGGCACGCAGAGGGTAAGCTAGTTTCTGCAAATACTTTAGACTTAATTTGTTGGGGGACAGCTGATTCTGCCAGTGCTACATTTTGTGGGACTTGACTAGAATGGAGCCAGCTCCTCTATTTTCTCTGGCAGCCACCTGTGTTTGACAGAGTGGTGCCATTTGTCCCTTTAAACAATCCAGTGGTTACCCCTTTAGCCTTTTTCAGCTGGAATTGTAAACATACAGTCCTTACCCCTGCCAAGTCTGTTCCCTCATCAGACTTGTCTCCACCTTTTTCCGTGCCCATATCTCCTTGCAAAAAGAAGAGTTGCAAGTTATGGCATTCCAAAAGGAGGTTTGTATGACAAGAAGGAATCTGCATGGATAATATAACACACAGTGCACGTGCGATTGCACAAGGAGGGTGTGTTGCAATTTCATGGCATGTTCAGACAGCCTCAACAAGCTCAAGAGTTAATTTCACGTCTAATGCAAAAACAGCAGCAGCAGCTTGCCAAGCACCCTCCACAAATGCACAAATGAACCCTGGTTTGGTTTCTTTCTATTTTTTGGAAAAAGCATGACCATCCCTGGGATTATGATAGGAATAAAGGAAAAAGAATAACTCAGTAGCTGTGCAATACTCAGTCACTTGGACCAAACAGAAGGTGACAGCTGCCTAGGGCAAAGGTTCCTGCTGCCAGAGCTTTCACAGTGGTCACTAGATTATGTTCCTCAGACTCTGGTGCATAACTTGGAAATAATGAGGTCAGTTTGTTTTGTTGCTTTGTTTTTTCTGGCGTACAAGTGGCCTATTTTATAAAGTTCAAATGTACAACTAATGAGCAAATAGTCAACCACAAATGCCACAGACTACGAGGTTTTTATGCCAGACTAGCAAATAAAAACAGATTACATGACATATTAACTAAACACAAAAGAACAATTCAGTGCTGTCAGTAGATTTAAATTACTAAAATATAGATATGTATGCTCTCTTCAGGATGCCTTGGCAAAGTATCACTGGCTTTTGACCCCTGTTAAACCCAGTAAGACAGTATTACAGCTCATGCTCTATTCATTTAAAGGGGGGGGAAGCAGCCTCATACAAGCCCATATTTCAGTGCAGCTTTCCCTTTTTCTAGCATCTGAGTCTAGAGCCTAGAGCTGGAGGGGGATTCATCCCAGAGTGCACAGGTTGTGTAATAACGAGCTTCTGACCTGGAATTTCAGCTTTAAGCATATCCTGAACACCTGGGCTCCCATGCACTGTCTCAAGGCAGCATCAGGCAGTGTTTTGCAGCTCTTGGTTTCGTCAGGGGAGCACAGGGTATTAATAGCTAGGCTTGTGCTTTGGAGAGCAATCATACAGCCTGATTGAGGCTGTTGTATTGCTGTTTCCTCTGCTTCTTTCTGACTTGGGGTTATCCTCTTTAAAATGATTTAGGGATGCAAAATATTATAAATTGATTGAAAGCAGCACATTACAATATTGTTCATAATTGATATTATTTAAGAGGATACTGAACTGTTGCTGCCAAGGCCTGGCATTGCTATCTGTGCTGACCAGTAGGTATCAACATTTTCCACTCGTCTCACTTCTGTGCATTAGTAGGAATCCAGTAAAAAGTAACCCCAGGCTCTGCAAACCACTTCTGTTTCTGAGACTGCTGGCAATAGGGATCCTCAGTGTTACAACTGCAGACGTGCCTTTCTTTCCAACACATGTTTTGAGACAGATACTTTCTGTTCCCCAGGTTCTGAGCAGACAGGGAAGCAGTTCCTTCCATTTCCTTCTGCTGCTGCAGCCATGAAGCAGCTCCACTCTGCCTCTTTGCCATGCAAGGGCCTTACTGCTGCTCAGTGGAGACAGCAGCAGCTCCATGCCCGCTGCCTTTCCAGGAGGCTGGATGCAGCTTGTGTAAGGGCTTATATAACTCTTTTAATGTCAGGGCTCCGGTTTTGCGTCTGCCTGCAGAAAACTCCTCCTTTTGTACGTAGGTCGAGGCACAGAGCAGAGGCAGCTCCGGGCTCAGCCAGCAGCAGACGAGGCAGATCTGCCTGCTGTAGGTAACCAGAGTGCAGGGCAGGGGGCAGCATAGCCGGGGCAGGTGATGTGTCCTACCTTGGGGCAGATGGGGGAAGTGCAAGGATTTGCTTGTTAGAAGCTTCCCTGTGCTGCAGATAGTGTTGAGTCGGTAGATGAGGTTTGGGTTGTTTACTGGCAGCTTTGAGCCACTAAATTCATGAGGGAATACAAGGCAACACAGAGCAGCAGAAACCTCTGGGGTCTCACACATCCAGACCCTGAAATCCATCCAGGAGAGGTGATAATATTGAATATCAGGAGAGTCGTCAGCTGACATGCTAATCCCTCTGTCCTGGGAGCACATGGAAGTTTCTGCCACACATTGTGAAACTATGCCTAGTCACAACATTTGGAGAAGTGATGTTACATTCCAGCCAGTGTAGTTACTTGCCCCAAAGGAACCTGAGTAACAGGGTGTTGACTTGGAAAATTCCCATCCGACCAGTCTAACCAGATACTAGGCTCCCATGGCTGCAAGGTGCTGCCTTGCAGTTGAGAAGCAGGACAACCACACTCCCATGATCTGCTTCATCCATAAACCCCCTGCCCCACAATTCTTCTGGGTGCCCCTTGCCCCTTTCCTCTGAGGTGGAGAGGCTTGAAATGCTTTGTTGTGATACAACTGTTTTTGCTGTCCCTTCTTGAACTTCTGAGCACTCTGTGGGTGAAAAGGTGGATGACAGGAGCAGGAACACCCGGCTGGGAGAGAGGAGCGAAGCTAGGGCTGGATTCCTGCCTGATCCTGCTGGGGCCTAGTCCTTGTTTTTAATTTTCTCTCTCCCAGTGGCCCTGCCCAGAAGACTTCACCCCTCACGCCACTGTCACCAGTTGTTCATTGCTTGCTGTACTTATCTTCTTGAATTTGCCTTGCCTCTGCTCATTAATATGCATTGAGTACTTTACCTTTTCCTTCTTTGACATTATTGCTACTTTTTTCCAACACTCCATTTGCTAAACAAATATTTTTTTCCTCTCAGCTTTTCTAAAAAAATTATCTTTCCCTTCACTGTTTAGGTTAAGGATGGAGCACAGATGTAGAAGAAATTGAGGTCCTTACTCGTCTCCTAGATGGGATGTAAGATTTACCTAATGATCTTTACGCAGGTATTGAAGGATAGTCTCTGTCTCATTGACCACAGGAAGGTTTTTTCTGTGGCAAAAGAAATCTGGCCATTCTAGCCCTATATTTTTCACTTCAGGTTTACCAGGAAGGGCTGTAACAAGGCATGTACTTGTTCAGCTAGACCCAGCTGCTCCACGGTGTAAATAGGGCAGCTGGTGTCCACCCCAATCCCGGCTACTGAGGAACGTGTGGGAGCTGCATGTGGGGGGAAACAGCCTGGATGTCTGCTCCACGTGCTGCAGAAACCATGGGCAGTAAAGGGGTGGGGACCAGACAAACCACTTCTTATTCTCTCTGCACAGAGGAAAGAAATGCTTATGCTTTCCCCCCTGACAGCTCCTCCCATTTGCAGGGCCAACATGCTAAACACACATCTTGCACCTGAAGTAAGGGAAACTGGTTTCTTCTGAGAGCTTTGCTGGAGGAACACTCACAAGGGAAAACTCAATAGGGGAAACATATTGTAAAAGGAGAGAGTGGAAAGGACGCCTCGTTACTCGTCGGGGTCCCCTCTGCTCACCTTGTATGGTTTAGGTTTCTGACCTGCTGGGGATCTGTTTCCCGCCCTCTCATATTCTGAGCAAGGAGAGCTGAAATTTTCCAACTCAATTTACCCCATAATATTTCACTTATGGAGAAATACATCAAAATTATACTTGGCAAGAGTAAAGTGTTGGAGAGGCCTGGCCATATGGCCACATCACTGACCTGCAGTGGGCTGCTGCTTTCACCTTTCACATTAGCTCACCAAGGGACACAATGCCAGAAACTGCTTTTGTGGCCTGTCTGGCCTAGCTTTGGGTCTCTGCTTTGCCTTGTGCTGGACCAGCCCTTCTCTTAGCACATTTTTGCAGTTTTTTTGGGATGCTGCAGACATACTACCCCCTGAGACTGTCAGCAGTGCACAGGTAAAATCTTATGGCTGTTTGTCTGAAATACTGGGGTGTCTCCACTTCCTGGCAGAAAGACTGAATTGTTTTACTAATGTCATAATCCACGTCCACCCACGGCATCAGTTCTGAACCACGGTGTTTACATTAAAAACATACCAAGCATACTTTTGGAGGGACATAATAATAATCTTGTTTATGTAATAAAGCTAAAAAAAATGAAACAAAACCAATTAAGGTTGGTGAAGCCAGTCACCATACGGATAATATAAATGACAGGAGTGGCTCGACATTGCTTCACAAGAGGTGCTGGCCCTGTGTTTGCAGGCACAGTAAGCCGGTGTGTGGACATTGAAGTGACATCTAGACTGCATGTCTTTATGGGAATGCTCCCAGGCAGCCAGCTGTTGCCATGGCCAGGCCGAGAGTGGCCATACAAAAGCGGTGGAGCAGCACAAGCACCGATACAGGGTGCTGCGGGAATTCAGCACTGTAGCTGGCCTTGCAGAGCGTTTTTCTCGACTGTGAGCTCCTAGGCAGGTGTGTTTCGTTTCTGTGCTGTCTGGTGGCACCACACTTGGCAGGGCACATGGCATGGTGGGGCAGGGACGAGCCAGGCACCACACCTGTCCCCATAAATGGCCACAGAGCAGGTGGGCATGAGTATCCCAGAAGGAAACAAAGCACACTACAGAAACCCGCGCGGGCTGCAGCACGGGCGCCCGCGGACGCTGATGCGAAGTTGACACCGGGGCTGCCTGGAGATGCCTGTCCCAGGCTCCCGGGGGATTCCAGCGGCGGGCTGCAGGCACGCAGCGTCCCGCGGCCATTCTGCCATCCAGGAGAGAACAACCTGGAGCTCCACGCGGATGCCCACCGCCGCACGGCGCGCACCGGGCCGGGAGCCCCGCGGGCCGGGCCGGTCATTGCCCGCCCCCGGGGGCGGTGCCGGTGGCGGGGGCGGAGCGCCGGGCGCACCTGAGTGAGCGACACCGCCCGCCCGCTCCGCCCCAGCCGCGGCCGCGGGCGCTTCTCCGCTCCCGGGGCGCCGGGTTCGGCTGCGCCCCCGAGTTGCGGCGGCGTCCGCAACTGGAGCGCCGCCTCCCCGGTGGTGGGGACAGCGCCGGGCTCCGAACAGGAGGAGGAGGAAGGAGAGCCGGCGGGCGGGCTGCGCGGCGCGGCCTCCCGCGCCCTCCCCGTCCCGATCGCGGCCCCGCCTGCGCCCGCTCCCCGCCGGGTGGGCGCTGCGCTCCTGCGGCGCGATGTCGGCGCGGCGGCGGCGGAGGGCAGCCACAGAGCCGGAGGAGGAAGAGGAGGAGGAGGAGGAGGCGGGTAGCGACAAGGTGAGAACGCGCGGGGGCGGTGGCGGCGGCTTTTGGGGCAGGGGGGCAGCGCTGCCTCCCGCCACGGGCCCGGACCGCGCCGCCCGTGGGGCTCCGCGCTGCGCTCCCGGCCCCGGCACCAGGGAGCCTCCCGGTGCCTCCCCGGCTGTAACGCGACCGCGCTCTCGGGTGGCGGGAGGAGAGAGAGGGCCAGGTGCCAAGTTAGGGGTTGTGTGCCCACGCGTGTTTTACCCCACTGCCATTCCCCCGTGGCGAGACCGAAATGGGAGCGGCCAGGCTCTCTCCGGGCCCGCAGCGAAAGCTCAGCGCCGTGGCTGCGTGTCGTATCTCGCCTCTTGACTGGGGAGCTGATGGCGTGGTGTGGCCCCAGCCGCTGCTGAGCACCACCCGGCCGCTCCCTCACAGCCCTCATTCCCCCCTGCCCGGTGGGATGGGGAGGAGAGTCGGGGGAAAAGGTAAAACCAGTTGGTTGAGATAAGAACAGTTTAATAATTGAAATGCAATAGTAGCATTAGTGAAAAGGGAGATGACAAAAAAGAATATAAAACCCAAGGACGTGCAAGTGGTGCAGAATACAATTGCTTCACCACCTGCCCAACAACGAGCAGCAATCAGCCTTTCTCAGCCAATACCCCCCGGGAGAGCCTTTGGCCCGGTCACATCAACTGTTCTGGCCCCTCCTGGCTTCTTGTGCACTTCCTCACTGGCAGAGCACGGGAAACAGAAAAGTCCTTGACTTGGGCTAAGCAGTGCTCAGCGAAGCCAACACATCAGTGTGTTATCAACATTATTCTCCTGCTAAGTCCAAAACACAGCACTGTAGCAGCTACTAGGAAGAAAATTAACTCTATCCCGGAGAAAACCGGGACACTGGCCCAGGCCAAGAGCACGCTTCAGTGTGGTTGGGCCAGTCCAGTAGCACTGGAACTAACTCAGAACAGTGATCTGCCCCATTTTAAGGCTGTGTCAGCATTTCCTCAGCAACTCTTTCTGCTTTGTGGCCTGTTAAGTGATAGGCATTCACCTCTGGCCTGGAAAGGACTTACAGTATGACATTTCTGCTAAGGCAAGAGGTTTTTGAAATACTAAGTCTATGCATCAGGTTCATTACAGTGGCAAAACAGCCACAGTGCTGTTCTTTTGTTTGCTGTGGAGTTAAGGCTTATCTCTACAAAAGCTAGGCACATCACCACATCACAGTTGCTAATTGTCTGAATAAAATGAAAGGGAAGGTCTCATTTGGGTAACTGGAATTGAAGTTTAGAAAAAAGCTTTCTGATGGCTAAATTGAGGTAGCAATACGTGTGTTTTTACTTGAATCAGTAACTGCTTAAACTTGCATGGATGTCGATGTTGCAGAGTGTGTAGTTTGCCTTAGGCATTGTGGCAAGGAACTGGAAAGTGAAACTCAAGACTTTTTATTCCATGCTTTGGTTGCTTTAATTCAAAGCCAATGAATTTGCAAATTTGTAGTGCTGTGCTACATTGAGAGCTGTGATCACATAAGATAGTGTTTAGACTATAGCTGTGCACATTATTTCTCTGTAGATGAGAATTAAATTTAAACAAGATTTCTCATCACAGTGTGCTCCAAAAGCTGTTTTTCTGTGGAGATACTCTGGTTTCCTTTATTGTGCAGAGTAAGTTTATTTCTGAGGTGTGCAGTGAGCTGCCTTCAAAGAATTATTGCCATTCAAAGCCTCTGCTACCCAGACCTCCAAAGGGTGCCTCTAATCTTGGTTTACCTGTGTGATTTTCAGAGAGGAAACACTGTTCTTACTTACAGGCCTACTGTGGTTTTACTCCAGCTACTCAACAGCTTAGTGTTTCACCCCATTTCAGATGATGTTGACAGACAGGAGGCTGGTGCTGTGTATGCAGCCAGGATGCTGGAGATAGATTTCAATGTGCATACATTTGTGTTCGCTTCAACAACAGATAGGGAAAGCCTTTTCCACTGCACAAGAGACTTTCTCATGGGTTATTTGTGGGACCCTCTGTGTTCCCACTGGAGTTGTTGAACCTATCTGCAATGTGCCCAGCACTGGTGACCCTTGTTGTGGCTCACAAGGAACAGTAAGGATTGATTTTACATATTAAGTTGGCTTTAGTGCCATTGGTAACTGCAGAGATAAACCAGTATTTTGTGCTGAGTTTTCAATCAGTGGGTCACAGTTTGGGACTCTGTTTTGAATATAAGCACACACATAATATCTGCTGTAGGTGATTTGATGAGTAGCATCTGGTCATCAGGATTCACAGGTGTCACAGTATACAGCTTCCTAGATGGTTATCACTCTGCTCTATCTCTTGCCTGGACTTTACAGCAAGTGGATACTTTTATTGTTCTCTGGCTATTTTGAGATGACCTTTTTCGTGTGATGATCCTGTGTTTGGATTCAAAACTGGTTCTTTGGCTGATAACTACTCAAGATAGCCATGATGCAGTGGGTTTGCACTGCTTTCTAGAATGCAGCTTAGAAACATCACCCCCTTCATCCCTTGTAATGAAGGACAAAACTTTTTTTTGGATTGTATGTGCTTCATTCTGCTTCTGCTCTTGTTGGCCCAACCAAGCCTTCCATATATATAAAGGCAACATGCACCTTCTTTTGTCTAAGTAGAGAAGCCCTCTGTGTTTATTGAAGAACTCCAGAAACTAAATATGTTTGAAGGTTTTTCTGTGTTCTACTTTGAGCCCTATTTTCAGCATGCTGTCTGGTACTTTTCATGCTACACTTACTATGTCCATAGATGCTCATTTCCTACTGAATTTAAGTGCAGCTGTTGGGGGTTTTCTTTCTCATTTGCATGCTTTTTGTCACTAATTTGAAACAACTGGTAGCTATTTCTATATTGAGGTAGTTTCACAGGAAAGTTAAATTCCTTGGTTTTGTATGAAGGAATATGATATATCCTTTGTGAAAGCTGCTTGAAGTTCCCCAGCTCTGTAAGTCTTAGTGTCTCCACTTGCTCACTAGCTTATTGAGCTGGTGACATTTTGTAAAATTGCTGTGAACATGCCTTTGCTGTGTAGGGCCCTGCAATTTCACAAGTTTGTTGTTTTCTTTGTATTGTCCTGTGGCATACAGGAGTGATTTTTTGGTTGTCACTTTCTTACTTCCTGCGCGTTGTCCTGGCTGCTCTTTTCCTAAGAATGTCTGGTCAAAGTGCCTTCATAAATACTCTGTGAGCACTGGGAGAAAGAGGAATGACTTGGCATTCAGATGCTGATCTTCATGTGTTCGTGATTCTTTTAAAATTTCAATTGTTTGCTTTCTTTGCTAAAAAGCAAGGGACAGTGCTTTCAAATGCTTCCAGAAAAATTAGCATATCCTGGAAGAAATTGTACAGTTATTCTCCTTTGTACTGTACAGAGTTGTCAGAGTAGGACAGGGAGGGGGTATTGTGATCGTATTGCATTGCTGGCTGTTAATCATTTATAACTACAAGAAGCTTGGAATCACTGAATGCTGTTTCTCTTGTGGTATTGAAAAAGCTGTTTGTGTTCCATGGGACAGCCCTTCCAAGGAATCAATTGCCAGATAAGTTGTTCAGACCTGTGAAGCTCAGTTTGGCACTTGGATCGTTAATGTCCAAAACCTCAGAAACCTGCTGGGAGATAAATGAAATTCCTAACTGCAGTATAGACTATTGTGGATCTGTCTGCCTGTCTGCCATGGATCACTTAGTTACTTCATTGGGATTACGTCTCTTGGAGTACCCCAAAAATGTATCAGTTTAATTTTCGCAGAGAAGTCTAACCTCTATGCTTTCTGCTACATGCATGGTAATAATAATCAGGGCAGACTATTTCCAAGCATCTGTTTTCTTGGAAATGGTGGTGAATTAGTACTTATGCAGAGAGCAAGGGGTCTGTAGTTTCCAGTTACTGATTCAGTATGTGCAGGTCTCTTGCCTGTGTTTCTGCATATGCCAGGCTTTAATAGTTTGGAAAAAAAGGTTTCATTATTCAGGATCTTCTGATACTTTGATATCTTGGCTTCAGAGGAAGGTATCAAAGTGCAGCTAATTAAACACTCTACAATGTGTTCTAACTGAACTATTGACTTTACTATGGAACTTGTGAGAGAGACTGCAGAAAGATCAAAGATGGGGAAGAAAACATACTTAAGTAATACTTAGACTTATAAAATGACAATAACTAAATACTTTTGCTCATTAACTTTTTCTCATAAATTGTTGGACAGTGGCTTCATTTTTTTTAGTTGCTCTTCCTGGGGATGTTAGATTCTCAAAGAAGAATATATTTGATGTCTACTTAGGAGTTCCTTATGGTGTCCTGGGAGAATGCCATACAAGAGGAACATTGCAAGTGCCTTTGTAACCAGAATAATTCTGGTGCGTGGTTTGCTTGGCATGTATTAATTGCAGTGGAGGGCATGTGGTACAAAACAGCACTTCAAATGTGTGGCCTTTTAGATGATGAAAGATGGATTTCTCTCCATGACACACAGCTGTATTTCATGAGCTGTTACAAAATAGTGGGCAAGCAGAAATCCACATGGAAGCCTAATTTATGGCAAGATGTCACATGTTCTGAGTTCCTGGTATGAAGGCTCAAGCTCTTGACTGGCTGAGTTTCCTCCTTTGTATGGCGAAGTATTTGTGTTCTTGTAGAGAAGATTTAGCACAAGGATGAAAGTCTTGTCTTTTGAGAATACTAAACTTAAACCATGTACCCCTTACAGACACTCTGTGTGTGAATCAAGCAGGCAGGAGTGGCACACTCTCTGTATATAAATAAACACCTCTGTCACCAGCAGCTTGAAAATTCTAGGAAAAAATCCAAACACCTTGGATAAAACACTTAATTTCGAGTGGTGTTGAAAGGTTTCCTAGGCACTTAGGACAGTACAACCTGTGCTGGTCTCAATTAACCTTTGTAAACCTCCTAAATACCACCTCACAGTGTGAAACCCACGGCATTTCCCACAGACCTTCACAGGTCCTTGATGGTACTTGGCCACATCTCAAATCTGAAGAGCAGGAGAAGGAAGGGCTGCTTGGGTTTGTGCTGAACTCCAGAACTGCTTGTACAAGGTCAAGCTGCAGTAGTAAGGCTCTTGATTGTTTTTTGGTTTGGTTTTGGTTTTTTTTTGAGTGCTTTTATAGTGATTAACTTAGTGTTTCCTTCCATAATGATTGTTATTCGTGGCTATAAACTGGAATGTTTGTAATCAATCACATAAAATAGTTTAGAAAATTATTAGCAAGGAAGTCTTGTCCCCAGTGATGAGGTTCTAAGCACTTAAGGATGCAGAAGACAATTAACTAGCTTTTAGTGAGCTATGTCCTCTTTGGCTCCTGAGTTTACAAATTAAATGCCTCATTCAGGAAATTGTTGTGGCTGTGATAGCAGTTAACTGGAAAATAAAGCATTCATAGTAATTTTTGTGGTATGTTGCACAGGGAAGTCAAAGATAGCTGAGGTGTTGATTCCCCCTGGTTATTTTAGTAACATAAGGCAAAAAGAAGTTGCACCAAGTTCTAAGCAACTTGCGGGTTGCACCAGCCAAACTCTCATGAGCTGCTGGAAATCACATCAGATAAACACAGGCCCCTTCTTCCAGCTGGGTAGATACTCTGAAGAAAGCTGTGCACTTGTGAATTCAGATGTTAGAAGTAGCAAATTTAAAGTATTGCTGATAATGAGGTGCTTATAAGTGATAATTGTGTGTTTAAAGATCAGAGGGACAAAACTAAGGTTTTTTTGGGTTTTGGTTTTTGGTGGTTTTTTTGTTTTTGTTTTTTGGTTTTTTGTTTGGTTTTGTTTGTTTGTTTTTTGTTTAAACACAGTTGTTTTCTGCAACACTGAAGTGGAATAAAAAAGTTTGAGGATATTCTTAGTTCTGAGTGCTTAGGAGAGAGAACATCTCTGCCATCTGCAAGCAGGGATTAATATTAAAGACGCTAAGTCATGGTCTTAGGGCCAGGATTAATGCCTATCATCTGCGCAGTGAGTAGTGTCTTGTAGGACTGTACAGACAGCTTGCTGCACTCCAGAGCAGGTCACAGGAGTTGAAACATGGCTTTTGGAGAGAGCTGTGATCCCCTCAGTTGCATCTATAGGTGATTTCCTAGGCTATAGTACAACACTGTGAGAAACATCTCTGAGTAGCAGGGTTGTGAGTGTGGTAATTTTTTATTTATTTATGTGCTTTTTCAGGTGTTCTACAGACTTTCTGAAGTCTGGATCAGAGCTTATTTGCTCTTGTTACTTGTATTAATTATAGGCAGAGTCTGCCTAATTATTTAGCTGTGGGGTTTCATGGTCTGGGGAAGCATTGATCACCTTTTTGAAAGAAGTAAATGGTGTAAAATTGATGATTTCATCTAGGGCATATATGTGGTACATCAAGTGAATGAGAAAAACCCAGGCCTAACTTAAAAAATGAGAGGACGTACCTACCCGCTTGCCTTGTGCATGTGTGTAGTGCAAGCACATCGTCTCAGGTTCTGAAAGGTTAAAAGCGCTTTCATAATGGAAAGGATGGTGTTTTTCCTCTGATCGGTGTCCCTGGACAGCCTGGGAAGGGTCTGAGGCTGGAGCCTGCCTGCAGCACCCTGGTCAGCTCCTGACCCCCGGCCCCTCCATGGCTGCCTCTGCCCGGCCCCGGGGTGTGGCTGGGCCCTTGCCTTTGGGCGAGCAGCTGTGTAAAAGTTTATTTTCTGCCTCGTGTTGTTTGCAGAGGCCAGGCACTTGGACAGAGGTTACACCAAAGTGCAGCTGCAGGGAAAAGGCCATGGATTATAAACAGAATAACCACGCTGGGCTTGGGTGGATGAATGGGAGTGTAAGCACCTAAATTCTGTGGTGTCTTGTAGTGGGGATGAAAGAGAGGATGTACCTCTGCTGGCTTAGAAAAAGTGACAAAAATACTCAGAACAAGGGAAGAAAGTAATATTGTTATGGAAGAGTAGGGAAGAAAAGCAGAAGTTTCTAATTAATGGAAATAGAGGAGAATGGAAATAAGGAGAAAGAACTGAGATGAGGAAGTTGGAAAGAGAGGGAGATGGAGAAATAGCATATAGCAGTGGAGGAGAAAGTTTTAAAGCACAGTTACTTAACAGTCCCCAGAACTGCTAAGAGCTGATGAACTTGAGGCACCAGGGCAGGCTGGAAGCTGTTTGAGATCGTAAGAAGGTGAGGAGAGTCAGGGAGGTCAGGAGGAAGTTCAGGTCTCAAAAGAGCCAGACACTGAGCTAGAGATTGCTCTCTGCATTATTGCTGTGCCAGGGCTGAGTGCAGATTTCAAGCTCCCTGGAGCTGTGGTGTTTGCAATTTTAGAGTGACTGAAGTCACCCTTTGTGTTGGCTTTAACTGAGGGAAAATCATTGTGCTCTGAGAGTTGGTAACAATTTGTATGTCGACACCAAAATATGTAGCACCTGTTTTGCATTTGGGTTAGACACACAGTCTGTCTAGATGACGTGTTCTCTAGCAGTCCTCAGCGAGCACTGAAGAAAGAATTATAGTGTTCCAGTCATACACAAAATTATTTTGGGTAATACTCTGTCCGTGGGACACTTGGTCACTTCACAGTTTGGTTTTGGATTGTTCTTTTCAAGCCTGAGGTTTCAATGCACCATGTATAAAACTGCCAGCAACCTCTTCTTTGTATAAAGGGACTGTTTTTTCATGCATTACGTTTTCTATTGTTTCTTCTTAATGTGACATTTAACCTTCCCCTTATTCCAGAGAAAGGTAGTTTGAGATGTAGATGAGGGAATGTGTTAAAGGCTTGGGGGTTTCTGGCAAACTCCAGTATTCTGTCAGCTGGAGTATTTCTGGAAACATAGATCCATGAAAAAGTGATGCCTAGAATGGGTAGTTTCTTAAGTACAGCAGGTAATGTCACAACATCCAAGTACAGGCCTTCCTGTAAACATTTACTGACATACATTTGTCTCCTATGTCTACATCTACAGTTTCACTAGTACACCATTGTTGTCTTTTAGAAGGTAATGCAGATATTACCAGTTCCTAAACTAATGTTTGACTCAGAATACTGTTTTCTGACAAAAGATCTGATAATCTTTCATTTTATATTGGGTTTTCTGATAGTTTTATTTTTCTTTTTTGTGATAGGAAGTGGATTTGGAAGAAAGACTTCATGAGTTGGACCTTAGAAGTGATTCAGATATTCCTGATGTTCCTCCACCAACAGACAGCACTCCAGAAATCCTCAAGAGGGCTTTGTCAGGCTTATCTGCCAGGTACAGTGAAAGAAAGATATCTCAAATTCAACAGCTGGTGGCTAAAAGTCATACAGATTATGTTGCAGTTTCAAGTCTTACAAACTGTACTGCAGTTTTAAGTTTCATACGGTAGATGTGAAAATTTCAAGGATAAATTGGTGCTGGATATTATTGACTTATTTATGCTTTGATAGTCCCTTCAGTAGACTATTTTTTGCATACACCTGTGTGTTTACCCATTGCATGCTTTTCTAAGTGAGCACAGTTTATATAAATATCTACTGAGTCTAAGCATTGCAATAACATGGCCTAAAGAATTTGAATTAGAGAATGATCATTTTTGGAGGTTGTAATAAACTGATATCCTATCTCCAAGACTGAGAGATGGATTGATTTATGAATGAAAAGATGTGTAAATTCTCAAGATAAGGTTTGCTAGATTCTTGTGACATTTCCACTTCTAAATAATTTGCTGTGCAGTTAAATACATCATAACTGATATGTCCATACTTTTTAAAGCAATACTCTTTTTTTTCCTTGCTGTTTCTTTTCAAACTTAAATTTCTACCTCCATCTTCCCAGAATCTTGATGGCCAAGAAATGTGAGGGGATATGTATGTGTACAGATAGACGGATAGTCGTGTGGACGTGCATATTCATGAAGGCTGTTGGATAAAGTTCCTTGTATGATTTTTATGCAGTCCCTTTAAAACACCTGATCAGTCAAACGCTTTTGAGGCAAGCAAGTTGCATTATGGTTTTTTCACAAACGCAGCAAAAGAGTGTTTACGTGATAGATACAAAAAAACTACCTACTAAAATGAATATGGGTGTCATATATACGTTACGCTCAATAGAACAAATCAAGCAATATACAGTGTGTATTTTAGAAGCAGCTTCGGTCTTGCAAGAGTCAGAGAAGGATCTCTAATCCAGACTATAATTAAAACCTTCCAAATCCTTGTAATAAAACTGGTCTTCAGCAGATATCTCCAGTAGCATTGTGAAATGAATTTTTTGCCTCACTCATTTTCTAATCTGTTGTCCATTTCTGTTATGTCCATGAGCTATAAGCAGATGTAATGCTTCAGGTTTCAAAAAGCCTGTTTCTAAACTGCAGCAGCTGTGAGCAGAATGTGATATTCTCTATTACCATTACACTGCAAGGACTGTTTGTTTCAGAGTTCTGTCATTGTGTTAAATGTGGAAGTCTTAGGTCTCCAAATCAGACTTGTTCCAAAGGGCATGGTGATACCTCAAAGCCTGCAACTAAGAGGTGCAGCTGAAATCTTTCCTGTTTCATGGGCTTGAAATACTTTGAGTGTTTGCACCAAAGTGTACAAAGGGTGCTTTGACTGAAAAATTAAATTCTTGGTGCTTTATGAATGATGAAGTTGAAATTACCTGCCAGTTCAGTAGCCAGCAATCCCAGCAGAATCATTGTTCATCATGTGCAACATGGGTGGATTGCACTGTAACTTTCAGAAATATGGATACTCCTTGTATTTGACCTTTGAAAGTAATGGTGTCTATAACTTTCTAGCAGAGAGTTAGGATACAATAAACTTCCTAATTCTGGGGCTTCTTGTCTTACTGAAGTTGTCTTTTCAGTGCCGTGCTTGCCAACACCCCCAAAATAACGTGGTATTTTAACATTACAAATTATTGAAGTCTACATTGGAACTGGAGTCTGATTCAAAACTAACACTGAACCAGGTGTGTCTCCTGGTGAAACTGATGCCTGATGCAAAGCAAAACATTAGAAATGTCTTCAGGCTATAGTAGGGGGTTTTGTGTTTAGCAGTAGCTTGTGATTAGTTGCTTCAGCGGACTTTTAGAGGAAATGGCCTCAAATTGTGCCAAAGGACATTTAGGTTGGATGTTACAAAATTTAATTTAGGAAAGAGGTTTGGAGTTTGGAGAGGTTTAATTTAGGAAAAAGGTCAAGCATTGGAACAAGCTGCCTGGGGATCTGGTGCAATCACCATCCCTGGAGGTATTTAAGAGATGTGTAGATGTGGCAGTCAGGGACATGATTTAGTGGTGGACTTGGCAGTGCTAGGCTAACAGTTGGACTCGATGATCTTAAATGTTTTTCCGGCTCAAATGATTCTATGACTCCGTAGTAGCATAAATTTTTATTCTGTTTTCCTAAGGTAGCCACTAGCAGCTGCCAAGATCTACAAGGTCAAAGAGTACAGCTAGTTTGACCCATCAACCCCAACTGTCACATATTCTCCTGTCCTGGTTCCAGTGCTCACAAGAGCATAGAACTGCTTCCAATAGATAACCCTCTACCTGGCAAAAGAGCTACTTTGTTGTAGAAAGGAGGTTTTGTTTGGAGGTTCTGTTGTGTGTCTGTTACTCCTCAAAGAATCATTTGCTTTTTGTCTGGCAGCCTTTCTTTCACATGCCAGCCTTTGCATGGCTGGGCCCTCATCAGTCTTGCAGCTGACGTGATGCTTTTTGGGGGTCCTGATGTATTTTCACAGCAGCTTCAATATGGGGTTGTACCAATTCATTGCAAGTGACATTTGGCAGGGTTGAGGCAGCTCGCAGGAAGAAGAAAGGTGTCCAACTTTAATTTCTGTTACTGTGCATCCTGTTCAGTAGGATAATTGTTTGATCTGGTGTTTCTTGCTATGCATTGATTAAACACAAAAACTTCTGCTTTTCCCACTGTTTCTAATACAGTTTAATCTCTAGTTAGCAGAGGAAATAGAATTCATTTTCATTTATAACTGCTTGCTGCTTTTTTTTTTTTTTTAATAGGTGGAAAAATTGGTGGATTCGTGGAATTCTCTCCCTAGCTATGATTTCTGGTTTTTTTCTGATTATATATCTGGGATCATTTATGCTGATGCTTCTGGTAAGTTTATTTAAATGCATTCTTCTGTGCAAGAGTTATTTGCTCTCTTCATTCATCATGCCTGAGCTGAAAGGAAACTGCATGGACAATTCAGAGCATTTGTCTTTTATTTCTGTAAATGTAAATAGTTCTGAAAAACACTTGTGGGATTAAAAACTGGACCTTACAGATTAAAGATTTATTAGATACTGTAATTTTATTTTTTTTTTTAGGAATTAAAGTAGCTCCAAGAAGTTGAATTACTGTTGCCTTGCTTAATTACTATCATCCATTTCATTGACTAGCTTGTATCACCTACTGTTGCATGTTGAAGTTTGTTTGTAAAAGCAAATAAATAAAAATCAGACCAAAATCAATTCAGGGAAAACTCCAGACCCACTAACAACAGAAAGAATCTAAAACCAAAAAATTAAGTGCAATTTTGAGGCTAAGGAAAGCAGGCAGCCCTGGCCTCCTATCTGCAACTGGCATGAAAGGCTTTCCTCTGACATGCTTGTTCAATTCCATATTTTTCTATGATGCTTCACTGTGGCCTTGCATTTATCTGTAAGTTGGAGCTAGATCCCTTCTGAGGTACAGACAAAGTGCATTTTTAGGTCATGAAGTGAAATACTGATGAGGATAACAAATAAAATAACTTATAATAATCTTCATACATGCTATATAGCAGGTCAGCTTTCACTGCTTCTTTGCACCATTTTAATTGCTGGTATTTTTATGGAATGATGGTTTAACTGTCTTTCCCAGCCTTAGAAAGGTACAGACAAGAATTTAGCTTTTAATATGCTGAAATTGATTCTTCTAGGTAACTGCTTCAATTTTTGACTCTAAGTTTGTTCAGGTATCAAAATTATTAAACTTTTTTCTTGCCTCCTATGAGGCAATTTTAGGATTGTATTCCTAAATACAATTCCTAAAGGTTGGAAAATACCTTTAAAATAATTGACTAGAACTGTTAACCCAGCATTGCCAAGTCCACCACTAAACCGTGTCCCCAAGTCCCCCATCTACACATCCTTTAAGTATCTGCAGGGATGGTGACTCAACCACTGCCCTGGACAGCATCTTGCAATGCTTGACAGCCCTTTGGGTGAAGAAATTTTTGTTGATATCCAATCTAAACCTCCACTCCCATCTAAACTGAGGCCATTTTCTTTCACTTGTTACCTAGGAGAAGAGACCAACCCCTGTCTCCCAGCTCAGGGGATGGGGTAACCAGCTGAACAGCTGGTCTTACCACTTACCTCTTAAAGAGGCAAAGAACCTCAGCTTGTTCCTTGTTCTTTGTCACTGTGTTTCGTCCTGCGTCCAACAAAGGATGGAGCTTCTCCTTAGCCCTCCTTTTGCTTCTGATGTCTTTATAGAGGTAGTTTTTATTGTCTTTTATGGCAGTAGGCAGATTAAGTTCTCATTGGGCTTTGGCCCTTCTACTTTTCTTCCTGCATAACCTCACAACATCCTTGTAGTCATTCTGAGTCACCTGCCCCTTCTTCCAAAGGTCATAAAATGTAGTGTCTTGAGAGACTGGAATGCTGTTTCGCCAGCATTATGGTCTGCATTACAGTTTCTACACCTGAATTAGTTTGGTTTATATTTCCTGTTTTCAGATGAATGACATAACAAACTACTAGTTCATTGTCTCATTCATGGAGGATTTTCTTTTTAGTGTGTGAAGAAACAACAAAAAAGGCCCTTTTAAAGTGCAGGTTGCTGTAAAGATTTTTTTTCCTCACAATCAATCCTTTAGTAGTCAGTTACATTTGAGAATTATAATTATGAATGAAAAGGAACTAATTAATTTGCAGGGTGATTTTGTGTATTCATGGTATAGTGTGAGATTGCAATCATGGGCAAGCAGTTAAGACACGAACCAAAAAGTAATCACAGTTAGTAGAGAATTGTAATAGAGTTCCTCTTTTGTGCCATAAAGCAAAAAGTCTGTCTTCTATTATAATGAGCTGGTAATTAAGCTTATATTTGAGACTACATAAAAAGGAGAATGGAGGGAAAACCCAGTCTTGTTCATGAATTATTTAATTTGACTGGAATAAAATAGCTTGTATTTAAATAACAGTTGTTATTTAAACAACAGCTGTCATGTTAAAACCAACTCGCAATACTGGGACTGAAAATGCCCAGAGACTTGTAGGAGGAGTAATCCAGTGAGGTTTGGAGGACAAGACCTGAGACTGCTCTAAAGAGCTGGAATGTATGCTCTGCATTTGCTGGCTACTTGGGTAACAGGCTTCTGTGACCTGGACCCTGGTGCCCTGTTCCACTGTAAAGTGCAATCCTGTAATGTTGCTCTTGCCTATAGCATTTAAGTTTTGTAAGGTTGGCCGAGCAGAAGAAAGAGCTCAAGGTAGGGGAGCTTCAAAATGAGCTTGCTGAGGTGGTGTAAGCCTTTGAGTCCGCGTTCAGGCGTTGAGCAAGATGGAATGCGCAGAGGAGCGCCGGCGGTGAGGGCTGCTCGGAGCCCTGCGCGGGCAGGCTGGGGCTCCCACCCTGCACGGCATCACCCGGGCACTGAGTTTGGCAATTCCATGTGTCTGGTGATCCACTCAGAGTCTGAGGATTGGACAGACGTGGCAGAGTCCTTTGAAGCCCAAAGGCATGACAGGACACACTGCCTGACTGAGGCCGGCAACGCAGGGAAGCAGTGAGGTCAGCAAAACAAATGAAGGCCTGGGAGGGTGTGACATTCAGACCTGGGTTAGATGAGCTTTGCCTCTCATCATAAAGGCTAATTACCCTTAATGAGATGTTTGCAAGTGAAAGACCTAGGTGTCCTGCGTTTCACAGCTAGTTTTTTCCATTGGGCCCAGAAAATATTTCTAGAATTAAATGTAAAGATAAAACTTAGCCAAAAGAAGTAGGAGAGTTTTCTTTACAGGAAACACTTCTGACCGGCTGCTGTCAAACTGTTTTAATGCAGAAAGGTCAGGAGCCTTCTCTTGTTTCACAAGTATATTCTTGAAGGTAACCCAGTGTGGATTTTTTTTCCTTCATGTACAGTGGTTTGGAGATTTTTTTAAAGTTTTAAATGGAGCTTAGTTTTTCCTTGGATTTGATTTGAAGCTGTTTTCTGACTGGAATTTGACTTCAGAATAATGTCTTCCCTTAATGCAGGCTGCAGTGCTCCTTACTGCCTGTAAGAAACAGCTGCAGCGTATTTACAAAGTTTTCTATTTCTCTTATTTTAGGTCTTAAGCATTCAAGTGAAGTGTTATCATGAAATCATTACTATTGGTTACAGAGTCTACCACTCGTATGATTTACCATGGTTTAGATCCCTCAGCTGGTGAGTAGCAAGCCAGAACATCAATAAGCCAGGATGTGATACTTAAATCATCTTCTTCCTCACCTGTTGTGGTGCAATGTCAGCTTTGTGGGTCATGTGCAGACATAAAACTTGACATCTGTCTCTAATACAGAATTTTGTAGTTGTGTTCCCCCTGTGAACTTGGAGAAATCAGTTGGCATTTTATTACTTATTTTTTTAACTTGTTATAAATAAATCCTTGTTTGTTTGTTTTGTTTTGTTTTTAAGAATTGCATTTAATACATATTGTCTTATTAAAATAACTGTTAGATGTTGCATATTGCAGGTACTTTTTGCTCTGTGTGAACTACTTCTTTTATGGAGAGACCGTAGCTGATTACTTTGCTACATTTGTGCAAAGAAGAGAACAGCTGCAATTCCTCATTCGTTACCACAGATTTATATCTTTTGCCCTCTATTTAACAGGTAAGTGCAGGAAGTCACAAAAATGAAAGAACATTGTGCTACATTTTCTCATTTAATTTTAAAATATTAATCATTCCCCATATTAATTAAAAATATTAACTATTCCCCATCATTATCCGCTTCCAGTTTCTTTTTCCTCTTAATGCTTGAGGAAATGAGGTGTTTGCAGTTATATTTTTCCTGTGAAAAGACGAGTACAAATTTTGCATTCACTGCAAAGAAGAAAGCCTAAACAAGGGGATGATCTTGAGACAGTTGAGATAATAGTGCTCAAAATAGGTTGGCAAGCATTAATTTTGATTGCTGAAGACCTGATGCTATTTTGGCAGGCTGTAGAGATGACTTCTGTGTGTAATTGCTGTGCTGGGTTGATTCTTTACTGTGCAAGTGTTCTCCTAGGTCTCCAGTAATAGGATTTACTAATATATTTTTAAACTGATTAGTCAAAATGCCTGGGTCTTAATTTTGTCTGCAACATATTCAGATACTTTCCTCATGGAAAAATTTCCTCCCTGTCCAAAAAAAAACTTTTAAAAAGCCTTTTTTCTAGGAAGAAGTGACACAAGTTGCTACTTTTTTGGAGTATTGCTTTATGAACACGTAAATATATTTTTTCAGCAATGTAGTTTAGCATAAAATTAAATTAAATCAGCTAAAGACTGAGATTGGTTTAAGGGACAGGGGCCTGCTATGCTACAAATATTTCTAAAGTGTACTGAGAGATCTGATCTTTGTGATGATCTGTCAGTTTTTCTATTGTATTTTTCTTAAACCAAATAAAAATTCTGCTCAGTGCTTAGATCACAAACTTGAAACCAGCTTTCCAGGACTTGACCTTTTTCAACTGGCTTTGGCTTGGGGAAACTAACTGAAATAATGCCTTGTGAGCTGGTGAGGGGAGACATGAGACAAGCCAAGCATGAGCAAAAGGAGGAGGCAGCGCATAGCAGAGCCCTCTGGTGTTGGGATTGTGAGGTCACTTAGGGGCAATCCCCGGTGTCAGGGTCTTTTGAGGGCCTCTGGCCCTTCCTGTTGGTGCAGGAAGTTACCATAGGAGAGAAGAAGCACTCAATTAGCCACCCAGAAAATTCTTTTTGGTCAGCTGAATTCTCCAACACCTGTGCTTCACACTTGCATCACCTGCAGTCATGTGGCTGTTTGGGGGAAAGGGGCAAGCTGGTCTTTTCCTTTCATTTACTTCTGTTAAGTATTCAAAACTAGTTTGTTGACCTGGCTTACAAGTGGTTTCTAAAAGTGATGATCTCCTTTGCTAAAAATTTATGTCCACGATAGAACCTTGTGTGTGCCTAGAGAAATGATCTTTACTGATGGTTTACAATGGATGTTCTTTACTGATGTTAGCTAAATCTGTGTCAACTAAATCATAGTCTTGTGTGAGAATAACTCTATATGTACTTTTAACTGAATATAAGCCAACACTTCTAGCAGCAGAGGGATTAAAAACTGCTTCAAAGGAAGAGAATTACTGGTATATCACAGTTCAGTGTCATTAAATATAAGATGGTACAAACTGCACTTGCTTTGTTTTACAGGATTCTGCATGTTTGTTTTGAGTTTAGTGAAGAAACATTATCGTCTGCAGTTTTACATGGTGCGTATTACCCACTTTGCTGTGCTCATTCACATTCCAAATGCCACTAGAAACAGTCGTGTCTGTATGCTCATAAAATAGTTCAAAAGAGTGGTGTGGAAATTGTGCTTAAATTGAGAGTTACATGATATCAAGTCATGCTGGACTGTATCTGTTCACCTTCCAAATGATGATGATTATTATTATATCCCAGGACGTAGCCTCTCAGTCAGTACAAGCTGTCCTTGGTGAGACCTTGTGCAAGTCCAACATGATATGTTTCCCTTAGTGATAGGCTGATATGAAAGAGCTTCCTGGAGAAGGGAGATGCATCTCCCTGTCAGGTCTGAAGCCAAACAGTTCAGCATTGTGTGGAAAGTGATTATTGTGATTCAAGTGTTGCTTTCCAGAGACCCCACTGAAGTATCATGAAGGGTCTTGATCTCAATGCCTGTGTGAAATATTTATTCCATGATATTTCACAGCTGTTCTGGTCTTTTGCTCTGCAGTGTCTCAATAGATCATTGATGAATTAAAAGAAACCAGCATTCTCATCTCTCATATTTGTCCACCTAATAATCAGCATAGTACCTAAGCAACAGCATGAACCTTTTTCTTATGTGTATCTTTTATGTTGAAAACTAATTCTGTAACATTACAGGTTAAAACCAAAGCAAACACCCAGAGCACCCCACTGACAACACCCTAGCTCCCACTTCTATGTTGGAATGATTAGAAATCACAGTGAAACAACAGTGCAGTACAGCTCCTGTCTTGAAAGAACTTGAGCAATCTGGGCATTGCACAATTTAAAGATTTCCTAAATCTCTGGTAATGCAGTTAACCCTTCTGTTTCTGCACTGCTTTAGGTAGCACTTTACCACTGAGGAGTCCCAATTCTAGACCAGGGCTTAAGTGAGCCTTATAATAACATGTAAAAAGATATTTTACTCAAAATAATATACCCTGTTTGTAAGAGAGTTTACCTGACAGTGAGATGCAGCTTTTCAGCTTTTCTAGTCTTTCTCTTCTAATCTGCAAAAAAAAAAATTTTAAAAAAATCAACCTCCTTATCTTCAGATTGGCGCAACCTAAATGTATTCACTGGCCATTATTTTTTCCTTTTTCCTCTTCTGGAAAGAAGGTGAAAATGTGTAGTGTCAGTTGCATGACTTAGTGTCTGCCCAGAAAACATTAAAATGTGACTATCCAGGGATTGTAACAAAACAAAGTGAAGCCACATATCTACTGTGTGGCCACACAGTGTTTAGGAAGAAAAGGAGAGTCTATCCCATCTCTGGAAGTGTCCAAAGCCAGGTTGGATGGGGCCTTGAGCAACCTGGTCTAGTGGAAGGTGTCCCTGCCTGTAGTGAGGGGGTTGGAGCTATGTGATCTTTAAGGACCTTCCCAACAAAACTGCTCCATGATTCTAGTAGAGTAGGCATTTGGGTTTAGGTGGTGTTCCAATGTCACTGTACAAATACTAAAAACTCTGCTGCAGAGCTGTGTTAATTAACCAGCAGGTAATCCTTTCAGAAACCTTTTGTCATTTCTTGTAGCCTCCCCACTCTGCCCTTTAAGGCTTCTTGAGTTGTCTTATCTGGAAGCAGAGTCTGGCTGCCATAGGTAAACACGTGATAAGAGAATTAAAAAAGTAGGACATTTTGAGTGTAAACGGCCCAGACATTTAGAGTGCCTAAGTTTGGCGTATCCTGAGAAAACTACCAGTTCTTGATTTAAAAGCATTTGGAAAATAAAATCTATTGCAGAATCTTTACTGGTAACCTGTTCGGAAACCGCTTTATTGTACACTGGCTCTACAGATTAAACACCAAGTGCATAAAGTAGTACTGAACTAAATGATTGTTTAAATGACCATGCCCTTGAAAACAAACACTTCATTTTTGCTAATCCTGAGAATTTTCATGTTTCATAAATTATGAGACATCCGCATCTGTGTAACAGTACTCTTTCATGAGTAGTTCATTGCCATTTTATTGTTATAGTTCTAACATGTCTGTTATATGTATATACAGAATATCACATTGCTTAAACTTCTTTGCTGCTTTCATGCTGGAGGTGTATGTCTTATTAAATCAGGTGTTAAAACTGCATGTTAAAAAATTCTGGGTGGAGGTAAGTGATGAAGAGACCTGCTGAAGTTTTAGAACTTGCTTAAGAAAGCCAGCTCACTTGTGATATACTGTATGCACTCATCTCTTGCATTACCACTAGAACTGGTCTTCCCGTGGAGCTCCTCAGTAGCTCCTGTAGCTGATGTGCCAGGATTTATGGAGGTCTATGGGTCGGTGTTTTCACTAACTGTTGTGTTGTTGCATTGTTAACAGTTCGCATGGACTCATGTCACTTTGCTGATCACTGTAACTCAATCTCATCTTGTCATCCAAAATCTCTTTGAAGGCATGATCTGGTAAGGGGACAGTAACAAACTGATTTGTACCTCTATTGCATTGGAAGGTTGGTTCTTTTGCATAGATCCGGTTAGGGAATAATTGTGGGAACAGTTAAGCAGGACGAATTATAGGAGCATTAATGTCTAATTGGAAGGGGAATCGGAGGAATTGGGAATGGGGGTAAAGCATACAGGAGAGGAAGCAGAAACATCTTTATCTGGATTGACAGACACAAGTCTGATAGTTTTGAACAATCACTTCATTTACTTGCAGGGAATAGGATTGATTGCATGCTCGGTCAAATAGTTTCCACAGCATTTTGCTGAACAAATGAATATCCAGCAATTCTTTTGCAATTACTTTGGAGCTTTGAGTTGCTCAGAGCTATTGAAGTTGGACCATTTAATTTGAAATCCCCAATCTGGCTACGTTCCCTGCAGCCTGTCCTGTTCAAATAAATTCCGAGTACTTAAAATACTTTAAGAGTTTTAATCTTGGTTATGATTGGGCAACATTTGTGCCTCATGTTCAGTAATACATTAAATTTTGGCAATGCAGTTAAACTTGCTTATGTAAAGCCACTCCTCAGAGAGCGGGTGTGTTCTCCTACCCCTCTCTTCTTCAGGGACAGGGTAAATTTCAAGTTGAGAAATAAAGAAGAAGCATGTGGAAGATGGTTTGTGTTCTTCCAAGGACATAATGCTCCTCTTCCTGATATATGTACATCTGGGGACATTGATTATTGCAGACAAGGCATACTTACAGTTAGAAAGAAAGCCCAAAGCCTTTGACAAAGTTTCTATATACAATTACTTTTCACAGTGGTTATGTTCACATGTCAAAAACTGAACCTAGTTCCTTTGCTAGCCTACTATTTCTTATTGCCACTCTTGCTAGACAATTCGGCAGGAGATCAAAAAATCTGACTTTCAGCTTATTAATACATCCCTGCTTTGAAAAGGAGGGGGGGAAAAAAGAGAGCTTAATAGGCTTGAATAACAATTTCAGATGCAGTCTGCATGCAAAGAACATTTTAAAAGCTGCTCCAAACTGACAAGAAGGGAAAAATATAAGGAAAATGATATATTTTTTTAATTTAGCTGTCATTTAAACTTTTTGAGTAATTGGCTTATTTTGATGTTACAAAAACTTTAATATGTTGATTGCTTCTTACCTGTGGTACCAGTTTTTAAGCCTGATAGGAAAAAGCCAACCTGTTCATGTTTTAAGCTCATGCATCAAAATAACACTTTTAACTTGAACTAACATGAATCTGTTATGATGTAGTTTGGCTGAAGACTAAAACCAGTATAGCTAAGTGTGGTGCTCATGGGGAACAAGGCAAACACATTATGAAACATAATTCCTTCTAAATACTGCAGAAAAATTTCCCAGAAAGAAATTTGGCTCTTTCAATTTTTGTCCAGTGTTTAAGTTCAGGCAGTTTTTCTCTGTGAAACTTTTAATGTCTTTCTCTAGGTTTCTGGTTCCAATTTCAAGTGTTATCTGCAATGACATTACCGCTTATATTTTTGGATTCTTCTTTGGCAGAACTCCATTAATTAAGGTAGGTGCTTAGGCATTTCCTTGCTAACAAGCTTTTACCATTTATATCAATTTTGTTACTTGTTCAAAAACATGTTAATGGAAAAAAATACTTTACATTGTACTACTTTTTTAGCTTTGCTAAAAAAGCCCAAACTGACTATCCTGTTCCTGAAAATTTGAATATGGGAAACTGGGATTAATGTGAATGTGATATTGGCATTACAGGATAATGCAGTTTGAGCCTACTGCATCATCATTTATAATTGCATTCTTTTTGGATTTCAGATGCATGTTTGGCTGCATACTTACTGCACAGTAACTTTTTTGAAATAAGCCACTAGGTCATATATACCTGCTCCTCTTGTTGACTGAGAAGGGCTCAAGCATTAATCTTCCTATTCTGGTAGAATATGCAAGACTCCACAGAAAGCCATGAATTATTTTCGTGAGGTTGCCATGTTAACTTTTGGGGATTTAGTTGGTTCTGATACTAAAATGCTCTTAAATTGAAAATGTGATAGAATTTGGTAACAGCTTGTCACACTGGTCTCTCTAGTTATTTGCTGTATTGGTTATCCAGTCTGTGTGCAGAGAGCTGGTGCCTCCTGAGGAGCATCCCCAGCAGTGGATCTCCAACAGAGCTGAGGTGTGCTCATGCAGGTCTCCCAGTCTTCTGCATGAAGGGAGTTCAGCTGCTTAACCTGGGTCAGCAGCAGCCTTCAGACAGCAGCCACAGTTGGGATGGGACCTCTCCCTTCCCTCAAATTGGCCACTGGCACCAGACAAAGCTGGTTGGTTGGCTTTTCCCCACCTTGCCTGGAATGGGTCGTGGCCATACTCTTCTGTTTATGACATTCAGTGGCTGCAGCTGCTGACATTCAGTATTTCACACAAACCTTTGAAAAACAAAGTAGGAGGTTAATTTTCACAAACAAGAACAAGAAATACAGTAAAAAAGGGTGCAATGATTTAACTGATGGACTAACACTATCTCTTGTGCCTAGCTGTCTCCCAAGAAGACCTGGGAGGGGTTCATTGGAGGCTTCTTTTCCACTGTTGTATTTGGATTTATTGTAAGTAAGCACAGGACACTCATAGAACCAAAGAATGGTTGTGTTTGGAAGGGACAATCCCCCTGCCCTGGACAGGAACAACTTCCACTACCCTAGATTGCTCAAAGCCCATCTAACCTGGTCTTGAACATTTCCAGGCACATGGGAATTTCTTTGTATGGAATCAGTCTTCATATTTTTACTTGAAATATCTAAATTCATAACTAATTTTATCTCAAACTCCTGAAAGCCTCAGGGTTAGGGGTTGTTTTGCCTAGAGAATTCTACCAATTCATAACTAGCAGGAAAGGGTAGGCAAGGTTTTAACCTTTACTGAAGAGATCATATTAACAATTTTCTGCCATTTCTGTTACAATATCTGGAATAATTTTATCTATTAGTTGCATCCCTATTTTGAAATTGAAGTTTATCAGTAGCATTATTTATGCTTTGTGAAGTAGTCCTTCTGTGTTACATGCTTTATAATGATATTTCTCCTGGAAAGCAATTTACTCTAAGGATATGCACAGATGATAATACCATCATAAATAACTGTTGTGATAAGTAATTTGTCACCAAGGTCAGCAGAACTCATAATAGCCAAACTTAGTAGAGGAGATACTTAAATTTTAATGGACAAGTGAACTGCAAAAAATTATGAGTGGATGACATTTTTGGATTTTACAATACAGAAGATAACTAGATAGAAATCTGAGAGGTAGAAAAAGGAAAATAATTTGGGAAATCATCACTAAACTCAAGGAACATCTGCCTTGTTGAGGCACTCCCTAGTTAAGGCAGGCTGATTTTTCTCCATTCGGTGTCTCTTATTAGAAAGATTTTTATTACCCTGAGCTTGTGGTGATAAAGCCATTTACTATGGGTTTTTGAGTGTAATAACAAATGCCTAATTCAGGAGTTCTTGTTTTGCTTTTCAGTTTTCCTATTTTTTGGCTCAACATCAGTACTTTGTCTGCCCTGTGGAATACAACAGTGAAACCAACAGATTTGTGACAGAGTGTGAACCTTCAGAGCTCTTCCAAATGAAGAAGTACTCTGTGCCACCACTGCTTCAGGCTGTGTTGGGATGGGTAAGGCAAAAAAACAGGCTTTGGTTAAAATTGAAATCATGCTTCCCAGCTTAAATGGGTTTCCAAATAATTTTAGAAGGGTATCTGAATGCTGGTAAAGCTTAACCTTAAGAGCTGGGTCGATACCATGAGCCCCTCCATTGCTCATACAGGGGATGTGGTCATACAATCAGAATCACCCGAGGGAACCCGCCTGTGTTCTTGAGGCCTGTGTTCTCTTTGTGCTGCATGTGGATGCCACTTAGGCATTTTGCAAACTTATTTTTGAAGAGCAACCTTTGAATTTTTGGTGGGAATTGGACGAAGGCTTGTTATGGCTGGAATTAGTGGCAAGCTGAAGTAAGCCTGTAGTGTGTAGCTGCTGTTTTACTCTCTTCTCCAGACAGAATCCTGCGTGTTAGTGCCATTACTTCCATGCTGTGTGAAAAAGTACTACCAGCAATATTTATATGTAATGTACTCTCTGACCCTTTAAATATGTAAGCTAAAGATGCCTACAATCAAACGTGTTGAAACACAGTGTTAATTATTTTTCTTGTAGGAAACGGTGAATATGTACCCATTTCAGATGCACAGCTTTGCACTGTCAACATTTGCCTCATTAATTGGGCCATTTGGAGGATTCTTTGCCAGTGGATTTAAAAGAGCTTTCAAAATCAAGGTACGTAATGAATCCTGTAAGCCTCTAAATTGTGTTTAGTTTTTCTCTTTGTATTAGATAAATTGGTGGGTTAGGGATTTTTTTTTATCCTTCATTGCAATTGTATTTCTACTGAGTTGCAACAATGTTTTGGCTGGTTTTTAGTATCAGAAGCAGGACTTAGTTTTATCAGATGCGTGTGTATGTGTGATATTCTTCAAACTTTGCATAGTCAGCATGTGACTTCAATGCTGGAAATCTAAGAATAATTTGGTTACATAATTTGGACAATAGTTATTCTTCCAAATCATGTTGCAGAAGTGGTTTAGACAAGCAAGATGTGAGATATTGTACTTGACATGAAGGGCAATCTGTAGACACCTCAAAAGTGCTGACAGTGGTTTACCCTTCAGATTTTGGCTGGCTGGTTTTTACAGGTGGCATTGGTGTCACAGGCAGATGCTGGTGTGTCAGGCTCACCAAAGCATGAGATGTTTGGCTGCCTTTGCCAAACATTTGCCTTGTAACAGGAGTGTGTACTGGCAAATTATGTGACCTGCTACCCTCTGTTTATTGCAAGGTGTGCGCTGTCGCTTGTGGCAATGCTGTCCTTGGCTGGTATTAAATGGCAGCAGGAGTATGGCAAGAGGGCAGCCCCAAATTTCTCCCGACCTTCTTTATGTCTTGGTAGGACTGCTGTAATTCTTACCCTGTTGCTTGTTGTTCATGTTGTTGTTCCGTATGTCCACCAAGCTGGCATGTGCTTTGCACAGAAGTGTGTAAACCTCTCTGTTTGTGCTGAACTCCTGTACATATGCTTGTACTTACCCCTCTTTTTCATGCTGGTCCCAGCAGCTCGCCCAGCACTTTGCTGGCCACAGCACTCTCATACCTGTACAGCCACATAGTAAAAGACTGTTTGTATGAACAAGGAATTTGGGATGAAAAAAAATGCTGCTGAAAAGCAGCACTTAAAGTACATAAGTAAAAAAGTAGATTCCTTTTAAAACTTCTGGGCCCCAAAGTGATGACTTAAGGACTGATGGAAGTCAGGGATGTTGTGGAATTGCTGCTGAAGGCAGTGCCCTCCATGCCTGCCCCACATTGGGCAGAACTAGTTTAACTTGTTGGCAGTCACCCCGCATGACAAAGGTCAGGGTTTTCACTCAGAGAGGACATGAGTGAGTGTGGCTGGAAGAAAGGATATCTGAAGGTATTTTGATTGATAAACTTGTTCTATAGATGAGCTAGGTAACACAAGGGTAGTGTATCAAGCTTTGTTTGCATCAGAAATATATTTTTTTAAGTAGTGATACTTTTTTTACAGTGTGTTTTTTGATTCTGTTAGATAAATTTATATTGTTTGCACATATTATGGTTTTTAACTATGGTAGATGATAAAGCAAAAAAGGTCTTAAAGAGGAGAATTAGATTCTGCAGAGGCAAGAAACAGCAGCCAGCAGCTTAAGAGGTTTGCTACAAAACGAAGTGTATATAGGCACACAAGTGTTCTCAGTACTGGCATACCTGCATCTGACCTACTACTGTCCTCTTGTGCAAAACTGTGGAAAAATTGCTGCTTCTCTTCTTTTTCTTCTCACCCCTTGGCTTGCCTTTGCAGTTAAAAACTCCTTTAGCAAAGGAGCCTCTTGCTAACTTTTGGCTCCGGGCAGTGAAACCATGGCTTACTTGCAGCCCTAATGTGCTGCTGCTTCCAAGAGATAACATCATTGGTGTATTTCATGGGAACCACTGACCATCTTTTTTTTTTCTTCTTTCCCCTTCTTGTCCTTCACATCCAAAAGGATTTTGCAGACACAATCCCTGGGCATGGTGGGATAATGGATCGCTTTGATTGTCAGTACTTGATGGCCACTTTTGTTCATGTCTATATCACCAGTTTCATAAGGTATGGACTTTTTACAATATTAATTACTGAAACATGCACAGGAGCCATAATGAATGCATATGAGTTATGTTAGCCTAGCAGAGATTGCAGGTTGCTAAATAGGATTTATCCAGTCACTTCAAACACAGGACTTTTAAGAAAACCTGTCCCTGCCTAGGGACATTGTGTCAGGTTCAAACTAAGCCTGAATGTTTCTGCGACTTCTATTGAAGGTAACGTGTACCTGAAATATAAGAAAGCTTTGTGTAGCAGCCTAGCAGGAGTTTTACTAGAATTTACTGATTACAGAAAGGTGTAGGATGGGGTTTCAGGCAGGAGGGTTGTGCAGCATCTGCTTTCCCTGTGTAGTTCCTAAAGAGCCTGTAGGTTGAGAGACTGCAGTTCTTCCCATGAGTTTCAGTATTTCTCAGTTGCTTGGCTTTGGATTTTCTGTTTAAGGTGAAAATGCTATAGTTAAAGAAAGGAGACAACTTCCTAAAATATTGCTCATCTTTCCTGAACCACACCAGTTTTCAAGATGAAATCATGGGAATCACAATTCTCTTATAACAGACATTTTAGTTTCTGAGGCAGAGGTGGTTCAAGGGGCCAAATCAAGACATGCCCTTAGTTTTGTAAATGGATATGGCTAAATAATTACTAGATACCTAATCAGCGACAGATTCTTTGCCTTACATTTGGTTCATCTTAGAAGTAGATTGTAAGTGGCTAGCTAAAAATGAGGCTGATATTTAGAAAAGCTTGGTTTAATTTGCAGTTTTCTTTACTGACTTGGCCAATTTCCCATTTAGTTCAGTAGAACATAGCTTATCTGGCAGGCAACTGATACTAAATAAAGATTTGCTAATAAAAAAATTTATTACAGTGGTAAAAGATGGATCAAGGAATCTTATAAGCCTTCTTAATATCCCAATTTGACAGCAAATAGAAATGCTTTTTAGTTTCTGTTTATATTTAGCTAAGAGTATGCTTTGCCAGTAATGCTGGCCCATGCATCCTGAGGAGACAGATTGGGAGAAATCTGTAACTTGGTGCCCTCAAGAAAGGGAAGGCATTGGTTGGGCAGCAAGAAGAAATCTAAAAGGCTCATTAGAGCTGTGGTCACAAAAATTTTTTTTTTTCATTGACAGGGGTCCAAATCCCAGCAAATTACTGAAACAGCTGTTGATACTTCAGCCTGAACAACAATTAAGTGTGTATAAAACCCTGAAATCTCACCTCGTTGAAAAAGGGATCTTGCAGCCATCTCTAAGAGGGTAGTTTGTCAAAACAGAGGACCAGAAGAAAACTCCATCCACCAGAAGCCTGTGGAAAAACATTGCAAAAGTGCACATAAATAATGGCTAAAGGAAGAGTAGTTTGTAGTCTGGAAAAGGTGAATGTTTCCTGAAATGAATGTGAATGCTATTACTTCCTACTAGGACACTAAAGATTTCTTCCTCCTAAAATAATTCAAATGCTTACAAAGTAATGGTACACATGCTGTGCGTTTTAGTTCCCGAGATGGATGGCAGCAGTTGTTCTTCAGCACCCAGCCTACCAGTCTTTGTATTTAAGAAAAAAATTATGAAATTCACTGTAAGTTTTTAATGAATTATTTAAAGCTGTATATCTTAGCAATACCTTCTTGGTCTCCAATGGTCAATGAAGTGTAAGCACATCAGGGCAGCAGTAGCTTCTGTATAGGCTGATGCTGAAATTACTATTGGCCAGAAAACACTTGTTAGCCTGGTCGAAGAAGTAGTTCAAGCCTGCTGTATCCGACTACCTGTATTTACTTAGTTGTTATGAAGATTAAACTTAGCTCTGTTTTTAATTTAACGGCTTTCTTATGAAACCATTTCATGCTTTCAAGGGAAAAGTACATTTATGGAAATACAGCTGGGCATTGAAATACAGTTGGGCAGTTTGGACTGTGGAGCTGCTTTTTGTTGTTGTTGTTAACATTACACATCATAAACAAGTGTGTACCTCCAGGAGCAGAGATTACCTGAGAAAACAGAATTCTCCAGCCCAATAAACAGATCAGGGAGAATCTGAAGCTTAAGTCCCTAGTTTCCATGGCCAGGTCAGTGTCTGAAGACAGCAATTCAAGCCTTATTCCTTGTGCCTCCTAACTGCTTTGTAGAACCAGAGTATTTCCTTCTTTTTAAAAGCACTTTGAGGTCCTGACTAAAAAGTGAGGTTTAAGTGGTGTGTATCAGTGTGTTACTCAGTGAAGGCAGAAACTTTTATCTCATGAATGTGCACAGTGCAAGGCAGGATGCATGGTTCTTCTGCTGTGTATCATTATTTATTAAGAAGATCCTCAAGCAAGCTTGGGTAACCACAGAGGGTTTGAATGGAGAATTTTTATAGAAAGCAACTATTCTGTAGACTTAGTGGGATATATGAGGAGAATTAATGCTCCATTATTCTAAATCCTAGTTATTTTACAACTTTTTTCATCATGTAACATGTCTTGATGCAAATAAAAATATGAACATTTTTTGAAATTACAAAAATTACTACTGTACAAACAGAAAGCACAAATGCCAATTTTGTCTTCATATACTGTAAATTGATACTATTTCATTTTTCCAACTAACTGTAAATAAGTTTCTCCACATACCGATGCCATATCTATATGTGTGTATATAAATTATTAAAAGATATATGTATATGTACTAAAGATTAAAATTTAAATGGTTGGTGCTACTTGAGGATACGAATGTTGAGAAAATCACTTGGGTGGGTGATAAGACATATCAGTAAAATTCAAACTGCTTTTTATTGAGCACCACGTAGCTGAGACCACCGTGCACTCTGTTTTGCGCTTGAGCTTGTACAGCTTGTGTATGGAAAGGCAGCCCCTTGTAGATTCAACAAAATCCAGGTCTGAAGTAATTCCTGTTCGTGTCAAGTATTGACAGACTTAAATTATGTCTGACTTGGAGATTGCAGTACTGTATTGAAGGAACACTCCAGGAGACGAAAAACATCACCTGCTGCTTGTCCATCAGTGGCTCTGTGACTGGGCTTATTAGTTGGAGGGGACTGAAGTTCAGCCCTCACTCCAGATAGAGCATAACCTGAAGTTAAAAAGTAGCACAGCTACCTTTGGAAAGATGATTTAAAAAGAAGGGAAGAAAAAATGTGAAGGAAACCAAAGTAGAATATCTTCAAAACTAGCTTTTAGATGAGGCTTTGGTTATGTATGGGACTCTGGTATATGTTATGATAAAATGCAGCCATACTGGAACTAGTGTATCTTTATCCTGGATATTAAAAAAAATCTAAATATTTTTAAAATATATAGAGAATATATATGTAAAAGGGTAATTGTTACTTCAGAAACTTGAAATTTTTAGTGTAATTTTATAGCATGTACAATAAGGAAGTTAAAATATATTTTAGTATTTAATACAACAGAGCATATGAAATTAATTGCTGTCAATGTGCACAATAGAAAATTCAACACTGCAATCCTGCTTTTCAATGTTAAAATGAAGATGGGATCACCTGTGAACTCATTCATCAATTTTCTAGGTAGAGTAATAGCTTCCTTCTGGTTTAGGCTTGGTGTGACTGAGCAGGATCTGTCTCTGTGAAGTGACATCCATGCTTGGTTACTATAAAGAGAATTTACCACACTGGCTACTTCTGTTAGTTCAAGCATTGCAACATGATCAACAGGGAAGTTAACTTTGTACATCAGTGATTCCTTTCACTTGCACTTTTGTCCCAAGTGGCTATAATTACCTGCTGAGCAAAAAAGAAAAATGTATATTCTGTAAATATTGTAAATGGTATGAGCATTTAATGTCTGTTTTAGTTTGACTGTTTCAATCTTTCATTGAAGCAGGTGTGTAAAAAAAAAATAAAATTGGGACAGAAGTCCTCCTGTTTTTTATTTCCTCTAGCCTGTATAGTGGGTGGAGTTCTCTTAACAAGAATTTATATTCATTTGATCCCTTATATTTGTGTTCTTAATAGAAAGTCTGCTATTAATTTCCAACCTTTTGCCCCTCCAGGCTTCAGACTATCCATGTCTGTTGCTGAAAACTGTACAATGTGTCTCATGTCCAAAGATATGAAAGCTTGTCATCTTTTCCTAAAGGTGCTCACTCCAACAATACTGATACAGACCTATCACTATTCACCATTTGTGGTGCTGAAGGGGTGGCAGCTGGCAGCTACCTCTCCCTGCTTTCCTGTTCCTTCCCTTTTAAATCTTGGATTTGAGGCCCTTCACCTCCTACAGCTTCAAACAAGCCAGGTAAAAAAATGCATCTTATTTCTAAATTACACAGAGTGTAACATCTGTTAAACACTGACCCTCAGCCAACTGGGTGTGTGCCATGCACCTCCTTGGCTTTAGCAAACTTGTGGAGAAGCACAGAGCTTTCCTGTGTTTGCTTCCTAATGGTCTTCTGAGGGAAGGAAGGGAAAATTTAGCAGTGAGTTTTCTCCTGCTAGACAGGTAACGTTTGAGACTTGCAGAGTCCTTTTGTCCAGCTGGTACTACTACCTAAGGTGCAATTTCCCTTTCTCTTGCGAGTAGTTTCCCATTTATAAAATGGATATTCAGTTCCTTGTGTAGCAATTTCAAATTGCATGAACTTAAGCATGAGTCCTGTATATGACAAGCTGCCAGAAACAGGTGGGAATGTGTCACCCATAAACACACACCCAATTTAGGTCGGAAAATACCTTCAACATGATTGAGTCTAGCCATTAGCCCAGCACTCCAAGTCCTCCATGAATGTACAGCTGAGTACTACAGACACTGGGATTTGTTCAGTGGATACATACTGTACCCTGCCTTCTCAATACTGATGCTTGTTCCTTGGTGAATTACAGGGACACGTTCTGATCCCTCAAGGAACAGGCGATGACAAAGACTGGTTATTATAAGGATTTTGTTAGCATGCAGATATCCTTTGCAAGTGATTGTGTAAAGGCCACATATTTTCACAGGGAAGTCAAGGTTTGGCCCCCTTTAATTGCCACCAGGTGACTTGCACTTGGCTGTGTCAAGGTGCAATAGAGGCAATTTGCTTCCTCAAGTGGTTGCTGCTCCCATATGAAGTGACTGGGCCAGTTGTCCCCAGCTCAGCAGATACTTGAGTTTTGAGCTAGTCCCACACAGTTTTCAGAGCAAGAGGCTGATTGTCACTTCTGCTGTTGGGACCCTGCTCTTTGATTGCAGGAAGTGAAATACTCGTGCTATCTGGCAGATATCATGCACACCTCTAAAGAAAACATACTGAGAGCTCTTATTGCCCAATAGTGGCTTATACTGCCTGCCTAACTGGGGTTTATCATTGGGGGTTGTATGTACTTGAAGGGTGTGTGTAGCTCCGCATACTTTGACCTTGTTTTTGATGTGACAAACTGTGATACAAGCATAGGCTGTTCCGGGACAGAGAGAAAAGCAAGCTCTGCCAGACTCCATGCTGTGTCATGTCCAGCTGCACAAAACAAGCTTCTGACTTCAGTTGGAAGCAAACCTATAAAAGCATGTCTGTTGGTCCAGCTGGTCCCATGGACACCAAGGATGATCCAGCCACATGCCTGAGTCAAGTGTTGTCCAAGCGAGGGCAAGCCAGGCCCAGCCATCACAGAGAGCAGCACTGGCTATGCTAGCTCAGCACCACCACACCCACAAGCACTGGCCATGCACCATCCACTCCTTCCTGGGAAGATCCCCCAGTGCCTGGAGTGCAGGCAGGAGCTTGTCTGATGTCTACACAGCCCCTTCATGACAGATCTCCTCCCCTGACCCTGACATGATGGCAACAACAGTCCCTGTTCAGGAAGGCACTCAGGGCTGTGTGCAGGGCATTCCTTGGCAATGACCTGTGAGTGCCCTGCTCCCAGTGCCAGACAGGTGCCTGGAGACAGCTGCTCTGAGCCTCAGCAGTGTCCTCTGAGAGAGCGACACAGGGAAGCACAGCAGGGATGGGTGCAGGGACAGTGCCCCAAGCATCTGGCTGTCCCCAGGCCATCCTGCTGCCAGACTGTTCGTGGCCATGTCTTTGTGACACCAGTCTGTGACTCCTCTTCAGGCACACTATAATTAGATCTGATTCATTGTTTTGCCACGCACAATTTGCAAACAGACTGTGTTTTATATGTGTTTGTATATAATATGTTATAATTTTTCTTCAATAAAACTCAGTTTAGCCCAATTATCTGAGTTGTGGGCATAAAAAAATTGATTCAAAACCAAAAATAATGTTTTTATATGGTGTCTTATATCTTCCATGGAACACATGCACTGGGAATGGAATCAGGTACCAGGGCTTTGTGATGAGGGGCTGCATTGTGCCCAGAGACCACTGTGACACTGCGAGGCCTTGCCTTGGCCGTGGGGGATTGAAGGAGTGCAGAGCCCTGGGGTGCCCACTCCCAGGAAAGCACTTCCCGCAGGAGGCTGCATCTCCCCTGGAGCCCCAGCAGCTCCGCAGCAGAGGGGGTCAGAGACAGACATGGAGAGCCATGTGAAGAACACCAAGTCCCAGATGCACAGGGAGCTGCTGAGCCTGGACTGGATGTGCCAGGTGAGGGACGGGGCAGCAGGGACAGGCCGGCTGCGGGATGGGGCTGCACGGAGCTGCCTGCGGGCTGGGCTTGCTTGGCACTGTGGGGGACACTGTGCCAAGGCAGCAGCCTCCATCCCACTCCTCTTCCTTCCTGGAGGGGGGACAAAGGCAGCCAGAGGCAGTGCCTCCGGACACCCAGCCCCAGGCCTCAGACCCCAATGGAGACAGGCTGCCACTGCTTCCACGGAGCTCTCAGGATGGCGGGAACCACCCAAGCACCCTGCCAGGCACGAAGAGCCTTCCTCAGCTGCTGCAGTGGAACGGCCGGGCCCGTCCCAAGCGCAGGGCTCTGAGGAGAAATGCCACCCTGCCATGGCAGCAGGAGACACTGACAGAGAACTCCCAAAGCAGGAGGAGCAGCTTCCAACCCTGACATGGATGCAGGTCTTGATGGGCCGATGACAGCCTGGCCATCCTGCTGTCAGACTACTCTTGGCCGTGGCTTTGTGAGACCAGCCTATGATTCCCCTTCAGACAGACTATGATTAGATATGTTTCATATTTTTACTACAAACACTTCAGAAATAAAATTTATTGCACATATCTATATTGTAAGTATTCAGTTTTCTTAACTAAACTGCCAATTTACCCAATTTATTTGAGTTGTGTGCATATAAAAAATTGGTTCAAGCCCAAAAAGCTGAAATAAAGTACAGTTTTAAATTTCACAGGGTATTTTTATTACCTCTAAGCAGGTGACAGCTCCTGCAGGCATCAGAACTATCTGTCTTATAGTTCTTATATCTGCTTAAGGTATAAGAACTGAGGGATAAAATGTTTTTGTATAATTTCTTCTGTGTGCCATGGAAGACGTGCACAGGCAGCGGGGCCTGGGTTCAGCTGCCAGGGCTTTGTGATGAGGGGCTGCATCGTGCCCAGAGACCACTGTGACACTGCGAGGCCTTGCCTTGGCCGTGGGGGATTGAAGGAGGGCAGAGCCCTGGGGTGCCCACTCCCAGGAAAGCACTTCCCGCAGGAGGCTGCATCTCCCCTGGAGCCCCAGCAGCTCCGCAGCAGAGAGGGTCAGAGACAGACATGGAGAGCCATGTGAAGCACGCCAAGTCCCAGATGCACAGGAAGCTGCTGAGCCTGGACTGGATGTGCCAGGTGAGGGACGGGGCAGCAGGGACAGGCCGGCTGCGGGATGGGGCTGCACGGAGCTGCCTGCGGGCTGGGGCTGGGCTTGCTGGCACTGTGGGGGACGCTGTGCCAAGGCAGCTGCCTCCATCCCACTCTTCCTCCTCCTGGTCTTGCTTCCCAAGGGTGCGTCACAGGCAGCCAGAGGAAGCACCTCTGGAGAGCCAGGCCCAGGCCTTGTCCCTCCATGGGGACAGGCTCAGACCGCTCCTCCCCACAGAGCTCATAGGATGGAGGGGCTCCTCAGCCATCATGAAAAGCAAGTGGAAGCCTTTGCAAGGGCTAAAGAAAACTGGCCAGGCCCATCCCAGGTGCAGGGCTCCGCAGAGGAGTGCCATCCTGCCATGGCAGCAGCACAGCCTGGAGGAGAAAGAGCCCCCAAAGGAGGAAGGCAAGGAGCAGCTTGCCTCCCTGACTTGGTCTTGGTGGCTCCATGGCAGACCCAGGCAGGTGACTGCCATGGACAGGACAGGATGGGACAGGGGGATGAGCCTCTCTCTGACCAGGACCAGCTGCTGCACTGCACCACTGCAGCCCGATCCCCCTCCCACAGCACTGTTCCAGCAGCTGCTGCTGCTAGGTCTCCAGCAGGTATTTCCTGGAGGAAGCCAGTTGACTTTTACAAATAACAGAACCACTGAATCATATAGAATCACAAATATTAGGATTAGAAGGCATCTCAGGAGATAGTCCAGTCCAACACCCTGCCAAGGCATGGTCAACTTGAGCAGGTTACGCGCATAAAAGTTCAGGTGACTTTGGAATGTCTCCAGAGGGGGAGACTCCACAAACCTCCCTGGATAGCCTATTCCAGGGCTCTGCCATCTCAATGTAAAGAAGTTCTTACTCAAGCTGGGGAAGAACTCCTCAAGAAATACCCCTCTCTCCTTTCTCACCTCCCAGGGGAACGCATCTCTCAACTTTGGGCAGCCATTGCCAACAGGTCTGGAGAGGTTGGAGACCATTTCGAGCAAGCAGAAGGTGCTGCAGTGGCTTGAAGTCTATGTTCCCAGTGATCCACAGACCTTGGCCAATGAGGAAGAGGACTCAGAAAACAAGATTGACAAGGAGCAGTCCCATGAGATACTGGAAGAGGACATCACATCTCCAGTGCCCTCAGACATCTGGGAAGAATGCAGCCAATGCCAGAAGTCCCAAGACACATCAGAAGTGTACAGTGACCAAGAGCTGTTTCAAGGGGAAGAGGATAAGAGCACAGCAGGAACAGGAGAGGCTATCAGCAAACTGCAGAGCACATCTCCTGACCTGGCTGGTTCCATGGACACCAAGGATGAGCCTGCCATGTTCCCAACTCGAGCATCACAGCAGCGAGGGGAGGCCTCTGGCACCATACCCACAAGCACTGGCCACGAATCATGCACTTCTTCCTGGAAAGTGCCCTTTGTGCCAGGAGGGCAGACAGGAGCTTGCTTGTTGCCCTCACAGCCCCCTGGAGACAGACCTCCTCCGCTCACAACCAGTCACGCCACGGTGCAACAGCAGCGACAGTCCCTGTTCAGGAGGGCATTCAGGGCTGTGTGCAGGGTGTTCCTTCGCACCCACCGCCCACAGGAGCAGGAGCAGCAGTGCCTGGCTCCCGGCGCCAGGGAGGTGCCTGGAGACAGCTGCTCCAAGCCTCAGCAGCATCCTCTGAGAGAGTGACACAGGGAAGCACAGCAGGGATGGGTGCAGGGACAGTGCCCCAAGCATCTGGCTGTCCCCAGGCCATCCTGCTGCCAGACTGTTCTCGGCCATGTCTTTGTGGCACCAGTCTGTGACTCCCCTTCAGACATTATGATTAGATCTAGTTCATTTTTATCACACACAGTTTGCAAACAGACTGTGTTTTATATGTATTTGTATATAATATGTTATAATTTTTCTTCAATAAAACTGTCAGTTTAGCCCGATTGCCTGAGTTGTGTGTGTACAAAAAATTGCTTCAACACAAAAAGCTGAGAAAAAGTACAGTTTTAAATTTCAGAGGGTACTTTCATTACTTCTAAGCAGGCAATGGCTTCTGCAGGCATCAGAACTATCTGTCTTGTAGTTCTTATATCTGCTTAAGAAAGACCTCCTGCAGTAGGAGGGCAAGGAGCAGCTCTTGCCTCCCTGACATGGTCTTGGTGGCTCCATAGCAGACCCAGACAGGTGAGTGCCATGGACAGGATGGATGGGATGGGATGGGATGGGCCTCTCTCTGCCCAGGGTCAGCCACTGTGCCGCAGCACTGCAGCCCCATGAGTATAAGGCATGTCTGCACTACGCTGAGACATCCTAAATGGACAACAACAGTACGTGGCCTAGCATGAGCTGAAAATTATGAAGTCAAAAGAGTATTTGGAGTGTCCCTAAGGAAGGCTCTGGCCTTATGCTTTTGGTGTCAACTGCTTAATGTCAGTGTTGGACACAGGACATTAAGGTGAGGCTTGATTGGATTGAGAACATCTCGTTTTTGAATGGACCTTCCTTCTCCTCTCTAACAGTTCATCTCCCTTCTTAAGCTTGATTTGTAAGACTTAAAGAGTGTTAGGCTAAATAATAAGTGCGTGTCACTTGCAAACAGCCACGCTTTGTGGACCCGGTTTTGTGACAATTACTCACACTGAACATGTTTTTTACCTCTTTTGAACAGAGCGGTCCAAAAATACTGACTTTACTTTTTCCACAAGCATTTCACCAGATACCTGCTTGAGGCAGCAGGACCTAGAACCTCTCCCGGCCGGGCCTCGGTGCCACTAGGGGTCCCCGCCGTCCGCGCATCCCGCCGCGCTCCTCCTCATCCCGCCTCATCCCACCCCGTCCCGCCGCGGGAGGCGCTGCGGGAGGACGCGCCTGGCGGCCGAGCTGCGGGATCGGGAGACAAGGGAGACCTTATCACTCTCTACAGCTACCTGAGAAAAGGGTGTAGTGAGGCGGGGGTGAGTCTCTTCTCCAAAGCAGCAAGCAACAGGATGAGCTACACTAGGGGCGACACAGCTTGGGTATGTTAGGAAACTTCCTTCACCGAAAGAATAGCAAGGGACAGCCAGCCGTGGTAGAGGTCACAGGAATAAAGGACAGCTTCTACTGAGCAAAGCTGTGTCTCAGCAGACTTCCAGTTGCACCAGGAATACACTTTTTTGAGGCTAGAAATCTGGATGCCCTGATATGTTGTGTCCTGATATGATTTCAGGATAATCTTGGTAACAGGCATTTTAAAAATGTTGATAAGAATTGGGTGTTTCAGAATGAGGAGCTGGCTGAGTCAGTTGCAGACAACTTCCTGTACATCCTAGAGCCCCTTAAATTTCTGGTCAGAATACAGTGTCTTTTGGTACTGTGAATTATAGTGAGGTACCTCCTGCTGCTGAAGAGAGAGAACAAATTCTTCTCTCTTGAGAGCCAAGCAAGGACCATCATTCCATCCACAACCAGCAGCAGGGCAGGAATGCAGCCATCACCCCTCCTTGTCTACTCCAGTGTACAATAGTGGCCAGCTCAGGTTCCAGTCTCCTTCTTGTCTCTAGAGAGCACCTCTGTACTATGTCAGGAATGAAATCCTGTCTCCCACAGTGGCTGTTTGTAGCAGAATTCTGTGGTGTGGAGCTTGTCTGAGAAGGAAACTCAACGCTTGGTTATCCTAAAGGGCAAGGCATTTACCTCCAAAGCTGCAGGTCCCAATTCCCAGTGCTCTCTCTGTCTTGGGAAGCAATCATGTCTTTCAGGTCTCTTCTGGAAAAAGCTGTCATTGGCAGACACTGCATGCCAAGCACCTTGGAGGGGAGGATGTGGCAAGCTGTGATCTGGGTTTGGTATGTTCAGGATAAGCATGGATATGCAGGCTAATCCTCAAGATGAAAGAGACATGTTTTGAGCTGTCTCAGAAGCAGAAGTTGGTGAACCTGGGGAGCTTTAATTTGAAAGCTTGTAGGCATTTGTGTTGTCAAAAACCTTCAGGATCAGTTAGCAGGAATCCTGCAGAACACATATCTGGATTTGGATATTTAAATACCCCCTAACCTTTCTGTTTGTCTGAGCAAAAGTGACTTCAAATGTATTTTGAGATTATGGCTTCCAAATATGCAGCAAAGGTTAAATTCTAGAAACTCTAGATTTTGCATTAACTGGAACAGGCTTAATCGCGTTGATCTGAAAGATTTTTTTTTATCTTGATGGATTTTCTTCTAGAGGCTTTTATACCCAGGCACTTAAGCAAAGTGGCCAAATTGCTCCTACCCCATGCAATCAGTACTACTTCAAGGCTAAGCATAGTTAGCAAATAGAAAGGAAAAATTTAGGTTTTCAACTTGGGCTCAAAGCTATCTGACACCTTGTTACTAAGCAGTTTTTCCTACACCTGAATGGCCCTCCTCTCTTCAGCAAAAAAGAATTTCCAAACCAGTCCCAAGGTAGCTAATTTCAGCTTCAAAAAAAACTAGGGAGGCCACTTGGCAAAGTGAATGGATGTGAGGGGAAGCTTTTTTCTTCAGCTTGCAGTGTCCTTGGCTCTTCTAATGCCAGATGTACTTTCAAAAGCAGCATGTAAATTTGACCTTAGCCTGTTCTGTTGTAAACTGAAAAATTATAGTTATTACGCAACTAAAGTAATTTCACACTGCAAATATACATGTTTACAAACACTTCCCATTCAAAGGGAAAAAGAAGGCTTAGCTAGAAAAGAAGTTGTTTAAAATCTTAGTGGGTGACATGGACATGGACAGGGGGATTGCATGCAGCCACAGCAAGTTTGCCAATGACACCAAGCTGTGTGGTGTGGTGGACATGCTGGAGGGATGCATGCCATCCAAATGGACCTTGAAGATTTGAGAGGTGGGCCCATGTGAACCTTATGAAGTTCAACAAGGTGCAAGATCCTGCACCTGGGTCAGGGCAATCCCAAGTACAATTACAGGCTGGGCAGTGAAGGGATTGAGAGCAGCCCTAAGAAGAACTGGGGATGTTGGCAAATGAGAAGCTTGACATGACCCAGCAATGTGCACTTGCAGCCCAGAAAGCCAAGTGTGTCCTGGGCTGCATGAAAAGTGACACGAGAAACAGGTAAAGGGAGGTGATTCTGTCCCTCTGCTCTGTTCTCCTAAGACCCCACCCTGAGTACTGTGTCCCCAGCATGAGCAGGACGTGGAACTGTTGGAGGGAGTCTAGAGGACATCACAAAGATCATCAGAGGGCTGGAGCACCTCTCCTATGAAAACAGACTGAGTTTGGGTTGTTCAGCCTGGAGAAGAGAAGGCCCTGAAGAGGCCTTCTAGCAGCCTTCTGGTATTGAAAAGGGCTACAAGAGAGATGAAGTGGGACTTTTTATAAGGGCATGTAGTGATAGAGAAAGGAAGAATGGCTTTAAACTTCCCATGCCTGGAAGCATTCAAGGCCAGGTTGGATGGGACTCTGAGCCCCCTGCTAGGGTGGCATTGAAAAGAGTGCTAGTCTGTAGGCATTGGTGTATTCGACCTGATTTTTAAACCAAGGACAAAGTCCTCTGAAGCTTTGGCTTGAAGACAACATAGTATTTGCCTTCTGCCTTCTCTTAAACAATTTGTCAGCATTGAGGTTATTATATTTATTCATCTAGTATGCAGCAAATGTAATGCCACCCTTTTTGGACAGAGGCTGTAAGAAAAAACAGCTTGTAGATTTCTGCTGCTTTTAAGTTTTTTTTTTGTGAAAACCTCTGTACAGCAGGACAAAAGAATGGCCTGTCGTCTGTAGGTGGCCTCATCCCTACCCATCAGATCACAAAGTGTAAATCTCTAGGAGAAATCCTTAAGTAATTCTTTATTCATTTACAGTGGAGAAATTTACCACAAAAGGGCAGAAGAAAGCATTTGCCAGAATCAGAAAAGGTCTCTTTGTGTACTTCATGGTTGGTTTTTAATTTGTGCAGAGATTTGGCATGCCTTCAGCACAAGAATTCAAGTCACTGATAACACTAACTACAAACAAATTCTTCTGGTTCATTGTTGTTTGGGTTGATTTTATGACCAGAGCATCTGTATACTCACAATATGTGAAAAAGATCCCAATTTTCTGATAATTTGAATGTTCCTGGGCTAAAAACTTTGAAAACTTGTAAAACAGATTTGAGGCAATTTCATCCAGTTTCTTTCATTCCTATCCCTTGTCTGTTTGAAGGGCTCATTTTAAAACAGTGAAAAAGGGAATGCTGCCCAAGAAACACTGTTTTTTTCTCAACTGTCTCACCTGGAAGTTTTGTGTCATTAGCTGTGCTGTAAGACAGAAACAGCTTCCAATTTACACATTCCCATGCTTGAAAACTTCCATAGGTGAGCATTTATTTTTGTTTTCATGCCACTGCCAGACAAAGATATTTGGAAGATAAGAATTTTGAAAACCTCCCTGGAAGAATCTTAAGAGTAAGAGGCCAAGCAGTGTAACTGAGCAATGATTTTTACATGATGTAGCCCTTCAGTGTTAAAATTCAAGGCAGGCAAACCACCACGAGGGTGCAGTGGTAAGGCAGCCTTTGCTGGCAGTGGGAGAAAGCTTTAATTTGCTGCTCCTGTTCTAAGGGGTCAGATGATGATCTTTACATCAGCACACTAAAGGAAATAATTTAAACATAATTAACTTGAGCTAACACCGAAACTCTTGGGAATGTGATGGTGTTCAACGCAAGGGGAGGTTTAACTTGCTTTTTATCAGGGATGTGATATTACTGTTTGAATTAAGACAAGTCTTAATTAAACTTGACCTAAGTGAGAACACAGTTGAGTGAATAATATTACATTTGCTCAGACTGTAATTTACTTCCAGAGTGGAGAAGGACTAAACTATTGTTTTACTGAGGATTAATATAGCAGCTTTTTTATTATTTTTAAATGATGGGCAATTTTCCCATTGCTTAAGCCTGGTTCTCATATTTTTCTTTCAGTAATTGTTTTTTGGGAAAATGCATTATAAATCAACCTTCTCACCGTTCAGCTTTGTTGACCCTCTAGCCATCAGTAAACAGGTTATTTTATGTTTGTCTTTTTAGATGTAAAGATGGACATTTGTTGGGGGGGTTAATTATTTTTATTTTAAAAACACACACAAAACCCTAAAGCAGAAATCTCTAAAGAAAGACTTTTAAAGGGAAACCTGGAAATCAAGTGCATTCACATATGAAAAGACTGGCAGCTGAATGCAGTATTTTGGAAAAACAGTACTTGTGTCCTGGACTAAAAAACTAGAATATATTTTGGTAGTTCAAATGAAACCTGTCTCCTTTAGACAAAAGGATGAAGCTAGATGCTTTACCTGCTGCTTCCAATGTCTTTAGAGAACAGCCCTTGTTTCCACAAAACCAGACTAGTATTTTTGAACACTGTCTGATTTGACAAGTACAGTAAGAGAGAAGAGGAGGAAGTTTGTTTGTGTGCCTGTCCCTAGAAGAAGCTGCTTGCAGCTTCAGAGGAGATACTGATTCCCTCCCCTCTTGCACTGTCTGCAACCTACAGCCCTCCTGCAGCATCCACCTGCTCAGCTGCAGAACACAGATTGCACCAGGCATCTCCCCTCTAAGGTATTGTAAAAAAAACCCTCAACACAGAGCCAGAGGCTTGAGAAAGGGCATTTTTTAGGTGCTGGGGCTGACATTCACATGTTCCAGCCACCCTGAATGCAAGCCTGCAGCCCTTGGCACTGAGGATGGTCTTGCAGAGTGCACCCACCTGGTGGTCTCACAGAGCCACAAACACCTGACCCAACACCCACCCAGCCAAGAGAATGCAGTATAATGCCTAAATTAGCTGTATTCACAGACCAAACTCCCCAAACCTGAGGGAAAGATGACACTTTGCCAGAACTAGCTATTTAAAACACCAAGTGAGTTTCTACCTTATGACTTCGTCTAGGTGCAAGAACTTGAAAATCAAGTAATCAACTAAGGTGCCACATCTTTTTCACAAGAGCATGCAAACGCTTCCTGCAATTTTGGGACAAGCAATCTTTCTGAATTGGCCACTTATGCTTCTCACCTGCTCATTGAGGAAAAAAAAAAAACCAAACCAAAACCTAAAAGAAGGCTTTCTGCATTTTGGAAAGAGAATGATAGAGGAAGCAGATGAAAGTTTTTCTGCATGGACTGAGATGACCCGAAATGAAAGCAGCTGTGCAAAATAGCCAACTGTGAGATCTATCTCCATGATCAGGAAGGAGCACACAACATTTCCTAACTGAAGGTGGCCATACTGGTTGGACATGCTCAAGCACACAAATCATATTCTTCAGGCCATCTTCATTAGAAAACTCCCATCCTCCAAAAGCTCTGTCCCCTTCCTGGCACCTGTCTCTTGCAAGCAGCTCTGACCCTCTGCAATCCACCTTCAAAAAATCCTCTCTGCAGCCTGCTGGACGCAATTCCTCTTGCTCTGAACCACTTTGTGCAATTAAGACAAGGTGAGTCTGGCCTGAGTTTAGCCTTCTGGCTGGTGGTGGGATGCTGTGTAGGCCGGAGATGGTGTTTTGGCGAGCTGGGGCTACTGTGTGGCCATGTTGCATTGCCCTGGAAACGGTAAGAAAGCCCTGCTCTGGAGGCTGCCTCACAAACGGCTGCTGGTGGCAATAGGACATCTGGAAACCACGTGGAAGCTGCAGATGGTGGAAATGTGGTACGTGGGAAGCATGTGAATTGCTCAGTAAGCCTCTAGGAACAGTGGTGGAAACTCCTACATGGTAGAGACCTTCCCTGGGTGTCTCAGGAAGGATTTTATCATCACACTGCAAGCTAGAGCTTATACCCCTGCAAAAAATATCAACGTTATTTCTGGATAGGGAGATTGAGTCACCTTTCAATTTTAGGAATTCTGCTGGGCAGTTTGTGCAACAGAGAAGTAGGAATAGAATGGTAATCATAGGTCATGTAATACAATCCCCTGCAGCAGGTACAACTACACCAAGTCCTGATGACTAAGCAACCTCACCTTTAATTTAGAAGCTTTTTTACTGCTGGAAAATTGTCACAGAAATGTGATTCTCTGAGTATTAGGAGTCAGTCATGTGAGCCAATATAATTTGAGTTTTTTGGTTTTTCTTGCCTTCATCCAGTCTTCAGACAGTCATGGAGGAAAAGACAAATAGTGTAACTTAACATAATATTCTTTTCCCCAATTAATATTTCTTGTTTAATATTGCATACAAAGGTTTAAATCTCTTAAATTAATCCAATACTGTGAGTCTGTATCACAAATTCTGATCTTAGAATGAACTCTGCTGTGAACACAGGATGTTGTTCTCTACTTTAGTCCTAGTATTTGTTTAAATTTTCTTCATTTCTCCCTTTCGGTCACTGTGCTACTAGAATGCAAACTGAAGACCACTTCCATTGGAGTCTTATCCTATTGCAAACTGGCAATAGATAGGTTTATGAACCAGCTGTGATTCCGGGATGAGGAGAATGAGAAGGCTCTGTATCTGAGGGTGATTCCCCAGTGAGGGGAAACGAGAGGAATCTGGTGAGTCTATATCACAGAGGCTGAAGGGCAGCAGCTTTTCTCCTACAGTCCTTATCTCTGAACAAAGGTCAATCATTTTCATAATAACTCAACATCGTGTCACAAATCACAGAATAAACTAGATCAACTACTTCCTTATGAGAGATAACTGATGTTTCGGTGGCCAAAAGATTGGCACCTCTTGAAGATGCTGGAGAATGGAATTACTGCAAAAATTGTTTCAGCAATTTTTATCTTCTACCTCTTTGGATTTAGTAAGAGTAGATAAGCAGGGCACTCCTCTTCTCCTAAAAATGTAGTTTGTGGTTTTCCTTCAAAATGGAAAGAAAAATCTCCTTGCATGATTTCTTATTAGGTAATAGGGAGAAGGAACAGCTGAAGTATTTTCTGCACAGATCCATCTCTGTAATAATTAGAATCAATTGAGTTGACATTCAATATTTTCCTCATAAATATCACTCCTTTACCTTGATTTCCTTCCTGTAGCCTCTGCTGGAAAATGTAATGTTCCAGATGTACTAATGGATATCCAAGGTATTTCCTTTTAGGTGTATTTTTTGTTTTGTTTTGTTTTGTTTTGTTGTAGTTGTAGTTGTTGGTTTTGGTTTTGTTCTTGTTTTTTTTTTTCTCAATGAACATATAAGAGGTTATTCAAGCTCTGTTGGCCACTTCCCAGAATACAGATTTTGCACGAACTGCCATCTCTTTTCTCAGCTGTGATAGTCAGCATTTTATGCTGATGACTCGACAAGAGAATAGCCCCGTGCCTTTCTGGTCAGTGCCTGAATGAGGAAATAAAAGCCAGTTGCAAGGTTTTGCAGTTTATCTCTTCAGAGGGCACAGGAGGAAATTATGAGGAGAGTGAGCAAATTTGTTGACAGGAAAGATTTGTGCTACAAATGAAGGAATAGTCTCAGGAAGAGTTTATGGGAAGGGACTGTTTTCTAAGAGTCTTCATTAGACATTTTGAGAAAGCAGGGTGGCTCATGCAGAGGCAGCAAGTGTGCAATAACATTCAGGACTGCCTTCTGTCAAAGGTCCATGAAATTCTGGAGGTTCCTGTACTTGGTTTCTTACTGCTGACAGTGTACAAAGATGTCGGGTGTTTTGAGGAAGAAAGGATCACATGGTGGAGGAGAATAGATGAGGGGATTAAAAAGAACATGCAAGCTAGTTTGTGTACTTTTTCATCAGCTGATTTAATGGGGAGGGGAAAAAAAAACAAGCTTAAAATCATGAAGGAAACTGCTGTCTTTCAGACCCAAGTCTCATTTATCCAGACATGTTATCCATCTGCAATATAATAAGTGCACATGCTAGCCACAAACATTGTTAGGATGAATGTGCATCTGGCAAAGCAGGGTTCAAACCCCATCCTGTGTGATCGGCTGTGTGGCTGACTTGAATTTCATAAGCAGATTACATCAAGCTGCAACCACTTCTTCTGCTTCAGGGGGTAGCTGAGGGGTCTGCTTCATTTTCAGAAGCCAACATTCTACATCTGACAGTGGCAATTGTGTGTTGAAAGAAGAAGCCATTCTTTAAGGCAGCATTTATACATAAAAAATTCTTTAAAAAGTGTAAAGAAGCTGATGTCCATGTACTGAGCTGGTGGTAGTTTTACTATGGAATATTTGCACATTATCTTCTTCCAGAACTGGTTAAGCATCCATTTTGTGTATCAAGAAAACTTCTTTGCAAAAGCTGGTTGGCTAAAGTGATGACATAAAAAAGCCAGGAGTCACTGCTTTCCTCTTGTGACTGAAGGCAAAGTGCCATTTTTACATGTTAAAAGTAGTGTATGCTAGTGCACAGATGGACAATGATGCTGACAGATAATTATCTGCACCCATCTGCATAAACCAAGGAAAAGCTAAGACATGCTATATCTTTCTCTTATCCCTGCAACAAAGGTTTTGAAATGCATGAGTGCACTGAGCAATGACTGTAGGGAGATGGCTAAAGTATTCTGAGAGACTAATTGGGTTTGAAAGGACATCTCATGGTATCATGGCAACCTGGGCCCAGAGGTTAACACAGCTAGTCATTTGGAAAGCATTGGGCAAGTCATTTTAGAGACCATGAGTTGTGTTTTGTTATTCTCAAGACCCCGCATATACACCAGGGCTGTAACTTATCTCTACTATAACTCAGTTTCTCTGGGCCATGGATATCTGGACCCCTGCTTATTTTAGCCCGGTGTTTTCCCACTCCTTTCAAAAGGCAGGAACCTAAAGAGCGATCCAGTGGAGATGTGGAGCCTGTAGACTGGTTTAATACATAATATAAGCCTACTGACAAAGGCACAGGCTCTTTACAGCCATGTTTGCCACAGCTTGCTCAGAAGATTGTTGAGCCATTTATCAATCTACGACAGAAAACTCCCATCAAATCCCTTGGGAGTAGACAAAAGTTTGGCTACTAAGAAATCTTTGGATCACCTTGCTGGCATGATTTGGTTACTCTACTTGGAGGTGGAAGTTGTGCAAAATCACTTTTATGTGTGAAATGAAATGCTCTTCCCAGACTGTAACTTGAATGGATAGTGACGACAGAAGTAGCTGTTAATAAGGCTGCCACAGACACTGACAAAGCTTTTTTGTTGTTTCTTAAACCTAGTTTTATATGATATGGCTAAGAATATTAGAAGGGCTTCAAGTTGCCTGATTTGTCCATGGTCAAGGGATTGTCAAAGAAATTACTCCTCTGTCCTAAGTTATGTATGCATCTAAAAAATTCAGACTCCCTCCATGTAGCCACAAGCAATTCCAATGCCATTGGAGAGGAAGAAACTTCAAGTTCTTTCAATGTAACGTTGATGATATAAGGATCTAGCTCTGTTTTGAACGAAAATGTAGGGATTTTTTAGGAAAAACATATATAAGGTGGCTGTGGATACATTAAGGCTAGGAACTGAATGGGATGTGTTCCTTTTCTTTGCTCAGCAGAGTTATACAATAAATCCTTTTCAAGACTTTCTGGTCCTCAGGTTACGTCATGAGTTTGAAGCTGTTCTTAGACTAGAGTATCTTCCTAGGAAATTTATGCTGTTGCAGGAGTTAGTTTATCTGCAAGAGTGAATTTTATTCTTGAGGTTTTGTGACTACTTTGTTACAAAAATGCTGTGTCTAAAAATGAATATGGTATATGAACCACTTTACTCAGTTTACTTCCAGTTGGAAGCTGACCTGTGGCCGTCAGATTTTCCCTTAGTCAAGGGATAAACAAATTTAAGTTCCCAGAAAGAGCTATCTTTATTACATCTAAAATAGAGCAATGTATGGGTTTTAATTTAATCAGTAATTTCAACCTCTCCAAGCTACCATTATGGCTTTCTGTGAAAGCTTGTAAAAATAAAAATATCTTAGACAAAAATAACACTCCCTCATTCTAAGACCGTGGAGTGTCTCGGTACATATTTGGCACATCCTCTGAGGCTCTATCAACAACAATCCAAAATAGGCTGATGTAAAAGGCGAATTATAAAAGTAAGTGGTGTTTAGTGTCTGGTCCTGTATCCTCTGAGGCTTCTGACATGCAGTCAGTATAATCTACAATGCTCATAAGATAAAATAGTGGGCATTAGAGGCTGGGCAGTGATGCTCAAGGTCAAAGTCAGTTCTGCAATAGAAATGCATTGAATTCCCATTCTGTTAAACTTTTTCACTCAACTTGATAGCAAAATCCAGTGTCTCCATTCTCTCCCAGATGTACTTTACAGACTACAAGTTTCTTCTGCTACATAATAGTAAAATAAATAAATAAATAAATAAATAAATAAATAGGATTGTGATAGGAGAGCATTCTGCAATCTCTTGGTGTGAATATGCATAACTTCATCAAAATAAATAAGGTCTATGTTATTCTTAGATGTGACTTTGTTTGAAACCACCTTTCCTAAAATTGCCTTAAAGACTACATTAATACTTAACAATATTCCTCTTGTGGGCAAACCACTGTAAAATGCACTTTTTCAGTCTGTTTGTTTAAAGTAAGATTTGAAGAATGGTAACACCTCCTAACAACAAAAAGACAGCTGGAGGTCTGCAGGACTGAACCAGAAGCACTGATACCACTGCAGATGAAGCACACCATCAACATAATCCTTTCTTTTCTTTTTTTTTCTTCTTCTTTTTTTTTTTTTTCCAGAGGCACCAGATGGCAGCATTTTTCCCTCACTGAGTGTGATCTCATCCTCTCAGATTCACTCCTGGGATCATCAGGCTTTGAGGCTTCGTAAGCCACAATGACCTCAGCTGAACTGTACCTTCTCTGTTGCCACCTGCTCCTTTTTCCTACTTGTATTGGACATGCAGAATTACATTCAAGTGGCCTGAACACTATCCAGGCCCTTGAAGTTGTGGCTGCCTTTCGTTTGTGCAGGTCTGAGAGTCTAAAAAGAATCATTAGCAAACAGGTATGCAAAAATTTAGACCCACAGAATACAGCTCTCACCTCCAAATTTTCCACATCCTCTAAATATTAAGTATCATAAAGTTTATTTGATGTTCTTGTTAACTACATGCTCTTTTCCATATACACACGTGTCCAATGTAATATTTGTCTACAAGCAAATTTGGCATGTGTCCCTTTCTATTGATGCTTTATTCCTTGAATAATATTTCATTATACACAACTTATGTATGACAAGTTATGTGCTACTAGACCTGTAACCTTTGTCGCAAGAACCCGGTTCTGGACAAATAATCTGAAACAGAGCAGGGATTTTGAGAACTAAACTGCAAGCTCTGGGTTTTTTTACAGTTGCAGACACGGCCTAAAGCCTTGCAGGCTGGGAATTCTGTTATGTCACCATCCTCTGTTCTGCTTCTTCCCTTCATCCTCATGTTCTTGCTTTCAATGCTGCTTTGTTGGTAGTTTTGTCTCAGAAGAAAAAAACCTACACATTATGTCCAGCTGTAACAAACTATTCTTAAATCATCTACCTTTAAACTTGCATTCTGCAGCACTGGGATGCAAATGTTTATTTATTTGAACGATGTGACTAACACTGACAGCCTAAGAGAGGCTTTTTATCGAAAGTGGGGCTGGATTGCTGGGCCCTAGATGGTGAAGGAGTAGCAGCCCTGGCTGCTGCTTTCTTTGACTGTTACTCCATCAGGTTGCTGGTGTTTCTGCTGTGGTAACTGTGTTAATGTTTTACAAATGCTATGAGCTCAGTAGTAGACTATTTGGGGATTGTATAATTTATTAACTTATGACAAGCAGGCCATTATTTTTCTGAAGAACACATGTGACAAGGGACTTATTTTATTTTTCAAATTTCAGCCAAATTCAACATGAGTGTCACAGGGCAGGGGCACTAGATCCTCGACAGCCCCACCCTTCCTCTTATTTAATACCAAAAACTATCTGTAAACAAGCAAGAAGGAGGGAGGGAAGAGTAATTCTCAGAGGAAGTATTAAGAATCCTGTATGATTAAAATATTAGGCTGTGTAAAATTGGGAAACAGTGCCATTTTCTTCTGTTAAAAATTCTAATTTAAAAAAAAAAGACTAAAATTCCTTATACTTTATCTCATCTTCTCATAGTAATTTCTTTCCACTTCTGGATTTGCCTGCACTTTGCCTTAAGCTAGTATATGCAAAGAGGACAGATGTAGCTTTATGCCCAAGATGTGTGAAATAAATGCAATGGAAGTATATGAGCATCTCACCTGAAAGTGGAGTGGCATTGCACCGCTGGAAGACAATGGTGTTAGTTTCACCTTACCCTCTAAAAAAGAAGGCAAAGACATTTAAATATATCTCCACTTTTGTAATGATTCATGCAATCCCTTGTGCACAGTTGCTTTGCAATGTGGAAGAAAGATGAACTGTAAATACTTTCTTTTGTCTAACTATAGCACTGTAATTACTATTTCACACCTTCTCTGAGAAAGACAAGCAGGTACTCGTGATGAGCTTTGTGAGAGGAGAGATGCTGAGAAGGTAAAAAGAGTGTCTGGTGTCACTCAGTATGGAACATTACAGCTTGCCATTATTTATTTTGGAACTGTGACAACTGACCAAAAGATGGGAACTATAAATAGGAATGCAATGAACATTAGCTGCGCAAGAAGAAAAAAAACAGTGTAACTTGGCATGGAGCAAAATGTGTATCTGGCATAGCATACAGCTGTCCCTGCAACTCCCACTGCCATCCTGGGGGATTTTGCTGATTTCCCACTACTTACAATGAATTAGGAATAGCATCATCTCTGTTAGTTTTGATTCTTACTCAGTAGAGCTCGCTCAGATAGGTCCTGATAAACCTTTACCTAAGAAAGATACAAGTCTCCTCCTACGCGTAAATTACAGGGAGAAGATTGTTTGTCTTGCAAAGTGTAACTGCTATGTACCATTCACAGGCTGCATCTTGCACTGTAAGTGAAATAATTGTTGGAACAAGCTGATGGAATCTGTGCTTCCCTTTGCTGCCATTCAGAATGAAAATACCAAACGGGGCCAAATTCTGCCTAGCAGAGTTCATTGTGTTTTTGCTTCTAGACTGGCATGGCTGGAGGATGCATCCATAAAAATTCAGTGCATGCTAGCTTTGAATGGACTGAGAGACTCTGGCAGTTTTGTAGGAGAAACATATTTTCCACAGACTCCTGGGCTTAGCCTTCACTCAAAGGGTAGGTAAATCATGTTAGTCTGGTATGTGATAGCAAGCAACCCAACACACATACTTTCCTTTCTGTGTATACATTGCTATATGATGCCTACAAAACATGCCTCAGAAAGGCATCCCTGTAGGGGGATACAGTACAGGTAAATGAAGGTGGTATAGAATGTAATTTATCCCCTAAAGAATTGCAGCTGAACCAATTACTAAAGATTAGGAGCAGGCCTGATGTTAACAGGCCACACCTGTAGCCAATAAGAACAAGTGTTATAAAAGTGGATTGGTGGGAACTGGAGTCAGATGACTACTGCAAGGACCAGGAAGAGTCAGTGCTGAGAGGAGCTGCCTACGAGAACCATCGAGGAGGTACGAAACTCTGAGGATATGGAATTCTTACACTGTAATGATAATGGACCTCTTGGTATATAAGACAACACATCCCCTGAAAGAAAATCTGTGGGTTCATGTTTTGACCATCCTCATTTCTCCTTCTTATCCTTGTAACATTTCCTATATGGCCTTAGCCATAGAGAAATGTATTTTTTTTTTCTGTAGCAGACAGTGACAACTTTAGGTGATATGGGAATGGGAGGCTGCAAAGAGTGGTTGGGAAGAAGTTGTTATAATGCTCTATGTTTAAAAAGTAGGCAAAAGTAAGCATTTCATTAGGAGGGGCAAAACAAGACATACATGGAATAAAATTTAAGTTTTTCTTGAGAGACACAAGAATTCCAACTGTCTTAAGATCTTCTGCCACTGATCGTATTACAGTTGTTGTGACAGGACTATGGCTGCTATACTGTGCATGATTTCTTTCTTGGTTCTCCACTGACTGTCCTGCACAGAAAAAAAATACAGGTATTGCAAAGGGACAGTTGGCTTCATTCCAACCCAAACTATAGCCTGGACTGCTCTCCTGAGCTGGGCTAAATGTTGCTTCTGGCCGCACAATGAATTTTGAATGCATGAAGATGTCTTTAACAAGTAAAGATGGCACTGTATTGTGTCGGAAAGGATGTTACACACTTTTCCTTGCTTATTTTGTTTTCCAGTTGGGAGAAGTAGGCTTTCTTTGTCTGGAGTTATATTTTTGTCTTTAGTGAGTGCTTCTTGGGAGCTGAAGTAGACCTAGCCTCACTCAAGACATCTGTAAGTTTTAAGCAGCTTTTTCTCATCCGAATGGAACTGGATAATTTCCACTGCCAGCTGAACAGCAGAACATCAGCCAGAAAAAACATTAAGTGCATTTACATGTTTGATGCTAACGGCTAGAGAAAGAAGAATGGATAAATGGTGTTTACTCCATTTATCCTCAAGCACAACAGAGTACATAGCTTCCTTTAGTAAACCCCTGTAGCACAGGCAAGAGGCGATGGTCCTGGTTCCTGGTGCTTGGGATAATTTGCCAATGAAGCATAAAGGTCTCGGATGGTTTGTGCATTGTTTATTGCAGCTTTTACCCCTGCAGCCAGATTCTCCAAACTGCTATTTTGTTTTTTCAATGAAGGCTTCAGAAGGGATTTTGTAAACAAAATTTAAAGAAACCCAAACAAAACTGCTAGAGAATGAATGGATGCTAGCAGCTGATTTCTTAGAGGAGGTAAGTTTATAAGTGATTGGAAAAAGGCAGAAGGATATTTGGTCACACACGTGTGGACACACCTTTGTGCTGCTCCTCAAGAGTGTCCAAGAGGATGAAGTTTGCCTCGGGGTTGCAGTTACACCCTGCACTCTGTGCCCAGTGCAAGGCCAAATTGAAGTTTTGTTCTGCAGACAGAAAGGAGTCCTTCGGCTTTGGGAATTTAACAGGAGTTCTGGATTAAGTAGGAAAAGGGTAACTAATTCTGTTTCAACATCTGGATGACACAGATGAGAATGGTTGGTCAGCACAGGCATACAATCCTCTCTGTGGTCGGCACTAGGGATATCCAGGGGACTTTCCCTAGATGTGTACTTGAGCAAAAGGGACAGCACCTCAAGCCCAGCTCAAGGGTGGGTTATTTGCTCCGGCATCGACCTGCACTCCCCTTCTCATCGCACAACCAGGACCCTGCTCGGGACAGCTTCTCCTCGCGCGTCAGCTACTCGGGCCTGGGGCGGCGGGGCAGAGGGGAGAGGACACGGGCGGCCAGCGCTAGAGGAGTGGGAATTCTGTCACAGAACGGGGAGAAGCCAAACCCACCGCTCCAAAAGGTAAGATAATTGTAATAAACCCCAGAATTAAGAAGTGGGCCCACGGCCTGCCACGACCAAGCGATTCTCCTCGGGCGGCCTCGCCGGGCCGCGGGAGCGACCGCAGCCAGCCGGGAGCAGTGGGAGGAGGAGGAGGAGGAGCGGAGGGAGGAGGCAGCGCTGGCAGCCGGGCGGGGAGGGGGCACGCGGCGCCGAGGAGGAGGACTAAGATGGCCACCAGCCGCCGCGGGGAGCGGCCCCGCTCCCTCCGCGGCCCCCTCGGCGCGGCCCGGCCTTGATGGGGCCGGGACGACCCCGGCGCCCGGACGGTGCAGCAGCGGCGGCGGCGGCGCCTCCCCGCCGGAGCCCGCCCGGGAGGAACCGTCCTCCCGGCCCGGCCCGCACCGCCCGGCCGCGGCCGCCGCGCCGCGTAACCCCCCGAGCCGAGCCCTGCTCGCGGAGAGAGAGCGCAGAGAGGAGAGCGAGGAGGGACGAACCGCCCGCCGCCCCCCCCCGGGCCGGCACAGCCGCACCGCCGGGACCTCGCTGCCCCCCGGTGAGTGCCCACTGGCGCTACCCGCCGCCTCCCGGGCCCCGCCGCTTTGTTGCGCCGTCGGCGGGCCCGGGGAGACCCGGCGCCCCCTCGGTCCGGCCGCAGGCCCCGCTCTCCAGGGATGCCGAGCGGCCGGGCCGGGCTGGTGGAGGGGGCGGCGGCGCAGGTGCCGGGGGCGGCCGATCATTGTCACTGCGCGGGCACCCCCCCCTCCGGCTCCAATGCAGGGGCTGTGCCGGGGCCGCGGCCAGGGGGGGCCCGCGGGAAGCCGGGGGTCGCCAAGGAGCCCCGCGAGCGCTGGCCCGCTCCGGCCGCCTTTGTTGTGCCTGGGGCGGGCGGATTTCCCGCGGGAGCCCCGGCGGGGTGCGGGAGGGGCCCGGCGGCCGCGGCCCTGGGGAGGCCTGCAGGGAATGTGAGGGGGTCGCCCCGGGCACTGGGCGGCTCACAGGCCGTGGGTCGGGTCGGCTTTTCCGCCCGCGTTTTATTTTGATTTTTCATGCGGGTACTGATTTTGGCGGCAGCCTCGAGCTGTCGACCCCGCGGTGCGGCAGGGACATTGAAGTTACAGAACCCGACAGGTTTGTCCCTGAGGACAGGGGAGTCGTGGCCCCTGGAGGGTTCGGAACATGGTGTTGAGGGGATTTGCGGGGCTGCTGAAGTACCTGCTCCTTGTCTTGAGCGTGGTTTTCGCCCTGCAGTTCTGAGAGGTGGTCCCCGCAAATGGAGAGGTTTGCATAGAGACCAGTCAGTAGTGCTGGGTGCTGAAACCCTGTGTGATGTTCACCTTGAAATGTTAAGACTGTAATTTCTAGCTGTGCCTGCATAGCAGAACACTTATGGAAGAAGTGCAAAGGACTAGATGTATTGTTTTGACCTAGAGTTTCATGAATGATTTAACTGAAATTTGCTAACTAGAGTAATTTGCAAGATTTCAGTGTAGACCTGTGAGTCCTGGCCTTATTTTAATGACTGAATTTTGGTTTCTTCGTAATCTTGCTTTGTGACGAGGTGCATGTGTGTCCACATATTGGACCATGAAATTTTACTACGAAAAACAAGTGGTGGCTTTCCTGTGAAGAGAAGTAATTTTTGCAAGTTGTAGCTAACAAGTTATTTTTCTTCACCAAAGCTGGGTTGCTCCCTGATGCCTGTGTATGCTTCTGTGCCCAGTTATGGCTGTACAGCTGTAGGATATTCCTGAGCTCACAGAATCCTATGGATCCAGTCAGGCTCTGCAGAGAGCCAGCTTGATTGCATCCTTGGCACATTTTGGTGACAAGCTAGCAGTGTCTTGAAGTAGGCTATGTGAACAAATTGTACAGTCTGTGTGAACTCACATTTCTGCAATATCTTATTCATCCTGCACCATTTTGGTAGACATACAGCATTTGAAGATATGAACTTACCTGCTGTGGGAACTGGTCAGTGGCAGTAAGCCAGCCAAGTCTTTCTTTGCTTTTGGGTTGTAGGCAGGCATTGTGTCCTGGAAATGTGTCCATGTTCATGTGGCATTGTGTCTTTGTTCCGTGGCCCTGCAAGACGTGCTGGCAGTCTAAATTCAGCTGCATGTTTGGACTGTGAGTGGGTGTCTCCTCACTATATGGTGTGGGCCTGTTGAGCTCATTTGGAGCTAGGTCTGGAATACTCAACACTGTTGATAACAAGGTGTTTTGGGTAGAAGAATCCATCAAATATCAGATTGGAGGATGGTGCATGGTATTCTTCACTCTGGTATGTGTTTGCTAGGAACTGAGCACATTTGCTTTTCTAGTTGGGCAATTTTAGGCTTCTAGACTTGGAATAAAAATGTAGTATGTTTTGGTTTTTATGGTCATATTGCATCTCTTAGCCAGCTGATTATCTAGTTAATCATGGTGCTGCAGTGACTTAGTATCTTCAGCACCCATTTGAAGATGTAATACAACATTTCTGTATCAAGGTTTAAGTAAGGGTGTATCCAGTCAGTTGTTTGTTTCCAGTTCAGTACATCAAGATCAGCATCTTGGTAGTACTGCTACCACACAGTACTAGGGAGAGAGAACAGGACTATGGGAAAAGAGTGCTTATCTTTTTGTTCAAAGTGGTAGCAGAAAGATGCTAAATAAAAAAATAATTATAGTAATTGGTAATTTCAACCTTGACATAACAAGACTACATTATCTTGTTGCATCTTGGTACTGGAGTGGTCTGAGAAAGTGATCTGACAGCTGCCTGTGTGGCTACTCAAGCCTTGGTACTTCATTCTGGTTTAGTGGAGCTAAACTGGCAGAAGTGTGCAAGGTGAGCAGGTCTTCAGGATGTATTGATGTGTGTTGCTTTTAGAGGAATTCAGCAGTGTGTTTCACATCCACCAACCTTGCATTAACTAATTCACAGTTTTCCACAAGTGTTCTGTGGGATTTTTAGCGTTCAGGAAACTTTCAGTGGTGCTATGTGTGCAGGGAATGGGAGTGAGTGTGGACAGATGTTCTGCTTACCCTTTGAAATGCTCAGGACTGTCATGAGATTCTTTGGAAACTTTGGTGTTGTAACATGGTGTTTCACTTCCCAAATGTTGATATTAATTGTTCTGTGGCTGGGGCTTGGGCATTCACTTGGGTTTCTGAAGATGCACTAAGCTGAAAAATGTAAAGAGAAGAGAGTGGTTCCCTCTTGGGTGGTTAAATTGACAGAGGACAAATCTGTTCATGTTAATTAGCAGTTTTGTTCATGTCTGTAAGTGATTTTCAGTCCCTATTGCAAAATAGTGGAAATACTGTTTCAGCAGTGGCCTTTGACTTGCAGGACTTCCTGCCATGAGGAAGTCTTGTGTCATTTGTCCAAAATAAACAGATTTTGAAGAGTTCAGATAAAATATGCTGTGAGAAACCATACATCTAAGTCACAACTTACCCCCTATTGCTTGCTTGCTTCTCTGATAATTAGTGTCATGGAAGTCTATTCTTATGATATGTTACTAGAATGTAACTTGAATTTTGTAACGGGAAATAGAATTTTCTGTTGGTCCACAGTACAATTTCTGGATGTGTGTAGGTGGAAAACAAATTATTTCCTCATGGCTTTAATATAGAAGCTTTCAACTTCGCTGGTTTCCTTCTTGATTATTTTTTTTCATGCTGGTGGTGTTGCTGATTGCAATAGTACACTATCGGAAGTGTCCAAGTTATGACAAATACATACAAATGTCAGTTTCTTTGATGTGCTTGGAGTGCTGGTTGCTTTAAAAAGTACTTTTTTTGTTACTTATCTGTCCTAAGTGACCAACAGCTTGAGTCTTTAAGCCTTCATGTGTTAAAGGACTGAGGTGCATTGATGTAAGATTGTCATATCTCCTAGAACAGCTCTCTTTAACTTTGTCATTTCATTTACAGTTTCATAATGCACGAGTAAAACTGTTTATCTTCTGTTGGAGGCTTTCATCCTGCTGCTGGGCTGTTCATACCTTGGCCAGGCTGGGGAGGACATGACTGTAAGGTTCCTGTGTGCATTTGTTTTAAGCCACTCTCCCACAGACAGTACAGAAAATGTTGCCATATCCTTTTGTTGGGTACAAAATCCTGCTGGCAGGATGTAACATTTTAACTGAAGTCATTGGTGGGGAGGTGAGAGCAGCTTCTTGGCTCAGGTGAGAGCACTGCAAGCTTTGCAGGACTGAGTATGCGTTAGTGGTAATCCAGCCTTGAGAGCATCTGTTTGGCAAGCAACCCATGTTTGATGAGGCAGTAGTGCAGGCTTTGGGTTTTTAGTCACCTCCCCTGTTCTTCTGGAGATCACAGGTAAATGTGTACAGCAGCTCCCTGATACAAACAGGGACTTGGTGCCTGCTGTGAGGACTGAATGGCAGCATCTTGCTGGGGGGGCATGGCATAGTCTCAGGTGTTGGTGTCACTGTTGGGGGAACTTTCTTATTCCAAGAGCTAGGAGCTCTTGGCTGGTATCAAGGCTTTCAAAACAAGTGAGAAGGGCTGCTTTGTCCTGTCCAAAGAAGGAAGAATAGGTCTTGTTCCTTTTCTGTTTGCTTTGGTCTAAGTATGCAGGAGGTTTTTTTTCTTTAAGTCTTTTTGAGTGAAGATGACCTACATCTTAAGTTTTTTCCCATGAAAGCTCTGGGGCAAAATTTTCTGATTTTTGTTCTGTGTGCAAATGTACAGTTGACATGATTTTTGACAATTGTGCTGATGTTTTTGAAATTTTGAATGACAGCAGGGAACATTTTTGGCTTTTTCTTATGGTGTAATTTTTTTTTCTCTCCCTACCTGTTGAGCAAAGCTGTGATAATGGATGTAAAACTGTACTGAGATTAGGAGAAAAAAAAGTTTGATGTTGTTTTGGAATTACTTTATTCCAGTGAGAGCTACATGCCATCTTTGGGATCTTTCTCATATGAGGGAAGAGGGACTTGACTGCTTTGCTGGTTTTGGTGTTTCATCACTACCCTGTGATGGATTTCTGCCTGTCTTAAGCATGTGACTTGTAATGCTTCTCACATATTGCAGAATAGGAACAGATTTGCAGAACTTGAACATGTAGAAAAATACCTTCTGAAATTTCAAATGCAGTTGAACAGTGTTGTGCTAGGAAAGAGGGAATTGTGTGGGAGCCATAAACAATAAGGGATGTTGAATGGTATGAAGGCAAGTGGCTTCTCATTTCTGGGCAAATTTTAAGACGTGTCAGTGAAAGATGAGATGGATGCATCTGAATTATAACAATAAGAAATGAATTAATAGGATCTTTAGTTCTTACACTTTCACAAATATTGTTATTTCCATGTGTTTTTATTACAATATGACATGGAAAAAGCTTTGATCAGTTTGGCTAACCTAATGTACAGACAATAATAAATTTGAAAACACATAGAAGAAGTGGATATTCCAGGTGGCTTATTTCATCCCTTTCTCTCTTGCTCTACAGATTTTTTTTTGTTGCGCTGTAAGCATGTAAGAGATAAATCCCTGCTTTTTCAGGCTGGGTGAGTGTTCATCAGTTCCATTACCATTCATGGGTAACTTAAGCTTCTTTTTCTAATTCTAAGTCATCTACCTTAGGAGAGTCAGACCCATTTAACGATAAAGCTGGTCCCTCTATTGAATCATACATTTTCTTACTAATGGCTGTGACAGTTTTGATTTTGAATTTGCATTTGAGGATTTGTAGTGAAGGATTTCAGAATTAAGGGGGAGTTAGCAACATTGATCCTTATCTTAAACGAGATGTATCAAATATGCAAATGGGGAAAAAAACCCCAAACCTTCAGAGCTGACAATTTGGTAGTGCAAAGATAGACACATGGCTAGAAGGAGAAGATACTCCTACACGTTCTTAGGTGTTTTGGGTTTTTTTGGGGTCTTTCAATTTTGGAATGTGATGACTTCAGTGAGAGTGTGGATCAGTAGCTCTTGAGAAAAATGTACATCTGGCTTTCTATTTTACTGCAGCTTTTGTCAGAGTGATCACCATGCATTGGGTATGAGAGAGTAGCTCTACCTAGCGCTACTTTTCTCAGTATCATTCTGCCAGGTGGAATGTGGGTGCAAGTGAACCATCTTATGTTACCAGATGATTTATTATTTTCCTCTGAAGACATGGTGAAAATCTCGGTGTTGTCCAAAGCAGGATGGTTTGATTTGTGTGAATAGGTGATGGCATGTTGCTTCAGAAAGTGGAATGCATTTGAATGCCATGGTGATAAATAGTGTTGCTTTTTATCCCTGGTTCTTGTTGAGAACCAAAATCTGAGCTCACAGATTGGCTGTAACAGGAAGAGGGGGTTTGTACAGCAGGAACTTCCGAAAGTCTGTGTTTGGTTATTTGGCACTGTAAGCATATCCTTTTTTTGTTTAATTTGAGATAAGGGGAATAGAAGGAGAAATTGCAGGGCTAAGCAAATGCTTAGGGTATCCAGAAGATATGTTGTTTAAAGGACAGAGAGGGATAAAATATGCCAAAACATCAACTTGGGTTGGTAATAAAACTTTCTAAAGACTTTTAAAGTGCTTAGATGATGGGCAATCCCGAAAGGGAGAAACACTGTTCAGAGTGCCTTAGGTAAAGTTCCCTGAGAAGGTTAATCAGATGTAAGTGCACTTGGCATAATGAGCCTGAGCTTTTGTCTGAGGTTTATTAGACCAGTGGGGAGTATCAGCCTGTGGTAGAGAGCTGTTCTAGGGGAAGCTTGTTTTTATGATACGGAGGCATCAGTGGCAGTACCAGTTCACGTGATTCCTGCAGCCAAAGTATGCAGAGAGGGGGGCCAGTGATGCATGGAAGCAAGCTCAGAAATGATACTTAGGTTTAGGGGAAAAACCCCAAGAAACAAACAAAAAAACCACCCCCAAAAAGCCTCAACAAAACCCCCTAAAACAACAAAAAATCAAACTGAACAGTTGCCTGAAGACAACCAAAGGAGTATTGGAACCAAGAGACAGGAATTCACCACCTTGATAGCATTCAGAGTGCCATTGATGGTCTTAGGATTTGGTTCTGCATTTGTATGCTTGCCAAGGCTTGTTTACTTCTAATGGGATTTTAAGGAGGTCCTTGGGTCTTCAAGCGAGAGCCAGGAACGAGGTGAGGCCTTAGTTTGTATTTGCATGAGTGCACAGAGTACAGAATGTATCACATGGCAGAATGACAGACAAAACAGCTGAAGAGTGCATTTCTTAATGTAAAAGTTGGGCCTTTTGTTGTTCTCAGAGTTGAAATGTCATGGTGTAGGCCCTCCAGTAGTGAGATTGTCTCAAATTACGGCTTTTAAAGCATTGAAAGCACAAAGCAAATTGATTTCTTTTTTGATTTTGAGCCTTAAGCATGCAGTTGTCATTTTTTCCCCACAACTGTGAGGGTTACGTCATCTTTGGAATCTTCACATGGCAGAATTCTCTGAGCTGGAGTGCCACAGGTATGAGACTGAGAAAGCTGTGATCAGAGCTGGTAATAGTCTTGCCATCACTGGTTTCCTGTCTGATAAGGTGACTGAGGAGGAGTGGAATTTATTTTATTTGGGAGTTTCTTTATGCTTGCAGCAGAAGAATGCCTATCTGAACAGGCAGAAGTAAACATTTGTTATAATTTTATAAGCAGTCATGTGGAATAGGCATAGAAACCGTTTTGGTATTGCATCACAAGTTAAATACTAATACTTGAGTCAGCAGTTGAGCAGTGAGCCACAGTACAAATGTAAAAACAAAGTCTCTATGGATGTGGTCTAAGAGAATGATAATTTGCTTGTTAATTAGGTTTGCAAAAGTTTCTTTTTAACAGTTCTGAGCAGTGAGCCTAAGCTAGTGATGAATACTTAATTTAGCTTTTGAGTGGGTCATGAAGTAACCAGGGAGTATCTTCTCAAGCTTTTCATTATTAGATTAGAGTGTGTAAAGCAACATGTCTTTTGTTGACTGTAGCAATTTCTGGAGACAGAAGTATTTTGCTTGCATTTCTTTCCAGCAACATAGCCATGCTCCCAGCAGTGTTGGATCAAGACAGGGGAGACCATGGCTTCCCTGCTGTCTGTTGAAAGCCCTTGTAGTTCAGCTGGTGGTGTTTTTGTACAGACAGGACTCTGGATGTGCTGTATAAGTAACAGGATTTTTTTTCAATTACTTGTATAGTGTCAGGGTTTATCCCCAGCTGGTAACCAAGCCCCGTGGAGCCACTTGCTCACTTGCACTGTGCCAGGAATGGGGAGGGAGTCAGAATTAAAGCTGGTAAACTTGGTAAAAGCTGGAAAACTTGTGGGTTGAGATCAAGGCAGTTTAACAGGGAAAGCAAAAGCCACACACACAAGCTAAGTGAAACATGGAATGGATTCCCTGCTTCCCACGGGCTCATCAGCTTTCTCCAGGAGAGCAGGGCCCCATCATGGATAACCATTTCTTTGGAAGACCAACACCATCACTCCCCTTTCCTTCTTCCCCTCAGTTTGTGTACTGAGCATGAGGTCATGTGGTCTGGAATATCCCTTTGGTCAGCTGGGGTCACCTGTGTGGGCAGTGTCTCCTCCCACCATCCCATGCATCCTCAGCTTCCTTGCTGGTGTGGCTGGTACAAAGGGCAGAACAGGCCCTGGCTCTGTGTAAGCCCTGCTCAGCAATAACAAAAACATCTCTGTGTTATCAACCCTGAGTTCAGCATAAATCCAGAACACACCCCCATAGCAGCCACTCTGAATAAAATGAACTCTATTCCAGCCAAAATCAGCACATAAACTTCCCTGGTATGAATTGGGATAGCCTACTGATCAGTTAAACCCTAAAGTCATAACTTGTTTTTATTTCAGTAAAGCACATAGGTGTATATTGTATGCTTCAAATACAGATGATGATGTGAATGTTTAGGTTTTTGTTTGTTTGGGTTTGGTTGAGGTTTTTTTCCTCCTTTTTAATAAAAGGAAGCAGAGGAGGTGTGTGTACTGCAAGTAATGTACTTGGAAAAATCTTTTTAGTCTAGCTATGTGTCTTTGCATTGTGATCTTTCTTTAGAGGAGGAGATCAATATAGTTGATGTTTATCTGAAGTAGCTCAGATTGAGTAGAGAATATACCAAGGTGAGGGTTTAGGTTCCTCTGGAACAAACAGAATAAATTTAAAAGATGAAAACGCTCTTCCACTTTCCTGTCTGTCCTCTTTTCCATGATCATTTGCAGGATGAAGCTGAACTTGCCACCTGAGTAAGGATAAACATTTCAAATGAAAACATAATAGCACAAAGTATGAGAATAAGCTTATTTAAATAGTTTAGGAAAAGAAAAGGATACCATCATTAGTAGATGTTCATATTGTGTGGAATTCAGCCTAGAGTTGTCTTGTTGCATTAAGCTGGGGGTTGTGATGCTGAAGTGGAAGTCCCTAGACATGCTTGTTGTCTGCCTTTAAAATACTCACAATGAGTAGGGAAGTGGAGCACCTCAAGCACTGCGGGGTCGTAGTAAATTGAAATGCATTTTTTTGACTTGGGTTCAACAGACTGCTGCTGTCTCTGAATACTCATCTTTATTATGTGATGTGAGGAAGGACTCATCTTAAATCTTAAGTTCACCTGGAAAAGTTTGAACACACCAGACAAATTTTGGTTGGAAGGGACATCTGTAATCATGCTTGAAGCAGGACATTTGCGGAGGTTGGGAACATGGTGTTTAGAGGCCTGACTTTTTACAGAAAGAGGTAAGGGTATGGGACAAGCTTTTTTATGCTTTAAATAGCAAATGAAAACATGGGAATATTTCATGTCCACTGTGAAGCCCAGTGGCAGATAGGCAGAGAGTGATGTTTTTTTCTCTTCTTTATTTTTCCCACATGATACTGAAAATAGTAAATAGTAAAATAATTTTTAATGTGATAGGCTATGAAAGACTGGATATTTTACTGTAACTGTTTTTTTTCTCCACTTGTGGGCTTGTAACTGGTCTGTTGCTCAGACTTCTGTGTTTGCCCTTGGAGTGGTGGGCAGCAGTGATGTGCCAGCAGCTGTGAGGTCCCAGCAGTGGCTGAGGGAAACCTTGTTGAAAAGTGAGCACAGCTTGCAGAGGGTTCTTACCTCTACCCAGGAGAAAGCAAGCTGCTTTTGTAGATTTAAACAAATTAATTACAAACAAGTGCCCTTTGACCCTTTTACTTGGCTTAGGGTGTGTGTTCAAAGAAATGAGCCTGCACTTAATCAGGTGGAGAAGGACAGGAGCTTGATCAGGAGCACCCTGACTCGACTGAAAGTTTACTATTAACTTGGAACATGTAAAGAACATTGGTCAGAAGTCACACTTTCTTGTTAAAGCATTAAATAATGTTGGATGAGAAGTCTCTGAACAACCCATCTTTTTAAAAGAAATGCCCTGTTTGGGGTTCATGAATGGCCTTGATATTTAAAGAAGAAAAGTAGGTGCACAGTGGTGTGTTTTCTTACTAATGTATGAAGACTGTCTTTGAGTAGTTTTCTGTATAAATGTTTCAGGAAGATTGCTCTGTCTACATGAATGGGAAATGGAGGCATCATGAAAACTTTTATTTTTTTCTATGCTATTTTCTCTTTAATTCAAGTATTGCAGTTATTTTTTAGTCTGGACAAGTGGTATTTGTTTGCATGTATCTTGAATTTTGTAGAATTCTTTTCACCTTCTTTTAAATTTTGTTTGTATGGTGATGTCCAGTTTGCCAGTTAACAAGCAAAAATCTACCAATAAAAAGTAAAACCAGCAAAATAGGTCCCTTTCCCTCTGTCCCTAGCTTCTTTATTAGCAACATGTAAGTAGGAGAAGAAAAGCTGTAGTCTGACAAACAAGACAGGAGGATTTTGCTTTGACCATTTTACTGTAACTCTTAGTGTTTGGATTAAAAATAAGTTGTGTTGCCCTCCAGCTCTCTCCTCAGATACTGTTAGAATAATGCTTAGGCTGAGCTGTGTGGAGTGTATGTGCTTACAGATATTGCATTAATACTGCTCCTTAGTCCTCTCTTGCAGAAAGAATGTGGTGTTCTCACCCTCCCTTTCTTTTTTTCCTTGCTTATGTTGATGTTAGTTTATACTGTTTGTAGCGAATACCTCTGAGATGGGACTCTAAGACGTCAAAGGAAATGTTGAACAGGTCTGGGAGGACAATGGCAAAGCTTCATCATGAGCTGAAGGCTTGTACTAAGTATGTAGGCTTGTACCACTGTCTCAAAATTTGTACCTCTTAATAGGTTACTCTCATTTTCTGTTTGTTTTGAAATGTCATGTTGATTCATCTCAAAGAATAGCTAGCCAGGTCTAAATTAGTTTTTATTTCAATAAAAAGGCATGGTAAAGGAAGAGGTAAGGACAGAGAACATGGATGTTCTGGAGCAATATCTGGAAAACATTTGTACTGGGGCACTATAATTACAGTATGTTACATCTTTTCACTCTATGTGGTGTCCTTTCTTAGTTGAAAACAACTGCCTTTTAAAGAATCTGTCGCTTCAGTGGTCATGATCAGCTTTGGATGACTGTAATGGTTTTTTGCTGTAAGAAATTATTATCCACATAAGCAGTGCTGCAATGGTTGCAACATCTTTTATTTGCATGGAGGTGTCTCTTTTAAAAAGATATTCTGTGTAATTAATGGCTGTGAGTTAAGGGGGAATCTTACATGGTTAATAATCTGTTCTCCTGGCCAGTTACCAGTCCTAAGAGGTTTCATTTTCATACGGAAAGTGAGTTTGCTCACTTTCCAGTATGTGTTGTAATGCCATTATCTGCTTGGTCCAAGAGCTCTGAGCTGTATAAATATGATCTGCATGTAGAGATGCCGACCCAGGCTCTTTTTAACTTTATCTTGACCTTCAATAATAAATTTAGCTTTCAGTAATAAAATATATTGAAGTGTTTGGTAGTCATTTGTATTCTGGTTGCTCTCTTGAGCTATAAGAAGGCTGACCTTTAGATGTCTCAGAGTAGTCTGTTGGTGTGCTGGTTTACACAGTAATATTTCTTGCCTGCTTTGAAGCCCTCCCCTCCTTCCCCAATTCAGGGACGCCTCCTGCTGCGCTCAAGGGTCATGTAACTTAGTCACCATGGGCGTGCTGGTTCTTTTGGGATTTGTGTTCTGTGTGTTCAGATCCCTTCTTCCCAATCTGGTTTCTAGCACATAGCCATGCATTTGGAGGTACTAAAATGGGTGTCATTGGAAGGTGCCCTGTCTGCAAAGAGGTGCAAATAATTGTATCCAAATAGTTGTTTTGTAATTACCATCTACTCCCCCAGTGTGCTCATCCAGGTACATGAATTACTGGCTTCTGTTTCTTATATTAGCTGGTGTACCTTTAATGTGATTAAAGGTAGGTTGCTGAGCTGAAGGTATCATTTTAATGATGCTGAGCAGCGTGTGCCAGCTCTGGTAGTGACTGAGTATATTCATGTGAAGATACCATGCTTATCTCAAAGTGATCAATTTAATAATGCAGGTGAGATAGCATATATAAATGTCTCTGAGAAAGATGTCTGGCAAATCTGAACTAATATAACTTGTCTAAATAACATTATCATCATTATCGTAGTCACAATTCAGTCTCAAAATGGTAGAAATTTAATTACTCAACCTAGTAGGTGAGGGCTTGGAGGGAGTTGGGGTTTTGTGTCAGTTTGTTTGGTTTGTGGGGTTTGGTGTTGTTTTGGTGTGTGTTTTTTGTGGTGCTGTGTTTTGTTTTGTTGTTATCGGTGTGATGGTTTTTTTGTTTAATTTCCCCTCAGTAGTTTAAGCATGTCAGACAATTTCAGAATGAGGTCCTCCCAGTACTAAAACGTTTTGGCTTCCAGTGTGCTGGTTGTATTGTCAACAGGGCAGGGAGATGGAAGTGGAGACAAAGCAGTGCCGTTTGTGCCACAGTAGGTCTTGGAAGACAGTTTCTCTTCTGAACTATCTTTATAGATCTGCAAGCTGAAGAAAATTGTGTTGCAATCATCATGCAATGTTCTTTTCCTCATCATCTTTCAGTTTAGGAAATAGTGCTAGTCACTTTCACTTGGACATAGGCAGAGATTTGTCCCTACTTTTTAATAGTATGAAAAAGCTTGATTAAATTTGAGAGAATATTTCTTTTGTACCTCTGACACTGTATATTCTTCAGTCACCCTGAGTGTTTATTTGTACTCTTTGTTGCCTTCCTCCTTCACCTGGCTGGTTAGTGACACTTTTTACCCTTGTGCCCTATTGGGCGCTTGTTGCTTGGTGGTGGAGTTCTCCCTTTGGGCTGATAGAGGAGGAGGTGCTCTCTGAACATACTTTAGATTATCAACATGGCTATAGGTTTTTCAGCCACTTGCTGGCAGAATGCTGTCAAGTCTGGACAAGCAGATGGAAGGAATGTGTCAGCTTGCCACAACTAGGAGAATCCAGCTTAGTGACCCATCTCTGTTTCGCAGTTAGTGTTTCTCTTGCAGTGTTTGTTCTTGTAAGTCTGGCACGTAAGCGCTACTGTTTCTCCTGGGAGTGCTTTAAATGAAACAAATGCATTAATTCCCTTTCCTGGCCCAGTGAGTTTGGTTTGTTTGTCTTTTAATATTTTGCTATTGCGAAAAATGCTGCTAATGAGAGCAAGCAGAGTTTTGTGTGTGTCTGTGCTGGTTTGTCAGAGCATTCATTTATCCATTCTGCTGGTTTGAGAGATTTTTTTGGGGTCTTTTTTTGTGCAGCATAATCTCAATTGTATGACGATCCTGATCTGCCCTTGAAAGAAAATTATGCTTTATGGACTTTTTGCAGGTCTGTTGCTGATTCAGACTGCTGGGCTTCTGTTTTAAAACAAGTGCTTTGGAATCATGCCAAAATGTTGCTTGGAAAAAGATTGCTACAGAGAATTCCTCCAGTGTCCTCCTGAAAATGCATCAGAGCAGGGAAGAAACCACAGATAGCAGCATGGGCCTTATGCACTTGGACCCATCTCAAAACTTGCTCCTCCACCCTATTTTTTTTTAAATATGGAGACCTTTTTATCATTAAAAATAAAAAGAATAAACTGAAGACATAGATTTTTTTCCCCTCTTCATTGCTTCTAGTAATTCAGTTCACCTAAATCCAGGATATCATCGATGTTCTAAATAATATTGCTTTTTTTAGACAAATCATTTGTTGTTATTTTTGTTTCCGCATATACATGCACGGGTAATTTGGGACTAGCATAATTGTTTCTGGTTATTAGAATCTACAATGCCTTCCTTTTGTCCATAGGATTGGTGATCAGTGAGTTAACTTCAGTTTTATGCAAGATATGTAAATCCTAATTTTTTTATGTTAATTTCATGTTGACTAGGATGATGTAAAGATGAAAGTTTTGTGGTTTTTTCTTTTGCTGGGCAGGAGAGTTGTCGAGACTTGACAGGTTCAGGAAGTGGTATATTCCTCCTTGCATTTTTTTTAGGCCAAAACACAGTAAGCTTTGGGATTTCCTAGACTATGCTACTGACAAAGCAGGCAAAAGCCTTTTAGTGATTTAAAGGGAAAAACAAATGACAATTATTTTCATTGTTTTATGCTATTGTTGCCTTCATTTTTTGACCTCCTCCAAAACTAAGCTTTAGGTTTATAAAGCGGGAATAATCAGATTTGAACATCTGCATTTGAGGTTCTCATGGTTTAAGTAAATAGGTTTTCAGGACTTGTGTGTCCACACAATTGTAGTCCATCTTCCATTTTCCATTTCCTTCATGTCTTCTGGATGCATCTCCTTTTTTTCCTCCTGCATCTAGAACTTGCCTGCTCAATTTTGTCATTTTTTTCCAAGTCACTGATAATGGCCTTTCGGGTTTTTTTCTCTTTCTTTCTAGTTTGCTCTTTTCTCTCTTCCCCTTTGAAGAAATAGATTTAATGTAATGAGGAAAATTTTTCAGGACCTAGAATGAGTCTCAATTACATTTGCAAAGCCTGAAGACAAATTACAAGGATGTAAAAAGCCTGGAGTCTTAGGGGGGGTTCTGCAGGGAGTGTGAGTTAGTTGTGTGTCCATTCTTTATTGGAAAAGAGATCATTATAGACTTGAAGTATCTGATAGTGGATGGCAGATGATAAAGTTAAGAGAAACTGCTCATCAGCTGAACTGCACAGAGGGCAGAATTCACCTCTCACAAGGGTGTGAACCCAGCTGTCCAAAATCAAGATAGATGTGGAATGCCCCTGCAGCCTTGGGAGGAAATAATTGTCTTTTGCAGGGACTTAATTCCCATTACCTTAGGTGTTGGTTTTGAAGATCATACTTTCAGAGAGCTGTTCAATCAGAAATTATCAACTCTAGAACAACCCAAGCCACCTAAGAAGTTTCTTTTGAGTCAGTTCTCTGTTTGATGTGTGAGTTTCCTAATAAGACACATTTTTATATAAACCATTTCTAATGAAACTGAGTAGCAGAGTGAGGAGCTTTGGAAGCTTAGCTATGAGATTTACTGTTTACTTAGCTTTTAGCATTTTTAATATGTGTCTTAGAAGTAAATTTTTTACAGTGCCAGATTTTTCTTATTGGATTCTTGGAGCACTTCATGTTTGTGATCTTTCTCCTTCTGCTCCTTCTTTAGCACCAAGTCCAAAAGGAATGGGAGAGTGGGTGGGATTTTTGGATCTTCCTTTCTTTTCCACAAGGAAGGTCATTGTGCTCTTTATCCACAATAACTGTTCCAGTTGCACGTGGATTAGTGTACACTAGTGTCTTGAGAGTTGCCTGGTGTTGCTTTACTCTGAGTAGGTAAAATGGCTCCCCTGAGTCCTAAACATGAGAATTGTTCAAAGTATTTGCCAGAGTCAAGAGGGGAGTGAGTGGACTGCTGATGAAGTTGGTGTAAGGGGTGCTTGTTGCAGAGCAGGTCATTAATCAAAATTCTGAATTGTTGCAGAAGCATTAGGAGAGGTAAGTGGCTTACTTAATTCAGAACTGAGACATTATGGATAAAGCTATGCTGCTTTGTAGCATATTCACAGTAAGGGGCTTTAAGGATTGAATTATTGCCATCTGCAGCAATCCCTGATATGAAAGAAAAAGTATAAGAAAGGTGGAGTTGGAATGTGCTGCTCTCCTGTTAAGGTGGTTGCTAATGGAATGTGGCTGCGACCTGGCCACTGGTTCTGGAGTTGTAACTGGTCAAGACAATCTGCTGAGTGTAGGGAGGCTGATGAGACAGAACAGCAGCTGCTGCATTTTCCTGAGGCAAGTTCAGCACTTGCGAGTTAAGCAGAGAGCAGTGTGCCTTTCTCCAGCTGCTGGTCCCTCAATATGTTGTATATACAGAATCAGTGCATGGCTAGCATATTCCTTTGTGCAGGCTTTTGGTTAGCAGCTTCCTGTCCCTTCACCAGGGATGTTGCCATTCTCGTTCTGTTTGCTTATCCAGGAGCTAACAGGCTGGAGTGGAGGCAAGAGCAATACAGGGTAGGTGTCTCTCTTCTTTCTGAAATTAGCCTGTACTTCCACTGCAATACAGATCCTGGTATTTCCACTTCTCTGCTAATTCCTACAATTGTTTCTGGAAGTGGTGTGTGCTGAGCACAGGAGGTAGCATGTGGAGTTTTAGGGGTGAGTAGCAGAGTACATGTTTGTTCTGTCTTCGCACAATCAGTGAATTTTGCAGTGTTCTAGATGCTAGCTGGAAAATAACAACGGGACATCAAGTGTCAGGATGGCCATCTTAGTGTCATCATTGTGGGTTCTTAAAATTTTTTTCTGAAATGCTGTGGGCCTCTGAATTTTATCTGGATGGCTTTCAGAGATTGGCAGCAATGACATGTACTTCCACATCCAGAGAAATTGAGGAGTATTGCTGCATCATGTCTTTGCTGATCCTGCAATGCAGTAGCTTTGGGCTGTGAGCCCAAATAATGGTGAAAGGATGCAAAACTTCTGACCCAGAGGTAAGAGGAACAAAATGGACAAGACTTGGAGCAGAAGAGAGGTAATCACAGGAAATGCAAATTTTAGATGAGGAGATAGAGCTTATGTTCTTTTGGCCCAAGTCCTTAATGAGAGAGCTATAATTAGGCTAGAATTATCTTTATGTATTCAGTGCTGGCAAACTCAAGTTCAACTGCCTCTTAAATAGCATGCAGTATCTTTGTGGTCTTTCACTCTAGAATCAGACTTCACTTTCACTGTCCATGCAATGCCTCAGTGTCAGGTCTGCACAGTACATGACCACTCAGGAAAACCTCTTTCCTGCTCATTCTTCAGTGATGTCATTCCTCATAAGTTCATTTGTCTTCATTTCTCTTATAAATGTTACACTGGTTCTCCTGTAAGTATCTGCAAAATATCCACTTAGAAAATTAGAATTGTGTTAGTGCTTGGGATATTTTTGTAGTTTATTACTTTGGTTCAAATGTGACGATAGCCACAGAATTCATAAAGTTCTACAGCAGGAAGAGAGGTCACATATCATTCAAGTTGGCCTTAGGGACAGCTTTCTCCCATGCAAACATGTGTTCTGAGAGCCAGACTGCAAAAGCCAGGTGGGAAATTCTTGTGGCTTGACACTGGCTTTAGGACATGTTGCTTTTAGGAGAAATAGATGTTTTTAGCAAGGGTCAACATACAATTTGATGTTTAATGTCTCAGTAAGCTAAAAAGTAGTGTTTGAAATGACAGAGCTCCTTCTCTTTAGCAGGACTTTACATGTGGTATTTAATTTATTGGCTTCTGTGCCCTAAAAAGACTTCTGGTTGCTTATTTGTTTTTTTAATGATGAGAAGGGCAGACATTGTATAACTTCTCAGGCAGCAGCAATTATGCAACTGATCCTGTTATTGTGGAGCCGAAGTCCTTCCTAGTCCCTGAGCGCCAGCTGCTTGTGTTCTGGTTGCTGCTTTTTCCTTTTCTTTTTTCCCCCCTGCCCCCACCCTGATTTGTTTGTGAACAAGTTTTTTTTTTTCCCCCCCCCATGTTGCTGTTTCCTTATTTTTCCAGTGCCAGTGAGTCAGTGGTTTGTTTGGGTTCATTCTTCAATTCACTATGCTGCAAAAATCAAACTGCCCATGTACATCATGGGAAATATAAGATGTATAGGGAAATAAAGTAACTTGATACTTTATGGATACATAAAGAAAAGGCATTTGCTTGGATCTAAATGAAACGTTGCAGATGGCCTTTGTTGGATTTCAGGTCAAAAGTCCCAAGTTCGTGTTCTCATGATTTTAGAAACATGTAAATAACTGCTGTTTGTTTCGTTTCTTGGGGTTTTTTCCTCTTCCTTCAAAGGGTGGGCCTGTGAGAAATTTTAATTTTCCCCCTGGTCTTGCCCTGGGATCACCAAATAAAATGTAGTACTCCTGTGTATAAGATGAGGTAGCTGTAAATCTCATACTTTTACAGCCAAGTGATCTCACTGCAGTATAATAAAGGCAGTTAATATATTGTAAAAATGTTTGCCCTATTCACACTCCATTTTCAGTTCTCAGTTTTATGTCATGTCATTTCCATTTCATGTTTCATGGCTGCCTGTGAGCGTAAGTGACCAAGGCAGATTGTTTTGATCCTAGATAAAACATTTAGGGATGGGAGAAGAGATGGTAGACTGGTAGACTACAGTGCTATTCCCTGCTTACAGATGAACTGAATATACCATGTACGAGTCCCAGCCAAAGGAAATAATAGTTGATCTGTGATGCTGCACTGCTTGTTGCCCTGCCAAGTGTGATCTGCATCAGTCATAAATAGGTTCTAGTGCTTAGTGTCCTATATCAGGAAATAAATTGGGGCAAGGGTTTAAGGTCCTTATTTAGTTTATAAGTCTTATGCTAAAGATGTCATAGGGAGTGAAAAGATTGTGTTTTCTTGCTCACAGTGTCTGTACTTTAGATTGGGTATTTGGAGAGGTGAGAAGGTGCTGTCATTTGTAGGAAATTGGGGTCCTTTCTTCTGGGCTCTTTTTGTTGGAATTTCTTTTCCTTCAGTGGCAGTGTGTCCCTGTGTGCTTTCAACAGACCAGGCACACAGAAGATACTCTTTTATAACCAAAAGACTGGATATATAGTGTGTATGCTTCAGTCTCGTCAACTTACACCTCTCCCCTCCAGTTTCTCATGATAGAGATGCTGAGTTCTGGCTTGGAAGAGAATGTATGTTGTAGCCACATTTATCACAGACTTAACTTGATTATTTCCATTGTTAGTGAAGGTTCTGCTAGAATTCTTCCCTCAGCCTTGCAGTTCTGGTACTGTGAATATGAGAATGTTGTACTTTATCAGAGCACCTGGTAGCGGAGAAACCCAGAAGGTAATGATGAGAAGGGAAGAGTTGTAAAGATTTTTCTGGAAAAAAGCTTGATATTATGTCTAATTCTTTATCAGCATGGTGGTGCTAATGCCCTGGTCTAATGCAGAATTCACAAAAGCAGTGTTTTTGTAAGGTAGAAAACTTTAATTGGGAATTTTGAAATTGCTTTTCACACCTTAGTGAAATATTCTGTGGTCCTAATAGCAGTGTGTGTTCCTGGGGTATTTGTTTGCCTCCATGTCTCTGCTTTATATATGTAGTTTTTCCAATTGATTCATCAAGGGTTTAAGTGATATGATCCCTGAGAAACATTTAATGACTCTTCAGCCATTTCAATGAACATGTGCATAAATTAGTGTGTGACTAGATGACGAGGTCTGGTATGGACTGATAACTTAGACTTGCTTTTTCTTAGTATTGGTTTTGAAAATTAGTCAGCAGTTGAATTAGAAATCTTAGGAATTGAACAATTTAGGAGGAAAATCTTCCCTACTTTGGAGAAAAGATTTTTTTTTGTTTTTTAAATCTGGTGGTTTCTTTTCCATGTTGCCATTACCTAGATCTCTTCTTAGTGCAGTGTTGAGTTTGGTTACTGGAGAGTTTCTATTCTGTTGAAGGCAATCAGAAATGATATTTCTACACATGTTTCTGTTGAATTGCAGGCGAGGGTTGCTACCAATTTACAATGGTGTTAGGAGCACACTGGAAATGAACAGCAGTTCGAGTTCAGTAATATTCTTTTTTAGTCTGTTCTCTTTCCTATTAAGCACTGTTTGGATTTTCTAATTAAATACTAAGGACATATTCATAAAATGTTAATTCTCTTAAAAGAGATTTCAGACTAATCTGTCCATTGTACCTTCATTGTTACAAGAGGTAAATCTCAATTGTGTTACCTAGTAAGGAGAGACATGAGAAGAATTTTGATCAAGAGTGGTACTTGATCACGGTATTTAAAGACTGTTTGGACTTCAAACCTAGATCGAGAAGAGAACTGAGATGCTAACTTTTCATTACAAATACAGCAAAGTATTATTGCCTGAATTGGTCTCTCTAAAGAAACTAACTCCAGCTTGGTGTCTCCTGACAGACTTTGGTTGCAATAGGAAAAACAATTTTGTTTGGACATGGAAAAGCATGAAAATCTAGTATCTTATCTTGGTTACGCTTCTTTTTCTAAAGAAGAACTGAAGCCCTTATCTAGGAAGATGATGAGATCAATAAGCTTAATGAGTTGTCTCCTACAAGAGAAGTATATATGGTGTTTCCTGATACCTTTCTTGAGTTCTGTTTCACCATATCTCAGTTTTTAAATGTGTTTATTTTGACACACTGCGCTGTTCAGCAGTGCTGCTCATTTTGCCAGAGCAAACCTAAATATTTCTGATTATGTCATGAAAAGCTCAATTCTTTCAAAATAACATCACGTGAACTTTGGTTTGTTTTTCAGTGACATGGGCAGCAAGCCAAATGTGACATTTCTTTACAGAATGGGTGGGAACCTAGAGTCATCACATTATGACTACCTGGTGTCATTAACGATATTTTTCAGAGTAACTTCCTTTCCCCTGGAAAAGTATATCCAAACACAAATAAACAATGGTTTAAGTAGTGTTAACAAGTAGCTTTCATACTTCACCAGTTTTTAGCTTTTTTTTAACTTCTTCACTTATTTCTCATGTAGCAGAAAGATAATGAAACTTTATTATTGGCTTGGGGTTTTTTTTCTTTTTTCTCCGTTATGGACATGGGTTTTTTGTATGCTTGGTTATAGCACACACAATTTTAGCCAGAATCTTGCTTTTCTGGTTTACTTTGATAATTCTAGTGCAGACTTTTAAAATAGTTTTAACTTTTCAATAGAAGAAATAATTATTAACAACTTAGATTGCATTTAGTGTAAGTAGTAGGATTTCTTCATTTGGGAAATACTCCAGGCAGATAGTAGAGGGAAAATTGCAAAAGAATGATACTCTTGGTAGCTCATAGGCAGAGGAAGAATAAGTTCTTCAACTTACATTTGCAGCAAGTTGAGTAAGAATGTGTTAAGAGCAAGGAAGGATCAAGATGTATCAAGTAGCTGTTGGAGTCCTCTTCCTAAATGTTGTCCCCTTTCCCTTCGTTAGCAAAAAACCCTAAATCAAGCCAAAGCACCTGCCCCCCAAAAAAGAGTAAGACAAAAATCCATATGGAAACAAAAACTTCATGCATACACAAACTCAGTAACTACAATCTATTAGAAATATTTACAAATGAGGATATGATTCTGTGCTTGTGTAAGAGGGAGAGCTGGATAATTGGAAAAAGAGTTAAATCTCTGTTGATATTTTCTCTTGTGATGTTCATGATTTGTCATGCAGATCATGCAAATATTGAGGTTACTGGATGACTGAAGAGACATTGTAATTTCATATTGGCAAGTTACACTTCCTTAAGTCATTCAGTGTCTTTAACTTTTTTCCTCTTGTGTGTATTAAAATTTAGCCATTGAAAATGGTCTGGATCTGAAGTTTGCATCCACGTGTTTGTACAGATTTTGCTCTGAACATTTACCCATGGTTTTTATGTAAAGACATCATGTGTGAACTCTTGGCAGGAAGCTTTTTGTGTAGAATGACAGAAAACATGGAAAACTAAATATATCATCTGTGTTCTTACACTTTCAACTTCTTAGGCCTGCTAGGCAATACATCAAGTTATACTGTAACTTGGAGAATAAAAATGTATTTATAAAAATTAGTATTACTTACTCATCTGAATGTGATTTAAGTTAATAATGATCAGGAGTGGGTATTGTGAGATCTTTATTGGCCTGTGATCTCTCTTGGATCTAACATCTCAGAAAAAGGAAAAAGGAATGAATGAGTTGAGGAATGAAGGAATAGTCAAGGGAGACACTTTTAAGAAACAGACTGGCATGCTTCAAGAAGTGACTGCTGCTGTCTGAAAGACGAGAAAGAAGTACACGGTCAAAACTTTTGCAGATGATTTTAAGAATGACTCCATTTAGACACTTCTTTCTTGTAGGACTTGTTCTGCAGTACCTTAGTTTCCCTTTAGTTCAAGGAAAAAGAAAAGTCAATTAGCTTTGTTTATTAAGTGCCAGTGGTGGGCTGCACAGGGAGGTCTGACCCTCATTTGTGAGGAGATCTCTGTTCGGCTTGGGGGTTGCTAAATAAGAAGGTGGCTTTTTATTTTGGACGCGCTTTGATTTCACATTGCAAACTGAAGTTTGCAGTTATTGGGATATTCAGTATAAATTTATTCTGCTGATCTTTGTTGGGATTTTTAAAAATTTTATTTCTAACGTTTGTATTAGCTGGGCAAGACAGGGGAAGTTTGGTTCAAAATGAGATCCCTGGCAGCTGCCAAGAAGGCAGAATCCAAAGATGGGAGGCCTTTGCAGGCAGTCGGCAGAACAAACTCTCCCAAGAACACCGTAAATGATATTGGATGTTATTCAGAATATCTGTCTTCTCTCAGGATTGTGACTGTAGTTCAGTGGATTTCTTTGTTTCCATGCAGTTACTAGAATAAGGCATCATCTAATTTACTATCAGATGCTGGAGTAAAATTAGCATTTGTGGTAATTGTTGTCCTAATGTTCGTTTTCTAACATGCCTTGTTACTTCACTTAATTTAGAAATTGGACCTGGAGAGAGCTGTCCAAATATATACCAGCCTTGCAAACTTGCAGAGTATGAACAACTGGTTATTAGCAGGAGTTCAAGGAACTGAGTAAAAATACTCTTCTGTGAGATGAGAGTCAGAGTTCTGCAGCACTCTCCTGAGAGGTGAAGGCTGGCGAACTGTGGTGATATGATGAGCAGCACAATAACTACAAAACATTTTAGAGCTGTGCATGGGCCTTGGAAACAGAATCTGGGAGCTTAAGATTCATGGTGGAGTGTGTGATGGAATAAATAAGTCTTTATTATTGGGATTCCTGTATATCATCAACTTTGACTTGTTCAGTTGCAATGTTGAACAGAATCTTCAGGCTATTCATAAACATTTAAATACATACTAATCTATTCTTTTGGTGGACAGGCTACTTACTGCCTTAACTCAATCTGAGCTGTCAGAATTCTCTGTCAGAAAGAGACATGACCCACAGACTTTCTCAGAACAGCAACATTTAATTTAACAACAAGGAAACAATTTATTGAAATACACACCCTTCAAGGCTTGGAGTTGAAGATCACTGACCAGAAGAGAGTTCTTGTAGAACAGAAATAGCTACATGGAAACCCAGAAATGGAAGCTCTGCTGCAAATCTGTTTCTTCTGATCCCTGGATGTACCTGGACGCCAGCTGTGCAGCCCACAGCCTGAGAACTGTGTGCTGAGCCGAGGGCAGGAGCACTGCTGGGAAGTGTGTGCAGCCTGGCTGGCCAGTTACCTGGAAGTCATCTTCCTCTCTGCCAGCTGCCCTAATTTTCCTTTCTCTCAGCACACTGAGCAAGTGGCCCAGTGCTATGCATGCTGTGAGGGGCTCAGTGCTGTTTGAGGTGAGGACACTGTTGAGGAGGTGCATGTAGGCTAAAGTTGCTCTCCAGGAAGCACAGCTACAGCTCCATTAGCTCTGGGACAATTTCTCCATGTCGCAGATGGACAAAAGTGGAGATTCACAGATGCAAGAATCAACTTGATGCAAGACAGCTCTTGCCTTTATTAAAATGTTACCTGAAGTACAGCACCATGCAAATGGTTGTGCTGCTATCAAACACAGCTCACCATGACAGGTGCTTTTGGGTAGTACCCTGGTCTTGACTCCAGGCAGGACCACCAAGATGTTGTCATGCCAAGATTCTCTGTGATCCTTTCTAAGGAAGGGTTGTTAGCACAGGCCAAAATGTTACCCCCACACTGCAGGAGCTGGAGAAGAACTTATCAAAGGACTTGTGTGCTGGACTGGGTGACTGGTAGGGCTCTGGAGGAACCTGCTTGGAACTTGTAGGGCTGGATGTGAGTCAAATACAAAAGGCTCTGCTATTCAGGAGGTCTGTATGCTTGAGGAGAACCTGTCCTCTGCCCAGCATGTTCTACAGTCTCTCTACTTTCTGATTTTTCCTGCTGTTTTTCATGTACTCCAGACGTAGTGACTGGTTTTCTGGCCCTCAGGTAGATGCCTGGAGAGAAAATTATGTCCACTGGTAAAGGGTTACCTTCCCTGTTATAAAGTGTCAGGATAGGCAGGAAGCTGAAGGCTGCAGAGAGAAAAGAATCCATGCAGTTGGGAGGTTTGGGAAAGCAGGGCAGCAAGGCAGCTGACTTTGCACGTTAAATGTTAGAATGGGACACTGGGATTAAGACTTGCTCTATACATGACAGTGGGGAAGAGAACCTCTCTCAAGTTGGGAGAAACTTTGGCAGGGTTGTAGTCCAACCTGCTGCTCACAGCTGGACCAGCTCTGAGATGGAACCAGGTTGTACTGGGCTGGATCCTGTCATGTCTTGGAAACCTCCAAGTCTGGAGACAGCACAGCCTCTCTGGGCCCCGTTCTGGTGCCTCTCTGTCCTCAGTGGAGGAATAAAGCTTCTCTTATGTGCGGTCTGAACCTCTCTTGTATCAATTTAGGTCTGTTGTTCCTTGTCCTCCCATCATGCAGTGCTGTGAAAAGCCTGACTTTGGTTTGCCAGTAGCCTGTGGCACCTTTTAATATAGGTCAGCCTTCAGTCCTTGTTAGGAAATTGGAACTTTGTGATTAATTAAAGTAAATAAAAATGCTTATGAGCTTGGAATTAATGGCTGGGATAACATAGTGATATATTGATTCCATTATGCAATATAGCATCAATGAGTGTAGCTATATTGAGCAAGCTAGCATGTAGACACTAATTGAGAGGGAAAAATCTTTATTTACTTCTGAGTGTACTGTTTGCAACAACTTATACACTTCTCTTTGTAAAAGAAACAAATAACCATACACCCATCAGTGAGGGAATTGAACATAGATTTAGAATTATGTTGTAAGCCTCCGAATACCAAGGTAATTGATCTGTTCTTAGAAATGCCAGAGCATCTGTCCTCCAGACAGGTATTTGACTTTTGGATTTCAGAATTTTAGATACCAGTGATTTAGATAATCGGGGTTTGTCTCTATATTCAGAGGGTTTTGTTCATCCTATAGAAAGCTAATAGTGAGCCAGGCATTAGCTTCCTGAAATACACAAAGAACCCCTTCTCTATTATTCTGGTCTTTATTTCCATTTGATGAAGCAAAATGCTGTGTGTGTTTATCTAGGTTTATTTTATTCATTCATAAATAAAATAATAGCTTGTATAAAAAAGATTGTTACTGTATCAGTGTGTACCCGACTGGTCTGATTAAGGGCACTGTCCTCAGATATCTGATCAACTTATAGAGTATCTCTGTGGTCACTAATCTGTAATTCAGAAGAGGTGACCACTGTAGAAATTTTTACTGTCTTCTCAGGGATGCACAGGGATAAGATGGGAGGCATTGGACACAACCAGCACAAGGCCAGTTACAAGTAGGGTAGAAATTTATACCGTGAAGGTAAACAGCACAGTTGGTTTCTCAAAGGGGCCATGGGATTTCCACTCTCAGAGATGCTCAGAGATCATGTGAGCAGCTGATCTAAGCTGCCCCTGTGCTGAGCAGAGCTTGGACCACACTGAGCTTCACATAGTCTTCCATCCTATGTCATTCTGTATTTACATGCAAACAACATCCAGTGTTTCAGTGACAGAGATCATAGTGCTATAATGTTAAGACCCACTTGCTTAGTTTGAAAACCTCTATGTAAAAAGGACAATGCTTCTTATCAAGCAATATAATTAATAAAATTTTATGTCACAGGTGACCTACAAGTCAGTTCAACATGTCTGTGTAGGGAGCATCTGGAGTTTAGCACTGACACATTGTGATTTATTTCTGCAAGAAGCACTTGTCTTTGCTGTTAAGAGTAGAAGACAGTTTATAGGTGCCTGAATTAATGCATCCTTGGCAGACTTTTGTAAATTGAGGATTGAGTTTGGCAGGGGAGAGCATTCTGAAGACAACTTGAAATAAATTTTTCTAATCTATTTAAATGTACATAGTTTTGATGGCTCATTTGCAGAGGGAATTAGCATTTATTTCCATTTGGAGTATCAGCTTATAATAGTAGATATTATCAAAGCATGCAAATTTAATTAGAGAGTAATTAAAAGGTGAAGTAACATGAAGCGTGTATGACAATTTTCTTGTTCCTCTTTCAGACTAATTTTGGCTTTGACTTTACATAAATGCAGTTTATGGAGCGTTTTTCTTTCCAGTGGCATAGAAATCAGGTGTTGCATTAAGACCTCCTGACTTCCAAATGACTGCAGTTACACTGAAGCTAGATTTGGGCTGTCCAACGGAGCTTGCCTACAAATGAGACTGGATTTATTTCCTTGGCTTTCACTTTTTTTCCTTGCTTTAAAAAAGTTTAAACTGTTGGTGTTAAACTTTCCTTGCTGTTAAATTGTACCCAGTGCCAGATTGTTGAAGTTCTTGTTTTGCATTCTGTCTCTCTGTATAGAGGATGCTTCTGGAGGAGATGTGAATGCAGCTGCAGCTCAAGCTGTTTCTCTTGGGTGATGTCTCCTTTTATTGTGTTTGGTTGGCCATTTGCATTTATGTCTCAGGCTTTGCTATATTGAGAAAAACCTGGCTGAAAGGTAGAATTTTTTATATTAAGGAGGAACTTTTAAGTGCATGGTGCCCAGGCAATCTAGCAAGTGTTTCTGTTGTTTGTTTGGCTCTTGGACAACTTCAGTGAAGAGGAGCAACATTTAAGAGTTGTATATAGTAGGGTGGCTGTAATAGTCTGTCATTAAAACCCCTTTTGTGAAGGTACTTCCCTTCACTGTTGAGCGTGAAGGTATTTTGAAGATTGGCTTGGAACTTGGCATGTTGTTGCACAGAGTGGGGTATCTTCATTTTTTTCCACCCAATTAATTTTTACCTGTCAAAACATGATTAGTTGTTGGGATTATATATTCCCCCTCCACCTCCAGAAAGTTCTGTTTAAGCTGCAGTGGTGTTTCCTCTGTGCTCGCTACTGGTATCATCTTTCTAGTGTTTCCAAACTGTGTTACACTGGGTCTTAGGGACAGTAAAAACACAGAGTTACAGATATTCAACCATATTCTAATTTGAAGATGGATGGAATAATAGTCTGAAAATTTTTAAGCAGTCTGTTGTGACAAGTGTCTGTAGACTGGAGTGTGCCATTTTTGCTGTTTTCTACTGTGAACTTCTTGGGTTGATCTCTGAGAAAGTGAATTGTGTGCCTTAATGCGTTTCCTTCATCCTCCATGAGCAGGAGGAGGTAATGGAGTCTTCACTAGGAGGTATGCATTCATTTGGAAGCATGACAAGAGTGCTGAGAGTTGCATTTATAAACAAAAAGCAAAAGAATCCAGGAATGCTGGTGAGGAGAAGAAAGTACCCACATGTTGGAGTTGTGAACTTTACTGGAAACAGATGTGGTACCTTTCTTTACTTGTTCCTGCATGCAGTTTTGCAATACTAGAGTTTGTTTTAGCAGAAGTAGTGAATAAGAAACAGTATGAAGAGTATTTTTAGGGGAGCTAGAAACTGTAGTTTTTTACTCGTTTGAGGTTTTTGCTGGTTTTTTACAAATGGGTCTGACCTTTATGTTGGCTTTTAAGGTCTTGTCTTTGTTGCAGGGAAACATCTGGCTCTTCCATCCTGATCCTGTTAAAACAGCTGGGGGTACTTTTACAACATATTGCCCACATTTGTGTTTCTTCTCTCAGATTTTATGTACAGCAGAAATATGTTGTTGCTGAAGTCATTTCTCAACATAGTGTGAATTCAGATCCAGGCTCCCTCCTGACCTCTGACCTCATCTGACTGAAGGCAGGCTTTGACATCCCTTGCAGTGTGTCTGAAAGTGAACCAGCGAGGTTGAGAATGCATGCTAGGCACACATCTCCGCTAGAAAAGGTGGAAAACATACTTGGATCACATAATGTTTATGACCCCTTTGATTTCTTTCCATCAGAGGCAGGATTTTTTCTTTATCCAATGTGGAGTAAGTGCTAGCACTCAGCTACTGTAATTCCTGTCAACAACAGTTTATATGTAATGTCTTCCTTGACTCCTCTTTGATGTAACATGTGAGTGAGTTTTGTAACTTTGCAAAACATAGAAGCAGGGAGGAAAATGGCTGGTTAGGTGTGAATAGGTTTCTGTTGAATACTTGTGGTGTGTGTAGGCACAGAAGAAACCTTATGCTCCTGTAGGGCTTTCCTTTTTTAATATTCTGATGGCACCAGTATGGTGTGCATAAAGTTGATAAACATAGTTTATGCACAGAGGAATACTTGGAAAATAAGTAAGGGGAAAGCAACTAAGATGGGAGTCTGCATAATGTTTGTATTTCTTTTTCAGAAATAAGGTGTACATAAAAGCAAATTTGAATGGTTACTTGATCAGATTTCCTCTTTGCAGGAACCAAGTGGTTTGTGATTGCTGAGGTTCTGTTATTTAGCACTTTTTGTATGATGTCTGTTGGGGGTAGCAATCAAATTCTATTTGATTTGTTCAGCTCTAGTAATAGTGAGTACTGGGATACTGAGGCAAAATAAAAAGAGACCTAAAACACCTGGTTGAATACCTAGTAGGATGTAGGTCTGGAAACGCTTCTTACAGCAAGCAAATTATTTAATTCACAAGGACAAAGGTGTAATGGCAGCTAAGAGAAGTTACTCAAGTCATTAATACATATTATTAGAACTTGATTTAAACTTTTTTGTGTTGGTTCTGAAGAAGTGTGATTGGATAAAAAATAGTTCAACATGTTTATACAAAAAAACCCTTATAATTCTGGAGTGCATTTGTTATAAAATACATGTTCAGCCAATGGACTTTGCATTTAGAAAAGCCGAAAAGCTGTTATTCATATGATGGAAAAATATTTCTAATTTTAATTTTTAATATTTTAATTTATAATATTTTACCTTATGTAATTATGCAGACTACCTAAATAAACTCTTAAAGAACTGCCTGTAGATAGTAACTTGTCTGAAAAAGAAGATGTCTGTTAAAATTGATGGTAACTGCAGTGAAGTGTCACTTAGGTTTTTATTGGTCATGCTCAAGCTGGCCACGCTAATATTACGTTTTGAGAAAAGAGTTGCAAATTATATGTTGCAACTCTTTGAACTGAAGGAAAGCCCTTCAGTGCAGCAGGGAGCTTTATGTAAGCCATGGGTGGGGATGTTTTTGATGGCTGAGACTTGTTTGCTGAATGACACTTCTGGAAAGTAATAGAGGCGGCTGCTGCCAGGGTTCAGTGGTGGGTCATGAAAAGGAGGCGATGCACACCTCATCTGCACTGCCGTCGGCTGAATCAGACGCTACCTGTGCGTGCAGCATTCTGGGGAGGAGAAATCTCCACCCTGTGTGTTTTGCACTGCAAGTGGAACCACCACAACTCCCTGTTGTATTTGTTACTTATGGTGTACTTTTTCTTGAGGTAATTGCCACTTGAGACGCTTTGGAAGTGGTCAGGAGCAGACGCCGGATACAGGATGGGCAGTTTGGTTCTTTGCTGTGCTGCTTTTCTGTTGTGGGTTTGAACAGCTTCTGGGTAGTGTGTGATCTGCAAATGGGAAAGCCATTAGCCAGAGAGCAAGGTGCTGCCTGTCTGGAGAGCTTCAGCATGTACTTACATTCCTTTCTGTGCCCTTTTAGTGGGCAGAGATGGACAAGGAAGCCTGGAGGCAGCATAGCCATGGAGTACCATATTGTCTGCGTGTTGCCAGGAGATCCATTGTCCCTGTGGAAAGTCAGGAATCTAGTTCAGGTGGAGAGAGGGTGAATGCCCTAAGAAATCATCTAGGAACGCTGGATCCAAATCTTGTCTAAAAAACATAATCCTTTTGTCCAGGAAAGGTTTTGTTGAACATGCTAGTCAGTATACTTCCCAGAGATATTTCTCCTTTACACTGGAGATTCAATAAGGCAGGAAAGTGACTAAGCTATGCTGCCCTCTTGACACTGACCAGAACTGGTTCTCCTTTCTCAGAAATTGCAGCAGAGTTTTTGTCAGAGTAGCTGCCATTTCTTCTTGAGGGCTTCTGTGCCTCCACTAGAGTGGGGGGTGTGAAGAGACTGGAGTCATATGAAGTGTTTTCGGTGCTTCTAGAGTTTTGCTCTTGACTGGTGGATTCAAAATTAACCTGTTTTGTTACTTAGTTTAGTTGCTTTTCTTTGGAGGATATTGGTGTTTTGGGATATTCGAGGTTGAAAACACCTTCCTTTTTCTCATTGCTACAGTGTAGATGGTGTGTGCTATTGGTCTTGCAGTCACTTTTGCTAACTGATGACCACAGGGAGAATTAAAGCTTAGGCAATGCTGAAGATTGATTGATGGAAGTAAGGCAGGAGCGCTTTATTTTTTGGCACTGCAGAAGGCATTTAGTTCTTGTTAACTATGTTTAAACAGGACCTCCTGCTCCCCTGTGTTTATTGGTTTTGAGACTGCAAGTCAAAACAATTCACTTTGTGCAGATACATTTGATAAAGTCTTTCTCAAGCTATTGTGACCCTGACAAAATATAGAAGTAGGATAAATGTAGGAGAATCAGGACTTAGAGACAAGGCATTCCAGATGTACTGTGGGAATATAGATAAACCATAGATAAACTTTTGGTTCAGGACCAAGTAAATAACACATATGAAAGAGGGTTGCAAACTGTCTTCAAGGTTGTACTTCCTCATGACCTTTTTTTACATTTTTAGCTGGAAACGATGATGATACTACCCTTTAATTTCTGCTTAAGGAAGCTTGTGGGTTTTGTGTACTTGTAGTGTAATTGGTCATTTGAGCTTTGCAAATATAGTAAGTGTTAATTAAGTTCAGTGCAATCACAGATTTGGACCCTGAAACCTCCACTGTCTGTATCTTAAAACAAAAAATGATCATTTTGAACCTGAGAAGCATTTGGTTATATAATAAAGTTCTTAATAGGGTGAAATGAAGAGAGCTGAAACGGCAGTTCCTTATTTGTTTTAAGGTTTGTCCAGTAACTGTTCCTATGACAAAAGGACCATTTGTTTATCATCTTAGTTTAAATATTTACTTGCTTCTGCAGAGATAAAATCCAAGTGCTCTCCCTACTTTTGGAATTTCTGAGTTCCCTGGTCCAGTTTCTACAGTTTTATGTGCTGTGTACACAGGTGGTATTTGTTTGTGGCTGCTGGTTCCTTACTTTGCCCTATGAGCTGATAGAACTGGAGGGAGAAGGTTTCACAGTCATGGATGATGGAGTTAAGAGAGAAATTCTCCTTTAGTTGTTAATAGTGAACACTTGAACTTGCTAGCAAGTTACTAAAGATTGTAGAGCATAGAACAACATAGTAACAAAATTTTAACCTCTGCAACATCACTGTGAGCAAGATCTTCACGTTAGTGCTATCTCTCTTAGAAAGCTTTTCAAAGGTATCTGGTGCTGTACTGCTTTTTTTACCCAAGTCAATTTCCCCCCACCAAAATATTATCTGCTTCTTTAAATGTACAAAATATTAAAACAATAAATGCTATAAGTAGTATTTTGAAGTTTTTTCAGTTGCATCAGATGTGCCTGTGTTGTGTGGTGCTCGGGAGTGTAGGAACACTGTACCAATAGTGCCAAATGGGACTGACTGGGAGTCAGAGGTAAAATAATCAGAAGTCTGCCAACTCATGGCTAATAACCAAGGTGCAGCATTTCACCTAGTTATTTGCCAGGTCCTACAATTGCCACTGCTGGGTTTACTGCCTCTACCACCTGTTTGGGTTAGCTGGAGAACCTTGTGATGGATTCGTGGAGTTGTGCTGAAGTGAGCTCAGACTTGATGCCCCTTGTTGGCTCATGTGTGTCTGCTTGTAAGTTCTAAGATGAATATTTTATAACTCGGAAAATAAAGAGGCAGACAAACTAGGGGAGAGGCCAGGGAAAACTGTGTGTTCAGTAGCTTCACAGTTGCTCAGCTAGGTTAGTATCAATGTAGCTTAGTTCTTATTCCCATGCTGTGATGGTGGGAAGTCGCTTGCTTCCTCAGAGGGATGCTCTTGCTGATCATGGGCTGTCAGTGCATTAATTACCAGGCTTGTGCTTTATATTAACTCTTTTAGCACTTCATATGCTCTCAGTGAGTGTCATTTAATCAGAGAAATACTGCTGTGTTGTCAGTTTCTAGTTTGCTACTGTTCCTTTTCCCAGAGCTATTTAAAAGATTTCTTAGTTTGTGAAAGTCCAGTTGTCATAGGAATGACTCCTCTTTCAGTTCAGAAGAGCAGAGCTCTGTGACTTCATTGTCACATTTATATTCTAACCTTTTTCTCTTTTACCTAGTGAGAGAGCAGCTTTGGTGTTGAAGAGAAACCTCGGAAAGGAATGGGCCCTGTTCTCTTGAAGCTGTTTGCTCTGATCCCAGGAATGCTGTAGAGGTTAGTGATGTGAATGTTGAAGAGCTTTTGTGGAAATTGCCTTTTGATTTGTAATTGGCACACCCTTTAATAAATTCTGTGTGAAGCAGTTCATTTGCCTGTCACAGAAAGGGAGTTAATTCAGGCACTGTCAGAGCACAGTCAGCGTAAAATTGCTCTACCCAAACAAAATTTAGGATTCTGTTTATCTGTGGGAATGCTGTGGAAATACTTTGCTGGGTGGTCACAGAAAATTGTGTGGGTGTGATGCATGCTCAGAGACAAGCTGCATTAAACTTGGAGGTTGTCATCAATAGGTTAAAAAAAAAGGGTAAGAATGATCATAATACGTGAGTCTGTAGTGCCTGATTCTTTGAATTTCTCAAATCTCTCATTTTTACTTTGAGAGAAGAATACTCCTGATCTTCAGTAGAGTTGACAGGCTAGGAAGGGTCCATTCTGTATCCCCACAGAGGTAATGCTAGCTCTACTTCTGCCTCAAGTGACTTGTATTTTGGTGTTACATCCTAGTTTACTTGGGTTTGTACAAACTGTATAGACTGCTTGCTGTGAATGTTTTTCCCCAGAGCTCTATAGTCCTTCTACAAATATTACAGCCTACAAGAGGCTTCCTTTTGCAACTAGAACTTTCAGTCTAGCTTACTTCCATGTTTTTTGGAAAGTTGCCAATGATTAAGGAGATTTATCACCTAGTGGATTACTTTTTAACTAGTGAAGTAAAAAAAAGCTTGTGTAGCTGTTAAATTCAGTAAGGCTTGGTTTGCTGATGAAAAATGAATGTAACAGGCAAAATTAGATGGAGGAGGGGGAGAGGGAAGAGGTAGGTCTGTTGAAGTGCACTGCTGAAGCAAGGAGGTGAATTTCCATAGGAGCAGTTGAGTTAAAATCTATTAAATCTGTCTAGTTTTTTAGAATCTGTAAAGAATTCTAATCTTTGTTAGCTTACTTTACAAGTATAGGGGTGTGTGTGTGTGGTGTGGCTACTGAAGAGTAATGTCCAAGCTTTGCTAGGGGTGTGTGTGTGGTGTGGCTACTGAAGAGTAATGTCCAAGCTTTGCTAGGACACCCTTTGATATACAGACCCATTTGGAGCAAAAAGAAAAACAACCCAGTGGAAAAAAGGCTGCAGCATGTCACAGATACTCAAAGTGAAGAAGTGACCCAGTGGGAAAAGACAAGAAAATGTTAGTTGGCATCACTCTTTGAGGCATGAAGAGCTCAACAACTGCAAGTTCTACCACTTCTTATCAAGAACTTTAGTCATTGATGTATTCTTGCCATCTTTATCTTGTTTTATATAAAACCGAGAGTTTAAAATGAAAGTGTGAGGTATCACTTCTAACTTAACAAAAGCATAGAGAAAGACAGAAACCCCAAAGCACGCCCTTCCATGTGAAATCCTGCACTCCAACATCAATACTTTCATTCTAGCTGTGTGCTGTTGCTTTTGTTTCCAGTGTTTTATTCATTAACAAAAACCACAAACCTGCCCACAAGGGGGTCTGACAGAAATATGCCTTTTTTTTTACTTTAATAGAAAATACCTAGCTCCCTTCAACCTATTGTGTTTAGATTTTTTTGAGACATATATACTACTTTATGGAGAATAAAAGAAGATGAAAGATTCATCTCCTCTCATGGCAGTCTCCCTCTTGACTTAGTAAAAGCAGTTGGTTTCAAGCGACCTGTTGAATGCAGACTATTTTGCGACTCTGTGAAGACTGTCTTGTTAGAATCCTGATCTGTTATTCAGATACTTAAGTAGTAAATATTTCCTTGGCACTTCATGCATCCTGTTCTTTCAGTTCTGAGGACATGCAAGAACTGGCAGAACTTAACAGTTTGGTTTTAGGGTTGCTGTTATATTCCTTTCAGACCCAAGCCTGCTATATTTGATTTGGTTGAGCTCTCCATGGGGCCACGTGGAGTTTCTCTCCAGCTGTGGAATGACTTACCTGCAGCTACATGGGTAACAGTAAAAACTGTGATGAAGTTTATGAGCACATAGGAGATAATGAGATAAGGGAAGACAGCCAACCAACATAAATTTGCTAGGGAGAAAATTGTGTCAAACTGATTAGTTTGCTTCCTTGACAGATAAATTAGATTAGTGCATAAGGGAGGCAAGGGATAGAAGTGATACAAATAGAAGTTTATAAGGTTCTGAAGGATGTTCCTTTGAGCCTAATATGTGCAGTGTTTTGGTTTTTTAAATGGGATCTTCCTTAAATTACTATATTGCAGGAGCAAAAATTATTAAAAATGGTTATGTGGAGCACTTAATAGGGATTTGAGATCACTTGGAAAAGCATTTGAAGTAGGTTTCCATACTATACTAGCTTGTCATGGCTGGGTTTCTCAATGGCACTCATTATTTAGATTTTAGTACATGGAGTAGAGCTTACTTACGAGCTGTGCAGGTGAGGTCAGTCTGGAAGTAGACAGAATGTGCAGCTCAGAGGGTTGATATGAAGCTGTTTGTCACTGGGGTAAGCAAAGTGTGTGTGTTGGCTTGACCTGACTCACCCTGTGTTTATTTGTTATACCAGAGGAGCTCAGTCAGTGTGTATAACCGAATTATGCTGAGTTTACTGCATTGGATGGCCTCTTCCAACACTCACAGCACAGCTTGTGGTACTTTTTTATCCTTTAGAAAACTGTAGCACTGAAACCTAGAACTGGAAAGGAAGTGTTTGTTTATTTGTAGCAGTTTCTTTATTCTGCCACAGGGAGAAAAATGTGTGAGTAGGGAAGAGTGACCATATTTTTAAGAGCTTTTGTAGAATAAGATATGAAATATGGAGATACTTGTCGTCTTGGGATGGTGTCAGAGGAGTCTGTCATACTGCTTTGTTTTAAATTCCCTGTGATAGAAAGGGGTGTTTGTGTGCCCTGCTCTTGTATACACAATGCTCTTCTCATACTTGTCAGGTTATCATGAAAGATTAATTTCATGGCTCCCTTAGAGGTAAACACTAATATTTCACACTGGGTCAGTAATTTTTGCTAGCAATAGATTAATGCCTAAAACTCCCTTGTCTGACATGTTCCCATCTGTGATGCCATAGTTTCTTATGGATGGGAAGCACAGTGAGGCCAAAAAAAACCCAACTATTTAGGTTATCTCTGGGGTGCTGTTCTCTGTTTCTGTGATCCCTGCTGCTGTTTTCCTGACTTCTTGGGGTATGGCGTTTTCCTTGGTATCCTAGCAAATGTTTTTCTAGCAAAACTACAAATTAAGAAGGTACACCTTAGCAGCAGAAAGTGGTGCACCAGTGTGGTAATTGGAATTACAGGAATGCTGTGAAGGTTTCATGCCCCATCTTTTGTCCCAAAGGGAGGGGAATATTGGAAGAGCCGATGCTGATAAGTGAAAGGCAAGCCTGTGAAAGGCAAGCCTTAGGCAGTCCCTTGGAAAGACTTTTAAGTCCCATGAATTGAAACAAACTGGAGGCATGGTAAACCTAGTTTTAGAGCTTTCCCTTGTTTGATTTTAATTTCAGGAAGTTGCCTGGGAGAAATCTCAAAAGCACATTCCTGTAGATGCAAGAATAACTGTTCAAAGTGCTGGGAGATGAAACTGATGTGCAGCAGTTTTTATAAGTGAGGAAATAATAGTGCAGAAGTGGGCTACCACCTGCCTGTGTTGCAGTGAGAGTATAGTAGAAGTACTGTTAACTTTTCGGTGTTGCTAAAAGGTCACCTTAGGAGAAGACAGAGAAGTAAAATCAAACTAAAGAAAGAAATGTACGATAAAACTGTGAAGGAATATGTGGATGTGTAAGAGAAGAAGCCTTTGCTTTGATTGTTGATTGCAACTATTGTTGCAATTAAATCTTAGTATTGAGCATTTATTTACCTAATTACTGCATGTGTCTTAGTTTGCCAGCATATTGTTGGGTTTCACTCAGTTTATTGCATTGTGTTTGTCATAAAAATAAACAAGAAAATAAGAGTAGTTATCCTCATTCTGTACGCTGCTTACTGTCTTAAAAGAAACACAAAACCAGAGAAAAGGGGTAGCAACTGAAAAGTCTTCTTTTCTCTCTTGTGAGGAGCAAATTCTGTTCCCAGGTTCTTTGCATCCAGAAACAGCCAAGCACAGTGCAGGTCATTTAAGTGAGGCCATACACTTTCACAGATGCACTGCAGAAGAAAGGACTTGCACTAAATAACTACTCAGTGATTTATGTAAATGACATTACAGTACATTTGATAGACAATTACTCTCTCTTTTTTTGTTCTCTTCTTAATGTTTTTTCCTCCAGCAAGGAAGTCTGTTTCTTTAGTGTGAGTATTGTGTGTATGCATAGGTGAATCCAGGGGAAAAATGTGAGTAAACTCCATGTTAGTAGTTGTGCTTTTACTAAGTGGATGCTCAAGCTCTCTTCTGGAATAAATTTAGTTGGAAAGTAGTGTCCACTATAGTAATTTGAGTATCATTGTAGGAGAATTCTTTTCAGAGACCTGCAGCTTCAATCATAATTTGTTTTCTGTACCCTTGCTTATTACTAGGGGAAGGGGCAAGTGTAGTGGTGAGACATAACATGCCAATTTGGATAACATAATGGATTTCTTTGAAAATACTACCACTTCTGAATAGTTTTTGTTATTGAAACAAAACACCTGGCAGTTCTAGATTGTATGGTCTGTGCATGAAAGTAGCATTGCAAGCTAGAATAGTAAACAGTGTTAAAAAAAGACAACAAGCTAACAAAGCCCTGAAAAGCACAGGAGTTAATAAAGAAAATCCACATTGCATCCAATCCAGATTCTAGAAAGGAGTGTCTTGTCCTTAGTTTATTTTTTCCCCTAGAATAATTAGTTCTATTGTAACCAAAATTGAAATGTATTTACTTTCCTGTGTGATAAGAGAAGCAGGAAAATGTCATCTTGCAAATTAATTTGTAAGCCATGATACATCATTGTCCTTTGCAGTGATTGTACTGCTGCCCAGATGTCAATTTACTTGAGCACAGAGTTTTTCATCTTGATCCGGCGCGTGTGCGAGTTGGATTTATTCTTTGTGAAGCAGCTGTATCAGTGGCTGGGGCCTGTGCATTGGACAAGGGATCCCTTCCCTTGGAGTCCCAGCCTGCTGGGAGGGAGCAGCTGCTCCTTGCTCCCAGTCCCTCCCGCCTGGGCACTGGTACAGTCGGCGCGGGGGCTGGTGGCGCAAAGCTCGGCAGAGCCGCCTGACTGCCACAGGGATGTTTACTGACCGAGGGCTGGCGGCACCTTGGAGGCACGGGAGCTTGTCTCCTGTCTCTAGTGTCTTACAAGGGGACCACTTGGAAACTAAGATGCTGGCACTGAACTTCAAGAATTCAAGGTAGGATGAGACCTTAATGAATCCCAGCTACTTTTAATTCTTTGCATGGGAGTTTTCCCCCACAGACTAAAATTTAATTTCATGACTAGCATGTATGAAGTTGTACCTCTTGTTGTCAGGCTTGCTGTTATAGGAGAAGTTGAACCAAAGCTGTGATTGATCAAAGGTTTAATCACAATCTAGTGATATTTTTGAATAAAATGAGTAATGTGCCACTGTGTAGTTTTCTGTATTTAGGATATTGGCTTTAGAGAAATAAGTTAAAGGTAAGTAGTTGACATTTATCATCCCAGCTAAGGAAGAAAACAATTGATTTTAGTTTGTCACATGGGTAGTTTTCAAAATACAACTAATACGAGCCTTGAGTGCAGTAGTTTTTCTGTGAAGAAAGCTTGTTATCGAGTTATGTTACACATGTTCTAAGAAATCTAACAAGTTGGAGAAAATAATATTAAGGTAGTATTTTCCCTGTCTCTTGAGTGCTATAGGCTTCATTTTTTCCCTTTGAATAAGAGAAACTCACTTCTGGGGGGATTTCTAGCTGTCCTATTTAATCTTGTAATACACTGCGAACTGGTGTCAAGAAATCAATTATTCATTGTGAAATACAACTTTTATTTTGGCACTATTGCCAAACAGGGCTAGAACATGAGTAATGAAGAGAAAAACAAAAATAGTTTGAAAGTAGTTATGGTAAATAGTAAATAAACCAACCTCTTTATCGGCAATCAAAAATTAGCAAAATAAGTATAGGTTTTCTAAAATGTTACAGCTTTTTCCCTTTATGAGAGACACCAGCTTTAATATACAATAATATCTATACCCACTTTGATCATTTAATAAGTGTGCCATTGAAAAAAAATTCACTGGAGAACTGGAGGAATCCATTCATTTGAGTAATTAATATTGCTTTTAAAGTCTGCAGTTTTAGTCTGCTTTGTAGGTTTGTGTTTTTTCTTGTTAAGCGTTTATTTTGTGGGGGTGTTTTGTCTTTTCTTCCCCCTCTTTTGTTTTTTCCTGTTTAATCTTTTATCTGACACATTCACTGCTGGAGATGGAAACCTTGTAGCTCTGATGGGCTACTTCTAAATCCAAACAGCTCAGTCCTGCCTTGGCTCTGTCCCAGGCTTTCTCTGCAAGGCAGTGTTCTGGGAGCAGCAGTCTCTTGTGTTACTGAGGAGCTAGAGCTGTTTTCTGTAAGGAAAAGGTTCACAATCAGCTCTTTTGTCTTTGCTCCATGTGAGGCTCCTGAGAAGTGTTTCCATGTGCAGTCTGGTGGAGCTGGATCCAAAACCACCCTGGGAGCCCAGGACATAATCTAGCTCTGCTTGCAATCCTCAGGAAGACTGAACATGAGACTGAGAGGGATTGAATTGCTTTTATCTGCAATTTGTGACTGTAATCCCCAGAGGATCTTCTGCCACCCAACAGAGTGGGGTCAGGGGAAGGACAAGGAGGAGCAGAAGAAGAGGGAAGGTGAGGAGTAAAGACAATACTTTTCTTCCATTGTTATAATACTTGCTTAGTTACACAAAGCATAGGAATCTTTACTGGTTTTCACACTGGTGGTGCCTCTTATAAGGAGCAGCTGAGGGAAGGGAGACTGTTTAGTCTGGGGAAAAATAGGCTTGAAGAGGACCTTACTGCTCTCTGCAATTACCTGAAAGGAAGTGCTAGTGAGGTGGGTGTCAGTCTTCTGTGCCAAGTAACAGGATGAGAAGAAATCAGAGAATCATTAGGGTTGGAAAGGACCTCCGGAGATCATCCAGTCCTACCCTCCTACCAAGGCAGGGTCACTTTTAGTAGGTGACACAGGAGCACATCCAGGTGGATTTGAAATGTCATCAGAGAAGTAGACTCCACAACCTCTGTGGGCAGCCTGTTCCAGGGCTCTGCCACGCTCAGTGTGAAGAAATTCTTCCTCCACGTTGAGGTGGAACTTCTTGTGTTTTAGTTTTTGGCCATTGTTCCACATCCTGTCATGGAGCCCTGCCAGAGAGTCTGGTACCATTCTTTGGGCACCCATCTTTGTGGGTGTTAATGAGATGCTCTTCAATCTTCTCTTCTCCAGACTAAACAGCTTCACAGTCCCTCCTGACATGAGAGGTGATCCCGATCCCTCATCGTCTTTGTGTCCCTCCTCTGTACCCTCTCCAGTAGCTTCCTGTCTTTCTTGTCCTAAGGAGCCCAGAATTGAACACAGCACTCCAGATGTGGCCTCACCAGGGCTGAGTAGAGGGGCAGGATCACCTCCCCCATCTGCCAGATGCACCCCAGGATCCCATTGGCCCAGGCCATCAAATGTCCTCAAGTTGTGCCATGGAAGGCTTTGATTGGATATTAAGAAAAAGTTCTTCACAGAAGGGATTATCAAGCATTGAAAGACGCTGCCCAGAGAAGGAGCTGCTCCAGTTGTCATATTTAAAAGTTGTGCAGATGTGGCAGTTGGGCGCATGGTTTAGTGGTGGACTTGGCAGTGCTGGGTTAGAGGTTGGATTTGATGATCTTAAGGGTCTTTTCCAGCCTAAGTAGTCCTTTGGTTCTGTACTGTATGGTATGCAGAACTTGATTCCAGTGGAGCTCAGTGGATGCCTTTGGAGCATCCTAATTTCAGGCAGTAGATAACGTGTATGCAAGTATTTCTGCTTTTTTCCATTAATCTCTGGACTGAATTGCTAATTATAAGGTCTTGGGCTGTTTTATTTTGTTTTGCGCGTAGAAATACTATGAACATGCAGCTTAAAACATGGGGGTTATTCACCCTTACTTACTTCCTCTTGCTTCAAAAATAAACAAGCATTTGTGCCCAGCCTTTAATGCTGATTTAAATGCAGATACGCTGCTGGTTTTGTTACAATCTTTCTGCCTCAATGGTAGCAGAGAGAGGAATTTTATTACATCAGCCAAACATGTGCTGGTAGGATAATTTTGTTGTTTTTCTTCTCCGTGTTGTTAGAAACAAGGGTGGCTCTATGGAGACAAATTTTACAGGTAATGGGCTTCTACTTACTGCTCCTTCATATGCAAATTTCCTAAAGGCAGAAGAAATGTTTTCTTTTTAGTGTATAAATGACTGGTTTACATGGCTGCAGGAAGTTTTTGCTTTAGATTTCTGTTGAGAAGAAAACCCACTACCACCAACACCACAAATGGGGACGGTGCTCCTGTTAAAAAAATTCGGTGGCTTTTTTAGCTAAATGTGAGAACCGTGCTTAGGGTCAGTATTGTCATTACTGAACATGTCCTGCTAGGTGCTGCTTCGCTTCCTGCATGGCCTTACTGTGAGGATATACAGGCTCTCTCCTGTTCCAGTTTTGCTGGTTTCCTTCCCCATCTTCCCCACCGCACCCTCCCACTCCCCATTGCTTCCAAAGGTGAATTGGCCAAAGCACTCTTCCCCATTCTTGATGGTGGCTCACTGTTTCACTATTGGTTCGAATGCAGTAACTTTCCTAGGAAGGCTTTTTTACTTTGCTTGTTTACTGTGAATGCAAGTGCGACTCTCCGGAGCAGTGCTGTTATTCCTGTGCATTTGTTGATGTCTGCATTCCAAAGAAGCACACGCTTGTCTCCTCAGATCCCAGATTATTTTGCATTTTTGTTTGTCTTTCTGTGTGTGTCCCCTACCCTCTCATCTTCTCACCCCTTTTTTGTTTTCTAGGGGCTTCTTAACAGAATTTTCTCCCCTGAATTCATGGTTTAGAATTTCATGGAATTTCACTGTCATGCAGTTAGGGACTTCAACCTAAAATTTCAGTTCTGCTATATGTCCCATGGGCTCTAACTAGTATCCTGTTTGTCCAATTAGTGCAAATCAGTTTATTTAGGCCTTTTGAAAACAAAACAACTCAAAGAAGAAAACCAGCATTCAAAGATGCTCCAGTTATTTTTCCATGGAACATATCAAGAATTCAATTAGAAGTTGCTCTCCAAGATATTGAGGAAGCAAATAGTCTGTTCTGTTTTAGTTTGAGTTTTTTAACCAGTTGTTAACCATCTTTGTGGTAGTCTGTGTATTTTTTCTGATGCTGCATAGGTTAGTTGGTTCATAAGCTTCCAATAAAATGTTCCATTTGATTCCTCCATTTCAGGTAATTTTGCTGAGCTGCAAATGTTTCTGAGATGTTACAACTCTGCCAGCATATGTTCAAAATGAAAATGATGTTTCAGTATTTACTTTTCCTCGATGTGTTTTTCAGCTCCAGATGTTTATAGCAGTATTGAGGTTTGCAGGATAATAGGAGTTTGCTTATCTACTGTCTTGTCAACCAGCAGGTGGAAATGGGGGTCATTCCCACCTCAAATGTCCAGTTACAAAGTTCCAGATTAACATTAATCTGACAAATTATAGGTTCCAAAACTAATCTGCTGGGTTTATACTATATACATACTGGTTACACTGAAGAACAGAATTTCTGTTCCCTCAGTCCAAAACCTGTTAACTTACTAGGCATCATTTTTCTATAAATAAGTGTTTCAAAAATACATGTTGGTGAGCAATGTCTCTATTTTTGTCATGTTTTGTGTCTGCTTCAGCCAAGTTGGACTTTGCTTCTGCCTGTCAGGATTTTTGTGTTACACATATTTTTGTCTCCTCGGTTAGCATATTCTTCTGGTAAAAAATGTCCTTTGCATTCCTTGAGTAGAGGAGGAATTGTATGTCCAGAGCTAGTTCAGACTTTGTGGCACTCGGGGCTGGATTGCCAGCTTTGAGACCACGCTGGAACAGGTTAGAGGAGTGGAAAAAATGTCTCAGTGGTATGATTGCACAAGCAGGGGCAAATGGTTTCTTGGAGCCTGGATGTCTATGAATGAGCCACCTGAAGGTGCTAAAGCAGGTGTCTCCTTTCTAACATAATAGCTGCATAGAGCCCTGTACTTTGATCTTCACTGTAACTGATGATTAGGGGTAATGAAACATGGCAAGATTGATTTATTTTCTGGAATGACCATTTCTCATCTCCTAAAGCAGAAAGGTTTCTTTTACACATGAAATTTGTTTGGTCCTCAGCCCTGTAATGGCAATGTATTTCTGCCATGAACAAATTATTGAAAACCTTTTTCTGATGTAAATATTGTCTTTTTTCTCCAACCTAAGCAGATACCATGGAGCAATTTTGACGTATGGAATTTTCCACCTTCTTTGATGGCTAGCACCCTAAACTGGTTTTTTGGAGATCAGATCTGTGTTTATATGCAGATGAGGTGGTTTAAGACTTTGCATTGAAATTCAGAGATGAAGGTGTGTAGAACCCAGCAGTCAAATATGGATTTCAGGTAGCCTTAGGGTTTGTTGGATGGTATTTCTTGGTCTTGTGAAGAGATGAAGGACCATCTGTTACAGATACCTCAAAGATGAGGTTTTCTGCTCTTCCTAGCTGGATGCAATATTCATTATGTGCCATTTGGCTTCTGAAAAGTGAAAATTACTCATTCAGTTCCCGTGATGTTTTTCAAAAGCTGCTTTTAAACAAGTGGTGGATTTAGCTATTCAAATGTTTACAACAGCAGATTTACCTTTTGGTTCTCAGGATTGTGTGTGATAGTTTGAGACAAAATAAGAATTCATCTTTCATTTTAATTGAAAAAGATGTAAAGTGTGGAAAGGCAGACACCTTAAATTAACATGTCTCCAGTTTAAATAGCCTGTATTTGAGCTTTCTGGCAGTTTGCTTTTTCAGCATTTTCAATTCTTTAGTTTGGTTATCAGTTTATTATTGAGCTGAGAAAATGGAAGTCCTTAAGTCTTGTTAAAGGCTTCCTTAAAGAAAAGCAGTACTGGGAATTGGGTTCATGGTGATGACAGATCATAATGAGTGCTAAATAAAGATGTAGGAAGTGGAATTGTCATCATCCAGCCAAAAATCACATTCTAGATGCAGTGTGGACAGATTTGTTCCTTGTAGGAAAAGGTGGCACACATTTGCTTCCTTGTCCACTGTCTCGTCTTTACTCTCTGTAAAAGTAACTTGTAGTTCCCTTCTGTTTCATCAAGGTGTGAGTTTTGTACACCATCTCCAGATGTCTGTGGGCAATGATTGCAGTCACATCCTTTGCCTTCACATGTGAATGGGTAGTCCTTCATGCCAGATAACTCTTGTTCTCTGCTATTGCTCTGAACAACGATGTTGAAGCAGGCTCTTTGTCCCAAGGGCATTTTGGATTGTGGGACTGCACTCCTGGTATCCAAGTTGTCTCTGCTTTTCTTGCATGGAGATAGCAACGAAGAAAAGTGATGCTGCTTCAGCTGAGTTTTGGAGAAGTACTACACACTATTTTCAGCTGGAGTAGGTAGGATTTAATACTTTGGATTACAGGCTTTATTTTTTTTTTTTGGAGATGGCAGAAGTGTTTGTAGCCTGGAAATAATTTGTTATAGTAGTGCAAGTAATTTTGGGAAATGTGGTTATTAAAGCACTAGAAAACACAGTGACAATTATCTTCTAGATACAAGGTTTACACGGTAAGTCAGGAAAAAATAGGCTATTTGCAGAAGTCAAAAGCAGTACTTTATTTTCTTATTTGAAAAAAATGAAGTGCAAAAAGTTGATATAACTAAAGGTCATTTTCATTTAATTTATTAGTAAGTAAGAATATGTGCATTATTAGTCTTAAGCAAGACAGCTCTCCTCCATCCCAGCAGGATAGGTCAAAAGTATCACTGTTATTTGATTGTTGTCCTTTTACGCTGAATATAAAACATTAACCTTCAAGAGGATACAAACCACAGGAAATCTACTCTATCAGCACTTGCTATTATGTGTCATTATCATGAATAATTTGTGGGAAATCGAAGAAGACTGATAGTCCATGTTTTATAGCTATATCTTTCTCAATAAACAGTTACTAAAGTTCTTCATATTTGTTGAAGCATTAGGAATTTTTGGTTTTGCAGAGATTTCAAGGCATTAAGGTCAGATTGAGTATAAGAATAGCATTTCTAATATTGCAAATAATAGAGAAATTTTATCTTTAGCTGTCATCTGACTGGAGTTCAGAGAACAGGAAAAACATGTCCTGAATAAGGATAGCAAGGCTTTTTGGTTTGTTTGTTTCTTAGAGGTATTAAAGCAAAAAATTGCTGCATTGAGTTCTCAGGTTTGGATACTAGCCTGTGAACTGAGACACCTCTGTAAGCAGCTCTTCAACCTTCATCTAAAAAAGCCAGGATTGTTTTTAGGTGGTAACATAAGGTTGCTCAAAAAATTTTGAATTTTTTCAGTGCAAAGGAGGGAAAAAGCCGAACCATACACACAAAAGTTATGACTTTGAAATAATAGTGTGACCTTGCAAATCCTTGCCTGCACGCCTTCCTTAACTTCCTTAATGATACTTAGCAATACTTAACAGGTGGAATGGGAGTTGGTGGTGTTTTCATGTTGGGGAGGTTTCTTAATGAAATAGTTCCCGTTTCAGCCAGATGACTGGATACTTAACAAGAGGAAACGATAGTATGGGAATAGGCACTCTTATTACTGGAGCAGAATATGAGATTTACTTCAGGCTCTCTCTACCAGGCAACATTCCCCAAAGGCATGCGTGCCAGTTCAGTCTGTCGGGGAAAGCTCATGGCATCCTTTTCAGCAACACAGCTTGCTTGTGCATGGTTTTCTTTGTGTGTGAGTAGTTGTTTTGTGTTTGGTGGCAGGACTGGTGGGGGGGAAGGGAATGGGAGGAAGTAGTTGTGTTCCTCGCTTCCCCTCCTACTGATGTTTTTGTCTACAAAGAGAATTTTTTATTCCTGCTCAGTTCTAAGCAAAAATGGATGTGTATCTAGCCAGTAACAGCTCTTTATTGTTTCCTTTGAAGGCCAGACAATGTCCTTTTGAATAGTGCATATTGATGATCGTCTTCAGAATGTTAGTACTCACTGCATGGGTAGGGAACCTGAAATTCAGGAAAGAAGTAACAGACCTAGTGGGGAGGGATCTAGCAGGTGTGGAATTTACTGATCCTAATGGACTTCAGAGACTGATTATAGGAAGAAGACTTAAATTTCATTTTCCTGAGATAGTTGGGGTGGAGATGTGTACTAGTGTCCCATTATAATCTGCAAAGAGAGAAGCTGATTCCTGTTTCACTGCTAAGTTGCTGATGTAATAATATAATGCCTGGAGAAACAGGCGCTTGTGACTGTAATTACTAAGCAGTTAATTACCTAGCTGCTTATTTAAATAACATCCTTTTGGAGCTAGATGCAGAGCTCAGATTTATAATAGCTGTTGTGAAAATGAGTGTGTCTCATGCAGCTTCTGTCTGTCTACTTTTTTTCCTTCACAAATGTTTTGATAGCTGTAGTAGTATTACCCGTACATTATCATACCCTAACTCGTGTTAATGATTATGTGTGTGTGTTGTGTTTTTCTTGTAGTGTCTGTCTTTGAGCTTTTTAAGTTGTTGGTATTTTCTGTGATGTAATTTATGATCATTTTTTCAACAGCTTCTACTAACAATAGAAAACACTTTAAAGTATTTTGAAGGGTAGAAATTAGCTCTTACACTAACTCCTGTGAAACTTCTGGAGAATCTCATGGGTTCATCTTGTGAGATTCCAATATAAATTTAACAGAAAAGTTAAGAACCTTGGTGAATGGCTTTATATCAGAGCTGCTCAAATGGGTCAGCCTTGCTTATGCTCATGGGGAAATGTGCAGCCATCTGACAGCCTGTGGAAAAAAACAAAGGGCAGTTTTTAAAGTGAGGATGCTTATGCTATGCTTTCATGGCTTGCTTCAGTTTTCCTCACATGGAGATTCTTCTGCTTCTACCACTAAGAGAAAGCTGTAATGTGTATTACAAGAGCAGTAGTTTTATTGTGCATGTTTGTAATCTACTCATCATGTGTCTTATTTTAGTCTTGATCCATACAGAATATGATGCTCTGCAACTGCCATAAATTCACATTTTTAGCTCTAGTAGCTAAAATGAGTACAATAGGCTGAAATGCTTCAAACCTCCTGATAAACTACATGCCTGTCGTGGTGGGGCTACGTCATAGAACTTCCACTCACTTGGTTTGCTTTTTCAGGATAGCTTCTTCCTCAGTTTAAAAAAGCCAAACACCCAACAGCTGGAATGTCCAACTTACAGGTTCCCTATGAAGAGTGTGCCTGCTTGGACCTGCTGGGGGAAGAAACTCATTAGGGCTATGTAGTAAAGAATGTGGGGCAGCAGTGGGATGTACATGCCTGAAGAGGGAATGCAAGGCAGGGAAAAGGCTCCTGTGCTGAGAACCAGTTTCTGTCCTTGTCACTTCCACAACACTCCTCTTGAGGTTTTTGGAGCTGCCCTCTAATTGCATCTGAGTGTACTGGGTGTTTAGCTCCTGAAATCACAAGCTGAGAGGAGAAGGCCATCAGCTGGTCTCTAAGGGACACAATGCAAGCAAGCAGAAAGATTCAAGCATTGCAAGATCGAAGGATTAGCTGCTCTCCAAAGCACCTTCAAATAGATACCATATTATTAGACACGATCAGTTTTAGTATAAGGGAAGGATATGTGTTCATTGTGTGGATATTGTGGCTGTTGCAGTGCCTGTGCTGTGGGGCATATCTGTGAAAGGAAGTTGTGATGCATTCTGATCCCTGAGGAAATGCACTGCTGGGTATGCAGAGCAGCCTTTCAGTCCAGGTTGTAGGAACCAAGGTGTGTAGCATCATGCTCAGAGGGATGAAGTAACAAAATACCAACCAGCTGCTCATGAAGCATCTGCTGAGAGAGGCAGGAGGCTCTCTGGGGACTGTAGGAAGTGCGTGTGCAATTTAAGACTCTGCTGCAATGTATGTGCAGAGCCAGGCCAAATTCAAGCTCTACAGTCGTTTACAAGACCGGTGTTCCCTAACTTTTGAGTTTGCTTGTCTTAATTATTGTGCAGGGTGCTTGATTGTCATGTGCTGTAAACAAGCAGTTGTGAGCAGGTGAAGTGGCTGTTTTACTGAAAATACTGAAATATTTTCATTTTTGACATTAAGGGGTCTGCCAGGTCTTAAATGCTGAATTCAAGTCACATGGGATGGTTGCAACTGACTGAGGATTGTGCAGATGCTTTCACTTAGAATAGGAACATGCTTTTTTCTAGATACTTTTTGTTTATAGTAAAAGGTTTAGGTATACTACTTTCTCTTCTGCAGGCCTAATTCTAAACAAAGAAAAGATCAGTCAAAATACTTGTACAGGACAAAATAGCAATACAACACTGTTCTTTCTCTGTTCACTTTCACGTCTAAGATTTGGGCCTAATGCTGGAGGTCCCAGAGCTGACAGCTCTCTTCCCATAGATAATCTGTGCTGTGATTATCAGAGAAAATATCACTGGATTTGGACAGGCAGAAATAAATCGCAGAAATTCTTTCAGCTTTAATGTACAATATATTTCAGGTTACATTGCCTGGAGCCCACATTAGCATTTTTTCTAATAAGAGAGAAACACAGTAGGAGACAACTCTGGAATAATTCCAGAAGTAGTATCTACTTTGGAATTTGGTTACTTCTGAAAAAAAAAAAAAGATAATTAATTGGAATTACATCATCTCCCCTCCCCTCGAGGAAGTGAGGACTACTGTAATTGTTCTCTTTGTTTGTCATCCCTTGGAGTTAACTGCCACGGTGGAGTTAAATAGACCAAAGCTGCGAAATGCCATTCCAGTAAGCTCCTTTACACTGGGAAAATAGTGTGTAACATTTCTTTGGACTTCTCTGACTATACAAAACTTGTCAGATCTATAATTACAAATGTGTGGCTGAACCAGTGTAAATTTCTGTTTTAGGTGAGTGCTTAGGCTGAATAAAGCAATAGAATTTAAAAGAAAAATTGGCCACATGAGGAAAAGTCCACAGCAGTCATGGATTTGATGACAATATGAATTTTGGGTGGGGATGTAAGTTCTCAGCATTTTGTGAATCATAAAAAGAAATTTAAAATACTGTCTTTAAAAGATTTTATTAAAAAGAAGATGCAGACTTTTTTCCTGCTGCTTAGGCAGTGAAGGCTTGGGTCTTTGAGCGCAGAAATGTGGTATTCTGCTATTTTACATGTTACAGCAAGAGAAGGATCCTCAAACTGAGGAGTTTTGGAAAAGCTATGGGTTTCTGGGGGAAACTGTGTTTTGTTTTTAGCTGCATGATTAATAGTTTGAAGTGTTACTGGTGTTATTTCTTAGGGATGACATACTAAAAGACAACACTCATTTCTATCTAATTTTTCCCCAGTTGTGAAAAGCCAGTGCACATTTCCAGCATGGACTTACAGTTGCTGGCTTGTAACTTAGATTAGCTTTTTCGATGACTTCTCATTTCATGAATTACAAAAATAATGGTACTAAAATGTTCATTAACTTTAGTTCCTAATGTTTTACTATGTTTTAGTAAAATACTCTCTGAATACATTTTATGAACATGTTCCAGAAAGGTATCTTTTTTCTTGTGTTAGAGAGAGAAGATTTTTCTTTTATTAATGTTTCTTACTGGTAGTTAATTGCCTTAACTTTTATGAGCATAGCTCCAGTTTGTTATTGATGTTATTTTCCTAGCTTCAGCATCCAGCTACAGTCTTTCATCACAACTTAATCTTTGGGTTGGAGTTCTTCAGTAATGTCTACTTTCCCTTTGTTACTCTAATTACAGCACCTTTGGAATCACCACTTCTCCTTTTATTAATTGACCCTTCATGGTGACCTCTCTTTTTGACAATTTAAATAATTAAGTTCTTTAAGTTTCTTGCTGCAAGGCATTTTCTACTCTTGAATAATTTTTACAGCTGTTACTGACCTTTGGTTTTTCAGCTACATTTAAGCAGTGAGATGTAGGCATTGCAATTCTGTGGAGTATTTCATTGTTGGTGGTCTTTATGGAGCAGAAACGGTTTTCTGTGTATTCCCCTTACTCCTTCCCTAACGTGACTGTGGTTGTGAGATTAGTCCCTTTTGCTGCAGTGGTTACATCTGTTTAGGGATTGGTTACACCTGTTTAGGGATTTATCTGTTCTGGCCCTCACACCTCTCATACAAGGTCCTGCCTGATAGACTTCAGTCGCACAGCTGGAAGACTTGGTCCATGTTGTTTTGAAGACTGAGGTGTTATTCTGCAGAGCCAGTAGCTGAGGGGCGAGATGAGCAATAGCTCCACTGGGTAGCTTTGTCTCTTTGCCACAGGGAAGTCAGGAAAAAATCTATGCTTGTCTCTGTGTGATAAAGCTGATGTCTGAGAGAGTTGGTAGGTCTTGTGTGATTAGGTTTTAAAGTACTGTTTTTATTCTAGAATTAATTTGAGAATATTTTGCATTATGTAGATAACACTGTTGTAAATGCTGTGGGATGTGCACCAAAGGATCGTAAAACTCATCCAATAAAAAGTACCAAAGCATTTTGCAGTGTTCAAAGCCTGGCCAGCCATGCTTTCTGCTGGAGAATATCGGATGTTTTGCTCTTTCAAGTTGTTGGCTTTAAATTCTTCTAATCAATGCCTGGTGTATAAAATTAGCTAATGCTGTTAACTCCAGTGTGGTACTTACTGTGAGGGAGGGTGCTACGTATTTGAAGGCTTTGGTGGAATAATGCCTCAGTCTCCTGTATTCAGCAAGTTCCTTTTCCTTCCTGATCAGGATACGAGGGAGCTTCCAGAAGTCAGCCAAGATGAATATGGTGAAGAGGATCATGGGCCGGCCCCGGCAGGAAGAGTGCAGCCCCCAGGACAACGCGCTGGGCCTGATGCATCTGCGGCGCCTCTTCACGGAGCTCTGTCATCCTCCACGGCACATGACACAGAAAGAGCAGGAAGAAAAACTTTACATGATGTTACCTGTGTTCAACAGGGTAAGCCAGGCAATTTGCAAGAAGTGTTTTCTTTATTTGAATTGTTTGCTCATATTTTGCATTCCCAAGACCTTTTGTTTCTAGCACAACAGGTTTTCTGCCATTGGCATCCTTTCAATTTTCTCCTTATCCTCACACAGTTTTGTGTTAGGGGATGAACTTATCTTTGGAGATTTCCTTTTCTTATCACTTTTTCTCAAGTGCAATCCACAGATGCATGTAGACTGACAGCTTTTCTGCAGTGCTCACTGCTATTACAGTCATCTGATTTCCAACCTAAACTTCGCAAGCAAGTTTATACTCACTTTTTTGTGTGACAGCACTGTCCTTGAGCCTAAATAGCTCCTCTTCCTTCTTTGCATTTATTGTACTGATGCATATTTAGAGATAGCAATCATAATATGTCCTGTCAACTTGGTTTTTCTAGGCTACATGAACTGAACAATTTTTATTACTCATGTGTTCTTATCACCCTTATAGGCCATTTTCTATGTATTGAGTCTGAATCTCCCTTCATGGACAAGGGAGATTTTGAACAAGCAATCTGTAGGGAATGTATAATAGCCACTTTTACTGTGGCATTCATATTTCACTACTCCCTTTTACTTAGGTACTGAGATTTTCTTTTGAAGCAGAACTATGGCAACTGTCACTGGAATTAATAGGAACTAAATCCTCCTGATGTCTTATATCAGTCAGTTGCCCCACCAGGTTATTGTGAATAATAATTTTGATGGTAGTTTTAGGGTCATGAAAGACCAGTCAGTACACATCTAGCTTTCTGGTTTTTTCCCCACTGTGTGCTCTTACTCTTTGCTTCTTGAGTGATAGATTTGTGCTTGTATATGCTAGCTCAGAGAACTGGAATAATCCAAAAACTAAAAGGATGTTTGTTGAAAGTATGGCTTATGAAGGTGTTAGACATGGAGCTGCTTGCATGCTTGTGCTGGTTTTGCTGGGATAGAGTTAATTTTCTGTATAGTAGCTCATGTGGGCTGTGTTTTGGATTTGTGCTGGAATTAATGCTGGCAGTATGGGGATATTTTAGTTGTTGCTGGGCAGTGCTTTCTCAGAGGCAAGGCCTTTCTGCTTCTCACCCCACTCCACCAGTGAAGAGGCTGGGAGTGCAAATGGAACTGGGAGGAGACTCAGTGACCCCAGCTGACCCAGTGGATATCCCCCACATACGATGTCAGGCTCAGCATAAAACAGGGGCAAGAAGGAGAGGGATGTGGAGGGGATGTTCAAGTGATTTGTCTTTCCAAGTCACTGTTACTTATGATGGGGCTGTGCTGTCCTGGAGTCTCGGGGTCGGCTGCTTGTTCTCTGCCCCCGAGGTGAGTTGGGTGGTCTAGGGAGCGACCCCAGGCTCTGAAGAATGAGACTGGACTCTTTGCTGTTCGGTCTTCAGGTTGTTTATTAAGTCTTATCTACAAAATTTTCTTCCTGGCAGACAGAGGTCTGACCAGCAAGGCAGCTACGACGCTCTCCGACTACTCCCAAGGCTGCTCCGTCTCTTATACTACAAATTACGTATATCATATTTACTTTTACTTCTCAATACTTATCACCTATGTTGGACAGTGCACTCCTTCTCCAAACTAATCTCTGAGTGCTAACACTACAGCAGAAGATGGAGAACAAGAAGAAGAAGGAAGAAGGATGAGACACGCTTTGTCTTCTCTATCTTGTCCCCATTACCTTTATACAGAAATTTTTAAAACTTATATTTCCACCCTGTGTACACTTTATAAAAACACTCTTTAAACTTGTGACACTTTCCAGCCCTCATACCAAACTGGCAATTCACTTGCAGGATCGAAATCTAGCCACTAAGTGTTCTGGGCATCATGCCAAGATCTCCGAGCCCCCTGACGGGGTTTCGGCTCTCGACGTGGTCTCGGGGGACTCCTCACATCCGGAGTGATGTGCAGAGTTCCCACACTGGAGAAGGCTGGGCAGACTTGCCCATGGAAAGCAGTGAATGAATTCCTTGTTTTGCTTTGCTTGCTCGCATGGCTTTTGCTTTCCCTATTAAACTGTATTTGTCTCAACTCATGAGTTTTCTGCCTTTTACCTTGCTGTTTCTCTGCCCTATTCCACCTGACAGCAATGGGCCAGTGTGCTGCTTAGCTGCCAGTTGAGGTTAGACTAGAACAATGCTGTGTAGAAAAATTAATCCTAGTCAAGACACAGTGTTACTAGGATTTTCAGTCTACTAGGTAGTGTGCTTTAGTGGATGGATCACTTGAATGCCATTCTGTTGCCCTAGGTCTTATTTCTACTGGTAACCTGTTGTGTGAGTTTGGGAGAAGTAAGCTCATTTCATATGCCTCCTCTTTAATTTATCTTCTTAGATTATATGCCTTTTAGTTATGGACTTTCTTGATTTATTTTTACAAATTAGCACAGTAGAGTCTTAATCTTGCCTTGAGCCTGTGAAGGTTATTTTGATGCAGGTATGCTTAGAAATCTCCCTCTGGTGGTTACATGAGGCTTATTCTTCTGGAAAATAAGATGCCTCCACTTCAGCTTCTTCAGCACTTAATTCTGATGTGCAGGTGGAGAAGAATTTTTTCTTAGCCTTTGTGGTAACTACTGGCAGAAGCATTATATCTATAGAAATTGCAGAGGTGATTTTACTGGGTTTAAGTAAAATTAGTATATCAATGCATGTATAGCAGTCTAAGGAAAGATTTTGATTAGACTTCTGAGGTGAAAAAAAATCCAAGTTTTAATTTCTCTATTGTTTCTGCATTTTCTTTTTTGTTTTCTTTCTTAATACACATCTCCCCCTCCCTTTACACCACTTGCTGGCATTGTCCTAATTCTCCGCTCCTCCTCTGCACTCTACTGAAACCCAGTTGAAGTTACTTCATGTCTTTGCACCATATATTCTATCCATCCTTCATTCAGCTCATGTGCTGAAGCATTCTGAAAACCAAATCAGTAGCCCTAAGTGTTCTTTTTTTCTTTGTGAAAATCAGCTCTTGTCAAAGTAATCTTATGTACCATTTATATTCTTGAACTGATTGTTGGTTTCTGTGATTTCTATTTGTATGAAGGCGTCTTGGCTACTCTTTTCTTCAGTTTTCCCCTTTTTTGTAGTAGCTTTTCCTTCCCCAGGTTCCCCATGTCTCTGTTCTTTTGCAGAATCTATCTAATTTTGTTTATGGGCTCTTTTCTCTGAGTCCTAGAGACTCTTTTGTACCCTTCTTTACTGAAGTGAACTTGGTGCTGGAGGCACATTCTTACATGTTTGTCAGATGTTTTGTTTTTCAGTCCTACTTCTGGCTGTTTTCTTCCTTTTTCCTCATTTTTCCTCCCTTCGGTTTCCTTGTTTAGTTTTAACATTGCTGTCCTCAAGCTTTACCTTCTTTGAGCTTGTGAGCTTTTTGGAGCTGTCCTTTGTGCCACAAATACAGGCTCTTGCCAGATGTTGTCACTTTAGTTTTCAGTCTCTAAAATCTGGATCATAGCTTGGCATATTGAGGAAAGCAGGTGTTGTTTCTGCTCTTTCCCTTCCTTTCTTGCAGACCTTGATAACTATTACCAGTCATTGATGAACTGGGATAGTGTAACCCAAACAAAACTGGTTTTTCCTGATCAGTCAGATCTCATCCTGTGTCTGTTACAGGGGGATTTTTTCCCTTGCATTTTATGTAAAAGCATTCTTCTTTTCCTGTATTCAAGAGGCTGAGCAGTTGTGATGTCATCTATTTCTACTTTTGCAGTTCACAGATTTTGCAGAATCTTTAGATTCTTGGATAATGCCACCTTCTTCTTTTGATGTTCACATACAGAGTCTGCTGTGGCTTCCTCAGCTTATCTAGTTTTATGTCTTCTGGAGTGTCAACTCTTGATGGTACAGGTTGTTTTGGAACAATCCTGCTAGCTTAGTAATGCTGCAGGTAACAGCAAGACAGATTGTGATTGGAATAAAAAATAGTACAAGAAAAATATCTCATTTTCTAAAGAGTCTTGGAAGAGATTTTCAGTGGCAGATATGGTAAATCTTGGTTCACTCTAAAATTCTGACACAGCTTTTCTCTGAGAAGGGACACTTTTGCTGTCAGGAAACACTAAAACATTATTAGAAGTTCCTTTCTAAAATTTTTCGTGTTTCTCAAACTTAATCTTAGCTGCAGAAGTTTAAGCGATCAATTAATAGCTTTGTTCAAATTCAGACTCTGAATCCATCCATCAGTTACTTTCCATGGTTATCTTTATTCTGTCAAAGATTTTGAAGTGTGATAGAGTACTTTTCCTGTTACTGCCTTAAGCAAAGATTATGATGGTGTATTATAAAAGCATTTTCTGTTACAAGATTGGGATGTTTTTGTTAGGAGGAGAAACTCAAACAAATTGTGAAGCTCACATCAAAACTTCTGTGCCATGACTTTATGTGTAGTCCAGAATGTCTCCTATACCAGAGTGGTGAGCTGCTGGAAGTGGGAGCTGCATGTGTTTGACTGCAGTCTGTGTGTGTGTGCGCGCACAAAATGCAGTAAGGAGTCCTGGGAGAAGCATTATTTTTGCTGAGTGCAGAGATCTAGAGTGAAGACGGTAACTCTGCTTCCCAGAGGCATCCAAGTGGCCAGCAGCTGGCAGCCAGTTAAATAACCAGGGTATCCAGAAGCTCTTGAGACTTTCTTGCTTAGCCATGGGGTTGAGTTTTTTCCTTTCATCAAAGGTATCTCTAGTTTTGTGGGAATTGCAGCTTCATTTCCTTTTTATTTTTTTTATTTTGAGGATTATTAATCAGTAAATTCAGCAGAGCTAAAGCATTCTTAAGTTTGGTTTATAGATAGAGCATGTCTCAAATCTGGGTGGATAAAACCATCTCTTGCTAGTTCTGGTAACAAGTGGGTTTACAGACCACTTCTTTTTCTTCATTATTCAGGGAGGCTTATGAAATGATGAATCACATAGTAATGAAAAGCTAAATTGGTGCATAATTAAGAAAAAATTGGCTCCATGGAAGAGTACTCAAAAGGCTCCTTTCAGAGTTCAGTGAGTTTGTGGAAGCACTGCTCTACCAACGTGGTGGTAATGCTTGTGCAGTATGTGAGAAAAGTGGATAGAATGATGAAGAGGCTGGTTTTGAATAAGTGGTACATTGTTACATTACCTTGAAAGAGCCTTGCTTTTCCATATTAAAAAGATGATTTACTGCTAAAATGTGTAACATCCTGTTCTTGGTTTTTACTACCACTTTTAGTCTAAGGGTATATAAATATCGAATGGAGATGCTTATTCTACATAGTGCAAACTTGGTTATGGGGCAACTAATTAAAATCCACTTGACCTCAGTTAACCTTTTACCATAACTTTGAGTTCTCTGCATTTCCTGGTAACTACTGACAAATCTGAGCAAGCTCAGGACAGGTAACAGGGCCAATAGTTTTTCCTCTTCACTTGGTCTGGGTGAAAGAGCTTTAAACAATTAGTGATGACAAGATGCTAATGTGCATTCTGGTCTAGATAATCTTGCTTATGTTATGTGAGCATGCAAACCTCAAGGCCCTCTTCCCTTCTTACAGCTTTGTGGAAGTTAGGGGCTCTTGGATGAATTGGGAGCTGATGCAGACAACTGCAAAAAGGAGGTCTTGCGAAATATTTAGGGAAACTTGGATTGTCTGTACTAGGCATGTTGTGTAGTCTGTAATTCAAATGAGGGGTGTTTTTCTTGGTGTCCAGAAAACAGTTGTCTGCCTGTAATGTCTGGTCTCCCATTTGCTTGCTTTAATGATAATGGTGGTTGATCTTTCCAGTGTGAGAAATACTTACGCCTTTGGTGAAAATGACTTTTATTTTGAGGAAACTGAGTGTTCCGTTTCAATGTTGTATTTCTGGCTCCATTTCATCATGACTTTGCAATGCAAGTAGACAGGAGAAATATTTTTGGCTGTTTTGTGATGTGCTGGAGCAGCTGATACTAAGGGAGGTAAGAAGTCAAACTTTGACAAAGGTTATTCTTTCCTTCTGCCTTTTAAGTCTTCTTCAGTGACTGAGGGATTCCAAGGTTAGCTGCACCACAATTACCATGCATCCTTGCTGGCTGTAATAATGGATTTCACTGGATGTCCCTGGAGTTGAGAATGACCTCAGCCAAGTATGTCGGCAGTTTAGCTGTAATAGGATAACTGGGTCACTCGGAGAAAGGAGACAGGGGTGAAGCAGCTGTTGAGTCCAAATCAACTGTACTGTTGTAGAACACATCCTCCTTCTGGGAGGCCAGTGTAACCTGTTGATCTTAGGTTTTGCTAGAAAAATACTGTCATCTTTTATGCTCAACAGGGACACTACTGAAGGTTACATAAATATCTATAAGGGAAAAAATTTAAACAAGCAGAAGCTGTTCCGGTGTTGAGCAGGCTATTCTGTTTCTTCAGCACTAACACAAGTGATGATACCATAATTGGGATTGCATGCTTTGTTTGATAATGAATATTGTGGGTTTATTGTGACCATTGTAGTGCAAGTTTGATGTTGGAAATGTGCATAAAGAGTCCATTTTTTGTGCAGTCTTGAATGAAGAGTAAATTACTGCAGTAACTAGCTAATCCATTTTGAGATTGTGTTCCACAGCTTAGTGTAATACCACAGAGTTAACACATTTTTCCCTGTTATATGTGATCTAATACATTATTTAATAACAAAATCAATGCTTAATCATGAAGAAGAAGTTACTAGAATTAAGTGACAATATATAAAAAAAACCTGCTGTTGTGTTCAGGGGGATCTCAAAAGAGGAGAGTAAGTTGGGATGTCAGCAACATGGGAGACTTCCTGGTATTGTCAGTTTATTGATGAAGGACATAAGGCAGTTCTAATTCTTAGTCCTTTTAAAAGACTTTACACATGTTATTATATTTAGTAGATAGTAAAGGAGTTTATCTTAAAAACAGAAGTCCTGTTGGAGAATTTGATCTGGTACCTGTTCTTTACCCCATTAAGTGCAATCTCAGTCTTTTGGCGTTCTGCAGGGTTTTCATCTTGCAAGAAAACTGACAACTCTCTTTTCCCCTCCATTCATCAGATTTTACTTCCCTGAATGAGGTCTGAATTCCAGCCTTGAACATATCTTAGAGCATGCACTGATGATAGTGCAGGGATGAATGCTGCAGCATGTAAAGAAAAATTTGTAATCTCCATGGGAATACTTCTTCACAAAAGAACATGGTAGTAATCTTTGTAAATGGAGTTATTTTAATGCATTTTTCTCTTGATTTAGGTGTTTGGAAATGCTCCTCCAAGTACAATGACAGAGAAATTTTCTGACCTCCTGCAGTTTACTACTCAAGTGTCACGATTGATGGTGACTGAAATTCGACGGAGAGCATCAAATAAGTCCACAGGTATTGCATGGGGCACAAGGGTGGCCTTTTCCACATCTGTGCATCGTGATTTTCAGATCAGTCAGAATACTAAGAGCTGCCACTTACAGCAAATGTGCAGGCTCAGAAATTGAGTTTTAGTAATGAAAATGTGTTGTCTTGTGTTCCTTTGTACTGAGGGAGAGAGGAGGAAGAGGTTAGAGGTTTCCTCCCTGGATTACAGAGAAAGCTGAGTTCCACAGAATTTCAACAGATGAGAGAGAGAGGTGTGAACTGAGTTGCTTGACCTACTAGGAGAAGGAGGCCAAGAACATACATGCGAACAGCTGCTGTATCTTGCCTGAGGTGCCTGTTGGTGGTGTGTTGTGTCACTTGGATATGTTAACATTCCAAAACTATGCATCTTAAATTAGCTGCTGGCCAGGAAGCTAATAAGATGTGAAAGTACAGAAAATCCCGCATTCAGACCAACAATGCCAGCCCTCGAAAAATGTCGGTGGACTCCTCTGATTATTAAATGTCAGGGTGAGATTTGGTTCTGTTGACCCCTGAATGTGTCAGAACCTGATGTTGTATTGGCAGTTGCATAACTGAGGACAGTGCACCAAGAGGGCAGTTTGATTAGCTTTCCTCTTAGACTTCCTATTCTAAAGAGGAGTGCTTCCAAGAAGTATCAAGTCTTTGCCTACTAGATAATTTTAAGATCTGTGCTGTGTTCTCAGTTTGGATTTGGTGGTAAAGGAGGACTGGAAAAGGCTCTGAAAATTATTGCACAGGAAGTCAGGAGTCACAAACTGTGCCAATTACAATATATTTCCATTTTAAGTGGAGTGACTAACAGTGAAGCAGTGAAACATTCCAGATGGCTAAACAGATATCATAGACCAAACCTGTTCTCTATGGGTAAACAGGCGCAAAATGTCTTTTCTTTGAGTATTAGGGGGAAATAAGTGTCCAACAGCCGTGCTGGCAGAACGGAGATGTTTGCTTGACCTTTTTTCCCAGGGAACATCTGTTATGCCTGCTAGTCAGTTGGATTCTGTGGGGAGTAACCATTTTTGTGTTACTTCAGCCATATCTCTGCTTATTGCTCCGAGTTAATCGGTTCTTAAAACCTTACAAGTCAGAGTTAGATTTTTGTTGACAGTGGTGGTTTGGGGTATTTTTCATGTTTTCCACCCCACTTGGAAACTTGACCACAATGACTAAAAGGACAGTTTGGTGCTCTTCTAAGCTTTAATGTAATGAATACCAATGTTTCTATTAAAACAGAAAGCAGTCGTTTTTCCTCTTATCAGGATTCCTGTTACTCTGGTCAGTAAACCTTTTTTAGAGCTCAGGAAAGCCTGATGGGTCCATGTTGAGCAGTTAGATTGTGGCTCTCTTGGTGGGACCAGTGAGTTGCTGGTTTCTCTCCAGAAATAACCAATTAACATGCTGTTAAAACTCAGTTTGTAGACTTCTGTGTTAAAATTATTAGAGGTAGATACACACTTCCTGTGATGCTGATTTAAAAAGAAAATAAAATTATTGGCTTTTTAGAATATGTTTTTATGTTAAAGACCTCATACTGTGTCTGGATTGTGAGGGTTTTTGCATAATTTTTTTAGAACTTCCATTCTTTTTGTGTCTCAAACACAAACATATAACATGTCTTAATAGTTGCTGACAGATAATTATATTTCCTAACATGTTTTTAAAAGTAAAAAACTTCAGTAGCAACAACATGCAGGAAATGTCTCTGGTAATATACAAGTGCAAATTCCTGATGGTGTGAAGTGCTCCATGTAAATCAACAAAATAGCTGAGCCTGTGTTAGAGACAAGCTTTCCATACAAGTCAACTTGTGATAGTTCATGACAGGGAAGAAATTTTGCAAGAACTTGATTTCTATAAGTGTGTTGGCAGTATTTTACAGGGGGGAATGTGGTATGGTTAAATCTTGCCTGTCAGTATGTTGTGGTTGTTTGGGGTTTTGGGTTTTTTTGTGGCTTGTTTTGGTTTTTTTTGTGGTTTTTTTTTGTTTCTTTGGTTGTTTTTTTTTCTTTGCTTTTTCTTTTTTTTTTCCTACTCCATCTGATAATGGAACACAGGGCAATTATTTTCATCAGGCCTTTGAATATTTATGCTAATAGCTATGTGAGTAATGCCTGCCATGGTGGAGGCATATCTCAGTTATTCTTGGCAGACTGTAGTAGTTTTCTCAGAATAGTGTTTTGTGATTCAGTAGTAACTGTGCCAGCACCCTGTCTTAAGTGGTCTCTGAACGTTGCCATTGTAGCTGTGTGTTCAGCTACATTTCAACTGCTTTATTTCTCTGGTAGGGATAGTAAGAAAAATTAAGCAGTTACATCTGAGTTAAATCATCTTGCAGGTTTCAGTCTTTGCTGTACAACAGGAATGATTTTCTGGTAACAGCAGTAACTGTTTATGAGGATTAGTGAATAGTTTCCCTTGCTGTGGACGGTCTAGTCTGTTTAGAAGATGGTGGGGTCATGGGTGAGATAGCTCTATATGCTTGAGATTTTTAGCTGCCACATTTATCACAAATAAGTCCAATTTTGTGTTTGAATTGATCAAAAAGTTGTGGTAGTACTATCTAAAATATATGTTCAAACATCTATTTCTAATTTAATCTCAGTTCTGAGATGAGCTTTTCTTTTGGGAGCAAGTGCATCTGGCTTAGAGCTGAAAAACACTTCTGAAAGAAGGGACAGGCTCAGCTGAAACTTGGTAGAACCAGTGTGGTTAATAATGGCTACTTTGGCTGGAGAGGAAGCACGCTTTCATTTAACGTGTTTTACTCTGGATGAAGTTGGTGGTTGTGTGATTTTGCAGATATTCCAACAGCATGTCTTTAAAGTTGCTGGAGAAGGAATTGGAGAATATTCTGAGTTGAAAGGGAGCCACAAGGATCATGGAGTCCAATTCTTAGGTCAGTGGCCCCTATGTGAACCGTACCCACAACTTGTACCCATAACCTGGTGTTATTAGCACCAGGCTCTAACCAACACCTCTCTTTCACTCTAAACAGCTTCTCATACTTCATCAGTTGAGGGTGTGCAGACCTGTGATTTGGTGGTTATTGGTTATTATTTGTGGTAGTGATTATTCCATTTTTACTAAAATGGGTTTCTAACTCAGTCCTCTCCATTGTCTGCATCTCAAGCACACCAAATGACATCCAGTCAGAGCCTATTATTTAATGCATTAACATTTATCCCAGGGAGATTCAGAATGATTCCCTAAGTGATGGGCAGTCCTGCTACCTGGAAAGCCATACTGTAGACAGAATATGAATAAGTGGTTACAAGGACAAGCGAAACTGAAGAAGGGTAGAAAACTGAACAGTGAGAAAGCAAAGTGGTACATCACAGGTCTGGAACCTTTTAGTCTCCTTTCAAAGACAGTTTCAAAAGTTTGTTTGGTTTTTTGGTGATTTTATTTGGATAGCTAGTGTACATCTCTGCTTTGTGCACCTTCTAAGTTCAGTTAAGCTGTGTCACTATTAATTTCAGTCAGTTTTTAATTTCATATTTACAACATTTTTTGTTGATGTTTGTTATGGTATTTTATTAGCATACTATTGAATGCTAAATTTATTTTTACTGTACTGCTAGGCTGTTCAGCTAATCCTTCCTACCTCCAGCACTTTCAGTTGTTGTTGATACTGTCTGAATGTTGAGTGATTTTGTCTTTTTTACAAGGGTTATTTTTGGGGGGGAAGGAGGGGCGAGATGGTTTGTTTTCGGTTTGAATTTTTTTTTGCCCCCCTTCTTTTTAGTTTTTAGGGAGTTTTTTTCTCGGTTTGTTTGGTTTTGGGTTGGTTTTTTTGGGAGTTTTTTTTTTTAGTTTGTGTTTTTTGTGGGGGAAGGGGTTCTACCCCCAGTTTCTTTCTTTTCCTCTTAATTTCACAGATTTGCTCAAACTGTTTCACCACTGAAAATCCTTTTAACCTTCTCAGGCATTTTTCTAGCAGATCAGCTGAAAGACTATCTCTTGATCAAACCATTTTGGGAGATCAAGTTGATAAACATTCATCATCATTGCAAAAAACCACATCAGTGGTTGATATTTGGCCTCTGAGAATGCCTACCTTTATTCTTCTTAAAGATTCATTTATCTGCAAACTCTAATGGGTTTTTTGGGGTTTGGTTTGGTTTTTTTAGTTAATCTCTGTCACATCAGCAGAACTAATTTTATGTTTATCCTCAATCCACATAAGTTAGTATAATTTGTTTAAGTGCATCTTGCATTTGGGTGAATTACAGATGATAATTGAAGGGATCTTCTGCTACTAAGGTGCCTTTCAGGCTCTTTAATGAAGTCTGAAGTTTTCCTGATAGGGAGGATCTTTATCAATAAAAGAAGTGCACTTAGGGGCTGCTTTCAGACTTTTTTAGGTATGTTAACTTTTCTTCTGCTGAGAATAGACTGTTGGAAATTATTTTGCATGCTGGGATTGCACATCTTTTCATTGCATATATGTCTTCTTCCTGTTCTGTGGGGGACTTTGCTTTACAAGGTGATTCTGGTTTGTGTTTATTGAAATTGGGAAAAAGAAGTGTCCTGTCAGCTACTATTCATTAAAAGCCAGTTCTGATCAACAACTCCTATATCTTATTAGTTTTGGTCAATCTTTGTTTGCTTTTGGTGCTTTCTACCACACCTTATGCAAGGCAAGTGTAGTAAAATATAGCACCTTTCCAAGAGATCCTAGAAAGTGTTCTTTTATCATCTGCGTTAGGCTAAAAGCTGGCACAGTTGGGTTGTTTTATCTTTGGATGAGCAGCCCTCCATTCCTGCACGCTGCAAAGGCATCAGCCACTTCATATCTGCCACGTGTGATGACAGCCCAACTCTGCTCCTGATGATGGAAGGCAGACTTTGTGCCATCATGTTTTTATTTGGGTTGATACTTCTCTCTTACTATCTGGGTAGTTGGAATGATTTGTATTCTGTAACTTTAGATACCTGACTGTGTCTTCAGGCATTTCCCAAAAGAAGCAGCAGAGACTTCTAGGAGGCTCCATTAGAGAAGGGATCCCTGACTTCAGCTTCACCTTCACCACCTCCTGACACACCCATCCATACCTTTGACTGCCCCTCCCCTCTCACCCTTGGCAGATGAACAGGTTTTTTTTTTCACTAATATTCCCCTCCAGAATAAGCTTTACAGAAGTCTGATTATGCTATTATATGCTGTTTATGGTTCTCAATTGTCTAACTAAAAGCTTCTTGTACTAAATTTGCCCTTATTGCTATTGCTATAGGCAACAACATTGCTTGCAGTGCTTGTAGCATGATTTTTGCTACCCATCTGAATGGCTCTAATTCCACTGCTTGCTACCTTTTGGTTTTCTGACGTCCAGGATGCAGTGCACTTCTTACACATGAAAAAAAATTTTGTTGTTTGATTCTACCAAGCCTCTATCCCATGTATACTTAATCCATGCTGGAAAATCTGACTCCTGTGTATTAACCATGTAGCCACATAATCATGGTCATACTCACATGTACATGCTTGCACCACTCTCTCAATAGGTATATTTACATATTATTTTCTCTTTGCCTTTTTGATGTTTTTACTAGTTAGCATATCCCACTCCTGAACTGGCTTTCTTCTGCAGCAGAAGTTGAAGGGCTAAGGACATCTGAGTGGGGCACATACAGGATGTTATGTTACGTGATGTCTTGGACTCTTCAAAAACAGGGGAAAGGTACAAGGAATAAATTAAGACTAGTGCTGATGATAGAAGTTAATCTTAAATGATAGCGCTATCAAATTTGCTCAAAGCAGATGACAAGAGAACGTGTTCCAGCACTTAAAATGCTGTCTGTGTTTTAGGTAGTGCTTAATTAAGAGTGACAGTTTTGAAACTGCTATTTATAGTGTTCAACTGCTTTGCCAGGATGCCAGCAGCATGACAACTTTTTCAAAAGCATGGACTTAACCCCTGAGTTTCACTTTCAAAGATGACTGAACCAGCCCTTATTCCATAGGTGGCTTTGGAGACTGTGCCCAAAGGAGGCTGTGCACACCCAGTTTGGTGTGCAGTCTCTTGCAGGCAGAGACTGATTGCCCAGCTCTGTCTGTGGTGAGATAGAAAAGTAATAGGCCTACAAAATCACTCCTTATGCTGTGCTAGTGTGACACTTGTAGCAGCAGTGCATGCTTTAGACATGCTTGGCTCTCAGAACTGAGGAAAACCAGCTTTTGTCAGGAATTCTGGCATTTTGCCTATGCCTTTAGTGTAGGGAATGCAACTGTGTCATGGCTGTTGTGCTTTCTAAGTTGGCCTGTTCATATACCCAACCATCTGACCAGTGCTTTGCACCGATAGTTTCAGGTTAGCATGCTGGGAAATTCCTACTTGTCCTTGTTTGTGTGAGTTTTATAGATTGCCTTACTTTTCACCTTGGTATCTCAAAATTTATCTCAGTCTCATAGAGTGAAGTGGTAGGGGCCTCTCCTTACTTTAGCACCAGAATTGGAAAAGCCAGCGGTTTGTGCAGAAGTTTGTTATGGAAAAAAGTCTGCCAGACAAAAACATGAGAGAGGAGCTGTTGAACAAATGAACCAAATCTGCACAGCTTACAGTGTGATGCTTCAGAAAGTGATCTTCTCGCTGTACTTGACACTACAGGTTTGATAAGTACTTGGCCATATGAAATGTGCTGCCTGTCAAATAAACTTCCCAGGTATGTGCTGGGGAATCTTAACAGCAGATGAAGCAACCAAGCCAATATTAAAATAGGATTTTTCTTCAGTTGCAGATTTATTCCTCCATTAGTAATTCCTTTGTAATTTCTTTTTTATGTGATATTATTCACCTTCCTTTTCTGCCCTTGTTGACACTAAAAGCACAGGAGATGATTGATACACAGTTATTAAGGAAAAATGTTTTTAGATATCTCTTAAAGGTAATGGGCAGACATCACAACTGGCATTTTAGACTTCTTACATAAGTGTGTATTCATGCAGCAGTGATATAGGGTTGCATTTTCTCTTGATTTATTTATTGAGGCTGATAACTTGTTTACTAGTTTGAGTATTTGTCTTGGCTCTGACTGATAGGGAATAGCATCCAGAAGTGGTTCTCAATCATAAGAATTATCCATAAGCTGTTACTGTTTTCATTCTCAAAAAATGTCGGATGGGGATGTGGTAATTGCTGATCATACTCTTAATGTTACTTTTTTTCCTGTTTTTTTATTCCTTTTGTCTTTCAGCACTTCTTCTTCCCTAAAATCCCCATTATCCTCCATACTGTTGTTTCAGTGCAGCTTTTTTTTTTCCGAAATTTCAACTATTTCCACAGAGGCCCCTAATTGATGGTGACTTGATGTCTTTGGAAAAAATATATTGTATATTGATAAAGCAAAACTACTGAAAGAGATGTTGCTGCAGGTTACTCAAATCTGTCTGCTGGTCAAAGGATGATGCATGACCAAAGAATGTACTTCTTGCAGCCTTGCCAGTGTCAAAGCCAAGTGTATGTGTAAGACTGGAATGTGTGTCTGGAAGGCATAGGCCTAAGCCTAGTCCTTTTTTTAAGTAGTGCTGTAAAGGTGAATTTATGCTCAGTGCTTGGGGCTGCTGAGAGGATGTGTTCCCTCCTGCAGACTAGCAGACTGAATTTTTACTGTTTTTTTTCTTTTTACTGCCCTTACAGAGGCTGCAAGTCGTGCCATAGTCCAGTTTCTGGAGGTCAATCAAAGTGAAGAAGCAAGTAGAGGTTGGATGCTGCTCACCACAATCAATTTACTAGCTTCATCAGGACAGGTTAGTCTGAAACAGCAAAGTTAAAGATAAATTATGGAGTGGAAGAGACAAAAGCAATAATAAAATGAACTGCATGAACACTGACCAGAAGATGTAACTATATTCTGCTATTCTGTGTCAAGATCCTCTTTTTTTTGTACTGCCACAGGACTTATGCTTTAGCTCCTTGTGGTTTCAGTTGCCTGAAAAAAGAGTAGTTTTGGGACTTTAATTTATAATGTTCTTTTGAATAATGCATGCAACTTTTATTGTTGCCCAGTGGCTTCTCTTGCATACTGCTGCTTGGTGCCCCATGAGATGCATGGCACATAGAGCACCTAAATAGTTCAGACCTTGAACCTCACTGGAGGAGGGCCACAGCAGTTGCAAAAAGCAAGGCCAGAGCAGTGGTGAATGGGGGTGGTAGTGAATCATTCCTGCCTCTGCTTCTGGTGCTGTGCTCCATCAGAGATCTTTCTCTGGCAGGATACTGGGCAGCTGTGTGGTTTGTTATTTCTGCTCTAATCTGCCTTTGTAATTCAGCACATCATCTTATCTCTGTTTTAGTATGTCACCAGCCTCCACACCAATTTGTCTTTTCTTCCTACTGATGCTTTCATATTTTCTGCTACTTCGCTTCTTGCAGCTCCTTACACCTTCTTGCCAAGTGAGAGTATAAATTGAAATGTCCTCCTCTCACTCCCATTTCTCCTACTACAAAGAATTGATAGATGATGAGGGCATGGCTGAAGGTCTTGTAATTGTTAACTTCTGTTGGCAGAGACTGACAGGTTTTGTTTCTGTCCTGTGCACTGATTGCTCTAAACTGTGGCTACGAGGTGCTGTTGTCATGTAAATAAATCATCCTATTTTTAAAATTACTGTTTGCATAGGCACTCAAGAATAGATGGTGAATCTGTACTGCTGTGTCAACATCTCGCCAAAGGTGTGAGAAAGAAAAACCAGCATTTCAATCAACTGCATTATTATTGATGTTTGGAATATACAATATGCTGAACTGGTATTTTTTTGCGGTGTTTTCTTCTTCTTCAGAAAACTGTGGACTGCATGACTACAATGTCAGTGCCTTCCACACTTGTTAAATGTCTGTATCTGTTTTTTGACCTTCCACACGTGCCTGAGGTAGTTGGAGGAGCACAGAATGAACTACCTCTCGCAGAGCGCCGAGCGCTACTACAGAAAGTCTTTGTACAGGTAAGAAAGGTAAAATAGGTCAGGGAATTTGCAAGAGGAATGTAAATACTCCATGTGAGCAAAGTCTAGGAACTTTTCACTTGAGCCAGGTTTTACTCTTCCTTGAATCTTAAAAAACTGATAGCTAAGAGAGAGGTGGATTTTCCTGCAAGCACAGTTGAGGTTAAATTCCCACTCCTCCTCTAGTTTTTGTCATTGACAAATACCTCCAGCACAGAAATCTGTGCAGCTTTTCTGCACAGATATTTAAAAGGAGCAACATGTGGACTACTATTATGTTTTCATCTAATTGGTCCTAGTACTTGTTATCTTTGGCTGTTACTGATTGAAATAGATGTAGTAAAAAAGGTTAGTATTGATAATAAAGTGGTGCTCTCAAATGAACTGACTGGAATGAGCAAGGTTTCAGACCTCCCCATCCAGTTGCAGACAGCCTCTCTCCAGTTTTCTGAGAGGGAGCCTGAGTTTTTCCTGCATGAGATGCAAAAAATCAGACATTTCAAAACATGCAGAAAAGGGAGTGCGATGTAGTAGCTTCACTTACACAGCTGCATTTTGTCTTGGTTTTGGTAATTAGGAAATTCAGACCAGGTGCCAGTTGTTCAGGTAGGTTTGCAGTTTTTCTGTAGCCGTTCCTGACAAACTTAATTTGACCAAGATGTTATGGTTGCTGCTCTGCCAACAACCCATCAATAGCCTCCTTCCTGCATTAGGAAGGAATACAGCAGTTTGCCTCACAGGGCTTCTCCTTCAGTGCAGAATTTAAACCTGCAAATTAGGCAACTGGCAGATTCTCCAAGAATGGAATATTCTGGTATCCATGCAGATATGCTGTGTCAGCCTAAGAGATTTAAATTCTGCTTCCAGTCTTCTGGTAAGCATTTTAAACTGAACTGGGACTTGAAATAACCATGTGTCAAATAACCTTGTCCTGTGTTCAAAGCATAGAAACACACAAAGAGAAAACGGCAAATTACCTTTTTTAATGGGTTTCCTCACTGGAAGAATGTTTCACCTTTTACTAAGTCTAGGCAAAATTTTTAGTGATAAAGGTATTAATGCTAGCTGTTTAATGACTTCCTATTTCAGATCCTAGTAAAATTGTGCAGTTTTGTGTCCCCGGCGGAAGAACTGGCTCAGAAGGATGATCTCCAGCTTCTATTCAGTGCAATAACCTCATGGTGCCCTCCCTATAACCTGCCTTGGAGGAAGAGTGCAGGAGAAGTACTAATGACCATATCTCGTCATGGCCTTAGTGTCAATGTAGTGAAATACATCCATGGTATGTGTCTTTCTTTAGTATTACTAAGATTTTTTCCTACTCTTCTTTCATAGTTTTCTTATTTGGGAAATAGGCATGAAAATAATAGGGAAGCTTCTAGGCTTTTAGTTTGGGCATATGCTTATTTACATACAGATAATGTTTCTAAGCCATTGTGTAGTGAGAGAGCTGAGTCAGTCTCATTCACCTTTGAGTTTAATCTGGAAGGACAGTTTCCTCTCATGTTTTGGTGTAGTGTTCATGATAACCAAAAGGAAAGGCTTTTGGTAACTTCAGTAACTGCCTGTATTGAAAAATATTTGCTGTGAAGATGCATTAATTCTTAGCAGTCAGCTGTCTTCCTCCCCTGTGGTCCAGCCCAGCTTTCCCGACCCAAGGATGTTGTTAGGGCTTGGCCCATGGAGGCTCTTTGCTTGGCTGAGAACCATACTCTGCTGGATGGGTTTGGAGCCCTTATGTTTTCCCTGGTCTGTCACTGACTGGATTGCTGACACTTGAGTCAGCCTGCATTTCTTCTGCCAGGCCCTCGTCTTCCCCACCTTCCTTTACAGATTGAAGATTTTGTGCATGATGAAGGCCAAGTTAAGTTATCTCATGGCCTTAATCCATCCTGTAAGTCACTAAATGAATGAAGCATCCAGAATCATTCCAGTTTGTCTCCTGTCCATTTTTAAGACAAGTAGATCCTGGCTGTTGCTGGCATGGAAACTGTACAGGGACATTAGCTGGTTACAGATTTTGGTAGCTAATGGAAGTAGTACTTTAGTCATTATCTATCTTTGCAAGGAGCTGGTAAAGAGGGAGGTGCCAAGCTGGTTGACAACAACTTGCAGATGAAAACCAGTGTTGGAGAGGATACTAGCTGCCTCGAAGCAGCTTTGCATACAAATTATTCTTTTTGCACAAATTGAAAACCATATGGGTGTTTAGGTATGCAAGACTTGAGGTAAGAAATCTGATAAAATATGTTTCTAATATTATATTTAAGGCCTTTAGACTGAGGGGCAACATAGGAAGCATTTGTAGTTTTTAATTGGAGTGACTGTTGGAATGAACTAACATCCTTACATGTTTTAGCAGTGTACACGTACTGGAAAAGAAGAAACCCACAGTTTTGGGTTGCTCACACCCTGAGAAGCAAGTAGCTACAAGGCTCTATATTGCTGGTTTATTGAATACATCACCCTGCTCTCACATATTTCAGAGAAAATTTCAGTCTGTTTTTTTACTTCTGCTAGCAGTGTGTTTCCAATTCCAGTCAAAAAGATGTGAATGTACAGTATCACTCAAAGCACAGCATAGTCACCAGTTGAGTGTTTTTAGGACTTAAAAGGTGATAGACTTCTGGTGGGCTTTTGATGAGTGTAGAAGGTGTATGTACATGTGTGAAGCTGTTGTTAAGTGCAACGAAGAAAATAACTGGAGTTTCAACTGTCATTTGGTGTGTTACAGTTGCTACCATTATTGCTTCTCTATGGGCTTGATCCATAGAGGAGGGAAGCTGGCATGTGAAAAGATACTGTAGGTTCTTTAAAAAGTGAAATGGAATTTTAGAAAGAAAGCCAGTCAGCATTACCTCTTTCTTTTTGATTAAAAAAGTGAACCTGACTTAAGAGATAACAACATCTGTCACAAGACAACTTATATTCAGGAAAAATTTGTTATTTCATCATATGCAAAGGAGCATCCTTTCACGCTCTCATGCACTGATTTAACCTCTGGAAAATTTTGTCATCAGTCTAGCTAGAAAGATTTGTGCTTGTGTTGTGCATGCTGCAAAGTTAAAATAGCAAATAATTAAAGGGAGCGTCTTCAAAACAGAGTGCAACTTAAAATCTCACTGTAGATTTGAGGAAACTTTGTTACTGACCGACTGAACTGATGGAATATGAGAATTATGCAGGGCAAGGCAACTATGTCTTTTTGATGCCAGCCAGTGAAATGCCAACCAGAGAAGGAATAAGATGACATGTTGTAAAGGTTTATATCTATGGATTTAATAACACTTCAAGTTAGTGCTTTGTATAACTTTGTGTTTTAAAAGAAAAAATATGGTTTAGAATGACTTACAGTTGCCATATTTGTCTTTTTATTTTGTTGAGTTATCTGGTCAGACTTTTAAAGTAAAAATTAGTATTTATCTACACAGTTTCCTCCTTACAAGAGTAAGGGTTGTAAAAGGGAGGAAGAGGTTGGCAAAAAGAGGTTAGGGTTCTGATCCAAAGCCGTTTGAGAACACTTCTCATCCTCAAGTAGTATTAAGTGTTCTGTGACAAGAGATGCTTGAATAAGTTACTTCATTGCTGTGTTTTGTGTGTCGGTTATGCCTCTTGCTGTCATTAATGTCAGTAAAATCCTAAACTTCTCTGCAATTCTTTTCAGAAAAGGAATGTTTGTCCACATGTGTGCAGAACATGCAGCAGTCTGATGACCTTTCTCCCCTAGAAATAGTTGAGATGTTTGCTGGACTTTCTTGTTTTCTCAAAGACTCCAGTGATGTATCCCAAACGTTGTTGGATGATTTTAGGATATGGCAAGGATACAACTTCCTCTGTGACCTTCTCCTCAGGTAGGCAAAAATGCTTGAAGAAATGCAGACCGATCACTGAGAATTTTTCAAAAAAAAGTTTTCTTAATAAAGAGTAGATGAATAGGTTTAAACAAATAAGTGATTATAGATCATTATGGAATGAAGATATTAGGGCCAAAACATTGAATTCTGTGTTTCTCTCCATTTATTAAACTACATTGTTGAACTTCTTGTTCTTTAGTACTGGTTTATTACTAAGTGTTTCTTGCTTTGGAAAGATAGCAGTTGCTTAAAAAAAACTGGTACTAAATATTTGGAGAGAGTCCAAAACACAAAATTTTGGCTGCAACTAGTGATTTTTGAGTGGTTGGAGTTTTTGTTTTGCCTAGGGGAGTGGTTTAGTGGTGGGCTTGGCTGTGTTGGGTTAACAGCTGGACTCAATGATCTTGAAGGTCTTTTCCAACCTAAATAATTCTATAATTATTGTCTTATCATGCTATCATAATAAAAACTCCCATATGTAAATGTGGTGAATCCTATGGGGGAATAGGTTTTTTTCCTAAGTAAAAGTACTTCCAAGCTGCTAATGCATTAAAAAATATGATAATGAAAATGCCTGCCCAAAAAACCCTTGGTATATGATTTATCCATGATCTCTTTTTTCTTTCCATGAAAGAAACTTCTTTAATTTTCTGACTGAGAAAAGAGTGTCTATTGCTTTATTTGTGTAAAATCTGTGGGCAGTCTATGTTGTTCTGTTTGAATATGAAGTTCTGAAGAAGAATGCTTAGCTGTTGCTATTGTAAAATATATATATATTTTACAAATCCAAGGTACATACTGGGTAACTATAAGTGTACACCTTGCAAAATATATTTGGGTCAAAGATGCTTAAAACATTATTACTGAGAAATGGTAATGTTGTTATCTCCCTATTTTTGGTGTTAGTATGCTGAGGTTTGGCACACAAATATTTGAACTAATTTTTCCACCACATTGTATACTTTTGAGGGGGATTTTTGTTTGTTTTAAATGGATACCAGACAAAGACATGGCATTTGACATTTTTAATCACACTTAAAATTACTCATAAGTTACCTTTGGTGCCACAAAAGCTAAAGCACCTGTTAAGGAATTGTTATTTTTCTTGTTCTATAAGTGGAGTTTTGGAGTATGTTATATTCACTAATGCATTAATTCAAAGTAGTGTAATTCAAATGCAGTTGTTTTCCAGAAACTGTCAGCCAGAGTTTAGGGGAAATATGAGGCGAACATACTGTCATGTTACATGTTGAGGTACTAAAATGATTCTCTGTAGATCGAGTATTTTAAACAAATTCTCCCCTAAGCTTGCATATCCTTAGATTGAAGAATGGGGGATCCCTGCCAAATGTATAGGATGCCTAGGGATTTGAATGTCTCATTGAAAAAGGAGGACACCTGGGATCATCAGGTGACATCAGTAAAGGTTAATAGTGTAGGAATGTGTTATCCTCATTTCTTCCTGAGGAGGTTTTCTAGAAGAACATAGTTCCTTTCAAAAAACAATGATCTTGAATAAGCCCGTGCATTGGTCAGTGATGGACCACAGTGACGTATTCTCCCTGTTTTGGCTCAAACCTGCCCACAGAGACTTGTTCACTCTGGGGCACTTTTATGGTGAAAACTGTCATGTGAGGGTATGAAATCTGGACACTTGGTCTCAAGCTGCAAAGAAGAAAGGCTTTGGAGCTGGAAAAGCAGAAGGATGTGTGAAGAAGGTGGCTCAGTAAGAAATTGCAGATGATCTATGAGGGCAGAGGAGCACTTTGGTAATTTCATCTGGATGATGTGAAAGGGCAGGGCATGTGGAGGATTAGTAGAATGATACTAAGTGAGCTCCATGTTTCTGTAGTGACTGTTTGCAGGAGGTTTTTGTTTGTAGGAGGTTCCTTCCTCAGCCACATCTGACTGAGAAGAAGATGGAGGATGCAGAATAAGCTGCTTGTAAAGGGCTCCCACAATCATTTGTCAGCAAGAGGTAAAACAGAGCTTGCACTGCCTGAGTCCATGGAAAAATGTGGACCCCAGCTTACTCCTGAGATCTACAGTTAGTAAATAATTAAACGTGATTTTATTTGTGGTGAAGTAGCAGGAAAATGAGGATGGTGTTAGGATTCAGAGTCAGTTTTTAGGGTTTGGTCTGATGGTGTGTTCCTGTCAGTAAATGGTTGGAATGGGATGTTGGCATTTCTGTTCTCTTGTGTTCAAAGGTGGTAAGAGTTTGTAGTTCTAGTGAGTGTGCTTCATCCCATGCTTGTGAGTGCTAGGCCTTTACCAAGAAACCCTTTCATTAGCACAAAATATTCACTCTCAAAGTGGCAGATGTAGTCTAGCAAGTTAAATACAGATCTATTTAATTACAGGCTATCCATGTACTTTCCTATACAGTATCTTCATGTCTGTGAGAGGATTTTTAATGTAATTTTTCGTGTCTCTCTGCTGACTGTTGAGTTCAGGGAGAGATTTATGAGGTAAATTCCTATGCCAAATAACTGTTTGCTCTTTTAAGTCCAATGTTTGAATAATCTAATGGTATGACATATGGACATGGAAAATACTGCAGGAATCAGGCAGTAAAATTAGTCTCTAAACTGATAGAAGAAAACAGAGCTTACTGAAGTGATTTGAGTTCAGATAAACTAGTGCTGCTAACTTGATCCTGTTGTATTTTCTTTAGGTTAGAACAGGCAAAAGAAGCTGAATCTAAGGATGCTTTGAAGGACTTAGTTAATTTGATAACTTCCTTAACAACATATGGTGTCAATGAATTAAAACCAGCTGGTGTTACCACTGGAGTACCTTTCCTGCTACCTGGGTTTGCAGTCCCACAGCCTGCAGGCAAAGGTGAGTCTGCTTTCTTGCTCTCTCTGTTTACTTTTTTGTTCTAAGTGCAAGTGACAAGTTACAGAGCCAGCTGTGTATTGAACAAACCCTTTGCAACTAAGCGTAAGTTCTTTACCTAAGATTCTGTATCAAATACTCAGTTATTTTGGTCTCAAATATTTTATTTTGGGGTTGGTACCCAAAGAAGAAAGCTTTGAGGACAGGTCCAGCCTCTTCACTGCAGAACCTGCAGAGCTGACAGTTTTCTATGTGGAGATTTGGAGAGATGCACTGATTTGATTTATAGTGTTTTAAGCTGCTCTCTTACTAAATTGATATGAAAGGCTGATGTGCTGGCTTGCTATTTTTTTTGTTGGTTTCTTTTGTTGGTTTCTTTTGTTTGTTTGTTGTTTGCTGGTTTTTTTTTTTTGGTTTTTAAATCCTTCCCCTTTTCCACTTTGCTTTCTGTTAGCTTTTGTCAGCTCAGGCAAATGTAACTTGTGAGCTGAAATCTGTTATTTCATCACCACTGCGATCAGAGTGATAAAATCTGTGATGTGTTTGAAACCAGTCAATTACAATTTGGAGATAAGGTTGAGGAAGTCTTGGGGGAGAAAGGGTTGTATAAAAATAAACTTATGTTTCATATCCTGTGCATGAACTTAAAATTCAGGTTAGTCTTGTATGTAACTAAGGAATTTGGAATTTAATAGTGACTGTGGAGCTATTTTGAACTTTTAGGAGATACACCACTGCACAAGAAAAGTTTATTCTAGGATTGCATTTACAGATTTATAGACTAATGAATATACATCCTAGGTTCCTTGGACAGTGACTCCATCCTTTCTCTGGTATGGAGAGAGTTAATTGTTCTTAGGAATTGTTTTCCTTTTGCACTAAAGAGAGAAAGAAGATGAACACTCAGTTTAATTTCTCCATGTTTTTATAATAATTTTTTTTTAGGTTAATCAGCTTTTCTGATACAATATTATGAGAGAACCGTGGTCTGTTGCAGTCTGCAAAAGAGTTCTTTAACTTTGTGGTATTTGGCAGGATATCTCTGTTCCTTTTACCTACTTTTCATAATGTTGGATAATTGTCTTTTTACGAAGACAGTGTTTTCTCAATTTACTAATTTCTCAATTATTTCCACTTAAATCATTTTAGATCTTGAATTCTGAAAAGCTGGTTAGAATTTGGTTTCTTCAGGGGTCCTCCTAATAGTCAAAAATAATTTATTAATCTACTTGATTGCCTGGAACAACTGTTGATACTAAGTTAGAATATTAATAGTTGTATCTGACACTATTATGTTCCTGTCACATTTAAGAAGCTCTAAATCCCCTCATTTGAACATTTTCATAGTAAAGAAAGCATGTAAAGAAGTCCTTTTAGGAACAACTGTGTTATAATGTAACTAGTGTTCTTCCAGATGTGAAATTGTTCCAATGTTCTTTTACTAGGGAGTTTTCTCTTGCTTTCTGCAGAAATACTGAAATGGGAAGGTGGGGAGGCTAGGCATGAAGATAATTGAATTTACTGTTCAGTTGGACAACTTAATTTACAAAAATGAAGAGAGTAGTGTGCTGTAGAGAAGACATAATAAATAAGAATTTTTTGTTTATGAAAGAGTTTTCAAATCAGGTTAAAAGTTTGCATATACCTTTATTGGAGAAAAAAAAGATTTTATTGTTAAAACATCCTAAATGCTTTGTTTAGATTGTCTTTAAAGTTCTCACCCTTGATTGTGTATTTTGTTAGTTATATTTTACCATTAGTTGTTTTCTGTATCATGGGATCTCTCCACTGTGTCTTGTACTATTCCTACAGAAGTTTAAAAAGTTGAATTTAAGGCATCTTTTGAATAGAATAAGAGTAATATCTGCCCATAGAAAATTTTGGGGCACACTCATAAATGATACATTCTTTAGCTAAGTGAATGAGATATCAGTCAACTTGAAGGTGCTTAAAAGAAGAAATGTGACTGAGCTTTAAAGCTGTGAGATATTTGTGTGCTAATATTATAGCTACTTTATGCTTCACAACTCTTTCCCTGTGTTTTAATTCCTTAATTGTTAATAGTACTGGACCCTGCCATAGCTTTTTTATTCCCAGCTGCAAGGGCTGTGTTCTGCATTACGGAACACAGAACCAATCGCTGTTGCTATAATGAGTTCTCCTATGGCATGGGTACGTCATGAGCAGGCTTTGTTTTGTCTCTAGGACTGTATCCCGTGTACATTGTAACACTAAATCAGTGTACTTATCTATTTTAAAGAAATTGTCTTTGATCAGTATCTTTAGCTGCTTACATGAACTCCTACTACCAAATATATGTTGAGATGCCATCTTAAAGAATAGTAGGTTGTGGAATTTGCAGTGTAAGTGGATGTGCAGAGGCTTTTTTGAAGTTAATTTTAATGATGGTTTTATTAAAAGTGACATCATACACTGTTATTTTATTCCTACTTATTAAAATGCATGGATCATTATTAATGAGTGTATTCATTGTTTATGATGATTAAGAACTTTTCTCTTTCCTTTTTCCTCCCATCCCACTTTATTTCCTGATTTAGGTCATAGTGTGAGGAATATTCAAGCGTTTTCTGTCCTCCAGAATGCATTTTTGAGAGCAAAAACCAACTATCTAGCACAAATCATCCTTGATGCCATCACGAATGTTTATATGGCGGACAATGCCAACTACTTCATTTTGGAATCGCAGCACACATTGTCTCAGTTTGCAGAGAAAATTCCTAAACTTCCAGAAGTGCAGACCAAATACTTTGAGATGCTGGAATTGGTTGTCTTCAGCTTGAATTACATACCCTGTAAAGAACTGATCAGTGTGAGCATCCTTTTAAAATCCAGCACTTCTTTCCAGTGTAGCATCATTGCCATGAAGACACTCTTGAAGTTCACTCGTCATGATTACATCTTTAAGGATGTCTTCAGGGAAGTGGGGCTTCTGGAGGTGATGGTAAATCTTCTTCATAAATATGCAGCCCTTTTGAAAGATCCCACTCAGGCACTGAATGATCAAGGTAGTGTGTCCATTTCCATTTTTCTAATACTTGTCTTTTGTGGCTGGAAATAGTGGAGTCTTGCATTTAGGAGAAATGAGAGAGTCTGAACATGTACCTCGAGGCCTGAATTCTGCTGAGGACTGCTGTGCCATCTTAAAAGCTCATTGGAATTGCTTCTCTCAGTTTCTTGAGAGAAGCTCGAGGCTAACTTTAATGAATGGTGCTGTATGAATGCAAAGTAGTACAAGCTCATATTTTCCTTTCTAAATGATTTTTTGATGTACTGGTTCAATATTTGTTACTTAATGTGAAAAAAGTATAGGGACAATGCGTACCATCAATGTTCTTGCTAACAAAAAGTATTTTGTAACTTCGTGTTTAGCCCCAGATTTGAAAAAATACTATAGAGTGCATATCTGAGCTCTTAATAGGAAACTTTTTTATAAGCTGGATCTACATTTTTCTAAGCATTAAAAAAAAAAAAGAGGATGAGTTGTCTCCAGACTGGAGCATCTCAGATAAGCTCTAGCTGCTAGGCCTCCAAAGCCGGCTCTGCCACATGCCATAGAAGCCTACTTGCACAGACAGACAATTTTTTTTACATTCTTCATTCAAACTGCAGTCAAGCTTTGTGTGCATCAGTGACACTTAATTTTTAACCATAACTGCTGGATGTTTCACCTGGATTAATTGTATGAAGCTTCATTAGTGAATGATAGCTGTAGGTTAGTTGGAAAGCTTTGTTCCCTTCAACTCCATTGGAAAACGCATCAGTTCTTATGTTCCTGTAAATAAATGGATGAAACTGTCTTCTAATCAGGGTGCTACCTGAGTGCACATGTCCTTGTGTTGGGGTTTACTTTTTATTAGAGTAAGTTAAAATAACCAAATCCCCACTGTTTTTCCTGGAGTGTTTCTTTGTGTGTACTATGCCAATTGCAGTGTTCGTCTGCTACACCTGTTAAGTAATCAGCATGTTTGCTGTAATTATGTGAGTGTAGTTTTGTGTGGAATTTCTCTTTTCAGGTACTGAAAACTGAACAAGAGCAGATGCAGTTAATCTTCAACTGGTGTAGTTTTGTGACTCGAAGAAACAATAGCTGCAATGTCAGGCACTCAGAGTGGAGCTCACAGTGCTCTAAAACCTCAGTTTAAATTCTTGTCTTTATAAAATTAACTTTTCATATGATTCATAGTTAAGCTTTCCCAGGAATGCATGTGTAGACTAAATGGTAGCTTGCTTTGGAAAATGGTGGGGCTGCATGCTCTCTGAGGAAGCAAAGAAAATAAAAATGTTGGTGGAAAGTATTAAGAAACATCTTTGAAAAGAGTGATATTTTCTATGACTTTAGCTTCTGAAATTTTTTTGTAGTGGATTCAAGAAACAGTTCATTTGAGGACCAAAAGCAGCTGGCTTTATTGGTTATGGAGACCCTGACAGTACTACTACAAGGATCAAACACAAATGCAGGTGAGTGAGGAGATTGTTGTCAAGATATGTATAAAGAAAATCATGACTTGCTGTCTTCCGGGCAGTATTCAACTATGCTGAAATACACATTCTCTCTGGCCAAGTTTTCCTAGGAAAGAGAATAGACAGCATAGCCTGGAGTGCATAAAATTAGGAGAACAAGATAGTGCTTAACTTAAATTTCTTTGGTATCATTTACTTGAAGGCAAGCACCAGACCCGTCACTCTTCAACAGGTCTATAATAATTCATGGTAATGCTTGTAAGACTGTTTGGATATTCAAAAATTTAAGCACATAATTAGAAAATGTAGTTCAGTGTTCACAGTGTCATGTCTGCTTAATGTAATGCCTGTATCTTTAGTTAAAGGTATTTTTTCATTTATATTAAAGAGTTATTCCCAGGCAGGGAATAACAGGGCTGTACAAACAGGGCTCTGTTACAATTGTCCTTTTGTAAATGTAAGGCAGTTTTGTATTATAATTCATTAACCAAGACTTAGTGGTTTTGAGACTGTGGTAGCATCTGCCTGCCTTGCAACAAACCCTTGACTGCTGTTAGATAGCATTCCTGACCTCGCCTAGGAAGCATCAATCAGCCATCAGGACTTCCTTGCTGCTTCTCAGGACTAATTTAATATCTGAGTATCCACTGGAGTAACAACAGTGGGAGTGTAAAAGACACTGGCACTTTGGGATGATACCACAGATGATGTTTCTGAGGAATCTTGGAGAGTTCAAGGGCCTCATTTCATCCGTAGCTCTCTCAGTTCTGGAGTAGTTCAGAGCATACAGGAGGAGCTGAGAAACTATTTCTCAAAAAGTTTGGCTGTTGTCTGTACTGCGATGTGAGCGCAGTGGCGCTGTATCCAGAGGCCGGCAGAGATTATATGTCATCACAGAAGCATAAGGAGGCACAGCCTTGCAGTGATTCATACCACACTCAGTGCTTGGTTTCTGATCTTAAACCAGTCTCTCTGATAAGCTTTCCAGAGTATTGCAGAGCTGCCAACTACATTTCAACAGGAAATTTGGATGTCAGACCCACACAGGTTCGCTGGGTAGTTGAGAACCTACACTAAGAGTGGGAGAAACATAAAATGTTATCCCAGTCTCTATGAAAACCTGACCACAAAGGAGATGGGCTTTACTTGTGAAGGAGTGCAACAAGCCCATCTCTCTCAAGGTCTGAGGTCTCTCCTTTTGCATTGAATCCATCTCTGATCCAAAGGACATCAGAGAAAGCAGGAAGCAGGAAATGGATAGTGGGATTCATGTGTGCGTGTATGTATATATGTGTGTGTATATATATGTTAGAGGGAATCAACTTATCAACTTGTTAATCCTGAACTTGGTCATTTAAACTGCTCTTTGAGTATATCATCACATGGAAAATAATCCCTTTTGATGCAGTAATGCAGCATTGATCCATTTCCACAGTCAGTTTTCATCTTCAGTAATTAACATAAGAGCAATGCTCTAGGTGCTGACACTGTACTAAACACACATTATATATGCCATATATATACACTTTGGGGTTTGTAATGCTTTCAGAATCAATTTTCATATAATTTTTGGTTATTGCAGTAGCCAGCAAACTTGAAAAATGTTGTTTGACTTATGCTTAATCTCTACAGGGATAGGTCTTGCCACAAAAAATCTGCAGAATCTTACACATGATGTGGATAGACTGAACCACTTCTCAACCAGTGCTTGTGTCCAGAAACATCCCAGTTATGTTTTCAGTTCATACTGCATTTAGGTCATTACTAAATGTAAGATAACACTACCCTAAACCAGAACAGTATATGGTCTTCACAAAACACGGAGGGTTTGGTACATTTTTTATTTCATCCTGAGACCCTTTGACCTCCAGCATGTAAAGAGTAACGCTGTTGGAGAAGCAGAATTATTGAGGAAATTCTTAGAGCTGACCTCCATCCTTGTACACAATGCCTTTAGTGAAAAATTTTGTCAGAAGACGTTGAAGTTCTATTTTTGTTTGTGTTAGAGGAGGAAAAATAGTAGTAAATCATTGCACACCCATAGAGCTAAAACTCTGCCCTTCATTCTGTAGAAATGAAAATTAACACTTTTGGTATTGTTTTGTTGTCATTATTTGCCACTGGTTATATTTTGCTTACTCTTAAAGTGCTTACTCTGCCACCCTCTTTCTGAGCAGGCATTTTCAGGGAGTTTGGTGGTGCCAGGTGTGTGCACAACATTGTGAAGTATCCGCAGTGCCGCCAGCACGCGCTGATGATCATCCAGCAGCTGGTGTTGTCACCCAGCGGAGAGGATGACATGGGCACCCTGCTGGGGCTGATGCACTCGGCCCCACCTACGGAACTGCAGCTCAAAACTGACATCCTAAGGGTAGGTGAAGGGTTCTTCTGCAGCAGTCTTGCTCCTATGGTGTGGTTCCAAGAGAGAAAACACTGAGAAGGGCATTGGACTGAGCTGGATTGGATGGGTGGTGTTTAGGCAGTATGTAGACTGTCTCTTGAGTTGAAATACATATAGTTCATCCATGTTTTTTTTTTCCCTTCTACCATCTATATCCAGGTAGGCTTCAGAACTGGAGATGTAGGCTAGTAAATATGTTTTTAGTGTCATCACATTTGTGGATAGAAAATGAGGTTCTGCAGTTATGATAATTTTCCCTGGTGGGGTCTTATTGGGTTTAAAATAATGGGACTACATACAGAAAAAAAACAAGCAAGTAACATACATTTATTTTCAGCTCTGGCTTGCATTTTCTGTGGCATCTTATTTTACCAATTTGTATCTATGAATGCTGAAATAATTAATATAAGTGCAAATTGTAATGATCATAGTAGAAGATAAAGCTGGAAAACTTGCTTAAGCAAAATAATGGAATAATAAGAAAGTAAGGCTGGGAGTGGAGGAAGAAGCAAGAAAACTCTTGTCTGTTTCCTGTTGTATTTGGTGTTTCGTTTGCTAATCTAGACCCACAATTTCTCCTCAGAGTAGCTAATGTTATTTTTTAAATTGACAAAATACTGATTTATTTTATGGTAGAAAAGCTGAGGCAAATGGTAGAAAGCAAATGAGTCTTAAAGAAGAGAACTCGGACATCTAGGTTAATTTCTGTTCAAAGGGACTGTAATATTTCTCTGGCAGATGAACAGCTTCCTATTATTCCAAAAGACATAAAGGAAAGCTTGTAATAAAACTATTCATTTTTTGTGTAATGTCTGTGAAGGTCTTCAGCAATTTTTGAGCATGTGTTATTCACCATACTTACAGGGAAAGAAAATATATTGGAGTTTCCCAGAGGATTTAACAGAAAAATCAGGATTTCTGTCTTTCCCTTGACCTGTTGTACTTTTCCTCCATTGATGCTGTTCTCAGAAGTTTTGGTTATGGAACTGACAGCCCAGAACAGTGTGGTGATGTGTCTCTTGCTGTTTGTTCAAGTTTGTCAAGAAAGGAGATAGTGCCTTCAGAGGAATGACAGTCTTGCTATTTCACTACCCATCTTCTGAGTGCTTAAAAAAACAGCCTGATTCTGAAGAAGTAAGCTGTCAGTCATGGGAAATTCTCCCTGGCCTATTTTTCTGTATCAGTAACATTTTTCTGTTGTTTATGATGCTTTCTGTAGGGAGACTTTTTCTTCTTTATTCACATGTGGGTCAAACTTCCCATGACAGGTATCCTTTTCGTTTGTTTTTGGCTGTATGGAGGGGCTTCTCCACCCCCTGATTTCACAGATAATGAGTATTATTCTCTAGTACCTAAGTTCATTTTTTTTCTGCTGTTTATACCATGGCTTTGTATTTATTTGTTCAGCAAGTAAGGTTTTATCCACTTTTGTTTCTCTCTACGGCTTACTTTTGAGAAGAAACTCTTAAAAATATAGTCTCAGTCTCATTTCAGAGATTTATAGAGGAAAGCTAAAAATAAGTGGGCGTATTTGGCTAATTTTTACTGCCTGAATTTGCTAACTGAGTTGTTATATTTGAGTTCAGTTGTCTATTCATAGCTGCCAGGTGCTTCTGCATTGTTGATTTCTAGGAGACTGTTAGGATGCTCCAAGGTTTGGAATTCTCATTGCTGAAAGAAGTAATTTGCCTTCTCTTGTTTGAAATTGTTTGTGAAGTGGGATGGCAGAGAAGATTCCTTTCTAACAGAGATACTCTCCACCTAGTCACTAAGAGAATTACTTGGCAATTTTGGGCTCCATTCTGGGCTTGGTCAGGTCTTTTCTGTTGGAAGGTAATTTCTTATTTCTAAATAAGGGTCAATGTTCTACTTTGCCCACTAACATTTTTCTTTATTTTGTGAACTTTTGAGTATCAGAATTTTTGTAGTAGAAGTTGACCTTCAGAGATTTCAGGTATTACCAAGTTCTGACAAGTGACACGAGGATTTTACTACCACAACAATGTTTTGTGAACAAAAATGTTCCTGCCTTTTCCCAGGCTGTTTGTAATGCTTCTGCTGCTTGTTGTTGCTGTTGTTTCCCTGTTTTGATTGTTTGTTTTGTCCACAGGCCCTACTCTTGGTGCTGAGAGAGAGTCACCGCACAAGAACTGTTTTTAGGAAAGTTGGTGGATTTGTGTACGTCACATCTTTACTTGTTGCCATGGAAAGATCTTTGTGCTCACCACCTAAGAATGGCTGGGAAAAAGTAAACCAGAACCAAGTGTTTGAACTGCTTCACACTGTGTTCTGCACATTGACTGCAGCAATGCGCTACGAGCCAGCCAACTCTCACTTCTTCAAGACAGAGATCCAGTATGAAAAACTGGCAGATGCTGTTCGATTACTTGGCTGCTTCTCAGACTTGAGGAAAATAAGTCCCTTGAATGTCTTCCCTTCAAATACACAACTGTTTCAAAGGCTTTTGGACGATGACCTAATATCCCTGGATTCTGTGTCACCTACTCTAAGACACTGCAGCAAACTCTTTATTTACCTCTACAAGGTAGCAACGGATTCTTTTGACAGGTATGACCTTTGCTTTTTTTCCCCTTCCTTTTCTTTCATCTTCTCTGCCTGCCCCACACCAGTGTTCCCCAGAATAGTTCTCTTCAGATACCTTCATTGCTTTTGTATTTCCATTTTAATCTAGTTCTTTCTTCCTTTACTCCACTGAGAGGAGGATAAGGTGTCAACATCTGACCAAATAAGGACTTAGCTTGCTGGGGTTCTCCAGGGTGTACAGCATTCTCTCTGATGTTGGATGTTTTTATCGTGGCAGCAGTTACTATAGAGATATCAGTTCATGGTTATATTTGATGTGTTGAAGCAACCTGTTGGTTGATAGGCTGACAGGTTGCATTATCATAATTAGAAAAACTATATTTTTATGCTTTTACTAAGTGAAATGAAAATTTGGTTGTTGAATGTCATACCTAACTTCATGTTTCATTTGATATGGAACTTTAAAGTAAATGATTAAATAATACCATGATTAATTTAAAAACATAGGATCATTTAGGTTGGAAAACACTCTTAAGATCAGGTCTAAGTGTAAATTTGGCACTACTAATCAACCACTAAACCATGTCCTTCAGTGCCACATCTACACATCTTTTAAAGACCCCTACGGATGATGACTCAACTCCATCCAAGGGCAGCCTGTTCCAATGCTTGATGACCCTTTTGGTGAATTTTTTTTCCCAAATACCAAATCTAAACTGCCCCTGGTTCAACTTGAGGCCGTTTCCTCTTTTTGGCTAGTTATCTGGGAGAAGAGGTGGACACTCTACTGCTATGACCATCTCTCAAGTAGTATTAGAGCTGATAAGGCCTTCCCTGTGCCTCTTTTTCTCCTTACTAGCACATAAGATGAACATCTTGTTTTACATGGATTTGCTTGTTCTTTGAAGTTCTAGGCAGTCTGTAAATTATTGGTTTTTTAAATTTAGCTGGGAGACACTCCCAGAGTGAAGCAACTTGAATTTAAATTGTAATGAGGCTCGAAATGAACAGAAATGTGTTTTAAAGGTTCAAAATGACAACAAAACTTTGTGAAATATGTATTGAAGATTGGCTTGTCTTAAAGTAGTTTTTTCCACGATTTAAGGTACAAAACATGAAACAGAGACCTAACCTTTGTATCTGGGACCTTTAAGCTATTTATACCCCAGCCTTTGAATGTATGTGACCCTGCTATAATAAGATGGGCCATCTTGCCCCCAAAGCAAGAGATCTTAGTGCTTTTCTTTTCTTTAATGAAAATTTTAACAACTTAGAAACCAACCAAAAAAACACCCTAACACACACACACAGTCACACTCTGACACGTTCACCAAAAAAACAACTTCAGAAATCAGTTTAATTGATCTCATTTTGAAGTGTTATTAAAGCATTCAGGTAGCAGGAGGACAGTTTGTATTAAGAGTGTGTTACTCATACCGTAGAAGTTGACACTGGCCAACAGTAGATAATGAGGAACCAATGGGGTAAGTAAATCACATGGTGATGTTGCATAAGATACCTCACTAAGTTCCCCTTTTTTTGGCTGTTATTTTCAGTGATTTTTTCATCTTTAAATTTTCTGTTCATCATTCATTACTGAATTTACAGTGACTTTATTTCTTACTCCTGTTGGTTATATCTAATTTACTGAAGCTTTACTTTCTCCTCTGGATTTCTACTGTTGAACATTGAAAGATGTTCTGCTTTGCTGGTATCACTAACTCTCAGCAGAGCACTGAACAAGCAGTGCAGCGTCCCACCACAAGACCTGTGCACACTTTGCATGTCTGTGTGTTCACCTGAGGCTGTTGTTCAATTTGTCCTTTGTCATCCATGTTGTTTCTGAAGGGTGGATCCAAGTAACAATTTTATTGGTGCTTTTGTAAAACTAACAAGCTTATGGCCTCTGGTTTCTTCTCTAACCTCTCTGTCCTACCCCTGTCTGTTTTGTCTGTAGTCGTGCAGAACAGATCCCTCCTTGCCTGACAAATGAGACTTCTCTCCCCTCTCCTTGGGGTACGCCAGCTTTGTCCAGGAAAAGGTACCGACCCTTCAAAGAGAAGCTGATCTCCTTTCCAATTTTTCTCTCTTGCTGTTGTGTTTCTTAGTTTTGGGGGGAGGGATGTTTCTCTTAAATTGCTATTCTGAGGAGTGCATTTCCACTTGTGTGTTTACTGGATAGAAAAATGTAAAGGCATGTTTCATAGTGAATCCTAGGCAGCAATGAGATTAGAGATGTTTCCAGATTCCCATAGCACTTAAAGTTAGGCTTGTGTTTCAAAACCAAATAAAGCCTAGTATAAGAAATTATCTAAGGGAGGTATATATCACACTCTCAGGAACAGTTCAAAGGGATTCAGACTGTGCTTGTACATCAATGAATACAGCAGGGTTTCTTTTTTCCTGACTAATTTTTCAGGAAAGCTTACTTTTGGTGGAAGGTGGATGCTTGTAAAGGTGCTCATTTGTTAGTAATTGCAGAGAATAAAAAGTAAAGAATGAACCTGTCAGTACTTGACTACCAAATCATGTAGAGACATGCTGAATTAAAAGGTTTGGAAAGAAAGCACAAATGGCCCAATTCAGAAATCCAAGCACCTGCTTTCACTCCCAAGCTACAGTCTTTTCTTATACATCTTAATGTGTCTGGAAGACTTTAATATTTTTTTAAAATAAAGGGCTGTATGTATGAACAGTGTTATTTACAGGTTTGTGCAAATGCGAAAAAGAATTTTCCTGGAGTCTCCAGGGAAGGGAGCAGCCCTTTGCTATCTACAGATGGAAGTTAGACAGACATTTGCTTTTGAGAGCTAAAAGGCATTTGAAAGACACAGGGTAATCTGACATGCAGGTGCCGTGTGTAGAAAATACGATCATTATTGAGTGGTATGCTGCTTAAGATAGGCCATCAAGCTTCATGGTTGGAATGTAAAATATTTTGCAAAGGAAAACAACCAAAGATACTTTTGGAAACTGATCTGAAAGGAATGTTTATACTAAAGCGGGTTAATAAAGAGAACCTTTTTTCTTTACTGAGTGATGTTACCCAAGTTATACCTGGGTATTCTACCGGGAGTGGCTTGGACAAAGGCACCTGCCCAGTAACCCAGAACCTCTTGACTGTAATTTCCTTTCTTTTCTAACACTGAGGCATTTAAGAACAAACATTATAGTTTACAGAGAAAAACCTTAGCTGCCAAAGTATTTTCCCTGTCATTTACTCTGAAGAAACTTGTAAGAAAACTTTGTGTCCTGTGGAGGCTCTTTACAGCTTCAGCCCTGCATTAACCCCTAGTGTTGCAGATTGCCCATCCCTCTGCTACATTTTGCTGTTCTCCCAGGTGTAGGTGGCAGGGCTGCTCAGGTTCACTGAATTACTCAAATACACCGATATGCAAAGGCTTGCAGCAGAATGCAAGCAGTGCCTGCCAAACAGGAGCTGATTCCAGGGTGTGATGAACAAGACTGCCAGATGGGTGGCTGACGCAGCCTGGAAATTAAAATATAAATATAGCTATATATGAATAGATACATTAGGCTTCCCTTGGGTTTTTTGTGGTACTGAAAATGCAAGCAGTTGCTTGAAACCCCAAGGTAAAGATTGGATAGTTTAAAAAGTCATTATCCCTGTGGGGTGCTTTCAGCAATTCAGGTAAGCTCCAGTACAGTAATGTAGGTACTTGCTGGGGTTAAGTGCTTTTGAAATGGATTTTCACAAACAAAAAAAGCCTTTGGATTGTTACAAATTGTGTAAGACTCAAAGTAAAAGTGGTCAGAAAGAATGGTCATGCTTGCCTGGGTGACTTTCAGATCCTTTCTGAAAAGCATGTTTTAAATTAAAAAAAAACCCTAGGCATTCCAAAAAGTCTGTTTGAACAGCTGTCTGCTTTCTCACAGCATCATGTTTGTCATTGCTAGTGAATTCAGTGCCAGTGGCTGTGATCTTTCTGTTTTCAAAAATAAGCAGCTTGGGGTTTGTAGTCCAATATTATTTTTTTCCTCCTCCTAAATGTCAGATACAGTCAAATTCTGTCGGCGTTGACTCTTCCCAGAGAAGTGTTTGCTCTTGTTATTGTTTTCTGTCTCCTTTGCATCCCTGGGATCTCCCTTGCTGCGGCCTGGTTTTCTGCCTTTTGACTTGTAAGATAGATGCCTGAGGGAGAGCCCTCTGTTGTTTGGCTAAAAGAGCAAGCAGACACTGTGCACACAAATAATTCTTATAAACAAAAATAGTACGGTTCTGGTTTCTCACACAGTCTAGAATAGTTTTAGATGCACTGATATGCTAATATTCTCTCTCAGATCTGTCTCAAAGCAGTATTTCCTTGTGGAGTGCTGCCCTCCAAGTGTTCTCGTTTATGGAAGCAGAGTAGGTGGGACTCCTGCAGCATGTGTTGGGATGGCAGTACATGGCTGTCCTCCCTGTTACCTGGAATGCATTGTTCTTCCACACCTGTGTAATTTGAATCAAGAACTACAGCTTTTTCAACTCTTTGATTGCTGTAAATTTTAGCAGAAATAAGCATTCTCTCTTTTTTTTTATTCTTTGTTTTTTACTCTTTTTTTTTTTTTAGGATATTTTGGTCCTGACAGGGTAAAGTAGAGAATAGAATGTAGCTCTGACTTTTTAGCCATTATTTTTAGAAAGTTACGTAGCAATCACTCTTGGGGAACAATATGCACAGGGTTTATCTACAGTAAATCTTACTTATTTCTTTCCAGATCAAAATGCTGTTGTAATTTTCATTAATAATTATAGCTAATTATATAACTAAATTCATATTAATTAATTTCTCTTAAATTATATATTAAATTAGACAGATTAGACATACAGATGCATGTCATCTTGTGTACACTGCCTTTTTCCATTATCTGCTTCTTCTTCTTTCTTCTTTCTTAAAGGAGGCATATAATAATGTGGAAGTGTGGCTAAACTAATTTATTGCAAGTTCTACCCTGACCCATAGAACTATAACATTTAATTAATATTTTGGAAGGATTTTGTAAGATCTCTTTTCTTTTTTCTGTGTAGAGATATCTTTGCAAACTACTTTTTTTCCCTCCTGAATTGGTACAATTTCTCCTTGTATATGTATATGAAATGTATATGGAAAAACTAAAAATAGAAGGTATTTTAAAATTAGGTTAAAAACTTTTAATAATATATGCTTTAAAAAGATAATTTTTTCTTAGGCTGCTAACAGGAAGCCTAGTCTGGACTGTATTGCCTTTTCATTTGTGTGGAATGCTGCAGTCCAGGTGGTTTGAGACCAGGATCATATTTATGTTTGTGACTCACAGTGAGCAATGTTTTTGTTATGTTCTCTGCATCCTACCATGTCTTAACCTCATAATTTACCTACCAAGGTGAACGTGATAGTGCAGATCAGTGTGCTTAAAAGTAAAATTTGTACTTAAAAGTGGACAGAATGTCTTAAGGAATGGACTTTTACTAGACTTATGAGAATTCTTAAATATAAATGGATATTTAGGTTTTTTAACTGCGTCCTGTAAAACTTGCATTGAGATGCTCAAGGTGACATTGGAAAGAGGGTGCAGTTTTCTCCTTCAGATGAAGAGCAGTGCTTTTAGGATGCATGAGAAACAATTACCTGTGTTCCAATTTCTGCAGTAAGTCCGGGCAGAGGCTTGAGATAACATCTGTGATAGTATTACCAGTTGTTACACTGTTCTTAATTCCATTCATTTTAAAAGCAACAATGAAGCCTTTCTTACCTACTAGATGTTTCCATAAGTGGTGGGGCTGACAGAGAAGTTTAGAAAATTAATGGCTTAAAGGTTTGTAAAAAACAGTAGAAAAATTCATTTAGGGAGATCTTTTTCTTAGCAGTTGGTTTCAGTAGAATTGCCATATTACTTTGTTTCCTGTAAGCATTAGCTAAATGAGTAAAGCATTGGTAATCTAATTTTTCTTAAAAACTCTCTTTTGAACAGTACTCTTGGGTTGTTCAGGTGCCAGGTTTTTGCTGATCTGCCATAAAGCTTTTCAGTAGGAACCTTTTTATTGGAACATTATTTATTGAACCAGTTTTCCAGCCAGCACAAGATTGTGCTGTGCTTCCTGCTGTCCTGTTTTAGGCTGAATAATCCGATGTCTCAGCCGTCCCCCATAGATGTGTTTCTTGCTGGGGGATTGGGCTCGATGGCTGTGTTTTGGGCAGAATTGTGTTTGCAGCCTTCCTCGTTTCCCATCTATGTCCTGTTTTTCCCAAGAGAAAGAGGTTGCCTTGTTGGAAGTGTCTAAAGGGTGAAGAACAGCCAGTCTCAAAGTCTTAACTTGTGTTAGGGTCACAGTTTGTGTAAATTTCTGTCACTGAGAACAGAAGAGAGGAAATAGTTCTTTCAACTGATATGATAAGAAGAAACCCTTCTTGTTTTGCTGTATTCAGTTTTAAAACAAAGGACAATATGTGATCATCAAAATTTCTTACACAGAGTTTGTTCTATTTCTTCTTACAAATAAGCGTATGATAAATACTGTGGGCTATGGCGATTTGGGTTGGGGTTTTTCTGGGTTCGTGGGTTTTTTCTTTTGGGGGTTTCTTGTGTGTTTTGGTTTTCTTTTTTTTTTTGTGGTGAGCATGAGTCTTTCAATCTTGCTTTTGCTTCTAAAGCACCATCTTGAAAGCATATGTTCAGTAAGCTGCTCATGCTGTTTGTGTGTTGAAACCCTTGCTGAAAGAGTGGCATCAAACTGATATCTCCAGGAGTTTCAATGAAGAATGTGTCTGCATTTCTCAGCACCAGTGGTTGCTTCTAAGTCAGTGTGTCAAATCCTCTTTTCCTTGGATCAGACTAAAGGATCAGACTAAAGCATCTTCATGTAAAACCAAATGGCTGTAGCAGTCATGGAGGGATTGAGAACATACAGATTGCTGGCATGAGCACAGAGACCACCCTTCTATTCCCCTAGGCTGATTAGAGTTTGCTGAGAGTTTTGTGATAGTACATTTCATAATCAGTTGTTAATGAAAAGCAAATGGGGAGACACACATCCGGAGAGCAGGAGCAGTGGTAGGTTGGTCACTGCAGTTGTTGTGTGCTGCCACTGCAACTAGAATGAAAAGAGGGAGGCAATAAAGACAATCTCTTAATTCTTGAAACCGTGTATCACCTGGGGAAGACACTTCCAAATTCAAGAGTAGTTGAGAAACTGAAACCTCTCCAGGCTGTCTTTAGGGAAACATGCCCAAAAGGTTTGAGAAGAGGAACACTTGTGTAACTGAGGGAAGAGAAAGGAAAAGGGAGTAACATCTATAGGCCAGTATAATTTTACAGCTGTTTGAAAAATGCAGAGCTTATAATAGCTGGGTATTGTAACCATGGGATGTTTTCTGTCCTGCAGGCACACATATCATTCTGTTTCAACACCTCCTGTCTGCCCTCAGAAAAACATAGCTGATGTGAAACTCCAGACAGGACCCACATCCATACAAAGCTCTGATGCAGTCATTATTCACCCTGGTGCTATGCTTGCAATGCTGGATCTTCTGGCCTCTGTTGGATCTGCAACACACCCAGAGGTAAGGGAAAAAAATGTGTGGTCTGAAGCTTTGGGAGTTGCTGGGGGAAGGGATGGCTGTGGGAAGTAGGAAAGCTGGTGATGTCCTCTCATTTTGTACTGAAAAACTAATATATTTCACAGGTTGAGTTGTATAACTGGTGGCATAGAGATCTGAAAGAAATTGCTCTATTTCATGGACTTTCTTTTGTTTATCTCTTTCAAACTCTTGTTAGTAATGTAAGTTTAAAGAAAGGTCTGACGTGGCCATCAGATAAGTTTCCAAGCACTGTGATTAATTCATGTTTTCCCTGATTTATCAGGTATTAATGCATACTGTGAGGATACAGGACTGAACATCTTATCTTGGGCTATGCTCACTGTTTGAAGGAGCTGGAATATGTTCTAGTTCTAAAGTTGTTCTAGTTAAAGTTTAAAGTTCTAAATATGTTCTAGTTCTAAGTTATACTGACTGCTTTGTACAATTCCCAATCCAAAATGTCTTTGTTTATGAAGGATTTGTTGGACATTTTTGGAAGTTGCTTATGGATTTTTTGTTTGAGATGTCTTCCCTGAAGAATACTTTTAATTAAAAAAAGAGTTCTGAAAGCTTGCAAGAATTACTGGGTTCTTATTTCTTGGTCTCTACTGGTCATGAGTGGGGTAACTTTCTGCCTTCATGACATAAATTTGACAATTATATTGCATATGTCTTTAGTTTTGTAGAGGTTATGGTGGTGGTGGGGAACAGAATGAAGCCTGTATAATCCAAGGGGAAGTAGTTAGCAACCTGATACACAAGTTAAACACTCACAAATCTATGGGGCTGATGGAATCTGCCCAAGGGTGCTGAGGAAGCTGGTGGAAGTGCTCACTGAGCCACTTTCCATCATTTACCGGCAGTCCTGGCTAATCAGGAAAATTGCAGCTGGCTGGAGTTTAGTCAGTGTGATTGCCCATCTACAAGACTGGCCAGGAAGATCAGGGGAACCACAGGCCCCTCAGTCTGACTGCAGTGCTGGGGAAGGCTATGGAGCAGATCATTACACATCCCATGCTGCAGCATGTACAGAACAGTTGTGAAATCAGGCCCAGCCAGCATGGCTTTATGAAAGGCAGGTCCTGCTTAACTAACCTGGTCTCCTGTGACAAGGTGACCTTCTTGGTTGATGAGGGAAAGGCTGTGGATGTTGTTTACCTGGACATTAGTAAAGCTTCTGACACTGTTTGCCACTGCATTCTCTTGGAGAAACTGACTGGTCGTGGCTTGAGTGGGTGGACTCATTGCTAGGTTAAAACTGGCTGGGTGGTGGTGAATGGAGTCACACCCATCTGGCAGATGGTCACCAGTGGGGTTCCCCAGGGCTCCGGACTGGGCCAGATCTGTTTAGTATCTGTGTTGATCTGGACGAGGGAATTAAGTACACCCTCAGTCAATTTGTGGATGGCACCAAGTTCAGCCAGAGTGCTGATCTGCTGAAGGGCAGGAAGGCTCTGTAGAGGTTGGACAGGCTGGATTAATGGGCTGAGGGCAATTGTGTGAGATTGCCAAGTGCTGAGCCCTGCTCTTGGGTCGCAACATCCCCAGGCACTGCTACAGGCTGGAGTGGCTGGAAAAAACCTGGGAATGCTGGTCCTACAGTATGAGCCAGCTGTGCCCAGGTGGCCAAGAAGGCCAATGGCATCCTGGCCTGTATCAGCAAGTGTGGCCACAAGGACCAGGGCAGTGATCATACTTGGTACTGCTGAGCCTGTACCCCAAATCCTGTGTCCAGTTCTGGACCCCTCACTACAAGAGAGACGTTGAAGTACTGGACCCTGTCCAGAGAAAAGCAGAGGAGCTGAGGAAGGGTCTGGAACACAAGTCCTGAGAGGAGTAACTGAGGGACCTGGGAGTGTTTTAGCCTGGAGAAAAGGAAGCTCAAGGAGGTTCCTTATCTCTCTCTAAAACTACCTGAAAGTAGGTTGTGGCAAGGGGAGGAGCAATCTCAACATGTCAAACAAGTGATAGGCTGAGAGGAAATGGCATCAAGTTGTGCCAGGGGAAGTTTAGGTTGGGTATCAGGAAAAACTTCTTTACGAAAAAGGTTGTCAAGCACTTGAATGGGCTGCCTAGGGCACTGTTTGAGTCACCAGGCATGGAAGTCTTGAAAAGACATGTAGATGTGGCACTTGGGAGCATGGTTTAGTGGTGGGCTAAGCCATGCTGGGTTAAGAGTTCAACTCGGTGATCTTAAAGATCTTTTCCAACCTAAATGGTTATGTTTCTAAGTTACTAGGAATAGCTTAATAGTCACAAAAATACGAATTTCTAGTTCTCTCTAAGCTGGCTGTCTTTGCTGGTGGAAAATAGAGGTTAGTTTAACCATTCTTACCTGAATTATTTTTCTTGACCATAGTTCTGCTAATCCTTTGTATAACTAATTACCCTTTTTTGTGCAGAGTGTTTCTTCACACAGACATGCACACACACACCCCCTGAAAACACACAAGTGCATGCACTTATATTTAAGTATAGTTAATTTTCTGTATTTGTTGCTAATGGTAGTTTCTTTTCAATTATTATGTATAAAGCCTTCTATTTTCCTCCTCAGTTTGCATTTTCTCAAGCCCTGTGCTGTTCTCTTTTACAGCATGCACTGGATCTGCAGCTGGCAGTGGCCAACATCCTGCAATCTCTGGTGCATACAGAGAGAAACCAGCAAGTCATGTGTGAAGCTGGGCTCCATGCACGACTTCTGCAAAGATGCAGCGCTGCTCTGGCAGATGAGGACCACTCCTTGCATCCACCACTCCAAAGGATGTTTGAAAGACTGGCCTCCCAGGCTCTGCAGCCCATGGTGTTGAGGTCAGTAGGATAGCCCTGAAGTTCAGTTGGACTGAGGCCTGCAGCCTGCACTGTCCCTGGCTCGCTGTAAATGGCTGGCAGCGGTAGAGAGCCTTAGTGACCTGATGTGGTAGAGATAGCACAATATCCCATTTTTTCTCATCAAATATGTTGTCTCTTGACAGAGAGAGACTTTTTACCAGGGCTTGTAGTGACAGGAGCAGCGCTACAGGTTTTAAAGTGCAAGAGGCTGGATTTAAATTAGACTTGAGGAAGACTTTTTTTTTACAGTGAAGGAGGTGAGACACTGAAGAGGTTGTCCAGAGAAGTTGTGAATGTTCTATCACTGGAGTTGTTCAAGGTCAGGTTAGACAGGGCTTTGAACAGTCTAGTGTTAGTGAAAGCAGTACCAGCCCACAGCAGAGGGCTCAGACCAAATGACCTTTAAAGGTCCCTTCCAACCCAAACTGTCCTGGGGTTCTGTGATCTCAGCTGTAAGAGGGAATTTAATTGTATTATTTCCTATGGATCACTGGCTGGCTGACCTGTAGCCAGGACAGCTGCTCGGTTCCCCTCAGTGACATGTAGCTGTGTCAGAAGGGTTTCTGCAAGGAGCCCTCTAGCTCATAGTCACATTACAGGGGCTTAAGCTTCTCTAAGCAGAGACACTGATAACCTGGGTAGCTCTATAGTGAGATAGTACAGTTATCTAGAGATACAGGTGTTGATAGCTGTGAAATGATTCCCCCAACCAAATAGGGCACACTGGTAAAACAAAGCTGAAGTTGCTTACTTCAGCCTATGATCTGCCTCTCCAGAAGAGTTCCCCTTGCTGGACATGCATCATTGAATGTCCTGATGTTCTCCTACAGAATGCAGCAGCCTCCTGCCATGTTTTCAAATGATGAGAAGGGAATTATCAAAATTGCTTTGTTTTATGATAAATTACTTTATCACAATTGCTTGATTATTCAAAATAGTGTCAACTTTTGAGAGCATGTGTTCCAAAATTAAATTGTTTTGAATGGATCAAATATGTTATGGATCATAATTATGCATTGGATAATTTTCTTAGTTAAAAGTTATGTTTATTGCAAGCAATTACTGTATTTTTTTTAAGTGCTGTTAGATTTGGTGCCACTATAGGCAAATAAGTAGAGAAAAATACTTCCAAATATTTTTTTTCTCTTTCTCAGGGAATTTTTACGCTTGGGAAATCCTTTGAATTGCGGAGCCTGGGACAAAAAGTTGTTGAAACAGTACCGAGTGCACAAACCCAGCTCACTGAGTTTTGAACCAGAAATGAGAAGTAGGTGCTGAAGTGCTAAAAATGTGTGTAAATAATGTTTCACTCATGTCCCCCAATTGCATACCTATTTAAAATTTTTAGATAAGCATTCATAACAACCCAACTTTACCCCAGCTTTGTATGAATGTGAAATCATCAGAACAGTTGGACTGGAAAAGTTCTAAAACCAGAGGGGATGTAGTACTTATATTGAATATATATCCAGCAAAGATTATTACAGGTTTTTATTTTAGGAGGTGACTGTTAACTATGGTAGTAGTTATTTTTAAGTCTTGAGTAGGTCCTGCATTTGTAGTTACTTAGCATTATTTTTTCTCAGCTACTTTCATGTGCACACAACAAATCATTATATCTGTGTAATATGTCCCATGGGTTCAGTAAGGTGTCAGATAAAATAACTGCTCAATCTCCTATTATTATCCATGAGTTCTAGAGCTTGGGAATGGCTATTCATGTAGTATAGGAGAGTCTCAGTAAATTATAATACAAAGAAATTGTTGAAAAGTTTCCAAAGCACAAGATATTTATTTCTGTGTGTCAGCTTGGTCATTATATGGCTGGCTGTAACATATCATTAAAAATACCTTAGTTGAAATTTTTGAAATATTTAAAAGAAACTAGAAAGTGTCTTAGATGATACTGGATAAGCATTAAATCATGAAATAAATAAGCAAAATAAATTAACTGAATTTGTGTTATATTATCATGTTCAGTAGATTTTAAAAGAAGGGAGAAGAAGAGACATATATATAATTTGCATTAGAGTATTATCACCAGGAAAAACAAACAATGACAATGTGAGACTAGAAAGTTTTTAGCCTAGGAAAGAGAATGCAAAGCTCCCTGCTGAATACCACAAGTTATGTTAAATTGCCTAAGCTGAATTTACTTTCTGCTCACTAAGAGCTCTGAGACTGCATCTGAAAAAGCACAAAGCAGAATTTTCCCTGCTTGTTAAGTCAGGTAGCAGGAATGCATCTGAAGAGGAGCCTCTGCAAAAAGGACACCGTGCTGACATGAGATAATGGGGAGGGCCTCTTGAATTTACCACAAACTTTCCTTGGTGTGTTGTGCAAGATGCCCATCTTTCTGCCTTGGTTGAGCATTTTTATAATCAAAGCAATGCTGCCCACCTCATTATCTTATGAGAGGCTGAACTAGCTGACAATGTGTGGACAATTCAGCTATTCCACCAGACTTGAAAGGTCCAAATAAACAGCCTGAAAATGCCTCCCTTTTGCAGTGCTGTATTGCAATGCTATATTGTTTGTTGGCTTCTCCTGTAGATAGCATGGTCACCTCCATGGAAGGTCTGGGTCCTGACAGCGTCTTCGGCGCGCACGAGGACAGCCGCTATCGGATCAGCAAGAGCCTGCTCAAGCCAGCAGAAGGGAGCACAGTGCCCCTCACCAGAGTCAAGTGTTTGGTCTCCATGACAACCCCACATGATATCAGGCTTCACGGATCATCGGTGACCCCAGCGTTCATCGAGTTTGACACATCTCTGGAAGGGTTTGGGTAAGGTCCTGCCGTGCTCTCAAGTAGCGTGGGGCACAGTGCAGTATTTGCTTGCTTCCTGTTTTCCCAAAGGAATGCTTTTAAATTTTAATAGACTGTTTGCAAGTAAGGAACAAATGAACTCTTTAAAGAGGAGAAAGGAATGCTTCGAGTCACAAAATTTCCACTTTCTCATTCATTAATATCCTGATAAAAAATGCTTACTTGCCATGTGTGAAAGTGAAAAAAAGAAGTATGTGTCATTGATGGGACCCTCTCAGTTCTGGGTTTCACATCTCTTTTAAAACAAAGGAATGCCAGCATACCCTTGAAGGGTTGCTGAGATTTATGTATGACATTTGGATGGTGCAGGTATTCTGAGACCCACTTAAAATTGCTGAAAAACATGAAAATGTGAAATTGCATCAGAAATACAAATGAAGCAGAGAAGGCAGCTATGATGAGTTCAAAGAACTGAAAGAAATTTAGTAGTACTAGCTGGAGTCATAGCCTGGATATCATGCTTAGCTAATTTTTTTTCTTTTAGCATCACTTACTTGTTTTTCTCTCTCTAATTAAACACCTGCTGAGTGAAGCACTTTTTGAGGATCACGTAATATGATTTAACTATTCAGAAGATGAAAGCATGACACCATTCTCAACATCTGTTTAAGGAAAATGTTTGGTCTTTTTGGTTACAAAAATGGAACAGAAAAACTTGAATACTTGAGAGCTCTGCTGCTGTCTGCATTCTCTTTTCAGCTCTGTAAAGCAAGGATGCAGCCTCCATTTTCTATCTAGCCTTAATATCCAATACAGTCAGGGACAGACTTATTTTTTTAGTAAACAAGTGTTACTCTAATCTGTGTTGTACATCCTTCATAAGAGAGAAGAAAAGAAAATTGTCTGGACCTAAGAACTTGAAATAGGCTGGCAAAATGAATTTTCATTGTGTTTGCTTCAGGAGATTTGTGGGTACTGGTAACATGTCCAGAAGTAACTCACATTATGCAGTTGTGACTTCTTGTAATTTCAGCAAGTCATCTAAGAAGGCTTCTATAATAAACTAAAAAAAAAAATTAAGAACATTTTTCCTTATATTGATTTCCATTGTGTCCACAGCATCAGAGGCTCTTGTAAGGAGCCAACATAGCTAAGTTGGAGGAATATGATGTTAGCGTGAGAGCATAATTTCTTAAGATAGGAACATCATTGTCTCCAGTCTCCAGATCCTTTGACTATTTAGCTGATCCAGTCTCTTTAGAAAGTTCAGAACAACTCAAGGGCTGCTGCAAGATGCAGGTTCCCACAAGGGAACATCTTAGGCTATGGAGTCATGTGGGCATGACTCTATACCTTCACACCAAAGGCTTACACCGCCAAAGTTCTTTATGATAGAGATAATTGAGACTCACAATGAGCAGTCTTGAGAATTAATTCCTATTTTTCATTACCACATAAGTCACAAAGCGTGTGTGCATATGGTATATTTTCCTAAGCCATTTTTGTTTGTATTGAACTCCACTTACACTGACTTCCATAAACTCCAGTGTGTTACTGGTCTTGTGTTTAACAGCTGCCTGTTTTTGCCAAGTCTGGCTCCCCACAATGCACCTACAAACAATGCTGTTACTACAGGACTTGTTGATGGTGCCGTTGTGAGCGGAATTGGAACTGGTGAGTATCCAGTATAACTGATAACAAAGTGTGTTTGTATCTGATGTTTAGTTCTCTTAGACTTCTAAGAGAAGTGTCCAGCACCATACTTCTTGGTTAGCCATGAACTGATAGTATGGTGTTGGACACTGTGCGCCCACAATCAGGAACTTCTTGTGTCTTTTTTTTTTTAATGTGTTTCGGTTGCCCCCAAGACAATGAAAAGCAATATAAAATATAAATGTGTGATTGCTTTAAAATGCAAAGCTTAAAGTGGAAGGCTAAATTGTAATCAACCAACATGTATGAGTAATAAGACAGATGCATTAAGAAAAAGTTGAGGTCGTAGCGTGTAGAGCACATAGGAAATGTGGAGTGAATTGCAATGCTGTACTTGTGACTTTGTTCTGCTGAATCCTTGACTGCATTTATTACAAGTGTAGTTGCACACACCATCACAAAAGCCCCATCTAAATTGCTTGCCATCACTTTTACATGTTGTTGTGGATTTTTCACCCTACAGGAACCGGAATGCTTAATTAAAAGCTGTGGGATTAATTGAACATGGTCACTTAGTTAAAAAAGTTAAGTCTAAAAACTAAGGTGAAGGCTTACTGCACTAAGATAGAATTAGTGGGAGCATCCTGGGATATCAAGTGGAGTTAGATATATGTGGTAGAGAGATATTCCCTTAACAGAGGCCTCTTCAGCATCTGAGAGAACACAGCTAGTATTAGCTGAGCTGATATGAAAAAAGGAGCAGGATTGAGTAGGTATCCTAACTGCAGCTATGTAATGGGCTTCTTTTTATTTTTAGGTGAAAGGTTTTTCCCACCGCCATCTGGTTTAAGCTACTCAACTTGGTTTTGTATTGAACATTTTAGTACACCTCCCAATAACCATCCTGTGAGACTCCTCACTGTAGTGCGGCGTGCCAACTCCTCGGAGCAGCATTACGTCTGCCTTGCCATTGTCCTCTCGGCAAAAGACCGCTCACTGATTGTTTCAACTAAAGAAGAATTGCTTCAGAATTATGGTAAGAGTTGTGCCACATCATCAGCTAATGCTGGCAGTATTATAGGGATGCAACAGCAAGTTTTCTTTAAACCCACTATCCAGAAGAATTGTGTGCTGGAACTTTAATTACTGCTTCACCAGTTCCTGATTTTTTGACAATGGAAAAATGCAAACTGTAAACATTAATTTATGGGGCTTTTATAATTTCCAAAGAAGGTTTGATTTCTGTATATAAAAGAAAAATTTTTGCCAAAACCCCAGGTAATAAGTATTCAAGAGAGGGATTACATCATTGATTTTGAAAGGTTTTGCCTTTGATTTATATTGTGTCATTCATTTTAGACATCATCTTTTGAGGTCTTGATGTGTAAATTTTAAATGTCTTTGCTTTGAAGAAGTTTGGAAATAGTAAACTAATAGGTTGAAGGCTTTTTCAGTCTGGATAGTCCCAGTACTGGAGGGATTTTTGAAGGCAAGCAGTCATTCACTTCATTTTCTAATGCTGTGGTCAGTTGTCAGAAACAGTTTGTATCTCCATTCAGTATCTGTGACCAAAGGAGGAATTACAGGAGGTGTAGTGAAGATCTAAGTGAAGCTGGTGATACCAATAAATTTGCTAGAGAGAGCTATCAGTGCACTCAGGGGCTTGAGGATGAGCTGTCTCCAGCCTTGTCCTCCATCAGAGCCTCCAAAAGTGGTTGGTTCTGACAGGCTGTTGCACACTGAGTCTGTGGAGGAGCTGAGAGGAGCAGGGCAGCCTTCTGCGTGTGTTTCAGGCTTAGCTCTTCACCAACCAGCCCAAAGGGTTGTCAAAACCTGTTCCTGCTTCTGTTCTTTACTTATGAGTAGGCAGCACTAATAAAGAGTTTATACAGTTGTTGTTATTAAAAAAAACTCTCACAAACAACTAAGCGAACTGTTACCATGAAAGTAAGGAATAATCTGTAAGCAGACATTCACATCATTAACTGCAGCAGTCTCTCTTAGTAGAAGTCAAGTTCAAAACCTGAAACTTGAGAGTTGAAAACCCGTAGTGTAAAGTAGGAATTAAACCTCCTAAATTACAAAGATACTGACAGTACTTTTTCTCAGAGGACCAAATTCTTAGAGAATGAAGGAAGTTTATCTTCACACTAACTGCTTTAGCCTGCACTGAAGCTATAGTTCATATGTTTCTAGTTTAGTGAGCACCTATAATCAAACTCCCTGAAAGAGACTGGATTTGAAAAGGCTTTGTCAGAGAAGATGTGAACGTTTCTGACTATCAAGACTGTTTTTTACTTCAACCAGGACACTTTGCTTCACTCAAATGCTACCCTGTTGTGTCTAAATCATAGTTGGTGGTGTACTGTTGAGTGCTGAGCAGGTAGGGACCTGAAGAACTGAGACTGGAAGTGTTGTGCACAACACAGGGATTGGAAGTGCTGACAGTCTCTTGTAAGAGTAAATGGGATGATGGGGTGATTTAAGGACCCTTATTGAGAGCAAGAATTGTGATTAGAGATGTTTGGCTAAGAAAAAGAATTTGAGATTATTTTTTTTATCTGAATGTTAGTTCTAAATACTCTGCTTTTAACATTTTCCTTGTGCTGTTTCTAAAGAAATGAGTGTTCTCCCTGTGCAGGCAGCTGTTGTGGTAAGAGGATTAATGGTTTCTTTTCCTTCAGTATGAAAGAATGAAGAGAGATTTGAAAAGTTCATGGTTGAAACATTCCCTGGGTTTTGGGGAATTTTTTTTTCTTCTTTCTGTTGGGACAACTTTTAAGTAGAGTAAGGGTCATTTTTGTGATGCAAAAGTGGGAATAAAAAGTCTGGAGTATGGGTATCATTCTCTCCACAGTGTGAGAAAGGTGAAAAATAGCACTGTGGGTTTGGGGACACATCTGTTGGTTCTTGGTGACTGCTACTGTAGAAACTTCTTCAGGAAAACAACAAAAGATCTTTCTGTAACTTGCATGGCAGCAAGAGAAAGTAAAAACTTGAGCCAACTAGTAATTCCAGCTAAAATTCTAAAGGGAGGGGAGAAGGTGAGAGGTAAAAATACAATTGTCAAAAGTCTGAATATATCCTGAGATTTTTAAGCTCTTGTAACATTTCTGCTGGTGCCCACTAACTGGTGCTTTTCCTTTAGTTGATGACTTCAGTGAGGAATCATCGTTTTATGAAATTCTTCCCTGTTGTGCCCGTTTCCGCTGCGGTGACCTCATTGTGGAAGGCCAGTGGCATCACCTAGTTCTGGTCATGAGTAAAGGCATGCTGAAGAACAGCACAGCTGCACTCTACCTCGATGGACAGCTTGTTAACACTGTTAAGGTAAAATAAATCTTTCAATTCTCATTTTTACTGGTTTGAGTGATTTTTTTTCTCTGTGCAGTAAAAAAACCTTACAAGAAAAAAGTGCAAAATCAACCACCACCACCCCGTCCAAAAGGTGGTCACCCCCAACAGAATAGAAAAAACCCCAACCCAAGCAACAAAACAAAAAACAACAAGCAAACACCACATTTATTTGCAAAGATCAATACCTCATTGTTAGGTGGAAGAAACTGCAGAGAGCAGTGAAGAACACAGTGGACCTGTCCACTGAGCACAAAATATTCCCAAGCTGTAACAGATATCCAAACATCATTTGACAACTGGCAGGTGTGGGCTTTAAGATATAAAGCATAACCTCGTATGGGGTTTAAACTAGCTAATGTTACTATACTGCTGTAGGTAAAACAGCATGTTGACTTCCAGAGTTTACCTCCTAGTATTCCTTTTGCAAGAGGAGGACTACAGTATGTTGTTATGCTGACAGCTGTAATACATGAGTGTCTATCTGGCCATCTCTCTGGCTATGCATGACTACATTTAATAGCTACTAACAGAATTTTTACAATGTAAATGGACAAAAGCCTGTGAGGTTGTTATTGTCTTTATATATTAGCCAGGATCTTACTCGTTTATTTGTTTAACCATTTGAAAAGTCTTGCTGAATTTAGTTCATCACATTTGCACTTTAACTTGAAATGATGTAATTTCCAAAGGCTGGGTAAGGAGAAACAACACTACTTTGAGCACCATGTCTTTAGAATCAAGATACAGCTTTTTTAGGCCCAGAATTGTCATGTTCTTCTGTGTTTCCATACACATCTTCATCTTTTGATAGCCATTTTTGGTTTTCACATTTCCTTTGTGTTTAATGTTCAGTACAGTGTCAGAATACCCTCCGTTACATAGCAATCATTTAGTACCTCCCCTGGCTTGCAAAACGATTTTTGGACAAAATTTCTGATCTTGTCACGGTACCCTTGCTCCCTCACTAACTTGCCTGTGTTTTGTTCCCTCACAGCTGCACTACATCCACAGCAGCCCCAGTGGCTCTGGCTCTGCCAACCCCCCCGTGGTCAGCACCGTGTATGCCTACATCGGCACGCCGCCCGCGCAGCGCCAGCTCTCCTCCCTGGTGTGGCGCCTGGGCCCCACTCACTTCCTGGAGGAAGTGCTGCCTGCCCCAGGGGTCAGCACCATTTACGAGCTGGGACCGAATTACGTCGGGAGCTTCCAAGCGGTTTATGTTCCATGTAAGTACAGGTCAGGTGGCACCTGGTAACTTGGGCTGGCTGGGCTGGAGTTTTTGTGTGTGTACTGGCAGAAGAGGTGAGAGAGTATGCAGGAGCAGGGAGGAAAAGCTTGCTCTTCACAGGAAGATTAGTAGCTGCTGTTGAAGAGGATGATAGGAATCCAAATTCTTGTGCTGAGATATAGTAGAAGTGCTTGTATTCCTCACTTTGGTTTTAAACCAGTTAGAAAAGTCATTATTCATACTGCATGCAATATTTATCTGTAGAAAGTGAAATCAGAAAGGATACAAAATTTTAAAGATATGGTTATATATTCTCTTGGAATCTTGTGTCTCTCATACCATTCCAAGGCAGCTTTCCTATCAAACTGTAATAAAAAACCAGTTGTCACAGGCAAAGATGCAGATTTACCAAATGCTTCTCTGGCTTTTGATTGCTTTGTTTTCCTTCAGAAGAGAAGGGAAGTTTACAGCCTTTAGGCTGGACAGTATCACATCTCAGCTATTTGCAAAATCTTTTTTTTATACCTATTCTGCACTATAAGTTGCTTAAGGTTTTACTGTTCAAATTAAAAGAAAAACAACACCATTAATGAAGGGAACTTCTGTTTTGTCTTTAAGGTAAAGATTCGAAGTCTGAAGGAATCAATCCATCACCAGTATCTTTGGTACCAGAAGAAAAGGTCTCCTTTGGTCTCTATGCACTGTCAGTTTCTTCATTTACAGTGGCAAAAATAAGGAAAGTTTACAACAAGTTGGATAGTAAAGCTATTGCCAAACAGGTATGTTGGGAAGTCAGTCAGTAAATGTGTATGGCGTTTTCCTTTCTTTTAATTTGGTTCAAGACAATTTGCTCGATGCAGCCAGGAACAATCTAGTCCAATCCCCCTCCTGTGGGCAAGGATACCTTTCACTGTGTCAGGTTGCTCAAAGTGCATTCCAACCTGACCTTGAATGCTTCCAGGAACTGAGAACTCACAGCTTCTCTAGGCACTAGATGGCCAGTCTTGGGGCTTTCTATGATGGGGTGACTGCATCAGTGGACAAGGGAAGGGTTACAGATGTGGTTTATCTGCACTGCTGTAAAGCTTTTGACATAGTCCCCCACTACATCTTTCTCTCTAAATTGGAGAAGTATGGATTCAGTTGGTGGGCTGTTAAGATGTATGAGAAAGTGGTTGGACAGTTGCATGCACTGGATAATGGTCAGTGGCTCAGAATCCCAATGGAAATTGGTGACAAGTGCTGTCCCTCAGAAGCCCATGTGGGGGCCAGTATTATTGAATACCTTTATTAATGACAGAGAGGGATCAAGTGCACCCTCAGCACGTTCACTGATGAAACTGAGTGGTGCTATTGACACACTTCAAGAACAGGATTCCATCCAGTGGGATCTGGATGAGTTCCAGGACTGGGTGGGCTCATAGAGAAGCAAGCCAATTGCGGAAGCTCATGAGGTTTAACAACACCGAGTACAAGGTGCTGCACCTGGGTCAGGGCAATCCCTGGTATCAATCCAGGCTGGGGATGAGCAGATTGAGGGCAGTCCTGCTGAGAAGAACTTGGAAGAAGGGGGGTTGGGCATGACCCAGCACTGTGCATTCACAGCCCAGAAGGCCAGACATGTCCTGGGCTGCATCCAAAGCATCATGGGCAGCAGGTGAGGGAGGGGATTCTTCCCTTCTGCTCTGGTGAGACCTTGTCTGCAGTGCTGCATCCAGCTCTGGGGTCCCCAGCACAAGAGAGACGTGGACCTGTTGGAGTGAGTCCAGGGAAGACCACCAAGATGATCAGAGGGATGGAGCATCTCTCCTGAGAGGAAAGGCTTAATCTGGGTTTGTTTTATGTTATTCCTGGTCACAGTAGGAAAATTTGTAAGTTATGGATTTTGGACTTGCATAAAAATAACCTCTTCCCTTCAACTCCTGCTGGTTTTTTCTTGTTTTCTTCAGCTGGCAATTTCTTCTCATGAAAATGCCACACCTGTGAAGCTGCTACATAACTCAGCAGGACATTTGAATGGACCAGCACGCTCCATTGGTGCAGCTTTGATAGGATATTTGGGTGAGTTGAGCATTTAAGAATTATTATGCTTTAAAGTTATTAATTACTTGTCAGTAAGAGCTTAGGTCTAGAAAATAAATCACGTGATTGATGAATGTTAATGGTGCATTGTATTTACTGAACATTTTTATGTTTTATGGATATATTATCTTTTTTGCTCACATGGGATACTTGTTTCAGTTTATGATTCATTAATATTAAAATATATTCAATTACTTTACCTTAGGTCATAAACTATTGTTATATATTTCCTTCACTTTCTCTTCGAAGGTGTCATAATTCTTCTAGTAACCCTCTTTTTATATTTCAAGTAATGCTAAAATGAAAAATGCTTTCATATTTTCACAATTATTTCTTGCAAAAATTTGATTTGAATGTATTTTAATTAATTCTCTCTGTGCTCAGGAGTAAGAACATTTGTCCCCAAACCTGTTGCCACTACACTACAGTACATTGGTGGGGCTGCTGCTATTTTGGGACTTGTAGCCATGGCATCAGATGTGGAAGGGTTGTATGCAGCTGTGAAAGCCTTGGTCTGTGTGGTAAAGAGCAATCCACTGGCCAGCAAAGAGATGGAAAGAATCAAAGGTTATCAGGTATGTAAGAAATGTCTTAAAACAGACTAGGCTGATTGCATTGAATTTCACTGCTCGTCATCACAGTTCCCATGGAAATCTCTTGTTGTGTTGTAACCCAAGTTTCTCTTTAAATGTTTCTTGAGGTCTTTGTTAATTAGCATAGATGAATTATTTACAATGTATTTTAAAGGAGAGGGTGAAAAGTTTTTTGCTAAGCCGTTGTGCAAATTTAGCTGCATTGCTGAAACTGAGCCTTCAGTAACATCACGAAGAGCACAACTGTTGCACTTAAATGAGTCTTTTCTTGTGATTTTGAACCCATCCCTGGAAGCCCGGGAGCTTGTGTCTCTGATGTGCCAGCAAGAGAGAGGATAAGGATACATTAAAAAACCCAAACAAGTGAACTCCTAGAAGCATCCTTTTAAGGAGACTGCATGGATTTTGTAGTTAGTGATGCTGGTTCCTTTCAAGCTGAAGATATTAATTCTCCACTGGGATGGGGGAAAGGCAATCCTTATGCAGAAGGATTGGTTGACTGATTCAAAGAGGTCTTCACATGAGCAGTGTGTTTTATGTTTCTCAAGGAGGTTGCTTTACTGAAATGGAAAGTTCTGTGGTTTGGGCTGTGTATTTAGAAACCTTGAAATGCTAGTCCCTGGTGCAGTTACATCAAAACGTATCGTTCCAAAGAGCCTGGTGCAGACCTTGGCTTACCGTGAGCAAACAAGTCTAGACAGTGTCCTTCTTGTATCATGAGTAGTCAGTGGATCGTCACAAATGACCTTACATTCCACTTGTATTGAGATCAGCAAATAGTGTGGTTTGAGGGAGATTCCCAGAAATCTGTGTTTGTTTAGTGTTTCAATGAGGATGGTAAAGCTGAACAGGCCAGGATGTTGAGTGTTTAAACAAGTTTGCTTCAGAAGAAAAGAGACTATAACAGCAAATCTGGCAAATGGTTCTTTCCATGCCCAGGTTATAAGTTAGAGCAGAAGTGAGGACTGCAGTCATGCCTAGGGGAACAAAGCATAGCAAGGAAAAAAGAGGCTTATTCATATTTATGTTAGTTTTTTTCAGTGCCAGAATACCTCTCATTTGGGCATGCAGTGCTCTAGGCCTGCTCCATTTGTCTGCCATGTCCATGATTGCTGTCCAGGAACATAACTGCTTAAGGATGTGCTGTCATTGACTGACTGCCAGGGAGCTGAGAGCAGTGTGTGTGTCCCTAATCCTCAGGGCCTAGATGCTATCTGTGGTGTAAACAGACGTTTTATGAGCTAGAGAGTGTCCTGGATATGCCACTTTTGTAATGAACTGCAATGCCACTTTCAAACTCTTTCTTCAAAGAGTATCAACCAGCAGACATACGTTAAAGGCCTTCTCAAAAGGGGCACAGGCATTTCATCTCTCCTCCAGCATGCTTAGACAACATTGCTGTGTGCTCACAGGATTAATTCCTTTTCTGTTTACTTGTTTAAGCTGCTGGCAATGTTGTTAAAGAAGAAACGGTCTCTTCTGAACAGCCACATTCTCCACCTGACCTTTTCCTTGGTGGGAACTGTTGACAGCGGACACGAGACATCCATTATCCCAAATTCTGCTGCCTTCCAGGACCTGCTCTGTGATTTTGAAGTATGTAGAGCTGCACAGAAGAGTGATTATTTTGCTGGATAGTGATTAAGTCTAGTGTACCTCAAATACTCAACAGTAGCAAATTAGGCTGTTATACTGAGAACTTCCTATTTCTTATATAGTACAGTGAAGCAGGTGAGCAGCAAGATTATTGGTAACTTTTCCTGCTGAAATGGCTTGAATCACTGCACAAACGATGGGTGCCACAGGTGTTTCTTTCTGCTTTTTGTTGTTTTAGAAGTCAACATTCTGTAGTTTTCTGTTCCTCAGTTTCTTTTCACCTATGTGTTCTACTGCAGTACATATATCAAGGCATGAAAAGTGCCCTGAAAACAAAAGTAGAAGGTAAACTTTCAACATAGCGCATGGAAATCACTTTATCGTACATCTCCTGCAAGGTTATTAGTAAGGGAGTTAAAATTCTGTTTGCATAACCTATGAAATACTTAAATGTTGTGTTAGAGTAAGGAAAGTAGCAAATTTCAGAGGGAAATGCTAATGCAGTAGAAGCTGATAAAAGATTCCCAGAATTTACCTTTTGGTATGTGCTCCTTTGGCATTATCTGCACCTGACATAAAACTGACTAAAATAATTCTGACTCATGTACATTAAAGTAAGTAATGTACCACTGCCACTGCTAAGCCAGCTATAAGTTGCTGACTTAATATTGCAAGTCAGTTTTGCACAAATGACTTAATAGACTTAACCATTTCCTTTTTTAAGATGTCTGTTTGAGTACTTCAAAGCACTCCTGGAAACCTTATTTAAGAAGAAAGTCTGAGATTTAGACTATTGTTTTTTCAGTTTTTTTATTGTTGTTTTAATTATTTACTTTATTCAGAAATCAGTGACCCAAACATTTCACTTAGTTTAGATAAATTAGATGTTCTTACTCATGCAGAACAGGGAAATTAAAATATTTGTTCTCATCATTTTAAATTATAAGATTAGGAGAAAAGCAAAAACTAGAAAGCTTTTCATTTAAGCCGGTTTTATACACCAGAGCACAAATATTAATTGTGCTTTGTTCAGTAGCAAATCAGTTCTAAGATTTGCAGCTGTAACTGTGAGCTTTCTGGCTTTTGTGTCTTCTATTACTTCTATTGATTGAACAATTGATACTTTGGGGGTATTGGTAAAGAATCTAAATAACTTAAATGCAGGCAATGCTGGGTAAAAAATAAAATCAGGGAAGACCTTGAGTTTAATCTTGGAGGAAGGTAGTAAGTTAATTTTATGAAGACATAAACCTTCACCTAAACGAAATAAATTTAGCACAGCCTTGTAAATCCCAATAGCTCCTTTGGAGTCATTGCACTTTCTGTTTAAAGTTTGTGCAAAAAGACAAGGGTGTGTCACCTTTTGTCTAGATCCCTTTATAAGATCCCTTTATAAGTTTTCAGCGTGGTACCCTTACAGAGAATATTTTTTGAATTGATGTGTGGTTTGTCATGCCCAGGTAAACAATCATGTATATGAATGATTTTAATATCTTCATTACCTTTGATTTATTAATGTTGTTTTTAACCTACAAGTCAATTTGTGTACAAAAAAATACTGGTTTTTCTGTGTTTCAGGTCTGGCTTCATGCACCCTACGAGCTTCATCTGTCATTATTTGAGCACTTCATTGAACTCCTCACTGAGTCAAGGTATGAACTGATGAAAGCCTAGTAATGGGATTTACAGGATTAGATGATATTTAGAGGATACTCCAATTTTAAATGGCCATCTCATTTCTTTTCTTCTTCCAGTGAAGCAGCAAAGAATGCAAAGTTAATGAGGGAATTCCAGCTCATCCCAAGACTGCTGCTGACTCTTCGAGACATGTCCCTGTCCCAGCCCACTATTGCTGCGATTAGCAATGTGCTGAGCTTTCTGCTTCAGGGCTTCCCCAGCAGCTATGACCTACTCAGGTAGCCCACCTGGATAATTTTGTCTTTCTTGGTTCTGCTACCTTGGTCAAAAGTACTTCATGGTCATACTGCTGAGGAGTATGTGACATGGAATGCTCATGTACTGATTTTTTTTTTCCTCTATGAGCTAGATTGAACTAGACATTAGCAATATATTGAAGCCTTGATTTGCATATGATTTTCAGTTTGTATCTGACCAAGCATGATTGAATGGTCAAACTGGTTTAATGTTGTGCTGGTGAAAAGTAAAGTTGCTGAGCAGCCCCTTTTGTTCATGTAAAGCACTAAGCATTCCTCCTGAATACCATTGAATATTATTTGACATGGGCTAAGAAGATAATTCTGGTTAAAATGCAGTTTTGATTACTATCTTGAATGTAAAGTTTAGTTCCAGATTTTTTCTTAATCATCACTGTATAAAAAGGTATTTAAGGATGTCAGATATAGTGCTACTAATTCTGACTGATGAAAATTACACTGGTTACTGCAATTCATATGTACAGGAGTATTTGAAATGCTTTAAGAATAGTTTAACTCCTTGATAACTTGATTTTTTTTTATCTCTTATTTCATTATAATGGAAATGGATAAAATATTGTGGGGTTTAGGAGCTCTTTGCATATGCATAGTCATGTTTTCAGCTCCTTACTTTTAGGTACAATTAAAGGTATCAGAAGCCTCAACATGAGTATCTTACCTGTCTTTGTTTTAATTATACAGGGAAAAAAAATTACTCAAGAATAAAACTATTGATTTTATGCTTAAATTGTTACAGAACAGATTGTAGACCAGTGTTCTCTGCTCTCCTTCCTGGAAATAAAGAATGAAAAATGTTGCATAACTTGGGAAAAGTTGCACTAGCTAGGGGCCATTTCAGGTTAGCTGCAGAGGAAAGAGAAATATATTGCATCTCCTTTCTTGGAGTGGTACATCAGTGTCTTGTCATGGAAAACCATGACCCTGTGTTACATAACCTCAAGCTATAGGCATAAACGTTCTTCCAGAGTTGAGTAACCACTGTTTTGATCTAATAACTGTTCAGCTGTAAGGAGTTGAAAATAATGTTTTGCTCTCCTTTAACTTGAGGTGTTCCTTTTACTAGGACTCAGCGGTATCTCCCAGTTCCCTTTCCTGAATCCTAGCATTTTCAGGGTTCCTTACCTGCAGACTTGTCTGCAAGTATTCCATTAATTACTACAAATTAATTTGTGTTTTGGGTAGTAACTTTAAATGAAGACCATTTATATCAATCTTCATATGTGAGGAAGCTGACATTTTTGGGTATCTCCGGGTTGCTAGTGTCATGGTTTTGTATTTAAGGTGAATTATTGATAGATGAGAGTGCATCTGTCATATCAATGAGTGATGTTTTTTCTGTATACATCAAGGTTTGGACAGTTCATCTCTTCCACTTTACCTACGTTTGCAGTCTGTGAGAAATTTGTGGTCATGGAAATAAACAATGAAGAAAAGCTTGATAGTGGTAAGTGTTGGCAGTACTTAGAAGCAGTATACTAAAATACATTATAGTCTCTTCTGAGCTTGAATACAAAAAAAATGTATAAATAGTGTCATGAACAATCTTACAATATTGTTATAACCTGGCTGCCAGTTAGTGGGGCTTTAGTTTTCAGTATTGAGTGCAAAGCAGAGCAACACACTTTTTTTTTGCTTCCTTCATTTAACACTGTATGGTTTTGTTCTCTTTCCTCCACTTGCTCCCTCTAATCAGCTGTGTATCTCTGCTTCTTTGTGGAAAAAGGAAAAACAAAACCAAACAACTGGTTGCTAGGTGCGTCAGCCCTCCAGGTGTGAAAGAAGTGAAAGAATTAGCTAGGACTGCCTAGTAACCTTTTTGTAGGCAATAAAACCAAATGTTACCATCCTTCAATAGTTCTTACATTGAACCGATTTGAGACCATTTCTACCCTTATTTACCTTGTGCAATTGCATTTTCAATCTGTCTCCCTGAACAGAAATGTTTTAGTCCCACAGTGGATGTCAGCCAAATAAATAGAAGGATTATCCAAAGAACCTCTGTTTCTACATCTCTTGGGAATATACTGGTGCAGAGGGACAAGTGAGAGAGATAGTTCTTTTTTTAGTTATATTGGTCTGGTGTCACAAACAGTTATATTGGTCTGGTGTCACAAAAAACAGGGTTTGGGCAGTCTGCACGTTCTGGAGAGGGACTTTGCACAAGAGCATGTAATGATAGGGTGATGGAGAATGGCTTCAAACTGAAAGAGAGTTGCTTAAGGTTGGATATATGGAAGAAATTCCTTACTGTGACGGTGGTGAGGGGGTGGTGAGGCACTGGAACAGGTTGCTCAGAGAAGGTGTGGATGCCCCATCCCTGGATGTGCTCAAGGCTGGTTTGGATGAGGCTCTGAGCAAACAGAGGAAGTCCAGTGGAAGGTGTCCCTGCCCATGACAGGGGGGTAGGAACTCAGTGGTCTTCAAGGTTCCTTCCAGCCCAAACCATTCCATGGTCCAGTGGGATTCATCATTATCTTCCTGTGCCTCACCTGTTCATTTTGAATAGTTTTGGTTTTGTGGTCTCAAAGATGATTAAATTTGAGCTTTTTAGTGAAAAAGAGGGTATTGGGTATTGGAGAGAGATCCAGATTGGTCTTCCCACTACAGGCCATGAGTTTCGTTTCAGTTTTTTTCCCCATGCTAACAGCAGCCTGAACTGGTTTTTGCCTACACAGGGGATTGAAGAACTTTGGGGAGAAATTCAGGGTGTGGCAGAAATGAAAAGAGAAGCTATTGAGGCAAAAAGCATGAGATTTTTAGGCTAGCGGAGTTCACCACTTTTGTTGGATTTCTGCCATAGAAGATCCTTTGTGTCTGTATCTTGTGCACAAAACCTGGGTCCAGAAATTTTCTATTTATCTGTCTTCATTTTTGCATATGTTACCTCAAGCTGTGCTGCCTTTTTTTTTTTTTTTAATAATGTAAAAGCAGGGTCCTCCTTTGACAGCATAAGCTACAGGAAGAGGGATTTGCAAAATAGCTGTAAAGTTAGTCCTGAGCTGCATGGATTGCCTTGGTTGCAGTAAATGTGTTTTTCAACTGATGATGAGCTTGGGGATGTGTTGAAAGAAAAGGAGACTAATTTTTCTCTCTCTTTCTTAGACTTGGAGAGATTTGCGAGGTATCAGGGTCGTTTCCTTACAATTTCAACATCCTCTCAAACCACTCTGCTTTCAAAATGCAAAATGTTTATTTAATTACCATGTTTTGCAGTTTTGAGAGAAGGGAGGGATGGGAAGGAAGGGTGACAGATAGTGACCACCTCAGTTCAGATTGTCTGAGAAGCTATGATTCTCTTTTACCTGTTCTTCCTGTTCTACAAGCTGCCCAAAGTCTGTGGGACAGTGATAAGGAGGCACCAGACATTTCTCAGCACCATATTACAGTCTGCTTGCACTTTAGGACAGCTTCCTTGGAGACTGAGTGGGGGGGTCAGGTTGTATTTGCTTATGTATGGAATTTATGAATAGCCTTTAAAATGCCCAAGTTCCAAAATCCTGATTTTGCCTCCTTTTTTTTTTTTTGGTTTTATTCAATATTTAGGTACAGAGGATGATTTTGGAGGACTTGTTTCAGCTAATCTTATTCTACTGCGGAACAGGCTTTTAGATATCCTTCTGAAACTTCTATATACATCTAAAGAAAAGACAACTGTTAATTTGCAGTAAGTACATAAAAACCCTTGAAGCAGAGAAAGGATATAATATTTTATTTCAAGGGGAAGAATTACACAGCTGCCCTTCAAATCGCTAGTTGAATTCCATCATTTTATAGGAAATGTTGAATGATTTATGCAAATGTCACTGAACTACTTTTGGGTATGCTAGTAGAAATGGGATACATTATTAATTTTGTTGTTTTCTCTCAACTCCATGTGTGGCTATAGAAAAATAAAATCTGTCCAAGAGAAAACTTTTGATTTTAGAGAAGTGGGATAGTCAGCTTCTCATTTGGCTGAGATCCAGAGGCTTCAGTAGGGGTTATCATTAAGATCATTGACCCTAGAATGCCCCTTTAAATTGCAAAAAACACATTCAAATGTTCCGAAGTAACTTTTCCCATAATAAAAACAAAGAAAGAAACAATCTTCCTTCATTTTTTAATACCAGTTCATTAAGAAGTCATGTGAAAACTTCTTGTTCAAAAAGATGATTTCAGTTCAGAGTTCCATATTTGTTATCAAAAGCAGCTATTGGAGAAATCTCATGCAATGGAATTAGTCCCAGGAGGTGTATTTAGTCCCGCCTTTCTTCTAAACAAATGCACATTACCTGTTTCATATAAAGAGTTGATAAGTGGTATTACTTGTTCATAGCAAACTTAACTAAGAATTTGCTCTTAAGGTTTTCCCTGCAGTGGAGGACTTGGTTTTTGCTATTGCTAGTAGAAAACTAAATGCTTAAAATGTGACTTTTATTTTTCCCTTCACTTAGGGCTTGTGAAGAACTGGTCAAGACACTGGGTTTTGATTGGATTATGATGTTTATGGAAGAACATCTTCATTCCACCACAGTCACGGCAGCCATGCGAATTCTCGTGGTCCTGTTGAGCAATCAGTCCATCCTTATTAAGTTTAAGGAAGGTCTCAGTGGTGGAGGGTGGCTGGATCAGACTGATTCTGTCCTGACCAATAAGATTGGCACTGTGTTAGGTAGGCATCTCAGCCCCTCAGGGCTCAGGGGTTGCTGGGAGCGCCTGTGCTGGGGAGTTGAACTCTGGGTTATTGTGGGGGTGCTGTCTGGCTGAGGCCTTTCTGTTACTCTTGTCTGTGCTGCCATCAGATGCTTCTGCACTTCATTTTCTTACTAGCAAGAATTAGGATTTCCTAGGCAAAAGGGAGTGGTTTTACAAAGCTACCTATAGCTGACATGACACAGATGTCATTGTAGTTCAGTTTTGGTGCCTCATGTGTAGCTAATTGGTTTTTTTGTCTCACCATTAGGGTAAGGTTAAGTGTGTCCCGTGGGCAGGGATGGCTGAGCTACTTGCAAAGGAAGTGTAGAGCAGCACTTTATGCACCCAGCTAATAAAGATGCAGTAAAATTTGCTTGTTTGATTATTTTTAATAGTTAATTGTGCAGCATTATATCTGAGCTGCTTTGACTAGTGAGTGCTGTGTCCATCAGATTTACCAGTTTGAATTTTTGCTGTCTTGGAAATTTCTGTGTTCACAGTATAATCTCAGCATTTCTTTTCCTTTTCCTCACCGCATTCTTGTGTACACAAGCACACTTTCTAGTAAAGGCTTTTTTATCAGGGTCTTAAATCTTCTGTTAGCCAGGTTATCAGACCTCTCAGTTTCTCCTTGTGACCTAGAATTGTGTATAAGATTTTAGTGCTACAGAGCCCATTTTGAGCATCTCTGAGCTGTCTGAAATGTATCTCCAAATGTTTGAAATAACGTTTGTCAGCTCTTTATAGAGAGGTGTAGTGGCAATTTCCCACCAACCTGGTTTTCTTTTTTCCAGTCAAAATAAAATAGTGCTTTTCAGATGAATGTCTATTCAGGCTCTGGTGCAAACTCATTGACATTAAATGAGGGTCTTTCATAAGCCTCAGTAGCCTTTAGATCAGAGCAGTGGTATCAATAGTACTTCATTGCTGTAAATAGCTGTTCAAGGAGCCACCTGTCTGTGTTGCAGCAGTACATGATCTGTTACTGCACTAAAAGTTTTTCTGAATTGGTTTACTGTAAGGAAGTAATTGAAGTCTTGTTGCAGTGATCTTCCTTCATGAAGAGGGCTCTTCCTGAAATGAAAATACAAAAACATAAAAAATTGTCTTTCTGCTTTGTATCCTTGATAGATTTCAAATATAGTATCTTGTTATTTTTTGCTTAAAGAAAACTCTTTTTACTGTTTCCCACAATATATCCCTCAGGATATTCAGCTACGAGTATAGGATGGTTCTTTGCATTGCCATGAATTAGGAGGATTAAGGAAACTGGTATTTCAGAACCTGTAAAACCCATGCAAATATTTTATTGTTAAAATAAAAAGCATCTGTTGTTTGGGTCATTCTGATTAAGGCTCTGTATTTTATTTAAGAAACAATTTTGCACATGCATTTCCTCTTTCTAAGTAAGATTTTGATTTACAATTACATTTGAAAGCATTTTTCAAGTTCCCTTTTTTTCCTATTATACTATCACTTTAATTGAATCCAAGTTAGGCTGTGGTGAAAAAGATATTTTTAAACTTGAGTCTCATAACCTGATAGTGACAGATAATCTAATTTTTGTATGCTGTGTTTTTTAAGAAATCATAACATACTGGCTCCAAGATTTCTCATGAAACCAAGTATGATGAATTTTGTTGAAGGTTATTGATAGAATTTCTGCAGCTGTGTAGCACAGATTTCATTAATTTGATTCCTGATAGAGGTTTTCTGTTTAAAAAGTCAGTTTCTGGTGGAAAGCGTGTCTGTATTTGAGCCTCAGAAAAACCATCTTGACCACTGGCAGTGTCAGACCAATGGCTTATAATGCTGATGTGGAGACTGACCTGTCTTCCTGCCTCTTTCCTTGCTTGAAAATAAGTGCTTTTGCCACCCAGTGTATTTTTTTTTCCCTTTAAGTAGGAGGTTGAAATACATAGGTAGAAGCATGGTCGCAAAAAGTGATTCTGGCAGCACTTAAATAAAATAAGACTGTTTAAGGCTTACTACCAGCTGATTAATCATTAACAAAATATCTGAAACAAGATGCCTTTGAGACTTCTCTGGACACAAATTAGCTGCCCGTTGACTTAAATGCACCATGGATTGCTGCTTCATTATATAAATATGTAACTGAGATTAAGGTGATATTTCACTCTCAGCCAGCAAAATACCTATTTTCAGAAACCTGGGTGTTTTAAAAGTCAGAAGTTATGGTCACAGCCAGAAAATGGATGTGTGTGTAAGCAGTTATATTAAGCAGTCTGTATGGAACAGCGTCATCTATATGGTAATGGAAAGCAGTAATTTCCTTTATTTTTTAATTGTTTAAAAAAAATGAGACATCTGAAGCAGAATGGTGTCATGTGTGATAGTCTGTATTCGCATGTTTGTTTTGTCCAGTATTAGTTTCTGAGGAGGTTCCCTTTTAATGTCACCAGATGAGCAAGAAGGGTCCTCACAGGTAATTCCCTCTTAATGTTGCCTTTGTGCCTTGTTTTCTCTCCCAGGGTTCAATGTTGGCCGGAGTGCTGGTGGCAGATCGACAGTGCGGGAGATTAACCGGGATGCTTGTCACTTCCCAGGCTTCCCCGTTCTGCAGTCCCTTCTCCCAAAGCACACTAATGTGCCTGCACTCTATTTCCTCCTCATGGCCCTTTTCCTGCAGCAGCCAGTCACTGAACTGCCTGAAAACCTGCAGGTCAGTGCACCTGTCATCAGCAGCCAGTGTAATCAGGGTGCCAAGGTAGGGATTATCCAGTAAGATGTGAATGCAATTCTGTCTGTCGTGAAAGAAAATAATGAATTAACCAGGCCCTTTCTTTCTCTGCAGCTGGCTCACAGTCATGATGCGGTGTTTAGTGCTAAGCCCTTTGGGTTGGGAGTATGGAGAAGCCAGCCTGCTATGGCTTAGCTGTCACTGGTGTCACTCTGGTCCATTTTGGGGTCAAATGAGAAGTAGATCCCTAGTTCTATCTGGCATGCTGTGGGCATTGAAGGGAACATAATCTTTTGTGTACTTGCTTTGGTTGTGACGTGGGTTTTTTGTGGTTTTTTGTTTAAGAAGTGGGCAGTTGCTATGTTAAAGAGAGTTCACAGGTTGCAAGCAGAACAAGGTTGCTTTTATTTCAGAAAGTCTCTGTGGTTTTATAGGGAGACAACTCAGTTGTTGCTGAAAAATGTTGATTGTTCTTATTTTGAACAGGTTATTTTGGGCTTTTTTGAAGTGAGTAGATACTATGTGACGTACAACAGTTCTAGGAAACTCCAGGGTAGTGCTTTATGAAGAAAAGCCACACTCTCCATTCTAGATAGACGGGGTGCCTATTTAGAATGGGTGCAGTGCTGACATTATTTATCAGTGAGAACTGAAAAGTAAAACTTCAAACCAGAAGGTGCCTGCCTTCTTTCTCAAGAGGAATACTTGACACACATTCAGCACTCTGCTATCATGAGGTAGAGGCATGAAACTCACTCCTCTGCCTACAGCATTGAAGTATGACACTGTTAAACCAAAGCTAAATTCAACTACTTAGTAGCACCCTTAATGCTAGACGTGGACACTTGGTTCCTTTTTATTTTTAATTAATTTAAATATTTAGACTTGCTGGAAAATACAACTTGATTTGTTAGTGTTGTTCTTTTTTTTTCTATGGAATACCATGTGGGTTTTACTGCTAGATGTGAGTCAACTAAGTAGATTGTACGGCACATGTGCTGACAATTCTTTTGTTTTAAAACAATTGCATACTTTGAGAAGTGAGAAGATGAGAATTGCAGTTTCATTAGCTCATGGTTAAAAGAAATTTTCTTCAGTGACATGTGACCTTCATACGACATTTGGTGATAAAGTTTGGAGGATGTAAACCAATTTTTTATCTACTGCAAAATGAGTATATTGTATCCGTAATAAAAAGCAGTATACAATTGCCCAGGAGAAAAGGATCATTTCTTGTCTTCTCTTTCACTTCTTGCAGTTTGATTTAGACTCAATTTGGACATTCATATTTGGAGTTCCTGCCTCCTGTGGCACTGTTACCTCCTCAATACACAGTGTTTGCACAGAAGCTGCCTTCTTGTTACTGGGAATGCTGAGGAGTATGCTGAATTCTGTAAGCATTGGAAATTTTGCTTGTATTTCAGTATACCGTGTTGTTCAAGTTTTCCACATGGTTAAAAAGCCAAATTAGAAAGGTCGAGGTTTTGTTAGTATCATGATAAAATTGGCTGTGAGTTAGTCTTGTAATACTTGGGTGGAAAGTGTAATTTTCTTGGGTTTTTCTATGTTACTTTTTTCCCTGTATCTGTAGAAATATTAGTAGCCACAAAATTATCACTGTTTTTCTGCAAAAAGGCTGAGCTTTCTGTTTAGCTGCAGTTGAAATGTAACAAGAAAGCAGAAGGATAGAATGTCCTTGTCAGAGATAATTCAGTTTCTTTCCCGATTAACATCATGGGAGAATGTTTGAGACTCTGTATCCCATCTGCTCAGAGCTTTGTGAGTTGCAGATTTTGTTCATGCACCTTCCCCATGCAGAGAAGTCCCTGACTATGAATAGCCCCATGCCAGAAGAAATTAATTTACTGCCAGAAAAATGTGTCATCTTCTCATCTTTGAATCTAATGTCAAGAGTAGGGCAAGTTGGTTTCTCAGGGGGAAAATTATGCATTTCCTTGAAGCCAGAATGTGTTATCTGCTGAAAATTGCCTCCTGAAGTGCTTGAAAAGCAGCACCGGTTTGGTTGTCATCTGTTGGATCATCATGTGTATGTGATATGCTTTATTGCTTGCATGTTTCTCCCAAGGTAACATGTCCAGAAGCATCTTCTGGACAAGTGTACCTGCTGCAGTACCCATTCCTGTTGTCACATGTTCTGTCTCTCTGCTGGTGACCAATCATTGTGTTTGGTCCTCACCTGTTTGGATACACTTCAGACATGCTCAGAGACATGTGCTGTGTCTTGTGTGCTGACACCAGGCATGTTCAACTGTGCCATCACATTTTGCATTGGCTTCAGTCTGGTCATGTTTGCCAATATTTCTGTGTCATTACATGGCAGGGCACACATTTTAGCTTATGGTCAATGATGTGCTGTAAAATGCGGTTGGTCTCCTGTTTGAGATGTGCTTGAAAGTGTGCTCTTCCTTTCTGAAGCAAGTGTTCAAGTGCTGCAGTCTGTGCTAATCTGGTGTTTGTTTCTCAACCCAGCCCTGGCAGTCAGAGGAAGAAGGCTCTTGGCTTCGGGAATATCCAGTGACCCTGATGCAGTTCTTTCGGTATTTGTATCACAATGTACCTGACCTCATTTCCCTGTGGATGAGTCCAGAGTTCCTGTGTGCGCTGGCAGCAACAGTGTTTCCTTTCAACATCCGACCATACTCTGAGATGGTAGGAAGTCCAGCTGCTTGCCTTTTTTATTTTTCACATGAGTGTTACTTTTGAGGATTTATCAATTACCAGTCATACCATGAAAAAGCTCTACTCACTTGCACAAGAGGTCATCATCAGGGCTGAGCTGGATGTTTGTACTTGGATTGTGGATCTGAGAGAAGAGTGTGTTAAACTGCAGGGCAGTTGTTGTGCAGGGACATCAGAGGCAGCATTTTAGGGGCAATAAACAGTTTGCTTGTTTTCTAGTGGACATCGTTTTCAATTGTATGAAAAATGCTAGCTCAAATTTACACAAGCAAAAGACTGTCAGCCCTCTGCTCTGGAGGATGTGATGAAACCTAAAACCTCTTTTTCCTCACATTTCCCATTCCCATTTCTGGTTTTGTGGCTTAACCACAAAGCAGTGTTCTTGTGTTTCCTGAAACTACTGAGCTCAAGCCAGGAGAGGATGTGAATTCAACTTGGCTTGCATTCTGGCTGAAGTTTTCTTTGAGCCTAGTGTCATTTGCAAATGATACTATTTCTAGAATATGAATGGAAAGGAAGAAAACAGATATTGTTAGCCAGTATCTAAAAGTAATTTTATTAAGAACATGGAAGGATAATTAGTCTAGAGGTTGCCAAATGCTAGAACTATGAAGAGTATGATAAAAAAACTTCAGGAAATAATAACTTGTGGTGCGCTATTATTTTGTTGTCAATAAAAGTGGGAGACCAATTTTTAATAGTGCCTGCTGGTGAGTCTCTCATAAAGACATGGGGTTTTTTGCTTTTTTGTTAAACTTGCATTTCAAGTGCATACTAGGAGCTTGCTCTCTCTCAAAAAAGTTCCACTTACAAACTGGTAATGCTGATTTGGCATTCACCTGTATAGAGTTTTTAGAGGAGTCTTGTATCTCTAAGCAGGTTTTAACTACTAGATCCCTTGAAATTCTGTGTAGCTGCCTGGCAACTTGAGCTCTTTGCTGTCTGAGGGTGCTCTTCACTCCAAATAGGTTTACTCCTCCAGTGTTTCTGTTTGCCCAAATGTGTAGCAATAATCAGTGCCTGGTGAAATACCTGAATCACAGCCAGATTTCTGCAACAAAACTGTTATAATTTAAATTCAGCCTTGAGAGAAGATTCTTAACTTTTTTAAAGGTCTTCCAGCTTTTCTGAGATTGCTATTAAAAATAGAAAGAATACCTATTTGGGCTTCTCTTAATTTCTTGAAAACACTCTCCTGCTAAAGCAGACCAAATGTTCAAAACATTTGGTTACTTGACATGTAAGCTGGCGATGCAGGAAGCCTGTTGAGGGAAATCATATTGTCTCCTCTTTCATTTAAGGAAGGGAGTTGCATAGAAAGAGTCAGTCTTCTGGATTTGACAGCTTTCATTACTGTTTGTGCTTTTGTTGCAGTCCTCTTTAAGAGCTAGCCTTTCAAGGTTTCTGTTCATCAGAAATGGGAAAGCTGTGGAGACCCTTTTTTTTTTCTTCTTCTTTTAGAGATTTTTGGGAAACCGGCTTACCCATAACTGCACTCTGATGAAGGTATTGTATTAAAAGAAAAAAAAAAGGCTCAGTTCCTTTTTGTTTTATGTTATGTAAGCTTGATGGCCTTTTTTAGTTGGCTTCTGTCTTGATTTTATTTTAACGGCTTTAGTTAATAACTTTTTCAAAACTTTTCTTTTTCTTTTTTTTTTTCAATGACAACATTTATTTTTGCCAAGTATCTAGAAATCATCCAATTCTGTTGGTCAGGGAGCATGAAACGTAACTCATGCCAGATCATCATTTGCCTTGAGAATCCAAAACTGAATGTTTCCATGTTGGAGAACTGATTCTGAATATCATCATTTTCTAAAACGGCTTCTTAAGAAGCAAAATGTGAAGTGAAATACCTTTAGAAAGACAAGCAAAGAACAGAGAAGTGAAGAAACTGCCATTAATTAGCTGATCTCTGCAGTTTTAACATGCTGGTTTTTACAGGTCACTGATCTCGATGATGAAGTTGGGTCCCCAGCTGAAGAGTTTAAAGCCTTTGCAGCTGATTCTGGCATGAACAGGAGCCAATCAGAATACTGCAATGTGGGCACCAAGACCTACCTGACCAACCACCCTGCCAAGAAGTTTGTATTTGACTTCATGCGTGTGATGATCATTGATAACCTCTGTCTCACACCAGCCAGCAAACAGACTCCACTGGTAGACCTTCTGCTAGAGGTAGAATTTCTTTGTGGTTTGTGTTTTAGTTTGGTTTTGTTATTTGAGCTTAGTTGTGACACCTTATTTTCCTAAAATGTTTTTTCTTCTATTGCCTTACAAAGTTATGCTAGTGATGACCTGAGATTCAGTGGAATTGTCATGAAATAAGAGTGGAAAAAAAAAGAAACACTAATGTTCCATAAAGAGTAGCTTGCTCACCTTTCTTTAATGGCTTGGAAAACCAGCATAAGAAGCTTTCTTCAAGTTTTATTTTGTAGAGTATGATTCAGTGGTTAAGCACCTTTCCAACCATGACATCTGTATTGACTTTGTTGAAAATATAAAACCCCTACAGAAATTAGGGTTTCTGTTCTGTTTGTATTAGATAAAAAGAAATTGTGCCGTAGATAGTGTCAGTTAGATAAAAAGACATATGGGATCATATACTATAAAACTTCACAAAATAACTGTGTTATCTTGGTGTAAATCAGCTTCTGAAGTTCATGACACTTGAAGAAAGCATTGTCCTGCTAATGAGATGAGGCAAGGAGGGGAGGAGTTCAGTTTAACTGCCTACCTTCAGACGGTACATTTTGAAATGTTCGCATCACTTCTCCTTCACCTTGATCCACCTCTTAGTTCCTCACCTTATGTGCTGCTGAGTCTCCCTGAATTTTTTTGAAAGCTGCAGGAATTTTGGGCCATACTTGCATGCTTGTGAATTTACTGACAAGTTTCCTGGGGCAGTTGGGCACCTCTTTGCTGTCACAAAGCAAAAACAAATGAAATGTCAGATGTCAGTTATCCACAGACACGGGAGGCATATTTGAGATCATATTCAAGTGGCTGCAGTTCTTCACAGCTCTTTTAACTTATCACTTGTCAGTGTTACTTGCCCATTAGCATAAATAGGATTAGGTAGGTACACACTGCCAAACTTACTGTTATTTCTCTTCCTGCAACTTAAATGTTTGATCTGTCCCATTTGCTCATTGTTTACTGAAGACGGTAACTTGTGTCAACTAGAAAATCACAGGTTGAACATATGTTGATAGTGGAGAGTTTCATGTACCTTTTCAGTATGTGTTCTTTTCCAGTACCTGTTATGGCAGAAGATAAATTTCCTGGATTTAAAAAGGAATAATGCCTGCTTTGCAAGACTGCATGCAGCCAGTGTATACTTGATGTACATGTTTAGTTTTTTGATGAAGCCAAAACTTTTTACTTGAGACAGAATTTTAAGAGAAAAAAAAATGTAGTTCATGGGAGCTGAGAGAAAAGGAAATATTGTAGAACACCATCCCTCTCCCCCTCTTTTGTTCAGAGATATGAATTATCTTAATGTTATTTTAATATCATTTTTTAGGCTTCTCCTGAAAGATCAACACGAACCCAGCAGAAGGAGTTTCAGACATATGTTTTGGATGGAGTGATGGACCACCTACTTGCAGCTGATGTTTTATTGGGTAATATAGCAAAGTTTAATAGTCAATCTATTGATTTGGACACCAGGTTTTGATTCTGTGACTTTTTCTTTTTTGGTGGTCTGTTTTGTTGCAACTTGATCGTCTTATTTTTTTTTCCCTGCCCTTTCCTTTCCTTTGATGTATAAATGGTGTTGATGTGCTTGCATGTTCCCTCCCTACCTTGATCGTGCCAAAGCTATAAAAGAGGTTATTCACAAAAACTATATGGTTTAGGGAGTCCAGTCACATTTCATGGTGGCTTGCTGGACTTCCCAGGAGCTCTTGGGCTGCTCTGCCTCCATCCCAGGTGTCATAAGGGACTGTATGCATTTCTGTTGAGACTTCCTTGTAAGGCTCCCCATTTCTTGCCACAGCAGTAATTCAATAAATTTAATTTAATAAGACCCACAGTCTTCCTGTGGGTGCAGTGCATTAATAAAATAAATCCAGAATCTTGTTTTAAAAATCCAGAATAGTTTTTTAAAAGATAAAATAAAAGTCCAGAGCCACGGTTGGTTACATCAAAGGGATTCTGTATTGTAGGGAAGCCATGAGGTTTTAGCTTTCATTGACTGAATCTCTTTGTCTTTTATGGAAGTCTAGAAAGCATACACTAATGTGAATGTATTTATGCAGATGGGGTTATTTGATAAATGTAGAAAACTTTGGGGTTTTTTATTACCTAGGTGAAGATGCATCTCTGCCTATAACGAGTGGAGGAAGCTACCAAGTGCTGGTGAACAATGTGTTTTATTTTACACAGCGTGTGGTAGATAAACTTTGGCAGGGCATGTTCAACAAAGAATCCAAGCTTCTTGTGGACTTCATAATCCAGCTCATTGCACAGGTAACAGGGCTGTTTGTTGCATTACCCTGCCTGAAAAACCATTTTTGCAGATTATGTGAAAATGCATGGACTAAACAATGTCACTAAGCAATCTGATAGTGATATATGTTTGGGAAAAGCACAGAATATGCTTTTTTCCTCACGCTCACTCTCTCTTTACAGAGCTTTCTTAGCACATCTTTCTGTGAAGAGCAATTAAATAAAAACTGCTCTCAGATCACATTATTTTTTAGAAATCCCCCCAGAATAAACAATGAAATTTGCCTCACATGAATTTTGAGAAGCTCCCTAAATTTACCTTGACATTTTTGGGAACCTTCCTCATAGACTTTTATTGGAAATTGTTAGAAGACTTACTGTTAGAAATCAGCAGCATCTTTATAGATGTTAAAATTCAAAGTGTATAATCATTAATGTCATTTTTGTCCTTGAAATTAATGTAATTGACACTTACAGTAAAATGCTAATTCTGGAAAATGAGCTTGGGTCAGTTCAAGGGAAGCTTGTGTGCCAGTAAAATGAGTTGCTGCTACTGCTGATCATGTTTTTTTACTTCCCATCAGTCAAAAAGAAGATCTCAGGGACTCTCACTGGATGCCATTTATCACTGCCTGAACAGAACCATCCTGTATCAGTTCTCAAGAGCGCACAAAACTGTTCCTCAGCAAGTGGCTCTCCTTGATTCCCTAAGGGTCCTTACTGTAAACAGGAACTTAATTTTGGGACCTGGAAATCATGATCAGGAATTCATCAGCTGTCTAGCTCACTGCTTGATTAATCTTCATGTGGGAAGGTAAATATGTCAGGCAGAAGTGCATTCCACAGCCAGGGCAGGGAAGTACTAAAATGACACTTTTTTACTCACCTTGCAAATAAGTCAGCAAATTTTGGAGGGCTGTTCATAATTTTCCAGCCAGTGAGTTGCAAACAAGCTTAAGAAATTCATTTTGAGACAAAATTAGGTTTGAAGATCCTGGAAATAGAGAACATTTTTACCTCCTTTTGTAGAGGTATCTTAAATACTGACAAATGTGTTTATCCAACTATTTTGTTGTTGACCTTTTATAAATTGAAATGTTTTAAAGATAGAAGGAAGCGCTGGTGCTAGGTAATTAATAGTCAGAGGGTCCTGTCGCTGGATTTACTGTCTGTTGAATCATTTCATACAAGTTCAATATCTTGGTATTTCTTCTGTATAGCATTGAGTAGGCCAGTCATGCATTAAATCAGGTGTCCATGACAAATGCTGTAGACACCTCCTTTCCTGCATTGCTGCAAATGCCAGCCTGGCATTTTCATTTGCTCTTTCCAAGAAGATCCACAACTTGTGTTTCGTCCAAGGATACTTAGTAACAGTCATCAAACCCCAGTGTTCTCCATTTATGACCTTGTCTGTTTTGTGGTTCTTCAAATATCACCATCTTCTGCTAGTGACGCCAGTATCTGTGGCACATTATCTCTTCATAAACCTTCAGCTTGTGACCACAAATTGTCAGAACTCAAATGGACAGAAGTTAAGATGCTTTGCTGTAGTAGTGTGTATTAATCTTTGTGAATCTGATACAAAATCAAATGCTTTATCTTGGCTTGGGTTTTTGTGTCTTTTTATTCTGATGATTGTTAATCCATTGTGTGTTTGTAGCAATGTTGATGGGTTTGGATTGGAAGCAGAAGCCAGGATGACAACTTGGCACATTATGATCCCCTCTGATATAGAACCAGATGGAGTCTACAATCAAGATGTCAGTGAAGGTAATCTGAGAATGACAAAGCCACATATGTCTCATAATGCCACTTCTGTATTGTCATCACTAATCTTTTACCCCGGTGACCCAGGGCAGGGTCTTGTGGTATGTGTCTGTTGCCCAGTTACTCTCTGGAGGGGCACTGGGGCTGTGTGTGTATAAAATTACATAAAAATAGATGAAAAGCCTCTTGGAAGTACCAAGATAGACACATTGAGGATAAATTAATGTTTTGTTAAAATAGTAGGACCTCTTCATTGTTTTCTGGACATTCTCCAGAATTCGGCAGTTTTATGTGCACTGTTTTAAATGGAATAGAAGCAGCTCATTTTAAGATAAGAAATATATGGTATAAACTATACAGTTACTATTTTGTGGTATGCTTACAATCTTTCACTCAAAAGAAATTTATGAACTTGCTATGGAAGAAAGTATTCAGTGATTCTTAAATGTGTGTGTTTAATATTGATGCAGGTATTTAGACACACATTATATGTAAAAATGCTGAAGCATAATGTATGTATTGAATTACATGTATATTTATAGACACATAAACCTCCTATAAGGTTTTTTCAATCTAATTTTGTTAATAGATGCGTGTGGGAGATGAGTCACAACTAATCAGAGCCAGGGTTTCAAATTCACAGAGAAAAAACTGCCAAAATTTATTGTTGAACTTTCTGATAACATACATAATGGCAAAAAAGGTGCTCTGGCCAAAGGCATTTCATGCATCATGCAAGTGGGGGAGAAACTACAGTGTAATCACAGAAATTATTCAATTCCTTACTGTAAAAATGTCAATGCTATGAGCACTATAGAGAGCTTGCTGTTTGTGATCTTGTACTTACGCAGGTCGCCAGCTTCTTTTAAAAGCCATAAACAGAGTGTGGACAGAGCTGATCCACAGTAAAAAACAGGTTTTGGAAGAAGTTTTCAAAGTGACACTACCTGTCAATGATCGTGGCCAAGTGGATATAACTGTTGCCAGACCTTTCATTGAGGAAGCGAGTTTAAAGTGTTGGCAAAACCATTTGGGTAAGTCCTGACTGAGGATTTGTCTGTCCTGAAGGGTGGATTTCCTCAGTATAAACTGTATGCACTGGATATTTTAATATAGGCTCAACTTTTTTGTAGCTGTAAGTACTCTATAAACTGGCACTGTGTAACACAGAATCCTTCAGAAACTGGACCATAAACAGGATATTCTTACACTCCAGTGCACAGGGCCCTCTCTGAGTCAGCAAATAGCATATTGCAGATTACAATGGTAGAAGCATTGAGCTCCTCCCCATGAACCCTTGGATTGTGGTGGCTTCTATTACCATTCCCAGGATTAGATGTGCCAGGCAGGGAGGGGGATCCTCTTGAGCATATCTGGGTGCAGCCTGCAAACTCTTGGTCTGGTGATGAGATGGGAAATTGGTGGCTGAGCAGTCCTTCTCTAGCAGCAGTGATGCTATGACTAGTTCTTGGCTAGGAAATATGTTCAGCATAGGAAGCAGTTCTGCAGAAAAAGGACCCAGGAATCCTGGTGGACAAGTTACAGACAAATTAACTCTGCATCCATGTAATAAAGATCAATTGATGCTTGACTGAATTAGCAAGAGTTTAGACAGCAGAAATTACAATTCCATAGATGCGACTCATTTGATGATTTCACAGTTCTGAAGTAATTGAGGTTAACCTGGATGTACAGAAAACATATTTGGAAACCTGGAATACTTGTTTTTGCAGTATCTGTGTTTCTTTGTGTTCCTGGCTGATGTTTGTTAAGGTTTCCGATATATCCCTCGTGGCCAGTGTATTTGCAGAAAGCATTTGAGTACAGCTACACTTTTTTTGAAGCAACAGAAAAGGTCATTCTATCTAAAAAATCAAGTATGATGGGGGGAGGGAAAAAGAACTTCTAAAAAGTGCTCCCAACACTTTGTTTTTCAGCTCATGAGAAAAAATGCATCAGTAGAGGAGAGGCTTTGGTTCCAACCACACAGTCCAAACTTTCAAGAGTCAGCAGTGGATTTGGCCTCTCTAAACTGACTGGTTCCAGGAGAAACCGCAAGGAGAGTGGGCTGAGTAAACACAATCTCTCCACACAGGTATTTTCTGTCAAGAAATAACAGGCAGTCAAAAATCCAGCAGTGTATGTTCAGGATTTGTGGTAAATATCCCAAGGTGGGGTATCTTGCACAGTGTGAAGCATTATCTTGTGCTTGGTTTTCTTTCCCTATTTTGACTCTCCAGACTGGGCATCTTGCTTCTGTGTGTCTAATATAGTAGGTCCATCTGCATATCTGTAACCTTAAGCTAAGAGTCAACCCTTCATTGTTGGTGAGACTGCTCAGCTGCTTCTGGTTCATGACTGTGGTAGTCTGGATCTTAAGTTCAGTTTGCAATGCTGCACTGAAATGGAAGCTATGATACGGATGTTGGGTTTTTTCCCATTCTGCCCTCAAGATGGATAGAGATGTTTGAGAATTTTGTGGAAAAATACATTGCTAGTTCTCTTTCGGAGCTGAAAATTAGTCAGTGGAATTGAGAAATTAATGAATTCTCAGTGCTGTCAGTCATTTTGCTGGTGAGCAGGTACAAAATGAAGGGGAAAGGGAAGAACTTAACAAATGGAGCTGACAGGAACTGGTCCTGATTGTATCAGAAGAGGAAGCAATAAGTGAAAACAGAGATACCGTGGGACAAAGTGAGGAGGGGTGGGTGTCTTGAGGATTTCCAGCAAACTAGGCACCATCCACAAAATATTACTTAAAAGGAAGAAGGGAAGAGTACTCTTTCTCAGTGCCAATTTTTGGCTGTTTGGGAATGTTCTGAATGTTTATTTTAAGGAACTATTCTTTGTGAGCAAGTTTAGCAAGGTGTAGTCCTAGGCTTTTCATTCAAACAAACTCTTGTTTAAAGAACAAACTCTTGTTTACATAACAAACTCTTGTTTATTCTGTTTGTCACCTTGTTTTTGTCTTAGGAAATTTCCCAGTGGATGTTTACTCACATTGCAGTGGTTCGGGACCTGGTTGATATGCAGTATAAAGAATACCAGGAGGTATGGATGGCTTGCAGTGCTAATAACCTGACACTGATACCTTGGCCTGTTATACCAGTGCCATTTCTCAGTATGAGACTTGTGAAATATTGGGCTCTCATAGGTGAAATGCCCGGATATTTACAAACAGTTGTTGTTTTTAAGGGGTTTTTAGGTTCAATCAAATAAACAAATGGCGAAACTCATTTTGAGCTGGTTGTAGATGAAAATTCTTTTAGCAATATCACATGTTAAGTGTGAATTTTTTTAAGAAGCTTAAATTCCTTACAAGTGTAAAAAAAACCAAAGCAGGGCACAAAAAGAGAGTGATTGGAAATACACTGTATTTCTAAAGCATTGTAGAAAAACTAAGAGGAATGTGGAGAAGCATTGTGTCTAAATGCTACTTTCATAGTAACACAAGGAAAATTTTGTGGTATCATCCAGTAATAGAAAATGGCTGGTCTCTGCCTTCCAGAACGAAATTGTTCCACCCTGTGATGTCTGCCAATCGTTCCCAAAGGCATTTCATTCAAACTGGTTGCTGAGCTATGTGCTATAAATCTTAAAAAATAACTTCTGAGAGAAACAGGTCATTCAAAGCAATTTGTTTAAAAAAACCGACCACCAAACTTTGCTTCATTGAACTTCCCTTTCCTGTGCAAATAAGTACAGGAAGTCCTCCTATCTGGTTTCATTCTTAAAATCATTTTTCAAATTGCATGTATTTATGTCTTTGCGTTCAGCGTCAGCAGAATGCATTGAAATACGTGACTGAGGAATGGTCTCAAATCGAGTATGAGTTACTGCGAGAGCGGGGGCTCTGGGGGCCCCCCATCGGCTCCCACCTGGACAAGTGGATGCTGGAGATGACTGAGGGTCCCTGCAGAATGAGGAAAAAGATGGTGCGGAATGACATGTTTTATACTCAGTACCCCTACATGCCCGAGGCTGAGCAGGAAACAAACTTACTGGTAAGTATTCAGGAGTTTGGGATGGGTGATTACACGCCCTGTTGCAAAATGCTGCTTTTTTTTTTTTTCCTTGATAAGTTTTTCTTAAGAAAGATATTTTACTCTTTTGGTATGACTTGATATTCTTCTGTCTGTCCTAAATGGTTGGTAAAGTCCAGTTGTTCCTCATGATATATTTAGGGAAGGGACTGAGTCACTTGGCTCAAAACCAAGCAAATTCGGATATATTGCAATATAATGTGAGATGTGCTGAGTGATCCTGCCAACAAACAGCACTGGCATCTTCACAAGCCTCCAGAGACATAAAGTTCCATTATTGTGTGAGGTGCAGTCCAGGTTCTTGTCCTTAATCTAGATAATGTGGAAAAGGTGATCTGGAAAAAAAAAAGAAAAAAAGGGCTACAGGCCTTGGCTTGGGTACACTCCTGAAATGTACTTTCATCAGTCTGTGAAGATGAAGGTGGGCTGTGGAGCAGAAAAGTTTGTGGCTTTTGAAGGCTTTGCAGTTAGTCCCTGTTAATTTTGGAATACTGCTTTTAGGAAAGGAAGCGGTCTTTATTATGTCTTTCTAAGCATGTGTGTATGCATGCAGGATTTTTTTCCCCTCAAATTATGTCCGAGTGTCAAAGTACTTTAAAAAAGCAGAGAAAACATTGAAGTCAGTCAATTTTAAACTATTAGATATTTTTGCCGGCTTGTAGTCTGGCACACAGTAGCTGTAGTGACAGTCTAATTCACACAAAGTAGAGAACATGCCATCATGCATTCTTCTCAAAAGTGTTCTTTCTCTGATGTAATTGATGCTTATGTAATTGATGCCCTGTTTCCAGTCTGACTTCTCAAACAGACTTCCTGAGACATCTGATGATACCATTCCTCAAAAGGTAAAGAAACAAGTACACTGACTGAAAGAATGTAAAATAAATACAACTTCTGCATGTTAGGCAGTCTTAACAAGGCTTCTACGTTTGGCTTTCAACTTGCTCTTTCAGTAAACAATTCCAGACCTAAGGGTTTTTTCAGTAATCACATTAGAAGATGTTACTGTGCTGTCCTCAACCTTCACCTAATAAAACTTTCTGTAGACCTTCCCTTCTTTGCTGCACACTAACAGGCTGTGTTGGGCTGTGCTACCACTGTTCTCACTGTGTGGAGTATTGTGGCTTTGGGACCTGAAACTATTGGTCAGTGGAACACATTTAGTAATGGGCAACACATTGCTTGGAAGCACTTACTGGAAAAGTGTTTCCTTCTAAGAGAGGATCTGGGGAGCGTATTTTGTCCTTTTTATCCATAATGGGCTTTAAAAGGCTGACTTTTGTTAAAGCCCATATTAATTTTGTCTTAGCTGACTCTTCTCTGTTTTGCTATTACTAAAATACGGACATTTGCTTAAAAAATATGAATCCTTTCTTGAAAAGAACAGACATGCTTGGAAGTGGCTTCTTTGCAAGCATTTCAAGATTATGCCTTTCTCTGTTAATTAGAGTCATGGTCTTGCCCATAACTAAGTGCAGTGTGTAATGTGCATTCACTCATTTTGAATTTCCTTCTACAATTATTAATTCATATAAATGCAAGTAATTCTATTATACGGAATATCTAATATAAATTGTTACTGTTTTCCTTCGTTCCTTCACCTTAGCAGTGCAATAAAGGATTTCTCTTTGTAGGTTGTACATAAGTTGTTTCCACAAATGTTTTAAGCATCATTTAAATGGCAGTTTTGTGCTGATAAGGAGTGAAAATTTGGTTAAACATAAGTCAGCAAATTAAATTACAGTGCCTTAAATTTTTGGTTTTTGGGAGCAGTCAATTTGACCTGAATAATAAATTTCTGTGTTGCTGATATTAGTATCTTTATCATCCTGAGCATCAACTTGTAATAAAGCTAGTTTGATTTCTATTCTGAATGTTGCTTCCTTAAGTGAGGAATGTAAGAATTACCCTGTGATGGGGGTTGGATCAGACAAAGAGGAAGGAAACATTATACACAGAAAAAAACCCCAAATCAAAACAACAAACACTCAACAAAGCAAAAAACCCCCCACAAAAAAAAAGACCAAAAGCACCACACAAAGGTACAAACAATGCTCAAATATTTACTTCAGGTACATGCATATTCTCTTGCTGGTCTCCTCCCCATAAGCCATCAGAAACTTTACGAAAAAAGGAAGCAATTAAATTAATGAAGAATTTTTGAGACTTAAAGCCAATCCCTGGGTGCTTTTAGTTCATACCAGCTTCCACATCATTGTATCTTCTTGAGGCAATTTTTTTATTCAACTTACTGCCTAACAGAGAAGTCAGCTGGCTAACAAATAAACTGCATATGTTGGTAGGGAGTAAAAAGGTGATAAAATGGCCTTTTGAGCAATGAGTGTTAAACACAATAACCCCAGCCTTTTATGACAGTTCATAACATACTGACTACACCTACTCCCCATGTTCTAGTTTTATCTGCAGGCTTTTCTGCAACCCCATGTTTGCTTAAATGGCTGTATAGCTCCTTGCAAATTAGCCAACAGATCAGATCTCCTGAAGAGTCTCTGTTCCTGTCTGTGTTGGTATATGAGCACGCACAAAACACTCAGTGGGCATGCACTGTGCTGCACACCCTGTTCCTGAAAGACCTTCACTGAGGGACTGAGGGAGGAGTTGGCTGACCAAGCGATTTCTTCCATTATTCCCAAGAAACCTGCTCGCTACCGGAGAGCCATCAGTTATGACAGCAAGGAGTATTACATGCGCCTGGCTTCCGGAAACCCCGCCGTCTTCCAGGATGCCATAGAAGAGAACACAGTTGGGGAAACAGCTCAGCAGGAGCCAGAGCACGGGGAGGACACTATTGCAAGAGTCAAAGGTTAGATGGTTTGGTTTGTCATCCTCTCAGGCATTTGCAGTAAGACAAGCATAAGTCCTGCAGGACTCTTGTTTTTCTCTCTTGGCATTTGGTCAGTAATTTAAAAGATTATAGGTTCTGTGAAGTTAATTTTTTATGTCTCTTTATGACATTTGTCTGTCTCTGTTCTTTTCCAGGCCTGGTGAAGCCTCCCCTGAAACGATCTCGCTCTGCTCCTGATGGAGGAGACGATGAGAACCAGGACCAGTCACAGGATCAGATTGTTGAGGGGAGTTCAATTGATGAAGAGGAGAAGACTGACAATACAACTTTGCTTCGACTGCTTGAAGAAGGAGAGAAGGTACTGTTTCAAACACACTAAGAATTTAATGTATTGGAATTTCTTCATTATATGTCCCAGACATGAATAAATGTCCTATATATCTTCCTTGGTCTGTATATTTCATCAGCTTCTTCCTTAAAATGTGTACTTTGTGTGCCTGACCCTAAAAATGCTGTACTGGAAACAGTTTCTTTTTTTTTTTTTACCTTCTGCCTGCAAGGGAAAAATTCACCTGCCCTGAAGTGAAGGCTATGAGCTATCCCATGCATGGTTTATTCTCCTGTCAACTTAATGATCAGGATGGAAAATCAACATTGAAAATATAAGCGCTGAATTTAGCACACTGTTCCTAATTAATTGTTACCTTCATTAGAATGTGAAGCCTTGATAAGTAGTATTTTATACCCAAGATCAGTGGTGATTTACCATGCTGTGTATTTGGTATTTCAGGCTTTGTCCATCTGAAGTATACCATTAAATAGCATTGTGATCATGGCTGAATAGGCTGCAGGTTCTAAAATAGGTTCAGGCAGCATAGTGCAAGTGGATAAACTGGTAAATAGATACATGTATGTCATACCAATGAGGCTTTATCCAACTTCCTCCCCAGTTACTAGTCACTGGCATTAGGTCTGATTAAAGGAGAGACTGACAGGATTTTTGCTGTATGTGCAAGTGATACAGCAGTATCTGAGAGTTGATCTAACAGAGCAGTGGTCTGAGCCTGTGCTCCTTAACCTGCTTTCCCTAAGCATCTGCTTTTCCTCATAGATCCAGCACATGTACCGCTGTGCTCGGGTTCAGGGCCTTGACACCAGCGAGGGGCTGCTTCTTTTTGGGAAAGAGCACTTCTACGTCATTGACGGGTTTACCATGACAGCCACCAGGGAGATACGGGACATTGAGACACTGCCTCCAAAGTGAGTACATTCGTAGAGAGTTTCCTTTATCCTTAGAAGCTGAACAAGAAGTATTCAATGAGGTTTTTGAGGAGTCAATTCCAAGATAATGTGAGATAAAGGAAGACCTCAAGTACTGAACAATTTGTAGTATGGTATATTGTGAAAATATGTTATTAGCTGTTTCTGTAACTGGACTCTCATGAAATTAATTGAATAATACTTTTCCAAGAGGAATATTTCTCTTCTTTTTAATCACTTTTCTTGTGCCTGTTTATGTTCCTTTACAGGATGCATGAGCCAATCATACCTAGGGGAGCAAGGCAAGGTCCAAGTCAACTCAAAAGAACTTGCAGCATTTTCGCATATGAAGATATCAAGGAGGTGCACAAAAGGAGATATCTCTTGCAGGTGACTTGGACACCATATTTGGAGTGTTTTGATGATGTAATTTTTAGAAATGAAAAATCAATACATAACTGAAGAATATTTGGAAAGAGAAGCTATTGACTGTGTTGAAATTGAAGCATTTAGATTAGGCATCCTTGTTGCAACTTACCCAGATTTAGTTTATTGGCCATGTCAGTCAATGTCAGTCATCCAAAAATAAAACATTTGGTTGCACTAAGCAAAGTCTGCTTCACTGAAATTTAGGGCCACATATAGCATGACTAAACTGGTCTGTGCCTGGCCTTCAGAGGTGACAAGACAATAAGTTACTGTTGACATGGGTTTGTCCTCTGTTTTCAGCCAATTGCAATTGAAGTTTTCTCAGGAGATGGACGGAACTATCTTCTAGCTTTCCAGAAAGGGGTTAGAAACAAAGTTTATCAAAGGTAATGTAAAATAAACTAGAGTATTTAACATGAATGTTTGCAAATACCTGTGTGGAGGCTTTGTTTGGTGCCTGCTAGCACCTTACTGCTGCAGGAAAGAGCCACTAGAAGGCACTGCATGCCTTCAGTGAGAAGAGGCTCCTGCGATTTTGTTTGAGATGTTGTGGAGCGGCTCAAAAGGAAGTCTGTAACTGTACTAAATGCATGCTGCTTTTCAGGAGATGACATCCAGAAGGCAGAAACACTAATTGTAATCTTTTAACTGCTGCTGCAGGTTTTTGGCTGTGGTACCATCTCTAACTGACAGCTCAGAGTCAGTGTCTGGGCAGAGACCAAACACCAGCGTAGAGCAAGGGTAGGTGGTTCTGTTCCTCACAACCTCTGTGGCTCATCAGTTTCCAGTAAATGAGGCTTGCATTGATACCATGATTATCTGGAGAATATCAGAATTAACGTTATCAGTATACTGATACATTCTGAAAGGTATTGGAGTGCTGAAGCCATGAGATTTATTCAAGCTGTTAAAAATATTTTACTCATCAGCCACCACTTGTACTGAATTTCATAATTAACATGCAATTTCATTTTTACAGTATGTGCTTAGAATTCTAATAAAAGGTACTGCAAAAGGAAAAGAGATGTGTTCTTCCAATGGTCGCAATTTATAACTTTTAATGTTGAAATTTTGGGTTGTCTTGTGAAAATGTAACCCAGTTCTTACTGCAAACTCAAGAAATTCACTTTCTTCTTCCTGCTAGGTCTGGCTTGCTTAGCACTTTAGTGGGAGAAAAATCTGTTACTCAAAGATGGGAAGTAAGTATGAAAATGCTGGGGTATTTTTTGTATTAAATTCCACATTTTGTAATGACACATAAATAATCAATACACATAAGTTGCATCCTCTTATTCTAACAGGTGGAACATAAACATACTGTTGTAGAAAGTGTATCTCAGCATTTAATTTTTAGGATTTCATGGTATCATCATCAAATAGGAAATGGTTCTACTGTTGAATTGCAGGGGGAAGGCTGTAGCAAAAGTAGAGTGAGCATTGCAATATTGAAGTAAGTTTTGATGTTTGGGGAGGGCTGCAGATTGACAGTCTGGCCTATTGACATTTGATTATTGTAAAGTGAAAACTTTGCTGTGCTGTTATCTGTCTGCCTTAAGAGGGGAGAAATCAGTAACTTCCAGTACCTGATGCACTTGAACACCCTGGCTGGCAGATCCTATAATGACCTCATGCAGTACCCTGTCTTCCCGTGGATCCTCGCAGACTATGACTCAGAGGTAAGTAAAATATTGTCAGCACTGATAGTAATCTTGTATAAGTTGAATGTTTCTATTGTGTTTCTCCGACTTCTCAACAGGGAGGGTATTAGAGAATCTTGGCTGGGCTGGTTTTACAGATGTTGTTGACCCGTGCACAGGTGAGGGCTGGGATCCAGAGAGAGACATTTGCCTCTCTACCTTGCAGCAGTTCCTGTAACTGTCTGCATTAACTTTAAGCTGTGTGTCCTGAAGTATGCTAAGCCCACAGAGAAGGTATCCTTGTTCGGAAGACTGTGGTAGGGGCTACTATGAAATCTGGCCCCACGGTGGAAGAATATGCTTTTGAAAAAGATGAAACATCCTATTGTGGACAGCTATTGCCACCAACCAGACCATTACATAAAATATTGTTAGGGGACTTGTTGAGTATTTGTGAAAAAATTAGGGGGAACTGGGGACAGGATAAGAGGAGTAGGGCAGAAGTTGTGCAGGGCCCACATGTGATTGCAGATAAAACATTCTGGCTGTCTTGGATCACCCTGAAGGACTGTTTTAAGCATATCCAACACTGCACTTGCTGTGTGTGTAGAAAGCAGGGTTAACAACCTTAAGAGGTAGGTGATATTAACTGTGGTAATCAGCAGTTTTCAAAGGATGTGGTTTGGTTTTATAAAATTGTTGTCTGATTTATTTTTAAAGGAACTGGATCTTACAAATCCCAAAACATTCAGAAACCTGGCCAAGCCCATGGGAGCTCAAACAGAGGACAGGTTAGCCCAGTACAAGAAGCGATACAAGGATTGGGAAGATCCCAATGGTAAGTAATAATCCATCCTGCAGAAAGAACAGAGGAACATGTGCCTGTCATCATGGGAAGGACTCATGGATGTTTTTATAATGTGGGTAGAGAGATTTGGATATGGATGTGCAGAACTCTACCATGTTTTTTTTGTGACCGTCCAACAAAGTCTAAATTAGAACAAGTAGACATTGGATTTCTTTCTGTGTTGTTTGTTTTAAATCTAAATGACACCTTTGTTTATATGTAAAAACAAAGATAGAACAGTTGCACATTTAGATGAGTCTAATATTATATATATATGGGCAGGCACATGAAGCACACAACCAGCTGCATCTGCTAATACAGTTTGTTTGCTGCTGCATGAAAATTAGTAGTACAAAGAATGCAAATGCTTCTGCATTAGCAGTATTCTAGTTTTTTCATTTCTAATCTTAAAGTATGTTTTTTTAGCTAAGGAAACAGCAGCTTCTTAGTTAAAAAAGCCTCAGAATGAGATGCAGTTAAGTTACCTAGTCATGATTTTAGAGCTTCCTTGTATATTGAAAATAAAACTTCTGTGTTTGGCAAGACAAGTTTTCTTGTCTGCTTTCATTGACAATAGAAGCCTGTTTAACTACTGCAGTGCTGTTCTGTATCAAACAGCAGTAGGTGGCAAAGGCATTCATTTTTAGAAAGAAATCAGTATTTTCTAAGTGTGCTTGTGCAGACATTTTGCCAGGAAATTAAGAAAGTAAAAGCTGTACAAAATCTGGAGGCAACAGTTCTGATACGTATTTCTGCCCAAGATTTTAAATCCATAGTACAAAATAACACCAAAAATAAAAAAAAAAAACTTTTAAAAAATGTTTCTTCAGCAGAAATCACTGTAGTTGCACTGCAATATTTCAATTAGCTAAAACAAAAGATGAGTGACCATTCAGTACTGCTTTGCAGAACCCTATTAAATTAGGGCTACTGTACTGCAGCCAAACTCAAGTGACAAAATATAAAGCTTTCAGATATCTGAGAATGAAAATTATAAATTCCAGTTCTGAATGTGTCCAAGACCTCAGAGTAATTAAAATGCAGTGATAATTTTTTTTTCCATTAGTACTGATTCTGTCACCTAACTACTTTGTTTCTCCTATATTTATTATTTTTAATCTGCAGGGGAAACCCCAGCTTATCACTATGGGACTCACTATTCCTCAGCCATGATTGTGGCTTCCTATCTTGTCCGGATGGAGCCTTTTACTCAGATTTTCTTACGGTTACAGGTAAAAATACACTTCAAGTTTCTTGCCTGCTGTGTGTTTCAGACATCACTGGCAAATAAGATCAGTCAACTTTGCTTTCATCAAATATCATAGAAGAAACACCTTTTAGCAGAGTTATTATTGCCTGGCAGGTTTTTGATATGTCTTTTTAAAAGATGTGATGGAATTCACCTTTTTTTTTTCCCCTTGTAGTTTGAACATTTTTCTAAATGTACACAAAACAAAGTAGCAGCAGACAAAAACCAAAATTAGTTCTATTGTGAAAAATATTTTGCTGTTTCTCTGAAAGAGATTAGATTTGAAATCGGACAGATGAGACTTTTCCTAAAGTTCTGTATATGTGTATCTATATTTTCTGTTATCATGTACCTGAAAGTAACGTAGCTGATTAGATTGGTTGCATTAAAAAAAGAGATGTGCTATGTTCTAGTGTCTTCATTTGGCAGAGGATGTTCTGATTTGCCTTCCTGGCAAAGCCTGCCATGCTGAGGGATGCTGTGACACTGACATGCTGCTCTCTCTGCCCGGCAGGGCGGTCACTTCGACCTGGCTGACCGCATGTTCCACAGCGTGCGTGAGGCCTGGTACTCCGCCTCCAAGCACAACATGGCAGACGTGAAGGAGCTCATCCCAGAGTTCTTCTACCTCCCCGAGTTCCTGCTCAATTCCAACAATTTTGATCTAGGTAGGCAAAAGATAACAGCACTGTGGGTGGGAGAACAGAGCCAGACAGACTTCAGGTATTTTCTTGAGCCGTGAGTGTTCATTGTAAGCAGTTTAATACAAAGTGTCTTCTGAGAATTGCAAAACTAGTCCCTGGAAAGATTTTTGTTTGGTGCGGTGTATTTTTGTCAATTTTGGTGGTTTTATCAGTTCAAAATGCACAGATAATAATGTTTTACTTAGAATTTCTCTGCTTTGCATTTTTCTCCATGTAACTGATTTCATGATGGTGTTCATCTTTGTTGTTTATTTTTTGAAGCTTCTCAAGATCTGTTTGACAAATCTTCACTTTTAGAACTTCATTTGAAAACATTCCTGAAGGTTTTTTGAATTGTCACAGCAGTTGTGACAGTGATTATTCAGCAGGAGTCGTGTAGGAGACCTGTTTGTTGGAGATGCGTGTTACTTATTATATGTCACTCTTAACACTGGTGTTAAGCTCTTATACTCTGAGCTCTGTGCTGCCAACAATAAAGATTAATCAAATCATAGGTTTTAATGGCCTGCAAGCCTTTAATCAAAATCTATTGTAGCAGATTGGAAGCACAGCGTTACAAAAAAAGAAAAGCAAAACCCAAAGAACACTTTGCAAAACCTCTTCATCTATATTTTACACTAAAGAATGAGTTTTACTGAAAAAATGTTGAGCTCTTGTCCACTTATCTTTGTATCTGATAATTTTAGACTGTAACCATTGGAAATGCTTCATTGAGCATTTGGACCAACAGTAGAAAAGGCTCTTTTAGGAGCAATTGTCAAACACTGAGGTACTTTTGATTGTGGTAATTTGTAGCAATCCTGCTTCCCATCCTCCCAGGTGAAAAGAAAGGAAGATTTGAAGTTTGGTTATGCAAGTAAAGTTTCTGTTGGAGCATTGCACTTATTTTTTGTGTGCCCCTGTAAAGTTGGAAATTTGTAGGTGTTCCTCTGAGTTAATAGGAAGTGTGGAATTGTCTCTTGACAACAAGTGACAGAACAAGAATATAACTGAGGGGTTTTACCAAATATATTTTTGTTGATCACAACATGCTGCTATTTGATGTCCAGAGTGAGAAGGGGGCTGTCCAGGACAGAGTGAATGTATTGTGCCCAGGCCATGGTCATATCAGGGAATTGCCAGTATCCTTGGGCATGGAGCTTGTGGGGGATACCAGTTAGCTCTGCACTGTTAGGAAATGAGTGTTGGGCTGCACTTCACAGGAGTACAGGCTATTCTCAGGAGTAAAACAACAATTTCATTCTATGATAAAATGCTGTTTTCCTCTTCAGAAGCCTTAGTGAGAAGTATTTGGATTCTTTCTCCTGAAAGCAATCTTACAGGAACAACTGAGGCAGAATTTTTCATGTTTTATTGCCTGACATATAAAACCACAATAGTATTTTAAAGAAAGTACTGAAGTGGCTTCCTTGATACATACATGATATTAGACTATGATTCTTTCTTTTTTTTCTCCCTTTTTTTACCTTTGCTGTTGCAGTTCAGTTTCAGTACTTCTGTCCAAATTTTTTCCTTCTTTTTCTTTTATTAGGTTGTAAACAAAATGGCACTAAACTTGGTGATGTAATACTCCCTCCATGGGCAAAAGGAGATCCTCGTGAGTTTATCAGAGTCCATCGGGAGGTAATTTGAATTTTAATGGTGACAGTAGAATGTCTGTTGGGACTTTCCACTGCACATTAATCTGTGCTCAATTTGTGCAGTCACAGACCAGTCTGTGAGTTCAGGGTTGGTGTCTGAGTGTTGCCAAGGTCTGTAGGACCAGCGTTTCCTCTCCTTCCTTTTTGGCTACAGAGTACTTTGAGGCCAGACTTGCTTCAATGAAAAGCTTTGTCAAAATGGGACAAAAATATGTCAAATCATGTTCTGCATTTCTTCTGTGGCAAGTGTAGTAAATTCAATCAATGCACAATTCAACTCATTTTAATGCATGCCTTCTGAATTTCAGGCTCTGGAATGTGACTTTGTCAGTGCTCACCTGCATGAGTGGATTGACTTGATCTTTGGCTATAAACAGCAAGGTCCTGCTGCAGTAGAAGCTGTAAATGTCTTTCACCATCTCTTCTATGAGGGACAAGTGGACATATATAACATAAATGATCCTTTAAAAGAGACAGCTACTATAGGATTCATTAATAACTTTGGACAGATACCAAAGCAGGTATACCCTTTGTAGATTTCTTATTTTCCAGTTAACGCTCAAATTGAAATGTGTTAATATAAAACAGGAAAGTGTTTTAGGAGTGAAACTTCTTGGGAGTATTTATTCATAAATATTCTTCCAGTGATACAAAATCATTTATGTTTCCATCATAAATTACACTTTGGTCTTTACTTGTGAGGTTAGAAATGTCTTTTTTCCCCTTTGCATCCTTAAAATAAAGGCATAATGAATTATAGCTCAACTCTTAAAATCAGCATTAAAAAAACCTGGAACTATGTTCCTGCTGCAAAGTCATAGGGGAGGAATGAAAGTGCAACTTCAAAGTAATGCCCAGTGCTAAGGTATTTGAAGTTACCCTGTAATAAAACAATTGCTCTAATAACTTTTTTTTATCCTTATCTCACGGGTGATTCCCTCTTGTAGGACGGCTGTAATTAAGAAGCTGTAAAGGTTTTGGTGCAGCTTTAAAGTTTGTGTTCTCTTCAAGAGACTACATTAAATAATTCAATGTAATATTAAATGTGGGTGTTCAGGTTTGGGAGGGGTCTCAGTGTTGGTGGTTTTGATTTGGGTTTTTAATTGGGCATTTCTTTGGAGTCTTTTGCTATCCAGCGAAAATCTTAAGTGTCTTTGGTAAATATTTCCAATCCTAGATCTGGTGGAAACCGCAGATACCTTCAGCAATTGGCTGGGAACTCAAGCCATGTGTTGGAAACCCTAAACTCAGCTCTCAGCACATAATGTTTCGGGGCAGCCACAAGATATTTCCTGTAGCAACCCATTTAGAGCTGTCTGTCTCTCATTGCTTGGAAGGAAAGCTAAGAATTGCTTATCTGTCTTCTGTGGCTTTTCTCCTTTCCCTTCCCTCTCCCTCTCAATAATCTAATTATGTAGTGGCTGTAGGGTTCTCTCCTCTTATGTAATAACCAGTCCCTCTGCTGTGATGATAATCAGACATGGCCCAGCTAAAGCCAGATGGACAGACAGGGACTGGGGCAGAGGGCAGGGCAATAGAAGAGCACTGCAGCTGAGTCCAGAGCTCTGCCTGCATCCTCAGATGCCTGTTAGGTATAAGGCTGTGGTGAAATCTACCAGGAATTGCATGATGCTTTGCTGAAGGAAATAGACTGCAGTAAACTTGGGAAACTCAGAATTCCTTAAGGCTTCGTTGAGGGTGAGTGCTCTTGGAGCACATTTTTATGTAACTGTAGAGTCTTGCTGTTTCCCTCTGTTATTTTCTATGGGGGATCCAGGGCAGGCTCTCTCGGTGACGTGGCTGCTGTGCATTTTTGCACTCCTTTCCTGCACAATGTAACATGCATCTTCTTAGTCCCATCTCTTCCACTAGTAATGTGCCTGGCAGTTTGGGTTTAAATTTAAAAAAGTTATGATGCAAAACATTGCAGAGCTGGTGGTGTGTTTGGCAGAGGGCTCTCACAGACTCCATGAGGGTACCAAGATGCCACGGCCTGAGGGGGCAGAGCAACTTTGCTCCTTGTTGGTTTTTGTATTGTTTGTTGAAGGTTTTTGGAATGTTCACCATGAGTTATTAGTGAATACTGAGAGCAGTAAGGCATTTGCTTACCTGCAGAATTTTTAGAAGATATATTGGACGTATTTATGATCTTTTTAAGCTAGTGCCCTTGTAAACCTGTAATTTAATTTTTGATGATCATTAGTTTCTTGATGAATTTCAGCTCTTCAAAAAACCCCACCCACCAAAGCGTGTTAGAAGCCGTCTGAATGGAGAGGCTGTGGGAACCTCTGTGCCCCCTGGTTCCACAGGTGACAAGATCTTTTTCCATCATTTGGACAACCTGCGGCCATCTCTTGCCCCAGTGAAAGGTAAACTTTAAACTCACAGTAGTTATTACTGTTTCTTTGCCCAAGCATTCAGAGTTTCAGCAAGGTCATATTTTTCAATCTTTTTCTTACTTCTAATATTCTTACTGCCCGTAGTTTGGTGAGAGAGACAAATTCAAAATATCCTAATGCTGTACAATTATGTTCTTAGCTACTTTAAAGGATCTTGGGAAACACCACAGCTGCACAGTTTAATATGACATTTTTTAAATAGAGGGATAAAATGGAGCCCAAGCACCTCTTAACAAGTTTGAATTTAATGAACAACATTCAGAGTATGTTGTTTCTGGGCCTGTGATAGCCTCTGTTTTTGTGATTTTCACAGCAAAAGGATTATTTATCACAGTGCCAAGAAATACTAAGGAATGTTGGCAGGCAGGTATGATGTTGGTAGCAGCACTGAGAAAAAAGAACGTGGTTTTTGACTTCAAATCTGACATTGGATGAACAAAATTTAATTGTCTGCAAGGCAGGTAAATGCTATACAGGGATTTCTTTCCTAGCTGAGTAAAGCAATCTGTGGATCCCTGCTGTAAGGAGAGAAGGACATGCTGTTAAATGGGGCATAGCAGGGCTTAGAGAGAAGACTCAGGAAATTAGAAAGCACTAAGCTATATTTGGCTCTGCATTTGTTAGGAATGGAGCAAAAGTTGCCATCACTGCAACTGCTGCAAAGAATGTATAAATAGGCTCTACAGAGACCTTGCTTTGGAAGAGCAGCAGGTACTTAAAGGGATCTGATAGTATTTGTCTCTCCCAGCAATAAAACATAACCCCATCTTCTCTTTCAGAGCTCAAGGAGCCTGTGGGGCAGATTGTGTGTACTGATAAAGGCATTCTGGCAGTAGAACAGAACAAGGTTCTCATCCCACCCACCTGGAATAAAACATTTGCCTGGGGCTATGCAGACCTCAGCTGCAGACTGGGTACCTATGAGTCAGACAAGGTTTGTAACCTGAAATTTGTTCCAGCAATCAGTACTCAATAGTGAAAAAAACATAACAATGGACATTTATTTCATATGTGAATGAAATAATCTGCTGCATCAGGTTTTTTTGCTCCCTCTTGAGGGTCTTCACCAGGATGTTGACAGTATAACATTAACTCATAATAGTTTTTTACCAGGTCTTAGTGACCCTAATGAGTGCAAGGTGGCAGCCAGGTTTTTATTTTTTGTCCTATGAAGTACTAGTTCTGTAAGTAATTCTTTGTTTTCTGTATTTTTAGGCCGTGATTGTTTATGAATGCTTGTCAGAATGGGGTCAGATCCTGTGTGCCATTTGCCCGAACCCCAAACTAGTTATCACTGGAGGAACAAGCACAGCAGTGTGTGTGTGGGAAATGGGTGTCTCCAAAGAAAAAGCTAAAGCACTCACACTGAAACAGGTAAAATGGAATAAAACTGTAAAGTAATGTTATAAGATAAAAGCAATTACATAAATGGGGTATCATTCACCTTTGGAACCATGAGTCCAGTAGATCTCCAGAGAATGGAGTAGTTGAGATAGTGATCTGCATTGAAAGTGGGCAAAATGCATCTTTAAAATTGCATTGTTTTTGAGAATAGTGGATCACAAGGAGCCTTCTGGAGACAAAGGGAATTTGATAGTGATGTTAACAAAATTATGCAGGTGAGTTTTGTGAAATGATCTGCTTTGTAGTATTACGTGTAATACCCCCATCTAAAAACTGTGTCAGGAAGGACTTAAAAGGAGGCTGCCTTAAAGGTTAATTTTCCTCTTTTTTTAAAAAAAAATATTTAATTATTGCACTTTTTTATCTAAAACAAGCACTCATGCTTTAAAGTCAGCTGCAGCTAAGTGCAAAGTAAGTTTTGTGTGTTTACTAAGGAAAGAACAAATCCAATAAATGTAACCAAAAAAACCCAACCACAACTAAGTCAGTATATTCTAGCAGCTGTGTATCATTGTTATAAGTTGTGTTACTGTTCCATTAGCATTTTCATAGAAGGACTGTTTTTTAGAGGAAGTGTTTCCCTCAAATTTATGAAAAGAAATTTACAGAATTATTTAGTAACTTCCCTTGTGCAGTAATCAACTGTCCAAAGCTGCTTTTCTGAAGTGTTTTACTTTAAAACTGTACATGATAAAACACTGTATTTTAAATTTTGGGGCAGCATATTTGAATACATTTACTGTATTCAGTGAATTTTATTTTAACTGAGTAAGGTGCAGTAATCTGACTGTATTTCAGACTTTTTTTCCAATAGTTAGATTAAGTCTAAAATGTAAAAGTAGGGCCTAATGTGAGTAGGTGCTCATACTTTTCTTCTCCTTACAACTGACTTTGCTTTTTTGGCTGCAACTGTTTCTTGTCTCTTTTGTCTTCTCTTAGTCATCAGCAGTTACTGTAGGAGTCAGAATGTAATATCAGGTGCAGCCTGGAACACTTTCTGACCTTATAAACAGGCTACTGATGCAGAATGGGGTTCTCTTCAGTGGAAGGATCTGTAACACTAGACCCTTGAAATTTTGTTTTGTCAGAGCTCTTTTTAAATGGAAAAAAAATATTACTTCTACCATTTTCAGTTATAGAAATAGTTATCAACTGAAGACTTATAAGGTGCCTGCATCTTCTGATGGGATATTCTGGTTAGGTTATCTGAATCTTTCAGGTAAGAGGCTCTGATGTGGAATTTTTGTGCTCTCTCCTGATTTCCACTTTTGCTCCTGACTTGTGTTTTGCAGGCGCTGCTGGGTCACACTGACACTGTTACGTGCTTAACAGCATCACTGGCGTATCACATCATTGTGAGTGGGTCCCGGGATCGCACCTGCATCATCTGGGATCTGAATAAGCTCTCCTTCCTCACACAGCTCCGGGGGCACAGGGCTCCAATTTCAGCGCTCTGTATAAATGAATTAACGGTGAGAGCCAAACTCCCTCCACCAGGCTGCTGTGGGAACAGTAGCAAGAGTTGGAAATCATTAAACCAAAGGAAAAAAGCCACTAGGCTCTCCTGTTAATTTGGCAGAACTTGTATAGCTCATCTGAAAACTGATTAACAACTGGTTTGGGAATAATATGTGTCATTTGTCTAGAGCCATATGTAGGTGCATTCCATGCAGAGTGGCTTGAGCTCAGGGGAGGTTATTTATTAACAGTGCTGCAAGCAGTGTAGTTAGTGTGACATTCCAAGTGAGCTGCCAGATCTGCCACAGGAGCTAAGAAGAGCTTTTGATACGTGACCTTGGTTGGCTTCTCTTGTCTTAAGCTGAATTTAAAGGAAACAGGTACCTTGGGTGACAGTGCAGTGCCAGTTGTAGTGGAAACAGATGTATCCTAAAAGCTTCTGTCCCTGATGGTTCTGTGAGTTACAAGTCACCATTTATCCAGCTCCCATGCATGGCCATCAAGGCTGGATGGACCCTGTTGCAGCTGGAGCAGATGCAGTGGTAGAAATCAAGACAAGAGAGGGCTGTAATGCAAGCAGGGGGTAGCAAGTACAGTTTATTAGCTGTTGGTGGTCTGGCTGTAGTGCTGCCAGTGCTTTAGACTGCAGCTCCTGTTTCCCTCTGCACTAGTTTGGACTGTTCCCAATAAGGAAGCAAATTAAATTTAAGGCAATACATATTTGTGAAAAGGAACAGTATCAACATGAGCAGTCTTTGGAAACTGAAAGTACTAAAAATAGGCCGTTGGATTGTTAAGTATGAAAAGTGGAGGAATTGGTCAACTCATTCTATGCTGTAAATAGAACAAATTGGTGGCTACTAAGTGTGGTTTTCTAGGTAGAGTTAAAAAAAAATCATATAATCCTAAAGGTTTCTTCAGCTGGCCAGACGCCCCTTGAATAGAACTTCCTGAAAAGTGCCAGCCTTGCAACTTGGCTTATAAATGACCCTGACTTATATTTTTGCTGAAGAATATCTGCAACTTTGTATTGAAATTTGGGGGTGTTATTTGTCTTTGTAGGGAGACATTGTATCGTGTGCTGGCACTTACATCCACGTGTGGAGCATTAATGGCAGCCCTACTGCAAGTGTAAACACCTTCACTGGCCGAAGCCAGCAAATTATGTGTTGTTTTGTGTCAGAGATGAATGAGTGGGACACCCAGAATGTCATTGTCACAGGACATTCGGACGGAGTTGTCCGGGTAAGTACCAGGAATCACTGCCTGGAACACAAAGCTTGTGCCTTGGTGGTGGTAGTGTTTAGAGAAGTCATGCCTATCCAGGACAACACAGTGTCCTGGCCGGGACCAAAAGCAGTCTTGGGAATTTTACCTGAACTGTTCTTTCTCCTTTTTTGGTGCCCCCATTGGGATGTGGTAACCAGCAATAGTCAGCAGAGCATACATTTTCCTTCCTGCTCTGTTTTGGTCACCAGCTTTCATACCTGGAGACTATTGCTTTGGTTCACCATTTTAATTTCACACACCTTGAGATAATTCATTTTGCTTGGCTAGAAAGAAGAGAGAAACTTAGTGTCATCTCTGATCACTACATGTCTAACCCAACTTGCAGTACTTTTGGGTGCAGCTTTAACCAGAGTCTGCTGGTCAGACAGCTGTGTGGAGTGGATTTGGACATGAACACAGATGTCCTCTTATAGTTTCTAGTCCTCAAAAACAGAGTTTAGTATGGAGATGTGACCTGCCTTGCGCGCTACCAGTGCAAATACACAGTTCTACTAAGCTATTTTAACTCTTCAAGTAGCTCAGGAAAAAGCCAAGAGTTCAGTAAGTGCCACTCTGCTTATCCCCTGTCCCTCCAGTTCTGGCGGATGGAGTTTTTGCAAGTGCCAGAAACACCAGCTCCAGAGCCTGTGGAGATGCTGGAAATGCAAGAGGACTGTCAGGATGCTCAAATAGGTATGTCTCCTGACAAGTGTTCGGTATTTCCGTGTTGTATCTGATCTTTGCTATAGGTAGGTCACGTCCTGTGGTTATATAGTGCAGAATGGAATGATGGAGATTTTATCTCAAAAAGCAGTAGACATCCACTGGGCATAGTGAACAGAGCATCTGAGTTCTGTGTTCACCACCTTACTTAAGGTAGTTTTGTAATGCTACAAGTAAGAAAACATGTTGCCCATCGTAGCTTTTTGTTCTGTGAAGGTGGAACTTTTCTCTGTGTTTGTTTTGGCTGTTGGCATGCTCAATGGATTGTCCAAAAGCTAGATATATTTTAGGATGAAATGGAATTATAGTGTAACAGCCAAGTTGAATCTTCTGATGGAACAGCTTAAACAAGACAAGCAATGATATCCCTTTCCACTCTTGGAAGATTTTGCTCTGTGCCTTATGACTGTTTCTTATAGCCATCTCATCTTCCTCCTGCACTCTTCATATTGAAGATATGATCTGGATTTGGATCTGAATCTCATTTTTACTCATAAGTAATTATTATATAAATACAGCTTTTGGTTATTTTCAGTGTCACTTGGAGTATAAATATCTTTGTTAATTGCTCTTTTGTGTTAACAAGTCCTGTTATTAACAAGTCTGCATCATATTTTTCAGTCAGAGTTGCAGCATAGCTGACTGTGCTTACTTGTGTAAGTTTTGCTGAAAGGTTTTGCCAACTTGAGTGTTTCTGAAGTGTTTGCTCCTTTTGTCTATCATAGCCTTCCTCAGAGGGACTGTTGTACGAAATAGCTTCAGCTAAGGCGTGTCATTCTCTGGCAAAACAGAAAAAAGTGCAAAAACTATGAATGGTGTGATTCCTGGCAGGAGCTGAATCTCCGAAAAGGCTCTGAGATGCCTGCATGCAGTGTCTCTCTCTCAGCAGTTGGTGCTCATTGGGTTTCAGGCAGTGCAGCAGCAGAGTAAGGAAAAAGCTCAGGCCATAACCAGGTTCACTAACAGTGCCTTTTGTTCCCTGTTGTGCCAATCCAGGGCAGGAAGCCCATGAAGAGGACAGCAGTGACTCCGAGGCAGACGATGCATGCATAGGCCAGGACACGAAAGTGCAGGAGAGCCAGAGCCAACCAAGCAGCACCAGCCACAGGCCTCGCTCATCTTCAGCCAGAGCAGCAGCAGCATGGTCAGCAGACAGCGGCTCCGATGACTCCAGGCGTTGGTCAGACCAGCTCAGCTTGGATGAGAAAGATGGATTTATCTTTGTGAATTATTCGGAGGGACAGGCAAAAATGCATCCCCATGCTCAGGTTAACCACCCCCACCCCAGCTATGCTGAAGCACGGCACTACAGCAAGCTCAAACCAGGTAAAAGAAACTGTGCACAGCCCTCAGTTTATTCCTAAGTGAAAAGTTGTAGAAAAAGAGAAAAACTTAAATCTCTGAGGGAGATTTTGTTCTTACTACAAAGTTGCAGTTACAGGTGTGTTGGGGGAGGAGGGAACAAAAATGAGAATGAGCAAATTTACTTTATCCCCTCCCACTTCCCACTCCTTTGTAGGATACAGATGGGAGCGTCAGCTGGTGTTCAGAAGCAAGCTAACTATGCACACGGCATTTGATCGCAAAGACAACGCACACCCAGCAGAAATCACTGCGCTCGGCATCTCCAAGTGAGTAGCTCACACATGAGGACTTCAAACAGTTTTGGCTTTTGTCAGCAGGAAGAGGTGCCATTGTTCATAACTCTATTCTGTGGTGCTTCTCTTTGGGGTAGCCTTCTTCAAGGACTAGATAAAAACACTAAAGAGAGGGAGACCTGTTCAGCTGCACTGTGTTACACAGAGTGTTGCAGATCCATTTCTCAGTTAGAGCAGGGCAGTTGGGGTGTTAGTCACCACACCAGTGCTTTACCATTTTACATTCTCTGACGTTTAAAATCGGGCATCGATGCTTGTGTGTTACTGTGCCAGAGTTGTTGCAGGAATGCTTTTGCTTTTCCCTGCAGGGATCACAGCAGGATCCTGATCGGGGACGGCCGGGGCAGGGTGTTCAGCTGGTCAGTGAGCGATCAGCCGGGCCGGTCCGCGGCCGACCACTGGGTGAAGGACGAGGGCGGCGACAGCTGCTCGGGCTGCACCGTGCGCTTCTCACTCACCGAGAGGCGGCACCACTGCAGGAACTGTGGACAACTGTTCTGCCAGAAGTAAGCAGGCAACAGCCTCCTTGGGGCTCTTTTCCACACAGGATTTTAGGTGGGGTAAAGCTGTGAAACACCACAGAACTCTTGTGAAAGACTGAGGCTGCCTAAACTGTGTGCAGGACTGCGAGGATGCTGATTTAGGGGCCACTAGCAGGTAGCCTCAGACAAAATGTATGACATAGAGGATGTGTGTGAGCTCTCCTTGCCCACAAACTGAAGTGCAAATCTCATCTCTGGGTCAGAGATGATATTTCTAGTTTTATCTGTCTGAGTCTAAACTGGTGATGACAGCTGTTGTTGAGCTGTCACACAGTTTCATTGCATTGACTCTGTGGTGATCATTTGAGTTAAATTCTGCTTCTGCCACACTGCATTGCATCTCCATGTCAAGGTGAGTTAGGACAGTTTTCTGGTGTTTGAAGTCATGATGGTAATTCCCACAGCTCACTAGAAAATAGGTAGAAATGGAGAGGACCTGCGTTCAGTGATGTTGTTTATTCTCCACAGGTGCAGCCGGTTTCAGTCAGAAATCAAACGGCTGAAGATTTCATCACCGGTCAGGGTGTGCCAGAACTGCTTCTACAACCTGCAGCACGAGCGGGGCTCAGAGGAGGGGCCCAGAAATTGATGGGGCCTGGCAAACCTCATCCAGCCCCGCTGTCACTCCAGGAACCAGTGAGAGCATCAGAAGGAATTGGAATATTGTCTGTTTACACTTATGTTTATACTGCATTCTAAGCACTAAGAGTAAAAAGGGATCATTGCATTGGTTTGTGTTGACAGAAGGCAGACGAGGCGAACAGCATAAGGAGGAGAAGAGCAAGGCCCAGGAAGACATGGTTAATAACCACAAATCCAACAGAACTGGCAGCCCCTAAGCCCATGCTGGGGTGGCTGTCACGAAAATCCTCACTTATCGTAAACACCCCTTCTTGTCTTGTTTTTGTAGAGTTAGTCATCTTAACTGGGGGGAGGGAGGGCAAGGCTTTTTAGAAGATAGTTGTAAATCTGCCTTCTTCGCAAGCAACTGTGTATATTGTAAATAGGTATAACGGCCTTTTTATCTAAATATGAACTTAACTGCCTGTTACATGGGACTTCAGATTAACCACTGTACTTTGTGTGGCATCTTTATCTCATCTATCAATTTAAATACAAATGTTTAAAAAAACCACAAAAAAAAAAAAACAAAACAGAAAACTCAAAGGCATTATGTGTATTTCTGTTAAAAATCCAATCTGTGCATGTTTGTTCTTTCAGTTGCCCACAGTATCTTAATTTAAGTGAGGCTATTCATAGAATTACACAGATTTTTTCAAAAGAAAACATTTTTGAGAATAGGAACTTGGAGTATTTTATTCTAGCTGTAAGATAACCAGGAACTAAATTGTACACTTGTGTTGCATTTTATACCAAACTATTTACCACCTCAGTGTTGTTCATATTTAATAAGGCCTCTTTTATACATATGTCAGAGCTGCAGTTTTGTTAATTACTTATTGTTCATTAGCAGCTGATTCATGCAGTGCAAGAACCAGCTTTTACCTTCTTTAGTCAATAGCAATTGGCTTTTGCATATAGGTACAGAATTAATTCCTTGTGCATAAAATTGGACTGCTGTTGTCCCCTAGCTTCTCTGCTAAAAACCTTTTTGTAACAACAGGCATTGCTCTAAAGCAGAGTGATCTTGGTCATGTCAGAAATGCTCCTTGGAGCTCTCTTTGTCTTTCAGCACACGCCATCAGCTTGAGGACAGCAGTAGATTTCCATTATGGTTTTTAAGTTTCAATATGAATTTAATTGCAGTATTTTTTACTACTCTGTCATTTATTTTGCACTACATGTGGGATGAAGTAGAGACACTGATATCCACTGGGATTGGAGCACGTGCATTGGGATAGGCCCATGGACTTAATTTCTGCATGAGGTCTTGCCAGTGGGTTTTTGTTTGGGTAGAGGGAGGGCAGCAGGCAGGCCGGTGGTCGGTTTGTTTTTGTTTTTTAACATGTGTATATATTTTGTAAATGGGTGACAAACTGATCTAGAGCTAGGTATATTCACAATGGATTCTTTTAAATAGAGGTAAGGATATGACCCAGACCAACAGAAGACAGGTGGCTCTGGCAGTACTTGAGTGAATGTTGTCACTCAAAGGGATGAGATTATCCTTCACTTGGAATGACTTGGGCAGGCTCTGGCCCTGGGACAGCAAATCCTTAAAACCAGCATTATTGTTGGAATTGCACCATCAAAAATTCCAGGCCCTCTTTGTTGGGGTGAGCTCCTTCCAGAGGGTCCCTGGTGCGGTGGGGGCACCCCTGTCTTCTCTTGATTTGAGCTTTTAGCAGTGAATAATTTGTTAATTCTGACCACTTACTATTTACCCTGGTATCACATGTTTATGCACTGAAGGTTAAATATGTATTTTGATACTTGTTTGTTTATTATGTATGTGCTGGTCTGTAAAATGAGATATATTCCTGTTTTGGTATGTATACTAGGTCCCCAAATGAACAGAAAGGCTTCTCTAGAGCCCTTGCACACTGTTGAGTAAATGCAGGTTTGTTGAGCTTAGCTGACCCAAATTTTGGATCCAAAGAGTGATGGTCAAGTAGCCACACTGACTACTGGCTACCTGGCAGATTTGACCCTAAAAACAGGAAGAGGTCCTCGGTAAGCATGTGCAGAGCACTGGAATTTCTGTGTTCAGCCGTTCTCTCTAACGTTGCCTTCACCCTTCCCAACATGATGCAAAACCAGCATAGTTCAGAAGATAGGCTAGTGGCCTTAATGTTTTCTGTTTGAAGAAAAGGCTGTTTTAACAACTCTTAAATGCCTTTGAGTCCACAGTTTTTCTCCCCTTGCCTCCAGATTTCCAAATCATCCCCAAATTTAAGGAAGCCTTCTTTTCTGTGGACTGCAGCTTGTACAGCCACGTGGTTAAACCCTAATAAAAGCAAGGCTATGACAACAGCACTGATGTGGTCCAGCTCTGAAGCCAGGACAGAGTCCTGCTGCGCGTCCTGAGGACGGGGCTGTCAGCCGCAGACGCGTTGTACGGGTGTTGTTCCGCGCCTGTGGCGTTGGCAGCGCACTAAAGAAATCCTCATTCCTTACAAATTCTGCAGTGTGCAGGTAGGCCCAGTTTACATTTTGCAAGCAAACCACCACAGCCCTCTGACTTAATTCTGTTCCCAAAAAACATGGTTTTGCTTGTTGGAGGCGGAGGGGGACAAACACACCTGCTCATATTCCCTCTGGCAGCTGGTGCTGTGGGCAGCTGTGGTGTTCACGTGGGAGTGGGGTTTTTTCCATTTCATTCGAGCTTCTAATGCAAATACTTGCTTTGTTTTCCATGTAAAAATCTGTTGAGCAAAAATATACTCATTTACACTAACATTAGTAGACTGTATTCTCTGCAAGTACCTCACATGTCTTCTCCTGCCTTGTTCTTTGTAGTAAACTTATCCATGTACTCCTAACATTCGTACGTAGTGTGCAACTGTAATGTCATGCTTTTGAGAGGGGTTGGCTGTCTCCAGCCAACATTCATCAGTTCAATAGCAAAACACTTTAGATAAGTTATTTTGCACTTTCTTATGTATAAAATTGGTAGAAACTTATATTTGCTTTGTATCATTTAAAGACTCCTTTTGTTTCGGTAAATGAACTGTGTATAAAATACTTATGCAGTTAAAACTGTTTTTAGAAAGTATTTTTAATTTCAGCAAGTTTGGTTACTTGTTGCATGACTATTAACACAGCTGACTTTTTGTGTCAGTGCAATGTATATTTTTTTGTCCTGTTATTAACTTGTAAGCCCTAGTTAAATGGCCATTTATTTGTACAGCATCAGGAGTAAATTGAAGATAACTGGCTAAGACTGGAGTGTGGAATTTTGTACTATATTGCAGAATCCAATATCTGTTTTTTGGTGGTTACGTAAAAGGCCTGACGATTTACTATCTAGTGTGCAATCTGTGATATCTGAATGTTCATTGTATATTTGTCTCCAACGCAAAAAGGTAGAGTAACACAATTACAACAATACATGATTAAATGCAATAGTTCAGGTACTGAAGTATTTTTTTTTCATTTCAAATAAATACCTGCTATTTACCACCAAAAAGCTGGTTTGCATTTGTTGGAAAGACAAATCATTTGCAGTTGAATAAACGTTTTTAACTCGGGAGCGGTAACTAATGAGTAACATTTTTCTGTGTCATCATGAGAAGTAAGTTTCTATTAATTGTCACATTTTTGCTTTCTCAGTGTGAGTATGCCCATCCATGATTGTGCAGCATGAAATCATGTGCATTAGTTTGTTCTCTTTTGCTTTAAATTGTAGAGTGTGAATTCAGCAGAATGTGGAATCCCCTGATACCACAGGCTGATAGAGAAGACTTTATGATAGAGAAGGCATGATGCTCTGCAGCACTACTGCCAGTCTACATCAGATTGCCTCCCCTATTGGCCAGCTGACACTGCCCACCCCAGTTATTCATCCCCCATCCCCCTTACAGGTTGCTCCCCTTTGCCCTGCCCTTTTCCTGCTGCTGTGCCCTCAGGTCATTGGTCACTGACCCCACACTTAGGTGTCCACAAAATCCCACGTGCTCCCTTGCGTAGCCATGTCTTGGTTATATAGGATGGTAATGTCCACTTTTCATATGTTCAAGTATTTCACACTTGGCCATTTCCACATTTTAAATTTTTCCACACACTGGGAAAGAAAAAATGCTTTCTCTTCAACAGTTTTGGGGGAGTTACTGTGCTCAGCAGCTGCAGCCACATGACAGCTGCAGCCTGAGTGTCCTTCTGCCGCCCGGGAGCAGGTCATGGATGAATGTCACCAAAGCACTGAGCCAGGTAACCATACCAACTCCGGGCTGTGGGGTCTGGCATTGCCTCCCACTCTTTTTGGGGAGAGATTTTCTACTAACAGCAGCTCTAGGCTGTTCTGTGCAGCTGGGTCAATCACTACATGCAATATTTCAAGCTCATTTTCCAGGCATGGTGGAGAGCAGAGGTGCCAGGAACAAGCATTGGGAAGCGCTGGAGCCCACAATCCTGATGGACCTTTTGATTGGGAAGGTGCAGTCCCAGCCCTGTAAATCCCAACAGGCATCAGCTGGGCCAGCAGCCAGTTTTGGAGTGAAATGAGGCACTTGAGTGACAGGGCAGCTCCTTGCAAGTGCCCCAGCCTTTAGCTCTGGCTCCAGCACAGTTCCTGCCAGGTGGAAGCACTGCCCGGGACCAGGCATTCCATTTAGCAGGTAAAACCAAATTTGTGGCCAATTTGCCGTGACCGAATTGCCTTTCATGACAGGTGCAGAAACACAGTTTGGAGAGGTGAGGCTGAGCTGCTTTCCAGGCTCAGTGTTCTGTATAAAATGCATGAGTGTTTTTAAGGAATTCCTGGCAGTGGGACACATCTCTCTCCATCTCAGGATACAGATTTGATTCAGTAGTGAAGTTACTGTCCTGCACCGTGTAGGGAGGAGGGTGGGGTAAGCAAGCCCAGGAACAGGGCTGATGTGCTGGGAGCCAAAACCTGCCCTGTCTTCCTGGAATAGTTGCATGGCACTGTGTTGAATTTGGGCCTGGCCCCACAAAAACGGGCAATATGTAAGGAATGGCACCAAAGCTTGGTCACGGATGAACCTAAATGCAATCCTGCCTGCCCCAGAGGGCACCAGAGCCCCTGGTGCAGGAGCAGAGACAACATCTGGGTGGGAGCTGCCAGCGCTGAGATGGGAGAGGTGTAGCAAGGCTCTGCCCAACAGCAGGGATGAAAATCCCGTGCGGGTGAGGTGCGGGGGATGGTGCTCACACGAGCTCTGGGAAGAGTTCCCAGCCCTTCCCAGGCACAGCTTCCGAGAGCTTTAAGCTCTCCTTAAAGCATGGCTGCTCTGCCCAGGCCATCTTGAAGCTGGGGAGGGAAACCACGGTGGTGCTGCTGGTGCTTCGCTGCCCTCTTCTCACAAAGCAGCAGCTCACAGGGATGCTCATTACGGGATAAATGCTCCAACTGCAGGGAAACCTGGGAGCCATTTCCCGAGTCCTGTGGAAGGGCAGAGCTGGCCAGCAGGTTTTCCAGCACACCACCCAAGCTCTCCAAATTTACCCATGTGAGCGGTGATTACAAGACCACCATGGGATATGTGCATATATCCAAGAGCTGATCAGCTCCAAACAGCTGAGATGTGGATTGGCAACAAAGGAGAGCAGAAAAGGACTCTGCTCCTAAAAAGAGATGCTGGAGCTCAGCTGTAGGAAACTAAGGCCTCATCGAAGTCAAGGCTGCCGCCTTCAAGGGAGAGAGTAAAATAGGTTTGAGTCCAGCTGTGAAAAGCTGTATTAACTAAAAATACCAGTGATCTCAGGGCTACTTCTGCAGCTGAGTTAAAACCCTCAGCTCTTACTTTTTCCTTATAGTTTCTTCAAGTGTAACAGAGCAGCTTTGAATTCATGCAGCAGCAAAACTATTCCTGCAGAGGCCCAATTTGTTTCTTTGTCCTGTGTCACAGGCTGGCATGGCTCACCATGACAGCCACCCAGGCAGACAGAAATAGCAAGTTAGAACATTACATCCTGGTGCAGCATGGCACAGAGACAGGAGGTCCTTTGCACTGGTTATCGCTGGGAGAACGTCTTTGTAGCCAGAGCCTTGGTTATCAGAAGCTTTTTATGGCAAGGACTGAGGCCTGGGGCTGACAGGACAGCCCTGACACAGCTTGAGAAGCTGCAGCTTTTCTGGTTGTTGGCAATGTGGTGGAAGAAGAAAAATCCATTTGTAGTGACACAGCTCCTAGAAGCCAATTCTTTATTGAAAGATCTTGTAAGCATTCCAGTACAGACTTAGCTGCTCTACTGTAGCTTTGAGTTTATGAAGATGAAAAAACATTTTTAAAGAAAAAAACAAAAAGCAAGATGGGCACCTCTATAAAATTTCATAGTAGATGAAATTCAAACACTGATTACACCAAAGGTAAACATCAAACCACAGAAATTACACACAGCCCCGAGGCAAAATAATAAATGTGCACAATTGCACTTAAGTTATGACAGGCACCACTGCCCAAGCACTCCATATCCCGGGTCAAGAGGGCACCTGATGGGTATCTCTGCATTCAGAACAGCAGTTTGGAACCAAGGAATGCCCCGAGTGTTCCTGTACTGTACATTTGGCTTCTTGGGTGAGTGAGCAATGACCCAGCAGTGCCCAACTGAAGGTTTTTAAAAGAAATTGTTATTAAACCAGTTTCACTCATAACTGTTCTTTTGTGCTTCTCCCTTAGCTAAGAATGCCAATGTCTTTGACCACTGCACATCCACAAGCTGAGATAGAAAATGTGGCTCATGGAACCCTGATCCCAGGGAATGCAGCAGAAATCTTGTGGTGAGTCTAAGCTACTCTCATTTTCCAAATATGTAAAAAGCAGTGATATTGCTGATTTCTCTCTACACCCCCATTTTCAGCTGCTCCAGGATTATTCTCCAGCCCTAAGCATTTCAGCCCAAAAGGACTAACTGTAATGAAGGCCTATATTAAATTAATTACTGTATCTCTGCCCCATTTCAGTCTCCTGTGCTACATTCATCATCCAGAGAGACCAGCTCTTCTAAATCCAGGCTGCAAATGACTTTTTTGGGAGTCTCCTCTATAAAGCATGAAACCCCTATCTTTTCAAGTGGTAGAGAGACTTAAGTTGGAAATCTATCTGCAGTCTCAACACCTCTCCTAGTAAATCCTCCAGCAACATGAGGCCGCCCCCATGCCTTCCATATCCTCACAGTAAAATGAATATTTAGCTGGACAGCATTTTTGCCTTTCTGCACCCACAGCCCACCCTCCTACAGTGCCTGAACAGAGAGAGATTCCACTGCTCCAGGGAGCATGTTCAGGCAGGAAAATATTCTTACCAAATCCAATGGATTTCAGAATCCATCCCCTAAAAGGTAGAAAAAAGTGAACACTTTTTACAGTTTGCTCAGGAGGTCACTCCTAATGTTTGGTTCAGTCTGTCATAAACAAAAAATACTCTTTTTGTTGTAACCTCAGATGCACAGGAAAGACAGTGAGCTAGAGAGCAAACATTCCATTTTGTTTCATTCAAAGTGTGAGATCCTTCACTGTCCTGAAATAATAAACCTCTCTGGCAGGCAGCTGTCGTTTTAGAACAATTTGCTCTTTGTCCTCAAGCTGAAGGGGCTCTGCTGTGCAAGAGGATCTTGCCAGTCCCTGGGGGGGTACGGTGGAGCTGGTTGCTTGCAGAGCTGCCATGGGCTGCAGGAGGCCTAGTGACCAGATGGAAAACCTAAAGTGTTTATTGGGCCTGGCTGGGATGGAGCTCCTCTCCCCACAGCATCCTCACAATGCTAGGCAGTGTATTGGCACCTGAAAAGGGGCTGGTGACACTCTTTATTAATTATCTTTATCTTGACCAGGTTTTGGGGTCTTTTCATTTTATTTTCTGCCCCCAGCCCCCATTTTGCTGTGAGGGGGAGTGATAAGAGCAGCTTGGGGCAGCTGATGTTCAGCCAAGGTTCATCTTCCATGGTCCTTTTTGGCACCTACCATGGGACACAGACAACGGCAGCTTTGTATGCAGTGTGTTATTGCTGCAGCAGCCACAGCCTCCTGTGGGAGTCAGGGAGTTTGCTGGCTGCCCTGCTTATCCTCTATAAGGCTGAAGCTGGGAATGTGCTTGTACAAACAATGGCTCTGGGCTGTGTCCTGGCATGGATGGCCTTGCTGAGCTGCAGGAACTGTCTTGTCTCCACAAGAGGATGAGGGAATACATCTCCCTCTCCTCGCTCCAGATTGGTGTGGATGATTGTGCAGGGTCCAGGGGTCCTTGTTCGTGCTTACACGAGCTGCTAATGCTACTGACACTGTTGGCACACCATGGGGTTGGTGGAATCTGGTGTCATCATGGCACAAGAGAAGATTTCTGGGTGAGGCAATACTGAAATGCACCCTGAGGTGGCTGTTTCCTGGCTGGCAGGGTGTGTGGAAGGATTTGGGCAGGTTCCTAGCACAGGTATCACCACCCAGAGCCTGGGACTTTACGCCTGAATGGGCACCAGCCCTGGCAAACCAGTGTGTCACCTGATGGAGGGGTGCCTTGCCCACCCCAGTGAAAACCAGCAGCTTTTGCCCCATACTGGAGCCTGACCTGTGCCTACCGAGCCTCAGTTCAGTGCTCTGAGAGGGCTGGGCTTGGGGCAGGACTCAAACAACAGCAGCAAGGACAGGAATTCCCCCAGGAGTGAAAAAGAAACTGGACAAAGAAAGCAATGGATCCAATAGAAAGGACTGGAGGTGAGATGGTGCCCGGGAGTCCTTCCCAATCCACGTGTTTCTGCAATAGTAGAGAAGCAGCAATAGCAACCACCAATACACCTGAATCTAATCACCCTCTGTTTCACAGAGCTTGGTCTTATCCCTTCCTTGGTAAAATTTCAAAGAAGTTATGGATGGATCCTTCCCCTGAAAATACAGCTGTGCTGTTAGGAGAAATAAAAACCCCCAACAGCAACCATCCTGACCTCAGGTGAACACTGAACTCAGACTCTGGGGAAAATCTGAGGAGAGAGAGGGAGTTAGGATTGTAAACCAGCAGTGTGCTCACTACACAGGCCTGGGCACCAGCATCCAGTACAGCAGAGATTTACACACACCACTGCAGTTACACCCAAATAAGTATATTGTGCACACCACACCAAGTGATGGGACAGACCAAACCAGGGCACTCTGCACACCCAGTACTTAATGCTGACGGTACCACATGCTGCTCTGCTGGGTGCTGCTGGGCCTTCCACCACAGACAAGGAAAAACTAATGGACTGACTGCCTAAGGGCTAAACCTGGACTAAAGGAAAGGGATAAAATTAATAAAGATATGTATTTCACACTGGAAAATCAGGATCAGTCCAGGCACCTCAGAATTCTTTTTCTTTTTTTTTTTACAATGTGATTTAGCATCAGGCAACTTCTCTTTCATTTTGTTTTGTTTTTACAACTGTGCTATTGGAAGCATCCATAGAAGGAAAAATACTGTGGCAAGTCTGAGAAAAGACCAATTCTTCTCTGCCCATATTTCACTGCCACAGGAGCTGACAGCTGACATGGAATAGAGGAAGGAAGAGATCTGAATGAGGCACACCAGGACAGATCTTCACCTGTGCCAACATGTCACCTGCAGTCCATGTCACAGCAGGGATATGAGCTGGATCAGAGCTCTGGTCCCCCCATGCCTCACTGGATACAGATTCCCCTCCAAGAAGTGAAATGGAAACACTTCCTTTAAGTATAAAATTCCTTTCTGGTATCTGAATATCTGATATCTACTAGAAACAACACCTAAAACTTACAAAAATTACCTTATATTGTTATAATGCTCTCTCCTTTCTTTAGCTTGTTTGGGGCATTTATACCTCCTTGTGTACCATGAAGAGACATGAGAGATCACAACTAACTCAGACACCTTCAGCAGAGGGCAGGAAAATCCTCATGTATGTATGAAGAAATAAACTGTCTTACGCATCAGATCTTGGAGAGTAAACTCTTTGAAATTAGCTTATTTTCTTTATTAAAAAAAAAAAAAAGAAATTCAAGTTGACAAGAGTCTCTGGATATCAAAACTGTGCGTCTTTTTCCCTCCTCTGTGCTTCTGTCAGGCACTGACAGCAAAGAGAAGACAGTGCAAGGGGCTGCTGCATGGTCCACAGAGACTGCACAGGCTTTGGACCCAATGGAGAAAGGTTCCCATCTGTCCAACAGCACACGGCTCCAGCCTGGTCTGTCTCCTTGGAGCTAGAGGATCACAGATGACGGCAGTGAGAGTACAAAGCAGCACTGTCTCAGGAACTTGTACTGCTACACCAAATGCCACTGACATCAGGACCTAAACATTCTGAAACTTCTCCTTTATTTTTCACCCACTTCTCCTGGAGCACAGGGGAGTTTCAGGTGGCTGCAGCAGAAGAAGACAACAAACCCTCTTTCTATCTACCTAAGAACATTGTGCGTTTGTTCCCCTGTTTTATCAGACAAGGAAGCCAGCATGTGGCTCAGGGACTCACAGCTGCCAGGGAGCTGAGGGTCCTGAGGAGTACAAGTAGGCATGAAATGACTGTGCACCCCCTCCAGCCTCAGGTGAAAGCCCAGAACCTCGTCTGTGTGAACAAAGTGATGTGTGGAGCTGCTGGGGCGACAAACCCAGGACGCTGCCCCGGTGCCGCCGGGAATAACGCGGGCAGCGAGACGCGGTCAGCCATAAGCAACAACGGGCACTACGCACCAAGGGAGCAGTGGCACCTTCTAACACTGGGAACAGAAGAGATGGACAAGACACTGAGTCAGCCTAGGAACAGATGGAGGTGTTCTCCTGTAGCACGCTGTGTCCAGCTGACGGCAGGAAGGGATCGCTGCGGCGTTGTCTTCACGCCCACCTCCCACTGGAAGCGAAACTGCGGCTGAAGGAGAAGGTAATCTCCCCATTCTTGTACTTGCCCCAAGCTCCAAATGGCACTATGACAACTGTGCTGTTGTCTTCAGAGCCAAACTGCACTGCCTGAGAGAAGAAACAAAGTGTCAGCATCGGTGTCTCGCTTGGAAAGGGAAACAATATCTGGCTTCACCTGGGACAGCACACCCTGAGGCCAGAGACTCCCTTGCGTCTCCCCAACCTTGAGGCCCAAGACTCCCTTGCCCCTTCCCAGCCCGGATACTCCATTCTGATATGCCCCAGAGCTTCCCATAGGATATGCTACCATCCAGAACCATGGTCAGAAAGTGGCCATTTCTATGACAGTGACATTTTCAGCACAGGCAGAAGCTGCAGTTACAGTCCCGTGCAGTTCAGTGGACAGTGAGCTAAACAAGCTAATTGATGTGATGCTTGGCAAGGATGTGGCGAGACCCAGGGTAAGGAAAAGGCTGGCCAGCAGGAGTGGTGAATATCTCAGCCAGCACTATTCAATTCAGTTGAATGTGTGGTATTGTGTAAACAAAAACCTAGGTTTTTTTAAGACAAACCAGCCCAACCAGGAGCCCTTGGTGCCCAGAGCAGGGCTGGCATTACCTGCTCAGTGACCACATGGGCGGCCTCAGCAGGGTCATGGCACTGGCTGATGAAGTTGCAGATCTCCTGGCTGTTCACTATGAAGTTGATGCCATCGGTGGTCAGCACCAGGAAGCTGTCATCTGCATGGTGCAGCTGCAACAGAGGCACATGGGGTGCATGACCTGGATGAGTGCTGCGAGGCAAGGGAATGGCCCCCATGGTTTTACACTCTTGCAAAGCACTTTTTTATTTTCTTGGGGTGCTGTGTGCTCTCCTGCAAAATTTCTCCTGAAGCTGAGGATTTCAAGGAAGACATGATAACACTGCAGTCATCTCCCTAAGCCCCTCGTGGGTGGCACTCTACTGGGACCAAAACAATAGAAGTTCTTGGGGCCCTGGGAGGTGCATAGGGGAAAAGTAACAAACAGAATTTGAATTGACAGGAGAGCTTCCTGCCAAAGTGGAGGTTGAATACCTTCTGGGTGTTTGTTTTCTAGATGACTACAGAGCTATGGTAAGATACATGCAGCTGTCCTTTCCTCATCCCCCTCTTCCTCTCAACTGTGCAGATCTCTATACATCCTACTTTTGCAATGGCAGCCCATCTATATCCCACCCAGTTCTCAGTGATGGTTTTATACCAGCATTAGCCTCAAAATTATTCATTTGACCACAGGACCCAAACTGACTAACACCTGTAATATATATCATGTGTTATCTTTCTTCCCTCATCATATATTTTGCTGTGAGAAGTGAGATTTAGAAGTTGATCTGGTTGAATTTAGTACCAGATTCCTTTCTGTCCTGTTAATCTGAAACAACTTAATGAGAGTTGTTCTCCGGTTATTTCAGTAAAAAACAATGCATGGCCATCAGGCTTCACCTGGTCTTGTGTTGTGTGGGTACCACCACTGCATCAAATACCTATGAAGCCCTTAGTCCAAGTGCTGCTGCCCCTGTAAACCAGACCTTCTTTTACCTGAACCCTTTTTGTTTCTGGCTGGGCTATCACACCACTGCTTTTAAGATCCAAATCTCCTATGCTCCGTGTCATTGCAAGTCTACCATTCACATGAGGCTGTCCCAAACTGTTCCAGGAAATGAAGCCACCACACTTCTTAATCCTGTCCAGAAGCACAAAAGAAAAAGCAAATGAGTTACTACTTCACACCATTACCCCTATCTCTATCCTCTATTTTTGTCAGTAGCTAGAATGAGGAATGATGTATGGAGAGCCCAAGCAGTGGGGCTGAGGGTTGGCTTTAGCTGTTTGAAGGGCTCTATGGAAGTGATGTGTCTTGGTGGGCTGAGTCCTGACCTGGGAATCACAGTGCATTTCCTCAGGTTCTGAGTTGGTTCTAACTTGTCACTTTTGCACAAGTCTGTATCTTGTGGTCATAGCTCTGTTCTGAATCTCAGTGATGCTGATCTTACTGCTGAGATCTTATGCTCATGGAGGTCTTTCCACATCCCTGGTCCTCTGAATGGGACCCAGTGGCTGGAGCTTACTGCCAGCTCAGAGCGGTCTAAGGGCTCTATGTTCATCTCTGCTTTCTTTATGTCCCAACCCAGCAGCAGAGCAGAAGTCCATTGTGCTCTGGGAAGCCACATCATCAGCCTGCAGGTACCTTTCCTTCTCCTCCTTTCTCTCTGGAGTATGGTCAATGGTGAGTTTCACGGGCTTTCCTTTCCGGCACAGCAGAGCACGACTGTCTCCCACACTTGCCACAACCAGCTCAATTCCATCCCGGAGCAGAGCCACTGTTGCAGTGGTCCCGGAGCTCAGCAGAGTTGCTACAAATGTCATCAGAGAGAGAAGTTTTAGCACTGCCTCAAAGAGTGGAGCCCTTAACAACAGCAACAGTTTCAACTGGAAAAATAAAGACAACTTGTGCTCTACCTAATCAGCAAGTAACTGCTTTGAAGTTAAAACTAAATTTACACATACAAAAAAAAAGCAAACATGCATGCATGTAGGACTGGAGGAAGAGAGGGGAGGTGGGAAGGATGAAGTGTTTCTGTGCAACAACATGGCTCCATGCAAACAGGGCAAGTGGGATAAAAGCTGTACAAGGTACAGTAGCTTCCTTTCAGTTTGTAGCAGTTTTTCAGCCCCATGAGCTCGCCTCAAGTTACAGGGTTATTGTCCTTATCCCTGGGCACAGTGACTGCACAAGTAGGTCACCATAAAGGTGATGGCTCTTTCTTTCTTTTAGGTGGTGAAGCAGGCAATTATATAGTAATTGATAAATTATAGTTACAGTAATTGATAAATTATAGTTACAGTAATTGTAATTCCACCAGAGGGAAGCATTAGATCAGCCTGTGGCATCCTTCTATTGCTGTCAGAGCTGTTACACTCCCCCTCCACTTTCCCCAGAGGGACATTCAGCCAACAGGCTTCCTGGCTTTTTCCAGGAAAGGTGCTCCCTGTGAACTTGTTGGAGGTCCCAGCACGAAGGTGAAGCTGGATTCTGAGATTCAGCCTTGCCTTGCACCTGCAAACTGATGCAGGTGGCAGTGGCTGTCTGGGAAGCCACTGACAGGGGTTCACTGTGAGTGCCCAGAGGGCAAAACAGAGCCCTGGTGCTGCCCTCCTCTACAGGGCAAGGGAGGGAACTGAGCTGGCTGACTGCACTCAGGGACCTGCCTGGATTCACTCATGTAAGCAGTTTGAGGGCTTCTCATTTCAATGAGAAATTGCTACAATGGTCTGGAGAGAAAAAAAAAAAAAAAAACTCTTGAAAAAGAGAAATGCAAGTGCCTATTTCAGGAAAAAGATCTGTTGTATCAGCTGCAGTGAAGAAATGCCAGAAAAACTGCCCAGCTTTCCTCATTTTCTTTGCTTTTTGAAAGGGCAAGTCCCACTTTACAGTTGTTATCCTCCCTTCCTGCAAATTCTGCAGAGGTAACCCAGCAAGAGATGTCTGGAAAGCTCCTGCTAACTTGAGCTATTACACCAAAATGTCTGGACAGGACCAGCTACTGCCTGGAATACATTTGCATCTACAGCCAATGCAATTTCCCTTGAAAGGCCCTCTGTAAGTCACCTGCATTCTGGGCTTTTCCAGTTGTTCTGGTTTTTCAAAGCATGCCAATTTGAGATAACTTTTGGGCTTGCTTAGGAATGTGACTCCTCAGTTATATTCTTGTTTTCATGTGCTAACAGTTAACATGTCACTGTCTTTCCACCACTGCTTCTGCAGAGATCAGCTACAACTACATGTGCTCCTACCTCTGGCCCTGCAGCCCTGACCCCGGAGACATGGGACAGATTTGAGACAGGACTTTGTGTTTGACCCCAAGGAATGCCAGGCAGCCCTAAATCTGACCAGATGCCAACAGGCAGCAACAGAAATGCAAGAGCTGTGAGATCTTTACAGCCTCCTTCCCCAACCCTGTGAGGTCTCAGCACCCTGTAAGTCAAATGGGGCTGGGAGTAAACTGAAGTCACCAAGCCCTGGAAGATGCATTGAGCCTTGTTGTGCAGTGAAAGCAGCTAGTCCATGAATCAAAAAAACCCAAACACAAACTCTCACAAAAAAAAGATGTTAATTAAGCTGGTGTTAGTATTTAAAACAGGTATTATTACTGCAGCAGGGATTGGGTTTAGCTGAACGCTGAACCAGCAGGTCAGGGGTGACAGTCAGTGGCCATGGTCACACCTTGGGCTGTGCCAGGGCCATGCAGGCTGGGACATTGGAAACTGGATGTGGCAGCTTCTGACTGGTGGCACTGGTGGGCACTGACATAAGAAACATCCTGTTTCTTATCTGAAGCAAGGACTAGCCCAGTGCAGGGTCACTTTGAGGCACATCATGAAAATAAGATATTAAAAAGTACCAGTGCAATTAGAAGTTTTAGTAAAACCAGTAAAATACCTGTTTTAGCCAACAGTTAGAACAAGTGAAATAGAGCAACCTATGTTAAACTACCTTTTTATTTTACAGAAGATATCTTTTATATAGATATTAAAATTAATGCAGAACTGCTGCTACTTTCCCATTTCATTCTGTGGTTTTAGAACTATGCTGAGAAACATATGAAAAGTTAAATCATAGTCTTCAATTCACAGAAGACTGGAAATATTTGGAATTCAGGTGAATCTGCATCTTTTTGGTGCAAAATCCCAATGAAAAGAGCTGCTATCACAAAATCAAGGGGTGGTACTAAAGAAAAATATATTGTCCAGATTTGTGGTAATGAACATAGTGACTTGAACTTTATATGTTTATTAGTTAAATAGCACTCCTAGGAAAAAATACATGCTGCTCACAATCTCTTCCTTGGATCCAGTTAATGCTCTGGGTAGAGATGCAAGAACATGCATGAAGCCAGATGGAACATTATGTGATTTCTAGCACAACTCAAAACCACAGGAATGATGATGGGATAGCATTTCTAATGCTTTTCTATAACTTCTACTAGTTTAACACAAAATATGTTGCATCAGCACATGTATTGGTTTTAACAATTAAAGAGTTTGTTTTCCTAACAATATCACTATAAAACTAAGATCTTTCAATAGGTTCTTAACACTCACTGGACAACTTCTACTGCAAGTCATCTCAACTAATGTGACAAAGAGGATGTGGAAACCTTCCAGTAGTCCAGGCTAGGAACCGCTGGACTCCTTCACCTGGGACAAAATTAAGCAGATCTCTTTTTCCACTGAAGCCCAGCTTAAAGTGTCCAGGGCCTCCAGTTCTAGAGCTGCTGACCAGGTACAGTGTCTGCCACAAATAACACGCACACAGAGGCAAGTAGGAAATTCACCCAGGGACTTTGTTCAAACAAAATAAACCTGCAACACTGGAGATGCAAGAATAAGGGCTGCAGAACAGGAGATGGAGTCAGTCACTCTCAGGTGAGTGTCTGCCTGCACTGCCCTGTGCAGGTCACATAGGAAGCACCTGCATCTTTGGCCTTGGTAAATCATCCTTGGTATTTCTGGGGAATTGCCAGTGTTCTCACCTTCTTGCTAAAACTGTGTGACAAAACCAGTTTAAATTCAGCCCAAATAAAATCTAAATTTAGTTTCCCCCATGGAGATAAGTAACCAACCAACCTATCAAATGAAGAATTTTGTCAATGCTAGAGGACCAGCTGTCTCATATATGGCAAGAGTGGCCACTGAAGAACATCTGCTCCCTCAAGGTAATTACACCAATATGGGGAGTTCAAACCAGTGCCAAATGAAATGGGGCCATCTTAAAGGCACTGGATAGAAGTTTATGAATTGTTCTGACTAATGGGAAATAGCCAAAACAAACATACCTTTAATATTGTAATTAGTGTCTTCTAAATTGATCAGGTAATAATCAGAGCCCTTGATAAAAAGGCTGCCTTTATAATGCTGATAAATTTATTAAATACTCAAGCACAATTTCTGCAGCTCTCCCTTTCCCTCAGTGTTGCAGGTTAACATATTTAAAGAAATTAAAATCATTTTTTGAACAGTAACTTAAAAAGAACCCAACAAAACAAACATTACTTTAAAAATAGAATTACTTTAAAATAACTTCTGCTGTTTGACAGCATAATAAGATTCAACAGTAAGAATCCTTTCAAACATGGGTAGAAAAGTTAATACCTGGTTATGTTTTAACAAGATGGCTATTCCAGATGTGAGTGGCCAATGTGATTAGAGTTGGATGCACTGAATGTGGAGGTTGATGGACAAACTGCCTCTTGTTTTCTCTGGTTCACAGTGAACAGAAGCAGTAACAATACCTGGTAGGATTCCAGTAGGCCAAGAAAGGATTTGTCTCACATTTCTTCAGGGAAATGCTCAGATTTCCTCAAGCACAGAATTTAATTTCTTATTTCTATCCTTGTTGAGCAAAGCTTTTCAGCCTTTACATTTTAGTTTTTATGGCTGGTAAAAAATAACAGAAAATTCTGACCATCTCTGGGGGCCATGGATAATGTCATTTGTTGGATGTGAGCTTCCTTTATGTTCTATACCTAACTTTAGCAGTGATTTGAAAGTGACTGGCCTGTGTTTAAATGCATGGATGTGAATGAAAATGCATTTTTGAAGAGGTATCAAACACCAAGCTTCAGGGCTCAGACATAGCTCTAAGCTGTTAAAGATTACACAGGATTCAGGCAGAGCAGAGATTATCCCAGACCTGCCTACAGCAAGTTTCTTATGCTTTTGTGTGAAACAACAGGTATAGGTCACTGTCAGAGGGGTTACTGGAGCAGGCCCCAGCAGGCCAATACAGCTGGCAATAGCAATGGTGAACTGCATGCCAGACACAGCAGCAGTGCCTGGAACACACACATAAACCATTTTTATTATTGAAAGCTCACAGGAACTACCATGCTATGTATTTTCTATCTATAATTTCAAATACTGTATCATTGTTAAATGACCTACAGAGGGCCATGCCCTTGAAGACACAGCTGGGGTCTCCCAACAAGGAACGTCTCTAGTCCTGTTAAATTTATGCCTTAGGTAAGGTCTTACCCCTTAAGTAGTACTATAAACAATGCCTCAAACATGCCATTTTGGCCACAGGGATTTGTCCTAGGGTTTAGTTTCCTTCAAACACCCAGGTACAAGTTTTAGAGCTGGCTGTGTGTTAGTAAAGAGCTGGACATCCTTAATGTGCACTGGTTTTTTTTGCAGACACAGTGAAGGGAGTGAGCCCTGGAAGGGTCATCTGCTGGAACAAGTCAAAGCTATTATTTTGCACTTCATCAGCTATGGCCAGGTTTCAAAAGGAGGTCAGACTTGGGGAGCATCCAGTGTAACCCAGATACACCAAGTTACACAATCAACCACCAACTTCAAGACACTCTAGCAACTGTCTTCATCTTGACTGTCACATCCAGAATAGCCACACTTAATCAGAAATTTTGCTGGCAAACGAATCAGTTTGGAAGCAGGATTGTAACAAAGACACATGCCAAGCACTGAAATTTTATGTAACTTTCAAAATATCAGCAACAACAAAAATATCCACACAAAGCAGTCGACAAAGTATTGAGTTACTTTAACAACAGAAATGTGAGAAGTTTAATCTGTTCAGAAATCCAAACTTGACTTTGCACCCTGTTACTCCATTCTTTGCATTAGAGCTTGATTTTCAGCCAAGAACAATGGGCTCTCTTAGATCCCTGAGGTTCCTGCAAGAGCTTGCAGGTGCTCAGCCCGAGAAACACCAAGTGCCTGCCAGAGCATGGCCCCTGTGGATGTTTGGCAACTCTTTTACCTTCTATTTTGCTTTTTTAATGAAGGGGGCTTGTGCAGTATCCTGGTAACCATTGTGTACGTTTTCTGGCATTAAGTAGCACCAGTTAATTGGTTATGAAAAAATCCTATAAGCAATTCTAAAATGCTCTGCTTGCTGCACAGTTTGTCAAATATTGTTCTTGTCCAATTCTGTAAGTCTCACCTACAAAGTGTTATGATTTAAAATAGTTTTCAGAAAAAACAGAATAATACGTCCATTACAGTTCTCAATACTTCTCCTCAAGGAGCTGCTCTGACACAGAGGTCACTACAATGAGCCAAACCAAGAGCTGTCTTACACACAAAGGGGCAGGGAAGGGGACAATTAGATCTGAAAATGGAATGGCCTGATCCAGGGAAGCACACAAACTTGTATTCAAATACTGTCTTGGATTTGGGTTGGTAAGAAAATACATTTGCAAAGAGGCTGTGGGATAAAAAGCACATCTGCTCTGCTGATGTCTCTCAAGAGCTCAGCTAAAACTCAGCTCATAGGTCAAAAGTAACTCTGATCTTTTTTACAACATGAAATGCAATGGGAAAATTACCTTTATAGATCCAATCCTCCTTTTTTAAGGGCTGCATCTCAGGGCTTGAGACTTTTTTCCTGATCCTTGGTGCAGGCTAAGGTAAGAGGCAGTGCTGCAACAGTCAGGCTACCTGATCTGCATTTGAGCCTACCTAGATTCATCTACTAATTAAAGTGCAGAAAGCCACTCCATTACTTGATTGTATTCAACCAGTGCTTCAGAAAAGCAGCTTGAGATTACAGTATCACTTAGTCCATACAGGGTTTCTTGGTTTCCAGTCTTTCTTGGAGAGAAGACTTTTACAGTTTCTGTTCTTGTGGTAAAACCTCAGCTATTTTGCCTGCACCAGCATGTGGACATATTTTTTGTTTGGTTGTTTGTGGGGGATTTTGTTTGGGGGTTTTTTTCTGTTGTGGGTAGGTGTTTGTTTTTTGGATTTTTTAGTTGGGTTTGTTTGGGGTTTTCTTTTTAAAACTGGCTAAACTGACTCTCAAAATTGTATCTCATGGCTGAGAAAGCTCCTGTGACAGAACTGGGACAGGGACTTCTATCTCCCTTCCTAAGTTACTCGCTATAAGCTCTGATTGCTGCAACTGGAACTTCAGAGGTACTTAGTCTCTAGACACATATACGAGAACTTCATTAACAGCCAGGATTAAATGGGAGTCTAAAAGAGCTGGTACCAGCTTTACCACAGCCTTACCACGGCCAAACTTGTTTTCCTCTTCTCTGCTTTTCCCCCTTTCCTACTCCTGTGATTCTGTTTGTACAGAAGCATTATGGATTGCATTAATTTTGGCTTATGTTCCTCCTCAGGTGCAGCAGCCAAGTTAGGAAGGGGAACTTTGACATTGTTGCTTTTAATCCACGGGACTAACAGCTTTAAAGCAAACATATAAAAGCACCCACCCCCCACACCCCTAAAATAATTTTTAAAAAAAGAGAATCAGAAACACCCCTCTCCACATTTCTTACCAGTAAAATTATGGTCCTTGCAAATCTAAATCACTCTTTGCTACCTTGACAAACATAATCCTTTTTAGAATCATATTAAGAGAAATTAATTGATGATTATGCTAACATTCAGATTCATAACTCCTCCAGTAAATTTGACTACTACAGTAGTTATTTCATTTTTAGGAGGTAAAGCATAATTGTTTTATTTGCAGTAAGTGACCAGAGCAAAATCCTATGTTAAGTAAAATTGTTTTCAAGCCAGTCTTCTGGACATTTTACTGCAAATCTACTGAGCAAATAAAACAAACTTTATTCTCCACATTTATATGAGTAGAATTTTTTTTACCTACCATCAGCAGAGAGATTAGCATGCCTTTCATATGCTTTGTCTATTTCTAGAAAAGCTTTGCTCAAAACATTTTCCAAGTCCTCCTCCTCAGCCAGAAATTCCCTGGAAGCAAGCAAGTAAACAAAGAAATTAAACTTCTTTCCAAGAAATATACATCCTGATCAATCTGTTTTGCAGTCTTATCTCCTCCCTGCACCCACTGAATCATGCTGGACCTGAGTGGAAAGGTAATGTGATTTTCCTGTGTGCACTGAAAGCATAATCCTGTAATTTTGGAAATATCTAAGTTCCTTATCCAGCATCCAGGGATATGATAGATAAGGAAGAGTGTAAGCAAACCATAGGTCAGCAATAACAGAGAGCCTGTATGAAAACAGTTACTCCACACTCTCCCTGTGTTCCAAGACCTTTCCTGGACAGGGGGCACAATTGTTCTTTTGTCTCCTGTGGTTTTGGGCTTGCCCAATGGGACAGGTACCAACGCATTAAGTAATTCATAGCGTGTCCGTTCCACCCAGCGCTCCTGCTGTCCCATAAGGACAGGCGGCTACATGACCCGGGAGGGTTAGCTACAATGCACAACCCATCAAAGAAGGAATCTCGGCTGTAATTTTTTTGAAACACATTGCCTTGATGAGCACTTACTTAATATATTTTTCCATGTACTTATCACAGAAGTCTGCAGCTGCTGCCCCGCCGTGCCCATCGTACACAGCGAAGTACAGGATATCCTCTGTCAGCTGAGCGTAATCGAACCGGTCCTCATTTTCCTTTCGCTTCCCGATGTGGCTGGCGCAGCCCACGTTGCTCAGGCTCACCTTTGGGATGGGCTTCCCGTACTTTATGCTGGGTGGGAGGAGAATGGGTTCATCGATGCGATTGTCCCAGATGCCGAAGGTGTCCCATGTGGTGGGCCGCCCGCTGCCGTCGGGGTCGAAGCGGGAGGCGCGGCGCTCGCAGGTGGAGACGGAGCAGGCGGCTGCGGGGCGCTTCTCGTCCTGCAGGAGGCGGGACGTGAGCGCGGCTCTCCTTCTTACTTGGAACCCTCCATTCCGTACCAAGTTAATTAGAGTAGCTGTGGACATAACTTGTCTTCGCAGAGATTCGTAGGGGAAAAGGGACCAGGAGCAAGAGGTGCGCAGCTGCTGGAATGTCTTGGAGAATGAGGGAAAATCGATCAGGAAACAAGAAGCACGGGAAAGGGAATTTTCAGTTGCATCATTCAGGAAACAATGTCACCCTGAGAGCCCGCTAATCACGCGGAGCACAGCACTCCCTGGAAGCGACTGCAGCGGGATGTGCGTGACTCACCGGGAAACTATCCCACATCCAGCAGCAGCCCACATCCAACCCCAGCTCTGCACACCGAGCCAGGGAGGCGCTTCTGCTGGCCCCTTGCAGAATGACAGCCCGAGTTTTCAAAGGCTGAAGCGGTTGAGACGGAGCAAATGGGAGTGATGACAATACTAAAATATTAATATGTGAAAATATGAGGTAAGGTTGAGAAAATGAGCTTATCATGCATGCTCTGCAAACACCAGCTGAGGTATCTGCACTGTGACTCACGGGGGGAAGGGAGGAAAATATATATGCTTAGATTTTAAAATCTTTATCTGCACATGATATTTGTTTTTGTCACATTTATGGAGATCTTGAACAATCTTTTAACACAGAGCTGTTAAGTTAATAGTGATTTTTTTTATTATAATAATATTATAATAATGGCTACTAAGAGTGTATCTATGGGCATCCACAACTGCACACACAAACTTCCCCCTCAAAAAACCCACTGCAGCTATTTTCTGTTTTGTCTGGCTTGAAGTTCTCTGCCACCTAACCCTGAAATGGGCTAACACAGGCAGACAAGATCTTCTACTGGCTTCTCAGACCTCTTTTCCTGTCCAGATAAATTCAAACACACCACTTGGCTCAGCACAGACAAACATTTGCTAATGATGACTCACCTAGCATGCTGAAAAGTGTAGAAAGATTGGATTATTTGATCTTTTGTAGAGTAACACCCAACTTCACCCAAGTCCAAGGATGCAGTTTGTAATAATTACATGTGGTTGCAATGGAGTAATTTGAACTGGACCACACAGATCACTGTAACTAACCACACTAAAGATATAAGCCCAGTGAGGAATTTCTAATTTAATTACTCAAAGTTTGCTAAGGGCAAAATTATGAGTGAGAAGTATTATATGACAACAAAAGATCTAAATACACCCAGGCTTATGGTGAATGAAAACAACAACAACAACAACAATAATAATATAGGGCAATCTGATGTAATTGAGCAGCAAAGAGCAACACTTGTACCCCAGAGACACTTTAATTCTGGGCTGGAGTGCCTTGCTCTCGTCCTCTGCCCAAGCCAATCACAACTGCATCTCTACATCTGAAATATTTGTTAAAACTAATTTTTTAAGTCACTAGATAAAAGTCTGTGTACTCACAAAAAACATGCAATCAAAGGTAAACTAGTAACAGGTTGCTTTAGTAGAAAATGGCAGTGATAGAGCTTTCAGAAGGCCTTCAAAATAAACATGTTGTGCCCAGCTCAAAGCATGTTGCTTCAGATGCTGTGTGCTTGTCTTTCATGCAATTCTTAGGTTGCATGAAAAGAGGAAAGGTTTCTTTACCTAGCACTTAGAGGTTAACTGTTGACTTGATAAAAGGCTGAATGTTCTTGAAATCACTGTTGTTGCACCAGCTGAATATGGAACTACTTGAAATCTTTGGATTTTCCATTTTACTACAGGGTGATTGCAATATCACACCCTTATTTTAGCATACTTACAGGTATTTAAAACCTGGTTTACTTCGTGGAGCTGCTTTTTCTTTCATGCTACCCTTGACTTGCAACAGCAGCAACTTAACTTCCTTCTGTGAAACACAGCAGGCCCAAACTAAAAGCCTATCAATTAGCAAAACCCACGCTCGCTTTCACTTCTGTCAGCTTGAGAAGAGAACATGAAATGCTTGCTATATTTAGACTACCCAGTATCCACAGCATGAATCAAAGGATCAATCCAAACTCACAAGCTAATTAATGCATTTGTTCCCTATCAAATTCAAGTCTCACCAGGCAAGTAAAAATAGTGACGATAGTTTTGCCTTCCAAGTGTCTCTGCAAGACAGAAGTAGGAACCTGCTCTTTAGTTTGTTATGTAAACAGCTCTGGACACACAACAGACTGTGCTTTCCCAGCTGATATGCCTGCAAACACCGGGCAGACCCATCTGGGCAAAACAAGACCGAGGTAACGAAAAGGGGGGCACCGGTGTTAGAGACAAAGTCCAAGACGGACAGTTCTAGATAGAAACGTGCTTTGAGGTGCTCCATCTGATCCTGTTCATCTGTACTCGTTTTCCTGGAGGAAAACAGTTCCTACAGACAGGCAGGGAAACACAGCACTTAAAGCGGATGAGGTGATTAAAACTGTAGCTTTACAGGCTGCCTGCTCCTCGGAAGATGGAAATTTTCCAGGCTGCCAGGAGAAAAGGGGAAGAAAAGGAAACCCGGAAGAAAGCGAAGGCATGCCTGCTGCCCCAGGGGATCCGACGTATGTAAAAAGGAATGTACAACTCCAAGTGCACTTGCCTCTCGTGCCTTCCCAGCCCCACGGATGTGGGCAGGACCGTACGGTTCTGGGTGTTAAGCTCGCCATAAAGCAGGTGCGTTGTTGTTTTGTTGTTTGGTTTTATTTTTTTAAATCCGGCGCAATCTAGCCGCGCCTCCCTGCCCGGACAGCAAACTGGACACGGACAGCAGCAATTTAAAGACGTCTCTGCTGCAGTTTGCGTATCATGAATTACCACAGACCGCGTTTATTCCGGGCATATCAAAGCTGCGGCGTCCGGCGGCAGTCCCTGCGGAACGCCAGCCGTGCCCAGCCCCGCTCCGTGATGTGCCAGCCCCGCTCCGTGACATTCCCAACCCTGCCGCGGCCCTTCCCGCCCAGCAGCCGCGGCTGAAGGAGAAGGGAGAGCGGAGCGAGCGGAAGGGGCAAAAGAAGGAGACGCTTGCGAGCTCGGCCCCTCACCCTCCCTCGCCCCCGGCCCATGCCCCGGGCGGGCGGCCCTTACCTCCTCCCGCGCCTGTGCCCGGCGGCGGCAGCGCCTCAGCGGAGCGAGAGCGGCGCCTCCCCGGCCAAGGCTGCAGCGCGGCCCCGCCGCCGCCGCCCGGCCCCGCCCGCCGAGCCCGCCCGGCCAATCGGCCCCGGCGGCGGCGGCCGCGCCGGCCGAGCCTCCCCACCGCCCCCGGCCCGCCCGCCGGCCGCGCCCGGCCCCTCGCACGGGCCTGGGGCCGCGCCAGGAGCAGGGACGCGGCGGTGGTCGTGGCCGGGGTGACCCTGCACCGCCCCCGGCTTCACAGAATCGCACAATCGCTTAGGCTGGAGAGGACCGCAGAGATCATTGAGTACAACCACACCCAGTCTTTCCTTAGACACATCCAGAGAGGGTGACTCCATTACCTCCCTGGGCAGCCCATTCCAATGTCTAATCACCCTTTCTGCGATGGAATTCCCCCTAATTTCACAGAATCACGGAATTTACTGAGTTGGAGAGACACGCTTCTGGCCCCGCACAGATCCAGCCTAACCCTCCCCTGGCGCAGCTTTAGGCCGTGTCCTCCTCTCGTCCTGGGAGAAGCGCCCGACCCCCGCCTGGCTACAGCCTCCTCCTTCCAGGCCTGGACTCGGCAGGTGGAAGCCCGAGGGCCGGGACAGCCGGGCTGTGCCTGCAGCTGCTGCCCACAGGCTGCCCAAGAGGCCTCTGGAAGCAGCAGTGATGCCCTTGTGCAGCAAATATCCGACAGATTTAAAGCACAGTTGTGTGCGCTGCTGTGAGGCAGCTGTTTCCATAAGCAAAGCCTTGCTGCCTCCTGATGAGACCCATGTCTGATCAGGATTTTAAAGGGATCATTTGCTTCACATTGTGCTACTGCTGATCTCTGACCTCTGATGCAATTTGGCAAATCAGATGGCTCTGATTACAAAAGCCTTGAAACACGCCATCCATTCCATTTCATGCTGTCTGCTGGAGACCAGAGCACTCAAAAACAGACACCTGAGAGAAAAGTCAGAGCCAACACAATTTCCATAGGAGGTTAAGGAGGTTGCTGTCAAGTTTGTCCTATATATTTTTAAGATAAATAAGCTTTTGTTTTGTTGGAGTGAGGTTTCTGGTTGCTGCAAAACCTGGCCAGAAAAGCAGCAATAAAACCTCTCAGACCTCTCACTATACAGCTCTACTTGTAGAAGAAGGGGTTAGGTGAACATGGCAGCATGTACCAGATGGTTCTGGTTTCCAGATGTATGCTGTCCCACTCAGCATTTAGAATGGAATTTGATCCTGTGAGTCTTTTGGGGATAGCAACAGTGTCATCTGTAACTGCAAGTTGTGCTCTGGTTCCCGTTTGTCCTCAGTGAGACAGGAAAAACAAAGCTCTCCTGCCAACTCTCCTGGCATTGGGCAGAGAGCAGCAGTTCTCCTGAGCACAAAGGATTCATACAGGAGTGTATCCAAGCTAGCACAGTGAATTACTGAGAACAAAACCAGCATATTATCTGTAAAACAGATTTACAGAGCAGCACCAGTGGGGTCTTCTCAGAAGTGTCAGGGTCCTACATGACATGGAGGCACGAGTGCTGGGAGAAAATTCCTGCCCCATTGAGTTGGCAGTGAAAGGCCAGCATGGAAATGATAAATGTTTCATGTTGAGCCCTTATGTGCAGTAGAACTGCTCTTATCTTTACAAGGCTTTGGAAGGCAAGTGGGAGGCATCTGAAGAGGCAGCAGGAAAAAATGAGGCAGTAAGCGTAAGAATAGCTTTGTGAGAAGGCAGAAGGCTTGAAGACAAGGCCAGGGCACAATGACAAGAACACACAGAGGAACAGGTCAGGGCACAGGGCAGGCAGGATGGGCTGCAGTGCAGCATTTGGTACTTTGAGGGGGTCTCTGATAACACTTGGAGAACAGGAGGCAAAAAAATTCAGCGGCACAAAAGGCAGGAACTCGTACTATGCAATATTTGGTTTTGACTTCAAACAGTTAATCTGGACTTTCTCCTCAGAAGTTTTTTTCCCCTAAAGGATGAGGTAAGTATTCCTAGGTTCCAACTCTCCTAACAAGGAATCTCTGCTCCTGCAAGGTTCTCTCTCTCTTCTGTCTTACTGCCTCTGTTTTTGCTGCTTCGTCTTGTTCCTGACCTTTCCCTCCCTTGCCCCCTATTCTATTTTTTCTCATTTTTATTAAATTTTATTAATGATTTGCCCATATTTTTCTGTGATTATTTCTCTCCTGCTTCTTCTTCCCTTTTTCACTCATCTTTCCTGCAAGCTTCCATCTTCAAATTCTAAACCCTTAATCTGGGACTGTCTTGTGTGACTGGAAAACAAACCAAACTCCTGGGGGCAGGGGCAGGTTGGTTTTCTATGTGCTGTCCTGCCCAGCATTGTAACTTAACAAACAGCAGCTGGAATTCTGGGTGGGGGGAAAAGAAATGTCTATTGTAATATCCATGCATCATATCTCAGACCAAGCTATAAATACAGGGCAAGCTGATTCTGAGCGCCAGGCTCTTTTCACCAGCACATGATGTTAAAAGCTGGAGAATTTACTCTTACACCATGCCTTCTGTCCTCATAAGGGAATTTTTTTTCCTTATGGTACACTTCTGGCTAATTATCTGCCTGTACAATCTAGATCTCCTTGCAGGTCAGAAGAGACCAGAAAACAACCTCCTGTGGCTATGGTGAAGTGGCCACTATTTTAACATCAACATTCAAATAACTGGCAACAGCTATAATTTCCTCACAGCACTTTTCAAAGGCAGCCCTTCAGAATCAGGTGAGCTACAGTGTCACCCCTGCCATGGCCATTTGACCACCTCTCAGCAGCTCATGGACAGCTCTGGATACTCCAGCTCTCAGTGTGGACATTGGTGATGAGAAAAGAGAAGCAGGAAAGCTTATTGGGGATCTTTTCCTAGGATCGGGAGCCAAATTTAAGTTCAGAGCCTTGCCTTAGCCATGCTGTGGGTGTGCCCATGGTACCTCACTGATCCTGTGCTTCCCTGGCTGACAGATCCTCTGTCTTGACCTCGAATCTGGCTAGTCTCTGTGGTCAGGCTTGGTGGTCCCTGGGCTGCAGCTGACCCCCTGTTGCTGTCCCCAGCTGGCCTGGCTCTCCTTAGGTGCCATGGAGCTGTCAGGGAGGCCCCTGCCTGCCTCACCATCTCCCTTATCCCCAGCCCTGGTGGAGCAGCCATGCTTCTCCATGCTGACAAGGGCTGCACACAGTCCTCAGGGTGTGGGTAATAAGCAGCTTTTTTCTTCCAGGGAAATGTGCTTTTTGGCACTCTTTCCAGGTATTGCCCTTGTATAAATAATCACAGTGTTAACACTGAAACATGACTAAGCAGGCTAATAGGCATTCTGTTTAGTAACAAGAAATAAAAAATATTGGTTATGACACTGCTCAAATGATGTGCAGCACTTAATTCTCAAGCTCATAGTCTATACTTTTATGGGTGATGTGACACACCTTCTGTGCTCAGACTTTGGGATATGGTAGTCTTCCTCTGGTTATCCTACTCAATAAGTTTCTACTTCATTTGGGACTCGTGGTTTACGCAGAGACAGAAGGCATTCTGAAACAGAAGGGCATGGTGTAGCTTAAGCACATTCCCAGGACTGCCCAGATCAAACTGCAGGCTCTGAACCAGCTCTCACTTGCAGGGAAGGCGGGAGTCAGATGTACATTGGTTCCCACAGGATTCCTCTCAATTCAGATGACACGGCTTGATTCTGTCCTGGTGAAGATGGAAAATAAACTCCTGTATCAAAACACTGCGTTGGGAAGGTCAGATCAAGAGCATGCCTAGAGGATTGGCTGTTGTCATTAAAATCAAAGTCAGCCTTCATTCCTTGGTGAACCCTGGTGTGGTGGGTTGACCCTGAGCAGCCACCTAGTGAAGCCACTGTCACTCCCCCTCCTCAGTGAGCAGTACCGGCACTGCTCAGCAGTAGCCAAACCACTGCTGTGTTCTCGACACCACTCCAGCTACTAATACAAACCACAGCACTGAGAACTACTACAAGAAAGTTAACTAACCCAACACTGAGTTTCCTAAAGTAAAAGAAAATGGTTGAATTGTTTATCCTGACTTAAATGGCTTTGGAGTATTCAAGCAGTTTATTTGGAAACAGACAAAAAAGAGTTTTGGCTGAGCTTTTTGTCCCTCTTGTGAAGATGATGTCGTCTTAAATGCAGGGAAAAGTGAGTTAGAACAGAATGTTCCTAGCCCTTCACATTGTGCCTTTGGCATTCTCCAATTACAGCATGTTAGCTGTGTAAATTGAATTTCTCCTTGAACTTTTCCAACCTAAATGATTGTATGATTCTATTAGGAAGTATCATAAGTTAGAAGTTGTGATACTTCAAAATATGAGGATGCCATGCATGATAACTTTGCATTATTTGTATATGAAATTGAAACATCTGATTTTTGGGATGGTTGCACAGCAGCACAGCTGATTTTGTTTCAGTGTCACAGCTTTGGTTTTACAAAGATAATATTTCAGATCAGAATTCAGTCATCTGCCTGCTGAGAAGAACCTCGTGGCTATTTCTGCCTTGATGATTAAAGAATATTCCAAATTATTTTTGAAGAGCTGTTGTAATTTGACAGCAGGAAATGATTGTGGCTTTTGAATATGCAGCAAATATTTTAAAGCAGGCTTTTAAGTGGTTTCCTTGGCAACCACTCCTCTTTAGAGATCAATCTATGCTATTAAGTATGCTGCTGGACTCGGATCAGCCTTGCAATATTAAAGGCCCTCGTTTCCAGCACTGCTGGGTCATGCGCAGTTCCTCACTGCCCAACAGCCCGGAGCTCAGAGGGAAGCTTGCTGCCTGCCAGGCTTTTTTCCAGACGAGCAAGGACACACCTCTGAGCTGGCATAGGCTTCCAGAGGGGCGGAGGAGCTGTCCATGCTCACATTGGCTGCGTTATCCAACAGCCCTGAGGAATGGGGGGGTTTATTTCTCATTTGCCTACGCTTCACCCACCACCACAAGACAATTCTTGTGACTTGTGGTTCCCCATTAAAAGAGAAAGCAAGCACAGCTCTTACCTGCACAGCCTGCATTGTTTTGTTTTTGTTTTTTTTTTTACATCTGAACTGTCTGGAGCACCACATAATTTATCCTTCAACCCCATATTCAGCATTTATGATCAATAAGAATGTAAAGCCATTAATGATGAAGAATCCTGGAGGCATCATTAACATAAAGAGTATCTCCTGCTCTTCTCCAAAGCTTTCCAGTTATCTATTCATTCTGATTTGGATTGGCTTCCTTATTTGCTGTAGATATCTGGGATTTAAGGCAGCTTTAGCAGAACTGATCTGAGCATCTTCAAGAAAACAAATGCTGCTCAGAGGAAATGTGCTAAAGTGATCCGAATGGAGGGCACTTGCCTGGTGCTCGTCATCAGCCCTGTGGGAGGGAGCCTCATTGGATGCCCCAGCAGTGCTGGGGTCTCTGGGGCCAGATTTGGAAAATAGGGCTGGTGAGGTGAGGTAATTGCTGGCAAGCATTCTTTAAGAGATTCTCATACTTGTTTCTTTAGGTAAGCCTGATGTGTAGGAGTAGCTTCTTGCTTTGCCATGTTTTTCTTTCTGGAATTCTCAAGAGTTTCTAGAACTGACACAGAAAAGGAGAGTGCTTTCTGAAAGCAGTTGCTTCTTTGTATTTATGGGTTTGAAGGCAGAAATCAGCACAAATTCCTCAAAGGGGAAACCATGCAGAAGACAGCTCATGTGTGACCCAGTCTGTGGCATTATTGTACTTACTAGCAGTTTTTATTTCCTGTTCCTTTTTATTTCGTACTCATCTTTACTTACCAGTTGTTACTCCAATCACTGCCTGCTGTTATGGAAAGGGTCACTGCTTTATCTTAAGACCAAATAAGAATAGGATAATCAGCATTCAGTGCTATAAATCCATGCCCCTTCTGTAAGACCAAAACTGAAGCAATATTCAAATTAAATTACATGTTTATATAAAACCAGAAAAAACAGAGCCCACATGCAAAATGAAATAGTCAAGCATCATTTTGAAATGTAAACAATTTCATGAAATCTTGTGTTTACAAGTGAGCCTGGGAACTTGCAGATCCTGACCCATAGCATATGGAGATTTCAGAGAATCCTCCAAATTTTGACTTTGCATGGATGGCACTGGGTCCACAGGAAAATGGATGCATTCAAAATCATGTCCAGCATTGAATGGAAGCTTCAGCTGTGTGTAATCTTTGGGTTTGGCATGACAATGTCATGTAGAAACATTCTCTGTGTGTGATCTGAGCTGCTTTGCCATCTACTTTTTGTAAAGGCCTATTACAGGCACTGGGAATCTGGGGTGCTGTGATTCTGCACTTGCAGAATATCTGCTCCTGTCATCTTCTTCCATTTCTGATTATTCCAAAACTCTACATTTGTGCTGATTGAATAACACAAATTTTATTGTCAGCATTTGAGGGAAATACCTGCTTCATTCTCAGAACAACTTAATACAGAGAGAGGAAAGAAGTAATATTTACATTTAGTTTTGTTCACAGAGAGGAGGTATGATAGTTACACTGTTAAATGTCACACTGTGCTTAATCCACCTGAGCAGGATTAGCTGCCTAGGATGATATTTAGGAATGTTATTTGAATGTTTCCAAAACCAGGTGGAGGGTAATTCAGAAGGCTATTTTTAAAAGAATTGTTTTGAAAGAAATAAAAGTAAATATTGATGAAAACAAAAATGAAGTATGGCCTTAATTCTTGCCTTTACTGTGGCAGGAGGTGGCAGAGCCTACCTGTTTTTTTCACCCAGTTAAGGGAATGGTAATTTTGAGCAGGTAGGCACATCCTGTTTCAGTCTGTCACCTACTGTATTCTAACCCTGGGCAAGCCTGGCCCAGCTGTAGTCCTGAATGAAAACATGTAAGGTTATCCCATCAGATGGGAAAATCTCAGCAAACAGAAGTGCTCCCTCACAGGTTCTCATGGGTCCTGACTCCACGTGCCTTTGGTCTCTGCTCCTCGAGACTCTTGTGAGCTGTTCAGCCTTTTGCCTTTCAGGTGAGTCACTTTGCACAGTTGCATCCATGCACGATTTTGTTCCTCTCTCTCATTTTGGGTTTCAGTTGCTCCCAGTCTGTATTTAAGTTCTCATCTTTTTCTACACCACTGAGAAATGGCTGTTTTTCCAATGTATTGAAATAAGCGAAAACATGTTTTATGCTTGGTGCCGCAAAGCAAAAGGTTTTTCCTGTAACACAGAACCAGCCAAAATGCTTTGTGAGAGCACATCTAATTATTGAATCTCTCCCTTCCCTGGCCCCATTCCCTTCCTCCCTGTGATCATCATGCTCTAGCTATGGCTGGCCTGAGTTCTCCCTTGCACAGAGCACAGTGTGTTGCCAACACCACTGTTGTTTGCAGATTTACAAGGTCTGGTTTTAAATGCCCTTGTGACAAACAAAAACATGTACGTGCTGCTTCTGTCTTAACAGCTGTTAACCCTAAATCGCAGTGTGAGCAGCCAATGAGATGCTAGAGTGCATCTTTTCCAAAATGCTGCTTTACATCTGGGCCCAAACTGCAGAGCTGGAGTGGAGGATCCTTTCCACACACAGTGCCTGTAAGCTGAGGAGGAAACCCAGCTGTTCTGCAAGGTATCTCTGCAGGGGCTGAAAAGCAGCACTCTGGCACAGAAGAGACACGGAGAGACACAGGCCCTGGTTCTTCATTTCAGGGGAGTCAAGGCCAGGTCTTAGGGTCAGCATTAATATCCTGTGAAAGGTGAGTGGCGTTGTTGTTCCTGCAAGATTTATACCTCCTCTTCTCCACAGGCACCTTGTCACTTTTTGCTTGGCCTCCACATCCCACAGCAGTCATGATGTACCTGTTTCTGAGTTCAGCATGTTCTGAATTCTGCATTATCCTTTGGAAAAGCAGCACTGTTAGATTGTCTTTTAACTGATGCATTTTAAACATGGCTTATCGCTTACTGACCACATAGGAACACTTGATCTTTGCATGAACTATGTTCAAAATATTTGATAAGCCATGCAAAATATTCTCCTTTCTAAAATATCTGACTTTGAGCAACAAAGAGAAGATAAACAGGACTCCATCCAGCATGACCTGCACAGTAAAATGACACTTAATGCAGACAGTTTGTTGCCTTCCATTTTACATCTTCTTTCAATGACAGCTTTGATGGTGTAAGGCTGGAATAAAGAAAAGGCACAATGCCCGGTACAACACAGTGTACAGCAGCTGCAGCAAATTTGATTTGTTTGCCTCAAAGTGCAGGTAATGCATTTAAGTAATTGTGTAGCACAGCAAAGTCGAATTTCACAGACCTCAGCGTGTGACAGTCAGAAATTAGTGACCTGGCAGATGCCCCAGCTCCTCGCTGGGCACCTTCCCAGCATGTATAAGTTGGGCAGGTGGGTATCAGTTACAAGTGCACAATCCAGCTGACAGGACAGACCCTCAGGCTCTTTGGAGTCCAACACAATTAGCTGGGACACATCTGACAGCTTCATATCTGTGCATATTTCTCCATAACATGACACGGGTTCAAGTTAATATAGCAGCCAATAAATGAAGGGCACAAGCAGCTTTAACAAATGTTCACAATGTTATTTCCAGTATTTTACCTCTCATCCATATACCTGAATTCAAGTTCTGTGTTACCCTCTGACAAATCTAAAAGAGCATATTCCAGAAAGATATGGTTAGTAAGCTGTAGAAAAGAATCAGGCAAACATAACCTCCAGCAATGTTTGATGTTTGTCACCTGGTGTTTCGATTTATGCCTTGATGAAGGTTTAATTGCCTGACACCAAGAAAACCTGTCTGTCATGCTGCGTAGGTGTTTATCTGGAATGAGTATAATGCTGTGGAGATTTTGAGGTAAATAAATAAAACCCATTTGGTTTTGTTTGCAGCCATGCTGGGTGACGATGAGGACTTTTGATTGTGTCTCTCTTGGGTGCTAAAGGAAAAGGATTGGTTAGGAGGACATTGTGGTTAGGGGGCCTCCTTGTGCCTCCTTTTTAATAACTGGGCTCTCTCATGGAGCCAGTCTGTGCTGGTTTTGGCTGGGGTAGTTACTTTTCTCCTAGTAGCTGGCATGAATTGTGTTTTGGTTTTGTGCTGGAAACAGTGTTGATAACACAGGGATGTTTTTGCTATTGCTGACAGGGCTTACACAGAGCCAAGGCCTTTTCTGCCTCTCATTCCGCCCCAGCAGGGGGCTGGGGGTGCACAGGGAGCTGGGAGGGGACACAGCCAGGACAGCCAACCCTAAGTGACCCAAGGGATATCCCACAACATATATGGAGTCATGCTCAGCATGTAAAGGTGAGGGGGAAAGGCAGAAGGGAAGCACATTCAGAGTGACGGTGTTTGTCTTCCCAAGTCATCTGCTCTACTGGGGGTGGCTGAACACCTGCCCATGGGAAGTAGTGACTGAATTCCTACTTTCCCTTTGCTTGTGTGTGGAGCTTTTGCTTTACCTATTAAAGCAATAGGTCTTTCTCTTAACCCATGAGTTTTCTCACTTTTATGGTTCTCTCCCCCTTTAACCAGGGAAGAGGAGTGACTAAGTGGCTTTGTGGGACTGAAGTGCTGGCTGGGATTGACCATGACACAGAATTACAAATGCAGGACCACAGTGGCTTTTCATCATGTCCTTTCCTACCAAAATACTCATAGACATCTTGGGCAACAGCAAAAGCTGGGGGTGAGATGGCAGGTGAGCTGCAAAGTTATTCTAATGCCCTTTCCTCAAATCATTACATGGGCAAAAATCTGTCTCCCCACACAGTTATTCCTTTGTGTCCACATCTGCACAGGGCAGTAATCACCTGCTCCATTGGAAATGCAATATATCTGTAAATACTGACAAAATTACGTTTGTGTCCTGGTGCTCATCATCAGGACCAGCTCTGAAATTAGCAGCTCTTCTGAGACCTGTGTCTGCTCTTCTGCCTGCCTCAATCCAGCAAGCATACAAAGGGCACGTTAAATATAACCTTGGCCTCTGGTACAGAAATAAATCACGAAACATGACTCTCATGCCAGTTAAAGAAGCAGCATTGCAATTCCTACTGCACTGATTCATATTAGCAAGTATTTCCCTTTCCTTGAAAAGACACTGTGAGTGCCAGCTCCATGAAGAAGAAGAGCACAAAGCACGAGTACCGGCCAAGTCCTGCTGAGACTCTGCAGCCTGTGGGTGACAGATGAGATCTTTGCTGTTGTGTCCTGTGTCTGCTCAGGGCTGTGGTTTGCTCCATCAGCAGCACTCATAGGGATTGTCTGCACAGTGTCACAGGAGCCAATAATTGGAAAACACATTTTAAATTCCCTGCTTCAGTTTGGTCTCTGAGGGAAACCCACAGGGTGATGACTGCAGGCAGGAGTAGTTCAGGTATCTGGGTTCCCAGGATAACCCACTCTCAGCAAACTCCTCCATGGCAAAACCTCTGCATAGTGTTTCCATCTGTGCATGGGGAAAAAAGTTCTAGCAAAAATGGGAGTTTTTCCAACTCCTTAACTGGGAGAGGGACCAAGATGGTAACAGTAAGTTGGTTTAAGTATCTCAGAGTAATTGCCGGGTAAGAACTGCCTTCAACACTGTAACATGGTCTGCCTTGCTGAAGGAATGGAATAGCTTGGAGGGTGCTTTCCTGCAGGGTCTCCCCAGTGCCTCAGAGTAAATTTTATTGGGAGCTTGTTAACTGGGACAAAACCCAGCATATTTCCTCCTCAGAGACCAGGATGTACGCGTTTGTATTTATTTCCCATGAAGATGTCCAGCAAAAGTACCGATCGTGTACTTGAGTCATGTGACCACGTGAAACCTGCGCCTCAAGGCGCTTCATTCCTTTCCCCTCCTCTCGTGGCCTTGGGAGCTTTTCCTGCCCGGAGGGGGCGATGAAACACCGTCAGCCGTGATTTAATGTCCCGCGCCGGGTGCTGGCACGACCTCTCCGCATCAGTTCCCGCAGTAGCGCAGATCTCCCAGCGGGATGAGCGCAGGGCGATCCAGAGGCTGCGGATCACCGGGATCCGGTGAGCGCAGGGCGATCCAGAGGCTGGGGATCACCAGGATCCGCTGAGCGCACGGCTATCCAGAGGCTGGGGATCACCAGGATCCGGTGAGCACGGGGCGATCCAGAGGCTGCGGATCACCAGGATCCGGTGAGCGCAGAGCGATCCAGAGGCTGGGGATCACCAGGATCCGGTGAGCACGGGGCGATCCAGAGGCTGCGGATCACCGCGATCCGCTGAGCGCAGGGCGATCCAGAGGCTGCGGATCACCGGTGCCGCGCCCGCCCAGCGCCGCCCGCCGAGCTCTCGCTGGCACCGCCTGGTGCCCGGAGCGCGGCACTGCAGCAGCGCCCGCCCGCGCGGCGGGGAGCGGGGGGAGGCAGAGCCGCCCTCGCTGCCGCCGCCTGGTGGCACAGAGGATGCACTGCGGCACCGCCTTGGAGTGCTCCTGATCCCGGTCCCTGCGCTGGGATTCACGCACAGTCGCGGAGTCGTGCAGCTTAGAAAGGACCCTTAGGGGTTAAAGATCATCGAGTCCAACCGCTAACCCAGCACTGCCGAGCCCACCACTAGAACATGTATCCAAGTGCCACATCTAAACTGCAAAAGCAAATGGGTTGTATATGCATGCCTCCACGCATGGTGACACCACCACTTCCCCACACAGCCTGTTCCACAGCTTGACAACCCTTTCAGCGAACATATTTTTCCTAATTATCCAATCTCAATCTCCCCCGGCTCAGCTTGAGGCAATTTCCCCTTCTCCTGTCATTTATTACCAACCCCTATCTGGCTACAATCTCCTCAGGTAGTTTTAGAGAGTGTAAGGGCTCCCCTGAGACTCCTCTTCTGCAGAATAAACACCCTTATTTCCCTTATCAGAATTCTGCTCCAGACCCTTCCCAAGCTCCATTTCCTTTCTCTTGGTTCACTCCAGCGCCTCAATGTCCTTCTTGTAGTGAGGGATGCGGAACTGAGCACTGCATTTGGGGTGTGGACTCAGCAGTACCGAGTACAGGGGGATGATCACTGCCCTGGTCCTCCTGGCCACACTTGCTGAGACAGGCCAGCATGCCATTGGCCTTCACACCTGGGCCTTCACAATTCTCCAGGTGTGGCATCAGCTGTGCTGAGTAAAGGGCTTCATTAGGCTTTGGTACTTCTCTAAATAAAGCTGGCTTCACCAGAGGCTGTAAGCAGCAGAGGTGTTCCTGCCCACGGTCCCACCAGACTGGCCCATGAGGGCTCCTGCTGACTGGCAGGAGACAGAAGTGAAGGTAAGCTGCGAAATGTGGTTTTCATATCCACCATGTCAGACAAAATTATTTCCTATGGTCAGAACTAGATATGAAATGCATGTCTACACTAGAACTGGGTTTAAAATATATGTGTAAAAATAATAACTAAGGGCTGAAGAAGTTCTCACTTTAACTGCTAAGGTCTATTTCATTTCTATTGCTAGCTGAAAGGTTTTGTGAGAAAAGGAACTGTTTGTCTCCTTATGAAGAGTTGTAACCCCCACCTAGGAATAAACATGATTTCCTACTTCAGAAGCCAGGATGTTTTATGTATTTGATGTATACTCCTGGTAAATCTGTGGAAACATAGAGGAAGCCAAGTCTGCCCTCCCCTCTAGCTTTGTTCATTTCCACAGAACTACTTAACTGTTTTGAGACCTTGTCTATACGACCCAAAATGAGTGGCCTTTGCAAAGAGTTTCCTCAGCATGAAGTGGTTCTGTAGTGCCCTTTGCTAATAATCACGATGCAAGATAAGGACAATGGAAGTGCCAGAAATTTCCTGTTCTCAGCTTCCCTAAATCAAATAAAGTCAAATCAGTCCCGAAGATCCTTACGCAGGTTTAAGAAAGGGGAAGTCACTTCCCATATCACACACTGCAGACAAAGAATAGGGCACCTTTAAAGCCAAGGAGAACTGAGTGCACAGCTCCATCAACACTTCAGGATATTACTTTGTTCTTTTTATAAAAAAGTGGCATGAAAATCTTGTTCAGTCTTGTCCTTTCAGATAACCAGTCTGAACAAAATGGGTTTCTATTAGTTCTCTTTAAATGATCAAGATTTGAACACTTTCTTATTGCTACATGTCAAAGATATTTTTAAATGTTCCTAAGAAATGTAACCTCGTGGTATTTTTTTTTTAAACCATCAGTGAAAACTTTCAGTTCCTGCCAAAACAGACTCTTTTCTAGAAACCAATTTTTTTATACATTGATGATACAAACTATGATCAAGTAAATCAACATAAACTGTGCTTCATTCAAAATATATTTTTTAATCTACTAAAATAAAAATAAGGAACTTTCTTCATAAATCTGACAGTAATGTTGGGCCTTTCTTTCTTTGGATATCTATGCCATCCATTTGTTTAACTTCTGGATAGAAATTGTTTTTAAGAATCCGAGAAAGACTACTAATTTATTTTAATAAAAGGAAAACCCAAGAGACTGCAACAGCTTTTGTTGCTTTCTGTAAAACTGAGATTCTTTTTTAATCTAATATTTATGAATGTACTGCACAACAAAATCAGTATTTCTGTATAACTTATTTATGTACTCCATGTTTGAAGGAGGAATTATCATCATTTTATTTACCATCTGAATCAAGAGGATTATTGTTTCCAGATGTAAAAAAGTATCTTCCCTTTTATTTTAGTTGTCATAAAGTATATATGATACACATTATTCTGAAATTTCCCTTTGCTTTTACCTGACAAGCAAAGTAAAACACAAGCTCTTTGTTTTAAATCCTCCTGTCCCCTTCCCAGATAACTCCTACAACTGTTTTTGCACTTCTAGTTTAGCAAATCTTACAGGCAGGGTATATCTACAGAAATAACTTGCATAGCAAAAAAAGCCAAGCCAGCTCTGTACCTCAGCACTGCCAGATCCTGATGGCCCACATCCATGGCAAATTCACTTAAGTTTTTATTAAAATACTCTCATTTAGGGAAAAAAATGGTTTTGATATGTATAACACTTTATTTTTGCCCACAACAAGCAGGTATTAAGGAATAGATTAGTCAAACATGAATTTCATTGGGAGTAACATTAGTCAATAGCTCAGGTGTAATTTAGGCAGAAAAAATCAAGGTCTGAGGACTTCGTCACACTGTGTTCATTTTTGGTGAGGATATGTTTTTCTATGGCACTTCTACAGCCTGTTTAATTCTCTGCTTTTGATTTTCCTTCAAATTTACTTTATTTAACTCACCTAAAGTATTTACAGCACTGTGTAAGTGCAGATGCAGGCAGCCTTATGCCTTATTGGCAAGATTTTCTTCAGAGCCCTGGCTCACATGAGAACCTCCCTGCTGTCCTATTTTCTTGCATGGATATATAATTCTTCCTTTATGGGTCCTCGTTAATTAAAAATACTTGAAATAGTTTGGATCCCACTGTAGCAAAACACCATGGCATAGCACATAAATTATGAAGAAAAAACTACTGCTAGCATGGATCACTTCCCAGCATTTGTAATAAGAGGGAGCACAGTGAATTTCCAGCCCCTCTCATCTCTCATATTACTCCCTTCCCTGGGAGTGGCCACTCCTGCCCTCTCCCCCAGAATCTCTATCCATTTCCTTCTGCTGCAGCTTTGGAGAGCACAGGTAGAGCCAGAGTCCTAAGAGCCCTCTGGTTGAAAGAGCAGAAAGCTATTTAGACAAAATAATGGTCGCTTAGTTTAAGTACAATTAAATGTGGCCTCTGTAGGGAAAAGAGGCCACCACCTCTTAATTTTCACTTCTGCAAATTAAACGGAGTGGAGGGGAGCAGATAGTGCCTGTGGTCCACAATCCTCTGCTCTTTTAGGTTATGCTTCAGTTGATGGTTCACATTTACCTGCTTTAGGGCATTTTGTATATTCTTTGTTCTTTTTCCTGTTTTCTATCCTAAGCAAAGGACTGATTATCAAAATTTTATTTACCTGTCTGCTTCTCAGTTTCCTGGGTTTTTTTCCTGATGTTTGATAGAACAATCTGGAATTCATCCATAAAATTGCTAGTGAATTTTCCTGTAACTGGAATAGCATGCATCTTTTTATACAAGCTTGTTTTAGCTCATTTTTATGCTATTCTGAAAGATCTGATTCTCCTATATTATTTTGTAAAAGAGCCCTAGTGAGGTGGTTAAGAATTTTCTTTATCAGTTATTGCCCACCAAATTTGCCCATGGTGCAGCTTAAAATCCCCCCTTCTCTCCTACCAACTGAGCTGTAGTCAATCATGCAACTTAGTCTTATGATAATTTATTCCACTTAATCATGCAAGAAATGTAAAAATCTCAGAGGAGGAGTTTGGGCAGCTGGAAATTAGGAAGGGGAAAAAATCCCAAACCAAACGTTCCCACCTTTTTTCCTTGCAAACTCAGCATATACTATGCTGACATTAGTGAGGCACCATGGTGCCCTGCTTTTTTCACAGTCTCTTGGTGCTGGAATCACACTTTAAATCATTCTCCAAAAGCATGACTTAGTTAACACTTCATTATGCAAGAAGATTTCCACTATGCTGCAGCTGGCAAAAAAACCCTGACTTTCCTCATGCATTTTATCCAGCACCCACTTCAAATTAAGAAAATGAGACTTTGAAAGTTTTTGTCTAAAAGACATTTGCCTGACTGTCTATTTACCCAATCATCACTTTTACTGGGTCCATATGTTAAAAATATGAAAGATCAGGTACCACAGCTAAATTAAGATATTTCTGTGATTTTTTTTCCTTTCAAGGAATAAATATTTCACTGTACAGCATTATTTGAAGAGTAGCATGTTTCATCTCAAGGGCCAGGAATGGTTTGCAGTGTAATTTTACAATGTGGCCCATTAAATTAATTTAGTAAGTGGAGAACATGATTATTTTCTCACATGAGAGTTTTCAAATTGTGCTTTTCAGACTACCAGCTGTCTGAAGTGTCATAGGAACTGCTGTATATGTGCTCCCAGGGCCAAATCATCCCTTTCACAGCTTATATTAAGATGATGGGCGCCTTTAAAATATTTGAGGAAAGCAAGGGATGTAGGAAATCTGGCAGCCATGATTTTAGTGGAAAATTCTTTTTCAAAAAGCAGCAAATAGACTTATCACTAGAATGATACTATATCCAGTCCCCAACAATGTTCACACTCCTGTAATGCTGGAATTCAAGCCTTTAAAAATATGTGGATACTTGGAGTTATTTTTTATAGCTGAATCCCAAACCCTTTGTTCGGTTTTTGCTTCTTTCTTCAAGCAGGACTCACATTTGCTATATTTATTAAATTTAAACAGTGAGGTTAAGTGCTAACATTTGAAAACACCTATTTTAATTCTGTATCCTTTTAAGACACAAATTTTAAGTTGAAAAAGAGATTCTTTTGAAATGGATACATATCCTTGCCATTCTACTGGAAATGTACCTAAAATATAAAAGGGGGGAAAAACACCCATGACATTTTCATCAAAAACCAGTCCAGCTGCAATACCAGTACCTAACCCTAGCCCTTTATTTCTGCACTTAGGCCTTCTTTATTGGACCTTTTTCAGCTAAATACAATGATCTAACTAAAGACACCTCACCATATTTCAATATGCATGAACTTATGCAGAAAGGCTTCTCAGCCCTGGGCTTATGTCTGTAGTAATGGGATATCCTCACCAAAAAAAAATCACAGAAATATTTTACAGGACGTGCCATCAAGAAGTCATCTGGTTCACTACCCTGCTATAAATATTTTTAGATCCATTCATTTATATAAAATGTTATGTAAAAAGTGCAGTGATTGTTGTAGAAAATTCCTGCTACTCTTGTGTTCTTTATTTTTCATCATGCTAACAACACATGGATTTTTTTTCTTCTGATTTGACTGGCTATCAGAAAACATGAGTAAATATTTTCTTTTTTTTTTAAACTACCAATATTCAAAATGAGACAATTTTTAACAAGAACTTGAAGTACCTCTCATTACAAAATATTATATTATACATTTATAAACTGCCTGTGCACATAGAAAGAAACAACAAAAAGGTAAACTTCAGCCTGTATTTCCATGGAAAAAACCAATTCTACCCTACATTTAATCAGGATGTCCGTTGATTCCATCTTCAAATCCTCGTAACAATGTAGATCCTGATTAGAAAACTGACATCCCCTTCAAGAAAGAAATGCATATACTGGTACATACATGTCACACAAATTGAAAAGAAAGACTGCCAGAAATGAAACAGTAAAGACTGAGTTTAAGGTAGGCTCATTTCAGATGACTAAGTTAAAATGGCAAGTAGCCTTTCTGTAGAGTAAAACTCAGATGGACAATGCCCTGAGGAAAGTGGTCTAGGCTCGCCTGTTCAACTCTGATTTCTGTGAAGAATATAGAATCATTACTAGTTTAGGTTGGAAAGCTCAGTCTTGTTGCTCAGGGGTTTATGCATTCAAGCTTTTTAAGAATTGCCACTGCGGATTCAACACCCTGTCTGTCAACTTGCAGTAGCAACGCCCAACTCCATCCCTGCAGAGCCACACAACTTCTGTTTCTACTGCTCAGCCCATCCCCACTTCCAGCCCCACACTCTTCCTTGTCACATTTGAACTGAGTTAGGCGTTTCCTGTTCAACCAGTCTGGCTGCCTTCTGTGTACACCCATTTTCCTGCAGTTCTGGGTGGATGGTCCCTGTGCTCTCAGGAGGCTGGCATCCAAGACTGACCAGTCTCTGTGGCCCTTTGCCCTTCAGAGCGCCCTGCCATGAATCACAGAATCACTGAGTGATTTGGGTTGGGAGGGCCCTTAAGGATCATCTCATTCCAACCTGCCTGCCATGTGCAGGGACACCTCCCACTAAACCAGGTTGCTCAAAGCCCCATCCAGCCTGGCTTTGAATACTTCCAGGGATGGGGCACCCACAAATTCTCATGACATCCTGTCTTCTGGCTGCCAGAACAAGAAGAAGTTCAGTTTTTAGTCTGCCACTACTACTTCTACTCTCTGCTTCTGATACTACTCTCTCTCTCTTCACTTTTGAGAAAGAAAAAAGTATTAAGGGAAGAGCCAGTAAAGCACAAATCATTCAAAACTGCACAATTTTTAAAGTTTTAAAAATAGCTGCTGCATAGTATCACATCCTGCTGTTTTGAGACCATAAAGGTGACATAAGCCTACTCCTTGTTTTGCCAAGTGTCAGTTTCCTTCAGAGAGAGAAAAACGTGATGAAACAGCTGCCACATTATGTCTGTGATCATGACATGGGTGCTTATGACCTGGGAAAGAGGAAGAAGTGGCCAGCCAGATTCTCCATTCTTCTGTCTCTATGCTAGATACAAGGCTATGAGTGTTTAATTTATATCTGAATATTTTTAGGCTGCCTTTGAATTTCTAATACCCTGAGATATGTCAAGAGATGTGCCAGCCATTCCTTGAGTTGTAACACTCCCCAGCCAGCTTCCTCCACTGAATTTCAGTGAGAGTAGAGCAGATCTGCTTCCATCTTCTAAAGGGAGGATCCCAAAATTATCTTCTGCTTTCTGTCTTATGATATTTCCCAACATAATTCCAATTGCTTGGTTTTTTTTAACTCTCTTTCTCTCTCTCCATAGAATATAGGGCTGGTTTTCCTCTTCTCTTCACTGTGGGTTTCTGTGTTGTCCATCTCTCAGGCTGCCTCCAGAGAGGAAAGGTTTTAGAGGGAAGATTTCAAATATAACAGGTTTTCATTCTCAGACTCAAACCCCTCTGAAAATAAGGGTGCTTTCCATCACCATTGAAGGATTTTTTAGAAAAATCTACATAAATCTGAGTAAATCTACACATCTCAGGATCTGAGGATGCGTCTTTTAAACAAAAGAAGTAGGCAATTAAAAAAATAATCCAAATGCTGAAATTTGCAGTGAAAAAACTGGCATTTTGTGAAATACAAACACTTGGAGCTTCCCTAAGTGACCAGTTAAGCATTTAAAATGTACTCAGTATTTGAGCTATCTCCATAAACTTTGACCGCATGCTAGAGAAACCTTCCTGCTGTGATTCCCAGGGACAGTGCAGTTTGGATTGATTTTTGGGCAGTCCTTCTGAGGGTCAGTTTCCAACAATTTCCCCAATTGCTGGTGGCACCCAAGGCCACCGAAGCAATCCTGGCATAGGTAACTTAACCACATTGCACCAAGACTGGTGCAGCTCAACTGCCTCCGACTGCTGCAGGACAGCTGAGCTCTGCTTCCTGTGATAAAAGCAAAATACCATGGAGGAAATGTCAGAGACAGACTTCTGAAATTTCTGCAAGGAGAATGGTTTTACAGAAAGTAAGTAATGATTTCACAGAATATTCTGAGTTGGAGCACTCCCACAAGGATCATAGAGTCCAACTCTTAAGTGAATGTCCCATACAGGGGTCAAACCCAAAATCTTGGCATTATTAGCACCAGGCTCTGACCAACGCAGCTAATCTCAGGGTTTTCATTTCTAAACTTGAACTCGGTAATATTCTTCCTTGCATTGTGGGTTTTCCATAAGGATCTACCTGTTTGCTGAAGGGATAACCAGGCTTGAGAGGGAATGGCTGAAGGTGGTATAGCAACATGTCAACCCCCTTTTTTCCACATTATAAATTCAGCTGCCTTGGAGGAAACCACCCTACGACTTGGAGTACTTTTGGGTAAATATTAATAATAACAAATTCTAATTGGTCATTATTGCTTGAACAGAAAATATCAGATTTCGTTTTCACCAGGAGGAAATGAAAATGTCATGTACTGTAGTATGACAAGCATGGAATTTACAGTAGTGATATGTACTTGTAATTACCTTTATATGTGTAAATGCACACAAAGCAGAACACCAGGGACGCCATTTTACAACAGATTTAATCAGGAGAACATCTACGTCTCCTCATAAACTTACCTAACCAACTTTGAAAAAAGAACCGAGTTGATTAGACAGGTTAATGGGGTGATGTCTTTATAAATGACAGATGGCCATGTTAGAACAGAAAGTTGTTCACTCTCCATTATTTATTTTATTTTATGAGACTATTTTACCTTTTTTTTTTTGTTTTACTTATGAAAGCATTACTCATACATTTTTGATTAGCAGTGTTTCACTGGAAAAAAACCCCAATTTCCAATGAAGCTGGAGTTTTAGCTGGATGGATGTTGTCATTACACTTAAGTGGTAGTAATCAAAACTAAAATACAAAATGAATTTTTTGGAATTCCAGGTCTTTATAAACATCCTGATCTCCCCCATTGGCCTGCAAACACAGAAAAGTGCTTACAGATTTGCAAGCTCATAAGAACATAACAAAGAAATGGAAACATGCAGAAGAAAGATAGCTTTTTAATGTTCAGGGAACCCATTAGTGATGAATTTGGCAGAGTAATTAAAAATTGCATTATTTTAAAAAAAGACACAATTTAGAATAATTTTAAAAATTATTACAATGCAAAATTAGGTATATTTAAAAAAGTAATAACATCTACCAGGGCACTTGGAATGACCGAAGTGTAGGACATGGGATAACCTAGACTGTTCATCTTCCCTCATATTTACAAGGTGTCAGGAAGGGAATTACACAAAAAGTGCTAGCTGAAGGAGGATTCAGGTTCTTCACAGAGGCCTCTGCCTGTGTAGTCTGGGATCCCTGGGCAGGCCTAAAGGGGATACAGTAGGAAGGTGGCATAGAATGTAATCTTATCCCCCAAAGACTTGCAGCTCAACCAATTACTAAAGATCAGGAGTAGGCCTGATGTTAACAGGCCACACCTGTAGCCAATAAGAACAAGTGGTATAAAAGAGTGGATTGGTGGGATCTGGAGTCAGATGGTTGCTGCAAGGACCAGGAATGGTCAGTGCTTAGAGGAGCTGCCTACAAGAAACATCAAGGAGGCAGAAAACTGGCGGTATGGAACTTTGCACTGTAATGATAATAGAGCTCTTGGTATATAAGAAAGCAGGAGGATGTGCAGCACCTGATGTTGCTATTGAAAGCCCCTGAGGCAGCAGCAGTTCTTGTCTCTTTCCTGAACAGCACTTGGCAGTGGTCTGTGTGCCGCCACTGGCACGTGTCATGATTTGGGAAGCTCTGTCTAAAGATTCCCAGTGCCTACTTGGCTGTTGAATAATCACAATCATTCAATTATTTCTGCAGCATTCTCCCATCTCTCTTCTTTTCCCATATGAAAAGAAGTCCATGCCTTAAATAGATCAACAATTAAGAAAATATGATATTCATTGCTAAACTTTTACTATTTTCCTCCTCCTTTGGCATTTTTGACTGACCCGAAGTACATAGCTCTTCATCTGATGCAGATCATTGATTAAAACATTCCTATTGAACATCTCTCTAGCCTTCTGTGCATGCATGTGAGAAAACCAAAGTCTCTCAGGAATGTTCTCTTCTGAAATTTTCTCTGTGAATTTAGGATTTATGAGAACTACTGGAATAAGTTTTAAAAAAGACTCTGGATCTTTGGGGCCTTTTTGCATTTATTAGGATTGTAATACCAGAGTGAGAGTGAAAAAATACTTAAGTACCTTTGTGAAACTCTGCAGCAGATAGCAGTAATGAAAAATAATTCTGGACAAGATAATGTGGCTGTCATAGTCTGGATCAGAATTCTTGCAATATTTTCAAGTGCTAGGATACTGCTGGGGCTTTTTTATGAAAGTGCAATAACATACCACAAGTTTAATTTCATTTATCTGGCCATATGTAAATCAATAGTTTCCACAATAGTGTCTAATCCTCATTAACAGAAATGGATCAGTTTTTCCCTTAGGCAGGTGAGTAGGTGGCTGGCAGCTGCAGAGATAACAATAGTATTGCTTTTACTAATAGCATTTGGGGTGATCACTTCACATCATATTTAAGTCACCACACAACTCCATCGACTCATCCCACAATTCATCTCTTATCAACATAAAAAAGATTAATTTCACACAGACTATTCATGGAGGTAACAGCTGGGACTGGATTCGTGTCCCTTGTCACTCCTTCCGCAGATGAATTGCTGTAACATCGGTAGCACCTCTTATCAATGTATTACCATCTGGTCAAGCATTACCAAACCAAGATGGACATGATGCAATGGAGATTGTTAGATCCAACTTTGCTCAATTAATTCCTTAATTCTATCTCCTCATTTTGCCTTAATTCCATATCCTAATATAGGGTCCCTTCTACCAGATAGGAGATCAGAAGAAAATCTGCAATCTCCCCTGAGTTAGCTAGATGTTCACAGCATTTTGAGGTGCAAACTCTTTTTTTTTGTTTTCACTTGGTGCTAACTGGAGAAATTGGATCAGTGCCGAATCACTGGTTTCATAAATCTAGTGGGGATAGCATATAGGGGATAATACAGAAAGGATTATGTAAAAGATTTGTATCTTCAGGAAATACTGGCTTCCACAGTGTCTGATGCTTAACAATAAGCTACTGTCTTAGAGCACCTGGCTGCTTTGCAAAGTAGGCAGTTTGAGTGACTTGATATGCAAAACACCGAAGGTAATCCCATCAGACAATCCTTGATCACTTTGTGGCTCCTCAGGTAAATAAGTAAAAGAATGTTCCTTGGTGCATGTCTTCTAATAATCTAATGAAAGACCCTGCAGGTTGGTAAAACTGCAATCTTCGAAATATTTTATTCCTGTTTCCATTCTGTTCCTAAAGCAGGAGCAGATTCATTACTGCTCTGTATGGACTGTCTCCCTGGGCATTTCCTTGCCATTGATTCCTGTTTCTCTAAAACAGGCTCTTAGTCTTCATTCCTTTCACTTTCTGCTGTTCCATCCTCTGTTTAATTCACCTCCTTATTTTGATATTGTCCTTCTCCTTCCTTCTAAAACATGAAGATCACCTTCTCTTCCTTGACCTCCTCATTGTCCTCCACAACGCCCTATTAAATTTCATCCCTCCCACAGAGCCTCCTCCCTCTGAATTCTAGAAAAGCATCAGTTCAGAAGGAGCTATATTGAAAAGAAAATGAGGTAGCAAAAATATATGTGTGACAGAAAAATAGAAGGAATTAGTAATTATAATAAAAAGGTTTTAGGTGAGCCAAAATCAATATAGCATCCAAAATGTACATAAACTATTAAAAAAAAAAAAGAAACCCAAATACAGCACGAATTTTCAGAGACACAATCTCGTCTTATATTTTTTCCTTTTTGTGTAGCCACCAGTTGCTATGTGGTCTTTGGGAAAAAGTGACTTTGCCAAAATCCTCAGGCTTGTCTGTTCTCTTCTGGTTTTGATTCAGTGTTGTGATCTAGAGGAGTACTAAAAGCCAGAGGGAGATTATATGGCTCCTATGTCCATTACAGGAGCATCTCTAACCTTTGTAGTTCAATCTGTACAATAGAAATGAAAGACTGAAGCATCACCATATCCACCAACTGTGAACTGTTTTTTAATGATAATAGTAATCATTCAAACTTTTGTTATTCATTTCTTGCTGTGATGTAGCACAGGCCAGCAACTGCATTTACTCCACAGATCTTAATCCAGCCTCTGTGAGAAGCAATTTGTTGGGGATTTCAAAACATCTGCTGAGATCATACTAGAGTTTTATGCACAAAACCTCTCATAATCCTTCTCAAAACTCGAATATGGAGTTATTTCTGGATCTTATGCTTCTTTTGGACCAGGCTTGGCTGGAGAGTTTGAACAGTACATTAAAAACAACTGCAGTGCAAGCTGAATGTGATGAGGGAAGGGTTGGAAGCAGCTGCTGCCACAGGCTCACACAATCCTTTGGGTGCAGCGCAGCAAGGCAGGTGAGCACCTGCAAAGACACCTCCTTCCAGCACACTCTGCAAGTGCACCGGTATCTGACCTCACAAATTTAAACTTGGCTTTCAGTGAACAGGGCCCAAGTGAAGAAACATGATTTGTGGTGTTTTCTGTTTGCTCCTGTCAGGCACCTTTGTTTTGCCCAAAACCAATGTAGGGTTTATTACCAAAGCAGAAGACAAAGCAAACGTGTCTTTCAGTGCTGCCAGAAGCTGGATTCTGAAGAGGCCTACAACAACAACAACAATAATCACATCTTTTAGTACAAATGTGTGAGTAGAAGAAAAAGGCTAACCAAATAAGGGTGCAGAATTAAAGGAAAAGTAAAGACTTCTCATTAAAAGTAGTACATAATGAGGTGTTCCATAAATTTATTCAGAATTTGCTGTGGTAAAACTTCATGAGATATTTCCTGATATAACCTGCATAGTGTAAGGAATTATCATGACATTTTGAAGACTCCTTCTAGGTTAAGAGAACCAAAGAAATGAGGTAAAGCAGCTTCTTCAGCTCAGTGTCTGCATAAATTCCTTAGAGAATGGAAATGCGTTTTCCAATGCCACCTAGCTGAGACTCATGAAACATTCATTTATTAATTCTGTATTTTTAAGAACACTGATAGCAGTAATCTACCAATCATGAACACATGATGCACACAAATTAAGAGTTATACTGATTACACTTGTAAAGAAAAATGAGAAAAAAAATCACCATCTACATTTTTAAAAGTACAATATAAAAACATAAACCCTACGTTATAAAAATGCACCAAAATATATCTAAAAATGAAATAATGCCATCAAACACATACTGCAAAAACCTTCACACCTAATCAAAAAGAAAGCAAGCTTTCTCTTTAGGCAAGGCTGATCTTTGCTTTGGGATGACATTGCTCTCTTGATGTACTATGCTCTCTGTGGAAACTGAGGAGACCTGTCATATTTAAGGTGAACCGTATTTAAAAGAGGCTTTTTCGTTTGAGTTTTAATATCCAGGATATTAAAATATTAAAGGATTTTTAAAGAAGCTCTAAATCACAGAATCAGAGAATCATTTAGGCTGGAAAAATTGCTCTTAAATCATGGAGTCCAACCATCAACCCAACACTGCCAATCTCACCCCTAAACCATGTCCCCAAGAGCCACATTCACACATCTTTTAAATACTTCCAGGGATGGGTGACTCTGCCACTTCCCTGGGCAGCCTGCTCTAATGCTGGCTAACCCTTTGATCCTAATATCCAATCTAAACCTCCCTGGCACAACCTGCAGCCATTTCTTCTCATCTATTGCTCAAGATTAAGAAACATTTGGTCATAAAAAGTTATAAAATTATGTATTACTTCTCTTTCCCTAATTTTGCTTAAAGGCAGAGTATTAAGCTGCTAAAATATATTTAGTTTAAAACTTTTTTTGACATTTCTAGAGGTGTCATGAAGCCCCCTCAGACCCTGACGAAACTGAACATCAATTTAGTTGCACTGTGAAAGCAGAAGAAATTTATGAGGTATTGTGGACCCTTGCTTTCTTATCCTATATGAACTAAATGGGAGCTTTTACTTAAAAGATCTGATCCCCAAGCACTGCTCAGATTTATCTGCAGCAATTTAAAGGGTAATGACTCCAGGTGCCAAAAATTCCCCTTACAACAGATGCAATGGAGCTGGCAATGGGTCTGTTCCTCAGCTGCTGCACTTTACTTCCCCACCAGCTATTAATGCACATTGAAATGACCCCCGGGGCTTCTCTCCCCTGGCTCACTCAGGCTCTCCTCCTACCTGATGCTTGAGTCTTGCCACCATCTCTGGGGCTGCTCCAGGACCTGCTCCAGTGTGTCCATGAGCCTTTGTACTGAGGAGCCCAGAACTGGGCACAGCATCCCCAAAGGGGTCTGACCAGTGATGAATAGAGGGTTCAGAAGGTTTGAACAAAGCTTCTAAACCAGCACCCATGGTAATACTTTAAAGGTTATTTAAAGAGAAAGTATAATTTTCCTTAAAATGGGGCCTAGAGACCTTGCTAGTACTTTCCATAAGATCTTGTGGAGTTCATCCCCAAGATGGGGTTAATTTTTAATCCACACTTCCTAATTTTTCTTTTGGGGTGTAAGGTTTGCAGAAAACTTCTGTCATTTTTTATTCCCTTAACACAACACTTCTAATTTGCTTGTGGGAGGCAGAACCAGCACTGGGCTTGTAACCACACTTGGGAAGCTCAGGACCACAGGGTTTACTTTCAACTCTCAGCTATCTTTTAAATAACTTTTATTTAATCCAATCTAGTCTGTTTCTCCAGATCTTTGGTGATGCATTTTTGGCATGGTTGCTTGAACATAAACCCAGCCCAAATTGAGATCAACAGGTCAGCTGAAGAATTTAACACTGATTTTACCTGGTTGAAAAATAATTTTTAAACAATTGTCTATGGAACTCTGAACTGGCAGTCTTTTGAACTTTACTGGCCTTACTAATGCACATACCCCACTGCCTTTAACAATCAAGGCCACTCAGGGAGTATTTATTTATCTGTAAGGAAATACAGGAAAATCTGACAGAATTCAATGTGACAGTGCTGTTTTTCCTGGCAAGCTGGGTTTGCTGGCTATTGGAGTAGGCAGTTTAGATGAAAACATCTGAAATCCATTAAGATGGATTTTTGCAATTTTTGTATTTTATGTATTTTCTTTCTAGTGAGATGTTAAAACAAAGAAGAAAGCAGAAAAATATTAATAATAAATGTTATGTTCTCTTAGGATAACAGGAGAGGCCACCAACAAAACGCATACTCCAAGTCAATAGGTATGCAAAAAATTCCAAAGTTTATTTCATTTCTGCTTTTGCCTGGTGGCAAATAGCCTAATGGAAACCTTAAAGGCCATGAAGAGAGGGTATACTTAAAAGCAGGCAGATAAAACCGACATGTTTGTGTACTTAGCCAGCTTAAAGGCTCAAATAAAAATGGTATGTCCCTTACAAGAGGGAAGGTAATACTTCAGCAAACTACAGGTGACTCAGAAAGACAGGGAAGATCAAGCAGTAGGTGTAAGGAATTCAAAACATGCATGGGAAATGCTGGCAGCAGCAAACACTAAGATTAAAATTTCAAGATTACACAGCGTGTGTGTAGCCCCACAAGACCACTGCAGCTTTGCAGAGACTGACTGGGTCAACATTACAGTTCTAAACATTTCTCAATCTGAGGAAGAAACTGCAGATGTTTGCTGCTCAAATTAGAGATTACCATCCCTCCCTAGTAATGTATATGTATGTATGTAACCAAGGAAAATGAGAAAAGGAAAGAAAGGAACTTAGTCTTTTCTTAGGACTTGGAAATTCAAACAGGAGAGCAGCTATGAAATGTTCTAGTCTTGACATGTTCTCTATAGATAAAAGTAATGATGTGAGAAAATTACGTAGGAAGAGAATGGAACAGGCATAATGGAATGTGTCTTGTCTTGAGTGCCTCATACTTTTTGCCCCAAAACTGTGGGAAATTTGATACCTACACATACTAAATATGGCATTCTCAAATTGGGCCACAGGCAAGTTAAAATTTTATACGATGTTGATAATAATATTAATAGTAATAATACAGTTAGTATAATAATTAATATTAAATAATTGCAGTAATATATGGCATGCTTATAAAGAACATTGCAGATCACTTCAGAAAAGCATTTTCCAGAAAAACTGCAGTTTGAGTTTGCTTCTACCTTTTTTTTGTCTGTGTAAACACAGGCAGGGAGGGGTACATCCCAACAGTTCCATCCTGAACATGGTGCAGTATCAAGTGTAAGGAGAAATTTTTATTCCCCATACAAATGCCAGTTGTCCTCCTTGGAAATTCTTTAATGCTAGATCTCAAAACACAGAAATTTTTACCAGTTTAAGGATTCATACCCTTCCCCTCCATAGAATTACATAAAACACAGCTTTTTATATCAGAGAGGATGTGAAGGGTTAAAAGGTACATCTGCTTATATTTGTTTTCTACATCTGTCTGCAGGTTATGTTCACATTCCTGAGATGATCCTTCCTTTGGAAATCTTTGATGCTGTCATGTTGGCTGTGATACTTCATTAACAAACCTCAAACACTTGTCTGTGTGTTAAACAGCTGGTACAAGACCCTACAGCCTTTAGGAGTGTGTCTAATCCTTATTGACACGGGCAGTCTCCTTAAAAATGCACAGTTGAAGACTCCTTGAAAGAAGAGCTCGGACGAGCAGACCCTTCCACTTCTTTATTAACAGATACTCCGATTAATATCAAATAAATTCAAGTAAAAGGTCAAACAAAAGAGGATGGGATTGATGCCTATTTATAGCTCCTGTCGCCCTAGGAGAGAGCACAGAAAGGGCAGCACTTCTCGTGCCTTACCCCAGCTGTGCGTGGAGGTTCCGCCACCCTCCCCGGGGCTCGGCGGGCGCTTCGGGGCGCCGGATTTTGGCACTGCCGCCCCTTTGGGGAGACTTCTTCGGGGCTGGGGAGCGGCTGTGACAGCGAAAAACTGAGAAACCGAAACAACCGGCGCCGCCGCCACAGGCTTTTCACCTGAAGGAAGAGAGCGAGTTTTCCTTCCCTCATCCTGCTCCCTTTTTTCCTCAGCTCGCCACGTCTGGGTGGCGTCTCTCATGACCCACATTCGCGCCCCTGGCGCTCTCCAGGGAGCAGCAGCAGCAGGAGGAGGAGGAGGAGGAAGAATGACAGCGCGCCCGCCCATGCTGGAGGTTTGGGTGGCAGAAGCGACTCGCCGGGACCGTTCTGGCGGTGGCAGGAGCCGGAGCTGGACCATCCAAACAGCCTCCGCTCCCGCACAGCTGCGGCTTTCCTCCGGAGTGTCCGCAAACGCGGAGCGCCCGGCTGGGGGCCCGCTGTTCGCATTGGGTTTCTTTGATTCTTAAAAAAAAACAACAAAAAAAAACAAACCCAAAAAACCGCCCCCCAAAAAACCAAAAAAAAAAAACCTTTTCCAAAACCGCCTCTCCCAAAAGAAAAAGAAAATTGCTTCAGGAAGGGCAGACTTCAGTCATTGAACAGCTACAGAACACTATTCTGTTCTGTAGGGATTCCCACTCAGCCCTAGTGAGGCCACGTCTGGAGGGCCATGTCTGGTTCTGGGCTCCTTAGGACAAGAGAGATAAGGAGCTACTGGAGGGGGTCCAGGGAAGGGACACAAAGATGACAGGGGATCTGGAGCATCTCTCTTATGGGGAGACTGTGGGAGCCGGGATCTCTTCAGTCTGGAGAAGACCGAAGGGGATCTCATTATTGCACATAAATATCACAAAGGTGGGTGCCCAGAGGATGGTGCCAGACTCTTTTCATAAGTGCCCAGCGACAGGAACAGGTGTAATGGCCATAAGCTAAAACACTAGAAGTTCCACCTCAGCATGAGGAAGAACTTTATAGCGAGGGTGACAGAGCACTGGAACAGGCTGACCAGGGAGGACTCTCCCTCTCTGGGGACATTCCAGACCCACCTGGACGTGCCACCTGCTCCAGGTGAGCCTGCCTTGGCAGGGGGAATGGATCCCATGATCTCCAGAGGCCCCTTCCCTACCAATTCTGTGAACACTGCAATAGTCTGGGACAAGTTATTGCACACAGCCTCCAGACCGTCCGGCCCAGGCAGGCGCTGCATCCCCCCCAGGTGAGCAGCGTCCCCGGGGATGAGGGGGACGAGGGGCAGGGCGCGGCTCCGGCTAACCTGCGCTCACCTGCGCTCACCTGGGCGTGCGCAGCCCGCGGCTCCCGCCCCGCGCCGCGGCCCCGCCCGCGCCCGGCCCGCGCAGGCGCTCCGGGGGCTCCGCGCTGTCATGGCGGCGGCGAGCGGCAGCGCCGGCAGGAAGGAGATGGGGCTGACCGGGACCGCGCTGTGAGGTGGCGGCAGCAGCAGCGGCGGCGGCAGCAGCGGCTGGAAGTTGAGGCGCCTTTGGGCGGGCGGAGTGGCGGCCGGCGCAGCGCAGCCCGCAGCCGGAGAGTGCAGCCGCCTCCCGGCCCCGGAGCCGCGCGTCGGGCAGCCCGCGCCCCCTGCGCAGCCCGCGGTGAGTGCGAACTTGGCGGGGCGCTGCACCTGCCCGGGGCCGTGCCCCAGCAGAGCCGGGGCCGCGGCAGGCAGCAGCCGGGCGGGAAGGAGGAGCGTGCTCCCTCTTGGTAAAAAAAAAAAAAAAAAGAGAAAAAAGCAGATTAAACCCGTGAGGTGGGGGCTCGGAGCACGGCGGGTCCGGGAGCACTTCCGCGGGGAGAGGCGTGAGCGCTCCCGGGGCGGCTCCCGCCGGGCGCGGGGCAGGGGCCGGGACGTGCGGGCTGCGGGCAGCGCCTGGCGGAGCGCGGGCTGAAACACTCCTCGGGCTGTCCTTCAGGGCTGCGAGCACCTGCCCGAGGGCAGCGCTGTGACAGACGCTTCCTGCCGAGGAGAGAGCCGCGATTTCCAGGGCGCGTCCTCCCCGGCCGCCAGACACCCTCCCCCGCCGGACGCCGCTTTCCTCGGGAACCGGAGCTCAAGGGAAGGAAGCGGAGGCCGCCGCTCACCTTCCCGGCTGGGCAGCTCTTCCCGGAGCGGCGAGCGTGTGGAGCTGGCGCTGGAAGCCGTAGCCTGCGGTGAACTGGCCATGGCGAGTGAAGGCAAACAAGTTGTTCAGCCAACAGGTGATGATGGAGGAGGAGGAGCGGGAAAAGAAGGAAATGCTGCTGAAGGGGGAAGTGTGCTGCAGCCTTTGAATCCAGGAGTCCCGATCCGAGGCATTAAGATGAAATTTGCCGTGCTGACAGGACTGGTGGAAGTTGGTGAAGTGTCCAACAGAGATATAGTCGACACCGTGTTTAACCTGGTAAGTTGATTGCCTGAATGAGGGGAAAAAACAGCGCGGGTGTGCTGAAGAATCTGCAGAGTTTTTGGTGCTGTTTTTCTGTTAGTATTTTTTTACATGTTTACACTTTCACCATGCTGGATTTCAACGATACTCTTTTTGCTTACCTCAAAAGATGGGAAAAAAGCGTATGAGCCTCTTTATAGACACTCATATACTTGAATCAGCTGTAAGCATCCTCCTCCTTCGTTTTCATCAGAGAAATTGTTGCTTTATTTAGAAATGAGAAACGTATTGTTATGTTTAAACATTTAACATGTGTACCCAACAAGAAAGTTAAGTGTTAATTGAGTAACTCAAACTGTCATCAAAAAACACACACTGTTTTCAAAGATGTTTACATCCCTTCTTGCTTCCTGTTGGCTTTGGAAGTAGCTAGAACTTCCAAGTTCCATGTGCAGGGGGTGAGAGTGTCAGGGAGTAGTTCATTCAGACATGTTTTACACAGTCTGCTTTTTGGGAAGAGCAGAATATGGTTTCAGTGTCCTTTTTTTAAATTAATGAATTAGGGTCTCAGCTGCTATTTTTTGAATGCTGTGTGGCTGTATCTAATATTTCATAACAGATCTCACTAAAGATTGAGGGTACAACTTTTCCTTGTTGAAGCTGCAAATTTGATATATACCACTGAACTTTTTGGGCCAATTGCTTTAAATTGTCTAATTTAAAGCAAGTAGATGAGTAAGTAATGTTTCCTTGGTGTAGGAGATCAAATATTAGGAGAAAAACCCTCAAGTTTACAAAGATACTCTACTATTACCAGAGGTCTTAAAACATCTCTAAAAACAATTATTGTCCCTCCTTCTTCCTTTGAGTGAGCGGCTCTGACTCTAAAACAATGTGCTTTCTGACAAACCAGGAAGTGAGAGCATTTAATAATTTAAAGCTCAGTAACAAGAAAAGTTGAGGCAGAAGTCATACTGGTTTTTTATGCTGTTTGCATTTCAGTCATTTTGGTTTTGATATTCTTTGCTACATGCAAGTTTCAGTGGTCACTAAATATTTGTGTGCAGCGTCTGTTTCATGTTTTTCGGTGTTATCTTCTTGGGTTATGATAAATATTTGTTTTGGAATATTTTTACATTAACAGTGTAGTACCCTAGATTGTTTGGATGAAAATCTCCATACAGGGGAATGGCAGTAGTGACGAAAATAAAGCGCAGATCAGAGGTTTCATGGATTCTTCAAGTATGAGGAAGTGATTAAAAGTACTTGGAGTCCACTTGACAATGTCCTGGACTAAACAGAGTGCTTACATATATAGACATGAGGTTCAAAAGGAAATTCTGGTGAATAATTTAGAATTTAGGACAGTTGTGTGAGGGGTAATTGTTCATGAACATGTTAAATTTTACTTTGTTTCTAGTGTAGCCTTTTGAGTGGCGTGCTGGAGGTATATTTTGTGGCAGCAGTGGAAAGAGGTTCAGCAGAATAATTGAAAATGTAAAAGCTCCTTGATTCATGTGATTCATCTTGTGCTCCATTTTGGAGAAAAGAGGACCAAAAACTTCAGTGTGATTTAGAGTACACTCGATTTTAGATTAAGAGAATTTGATCTGTGGACTGCATTTTCTTGGATCTTCATTTCCCTGATAGACAGGGGAGAGTTTCTGGCATTGGAAATTTTTGAAGCTATGTTCTCACTTTTTGTACAAGTGAAACAGCAACCCCAACCTCTCTGAGAAGATTCCTCAACCATTTCAGCACACCAGCCTACATGTGGGAGGCTAAAGGTCATGCTTGTGCCCCACATTGTTTTGTTAGCTGTTGGGTGTCATGACACAGCCAACAGTTTGGTAGTAAGGACACTTTACCTGGGTATGTGCAAACAAAATCCAAATTTTGGAGCAATAGCAAAAACAATAGGCCCCTTGCTTTCTTTGAGACCTAGGGAAACATCAGCTAGTTGGCAAATCAGGTATTTTGGAAATACTGAACTGCATGAAAAAATCAAACCAGCCAACAAACTTGTAATTTTTGTTACAGAAAGCCATTATTTTCTAGATTTTTTTTTTAAATAAAAACAGTGAAGCTGACTTTTTGATGTAGCTTTTTGGGATATGAGGGATATGAAGTCTCTCTTCAAAGCAATGCTCATTTATCTGTCACAGAGTTCTGCCTCTGTTAATTTGTTACCTGTGACCATTTTGTCAGTTAATACCTCTGAAATCATATTGACCAGAATTTGTGTCAAGTACTGGTTAGCAGTGGTGTACTTGGTTTCCTCTGTGTGGGTGTACAGCAAATCTGTAACTTTTACCTGGAAAGGTGACTCTTAGCTCTGGCTTTTCTGGTGGTTTGTTTCCCAATGGCTCTGGGAGCGTTTCCGTGGGTGTGTGCAGGCTGAGCAGGGGGTATGACGATCACACCCTGATCTGCTGTTGCCTGATGGGGTTCAGCCCTGGATCCCCTCCTGTTTGGTTTCATTCTGTGTGGTGACTCACAGCTGCAGTCACCAGGGGTGGGAGCAGAGATCTGCCAGCCTGCTTCTCATGATTTGGAGAGAGGACACCTGCACTATCTGGGGTTTTACATGGTCACTAGTTTGAGGCATCTTCAGACCAGAGTGGAAGGTGGGCTGGGCAAATCTGGGTGGAAAGGTGGCTTAATATATTTATTCTTTCTGGCATAACCACCCTCAAATGTGAAGAGATTATTTTTAAAACAGGGATGTTAGGTGCCCTAATTTGAATTTCTTGAGAAAACATTTTGCTCTTAGTTACGCCCTTCCAACTTGCTGTAGCGTAAGGAGGTTATTAAGAGAAGACAAAAGTGCTGTCTTGGTGTTTCTCATCTTTAAGAGATGATCACATTCTATATGTGAAAGAGTCAGGAGGTCAAAAATCTAAAGTGCACAGTAATTGATCTGCTGCTTACTAAAGAAATGTAAGCCTCTGTGGATCTGATTATTCGAGCAAATAAGTTGTTCACTTCAGCAGCGTTGGATCTTGGAGAGCCGCCTCTGACATTTTCTCTGTCCAGCAGTGTAACAAAGTGCTTAATGAGCTCACTTCTAACATCAAAACTCTGCTGGTCTCATTTTGTTGTCTTTGGAAATTCTACTCCTAGAAACATACAAGCTGATCCGCTTTGTTTTGGTCAGTTTTCTCAATGAACTCAGCTTCCCAGCCCATGTTGAATATGTCTTTGTACATTTCAGCACCTCTTAGAAGTGAAGAGGGAAATAGGAGCTTTCAAGAAACTGATTATTCTGTGGACAACTTTGAAAGCACGTTCTTGTTCAAGTATTAATCTGTTCTGATACTTTTTTAGACAGACTGAGCTAAACTATGGATATATATTCCTCATGCATTGTGAATTTTATTTTTAATTGATTTTGGGCAGCAATAACTCCTTTAATTTCCTTTGCATACAAATCAGGTAAATTCCTGTTTGTTACCTCATATTTTCTCTTTAGTTTATTAAAATAAAAAACCCTCCTGGTTGGAGAAGATGATAGAATGAAAAAATAAATTACTTGCAGTGGGATCTGTTACTAACTTAAAATAGTTGTAACCCAGTTTTGTTTAAAACATCTTTAGTGCTTCAAACTGTTTTATTGATTATGGTATAGATTGTTACTTGATTTGGCTCAATTTTTTCCCCTCAGTCTGCGTTGCAAAGACTTTTTTTTTTATTTCTCTTTGGTGAAGATAATGTGCAGTTGTTTCTGATTCAATTCATGGGTTATGAGATCCTCACCAAGAGTGACAAAGTGCAAATGAGAAAGAAACACAAGTTTTTATCACCTTTGGAGGAAAAATAAAGGGATCTGAGGAGCAGAGGCTTAAATTGCTTTGTAAATTTAATTTGTCAGCTCTTTCACTTCTGCCAGACAAACTAAAACCACAAACAAAAAATCAAACTAACTTTAAAATATTCTTACAGATTATTTTCCTGCTGATACATCACATTTTTAATTTGCATGATTTGGGCACACTAATACAACTAGAACCCTGTAACTCATAATGGTTTTAATGAAGTCTGAATTCCCCTTTTCTCATCTCTTGTCACAGACTTCTTTGCATGTATCACGTTGTAGAAACCCCACAAAGTTAATGCTGATAGAATTAAATGTATTGCAGTAGTAGAAATCCACCATCAATGTCTTTATAACAATGCATTCCTTTCATTACATTACTGTATGTTTTTAGAAACTTTATTTTCTACGTAAACTTACCAATGCCGATGACAAGTGAGAGTAACCAAGTAGTTCCTAGAATATCACTGAATGTTGTGTGTTTCCTAGTAGATGCAGTCTTCCTTAGCAGCTTCCCAGTAAATTCACCTCTGGCTACAGTTATCCTAGTTCAGTCACTTCTGTCCACTTAAAGTACAGATGATAAGGTAAGTCTGTGGCTTTAGCTGGGTCAGGCTTGTAGGGTTTTTTAAAAAAAAATCGTAGTACATGGAACAGTCAGCTGTGTTAGAGGTCATGCATGGTTTTTACTTATTGAAGTGATGCATAGTGGGGTTTTTTCAGGTATTGATTCAACTTGGACATTACTTTGTACTTAGTGGAAATATCACTCTATGTAGTATATGCAGGAACTGAGGGAAATTTTGTGGTTGGCTGAGAAGCGTGTGGAATGTAGTGAGGTGGTAATGGCAGGCTTTAATTAGTCATGCAGCAATGTGGAGGAAAATTGTGTAGGCTCTGAAGAGGAGCTGGTTTGTACTTTGGCTGTAGTATCAACTCACTTCTATAACTGCAAGTTAAAGCACAATGTAGGACGACAAAATATTGAGGACAAAATTTCAAAGACTGCATGGGAAAGTGTTCAGTTTTGCTTACTTCTCTGCGAAGTTGCCAGACTTTTGTAGCTTCGTGTGTCCAATAGGAGATTTCAAGTGTCTCTGAAAGCCTGGAACATGCTTTGTGTTTTACAGCAGTGTTGGCATCCTCTAATGACATTAATAGACTCTGTACAAGCATAAAGCCAAAAAAGCAAAGCTGAGCTGTGCATTTATTTGTATCTTGTCTCAATAATGCAAAATTGGTTGACAATTTTTAATTAGCAGTTTGTTCTACAAGGAAGCCTGGTCAAAATGTGTTTATAGCATGGCTCAGAACTCCCCTTTAGAGGGGAACACATCAGTTCAATGACAGATTTTTCTAGGTGGTGTCTGGTAACAGAGGAGAGGGAATCAGGTTTCCATTGCAGTTGCTTTACTGTCTCTGGGTAGGGTTTTTTGCTGCTTCTGCCAGACAGTCCTGGGCTGGATGGACCATGGGCCTGACCCAGCAGTGCAGAGAGCACAGAAACCTAGGGGCCATATGGACTGGCTCAGGAAAAGCATCTGCGGATTAGGGAATAGAATGAAATTAGTCAAAAGCATCAGGGAAGCAGGTGGATGGCATGTCAAGGTTGCCACAAAGGCTGGATATTGCAGAGTGATACAAAAATGGATATTTATAAATGCATGTTGAATCAGCACACTTTGGTTCACTCCTCCAATAATCTCTTTGAAGATAAGTGTGAGTGAAGAGAAGGCTTTTGAAGTTGCTGTATTGGCTGAACATTGGTGCTTGAGGAAAATCAAAGATGAAGTATTTGTTCAATTCTTTTTCGAGGTAGTATTGGTTTGGTACAGTGTTCAGTACTCTGTGGTTAGTCAGGTGTACATTCAAATGCTGAAGTTTGCTGAGAAGTCCCTGTCTTCTGAAAATCATCAAGCCTGATATTTTTTTTTGACATGTGTTATGGATTGAAGTCTGATGAAAGATTAAAATGAGCTTTGTCTGTGGTTTCATTGACTATCTGTAGATTTACTTCACCACCTCTTGGTGAACCTGTGTTCATTCTGAGCTGTCTCTCACTTGATGCATTGCTCTGACCTTTTATTTTTTGCTAGATAAGTTGGCAGCTTAAAGCACTGATAGCTTCTGTCTTCATGCAGTCATCAAGTCCTTTATGAGCCTTAAGGAAGAAGCTTTAATCCATTGCACAGATGAAGTAAGCTCTGCTGTTTAGTCACTGGAATGTGAAATAGCTTCTTGCTACCTTTGGTGTTTCTGTCTTTTTCTGTCTTCTTTAAAAATCTATCCTGTCAAATTCAGTCTTGCATGCATTAAATTTATGCATATCTTTTTAAAAACTTCTATTTATTTTAAATGGGTCAATCTGGCAGAAAGTTTTTGTTCATAATCACTAATTACAGTTACTAACTTTCTGCTGTTCAGGTGTCTTCCCCAGCCCCCGGAGGCCTTGCTGGCCTCTTCACAGCATTTTGCATAATGGTTTTTGGTATTAGCTTGACCTAATTACTAATGTCCTAATTTAGATTACGTTTCTGCTTTAACTAATTCTGGATTTTTCTGGTGAACTTGATATCAGGCTAGATCATGTTACTGCCCATCCAAAAGCTAGTTTGGCCATTTTTATTTGACTCTGGGAAACCCTCAAGCTTTGTGAGCTTTGGCCGTTTGCCAGGAGGCCGAGGGCTCCATGAATATGGTAAAACAGGATACTATTGCCACCTGCTTTGTGAGTGCTCTGCCTGGCCAGTGGAGACTGCAGTTTCCAGCATGCAGCGCTCTGTGCTTAGGGCAGATAGCAATCGAGATGCATCCTTGCCCAACTGCTGTAATCAAACTCACCAAGTGATGATACTGCAGGAGTTGCAATAGTACCTTTGCCTGAGCCACTGGGGGCTTTGTGCTGACCCTGGGAGCCTGGAATAATTTGTGAAGAGCTTGTGTTGCCACAGTGCTTTAGATTCCAGAGCTTCACAAATAGGCATAAGTAGTTTCTAAATAGAAACTAATTTGTGGAGAAGAAAATTCTAATGCCTTCTGTTGCACTGGATTCCCCTAGTAGTAACTGGGGAACTCAGAGCAGCCCAGGCATGATTTTCTTGTTAATAGCTGCCTTGAGAAGATATTTAAATGAGAATTGCTAGTGGGAATAGGATGTGCTCTGTTGCCTTGTGTAAGTGTTCTGTGAGTTTGAGCTGCAAGTCTCTTTACTGCAGCCTGCATATGAATAGTTTTGTTGATTTTTTTTGTTCAGCATATATCTTGGAAAAAAAATTCTATATGCATCAATGCAGAAAATTCAGACTATTTTTTGTGTGACTGAAAAGCTGGAATTGAATTGTTCAGGCAAAATCTCTTCTCCTTTGTTGATGCAACTGAAGAAATCAAGACCTGAAGAGCTTCTGGGTTATCTTTCCTTTGCAGTTGGAAATCAAAACCAGAGTAATGGTGTAGGACTCATCTGTTCTATGAATGTGTGTTTTGGGTGTGTCAGCATTTCCTCTTTTTCCATCAGCAGTTGTTGTCTGAGGTGTGGACAGAAATTACTGAGATAAGTTCACTAAATGGGGCCTATTCTATTTGCCCCACTTAGGTACTCCAAATTTCTAGGTTTGTCCTGGACTAGCCCTGTAAAACAGTAACTGTAAGAAGGCATGGGGTGACCTGTAGCTTATTTATTCTCTTTTTGGGAAGTCCTGAAATACAAGAGGCACCAGGAGGCAGCAGGTGAGATGGTAACTGCAGCAGGAAGGCAATTTCTGTAATAGAAGACCAGCAAGAAGAGAACCAGTAGCATTTCACAGTAAACTGGGAAATGTGTGATTATGGAGTCCAGGATGGTGAACGTTTGCATGGTAAACCCCTCACAAAGCGGTTCCTTTATCAAATTGTGTATGTTTGGGTGGGAATTGTACTGGCTGCTTTCCCACATGTGATTTGGTGGGGGTAGGTAAGCAGTGAGATAAACCCTGTTGCTGTAGAGCTGCTGAATAGAGGCTTTGCAGATCCTGCAACTTTTAAGTTTTAGAAATCTGTTATTAGAGAAGCTTCTAAGTTGTGCTGTTTGCACTTGTTGGGGTTAAAACAGTATTCCTAAAGACAATTATTTTGTGTGTGATTATTAATGATCCAGGTGGACCTTGGAATCAATCAGTGCTTAAGAAAACCAACCAAAAACCACCATCACCAAAAAACCCCCACAAAAACGAGAACCACAATCCCCTCCCCCCAAAAACCCCCAAACCAAACTGAAAAACAACACACTTTCCCTGCCCATCAAACCAAACCCAAAAGTTTTTTATGTGGAATCATAGACTTTGGTTGCAAAATACGGCCAGTGATACAGAAGTAGAATTGCTGATGAGCCTTATAACAATGCCAGTGAGGGGAGGATAAGAACCAAATGACTAATGTTGTGAATGGTGCGTGACTGTTAAATAAACAAATGGAAACTATTAGTCCAGTCAGCATCTGCCTCCTGCTAATGTTTTTGTTGAAACTAAGCATGTGATTTGTCTCTAGTCATGGTTGTGAACTTGATTGAAAAGAACTTGCAAGCTTTTTTTTCTCCCTATGTAATAGAAGCTTACTTATACTGTAGGATTTGCTTCCAGTATGTAATTTAGGTGCCCTAATGCCTGGCTTTTAGGTATCTGATATGGAGTATAAAACTGAGTAACTGTGATTGCATTTTTTAGAATGTATTTTGGACCATCAAACATGAGAGGGGGAAATGTGTGTTTTTAATATATTGCTGCTGTTATAGAATAGGAGAACACCTGAGATGCTGGGAATGGATATTTCAATTGGAATTGCAAAAGATTCTCTGTCCAATTTGTAATCTATAGTTAAAGGTCACCTTCTGAAGCTGTGATGTCTTTATCACTTCAAATGCCCTTGTTTTAAACGGAGTAGCAGTGGTGCTCAACTGAACAGTAAAGTGCAGTGAAAAGAATTCTCAGGATCAGAAAATGTAGCAATGGTTTCCCATCTTTATATAAATCAGTGAATGCTTATGAGGAAATTATTGCCATGTTTCCTTGCCCATTTCTGCCTTAAAAGTAAGGTCCCAGTCTTGTGCCACCCTAGTTTATCCACTGCCTAACCTCATGCCAGGACACTGTTTTGTCCTTCCTGTGCCCCCTTGCCTCCTCTTCCATGACCTGGCACCTGCTGCCTTCACCCTTGTTGCAGAAGTGAGTCTGAGCACTCACTGGAATCTGTAGCTGGCTGGGAATCTGTGGATGCCACTGTGTGTGCTGCAGTTGCTGTGCATCAGCTGATTGGCAGGAGCATTGCCTTGGGGACATGTTTATTCCATGACTCACCTGAGACCTGGTGCTGAAGACTTGTGCCCTTCCTGTGTACTGCTTTTAAAGAGGAATCTATAGGCTCTTTGGGAGTTTTGCTGATTTGGTAAAGTCTCACCTCTGCAGGAAGTGAAAGCCATCCTGATTTCTCCCCTTAACAGGAGGAGATTCAAATTGCCATTTGTCAGGATTGAGGATGCTGTGAGCGACTTGTAAAGGAGCACTTGTGACACCTCTAATGCAAAGACTAGGCTCATACACAGCAAAAAATGCCAGATTTATGAGTATGGGGAGAAGGCACTGAAAGAAACAAATGCCAGACCTTGTGGTTAAGGTGTTTAAATAAGGTTTTCTAGTCACTCATACGTGACAGGGAAGGTATGGAGCTGGAAGACGGTGGATTTCTTGCCTGCATGTTAGGACTTTACTAAAGATTTCTTTGTAATGTACCAAATCCTGACTTCATTCCTGGAAGGTGCATTATTTTCAGGTGAAGGGCTTTGTCCAGTGGCTGAGATATCACTAGAGTTGTTTAGGCATATTTCAAAAAGATAGAATTTAGATGGCAGAAACTTGGGTTTCCTGCTTCATGATGGTGCTGTCATTTTTCAGGTAAGTGATATCCCTGTTTCCAACTGGATCATGAGGAAATTGAAAAAAAATGTCATATAACACTCCTTGATTCAAGTTAGTGTAGTGTAATGTCTGCCCCCTCCTCAAAAAAAAAAAAAAAGGCATGTGGTGAAGATAATTTTCACATTGTCAGATGATGTAGGTGACTGTAACAAGCGAACTTGTCAGTTCAGGCTTACCCTCAGCTGGGTTTTGTGTGTGCAAATTGAGAAACCTGGAGTACTGGATAAAGTGGAAATGGGGGAAAAAACACTGAAATTTTGAGTGCTGAGTTAGTCTTGATGTCTTTGTTGCTGTTATTTAAAGATGGATGTGTCTGTAGGGATTCTTTAATTAGGTATGCAAGGAGTAGTTGGGATCTCTTTCATTCTAGACATATGAGTAGAATTTTAGAGGAGCAACCAAACTGCCCAAAGAAATCATCATAAAATAACATCACACATGAGCAGTTTAGTTTAATCACTGTAATTGGGCTGTTATAAAACTTGATTATAAACTATTTATTTCAAATTCAAGCTTCTGGATTCAAATCTGGACTATCTAAATATCATGATCTTGTCACCATCTGTCCTATTAGGAAAGTTGTGGCAGACTGATGAAGTTACCAGTGACTGGAAAAGAGAAAACACAACTCCCAGTGTTAAAAGAGGGAAAAAGGAAGAATCCAGGAGATTCCAGGCTGTTCAGTTTCCCCTCTGTGCCTTACAGGATCATGGAACTGATACTCCTGGAAATTGTGCTATGGCACATAGTAAATAAGAAGGTGATTGGTGAGAGCCAACAAGGTGTCACGAAGGGCAAATCAAAGGGCCTGACAAATTTGGTTGCCTTCCCTGATGGGGTTGCAGCACTGGTGGATGAGGGAAGAACAACTGATGTCATCTCTCTGGACTTGTGCAAAGCATTTGGCACAACATCCTTGTCTGTAAACTGGAGAAACGTGAATTTGATGGATGGGCCACTCACAGGATAACAAATTGCCCAGAGAAGTTGTGGATGCCCCAGCCCTGGAAGTGTTCAAGGTCAGGTTGGATGGGGCTTTGAGCAGCCTGGTCTAGTGGAAGGTGTCCCTGCCCATGGCAGAGGGGATGGAACAAAATGATCTTTAAGGTCCTTTCCCAACCAAAGCATTTGGTGGTTTTGTAATTCTTTGTTCATCTCTATGGGAAAACCCACTTCAAGTAGACAAGAGGGCCAGAAATTTAAGCTTAATTTACATGTGGTAAAATGAGGGAGAGTTGTTTCAGAGGCTTTTGGCTTGTGCCATCTCTGTCATGTATTGTTTAGTGTCTGTGTTTTCGTTTGCTCTGTAGTGTGACACTATCCTGTAGCTATTGCTGACATGTGGGGTTTAATGAGTGTTTCATGCCTCGTTCCTGCACTTGTAGCTGAATTCCACTATCATCCTAAACAGGATATTTCTGTGCATTTCAGTGTAGTGATGCTGCATATTACTTACAATGGGACTGGTCAGACGCAGGCTTAGTTACCGTTTTGCACCATGCATGATACCTACTGTGCAGAATAGCTCTTTAGCTCTGAAATGCACTTACAGTGTGTCTTCTGTGGGTTGGCAGTGCATTTGAGTTCTGTAGTACTGAGTGATCTTGATGCTTCAATTTCCAGTTAAAGTAGGTACATGGGGAAGGAGGTGAACAGCTTTAAATGCTCATTTATAGTAATTTTCCAGCTGGATGTTCAACTTCCCAGCTTCTAAGAATCAGCTTTAATATTTCCTATAGCTCTATTGCTCACATATATGAGGCTAGAGTTGTAGTTAGAATTCTGTTTCTCAACTCTTAAGGAGTTTTGTTTACCAAGGATCCTTCTAAATGGGTTTGTTTGCCTGTGACCTTACTGTGCAAATTGGAAAGAATGCTTGAATGCACATATGGATTCTTAAAACAGGTAATGATCATTATAACAATGGGATCGATGCAGACTAAAGGATTTCTCAGTAATTGTATGTGCAAACTTCTATATTAAAAGGTGCTTGAACCTCAGTCTTAATATTTAGAATTTTGAAGGCGAAGATGCCTTTGTTTAGGAAGGTTAATAATTTGGCCAAGAGGAGTTATTGCCCGTTATGGGCCTGATGCTAATTAACCATGGTGTCAAAGAAAACAGAATAATCAAATGTATGGATAGCAACTCTAATTATGAAATATTAGTTATGTGTGACATAGTTGTGATCTCTGTAAGGCATTTCCATGTTCTGGTGCTGTGACCCTGTAAGGTATTTATAGAGTCAGATGTGTACTGGAAAAGATGTTGAGATAATTGAGAAGTGGCTCTGAAGAGTCAGTGGTTCATACCTTAAGACTGCTCATTGGTTTCTGTTTTAAGCAATCTTCAAGGATTTTCTCTGAAGTTCTACCCTTTTTGTGCAGGCACTATGTGATGCTGTGCTCCAGAGACGTATGGGTTCAGCCTTTGATCACATAACAACAGATCTTCTAAGACCCACTCTGGCTGCAGAGACAGTACTGAAAGCAGGCAGGTTTAGATTAGATGTCAAGAATGTCTTTACATTCTTCAGGTGGTGAGGCGCTGGCACAGGCTGCCCAGAGAGGTTGTGGGTGCCCCACTGGGAGTGTTCAAGGCCAGGTTGGATGGGGCCCTGAGCAACTTCTTCTAGTGGGTGGCATCCCTGTGCACAGTGGGGAGTTTGGAGCTGGGTACTGTTTATGGCCCCTCCCAGCTCAGACTGTTCTGTGATTCTGTGCTTTCAAAGCAGCAGCAGATGTGTGTTTTCTGCTGGGTGCAGTCAGGCTTATCAAGGAAGTTGAGTTGGAACCTAGAAAAGGAGGACGGTCGTGTTGGGCTTCCCACTGCTTGGCCCAGCTATTCTTCCTCCTTGATAACCAAGGAGTACTGAGTCTAAGTACCTGGCTCGAGAGCTGCCTCATTATGCTTGTTGTGTTGTGTTTTTATGTGAAGTGTGAATTCCTTTTGCATTTACAAGGCAGAAAGGAAAACATTTGTGCTGTTCGTTGTAACTCAGAATGTGACTTTTCCAATAAATAGCCGCACAAACTTTACAGACTGGAATGAAATATTGCAGTTTCAGCAGCACCCATTGTTCTTGTACTTTGTGTACACATTGGTCCTGTTTCATCTGCAAATTCTGTTGTAATGCAGCTGGAAGGCTGAAGCTGGGTTCTCATTCTGAAGGTGTAACAAACTGTCCTTCTTTGAAGGGTTGATTTTATCTTCTAATCTCCCCATGTTTTAAGCAGGTGGGGTGATTCTGTGATTGTACAATTATCTGTCAATACATATCAGGATATACGGCAAGATTTCACTGCTGTTAGCTAAAGTCATGAAACATCCTCTGAGGGGTACTTGCTATGTGTAGGTTGCCATTTAGTTACTTGTTTTCCAATTCATGAGATGGCTTATGTGGCAAAAAGTAAAAACCTGTTTAAAAACAAGAAAGTTAAAAGTGAAATTGTCAAATGAGAACTAGAAATTGAGAAACTGTGAAATGAGCTAAACTTTAATGTTCTAAGACACTGTGGGTGTCTGTTAATCACTTTGTGAACACCATAAGAGCAATATTCCTGAAAAGCCATTTTATTGGTAAGATATTGCTGTGCTAATTCTATTGTTGCCTAATATTGGAAAAAAAAAAGGAGGTGGGAAGTCTAGTTTTTAAAGCATGTAATTTGTGATAAGGGTAGTTTTTTAGCTGTTTTAACCTGTTATAACTTGACTGAAGCTCTTCAGAATGTAATGACCTAAAACCTGAAATGAGGTTATAGATTGAAGCTCTAGCAAGGATCGTATCGCTACATCTTGGCAGTGGAATATGAAGCTGTGTTGTTTAGGATTTCTGTCTTGCTGTGGTTGTGACCTGTCCCATAACAGTGACTGTCACTGAAGAAAATTTGTAAACACTCAAGTCCTCTGGTAGACTTGGGGGTGAGGAGCTGCAACTTTTTTTTTTTTAATCTATTGGGAAAATTACAAACTTTTGTGTTTTGTTGAAACGTTCTATTTGTCCCAAAAGTTAGCCTATTGCTAACTGTAGTGAGAAATTAGAGGACTTCATCATCTTTGTGTTGAGAATCTTATTGCCAATCACTACTTTACATAGTGCTTAGTTATGCAAAGGGAACTGAACGCAAAAGCTGTTCTTGGTGACTGAGTGCAGTGAGAGGCTTGTTCCTGTAAAGGCAGGACACAGGCTGTGTTGTGCAAGCAAATTCCTAAAGTAGGGTGTCCTAAAACCTAAAGTCATGCTAGAACTTGTGTGATACTTGCTTGAAACCAAACCCAAATAATAGTACTTCTGTGAATGCAAAATGCTTCTTTTATTTTTCTTTGAAGTGAAGAACAACACATATCAGGAAGAGTAATAGTTGCTGTTTGTATTAACATGTATTGGCAGAAATAATATTTGCTCTTTGTATTGAAAAAATAATTACCAAAGAAAGTATACAAATACAGAAGTAGTCCTGTTTGCTAGTGCTAAAAGTGATTCTGGGAATTGTTTTTCTATTTTATCTGCTCATTCTCTGCAGTGTGCATACTAAAGAAGCAGCTTTGAATGGAGGAAGAAGTGAAAATTCTCAGGTTTTCAAATGTGAAGTCAGAAATGTGTAACGGTTAGCAGCTAAAGTTTGGAGTTCCTGTAGGTCATGTGAAGCAGATACATTGTGGACAGATCTTTGTTGCCTAGTTTTGTGCAGCAAATGCCAGGTGTGAAGGATGATCTCTGAGGAGGGACAGATGTGCTAGAATTTGAAGTGTCTGACTTGCTTGGCTTTGGCTGCAGCTGTTGTCACTGCTGTTACTGCAGATGGCCATAATCATGGTTACTGCCAGCAGCTATCTGAGGTTAGAAACAAGACCTTTTATATTTACAATGTGGAAAACTTTAAACTGGTAACTGGACTAGTGGAAGTTGAAAAAAATTAAGGTCCCTTGTCCCCTAAGATGATGCTTTTGAATTTATGGAATCTAATTGTGGATTTGATGGAAAATAATTAAGGCTAGTAGGGTGGGTGATTAATGGACTGAATGCATATGAAATATGGAAATATGTAAATTGGGTTATTTAATAAATGTAGCATTTTAATGTATTGTGAATAAAAGCTGTTCCTAATTTTTGGAGTAATAGGAGGCATAAACAGAAACAATTACTCCTGTTTCCCTACCAGACTCCTTAAAATTCTCCCTTAAATGGATGCATTTCTCAGGTTGTTTGTGACAGTGTAACAAAGTCTCGAGTTTTGCATGACTGACTTCATTCACATATTTTTGGGTTCCAAAAATGTTACTGTGCTATAAAGCTGAAATTAGTTTTGTATTAAACACAGTGAGAAATAGGACTGGAACATAACACGAAAAAGAAATCTAATTTTATTGCTTCTTAAATGTAGTTATCTCACAACAGCATTCTTCTGATTACCTGGAGTCATTTAGCACCATCTGTAGTGCCATGTGTAACATAGTTAAAGTGGTATAATAGGATAAACCCTGTTAGATTAAAAATGGCTGCGGAGCAAATGAGTACGTAATATTTTAGGAATTTAGGCATCTACCACGGAGAGGGGTTTTTATCTGCAGCTTTATTTTCCATAATCCTCCTTTCCCCGTTGGTCCCCTCAGTGCAGAGCTTTGGTGATGATGAAGTGCTTGCCACTGATAAGTTTTCTCAGGGAGAATGCTGTTAGTGTCTGTTTCTTCTGTGTGTTCTGCTCAGTCTGGAACTGTGTTAGTGCTTTGCCCTACACTTGCTGCAGCCTCTCCTCTTGGCCTGGACTGCCCAGGTGCAGAAAGGGAGAGAAGCACTGTAATGATTGTTCTTTACTTTAGTGGCATCAGGATTTGCAGCAGTCTCCAGAGTTATGCAGCTAAATTAGCTCCAAACTTTTGCAAACAGTCCCACGACTGTTCAAGAAACAGGTGGATACAGTGTTCAGCACTCTGGTTAGTTGTCTTAATGGGAAGTGTGTAAATCAAAAATAGAAACTTGCTTCATATGACCTTTTGATTTGGAAGGGTAGTGACATTCAGCAAGATACTTGTGATTCAGTTTTGTAGTAAATGTAATGGCAATGACATTTTAAGTAATGTTGATTTCTTCTTAAAGCTTTGTTTACCTTGTTTTTGAAAAAAAGGATCTTTGAGGTGATAGAATCGCTGGAATAGCACAGTTATTGAATGTGTTTTGTTGGTGTTGCAGTCAAATGCTCATTTGTTAGAATTTTCTAGATGTTGAAAGCTGTTCTCTTTTCTGGCTTGTCTGAAAATTGCTTTGTACAAACGTTCCAAACTGCAGAGGACAGTATTTTGTCAGAGCATAATTGACACTAGCTTTATACTTTGGTAAGGTTACAGATAGGTGTAACTTGAATTTCTTCTTCTATAACTTTTACTTTTCGTCCTGAACATTTGCTTAAGTGTTTCATTAGTATTTGGTTGGGCTGACTATAAATGTTTTTCACGTGTCCCTTTCCTGTCTCTTGTCTCAAAATTTGCATGAAAGGAAGGAACAAAGTTGAAATTTTTATACTGAAGTACTCTTCAATTTCTGAATAATATTTGTTTCACAGGAACCTTTTGTGTTCCAATTCTGACATTGACCATGTGTTTTTAGGTAAAAATTTTGCCAAAGACAGCATTGCACATAAAAGAAGGCAGGTGAGTGGCAGCAAGGATGAAATGTTTTGGGTTCATTTTGAAAAAAGAATGGTTTCTTAGAAATTGTATTTTGTGCTAAATGCTTTGCAACGGGTATCCAGTAATAAAAAAAAAAAATCCTGAACAATCCCATCCCTTTCTCAAGTTAAGTCCCAAATTTGCCCTAAACCAGGACAAACATGAAGAAAAAAATATTTGTCCTTCTACCTTCCATCCATTGGCTTCATATTTTCCCCAGTGTTGGTAACTGAATAATTTCTTTTTCAGTATTTCTATTTACATGTATAAAAACCCCAAACAAACATGATTTTTTGAAAGTGTGTAATGCTGCAATTTCACAGGATAAATATACTTCAGTAGTGATGGTTTTCTGTAATATAAGAGTGCTGCAATTGTATGTCTAAGTAGTCATACATGAGACACCCATGTGCTTCTACAGACTTGCTCCCTTGAAGAGTGATTAATGTGGCTAAAATGCTAATCTGCTTCACTCACGCTGCATAATTCAGTCTTAAGTAAATGCTAAATAGGAAAAAGATATATCATAAATGTCAGAAGGAAAATTGAGGCTTTACTGGGTGGAAAATCCCATACTTTGCAAACATCTTAAGGGTATTACAGAAAGCTTAGGATTTATAAGTTTAGCTGGATTTCCAAGACCTCATTGCTCTTACTGCAAGTGTTTGAGTAAATAGAGACAGTTTTTCTTTCTTACTCTTCATAACTCAGCAATTGATAGAGCTGAAATAATGTGGTGGCCATGCCAAAACCTGTATTTGTGTTTCTTGCTTCAGTTTTCTGTTACAGAAAGTCTTCTCTAATACAAATTGTGTGCTCACCTGTCATGCCAGTAAAAGGAGAGGTTTACTTTGGGTTTTTGTATTAACTTGATCTGGATAACACAATGGGGATGTTTTACATTTGGAGACCAGCCTGAGTCAGGTTTTCAGGGACGTGTGTAAAAGCTATTTGCAATGTACTTAGTGCACTGAGATATAGCAATTTACACCTGAGAAGTGTTTATGTTCAGACTCTTTGAATTTAAGATAAAACCTAATGTTTTGCAGACTTTTTAGCTTTTTACTTAAGTTGACCTGCGTATGATGCTGTGTTACTCTCTACAGTGTTGTGCATATGTGCTATCTATAGATATGCTTATGGCTTTTAAAAAATTTGTTGTACTACACAGAAGCATAAGAGAACTATAATATTGTTTAACAAAACCAGTTACTAGAATTCCATTGAAGCAGAGTGATCCAACTTTAGAAGTGTAGTACTGAGTGCTATAATTGTGGTGGCTGACATAAAAATGTTCAGAAGGCGAGTACTGTTGTTTTGTAACAGTGGAAGTTTAAGTGTTAAAAAAGATATAAATGTTTGAGGGAAGAGCAACATTCCTCCTAAGATTCAGCTACTGAAAGGCTTATCTTGGAATAGCACTTCAAAGTTTGCAGTTGCCAATAAAAGCATCCCTTGAAAGAGTGTCAAGTATAGATTATAAGACCCTGGGATCAATGTGCTAACGTGACCTCCTGCATAACATCAGCCATAAGGCCAACTAATATTTTATGCAGTTAGTCAGCAGACTAAGTGTAATAATAAATCTTGGCAAAGTGGATTAGGGGACAGCTTAGAACAATTGCCAATAGGCCTGCAGTCATTTAGGTTTGAGTGGCAGTAAGTTTAACAGTGCAAAAACTTAAAAACAGCCAAGTGTTTCTTATATGAGGAGTTCCGCTAGAAATTTGAAGATGTTGGAAACACTGTAGTGAAATTAGTTCCATGGGGTCTTATGGAATGCAGATCAGCCTTGTAGACTAATTAAAAAAGCCTGGATTTTGTATTTATTAGAATAAATGATGCGTAAACTTTTTGTTTGTAAAGGGAAGAAAGTTCAGTGCTCTAATGAAAGCCCATCCAAAGATGATGAAATTGGCTTGATACATTGGGTGGAACTTTGTATGTTTGGCCTTGCAGAAATTTCTCATCTTTATTAGAGAAATCTGGAAACTGGAGTAAGATGATATTTGAGTTGGTACAGACCTGCCTGAGTCAGGAATGGAAAGATGCTGAAGTGTCTGGGCTGTGATAATTATGTTCTTCTTCATACAAAATGTGTCTTGCCCTAGTGTTAATTTTTTGTTGTGAGATGGGACTCATGGGATGGAGCTGAAATATTTGTTACCAGGCAGGAAACCCTTGTTTGTTGGCAAGGTTGGTGACCCTGCAGTCCAGTCTTGGACTGCCTCCTGTCATAACTAGGAGAATTATTTCAGCTGATTGAGAATTGATACTCTTGTCCTGGCTAAAGTGAACTTGAGAAAAGGCATCTGTTTTGATCCTGATAGTTTCATGAAGATTCATGTTGTGACATGACAAGTTGTGTAACAAGAATTTATATCATGATATGAACTGGAGAGGATCTAGACTGGCAAATTTGCTAATACAATGTGAGTGTGGAGCTGGCTGAGTCTCTGTGCTGGGGAGGCTGTGCAGAGGGATCACTGGAGTTAGTTTTGGAAGGAAGCCAAGGAAACACTGTCGGGTTTGCTTGGAGGGATTACACAGAGTCATCCTGATCTGCATCTGAAATACTAGATCTGGCTTGACCCCCGGCTGCGGTAGGATGATTGCAGAGGTGGTGCAGGCAGGTGACACAAAGGCTGGAGAGCTGTGGCCTCCACTTCCAGGTCCAGCCACGCTGTTCTAATGAACACCTTTCCCAGAACTACACTGTGTTCAGGGCAGGGGGGACACGACAATGCTTCATATCTTTTAAAAAATGATGCTGCTCTAGAATGAGCAGTCTGTTTTTTGTAGTTGAGTGCTCAGCCTGGAGCAGCTTTGCCTGGCTGGCAGAATCTGCATTCTCTAATTTCTGCAGTGGTGCTAAAAGTGCTGTGATTAATCTTTTGTTTTGGTTTGGTCCTTGGTTTGTTAGTTAACTGGTATCCAATAAATAAATACATAGAACAAAGTTTCATTTGATGTTCAGGGCTGGTAAAATTTAGCACTCAAAGGAGTAAAACTAGTTTGAAAGTGACTATTTCAAGATATTTTACCAATAAAGCTTACAGAAACCATAGTAAGCAAATTTTTTTTAATCAGAAATGTGCTTAGCAAAGTTAGTTTTCTATAAATTTATTTGGTATTAAACTTTCCAATTAACTGAAGAAAGATAGAAATGTCATGAGCTACAACAGGAGTGTCTTTGTAACCTGAACTGGGTTGTTCTCCCTGAGGTATTGCTGTTGCTGGGTAAAATTTCAGGCCACAGAGGAACTGCATTGTTGAATGTCAAGTACTCCCAAGTAATGTGGCCCTCAAGACTGTTTTTAAGGAGTCATGTTTTAGTCATTCTAGGATCTGCTGGAATGGATGTAAGCAATCTCTTAGAACATTATTAATTATTATACAGCTGAAAAGAAAACAGTCAAGTGTGTAATCATGCTTTAAAAATTATTTTTAAAATTAAATAAAAAAGGGAAACGAGAGTTCTGTTGGTACTGCTCTTATTTTTTTTAGAACTTATTTTATAGTTTCTCTTCCAGATTCTTTGGGATGGGTGTGTTGTTAATTGTATGTACCTAACTGCTTTTAAATACTTTTTTTAGTGGCTAAATACTTATAGAATGAATGTCAATGTGACAATGTTCCTGTCAGATTTATTTGCAGTGAATGATTTTTTGGAAAATCCTTAATATGAGCCATATTTTTATATCTAAGCATCTGAAACTTCAAAATTATGCTTGTGTGTCATTCAATTTCAATGTATTTATTTTGGAAAGTAAATCTGTATACTGGAGAATTGACAAAGTTCTTTTTTTTCTGTTACCTGAAGTGCCCATGAGATGGTGCTCATCAGTCTTGTTTCTGCGTAGCAGGAGATCTGAGCACAGTCCTGACTTTCCAGTAAGGATGCCGTGATTGGCATTGTTGCCTTTCTAAGAGAAAGAAAAGTAACAAAAACCATCGGACAATACCTTGAATTAATTGACAAAATACCCATTACTATGTTATTTTGAAGTGTGTGTAAAACCAGTTTTGATATCTGATTATCTTTGGACAGATGCATTTGATGCTAATTTACACAAATAAGAAGTCAGCACTTAATTTTTTTTTGTAAAAATGTGTTTCTAAATAGCCAAAGGATATGAAAATGTTTAGACAGCTATCCTTTTTGTGCTGCTTTATTTCATTCTCCTTTTTGACTTTTGTCTTTTATTTCCTAAGATCTGTGAAAGTTTTATTTATTCTGACTGAATTTAAACTAATTTAAATTGCAAGGAAACAACTTTTATATAACTGGGTCTTTACAGACACGTCTTTGAAGGGATGAAATCCAGTGGCTGTGACTAAGCTTGTAAGCAGTGTGCACTTGGAGCTGCTATCAAACTCAGGGGGAGAGCCACCTGGCCAGAAGTTATAAGAGAAGGCCCTGAGCTGATCATGTTAAGATAAAAATTTCAGAATCAATCCCTAAGACATCAGGGTGCACACTTTCCCCTAAAGCATGCAAGTTACAGGCCACTGGAACAGCAGCACAGGGCAAGCTGAAAATGCCATGAAGGTTTTTCTTTCTGAAATAGTTGAGAAAGGACTCAAAGGCTGTCTTTCAGATGCAGTCTCTGTGGGCAGCACAGGAAAACTCAGCTCATGGCACTGCTCCATCAGTCTGCCAGAGGTGATATGGCAGACAAGCTCAGCCATTAGCTGTGTAAATAGATTCTTTTTCCTGTATCTGTTGAGTCACCTTCTGTTGAAATACTGCTCTCTGTGGCAGGGCAAGGTGCCAGGTTATCCAAGTATTTTAAAGAGAAATTATTATACTCAGATATACTACGAGCTGTGAAAGGCATCTCTCCAACAAGGCATTTGCCATTTCTTCCCATAAATCCTTGATTGGATGTTTGGGGTAGTCAGGTCCACAGGCAACAGGAGGGAGCTTGGCTAAAACTATGACAAATGAGGAATCTGAACTACAACATTAAAACTCCTATTTGTTTTTATTCCTCTGGCTTCAGCAAGACATGAACAGGTGGGACACTACTGAGCCGCAGCAGGAATGTTTCTCAGAGATCTCCTAAGATCGGTGTTTTTGCTGGACCTGGAACCATCTTTCCAATGGTGCCTAAAGGAAAGCTCACAGGAGAGAGGAGGTTAGAGCTTTGAGTCCAGGAGCCCTGCTGCCCAATACCCCTTACAGAGCCAGTGCAAGGTTGAGAGGTGACAAGGATCCACACCCCAACAACCAAAGGTCTTCACAACAACATTCCCATTGCTCTTGCACCAGCTCCAGGCTAAATGGAGCTCCTGACGCAAATGGCTTCTGTGGCAGCAGGGCTCAGCATGAGGCTACTGAGGGCCCACAAGTGACAGTCTGTGTCAAACTGTCTGGTTTCTGCTCTGCTAACACTCATCAAGCACCTCTGCTGACAGCAATTACACATTTCCTCAAATCCTCATGAGACACCAAGTACCCAAAGTGCCCTACCCAGTATTAAACACCTGGAAGCAGATGTGCAGAGAACATTCTGCTACTAATCTACACTAGTGTGTTTTGTTTTGTAATGTTTCTGGTGGATGTTGGTATGTTTGGTTTTTGGAAAAAACTTGGAAAAACTCAAGCTTTTTCCCTTGAGTCATGCAGGTAGCCCATAACAAGGAGAGAAGAGAGAAATGTTAAACTCCTGTTAATTAAGGCAGGGAGGATCATTTAGGTTGGAAGGGATTTAAAAGATCTTTTAGTTCCAAGCTGCTGCCATGGCCAGGGACACTTTTCACTACACCAGGCTGCTCAAATCCTTGTTTGGCCTTTCTTTGAGCTGGACTGAACGTTCGTAGCCCCAGTGCTGTTTTCTGAAAGTGTACTGTGTAATTTTAGATGCAAGATGGGGAGAAAACCAGCAAAATAAGAGGCAGAAGTTAGGAGAGTCTTCTAGTTGAAGTAAGGTTACAGAAATAGTTGCAGTAGGCTGTGGGAGAATGGGTTGTAAAAGAATAGAGATAGCCCTGCAGGCAATCTTGCCCCTGCTAGGTTGCAGCTGTATAAGACAGGTGAACAATATTGAAGGAAGAGAAGCATGGAATGCTGATGTGCCTTGACCAATCACAAAAGAGTAAAAAGGCACACAGGTGTTATGCATGTGTATAAAAGGTTGTACTGGGCAATTATGAAGTGCTGATGCTTGTGGCCATTCATGGTGTCTGTCGTGTGTCCTCTGTCAGTAGGCTGCAGCGCAGTAGAACCAGATGAGTTATTTTACTGTTTCAGACTGTTTTTATTGTTATTTTGAGGGTTGTGACCTGAATGGTCTGGGGAACCTGGGAGGAGATCTGGAAGAGGACCCAAGTGACAGAGATGAACTCCCAAGGAAGGACTTGTCAATATTGATAGGTGGGTGTGAGAACAAGAGTTGGTTGTATGAGAAGTGGAATGAAGTGATCAGCACCTCTGCTATAACTGTCTAAGATGACAGTCAAGGAAAGTATCTGCAATGTATTATTAGCAGAGATTACAGGCCTCTGAAAATGTGGGCAGCTTTAAACCTGATGACTTGATCTAAGGGAGGTATTCAAAGATTGGTTCTGTACAAAGACAATCTTTGTACAGGCTGCTCAAAATAAATCAGACCAAGAGGACATAGGAAAAAGTCTGTTTCCTCTGGAAACTTCTTTTCCCTTCCAAATTCTGTGAATTGTGCTATGATAAATGTTTCTTTTGTGTTTTTCATAGGCTTTTTTCCTTTTTTCTTTCTTAAATCACTATAGCTTATCAAGTAAGCAACTTGAGTTATAATTGCCTGTATGTTCAGTTCTATCAGTGGTTGCTGAAAGCAGTGTTAGGACAGCACAGAATAGAAGATAATAAAGTGCTTGAGAAGAGCACCTTGACAGAAAAATAAAGGCAAAACCAGAAGTAAAGACAAGAGTAAAACTAGAGTAAGGTAAAGACAAGTATCTGTTGAAAAGCAGGGTTTCTTCTGGTTTTAGCTGAAAAAGAAAAAAAGTTAAGTTCTGGTTGAATTTCCTTTGAGAAAATGGAGTTTTAAGTTTTTATTTTGGAATGTTTAATTTCACCTGGAACAGGAGGATTTGCACATGTTTAGGATGTGCTGAAATGAGCAGGACAAACATTTTAGAAAGAATTATCTTGAACTGTAATTTGGCATCATTGTATTGTAGCTACTGGAGGCTGAGAGATGAGCAAGGAGGATTCAGAAAGTTTTTTTGCTAATTTTTGAATTGATGATTATGGTGAAAGAAGGAGCTCTGTCATTTTTGTGTTGATGCTGAGTCATCTGTGTTGGGATGGCGGGGATGGAGCACCTTTCCCATGGGAGAAAGGCTGGGGCAGTTGGGGTTGTTCAGCCTGGGGAAGGCAAGGCTCCAGGGGAACCTCACTGCAGCCTTTTATTCGGTACATAAAGGGGCTGCAAGACAGCTAGAGAGGGACTTCTTACAAAACTTTACTGGTAGAACAGTGGGTAATGGCTCTAAACTGAAAGAGAGCAGGTTTAAATTCGATATTAGGAAGAAATTCTTAATTGAGATGGTCGTGAGGCACTGGAAGATGTTACTCAGAGAAACAGCTGGAAGCCCCATCCCTGAAAGTGCTCAAAGGCAGGTTGGATGGGTCCTGAGCAACGTGGTCTAGCAGATGGTGTCCCTGCCCGTGGCAGGGGGCTTGGAAATAAATGGTCTTAAGGATCCCTTCCAAGCCACACCATTCTGAGATTCTGTGATAATGTATGTAAGTGGTAATTGAAGATCAGGTAAAGCTTAAGAATGAAAAGGCAAGGTAACAACAAACAGTTTTTTAACCCTAGTCCACACTGTGCAAAAAAACTTATATAGAGGAGATTTCAGCAAGAATATTTATGGAAAAGCTGAATGAAACTAGGAGAAGAAATATATGCAGAAGATTAAACCACGGACAGGTACAAGCAGAATATGATTTCTGTACATATTTCTACAATACAAGATAATATATTACAGAAACAGTACTTGTTTTTCATTTTCAGGCTCCAGCATTGCTCCCTTGAAACAAACCCCTCTGTGTCCTGCAATCTTTCCCTCTTTCTGAGGAACCTGGGGAACTTGCTTTCAAATTTAGTCTTCTCACCATACTATTTCACTGACATGATAGTCTGTAATTCTCATTCTGTTTATTTTCCCTTAAAAAAAAATTCCTTTTTCTTTGTGCCTTCAGATCTGTTGTTGTTTTCTCCTTCACTTCTTTGTGGGTTTTCCTGCCCTGTTTTGGAATGTTTCATTTAACAAGAAATAATGCTGCAGTGCTTCAGGGAAGTTGCTGATTATGGGAGAAGTTAAGATAGACTACTAAATAAATTCTGGAGGTTGTTGTGTTGGTGTCAGAGAAAAATAGCTCAGCTGTAAGTAGGGCCAGTACAAATGAGGAGAATTTGGGCCTACATCTCATGTGATGAAAACACAGATTTTGAACCTTTGACAGGTCTTAAAAGTGATGTCTGTAAGAATTGTTTCATTCCAAAAAGTGTTTTTATTTCATGGCCCAGAAAAACTCATTTCTCATCAGATACTGCTATTTCTCACAGTGCAAATCTCATATTGAACAATTCAAAGAGGGTACATTTTCAGAGAATTAAGTTTAAGTGCAGTTCCCCAGGAATCAGTATTTTCATTCTCATATGAGAGTGTAAAGAGATGGAGAGGTCTTTTAATAATTCTAAAAAGACAGCAGTTGTGTCTCTCAGGAAATGAGTATTTTGCAGCTTGAAATACCCCACAGCTTAGAAGCAAGGTGGTTTGTATGGACTTTTTGTTACAAATGGAAAAAAGAAAATTGTGAGACAAACAAGCAAAAAGCTTCCTGTAAGTAATCTTGAATCCATAATAAATAGATTTTCTGAATAAATTGCTCTTTACAGAGCTGATAGTACAAGTCTTAAATTTGTTAAGAATAAAGCTTAAACCACATGTTTTGTCAGAATCAAAACATGTATTTTATACTTGCTGTTTGTTTTACATTAAGAAAACTGCTGTACACTGAAATGATTGCTGAAGCACTTGTGTGAGTTTTCCTTTACACTAAGAACTGCTTTTTCCTCTATGGTTGTATGATTTGAAACAAACAATGCACATAATATCTTGTAGTTGAGATGAAAGTAGGTTTTGGAGTAGGCAGTTGCATCCTGTTCACGGGTTGTGAAATAGTGTTATGCCAATTGCAGCAAGTGATCATTATTTTCTTAATCAAGTATTTAAAATTAATTATTACTATAGTAAAATAACTATTTTTGAAGGCAGTATTCTGAAATTTAATATTTTGTTACTCCTTAACACAGCAGCTGTCAGCTATTCCAAGTACCCTGCCTGTACTCAGCTGTCAGCATTAATGGGTTCTTGTCTTGACGAGCAGAGAAGGCATCAGACTTGTGTTTGACTTCAATCCTGTTTAGTTTTTGGAGGGATCAGGTTAAGCAGGTGTAGAATTAGTGATTTGGAGTCTTTCACTGACAATTAAATAATGCTTTTCGTGAGTTTAAAATGTAAAAAAAACCCAACCAAAATCGAATGGCAGAATTTTCTGACTGTTTAGAATACACAGAATCATTAAGGTTAGAAAAGACCCTTAAGATCATTAAGTTTGACCATTAACCCAGCACTGCCAAGTCCACCACTAAACCATGTACCCATGTGCCACATCTGCACATCTTTTAAATGACTCCAGGGCTGGAAATTCAACCTGCCCTGTGTGGCTTGTTCCAGTGCTTAACAACACTTTTTGTGAAGTAATTTTTCCTAGTACCCAATATAAACCTCCTCTGGCACAACTTTGGGACTATTGTATTTTGTCCCATTGCTTGTTCATTGGGAGAAGAGACCAACTCCCACCTTGCTACAGCCTCACAAGCGACTGTGGCTTCTGAGAAATGTGTGAAGTAGGAGTGAATGTTCTTTTTATCATAGTCCAGTAGAGAATATTTTCATATTAAAGTTTGAATGAGTTATTATAACGGGGAAAACAACCAGAATATAAAGTCAGGAGTTTCATAGTATACTGGTGATAGCAGTTTTCATGTACTATGCCCTGTTTACATCATCCATTAAAATTAAGTTGACTCTCTTTTTAGGAAACCTGCTTAGAGACCTTGTAGTTTTGCTTACAACTTGAACAGTGTGTAAGTGAATGAGGTTCACATTTATTTCTTTGAACTTATTTTCTGTGATCTGTACCCCTCCCTGCTAGTACAGTATTCTTTTATCAGTATTTTTTAAAAAGTAAAAAATGTCTTTGTGGGTTTGACCACGTGTGATGTGCGAAGTGATTTCTTTTTTCAGTTACTCTGTATGCTGTCACGTTGCACTCTAACTGCGTATGAGCTTGTGCTGTTACTTGTGTGGAATAACCAGCATAGGTAGCAGAGCTGGATAGGTGTACTTGAGTTTATTTTGTGTGCAGAATAGCCCAAGTTGGTTGTAGGTTTGTTTGTAACCATGTAAACCATCCCTGTTTTATTTTGTTTAGAAAAAATGTGTGATGACAATCTGACAGGATTACCAGTGTCTTAAAATATTTGTGGTTTTGTGCCAGTTTATCTGATGGATGGATGAAGATGATGGTCAGGGCTCCAGAGCATCTCTCTAATGAGGAGATACTGCAGAAGCTGAGCCTGTTTAGTCTGAAGAAGAGAAGGCTGAGAGGGATCTCTTCAATGTGTGGAAATACAAAACAAAGGCAGGTGCCAAGAGGATGGTGCCAGGCTCTTTTCAGTTGTGTCCAGTGACAGGATGAGGAGCAGTGGCCCTAAACTCAGAAGTCCCAACTCAACACAAGGAAAAGCTTCCTTACATTGAGGGTGGCAGAGCCCTGGAACAGGCTGCCCATGGAGGTCATGGAGTTTCCCTCTCTGGAGTCATTTAAAACCCTCCTGGATGTGTTCCTGTGTCACCTGCTGCGGGTGACTCTCCTTTGGCAGGGGGTTGGACTGGATGATCTCCAGAGGTCCCTCCCAACTCTAACAATTCCGTGATGCGTAGTGACTTAAAAGCCTAGGAACTGGAAGCTTCAGGAAGCTTCCTTTTGCATTTATCTTGGCTTTAGGAGGAGTTTTCTGAATTCCAAACACCAAGAAAATACTGATGAAATGATTGGTTTTTTTAACATAACATTTTCTGTGCAGAAACAGAATGGGTGGAAAAACTACAGCTACTGTAAGCTCTATACATGATTGCAAAATTAAGGGAGGAGGGTAGAGAAATATAAGTTGGAAGAATGTGAGGTGTGAGAATGTATTGCATTTGTGGGCAGGTTTTGGTAGCTAGGGAGACTACGGGGTGGAGAAGAACCCCATTCCCTGTCTCCCTGTGCCTCTGGTGGGGAGCAGATAGAGCTGGGAAGGACGGGACGGGTGGGGGAAAGGTGTTTTTAAGTTTGATCTTACTTCTCATTATAGTGCTCTGATTTTGTTAGTAATAAATTCAATTAATGTCTTCAATTTGAGTCTGCTTTGCCTGTGACAGTTTGGTGAGTGATCTCCCTCTGTCCTTATCTCAACTTAGGAGCCCTTAGCTTTATTTTCCCTCTCCTCTCCAGCTGTGCAGGGGAGTGATGGAGAGGCTTTGGTGCATGTCTGGCATCCAGCCAGGGTCAACCCACTACAGAGAGTAACTGGTGTCCTTACAGAGAAATGTGCATGCTGTAAGGACACTGGAGCTTTGGAACAGAGCCATACGACTTAATCTTTAACAAAAAAAGGCCAACACTAAAGCTCAGTGTATAAATGAAGCTGGTATAATGTTAATGGTGGTTTACACTCACCAACTCATAGCTGCCACTTTCAAGGTGCCTTTCTACTCAGAGAAGTGTGGTGAGCTGTGCAGGAGTGTGTGTTTGTGTGTGCCCACCAGTGCTACTGCTGGGGCAGGTGGTAGATAGTAATGCTCTTTGGGTTTTGTTCTCCAGGTTACACTGGAACAAAGGGTAATGTGTAGGCTGAAAGGAAAAGGAAACCCTGAGATTAAAGGCTGTTGTTGTTGTTAGGGTTTTTTTCCGTCTTCCTCTTAAAGGTGTATGTGTCCATGAATTTCATGACATGGTCCCTTATTCCACTGCAGATATCAGATACTGGTGCTGGTCTTTGGCTTCACACCTAAGAGACCACAGTTTATACTGGTGGTTGGGTTGTTGTCTTCAAACTTGTTTCTTGTTTCATAGTTTTTGTGGCAATTACTTCTGCTGTTGCATTGGGAAATCTCTTTCTCGTATAAGTAAATATTTATGTGCATGGAAAGCTGCAGGAAATGCTGTTACTGAGAACTTGATTTGATAAACCTTGAGGAATGCATCTGTGATTCTTCATAGTGCCAAATTTCCTTGGCAAAACTTCATTGCTAGAGATAATGTGCTAGTAGAAGTAAAGAGAACAAAATAGCTCCTCTGAGAGAAGATTCACCAAATCTCCAGGTTTAGAGTTTAAATCAAAATGATTTACTTAAATTATTTTCTATTTATTTGTTTAGATGAAAAATATTGAAGTCTTCTGTGATTTCCAAAAGTTTTTTTATCGGTAAAATTTGTAGTTACCTTTGCAGCTCCAGAATCCGTGACTATAGTAGATGTTTTATATTTTCTTTGAGACTTGTTTTAGTAAATAAGTTCATACAGGAGAGAGATTTTAAGAAACTAGGAGGATGGTTACTTTTTGTTTTATTGTGATGCTTTACTAGTTACAGAATTGGAGGGAAATTATGTTTATTTGTTAACAGTGGCTGTTAACACTAAAGAAAAAAGGGACAATAATTTGGATATGGAATGAGAGAGAAGATTTTTCTGAAAAGATTATGCTGTTGTTTGTCTTGATGGCATTGACCTCTCCTTTGATAATGATGCTTTCTTTGTGTTCAAGTTGAGTAGCTTTTCATAGTGGCAGATGTTCTTTCCTTCACTGTCTCACTGAGGCAAGATTTATTGTTCACTTAATCACACTTTTCATGGGGGAAAGAGTGTTGTAAGAAGCACTGTGTCACAAACTCATACATTATTCGGATGTAGCCTTTTTCAGCTTATATGGATTATCACTTGTGGGTAATAATTTAGTTTTGATTCACAGTTTTTTGTGTGGGACAGCCTTTAAGTATCCTCCTAAATTCTTGAATACTTGCAAGTGTAGTAATTTCAGAAAAAGCCTTTTTGCCTTAGAAGTGCAGCTACAAGTGACCGTGTTGATGAAAAAATGGTGAGAACTCCATTAATACTGTGTCTTTTTCAGAATTTTTGATAAATCTGCTGAATTCTGTGTTTTAAATAAATTCTTTTGAAAGTTAAGAATAGAGGAGGTCAAGCCTAAGCAAATGCTGGCTTTACTGGCTAAGTGCTTACTTCAAAATGTAATTCAGCCCCATTTTATTTAGCAGTAGTTACTTTTCTCCAATCTGAACTGCAGTCGGTCACAGGGAATGGAAGGGTCTTGCCAGGTTTGCTGAACAATATGTGGCAGTTGCTGTTGGTAATTTGATTGCCAAATTAAAGAAACAGAATATAGTTTGGATTTGTATTAATTGAAGCCACTTTTTCCTTTTTAGGTCCAATTTCAATTACAGCACTTTAAATTTCAACAACTGAAATTACCTTGGTCACAACACTGTAAACAGGAGAGTGTGTTTGTAGGTGATGATGATAATATGCAACACTTGCAGTCTTTGTCTTCCTTGTTTCTTTGTGATTTTGTGAGATTTTTTTTCTGTCGTTTACTGTTGTGCTTGTTCCTTGGAGACAGTTTGTTTCAGTCATTGCCTGTACACTGAGAAAAGTGTTAAGAGGGAAATCAGAGTGGGGTAGAGCCTTAGAGCAGTAGTAGTTTCTATACCAGGAGGAAAAACTCCAGCCAACCAAAAAACAATGTTGTGGCAATCAGGGAAGAGGGGAAGCTTTAAAATGTTTTTGCAAACATAGAAATGTAAGCAACTTGTAACAAACATTGTGTCAGAGTCACAGTTCTGTCCTTGCTTTAAGTATTGCCTTATGGACATTGAGAGGAATACAGATAAAAATGGTCTGGTTATGGAGGCTTTCCTGGTGTACCTGTTCTCACAAAGGCACTTTTTTTCCCTGATTAGCAGAAATCTTCTGTTTAGCAGTATTTCTATACACTGGCTTTCAGTAATCCATTTTCTTTAAAGCTCTGAACAAACGAATGGCAGAATCTGGAAGCAAAAAACCTCAAAAGTTATTACTTGTTAAGAATAAACAAAAGGCTGTTACTTATTGTAAGCACCCTCTATTCTAGCCAGAGTTGGCTGCTTGTTGTTCTCATGTTGATCGCAGCCACAGAAAATTTTAAAAATGGTGAGAAGGCAAGCTGAGTGCTACATTTCCTGTGGCATGTCATTTAGTGTTCCTTACATCCCAGCTCATAACTGTCCCACTGCAGCCATGGCAGCAAACTCTGCCATTTCTGAGCAGCCAACTGTGGCGGGTGTTTTCCAGCTGTTCTGGATCGAGGCAGTGCCAGAAATGATGAAAGCAGATGTGCTGGTTCTTGTTTTCTGCTGGAATTTGTGACCTGGTGCCTGGTGGTTGTGCTGAAATTCCCAGCAATTTCCCTGCTGAGCTGTGAAAGGTGATGGCAGTGGAGGAGCTACGGGGGGGCTGCGCCTTCCAGTAGGAGAGGAAGTGTTTAACATTATGGTTTCTAAATCTGATAAAACCTGCCAGAGCTTTATAGGTATATTGATTCATCTCTTCATCTTGTGTACTTTCTTGCCTTTTTGAGCTCTGGTTTATTTTCCTTGCAAGTTTATTTGCTGTTAGTGTGCGATTCCATGTTTGGAACATCTTCTGGTTTGTTACTTTCCTTCGATTTCCTTTGTTTCTTTCACCTTTCTCCTTTACTTGTTGCTGTTATTCCCTAGGTTCTACAGGCTAGCCAGACGCTTTCAAACATGTTTTCTAGAATGAACTCATAACCTTTTTTTTTTCACTTTTAGACTTTTGTTGTTACACACTTTTGAAATAATGCACTTTGTAACTATCACAAAGTGGATATGAACTGTAACTCAAAAGTTATAAAGTTCTGTGAAGAATTGTTTGTATGAGACTTGCGGGATGCAAACTTCAGATTCTGTAAAGAGTGGTGGCTTCCTGCCCTCAACCCACTGCTAAATACCAGACAGATGTTCTGATCTGGAGGAAAATATGGGGATACATTGTCTGTTCTCTGGCATCTAGGCAAGTGGTCTTCAAACATTTTTGATTGCACAAACCGCCAGTTAAAAAATAAAGGTGATCATTCATCCCCAATAAATATATACTATTATTTGTAAATTATATCCATGCTACTATATTAGTATATCATATTATAACCAATGCAAAAATAGGAATTAAAAGGGCTTAAAGAGAAAATAAAAACTTTGTAATTTTAGTTTTTTTAAGTAATGATTCAAAAAGTATTTTCTTTCCATGTTCCAGAGGAATGTCTTGCTTGGGGATGGATACCTCTCTTCGGATGCACTGGGCGACTCTTTGAGACTTATTTACATTCTTTCTAATTTTCTTAGCTTAGGAAGTTGGAATTTTCAGAAGCTCAAATGTAGTGTGTTTTGTACATGATTTACCCATTATGGATATATATCTATATATATTTAGAAGCATTTCTGTTTGGTGCAAGTGGCATGCACAAGAAAAATTCAATAATTGTTTGTATTTCTTTATAATTGGAAGGGGTTTACTACACCAGTGATTTCCCTTGCCAGATGGAAATAAATATAATATTTCATAAAATCATAAGTAAAATAAATGCTTAAATGAAACTTCCTAAAAAGTTTTCTTGTTGAAATATAGTGGCTGGCTTTGCACACCAGCTTGGTTGACAAAAAACATATATTTGGAAATATTTTACATTTAAGTAACAAAAAAGCAGGCTGTTAGTTTTTTTAGATGATGAACACTAAATATGTTAGAAAATGCTAAGCATGTGAATTGCTGCTATGTTTGCTCAGACATGGTGTCAGTGGTGGGCAGTGTTGTTTTTTTGTCTGATTTAACCTCTAGGCAGAAAAAAATTGCTTACAGCATAAATGTCCTGACTGATGGAAGTGGGTGCAAGCAGGGTATTATTCCCTGTAAAGCCATTCTGACTGTAGGGTTTGTTCCCCACTCTGGACTTGTTTTTGATTAATGTGGTATTAGAAATGTTATCTTTTGGGCGCCTTCCTTGAGGGGAGGGATTAAGGTAGGACATGATGCAGACCTGTGCAGCTTGGTCACTGAAGTATGGTGTTCTCAGGGCACAGCAAATTGCATTTGTTTGATGATGGGTGATATTTCCAGAACTGACAAAAGTTATCTTGCTTCATGAAAATTAAAAAAAAAAAAATTTCAAGTTAAAACATTAGATAACTTTCAGACATGTAGCTAGAGAGGGAAGTGTTGGAATAATGAAATGGATATTTGGTACAGTGCTTTGCTATGTATGCTTCATGTATCTGAGTTTAAATTCAGAGTAATGTAACTCCAACTCCAGCAGACTTTCTACTGGGTGTCATAAAATGACAGATTTCTGATTTTTAAAATGTCAAAACCATAAATCATTAGTTTGCTAAGATTGCACTAGCAAGCTATTAAAGAACATGGCAGTATTTACTGTAGATAAATGCAAATTTAAAAAGGTTCTCTGTATCATGGTTTAAATGATTTATTTGCTTTCAATGCACATATGAATCTGGTGTGATGTAAAGATTTAGGATATTTCATTTCCTGTATGGAGCAACAAATTTGCATGTTATTAAACGATCTCTCAGAGTTATATCTTTCTTTTATGTCTTAAACAGGATCATAGGTTAAGGTGCTCTGAAAAAAGTTAATTAAAACAAAAGCAGAATTTAATGCTGTTAATACAGGTACTGGAAAGATGGGAATTTCATCTGGATTTAGATATTTTCTATGGTACTCTCTATTGAAATACATAATGCAGGTCAAACAAGGGAAACTGCCATGTGTTGTAAATACACCTTTAGCCATTGTTGGGAGAATGTTGAAATCTGGTCTTGAAATTGATTTACAAAAATTCAACTTTGTAATTCCTTGTTTTCAGGGATTTGAAATAAATCTCAGTGGTGCAGCCTCCTCAGGGGCAAAGGGCCCTTATAACCATTGTTGTGTGTCAGATAAAATCTGGTAGGGAATCAGTTTTATCCTGTCTTTTGTTTCCCATCTGAACTTTTCCAGTGGTTGCAGGCTTGCTGGGTATTATCTACAGTTTGGTCAGTGCCATTGTGGGCTCCTGGGACTGTGTTTTGTGTTCTTGGCAATCCTTTGTGTATAAGCTGTCCCACCTCTTGATGGGGCAGTAAAGACTGGGAGAAGAGAAAAATTCCTTATATTGGACTTGTTTATGCCTTTCGTCCTTGGAATCTGTGGTTGAATTTCTGGAAGATAGAGGCACAGTGCATGGTGGTGTCAGAGAATCATAGAATGGCTTGGTTGGAAGGGGCCTTAAAGATCATCTAGCATGGAATGCTGTAGCTGTTTTGAGTTTAAGCATGGTGTTTTTGATTTGAACTGTTTGTACTAAGATCCCTTTTTGAATGGATACCAAACTGATAATTGTAGAATTTTTTTTCCTGTTTGTGTAAGATAGAATTTAACTTTGCTAATATTTTCACTTAAAACTGGTGTTGCTCCCTTTATGAGATACTGATTTTCAGATTTTGGTATGTACTTAAAAGATATTTAATGGCTCTTTCTAAAATAGATTAAACACAAAACCAAACACAAGATTAAACACAAATATAAAATTTGAAATTCATAGACCTGTTTCCCTACCCCCCCATGTTTAAAAAAATTATATAGAGCTAATTCTTCTTGCATTGCTCTGTTTTCACTGGGCTTCAGCTGCACACTACAGACTGAACTAATTGTGTTAGTGAACTAATTTGACATAAAAATACTTGCAAGTAGAGTGAAAATACTAGATTATTAGCTAGGGTAAATAATCATTGATTATAGTGTAATTGTATTTTAAAATTGTTTATCTCCTCCTGTTCTCTTGGGAAGGAAAAGCCCATACACCAGAAGGATGCTTCAGATGTATTATACCTACATGGTCAAGAATTTTGCTTTTTTGCATTTATTTTCACTGAGAGAGTAATTTTCATGTATGCATAGCTAAATGCATCTTTAAAGAAAAGTTTTAATGAGTTGGTTTATGTCTCAGATGCACTGGGTAGGAGACACTTGCCACTAATTTCCTGGGTAAATTGTGTGTCCTCTTTAGTTAGCTTCTGTGAAGTTGATGAAACTCTGGTTTTAAAGAAGCCAGTGCTTAAATGTAAACTCTTCTGCTACTTGTGAGTTTTTTCCTGTCTTACTTCCTCGAGATACAGCTTTTTTTCTTCATTGTGATGAAGCATGCTGATATAAGCTGCTGGTAGATATGTGTGGAGAAGGAAGAGAATGATACAGTGCTGAGACACGGTCTTAAAATGTGGGATTCTAGGCTAATGGTTTCAAATAGAACATTAGGTGGCAGCACTAGACTCTTAACACCTTGTGGGTGCCTGTTGAATTCACATTTAGGCAGTTTTCCAAATGTCAGACCGACCTGAAGAAATTTTATTTTAATGCAAAACATTTATATTACATCCCTTTGAAGGGAAGCGATGGGAATGGTTTTTCCCTGAACGATCCAGCATTGATTATAGTTAAGAACAGTGTTGAACAGAATCCCATGGAGGCATCAAGTTTCAAGTGTTTGCAATGCTATTGTGCAATGCCACTTTTGATATGCCTGGTTTAAAATGGACTTCTCATTTGCCAGGTAAATGAAGTTGTAGGCTTTGTTATGAACTTGGCAATAAGAGAGAAAGCAGCTAATTAAGGAGATTTTTTTTCTTCCTTTCTTACCATCCTTTCTCCTTTGGAAGGTAATTAGTACTATTAGTAATTTTTTTTTTGGTGGTGTAACTGTATGCCAGTCATGCTGGATGGTAGAGTTTGGTGACTTCAGCCTGATGTATCAGCAGGAAAAGTTTGTGATTTTCTGCAAAAATTACCTGTTTGTTCTTTGGTGTTGTTGGGGTGGTTTTTTGGTGGTTTTTTGTTTGTTTGTTTGTTTGGGGTTTTTTGGGTAGTCTTTGGTTTTGTTTGAAAATGGGAGAAACCTATTTCTAGTGGGAGAAACCAAGTCTGAAATTGGAGCAAGATTCAAGAGGAGTCTTCTGCTTACAAAAGTGGTTGGAACAGAAGCTTTCCTTCTGTGAAAGAGTCACTGGTCACTTGCACCTTCATGGTCTCACTTTAAACTTTGAGCCAAGGTAGCAAATGACTGTAAATCATCTGCATCTTGCTGGAAGGTGTGACTTCACTTTTCTTGAGTGGATCTTCCCACAGTTCTTTGTGTTTTCTCTAGTTTTCCTAGTGCATAATGGTCGATACAATAGCAATAGAATGAAGAAAAAAGTGGACATTCATCCAGGCTTTTTCTACCCCTTTCTTGCCCTCCCTATTAACCTCTCTGGACCTAAGCCCTGTTTCACTGACTTGACATTCATGCTAATGTTACTATTTGATGTTCTTATCCAAACTATCCAAACTATTTGGCTTTCCTGCCAAATCTTCTTAGGACTCAGATTTTAATGTTCTCACCTCTAGGTGTGGTGGAAAAGAATGCATGGAAATTAGTATGTCTGAGTTAATATCTTTTGCAATGTTTTTCATTTTCTGTTCTGAAGAAGCCTTTCCAAATCACAGCCATCTTTTTATCACATCATAAATGTGTATCATGGTGTTGACTTTTCCTATTTATTGCGTGGCCTTGGAATTTGAATCATACATGATCTTATGAGATTCTTACCCTAGAGAGATTTTAATTCTTGTGCTTCCCATATCTTTGGCATTTATTTTTGATGATCCATAATTTTCAATCAACTAAATTCAGTGAATCTCTAAATATGAAATATGTTTCTGAGTATGTAAAAGGGGACAATGGAGATGGTTTATTTCTTTGGTGGAAGAAACAAATAAGCGTAGGCAAAGAATATTATAAATGCCCAGCTTTGCAAGTTCTTGTTAAGCATAAACTTAAAAAAAATTCACTGAGATTGCGCCAACCTGTTTGACTGCATTTTTTTTCTTCATGGAATAGGTGTTCATACTCCTTGTTTTGGACATACTAAAGAAACAATTCTGATATTAAAAAATAATAATCTTGAGAAAAAGGGGGAGGTCACAGTTTGTTTAACAGTCCTTCATCTTGGCTTTGAGGAACAAAGCAAGTACTTGATCTGTGGCTTATCTAAAAACCAGAAGGAAGAGGAAACTCTATAGAAGTGAAGACTTTTATGGGGAGTTTGAGATAAAAATGTGAAGATCCAGCCCTGTAGTTCTCCCAAGTATAGCCAATTTGTCTTTTCCAGGAAAAATGCTGATTTTGGACTTGCTTTCTTCTTTTTGTGTTATAGGTCATTGAAATAATTTTTCTTAGGTTGTCTTGCAAGCTTTCTAAATGTTTTCTATCTGTTAATGGGAGAAATAATTTAAATTAGATTAATAATCCAGATCATGTTCTTTCAGGAAAGTGGCGCTTGTCTGTTTATTCTGAGCTATTTTCTGTATGCAGTAGTTTAGTATGCTCCCCCAAACAGTGAAGCATTTCTTTCATATCTCACATCACTTCATTGCAAAGAAAGGTTAAGTGTGTTTAAATTGTCTTTTTTGTTTTATTTATAAGTGTTGTAGTGCTGTTTTATGCTAAAAATTAGTGGTGCTGTGTTAACTTCTCATTAGTTTAATTCCCTAAGGGGGGAAAAAATACACTTTCTGCATGTGTATTCAGAAATTGCTGTATTCTCCCTGTTCTCAATCAGCTAAATGTAGAACTATTTACTGAGTAGCTTGAGCTATTGCTTTAGTACATATATATTTTTGAAGGTGGATATAACTGGCAAAATCCAAAATTTGTGAGGATGTATTTGAATGCTGCCCTTTAAAACCATTCCTGTAAGCTTGTACTTAATTCTACATGCTGGAGAAAGAAAACATTATGCCACCCTGTGGGTTGCTATAAAGATTGTTTATGCAGCTCAGCATAGGACTTAAAATACGTTGAATTGGAGAATTTTGAAAAATGTACTGTGCGACACAGGAGACCAAATCATGCTAAAGTGCAAGGAAAGACTATACATCAGTTCAAAGGCTACATTATTCAAAAAAATACAACCATAAAAAAGGTAATAAGATTACATTCTCACACTTCATGGCTAGTAAGGTGCATTAAGCTGCTCAGATATTCATAACTTACTGTGACATTTGGGAAGATTACATTTTGCTGTGCACAGCCATTACTGCAGCTCAGATAATAACTAGCCAATGCATGGACCTGGATTATGATCCCTGTCATTGGAAACAAATTTGTGTTTTGAAGGTTGATCAGTTTCAAATCACCATTAGAAAGGGTTAATATGACATAGTGTGGGGGGTGTGTGTGCCTGTGTGTATCTAATGGATGTGCATACATATTGTGCATCAGCTGCACCCTGCCTTGGGTTTTCTGCTTTCCCTGGCAATTTTTTTTGTCCTCACTTCCCTCACAGGAAGTGTTAAAATGGTAATTATTTTTTACCATAGCATATTATTCCTAGAACGTCCTTCCTGAAATGCTTATGTTTGCAGATGAGATTGGAAACCTAATTTGACAGCTTCCTGGATGGGTGGGTTCTGATAATAGTGTATGTAGCCAAAAATGAAAGATTGGTGGGGTAGACCATAGGGTGAAGGTAAGGTCACCTCCAGTAGCTGTATGTGGTTTTCATGTGATAATTGATGGTTGGCTGATAGTTAAAACCAAATGCATAAAGAGTTGAATTTCTTGTTAAGAATTAGCAGGTAGTTTGTGGCCAGAATTTAATCTTTAGCTAATCTGTGTCTACACAGAATACAGTATTTTCTTTGTTTCTTACCTTGATTTTAAGAAGAGTATTCTTGAGGAATACTTCAGTTTTGTACAAGATAAATTCAGTGAAATGAGGTAGAACTCTGATTATGTCTTTTACATTTTCAAATGCTCTGTTGAGAGTTTTCATTTAAGGGAGGGTATGTATTTTTCTTCACATTTGTTTTGAGATAATTCTGTGTCAATTCCTTCTGTCTAGCATACCCTACAGAGCTTTCTTGAGTTAGGCCTCTGCTCCATCTTTTGGAAGGGGAAAGCTAAGGCTTGGAGGATGGTAATGATTTGATGGATTTGTTTGAGTTGACAGCATGAGTTGATATAGAGAAGCTGGGAATATAACTCAAGTCACCCCATTCAGTTCTTGCTGTTTTCTGAGATATTGTGGAAGCATCTGACAGTAAATTGCATAATTATTTTTCATGACCCAGAGAAGAGAAAATGGAAAAGTGTAAATTACTTTTTTGAAATCGTTGCCATGTGACATTGTCTATTCTGTCAAAAGAGCAGTAACTTTCTCTGTTTCCTGTGATGTTTGGCACTACTGATTTATCCCCAGAAGTCCAAAGATTGCTTCTTCAAAGTGGCAAGTTTTAGACACTTGAGGAAAATGTATGGTAATTTCTGTGGTTAATGAAGAGCGTATGTTCTGTTCTGTAAATTGTTCTTTGGATCCTGACTTGCTGAGAGAAGCTGTTGGAGCTAATATGGAAGCAAGTTAGGATTTTGGGGCAGTTTAGACATGGTGTGACTTCAGCAGGTGACAGTACTGAAGCTGTTAATGGCCAAAGCCTGTCAAAGAGCACCGCTATGTAGGAACGAAATAACATAAACTTGCGGAAGTGAGAATGAGCTGAAATATTTCTGGTAATGAGCCATTTGATAATTAGAGTCAATGATATCTGAATTCTTGTTTGGATGATGGTATATAATGGTTATTTTGGTAAGCATGACACATTTTTAAGGTTAATACAGCTCTGAAGTCCAAGAGAACTTTAAAGAGTGAATGTAGGGAGTTGGTATAAATGAGTTAACTTAGTATAATGCATTTTGCCTTCAGCTGGAATTTTTGTTTTATTCTCCTCTGCACAGGCATATGTGGCCTGTTACATACTCAGTGTATGTTCAAACAAAACTTGCCTCTAGGAGACCTGAAATAATACAGGATTTAAGTGTCATAGCCAAATCACAGCCAAAGGCTTGGAGCAGTGCTGCTGTTCCACATGCCTGCAAATGCAGCAAGCCTTTGCTTCCTTTGAGTACCTGGGGCTGCTAATGAACCTGGCAGTTAATTCTTAACCAGCTTTAGTCACTGGAAGTCTCATAAGTGTTTATAAGTGCCAATATTTCTGATGTGCATCAGCTCCTTTTGGCTAGAATTGCCTTCTTAATGGAGATTTGTTAAGCGAATGTGAGGTCATTCCAGGTCATTCAAGATATCTTGACTGCTTTGTTGGGCTCACCTGTTTTAGAACATTCACTTGGTATCTTCACTTTTCAGCTCAACTTGGGGCATCTCTATCCTGAACTACCCAAATGTTTTTCTGCAGCAATTGTCTGATAATAGTTGGCACCTTAAGAGCATCTTTGTTACTCAACAGAACTTGAAACAGAAGAAAAATAAGATGGTACATTGATATTGGCCTCATTATTATGTTTTTTCCCCTTCAATAGTTTTCTTCTCACAGAATGAATAACTTTAGGCATAGAGTAATACTTTGATACAGTTGCCTTAAGCATTTTTAAAAATATTTTTCTCTGAAAGCTCGTTGGGGGCCAGTTTGACTTGGAAATGAACTTTATCATCCAAGAAGGAGAGGGCATCACCTGCATGGTGGACTTACTGGATAAGTGTGACATCACCTGCCAGGCTGAGGTTTGGAGCATGTTCACAGCAATCCTGAAGAAAAGCATACGGAATCTCCAGGCCTGCACGGAAGTGGGGCTCGTGGAACAAGTGCTCAGGAGGATCGACAGAGCTGACAACATGATTGCAGGTACAGGCTCCCCCAGTGTGGGACTCAGACTGTGCTGCTTCTCATGGACACAATTACTAATAAGATGATAAAAGTTTGGCTTTGCATTTTATTAAGCACTTACATTGCTGTTCTTTCTGCTTTTCAGATCTCTTAGTGGACATGCTGGGTGTGTTGGCGAGCTATAACCTGACAGTTCGAGAGCTGAAGTTATTCTTCAGCAAGCTGCAAGGAGAAAAAGGGAGATGGGTAAAACAAAACACGAAACTGAAACAATTTTTATCATGTTGCTTTTGTTTTTCCTAATTTTTACAAGTTAAGACTTCCAAAAACTTCATGATAAACAAATTTTGAAAGTACCAAAAAAATAGGGAGTTTTCTTGTATTGTATAAAGAATCTTTTTACCTGAAAGCAATTAAAATACAGAGAGTAGAATACTGATGAAGTTAAATTTCTTCCTGAACCTGTGGACTATATTGGTCCTTTTTAACACCTGGGAATAATAAGGTGACTCTTAAGTGTTTTTATGCACATGATTTTATTTTTTTGATTCCAGCCATGTGAAATTGAAGGGAAAAGGTGTAATTTTTTTTTTAATCTGAAGAGAGAAATAAATAAAAATGCCTACAGAGGCAATTCTGTTTGCTCCCATTTTCACATCGCTGTACTTTACTTGAAGATGAAAAAAATTATCCAGTTAGGGAAGTGAAAACTTTGGCAGAAATTGAACTGAAGGAAATAAGTCCCAATGAAAAATTGTAAAATTTTTTTCTTGTTCCTGTGTGGAATAGAAAGGGACCCTGAGTTACAGCTGAGTAACCACCTTCCCTAAAGTAAAAATGTGTGTGTTGTAGAGGGCACCTGATAAAGTTTTCTTCAGCACACAGTTGTTGTTTCATTGGACTTGGAAACTATTTTAACAATCATTTTACTTTGAATTTTAATTCAGCTCCTGTTATTTCTAAATACTCTGGCTAGTGTAGGGGAGAGGTAGCAGTGTCTCTGTTGACTTCAAATAATTAAAAAAAAATAGTATACCATATAAAAGCAAGTATGTGCACGTAATACTACAGACTTTAGAAGGCCCTTTGAAATAAATAACTCTGGAGATCTTAACCTCCTTAAAGAAAAATACTCAACTTTATAGATGGTTTAAACTTAGTAATTGAACATAGAGAGTATATTTAACCGTAGGTGAAATAAAGTTGTCTCTGTAACATTAACTTTTTCATTTCCTGTCTCCCTGCTATTTGCATTTAATTTCCTTTCCTTATTAAAGACCAAATACAGGGGAAAGCAAGAGAAAAATGCCACAGTTGGATTGCCAAGGAGTTGTACAACTCCATAAATCTTAAAATCAGCAGAACTGAAAAGATACCGAGTATTTTGCTGCAACACAATTTACCTGGTCAAATTCTAGGGCACTGCAGACATCTAAGCAGCTCTCAGCATTTCCTCCTCAGTTTTAACTCAGATTATTGAAGCACTGCTTAGCTGACTCCAGCTTTGGTACATTTGAAATACTTGTGATGGACCATGCAATGCTCCAACATCTTGCATAGTTTTCAGAGGGTAACTGTTAACAACAGAGTGAAAAAGGGCACTTTCAGGAAAATACCAGGATTATAAAATTGTAGTTTAAAAATAGATCTGCCGGAAAGATATGGTGTGGTGAAAGACAACACACAAAATTGTCCTGTCACTGTGATCAGTATTTGCTGTTCTCCTGTTGTTGTGAGCTCATAGACTTGATTTGGAGTTTATAGTTACAGACTATTACAATAAAATCAGCAGGATATTGGTGGTGGAGAAGTGTTAAGTATTCACACTGAGCACTCAGTTTAGGTGCTCCAAACTGCCCTTGGGACTTGAATCTTTCTCCATGGACTTACGTGAAAGTATAAACCAAATCAGTTTAATCTAATGTGTGTCTGTCATCCTGATGAATATAATCCTTCTGCTGATCTTCCCTCTCCCTTTTGCTAGCCATTCCCTGTCTCCCTTGTGCTGGCACAGGTTTCACTTAGCCACTTCCCAGAGCAGCTGGAATTAAAACTTGGTTTCCATTTGTTTTCCCTAAGTTAGTTTTCATCCAGACCAGTTCATTTTCTTTAGCTTACAGCAAAGTCATGCAGAGAGCTGATGAGAATGAACAGACAGTGGCAGGAATCAACATTCAGGGTCAGTTCAGTTTATGCTGGGTGAATGTGGCTCTGGCCTTCAAGGCCTTAGTGAAGTTACCAATTAACTTTAATTCAGTGCAGCTACTGTATATTGTGTGAAGGTATTCATGACTGTTAATGTTGTTTTATTGAGAGTGCTGAGTGTCTTAGTAGGATGTTATTCAACCATGTGCAAAGTTTTAAAATGTGCTAAAATTTACTTTTTGTGTGTATAGTCTTTTCTTTCTTAGAGTTTTGTTTTACTTGTTTACCAATGTAATAATTCTCTTTGTCAGCCACCACATGCTGGGAAGTTACTGTCTGTGTTGAAACACATGCCTCAGAAGTATGGACCTGATGCCTTCTTCAACTTTCCAGGAAAAAGTGCTGCGGTATGTAGATATTTTACATTTCTGGTTTTTTGCTCGCTGTTCTATTAAGGCCTTTGGTTATTTTCATTTATGATGTTCTTTGACTCATCTGTCATTGTCATAGAGTTCTAACCAAATTTTTTTCTCTGCCTGACACCTACACTAGTGCCTGAACAAATTGTGTTTATAATAGATGTGCAATATCACTCCAGAAGGACAATATTATTACATAAAGAATGGATACAAATGAGGCTGCTTTTTAGTATTTTGTTGGGGTTTTTTCAGACTGGTTCAGTTAAATCATGTTGCAAGGAGAATATACCTGCTTTTCACTCTAGATGCTTATGAGAAATCTTTAAGAAAGCATTGATCCTAGGCATTTATAGGCTGAATAATACTGAAAAGGATTAAATTTAGCAACAATTAGTCTTTTTGTAATTGTTCATGTGACTCATTTCTAAGTTCTGTGGTGTTCACTTGAAAAAGAATTTGAAACTAAATAGACAGTTGGAAAATCCTTTGCAGAATCTTCTGATGGAATTCAAGTATGTCAACACTTTTGCTTCTACAATTGTAGAATGAAAAATTATGTTCAAAATTTCATGCTTAATTCAGAATAAGATTTGGATAAGATTTATCAGATTACTCTTTCCAGTTTTCTTCACATAAACCCATTAGCTTTCTGCCTTGGTGCCTTGAGATTGAATTTCACCAACTTGATGACATAATGAATTATTTTTTTGAACGAAAACTTTGGAGACTGAAAAATGCCGACTACTAGAAAAGTGCTCCTGCAGTTTTATCACGTGCAACAGAACTTGGCAATAGACAGACACGTTTGTGTTCATTTTGGTTATTGATGGTTTTCTATTTAGCTTCTGCTTTAACTTCTGTTAATTATGTTGATTGCTTGAACCATATTTTATGATTTTGGGGTGCCTCAGTAGCATTTATGTAGTTATTATTTTTTTATATATATTTAAATTAAGATGTTTAAGAAATTAAGTATTTACTATAATTACTCTGTGATCCATTGTGAGTTAAGTCAAGTGATAATGCTACCAATTCCCAAGACTTGGCTGCAAAGACATGGAGACTGGTTAGTTAGCTGATATACAGAAGGATTTATAGCATTTTATGTGGACAGGAGTAGCTGAATGGAGCATGGGAACATAATAACAGGTCTGGAGACACTTAAGTTCTTTGATGTTTTTTTATTCATTGATATTGATCATCGGGGTGGCATCTTTGATCAGAGGTTATGGCACTCTTAATTGCAGTGTGTATTGCAAATCTGGGCTGCACACCAGCAGAAAGTTAATAGTAATGCTAAAATACCCAACGAACTGAAAAACTCCAAAAAATAAACCCCAGCTGTTTGAAACAAAGGATTCTGATACATGGTTTGTAACTCAAGGGCTTTGCACTAAAAGCACAATGTTTGATATGAAGATTTTTGCCTGGCGAGATTGCATTGTGTTTCATTTGAGGAAGTTTGAATTTCTGTGTTATGCTCTCTGGAAGCCTACTTTAATATGAATTTCAGGAAAGAAAATAATTTATTAAGTGAAATATGGCCAACTTTCCCTTTATGATCAGTTATTTTCCTGAATACCAACAATATGTGAAATGGAACTGATTATTCTGTCAGGTTACCATAAAACCAAGCCAGTCTGAATTTGCACTTTGAGAAGTTGTTATTCCATAAGGCTTTCACTAAAGCATTTAAGTTTTGAAGCATAGGTTGCTATTAATAAACTTTTTTGTGATATAAAGGTCAATTTTTAATATTTATCAAGTACAAAGAGAACAGAAATTAGGCCAGATTTTTTTTCCTTCAGTATAGAGGAACTGTATACATTTGCAGTGTGCCTCTGTTTATCCACATATATTTGTAGAGTGTATCTTAAGCTGCACACTTTTACTGTTGTGTTGATCTTTCTACATGAATAACTTCTTGCTTTCTTCAGGCTATTGCCTTACCTCCTATAGCCAAGTGGCCCTACCAGAATGGATTTACTTTCCACACTTGGCTAAGAATGGATCCTGTAAATAATATTAATGTGGATAAGGATAAGCCTTATTTATATTGGTGAGTATTATGTAAAGCTGATATTGCTAATGTTCAGTTTCTATTAATTTTTCAATGATTTCTGCATCCATCTCTGTCTGTGCTGATTTTGTTCTGATTTGTCAGTTTTCGAACAAACAAAGGACTTGGTTATTCTGCTCACTTTGTTGGAGGCTGCTTGATCATAACGTCCATAAAATCAAAGGGAAAAGGTTTCCAGCACTGTGTAAAATTTGATTTCAAGCCACAAAAGGTGAGTGAAAATAATAAAATCATTCAAACATGTTTCATGAGTCTAAAATTGTAGCCTGGGAGTCTGTGTTGTAGCTGTTGATTAATCTCATCTTTCTATAGAAAAATGTTTCCACTGGAACGTGCAAAACAAATATGTGTTCTGAATTCTTGTTTCTTTTGAATTTTACAACTAAAACATGACTTGATTTTATTACTGGTGTTCAAGGCTGACTTGCCTATTAGGTAGTGTTGTGTGATGTTGGATGTTCCCTTTTTCACTTAGATATTCTGTAATGTTTCTGGAATTGATGTAAACATCTTGTGGGAGAACAGACCTCCTCAGGAATTCCTTATCAGTAATCCCCTGCTGTAAATATGGATTCTGTTTGTGATAATTTGACATGCACAGCCTTTGAGAGGCTTTAGTCTGGAGCCATCCTTGCTCTTTGGAATGGCATTTGTAGTAGTCCATCCTGCTAAGAGTAGCTCAGTTTAGAACTTATTTACAGAGTAGTTTCAGTGTAAATTTGGCTCTGCATTGTCATAAAGATTTTTGGAGTTATATGCCGTAAATACCTTTCAAGCCCCTTTGTGGAAAGAATGGCGTATTATTCTTTGACATAGCAATGCAAGAAAACTCACCAGTGACTTATTAATCTTTTCTACTTAAAATACATCTTTCAGTCTTAATTTAATTCACATAAAGAGTTGAATTTGTTCTTCCAAGCCCCACTTGAATGCTTAAGCTACTCCCAAGTGTTTATAGGGTTATATCAATTGTTTTTTTATTGTTTAGTGGTACATGGTGACTATAGTGCACATCTATAACCGCTGGAAGAACAGCGAACTCCGGTGTTACGTGAACGGGGAACTGGCATCTTATGGGGAAATAACGTGGTTTGTCAACACCAGTGATGTGAGTAATCCCTGCACACTGTCTACAGCTGATCATCTTGAATTACATAGATATTCTTTGCCATTTTATTCATAAACCTCCCCCATTTTATGCCTTTTAAAAAATGTTGAAATAAAAATGATAACTTTTTAAAACAATAAATTGTGGTTTTATGCATCTCAGAACTTAATACTTGTTTCTGCTGAGGCCCTCAAGTACTTGTTTATGTAAAAATATTCCCTGTGAAATGCATATTTTTTGCACGATTTGCTTGTGTAGCATGGATTAAACCCTGTTACTGTTTTCTGTTTTCAGACGTTTGATAAATGTTTCCTGGGTTCTTCAGAAACAGCAGATGCCAATCGAGTGTTTTGCGGGCAGATGACATCTGTTTACCTTTTTAGTGAAGCTCTCAATGCTGCTCAGATCTTTGCCATTTATCAGCTTGGCCTGGGATATAAGGTATCTTAGAGTTGACTTTCCTAAGTTTAATTCTTTATGGTGGGTCTTAAGAATGCTGTGACACCTCTGTGTCCAAAAAAAAAGATCTTACAGTGTAATATTTTTATTAAACTCTTCTAAGTTTCTTCTGTAAGCCTATGTATGGCCTGAGAAGCTACAAGTAAGCATTAGTTCAGTTTCTTGATTTCTTATAAAACAAAAAGAATGATGCTCCTGTTTGCTTCTCAGAATTTCTGTGTTGGTGGTTGGGAGAGGGAGAACACAACTGTTATCTCTGACTGGGTTCACTTTTTCATTGAGGCTGGAAACTTTAGATCAGTTATGATGTATTTGTTTTAGAAATGTGGCTTTATACTTGCTTGTGCTAGTGGGTTTTTTTTAATGTGTGAAGTTAGTGCTGAGGATTGGTTTTGTTGCAGTGGTTTATTATTTGTTTTGTCATAGCCTGAGGGGCACTAATTGAAGGCTGTTGTTCCCCAGCAGCTGTACAAACATACGCTAAAAAAGATGGTTCCTTTTCTATCTGCTCCTCAATTAGTAGTTCCTTCTGAGTGAACATTGCTGACAATCCTGCTGTTTCCAGGCTGATGTGGTTCTTTTACATTACCCACCATCCTGGCAATGACACTCTTCAGGAGACAAAAGAATTCTGACATATTAATGCTGTAAAATTGACTTTGAGTCTTACGAGTCTTTGGTTCTTATGAGAACCTTTCTTTATGAAATACTGCTTAATTAAAGAAGCAATATTTTAATCATTTTTGCAGTAGTTGTTCTGATCTTTATCTTCGGTGTGCTTAATCTAATTTTTTTCTCCGTTCCCTCCTCAACCCTGCTTCCCAATCCAGGGAACGTTCAAGTTCAAGGCAGAAAGTGATCTCTTCCTCGATGAACATCACAAATTGTTGCTATATGATGGCAAACTCTCCAGTGCTATTGCTTTTATGTACAATCCAAGGGCTACAGATGCACAGCTGTGTCTTGAGTCATCCCCTAAGGATAACCCTTCTATTTTTGTTCATTCACCACATGCCCTCATGCTGCAGGTAAATCAACATTTTCATAGATCTGGAGGGTACAAATGATTTCTGTTTGAAAACCTAAAATCCAGTTTTATAGGGATTTTGATATGGAATTGCGTATAGGTTGGGATTTTTGCGTTGGACCTGCCCCTGTTTCTTGAACTAAAGAGGATGCCAAAGAATCCCAAGAAAAAAATTTATTCTATTAATAAATACAAAGGCTGGGTTAGCTTTGGAAAAAAAATCCTTCTTCCTCACTTCTGACATGTGCACTCCCCTACAGATGTTCCCTGTCTCCCGTCCTTTGCCCTGTTGATATGAAATCCTATTCTCCCCTGTGCTTTGAATGCTACCTCCTGTATATTCACCTGAGGCTCTGCACTGTAGATCTGTATCTAGAAGTATCTATAGCTAAAGCAGTAGGTCAGGCATACTGTGCATTTAGTGTGACTGTGGCAGCCAGTTTGTTTTTACTGTTTCTTTTTTTTTGGTAATAATACAGCTTTTATATTGAAGAAATTAAAGGCTATTTTAACAATCAGTGTCTGAATGAGATTTCAATATTTCATGTTTTTGCTTTGTCAGGATGTGAAAGCAGTCTTGACGCACTCCATCCAAAGTGCCCTGCACTCCATTGGAGGAGTGCAGGTGCTTTTCCCTCTCTTTGCACAGTTGGACTATAGGCAATATTCCTCTGACCACATTGACACAACTGTTTGGTGAGTGCATCTACTTGCAGTGTCCTGGGCTTTGTTCCTTTGAAGTAAAGGAAATTGCCTATTGCTTTATCCAATGGCAGAGTAGTTGGCATTGTCTTGTGCAACAGTGAATTATGTCTAAGAACAAAAAGGTTACAGGCAGGACCTCAAAGTGATGTACTTGTTTGCACCACATGTTCTGTGAGAGCCCCTAGAGAATCAAAATGTACACAAATTTTATAGTTGACAACTTTTTTTTTTTTCTCTTGTGTAGCAGAATAAAGGGTAATTCTCTTGAGCTTATTCCTGTCATGGAGAGAATTCACTGGGGAAGGCTTCAAGAGAAACTCCAGGAAGGGTGAATTTTTCAGCAACATGAAGTTATTCCTTGGAATTTTTCGTCGTTTTGTTTTAACCTTCAGATTTTTGGAAGATACTGTTACTTAGTGTTGCTGCTAGGCTTTTCCTCTGGTTTGAGCTCTGTTTCAATTCCATCCAACTTCTGAACACCCAGACACAGAAGCTGGTGAAGCTCTAGAGCTTCTAAATTAAAGAGCAGAAGTAAAAGCAAAGGGCATTGCTTTTTAGAATTCTGGTGTAATTGCTCTGATTCATTGCATTTGTAGTTTCACGACTGTTTAAAGATGATATGTATCCATATTGTTTCCCATCTGTTTGTGTCTGGGTGTCTCCTGAGCTGGCTCAGACTTGGACATCCGTGTGACAAGTCAGGGATTTGATGGAGTTGCAAATTGGCCTAGCAATACAGGGGTTTTCAACTGGTTGAAGTCTTTACCCACAGACAGTAATGGCTTGACAGGAATATTACCTCTGACAGCAGCACAACAGCAAAGCTGTGTCTAGAAAAATATTTGCTCATCTGATAGTTTAAGAAGTATGGCAATTGTAACTGATCTTGCAGGAGTTTGTAGTTGAAACATAAAGCAGAGAGTAGTACAAACTTAACTGTTGCCTTTTTGCAAGAATTCAGAAGGATTTTGCTTTTATGCTTATCTCAGAGTTCAGAATGTGAAGTTAGAAAAGCATTAATAAAATAAAGAAGTTTTTTGAAGCAAGCATTCAAAATTTACTCTTGCTTTTTGTTTTAAAATTTCTGATTTACATAACAGAACATTTACTTAACATGTATCTCAGGATTGTGTGATGGGAGTGTTAATTTGGAAATACTTTGTCTTGTTGTAACCCTTTAACACATTTTTGTTTACTAAAACATGTTTTCCAGTTCTACTTTACTGGCATTCATCATGGAGTTGTTGAAGAACTCTATTGCTATGCAAGAACAGATGCTTTCCTGTAAAGGCTTCCTTGTGATAGGACACAGCCTAGAAAAGGTAAAGTAAATCTTCCTTAATGTTTTGTATTAATGTTGAATTTTTTCTTGAGTTAAATACTTTTCCTAGACTGTTGCAGGGCTCTCTTTAAGCAAATTTTCTTTTGCAGTCTTCCAAAGCTCACGTTACCAGAGCTGTGCTAGAACTTTGCCTTGCCTTCTCAAAATACCTGAGCAATTTACACAATGGGGTACCCCTGCTGAAGCAGCTGTGTGATCATGTTCTCCTGAATCCTGCAATATGGATTCATATCCCAGCACAGGTAAAATTGCTTATTCTTATCAATAAGGTATCTTCTGGTGTATTGATTTGAAAGTGTTGAAACTAAGCCTTAACTTCAAAGAATTATGGGTCCTGGCTCCACAACACAAATCATCCAGGAATTGTCTTCATGCTCTGCTTTGCTGCATATAATTGTCAAGTTTTGCAGACTCTCAGGGTTTTCTGGGATTTGGGAAACTTGTAGCGTTCTGCAGAACAGACCTTTGACCCAGACTGGGAAGGAAGTTTGCATGGGTTAGCTGGGAAAAACTCAGCAATTTTTGAAAAGGAAATTATCTCGGTTTTCAGATTTTAAGTCCTGATATAAATTGGAAGTGAGTATTTTTTGTTTTGGTGAATTTCTGTTCTCTGACAGTGAACAACTTTGATCAAAACTTTGCAGTTGAAACTTTATTACCAGCCCTGCACAGTTTCATAAATATAATTAAATATTTCATCAGTTTTCAGAGATTTTAAGACTAAGCTGTGCAGAGAAAATCTATTTAGGACATTTTGATAGATGAAACATAAGAATTCAGTTGTCTGACATGCTGTAATTCAGGTGTGATGATTTTTTGTTTCCTGACTGGTGGTGTAGGTTCAGCTGACCCTGTACACTTACCTGTCTACCGAGTTCATTGCCACTGTTAACATTTATGGAGCAATCCGGCGGGTTGGGACAGTTCTTCTGGTCATGCACACCCTCAAGTATTATTACTGGGTGGTGAACCCTCAGGATCGCAGTGGGATAACTCCCAAGGGCACAGGTATGTACGTGTATATATATATATATATATATATATATTGAGTTTTATTCTCACAATCTGATGTTTGTTTTAAAAAGGTTGTGTATACAATGTTTAGAATAGAACCATCAGTTCTTCAGAAATAATTACCTTTCAGTCGGGTGGGTTCCCTGTCACAGTGTGAGTGGTGTGCTTTTGTCCTTGAAAGATTTTTTTTGCACAATCTATAGGAAGCTTTCTTTAGAAGTCATATCCTCTGTCATCAGACACCTATGTCAACTGATATTAGACAGAGGTGGTCAGAGAAATGGTAGGATGTTGGAACATTCATCAGACACCTATGTCAACTGATATTAGACAGAGGTGGTCAGAGAAATGGTAGGATGTTGGAACATTAGAGCTGTGCTTGGGAATATGGTCTTTCTCTGTTATTTTTGGAATTTCAGAGAGAGAAGATGGGAGAGAGCTAGATTTACTAGGAGTGAGTGCTCCCTAGATGAGTCTGACTTCCTGCCACCAACTTCTCAAAATTACCAGCCCTGACTGTTAGAGGGCAGTAAGGATTGTTTTGTAGTATTTTTCATCTTTTAAGAAGCAAAACATGCATGTTTTCTCCTTTCTTTTTAGTCTCTCGTGGATTTACTTAGTTTCGTAACTCATTTATTGAGCCTGAGGCAAGTGGATGAGTAGGATAGTCTTAGTAATGCAGTTTAATGGCTTATTTTGACTGTTCTTAAACCAAATGTGCCTGTGGGCCTATGCTTTATACAACCAGACTCATATGATCACTTTCATTCTCTAGATGGTTTGCTTTTCTGTGATGGTTAAGATCATGAGAACTGTGACCCTACAGGCAAATGTAAAAACTGTCCCCCAAAATGTATTTGCAGCACTTCATTTGCTTTCTGTACCTAAGCTTTTACTTGTCTTTGACACTTGGTTGTGCCTGTTTTTTTAACCTTGCCTCTCCTGGGAGCTACTGAGTGTTTGGATATTTAAAATGTTTCTTTGAAAGTCTGCTTTAGACAGAGATGGCAGAAGCCAGTCCTTTTTGACTTTGTGTTAAAAATTTAAGTCATGTCTTTCAAGGTACTCTTTATACATGGCATTGTAGGATTGATTTTTGTGCATTTAGCCAGTGAATAGTAATGTAGCTCTTGCTTTGAGCTATGGTGGAACTTAAGAAAAACCTGTAAACAGCAAAAATTTGAAATTTGGAAATTCTGACCTAAAGCTCTTGTATCAGTCTTATTCCTTGCATGAAGTTGGTTTATAGCACTACAAGGAAACGTTAAAATCATCAGAATTTAGATGAAGCCTTAATGGAACCTCACTATTCAGACATTTTGCTAATAAAAAGTGATAAAACACAGTGGAGTTTTGTGGTCTGAAATAGAGGGTCAGAAGACTTAGAATTGTGCCCTCTTCACCCAGAAAATGCCTTTTATTTTTCTTTTTGTGAAAATGCTGTCTGTGTTAATAACGAGTGTTAATTTTCATTTTATATATCTACTTTTTCTTTGTAGATGGTCCACGGCCTACTCAGAAGGAGATTTTATCCCTGCGAGCATTTTTGTTGATGTTCATTAAACAGCTAGTCATGAAGGTAGGATACCTTTAAATTAGGGTAGGATATTTGAATTTCCTTTCACAAAGAAATGCCTAACATAGTTTAAACACACTGAATTTTGTGAGAGCAAATAAACAGAAACAGCCATGTAAGGTGCTTCTTTTTGTTATGGTTCTTGCCACGGACAGCAGTGCTAAAGGATGCATTTTTTTCCCCTTTTAAGCTGTTTTTATTAGAAGTGGAGCTGTTATTCGCTTAGAAATGTTTACTGTTGGGGAAAAAAGTATTTAATTTTTTTTTAACATGACCAGTATCAGCTATGTGGTAAGTGCCTAAAGACTAAATAGAAACGTTTGATACTCTGTGCTGTGGGTCACTGGGACAGAGGAGGATAAGAAAGACTCAGTAAGTTTCACAACTGTTTCTTGGACGTTAGAGGAATATTGGAATTCAGTAACTCTGTTACTTATAGGCTCTTCATGACCTTCATAAGTTTTTGGTCTCTCTGTGTAAGCCCTGCTCAGCAATGACAAAAATATCTCTATGTTATCAACACTTTTTCCATCACAAATCCAAGCCATAGTGTGTGCTATCTCCTGTAGATCAATTCTACCCCAACCAAAACCAGCACAAAAATAAATAGAACATCCATTGAAAAAGTTTGATGAGTGTGATCCTTTGGCAAGTTTTCTGTTTGTACATAGTGCTGCAAAATCTTTTTGGGAAATGAAAGACTTGCTTTAAAAAATAAAAGCCCCAAAAGTGAAGAAGCCTGCTTTTGCCTACCCTCATCCTGTTCTTAGAAACTGATGGTTTTTATTTTCACAAGAAATACCTCAAGGCATATTGCTGGCATAGGTGCCATAAATGATTGAGATTTCTTCAAAGTTGATAGCAACTGAAGATGGGCTTCTCTAGTGGAAAATATGAATTAAACATAGATATGGATCTAGTTAAGAGGCTGATAATTAACTTCCAGATCTGCTTTTGAGTCCTTTATGCTACCTCAATTTAATGCTTCTATTAACAGGAAGCTCTCAGTTCAAACTGACTGTATCAATTAACATGTATTACTCTAACAATTTCATATACTATATTGCTATTTATATTGTTTTTATGCCTGTGTTGAAATTGCTTTAAAACACTTTTATGGCATTCAGTGGGTACTTCTGGGGTCAGGGAAGAAGCTACCTTGCAGCTATGAAGCTGTTACAGGATCAAGTGAAAGGAAATTTGTCGTGTGGTACTTGCTTTGTGATACAAACATTTCTTGTAACAATGCTTTTTTTGGAAACGGCATTCTGTGCTTGAAAGGTGATACTTAAAACCTGTTTGTTTTTAAAGGACTATGGAATAAAAGAAGATGAATTGCAGGCTATCCTCAATTACCTGCTTACTATACATGAGGTAATTTTTAATTTGGGGGATGTGTTTATGAAGAATGGCATACAAGTGCTGTTTGTGACCAAATGTTTGACTAATTTCAAATATAACCCCCTTTATGCCACAAGATGGCTCTGCAGAGGAAGTAGCAAACATTGTCCAATTCTTTAGAGTAGTGTGCTGATATGCCAATTCTTGCAGTGATTTAAGCACTATGTTCAATGTTAGATTGAAGTTCATTAAGCCAGTAAGTCAAAATGGTTTCTTATGTTCTACAAACCAATTTACCAAGCAGAAAAACAGATGGTGAGACTGACTTTAAAAAAAGTCAAAACCTTGTTTTAGGCTGCCTAAGTAATATTTTTTGTTTTCTTTTCCCTCTCCTTTTTATTTTGGTTCTTAAATAAAGCAGTAAAATTGAAAACATGCATTAAAAAAATAAAGATGTATGTTAATGGCATCTAAGAGAAACATATAAACTTAATTGGGAGAAAATGTTGGTTACCACTGATACATCTGCATCTTCATATTTTAGCACCAGGAAAAGGCACTTTATGCCAGATGCAACATCAAAGACAAGGGAAATGGAGACATAAATCTAACTGATCTCATCTCTGTAAGGGTGCTTGAAATGGGTAAAATAAGGAATTAATTGAACTTCATTTCAAGCAGTATAGATTTTTGTATTTTTAAAGAATTTTGCTTACCACCTATATTTCCATTTTATTCTCTGTGCTGGTTACTACTACTTGGTATTACCATAGTCAAGCAATTCTACTTTATGTGGAGAAGTAAATAATAAGACCATTGGTATCATATAAGAGTGAAGTGAAATAGCAGAAGTTTTACATAGCCTTCAGATGAGATGCGATGTTTTAAATATCTTGGCAGTTTGCATACTCATGTGTCAAAGATCCATGAATGCTGAATCCCACAATCTAACTGTGGATTCAGAAAAACATCAACAAAAAAAGTAAAATTTAGCCTTCTCATATGGCTAAACAGTGATAGCATCTGTAATGTCAGCTGTTAATATCATCAGGTGAACAGAGTTGTTCAGGAGAATGTAAAACTGATTTTTCTAATTGAGTATTAGAGTATTTGTACAGAATACTCTAGAGTAAAGAATCAGAGTATTTGTTCAAAAGTGTTGGTCAGTGTTTTATTTGTGGACTCTTTTTGTTTTAAAATAAACTTTCATTTTAATATTACAGAGTATGTGAAAAGACAGTTACATTTTGTTATTTCTGAGGTTATTTTTAGTTACAATGAACTTGGAACAATTTAATGAACTGTAGCTTAGAGTGCTTTAAATTAAAAGTATGGAAAAATTTACTAAGTGACTTGAATTACTCATTTAAAATATTGTCTGTGGCAGGTGGTAGTATTTTTTTCCTCATGGTTTGGACATTTCTGAGTAGAAACTTTTCATTAAACACCACCCTGTGCCCCAGAAAATGTGCAGCAGTTTATTTGTAGCTCCTGTGCAGGAAAGGATTGGGAAATACACATGCAAACAGAGGAGCATGTGTGTGGAAGGAAGTAACATGGTCTAAATTTCCATTGCCTGTCAAGTCCTTACATCCCAGACACTGATATATCACTTTTCACCCTAAACAATTAAGTGTATTTTTTGCAATGTTCTCTCCTGCACTTGCCTTTAGAGCTATAGTTCTTTTGATCCTGGCCAAAGTGATGTGGTCCTTAGTTTATTATTAATTGCCACATACTTTTGAAATATTTTCTAGTGGTTCTTTTAGCCAAAACAATGTTCTAGTGTGTGTGTGTTGTGAATTCAAATTTGTAACTTTTATCCAACAGGATGACAATCTAATGGATGTCTTGCAGTTGCTGGTTGCTCTGATGTCAGAGCATCCTGGTTCTATGATTCCTGCATTTGATCAGAGGAATGGATTACAGTAAGTTTGAATTTTCTAAGTGGGAAAAAAGAAAGTGTTTTGACCATACTGTTGCTTGCAAGAATTCCCGTGAAATCTGAATGGTTCTCATCAGTGTGTGATCAGACTCCTCATCTTGGGAGATGTTTGGGTCCAGGTGTTCATTTTGACAAGAGGTGCTGTTGGATTTATTATCAATGTTTTTTTTTAATGTTTCCAAGCTGCCAGTCACACTTAAACAGGGAGTGATCCATTTCAGTTTGTGCATTGAAGTCTTCATTCTACTGGCGCTCTGCCTTCAGCCCCCCATTCCTACAGATGTCTTAGAACTGGAAAGGGGCTGACAAAAATTGATTCAGATGTCTTCTGATCCTTGTTAGTTCTCTGCCCTTTTTTTTTTTTTCCTGTGTGACTTTTCCAGAAAAACTTTTTTTAATTTAAAAGTAGCACTTTGTGCTATGCACTGTTTGGAATCTTTTCCCCAACAAATAGAAAAAAAGTGTTTAACACTATCGTGAGAGAAAAGTAGGGGAAGTAGCAAATTCTACTTGTACAAGTAGAAAATCTGCTGGAGGAGTAAAGTTATGACTCCTTTTGTCTTGTGGCTCTCAGAGTGTGGTCATGGTATTGAACTTCCCTGATTTTACAGGAGCCTGCCTGAACACAGTGGGGAAAAAATTGGTACAGGCAAACAAATGTGAGGACAACTCATAGAAGGGTACGAGGAATAGTAATTCTCTCACTGTGTAAAGGCAGAGTCTCATTTCTTACATTTAGTTGCACCTACTGGTTAATCCCTGTTTATATATATTCTTTTTCCAGTTGCCCTTTCTCAAGAGACTGCATTCAGGCATGTTTCTAACTGTTTTCTCCCCTTTTAGTGCTAGACTGATTTTTATTTTTATTTTTACCCATATTCATCAGATTTGATTTCCTTTGTATGGTGATGTGTTATGTATGGGAAACTAATAAAGACCTCTAAATACTAAAGTATTTGAATGTCAGGTTGGGTCTCCAATGCAGTACATTTGGTTTTATTTAACAACTAGCAGTAGGTGCTTTTATTTTTTGTTAACAAGTATATGAGCAAGTCAGCATGAATAGTCACTCCACAGTGAGAAATCACTTTGTTTTCCTGTCTCATTTGTTACATTCCTTGCTCTGGTATTGTCTCCAGTCACTTAATGGATTGTTTGTATGCTTCTTGATACATCTACTTTTTGCAATTAAGGCATGAAAATCTTGAAATTTAAAAATAATTTTCCAAAACTTTATAAATATTTGGAGTTCTCTTAAAATTAAAATGTTAAAGTAGCCAATCTATTGGGGAGAAGAAAAAAAAAAGGAAATGCTTTTCCTCTATACAATTACGAAACCCTGATAGTGTTCTGTAAAGAAAAGAGAAATGGATTCTATTGCTTGAATGGCCAGTGCATCATAAGTTTTGCTTATTTCTTTCCTTCTATAGTTTCTGTGGTTGCAGCATTCTCCATGATAAATTATTTGTTATACATAACTGTTTTTTAATCACCTTAGGTTTTACCTTTAATTCTGGTATCTGGTATAAAACTATTTTTTTTTTTGTGTCTTAGTTCAGGTGTCCTGAGAATTGTTTTTGGGTATATAAAAATAAAAGTACGTAACTATTGATGAGTGCTCAGTTATGTATAGATAAGGCCTAAAAACTTAAAGTCCTTTGAACTCTAAAACGTGCAGTTCTAAAATGCAGTATTGTAACATGGAATAATTTTGGAAAGGCTCTCCAAAATTGTTTAAATTAGGTAGGCTTTTTCCTTCCCCCCAGTGAAATGATCCAAATTTCTTCAAAATTTTTATCTTATTTATGGTAAAGGATAAGTACTGCGCCTTCTGTTCCAATATGATTTCATGGAACATTTGGAAATTAATATTTTGTTTTTTTAAAAATATCTTAGTAGTCCGTGTAGATAAGTGAAATTGTATTTCACAGACTTAAAGATCTGTTGAATACTATGAAGCACAGTCCAACTAGAATCAGATAGTGATGTGGCCCTAAGCACTTGACTGTCTAAGAAGTAAGTGATCAAAGAAATTGGATGTAACTGATAAATACATTTAGAGGTCTTAAGTTTTTATGAGAGGTTTGCAAGGAGCAAAAACCTGCATTTGTTATTCTTCACATTGACAGAAGACCAATGTGTTTTCTCCACTTAGGGTTGTCTACAAGCTTTTAGCATCACAAAGTGAAGGCATCAGAGTGCAAGCTCTGAAAGTGATGGGATATTTCTTAAAGCATCTTTCTCCGAAGTAAGTACTGATTTGGGTCTTAAAACTAAACCTCCCAAGAAAGGAAGGAGTAAAGGTAGGTAATGACACAGACATTCTATTTGTTATGCTGGGTATAAATTATTGGGTGTATATACACACATTTGTGTGTAAAGGGGAAAAAAGCTATAATGGAGGTTAATCACTGAATAGGCTTCACTGAATAGGAGCTACTCTTCTTCAACTACCTCTCAGTCTATTTGTCACAAATGTCGTTTTGATATGGTGGAATTGCTTGTTGCTGGCAGCTGGTGTCCAGGCATTATCACTCCTTATCAAGCTGATTGAATAGTTACTTGCAGTATGGCCTCCTTCTTTTTAAAGTGACCCTTTTCCAGTGAAATCAATAGCAAGAATTAGACTGGTGAGATGGGAACCCCATGTTACTGAGAACTAGGTTTAATGTGTCTTGAGTTGACAGTGATGGTAGATAACTATTGAGATTGCTGTCCATGGTTGTGTTTTTGAGTGACGTGAGGGCCAAGGTGTGCTTTCCTCAGTGTTTGTCCAGAAATCCCCAAGGCTGTGTTTCAGCTCTTTGGGCCTATGGGTGAGTGGACCTCGTTTGTGGAAGAAAGGTGGCTACCTTCAGGGAATGATTTGTCCTTTCAGAATCTGAACACTTCCCTTTTCGTTCACCAAAGGTGAAAGACTTAAGGGACAAACAAGAAAAATATCTTAACACTGATTTTGTATTTCTTGAGGCACATGTTTTAAACTTTTTCTCCCCTAAAGCAAATGGAATGCATGTTTTTTAATCTTTCTCTACCATTTTAGGAGGAAAGCTGAAGTCATGCTTGGACATGGATTGTTCTCTTTGTTGGCTGAAAGGCTGATGCTTCAGACAAGCTTATTCACCATGACCACATACAATGTCCTGTTTGAGGTAGTCATACACTGTAGTTAGAATTCAATCTTTCTAATTACTTGTAAGACATTGTTAGAAAATTGCTTACATATTTTTGCTGATATGTTCCAGATGACACTAAACCTTAGTGTGATGCAGCTGAATGCTGCTTTTTTTCCCCCCAAAGCTCACTACTTTGGATTTATCCCCTCCTTAACTTGGTTATGCTCATTATGAACAATTCTAGATAATGAGTAACCTGTATGTCTCAACCAGATGCTCATGTAGATGTGGAATTTTATTATAGCAATGATCTTGCCTTAGGATAATTGCTTTGGTTAGATTCACATTCATCTTCCAGTATACTTTAAATAACAGTATGCACTTAAGAGAGAAATAAAAGAATAAAGCAGCTTATAGAGATTTAGAAACAGGATGAATTAAATTATCAAGGAAGTTAGTGGGGATTTTTTGGGATGATTTTTAGAATGATGTTGATTGTGCTGCATCCAACTATTTTTCAGTAAGCTGTCTTCATGTACATTGATATGGCATCTTCTTCTTTCTTGCTAGATTCTGACTGAACAAATTTGCACTCAAGTAATACATAAACAACATCCTGACCCAGATTCAACGGTGAAGATACAAAATCCTCGTAAGTATGATACACATTTTTAAGTGCTACCTTAAGAAAAGTCTGCTTTAAAAAAATCCCACCAATGAACAAGCTTATTAATTACCAGTCTACCAGTCTTCTAATCTCAGTTTTACATTTTTTTTCACTCTAAAAGACAGATTACTTGTATTTGGTTGGAGTTATGTACACAGGATGTCTCTACAGCTTTTTGAAATACATTTTATGTGTCTCTAGTTCATAGCTCACCTTTTTTGGCTGTGCAGTCACATTATGAAATGATTTTTCAAGACTTTTATGCACTGGATACTTTGATTTAATACATGCGAAGGTTCCAGCAAAATTTTGAATGCATTATTTAGTGATGTGAGACTAAATTACCTAAAATATGGAAAACACCTTTCATCTTAAATTCAATTCAGTAAGACAATGGTAGATGGAGAATAGGAGAAATGTATCTGCTCACTATTTTGGTTAGCTTACTTTATTGGAAATATCTTGATACCAAACTTTAGATGTCTTTTGAACTGACAGAAAATACTGGTCTCCTTTCCTGAATTATATACATCATTAATGTGTTCTGTTCATAATACAATGGACTTATGATAGCTTTGGGAGTTAACTTTTTTCTGGAGAAATAACAGATTTTTCACTTTTGTTGCTGCTTTGTCATTAAATGTAGGTCGCAGTTGTAAGTTTACTTCAGGTGGAAAGTGGGGGGAAGAGAAAAGAAAGCAAAGCAGATATGGAGGAAAGAAATCTGGTTGCATTATGCCATTTTCCTTCTGGTAAATTCATATGAAGCAAGAGATGTTAGCATGTTTCTGTTGCTTTCTCCTAAGATTTTTGGAGTTGACAGTCACTGCTGTGGTCAGTATAGACCTATATGGGGACTAAGTTGATTCTGAAATAATGTAGGTCTGGTAGGAAGAGTGACTTTGAGAGTCCCTTTTTTAGATCATTACTGTTACCAGATAAGGAATTTCTCTTTAAATAAGTTGTACAAGATGAACTGCAACTATCACAGTGATTGTGTTCAAATTACACCTAATTCATTTACAAAGTTGACTTCTTTTAAAGTAACAAGAAAAGTCACTGCCCCTCTGCTTCAAAAAGTGTGATGTACCCTGAATTTTGACCTCTTAAAAACAGAAGAAACTATGTGATAATAAGAGATAAAATTTTATATTAGAATGTTTTTTTCATAACAGAAACTGATGAGTTTAATTGGAAGTTGGTCGCATTATTTGAAAATTCAGTATTGTTAAGGTAGAGCAAAATCTCATAAGGTAGAGCATTTGTCTCATATATTGGTTTCTGAAGGATGCTTTTTTATGTGAACCTCATGTAAAAATTGTTCTGACAGATTCTGATAGCTTATCAGTTGTCATGCAGTAATATTTGTGTTGCTTAAACATGGTAATTCAATGAAATCCCCTGATGGGTGACTAGGTTTGAAAAGTATTGGAAGAAGGCATTTGTTGTACTTAAACCTTTTTCTCCCATAGAGATGTGCTTTTTCTCAGTATAAAACTTCTTTATGTAATGTTAGTTTCCTTGTGCAAACACTGTTGAAAGAGGCCTTGTGTTTTATGCTGTGCTTAGTCCTAATATTTTGTTACTCATGAACTGTTTTTTCAGAGATTTTGAAGGTTATTGCAATCCTGATCCGTAATTCTCCACAGTGTCCAGAAACTCTGGAGGTCCGGCGAGCCTTTCTCTCAGATATGATTAAACTGTTTAATAACAGCAGAGAAAACAGGAGGTAAGATGGCTTACTCTATGCACAAGTATATAAAATAAGTAACAAAGTCTCCTAGTAAATTAAACTCATGAGGGCAGATACAGCGTCATTGCTGTTTCAGCAAATTCTGTGCTCTGGCAAAGGTGTCAGTATGAAAAATTAGAGAAGTTTTGCATGTAGCAATTTTTTAAAGCATGTTGGATTCTTGACTTAGCTGTTGTATATGTTTCTAAGATATATTTTATAATATGATTCAGTAGCATGTGTGTGTTTTGCAGGAGTTTGTTGCAGTGCTCTGTCTGGCAGGAGTGGATGCTTTCCCTTTGTTGTTTTAATCCAAAGACTTCTGAGGAGCAGAAGATAACTGAGATGGTGTACACCATATTTCGGATTTTGCTGTACCATGCAATAAAATATGAGTGGGGTGGCTGGCGTGTGTGGGTGGATACACTGTCAATCACACATTCAAAGGTGAGATTAATCAAATTTTAGGAGCATTTCTGAAAAATTTCGGTGCTGGTCTTGCTTTTTAGTAACAGCAGCAACACAAGGTGGCGCACCAGAGCTATTCATCAACAAAAATACCTTTTAGTAACATCAAAAGGCTGTAAAACAAATGAGTAAAAAGCAAAGAAATCCAAGTTAAGGCAGATGCTTCTGCTGTTAAACTGTCATGGAATATGGGGTGAGAGTGCAAATCCATGCAGCATGAATGAGACTATTACCCTTTGTTATTGTTCTGTCTGAATTTTGTTGTTGTTACAACCAGAGTTACATCATAAAAGTTATTGGTGGCTCTCTGAATGAGGCACAGTAGTACAAAAGGTGTTTTATACTGGCTTATTCTAGAGTGAGGCCAGTGTGGACCTCAAAATTATTTTGGTTATCAGAATGTTTGCTTAATATTAATTAAATGATAGATTACCTATTTCTAAATGTGTGCAATTTTGCAGTGTGAAAAGTATGTCTGTGAATCCAAAAGATCACTTTATGATACTAAAGAATTGTTGGCATTTCTGAGATCTTGGATTTTGAACAATTTTTTTTCTTAGAAAAGGTCAGTCTCTGCAGACAGCAAGAACCTTGTTATTTTGCAGCTCTATTTATTGCATTCAGAGGCCCATAGTGCATTCTTGGGCTATGGGAGAAAATTGTAGAAATCTATGTAATAAAAATGGGTGAAATAACTTCATTAAACAGTCACTTAGCTCAGTGGAATTCCTGTGCAAAGTGCCCAGGGCCACACTTTAACCCTTACAGAGATCACATTTTTGGTGTTGGACCATACTTAATATGCTTTTTTGTTGGTTTTGCAGTCTTCAAAAACCAGTTTCCTTTCTTTGCCCCATGATGCAGACAGCGTGGGTGAATTGGCAAGCTGTAACCAGAGTAAAGATCGCCAATGTGCTTTTATATAAAACTGGCATAATTTAACATGTGTGTGATTGCTGGGAATCGCTGGGAATTGTCCCTGGGGAAAGATGGAGAGGTGAATAAAAGACCACCTTTTTAACTCTTAGTCAGAGCTTTGGTATCTTGAATTTAGAAATTAGCTAGCACTTTATCTTATAATCTGTAGTTCTATTCCTAGACTCCTTTTGTAAGATAATGTAATGTCAGAAATTTCGTTTAAACAACATCTATGTCAGAAAGGTTATATGGATTTTTGGTCATTCCTTTCAGTGACTTAATGTGGCTAATCAATGATGCAAAGTTCCTAGAGAAAAACATGCAAGATTTTATTGTAATGCCATGGCCAAATGTCAAGAACAAAACCCCACAGTTTTAGAAAAGACCAAAAAAATAGATACATACAGATAATGTTGGTCTGGTTTATTGATTTGTATTTTAAGGGCTGCATGTTTTTGTGAAATACCATGAACGAGAAGATGACCTACTTCAGTCTGTGTTTCTCATTTTTTGTTCCTGGCATGCTATGATAGGGAGATGTCCTTGGTTGTAGGAATAACTCCCTGTAAGTTTTCCGAAGTCCAGCTTTGTTGACTTTCTGGTCAATGTATAATATCTGTCTGTTCTTCCAGCCCATTTCAGAAGAAGTTGGATGATGGCAAGTTTGGAAGTGTGTGAGTGTGGGCAGAGTGTGGTGGTAGAGTATTGAACGACTCCTAAAGGAATTCAGTTTGTTTGGACATCAGTACTAATACTAGTTCCAGGAGCCTAAATGACAATATTTAAACAGCAAAAGCAACCAGAAACTAACTTGACAATATTGATATGAATGATGGTGCCATTATCAAGATTTTAAAATTTGGCCTTTATTATGCACTTTCCATGTGAACTTTTTTTGTAAGTAATACGTACAATTCATGCTACTAGCCATATAAAACTAGATGATTCTTCAGAGCTGCCTGTTAATTACATAAACATAAATTAGGATAAATCACAAAAAAGGTCTTGAAAAATGTCCTTATACATTAACAGATAATTATAATGATTTTTTAATCCTGTCAATTTTACTTATTTTAAATAGTCTTGTGTCCTGTTTTACCACTATTGAGATTCATAGAGATTCACACATAACCAGGTGTAGGCATAATTCAGTGGGCAAATTGTTCGATGCTAAGTGCATCTCAGATGTTTTTGATTTCTAGCATGCTTTCAAAGTAATGTGGGAATTATGGGAACAGAAATATTTCTTTAACATTGCTAAGAGAATAACCAGTTTGGGTTTTTCTTATTTCTCTCTAATTATATTGGGTTACTGCTTATTTTTCCTTTTTATAACCCTCTGTGCCGTTCGTGCCACTAATTTATAACACCATTCTATGATAAAGAACAAGTACATAAAGGACCAGTGTTACACAATTGGATAGGTTTTGCAGAGCTACACATCAAGATACATGCAGCTGCTATAAAAAGCCAAAGAAACTCAATTGCAATTTTATTGTCCAGTTTGATAGATTTCCTGCCACCTTTGTAGCAGGGAAGCTGTTTGTCACTGTAACCCTCTCCTCCAACAGCTGCACAGTGTTTTATAAACAGCAGTGGCTTTTCCAGCATAATTGCTCTGCATTGGCTTCCTTGCATTCAGAATTTAGAAGGCGTGTAGGTGTGTGCAACCTTTTAAAAGCCAAATTTCTTAGTATCACTCATGTATGTTGTTAATTTCTGTATTATTTTTGATGCTTTCCAGATATTAAACCATTGTATACAAAGGTGTTTAATCTGTTGCTTCTAGTTCAATGAAAATATTATTGGAAAAATTAAATCACAGCTCCAGTTTGTTCTGACTGGCGAGTGTTGCATTTATGAAAGCATTCAAGAACTTCTATTTTTTAAACATTGCAACCATGCTAACTCAGCCTTAGATTTTTATCTGTCTAGTCCTGTTACTTTTTACAAAAAACCAGTGATTTGGGGGTTAATAATAGGAAACAAGTAAAGAATGGTGGACAACTTCCCTTTTTAACCTTTCAGCTTCCCCAAGTTTAAAAAAATAAAATTATTTACACAGTGCAATATGCTCCTAAATTATCTGAATGTTTTAAACTGGGAAGACTAATATCTGCTTATTTCAGGCCCTGTTGATTCATGTTACCTTTCTGTTAAAGAAAATATATTCAGGTGAAGAATTGTATTTGATTTAGTTTTTAGTAGCTCAAGAAATTTTCAGTGACTAAGACTCAGAGATGTTAATATGTGTAAGTGACAGTTCTGTTTCTGTTTAAGTGGAAGAATTTTATTCATTGATCTGAATGAGAAGTATAATTTTAAAATGTTAATTGTGGGACCTTAAAGTACAGTGTATTTCTAACTTATTGTCAGTTTTCAGTCTAAAGTACAGTTGTAATAAACATTGTGACTGTTAAGTAAATTTACATATTCTTTTGTGCCCTCCTCATTTAATTTAAGGGAGGAGAAAAAAAGCCCAGAGCATTTATGTGTGCTGTGTTTGCCAGGTTTTCATCACTGTCTGATGAGGGAAAACTAGCAAAAGCTGCAGAGATTAGGTGGTCGAGGGGTTAATATATGGTGGCAATTAAAAAACTAATTTACAGAGAAGTGGCTCAGTAGTTTTAGAGGGTAAGAGGCCATCAGAATCTGGAAGCCAAATCCTGTTGGCATCCAGGATTTGCTTAGGATGCTTTTGTCTGATTTTTATCCCTGTCGTGAGGGCAGGAGGGTCTCCCACAGCAGAGATCTTCAGCTCCAGGGAAATTTGGAGGCTTCAGGTGTTTTTCAGTCCTCTGACAAGTGTATCTGCATTGCCCTGAGGGGAAGCAGAGGTACCTGGCCCAGAGGTCATTGTACCACTGCCAGTTTTTCGTTGTCACTTGTGCCATGCCCAATATGTCAGTGAAGAAAAGCTGGGAGTAGCCTTGAAATCATTCAATATTATGTTCAGTCTAATGGTGTAAATAGTTATTTTTAATAGATATTACTTATTCTACATAGAAATTATTCTCAGCTTGTCATCTGAGTTGTGGAGAGCAGAAGGAGCTTGGAGACAGTAATGTGCAGCCTTCTTTAGAGCTGTGCACCCCCAGCACAAATGTGTTGTGATGATGCAGTCGCTCACCTTTATGAGGTGTTTCCTTTTTACAGCATCTTTTCTAGTGGATGTGTGGGAAGGCTTTTCTAACCAATAGCTGGAGGGAGAAGGAAGTATTTTCATTGTTCAGCAGGCAGAGATGTGTGCCAGTGGTGGGCTCTTACACATGCAGTGTGTATGTTAATGGGGAGCTCCTCCATCTCATTATTCACTTGGCTTGAGGGAGTGCAATGTCATGAATAAAGCTGCAGGATGCTAACATCTGACTAATCCAAACTGAAAGAAATGGGCATAGAATAGAAGGGAGCAAGGTAAACTGGGAATTTATAAAGCTGCAGAGAAGCCTTAAAAGAAGAGTGTAATAGAGATTTGCTACTAAGTGCCAGAGCTCTCAAAACAAAGAATTATGGAAACATTAGCAGCAGAGAGATCTGGTGTATGAAGAGGCAAGTACCTCTGAAATAGATTGCCTAAGTAAAGAAGACTTGAGAAGAGAGAGGATTCTCATCTCTATGACTTGGTATAAAAAAAGCATGGAAGATGGGACATGTGTCTGCAGCCTCAAGAATTGTTAGTGTCTTTCTTTGCTGTTGCTGCAGTTTGAAGCAATCCTCCTCCACAATTGCAGCTACCTCTGTTCACATTGTGGGGCCTGAATTAGGTCTCCTGGCCATTCTTTGAAATGATGGATGTGGAATTTTTGCTTTAGGGCTGCCAACAATATATGGGGATACTGGAAAAGGATGGCAGAAGTGAGCAGTGCATAAAACCTGTTGCTGGGCATTGCAGCAATGGGGTGATAAATGCTGAATTTAGTTACAGAATATTTTTGTTAATAACTAAGTATCAAATATGTACAGATAGGGTTTGACAGTCCCTTGAACTGTAGGAATGGTAGCAGGGATTGAGATAGTGAGAAAATACATAGCTAGAGATGATAGTGTGTGCTCATGTCTTGCAATTTAAACTCATTAAAAGCGATAATTTCCTTAGTGAAAATGAGCTAATACATGTTCAATATGCAGTTTGAATTTGTTGTTGTATGATGACGTAACAGTAAGCTGCACCTTGACTTGAGGTAAAATGCTGTTGACATACGTAAATTCTCCCTCAGAAAAGCAGACTTTTTGAATTATATTGACTAGTACTTGCTTTCTAATTCTAGAAATTATTTTTTTTCTCAAGATGAGTAAAAAAAAAGAGGCAGAACTCTTGCTACTTAGGTGAAAATGCAAGATATAGGAACACGAAACCATCTTGGAACAGTGGTTTCCCCGTACCTTCTACATCATTGAATGTGCTTCTGGTGGAAGTTTAGACTCCTCCTTTAGAAACCTCTTATCCTGCAAAGTATATTTTAACTTGCTTTGCTTAGCTTTCATCTGTGAACCACTCAGAAATAGCCCAGAGATTCCTTAAGTCAATGGGTTACAGACTGTAACTCAGTGTGTGGTGCACACAGTACCTTTGTATCTTTTCCTGTGCTGAGTTGAAAATTAGTTTTGATATCTCTGATAGTGGTGTCTCCTGTCTAAACAGGCCTGTTTGTGTTTGGAGATTGGATTACACTTATGAAACAGTTCGTGTTAGTAGAGGAGAAGTGGAAAAAGCAGGTCAATAAAATCCTATTTAAGATTCAAAAAGTTGTGATGCTTTTTGGAATTATGAAGAGTTTATTCATTTATTATGAAGAGTTTATTTAAACCAGCACAGGAGCTGGTTTGCACTGAGCAGACTCTATGAGGAATTGTCTGACCTGTCTGGCAAGATATTCCTTTCCTCTCTCTACTCTATGAAATTGCCCACCTGAAAATGGAAAGAAAAGGCAAAAAATCTTAATGTGTAGTTACAACGTTTTCTCGAAGTTCTTTAATGCAAATGTCAATCATCTTACCCTTTGTCATTGCTGTATGCTAATTTTTCTCCTTAGCAATTAGTAAATGTTAGATGTCAAATTAAGCTAAAATTAATGACAAAGGCAAATGCTGCAGTTATTAGCTCACAAGTGTCTTCAACTGGTGGTGCGTAGAGATGCATTCCAAGCATTGCAGACAGCTATGGATTAACCATCAAAATGGGGAAGATTAATGATTGGCCTTTTAGCTCACTAATTTAGAACAATTTCTGGTAATTAATTTTGTATTATCAGCTTTACAGTTGCAAATGCCTTAAGGAAAATAAAAAATTGCTTATGTACATTTAAGGTTCTTCAAGGTAGAAGTTGTCTTGTAAATTGTTGTGTTCTTGCAGATCCTAATGTTTAATCTTTAATATCTTTATGTACTCTGTGCACTTGCTTTTAGTAATCATAATTTCTTCTTAATTTTGCATTTTTGTTGGTACTGATTTTGTTAACCTTAGGTGTTTTGTTTTGTATGTATAGTTTGGCTTTGTGTACTTGTGTCCTTCATAAATGCCACATCATGCAATAGAAGTTGTGGGGGAAGAATTGTTTAGTGCCTCTGTTGTAATACCACAATGTCTTGGTTTCCTGTCAAACTAAATTACAGATTGATACAGTAATAAAAAGTGTTTATACAGCCTTGTTGACAAGTTGGATTTTACAAAGCAGAATTTCTGAAATTTGTATCCTTTTGTTATATAAGGAACCCCCAGACTCAAAATGGATGTTAGAAAAATATTGTTTCATGTGGTGTCTCTAATTCTGTGCCTTGGTATTTTGAGTTTTATTTGAAGGACAGTATTTAATACATTGTAGCATGAATTCTTGTTGATGGTTATGGTCAAAGTAGAAATTGCTATCCTCTTTGAGTAGATTTTGGATTTTTTGGGGGAGTGATGTTTTCCTTTAGTTCACTACTGCCTAATTTTCTTCAGCAGTGTTTCTCTCCTTAGAGTTTCTTGCATTGTTCTGAAATCAGTGTAGATTCTTATCAGATTTTGCATGGATTTATTTGCTCATAAGTTTACATTACCCATCTGTGAAGACAAATTGTCAGTATTGACCTTCTTGCTGGTCTTTGTTTCTATTTCTTTTTGGTAACAATTAAAAATGCTGCGGTGCACAGTTTTATTTTCTGTATTGCTCTGTACTGTCTTCCAAAGCATTGTTCCAGATTTCAGATGAAATGGGTTGTGAAATGGTATTGCATCCCTGTACCATACATTGTGTTTTGTAATGTTGACTGTACCATATTCCCTATGCCCCAAATTCCGACGTGGCTGGAAATGTAGAGGTCAGAGACAGCCTTGGCTGCAGTGACCATGAGATGGTGGAGTTCAGGATTCTGAGGGGAGGGAGAAGAGTAAAAAGCAAGCTGACAGTTCTGACTCATGGAGAACAGATTTTGACTTATTTTCAAGCAAAGTTGATTTAAGGCTGTGAACCAGATGATCGATTTGGCTGCTAAGGAAAAATTGGAAGCTGCAATAGGTTTTTGTTAAGGAGATAGGGCTTGGTAGCACACTAGATGAAAAGCATTGTAGTGAAAGAGTAGGTCTCAGGTTGTACCAACTGAGATACAACTGACTGTCCATTTCTCCAAAAGTAGTTGGCAGCCCTACAGATTGTGTTCATAGAAAGTGAGAAGCTATAAACTTTGTAGCTTTTACTCCTACGTATGAGTTTAATGAGATTTACACTGCAATGATGCATAAAAATACAGATGTTCACACTATTAAATATTGTGGGGCAGTGTGCTTTCTGGGAAGTACATGTAAGTTTTGCTGAAATCAAGCAATGTAATTTTCATTTGTTAAATGTCTCTTTAGTACTTGCTGGAGCAAAGCTTTTTAGTAGTTTTGGAAATGCAGGAAGCAACAGGGAGAGAGAGAAGAGGGAAAGTTAGCTGGAGATAAGTTCAAGTTGTTAAGATTCCTTCTTCATGAAAGTAGTGATTAGACCTGAAGTAGCAGCTTTGCATAATCATATTTTGGAAAATAAGTGAAAAGTGCAAGGGACAGCTTATTAGCATGATCTATTTTGTGTTGATTTTGACATTCTGATTGTTGTACAATTCAGAAAGTATTTCCGAAGTAATAATGCCCCCCACATGCTCTTTTTAGCAAAACCCTAGAATTAAATAATTTATGGATCCATTATGTTTGGATGAACTTTCAATCAGTTGTAATCATTCACACTTTTTTTTTTGTACAAAACTGAATGAATGAAAACTAGTATGTGCAGACGTTTCTTTTTTTAAACAAGCAGAGTGAGATATCCCACTTCTGTTTCTAGACACTAAAATTTCAATTAAATCAACTTGAATAATATGGTTCAGGTCATGTTAAAATAGTGCATTGCTCCTGCAGTGCTTGAATATACTTGATTGATGGAGAAAATAGTATGTTAAAAAACTAAATATTGACATCAGAACCTGCCAAAAATAATTTTTGTCTTTGCTCTGTCTTTGCTTATCTCTGATTTGTTAGCTGTAATTTCTAGTATATTTTTAATCTGAAAAATTATTTTTTCACTTGTCTGTGTCATCTTAAGGGAAAATATTCCCACTGACTAATCATCTCTTTGAATACCATGTACACAGAATTTTTAGATGAGGTCCAAATGAATGAGCTGAGTATGTAAGAGAATAAGAAAATGTGTGTTTGTATATTTAGTGGAATGCACTGCTCTACTTTGCCTATGGAAAATGTTTATGATACAGAAAATGATTTAAAGAAAACAACCCTCAGGTGGAGCTTATGTTGAGAAAATCTTGAGAACTGAGCTTACAGATAAATAAACACTTGTGTTATGGAATATAAATCTAAATCTAAATGAAAAGGTATGGATAAACTAAATTGAATAACAGTGTAATAAAAACTTAAGTTAGGCTAGTGGTATTTTATTTTTTAAAACACAGCTATTTATTTGGGCAAATGAGTTTTATTAGTGTGTATATAAAGAATTTTTCTATCTGGATTTCTATCTGGATAAGGAGTAGAGATGTCTTTTCACTTTAATCCGTTTGTGTAGCTTTTCTCAGGCTGAGATAGGGTGAATAGCACTCACCAAAGGAAATGTCCTCTGGGGAATTTTAGGTATCATTGGGGGATCCACAGGATTCTGGCTTTGTTAGGTGCTCTGACTTTGTGACATTGTACTTTTTAGTGTAAAATTTTCAAAAGTTTATGTATCTTTGTGGATTTTTGAGCATACTAAAGGTGCTAAAAGGATATGAAAGCTCTGCTACTTGTCACAGCCTCCCCCTTCACAAAAAGATTGATGCTTTCAAATTTAGTAATTCTGTGGATCTTATGCTTAGGATATCCTTTGTATCAGGCTAGTTAGGGTTTTTTTGACATTGGCTTTACTTTTCTTTCTTCCTTTAAGTCAGGAAAAACAGGTACATGTAATAAAAACTTGCTGTCAGTTGAAATGATATCTAATGTGCAGATTTTTTTAATGAAAAGGACAGGATCCAATACAAATTTGTGATTTGAGCATTGATTTTGGTTTTCTTTTTTTTTTCCAAGAAAACGGTCATTAATATATAGTTTTAATATCCTTTGAACTCTGTTCTTTTAGGTCACTTTTGAAATGCACAAAGAGAGTCTTTCCCAAATGTACAAGGAGTACCAAGAGAAAGGAGGTGAAGGGAGTGGAGTACATTCTTCAACACCAATTAGAACAATCTCTGGGATTAGCAAAGAAGCTGAAACCAAGGGAAAACAACAGTCTTTGGAGTTAAAAGAAAATGCTGCTGCTCCTTCCTGCATTACTGATGGTGATACAGAGTGCAGAACTGAAAAAAAAGAGAAAGAAAACTCATCAGATGGTGGCCAACAAACTCATTCAGTGTCTAATCATAAGGAGGAATTAAAGGGGGAGGATTTGAGTACTACAGAGGATTTAAAAGCAGTGCCTTGTGTGGAATTTTCTCCAGAACCAGAAACAGTAAAGCCCACTGTCTCAGAAATCAGTACTGGAATAGCTGAAGCAATTGAAGATTCTAGCAAAGCTGATGAGCTTGTGGAAGAAACAGTTGCTGTCACTGCTGCTTCTTTAGCCATGCAAACTCCTGTGGAAGGAGGAACTCCCGCAAGTCCAGAAGGATTGGAAAAATCAGCAGTAGAGGTGGAAGATGAAGATGACTTCGTTGATTTGAAAGATGAAAGTAGTTTGCCTTTGCCTTCAGACGAGCTTTCAGAAGGGAACAAGGAATGTGGCTCTAATGCAAGTGAAGTGACAAAGCAGGAAGAAACAACAGAGAAGCAACCTGAAACTGGGCTTTTAAAATCTGAGGGTACTGAAGGTGTGGATGGGAAGAAACAAGAACTGACTTTACCAGAGACAGTGAGTTCTGCAGTTCTAGAAGTTGTAACTCAGCCGGATTCAGCAGGAAAAAAGAAGCTGAAGGAAGGAAATATAGTTACCAGTGAAACCAAAACAACTGTGGAAAACACAAATGCACATGTGGCAGAGCCCTCTGGAGCCTCTGATAAAAGAATTGCCAAGCTTGATGTCTCCAGTGTTGCATCAGATACAGAAAGACTGGAGTTGAAATCTAACACATGTCTAGAAGCACCTCTGCCCCCCAGATCCATGCCTGAGGTAAAGTCTACCTGTCCTTCATCTGTCTAGCTTAAAAATAAAAGCAAGGGTTTTTTAATGAATTTTTTGAGAAAGCATACCTAACCATTCTGGGGATTATAATGTGTGTGATTTTTATGAGTTATCTATAAAATCTTTTAACCCTGGGTTAAAATAGCCATTATTCTTATAATTTGTGTACTGAGAATTCTCCAAGATTTTTGTACATCTACATATGAATGCTGATATAAACTGAGTATTTGGCTAGATGAACACTTGATCTCAGCTGTTTTAAACTATAAAAATTGATAGGTTTGTCACTACATCATGTCATCCTACCATTTTGTACAAATATAAATTGTAAGACTGGGCTTCTGTTGTGTGCTGTAGTGCCCCAGTTCTAGTCTTTAGTTTCTAATCCAGCTTTTAATGGTTAAATAGTCATGTCTCTGAGTACTTCCCTTCTGCAGAGATACTTCCTAATGGATGCTCTTCAATCTGCACCATTCTTCCTTAAAGGAGGAAAACCACTGTCTACAACAGCATATTCTCCCCCCCTGGTAAGGTTGGGTGGCTGCTTGTGAATACCTAGACTGGCAGGTGTGGTAGTACAGCTGTAGCCTAGTTTGTAGTTTTGGTATATCCATTAAATAGCATTTGTGTAATAGTTTTAGCTTTATTTGGAACCATGTACACAGTCTGGACTTGTTGTATATCCAAAATCTCGAGTCTATTAGATGCATTTCAGTGTGTGCCATGGGAACTAATAACCAGAATGTGGGTTTTGTGTTTTGTTTTCTTTTTTGTCTGCACATGGTGCATTCAGCCCTCAAGGCAGCAGGTTTCCTCAGGACAGGAGCTGGCTGCTGCATCGGATGGGCAGAGGAGGGACACGAGGTCACCTGTGTTCCGTATTCCCGAGTTCAAGTGGTCCCTGATGCACCAGCGCCTGCTCACAGACCTGCTCTTCTCCATAGAAACAGATATCCAGATGTGGAGAAGGTACATCCTGTGCTTTATGTGGAATGATCCAGACTGGGTTCAGTTGTAGGGGATTCATTGACTTAGACTCATGGACATCTGGTGTTTTACTCATTGTTCAATAGCCTGACTTATTTTGTGACCTACACCAAATTATTCTCAGATTTTTTTTTTTTTAAGACTCTTTACAGACATAACTGTGTTCAGGGCTGGCACACAGGTTTGGACTGAAATCCTGGCTACATATAAGTCACTGGCAGTCTTGCTGTTGATTTTTATTCAACTAAGATTTTAATTTTCCTAATGTATTTAAGGGCCTGTCTTGTCTTATCTAAATGTGGATAAGAAAGATAATATATCTAAAGTAATATGTCTTGCTTCTGCATTTATACACACTGCTGCTTTGATAGGGTTCTGTGAACCCAAAGATGTTAATTTGAAGATCAGCTTTTAGCAGGGATCTGGAACGCAATCATGAAGATCTTTGAAAACAGCAGTAATTCTGCAATTTAATTTTAAGGTTTAATAACTGAAATAAGAGGAGGGGGTCCATTGTTAACTTGTAGTCATGAGTGTAAAATTTAAATTGAACCATATTGGTGTTCTGACCCGATAAAAAGGAATGTCAGTATGAAGAAATAATGTAGGTAAGTGATTCGAACAATTTAAACTGAAGTGAATTTTTATCTGACTATGATTTTTAGGATATGTTTAAGTTAACCTATCTGGTCATCATCAGATGTAGCTAAAATATATTTCTATTTTAGCCTCTGTTTTGGAAAGTTTTTACTTAAGTTTTTGTGCTTTGTTGATTTTTAATTTCTCTGAGAAATCCTTAGAATTTGCTTCAGTTTTCCAAAGATTTAAATTCAAATGTAATTCTCTGTTCCAGGAGACTTTATTCTGTTTCCCGATATAGTGACTCTTGCTAGCAAGCAGTCATAGACCAGCCTGTAATGTATCTTTATACAAATGAGAATTAGCAATCATCTTGATGTTTTTAGCAACCTGTCATATTGAGCAGTTTATGAACAGAAATGTTGTTTTAAGTTTAGATTGTGATGCACTAGTTGACCCTTAAGTCGTGTGTTATTTGCTTCCCCACTGCTAAGTGTCTGGTTTGAGTTTTGTGAAAACAGAAATTTTTTAAAATACCCCAAAAATAAGGCTCTATTCTGAATGCCTTTTTTTTTTTTTTTTTTGGACAGCCATTCTACAAAAACTGTGATGGACTTTGTGAATAGCAGTGACAATGTGGTGTTTGTGCACAACACGATCCACCTCATCTCTCAAGTGATGGACAACATGATCATGGCCTGTGGTGGTATCTTGCCGTTGCTTTCTGCTGCCACATCTGCTACTGTAAGAAATTCCATTTTTAAAAAAAAATTCCTCACTTGTGGGAGGATGCCTTTCTTTATGGAGTGTATTAATTATTATACCTGTCCTTTTGGGAAACAGAAATGCAGGTGGGGTGTTTCCACAGGCATCTCTTTCCTCCCTTTGCTACCTCCATACTTTTCCTTAAGATAAATTAGGTGCTTGCCTTCTTTGCCTGAAGACATTAAAAATTTTCCTGCCTTTGTTGCCCCAGAGTGGTCTGGAATGGGATTAAATCTCAATACTAATGATTGTTCCTAGAATATGAGTAATTATTACTTTTGAATGTGACTGATAGTGGACTTCCAGCACACATTTTTCTTCATTTAGCATGTAGGAATATTATCTTTGTGAAGAAGTAAATATTGCTTTCAATTTTTCTCTGTGTAGCATGAATTGGAGAATATTGAGCCAACTCAAGGGCTTTCAGTAGAAGCATCTTTAACATTTCTCCAGAGATTAATCAACCTTGTGGATGTGCTAATTTTTGCAAGCTCTCTTGGTTTCACTGAAATTGAGTCTGAGAAAAATATGTCATCTGGAGGAATTCTGCGACAATGTCTTCGTCTGGGTAAGCAAATAAAGCCACTTAATGAGCATAGGACCTTGCAGTTACTAAGCAGTTAGCAGCTGTTAGCTTTATTTTTGCTCCTGTCCATTGTTTTGTTAAATCAAGATTAAATGTAACCAAAAGTTAAGATCTTCTGCAGTTTTACTGTATTCTGCAATGCATATATACATATTCCTCTCTAAAAGTTTAAATAATATAAATTTAGTTTGGTAGCCTGTTTTCGTTTTATCCATGAGGATATTTCTTTTGCCAAAGTTCCCCAAATAACCAAGGCTGAGAATAGAGCAGCTTTAAGAAAAGTAATCTTGTACTATATAAGAAAATGAAACTTTGCAATACTTAGATAAGAGGTTGAGCACTTGACGGTCAGTATATGAAGATAAGGTGAAAACTAGAAGTATAAATTTCTGAAGGATTAAAATTGGGCAATAATTTTATCCAATGATTTACTGTGTGCTTGCTTCAAATTGGATTGAAAGAAAATGATCAGTTACCTAAGAAAGTAACAAATCTTCTGAAAATGAGAACATATAAGATCATAGCAGGGTCCAGGTAGTTCATACAGGAGTAGAGAATTCATGCTTATTTGCATGTCATAAGACTTTTTGTAATGAAAAGTTTGATTTGCATGAGTGCCAGAGCAGCTCAGAACCTCAGCAGTAACTAGCCTTCCTCTCCCTTTCTAGGCAATTAAAACTTTATGCAGGTAGAGCAAGATTTATGGGATGCAAACAGGTATAGAGGTGGGGTAGTTCTTTTTTCCTTTGAAAATAAATATTAGAAGATGAAACAGGGCAAAAATGTGCAGCTAAAGAAACCCCAACAGTTGTGTAACTTCAGAACATTTAGTCCAAGAGTAACAGAGTATTGTGAAGCAAACGTTGCCATTTGTTTCACTGGTGTATCGTCTTCTCTCTTGAAAATATGTGAAATTTAGCTGTCTTCACCCTACCAACCCTGTGGTTGTATGCATGGTAAAATTGCAGTGAGGCATACTCACTTTGAAGTATCCATTAGATACAGCACATATGTTCTATTAGTTTAGCATTCATTATTAGTTATAAATTATTAAAGAATTTTGAGCATTGGTTTGCAACTGTCTAAAATTTACAGAAGCAAAATATTTTACTGATGTGCATCAACTTTTTAGTTTTAAGTGGTAAGCAGAATTGTATTATACATTTCTGTAAGGGACTGTAGAAGAGTACTGTTTCTCAGAATAACTCTTAATGTTTCTTTTCCCTTCAAGTATGTGCAGTAGCAGTAAGAAATTGCTTGGAGTGTCAGCAGCATGCACAGATGAAGCCTATTGGAGAGACTGGGAGGAACCAAAAAGCAGTGCAAGGCTTTATAGGATCAGTAAAGTCTCCAGCAAAGGCAAGTTTAAGACCACATGCAGAAACACAGAAGTCAATAATGATTAGTCTGTACAGAGGGATAAGTTTTTAAATTTGTACCTGTGCTACTGATATTTTAACAGACCTGAAGTGGGGTGGTACAAATGCTGGAAATTAAATCTATCACAAGAAATGACCAGATTTTTTCTCCTTTAAAGATGAAATGCATATCTGATCTTTCTGCTCTAGTTGTGACAGTACGATGCACAGTGAGTGATTATAACACTTCATGATTCTTGGTAGAATGCTTTTAAACACAGGATCTTAAACAATTGTTGTTTTTTTTTTAATAGAGTCCAGTGGACATTGTGACTGGTGGCATTTCTCCAATACGGGACCATGACAGACTTCTGCAGGATATGGATATTAATCGCCTCCGAGCAGTAGTGTTCAGAGATATAGTAAGTCAATAATGTCCTTTTCTTTGTAGCTGCATTTCTGCTTGTCTCTGTTTGCTAAATGCTTCCTCTCTGTTACAGAGTTTGGCTAAATTTGATGTACAAAAAGGGAATACTGCTCACAGTAATTAGGAACTTGCAATACTCTGCAGCTGTTGTAGTGTTTGGGATTGGAAGGAGGGAGAGGTGAAACCCAACTGTCTCCTGATCTGGCTCTTTGTGTTCCTAAGAATTGATTATGTGGAATTCTGCCAGTTATATATTAATTATGTTGTGTTTAGTACAAATATGTTCATAGACAGGGCATTTATGTATCATAAACATGTTTGTACATTTTGAAGAAGTCACATTCTTCTAGCTAATTAGAAATTAGAGGTCATTTCTAATTCCTTTACTTCCTCTCAGAGGAACCAATTTGTGTGCCTGTGCTGTAAGCATGCATATGTTTTTTACTCTTGAATTGACTAAAAATATCTTTTCCCTGTGTCAGCAACTTTATAGCTGATATTGAGGAAATTGAGATTGATTGCTTAAAAAAAACCACCTCTGTAAGCAAATACAGCAGCTATAATGGCTGTGAGTCATTGGTGGCCACAAGCCTGGACACCACAACTTAGTTTACAATAACTGGACTGTTTAGCAAGTGTAATGATTTATACAGTGACTTTTTTTTTTGTATCCAGAAAAGTGAAGGATTTTGAGTTTTATCTTTACAGTAATTATTGATTGAAGCAAGCTTCTTTCAACCCCTATGTCAGTATCAGTGTGCAAGAGAGTAACAGGAAGTGACTCGTCCATACTGATAGCAATTAAAGTAATCCTAAGGATTCCTTCAAGTACATTTTGTGAACCTTTTTCTTTAAAACAAACTATCAAAACAATACCCACCCACAACCTCTGCTTTTTTTTGCATATCTAATCCATCAGGCTCTCTGTTTCCCAATAAGTATAAAATGGTCCAATAGCTCTGCTTCTTAGCTAGGGTGTTGAGCTGTGTGGGAAAAGTAGACTTGGAAAGATCTGGTTGGGCATAGTTTTTGTCTGAGCTGCTTACACTGGCATCTAAATGTTTTATTTGCATGCAGTTTCTTACATTGTATTCAGCACTTACGATCAGGAGTGGCATAATTAGAATGTATGGGTTCTACAGCAGGAACTCTGATGGAATCCGCTTACCCACCAGTAGCAGTACTTAGAGTGTTACATGAGCTTTATTTCAAGCAGTTCTTCAAACGTAGCTGAAAAAATAAGGAAGGGTCAGTTCTAATTCACTGGATCACTCCTTTATTAAGTACTGTTAGAAACTGTCTTAATATCCATCTTGCAAGAAAATTCTTTATAATCCTTACCATTGCAGGTGGCTTCCCTCAATCTCACACTGTGATTATTCTATAAAAGTTAAGATTTTGGGTCAAGCCAAGGGGAAGATAGGTTGTTTTTTTAGTGCAACAGATAGGATCCACCTGTGCTACCTGTTCTTAGTAAAAAGTTTCTCATAAATATCTCCCAGAATAACTTACTAAAGAGTTCTTCAAGGGATAAGGAGCTTTGATGGGCACTACAATCATGATAGAATGAGCTTTATAGTGTAACTTAGTTTCTTGAACTGCTCTGAAGACAAAATTGAATGCTACCTGAGCCCTGATGTGAATGAGGGGTAAAAAACTCAGAACACTCATTTTTTACTGATTAGTAAGTGAGGATCCAAATACTCCATTCTCCAGTGACCCAAAAGTGTATGAAGCTTTTTTCCTTTGGTAGCGAAAAGGGACAGGCTTAGACTAAATCTTAATGTCCAGGTTTCCCTCTGTTTCACTAGGAGCAACTGAGTACTCTGGGGAGGAACCTGGCATAGTTCATATTAAGATTAGTTTTCAAGGTTTTTCCTAAAATCTCTTCATAAAGTTCCAGCTGTAATGCAAATGCATCTTGGTCAATTCTTGTTTAAATTATACGCAGTAGATTACATCCATCTGGACTGTCTGATAATGAAATAAAGCCTTGATGCTTGTTCTGGAATTTGCTCCTTTTCCTTCATTAATATGTTCCAGTTATGTAGAGTATGCTTGTTTTGCAAATGCTGTTAATATCTTGGCATTTTTGAGGAAATATAACAGAAGAAACACCCATGAATAAAGGGGACCCTAGACCCTACACTAATTTGAAACATGAAATCAAAAGACACAACCTTAGCCAAAATTGTCAAATAAATGAAAAACGAAAGGATTGGTGCCACTTGTATTCAAGTGCTGTATTCCTTAGCTTTAGAGGTGGGACAAACTGTGACTAGAGAATATCGTTCTTCCATTGCTGCCATATCAACTTCCTCTTGGTATGTTGGTAGTGTTGGGCATACTTCACGAAAAAATAAACAAGCTGCTGAAATTGTAATGGAAAAATCTCTGTGTGTCTGTTTTTTACAGGAGGATAGTAAACAGGCTCAGTTTTTGGCTTTGGCTGTTGTATATTTTATTTCTGTGCTCATGGTTTCAAAATACAGAGATATACTGGAACCCCAGAATGAAAGACGACCACCAAACCAAAGCCAGTCACTCAAGGAATCAGAAAATGAAAATAATGAAACTGCTGCTGCAGGTGAACTGTTAATTATTTTGCCAAAAGAAATAACTTGGCTTAAAATGCTTTAGAAATCTTCTTTAGGACCAATGTTGTGAATGTTTCTCCATTAATAATGACCTTAAAATGTGTTTTCTCTTCCTTTGGTATGAGCAGTTGTGGAAAAGCCATCTGCTGCTCCTGGTGCTTCAACCAATACTGAAGATTCAGAAAATATAGCATCTATGCAAAGAAGGGATTCTGGTCTTGGGGAGGAAGCAACTCTAGCACAAACAAACAATTCGAGTGGTGCTGCTGAAGCAGGGCCTCTGAGTGTTAGTGCAGGCCCAGATGCAGTCAGTGAAGTCCTGTGCACGCTCTCATTAGAAGTCAATAAATCTCAGGAGGGCAGAAGTGAGACAGGAACTGAAGAGAGTAAATCTGTGGCTTCTGTGCCAGCTGCAAAAAATGTCAATGTGAAGGACATCTTGAGAAGCCTGGTGAGCACGCCAGCTGATGGCCCTGCAGTGGATGCTGCTCTTCTGCCCCCAACCTTCCTTGGAGTTCTTGGTGATGGAGCTGCTGAGCAGCCTGTGCAGTTCCATTCCTTTGACAGGTAATGTAACACCTGAAATTCTTAAAAGTTTGATTTTACTAAAGGTATTTGTAACAAATAGGAAAACCAACGCTTCAGCAGAACTACTAAGTGTAGCACTGGCAGATGAGGACTGCTGTGCATATTTAGTTGGCTTTAAAAAACTCAAGAAACAAACCAGACATTAAATAGCTTAAAATACTGGTACGTAGATCAGCAGGTGTATTCATCACAATGTTGTATCTAGTCTCTGTTATTGTGGGCCTGCAAAAGAATACCGGCTTACTAATAGTTACAAATGGTTCAAAACCAATGGAGTAATCTTCTAGGTGTCCTTCTACCTAGAGAATATTCCCATATTCATTTAGGAAAATAGATGTGTGTTCTGCCTTCTGGTGCCAAAGGCTACTTTAACTCTTTTCATTATTTGTTGGGTAGATATTATCCCTAAGCTGCTAGATTTGCTTTGTTGTAACAGCTTTTTGTTTCATTGTAATAAATTTCTGCATTTCTTGATACACAAATGCTGTAGTGTATTCAAAAAGGAGAATCCCTGCTTTTTTTTCTTTTTAGAATGAATTCACTCTTTCCTGATAATAATTTTGGTGTTCCTTGTGTCTCAGTCTGATTAGCTCTTTATCTTTTCCCAAGCTATCTTTTACTAGACTTAGTGCCTTTTACCTTTTCAGGATTCCCAACAACTGCAAAGAAAAAAAAAAAAAAAAAAGAAAAGAAAGAATCCTGTAACACTTGCATTCCTGCCTCAAGGAAAGCCTTGGTTATTTCCAGAAATCCTGCAGTCAGTCTGGTGCAAGGGGATCCCTTGTTACCATACCAGTATCTGATCCTCTGCTGCTTGCTGAGCTTCCTCTGGCTCTGATGCCTGTGCAGCCTGTGGCTGCCTTGTTCACAGCACCAGCTGCCCCACCAGAGGAGCGCAGTGGTGCCAGGGGTGTGGGTGCAGCTGTCACTGCCTGTCTGCTCCACTCACACTGACTGCCCTATCACTGCTGGGGGAAGAGACAGTGCTGTCTGGCCAGATGAGACACAGATGGGGTGTGCCAGCATTTGAGCTCTTGTCTCAGAGTAAATACTGTGTTCTGCTTGTGATGCTGTGCAGGAGGACTTTTTCTGAGAGCAGGAGGAGGATGGAGGCAGAGGGGGAAATTGGTAGAAGGGGGACACTGAGTTAGAACTTGCCACACCTCTCTCCCCACTGCTGCCCAGGTTCTTTTGGCACTTCCCCTTCAAGGCCTCTCATTGCTCTTTGCTACAAGTGGGCAGTTGATGTCAAATAACAAAATGTTTTAGTCTGTGGTAATGCTTTTTTCTTGGGAAAATCCTAGTATTCATTGCTGCATGGTTTCAGCCACCCAAATAACATTTGTTTGGAGATCTGGTACAGAAGTGACTATTGCATTTATGAATTAGTTTTTCGCTATTGTGGACACCAAAGGTTTGTGCTGCTTGTGCTGATTTGAATTGGTGTACAGGAGGTTAACTAGACAGGAAGTAATTGGGCACTTGCAGCCCTGGTGGCTGACATAGGTAGATTACACCTACAAAACCTTATCAGAGGAAGCTGTACAATTTAATTTGATAACATGTACACTAATGAAATAGTGGGCATTGATAGCAGCCCTTCTGTCACTTGCAGTTCTGTGTTCTTCTTCCTGTACAGTTACAAAGTCACTCAAAAAATAACCAAAAAAACCCCTTAAGTTGTGGTGTGTTTTGTAAAGCAAGTTAATAAAAAGTTGAATTACTTGCTGCCCTTTTACTTCTCCACTGCCTAATGGATGCTTCTGTTTCTGCCTCCAAAGTGCCAGCCATTTGTAACAACTTTTAACATTCTTTCACTTAACCTTGATGCCAAATTACTGCCTTGCTACTCAAAACAAGGTGGTCTGATCAAGGAATATATGCAGGGGGATGAAGAGGGTGCGTGGGTTGAAGCAGTAGACAGCACTGTGCTTCTGAACAGAAGAACAGAGTTTTGTAGGGTTTGTGTAGCTGTCTGGGCTGCTCCACAGTGATAACTTGTGGGCTTTACTTCCCAAAGATTTTTTGTTTAGTAGGTGGGGCTAAACACATGAGAAAAAATCATGAAGTAGTATAAAATATTTGTCAGCATGTTATTAGCTAAAGTTAAAAAGAGAAAATAACTGTGTGTGAAACATTAAAAGTTAAATGGACAGGCAAGTTTCACGGCCACTTGAAGGTGACTTTGTGTGGGTGAGACTGCTTAAAATACAAGTTTATGCTCTGAAATGACACCTAGGTACCACAGCAGGAAGGAATTGTGCCAGGGATAAAAAACCACTTTTTATAAAGAACTGGGATGGAGTTGTAAATAATAGATCTCATCTCTGTGATAGGTAAAAATGCTAAGTTACATTGTGAAATTTATTTTTTGGGAAAACAGACGTTGGGATGCTCTCTTCTGTGTCTGGTTTACATTTAATATATTGTTTGATGGCAAACAAAAATTCTGTGATTTTTTTTTTTTTTAAAGGCACTTTGTTAAAAGTTGTTCCCATGTAGCAGTTTACCAGTGGAGTATCTCTGGGAATTTCAAAGCATCTCTCTGATCCTGCATTTATCTCAGGAATGCTGTGTCAGAAATCAAAACTCTCCTCATATCTTAAGGATTATCAACTTCCCAGCCATAGCTGGAGAGTATACAGTAACAGCTATGTGAGTGAAACCTTACTGAAAGGCTGCCAGGTTGCAAGCCTTTGGAAACAGCTAGGTGTATGTGTTCATTCCCATGCCAAAAATCCGCCCCTTATCTTATGGGAAGATACAATCTTGTGATTAGTGGGTGCCAGGGTTTATCATGATAAAGTTCAAGACTTGCATTGGCTTTTTCCCAAGATCCACAGGGACATGAATTAATGTTCCAATTTCAGTGTGTCCTAAACCAGCAGTTTTCTTATTTAGTAGTAATTGTATAGGGAAAGAGGAGGGGACTAATGCAAGCAATTTCAAATAAAATGGAAATAAAAATAACCAAAGCTTGGGATAAAAAGAGAGATGACATTTCTCTTCAGTTAGTCTAATAAAACCCATAACCTATCACTTGCCATTTTTACTGTATGCTTTAAAATAAAACCTCAGTCTCTCCTGGCTTCTGCTGCTCTTTGTGGAAACATTCAATAACCATGTCATTATGGGAGGCTGATGCTGAGGGTTCAGAGGAATATGGGTTCTTAAATCGTGATCTTGTACCATATAGCTTAAATCTGCAGCTGTGCTGCAACTTGCAGAACAGATATGTTAATAACCCTGTTTTTCTTCTTGGAACACTGTCTGTAAGCTGCTTAGTTTGGCTTAGCCTGTGTTTGCTCATTTGTCAGTCAGTGGTGTGCATATGCCTTTGTAGTAGTTGGTTGTGGTAATTTCAGTTAAATTTCATCCAAGTCCCTGTTTATATGGAATGGATACATCTTAGGCTTCATTGATTTGGGCCTTCAATGCAAAAAGAATAAACTGTTTTTAGACAAGATTAAATCTGCCAAGTGTTGGTGGAGACAGAATATCAGAATGGGGAATCTTTAGATAAAGGTACATTTGCTGTGATGGAAAGCTCAGCTCTTTCAGCACACCAACAATTTGCATTCTGCAAGGACCAAAGAAGCAAACCATTTGAAGTCTTCTCCCTGCCAAGCTGATTTAAAAGTTCTCTTGCGGTATTGATTGTATTCTTTCTATCATATCTTCTCTTCCCCTCCCCGCATTCTCTGATCTCTCATGGTTTCAAGAGTCTCTTGTTCTTCCTTTGTCCTTGGATATTTCAAGGGAGACATAAGACAATGGGTATTATCCACAGACAGCAGAGTCCATAGAAGGACACTGACATGGCAGGCTGCCTTCCTGGCTCACAAAATAGAGGTAAAAATAAGTCTCTGATCCTCTTTATTGGCCTTTTGCTCTTTGCACAGGGGTCTTGCAGTGGCCATCGTTTTGGTAGCCTGGAACAAGGCTATTTCCTTTTGGTTTTGAATTGAAACCATTATCTTGTAGGGGTACAGACAAACTATCACCTGTGTTGCTTTTCGGTGCTAAAAAAATCAAAACAAAGAATTAAATCTGTATAAATTCTTGTATGTCAAGAGGAATCGGAGCTCTTGCAACTATTTTTAAATTACAGTGAGGTCATCAGTTTGGGCTGCCTCATGTTGTGTTAGGAATATTTGACTTGCACCCAAGGAAAATTTGTATACTTGAAATATATTTAAAAGAAATGGGGACTTGCCAACTTAATGCAAAGTAAATACTTGGGAAAATGCTAAAATTTTAGGAGCTGTAGCTATTTTCTAATCTTTATATTGAAACAGAAGAATCAGTGAACTGAAACCAGGGAAGGGTTCAATAAGTAAATCCTTATGGAATTTGGCAGAATAGATCATTATTGCGTAAGCCTTTGTCTGGGATGGAAGTCAGTGTTCAGCCCAGTGCTCTGTGCTCATTCAGCAGTGAATAATTGTCTGCAACATGAAGACTTCTTACACTTCAGCATAATTGGGACTAATAACACACTGACCTTCTGGCTAAGATGTATTTATGGTGGCTGGTTCTCACTATGTCTGGCCTATGTTTATCAGTTCCCCTGCTGTAAATTCTTATTTTAAACCTTAAATATTTGATTTTAAATGAAAACAGGCAACTGTCTAATATAGTCATGTAAATAAGGCAGCTCAAGTGTTGTTCTTACCGTGGTGCTTGAGGTCTCCTTACAAGAGACCTTAAACATATTTTTTGTGCAATTTTAAAATTTTATTTATCCTGTAGCTGAAAACTTAATATAATGGATGTTTTAATATACAAGTGTAACCCAGAAATAGAATTCAATTGATGTGAATGTTAAAGAGTAAAATGTATTGATACTTTTTTTCCACATGAAGCCTCTTTGCCCCGTGTGAGGTTGCTTAATGTGCGTATTCTGATAAAATTAATCATGATTACAGATGTTTTGTAAAATAGATTATTTTTGTAGATCTGAGGAAATAGAATATAAAGCAGCTTGTTGATGAATATTTTTTTCATATCTGTAGCAATACTTAACTTTTTCAGAAAACACTTAGTTTAGCTACAGAAAAAGGACTGTCTTTTCTGTGTACTCTTTAAAAGCAAGTGCCCTATTATTTAAGGAAAGTTGAAAGGACATTAATTTTTGAGACAGTTCTGACAAATTTACTTGATTTAATAATATGCTGAACACTTCATGTTTCCCCTGTAGTTTATTTGCTACAATATTTAAACTCAATTTTCCACTGTCTCGCATTGTTTATGCCAGTTGCATTCATTTTTCTTAATTTAACATTTAAATAATCTTTCAAAAGAAGAACACAAAGGAACACTGGTAGCTAATGGAAAAATATTTCTTTGGAACACGTTTGCAATTCCACCTAGATATTCAAAGAAAATATCAAGGAAGGAAAAAATGTAGGAATTTCAGAATATAAATAAAGAAACATGATTGATGTTTATGCTTCAAAATTCTTAGTTTGCTTTTCCAGTATGTGGTAAATATGAATATCTGTACGTGATTGCTGAGCTGTACTTTCATACCTTTGAAGAAGGCCTGGAAATGGAAACTCCTAAAGCAAATCCTGCAGCTGTAATATTGGTCAGTGGCCCTGTTGAAAGGGAAGACATCCCTGGCAATAAATGTTACATTGCCAGTACTGCAGCAGTGCCCAGCTAGAAAGTCAGTATGTCAGGATACTTGGGTGTTTTGGTTTGTGGTTCTTGACCTCCTTCAAGGATTTTTGCATCAGAAGGCCATGGCAACTGACCAGAAGACCAGGAAAATTCACAATTTGGGGTTTTCTTGCATCTTGCTTTTAAACAGTATCCAGCACTTCTTTTGGCTGTGTGCATCAGATTGACACAGCATTTGGAAGGGACCTTCTTTTCTCACCAGACATATTGTTTATTTTATTTTGGCTCAAAAATAGCAATAATTTCAGTTGACTGTTCCAAATCACTATCTAAAATCAATTCTGTTCATAAGCAGTCTGAGCTCTACAGTGAGATGTTCAAAGCCTCTCTTTTCTTTTAAGGGTACAAAGTCCAACAGGACCTTTTTGCTGTTGAATTTATGAAGTAGATTTGTTGAAGTCTTATTCTTTAGCTAAAAGCTAGAGGTTTTGTTTCAGTGGGGTATAATAACCAGTGTGTATCTCTCAGAAAAGTTTGTGAGAGTTGGTGTCTCTTGTTCAAAGCATGTGGTGACACTGGAACACTCAGGCATTTCCCTGTGTCCTGTTTATAAGGTAGCATGTTCTCTTATATTTCAAAGTCTGATCCCTGTAGTTATTCATTGTTATCCCTTGAATCAAAGCAATAGGAATGATATTGGGTAATTAAAAAAAAATAAAAGCAGCAGCTCTGCTTTACAGCTGTGAATAGAATAAGTGCCAGATTTCTGGTGCTGGTAATCTGAGTATCTTTCTTGTAGTGAATGCTGTTGCTAGATGCTGAAAATTATACTGGAAGTGGGTGTTAGAATATAGTTCCTTTTTTAGTGTACTAAAGTATACTATTTTAGTATACTTTTAGTATACTTTTTAGTATACTTCATGTAGAGTGAGTTCCTGAAAGTTACAGTAGCAGCTATACATGTATTCCCAAACTTGTACAGTTTGGAAGGTGAGGAGATAGACAAAAGATCTGAAAAGGCAGAAGGGACTGTTCTGGTCATTTACTGCTCTCTATTGCAGTCCAGGGGGAAAAACCTCAAAAAAGTCTTAATTCCTTTACTTGAATGCACCTCTCCTTGGGTAGCTGTAGAGACTGTGACAACTTGCTGAAACTACTCCCTGAGTGCAGCTCTACTTTGGCACACCAAAGGTCAGTGGGGGTTTACAGGAAGGGATGATAATCTGTAGTGTTGTGCCAGACGGCTGTTGGAGCTGGGATTTCTTTTGCCTCCCTCATTGCTGGCTGCAGATGAGCACTGCTAAGGTAACAGCTCTGTCTGCACATGGCCATCCTTGCTCCATGCCAGGTGTCTTTGCTCCTGTGCAGTTCCAGAACTGTCACTTGCCCTGTGAGGAGCTGCTTTAGTAGTGCTGAAGCTCTTCTAAAACCCCTTCTTGATGCTTCCAGCATGATAATTTCTTGATTTTCATCTGTAATAGGTATTTTCTAATATTGAATTTGGTCAAAATTCTGTCACGTATGTATTTTATTTTTTACAGTGTGGCTCTGGTGTGTTCTTTATGACTTAAATACCACCCAGGAACCACCTGTAGTTCCTGGGGCTCTTAGTAGAGTCAGAGAGTAAAACCAGAACATTCATAGGCATTCAGAGGACATACCCATTCTGATTTGATGTTTTTGAGAGAATTCTGATTGACTATTAGCCCTGGAAACAGAAAACTTCTCTAAAGGATTTGCTTTTACCCTCAAGGTAATTTGATGTTTTCCAATTTAAAATTATTTACATGAATTTTATGTTTTTGAACAGACTCAACCTATGTGTGCACAACTTCCATCTATATGTGCACCAAAATTTGTCATTAAATATTCTCCTAAATCCAATGTATTATATCCAATATAATTGTGTCTGTATTAGTTAACAGCAAATGGATGATTATTTCTGTAACTTGGTGTGCAAAGAAATTTTTCCAGATCATGCACCAAGGTCTTATGGGGTCCACCTGAATAGACACGTATTTATAATTAGAAGTTATACATTTTTAGGTTTAATATTATTGATTAGTATTTCTTGCATTGGATATGTGTAGAGTGAAAGGACTTAAAATCACTAAAGGAATGTACCTGGGCTTCAGTGCTGAAGATTGGAAAAATGTCCCAAAGTTTACTGTATGTGGGTGTATTTGTACTCTGTAAACTTGTATTCATTTCCTAACCCCTTCCAGGGGTTTGGATGTGTGCTATAGAATAGTAGGAGCAATTTCCAGGCTGTGAATGTCATCACAGAATCTTGAGTGAGAGACCCCCTTATTATACGTGCATGGTGCAAAATTAATTGATAATGTGACAATAATTTTAAAAGCACTCTAAATATAGGACCTATTTCTTAGCCCATTGTTCATGTTTCAGGGAAACAGACATGAACATACGAGCAAAATTCATGGTTTAGGCACAATATCTTGACTTGGGGCTCAGGTGTTGTTGCTTCTATTTTTTTAGTGACTAGTTAACATTAGCAGTCACCCCTATAATGATATGACATATACTGCCTCCAAGTATGGTGCCTGCCTACTCTGGCCATTGAGGAGGGCTGATTTAATCTGTAACATGGGCTAGCTTCTGTGACATCCTTTGACATCCTGTGACTGAAGAAGGAACTCAAATACAGTCCTCCTTTCCCCATTCCAGCAAGAACTGTTTTAGAAATATTTGAAAGAACTTCTTTGGTTGTTCTCATACCTGAATTTAGGTCAAGTTTCTGAGTTACTTTATTTAGAAAATGAATATTTTAAAGCTATTAAGGGAATACTTTCAGTGTGTAGTTGTATTACTGTCAACAAAAGATGTGATTAAATAAATTGAATGTTGAAGATCTTCAGCTTATGGTTAACACCAGGTAATTAAAAGTAAGCGCTGCAGTGGGAGTACATTATATATCAGCTGTACTCTTTACCTCATTAGCTGGGGTTTTGCATGTTTATGGAGCTAACTTGCAATTAAAAATGCCTTTAACGTATGCTTAACAAGGCCTTTTAGGTATTTGGAATGAAGTACTACAGTTTAATTGAAATTGGTATAGCATAAATACATGTCTTTGTAACGTGTCAGATAAGTGTCAGATAAATTTCCGTGCCTAACTTGTCACTTTGTATCTTTTCCTCTGATGCAGTCTTTAATGCTGACTATAAGGCCTGACATTTAGCTTGTATAAAATATGGAGGTTCTCTCTCAACTCCAAGGAATGTTTTGATTTGTTATATAAATAAAACTTGATTGGCAAGATATACTTAAATTCATGCCTTCGCTGTATTTTTGATACGTGTGAGCATTTGTATGTGCCTGCAGATGTGTTAGGATGTTTTTAGCTATGGTATGACCTTCTTCAGTCAGTCTTCTGTTCTGCATTAGAATACCTGGAGTAAAAGACTGAAGGATGTCAATGCATCCTTCAGTGTTGATAATTCACCTTGAAGTTGAATACTGCCGCATCTTTTGTAAACAGTTGCCTGAAGTTTAAAGCCAAATCTTGGGCAAACTGAGTGCAAAGAAAAGCCTTGTTGCTGAACCCTTATCCTGGTGATCTTCTAACTTAGTGCTTTTAGTCAGGGGTTCTGTGAAAGTGGATGAGATATTAAAGTGTAGCATAAAAAAGTGTACCATCAACAAGTGAAGTGTCCTCAGGTTAAGGTTGCCTAAAAAAGATGATTGAAAAATAAAGTAGGGAAGCAAAGGAACTTTTGCAGGACATGGTAGTGAAAGTGCTAGATGCATAAAAAAGGATCAGAGTAGCGTGAGCCTTCACATGCAGTATAATTTACTAACTTTTTATCTTCACCTAGGAGTGTTGTTGTACCAACGAAGAAATCAAGTATTTCCTCTTCTACAGCTGCTATTGGTGCTCCTACAAATGCTGTCAGTGTGGTTTCTTCTTTAGATTCAGCCCAAGCCCCAGATTTGTCAGGAGAATCTCCTGGTAAGTAAGGGTTAAATTAAGCAATCTTAATACAAACACTTTTTCTGTTGCTTCTATTTCCATCCCCATTCACCTAATGTTGCAACAAATGCAACTGTTTGAGCAATATTTGTCTTAATTTCAAGATTTCTTACTGTTTTGATAGATCAGTCATACTGTATTAACTTATGTGTAGTATAAAGATAGTGTGTTCTAAAGACTATTTTTTATTACAACTTAATAATGTAAAGTATAAGCTTATTTATGAATTCTGGGGTGTTTGACCAAGTATATGTGTTAGTGCTAAGTAGAACTGGAAATTATAGGCAAGTGTTTCCAATAGGTTTAGCCTGAGGTCAAATTCAGTGTTGATGCTAGACCAATTGCTTTGGACAGTTTTTTCAGTGGGGACAAAATGGAGTAGGTTGTTTATAAGCAAGTGTTCCTTTGAACCCTTGGTCTCTCCGGTTGTTCTGTGTGAGATAAATGATGTTTAACCTTAAATGATATGTCAAAGCCATGCTTTTCCACTTAGCCATGTCTGAATCACAAGGCTGTGTAGGATCTTTGTGCCCATGAAGTTTGACTTCAAGACTTAGAAGTGATTTGGATCTTAATCAAGGAAATCTCAAGCTGTGCCTGATTATTGGTGTTTTTTTTCAATGTTTGAGTTTCTTGCTTCCTGGTTTTGTGAACGTACATGCAAACTGCAAGAATTGGGGAAAAAAATGTGGTCTGTTACATGTCCTCTCTGCTTGTGTGTCTGGAAGGTATTTGTTCCCATCTTCAACTGCCCATTCCATTTCTTGGGAGAATCAAAAAGGCATTGTTCCCGTCATTTTAAAGGAAAAGAAGAGCTGTTGAAATATAGTAGGTTCTTACTCTTTGTGAAAGGGACAATCCATTGCCACCAAAACTGCAGGAGGTAGCATTATATTAGCGTAGGAGTAATATTTGAAGTAGTGGAATTAGTTGTGTTTTGAAACATCACAATTCTCTGGGGAAGATTGGCTCTGAGCAGCTAATCTGTTTTAAAAATACTGAAATGTCACCTACATTGAAATTGTTTAAAATAATTCCTAATTTGTTAAAGTCTGATTAACCCAGCTTCATTGCAGGCTTAATTAATACTATTTCTGAAGTAGATATTCACTTGCTTTTAATAAAAACAAAACAGATGAACATTGATTTTCAGATTTAGTCATCTTTTAGGAACGTATAGAGGAAAAAAGTAAGTGCTCCTGTGCCTGTAGAATGTATGAGAAATCCAGACAATAAACAATACTAATGCAGTTTGTAACTGTGTGACTTCCATCATGTCTGGGAGTTTTGGCAAAAATTGGACATGTAATCTGAATTGATATACATAAAAGAAACTAATCAGGATTAAAAATAGACATGTTTTGATTGGCAATATAATTAATTAAAAGAAAAAGTAAAGGGATAAATGAAATCATGCCTTAAGCAGATTAAAACATGAGACAGTTCCTTTTTTCCTTTGTAAAATAATGGCATGGAAACAAAAATCTTGCAGAGTTGGAGTGGTTTACATTTAATGTTGCTCATGTAAATTGTACACATTTCAGTTTGAAATCAAATTCTCTATAAGGCCTTAATTTGTTTTTTATTAGAAGATGGAAGTAGTAATAAGCAAGCTCCCTATAAAACAAAAATATAATTAGTACAATTTTCCTCTGCATACAAATCACATATTCTTTCACTTATTTTTAGTTTCATGCAGCAGAGAATCTACATTGTTCTCATTTTTTCCAGCTACCACTCATTATAAGTCTGTTAACTTTTGCAATTAAGAAATAAATCAAACCTTTTTTTAAAAAAAGTCTGAGATTAGGTAGGGGCTTATGTAGTGAATATAAATTTGGAGCTACTTCATGTTTGATATGAAAGCTGTTAAACATTATTCCTATATTAAAAACCACATCTCATTTTTTTTTTAAATGAGTTTTATATACATTTGTTTGATAAATATAAAAAATTGATAACATATAATTATATACTAAATGTAATAATAATATGTATTTAAATTATATAGATAATTTATTTTAATGTATATAATATATAGCATGTAAAATATATGAACACATATTGCTTCATGATGAAGACTTGAGCAGATTTAGTGTAAAACAGGGGTGAAAGTGGTATGCAGACATTGAAATAGGATTAAATACTAGGTGATAGTGTTCTAATAGTAATTTGTAGAAAGACTCAATTTGGGAATAAGTGTTACATAGTATGTGATCATCTTCCACCCGTAGATGTGATGTCAGAATTGCTTGGTCAAGGGAGGATTTCTGTTGAAATATCACTCTGTGTGGTTCCAGATGCCTCCGCTGCCATTTGTGTGTACTCAGAATTCATCAGGCTCCTTCCCAAAAATTTTTCCTGGAGTTTGCATCTTGACTGTAGCACACGGGTTGTGAGCATCTCAGATATTTGATGCTTAGGTGCTCCCATATCACACAGATTGTGACAAATCTTGGCCTACCAAATACAGAGTGTTGATGGATTGGAAAGAACCATCTAAGCTCACTCTGTTCCTCTGATACTTCAAAAGAGAGGAAAAGATGTTTGGGCCTCAGACACTCCGGCGTTTTGCATAAGTTTCTTCGCCTTTACTCATTCAATCTGCAGAATATTTCATAGCACAGAAAGCTTTTCCTGAGCACAAATGTGCCCCTTGTGATCTGAAGTTTCCCATCAGTCTGTTGCTGATGACTGGTATTTGGGTTTTTGGTTTACTGGAATCTTGGAAATGAGTGGAGAAGATAAACCTGGAGGCCCATCTTGAGCTAATCATTCAATGCCTACTACCAAGGGTGGTATTGAACAAAAGAGCATTTCTGCTAGCAGTAATGTAAAGAAGGGTGAATTCACTGGAGTTGTTCCTTCCTTGGGTTGTCTCACAGGCTGAATGTGTGAAGTGACGCAGAGGTTTTACACATGCTGTGTTCAGGAAGGGCTACTGCTAAGACAAGACTAACATTTGGACAGGCAGGACTTGGTAGAGCTGCCTGAGCTATTGTGAACATGCCAGCAGGAAGCCTGTATGTTTTTTTGGTCAATTTTCCTTTTAAATGTTTCCATAACAGTCACTATGTTCTGAAGTGGTGAGAATTTTTTAAAATGTTTTGCAGTTTGCACTCCCACTGTTTTCTTTGATGCTCTGAGTTTCTCTGTTTATGTTCTTGAAGGATTTCACATGTGTTTTATTAATGCCCTTAATTCAGTCTTGAGGCTTTCACTATTTGGTTTCCAAATGGTTGCTCAAATATGATTTTTATGAAGAGGGGATGTAAAAATTCTGAGGGAAGCAGGAATGAATTGTCTCTTGTCCTTACTGACATTCTGAATGTAGAAAAACGCTGGGAAGTTCCACTCACTTTCTGTTGCCTGCCTCCTCCCCTTTCTACTTGAAGTTCTTTGAGTTTCACTTGTTTTGCCTCTGAGCCACACACAGTTAGTTACAGGATATTTTCTTCTCTGGACAAGCTGTTCCCAAATTGTGAAGTTGTAAACAAGGCCATGTCAAAGGGTGAAGTGACAAAGGAAGTGAATGCTTGGAAGAAACACCAGGATAAGCAGTAACAGTGGGTAAAAACAGAGTTGTGACTCCTAAATTCTAGTCCAATACATAGGAAAATGTAAATTTTCTGTGGCAGTTGGCTTGTTTTGCAAAGATAAATGGTATTCATTGATTTTTGTACATAGGTGAAAATGAACTTGAAGTCATGCAATAAAATAAATTAACAGGAGACAAGCTAAAGTAAGAAAAATGATCATGAAGTGAGTTACCATCAGTGCAGAGGTTGTTCAAGCACACTGGATTATAGTAATTATTTCAAAGAGAATTCCAACTTAACAGTGACAGTAGTTGAAAGCTAGTTACCAAAGCAGAATGACACTTTAAAAAACCTCAGATCCTGATGATATGCCAAGGAAATGGCTTGATACTGTGTTAGTATAAAAACTGTTTTAAAGCCGCTTCTCTTAAGAGAAGTTTTCACCGTTGTTTGATAAAAATCTGTTTTGGTTTAGCCTACAGATGTGTTTATGTAACAGATCCCTTATATTAGCTTGTAAAACCTTTCATTGTAGTCTTGCATTGTGCACTTCCAGCCCCAGAATGAGCTCATTATTTTACTAGATACCTCCTCCACCAAGGGCACTGGTGCATTTATGTAGGGAAGGTCTGTTGTACAAAAATAAGAGATATGGTTATTTAATTCAGCTCTGGGGTTTTTTATACTTCATCTCCATCTCCTCACAAAGTAAATTATCATGTACTGCTTGTGCATTGCCAAGTGCACTTTGTAAGTGTATGTGCAAAAGGAGGATCTTGCACAGAGAGTTTTTTAACAATATTTTATTGCTTGAGACACTGTTTGTTTAGACCCTTGGGGACCTTGAATAAACAATAAGGTTTCACTGTAAGGGTGCTAGACAGATGATCTATTTGCATTTTCTTTTATGTTCTTGCAAATGTCTGTAAAACTGTCAGTTTGAAGGAGCCAGTTTATCAGTGAAAGGATAAGGAAGAGATAAGTCAGTTTAGTTCCACATGTTTGAAGTAGCTACTGAACTTACCCACATGTGTGTTGTGGATGAAAATATGCAACTGAAGTATTTTCATTTTTTTACTAAAAGCAGAAAAAAAGTGTAATAAAAAGCTACCCCTGAGTTAAATAAAGTAAAAAATGTACCTTCACAAAACAAAACCTGCGTGCAAAAATCACTGTGCCTAATCCTATTGAAAGAACCCTGAAATTCTCTGCTGGGATAAATCTGAGATTCACCCCTTTTTAGTGAAAAAATATCTGAGTTTGGAATGTGGTTTTAGGTGTTGATAAGCATGAAGAAATTCAGACCATAAATATCCTTATGTAATCTTCAAAAAGAATATCAGTTTATATAGATGCCTTCCTTATGCTTTGTTAAATTCAAATTATCAGTGCTTTTTCTGTTATGTGTATTTTAAAAAGTTGATATTTACTTAAAATTTCACAGTGTTTTACATTTATACCTAATCTGTTTTGTGCAGGTTTTTTATATATCTTAAAGAAAAAATAATCATGTCCTGTGCTGTCAGTGATTTCCTTTACCTCTCACTCAAAGTATTTTTACCAGTTTTGTTGACAAAATGGAAAACTAAAAAAGCCCCAACCCATCCCAACAAAATAAAACAAACAACAATAAAGCCAAGTTACCCTAGGCTGAGAGTACGTTTCTTTACTAGCCTCGTGATGGCTGTTAAGCCCTCTCATTATCCTTGCAGATGTTTCCTTTGATTTTATTTTTTCCCTAATTTTTTTCCTTCAGTTGTTTTGCTGCCGGCCCAAATACTCTGCAGAATTATTTTTGTCTTGTTTAATTTAAAAAATCATGCTGTTATGCTTCACTGTTAAGTCTTATTTTCTCCTGATAATCTTTGCTTTAATAGGGTAGGATTTTGGTTGTATATAGTATTGACTATATAACCACACCCAGTGAGTAGTGGATTACTGGTGTCAGATTTTAGATGTGGTAGAACACATGTGAGCATTTCTGTATCAAGACATACTGCTTCCACAACCTGTGTGTTGAGGACTTTCTTATTTAGAAGGCTTTGTGTACCATTTCAGTTTGGTACTGTGTTGGACTACCCAGATCAGTGTGCTGATTTCCATTTATGGGTAGTGTGTGCCTATAAATCACCTTTTGGACACGTGGACTTTGGAATATTTTCAAGTTACAGGGACTTGTTAAATGAGAATAGGGATGTTGGGGAGAAAGCTGGGTATTCTAGTCAAATTATTTAAATAGAAAAATTCTCATGACAAATGACATAGTTTTGAAGTCTTAATTAAAAGGGAAAGAAACTTGGCAGCTACAAAATTATCTGACAAACCATTGAATCATGTGGCTTTGTTGCCTTATGTAGGCTTTGTTTTTCTGTGCAGGAGGCTGTGTTCTAATTTTCAGCACATCATTTGACAGCTTTTCTGTTGGGAGTAGCCAAAATACTTTTTGGTCGTTTGACTGTGGAAAACTAGCTGTTAAAAAAATGGAATTGCATCCACGAAAATACTGAGAACATTTACAAAATCTTGCCATCACCTTGAGACTTTCAGGAATATATATTTGGTTGGTCTTTATTAGAGAAATTATTTAGGATACAGTGCCCAGAAGATTCACATTTCATTTTGCTTTCAGCTAACACTTTGTTCACCACTTTCTTATCCTTCATTCTGTATGGCCCACTCACTTTCATTCTGATTCTATCATACCTATACAGCAGTCAGCATAAGAGCTTCAGGTTGAATTTATGAAGAACAAAAATGAATCACATTCACAAAGATATCTCCTATCTCTGAAGAAAGCGAAAGAAATGAGAGCAAAACTTCTCCCGTTTGTGATATTCTAATTTATTTTATTAGTTCCTGTGCTGCCTTTAAACAAGACTGGAGAAAACTACCTTCTCTGGATAGAAAAACAAAAAACCCTCACCCACCAGAATCCTTGATGTTTTTTGTAGGAAGCTCTGTGTTTCCAGAGTTTTGGAGCAGAAGTTTGAAATTTGATGGGAGAAATAAATTCACTATCTCAGGGATCTATGTTAGCCATCTCTTTCTAATTCTGTTTCACTTGATTCAAGTTGAAAATCTTTGAAAAGTTTCAGTTGACATTTTGGTAGATAGTTTCAAGATCTCAGCAGCTAATTTCCAGACAGGTTGCATTGAACTGAAGTAACAAACTCCATTGTAGGTGGGACCATCAGGAATTTTTCTATAGTTACAGTTCTAAGAAGGGTAACTCCTTTGCTAAGATAGGTGTGAGAACTAAAATGATTGAACTCTCTTTTTTCAGGCTTCTTTTCCTTTTTTTTTTCCTCCACTCCTTTCCAGCAGCATAAAAGTCTGTAACTGGCAAGGTGAGAGAAAAGAGAATAGGACAGGGTCTCGGGGTGGAAAGAGATAGGATTGCAGATGGACTGGGAGCAGTCATGCTCCTGGGAAATGCACAGAAACCTGTCTGCTAAGATTCATTCCTCTCTATAGCTTGGAATGCAGTGTAAGATTTGTGAGTCACCATTCCTATCCTGGCAGAAAATATCTGTGAAGTCTCTGGCTGTCTTGCTTGCCCCCTGTTCATCATTGCTAATACCAATCCATACTGCAGTATGGGGAGGTTGTATTTCTCTATATACTGAGCAGCAGAATTTAATATTTACAGATTCCTCCTGTGCTGATGAGAGCCATGTAGTGTCAATTTGACATAACACAACTGCTTTTTTTCTGTAAGTGTAGGATACATAAATGACCCAGTCTTCCCTATCAGCCTTTGAATAATTGATGTGGCAAAGTTAATAACTCATAAATGAGGTTATACCACTGCCATCATGCTAATGACGCCGGCAGTGCAATGGAAAATTTTATCATAGCTGCCTCTGTCAGAGTCTCAGTTTTGCAAAAATTTAAACTTGGCTGTTGAAAATACCCACTCATTGTTTTCTGCATGATTCTGACTCAAATATATATTTCAATTTCAGACAAAAATACTAAGGGTTTTCTGTGCAAGTTACTTGAAATTAGGTGAACATTTCCACTAACCAAAATAGGTGGTTTTAAAACATTACCATTTGGCTGTATATTATTATATATTAGTATTATTATATATATTAGCATATTATAGACATAGTAAAGGTGTAAGACATTGTTTGTATTCATTTCTAGGGTTGTAAGTGTTACTAAAATTGTTCAGGGAGGATCCTGGCTTATAAAACCAGAAGGAATCACTGCAGCCTAATTTGACTTCCTTCACAAAACAAACTACAATGCTTCCTTGAATTAATTTCTGTACATGCTAAAGCAACATTTAAAAAACTTGCCATGGCATACCTGGTAAATATGAATGCCAGTAAATAGGACTCCTATGGAAAAAAATATTTGAGGTACAAAGTGGTGAACAGAGTTCACCTAGTCCTCACACAACATGTAAAAACCATGGTTTCTGAGAACTCAAAGCTTTAGTTTCTGGTCTGCTTTTCTAATCCTTGGAATGTTTTCTTATATAATTTGTTTATTATTACTTTCTCTTGTAGGAAGAGGATCATCTAATTCAAAATTGCCATCTGTTCCTGCAGTTTCTTCAGTGCCTGAGGATTCTGCCTCCAATATGAGGTAACTTCTCCAGTTGATCTGAACAGCTGTGTTGCAGCTCATGTTATTGATATTGCAATTGGTATTCTGATACCACATAACTTAAGAATGTCCTTTTGCTGATTTTCAATAACTAATGAATGTTTGGGTAAATACTGAGTGTTGGATTAATTCCTTCTTATACATGTATATCACTTAAACATTGTCAAAATCTGTATTTCTTTTTACAAAATTCCAGTAACTTCCTTCTTTTATTGCTAATCACAAGTATCTCTTTACTAGTATTACAGACAGGCTTGAGCATGCTTTGGAAAAAGCTGCCCCACTGCTGAGAGAGATTTTTGTGGATTTTGCTCCCTTTCTTTCTCGGACTCTTTTGGGTAGCCATGGGCAGGAGTTGCTGATAGAAGGTACAAGTAAGTTTCCATTTAAAAAAGGGGGGTTTTGTGTTCTTTGTTGCCTTGGAGACTAAAAATTTCATGATTTAGGAACTTTCTTCTTGCCTTCCCAAACAGTGCTGTCCACTGGATTTCACTGCCTCTTGTTTCTTCTGTCTTTAACCTTCTGAGGTCATTGTCACTGACTCCTCATCTTTGCCATCTCTGCTACCTCTTTGTGTCCATCTTCCTTTGTTTTCCGACTCTCCTGGCCATTTGTCCCATAGAAGCTGTTGTACACAAAAAATGTGTTTTGTAAGCTTTAAGAGAAATTTTGGTGTCAGGGTCAACTCTTTGATACACAGTAAAGTGTATAGTGTAGCGAGTTGGGTACAAGACCTGTCACTTTTACGAGGATGTTGGAACTGAAGTGTTCTTGGGAACTATGTCAGTGGAGTGTGTTCTGCTGCCTCTCTCACACACGAGTCTGCTCCTGGCTTTTTGGTTTCTTATTGGAAGGGAGTCATGCAGGTAAGAGGAATCCTTGTCAGTATGGAGGAGGATTCTCTGGCACATCTGAGAAGATGGGGATTCCTGTGCACAGCAGTGATCATAGCTCTTCCTGGTGGAAGATTGGCATGAAATGGTCGAGATTGATATGATGATGTTTTCTTTCTACTGGTGGGTTTCTCTCTGCTTAAAAATGATGCTCAGTTCTGCAATGCAGCCATTAATGTCCTCAGTTAAAAAAATTGTGTTTATTGGAAGACTGAATTTAGCAGTGCAACACCAGTTTTTCAATTTTCTCAAAATTTGACTGTGTCATATTGCTTTGTCCACTGCTTTTCAGAGTGACATTTTCAGATTTTGTCCTGTTGAAGATGTGACAAGATGAGCTTGCTGCAGCTTCCCGTGATAAGTGCACTCATGATAGAATTCCTTGGTTGCTTAACTTGAACTGTTTGCACTAACAAATCTAGTTTCTTCTTAGGGAATTAAAGTTCTTTTAAGAATATTTTTGAAACTACTTGTTTCTTGGATTAGGACAGTCATCCTGTTTGAAGAGCTGAATATGAGCATTGTCAGAAACACAGTTAGAGTGTCAAATGCTGCTAAGTGTTTCACTGAGGACTGCTGATATCAAAATTGAGACTTCATTAAATTTCACAAATTAAAGTTGCTTAGTTTAGGAGTTTAGCTTGCTTACCTTTTGAAGTAAGAAGAAATGGAAGGAAAAAATGTATGAATTGCTTTCTTTGAGACTCAAAAAGATTAGATTCTACTTTTGTTTATGCATTTGGGCATCATTTTAGCTGAGAAACATTTTAATGGAAGCTGCCTTGTGAACAAATTTATTTCATTCATTTCATAAGAAAAACCAGAAAAGCAGTTTTTCTCAAAGCTTTATTTGTGAAGATAAAAGAGACTCTGGTTCAAAGTGTTTTGACTGTAGTATAGTTATATAGATGGATAGATGAGTATTGCATAGATTGGATGAGCAAAGAAAAAGCAGGATAATCACTGGGAGTGTATGAACTGTCTGGACAAAAATGAACACATGAAACCAATTTTTGGTTCTAAACCCCAGTTATAGACAAACCCCAACCAAAATGCGAATACACATAATAATACTCAAATTAGTTTGTAAAAAACTGAAAATATATAATAGGTTACTGCTTGCACTTCTGCTTAGGTTTAGTGTGGGGTTAAGGGTCAAAGTACTAATAAGAGTGTTTGGGATGTCTGCTGCCATGAAACAAAATGGAAACTTGATTGATAGCTGGGGGCTGAAAGGAGAACGCGTCATGGAGAAAGCAGAGGTCATAAAGCCATTTCCCTTCTCTGCATATATAATGACCCAATCCTTCGAGAAATAGCAAAATGTAGATACAGTGGATTAATATAACATATGTTAACCACACTTCTGATCATTTTGACATACAAACATTTATGAAACTGAGTAATGGGGGTAAGAATTACTATTAGCTGCTTCTTTTAGATGGAAGGCATGGAATTTATGATTTCCTTCTCACATACGTACTTGTATTTTGTGCAGATAGAGAACAAAATTGAACTGGAAGTGGCATAAAAATTTCAGTTTTCTTTTGTTTGTCAAAATGCCTCAAATCTATTGCACTTCAAAACAGTTTGTGTTAATAGCTGGTGCCATAAGAGCATGCATTTATGTATCCTTTTTTTTTCCTTTTGTAGGTCTTGTGTGCATGAAATCAAGCAGTTCAGTTGTGGAGCTGGTGATGCTCCTTTGCTCTCAGGTGAGGTTTAAGTAATGTCTGAAATTGATCTGTCTGAACACAATGGAAATTACAGATAAAATTTTACTCTAAATTTTGCTTTTAATTTAGTTTCATGTGTAATAGGTTAAAAGATAATGTACAAGACCTTTTGATTAAAAAAAATTGTAATTGTGTCTACTCAAGTGGGTTTTTGTTTCCTTGCTATTGATCATTTACATAACCTTGAAGATGGTGTGCCTACGAAATTCTGTGCTGTCATTTTTGTAAGATAAGATAGGATCAATATAATATTAAAGTTAAAGAAACTGATTGATTCCTGCATCTTGACATGCTGAATCCTCTGGGATAAATAGAATTTTTCCTTTTGTGTAGAGGTTATGAAATGAGTGATAAATACTTTTAAAACCCTGTCATTCCTAATTGATTTGACAAGTACTAAGGATTTGAGAAAAATTTAAGAAACCAACCCTGGTTGTCATCAGCTTGGGACATTCCACATTCTTAAAGGCAAAGTGATTTTAGATATGTAAGAACTTGAGAACTGCCTGTTCCTGTGGTTCAAAAAAGAGACAGAGCCTAAGGAACTTTCTTAAAATTATGTATGCTTTATTAATTGGATTTTTGGGGGGTTTCTTGCCTTTTTTTTTTTTTTTTTGGTAATTAAATGGAAGACTGTTTTTATTGAGCCTTTGTTTTTATTGAGCCTTTCTTTTGGTGCCTTAAAATTATACCTTTCTGGTAGTAAATTCCCCTACTTAAAACTTTAAAATAGCCTTTTTTAATGGGAATGGTATTGGTCTAGAGGTCAAGGGTTCTGACCCATTTCAGAACCTTTGACCTTCATTTACAACCCCTATGGTTTGCTTGCCTGACGAATAAGGATAATGCAAAATTAATGTTTCTTCACATCGATTTATTCGTTTTAGTGCCTATATTGCCAAATTTATTTAGAGTGTGCTGATAGACATTTCATGAATACAAATGAAAGAATCATAGAAGGTGTGAAAAATCGATAGTCTACGTTGTCAATAAAGTGCAATAAGAACAATTACTTCTGGAGATTACACCTAATAGATTTTACAATGAACTAGTGAAGAGTAGTTATGTTTTCCAGTGAGGTTATTATTAATGAATGTAACCAGAACTTTGCTCATCTAGTTTTGCATCTTCCTCAGGAAATATGCTATCGTTTTACCCTGAAAGGAATTTAATATTCCTTATGGAACTTTTGGAATTTAGACATTATTTTACATATGGCAGTACTGGAAGTGAACATTGTTCACAAGTTCTAGAATATGAACTTGCAGCTGACTTAAATTATAAAAGAATCTTTGCTACTGAGAAATCGATATAACAAATTTTACTGTTCATTCAGGAATATGTTAAAGTAAAAACTAATCCAAGTATTAAATATGTGTCTTACAACTGGTATTGCCATTTAGAAAAATTAGTTTTTGGTATCCAGGCTGCTTGTATCAATAATTAGTGCTTGACCTTTCCCCTTTTTTGGGTAAGGTAATCTAATCTTTCTTAAAATCATGTTGTGCTCTGTACTGTACGTCACTTGTTTGGTTTTGGGAAGTGGAAAGGATAAGGAATAAATGATGTGCTCTAATGCACCTATTTGTCATATGTGTCACAATGCCACTTAATGCTAATCTAATCAAATTGAAGCTACTGTGATTGCTTAGCAGTGCAAGTTGCACAGGCTGAGGTGGTTCTTTGTGGAGTAGTAGAAATAAACCAATAAAGTCACAAAGACCTCAAAGTCTTTTTAAAGTTACATAGCAGCTGTAATTTTTGGCAGAATATGAAAAATGATGTGAGAAATGAATCTAAAATTAGCTCCAGATGTATACAGATTGTTCTGGGGTGATAATTACATTTTTCACTTTGAATTTTCCTAATTCAAAGAGGTCAGCATGGCAATCACAGAAGTGATTTATTTTGTTAAGAAGTGAACTGTCTTTTGCTACATGAAAGGTTGAGAGATATGAAATTGAATTTCAAGCCGACATTTTACAGATACTGGGAGGAGATGGGGTTGAGCTTGATTGATTTTTTCCTTTTTTTCCCCCTTCTTTTTATTTTCTTTTTTTCCCCTGCAAGATAGGGTGGCAAATGAAGTTATATCCTTTTGCTAAAATTTTAATTAATTTTTAAGAGGAGATGGAGAGGATGCAGTGCCAAAGATCAAAAGATCAGGTCAAAAACCAGTTTTTAATCACATAAATAATGTGGCATAGTTATGAAGTAAGTATCTGCAAATTTGATTTAAAACTTCACAAATTTGTCAGCCATCGTTTTATGAAATTGAAAGATTGCTCTGATTAATCTTTGGTGCTTTTTATGATAACCTCTTCTCAAAATTCATTTTAAACATTGTAGATATGATGTAAATACTTGGATTGTTTTTCTGAAGCACCTGACATTTTTCTGATGTTCATTTAGATCTGTGGCCGAATTATATTTCTCTTCCGCAGAAGTGGAAAATGGAATAATATCCTACCATTTTTTCATAAAATTGTGAAAATACAGCTCTTTAATGGGTGAAGTAATTTTTTAAAAAATTCAAGAGGTACAATTCTCTGAAACTATTTGTGACACCTGGTTAATTTCTTTCCTCATTTAAAACTCATATATTTAGGCATATGGAAAAAGACCCTTATTTAATGTTTTTGTGTTTGCATGTTGATATATTGCTTTCTGTTTAACACAAGGTAAAAAGAGAAACAGGTGGTTTGAGACACAGACAAAAGGCTTTTTCTAAGACAAAAACAGTTGTGTTTTTTGATAGACACGCTACATTTTGAGACGTGTCTGTGTGTGTGTACTTACATTTCTATAAATCTATCAAAACATAAAGAATCCTTCATTTAATATTACTGCAAAGTGGTCCTGCTTATTTGACATTAATATCATTTTTGAAGGAATTGACGTTGCATTCAAGGCCACTTTATAAAAGCGTAGTGTTGCTCATCCTAATTCAGTCTGACACACATTCCAATAACACTACCTCCCTTCTAGGGTTTAAAACTAAATTTATGGCTGAGCATTGTGAAGTGCATCATTTAAAAATGGTTTCAACCCAAAACATCTAATAAATAAATAATGTGTATGGCTACTCAGTAGCAGACTTTCCAGACTAGAAATCATTCCATCGGATACTCAACAGTCCACTATCGGAGAGGGCTGTCAGATAAATCTTATAGTAGCTGCATTCATGTCCTGTAAATCACATGTTATTGTCTGAGCCTTCTGCCAGGTCATCTATTCTTTTCCCATTTATCAGAAATGCATACAGTACAGTGAACCTGGAAGCACCGTCTCGTCTGGTCTGGCATCCTGTCGGGGTAATTAAACCAGCCCAAAGAGAGAAGTTCTCTTTCTGTTCTCCCATCTTAAATGAGTGACATTAGGATGTTGGAGGTGCTCACACGCAGTTGTGAGTCAAGACTTCTTTCGGGGAAACTGATGTCACCCCTGAAGAAACCATTTTCATACAGAAGGGCGCTCTCTCTGTGCCTAAAACTCAAAGCAGCATGGATGAATTGAGTGCATGTCCGTAAAGCATAAATGCTACTGTGCTTCCTTTCCTTTGTCAGATATTTTTTTGAAATACATGAGTGTAGACTGTGGTCTTCCCTCCTCTCTCATGAAGGGATTAAAAATATTTATCTCTTGCTCACATGCATGAAGCATTTGTCTGATTATTGTAGCTCCAAGTTAAAAAGGTACCAAATAGGCGAGATAGGTTCTGTAATTTTCCTTGATGCCTTTGGATTTACAGAATTTCTGGCACTTGAGAGATGCTACTTTCTGTAGTCAATTGACTGAATCATCAGTGGAGTTTGTGTTAGAGAACTGATTAGGTGGCTCTTCTCAGCTTCATCTTCTACTTAAGAGCATTTTTCTACTGAATCTAAATGTTCTAGACTGCAAAATAAACTTACACTGTCTGATTCAACACTGTTCAGCTCTTGGATTATTTCCTAAAATTGATGGAATGGCACCCAACCTATTTAAGAGTTACAACTGAAAATGAATACTGCAACAACTTGTATGATCCCTCAACCACCACTGCCCACACATGCACCCCATGTGCTTGTTCAAGGTATTCTGATTCTTGGTTCCTTTTTCCTCTATCCCGTGTTTTTTCAAAAGGACTAAAGGCACATTCTTGGTAGCTGATAATGTATGTAAAACCAATACCAACATTTCAGTCCATTTAATTGCTAAATATTTTATCTTCTGAAAATAATAATGATATACTGCAATATAACTGCATAACCATAACTATTAGATGTATAGTGGACCTTGATAAAGTATTGCTTCCATGGGGAGATGGAAGAGGGAAGCATAAACCCTAATATGCCAGTTATTTTTCGTGTGCAGAGATAGCATTTCCTCATAATGCCCAGTGAAATATAATCGTGGTTGAACATGTCATGTGCAGCTCTGACAGTTTTTGGAGGTTTGCATGTGCATTTAAAAAAATACGGCAGAGGCTGATTAGTAGTATTAAGACAGAAAAAAATTACACTGTAAAAGTTGGTCTTACTGCTCTTATAGGCAAAGTCTTCAGCTTGCTTTCATTTTTCTTTTTCTTTTTTCATGTCTAACTTACTTGTCACTGGTTAAGAGGTGACATTTTTGCCACAGGTATTTCTTTAGCATGCTACTTCATATTCTACCAAATCCCTTTGCTGGTAGATTCTGGTGCTCATAAAGAAGTCAGCGTGCATCCCTTGCACGAGCAGCATCTTGGTAGTTTCATCTCTCTTACTGTGATAAGGAATGTTAATTGAGCAATACCAACATGTTCCATGTACCCGTACATACAAACAGTATGATTCCATGATTTTCCCTAAGGAAGAGCAATAGAAGTTGGATTTTTTCAGCAGAATTTTTCCACAGCCTCCTTCCTCTTCCACCCCATTGCTTAAGTGTTTGTGGAATGCAGTGGGATCTTCAGGCTTTTATGAGTATCCTCTGCTCTGAAAAATAATTTTGCATCAGTGATCCAAGTTCATTACCTCAGGAGTGGATTTCTGCAGTGTGTTCTAAAATGTGGCAAGCCTTTGAATTGCTTGGAGATTTTAGTGGATGTAGAAGATGGCAGGTTTTCAGTGTTGGTTTAGAGAACACATTATGCTGATGCTGTTGATCTGCGCTGGTTCCTAATTTACTTTTAAGTGCAATTTGATGTGATGGATAACTGCAGTGATTGCTATGAAGTTTTAATTGAATTGACTATGGGTTATCTAAAGACCAATGTCACTGTGATACCATGGCAGCTGAACTCAGCAGATTCATGGAATCTCTTTAGCAATATCCTGGTTGAGATATGAAGAGAATAAATGCTGTTGGAATACTTTTTATGTGCCTCAAATATTAGATGATCATGTTTTAATCACAATAATTTTCTTCCATCTAATCACTTTGTTATAACAGCTGAAAATAAGTTTTAAAAGAGTTTGCTAATCCTTTAGCTATGTGGTCAAAATATATATATATATGTGTGCTTTGGCATAAAGGGTAGATTTTGTAAGCTGTCAGGTGATTTTTTTATCAACTGTAATACATGCTCTAGTTTCCTTTTAAAAGCCATTTAGAAGATACCAGGAGTGGAAAGGTTTTCTTTTTATACAGTGCGAACTTCTGCCAATAGGATCTTAGTCTGTATCGAAGATTAATGCAGCTGTACTTGAGTTAAAAAGCTTCAGTGATAGATTGCTTTTATGATAAAATGATAAGAAACACATAGCTTTATCAGGCAAACGAAAATGATTTAGATCTTAACACACAAAAATTGAAAAAAGAACTTACCAGTGTCTAAATTAAGAAGTTTAGGGGAAGATTTTGCATGAATCATGCCCATAGGTGTTTGCCTTGTGCCTTATATTACTAACTTTCCATGAAATGTTGTGCCAGAAACTTTATAATGCACTTTTGTCTTCTTTTTAAAAATATTTTAAATTTTTTGAAAAATTTTATTGTTTGTGCTCATTTGAAGTATTTGAAGATTGGAAGAATATTTACTAGCCTAGCTTTTTGTAGAGATGAGGTAGCTGTGGAAGGGAGAATATCCAAGATCATCTTACTCTACTGTGGACTATCTTTATTCTTAAGCTGCTCGGATGTGCTTCACACCAAGTGGATCCAGGCACATTAATGAAATTGTAAATCCTAGCATTTGAAAACATAGGATTGCCAAGCATGTTAATGATTGTTATGCAAACAGCAGTAGGGATGTTTCTAGTGTAATTTAGTAACAAATACTACATGATCTTTGTAACTGGAAAACAACATGGAAGATATTCGTCCTAACCTTTTTTAGGATGCAGCTGGATGGAAAGTAATTGGGAAATGTCTGTTGAGCTTTATGTATAGTGTTATTTCTGATATTTTCAGTGAAAAGACTTTACATTATAAACTGTTTTCTCCTCAAAAAATTTTTTTCCCCTGCAACGTATGTTTTAATCTACAGAAGATGGGAAGCCAGGGAGAGGAGAAGGTAGATCTCACAGTATCCAGGGGCCATGCTATCAAAGTATTCTCCTGGAGCAGAAGAGATTTAAGTTCAATTAATGTTTTGGGTAACAATTATTATCACCAGGTAAAATCATGTGTCTGAAAAGTTTCAACAAATCATCACAAAGTAGCTAATAGTCCAGGAGCTTAAGGGCATTCAGCAGTCGTGTAGAAGAGTCCAGTTTTGAAACAAATTAGGCTCTCTCAATTTGTAAAAGCAACATTGTGATTCATCTGTTTGTCCTCAATAGCCATTTCCTTTTATTTGTTGTGATGCAGGATTTCTGCATTCTCCTGCATTGCAAGACACTTGATATACACACAGTGAGCTGTTTGGCTAGTGGTCAGTAGGATTAACTTGGGAGAATGTGAATGAAAATCCTGGAAGGTGTGGGTGGGCACTGGCTGTGGAATCCAGACTCCTTAAATGTGGTCCTTTGGTGCTTGGATTTCAGATTCTGTCGTGTCAGTAAGTCTCCCTCTAACAAAACAGAAGGTTACGTTTCCAAATCTGTTCTCTAAAACACCTGGGTTCTCCCTTACACTGATATATCTGGGGGTTTATGCATAGTGTAACTTCTTTCCTTCCTGAGTGTGAGGTTTTCTTCCATCTCTGAAATCTGAGGATTTCAGTTTGGGTGCTGAAAACGTCTGTTGACAACTTTCATGCTTGGTATTTGTCGCTGAGTGGAGTACTTGGGATAATTACAAATGGATTACATGTGCTATGGATATTTGCTACTTGCTTCATTGAACTGTCTTATACATTTGAAGTGTCTGAAACTGAAGATCAGATTGGTAGATAACTGTCTGAAGTGCAAATCTGGTAAGATTGAAATAAATGGAAACAGCTGGGAAAACCTTTCCTTTGAACTGGAGAATGTTGAAATTACATTTAAATTAGCTGCATGTATTTTTTTGTTCTTTGACTTAAGCAATATGTAGGTTTTGTCTCTCCAGAACTAGATTATTGTAATATTTTCTGTGTGAAACCCCATGATAATGCAAAGCCAGTCTGTAAGAACTTCATCCCCACTCTGATTTCCTGTTGCTTTCTAAATTGTTTGAGAGTTTAATTGCCTGTTGAGTTCCATGGAATTGCTTGGAGAGCACCCTAGTATGTTTAAGGAGGAGTTTCTTTCAAACTCCTATTCTTAAAATTGCTAAGGTTCAGACTTTACTGCACTTCAGATCTGTTTTTTCTCTTAGGTGTAACTGCTGGCTTCAGGAATATTGTGCTTTTAGTATGGCTTATAGATAGGTTATTTAAAATGTCTGTGTCCAACAGTGGCTAAATTTTAAAAACATTATTGTGATAGACTCGTGCAAGAAACAATATGCTGTGAATGAATAGATGTATACTGACAGTTTGCTTAGTAATAGAAATCAAAGAAGTTTTTAACTTTTGTTTTTGCCTTAAGCATGAAAATAGATTGGATGTATTGAGAATTTTTTGCCAATACTGCACGAATAATAAGTGACCTATTCTTTACTTAGTGATGCAAGAAGAACTTGGTAGTTGTAGCCTGACAGGTGGTGGTCTCAGTGGTAAAAATATGTTTGCCCTATATCTCTATATCTTTCCATTATGCTTGGTCTAGGAGGATATTTTAAGGGTTTACTCATTCTCCAGTTTGGAGATGAAATGTACAATGTGAGGTTTTAAGATGAGCAAAAACTAGTGTATTTTGGTTTATGCTATGCATCTGCTTTCTGGGAAGGAATTTTGAGCTTTGTGGTTTTGAAGTATGAAAGAAAGTCAAGATGGGTTCTATATATTAGACTAAGAAAGTGTGTAGAGAGGTACAGGTGTAGTAAAGCTGTGACATTTTTGTTTGGAGTGATAAGAAGCATTGTTTCTTGGAATTCTGGTTGAAGGATTCAATATGTCTTGCAGGCTTTTGGTAGGGAAATGGATAAAAGATAGGGTTACAAACCACAAAACTATTCTTTGAAATAGTTTGCCGCACTAGAGTGTAGAGAGATGAACTTCCCGAAGTTGTTCTTACTAAAACAGAATTCTGTGGCAAAAGTGAGGATTTTTCCTCCCTGATTTTCTTTTTTTAAAGTACAATCTTTAGTGATTCTATAGACTTCCCATATATTATAAGCTCATATAAAGAAAAATTCTCACAAGTTAAAAATTATTTGCATTTACTGAGAAATTCAGGACATGGTGTTGGTGTGAGTTAAATGGAAAACACACCCTCTCCAGCTAGAAATATTAGCCCTTAAAGATGTGTTCCTGAGAGTTTGATTGATTAATGTATACATTTTTATGTCTAGGGAGGAGAGTGGATTGTCTAATGTGAATCTTGGGAGTGGGATAGGGGAACAGGACAGCTTAATTTCCATTAATGTACAGTGCTGCAGATGTTCAAAACTGAGGGAACATAATTTAGCTGCAGAAGCAAGACTTTTCTGAAGAAAAAAGGCATCCTGTTGCTTCACCAGCGCACTAGGACTTAAAAAAACACCACCATTTAAGGTGAGTTTTGTGCAGCAAGAGCACACCCTGTGGCTTGGCAGTCTAGTCAGAAGGATGATACCATGCTGACTTTATAACTAGATCTTTGAACAGTATTCTCAGGGGTGGTAAATGCAAAACAAAGTAATATCAACTGGCACTTAATTCTGTGAGCTCCCTGCTGGTGGGGCTATGCACTGAAATGGAACTCTTCCTGACAGGAAGTCAGCCGCGAAGTGTGGAGACCTCTGAAAATAAAGTGTGCTTTAATTTGACACCCTGCTGTTTTACAGCCAGTCTGTTTAATTTGAGACTATGGAAAGAGGGTTAGTGCAGGGGAGGGGTAGGAGATTATGGAAAGTTCAGTGAGCAGCAATGTTTCTTGCTGATATAATACAAATTACAAATATGGGAACTTTTTTGTTTGTGTTAATAAACCAAATAATGTGTCTCTGTTTCCAAGCAGAACTGCTTGGGAAACTCAGGATTTGGGAAGCTGTGCTATTTACTGGAAGTTCTGCTCAGAGAAACTATGTGGAGTGGTGCTGTTCAGTTGTCAGACTTGCACTCTTACTTATATGCATCTCTGCTTTTTGCCTATTTGTGGAACTGGGAAAACATTTGTCTGATTAAGGGTCATTGGCAATGCAATAATTTTTCCATGAGTATTTTGTGGTAACTTAAGTGATAAAAACTCATAATTCAGATTATGCAGCAATCATGATATTGAGGTCTATCAGGTATTAGATCCTATTCAGAGTCAATTTTGATTCAGAAGAAACAGCTGGATTTTCTAGTGCTCTTTGAATAGTTCTTCAGACATTTATTTCTATTTCTACCTGAAACCAAGATGGATATATTATTCTTTTGGTAAATCTGCTTGGTGAGTGCAGGTAAGGATTTGCAGTGAAAGGAGCAAAAAATTATTATTTATCATGTTTATTGTGGTGACAGATGATAATAGAGACCTTTGTTGCAACATGTTTTATATATATTATATTTTAGTGTAAAGAAAGACGATAGATCTAGGATGAGGAAGGGAACAGAGTATGCAAGTGGAGAGTAATGGGAGAGATAGTTTTTCTGCCTTTTTAAAAAAAAATTATTTAGCCTCATTTTCTCTAAATCATTTAAGAAAAGATCTGCATTAGGATAGCATTGTCTTAGGGAATATCAAGGGACAAGTTTGGACAACCTGTGTTATGAGTGAAGAGGTGGGATTGGTTTAGATACTTGAATTTTCATTCCCTCAAAGATAAAATGATAGCAAGAATCATGTTCATAATGTGCATACATTCATTATGAGACTTAAATAGAAGCCAAGCTACATTTGGGGAAAAGGGTGATACCAGAATCATGGAATCATAGAAGGTTTGGGTTGGAAGGATCCTTAAAGATCTTTATTTCCAACCCCCCCGGTGTGTAAAGGGGCTTATGGTTCCAAAACCAGTGTCATGTTTCTTTATTAGTTAAATTTATTTATTTGAAGCTAAGGACATTGAGCAGGAAGATTGCTGCTATTTCATGGTGATGATGAATGCTGCTATCAGTGGGACTAGTCCAGCACTACTGGTGCTGCTGTACAGCACTGAGTTTGCTGTGATTTTCTCGTTTTTGTAATTTGTAGTCTACCTTGAAAGGCATTTTCCTTCCTGTTCAGTGGCTCTACAAAATCTCAAATTACAATCACAGTTAAACAAAAAAGTACTGAAATCAAGGGTCAGTTGCGTTATGCTCCTGCTATTCCTCAATTTGTTTGCCTTTGTTCATGAAAATGACGCTGGCACTGCAACTTAATTATTTGGATCTTTTCCTTTTGTTCATCTTATGTTGTTGCTATTCCTCACGTCTGTTTTTCTGACTCATCTCCTTTGACTTAAGAGTTTTGTGCTTCCCATTGCTGCCTATTTACAGAACTGCTTGGTACTTGGATTTCTCAATTAAGTTTTAAGATTCCTGTTCATATTCTTTCTGAAACTCGTAGTCTTTCATCTTGGCATTGAAAATAGCCGATGGTTAAAGAACCTGGAGAGGAAACTGCAGTGGAGAAGGTTTGCTGCTAGATGAACTCAAACCTGACCCCTAATTTTGTTTCATGGGGTGTCATGGCAACAGCCTGCTAGTGGGAGAGAAAAAGGGAAAAGCTGCCTGGGGAAATTGCTTCCTCCATCAGAAACTGGGGACCTGAAAACCACTCATTCAGTTTTTTCCCCAGTTTTTCATACTTTGTTCAAACTAGATACAAAAATGAAGCTTATGCATTTTGATCAGAGAGATATGCAGCTTTTATGTTGTGAAAATTCTTACTGTTATAATTGCATTTATATGTGATATTTTTATAATTTTGTATGAATTTTGGATTAAGTTAAAGTTTTCTTTTATTGCTGTTTTAAGAATATTTGGTGTTACCGTAAATTATGGCAAATGCAACCTATCTCAAGGTTTTTGGCTGTGTGTAGTTTTTAAAGATTGTATGTGCTGTAATATTTTATATCGTATATCTTTCATAACAATGTATTTTTTTAGGATAGATTTATGTCCTTTGTAGAGAAGGTTACAGTTGTCACTTTGAGAGTAATCTCATAGCACAAAAGGCATTGTCTGACAAGCTGACAGTTTTTTCTGTGGTATTTTTACTGAAGAATCTAGTACTTAAGTATGTAACTCCAGCTCTACATGTGTATAATTTATTCTCAGAATCTATAAAAGCTTACTGTGACTTGAACTCTAACTTTTAAGTATTGAAATTAAACTCTCATTATAGTTTTAGGCATTTACCACTAACAACATAATACTAGTTTATAGGAAGCTCTGTTTACATGGAATAACCCACATGGTTAAACAGCAGGGGAGTCTTCTGCTTTTAGTTAAAAACCTGCTGTTTCTGTATGGCTTATTTACTACTTCTTTAATTCTTAATGTAGTGTGCTGTGGAATTGAGCATGCAAAAGTCAGCAAAGAGTTCTGGTTTTTGCGTCTAAGGTTATTACTTGCTGTACAATAATAAAGGCACTATTTTATTGGGTTAGTTGTAATTAACTTCAGCACTAGGCATTGATATAAATCATTCCTAATCTGTTTTCTTTACATTTTCATTCTTTTAAACTGGTTTCACATAGCTTCTTTCTGTCGTCCTTTTACATGAGGACTAGGGTTGTAATTGCTTTTTTGAATTAGGCAGTCGGAAGCTCATGTGCGTGTTGGTCCAAGAATTGATTAAGGAGCACTAATGAATTTCATATAGCACTTTTAAAAGATTTGTAATAAATACTCTGTACCAGTGATCTGTTATAACCTTAGAACTCAATACGGTGTTGTCATGCTGTGCGACTGGGAAAATATTTCAGTACCAGAAACTTTGATTTGGTTTCATAGTTAAAATAGTAAAGAATTTTGTGGTTGTGAATAAAAAAAAAAGGTCATGTACCAACTTTTCCCCAGAGTATATTTTATGAAAGGAGTTATCATTATTATTGTTTCGATGTTTGATAAAACAGAGGAAAAATACTGAAACAGTAGTAATTTTCATTTTTCTGCTAGCCTTAATTTTTGGTACCATGTGGGTCCTGTGCCATTCTGACTGATTTATTAATACACACGTACTGCAGCATGTTTGGCTGTTCCTCAGCAGTGCAGATTTGAAACAAGGATTTTGTTTGTTCTTTTCGGTCACCTTTGCAACACTGCATGTGTTTGTTTCTTGAATTCCTTCTATTTTTCAGGGGTAGATAATCACACATGCACAATCTCAGCCCTCCTTTATGTGTGGTTCATTAGTTTGATATGAGTGTGTTTGGGATATTTTCTCACATTAGTGGGTGTGGTGTTATGCCTTCACTTGAGAAGCTCTCTCATCTAGTCAATTTTTACACAACTTTCTCCTAAAAGACTCATTAAAATTTTCAATACAAAGACTTCAGTTGTGTACTGTCACCAGCAGATTTTTTTGACAAAAAGCAATGTCTTTTTTAATGGAATGCCAGCAGTAAATACTTTTTATTATAACTGGGTGTGCTTGATAGTTTTAAAAGTCTTATAAAAATAATTAGCTCTTTTATAAAGTTCTAATGGCAGCCTTGCAAGTTTCCCTGAAGCAGTCTCTAATGAACAGGCCTTGATTTTTCCAGTTGGGCTTTCAGATTCCCAGAGGACTTGACTTCAGACCTTGAAGGGCAGCAGCTGCCATTTGTCTTGAGCCCGGAGTTGCCAAGCAGACAGGCCCTGTACTAATAGGACACATTTATACAGCCCGAGTACGTGGGACCCCGATAGAGCCCTAATGACCATCATCTGTTGAGAGCTTGTAGCTGGCCAGGGTTAGAGTAACTTTTATCACCCTTATTGAAATCAAACCCTCTGTATTGATTAGTGAGGTAGTTGGGCTTGTTACAGAGATGCCGCGTTAAAGCTTCCATAGAGAAGCCTTTGTTTAAATTTCAGTAAATCCAAGCCTGTTCGATAATGTTCTTTGGGTGACAGGATGTTCTGAATTTTTTGGATAGTAGTAAATATTTTTGCAAGTTCTCACTTTGTTTCAGGATTCAGCAATAGTGGTGATGTTCTGTAGAGAAAGGGCCATGAAAATATTTATTAAAATTATTTTTTTTCTTAGCCAGTTTCTAATTGTTCTTTTGTTCTTTGTTCATGGTTTTTAAATTTTATTTGAGCATACAGGTATGTCTGTATATATACTGGATAACTATCTCAAATGTGTTCTCATGTTATTCTTATATTAATTTGTCACATCTTTGCAAAATGTTCCTCTTTTGTAAGTACTTGGCCTTTGCTAATTTTGATATTAAATTGCTGCATGGTTTCTAGATATGATTTCCTATAAGTCCATGTTGCTTCTAATTTTTTTCAATGGAGTTTCATAGATTAAAATAACTGAAGCATGCTTCAACCTTTAAAAGTAATTTATGTTTTCAGAGATTCTGCTTAACATGCAGTCTAACTTTTTTTAATTATGAAGAACCCAGCTGAGATATAATCTACTTTTCACTATATGTTCTTTATTGCTGAGTTCATTCAAGCCTGTAGTCGATGTGGTGCTGAGAGAGTGCTGACACCAAGTGCAAACACTGCTGAAAAGTTCTTGATAGTTTACTTTAGGCACTTAAAGATTAGTGTATCTCTCTATGAACAAGTTTTTCATGCAGATTTGACCTTTACTCTAGGATATAATATGTCTCTTGGTCATATGTTAACACATTTTTCCCACCCTGCTCCGTAGTGCCCCATTCATAGTTGTCAGTACCAAAGTCATCCTTCTCCTTTGTTTCATAACCAAAATAAATTATCAAAACTCCACCAGCTTTATGGGAAGGATGGATTAGTGAAGAATTTTCTTTTTTTTGTCTGCTGATGAGTGTGTGTTTCCACTGCTAGATATAATCCTTAATTGTAGAATATGTTAAACTGTTTAGAAGGATTTTTTTTAAGTTTCTGAGAAAAATGAATTTTTAAGGAGCATGCATTTGTGTATATATATGAATGAGGGCAGCAGAACAGTTTGTTACAGTTGGAAATAGAGCAGTTTTCATCTATTGGAAATGTTTTAAATATTCTGTTCAAGGTCCATGGTTAATTGCTTAGCCATCAGACTAGTTGATGGGTTGGTGTTGGAAATGTTTGTATATACCTTGATGAATGTATGCTTTGAGGTATTAAGAGGATGGTAGAATGGTTTTAGTTGAAAATGACCTTAAAGAACATCTAGGTCCAACACCCCTGCCATAATTGTTTAAAATACGATTAAATTACTTTACCAAGGGTGTACAGCTGAGGGGGGATATGCCCATTCACTGTCTACAGGCAAGCATTTCAAATTCCAAACCAACAAAAATGTGTATCAACAAAATTTTCTTGGTATTTGTTTGAGTGATTACAGTTTGGGAATGGTTGTATTGGGCTAGATAAAGGCTCCACTTTACTTCTTGTTCTATCTCCAACTGTAGACATAAAGACATGCTCAAAAAGAGTAAAATGGGACAAGTGTGATACTCTTCCACTCTCCAGCAGCTTTTGCTCAGGGTGCTTCTGAATTGGATGCAGTTTCTGTGTATTTAGCCAATATTAATGTGTTTTATTTTGGTTTTGATATTTACTTGTTCTGTTTCCTCTTGATCCTATTGAACTTTTAATCACCATGGTATGCTTTTGGTGATAGATTCTTTACACATTGTGTAAAGAACCACCTGCATTCTTTGTTTTGAAGCTGGCTACTGCTATCTGCTGCTTGCAGAAAAAGGCTTTTTGGGTAAATAAGCAGTTCCTGAAGTATTTGATCTGAACAAGGATACTCAGAATGGGTAGGAAGCCAATAGCAAATTCAAGGCAGAAATTTTTTAAGAACTTCACTTATCTTGTGTGATAAGAGATGTACCTTGTTTTTTATGAAAGGAAATATGAGGATGAAATAGTGTGAAAGACTTTTAAATGCATCTGAAGATTGAGATAGCTACACATGCACATGTGGGCTCAATGACATAAAATGGGATGTACAAGAACTGAAGCCTGTTTGCTACACTAATCTTCTTGCTGGCTATGGTCTTATCCAGCTTGTGGTATTTTGTGTGTTTTGGTCTATGGTTATAGTCTAATGCATGCTGTTGGTCTTGGTATTTCCTAGAAAAAAGGAAATGTAGTAATTTATGAGTTTTATTAGAGAATTTGGTGCTGTCATACAACTGATCATTAGTTAAGGTTAATTAAAAACCCCCACTGTAAAATAGATTAAATAACCCCAGCATTACTCAATAGTACAACAGGTCATGATATCAACCTCGAGGGAGATGATTAGTTTCTGAAAGGAGGGGTTTAAGACCACTACTGTTTAGTGTTTTCCTTTAATGACCCTTGTGCACTCAGTAAGACTGTGCTAATGAAACTTGTTGATGATATAAAATTAAAGCTATAGAGGACTGGGATGTATTTTTGCTCACTGCAGAGTTGTGCTGTATAGAAAGGAAATGTACTATGTTATTTTATACAAAATTATAATTCAGATCAGGTTTGGAGCACCATTTCAGGAAAGGTTTTAGTCCTTGCCTCTATTTGTGGGGCTGTTTATAGTTTCTATTAAGGAAATAGGTGACACAGTAATGAGTTAGGAAATTTCCTTATCAGGAAATCCTTATCAGGAATTCCTATCCTTAGACAAAGTATTTGAATAAAATGTAATTTCTTATTTGTGTCCTTGTTATGGTGATTTCTCATTGGAGTTATTTGTGATCGTGTCTAGTGCTTCTTGGTTTTCCCCTTGCTTCACTGTTGAGAGTTCAGTGACCAAAAGCATTAGAGGTAGATGATGTCTCTTGGTCGCTAAACATTTACAGCCACGGGAAATGATGGTCAATTACCTACAGCTTAGAACAGGTATGAATTTATCGACTCAGTTGATCAGCCCTTCCTCAGAAAAATGCTGAAATGTGTTTTGTAGTTATTTAGTTGCATTAGTGGTTGAGTTTGAAGCTTTTAACATGTTTTTTCCCTAGTACCTTTGGGAGATGGATAACTAAGATGCGGATATAATAATGCAATATGTATACTGAGTGTAATTGTTTGAGAGTGAACATATACTGTGGGGAGATATTGAATGGATCATGAAAGATGAAGACCATTAGTCTTTTCTTTCAACTATTAAAATAAGCTTTAGGGTGTGTTCAGCTGTGATTTATGAAAATGTTTAGACTAACACCTTCTTTGATGATGTCTGATGTAGAGAAAAATGCTGAAAAGTATCATGATAAATGCACTTTCTTTTCACTTTTGGCAGCCTCCATCTTCACCAATTAAATTTTCAAGTGTTGTTGTGAACTCTTTAGAAAGCAGAATAGCAGATGGACAGTGTCATAAATGGAAAAAAAATATTTTGCTTTTCTTGAGTTTTCTCACACTTCAGCTAACAGAATAGTTTCAGTTATCATTACATGAAGCTAAATATTTAGAACCTGATACTACATTTAAAACCTCTTGAAGGATTATTTGCATGTGCTGTTTTGTTTAGAATATTAGAAACTAAAAGGCGTTTTTTGTTTTCCACTAGAATACATTTATAATTTGTGATGAATAATACATCACGTGTTCCAATTATTCTGCTTTTAATTCTGACTCCTTGAAAATTGTAATACATTGTTGCAGCTTAAACATGATGAGCATGATAAACATGATAAGCATGTGTTAGGCCTGGAAAAACAGCTTGAGAAATCAGAGTAATAATTTCTCCCCTGCATTTGAAATTTGCAAAATTTTTTTTTTTGTGGGTTTTTTTTGTGGGGGCAGAGGGGCAGGATTTAAGTTGTAAATAACAACGTTGTTTCAGTGTGTGTCTGATCAAACCTTTGTCTCACTGACTGAGAGGTAATTCTGCAACACTGAGCACCAAAAAATGCACCCTCACACTGTTTATTAAAAACCTCCTACATTCAGAAATCTGAAATTTGTTTAAGACGTTTTGAACTTTTTTCCTGCCTTGGAGCTGATGAGATTTTTTAAAAATAACCACAATGATAAAAGTACTCATGTAGATAATCAGTAGGATTCTTATTTCATAGAACAAAGAGTGAAAAATCAAGGAAGTTGATGTGAACAGCACATGAAACTTAACTATCTGTCTGCTGCAGAATCAGTCTTTTGTATTAGATTAGAAGAATTGAAGAGTTTAAATCAAGAGCTATATTTGTCCTATTCTATTTGCCTCTACATTTTCCCCGAAATATGAGGTACACACTTATGTACTGCTCTAATTTTTTACTGGGTTAACTTGTTCCTATGTGGTGTAAGATTTAAAAAAATCTATTTTCTGTGTTTGTGAAGTAATTTTATTTTCTTCTCATCTTTCAAATGAGGGTAAGAAGCCCCAGTGATAGGCCATCTGAGTTGATTGCTCACCCTGTGTCTCTTATGGGAGCCAGGCAAAAACCCACCTACATGTTTAAGCGATGTAGAGTTTTGCTTAATTCAAGGTTCAGCTGGATTTAAGGAATGTGCAGTGCATGTTCATCTGCCATTGGCATTATTTCAGTGTGTTAAAAATGTTACATTTTAAAAAAACCATAATGTGTTAATGGTGCAATATTTGGATTGTTAACAGATTTTTTTTAAATGATTAGAGATGACTGTGTGGTGCTGAAGTGAGGGTTGTTATTAGGAAATATCCCTACTAGGGTTTAAGCTACAAGAGAAAATTGTGTCTAAAGAATAACCCTTGCCTTAGTGTGAAACAGTTTCTGGCACTATCATGGCTCAAAAAAGCAAAAAGCATCCATGAACCAGAGCAAGTTCAGGATTATTACATGACACAACAAACGACAATGATGGAATCCTTTGTGGGATGTTTTTGGATTTTCTTCTCCCATTAATATGACCTTAAGTAAATGATGGTGCCCTGTTCCTTCATGCTGGTATTCACTGCTTCCTGATCTGCACACAATTAGTGCTTTGTGTGTTTGCTGATGGTGCTGTAAGTTGCTGAAGTGGAAAAGAAAGTGTATTATTTTATCTCTGAAAATGCCTCTTCCAAGTTTTGTTTTTATACAGCTAGTTTTCTCTTCTGTTTTGTCTTTACCCAGGAATGGCAAAACTCTATACAGAAGAATGCTGGCCTGGCCTTTATTGAGCTTGTTAATGAAGGAAGGTAAGTCACAATATTTGATAGCACGTCTGCCTTAGCCTTCAGGGAGTTCTGTGCCTTGAAACTTTTTAAAAATAATTTTTCTTCTTCCTTTTTGTGTAATTTTCTTTTAAGTTTTATGAGCATGGTTTCATGTTCTTTAATACTTTGGTTCAGTTCTCATTCTGAATATGGGATTTTGCAGAATCTTAATGCTCTTTAGTTTCATTAAATACTTTGCTTATCTGTGTGTCATGGATTTTCTTTCTTCCTTCCTTGTGTACTGGTTAATGTTGAAACTATAATTTGTATTCAGCTAATCTCTTGAGAAAGGGAATTGATATTTGAAAGACATTACTGCTAGGAATTGTGAGATAAGCCTCTGTCTCAAAAATTAGATTCCAGTTTGCTCATTTATTTCTGATCTATCTCTTAAACTAGAAAGGAGGAGAGGCCCTCTAAGGAAAAAACCCTCTTAATATTGCCATTTAGTTTAATGTTCTATCCATAACTTTATATGTATATTATTGGAACTTACAGAAAATGACAGAGCAGGTGATGAGGCCATGCTCTTTGACTTGTAGCAGTGTTCAGAACCATCAATATTTTATTCATTAATATTGAATTGATTGTTGAAGCAGACAAAGAACAGCATTTACTTTTTTTTCTAAAGGATTTTTTTCAAGATGTTAGCTAAGGTGTATTATAAGAAATGCCATTTATTTAAATGTAACTTCAGTTACTGAGTAACTTCAGCTAGTAAGAATCCAAACAGAAAATAAATTTTACATGATTAGGACAACTATCTAACTAAAACCATAATAATTTATCACATAAATTAATATGCTATAGAAATACCTTTTTATCATTTTAGGAATGGAGAAATGGCTATTTGAGATATTTTTTCTTAAGAGGGAGATGTTCTCAAGATACATAAAAATAATGGCCATTTTAATGGCTTTTAATGGTTGCATTTCAGTTTATGGTAGGCGAAACACTATTCTGAGGCAGGAAAAACATTTTGCTACTAGTCTTGATCCCAAGGGCCAAGGTAAAGTAACAGGGGTGTTCAGTTACAGTGTTAAGATCTAGCCTATAGTTGTTTCCTATTATGTGAGGCTGACCTGTCTTGACCCTACTTACAAAATGCCTGCTATAAATTTGGCCTTTGATTAATGTTTTATTAGCATAGATAACATAGAGATCCCACACACATGTAAACCACAATGTAAGGTTCATCTGTGTAAGATGATTATCATGGACAAATCAGTTGCTGAGACTGAGCTGGGCATGGCAGTCACCCAGTAGCTATTCAGCTCGTCCAGGTCAAGCTTTCTATCAGTAAACTGTGTGGAATTGACTATTTTCTCCTCAAAACATGCAATGCCCATCACAGACAGATGGAATCACTCCCCCACCTCCATAAACAACATCAATAACTTAGAGTCTAGCCTGAGCCAGAGTGGCTGTCTCAGGGACAAATGATCCCTTGAAGACTAGGAAGTGTGGTTTTGGTTAGCAGAAAATGTCTGTGTAATTGTTACTTCATTTCATTTCTGACGTGTAGCAGAGTTGGGTTTTCTTTTAGTTTTTTTTTTTTTTTTAAGTGGGAGCATAACATTCATTATGGTGAAGAGGAGAGGGGATTAATTTCTTAAAAATGGCTCCTTTTATCTGCCTCCATTTTCCTGCATTGCTGTTTATAGGAGCCCTTATGGTTACTGCTGAATTGCACTGCTTTGTGGCTTTTCAGCAATCACTAAAATCAAACTATTATCCTTCTAATGATAGGAACTGTATTCCAGAACTACTCTTTCCTTCTCTTTATGCAATTTGCACATTATTTTTCCTGCACATATGCTAACATTTGGACTAAAACATCTCAGAGCTTGTGTTTTATTCCATTTGCTATTTTCTGTATATTTTTGCCATAGCATTATAGTCTTAAAAACTCCAAAAGCTAAAGTCTTTTAATTGAAACTTAAGAAAATGTCTGAATGATACTGATTTAGGCTTTAGCTGCATAGTTATACAATAAAAGCTGAATTTTAAGTTGTTTCTACAAGTGCACAAGAAAATATGACAAAGTAGTTGTAGAAAGGATAGAACTGGTTCAGTACCAGGGAAGGATAGGATAGGGAAGGATTTCTGTAGGGCACCATGACATGAGAGTTACAATAAATAAAATCAAGGACTGGAAGAACTGTCTGGAGTTTGTGGAATCACAGAATTGCTATTGTGTACTGCCTTCATGGGGGGAATTTGATCACCCTATAATCTTTGTAAATCAGAGTTTTATTCCCAGTGTTTATTACTAGATTTTTTGGACTAATGGTGCTATAGGATATTCCAGCTTGAGGTATGTTCTGCTGTTTGTTTTAGGTTTTTTTTTTTTTTGGCAAATAAGATGACTGAAAAATCTTTCTGGAAGAAGTCTAGAAGGGGAGATGTAAATCTCTCTTCTACTTGCTTTCAAATGTATTTTTTGCTTTTATGTGAAAGGTATGAATGTACCTCTCTTTCTCTCAGTGGTTGGAAATTTTAGATTTAGGCTTGCCGTGTTTTGGCTAGGATTCCCTGGACACAAATATGTGCAGGATGTTTGCCTCTGGGACTCGTAAGATCTGCAGTATGTGTGCTGCATTCAGAATGTGTTGGTCTGAATTTCTTCATGTTCACAAGTAACTAATGTGTTCCACAGAAAAGTTGCTCCCTGCCTTTCCAGGTAGATCACACCCTCTTCATGTGTAGAGCAGAAATGATTAGTTTGTGCCCAGTGAAGTTTTGAGTCTTGAACTGAAAGAAAATCTCTGAACAGGAGCTGGTGAGTGGAAATACAGAACTGTAAAACTGCCTAAAACAGAGATACACAACTGAAGGCCTGAAGTCCAGGTTACAAGCATAGTAAAAATTAAAAAGCCAGCATAGAAATCCAGCAAGGTACAGAATGTAAGGTAAAGGAGCAGGTATTGAAAAATAACCTCTTTCTGTGCAGTAAAAGATACATCAATTTCAATACATTACTACATTTAACATTAATCTGGTTTTAATGAAAAAAAAAAGTATTGTTCTCTGTTGATGTAGTGTCTGGGAACACTATGAATGCTCTTTGAAACCTTGTTAAAAAGGTGCCTGTCCCCATGGCTCCTCCATGTACTGAGCCATCTGTGCAGCAGAAGGATAGGTTGTGAAATGTTTTCCTTAGCCTGCTGAACTTCTGTCAGTCTGGATTTCATTCTTTGTGCTTGCCTTTCACCTTTGGATCCTCCCTTTAGGGAGAGTCTGTTTTGGATTCTGAACCTGAGAACTTATTGGCGAGGGAATTTGTTCACCAGAACCATCCTTTAGATGGGGTCTAGTTCACTGCCACGGCCAGCCCTCTCCTTTGGAGACTTCTGAGGTGCCCAGACGGATTCCTTTTTTGAACCTTGGAACTAATTGTGTTTCCTCCTTATGCACAAGATGGTGGAGCTGTTATTTATGAACTAAACCAAGATCAGCTTTGTTTTATTTCCTTGCATGTACAAATGGCTCTTTTGCTAGAGCCTGATTTCCTGTAGTTGACTGGTTAGCGAGCAGCTCCGTTGCTGTGTGAAGGTTAAAACCCTCTGCTGTCGCTGTGATTCATTAGCACACTTTAGTGTGAAGCATCTCTTATGCTGGATCTTGTTTTCTGTATCAGTCAGGGCACTAACAAACGTACTGGAGCTTGAGAGCAGGCATGACAGTTATTATCCCCTTTGGGGTGATAATGGGTTTGGCATGGCAGGGGTTGAGGGATCAGTCTCCTAAGCATGCTGCAGCAATTATTCTTTCCAATTTTCAGTTGAAGAGACTCTGGAAGATGCTCGATTTTAATATTCTCAAGCACAGTTTTCTTGGCCATCTGAAGAATTATGGAACAATGTTCTATGCTTACATTTTTATATGCTTGTAAATGAATATTCACTAAAAAAAGTCCCAAAATGTTTGGTTTAAAGACAATCTCATTAAACTAGCAGAATCCATGTATAATTTCCTCTCCTTACCTTTGCTTTTTCAAATCCTTATTCAAACAAGGCAACCCAAAACATAAGGATTCATATGTGTATCCATGTTTGTTTTTCTGTAGCTTTTTTTTATTGCCCTGTTCTTTGTTGTCAAATGAGGAGTGAAATCTAATCAAAATTCTCCCCTCTGTATCAGAGCATTTTCTAATGGGTCTTTCAGTGTAGTTGAAACCAGCTCTTTTTTTTTTCTTTTCCCAAAGGAATCTTGCAAGGGATTTTGTGCTCCCTTGGATTTAAAATTATTATTTTTGAGACACTATAGCCTTCTATTAAAAATATTTGTTGGAATTATACAATTAATTCAGAAGTTATTGGGAGAAGAAGGAAGGCAAACAGAATGCAAATTTAACATCTGTAGCAAGTAAAAACTCCATCAACCAACCAAAAGAAAAAGTCCCAAACCTCTCTAGAAACAACCAAATGCAGCAATATTATGCTCTCAATATATAAGATCTAACAGTATAAAAACTGGAATGCTGTAATCATCTATATTTCTATAGCTGAGGGGATGGGGAGGAATTTAAGGACTGTACTAACAAAATTTAAACATATGTCACCTGCTGTTCCTTGTCTTAAATTCTCTGTATTGCTTTTGACTGATCATGAATGCAAATATTTTTAATATTGAAATACTTGGCAATCAAGCTGGCTGGCCAATTATTTGGATGCTTTCTGAATGGAAAATAGGGGACAGATGTAGGCTGCCCCATTCAATTGTCTCTCACTCACAACACTGCGGTCACTCTAAAGGAATGAATGTTGGATGGTTGTGTTGCCATAGGAGCAACTACTGTGATGGAAAAACAGTTAGAAAAATACAGCTATTAATGAAAAAATGGATGATAACTGTCAGACTTTGTGCATAATTGACCAAAAAAGGCTCTGGAGAAAAATGATAAATGCAGTCTGGTCCAAAGTAGAATTGATTACTGCTAGCCTGCTCCCTGTGCTGCAGCCTCCTTGTCCTGCGATTCTAATGACATAGGACCTGCACCTCAGCCTTGTTTTGTAAGAAAAAAGACATGTTTTCCACATTTTCTTTCTTTTTGATTGTTAACAACCCTTTCTGTTTAAGTGGTACGTTTTGTAAAAGAGATTTTTGATGATTTATTTTCTGAGTCTTGAGGTTATTGTTTTGGTTTGTTAAAAAAAAAGAAAAAGCAGCTTTGTTAATGTGTGAATTTGAATACATAAGATCATTAGACTAGACTTAAAGCAGCATTTTAAATGTGCTGAAAGTTAGGAATTGTAGCCTGAATGTGTTTCAGAGCTGGATAAGTTGACTTGGGTGGGGTTCTTGATGCTAACTAATTTTTTTGTGTGCATGTGTGTGCACTAAGGTATACTGTGGTGGACACAACCATTTGAAAAACCAATTCTTTATTTCACTGAGTTTTGAAGGGTGTGTATGTGGCAAAGGTAGGTTTTGCTTGTGAGAATACATAATTAATTTGTTGGGTCTATGAAAAAGGAAATTCATCAACCACTTTTGGGCACCTGGGAGTTCTGAAATGTTTTTTTTTAATATGGAAAGTTTTTGATAACATCTGCTTTCTAAAAAATTATTGCAAGTGTAACAAGAAGGTATTTGTGCTGTATTGTGTGCATACATGTACTGTACTATTGCCATGTGATGTGACATTTTCAGAAATCATCTCCAATAGTACTGTGCAGTGGCTTTGAAATGTGAACACAACACAGTTTTCAATGGGCTCTGCCATGTCCTAAGAGGCACTCCTAGATAGAAAATATTGGATTTTCCCTCAGCTGTCTTTTCAAACTCCTGTTTCATTTAATGCTAGTGGATGTCCAAGTCAGCATTTTGGTGAGTCTGCACAGCTTTGGGGGTGCCTTTTTTTTTTTTTTTTTTTTTTTTTGTCTCCCATTTTAGGTCAATAAATTTGTTCAAACTTCAGTCTTTAAGACTTTATGGACTAACTATATTCTTTGGGAATTCAGTAGAGTATCTGTAAAGTATAGTACCTGTGTTTCACAAAGCAATTGTAATATGCCCTTGCAACAGTAATTCCACTACTTAGCACATTGAGCAGTCAGATCCCATAAAAGTCCACATATATCCATGTAGAACACATCCCCTTTTGAAGTCAGAGAATCTCCTACATGCCAGGTTTATGAGGAAGGAATGCAAGTAGGAAAGGTCACCTTGCTTGGCTGTCTCAGAGTTCTCTATTGTGGTGCACCTGGGACTTAGTCTCTCCCCATAGTAGTTTGTGATAGATTTGTGCCTAAATGTTGCCAGTGTCACCTAAGAAGCTTTTTTCATACTTTGACTAAAGCTGATAATTGTTAGACATCAGCAATAGTAATCCAGAATTTGTCAATCTCTCACTTGCTTTTGCTTTGCACATTTCTGTTTATTTTTTTGTCTCTTGTACTTCTTAATTTTTCCGTGTTATAAGGAGCAGCTTTTTTACTTGCTCATCTAAGTGTTCAGCAGCCAGAAATTGGAGGAGGACTTTTGGTTCTGTGTCTCATAGTTTTCCAGCATAACAATGAAAATCAGTCTATCTCATGTATTTGGCTAGAACTCCTTCTCTCAGTGGTTCAGCACTTCATTCCTGACCCAGCAAAATATGCAAGTATATATTTAACTTCCAGCATGGAATCCATCCCCTTGATTGTTTTTACTAGGCTGCTCATCTTTTCAAAGTTTAGCACATGTTTTAAAACATTGCAGTCTGGAAAAAAAGTGCTTGGGAAGAAAATTTTGTCTGAGACCTTGAATCTGGTGTGCACTGCAAGCAGAAGAGTAGCCCCAGTACCCAGTGTCTTTGCACTCATAAATAATCATGTCTAACTTCTACAAAATGTGTCCATCCACACTCCATCCACATTCTTCTTGTATCAAGACCAGGAAAATAATAATTCAATAGCACGTCATAAATAAGAACAAACAAGAAGAGAATCTATCAGGATGGTGGAGTGTAAATCAGCACATTCAACACCAATTTGGTGTTTAATAGTACTGAAAAAATCAGCAGGTGTATGAGATAATATAAGGCAAGTGTGGTCCGTGGACCTTCATACAGGGATTATGAAGCATCAGCAAGAAGGAAATTATTAGACTTGAGTTTATCTTTAAGCTTGGGTGTGCATACTTTGAAAAAGACAAAAAATTCATTCTGTCTGTTTACTCAAAGAAGGGAAAAGCTGTCATTTTGCTGTAAAAAAAAGTATTGAATGTGTTTTAGATGAAATTTTTGTTTACCTGAAAAAGACTAATGTAATCTAGTTGCTGGGAAAAAAAATCAGGATAAAAGCACAAAATGGTTAGGGAATTTTGTTTGTGTTTTTTGTCTTTGTTTTAATTGACAGTAATTTCCTTATTATAAAACTACTTTATGGGAGAATATGGTGTAAAATATCTTTTTGGTCTGGTGCAGGTGGCCCAGAGAAGCTGCAGATGCTCCATCCCTGGAAGTGTTCAAGGCCAGGCTGGATGGGGCTCTGAGCAACCTGGTCTAGTGGAAGGTGTCCCTGCCCATGGCATGGGGTTGGAGATGATACTTATGGTCCCATCCAACTGAAACCAATTTATGACTCTATAACCTTCAAGCCTTATAAAAAACCCAAAAAAACCCCACAAAAAAAAACCACCCCACAAACAAAAAAACCCACAAACCCCCCCCCCCCTTTCCAGAAAGGGCATCTTTCTGGAAGCTCTCCCATAGTGTGAACAGAATGTACAGACTTGATGGAGGAAATGAAATTGTTTTCAGGAAGAAATTCATGATTGAATTGCATGAGACACCAAAGCAGGAACCAGAAAGGACCATTATGATCCTTTAAATCCGTGAAGTGCCACTTACTGTCTTAGTGAGGAGAATCAGGCGTTTCTAAACATTTTTTTCTTAAGAAAGCCTTTGTTTCTCAAAGTTACCTGATCTAGATAATTAAGTTTATAGGCTCTCCCTCGTATACAAAATGTTTTGACTGTGGTTTGGAGTAGAGCTAATTCTTCAGCAAGAGTCAGAATCCTGTCCTTGCTTCAGCAGTGGTCTGCTCACCTGGGAACAGTTGTTTTATTGGCAGCAGTGAGCTACACTTAACAAATTTCTGTTCAACATTTTGTTTCCCTTAAATGGAAAACTAGCAGCTGCCAAGGTTCCCAAAATTTGTCTTTAGTAGGTGATAAAAATTTAATTTTAAACATAAGCAGAGGTGTGTTCATTTATACAGGTGCTGTGAGCTCATATTTGCCTTTGATTTTTATTGATGGCTGCAGACTCCTCTATTATATCATGCCATCATTAAATTTATGTAAGGATATATATATTTACTTTACAAAGTTCCATACTTAAGTGGTAAATTCAAAATAGAAATCTGCGTGGTATGCCTTGTATGTGGATACTATTTTCATAAAGGAGCTCCCCACTGCCCTAGATGATAATGCAACTTGAATTGTTTGTTATTAGAAAGCTAATCTGAGCGTATGCAATGTTTGGAAAAGGTTGAACTGAAAAGCAAGATGAAAATTTAAAGTTCTTGAATGTAAAAAAGAAAAAAAGAAAAATCATGTCTCAGTTTCATCTACCTGGCCTATCCCTGTGTGGAGTATCATAGAGAAAGTGAAGAAAGTGTGTGGGATTAGTGAGGAGAGCTGAGGGTGGCAGAAGAAACAACTGATCCATAGGAGACAAAGCTCATTTGCTTTCACTAGGTACACCTCTGCTCTGTTTGGACAAGGTTGTTCCTGTGTGAGGGAATGTAGTTCTTTGCTTTGTTTGGAACACATCCGTCCTTTCTGGACATGCATAGCAGGTGCTGGGCTGCTTACCAGTTATCTACCATGTTTAGTAGATAAAAAGGAAAACCATGTTGTAAAGTGTTAAGACAATTATTATATAGGGTGATTTCATAAACAAATGAAAGAAAAGTGGGACTCAGAGTGTATAATTAGATTAAAAGTAGACCTTTTAGAGGACCGCTGTTACTTTTCAAAGTCTGATCAAGCTAGCAGAGGATATTGGTATTGACAAACTCAGGGAAAATAATGGAATACTGTCCAACTGTGTTACATGCAACTTGTAATACATGATCTCGTAGTACATGAGCATTTGTGATCCCCTTAATGTTTTGAACAGTTCTTAGTTCAATAAAAAAGAGTTTATTTAAATATGCTTATGTGTCAGATTTGAATGTGCTACTGGAGATCATGGAGAAAAACACTTGGAATCTGCCCAGACTATTGCTTATACAGTTCCTTGTTGCTGGTTTTTCACTAATGCATGCAGATAAATTGGCAGAATTATATGTTTGTTGCTCAACAGCTGCATCTATTCTACCAGTGAGTAAAAATAATAAAAAAACAAAAGGGCTTGTAATGTGGTTTCAAACTAGTGGCTTTTGTACAAGCCTCCCCAACAGAAGGAGAAATCACATCTCGAACAGTAAATTTTGCATATTTCATATTTCAAGACTTCATCCTTGGGGAGAGACTAATCCACCAACTTGGCTGGTTCCTGAGCTTGTGGCCTCATGTGGCTGCTGTGCTGCTGTTTTCTGGAATGAGAGGGGCAGTGAACAAAGAGCTTCAGGTGTTGTTCTGCCTCTGGATTTCTTCTCATGGGAGCAGGCGTGTGACCTGCAAGTCTCCTGCAAGTGTGGAATTCTGAAAGCATAGGGAAAGAGACAGCAAAGCATCACTCTTTCAAACATACAGTAAGAGACAGGTGGATCCTTATTTCAGATAAATAAGTTATTTGGGTTAAAATTAACATTGGATGCATTAGAAGGCATCCTGAATAATAAATCCTGTGGTTGTAAAGAAAGCCTTTCAATACACTCTGAACTTGTTGAAATGTACTTTAGTTTATATATGCAAGGAAAGCAAGTGATTTTACATTCTGCTACTCTTTTTTCTACAACTGGAAACCTTACCAAAAAAAGATTTAATAACAGATATTTTTAAGATTTAATCCGTAGAGCGTGTAATGGATTTATCTGGTATTTCTTTGAGTGATCCTGTGGAAACATACACTTCTAAAACAGTGTGACTCGTGTATAGCCAGTTTCAACTTTATGAATCCCAATGTAACTAATTAAAAAGGAAATGTTTTTAGTAACAATATGTGAATGGAGAGAATAATTGGGTTGTAATTCAATCTGTCAGCTCTGCTGCCATTCATAAACTCAGGGTTTATGAAGGCCTCAGAAATCTCAGTTTGAATTACAGCTTTATTCTGTACATAACCTGTAACAATGTATATCTTAGCATTTCATTTGTGCGACTGAGAATGTTTTATAATCCTGAAAATATTACTTAAATGTATACTTACCGTAAAATTTCAGTCTCTCATTTGGAGGGAAAACTGTATTGCATTGCATTTTTTTTAATTTAGACTTTACATCAATTATGTCAGAGCTTTAACTGTGGGTGTTTATATGCAAAAACTGCTTACTTTGTGTGGTGGTAGATGTGAAAGATTTTTTTTTATATGTCTCTATTTCAGATAAGACAAATGACTGTCTGGAGTGTTTACATTTTATTTAATATTTACTTTGGTTTACTATAGAAATACTATTTTACTAATGGCCAGAAAATTACCCCCAACCTTATTTATACTGTTTTCTTAGGTCAATAAAGTCAGTCATAAGAGCCCAGCATATTTGCATATATATACACTGTATTTCCAGATTTTTATTTTTGGACTTCATTCTCTTAAGGTATTTCCTAAATCTTCTCTGTCCTCAGGTTACTGAGTCAAACCATGAAGGAGCATCTGGTACGAGTGGCTAATGAAGCAGAGTTTATCCTGAGCAGACAGAGGGCAGAGGACATTAACCGCCATGCTGAATTTGAGGTAAGAAAGGAAATCTTGTTTCAAAAAGCAAAACACAAAAGCATAACCATCCCACTGTGTATAAGGATTCCAGGCTGTGATATGGGCTTTGCAGGCCTCAGGAGGTTCCACTCTGAATGGTGCTTTGCAGTTGTAAGGTGATTTGATAAGTTTGCTGCTGACTTTGATGGAAAAACAGGCTGAGCAGAGCAGCTCAGAACTTGCTGAAATCTGCACACCATAGATTGTAGGGGAAAGAATTTCATCATACCAATGCTGCTCTTTTCCATTTACCAAGTATCACTGTGTTAAAGCTGCTTAGCATCACAGTCAAGATACAGGTCTGAAAAAAGCCACTTTGCTGAAGATAAGTGGTAACAGGCTGTGAAGTGAAAAATGAGAAATTACTTTCTTTTATCATTTTGTATCATCTGCTATTTAACTAATCCCTCTCTAAACCCATTCTCCCTATGTTTTACATGCCTCAGTGTGGTTTAGTTGTGTTTTCATATTTTCATCCCACTTAAGGGAATCTAAATCGAAATGTAATAAACTTGTATGACTTCAAACAAAAATACAAGCCTGTTTTCTGAGTCACTTTGGTCATACCTCCAATTTAGGGTCTTGGTTACATTATATATCAGCTTTCCTTGTGCTTTAATTATTGGATAAATGAAAATGAAGCTAAATCTCTCTCAATTCACTAATATTCTACTTAAAGAGTACTTTGTCTTTCTTCTGACATGTGATATTACTTGTGGTTTTGTTTTAAAATGAAGCATTAAGAGATTGAAGGCACATTTGTGTTTAACATATTTCTAAACTGTTTTCCTCTTAAATCTTTACTTGAAAAAATACTCCCCAAAGATGAAAGCATATTTGTCTTAGACAGTGCTTATGTTCTAAAGGTCATCTGCGTTGGCCCCGGGATTCAAGCTGTGCGTTGTCTAATAACATATCTGCACTTCATCTAGAGCTAGTTACCCCCTCCTGCAAACAGAGATGTTGGAAGGTATCTACAGTACCGTTCTGCAATGGTGAAATAGCAGGCATGTTTCATTTATTACATCAAGGGTTTGGCGACAGTCCTGTGGAGATGAAAAGTGCATCCTTTTGCTCCATTGCCTGATAATCATTGGACTGGGACATGCTTGACATCTTTTGCTCTGGATTTATGCAGAAGCTCCATGCATGTCATGGTGTTATTGATTAGATGAGCAGCCCACTTTTTCCCTTCAGATGCAAACTATTTGCAAAGAGTGGGGTGTGTATATAGGAAACGTGAGAGAAATGAAGGGTTCTCTCGTATAAATACAGGCTCTCTGTGAATACAGTTGTTCAGTGACAGCTGCGCTCTTAGCCCTAGTTCAGCCTCAAGATACCTTTTATGGTGTCTGGAAGAAATTTAAACAGAGCATCAACTTACATTTTTAATATAGCTCTGAGTTCTGCTGTGACAAGTCTCTAGGATGAAAGTTGGCTGCTTTTTTAAGCTGATGCTGGTTTGAATCTGTCCTGTCTCAGCAGTGGTGGCTCAAGAGGGTTAACTTATCAGGTGGAACTTAAATGGAAAATGGTGTACTCAAATATCAGCGGTCTGTTTATCCAGTTTAGATTTGTTCCTGTGCTGGAAAGACTTTGAGCCAGCATGACTTCCACAGGTTTAGGAACTAAGGATATACAACTATTGGATTCTACCAAATGTGTAAAGAACCTGATGTCTGTGACAGACTTCAGTCAATGTTGTGCTCCTTTGTGGAAAGAGGAACCATTAGTCATATCCATCTGAGTCTGCAGGTAACAATCAGAAATCATGTTAACAATCAGAAATTCTGGTGTTCCATGTTCTATCCATGTCTTAAGATGTGATAGCTGAAGAAAGTGAGCAGAGGAGTGATTCTATAAGATTTAGCCCAGGAACATTATGTATGTGAAAATGTGGGTTTGATCACATTTAAAAGTGTTTTGTGCTTCTGGAAATTACTAGTTGCAGGGTTTTTTTAAGAAATGGTTGGGATGGGCATGTTTGGTTCAGATCAGAAGGGAGTTTTTCCCTCTGAGTGCTATGGAGAAAGGAGATGAGACTGGTTGAGGAGAGATAAAGGCCCTCAGATGAGAAATAAGGAAAGAACTCTTAACCATTTTTTTTAAATTCAGACTTGCAAGTCTGGTGTTTCATATTGCCTATGAAATAATCCATGTTAACATTGGGTCAGCAAAAATCCAACCCCCAGTTTTCTTTTTAAAGATCTTAAGGATGTTTACTGCTACCTGATTGTAATTCTCCATTTCTAAAAGTCATGATGAAGATGAGCCTTGCAATATCTGAGTCAGCTTTTGAAGACATTTGCTCTATGTTGCAAGGACTGTTTAAAAGTAAAAGGCAAGTTTTCTTTTATTTTAAAACTGAAGTCTGGTATTTGGAGCACATAGGGGCAGGAGAAAGCAATGGGAAATTTAGGCAAGCTTCATAATGAAGCTCTCTAGTTATATGTAATTGTATATATTCAGTTAAAAATGGGGTAAGGATGGTCATTTTAAGGGGAAGGAAAAGCCTAGGAAAATAGGTAATACAGGAAAGGCACTGCTGTGCTGGAAAGTGCATCTTAGAAATGTGATGCAAGAAATTATTTGACTGGTGATAGTTTAAAAGTTGCGTGGGGTGCCACTCCTGTTTGGTTCTCAATTCATTGCCCGTACAGGAGAGATGTCTTCCTTCCAGAAGTGCTTTGAGAAATGTCCACCTATCAATTTTTTCCCATCCAGGAGGAGACAGAAGCAACAGTAAATATAGCACGTGTGAACTTTGCTGTCTAAGCTCTGGTTGAGCTTTGCTCTGTCTCTGTGCCCTGCATTGGTAAGAACATGGAGAGGAACCCTTTCCCTCTGTTGGGATGATCAAAAGCATGGGAAGAGTCTCCGAAGCAAGGATATTTTTGGGTTTTGTTTTCTTTTTTTCAGGCTTGTTGTTCCAGTTTTGCTGTAACTTTGGATATGCAGTAAATCGCAAGTGCCTCAGTGAGATTTAAACTGAAGGGAATAGAAAAGAAATATTTTCTATTCTACTTGTGTCTTCTCATGGCAATTTTCTCTCTTTCTGAAACTTAAGTGTCTTTTCACTGCTACCTGTATAAGGAGTAGTTCCATATAACCTTAACTTTTCTCCGTTGTCCTTTGGATATTTATGTACATCTCTTAGGTATTTTCAAAATCTCACCCTTGGTGTTTGACAGAGTTGAAAATCCTGAATAGGAACCCTTTATGGTAGTTTCATGCTGCCACCCAAATTATTTTCTAGAAATGACCTTGAAAAATGTGGTGATTCTCACTGTGTCTTAGATTATCTGTACTGACTGCTGTGGAGTCAGGCCTATGGGAATAATTTGATTTGGTGTGAGGGGGAGGGAATTTTGTACTCTAATTGACTTTATTTTATAATTTATGACAGAACTGCCCATTGCCTTGGCTATGCCTCCTGTCTTATGTAAATCTCTTAATGTACTTCTGGGTGAATATACATATTTATAGAATTCTAAATAAGTAAACCTGCAAGGTTTTTAGGCATGGGCTGTTCAGTGTTTCATCTTTCTAGTGAAGCTTTGGTTTGCTCTTAGATGGATTTAGGCAAAATTCTGTGATATCAAGTCTCAGTGCTTGAGTAAAGTATTTTTGATGACTGCTCCAGGAGCGTGGTTTCTTTTTTTGCTGTTTGTGTCTTGTCTTGGTTTTGGTGTTTTGAGCTTTTTTGCATAGAAGAGTCGCATGAAAAGTTAGGAAAATGGGGGAAAATGCGCAATACAAAACTATTCATTATGTTGTACATTATGGTGTGTGTCGAAGAGCAGTGGAGAGTGCCACACAATAATTTTCAGAAAACTTTCTATAATGGCTGGACAAGGATTCTTCATTCTGAGGAGAACAAACCCCTTGGTATTTTTTCATTTAAATGTTACTGCTCCTCTAATTGGCAAAATAACCTGCCTCCTTGAAGTGTCATTTTTGAGAGATTGTGTGGTGTCATCCCCTTGAATTTTGGTCTTATTTTTTTCAAACTCTTGTCATCCATAGAAATAGAAAGTGCTGGCATTCTTGTTATTGGCTGTTTCTGTTGATTAACTGAGAATTTCACATGACTTTCCTTTTGCATTTGTTATAAATCATGCTAGGCAGCTAACTTCTCTGCATGATTTCTCTTCAATAATTAAATCTAGCATTTCCAGCTGCTGTAAAATTTGTTGCCCTTTTGTGTTCAGTTATGTTTTTTCATGCGGAAGATTTGGACTTCCTCACAGTTTTAATTCTTATTCAGTGTCAATTTACAGGCTGTGGTAATAAACAGAATGTTTTACTTCATGGCTCCTGCTGGGAAACGAATCTTAAAACTGGTATTGCCTTGACAGAGGTGGGATGCAAGGCTAGGCAAGCGTTCCAATAATGACTTGAATGGAGCTTTTTGCTTTTTGTTCCTTGGCAGAAGGCAAAATCCAGTGCTTCCCTTGATGCATAATCTTCTGTATTCCAGATCTTTTCCCCTTTGGTGCACTAAGCATTAAATGTTGAAATATGTTATCTGTATCAGAGGAAGTGACTAAAAATGACTGCGTGTCAATTCTGGCAGAATACCTGTAAGTCAAAGGGAATGTTTGGGTGCCCTTGAAAGAATTATGGAAAGGTATTTGGGGTTTTTGTAGTTTCTATAGATGATTGTTGCTTCTGTATCTAATAAGAAGTTACTGCGGGAAAGGTTTTAATCCTTGACTGGATCCATATTCTCCATAGTTTACCAGTGGTTTTAACAAAAGCTGCTTTGTTATAGAACCTGTGCATGAAAAAATCCTTCTGTGGCTCTTAGAACATCCTTTTCTATTAAGTGTTTTTCAGCACACTTAATAGTAATGGCCTTATTTATTAAAACAAAAGATTTTGTAGTGATTTCAGTGGGAACTCTCTCTTTTAGAGTGGATCAGCAGTGATGATTCTCCACAGAACACGTGGAGATAAAGGATAGTGCAAGCTGCAGGAATGCACCCAAAAGTTGTTGTCATTAAGACTGAAAAAATGTAATGGGGCAACATGAAGGAAGTTAGATGTTCCCTCATGGAAAAACTAGGCTTTACACATATTGTTATGAACGGGCTTGACTCTTTCAAATTTAAATTTTAAATAAATGCTGCCCTTTGCATTGGGATGTTTAGGTGTTACAGCACCATCTGTCTGTCAGTAGTAGGAAGAAAGAATTGATTTTTATTTCTAAACATATTTTAGAGGTATTATAAATGCTTCAAAAGCATTTACAAAGTGCTGGGCATAGGAGAGGTTTTTTTCCCGTGGGAGGATTAACCAATTTTGTTCTGCTGTGATAGGTTGGCAAGTCCCAAACTAGGAGACTAAACTTCTTTTATTCCTGAGGTGGCAATTTTTGTGATTGTCTCATGTGAAATGAAGGAGATTAGCTAAATGTAATTTGAAAAAAAATATCCAGGAAGGTCATGCACAGTGTTTTATGATGTTTGAGATTTCAACTTCTTCTGTCCTTTCTCACATCTTTTACATATTTAACACATCTACTTATTTTTTTCTTCCTGTGAATGATAAACTTCCTTTTTAAAACTGTTTATCCCCTCTCATAAGTACTGATACAGATTATTGTATTCACTAGAAATTACCAATAAGCTTAAATAATCTAGTCTCCATAGGTCTTTGAACTTATCTTTTTCTGTAGGAATACATCTGAACTCCATCATAAGATGTTCCTATCTGCCCTGCCTCATCCTGCTTTTGTTTAAATATATTTTTGGCATTCAGACTTGATGAGCTTGATCTTTCCTTGTCTGTGTCTCGAGTGGCTTGTTGAAAGAAATCTAATGAAGCCTGACTTCCTTTACAAAGGCAATGATGGCTCTTGCCAGGGTGTTTATTCCTTTGTTTGCTTTTTGCTTTAAACACAGCTCCAAGTTTGCCTTTTAGAAATTTCAGACTTATTGCCATGTTGCTTCCTGCAGTTCTCCAGAGTCCATTTGGCGCATTTCTTTCCTCTGGCACTGAGGCAGTTTGAACAAGAGCAATGCAGCTGATGGCTGTGCTCATCCCTGAGTTATTCTGGATCACCTGAGTGGACGCTGCCTGGTCTCAGCAGTTGTTCTTGTCCCAGTTTTCTTTCATAGCATCTCTGTTCTGGGGTGGTCATGTGTTCCAGGAGTGCTTTTTACCCTTTGATCTTCTGTTAGCTCTACAGAGACACCTTAATGGGCTTCCTCCTCTTGATTTGTTTGAAAAATAATTTAATACTGCCTTTTATGGCTTTATGCAAGTGTTCCTCCATCTCTTTTGACCTGGTTCATTCTGGTTTTAAAACTGTCATGCCATACTTAACATATTTTTCTGTTTTCCTTTTCTGGGGAGACTTACTGAAGAATGCTAATTTCTTTCTACAGCTTAACCATTCCAGCTTTTTGTTTGTTTGTTTTTTTAAAAAGCCTTCTTTTGGATGGAATATGTTTCCTTTGAACCCTTAATATTGTATCTTTTTATACAGGTTTTGTGTTGTCTATTAAAACATTTTCCATGTTTTTCTGCATCTTTTTATATTTATAATATGAAAATTAGGCTAGCCTGGTAAGAAATTTCTTGCTTCAAATGAGATGCTCCCATCAGAAATGTTGTTGTTCTCACCTATTCATGAAAAATAAATCTGTATTGTTTACCTTATTTATTATTCATGTACAGATTTTTATGGTAGCTCATGCCAGGTAATGATTCTTAAATAATCTGGACTGAAGTAATACAGTGTAAATAGAATGCAATTTTCTAGCACTAACAAAACAAATATCTTGTTTGAGTTTGATTGGATATTTTATACTAAAATTTCTGTCTCGAGATAACTTGTATTGCTTATGTACCATTTTAAGAACAGTGTTAGGAATTGTTCAACTCTGAGGAAAAAGCACTGGTGACAGTACACATCTCTCCTATGTGTTTTATTGTAACTCAGTTTGATCTAAATGAGAAACACGTTACGTTAAAATAATTCTGATATTGGAGCTGACAAGGTCACAGAAGATCTTCAGGATTCTGAAGGTGTTATTTCTCAGTATTTCAGGTGGTAGGTTGGACTTAAATACTCTGCTCAGTTGTAAACTTGAGCTTATTTTTATTTTCATTTAGCATTAATTCTTTCCTGTTATGTGTTTATTATCTTTGGGCTTCACTGTCAAGCCTATGACCCTGTGTCAAAGTGTGCATTCTTAAGGAAGAGCTTATTGAAAGGGAAAATGCAGTAACACTCTCCCAGAATACACTCCCACTCTTCTGCAATTTGAAGTGATGCTTGAGTTGTAAAATGCCTTTTCCCTGGTAGTGAGTCAGGTTGGATGAGGAGACATCCAACAGTATGAGGATCACAAACAGTGTTTCCTAGAGCACCTTCTGTTCATTACACTGTTGTAATTAATAGAATAAAGCTGTTGCTGATAATGGCTGATGACTACACTCAATGCTTACCGTTGGGAGGCTGACTCCAGCAAGTGTAATGAAGGATTAATTCTAATAGCTGCCAAATTATGGCAGAAAGGAGCAAAGATAAAGGTGAACACACTGGACATAATTTTATATCTAAAATTAGATTTTCTGTGTTTTATTATCTAAGGTGAAGCTCCTGTGCTGTGTTATTATTATGATGACTTGGTCTTCCAAGCTTCCCCTCCAGTTCCTCACATCTCCTTTGTGACTAAATGGTTCTGAGTAGCTGAGTGTCAGCAAGGAACTCTCTCAATTCATTATTCACTCATTCTGCAGACTGTTTTTATGTATATGTTGGAGAGCCTGAAACAAACTGACAGAAATTGTACAGTTAATATTAGTTTGACCAGCTCTTATCTCACATTTTCTCTCCTCTCCTTCTGGAATTAGCTCTACTGATTCTTGTCAAATACCCTTTCTTTGGCTGGTTTTTCTTTTATTGTGCTTTTGTGATGTTGGTCTAGGTAAGTCGTGATACCTTCTCAAAATGTGACTTTTTAAATGAAAGTAGCTTGTTTATGTGAGTGGAGGATTTCTGCTTACTGATGTTTTAAGAGCTTTAATGAAGAAAAAGAAATTAGAGTATTCTTCTGTTGTTGTTATTTCCCGATTTCACATTTCCACAGAAGGTGAAAATATACATATCAGAACCATTCTGAAAAAGTGTTAATTACAGCATGATAATTTAGTTTCTGTTTTGCCTACAGGAACCCAAACCTGCATTTTTTTTTTCCTATTAAAGCAGACTAGGGAATCGAAGACTTTTTGATAGCATTAACTTTCAGATGAAATGTTTTTCAACCAGTCTTCATAATTCCAGAATTAGTGGAAACATTTTTATATTTTAGATTCTTCCATCAAGGCACAGGGAAGCGAATTATTGAAAAGATAAAAATAAATTTGTTTGCTTTCTGTCAGAGTTCATATCTACAGCCAACCTTGATAGAAGACCAGAATGATTTAGACAAGTTTGCTTTGGAGATTCATAACATATGCTTGCTGGACAGAATTGAGTTATCTCTGCTCTAGAGAGTAAGTTATTGTAGCAGGAGCTGACAGAGATGAAGATAACTGAGGGAAATTCAATTACCTTTTAGTGTTTTCCTTCTAATAGGATTCTTAATGTGAAAAAGATCCTTAGATGATGTGCCTGTGTTGCTTTGTGAGATCTGCTTTGATACCTGCATCCAGAATAAAGTGAACTCTTCTTTTCTGGCCTTCATTAAGGATGAAATATGCATCTGATTGCTAAATGGGTGTTAGCTTTTGATTCAACATAATAGCATTTGTAGTCCAGATGTATTTGACAGTCTTTTGTCAGTAGTCTTGAATATTCTAAATACAATTTCATTTTCAAAAGTATTGTTTTTATGTAAAAAGGTTGTTTATAACAGCAGTTGAAGAAAGCGGTCACAAAATTGTAAAATACGTCCCTATACTCTAGTGCTGTCTCTGTGTGGTTTTTCTCTCATTTGGCATTTCCTGGCAAAAGCACCAAGTTACAAACACTGTTTATGACTGACCTGAGTTCAGGCTGTTGGGTTAAAGCCTGTCCACTTGACTATTAGCTGCATTTCATGTAAAAGCTTTTCAGTTCTGAACTTACTGGGGTAGTCTGGTGCATACAGGTATTAGGATGTTGTTATTTGTGTTACTTGTAAAATATATTTTCTAGTGTCTGGTGGTTGAAATGCAAATTTAGAAGTGACTTTATGAAGACAGCTCACTCTGCAGCTGTATGTACAAGAACAAACCATGTACAAGTTTGTGTACCTGCAGTATGCACACATTTACTGACCCACTAAACTACTGCTGGAGCTGAATGTAAAAAGAGTTTCTTTTTTAAATGCTGAACCTTACTAGGGTAACAAAGTGTGCTTTCTATCTGCATTGTTTACCCAAGCATGTGCACACTGATATTTCTATATAAGAAAGGAAGAATAAGTATCTCCACGTTAGATTGATTTGCAGCCCCAAAACAGGTTTGGATTTGCCTAAAACACATGGCATTCCTGATCCTATAGAGTAATGAATTGAAATTCTGGTCCATATTTTTAATAGCTACCTATTTTGATCTATGGCTTTTTGGTTAAGCCAACTGTGGTTACTCTCATCATTATCTTGCTTGGACTAAAATCGTAGTAGAAATTGTCTCATTTTGTTGTTAGTGCAGTCTTATGATTGAGGCATGACAGTGTTGATACCTGCAGGTTTATTTTTTGATGTTCATGAAGGTGACTTATGAAAATCAGCTTTGGGGCAGCATACTGAGATGCTTAGAAAATGTTTGAAGGTGTTTGTCAGTAGTGCCTGGAAGCACTTACAGTCAAGGTTTTTACTGTTACCTGTATTTCTTCCATTGAGTATTTTTCTCATTTATCTTTTAGTATGTTACTCAGGAGAAGTATGTTACTCAGTACAAAATGTTGCATTTAGTGTAATAATTTACTTTCTTGTTCCATTGAAAGCTTCAGCCTTTCTCTGAAAATGCTCCATTATGGATGCAAAATATTGTGGTGTGCAGAAATAAACACCTTCTTGAGCGATGGTTGAAAAGAGACAGTAATTGCTTAAATAAAGATTTTACAACTAAATTGATAAAATTATCTGTAGTTTGTAGTAGATGGGGATGTCTGGGATCCAGGGAGGTGAAAATGGTGGAGAACTGTCAAGTCACATCCATCCAGGGGTGATATTCCTTATCTTCTTCAAAGGCAGCTGTTTATTTCTGAGTAGATCTATGCAGCTTTCCAGGAAAGGGAATAAGACTGCACTAATCAGAATTCTTAACTGGAATTGAAAGGTCCTTTCACATTGCCTCTTCTACCTCATTGCTTTGCAGTCCAGGGTTTTATCTTAACTTCCCTGTATTTAAAGTGGGAATCACTATAAGGGAATTTAAAAACTTTTTCCTTCCCGCTTTATGTTATTCTTTTATTGAAGTGTTTACTGAATGAGTCTCTCTACTGATTTTTCTCTTTGACCTAAGTGGGAGAAGGCTGAACCAATACCTTTGAGATGGTCTCAGGTCATGAAAAGGAAGATGTGTCAGGCAGTTAAGTTGCTCTTCTGGTGATTATTTTGTCAGGGAGGCTTCCAAGTGACTTAGAAACCTCTGGATTTCACTCTTAATCTGGACTCCAACTGGAAGTGGCAGAGTCAATCCGTAGAAAGATTTACCAATCAGAAAACCAAACTGTCTTCACTATGTCTTTCACACAAGATGTTTCTTGTTACTTTTCTCACCACTCCTCCCTCCCACCTGTTTCCTGCTCAAACTTCTAAGTCGCTGTTATTAATTCACCACTTTGAAAATGCATCTTCAAAGATTTCTGACCATCTTAAAAGAAAAGATTTTGATATCTCAGAAGTAGGACTTGGAAGGTGATGATAGTGACTGTGATGAGCAGTGCAAGTCCTTTGGTCATCATTCCATGTTTTTTTCTTTTGTATCCTAGTGCAAAGATACTGGTTTGGGTTGTTTTTCTTTTTTTTGTCAAAAATTTACAGGAACAAATTTTAAGTCTAAGTAGTAATGCCAAGATTAAGGCCTAATGGATTTTGAGAAGTCTGTGCCCCTTCAAGCCTTTTCCCTGCATGTCCTTGCAGAAGCTTGAGATTTAAGTCTTATAAAACTATCCTGAATTGTCTGTTGTCCTTAGAGTAGTTGGAGATTTCATCTTTTGTGGCTGATGCCAGTCCTTGACAGATAAAGCAAGAAAAATTCTCAGTTACTGGATGGGTTGCTATATTTTAGAGAATGTGTGGAACTTGTGAAACAAATGCTGTCATAACTTGGGACCAGAGGTCAGGGTTGGCCCTGTTCCCTCTCCACTGACACCAGCAGGACTGGGTCATCCTCACCAGTGCTGGCTCCATGCTGGCCCTTGGTCCCAAGGGAACACTTAAAAAAGAAAAAAACCCAAACATATATTCTGACTTCTAAAATATTGATTATTTTTTCCTGTGCTGCCTGTTGGAAACCCCAAATATCTCACTTCTAAGCAGTTGTTGAGAGCCCTGTAGCCAGCATCACTCATCTTGGCACTGGCCCAATGCTGTTTTGCAAGGCAATTTCATATGGTCAGCATGAGAGGAGGGAGGAATGTTTCCTGGGTTATTTTTGAATCACAGTTGTTTGAAGTTGTTCAGAAATTTGGAATATTAGATGTAGTTTATTGGCTGGAGTGTAACTGAAGCTGTTAAAGTGTGTGAGAGATGTTGTTACATGGCTCTTTGGTATGTCCAATAACTGTTGCTTACATGTGTTTTATATAATGTTTTATGTCATTTCAGTAGTTCCTTTCAGTTTTGTGCATGCTTGGTGGAAGCTGCTGATTTTGATTAGTCACTGTACTTTATTTCAAAACCTATAATTTTAATGAGTGAACTGTAATTCACACCAAAACTCAGATTTGTGTTTTAAAAATCCACAGAATTGGTGTTGCTTTTTTTTTTATTCTGCTTGGCTTTTGTGCTCTCAACATAATAAGCTCCAAGTATTGAATTTATTATTTTACACTGAATTAAATTAGCAGAGTCTACTTAAGCAGGATTTGTGCAGTTGGAATGTGTAATCTGTTTTGTGTTCTTACATCAACATCCCTGTGTTCAGCTGTTGCTATAAAATGCTGATAACTGTATTGAGGGTGAACATGAAATCACCCTCATACCATTAAAAAGAAAACCAAACAAACCCAGAATAAACAGAGAGAAAAACTTTGTATGCTGAACTTAAACAGAGCCAAAATCAAAACTCGGCAAGAGCATCATAACCTTGAATTTGGAATACATCACAAGTTCTGAAAAGTAGCATTGAAATGAGAAATAAAGAGAAAATTTAGGAAGTGGCTCTTACCTGTTCTTATGTAAAGGTAAACAAATTGTTTAGGGAGTGTTATATATTTTTTTTAAGTAAAGTTGACAACATAAAGGATGATGCCAGTGGAAATTCCTTGGTGCTTCATTTCTCTGAAGGGAGCATCTGTGGTAGTTGCAATAATGTCAACCTTTCAAGGGTGGTAGAACTTTTTCCGAATAAAAAAATGTTAGTTAAGAAAACTTCTTATACATCTTATGCTGTTCTAAAATTAAAAATCCTGTTACCGTAATGCCTGAGAATCAATCATAAAGGAAAAGGTCTCATACTCCAGGTGGAATGAAACACAAAACATAGAATACTGGAAAAAAGGAGAGGGTCAAAAATAAAGTTAAAACAATTTGCTTTTCATAGTTTGATGCTATAGGAACTCTGACAGGCGGCTTTAAGATAAGGCAGAGGTTAAGCCAAAGCTGGGATTGTGACTCTTAACATGTTTCCACAGTAAGTGGCTAGGAATGATTTTGAAGAATAACTGCTATAAAAGACCATATAGACCATATTTCAAAAATACTTTTCTTTGCTTCTGATTTTTTTTGTCTTTGTCATTTCATCATCATCTTAATCAAAATATCTTGATTTTAAAATACTTGGTCTTGGAAAGAATAAACCTCTCAAGAATTTCATTTTACAAAGAGGTAAAGAGCAATTTTGGAGTGTAAGTTAGAAACTTGTAAATTGGCAGCACTGAACATGTTGTTCTTGAATAGACTTTGGAATAAAATTCCATGTAATCCTTCTTTTTACACAGATTGTCTCTAGTAATTTGAAATTTTTCTGGCCAAAAAACCCTCAACAAACCAAAGCCCACCCTTAATACTTTTGCTTAGTAATTAATTAAAATGTTTCTGCAGATGAAGATGACTTAATGGTAGTGACTAAAGGGCTTTTTTCCATGTGTGGGAAGGAAACACTTTGCCAGCAAATCCGTGTTTGTCCTATTTAGCGGTGTTGCTCAAGGATACAGTCCAGGCAGGGTGATCATTCTCCACTGTGAGAGGCTGCAAAGGTCCCCAACTGTCGGACATCAAGAGCACTAAATTAGCTCTTGGAACGACCATGGTAGAAAGTGGTGAAGAACAGATGAGTTTCCTTTTGGGAATGAATTTGTGTTTGTAAGGACAATTACATGTTTTTAGTTGTTTAATTTTTTTTTTCAATTTTCTCACGAAGCCTCATAAGTGACATCTTTAGGAACCCAGTCAGGCCTGAAAACAATGTGGTATCCAAAGAACTGATGTTTATTAAAGATGTGCTTGTCGCTGGCATGCAACCCATGATGGCAAGATAGGAAATTATGCCTCAATGCTTGTTATCTCAAATGAATGTGATCTCTCTGTTCTTTGTTCATGAATTGATAGATTTTGATACATTCTCAAACTCCTGGATTAAAATCAGAGTTGTGTTATGAATCCAAGACACTAAACAGGGAAACCTGAAAGTGCTTGAGGGGAGCTATGTATAAAATAGAACCAGAAGCACAGACCCCAGACTGGAAGGATATCTCAAGGGGCTAATCTTTCTGCCTTTTGCAAAGCTGGAACTTTACATAAGCTTGGAAACTGTTTATGAAGAGGTTTTTGACTGGAAATGAATTTTCTTTGCATGTGTTTTGCAAATTTATAGGGAAATTTAGTAAGTGTGATGTAGCAGGAATATCAAGCAAGAAATAACAAAATAAACAGAGGCATGTTGATTTTTTTTTGCTTAGGATTCTATGTACAATATGAATGTGACTTCTTATATAATAATGAATCCTATATAGAAATACACATTCCTCCAAGGTGAGTTTTGAGACCATTAACATAAGTCAGGTGTTAAATACTGATATACCCAAGTATGTATAGCTGTCTCTTTGATAGCTATAGAAGTTAAAGAATTTTAAGTCATGCAAATGCCTTTAATTTTTTTTTATAGCCAGAGACTGAAGCCACATTTATAGTGACTTTATTTGGAACTTTATTACAAAATTCTCCGTCCCATTTATGACGGGAACTAGTGGTACAAGCTATTTTGTAATAAGGTTCCAAATTAGGCCTTTGGTTTATCTGCTCGTCCGAGTCATTCTGGCTACATTTCCCCACTCATTGAGAATGTCCATTTTTTCTATGTTTTAAGGTATTATTGTTTCCCCACTTACAGAAATGCACCTTTTGCCACTAGTCTGAAAAATTATTCAGAATTAATCAGATACAAAACTTGTGAAAAATTGCTTTTTATGTGGTACCTTTAAGGGCTTCTTAACTAGTAAGTTGTGTTGTTCAGAAATCCTCACTGGCATGTGTTACCTGTTCTTAGAGACTTCACTTCAGGTTTAGCTGTGCCATCTGAACTGCCTGTGACTTTCAATCTGTTCAGGTGTCACTCGTGTGCCAAGCCTTGGTGCTGTGAGCTGTAAAAGAACTGTGCTGGCAGCAGGGTGTCTGGAAATCTGAATCCTGGGGAAGCAGGCATTTGGCTGCTGGGGCCAAAACTGCTGAACTGCTTTGTTCCCACCTTCATGCAATGAAAATCCTTACTGTGATGCCTCAATGGAATGCGGCAGTTGCAGTGGTGGTGGTCTCAATAAGGGAATAAATGAGGACATTCCAGTGCTTTGTATTTAATCCACTTCAGTACTTATATGTTTTCAGCTGGTTAAAAGTTATTTTACCGCCCTTTAAAACCTTTAGTTGCATAGAAAGGACAATGTCAAAAGATAGCAAAGCAAAGTATCCAACACCTGTGAAATAACACACCAGTGTGACCTTAATTTGGCCCTCACTAAGAATGTAGTGAATATTTAGATTATGTAAATATATGTCATTTTTTGGACAGAGTGGATGTTCCTCATGAAATAAGGGAGTGTGTCAGTTCCAGAAGTTGTTTGTGGATTTGGCTTGCTTGCTGCACTGGACTAGGAGTTCTTCAGTGAATACAGCACTAATCTCTGTGGTGGTGTTGAAACCCCTGAATGTCACAAGGGTGATACAGTGTGCTTGGGGAATGGCTGAAGAAATCATCCCTGGCTCCTTAATATCAAACCTGAGAGCACAGAGCCACCGGTGCAGGAGTGCTGAGCTTTACTGTTTCTAGAGCGTAAGGAATGGTACCTGGATTCTTTCTAGGTTGAAAAATGCCTTGTACTCAGAAGACGTGAACCCAAAAAATGTTAAATTTATTGCCCAAATGTGTTGCTTTTAGCCTCTTAGACTGTTTTAAACTAGAGCAGTATGAAGGGATTGCTGATAAATTGGATTTGCAAAAGAGGAGGAGAGGAAACTTCCTATCCTAGTGTGTGATTTGAATGCAAAATGTTTGTACATAACTACAGTAAAAACAGGTCCTTGGATTTGAAAAGAGCATTTCTCCCTGCATATTGTTTATGCCAGTGGTTAGCAGTGATGCTTAGAGAGTTAGAATATTGGAATAGTGTAGGAAATCTCAGTTTCTAGCAAAAAGGAAGAGATCTTACTTGTTTGTGCAAAGCTTTATCTTTGATTCTGATTCAGGGTGCTGCTGTCTCACAAATAATATCAATTAGATAAGCATCAAAGAAAAGGTCTAAAAAAGGTCTGTGGTGCTAGTGGACCCTGCAGAAGAAATCTGATTTTTATTTGTCTCTGCTCTTCAGTATTTCTTTATTCTGACAGCTGTTTTTTTTCTAGTTGAACTCACATTAGTTTGTCTCATTTACCTACTGTACTAAATTGGGTTCACTTGAAATACACAATCTGCATAAAAGTGCTGTTGCTAGTGTTTATTTGGGTTTACTAAAGCTTAATTCTGTGAGACTTGAAGGTAAAAAATAAAGCTGTTGACTCAGCACTGATTAAAGCCAGATGTCTCTTGAGATCCTTGCATTTCTTTCTAATCACAAACCCAAATTGATTGTGGTAGATTTTTTTTTTCTGGTCATGGCCATAGTTTTACCAGTCTGTGTTTGGTATGATCTAAGTCAACTGCAGGCTTTTTTCCTCCTCTTGTTATTTTAAATGCACATTTTTTCTCCCCCTCAGGAATGTCTGGCTATAAACCTACTTTTTTTTTCATTCCCCCCCTGCCCCCCGCCCCATTTGTATTACAAACAGTTGATTTAGATGCAGATTCTTTTTAATGTTGAAATCAGATAAAAGGCTGGAAAAGTGGATAAATGAGGTTTGGAAAACCATGGGTTGAAGAGATGAGAAGCCATTGCATTGTGTTCAGTCCATTAAAACAAGAAGAAATAGAAGAGATACTTTGATAAGTGTTCTGCTGGTGTTAACCTTGATGGCTATTATCGGGGGGATGATGCTATATCTATTTCATTGGCTTAAGCTTTTTTCATGCTGAGAGAAATCAATACTTGGAGTCGTTGGATGACAGAGGCATCACTTCAGAATTGACGGTGGCTGTCAGACGTTGTCATTGGTTGACTTTTGTTCGCTGTTGAGGTTTTAAGCTTTCATTTTTCTAAGTCTTATTCAGGAGTCTTTGTAAGATTTCCCTGGGTAGCATTTTTAGTCCAGACTTTAAACCTCAGGTCAGAGGTCAAGTGCAAAGATCTGTGAAAGCAGAGGATTGAGGAGCTCCTTCATTTACTAAAATATCCTTATTTGCAGGGAATTTGCATTAGTGGCAAGACTGTGCGTTATCTTATGGATGACTTTTCCTCCTAAGTGACACCCTCTGAGACAGGCTGTTCACAAAGCCAGTAGCTTTTAGCTAAATTAGACAAAGGAACTGGCTGCAGAGGTGCAGCCCCAAAATTGCAATGCAGATGGTACCGTGCAGAAAAAATGTTTTACTTGACATTTTTGTAAAGATCAAAGATAAAATAGTTCTAAAAACTAGGTAAATGCTACTCTTAACTGAAATATAGACAGGTAGAATAGACTAACTTACCCTGTCAGTATTTCTGGAATATTTCCTGCATACAGAATGTACTGTATTTTCATATCTATAGCTTCCCTTTTGGATGACCTTGTGGCCCTTCAGAATTCCAGTTCATTAAAAATGAATCTTTAGATAACCTGTGTGTTCAAATTGCCTGCAGTCTTGTCTGGACAGACAACGGGAGGGAGGAAGAACCTTGTTCTGTGATAATAGCGAAGGATTTTGTTCTGTCCCAGATGAAGGGTTGGAAAACAAGAGTCTTTCCGCTATTCCATGCTTAACACACTTCCCCTTTGTAAAACTTTCAACAATCACTGAATTTAAGACTTTTTGGAGATAATCTGTGAGGTGTGTATATGAAAATGCATTTTTTTCTCCTTACAACACTTTGTTTTATCCTAAGTGTGACTGGACTATTCTTGTGATTACAGTTTCATTGCACACTTGCCCAAACAGGTAATTAAACTCATGTAGGCCAAGGCAGCAGTGGAAAGAAGGCTTGACAACTCTGTTTAACTGTATCTTATTTGTAAAACCATATTCTGGCATGACAAGGGTGCACATTGCAGATGCAAGAGATGAAATACTAAAAAAGAAATAAAGCTGTAAAAATACTTTTTTTAGATTGTACACAAACAGAAACCAAGCTGGATTTCTATTTTACATAAATGGAATGATTGGGATTTAGTGTGAAGTATTGACTGTGTACCACTCTATATCCTGCTGTTGCATCTTTGCAAGCGGTGCATCAGGTGAACCTGGCATCTGGAAGATGGAAAATGAAGAGAAATAGGGACTTCCGAGTGGTTTCAGAATAGTCTAGTGGTGATTGGCTACTTTAGGATGGGTCTTTTTGTGATTCTTTTAGTAGAACCAGTCTTTCATTCTTGTATTCAAAGTATTTGAAAGAAGGAGGTGGAGAAATAACTTGTATTTTGCTGTATATTTGGCATATATTGAGGGTAGTAACTGAACCACTGAACAAACTGGTGAGACACCTGTATGTTCAAAGAGAAGGTTATTCTTGCAGAGCTTTCTTAGGGTTAGTAGCTATATACACTTATGACAGATAGCTGGAAAAACTGTGGCTTCTTTCTGGTTTTGTCTGCAAAATATATATTGTAAAGAACGTACAATGGTTAAGAGTTCTCCCTAGAGTGATGTTATAATTTTATGTGATTGATGCTTGTGGGAGCCTCTCAGTTTTGGTGTATAATTGCAAATTTCTATTCATGTTAAGTGGTGAATTTCCTGAAAAGTGGAGTTCTATTTCCAGTTTATAACAGGCTGGTCGTGTTTTCGTGGAAGTTGTCAGGACAATAAAATACATTTTTTTTCTTAGTTTGTCACAGCTACATTTTGAAAATCCTTGTTGGTATTTAATGAAGAATGTGTTCAAAATCACATCATAAAGAGACTTTTTTTCAAGAGGTACAACTTCACTATATCTTTTACAAAACATTCTAGTTTGATTTCCATTTTATCATGTTTTAAGGTCAAATGTGACTTTAATGTTCCATAAAGAGACAGAGATTGATAATGGGGAAAGAATAACCCTCTAATGTGATTTATATCTATGGATTTTATGTCAGATATGAAAAGTTGCTGTTCAAATTGTAAAGGAGGATCCATTAAAGAGCACTTTAAAACATTTTACTACTTAGCTTACCTTATTCACTTGTTTTTAGAATTCTGCCCTTTCAGGCAACTTAAAAATAACAGCTTGTGAAACATTTACAAAGTGCTAGAGAGAAATCGGCATCATCATGGGTGCAGAATAGTTCAATGTATTGGAAAAGACAGCTGTGTTCAGTAAGAGCTGGAGAAATCCTGTTCAGTGTTGGGTATGATTTAGTCATCTTACATTTTTGTGAAGAGGGGTGGCAGAATGCTTCATGTAGGAATACAAAAGACAATTTTTATGTCTCATTGACTTGGAAAGTCAGCTGCTTATTCTTCCGTCCTCCTGGATGTCTGCTCATCAGGTGAGCATTGCTGTAAAGTGTGGGGAAATCCTGAGGAAATACCTAAATAAATTAAAATTGTTGGAATAGTTCTTTAAAATTTATTCATCTTTTAGTATGTTTTTGTTGTCTAGTGTCTGTGAAAATCTACACAAGGCAAAATTTTATTTTGTGTTTTTTTCACATTCTTTCTTTCTATCACTTTATATGACATATATATTTGTATATACACATATATAAATAGCATTCATAGCCTGCTGATTTTTTTATTTGCAGCAAGTTTCTAAGGCTTGTACATATGTATAGATAAAGTGTTGTTACTGTTTTAAACATGAAAAGCATATGACATTGTGCTGATAGCTAACCTCTAAGAAATAATTGTACTAGTGTCTGCATCAGCTGTGCTTCACAAAGGAAAAGCAATTTTTTGTTGTTGTTAGGCAGACATTTGTGTCCATTCCCCTAACTAGATCATAGAATAATCCAATCATTGACAAAGGCCAAAATGCTTTGTCTGGCATATGTGATCTGTGGAATTGCCAGATGAAAACTGAAATTACAGACAGAGAGTGCTGAAGTGGGGAAAAGCCTTTATTGTTTCTACCAATGCTTGAATTTCTTGAGGGTTTTCATACACAGCAAAATGGGGTTTTGGTGAGGGGTTGATAAAATTTGATGCCCATTTTTTGAGTTCTTTTTTAACAGGCAAATTTTCAGAAGGTCAACAAAACTCCAAACAATGAGACAATGTTGTAACAGAGAATCTCTCATAGTTTTGAGTTTGGTTTGTAGGCGTGACTTACAGTTCTTATTTGCTAGAATTTCTTTTTGAGCCAGCTGGCAAGCAGAAGATGTTTGTGCAACAGGTGTAATACTGCTGGGAAAGTACTGACTTTCCAATGCTGGCCTGCAAATATGCTCAACTTCAAGAAGCCACCTGGTAAAGATTGAGTCCTCAGATCCATTTTGTTTTCTATCTGAAAAAAATGTGGATTTTTCTCCTTAACTTTCATAGATATATATTTATATAAGCAGCAGCAAGCAGTTGGTTCCCCAAATTGAATCAAGAGTCATGGGAGTGGAGTGGTCAGCTAGCTGACATTCATTATTCTGAAATTTGCCATTGTTTTTATATAGCTATTCACTTTGCTATAGGCATAACCACTTTTATATGTTTTGTTCTGCAGTCTGGCCATTCATAGCCATTAGATGTTGACTTTTGCTAAATTTTGAGTGTGTGTGTGATGTGGTTAAAGAATTCATGATGCACCAAAATCCTCTGCTTGGTTCTCTGGATGGATTTCCTGTGGGCAGCTGTGCAGGGTCTCAGTTCTCAAACCTGGAAAATGGGGTTAATTCTTCTCTTGCGAGGGTGTTGTATAAGTAATTAATTATTATTAGTTACTTACACAACAGTGCTTCAAAGTTCCTTTGGATGGTGTAATTAAAATGCAGAGTAATAAAGTATTTATTTTCTTGCCAGTCACTGTGTGCCCAGTACTCTGCAGACAAACGGGAAGAAGAAAAAATGTGTCATCACTTGATCACAGCAGCCAAGTACCGGGACCAGGTGACTGCAACACAACTAATACAGAAAATTATCAACATCCTGACAGACAAGCATGGAGCCTGGGGAAGCTCTGCACCAAGGTAAGGTGTTCTTGGGGTATTCTAAAATATTTTTGTGCAGCAATGCTCTGGTGATTTGACATATGGTCAGAGGTAAGCATGGTTTTTTTAAACAAAGTAATAGAAAAAGGGTAAAACGAATGTATCCGTTTTTAGTATGGGTGAATATCAGAGAACTGGTTTTGTTAGAGCAATGAAAAACAAGAGGAGTCTCTTGTGACTTTCAACTTTGCTTTAAAAGTGTGACAATATTTATTTTGAGTGTTTCAGCCCTACCGTTTGTTTGAAAAGTAATTTGTAAAATTAAATGCTTTCTTAGTAAGAAAGCTTTCTTCTTGGTGTATTATGTGATCCAAGATTGAACCACAGTTCAGTAACTTGTTTTCTTTTCTGCCAAACTTTGTACAAACAAATGAAGATCTTTTTGAGTTACAGAGAAATGGTGAGAATTGTTATAGCCATTTCAAAGCAAAAGCAGTGCTGCCAGATTAATTCAGAATGAATTTCTTTTGGAATTCTCAGCACATACCTTCATTACAGTGATACTTGTGTAACTTCTTTAGCTGGGACTTGTGCTTAAGTTTCACTTGCAAATCTGAAATGCAAGGTCAAGTCCCTGTAGTACCACCTTAATTAATAGTTACAAATACCTGGAAGATATTTAGGCTGGAACCTAGCTGAATATGCTCATGCAGCAAGATGCTGTTATTTGAATGTAATGGAGTTATAAGCATGAGAGGAATACATGAGTAAGCAACAAACTCTTTTTCCAGCTAATGTTTATTCATTGTTCAATGACTACTTGTCTTCTGGAAAGAAAAAAAAAAATTTTCCAAGCTCTAATAATTTCTATGATATACGGAAACATAACAAAAATTTTATTAATTAAATTAACTGGAAGTGTTCCAATTAAAAGTCATCAAACTATGGCATAGGATGTCTGCAAACATACTGTAAATACGAATTGTGGCCTCTAGCTTATAAGGTTAAAAATGAAACGTTTAAATAAGCGTTTAATGGTGTTCCTCTTATGTTAAGTGAGTTATGCTTAAATCTAAAAAGACTGTTTAAGTAAAAAATAATGAGGGTGCAAAAAAACCAATAGCCTATTTCAACATTTCCAAGAATTTTTAGTAAGGCATGTATTACCATTGTGTAAAAACAGATTGCTTTAAGTGCTTTGTGCGTCTGTAATTTTGCTGAGTGTGTACCTTGTGGTTTGCTCCATCTGCTTATGTTTCTGGATTTCAAACTGTCATTACTGTCTTTTAAGAAGCTTTGCTGAGAAACAGAGAATCCTACGTGCTCTTTAGGTGTGTTTTGCTTGATGAGGTAATATTGGTATACTTGGTAAGGGAAGAGGGCAACTGATAAAATATTCCATGCTTGAAGGATAACTATTTTCTGATAGCCCCCAAATAAGGTTTATGTAATCAGCTTGTAAATTGTGAAGTGCACAAAATATGGACATGATAATTTCCATTTCATAGTAATGATCTACAGCAAAATGGAAATATCACATAATGCACTTTGCAGCACACTTAACATAATTCTAGAAACTCAAATGGCATTAGAGACAGAACTAAATCTCTTTATGGCAAAGGCAGAATGCACTTAGTCATCATAAACACGTAAAAATAAATATATGCAATGATTGTAATTCTAATGGAATATTTTAGTAAGGGGCTAAATTAATGTTTTCTGGGATATGTTTGATTTTGCTTCAAAATATTATATTAGTGTTTTTCTTATGTAAATTTAATATTTGGCTTGTGGTATTTTTGTTTTTCCTCCTCCTTTGGAATCCATATAATTGCTTGTAGCCATGGCTCTGAAGGCCTAATACTTTCCCATTAATGTCATTTATTTTGTTTCAATATTGATGGCTTCTCTAATGCCATACGATCAGTGGGCTGCAG